>NC_069657.1:135716856-138216856 GCF_027244095.1 Hemicordylus capensis | reverse complement strand
CCAATGCAGCATTAGCTGTTGTGATTGCTGTGGGGAATACAGTTGTGGGAGTGTTTTTCTCCTTCTGGATATTTTAATACCAGTGATGAGAGTCTCTCCTTATGCTCTTTTTGTTTATGAGCTGCTTTTAAAAATTTCTATTTCTTTGAAGGCTGTGCACTCTCCTGATGTACAGCTCTAGCATGAAAGCTGCATAGTACATAAAAACTGATAAATAGCATCAACGAAACGTCTGGTGAAAGGAATGAGTTTGGGACATTTTGGTGTGGTATTTGCAGGGCCCACAGTAGGAAGGCCTCTTGATGTAGCCTTTCCCTTTTCATGGACTTGCAGGTCCTCCCACCATTGCGTGATGTGAAAAACAGGCCCGAAGTGGGGAATCTATTGAGAAATAAACTTGTGCGCCTCATGACTCACATTGACACAGATGTGAAGCACTGTGCCGCCGAGTTCCTCTTTGTTCTCTGCAAGGAGAGTGGTGAGTATAGGACATTATTCTTGTTCACCTGGTGCAGGTTGCCTTGTAACATTTGTTGGGTGTCTGCAAAAGGGAATTGGATGGATTAGCTAGTCCATTAAAGTGTGATAATCACGATGAGATTCTTAGTGTTGGCATGGACAGAGGGAGCATGTTTTCATGATAAAAGCTAAGAGCTGAGCCGAGCCAAATCGTATGTACGTACGTATGTATGTGTTTAACACATTTATATACCGCCCATTATCAAAGTCTCTAGGTGGTTTACAACTATAACAAAGCCAAACAAATTAACACATTTAAAACATAAATAAAATTTGTATTTGGGGTTCATTGCTTGGGTAAATAGTGAATGGAACAAGTGTAAATAAGGCACACCAAACATTCACTAGGGATGCTTCTAAAAGAGAAAGATCCTAGATGGGAAAAGGAGGGAAACACAAGCCCAGGCACTGATAGTGATGTCATGCTCTCATACTCTGTCTAGTTCTAGCAAAGGGCCTCCCTCCCCTCACAACAGTTATAGCTAGGAACTAGGACAGTGAGGGTGGATTCTAAAGTTTCTTCTTCCAGGACTAGGATGGGAATCTTTCCCTCCTGATACATGCATGAGCTTTCGGTATCAACACAATCATTCCCATGTGACATTTCACACACATCTTCTAGTGTGAGTATTAATATTTGCCTGAGGAAAAAGTATTGTGAGAAATGGCCTGTAGAAGTGGAGAAGAACCTAATTCTTCTGGAATTAACATGGCAGATATGTAAGGAGGACACTGCTTTTCCATACGATGGTTTCTGTAAATTTATTCTGTGTTGGATGAAATGAGGGCTCAAGAACGAATACTGCCTGCATGTGTCTCACTGACTGAAAGGTTTTCAGGAAACATCTTCCTTGCAAGTTAGTCTGATAAGCCCTGCTTCCACTGCAATTCAGCTGCTTTCCTTGGGTGGCATGGGAGATATCATGCAGCAGGAGAACGTGACCATTTCCCTTTTTATTTGGCCCGACAGTGTCACGGTTTGTGAAGTACACAGGATATGGGAATGCTGCTGGGCTCCTGGCAGCACGAGGCCTCATGGCTGGTGGTCGGACGGAAGGAGAATACTCTGAGGACGAAGACACTGATACAGAGGAATACAAAGAAGCAAAACCCAAGTAGGGACCCATTTGTTTGCATCGCTTCCCTAAGTGCTCTGTGTTCCTCCTCTCCTTTTAGCACAAGTTTCTTTCTGTGCTTGCTTATTTTCTTCCCATGTTCATCCCATTACTCATTTTCTCCTCTCAACTTGGTAAACCCTTCATTTTTTTTTTGCATCCTTTACTATTACTCGTGAACCACTTTTTAATGAAGAAGTTCTCAAAGTGGTTTAATGCTTCAGTTTCCTGCTTTCTTGTCTAACAGCCTCACTCACTGCCTGCTAGCTTGTCTTCACTGTTGCAACTGGGAACGTGATGTCTGTTCATACCAGTAGGTTTTTTTGGTGATCTGCTACAGAGAATTTTACAAAGGAGTGGCACCTTGTTCCATTGCTTAGTACTCCATTGATGGGAGTGGGGGCTTAGTTATGCAAAAGCATGTATGTTATTGCGGGGTATTGATTTTCCTGTAGTTGGTCTGGACAGCACTCTCTCTTCCTGGCTTTTGTCCCACCCACTCTTCCATTATCAGGCATCCCCACCCTGCGGTTGGGCTCTCTCTCCCTCTCCTATTCATCAACCTGGACTTGCAGGCTTTTCCTCCCTTTAAATAAATGCTATATTTGTGCAGTTGCACCCATAAACATCCCGAAAATCTGGTGCCATGTGCAGAAAAAGAAACATGGGAGAAGGGAGAAACGAACCTTGAGATGGGATTGTGAAGTTTTTTCATAATTCACCCATAGTCACTTCTATTAGTTTCAGGATTAATGGGGACATTTCTGAGGGCTTCTGTGTTTCTATCTATCTATCTATCTATCTATCTATCTATCTATCTATCTATCTATCTATCTATCTATCTATCTCCAATCAGGAGAATTTGGCATACATATATAAGTAGGAGAATCGCCATTTTTCCTATCAGATCCTCTGTGCTGTTTTCAATATTTCAGTTGTGAGGAAGTTGTAGACAGAACACTGTGGTCTAATGCGAAGAATGTTGGCTACATCCCTGGTGATGCCAACAGTCAAGCTTATTCTCCCATGATTTCTGAGGTTACAGTCTCTGCCTTCTTTTAAGTGAACATGCTTCTGCTGCCTTTATCACTTTCTTTCTGTTTTTTGGGGGGGCTTATCCATTCAGCATTAACCCTATAACTGGTCGTGTGGAGGAAAAACTTCCCAACCCAATGGAGGGGATGACTGATGAGCAGAAGGAGGTTGAAGCAATGAAACTGGTGAACATGTTTGACAAACTGTCCAGGTACTACATGAGAGATTATGGGGAAGTGGATTGGGGGAATGTGCTTAAAACAGTTGTGATTGAAAGGTCTGGAATTCCAGAATTAATGTGGATAGAACAACTAGATTTTTCCCAATGAGCTATTATTTTTGTAATCACTGAGTAGGAATATAATAGAACAAGGTTTTTGAAAGAGTCTAAAGCGTGAGGTACATCATGGCACACATATCATGATATTATGCATGGCATGCATATAGCAGGCATATCATGGCACGCTTGATGGCATCACTCCTTTTGTTTGTTGTTTATGTTCTGCTTTTCTGCTCCATCATCAGGGCAGCTAATACCACCAAAGCAATAGGACAGTTTTTCCAAGGAAAATATGCCAACAAAACAGTAACAACAGATTTACAAAAGGCCGTGGGGGCTTATTTGGATTTCCATCATTTGGTGATGTTCTCTCACGAACATCAAAAAATGGATGTTGAAATCTATTACATGGAGGAAATGAGTCCAG
Organism: Hemicordylus capensis; assembly: GCF_027244095.1. Classification (NCBI taxonomy): domain Eukaryota; kingdom Metazoa; phylum Chordata; class Lepidosauria; order Squamata; family Cordylidae; genus Hemicordylus; species Hemicordylus capensis. The sequence continues at coordinate 138,213,480 of NC_069657.1, read as the reverse complement.
ACACAGAAATATGGGTAAAATGGGCTTGGGCAATGTCCTGGCTGACTTTATTAAAATTTTCATAACAATCAAATTATGTCAAGGTGGCTGATGTGTTGAAAGGAATCTGGGGAGCATAATTTGTGTAATCCAAACAATATTGTGGATGCTGTCCCTACCCAACCATGTGACCAAATGTACTTCTGGGAAGGGTGAGAGTGGGGCCAGAGGTAATGCCGTGTTATGAAAACAAGCAAGTCCGGTCCCTTGGCTGCCCCTCCCTCCTCTTAGCCTAGGCCATGATTGTGAACTGATTATGCCAAGCTATTAAGCTAAAGCAGGCACTCACTAATTAATTTTTAAAAACCATCTAAAGTCTGATCAACAGTTCACTCTCTGACTTAAACCCCGTCTGTTTTCCAGCTTGCACCACCACAGTCAGGCATGCCTGACTCGCCACTCAGACTGCCCACTAAGAGCGCCAGTGGTGCCCTCCTCCAAGCCCCCAATGTAGGCTTTGCCACCCACAGACAACAACCCAATGTCATCTGATCCAAAATATTTGTGCTGGACAGCACGGAAATCCTGATCTCTGTAGGGATCCATGGTCACTCACAACTGGGTCTTCTGCACCTGCACAGAAAGCCATGGAGGAATGCTTGGCTTTGTTTAGGCGCATGCTGGCCCTTTAAGGCATAGTGATATCGGAGCCTTCAAAGGGTACCTATAGTACCAGCAGTAGCGCACCTCTCTCTTCAGTTCCTTCCTGTCTGCTGCTTGCGCTGCCTCGGGAGGATCTACTCCAGTTTCTCTCAGTTCTTTAAGAGATTGGAGATTGTTCTTTCTGATTGGTTTTTGGTTTGTCTTGGACTGTTTCTGACTTGGTTTTTCGACTCGGACGGTTTCTGAACTTGGCTTTGCTACCCCCTCTGCTTTGGCTTTTCTTGCTGATTTGTGGACTGACCTCAGACTGCTTTCTGGCTACACTATGTCTACTCCTAAAAGTTTCACGCACTGCTCAACTTTTAAGGGCACCATGCCCTCCTCTGATGGGCGTTTGGATTGCCTAATTTGTTTGGGGAATTCTCATAACACCAGTGTTTGTGCAGCATGTCTTTCTTTCAAAAAGAAAACACAACTGAGTACTGAATTGCGATTAAAGGCATCCCTGTATGAGAACATACTCTGACTGAGGACGCTGAGACCAAGCCCGCCTTCACCACTTGGCAGGTCGGTGCCCTCGGCGTCTATCTCAGCGCCCGTGCCCTTGATGTCCATGCCTTCGACATCAACTGCCTCTTTCAAGAAACGGTTGGAAAGAGGGCAGGAAAAGCATAGGCATAGGCACAATTGTGCTCATTCTGCATCCTTGGAGCCCCACGAGAAGAAGGAGTAACATAGCTGCACAAGGTCTTTGGGCAAGGCAAAGCTGGCGACGGTGATGTCTGCCTCAGCGTCTGGATTGGCGCCGAAGGACTTGACCTCAGTACCGGCGAAGACACCTTCACCGTCATCGGCACAGCCTCAGACATCTTGCTCTCCATGTCCGGCTTCAACATCATCGACATCAAGACCCTCCACCACAGTGACCTTGTCGTCAGTTGGATCTTGGCGCCGGAGTGTTCGGTGTCGGATACCTCGGTGTCGGAGGATCCACTCTCAACTCAAGGGCGCTCGACACCGAGGATGCTGATTATACAAGTTGTTTCAGCACCAGTTCTTGTACTTGACATTGTCAGCATTGATACCGCTGCTGGCACAACTTCAGCTTTCATCTCATCACCTCTCACCAATTCATATGGCATTGTCGTCACCAATAGTTATTTCCCACATGACTACACCAGCGCAGTCGCCAGAGACCCCAGCAACACCCTCTTTAGAGTCTCCAGCACTCCAAGTTCTAAAGCTACAGGAACTCGAGAGTCTGTTGTATTCTGCAAACTCAACCCTCTCAGGATCTACTTTTCAAGGGTTTACCCTTTTGCAAGGCTTGGATGTGGAAGACCCTGATTCTCCCAGGCCAGTTCCCACAGGTATCCTGCCCTTTGCAACACCACAATGCTCATTGGCATTACCCTTTAGGGAACAGCTACATTTTTCGACTTTGTGTACCTGCTGTGACCCTCTGTATTACTATGGCTTCCCAGGGGCTTTTGACTCGCTTCACCTTAGGCTCAGGGAACATTTTCATCCTTGTTCTCTTTATAGCTCTCCAGCCCTTCCTTATGACTTTGAAGAATATAAACTTTGGGAAACTATGTGGCATAGAGGGGTTCTACCAGATCTACTGCATGCTCCTCCTGTGGATCAGTTTAATGTGCTGGCCATTCCACCGGTTACCTCTAGGCCTTATATGCCAATGCCAAGGGCTCCGCCACCTACGCCAGTACAACCGGTCTTGCTGGCTCCTGAACATCCATGTGTACCTGCTTGGCCGATATCTTCTCCTCCACCTGTACTTCCTGACCTGGTGCTTCTGCTGTTGGTCTCAGAGCAGCCATCTACACAGTTGCTTCCCACGCCTGCTGATCCTCTGCCCCTGGATCCAGATTTGGATGACGAATCTTCATATAGCTCTGACCCGGAGTTGTATCTGACACATATATGAAGTACATGTGGGAACTTCACCTGATAACATAGGCAATAGGCCTTCCGACTGCCCATCGGAGGAGACTAAATCCTACCTTGCCCAGATCCGAGAGTTGACTGAGGCCTTAGGCCTAGAAACTCCACCACTGGAAGTTACAGTAATTAATCCGGTGTATAGTTACTTGTCAGCTTCCTCTGTGACACATCCCACGGCTCTCACAATGTTGTCCTTTTTAGTGGCAGCTGCTATGACCACCTGTTCTGTGCCAGTGACTGCCATGTTGCCATGCAAAAAACTGGAGAACTTATACTGTATTCAGAGAGTTTCCTGTCCCTTCCTGTTTAAGCACCCAGCACCAAACTCACTCATGGTTGACTGTGTGCTCCATTCAAATGTAAAGACTTGGCCCCAGTGGATAAGGAAGGTTGGGAGATGGACTCAATAGCTCTCAACGGTTCTACTCCTCGGGCTGCCTCTCCCTCAAAGTGGCTAACTATCTGGCCTGTATGGCCAAATTCCAGCAGTCCTTATGGGACAACATGAAGGAGGAAGCAGCCTCCTTTCCTGAGCTGTTCAAGGGAAAATTTCTAGCTAGCCTTTTGAAGCCGGCAGGCCTCACGCGGCAACAGCTGAGTACAGCTAAACACCTTACTGAAACTGAATCAAAGATGTTGGCTGGGTCTATTGCTCTGTGCCGCCATGCCTAGCTCTGCTGTACATCATTGGAACCAGGGATGAAAGACAAGATAGAAAATCTCCCCTTTTGATGGGGAAGGATTGTTTTCTAGTGATACGGATGATACCATGGAGAGTTTGAAGAAGTCACGTTTTACAGCAAAGACTTTCGCACAATCGCAACCATCGTCTTCCTACCACCAAAGGTATCGGCCTTCCTTTAAGCAAAGATTCCAGCCTCGCCCTTCCCAAGGAAGAGGCTCTTACCGAGGTGGTTCTAGGCAGTACTCCAGGCACCCTTACCACCAGCGTCAGAAAAGTCTGCAGAAAGCAAAGGCCTGAGAGCAGCTGAAGCAGTCCTTTTAATGCTTTGGTCCTAGAAGTGCCTCTACCTCTCTCTTCAGCTGAATCCACCTTGCCCCTTACCTATCTGCTTGGTGTCATTTAACAGACACCTGGGTGTTATGCATAGTGCATGGCGGCAATGCCATTGAATTTGATTCCCTTCCCACCCACGCGGGCATAAAATATGCCCACACAACTCCTATCCTTGAAGAGGAAGTGGATTTGCTGCTTCAGAAGGATGCCATAGAACCAGTTCCATCTTCATCCATGCACACTGGGTTCTATTCAAGATAATTCCAGGTCCCTTTGCATGATAGTGGCCTCCGCCCCCTCCTGGACTTAAAAGAACTGAACAAATTTGTTCAACGCTCTAAATGTTGTATGATTTCTCTTCAAACGATTTTGCTGCTCCTATGGGAGGAGTGTTTGCATCTTTGGACCTCAAGGATGCTTATTTTCACATATCTATATGCCCTAGACACTGCCAATTCTTGCGCTTCTGTTTAGGCACCCAGGCCTATCAGTCTAAGGTACTCCCTTTTAGGCTCTGTACCCCTCCCCCCTAGGGTCTTTACAAAGTGTATGGCAGCTGTCGTTGCTTACCTGTGTGTTCAGAGTGTATCAGTCTTCCCCTGCCTGGATGACTGGCTTTTTACAAGGTTGACTTTGCAGTTCAACTTGCAACTTACTCTCTCTCTTCTGGCTGACCTAGGGATCACTGTCAATCTGAAAAAATTGATCTCGACACACACACCCCACAAAGGACTCTCCAGTACATTGGGGTGGTCCTGGATGTGGCCAAAAAACATGCGTACTTTCCTGCAGAACACATACAGGCCATTTCCACCATGGTGGTTGCCTTCCAATCTGCCCCCAGGCAACCAGTTCATTCCATCCAATGCTTGTTGGGCCTGATGGCTTCTTGTACAACAACAGTGGAAAATGCACATCTCAGGATGAGTAGGTTACAATTCTGGCTGCTGTCTATCTGCCGGCTGACTCTGGACAGCCAAAACAAGTGGTTAGTTGTCCCAATATATATCCTGCAGGACATACTGTGGTGGTCTCAGCCAGACTCCCTGACACAAGGGACGCCTTTTCTATTGTTAAAACAAATGGTTTTGGTTACTACCGATGCTTCCATGCATGGCTGTGGGGCCCTAAACTCACAAGGTCATAAGAACAGGGTATCAGCTGTTGGGCATCAGCATGCTGGACATCTGCAAGGCTGCTACCTCATCCTCGGATCTGCCCTTTGTCCAACACTATGCCGTGAGGCATGATTTGCTTCAGAGGCCAATTTTGATCAGGCGGTTTTAAAGAAAGTACTGTAACAGCTAGCACCCACCTCCTTTTTTACACGGGAGCTAGCCACTCACGCAGTTGTGAGTGACCAGGGATCCCTACAGAGATAAAAAGGTTGCTTACCTGTAACTTACGATCTCTGTGAGGGTCCATGGTCACTCACAACACCCGCCCGGCCATCCCCTCTGCTTTTGATATATACTGTTTACGTTGCTGTGATGCTTGCTGTCTTCTCCTCCTCCTCCTCTGGACGATGTTAGTTTTCTTTGCAGCAACAGCCCTTTCAGGAACCGAAGAGGGAGGCTCTCTACTATAGGCACCCTTTGAAGGCTCCGATATCACCACACATTAAAGGGCCAGCGTGCACCTAATCAGAGCTAAAAATTCTCCTGTGGTTTTCTGTACAGGTGCAAAAGACCCAGCTGTGAGTGACCATGGATCCTCACAAAGATCATAAGTTATATTTTACATTCCCAAATAGCCCGCATCAGTTCAACATACATCTGGATCGTGGATAATTGTGCTCACAGGTAAGCAACCTGTTTTTCCTTCTTAAAAATTATCTTTCTTCTGGATCAATTGAGGGCACTCAAGTTGTGTGCCCCTGGTCACTGCTGTTGAGGCAGGAGTTCCATGAAGCCAATGCAGGTCTTGGGGCAATCTTGTTCAGGTCCCTGGCCATGTGCGACAAAAGTTCAAGACTGGGTATAAAGGCAAGATTGTTCTCTCCAGGGTGCAGTAGCAGCAGGCCAGGTAGTGTCTGCCAGGAAACCAAGGCTTCCAGCACAGGCAGCAGATCCATCTACCGCATTGCAACTTGGCACACCCAGTAAATGTCTGCTCCCAGGCAGAAACAGAGGTGGGGGTCTTTGCAGTGCTGTGATGTGCTTAATGGGGTGCCGTAATCCACAATCCATATGTATGTTGAACTGATGCAGGCTATTTGGGAATGTAAAATATAAACAGACATAAAAACTAGAGGCATTGAGGCTGAAAAGAAAAAACTGATGAACTGCAGAACCAGTCTGAAAAGGAAAGAAACAAAAGTTAAAACAAGTGTGTTCAGTGTGAACTACCTAAAAAATGGAGACCATGAATGCCCATGCCTCTAATCTCAGTTTTCCAAAAATCATGGTGAAGCAGCCCTGCACGAAAAGATGCCGCCAAGTGTTGGTTAGCAGCCCAGAGGCCAGGCATGAGGCCAAGGCCCAGAAAGGCAGCCCAAACCCTAGGGAGCAGCACCGTACAAGCCTTTATACCAGCGAACGCATCCTACCTCACTGTGCCCCCAACAAATGACTACCTGCGAAAACAGCATAAAGGTAAAGCGTGCCGTCAAGTTGGTGTCGACTCCTGGAGACCACAGAGCCCTGTGGTTGTCTTTGGTAGAATACAGGAGGAGTTTACCATTGGCCTCTCCCACGCACTTTGAGATGATGCCTTTCAGCATTTTCCTATATCGCTGCTGGATTCAAACCGGCAACCTCTGACTTGCTAGTCATTTCCCTGCTGAGCCATTAGGTAAACAGCATGCAGCCCACAAATGGGGATCCTGCATGACAAACAGCCCCAACCACCATTGGGCCCCATCAACTAGGCTCAGTTGGACCACTTGGAGGAGACTCCTCAGCGGTCAGGGAACACAGGTTTGCTATGGCAAACATGTTGCAAACAATGCCCAGGCTAGGTCCCGACCGCTGCGCAGGGCCTATGGGGAATCCAACAACCGTTATGATCGAATAACTGGAGCGTGTTCAGGTTTCAAGCGGCTGCACCATCTGCTCCACTGTTTATTTGTTTGTTTGTTTATTTATTTTATAGTCTGCCTAATATAGAAATCTCTAGGCAGTGTACAGAATTAAAACATAATATAAAATACTAGTATTTTTAAGCCCGTTATGATAACGGGCGCTAGCTTTCTATCCCGTCTTTTCTGTCTCTCTCTCTCTCTCTCTCTTTCTGTCTCTTTTTTTCCCCCTTGTCCCCTCTCTCTCCCTATTTTTTTTTTGTTGTTGTTGTCTCTGTTTTTGTTCTTCTCCCTTATTTTGCTTTTACTTTTTGGGGGTGTGTGTGTGTGGATGAATAACGGCCAAAATGGCCCATGAGAAGGTCGCCGCCCCCGCCTATCGCCCTCCCGTGCACCCAGCTGCTGGAGCCCACCTTACCCGCTCCAGCCCGAAGGAGAAGAGAGGAACTCGGGAACAGAGCTACTCTCTGTGTTAAGCTGCTGCCCATACTGTCGCAATGGACGCAATAGGCGTCCTTTGCGTACATAGCGGCAGTTTGAGCAGTGACTTAGCACAGAGAGGAGCTCTGCTCGTGAGCTCCTCTCTTTTCCCTCGGGCTGGAGCGGGTAAGGTGGTCTTCGGCAGCTGGGTGGGCGGGAGGGCAATAGGCGGGGGCGGCGACCTTCTCATGGGCCATTTTGGCCCTTAATCTTTTTTGGGGGGGAGCGAGGAAGGTGATTTTGGGCAGCTGGGAGGGCGGGTGAGCAGGCGGCGGCAGCGGCTGTGAGCGGGCGGGGGCCTCGTTGGCGGCTTCGCTGCCACCTCGCCCAGCTTCATTTTGGGCAGCTGGGAGGGCGGGTGAGCAGCTGGGGGCAGCGGCTGTGAGTGGGCGGGGGCCTCGTTGGCGGCTTCACCGCCACCTCGCCCAGCTTCCCTGTCCCCCGTCTCGGTCTTCCCCCACCGCCATTGCCCTCGCCTTTTTCAGGGCGGCCGCTTCTGGTTGCCTCGGCCTCCTATCGCCGTGCTGCAGCTCATAGCCGAGGCGGCGGCTCTGCCGCCGCCTCGGCCAGTTTCCCCCGCCGCCACACACCGGCTAATGGCCGTCCGTGGCTGTGGGACACTGGTATCTGCGGTCCTGTCTCCCTTGGGCTCTTCTGGGCCTGCGCTTCGCGCAGGCCCAGAACAGCCCAGGGAGGCAGGGACGCAGATCCCCAACGTTCCAAAGCCATGGCCACTCACTTAGCCTTTTATTATATAGGATAAAACATCTAAAATTCATAAAAAGATAAAAGATAATAGATTAAAACACATTCAAATTTAAAAATCCCACATGGATTTTCCTGCATGGATCCCTCTATCCCACATGGATGTTCCCTCCTCACTGTCCCTTGCTGGATCTCGCCGCCATGATACTTCAGAGTTGAGAGACTCAGACACCCCTTCAGGAGCACCAACAGGAAAGGCAGGACGGGCTGCATTATACATGGCTGCCATGCCCGTGCCTCAAAGTGCTTCTTTTTTGCATCGATTTCAAACCTGACTCTGAAGGAAAATGGGTCCAGAAGTGGAGGAGCACCAAATACTAAATGCAGGATGGCCCACAGTGCCGGTGACGGACATCTGCACCCCATTTTAATGTACCACCCTAGCCAACCACTGATTGGTCCAGGGCAGATTCGAGGGGCCTTGAACCTCCGCTGGAACCTCCAGTAGGATGGAGAAGGGTGAGAGCTGACCAGCATCGTACTTACCCCCCGCAACTTCTGAGGGACCCAAACTGGGGCAAGCCTCATGGAGACCAACAACTCAGCCTATTATGCCAATACTGAACATGCTTGGCATGAATGTATGCGAGCAAAGCAACAGTCCTGGCGGAGTAGTGTCCGAGCTTATTTCGGAATCCCAGTCCATCAAGGGAGTGGTCCAAGGAGTCCAGCGCAGCCATCACTTCCAAATTCAAGAGCAGAAAGGCCAGAGTAAAGCCCAGTGCTCACAGATGGTGTTGCAAACACTAATCAACGATTGAAGTGAAGGCCAATGGCCGCCCTGTATAACCAGTCTTCCTGCTTCTGTTCAGAGGCACACCTAGGTAATTTTGAAGCCTGGACCTAAAGGCCTTTGGAGCCCCCCCCCCCCCCGCCCCGCAAATTAAGCACCATCATGCTTGGCCAGGCGAGATTTGGGGGCCCCCAAGGGCTTTGGAGGCCCTAGACTTTGGCCCTGAAGTTCAGGGGTAAGAGCACCTCTACTTCCGTGAAGCCTTGTGTGAAGTGGGGCTTAAGGGGAGGTGTAACTTCTCAATGCAAATCTCTCTCTCTCTCTCTCTCACGCACACGTTGCATTCATTCCTGCAGAGAGTAATTCTAGAATACAAAAGCAAACCTGGATTGATTTCCACAGTTTAGCATATAACATCTTTGATCATTTTCCCACATACAATATTCTGTAGACACTAAAGTGTTAGACGACAAAGAGGCCCATGCGAGGACAGTAGATAAGAACAAGACAGTGACTGGCAGCCAACAGGAAGTTACAGGGCTGTGTGCTGAGTGACCCTACTGGATATACATGTCTAGAATGACTGAGCTATATCGCACACGCCACACATCTAGCCTCACGTTTCCCCCCACAACCACGAGAAATGTATTTTAAAAATAAAATTTTAAAAGGTCAAGGCAGAAATTCCTAGGTTTTTGAGAGAAGAGAAAGTGAGAGAGACAATCCAAGCTCAGTGTTGTGGCTTCTGGCTTAACCTATGCTGGAAAATGCACGCCTTGGATAAATTAGGAGTGACCTCTAGGAAGATAAGAAATCAGCAGAATTGGATTTTGATAAGTAAAATAGTTTAGGATTTTCCCCTTAAGCTTTTGAGAACTGTTTTTGGACTGAGATTGCAGGATAGAAATGTAAGAAATAAAACCCAAAGACCCCAGAGTCCACTTCCTGGGAGGGTTTGCCCTCATTGTATCCATTCCCCATGCATTTGAATGCTGCCACCTCCACAGAGTTCATTGTCCTTGGATGGCTGCTAGTAGGAAGTATTATTACAAGGACAGATGGCAGCTGATGCTGCCAATTTTCCTTCCCAGCTGGAATGCACTCAACAGTAGTTGTTCATACATCATTGAGAATCAGTGCAAGCGGGAGTCCAGGATCTACCTGAAGAGTTTAAAAGACCTCTTGGTGGGCAGGAAAACGGTATCAGGGAGCCTGATTAATGCAGGTGTCCTGTGTTTCTAGTGTGTATTAGACAAAGTGCTATCCTTACATTGCCACTGTTTCCCCACTGCTGCCTCACTGCCACTGACTATACCGAAGCAGAAGGCAAGAGGAGCTCCAGGACGGATTCTAGTGTTGCTCTGGCACTGCAGTTGAAAGACGCTTCTCAAAATCACACCCTTCTGCTTTAACAGGATGTCTGTCAGGAAGGGTTTCAGAAGACTGATGTTTAGTATTTGGTGCATGGCAGGGGTGCTCTTTTACTAGCGATGCAGTGAGAGTGAGGGCTGCATCACCCAGAGGAATGAGGGAAGGCAAGACCAGTGGATACAAGCTAACTTTATTAACTCATAGATTGGTTCCCATAAATGTTGTTTTCTGGGGAAGTGATTCACTACATAAATGGAAATCAGGATATATGTGCTTGAAATAGTTTCCAAATTTGGAAACTAACTTAACAACTTTGCCTTGCCTTGCATCCACTGGTTTTGCCTTCTTTTACATTCAAAATGTTGAGGCTCAGCAGATCTTGTGAAGAACTGATGGTGGATTAATAGGGTGCTAGGAGAAGATGTGAAAGCGATGGATACGTGGGGCTGCCCTTGAAGAATATCTGGAAACTGCAGCTTGTACAAAATGCGGCAGCTAGGGTTCTATCTGGAGCTGCCTGGTGTGATCACATCACACCTATTTTGTAAGAGCTGCACTGGTTACCAGTGTGTTTCCGGGTCCAATTCAAGGTGCTGGTTTTGACCTTTAAAGCCTTTAACGGTTTGGGCCCAGGATACCTGAGGGACCACCTGCTCCTAAGGGTTTCTGCCCGCTTGACGAGATCATCTGAGGGGGCTCTGCTCCGGTTGCCAACAATGAGGGAGGCTAGGTTGTCGTGCACTCGGGACAAGGCCCTCTCTGTTGCTGCCCCCAGGCTTTGGAATGCTCTCCCAGTGGCCGTTCGCTCCTTGGACTCCGTCACAGTTTTTAGAAAGCTGGTTAAATCTTGGCTTTTTATCCAGGCCTTTACATGATTGTTTTATTGCTGCTTCTGTGTGTGTTTATCCATGTATAGTTTTCTGTGTTGTATATTTTATATTTTAATATCAGACTGTTTTTATATTTTTAGCTAAACACTTTTAACTCATTTTTATTATATGTGTGTTAACTTTTGTAAACCGCCTTGGGATTGTTTTTAATGAAAGGCGGTATATAAATCTAACAATAAATAAATAAATACATAAATAAGCTGCTTCAGTCAACCTTAAAAGTGGCCGTAGCTTAGTGAGAGAACACATGCTTTGCTAGTATAAAAGTCTTATTCAGTTCCTGCCATCTCTAGTGAAAAAGATGTTAGGTTAGGTTGGGAAACATCTGCCCAAGACCCTGGAGTGCTTTCAACCATTGGTCTAGTTCTGGATAGTGCATATGTAAAGTAGATGAACAGAGCTCAAGAGCCTTAAACGTCAACCCTGTCCCCAGAAATGGTAGTGGAACAATATCTGTACTCAGGCAAAAGGCAGTCCTCAGGAGTGTTGGTGTGCATGTTCTGGATGTGGGCTTTTTATGCCATCTCATGTAATGAGGGCTATCATACTAAGAGAGTTTGTAGCAGGCAGGCAGACGCAGTACAGATCTCAAAATGGACACATTTCTTGCCTTGCTATATGACTTCCCTTGATGGTGCTTTCTTGGAAGATTTCCTCTCCCATCATAACTCTGCTGTTTCTTCCTCTTTCCATTGCAGACAGCACGTCATCCAACCAATGGGGATGGGTTCAGATGGCAACTTAACCTCTCTCAATTTAACCTCTATGGATGAAGCTGTTCATCAGATAGCTGAGGAGAGGTTATCATCTGACTCAGATTTGGAATTGGACTGAACCAAGCTTTCCTGTTCCTTAACCTATGAACCCTCCACTCTCCGCCCATAACAGGTGCAGTATCAGAAGATCAGTCCAAGAAAGGAACCTCCTTGGGTTGGATCTCCACTGCCCGGACTGGTATAATACCTGCCTCTTCCTTAGCTCTGTAAACATTCCTTTCTCAGAGAGCTCTTTACAGCTTGGTTCTGTCTTGATCTCTTTTCCGCTCAGTGTCATGGGAGTCTCACACACTTATTCATTCCCAGGACCTTCTAGCATAAATTTGGTGAAAGTTGGGAAGGAGAGAAAGGGGAGGGCTATCTCCTTATCATACCAAGAAGGTTTGTAGCACATGGAGTGTTGTGAATGCCCATGGTATGAGAAGAAAGGTAGGGGTATGTGTGTGTGTGTGTGTGTGTGTGTGTGTGTGTGTGTGTGTGTGTGTGTGCGCGCGCGCGCGCAGATGGGAAGGGATGTGTTGATACTTGTGCCAAGCATATAATGTAGCAACCATGCAGTGTGGTGGTGTCGTAAGAACATTTGGATGCTCTGGGCAAATGTGAATGTGTGTCTGCAGGAAATAGGACTGGGACAGCGAGGAATATGTAAACAAAGCTAAATTTGCTTCTTCTTTTTTAATACATGTGATAAGTAAAACTATGTGCATCTGGAGAACATACTGGTGATCAGACATATATTAGGCAGTCCTCTTTAAGGTGCATTATGGATGTATAGAAACATGCAGATAGGAAGTACATGCATTGTTGAAATATTTACATGTGGCGCAGGAGTTGGAAAACATGTATATTTGGGATATGGAGATATGTGAGAAAGTCGGTGGTGTCCTTTGCTCACAGTAACACTCACATTGATATTTGCAGATAATTTGGGGCCAGAAAGGCTCTGATCCCTATATAGTTTGACACTGTGCTGTGTTTTTCTTTTCATCATGTTTAGTTTTTTTTTTTTAATGCTCTCACTCTTTGTGCTCTTCTAAATTGCACTCTACAAATAATTTGCTTCAGTTCCCACATTTCCATAGCCCTCTGCATTCACAGGTTGCTGATGGGGTGCTTTCAATCCTCAGTCTGATTTTGGACTTTTCAGTTTAAAGAAGCACTCCCATTTTCCAGCTTGTTTCCACTGTACCACCCGTTTCTGAACGTAGCTCAAATATAAACAAAAGATTTTCACTAGAATAAAAGAAATCTTCAGATAATTGTGTGTGCATATATTTTTCTTTGGGTTATTGTGTCTGAGTAATTGGAAACAAACTGATTTTTAGGGGGTCTAAGGTGTAGTCAAAGCAAAGCCAGAATGACACTAGACACAGCAACATTATTCTCTAGCACAATGCTATGGGGTAAGCTAAAACTAGAACTGTTTCTATATAGGAAATGAAGTGAACCTCACTGAGGGAGTTATAGTTTTATATGGTTTAATCTGTAGTGATCTCATATGTGGAGAACCTTGCCTCGTGCATAGGATTGGAAGATGATCTTCCAGCCAGTTCGATCTATGATTTCTATTAACAATGGACATTATAAAATGTTGGAAACTTTGGATTGTTTCCATAAATTATCTTAACTTTGATCTGTATTGTTATGGCTGGTATTATTCTGTGGCCCATCCACATAATGCATGTTAGAGAGTGTTAGCTATAACACACTTGTCTTTAAATATATTAGCCCTGTTCAGATATTAAGTTGCATGAGTGTACATATTTTTGTGTGAACATTTTAAAAGCGGACCTGGGTGCAAGCCTCTCAAATGCATGATACAGATAGGAAGTGTACTGCTGTACCTGTGTTGAACATAATGTGTGAATAATTGTGATTGTGTACAGATCTGTATCTACAATGTACACTTTTATAATATTTATTTATTACATTTATACACACCCCTACACCTGGATCTCAAGGTAGTGTACACAACTGAAAATGATACATAACTCAATAAAAACAATTTTTAAATCATTTAAAAATTATAATTTTAACAAGTATTTTGAAAAATAGATCAAATACATACACTAACAATAACAAAATAAGAATATTACAACCAGCTGGATCATGACTAAGTCTTTTGTTGATGTGCTTTCACTGCTGCTACACAAAATTTAGCTATCATACAGGTTATGAAGTGGTTTGTAACTAAAAGCAATAAATTTGTCTGGATATCCTGACAGTAGAGGAGTGATATACCTTGTATGGGAGTCCTAATGAAAGGGGCAATAGAACAGAACATGTTATATTTTTCTACCCCCTCTGACCTGCATGGGCACGTTTGCTTCACTAGTGGCACTTTGGAGTACCTACCTTGCAGGAGTGCAGAAGGGAGCACGTTATGTCTGGCCCTAAAAACTCCTTCTGCAGCCTAGAGAAAGTAAGTGTTGTTAAATAGTTTGCTGGTTCCTAAACAGCATTTGCCACCCAACCCTGCACATTCCGAGACATCCCATTAACTTCATTTTGATGTTCTATATTTTCCACCCTATGCTGGTCTTGAACCGTAATAAAGATAATTGATTGCTATATTATTCACCCGCTGAAGGAATACTTGTTTGGCTTGTTCATATCCTAAAGAGATAAGGAGTTCTGTTGAAAGACCATATGAGAGTAGTTTCTTGGTGATTTCCGATTTCTATCTGGCTGGATGGATTATCATCCAGAAGAATTAATGGAATTATTCCAGATGGGGAAAACTGTACCTTAAGCCAATAATTGATTATGTGCTTCCAAACCCTCACCTCAATTTTGGGCATCGCGGTCTCCAGTCTGAGTGCTGCATCTAGGGGCAGTAAGAATTTTGTTTGCACTCTCTATATATCATCTCAATTGATAGAAATACCCACTTGTGCCCCATATAGGATTTGGCCCAGGGTTTTGGCCTCAAAAAGCTTCAGGGCTGCTGGAATTATTTCTCCTCCTTTTGTGTAAAAGAACCTCTTAATAGCCATTGAAGACCTTGAGGCTGTTCACGTGATATACTCAATATGGGACTTCCAGATCCCCATGGGGTGGAGAACTACTCCAAGGTAAAGGTACAGAGTGCCATCAAGTCGATTCCGACTCATGGCGCCCACAGAGCTCTGTGGTTTTCTTTGGTAGAAGGTATAATTCTATTTTCTTCAGCAATACATTTTTGTGATCTCTCTTTTTGTGAACATCATGATATTCAATTTATGAAAGTTAATAACCAACCTGTTCTTACAGCAATGGATTATAGCTCTTATGAGAGATGACTGCTGTGTCATCTGCATAGAAAAGTATAGGAATATCAGTGCCTGCAATTTTAGCAGGGTGGAAAGTTGGATTATCTAAGCTTGTGGCCATTGGATTGATGTAGCAATTAAACAAAGATGGCGCCAAGATACATCCCTGCTTAATCCTTTTATATGTGGGGATTATTTTTGAGAGTTGCCCTTGTGGGTTGCATCTCAGAGTGGTATTTTTTAAAGCTTCTGAATGAGGACAAGTAGACGTTTCTCGATAGATGTCTTTAAAAGTTTTTCTCAAAGAATCTTGAAATTGAATTGAAAGTGAATTTGAAGTCAAGGAAAGCCATGTATAGGGCAGAGTTGGCCTTATGGGTATATTTGTTTAATAAATGATGGAGCACAAAAATATGGTCAATAGTTGAGTGCTCAGACCTAAATCCCGCTTGCTCATCCCCAAGAACATCTTCAGATTCCAGCCACTCTTGGAACTTTTGATTTAAATGATTTGTACAGAGCTTGCTCACTACACTCAGACTAATAGGGCAATAATTGGCTGGATCACCCTTATTGTCCTTTTTACAAATAGAGACAATTATTGCTACTCCCTAATCCTTAGGGATGTGTGCTGTCTGGTCTATGTGTGTAAATAAGGACACTAGCAGAGGAACCCACCAGTTGGGGTTCACCTTGATTACCTCCAGAATGACAAGGTCACTACCTGGGGCCTTCCCCAGTTTCAGGGTGTCAATCAGACCACCCACCTCCCTTAGGGTTACTGCGGGCCAAACCGGTAACGAATCTATATCAAGATCATACCAGCTCCACCCTGGCTCAGTCTTGTTATAAGGATCTAAAATGTTCCTTCCAAACTGGTACAGGGACTTGGTTGATCAGGTTCAATGGGGTTTTACTAAAGCCTCTGGCTGTGATCCGCCAAGAGAGAGAAGAATCCTTCTCCTTAACTGATTGAATTAACAGCTGCAGGATGATTATTTTTTGTAAACTCTCTCTCTTAGCCTACTTTCCAGTAGGCTTATGAGATCACCTGGCATTCTGTGCGTATATCATCCATTGCCCCCCGCACCCCGTCAACTTTGCAACGCCTGGACCAATATAAACCAAATTAGGTACAATTGTAGGGACACCTCAACGGAGCAGTTTGTGATGATGTCATCCACCCCAATCCAAGATGGTGGGCATGTGGACGTTTGAGGCACGTTTGGGCTAACTTGTGGACAGTCTAAACCAGAGATTCTCAACGTTGGGTTCCCAGATGTTATTGGACTTCAACTCCCATAACCCCCAGCCCCAGTGGCCTTGGGTTGGGGATTATGGGAGTTGAAGTCCAATAACATCTGGGGACCCAACGTTGAGAATCCATGGTCTAAACTATTTGAACCAAATTTGCTACAGCTAAATGGACACAGTGATGCCCCAATAGTGTAGTTTGTGATGTCACCCACCCCAATCCAAGATGGCAGATGCATACACTTTTGAGGCACAAGTGCACTAACTTGAGGACTGTCTAACCAATTTGAACCAAATTTGGAACAGCTGTAGTGAGTGACAGACAGGCACACCTCAATGGTGCAGTTTGTAATGATGACATCCACCCTGATCCAATACAGTGGACACATGAACATTTGAGGCACAAGAGATCTAACTTGTGGACCTTTTTGCACCAGATTTAGTCCAGATGTAGAGACAGTGAAAGGAAACTAGGCTGATTAGTTCTTAATAGAACTTGTCTCCTTTATGAGAGTCTTATTGTTTTTTAAGTTTTGATAACTCTTGTGGAGAAACAGTCGGAGAGTGTTGCTTATAGGCTTTGAAGCCAGCAACACATCTCTTTCTGAGCTCCACACATTCCTAGTCAAACCATTCCTGTGATCTACTGCCCTGTCGGGGTGATTTATGTATTTATTAATCAAATTTGTACACTGCCCCAGACTTTTGTCTCTTGGCAGTTAAAAACAGACAAGTTAAAATATATACAAAAATTTAAAACAATTTAACAATTTAAAAATCACCTACAAATTAAAACCTTAAAATGATTTGTCGTTTTTCCTGTGATGTAAAAGCTCTGCAATTGACTAAGATGGTTGTACTGATCAACCTGTCCTATTAAAGTTGAACTAGCTGAACTCGCACAGAGCATCTGTGCAGTAGTTTACTTATTTTTAGGGGTTTAGTTGGAATAATTTGATTGGTTAGTTGTTTCTTGTACACTCCCCCCTGCCTCCTGCCCCAGTCTCTTTTCCTGCCCTCCCTCCTCATGCCCCTGTCTCTCTTCCTGACCTCCCTCACCCCACCTCCTTCCCCAGTCTCACTTCTTGCCCTCCCTCCCTGTTCCCCTCCTGACCTGGCCTCCACCGCCAGCCGCCTGTCTGCTTCCCCAAGCAGCCAGCTGCCTTGCCGCCAGCTTCCCCAAACGGCCCACCACTCTTGAGTCGCGAGTGGTGTAAGTGCTGTGGCTGGGCCCGCCGCTGCCTTCCTTCCGCGGCCGGGCCCACCGCCTTGCCACCAGAAGACCAATCCTGGGTGTGCCTCAGCCTATCAGGCACCTCCGTCACCCAGCCAATCAGCTGGGCGCCGGGATGCACATTCTAAAGGCGCACCCAGGAGGATTAAATATATAGTTGGATTTCTAGTATAGGTGGCGGGTTTCACCAGTCAGATGAAGCTTTAGCACATCTCTCATTCCATCTGACTCTCATAGCAAGATCACTTTCCTCTAAGGTCAGGGCGTACCTTTCTTTGTCTAAGGTGTTCATTAGGGAGCAACATTCCTAAGATCAATGGAAAATGGTCACTATCTAAGCAGGGCTCAACCACCATGTTCACCAAAAAAGTGGATAAGTTACAAGACACAAGCCAATAATCTACTGTAGAACGTCGTCCCCCTCTCCAGAAAGTGACATGCACAAGGCAACGGGCAAATGTACTTTTTATTAGATACTCTGTAGCCATGTCAGCAATGTTGGGAGTGGGGGATTGACTTCTAGCAGGATTAGCACAAAAAATATAGAATGATTCCTTAAGGTTTCTCATTTTAAATCTGTAGGAGCAGGAACTCATTTTATAATGCTCACTTGTAATGGGACAAGCTTCCTTGATATCCAAAATGGTGTTAAATGGTTCATATAAGCACATCTTCTGGCCTGTGAATTAGCTGGTGCTCTACAGTATACAATAACAAATGCATACTTCTGCTTTTCATTGAGTTGGTGATTGAGATATCTCATTTGAATAGCTTATCCTAAATTCAAGAGCTTTCTGCTCCAATATTTGAATCACACATTCAGATAAACAAATCTGTTCATTTAAACGTGCAGTCACAAGCTAAAAGCTCCTTGGCTGCAAATAACTGCTTTAGAGATTTTTTTTTTCCTGATGTAGCCTGAGGTAGATGGCAATTGGAGATAAATCAATAGATCTGTTCCAATTGGGGACTGGGAATTCCTTCAATTTCTGTGTGTTGCACAGAGGCCAAGTAATCCCAGGTGTTCATAGCTATTACAGCCCAATCCTACAAGGTTCTACTTGGACATAAGAACAGGTAGCCCTTATGAGGGTTCCATTCTTGCCTACAGGTGCAAATATGGAAACTGTGCTGGGAATCTAGGGGTTAGGTTCCTACACATACAGAGTAGGAGAACCATAAATAAGAGGAAATTTATTCCACCTTGCTCTCCAGATTTCTAGCACTGCCCCTGCCGACCCCAAATCCTTTCAATTTTCACAAGTCATGGGGGGAAAGAGCCGCAGAATGGCTCTGTGCTGTTAAATGGTGGCTGGTACGGACATCTGAAGTCATTTCAGGGTCATTATCAGCCACTCAAAACTGAACAGGCAAAGTTTAGCCTATTTTTATACCACTGATAAACTGGGTCTCTTAAGACCTGTCCACGGATATGTAAACCACGCTTGTTGAAACCATGGATAAAGAGGGCCACTGTACTACTATATTCATTGGGGCTTGCTCCCAGGTAAGTGTGCATAGAATTGCAGCCTTAATGTGTTTGTTATAGCAATAGCAGCAATAGCACTTACATTTATATACCGCTCTATAGCCGGAGCTCTCTAAGCGGTTTACAATGATTTAGCATATTGCCCCCAACATTCTGGGTACTCATTTTACCGACCTCGGAAGGATGGAAGGCTGAGTCAACCTTGAGCCCCTGGTCAGGATTGAACTTGTAACCTTCTGGTTACAGGGCGGCAGTTTTACCACTGCGCCACCAGGCACAACACTTAACATTTAGCAATGCATGATGGGCATGTACCTAGAGGTGAGATTATGTATGGAAGCTTTGCATCTATTTTTATGAATTTAGAATCTGTTTTATTGTATTATTATAATAAAAATATTTTGCATGTAACTTTTGCACCCTGACCCAGTGATACAGAAGCCCTACTTAGATACTCTTAACAGTGCCAGTCAGGAGGTAGTTTCTCTCCCACCACTCCCATTCCAGTGGATTGGTGTTACATACATACGTACTCAATCTCAGTTGATAGGGATATGGTTGGATTAGAACTTTGGTGTTTCTCACTCTATATCAATAGTAGTGATTTGAATAATCCTAATCTACCAATACTACATTAGCAATAATGTCACTGTTTCTGGGGTTGATGTAGGGCGGAATTACCAATGACACATTCTTAAGCACTGGAAATTAACTTCCATGTACTAATCAACTATTTCATTATGAAAGAAGCAGCCCTGGACTCCAGATGAACAAATAAAAACTTATAATTCACTGATGTTCAATATGTCTGCAGAAATTTCACAGATACTGTGAGAAGGTTGGACCAATATTAGGATAGAATAGTGTCTTATGTGACGGTTAACTGAAGGATAACCCAAGGGCAAAAATTAGAAATTCCAACAAATATGGGGAAATTTGTGAACAGAGATGTTAGATTATAGAAGCTTCATCAAAGGTGCTTTTATTTTGATTGACAGTTATTGCTATTGAGTAAACATTAATTAAAATTCAAATAGCAGCTTCAACACATCTTTTGCATTGTTTTTTGCTAGAAGTGTTCCCATGCTATGTAAATGATAAAAGGCAAATTAACACACATTATTTTAAAAAGAAGGCTGCATCACCAAAGTCCTTGAACAAATGAGGAGAATCAGGATTCAGCTTCATTGTGAATTGTGATGCTATTCCACCTAAGGCTGCTCCTGAAATATCACATGATCAGTGAGATCTTTTCAGCACTCAAAATAATCCAAGAAGAAATGGGAGACACCTCTAATAGGAGGTAGCAGCTGTGCTGAACTTCCCTGTCTCCTACATGAGGTCTATAACCTCTCCTTAGGCAAATGCCAATCACAACCCATCATGTGACTGCCATTTTGTTAGAGCCTTAAACATCTGGCACCTGGAAGACACTCCAATGTAACTAAAGTGGCTCTTCAGATAAATCTGAGTTCTCGGTTGCTGCTATCTAGAGGGAGAGCATTTTCTCCTTAAGTCGTCATCTTGTTAACTGGAACACTTGGCTGGGGTGAGTCTTGCTCCTTTTGGAAGTAAACATTGTTTCCAGCAGCAAAGGTCAGATTTCTTATTTGACTTTTTCATCCAGCTAAAAATAGAAAGAACATACAGTACATTGCTTTGCTGGTGATGCTTTGTTCCAAAGTACACCAGTTCAATGGCTGATAGTGACAGAAGCCAAAAAGTGACAGCAGAGAGAGATGAAGTGTTGGCATTAATAGTTAAATGCAAACATACTACTGCTGAGTTATCAGCAGTACATCAGAAAAAAGTATCGGCTGTAATGTCCCTTCCGTACAGATTGCTAAATGAATCTAGTACAAACATATCTCCTTGGCAATCTCAGATCATAACAGCTAGAGTTGAGGGAAACAGAGGAAAGGAGAGCTGGCCTTGTGGTAACAAGCATACCTTGTCCCATTGGCTAAGCAGGGTCCATCCTGGTTTGCATCTGAATGGGAGACTATGTGTGAACACTGTAAGATATTCCCTTTAGGGGATGGGGCCGACCACTAGGGGAAAGCACTTGCATGCAGAAGATTCCAAGTTCCCTCCCTAGCATCTCCAAGATAGGGCTGAGAGAGACTCCTGCCTGCAACCTTGGAGAAGCTGCTGCCAGTCTGTGTAGACAGTATTGAGCTAGGTGGACCAATGGTCTGACTCAGTATAAGGCAACTTCCTATCCTATGTTCCTATAGGCACAAAGTCAGCAAGCTGACATCATGGATTCTTGTTTCAACCCTCCCTCCCAAACACAGGGCTGACTTTTCCACAATTATAAACCAGATTATTTAAATAAATAGTCACAATTTGCATTAGTACTGTTTGCTCAGAAGTTGTCATGCCCTGAAAATAATTATAAAAGGGATGGTTTTCCACAAAAGTGTGTCTCTAACTTTTAAACACCAGACTCCCTTGAGAGACAGGATTGAAACACATTGAGAATTAAAAATTCCTGTATTTCCCCCACCACCACCACCACCACAGTTCTTGGGTTCCTTTCATTGCTGCTGACGGTTTTCCAACCACAACTCAACCTGCTGAGGCTATTTCTCCATTACCCCAAAGCTACTGTGATGGTTCATCACACTTCCTTGTAGGATTATTCCAGGTATCTGTCTGGACCTAGCAGAGGGGATAGTGCCACTGTCTCCAAAATGCAGTTCTGTTTACCATAGGTGCCTACATGACGCTGTCTGAGCCATCAGATCAGCATCACAGACCCTGCTTTATGCCTCTGAGATATATGACAGGCTTCAGAGCAGGGCCAATTCAGTGGCAGCACCATATCTGTGCAACTATCTCCCAATGGCATCTAAAGACTTTCTTCTTTCATCGGCCCTTTTTTGAGACCAGTGACTTTTTATGCCATTGCTGCCTCTGTACTGGTTTTCTTTGTGCTGCAATTGGGTATTGTGTTAATTGTTCATTGCAAGTCATCGTGTGCTTGTTTCAATATGGAAAAGTAGAATAGAAAAGGGTTGAAAATGGGCCACTGTCAAAGCATCTCTTTTTCCTTTCTAAGTAATAGTTCTAAGACTCTACAGCTGTACTATGGAAGCTGCATGTGGGCTCTCTGTATTCCATCTAACCTTTTAGAAGCCAGTTAAACACTTATTTTGCCAGGTAATATTTGGCATTAGCTATTGGTGTGAACTTGGACCTGAAATTCTATCCCTGGTGGTTTTATAATCCCAGTGGCAGGGAGCAAGTAAACCCAGATGGCAACATTGAGGTATGAAAAAAAATATTTTGAAGCTATATATGTGTAGGATTGAAGATCCTAGGCATCAAGTTTAAATGTTTAACCAGGCTTTTAGGTAATTTCAAGTAGTTTTAAATGATTTTAAAATGTCTTATTTTTGTGTTAAGTTGTATTTTAACCTGTGAAACTACCTTGAGACACTTGTTTTGGCGGTATATACATGTGTTAAATGAACAGAGTCAGAATTACAGAAGCAACAGCCTAGAATCCAAACTCTAAAATATGCTTGACACAGTCCAGAGCTTTTCAGACATGCTCAGAACTTATCACAGCTTCCAGGCTCTATACTCTGATCAAAAGAAATATGATATCTTATGAGCAGAGGTGGTTATGAATGGAGAGGACATCTAAGCACACAGATTTCCTTTTATAGTGAGAAAGGCCTTTGTCTTTGGATCACAGCATTTATGTGGAAGAATCCAGCATCTATAAAGGTTGAGCAAATATTTTAAGATCGAATTCCCTACGTAACCTTATCTTATGCCAAACTATTTTGTTTTAAGGCAACCTAATTTTTTTAAAAAAGTTTCTGTATTGACTACAGAAAAGCCTTCGATTGCGTTGCCCATGTCAAGCTATGGAATATCCTTAGGAAAATTGGCATCCCAGAACATCTCATTGTTCTCATGGGAAACTGTACAGAGGACAGGAAGCCACAGTCCAGACAGAACATGATGAAACAGACTGTTTCCAGATCGGCAAAGGAGTAAGACAAGGCTGTTTACAGTCTCCCTCTTTATTCAATTTTTATGGTGAATATATACTGAGAGAATCTGGATTGGAAGATGAGCGTGGTTTAAGGTGGAGGAAGGAACATCAATAACCTGTGCTACGCTGATGACACCACTCTGATAGCTGAGAATGTGGATGATCTGCAAGCTCTAGTAATGAAAGTCAAGGAGCACAGTGAAAAAATGTGGTTAGAGTGTTAGACTAGGACCAGGAAGACCAAATCCCCATTCAGCCATGAAACTCAGTGGGTGACTCTGGGTCAGTCATGTATCTCTCAGCCTAACCTACCTCACAGGGTTGTTGTGAGGATAAAAATAACCATGTACACCACTCTTGAGCTCCTCGGAGGAAGAGGAAGATAGGAGTTCAAAAAATAACAATAATAAATAAATGTAAAGAAGACTAAATTAATGACAACTGGTACAGCAACCAGCCTCAGAATTAACAACGAAGACATGGAAGTGGTGGATAGCTTCTGCCTTTTAGGATCAACTGTCAACAATAAAGGATCCAGCAGTCAAGAAATACGCTGCAGACTAGCACTTGGTAGGGTTGCAATGGAGGCCTTGGAAAGGATAATAGATACCATAACTTGTCTACACCTACAAAGATTAGAATAGTTCAGACAATGGTTTTCCCCATGACACTCTATGGATGTGAAAGCTGGACTTTGAAGCAGCAAGGTAGAAAAAGCATTGACGCTTTTGAACTTTGGTGTTGAAGAAGACTTTTGAGGATAACATGGACAGCCAGGAAAACAAACAAATGGATCGTAGAACAAATCAATCCAGAATTTCCACTCGAGGCACAAATGACCAGGCTCCAACTATCATACTTTGGACACATTATGCGAAGATCCAGCTCCCTTGAGAAGTACATAATGCTGGGAAAAGTTGAAGGAAAGAGAAGAAGAGGACGACCAGCAGCAAGGTGGATGGCCTCGATTACAACAGTAATGAATGCACCACAGAGAGACCTTAAAGGCCCAGTTGAAGACAGATCATCCTGGAGAGACTCTTATCTATGTGGTCGCTAAGAGCAGACACTGACTTGACGGCACTTAATCAGTCAGAACTAAAGTTAAATGTGGAGCTGTTTCTGAACTAATCAAATGAGGCACATGACCATGGATTTATCTGGGATGGAACCTACACAAAGGGCACTGGGAAATATGTGATATGAACAATAGCATGCACTGATGGATAAAGAAGTCAATTTACATGGACTGTGCTATGTTGGATTTGGGTCATTCCTCTGGTTCTTTCCAGAAATTCTGCAATGCATTTGTGATTGTGAGAGGTTTTGCAAGAGGATGAAGGGCAAGGTTTGCAAATCAAGCAAGCTTCCATACCTTTTCTGTTTCTTTCTTGATTAGTTTCTGCAACTCATCTTTCCAACCCAACAGTTCCACCACCTTCTTCACTCCACTGATCACATCTCCCAGTTCAGCCACGTCATTGTACCGTGGCTGATATGCAAACGGCCCCACCAGATCCCGATTGATCAGGACACGTGGAACAGAGCTGCGGACTGCACCTGCCAAGCTGGCAAAAGGCTCCACCTAAAATCAAACACCAGGAGAAAAAGAGAAGGGTTGCATCTGTCCCCAAAAAACACATAGCACTTTGCTGCCTGAGTGAGTCAAATGAGAGGGCATCAAATGCTTGACTTTTCTATACTCTGTTAACTTCTCAAAACATTTCACACATACATTATTTCAGTAATCCTTACAGGAAGGCCAATATCATCCCTGTAAACAGAGGGGCTTAAAGATGGGAAACAATTTATTGCTCAAAGCCATCCAGTGAGTTCAAGGCTGAGCTGACATCTGAACCTTCCTGTCTCATAGCTCAGACTCTCTGGTATTACATTATGCCAGCCATAAAGCTCACTGGCTCTTCTTCTGAAGTGTTAGTTAACAAGGAACATTCCAGCAGCTTACATGGCTCTTGCTAAGGAGCAGCACACATGGCTCTTGCTGAGGGCATCAGATGTGACAATTCAGCTCTTCCACTGTCTACAGTAAATGAATCTGCCAGACCAGTAAGATGAGGGCCTCTTGCATGTGTGGCCTTCAGGTGAGGTTCGTTTGGCAGTCACATGGGGGTAGGGCCTTCTCTGTGGTGGTTTGCTTCCTCTGGAGCTCCCTAACTAGGGAGGTGTGGTTTGCCCGCTCCCTCCTTTATTTCAGAGGTCCTGTGAAGATGCAGGTTGCACACTGGACTTCCCAGCATGAGTGCAGGGATAATCATGTCCACAGGAAAAGCTACGTGCACTTCCAACGGTTCTGGCTTTGCAAAACGGTCAGGTGGATGCATGAGCCTCCACGTTCTAGCATGTCATGTGCTAAAGTCATCTTTATTTGTGTTCTGTCACTGAGGGATTACTGTACTCATTTGCCAATTTTTCTTACATTACTATGCACTCAAAATCTCTTCTTAGATATCAGTGGCCTGTGTTTCCTATCTCAGATGCCCTAAGATGTGTTTGATCCCTGAATAGCCACCCTCCCTTTTCCTTTGGATCCTCATTGCTCACTCTGTACTGTCCAGTAGCCCTGAACCATCTGTGTCTCAATAACCCAGCTCTGATTCTCTTCCCATCTTTCTGATAGTCCAGACCTCAAGGGAGGTTCCAACGATGAAGAGCAGATCTGCCATAGGAAAATCTGTCACATGCAAGAAGAACCGATGAGGGAGATCCTCCCCAAAGAACACAATGTCAGGCTTGACTATTCCAGTACACACAGGACATCTGGGGATCTTGTCAGCCATCACATCCCCCTGAAATGAAATCAAAGGTAACGGGATATATGCACATCTCAGTTTAAGTACAAGCCCTAGTCTCTCACAACATTTAATGTAAACCGCCCTGAGCCTTTTGGAAAGGCGGTATAAAAGTTTTAATTAATTAATTAATTAATTAGTCTAACTAACTAACTTCATCTGTAATTAAAAAGGACTTTCCCTGGATCCTAATCATTGCACACACTAATGATAGCAAAAACCCTGTGCGCTCTCTAAAACAAGGGTCTTGGTACCCAAGTGCAACATAACAAACATCCTCTTGGAATATGTGGGATATTCCTGAGACTGGGCATCTGCTGAGACTCACCCTGAAGTCTTCACCAGCATATGTTCTTCGACAGACAGTACATGTAGAAGAAGCAAATGTGCCATGAGCCTCCACAAGTTTATCTGGAGGGATCCCAGCAACTAGAACACAAGAGGCAGAGAGAAGATCAGGCCAAAGTCAGTAAATGATACCATCCCACCGCGCAAAACCTCACTGAGTTTGACACTTGCCCCAGCTTCTCTCTCCTCTGGGACTTACCTCTTTCTAGCCCATCAATGTTCTGTGTGTACAGACGCAGAAGAAGCCCTTTGTCAAGCAAAAGTCTGAGGAAGTAGTGGGCATAATTGGGCCTGTAATTGCCAGGGTACAACTCCTTTGCCAACATGAAGAAAGGCTTAGGATTGTGGAAGAAATAGCTAAGCTCAAATATGGCTTCTGGATAGGGAATATTATACTGCTGGAGGTTATCGTAGAGGCCACTGCCAGGGGATCTGTAGAGAGAAGAGGGGATGAAAACCAGGATGTGAATGTGCCAGGAGAACCAAACCATTGCAAGGCATCTCCTGGGTGCTTTCCAGATTAGACCCTGCAAAGGGGTCATGTATCTTGGAAGTGTGCTTCCACACTTCCTGCGTTGTGACACCACAGTCCCTACGCAGACAGCAGGGTGCCGTTCACATTTCCAATGCCTTGTTTCGAATTTAATCGCTGTGATATAGAGTTAGGACGTTGTATATCTGACATTAAAAAGTTGCTGTTTTTTCGGGTTGTTAGTTTCCATGAGACTGCTCCCCCTACTGTTTATGTTTTGAATGCAACTTGCCTGAACATTTTGCTGCAGTTGAGCAGCTAGGCTGGAATGAGCCCTGGCAGGATCAAACTGCTAGGGGGTTTATGTGGTAGTGTGTTCCCTTTTACAAGTTCACCTTTAAAAGGGAAATATGGACAAGAACAAAATTAGGAACACTGGCTGACATCCAAAGTTATTCAAACGTTACTCTAAAAGACTACTTAATTTCAGGGTTTTTTAAATAATTATTTTTATCATTTTATCTATAATACAAACAAAGAAACATAAAAAATAGAAAAGAAAAGAAAAACTAATCAAACAAAGCAATTACAGTGATTCTCATTACAATCTGTATACAACCACCTGAATTTTTTCCCCACCAGCATCTCCCTCCCCCTGCTTCTCCACTCTAAAAGATAAATGGCAGCAAAATTAAAAGAACTGATAGTAATAACAACAACAAAATTAGTGCACCTGCTATCTACACTGAGCAATCTGCATTAAATTTCTCTATAAAGAGAAGACGAATCTCGGATGAAGTACCAAACCCTGTGACATATTATAACTGGATAAATGGCTCCCATGTCTGGGGGAAAAAATCTTCAGATTTATTCTTAATATATGCAGTAATTTTAGCCATTGATGCATATTCCCAAAGTTTGAAATGCCAATCATCTAAAG
The DNA here is from genome assembly GCF_027244095.1 of Hemicordylus capensis. NCBI lineage: Eukaryota > Metazoa > Chordata > Lepidosauria > Squamata > Cordylidae > Hemicordylus > Hemicordylus capensis. The sequence goes on along the minus strand of NC_069657.1, from coordinate 138,186,014 downwards.
TCAGAATAAGATTTGTTTTCCAACAGGAAGTGTGGACAATTCTTGCCACCGTTATCATATATAAAGACAGTTCAGTGTATCTTGCAGGAATATACAGTTTAGTAAAATTTAACATGAAAATTTGGGGGAGAAAAGAAAAATCTATATGTAAAATTTGCTGCCTCTTCAAATGTATTGTTTTCCAGAATTTTTGAGCTTTTTTTACATGTCCATCACATGATAAAAAGTACCTTTCTGTTGTGTGCATTTCCAGCATTCCCCAGGGTATTTATTGTCCATCTTTGAAATCATTACTGAGTAATGACTGAGATCATTACTGGACTGAAATCATTACTGGAGTAACACTTAATTTCAATAGGAATAGTCAGGAGTAATTTGGTCTGGATGTCAGCCACTGTTTCCCCAGAAAAGACTGGTATATCCTCCAGATGATAAATAATCTGTTATTCGACCATCTTCTGGTGATCTGGAGGGGGGCTTCAGGGATGGCTGCTTTTATAGTAATTGTAGGTATCCCCTTGTGGGCAATCAGCATTGGCAGGAGGGATTTAGATTGGGAGTATCCTGGGGGAGAAAGGGTACTATTTGCATCCCCCTTCAGCTGTTTTAAACTTTTATTATTATTGGAATATACAAATGTTTCCAAATATAGAATAAAAATTACGAATGAGATATATTTACAAAAATGAATAATACTTAATTTATAGAAATTAATATCTAAATTATATATAGTTTTCAAAAATCAATAGAAAGGGAACAGTTTTAAAGGTCTCTTAACCTTTAGAAATCACAGATCTCATAAAGTAGTGTCTAATTGAGCCACAGGAGTTGGGAGAAAGGAGAGTAGGAACTGTGACAGCTGCCACCCAAAAAAGGTTGAGACAGTAATTGATGGGCCTGCCTGGTAAAGAGGAATTCACAGAAGATTCATTTACTGGAGCATTTACTGCTTTGTTACTCAAGTGTCTAAGTTTTTGCCTCTGGTTCAAACAAGCAAATGGGAAAGCAGATAAAAGAAGCTTGGTCAAATAAACTAAAACTTTTCTATTCTCTGTTCCTGGGAAAGAAAGACCTTGGAATCATTATTTAGACACTGAGCACAATCAATTTTTTTAGGTCAAATTCAGGGGCACAATCTTGTTTAAAACATTATACACGTGGAATGAATGCACACATTACATTTTTAGAAGTGTCAGGCTACTCTAGAAGCACCCTTGTGCTTGGTCTTCTCATGATATAACTGGGGGGGGGGGATGATTGGACATTTGGAGCAGAAGCTGGCTGTGCATGTCATTGATTGGCTGGCACCATGTGATATCACCAACAAGCCTCCTACTGAAGCAGTTTTCCACTGATAAAAGATTCCTTTTTTTCACTTAAGAAGTAACAAATGAACGGATAAATGCAGAAACATTCATGCAATGCTTTAAACACTATTTTTAAAAGGCAGACACAGCCCACCTGAAGCATGGCAGGGAAGGCCAAGACTAATGACCAAATCAGCATTCTGTTTAGTGGGACACATGGTTGTCATTTCAGGTGGGAAAATTACACTTGATAGCAGCTAATGGATTCACTGTGCATTCTGCTTTTATGTTGCATCTGCCTTCACCCATTGGTTATTTTCCACAAAAGGACCAATGATGGATGTAAGAAGTCAAGTCAAGCAGCTACAGAACATATAGTGGCACATGGGTCATGTAGCACCATTTCTGGGTCTTACAATTTTTATGACATCTTTTTAATTCTTCTGCAGCAGAGATTACCAGCAAACTAAAGGGGCTGGCTCTAACATTAAACAAACAGGAGCCCAGTATGATGGCGCTTGGGGGTTGATAAATATTCTCATTCTTCCTAAAATGAGAACAGGGGTCCTAGACCATACTCCACTCCTGCTGCTTCTCTGTTTCTCAAGGTTGCTTCATATGATGTGAGCAGTAGGGTGGCCACTGAAAATTGCTTCTGCAAGGTAGAGACTCCTCTAGGGGACTGAGGGCAATGATTGTAGTCAGAAGCAGAAGCCATTGTGTTACCTGAAATCTGGGATGCCACTGGGGGTGCTGAGCCCTGCTCCAGTCATCACTACTACCCTTTGGCATTCTTTCTTCTGAATTAATTCTGCCACAGACTTCAGGGTGAGCTTCTCATTTCCACCAGTATTTCCCCCTTTGCTGGATCCAAAGAACATCGTTAGGGCAGTGGATACGGAAAAGGACCTGGTGGCTCCCTGGATCCTGCCAGCAACACAGCATACACACAACAGGTTACAAAGAAGCTTAAATATCTGGTCAAACAGTTTGATGAGTGGACTATTGAGAGAAAAAGAGTTTCCTGAAAGCCCAGTTCAGTTGGTACTTAACTCCAATCAGAAAACACATCTACAACCTGAATCAAAGTCAATGTTCAAAGTGCAAGTCAGAAGGAGCAGATATAGACCACATGATAGTGGAAATGCCCATTGACGGATGGTTTTTGTAACAATGCTTTGCAGAAAATAGTGGAAATAACTGGATATGTGTTCCCCAAAAACCCAAGAATATTTGTCTACTAATCTATTGGCAGAGTCTACATAGCAGCAAAATGGAAATTGCAGGGGACCGCATCCCTCCAGAATAGCCTTGAGAAAATCTGGCATACCACCCTCATGTCAAAACTGGCATATTATAATAAAGTATTAGAGGGATGTGAACAGGACAGATTTCTGGAGAGATGGCATCTACTTATAGGCTCCTGGAATAATAATATGCAGGATGAAGACTCTCGTAAGGTTTTCCTTTCTTTAGAGAGTTGTATAAAGCAGCATGAAGAGAAGCTAAAAGTTAATTTACATTTTTAAGCAAACTTCTAATGTTAATAAAGTTCTTATAATTTGTAACTGGTAATGTCTTTTTTTCCTTCCTTGTAACTCATAATTTTTGTGTTATGCATATTAAACTGATATCTTCTAATAAATAATAAAAATATAAAAATAACTTTGTTGAATGTTGTTGTAAGCCACCATAAAATCACATATGAAGAATGGCAGCATATAAAATCTTTAAAATAAATTTCATAATAATTTATTACAATGTTTAAAATTTACTTTCTTGGGTGCATAACAACAGTTAGCCAATTTATTTCTGTAATTAACATCACTATCAAATCTGCTGATGATTAAAATAGAGCTTTTAGATATGATTGTCTAACAAAGGATAAAATGTACTTCGACAACATTTGACCCATCAATTAACCAAATCTTTTTTGGTTAAATGTCCAGCCTTAATAATATCTCTAGTCTCTTATTGCTGGAGTTTAAGAATAAGATACAGGTTACTATATAGCAGCAGGTCCAACAAAAAGTACTGTTTCGCCAATTCTGGACATAATTCAAAGTTAAGCACATCGAAGCCTCAGATGACTTAAACAACTGAGTCAAACCACATGCTATGATCCCATCCCCACCCTTACTACAAGCAAAACATACCTTGGGGGATTTAAATTACTTCCTGGCCCTAAATGCAGCGATCAGGTAAACACTAGGCTTGATATAAGCCCCCATCCATTCAGCTTCTCCCAGAAAGAATATTCTTGTCTCTGGTACACTCCTCTCCACTACATTCAACATCTCACCTTCCTCCATGGCAATTTCTATTCCACTTATGCTTATTGGTTCTTGTAATTTTTAATGGCAAGTTTTCCAGGGTTCTTAGCATTATTTCAGATGTGGTGGTACTAATTTTGTTGGCTGACATGCAGCACAGCCTTATGAGGATGGAGCAAGAGCTCCATGCTTGCAAGGATCTAATCAACTAGCTGTGTATGAAGCCTGGCTTGCAGCCTAGCTGCATGGATAGGGAAGTAATGTTTTTGCACCTGTTTTTCCAAAGCAAATGTTTTTCCACCAGCAGTTCCTGATCCCTCTGCTCTCTTCTCTCTCACCCACTCTTTCCACATGTCACCAGATTAACTCTTCCTTTACCCCAGAGCTTGTCCTCCCTGGCATCATTGGCTGGCGTGCAGCACAGCCATACAAGGATCCCATAAACTAACTGCATGGGAGGCTTGGCTTGCAGCAGGAACTGGTGCAAGAACATTTGCTATGGGATTTTTTTTAAAGTGTTAAAACACTTATGGTAAGGGAGAAATGGATGGAATAAGAGACTGCAAAGGTAGAGGCTTTTAAAATGCTGTAAGCTGTCCTGGAATAAGAGACTGCAAAAGTAGAGACTTTTAAAATGTTGTAAGCTGTCCTAAGTCATTGATCCAGTTTGTGCAAGACAGGTCTCTCAATGACTCAGAGCCATGATAGCTCAATGGAAGTTCCATGTTCAAAGGCAGCACATCTTCTTGAATGTAAGGTGCTGGAGATGAACAACAGGGGATGGCCATTTTGCAGAGCCATCTGGCAGGGCTGCTACTGGAAACAAAATCCTAGACTAGATTACCTGATCCAGCAAAGGTGGCTCTTACAGGATAGGATGGATACATAAATAAATAAATAAGAGCCACACTGGGATTGTGAAGGAGGGTGCCAGAGTCCAAAGCCCAAAGGACAGGACTGAAAACACAAAAGAGAAATCGGACCATACCTAACTCCACAGGTGATTGCCATCTTTGCCATGCTGCCTTCTACGGTCCTCTGCAGCAAGTAGCTTCCATTAGGAGAGAGGAAGACAGGACCCAATGAAAGTGTGGGCAGATTTCTGTAGACTGTAGAACCAGAGGAGCTCCTGCAATGATGGCGCTGGACACAGATCCAGAGATGTCTCCATCCTAAAAGATATACTGTAATAATCACTTTCAAATTCACACCCTGACACAGTGAGTTAAAGGGAGTTTTTGCACACAAATGAAAAATTGCGTAAATAATTAACTGTAGATGTGCAGAAAGTGTCTACCATATGTTTGCCACATACAAAGTCATCAAAACAGATTATTGACCCAAAGAGAGGTCCGCAATCTATGTAAGACAAGTGAAGTAGGACGGAGAGGATACATATAGATAGCCAGAGGTTAATTTTTACTTGACTCACATAGCTACTGAGAGGATGCTAAAATTATAAACCATGCTGCATACTGAAAGTGTTCTACAAACAGTTAATAAGAGCATGGATATATGGATGTAAAACAGTACTCACTTTGAACTAGCTAACTAGGGAGGAGCCGAAGATCAGTGAAAGTGCACTTCTCTTTGCATGTAGAAGGTCACAGGTTCAATTCTTGGCATCCCTAGTTAAAGGATGCCAGGTAGTAGGGCTAAGAAAGACCTGTTTGCCTGAAATCTTGGAGAGCTGCTGCCATCACAGTAATTGTTACTGAGCTAGGGAGACCTACAGTTTACTCACTGTAAGGTAGCTTCCAATATCAGGCTTTCCTCATTACAGAAACAGTAGCAATTTTGACACATGGGGCTATAGCTCACTGGCAGAGCTTTTGCTTTGGATGATGCTGAAGATCCCAGGTTCAATTCCTGATATCTCCAAGTAAGGCTGGGAAGCATCCCTGCTTGAAACCTTGGAGAGTCACTGCCGGTCAGTGCAGAACACACCAGGCTAGACAGATCGATGGTCTAATTCATTATAAGGCAGCTTCCTATGTTCCACATCAGAACCCCCAAGCATCTCTTGCTTCCCAGATCACAGCCCTCCACATTCTATTTACTCTTCTCAAAATCTGGCATGTCCTTTCCAGATTATCCATAGCAGGGGCGTAACGAGGCTGGAGTGGGCCCAGAGACAAAATTTTAAAATGAGCCCCTCGCTGATACACACACACTCACTTCACATTTGACTTGCCTTTGGGGGCCCCCTCGAGGCATGGGGGTCCCCAGGCAGCCGCCTCCCCTTGCCTAATGGTAGTTACGCCCCTGATCCATAGTCTTTTGAACTGGTTCCTACTGTACTTACTTTTCAGTCCCTGAAAACTTGCTGCACAAAATATACGTCTTCCTGTGGAGACTCTGCAGTGTGACCTCCAATTCATTTCCCTTCAGTCAGCCTTGACCTGCATCAGAAAAAGCAAAAAGAATGTTTCTAGATCTGCTTCCATGCCGCTGACAAATAAATGCCAGTTCCGGTGAACCTTCGTTGTCAGTGAAGAAAATCTAGAGCATAGGGCAAAGCACTGCTCTGTTTACTTTCAGTGAGCTTGAGTCCGGCAGAACCGCTGAAAAGCTCTTTACCATAATGTTCCTAATAGCAGAGCCTATGTCAGCGCACACTAAAAACCTCCCATCTGGTGTTTTTGACCCTGACACAACCAGTATGGCAGTGAAATGTATCAATGCTTAAGCCATTACACTACAAAACAGCTTTTTGTACAAAACTTTCAGAACTGGCAATATCTTCTTTCTCCGCAGCTACAGGGAAAATGTAGGTCCTGCTGGATGTAATCTCAGATAATAAGAGTCACAGCGGCTTTAAAATGTGTTCCATTTGGTCTCTATTGCCATAATTGCCCAAGAACTATGACTTTATATTTCGTTCAAGAGACAACTCTTTCAAGAAAGTACTCTCCGCACACACTGAGGCAAAGCCTATTTCTATCATTCTAATCCCCATGTTTTTAGCGGCATCAATGTCCCTTGCACATCCTCAGCCACCACCTTATTCTGCTTTTTATTAATTATTTTTTTATTAACTGCAGAAGTGTCTATTTTCTGGCTTGAATAAAATTAAAATAGGTTCAGTTTATTTTACAGTTATGAAGACACTGGCTCACCAGACCGAGTTGAGTGAGCATACAAAATGAGCAAGCGGCATCTGTGTGGGTGTGGTGGCTGACATATGCCATGGACATTTTAGAAATCCTAGAACTAGAGTGGGTTGGGACCATAAGGCCACTTAATCCTACTCTCTTGCCAGAGTCTGTCCATTTGCTCCTTAAACATCATCAATCTCCAGGCCAACAACCCATGTACAAGCACACACTGCAGAACGATATACTGGAAAGCATCTTATTTCATACTCAGATACTACAAGTCCCAATCAGGAACTCTTTTCTGATTCCGTTCGAGTGCAACAGGCCCAACATCTGCTGCTGCATTCAAGGACCTCCCACACATCCAAAAACATCAAAACACACCAGTGATTGCCTGTTAAGGCACAAAGTATGAGTGCCTTCTTCCACCCATTCCCCCCTCCCCTGTGATCAGTTCTACCAGAACTACCAGAACTCAACTTATTTAGCATTCAGTGTACAGTGCAAATGCACATGTGTGCACCCGAGCACTCTTACAGACTGTCCTTGCTAGAGTGTTAAATATACATTTTTTAAAAAATGCAACATACTGTACAAATTGAGCTCCAACATACTGTGGCTGGCATCTTGACTAACACTGTGCTTGTGCGAGGCTAGCTAGCTGGACTAAGTGTGGAGCATGCATTCCAGATGAGTACTGTGCTAGTCTGTTGTTGTGCACTGCCCAGAGCTTTTGGATAGGGCAGTATAGAAATGTAATAAATAAATAAACAAACCATGCAAACATGTTTGTGCTTGCACAACAAGGGTGAACAACCTGTGGCACACCTCATATGTTTTGCCGGGAACTTTTGCACAAGAGGGCAATGATTTTGTGCAGCTACAGGATCTTCTTGCATTAGTTTTGTGCAACTTTGTTTGTCATTAGACAGGATGTCAGCCAGTGGATAACAATGAAAATCAGCAACAGTCTTAGCAACTATGTCAAAACATGAAAATTGCTATTGGAATTGAACAATACGCTGCAGCAGCAGGTATAAAGCTGCAACAGGCACACAGAGTGAGAAAGTAACCCAGCATCTACTGAACAGGTAGAATTTATGAAAAATGGCATGGCTTCAGTAGCATTTATTTTAACAAATAAAGATTATTATTATTATTATTATTAATTATTATTACAGATTTCTGACTGCAGATCAGTTGCATTCTCTCTAGTTTTATTACTACAGTGGTGTTAACAAAAAATTGAAGCCATAGGGAAACAGATGCTTGCCATTCACTTCCACATTCTACATCTGCAACATCAACTGGGGGCTGGCAGGGGGGAGACACTGACAACAAAATTGTCCAAAGTTTGAAGAATTCTCAATTTATTCACTGCTTATGTTGGCGGCAATGGTGCAGCTATAAGTGAATGTCCCTGGGCCTATGAGAAAAGGGAGGGCCCACTGACTGGAAAATAATCAGCTCTTTGCTCTCCCCTCCCACCTCCCTGACTTAGTGGCAAGCTGCTAACTCCTGATCAAAGTGCGGGAAGAAGCATGTAATACGATTTGCACAGGAGCAAGAGAAAGGTCAGCCACCTAATGGTGCTGCGGGGAAATGACTTGACTAGCAAGCCAAAGGTTGCTGGATTGAATCCCCACTGGTATGTTTCCCAGACTATGGGAAACACCTATATCAGGCAGCAGCGATATAGGAAGATGCATCACCTCATACTGTGTGGGAGATGGCAATGGTAAACCCCTCTTGTATTCTACCAAAGACAACTACAAGCCTCTTTGGTTGCCAGTAATCGACACTGACTCAATGGCACACTTTAAGAGAAAGGGCATGCCAAGAATGTTTTGCTTTTCACCATGTCCATATAGTACTTCTACAGCAAAGACATAGGTCGGGGGAGAAGACGACAACCCAGAGGAACATTTTCACTTCTTTTCCCAGGGTCCACTTCAAACTTGCTACAGCCCTGGCTGGCAACACAAGCAAAACAGAGTACAAACAACACAGCAGATGTTGCACACATGAAGTTACCAGACAAAAATTAAACACCCCTAAATAATGGTATATACTATAATTTTTCCAATGACTAAGGAAAATGCCCACCTATTGAATGATATATCAGTTTCCATCCCCTCTGTCAGCTATATTAATCTGCTCTACTCAATGTCAAAGCTCTTTTCAGCCTGACACATGAAGCAGTTCTTTAGATGTAGCAATTTAGATGTTTAGCTTTAAAAGGTAAAGTGTGCCGTCAAGTCGATTTTGACTCCAGGTGCCCACAAAGCCCTGTGGTTCTTTTTGGTAGAATACAGGAGGGATTTACCATTGCTTCCTCCCATGCAGTATGTGATGATCAAACTGGCAACCTTCCGCTTGTTAGTCAAGCATTTCCCCGTTGCGCCACTTAAGGTGGCTGTTTAGCTTTAGCTAATGTTATTATTTTCTTTGTAGCCACACACAGATTTTCAATAAGTGTTATACAACTATCAGGAAATTTAAAATAACATATCAATATCACGAAATGAATGAGACACCAATATAATAATGTTATCTAATAAATAACACAAAGCACTTTCCTCCAACAGCTAATAGGATTAATACCATAAATTCTATTAAGTCTTCCTGAAATAATGTACCACTTAGAAAAGTACATTTTTACTTTTCTCCCTCAAAAATGCAAATATAGTGAAAGATGGGGTGGGGTCTACTGAAACACATGGGCCCAGCCCTCCTGTAACCTCCCCGACCCAAGTTCATCCCATCCTTTCCTTGCATGCACTTTTTCCTAAGGTTCCTTCCACAGTTAGTTAACAAGATGTTCATTGCCATCTTTTCGCTCCAGACTGGCTGTCCCCTTGTAGTTAAGGGAACCCTTCCAAGGGCAGATAGTTAAGAGCCATTCTTATACGCTGACACACACAAATAAGACGGAAACTGTGCCAAGGAAAACGATGATGACGCTCCTGTGTGCCCCGATATAATAATGACGATGTTTTCACGTAGGGGCAATTTTCATTCAGTCGAGGTGCTCTCGCTTATTGTTCCCGTGACGTGAAGCGGCGCTGAGTGACAGGAGGCGTTCGGAGTCGGGCGCTCCCCCATTCCGAGAGTATGAGCGGTACTGCGCGAGGGGCAGATAAACCACTAAGGGGCTGGAAGGTGACACTCGGAGCCTACAGGGGGCGCCACAAGGGTGCGGGGAAACTTGGAACGCTGGCAGCTCCACTCTGCCGCTCTGTTGCAAAGTCGAGGCCTTTCAGAGACGTCTCTAGGCCGTTGTTGCCATGGTGACCAGCGTGTCTTTGCCTTTTCTGTGCTCCGGCCCCCTCCCGCGGTTGAATTGTGATGAAGTGATGCTGCGCTATGCAGGGGCCATACGGTACCCGGCATGCCCCGCGCCGAGGGTTCCGGAAGTGAGTGTGCATTTCCGGCGGCAGAGTGGCCCGGCCTCCTGCTTCTGCTGCTCCCTGGAATAACCGCGCGTTGTTTCCAGCTGCCCCCTTCCCGGCCCTGCCATGAAGGACGTACCGGGCTTTCTACAGCAGAGCCAGAGCTCAGGGCCCGGCCAGGCCGCCGTGTGGCACCGCCTAGAGGAACTCTACAACAAGAAGTGAGTGGATGGGTGGGGGGTAGGGGGTGGCAAGTCAGTAGGTGGCGGCGGCGGGCGGGGGGAGTCGTATTTGGGAGCTGCTGAGCTGCGCTTCCCGTTTCCCCCCCCAAGTTGAATAAGTGCCTCAATCTGGAGATCTGTAAGGCGAGGTTTGGAGAATAGTTCTGGGATGTTTTGCTATTGAAATCCCCCCCCCGCACCTCATTATAGGTGAGTTTGGGATTTAGTCTTTGGTTCCCACATGTCTCCCCTCCTTCCCTGCACTCCGAGTCAAACTCTGTCAGCTCTGCTACTCCTGGAAAATATAAAATGCTTTTATGGGTTAATTTGCCCCAGAAGAAACTGATTGATGTAGTGTGTCTGGCTCTGAAGATGAATAGGTGGCCTTCACTACCTACCACTCAAGCCAAATATCATTTCCTTTTGACAAAACGGGGGTTTTCCGGTGGGCTTTGAGGTTCCCGACACCCTCCAATCAGATTCTGCACACTGGTTTCCAAAACCTGGATGGTATTGAGCAAGAGCTTGTTTTTTTTTAATGTACAGCACATGTTGTTTGGGTAAACACTGTACACAGATCTGAATGTATGTTGTGGCTTCTTGGCTGTTCTTTTTCTCATTCTGTACACCTATAGCCTGTCAGACTAGTGTCTGATGCTTTCAGCAGTCTGTTCAGTCCTTACCATAGCTCAGTAAGAAGTTTTTCTGTAAAGCTTATACCGAAGCTGACACTACCATTTGTTGATAACAATCTATTTGAAACCTAAATTTATCTGAAGACGTGATCTGCTTTTTAAAAAATATAAACTGCAATGTGTTGCTTCATTTGTTTCAGCATGACTTAAAATGTTAGGTTATGAACAGGACATCAGTATGCTCTGTGGTGATGCCTTAAAAGACATTACACTAGGCCATGAAGGAGTTGCTGTTTAACTGCAAAGTGACAAGATATTGGCTGTGTAAATTACTGTGCAATACCATGAATTGTTATTGTGAACGTGTGAAGCTTCCTTGTACTGAATCGGATCTTTGGCCTATCTAGACCAGTGTTGTCTACTCTTATTGGTAGCAGTTCTCAGTGGTTTCAGGCAGAAGTTTTTCATGCAAAAATTATATATATATTTAAAAACACCCTGGTTTCCTGAAGTCCTCTACAAGGATCCACTGTTTCTGTGAAGTGTTTCTAACAGGCTGCTTCGGTTCTACCTTTATTTTGTGTCCTGGCCTGGTGGTGGTTTTATTCAAACTAGGCTTCTAACTGCTCAAGCATACACTTAGAATAACTCTCAAACTCTTCTGTTGGTCCTTTGACAGATATAGGATTTGGATCCCGGTGAATACATAGAACTGTCAGGCTGACATCCAGACAAGGTTATTCACGTGAAGTTCCATTAAGTTAATTGGACAACATTTAGTCATGACTAAGTTGTCCCATTAATTTCAGTAGGACGAATCATGAGTAATTTCATCTGGCTGTCAACCTCAAACAGTTTTTGTATGTGTGAATTTGTCACTACTGGAATTCATCATTTATGTTGTGGTGGGTGTGTTACAGACTCTGGCACCAGCTGACTTTGCAGGTTCTGGACTTTGTGCAGGACCCCTGCTTTGCCCAAGGAGATGGGCTCATCAAGGTAAGTTTCCTAATTTAATAAATGTCGTAGCAGCTATGATGGTTGTCAGATTATATTTTGAACAATCTTGTTTGACCAATATGTTGGAATTGTCATAGGTTTTTGTTGTTGTTTTAAGTCTTAAGCTAGCAAGGCAACCCACCTCTTCAGTGTTGGAAATAAATGTGCATTCCTAGCCTACAGTGAATGCAAACATGCTGGTGATAAGACAACATAGGTAGTACTTCTATGTCACACATCACTTCCCAGGACTTTTTAGGCTTATACTCTATTTATTTGTCAGTTCTGCTCATTTCATTGTAACTTAATTTATGTGCATTTAGGATCACAGTTTTATTCCTAATCCATTGATTAAAGGGGGTTGTATTTTGTTTATATAATGTAATAGAGCTGCGCATTAGAACATCTGATGCCAGCCATTCCCGCTGTGGCCATCTCCATACAGTGCCAGTGGCTCTTCTACAGGAATGCGACCCATGGACCCATTGGGCTGGCATGTGTGGGCATCAGGGAACTGTAGTTCCTCTTAGCAGTACCCCATGGGATATCTGCATTGAGAGAAACTACAGTTCTCAGATGCCTGCACATGCCTTCCTAGCTAGGTCTGTGCGCTCCTGTTTCTGTAGAAGAAGATGTGATGGCCTCAGTGTGAGTGGCCCACTTTGTCTGGCATTGGAATGGGAGTGCTGCAGATTCATCAGCATCAGACGCTCTTATCAATAATGTTGGTGCTTTACATTGTTGATGTAAAATGACATATGCAACTACCACATCATATTCTTCAAGCTATATTTTTAATGTGGCTGAGACATAATAGTGGAAATAAGCAGATGGGAAAAGGTCTTCCGAGAGTTTGGAACCCTTAAATAGTGGTAATTCCTCTTCAGTCTGTGAAAAATATGAAAAATATCTTCAGACTTGAAATTCAGCTTTGATATATTTAGATAGTGTTCGTGTTCGTTCTCTCTATCTATAGCTATCTAAATAAATAAATGCAATTGAATTTTTGGATAATTAATAAGATATTGAGAAATAAATACCAATTTTTGTTCCTAACACAAACTCTGTATTCAAAAAGTGGTCTTAGAGCTACAGCTAGACAGATTACCTAAAATACACCAGTTAAGAGCATCTGTTCTTAACTGAGCATCTGTTAAGAGCAGTACTACAGGAGTTTGTTAGTACTGACAATATTGAATTGTTTGAGCACTTTCCTGTGACGGGGGGCTTAATATTCTTAATACTGGTTGTAGTGCAATTGCACATTCATATACATAGTATGCAGAATGAAGTATCATTGTAAGTGTCCCTTGCCACTCCTAAACTTTGGTGAGAAAAATGCATGAAAGGGTTATCTTTTAAGATTTGTAAGTCAAATCAGATGGTCTCTTCCTGTGCACTTCATTTTCTCAAAGTTTTGTTTGGTGCTATACTTCCTATGGTATTGATATCGCTGCCTTTTGAACAGTTCTACCAGGGCTGGTCAAAAATACTCTGACTGTAGAAAGCATTCCAGATGCGGAGATGATCAACTGGTTAATGACAATATATGTATGTTGCTAAAGTTAGCTTCTTTTTCTTTGATCTACAGCTTTATGAGAACTTTATCAGTGAATTTGAACACAGGTAAAGCTTCTTAAATACAGTAATTGTAAAATTAATGTAACTGAATATAGCTTCAGTTGTTTGTAATACCACCTCTTTCTTTCAGGGTGAATCCTTTGTCCCTTGTAGAAATAATTCTTCATGTAGTGCGGCAGATGACAGGTAAAACATCTTCTTCATCTCCTTTTAATTATCTTCTGGTACTAACTGGTACAGGATATAACTGGATGAGGTCAATTATAGTAACGTCTTTAGTAAAGCAGCAGAGCAGTTTGCATTCTTAGTCTTGGGAGCAGAAACTGGTACATTTGTAGCTTTTTATGGATATGCGGAATGTATTTAACCTTGACATATGTATATATACATTAAGTTCATCAGAAATATATTGATGTAGCAGTTGAGAGTTTTAACCTTAGGAAATGCAGAAGCTCCTGTACAGGGTGTTTGGGTATGTTTTCCCCTAGGACTGATCCTAGGGAGCAAATGGGAGCAGGTGTCAGGCTTGCATATTCCCTCCCCTCAATGCAGACGTAGATGAACTGCCTGTGTTTATTTGAATATGAGATCACTTCTGACTCTGGGGTGTTAAACCAGAAGGCACTTGAGACCAGAGGGCTGGGCAAACACTTGGCCATTTGCTTCTCTTAGCAATAGATGAAGGTAGTAAGCCTGAGGCCCTCAAGAACAATCCCAGGGGGGAAAGAACATTTAAACAGACCCTAAGTCCTAATGGCCAAACTACATGGCACATTAAGCATGTGATTAGAGCTGATATGATTGTTTCTTTGCCCCTTTAATTTAGGCTGAGGGGAGGGGCTGATCCAGATCAGCACACACACACCCCACAGCTTCTATTTAGGGGGGAAATGAGAACTGTTGTACTTTAATGTGCTTAACGTAATGAAGCTATTCCCACGATCACTGGAAAGCAGGCTAAGGGAGCTTATCCCGCTTCCCAGGGATCGTGGGAACCACCGGGCTCGCAGGCGAGTCCAGTGCTCCCAAGGCGGCTAGCCCGCCTAATTCCCCCTCCCCTTAAATGAGGTTAACAGAGTGAGCGCTCCGTTAACCTCATTTGGTTGCTTGTGTGTCGCTGTGATGTGTGGTGACACACGAGTAGACCCCCGATCGGGAGGCTGCAAGCAACCTCCCTGGCTTGGGGGTCTCTCCAGGATGTGTGGGGCATCCTGGAACTTCCGGGGGCAGTGCGGCCCCCAATCCCCGCAACCCCCGCTGGCTCTGTGATGAAGCCGACAGTCGTGTGGATGGCTGATCTGGCCGCCCAGGGCTGCCTTTTGATTGTCTGCAGGGAGAACGGGCTAAACTCACTCTCCCCACAGACCTGGAAGAAGCTCTTCTCACCGATCGTGAGAAGAGCTTCAATATGTAAAATGACCCCTTGTGATCTAATCAAATGAGATTATATGAACCATAATATGATTTCTTGCTTACACCTCTGCAGATCCTAATGTGGCCCTTACTTTTCTGGAAAAGACCCGAGAAAAGGTATGTGTAATATATTTGGTCCTTTCAAATGGAACTGGCTTTAGAGCACCTACTATGTTGGTCTTCATTCTCATTAAGACAGTGACCAGGGATAGAAATACAGTCACCCTCATAGTTGAAACAAACTGTTTTCTGATGTGTAACTTTCTTTGTGGCTGCAGGTGAAAAGCAGTGATGAAGCCGTAATTCTTTGTAAAACAGCCATTGGGGCTTTGAAATTAAATATTGGTGACTTACAAGTCACAAAGGTGAGACAATACTCATATTTCTATACTTCTATTAATGCAGTGTTGTCTGTTTCATCAGATGATTTCTTTACTTTTTATGGAATTCTTTTAGTATTTGTTCATCTTCTAGTGCTTGTGGGTGTCTGTTCCTAGTACTAAACTCTGTAAAAAAGAATAAACATCATCTAATTCTTGTGTTTGTCTTTGTGTTTTACTGGAAATACAATGTCATTCACAAGACCAAAAATGTGAGCTTTTCTGACAAGTGCATATTGCATATTAAATATGCAATAATGGTGCTTGTGCCTGTGGAAAACAATGTGATCAGTTCACTTCCGATAGCTGGAGATCACAGCTTTTTGATATGCTTAATTGATTCCTTTTGCCAGCATATATTTTTAACCCTTGGTATATCATAATCCAAGCAGTCATCACAATTGTCTTATATTTTATTTGCATTACTGAAGGGTACCTATGAGTTGTCCAATGCTAACGATGGATGTATCCCCCAATCCTTGAGATAATCTGATTAGCATCACCTTTGGAGTTGGGGATTCTTCTGCTCCACTTGAAATATTATTGCTAATTGTCTGTCTTGCTGTTAAAGTTCTGTAACTTTGCTCTGAGCAAGCATCACAAGAAAGGTGGTATGCAAATGTGCCTAAAATTCCTGGGGAGATTAATAGCTGGTATCCCCTCCGTTTTACTTTTTGTAGGAAACCATTGAGGAGGTTGAGGAGATGCTGAATAATCTTCCTGGTGTGACATCCGTTCACAGCCGTTTCTATGACCTCTCCAGCAAGTATTATCAGACAATCGGGAATCATGCCTCTTATTATAAGGATGCATTAAGGTTCTTGGGCTGTATAGATGTCAAGGATTTGCCAGGTAGTACTACTTTTTCTTTCCAAGTTGAACATGCTGCAACTGTTGCACTAATGGCAGGTTGTTTTGAATAGGGGTAAATGTAGATACAACATTTGAAATATTCCTCATTGTTATTGGAACTTCTGAGTCTCAGAGCACAGGTCTAGAAAAGGGAATTAAGTACTCTACTACTGTGAGAGATGTTTTGCTTAATCAGTAATATGGTGAGCTAGAATGCTGTAGAGGCGTGTGAGAGAGAGAGAGAGCTCTCATTGTGCAGAAGACTTGGCAATCTAAGGCTGTTTCTGAAGCCTCCTGAGATAGAGGTTATCTGAGTAAGACCTTTGTTCATAGGATAGGATGTTGGATGCCTTCACACATATCTATCTCTCTCCTGCCTCTTATGACAACAGTTGCTTCTTCCTTCATGCAGCCAACCACTCATCCCCAATTGTCATGACGTTCCCTTTCCTGTTAACTCATTGCTTGACAAATTAGATGAAAGTACCAAACTTAGCATTAGTATGTGCAGTAATACTTACATATGTACACTAATAACAGGAAATGTTAGTGTGTGTGCTGACTTTTGATATAAAATTATGTGACTGCCACTCAGTGGAATCTCTGCCAGCCATTAGAGGGCTGGGAAAGCCACAGATGTTAAAATGGGGGGAGGACTGTAGGATGGTTGCTTGAGCCTGATCATTCTTCTTTTCAGTGGCAGACCAGCAGGAGAGAGCCTTTACTTTAGGGCTGGCTGGACTCTTGGGTGAGGGAGTCTATAACTTTGGGGAACTGGTAAGTAGAACTTTATTGGTTAAAATGTTGGGGTAGAAACAACAAATGTTGTTTGTTGTTTCTCTATATAAACCGCTTTGGAAACATTTGCTGAAAAGCGGTATATAAATATTTGTTGTTGTAGTAGAGGAAGATGACTGATGTATGTCAATAACGTCCTGTCTCATTTATATCCTCAGCTTATGCACCCAGTTCTGGAGTCTTTGAGGAATACTGACAGACAATGGCTTATTGACACACTTTATGCCTTCAACAGTGGCAATGTGGAAAAATTCCAGGCTTTGAAATCAGCATGGGGCCAGCAGGTGGGTAACTTGACAGCACCAGGCAAGTAATGCATATGGCTCTACATGACTATATACAAGGACAAAGGAGTGGTTTTCTTGCCTTCTGTGCTTGTTATTCACTCAAATGTATCAATTCTATTATCCTGTTTGAATTATTGCAGCAGTCCACTAAAATTAGTTAAGTACAAATTCAAAGAGAGTGATTAAAGAACTCCCTGTAACAGAAGATTGAATGAAGCTAGTTGGATTCTTCTTGGTTATGCTAATTCAGGCCTGTATAACTTCTGATCAGACCGAACATAGCCCATCAAAGGTTCAGATTTCTTGCATTTGCTTCCTGCCTGGGATTACAAAAATTGAAGTTGTCAGACACCTGGCAGGCCATAGTATATGGCTGGTAGGCTGTATTCTGATTAACAGGTTATAAATAGTGCAAGTCTCTTCTAACTTTTGAATGGGGCTACCTAGTTACAGTGGATGTTACCTACATATCCTAAGTGGAGTAGGATATTTGCTAATAGTAGTCATTTCTGAAAACAATTAGCCTATTGAAATCCTTTTAACACTTCATCTTGACATTCCTGCCAAAGAAAAGACATTGACTTGATCGATCTGAAAGGTTATATTTAAATATACCTCTGAATGGTTTATAGTGTGCTCTAGGTTGTAGCTTCCTGTTACAGAAGCAAGACAAACAATCAGTGATTGTGTGACATGTATCTTAACAAGTCTGAAGAACTGAAAAAGCACAAAAGTGTTTTGCATAGCTAAAGTTCTGGACCTTCATGTTTTACAGCCAGATCTGGCTGCAAATGAATCTCTCCTCCTACAGAAGATCCAGCTGTTGTGCCTCATGGAGGTGAGTCTGTAACAGAAATAGCTATGCTGCTCCCACTTGTATAACGCTGTGTCCTTTTGACCCAAAGTATCTGTTTTGAATGGTGTCTGAGCATGTCTTTTCAGTCAGGTAGTAGATCATTTTAAGTATTTGGTCATCTGACATGATGTGACTTCTTTCTTTTGTATTGTATTAATACAAAGGGGAAAGGAAAAGGAGTGATCTCGATAATCACTTCATCAATATCTGTGGTGGTGTGATTTGTGAGGACAGCACGTTGCTGTCCTATCTTGTGAAGTAAAAGGAATAGCCATTCTCCGTAGTTCATTATAATGGAAACAACTGAACTGGTAGTCCCAAGTTTGAAAGCCTCAGTATGTGTAGAAAATACCATAGTATTTCAGAAGCATGTGGAGGGGCCATCATTCAGTGGTGGAGCACATACTTTGCTTGCAGAAGATGCCAGATTTAATCTCTAGCATCTCCAGGTAAGACAGAGCCTGAATCCCTGGGGAACTGCTGCCAGTCAGTGTGGTCTTACTCAGTTAGATGGACTAATGGTCTGACCTGGTCTAAGGCAGCTTCCTCTGTTCCTAAGCTCTTAGGCAAAGACAGGTATGGATGTAAAGTCAGGCTTTAGGTGGTTGCTTGAGAGTTTATATTCCTTCAAATTAGTTTTAACTCTAGTTTTACTTGGCTGCAGATGACCTTCACCCGACCAGCTAACCACAGGCAACTCACTTTTGAGGAGATTGCTAAAAGTGCCAAAGTCACTGTGAATGAGGTGAGTTACCATTGAAGCTAATGCATGAGGGAACAATATGCAGAAGCTCAATTGGACTTATTCACGCACTGATGAAAATCTTGGTGTGTGTGCACCTTTTCATTTTAAATTGTTAAACTTGGCTTCATTAATGTTTTTCAAAGTAGTATCTACACAGATCATTTTCTTGATCGCTTGCCCTTTGTGTTTTTTAACTATTTCATTTTGAGTTGTTAAAGTGCTCAGACTGCTGCATTACACAGTGACTTGCCTGGGAACAATTGAACCCAGTGAAAACTCTTCATTTTCTTTTCCTGCAGGTGGAGCTGCTGGTAATGAAAGCGCTTTCAGTGGGTTTGGTGAAGGGTAGTATTGATGAAGTGGACAAAAAGGTTCACATGACATGGGTTCAACCACGGGTGCTGGATTTACAACAGGTAATGTTGGCTGATGTTCTCTCCCCCACCCCCTCCAAGTTAGCATTGACTTTTAGGAAGAATTTCTGGGTGGAATTAGGGGAGACAGTTGATAGAATGTTATGTATCCATCACTCGGCATTTACGTATGTCTAGCCTTCAAAGCAAACGGAAATTATATACTTGTTGAATTAATGAACTGGCAGACTAATCAATGGCAGACTAATCAAGTTCATTAAGTTTGGTTCCCAGCACTTGCCTCAAACTTTGGCACCATATCTGTACAAAAGATTATTTGCTACCAAAACTAGATACTTTTGGGAGACCACCTGTTAACTTGTGGCTTTCAGAAAGAAAATTTCATAATGGCTGTTGGAGGAAATTTATTAATAAAGAATTGTTTTTACTCTTAGCTTTTATAGCCTTTATTCTGTCTTTTCTGATTGTGTCCCATTTCCTAAAGTGCTTGTGGATTTCTTTCCTAGATAAAGGGCATGAAAGATCGCCTGGAATTCTGGTGTACAGATGTGAAGAGCATGGAGATGTTGGTGGAGCACCAAGCCCATGATATCCTAACATAGAGGACCTTGTACTGGCTGAGGAAATATCTTGTACTGTTGCTGCAACTGGCAGTGCCCTGACCACTGACTCTGTACTGAATTCTATTAAAAGGGGGGCTAGGGGAGGAGGGGAAGAACTACTTTTCTGATGCTTGTACAGAGGACTAAGTGGCCTTTGCTATGTAACCCTTTGGTGCTTGGTGTCAGGAATTCCCTCTGATGCATTTGCATTTAATTAGTGCTCACCGTGGGAGCTCCCATCCTGCTGTCACCAAAGGTGGGGGAGGGGGGATAAGGGCTCCATAATGGTGGATTAATCGGTCTTGGTGTGAGGCTGTTGCACGGGAAGATGCTAGGGGGCTATGTACTAAAGGGATGGAGGTCACTAGCTCAGTTGTGGGGTGGCAGCAAATTTCCACTTTGCACTTGGTGTGCAAGAAGGAGGGGTCACCTTCAAACATTGTTAGGCATTCCTGATGGTCATGGGGGGAGAGCATGACCTTCTCCCTGCCAGCCTAAAGGCAGCATAACTGAGAACAACTAACTCTTTCCCCTAGCCGCCCATTTTTCAGTAGAGGAAGCTGCTCAGTCCCATCAATGAGTTTTCCAAGAATAAAATCATAAACTTAGTGGATTTGTTTTTATATTCTCCTTGGGTTTGCTCTTGTCTTTTATGAACATTTTATCCTGAAGTGTGATGCAGTCAATAACTGCTGGAATAAACTTCTCTGCCTTCCCTCCTGTGCAGTTCTGTTGGTGTGCTTTTCCGCTGAATGTTGGATTGAGCAGCAATCCTAAATCCAAAACCAAGGTTACTGTAGTGATTTGTACTCTTCAGAGATCAAAAGTTTTTTTAAAAAATATATTGCTGATCACATGTTTATGGAAGATATTATTCCTTGTATTTGAAGTTGCCTTACATCAAGTCAGATCATTGGTCCATCTAGCTCACACTGTCTACAGTGACTGGCAGCAGCTCTCCAAGGTTTCAGGCAAGGATGGAGATGCTGGAGATTCTGTCAGGGATTGGACTTCGGACCTTCTGCATGCAAGCATATGCTCGACCATTCAGCTATGCCCCCTCCCCTTCTTTCAGTCTCACCTTACAGCACTAATGGATTATTCGGGACTTGATCATGGAAAGGATTATACACTGCAGTTTTCAAATTTATCCATGCAGGGCTGTATCTTCTACATGCTGCATTCTTAAAATCATTTCAGAATTTGCTACTTACTAATTAACAATACAGTGATCTTGAAAAAATATATTGCAGGATGAAAACTAGGGACAGGATGCATCTTAAATTAGTCATGTCTAAGTCCCATTGAATTTAATGGGACTAAGCCAGGGTTAATTCCTCATTTATTTCTATAGAACTTCGTTATTAACCATCTGGATCCTGCCCTAGGCATCTAAAGATGTGGGTTAATCTAACATGCATAGGGCTTTATGATGATCTCATAAGTCTACATTCTCTTTTATTCACAAGCAGGGGTGGAGCTAACTTGTTAAAGTTAGAGCACCTTGAGGGGAATATTATGTCAGTATGGCTTCTGCCTTAAGCATGAGTTGATTAAGTAATCTAAAAGAATGCTTGTGTGTTTAGGTTGGATAAGGTTTCTTCCAAGGGGTATGGGGAAGGCAAATGGAAAAGTGCTGTAACTTTCTTAGAGTAAATACGTGAAGGTGGGAGAAGTAGATTTACTATGGTGTAATAATCCCTGAGATATTACAGCATTAGATTTCTTAAAAATCTAAATTGGCATCACATGAATTATGATGATGTGGAGCAGGGGTTCCCAACCTTTTTAATCAAGTGTACCCCTTCTGTTACAAAAGCTTGGATACCCCATAGAGATTTTGTGTGGGTACACACAAATCTAAACATTACAGTTATGAGTCCGGCTACTCCAGTCACTGGCTTACATCTAAACTAAGTTACTCATGATTGTTCGCATTGAAATAAACCTTCTAAAGTTGCTCCCATTTGAAGTGAATTTGTCCGATTAATTTCAATAAGACTGCTTATGAGCAGTGTGGGGAGGCAAGAGGGCTCTGAGTATCCCTTAGGATCCCCTTAGGATACCTTCCAAGTACCCCAAAGTTGGGAATCCCTGATACGGAGTAATTGCTTTAAAATGCTATTCACTACTGTAAAGCAGTTGAATGGCTTGCCCTAAGTAAAAAGCATTTGATTTACAATACCTGATCATCTGCTGGTGTATCGAGAGTGAAGAGGTTGAGGAAACACAACCCCCAGGTAGGTTTTCTATTTATTACATTTATATCCTGCTCTTCCTCCAAAGAGCCCAGAGCGGTGTACTACATACTTGAGTTTCTCCTCACAACAACCCTGTGACAAACAGGCTGCTAGTCAACTGCTGCCTCTGGGCGGCTGGCATTTTAAGCAGTCTGCCTGATGGCTGCAGTATCACAGCTCTGCTCAGTTATACTGATTGTAAAGAACAGTGAAAGGTGGAACACCAAACACAACTCCGCTCAATAACTTTTTCATATGTGTAGGATTGGCTGCTTGTTAACACTTCACTACCAGCACCTATAGATTTTCTTCCAATATATTTTATTGTATCACTGACTAAGCATACTGTGAATGTTAGTGTTGTACCAGGGCACAAATTCAAATGAATAATGTGCTGCAGATCAACAATGTTTTAACAGCATATTGTGTCTTACAGATTTTAATCCTTTATGGGCAGGAATGAAGAAAAATACACACACACACACACACACAACTGTGGTTCTGTTGCAATGAAGGTTTTGAATTTTATAGTGGGTTGAGAATTCAACATCTTGCAAGGGGAAATTTAGGCAAGTCTCTAATCCTTAAAATGGCAAAAACGAGTTTGTGGCTAAAGCAAAGTTTACCTGGCGAACTTACAGGAGGATATTTCCAGATGGGTTAGGCCCTGCTTCTTGGACTGGGAAGGCAAGGCTGAGAAGCCACTTGCTGAGAGGTAGGAACTACCCACCAATCTGTCAGGATGGCTAATCAACAAGTCTGAAGAGGAAATGCTGTAAAAACAAAATGCAGGAACCGTGGCAAAACGGTGGTAAAGATAACAAAGCCAACTGCATCCCTTCCTGGAAAAGAACCACCTTAAAACTGTGGGCATGTGGGAAACCTCCAGGCCTGACTACTGTCTGTGCTCTACATGCAGCTGCCTTTGTACGGTCCAGAAGCTTTAGTTGGTAAATGCAGCAGCTAGGTTGGTCTCTGGGATAACTTGGAAAGACCATGTTCCTGTTTTGAAAGCATTGCACTGGCTTTCAGATGAAATACCAAGTGTTGGTAACTACCTATAAAGCCCTAAATGGCTTGGGATGAGGTTGTTTAAGAGAGCACCTCCTACATGATCCCCACTGCTTAAGGTCATCTGGAGAGGTCCATCTAATTGGATCTCACATTAAATTTTAATGTGTGTGTGTTGAGATTTTTATCTGTTTTATGAATTTTAAGTTCTTTTATTATAAGTCAGCTTGTACACCACCTGGAGATTTCTATATTGAGCGGTATAGAAATTCAATAAATAATTGTGACACCTGAGGTTGCCACTGCCTTTGGGATGTGCACCCCCTCCCCCTGCTGGCAAATCCTTCTCTTATTCTAGGTTCCAATAGCTCGATTGTTTTGTTTGAATCCACTAATGTTGACATATCCTGCCTTAGTTCCCTTTGCAGTCCAGGGGTCACTTACCGGTAACCTGGTTTGTGCTGAAGAGGCAATAACTTATAGAAGTCTTCACCCATTCCATAAAATCTGGACAGTTTCTTCTAAAACACGGAAAAGGGGGCTTGAACAAAGGCTGTCTTGCTACTGCCACTCAAACTGGTGAGAATGCTATCTAAGGTTGAGCTAGCTGTGAGCAGCTGCCTAGTTTCCAGAGAAGGACCTGACACCTTGCTTTTCTCTGAGCTATGAATGCAAATGCAAGAAGGCACCCCTTTGTTCTGCTTCCTAGAGACAGAAGAAAGTGTGGGGGGCGCTTGAGACATACGAAAGCACCTGTGACAAAACCTAGCCCTAGCTCTTACAGGTCCTTTCCCCACCACCTTGGGATGTGAGTACTGAGTGGAAAAAGGGCCAGAGTTGCTCATACAAAATGCACATTGCAACATATTTTGTGGATTTTCTACAGATGCTCCACTTCTGATTGCCAAAGGCAGGGATTGCTGTTTTTGGTGGCAGCCATGCATTATCTGTAATGTCTAGTTCCAGCCTCAGGGACACTGGATTAGATTCAGCCATGCCCTTTTGGGAGCAGGACTACCTCCTCCCATGGAAGGACATCTTTAGATCCAACCCATTAATTAAAATTGCAGATGAAATCGGCAGTGAACCTAGTCTTCTGTAATATATGCTCTTTCCCCCCCTAATATCAGAACAGTGGGAATCTGCTATACTCTAGCCCTACATCTTAGTTAATCTCTGCCTTGAGTGGTATGTGTGCATTTTCTGAATAAAAACTTGTTTGCTGTGATTTTAAAACATTTTTAATTATCAAAACCTCCAGAGGATCTTCCATGAGAGAAGAATAAAATTTCTCTGACATTTCCTTGGTGATCCATGTTCAAAGCAGATTCCTCTCACTTGCCATTCAGTCAGATCGCTGCTTGTAATGCTCCAGGTTTGCCAGAATATAGCCTGATGGAACCAGGAAGGTTGCAAACATCACCACCAGTCCAATGGCTTGCTCCTGTAAATAGAAATACCGAGGTGTGAATGCTCTATGCAGCAAGAGTTATGTCAGGGCTGGGACCCTAAAGTAAGTAATGGGCCTGTTATTACCTATTTCACTCAGAAAAAGCACACAAACAACAAGGTAGGTACCACATGGTTATTTATGCACAATTTGTCTGCATTTCCCTAGAGAGCATGATGTCCATAGGATATTTGTCATTAGCTGAATTAGGCCCTCAACTATTCTGTACAGCTTGGCTAAAACTAGAGAGGTGGTTTGTTTGTTTGTTTGTTTGTTTTTTACACTTATAGAGTATATAGTTTGTCAAATCTTTAGCAGAAAGGGCTTCTCTTGCTCTGCCTCCATGTTGTTTTACTTTCTACAGCAATTTAAGCATACCCTCCAACATTCCACTAATGAAAATAGGGACATGCCTGTGAATGTATTGGGGGCATAGCCAAGCAACCTGGGAGGTGTGATGCAGAATTCTGACTGCACGCATTGCACAAATGGAAAGCAGATGGTAAAATGTATGTAGAGCACATTATTCTAGATCACCAAAGCAGATGAACCAAGACATATTTTCCAACATTTTGCAGAGGGAAATAGTACACTTGTACAACTTAAGTGGCACAGCAGGGAAATGCTTGACTAACAAGCAGAAGGTTGCCAGTTCAAATCCCCACTGTTACTATTTCAGGCAGCAGCAATATAGGAAGATGCTGAAAGGCATATATTGTGTGGGAGGAGGCAATGGTAAACCCCTCCTGTATTCTACCAACGAAAATCACAGGGCTCTGTGGGCACCAGGAGTTGAAATTGACTTGACAGCACACTTTACCTTTACAGCAAGGATTACTGTTCAAGCCCCCATCCTCCATTATTCAACATAGCTGAAGAGTGGATTCCAACCACTATCTAGAATGCACTGCATTGTGCCTTAGGGTTGTACATCTACTGTATTAACATGCAGGTGACCTAGAACCATGATGCAGGCACTCACTTGAAGATTTAATTTATCTAGACTCTGGGGAGGGAGAGGAATCCTGAAGAATAACTAGCAACTGTTGGATGACATATGAGGAACACTTGGACAGGTTTTTCAGACACACACCAGCTTTTGTGGGGGGTCAGGGCACTTTTCTTTTTGACTGACACTTGCTTAGTGTTGGGGGGCAGGAATTGAACAAGGTGTCCCTTGTGCAAAAACAGGGACAAAAATAGGGATGCTGGCTGACATCCAGACTAAGTTACTCAACAGGAGTAATTCAGGAATTACTCTATATGTCTACTACATTTCAATAGGACTCAACGTAGAGTAATTTAGTCTGGTTGACAACCAGTGATTCCAGAAAATATGGACTGCCAGAACATATGAGCAGGGGTTCTCAGTCTGTGGTACTCCAGATGTTGCTGAACTACAACTCCCATCATCCCCAGCCACAATAAATTCTACCTAGGAGTGATGGGAGTTGTAGTTCAGCAACATCTGGAATACCACAGGTTGGGGACTCCTGATTTAAGGATATTATGCAGACCACCTTAAGTGGCACAGTGGTGAAATGCTTGACTAACAAGCAGAAGGTTGCTGGTTTTAATCCCCGCTGGTACTATATTGGGCAGCAGCAATATAAGAAGATGCTGAAAGGCATCATCTCTTACTGTGCTAGAGGAGGCAATGGTAAACCCCTCCTGTATTCTACCAACGAAAATCACAGGGCTCTTCGGGCACCAGGAGTTGAAATTGACTTGATGACACACTTTACCTTTAATTCATACAACTTTCATTGTCTTAACAAACATAACATTGTCATAACCCCTGCTAACTTGGCAAAGAGGCACCTTTTAATGTGGTGATTCTCTTCTCTTTAGCAGGGGGAGAGTAACTGGCCCTATCCACCCCCAGCACAGTACCTTCAGTGACTTGCTGGTATCTATCTTATGTTTCTTTTTGATTGTGAGCCCTTTGGGGACAGGGATCCACCTTATTTATTTGTTATTTCTCTGTGTAAACCACCCTGAGCAATTTTTGGAAGGGCGGTATAAAAATTGAATAAATACATAAATAAATAAAATAAATAGGGCCCATTCTTTGGATTCTCATAACTGCTAACTAAGTAAAGGCTACATTCATCCATGCACCATGGTGTTGTGGCTAGAGTGTTGGACTAGGACCGGGGAAACCCAAGTTCAATTCTCATTCAGCTATGATACTTGCTGGATAACTCTGGGCCAGTCACTGATCTCTCAGCCTAACCTACCTCACAGGGTTGTTGTGAGGAGAAACAACTATGTACACTGCTCTGGGCTCCTTGGAGGAAGAGCAGGATATAAATGTAAAAAATAAAAATAAATTAAATAATAAATAAATTAGTTACTAGACAGTGTTGTGATCCTTGGCTTTCCCAGGTCTTTAGATTAACTGTAAGCCTGTATAAAACATATTTGCAGAGAGCACACTGGCAATGTGTGTGACTTTCAAGTGACTTTGTACTGAGAGCAGTAGTGCAGGCTCACTTGATCCAACGAAATATAAATAATCTTAATTAGTTGCAGAGTATGTGTTTCCGTATCTTGTATGTATAATTCAAACAAGTGTATGAAGCAGCTATTTTGTCACTTGTTTTAACTGTGGGGAGAGGGAATCTTCAATATTTGTTTGAATTTCACAAATAATTTAAATGGTGATCAAAGAATGAATAAATTACCCTTTCTCCAGAAAATGGTACTTTCTCAAAATTATTATTGTCATGGCCTCTGGGTTGTTCTGTGTGCCAAAGTTTCAATTCTTCATTAGGGAAATCTAGCTTGTATGCTACAAATGCTGAGAAGAGTTTCAGAAAATAAATATGCAAAAATAAGTTGACACTGAAGATTGCTCAACTTTTATGCTTTATTCTGAATAGGTTTTTCACCAATTTCTGGAAATTTTCTGCAAGAAATGGTACAGTAGCAAAAGGTTTATGTGTAAATAATGAACAGCAAGCCTATGTGGTGAGGAAAGGGATATGACTGAAGGCCATGAGGAAGTGGTAAGAATGTATTTGTCAGTGTAAAAACTCAACTTTTAGTGAAGCCTTCTGCAGACATGCCCATGGATATTCAGATGTGTTTGTGCAACCTGTTATTTTATTTATCATATGTGAATTCTGTTCTTCAATCCTGTTCCGAAAGAGCAAACGGAGGCAAGTATAGCACTCTCAGGTGTGCTTGCATTCAAGTATTAGTTTATATGTGTATTGTGCAATTATTTTGTATTTTCTTTTTCCCCTTTTGGTCTGTTATGATTTAATGTGTTGTTTTAATTGGATGGTTTAATGTTGTATTTTGAGCCTCCCAGAGAACAATTTTTTAAGGGCGGCTAACAAAGTTGATTATTATTAGCAATAAATAATAATAATAATAATAATAGTGCCCCAGTGAGGCACTACCTTGCCGTGGTTGTGGGGCTTGTGTGCTCTGAGGAAGGTGAGAGCTATGCCAGAGGTCCAACCATACTGGACAGGTCTCACCAGAGGAGCCAGACAAAGAGTGCCTCTCCCATCAACAATATGGTGACACGCAACTTTAATAAATCTATACCGGATTGGTCGTTGCCCGGGTCAACAAGGACCGCGCCAGGTGCTATAGTCCCTGGACATCTGGTGGCAAGTGGGCAACAGGACTCAGGATCTTCAGTTGAGCAACCAAGGCTGAAGACAGCAAAGTTACTGGAAGAAACGTCGCTTAACCGAAAAAAAATATACGAAAAATGCCAACAAGGAAATAATGATCTGCTATTACAAGTCTAGTCCAACTAGAAGAGGTTATTTTAAAAGAATGTACCAAATTTGGAAAGAGAAGCATCCAGACACAGAAATAACAGAACAAAGGCTAGCAGACCAGAGAAGATTCATAATAAGAAATAAAGTATTCACAGGAGTTGAGCTGGAAGAACTGCAAAGAGCAACACAGGCTCAAGACATGGAAGAAGAATTACCACCAACTGAAGCAGTTGCTCAGGCGCAGGTGGAGGAGGTGTTGGAAATAGAAGATGCCACTGTTGCTGAACTGTTTCAAAATCAAAATCAGGCAACCTCCCCTTTGCCTTCACCACAAAAACCCAAATGCCGTTTAACAGAAAAGCAACAAGAACTAAAGCAAAAAATAACTGAGCACATGAACCAAACAACCACCAGGGTTCGACTTCCAGCTCTAAAAACAGTTGCCAAAAAACAACTTGCTCAGGTATTAAAAGATGTCAATGCTGCACTTGCAGAAATAACAACCAATAATTTGCAAGAAACAAACCAACTAATGTACAGTGCAGCAACAATAACAACACAAGAGCTCGGATATAAGATCAGTGGATCTGTAAAAAAAGAAAGTAGTACATCACCTAAATGGAAGATTAGATTAGAAAGGAGCATTGGTGTTCACTTACCGTGAAGGCTTCTTCTGGTTGATGTTGCCAGGGTCACCTATGGGTTATCCTTTTTCACTAGCTCCAAGGCAGGACAGATTTGATTGGTTGAAGACATTTCGGCCACACCTCCTTGGTGCTAGGAGGATAACCCCTCCCAGTTCTTGCTGTCCGAGAGAAGGACACTGAGAGACACTAAAGGAAGGACTGGATAATCAGGGGAAAAACAACAGGTAATATCCACCAGTATAACTATGTACAAAAAATCTGGAGAGAACCGACTGAAAACAGTCCAAAAATCTCGAGAAGAGGTCTGAGAAGAGACCCCCCCTTGCTGGAGCGCCAAACTGGGTGGGTCGAGGTGTCCCTGGCAACATCAACCAGAAGAAGCCTTCACGGTAAGTGAACACCAATGCTCCTTTCTCGGTTGATCGTTGCCAGGGACACCTCTGGGACATACCACAGCTTGTCCAAGCCAGGGGCGGGTGCGCTCCGGCCTACTCCCGAGGGAGGACCCGCTGGAGCACCCTTCTACCAAAAGCTGCCTGAAGATGGGGCGGCCCAAGTAACAGCTCTGCAAATGTCCTGAACTGGGGCATTGGTTGAAAAAGCCGCTGATGTGGCTGCTGCCTTAGTGGAATGCGCCGAAATGCCTAAAGGTGGAGGTAAGTGTTGCTTCTCATACGCCAACGAGATGCATGCCCGTATCCATCGTGCGATTGTGGGTGCTGAGACGGGAGAACCCATGGATCTCGGCTGGAAGGAGACGAACATTTGGTCCGTTGTTCTGAACGAGGCGGTACGCGCAATATATTTTTTGAGACAATGCCGAACGTCCAGGTTGTGCCAGAGTTGTTCCCGCTCATGGGTCGGTTGTGGACAGAATGACGGGAGGAAAACATCTTGATACTGATGAAAAACGGAAGCCACCTTTGGTCTGAAAAAGGGGGTGGAATTAGTCCTACTGCTTCTTTGGAGAAGATGCAAAACAATCTATGAATAAACAAGGCTCTCAACTCTGAAATACATTGTGCTGACGTAATTGCCACCAAAAAGGCGAGCTTGAAAGAGAGCAGCCGCAGAGGGAGGCTTGTGAGGGGCTCAAATGGGGGTCTCTTGAGCGCTTTCAATACAACATGGAGATCCCACGAAGGGAAGTGGTGAACCGTCGGAGGAGACAGTAGAGTTGCGCCCCAAAGAAAAACGTCCCAGGTGTGGGTACGTTTGCCAGGAACTAGGGGGATTTCCTGAGATTAGGCTGACCAGCGATGCAGCTTGTCGTTTTAAGGTGCTGGAACGAAGGCCTTTGTCCAACCCCTGCTGAAGGAATAGAAGGAGGTGGCGAAGAATAGCAGTGCCCCTAGGGATGGAGTGTCGAGATGACCACCTCAGGAAGGCCCTCCAGGTGCACTGATAAATGCGGTTGGTGGAGGACCTGCGGGATGCCAGCATCGTGGAGATGACCTTTTGGAATACCCGAATTTCCTTAGGGCTTGCCGCTCGGTCTCCAGGCGGCAAGCCTTGACCATCCTGGGTCTTGGTGAAGGACTGGCCCCTGGGCTAGCCGGTCGGGGCAGACCGGAAGTTCCCATGGAGGTTGTGTGGAGAGATGCAGTAGCTCCGTGAACCAGGGGCGCCGGGGCCAAAAGGAGCGATTAGGAGGAATTGGGCCCGCATGAGACGTATTCTCCTCAGAACCCTGGGGATTACAGGGGTCGGCGGGTAAGCGTATAGGAGGGCAGAGGGCCAGTCCGTTGACAGCGCATCCGTGCCATTGCCATCTGGCAGGGAAACCGGGTAATGAATAGGGGCAGTTGAGCGTTCAGCGGAGAGGCAAAGAGGTCAACCGTCGGCTTCCCCATTGTGTCTACTACTTGCTGGAAGACTGCTGGATGGAGTGACCACTCCCCTGGCTGTACATGCTCCCTGCTGAGCCAATCTGCTAGAACGTTCAGGTCTCCCCTGACGTGATGAGCTGTCAGGGAGTGCAGTTCTTTCTCCGCCCAGGAAAGGAGAGAACCGCTTCCTGATGAAGGGAGGATGAACGCGTGCCCCAATGCCAATTTACATGCGCTTTGGCGGTTGTGTTGTCGGTCTGCACCAGAACGTGACGCTTCCTGATTGTGGAGTGAAAAGAGTGAAGTGCCAACCGGATGGCGCGAAGCTCCTTCCGGTTGATGCTGTGGTTTTGCTCCGAGACTGACCAGATGCCCTGAGCCGTCAGATTGCGGCAATGGGCACCCCAACCCCTGTCGCTGGCGTCCGTGGTCACAATGATCTTGGGGGGGGGGGTCCGGGAATCCCTTCCCCTGAGGAGGTGGTCCGGGGAGAGCCACCAGTGGAGGGCTGTCCAGAGAGATAGAGGTAACTTCACTCTCACCTTTCATCTCCGAGCGATGGAATGCTGGTGGGAAAGCAGAAAACCACTGGAGAGGTCTGTAGTGGAGCCTGGCCCATGCGACTAGTTCTATGGGAGTGACCATCAGACCCAGAAGTCTCGCCAGAGAGAGCAGCCAAGGGGATGGAGACTGTAAGGTACTCTGTACCTCTCTTGTCAGCGTTGTGAACCTCTCTTGTGGGGGGAAGAGGCGATCTTGCTCTGTGTTGATGAGAACCCCCAGGTGGATAAGCTGGAGGGACGGGGAGAGCTGACGTTTTTCGCAGTTGATGATGAAGCCGTGGCGCTCTAGCTCTGAGAGGGTCAACGACAGATGTTGTTGTGCTTCTGGGAGTGAGCGCGAATGAAGAAACAAGTCGTTCAGGTACACCATGAGCCGCACCCCTTGAATCCTTAGCAGGGCCACCAGCAGAGCTAGAACCTTGGTGAAGGCCCTGGGTGCAGATGAGAGGCCAAATGGTAGGGCCGTGTGTTGGTAGTGGAGGCCCGCATACTTGAACCGCAGAACTTCCTGCTTTCCTGATGAATCGGAATGTGCAGGTACGCTACCTTGAGGTCCACGGACGCGAGGAGGTCCTGATGGTGTAGGGCCTCAGAGATGGATCGTAGGGTGTCCATGCGGAAGCATTCTCACCGGACCCACTTGTTGACGTCCTTTAGGACCAACACGGCTCGTCAGGAGCCGTCCCTCTTGGGGACGGTGAATAAAATAGAATAGATGCCTCTCCCCTCCTGAGACGGTGGTACCGGTTCTATTGCTCTGATCTCCAGGAGATGGGAATCACCTGGACCATCTCTGCGTGTTTGATAGTCGATCAAGAGCAAGGGGAGGAAGGAACCGAGGGGGAGGAGGGGCGTCCATTTCTATTATGTAACCAGCTTGGATGACCTGGAGAAAACCAGTTGTCTCTCACGGAGGACTCCCAGGCGGGGAGGAGGTGACCCAGGCGACCCCCGAGGGAGCCTTGGAGTGCATCATTGGGCCGGCTTTTGCTTGGATGTAGAAGACTGTGGCCTGAAGAATTGCCTGCCTCGAAAAAGGGTGCGCTGGCGGCCCCAGGAGCTGCGCTGCTGTTTAGTATCCCTATCCCTGCCCCTGAGGGGGCGAGAACCCCGATAGGGCTGCCACTGTGAAAAAAGCCTTTTGAATGAGCGGTCAGATTCACGTGCCGTTGAAAGCATGGTTTTACGTTTATAATGGGACTCAACGAGGACGTCCTTAAGGGCAGCCTCCCCAAAAGGTTTGGTCGCGTGATAGGAAACCGCAGGGGTTACTCTTTGAGGTGTTGTCAACCTGCCAATATTTTAACCACAGGTGACGGCGCCCCAGAACTGCAGCGGCAGCGACTCTAGAGGAAAATCTTACCGAGTCCAGGGTGGCATCGGCTATGAAAACCTGAGCCTTCTGGACCTTAACCAGCTGTTGCCTTAGCTTGACCAAGTTAGATGGGGTATTATTAAGGAGATCATCCAACCATAAGAGGGAGGCTCTCGCAGCCATAGAAGCTGCGGTGGCCGCTCTGGTAGATAAGGAAGAGTTGTCATGTGTTCTCCTAAAAGCAATCTCAGCCTTTTTATCGGCTGGATCCTTTAGAGTCACCTCCCCGTCCCGGGGTACCAAAGAATTGGAGACCAGCTGGGCTATGGGGGCATTCGCGCAAGGCATCTTGAGGAGGTCAGATGGAGCCTGCTGGTAAGAATAAAAATGATTAGTAATTGACATAGGCTTTCAATTGGCCGCTGGAAGGAGCCATTCCTGTTTAACCACCTACTCGAATAAGCTAGGCAGGAGCAGGAGAATGTCCTTGGGCTTGGCCCTGGGGGAGACCACCTCACCCTTATCAGCAGCGACAACCTCTGAGGGTGTGCTCTGAAACAACCCTATGGTTTTTAAAATACGAGTCATTAGGGGATTATAATCCTCAGCCACAAAGGGCCTCTGAGAAACCGAGAGTGCCTCATTGTCCTCCCCACCAGACCATTCTCCTTCCTCCCTGTCTTCTATAGGATCCCCTTCCTCACTGTCCACAGGTTTGGTATCCTGTGGAAGACCCCCTGGGTTAGAGAGGTCGACCTCTATATCAGAGTCCAAGACAACAGGCCGTGAAAGGTTAACTGGCCTGGGGTTAAGAGGAGTGGGGTCCCCTGACTCGTGCTCTGAGGCCTCAGAGGAATGCCGGGAGGGGAAAGAGCGTCATTCTAGTCTCTGAACCTTCTTAGGTCTGAGGTGCTTTCTTTTTGCCTTAGCCTTTTTAGGAGGTGGGCTAGCCTCAGAGGAGGAGGAAGTGCTCCCAGAGGAGGAGGAGATCCTCTTCCGCTTTTTGTATTTTTTCTTGCCCTTTTTTGTAGGCTTCAATTGGGAGACAGAATTGATAATAGCATATTGAAACCATGCTTGCCATTCTGGGGGCACGGATTGGGGAATAGCTATCTGTGTTGCAGGGGCTGCAGCAACAGAAGCTCCCGAAGTAGCAGGTAGCCCCACATTAATAGTTACAGAGTCTGAAGGCTCTCCTGCGCTTCTGCCAGAAGGGGGCTCCAGAGACCGTACCTCTGATGGGTGTAGACCGGGAAGGTCCAAAATGGCCGCCGCTCCCTCTTTTCGCGCCATTTTCACCTTCCTTAGTGCGCGTTCCCGCTTGTGCCTTAGCCCGATTTCACGAATTTCCAGGGAGGTGGGAGGCGGGGCGGGGCAGGAAAACTCTGCAGAACTGCTGGGGAGCAGAGTCAGACCGTGCCTGTGTAGCCCGCTCGGCCGCCACAGCGCGTGTCTCACGGCCCGCAGGCAGGAGAACAGCGTGGGGGCCAGAAGCGATCGGCGCGGGCGGCTCCGAGGCGGCTGTCGCCGTCGCTGGTAGCGCAGCCGTTGCTGAACGAGGAGCGGCAGAGGACCGAAGAACTGGCACTGCTGCGGTCGTCTGCTGAGGGGAAGAGCAGTCTGAAGAGTAGAGCGCTGACCCAGGAGATACCGGCGGTGAAGGCGGGAATGCAAGCGGTGGTGGGCAGTCAAACTCCCGGGCGGGAGGTATAGCGGCCTCAGGGAGAGATAGCCCTAACGCTTGAAGTGCCGGGACCAACAGCTGTTGGCGGGGCCCCCGGGGCACTAAAAAACTATTCTCCTTCTTCGCTCAAACTTCATACAAGGGGAGCGGGGAAGGAGCGGGGGGGGGCAGAGACAACTATAACAAACAGACTCTCTCTCACACTTTTTTTTTTTTTTAATGAGGCAAGGAGGGAAAAGAATGGATGGCAGCAAACACGGGGGAGAAAACACACTCACGAAGGAAGACAAACACTGAAGAAAGTGAGGAACTGAAGGAAAACACGTCTGCCTGGAGCTGAGCGAGGACAGAAAGAACTGGGAGGGGTTATCCTCCTAGCACCAAGGAGGCGTGGCTGAAATGTCTTCAACCAATCAAATCTGTCCTGCCTTGGAGCTAGTGAGAAAGGATAACCCAGAGGTGTCCCTGACAATGATCAACCGAGAAAATAAAATCTCCAGGCTTAGATCAGATGCTAGTAAATTGAAAGATATGAAAGACAAGAAGCTGAAGAATGAAAACACCAAACAGTATCTGATCCAAAAATACCACCTAGATTCAAGGAAAATTAGAGAAGTCCTGGAAATAATAAAGCAGCAAATAACAGCAGTGTCAAAGAAGATTAGCAGATATGAAGCCAGAACTACACAACACATGCAGAATCTCCAATTCCAGTCGAATCAGAGACGTTTCTACCAAAGCACAGAAGGAGAAACTGCAAGAAACCTAGAAACACCAAATAAAGAAGAAACAGTGCAATTCTGGCGGAACTTATTCTGGCAGGACAATACAATAGATGATAATAAAAAAAGCAGGCTGGATGAAAGAGGTAAAAAAATGTAACCAACAAATGCAAGATCTAATAATAACACCAGAATTAATAAGTGAAATAGCAAAGAAAATTAAAAATTGGACTGCTCCAGGCGACGATGAACTGCATGGCTTTTGGCTTAAACACTTAACAAGCCTTCATAAACAACTATCAAAACAGTTCAATCACATTTTGCAAGGAGGTGATATTGAACAATGGCTAACAACTGGGAAAACTCATCTCATCACGAAAGACCCAGCAAAAGGTGCAGTTCCAAGTAATTATAGACCGATAACCTGCCTGCCAACCATGTTCAAATTATTAACTGGAATAATAGCAGATGAAGTGATGCAACACTTATTAACTAACAAACAGCTTCCAGTTGAACAGAAAGGAAATTGCCCGAACACCAGAGGCACAAAAGACCAGCTGCTGATTGACAAAATGATTTTAGAAAACTGCAAGAGAAGAAAAACAAATCTAAGTGTTGAATGGATTGACTACAAGAAAGCCTTCGATTCATTGCCTCACACATGGATACTAAAATGTTTAGAAACAAGTGGTGTCAGCAAAAACATTCAGATATTTATAAAAAAAGCCATGAGCATGTGGAGCACACAGTTAACAATCAATGGCGAGACACTTGGACAGGTTAGCATTAGAAGAGGCATTTTCCAAGGGGACTCACTATCCCCTCTGTTGTTTGTATTCACCATGACCCCACTTTCACAAATACTAAACAAAACAGGCCTCGGATACCAAACATCTAAAACATCAAGTCAAATCAACCATCTGCTGTACATGGACGATCTGAAGTTGTATGCAAAGTCCCAGTCAGAAATCGAATCACTGCTAAACACTGTCCGTATATTCAGTAGCGATATAGCAATGGAGTTTGGACTAGACAAGTGTGGTGCATTAATAATGAAAAGAGGGAAAATAACAAAAAAAGAAGGAATATAACTGCCCAATGGAAGCAAATCAAGAACCTGGAAGAGAAAGAACCTTACAAATACTTGGGCATTCTCCAGGCTGATAACATTGCACACACTGAAGTTAAAAGAAAAATTGGAAGTGAATACATCAGGAGAGTTAGAAAAATCCTCAAGTCCAAACTCAATGGCGGGAACACCATACAAGCCATAAACACCTGGGCTATACCTGTTATCAGATACACTGCAGGAATAATAGACTGGACCCAGGCAGAGCTAGAGACGCTGGATCGTAAGACCAGGAAAATCATGACCATCAATCATGCTCTGCACCCCCGCAGTGATGTCGATAGGTTATACCTCCCTCGCAGCTCAGGTGGAAGAGGAATGCTGCAAGTCCATCAAACAGTGGAGGAGGAGAAAAGAGGCCTTGAAGAATATATCAAGGACAGTGAAGAAGATGCACTTCAAATGGTCAAGAACGAGAAACTATTCAACACCAATGAAACAAAGCAGGCCTACAAGAAAGAACAAGTCAAGAACCGAGCAGAAAAATGGAAAAATAAGCCCCTGCATGGTCAATATTTGCACAATATAACTGGAAAATCAGACATCACCAAGACTTGGCAATGGCTTAAGAATGGTTACTTGAAGAAAGAAACAGAGGGTTTAATACTGGCTGCACAAGAACAGGCACTAAGAACAAATGCAATAAGAGCAAAAGTCAAAAAATCCACAACAAACAGCAAGTGCTGCCTTTGTAAAGAAGCTGATAAAACAGTGGACCACCTAATCAGCTGTTGTAAAAAGATCGCACAGACTGACTACAAACAAAGGCATAACAAGGTACTGTAGCAGGGATGATACACTGGAACATCTGCAAAAAATACAAGCTACCTGTAGCCAAAAATTGGTGGGACCATAAAATTGAAAAAGTTGAAGAAAATGAAGATGTAAAAATATTATGGGACTTCCGACAACAAACAGACAAACATCTACCACACAATACACCAGATATAACTGTAGTCGAGAAGAAAGAAAAACAAGTCAAAATAATCGACATAGCAATACCAGGGGATAGCAGAATAGAAGAAAAAGAAATAGAAAAAATCACCAAATACAAAGATCTACAAATTGAAATTGAAAGGCTGTGGCAGAAAAAGACCAAAATAATCCCAGTGGTAACTGGCGCCCTGGGTGCAGTTCCAAAAGACCTTGAAGAGCACCTCAACACCATAGGGGCCACAGAAATCAACTGCCATCAGCCAATTACAAAAAGCAGCTTTACTGGGAACAGCCTATATTCTACGACGATATCTATAACAATTGACAATAAAATTCAGCCATCCCAGGTCCTTGGGAAGGACTCGATGTCTGGATAAAACAAACCAGTCAATAACACCTGTCTGACTGTGTAAACAAGATAATAATAATAATTATTATTATTATTAGTCAAGCCTAGATCCACTTGGGCATAATGGCAAGAAATCTAATTAAAGCTAATTTTGTGGGGGCGGGGCGGGGGGTGTTCTGGCTTGTTGGCTATTAAATTATGTGCTTATTCTGGAAACTCATAGAAAATTCCATTATATGTAGTACTGCAGATAAACAGTTCTAATAATGTTAAGTGTCTTGGGGAGGGGGAAGAAATCAGATAACATCACAAGAGATACAAATCTTCATACATGAAAGGTGATTTTGGATGTTCTCATCTTTGTGGTAGTACAACTTGGGAAGCTAGTTAGAGTATTATAAAAATGAAGGCAAAGTTAGGATAGTATTAATACAATCTTCTGCTTTCTGTATACTCCAGCAACATCTATGCAAGCCTTATTGAAATTAACAGTTGTACAAGGGGAAATGTTTGTGCACTTATTGTCTTTCATACTATTGGAGGTTAGTTTGGCTTCTGCTTTTAGTTTTATTCTGCCATGAGTGAGCTGTAGAGTTTTGTTGCATTTCTGTTTCCTGGTACGTGTGTCAGATCTTCAGAATAATGGCTTAGAATGGGCATATTGCCAAAGTTCCTAACACTCTTTAACCAAGTAGTTGGCAGGATTGAGGAAACCAAACAGAATAGTATTAGGTGTAAGTGAGTTGGGTCAGTTCCTTAAAATTGTTTCTAATGCATTTTTGCTGTTTAATGTAGATCTAAATCCCCGTGCCAGGAATATTCGGAATGTGGCTGTGAAAAGTTAATTATAGCATGAACTTGTAGCAAGAGCATACTCTCTTAGGTCAATCTCCATTTAAAGTATACCTAAGGTGTAGCTCTTTTGCTGCAAGCTCCAAACTTCATGCAGCAAACATTATTATTATTATACCATAATACACTAGATACATACGGTAGTATCTAGTACTTGTCTCCCACAGCATGCAGATAGTGTAGATGAATTACATGTATCTTTAAAAGTACAAATCTGAGATGTGCAGTATGTGCATTGGTGTTCTATAAAGATGTGTGTGTGTATATATATGTGTTACCCACACTTTGTTATGGAAACATCCATGTACATAAAGGGTGGTGCTGCCCTGAATTGAGGCATGCTTCGTTTCTTTCCCCTAGAAGGTGACAGAGTTCTCATTAAATAAATTGTTAGAATCCAGCAACCATGTACACACAGAGACCCATGTGAAAACCTCCTACTAGTAGCAGTGGTGCTGGGAGCTGCGCAGAGATCACACCTTTCCCCCCAACCCTATAATACCCACCACAGAAAAAGCTCACAACACATTTTGTTTCCTCAGTCTTAATATAAGCCCCATTCAGAAGTGTGTCCAGACAAAGACTACAGGCAAAGAGGTGGGAAGGAGACTGTGATCTGCCCCTCTTCGACCTCTGTGCATTAGCCAGGAGGCCTGAACCAGGCATCTGGGCACATAAGAGTTGGCTGGACAGAATCACCCCTTTCATCTTTTGGTCACAGGTGTGAGGGTGGGGCCAGCAGGTTTAGCCTCTGCCTGGAGGTAGCTTCTGAAAGGGATTTGTAGGGAAAGTGTAAAATTCCTAGCCTTAAAATGAGGGGGTGGGTGGTGGCGGTGACCTTGGAGTGACAACTGCCTTTATTTAGGCAGTTAAAAATACATTACCACACAGTGAGGTGAGGTGGGAGAGTCTGAGAGTAAAGAGTCAGAAGAGGAAGGATGAAATTTGTGACTGGAGGGAGCATGCTGAGTGTTTCTTATTTAATTTTTCAATAATAAAAAATTCACATTCTGTGATTATGATCTCCTCACTCCAAGGCTGCCACCGCCCACCCCCTCATTCTAAGGCTAGGAATTGTACACTTTCCCTACGCTAAACTTGTGGAGGAAGGGAAAGGGCTCACCCCTGCGGGCCCCACCCTCACACCTGTGACCATCAGCTGGAAAAGATGAAAGGGGCGATTCTGTGCAGCCACCTGTATTTGCCCAGTTCAAGCCTCCTGGCTAATCCGCGGAGGTCGGAGAGGGCCAGGGTACTGCCTCTCTGAAGTACATTTCATGTCCCTGTGCCACATTTTGTCTCGACAAGCCTTTTCTTCTTCTTTTTAAACAAACAAAACATGTTTTTCCCACTAATAGGCTGTCGGTGACTTGTCTTTCGATGCACTTTCCCATTTCGTGTTTGCTTCCACTTCCAGCCCATTTTAGCTCGCGGGCAAA
This sequence comes from Hemicordylus capensis, assembly GCF_027244095.1. Classification (NCBI taxonomy): domain Eukaryota; kingdom Metazoa; phylum Chordata; class Lepidosauria; order Squamata; family Cordylidae; genus Hemicordylus; species Hemicordylus capensis. Next base: position 138,146,292 of record NC_069657.1, on the reverse strand, counting down.
ATAAAAAGGGCCCACACTTCCCTGTTACGCCAGCCAGAAGGTTACCTACAATAAAATGCTTAAAATAACGTTTTTAAAACAGCTGTCTTTCCTCTCTCCGATCCATGTAATAGAACTTCCTTAAAAGAAAATTTAAAAAAGCGCGCGGGGGTGGGGGATAGTTATTATTTTGGCTAAACACGGTGCGTAGCAGCTGTCAGCTGAGGAGACCCTTTCTCGAGGGGTCAACTTCTTGCCTCCTGAAACATGCACGCATGCGACACTCCGTTAGCATTCATAAAGTGACGCCCAAAACAACACTCCTCGTCCCTGCAGAACATCGTTTATCTATTCTAGACGGAAGACAAGCGGGGGTGGGGGTGGGGAGTGCTTACAGCCACGGAGAGGGGGTGCTTCGCCGGATTCCCCACAATATTGGCTCTGGGGACCATCGGATTCCTCATGCCTGCATTCAGGAACCGGACCGCCTTCCGAAAACCCAGCATGGCCTGGAGGTTTTTTCGTCCCAACTCCAAAAAAAACCCGCTAGCTGGATTCGCTCGCGCTCTGCCCTTCCTGCAAAGAGCCGCCGCGTCAACTGGCTCGGCTTCGGAGCTGAGCTCGCTCGGTGCAGCTGCCGCAGTCGCAAGTTCCTCGTCCAAAGGCTCTTGCAAGCGTTTGCTCCGGCGCGACAGCGATAAGCGGGTTCGGTTACTCCGTTCCTGCAAGGTTAATAATTTAGCACCACGCTTGGCTCCGATTGGCCGCGCTCAGCCGCTGGGTTGCCTGGAGGCTGGCCCGATCACCACCACCACCACCACCACCAAGTAGGGGCGTCTGATGTTGAGTACAGTTTACACATGTGAGGGAGAGGCTCCCAAGGCCTCTCACATACCGCAAGAGACCTGTATAAAGCCCGGGCCCGTTTATTTACTGCTTTGAAAAGTCCTCCTGTGCCAAAGAGGGAGTGGTTAAAATTGATAGTTGACTGAAAGAAGCAGGTGCTTAGAAGACTCTTCGTTTAAACAATAAAACAAATCACCAGTTATGGAATCAAAGCAGAGTTTGATGAAAAGGAATGTTGGGTGCATCGAATGAGAGGCAGCGCTTCTGAACACACTGAACAAGAGGTACCACTCAACTCAATGGGATTTCCTTCTGAGTAAGTATGGTTAGGATTGTGCTACACACACGTGACATGTTTCAAAGGCAGGCTGCCTGGAAAAGAAATGGGACAGTCGCAGTCACAAGAATAGACCTGGGAGGAGGCTTTATTTTGGCATGGTTAGTGAGAATACATCCAGGAATTTACAAGATGGCAGTGGATGGCTCATTGTAGACACATCTCAGTGAGGGATAAGAAGTGTTAAGCAAGCAAAGTACTAAAACAGAAGGAAGGGGGAAGTAAGTAAGTACCAAAATAGGATTTGGTCCCAGTTCTGTGCCACTAAGTTCAAAATGGGTCAATTGTGAAGAATCCAAATGACAATTCTTGGCAGATTCTATTTCATCTTATCATTGTTGTGGAGAAATTGAAATTGTTTAGATCTTTAGCAAATTATACAAATACAACAGAGGAATTATTGGTAGACTTGAGGTAGCCATGTTTAGGAGCTATGTATTCTACACAACAACACCCCCAGAGGCGTAACTAGGGAAAACGGCACCTGGGGCAAGGACTGAAATTGCGCCCCCCCCCCCCCCCGCCGCGCCTCCCCCGCCGCTGCCCCACCAGCATACATCTGACTGGAACACATGTGTTTTTTCCTCACAACAACCCTGTGAAGTTGGCTTGAATCTCAAACAACAGAATTATGATGCAATGATGATACACACTACATCAAGGTTGACTCAGCCTTCCATCCTTCCGAGGTCAGTAAAATGAGTACCCAGAATGTTGGGGGCAATATGCTAATCATTGTAAACCGCTTAGAGAGCTTCGGCTATAGAGCGGTATATAAATGTAAGTGCTATTGCTATTGCTATTGCTATTATACTTAGGTTTTTCCTCACAAGCAACAACCCTGTGGAGTTGGCTTGTATCTCAAACAACAGAATTATGATGCAATGATTGATGATACACACCACATTATACTTTGATTTTTCCTCACAAGCAAGAGAATATCTCCAAAGGTCCTGGCATATAACCCCCTCCCCCATTTTTCTTGCCAAACTTTGTGTCTTTAGCAGGATACCACAGGCACTTGTTAAAGCTAACACTGCAGGTTTTTCTGAGATGGAGCTGTTATAGGAGCACTTCAGCGTAAACTGAGATCACAAGGCAAGCTTTCACAGTGCAAAAACGAGCATGCCAGCAAGCAGAACTCATGGTAAAACTCTCTTGAAACACCTTGTAACAATGCACAGGCAGCTATGTTACACTGCTTGAGTCAATTCACACTGCTCTACTACCCAGGCTGTGGGAATTGACTCTCAGTTCCATATACATGCATGCATTTAAGATTGAGTGCCAAAGAATCTTTATGATTGTTTTTCTTTCTTTTGGGGAGGAGAGAGGAGCGTATAATGCAAACATTAATACCTGTTAGGCACCTGAGAACCATAGTTGGGCAGCTAAATAAAAGCCTGATTCTTTAATATGTTTTTCCCCCCACATGTGGTTTCTGTAGTTTTTGCAACTCATTCAATTTCTCACCCTGACACTTGGTCTGCTGCTTCCACCCGCCCGCCGCCGAATCCTTTCTTCTGTGCGGGTGTCCGTGTGTGTCCTCGTTGTCCTGCCTGCGCCTGCTGCAGTGCAGCCCCAACCCCAGCCCCAGCCACCTCCGCGACGGTGACCGCGCCACCACTTGCAGGCAAACAGAGGAGGATGGACGCACCGCACGCATGCGCAGCGCGACTCGGCATGCCGGCCGAGTCACGCATTCGTGCGTCACTGACTAGAGACCCTCTGGCTGGCAAGCCACTAGAGGGCCTCTTTCTGGCTGTTCCAGACTAAGCGAGCGACAGAGCGAGCGAGCCTCAGCCAAGGGCAGGCGCAGTGAGCAGCATGAAAGGCGCCCGCTGCCAAGCCAGGCCACTGACTTGCCGCAAGCAAAGCAATGGGGGGGCGCGGGCGGGCAGGCGCAGTGAGCAGCATGAAAGGCGCCCGCCGCCGCCAAGCTAGGCCACTGACTGGCTGCCAGCAAAGCAATGGGGGGGTGCGGGCGGCGTGGAAGGGACCACTCGTGGGGGAGTGGGCGCCAACGCACTCCCTTGACTGCTGCAGCGCTGCTGCACTGAGCAGGAGAAATTTGTATTAAAAATTTTTAATAAAAAAATTTGGTCATGGCGGCGCCCCCCATGTGACCTGAAAAGATGGCGCCCGGGGCACGTGCCCCCCCCGCCCCCCCATGGTTACGCCTCTGAACACCCCTGTCTATGAATACTTTCCCCTGCAACTATCCATGTATGTAGTATGCTTCTTTTTTCTATATAGTATGCTTCTTTTCTTCTCACACCAATTTTTTCTAAATCTACAATTTCCAAAACTCTGGAATAATTTTGAAAAGTAAGTAAATCAGTAATTGACTTCTAAGGGAACAGGGGGTTCTGCCCCTTGAATATCTAAATAATGCCTTCCAACATGGAAGCCTTTTCCCTCCTCATCGCAGATATGTTTGAACTTACTGTGATTTCTAAATGGTGAGGAAAAAGCACCACAGGTGCTCAGAAGCACTCTCCTTTGTCATTACTGGTCCGGTTCCACCTTTCCTTGCTCTTCTCTTCTTCAGTCAGCTTGTGCTATTCATCAGATCAGGGATAGCTGAGGCTTCAGCTGCATCTGTGTGTGTGCATGAGAGAGAAATGAGTGCTCCCAACTCTCCAGTCATACCATGTGCAAGCGATGTTTGCAAAGTGCACAGAGAGCCAGCTGTGCTGCTACTGTGGGAAAGGGAAGTGAGCTCTCATATAGAATGAAGATTCATATCCCCTCCTCTTCTTCCAGTCAGCAGAAACTTGCTCCACTCCTTTCTTATTTTTTCTTTCCCTGCTTTGCAGGGCGCTTCATTGCTTCAGTGGTGAATGCATCATGTTTGAAGTGATGAAGCAGGGAATGAAAGAAAAAAGACAGCAGAGCACATTTTTGCTGACTGGAAGAAGAGAAGGGAAGGGACAAGGAAGATCACAGCCAAACCTAAGTAAAAACAATAAAGCATTTATTTGTACAAATAAGAACAAGTTTATTATTACAATATTCTTACAATATTCACAATAACAAGTATGCTGTTTTCCTGTGGTATGCATGCAACACTGCCCATTGAAGCAACAGTGGGCAAATCATAGTGGGCAGAGAGGAAAGCGGGTGCTGCTCTGCTGCACGGAGGAGCATTATGCCAGCATTTTTTAATGTGGAAGACCAAGGTGTCTGCAGGGCATGTCCCAGATCACACACTGCAGCAGTTTAGCAATGTGTCCGCTAAGCACTGCTCTGCATTCCCCATGTTTCGACATCGCGGTCGCTGCGCTGTTCATCAGGGTGTCGTCCATATTCCCATTGCCTTGATTTGGGTTTTAGTGATGCATTATGGCCCTATAACACTGTAATAGCTTTTCAGGAAAGTATCTGTATTTTTCCGTGGTAGGGAGGCTTGCAACGGAGCTTATGTGTTGTAGCAGGGTGTGGTGTGGACAGTTATTTTTATTCCAAAATTGACAGGTAGAAGCACGAAATTAAAAGGCAGCTCATAAAACGGGGGGAAAGGAACTCTGCTGCATGAACTTCCAGTAGACCTCAGCCCCGGTGAGGCACCACCAGCAGCCTCTTCCCTCAGTCTCCACTGACTGCCACCTCCCCAGGCCACATATAAGCTCGCTTTACTTAACCGGAGTTAGCAGCTTCACGAGCTGGGGTGGCGAAGCAGCCACCACCATCGCAGTAGCCTCAGCCCGACCACACAAACTGGAGGTGGCTGACAGCTAGAGAGGCCCCAAGGGAGCTGGAGTCGAAGTGGCGGATGCTGCGTCCTTGAGGCCACCTGTGCCTGTATGGCTGCCGCCAGTACATAACATAGAACATAAGAACAGCCCTGCTGAATCAGGCCCAAGGCCCATCTAGTCCAGCATCCTGTTTCACGAAGTGGCCCACCAGATGTCACTGGGAGCCTACAGGCAGGAGTTGAGGGCATGCCCTCCCTCCTGCTGTTACTCCCCAGCAACTGGTACTCAGAGGCGTCTTGCCTTTGAAACTGGAGGTGGCCTTTAGCCCTCCTACTAGTAGCTGTTGATAGACTTCTCCTCCATGAACTTATCCAAACCCCTCTTAAAGCCATCCAGGCTGTTGGCTGTCACCACATCTTGTGGCAGAGAATTCCACAAATGGATTATGCGTTGTGTGAAAAAGTACTGCCGTTTGTTGGTCCTAGATTTCCTGGCAATCAATTTCATGGGATGACCCCTGGTTCTAGTGTTATGTTACAGAAAGAAGAATTTATCTCTTCACTTTCTCCACATCATACATGATTTTATAGAACTCTATCATGTCTCCCCACAGTCGTCTTTTTTTCTAAACTAAAAAGCCCCAAGTGTTGTAGCCTTGCCTCATAAGAAAAGTGCTCTAGGCCCCGAATCATCTTGGTTGCCCTCTTTTGCACCTTTTCCATTTCCACAATGTCCTTTTTTAGATGTGGTGACCAGAATTGTACGCAGTACTATGGCTGCACCATAGTTTTGTATAAGGGCATTATAATATTAGCTGTTTTATTTTCAATCCCCTTCCTAATGATCGCTAGCATGAAATTGGCCCCTTTTACAGCTGCTGCACATGGAGTCGACACTTTCAATGAGCTGTCCACCATGACCCCCAAGATTGGTCAGTCACCGACAACTCAAATCCTATCAGCGTATACTTGAAGTTGGGGTTTTTCGTCCCAATGTGCATCACTTCACACTTGCGACCACTGAAACTCATTTGCCATTTTGCTGCCCACTCACCCAGTTTGGAGAGATCCTTTTGGAGCTCTTCACAATCCGTTTTGGATTTCACTACCCAAAAGAGTTTGGTATCATCTGCAAATCTGGCCACCTCACTGCTTACCCCTACTTCTAGATCATTTATGAATCAATTAAAAAGCACCGTTCCCGGAGACCCCCACCAAGTCCCTCTTCCTCATCCCTTGAAAAAGGCGGTATGGATGGGGGACTTTCCTCTCCCGGACTTTCCTCTCCCGGAGATCCCGGGCACCCCACAGGGCTGCTGCTGCTGTAGCTACAGGGGACCCCTCTCTCGGATTCCCCTCTCTGCCCGGCTGGGTGCTGCCAGCAAAGACCTCCATACCCAGTAGATAGTAGTTCCCCATCGCTATTTAAATGAGCCAGAGGCCTGAGACCTGCAGGTGATGGGGAGTACAGGACTTCCAACTGAAGATACACCTCCTAATTGGGCACTGGGAAGGAACAGCATAGAACAGCTGGCCGGGATAAACATCCACAATCGTTCACATATCTTGGAATTTTTGGTTTTCCATTCAAAGAGGTGTGTTTTTCTTAAAACTTTATATGTATATGCCACAGAGGCCCATAGTCTGAGCGGCATGCAGATGAGTGCTTTACGATTGGTTGGTTGAGTGGGCATTGTTGGGGGAGGGACATGAGGTGGAGGCAGCCACTCAAGTTGTCCCATGGCTTGAGTGGCAGTTGGAGCTCTGGGGAGGGGCTGTTGCATAAGAGCCAGCATGGCCTAGTGGTTAGAGTGTTGGACTAGGAGCGGGAGGACCCAAGTTCAAATCCCCAGTCAACCATCAAACTCACTGGGTGACTCTGGGCCAGTCATGTAGCTCTCAGCCTAACTTACCTCACAAGGTTGTTGTGAGGATATAAATAACCACGTACTCTACACATCGCAGCCCAGGCAGGCCTCATCAGTGGCCCCCCTCCAGTTGCTCGGCTTTTCTCTGGGCCCTCCCTTCCTCCACGCACCAAGGCTGGCTGCCTTCTCTGGCTGCTTCCCTCCTCTTCCTCTTCCCTCTGCTTCTTTAATCATGAGGACCACTGGAGAGAAGTCATTGATTCATACCACGGTCTGGACTTGGCCTTTTATTGGCCTATTTGGCTCTGAATTCATAAGATTGTCAAATCGTATTTATCTCTACATTGAGAATTGTGGATTCTTTGAGGACAGGGAGCTGCCAAAAGCACAGGAAGCTGCCATAGACTGAGTCAGACCATAGGGCCATCTTGCTCAATATTGTCTACACTGACTCACAGCAGCAGGCAGGAATCTCTCTCAGCCCTATCTTAGAGATGCTGTCAGGAAGGGAACTTGGAACCTTCTGCAACCGGGGTGCTTTTTGAAATGTTCTTGCAACTAGTGAGTGTTTCTTTTACCTGTAACTAAAAGCTGAGAGAGAGCCTCTGACGGAAATTTGCTCTCAGCCCTATCTTGGAGATGCTGCCAGGGAGGGAACTTGGAACCTTCTGCTCTTCCTTGAGCGGCCCCATCCCCTAAGGGGAATCTCTTGCAGTGCTCACACATCAAGTCTCCCATTCATATGCAACCAGGGCAGACACTGCTTAGCAAAGGGGTCATGCTGGCTACCACAAGACCAATAGGGGATGGCCTATGGGCCACAGGCCCCCAAAGAATAGCTCAGAGGCCCGGATCTCATCAGCCTCCTCCGTGGCTTCTTGCAGAACGGAAATGCAGCAGTGAAGGTGCCTGCCCAGAGCAGGGCAGGGCAGAGGAGAGAGCTCCTGGCCTCCCCAGGCTCTCTCGCCTTCAGAGGGACTGTATTAGAATGACAGGCCTCCAACAGGGGAGACACTAAATAGGTGTCAGCCCCTATCTGGCTTCTGTCCATCTGTTTTTCCATATCCATAATGCGTTGGCGCAGACATGATCTTGCTCTCCCATAGCCCAAGACAACCAAAGCATCGCTGGATAAGCCATAGTAATTCAACCCCTTCTCCACATAATATTTCCACCTAGACTTATATGTATCACTCAACACTAGGGGTGCTAGTCCTACTGGCTGAAAAATCAGCTTCAGCCAATATTCAAATATTACCAGCCAAACACTTGCCTCCACCCGAATCCAGCCTACTTCCAATAGTAGAAATGCACTGGGACACCCCGGGGTAGTTGGAGCACACTTCTCAAGAACTTTGATTGAATTGCCTCCAGCCTGGCAAGTTTGGAATAGCTGTGCTCCGTAAAGGAGTAATGGCCATAAAGGAGTAATGGCCAGACTTTGGCCGAAAAAAGTTTAAGGGCAGCTGGAACAAACTGTGCACCTTGCCTCCTATGAAAGGAGTTAATAGCTGCTGCTGCCCTCGAGGGATTTTGCATTATCTATTCCTTGTGTGCATTCCTCCTAGTATTGGTCTGGAAGACTATACCCAAATACTTAAACTGTGATACCTGTTCAAGTCTATGTCCATTCAACATCCTTAGGTTTGTTGGCAAAATTAGCCCCTGCTAATTGGGCAAAGAGGCACCTTTTACCATGGTGATTCTCTTTATTTAGCAGGGGGAGAGTAACTGGCCCTATCCACCCCCAGCACAGTACTTCCAGTGACTGTTGCTGGTGTGTGTCCTATGTTTCTTTTTAGAATGTGAGCCCTTCGGGGACAGGGAGCCATCTTATTTGTTTTATTTCTCTTTGTAAACCGCCCTGAGCCATTTTTGGAAGGGCGGTATAGAAATCGAATTAATAATAATAATAATAATAAAAGCCATCACCTTGGTCTTTTCATAATTTATGGTGATCGCCTGGGAATCACAGTAGGACACCAAAGCATTAAGGGCTCTCTTGAGGCCAGTTGGGGTCCGTGATAAAATCACTGCGTCATCCTCATATAGAAGTATATTCAAGTGTCTATTGGCCAGCTTAGGGGGGTGAAAATCCAGGTTATTCATCTGAGTAACTAAGTTATTAATATAGAAATTGAATAACATTGGGGCCAAAATACACCCCTGTCTGACCCCTCTACTCGTTCTGATTTCATTTGTAAGATGCCCTTTGTTACTGCAACACACCCTTATTCTTGAATTTTCATGCATCTTAATTATTAAGAGTAACAACCGCCTATCAATGGATGATCTTACCAATTTTCCCCACAGTATTTCCCTTGAGATTAAATCAAATGCATATTTAAAATCTACGAACGCAGCATATAATGTAAAATTTGACTTTCCTGTATATTTCTCGGCTAAATGTTGAAGTACCAAGGCTGGGTCTGCTACCGAACGACCTGCCCTGAAACCATTTTGCTCCTCTGCTAGGATCTTTTCTGTATCAGGCCAATCTACCAGACGATTATACAATGTCTAGTGTACAGCTTACTCACTATGCTAAGAAGACTGATAGGGCGGTAATTCCCTGGCAGCTTCCGATCACCTGTCTTATATATGGGGACCACGATAGCAACTCCCCAGTCTTTTGGTACACACGCTGTCCTGTCAATATAAGAAAACAATGCTGCCAATACAGGGGTCCACCATTCTAAATTGCAAGATATTACCTCCGCCGATATATAATCGGCACCAGATATAAATAAATAATGGACAGAAAGTCCCCCCAAATCAATTTGGTTTGTTTGTTTCAGATACCTCTTAATAGTTTCAGTGATGTGGTTGCTTTTAGCTAAACAGCGAGAAATCCATATTTTTCCAATTATGCCAGGTTTCACCAAGCTGGATATTTTGGGACATTCAGTATATCAGTCACATTATCAAATGAAAACAGCCTGTAATTTTGAGCTTTTAATTCAAAATGTCTGTGTCAAATGCTAATTTCACTGAGCCATGTGTACATTGATAAAACACTGCACAATATCAGTCTTGATGGGATTGTACATATAGTCCATTAAGCAATAAAGGAACAGAACTGGGAAAACTGGTGGTAATCTCCAGAAAGGTTATTGAAAACCAGGTGCACGGTTGTTTTTTCATGGTGTGGTATTCTTGCATGTACAGATGTTCACAAATTTTGGAGAATGGGCATGCCATCCTGCTTACATCAGCCAACCTGTGATTCTGGACCCTTAATGATCTTGCTACAGGAAGGACAGCCTTGTCCCAGAGGCTGGGATGTAGCAAGGTTGGAGTGGGCCCAGAGACAAGATTTTAAAATGCGCCCCCCTCACTGAAGCTCAGCTCATGAAATAAAGAAATCTTAAATGAGGCTGAATAGTGGTAACAAAAAGCATAGTTTTATATATCTATATCTATGTCTATCTCCTATGTGCCACAATAGGACTTCATCCTAAATTATTTTTTTAAAAGGTTTTGTACATTGTGGACGATGCAAGTCATTTAATGGTACTAGAGAAAGACAGGCTGTTCTGGTAGCTCCAGGTCTTAACACTCACATCAGTTTCGGAGGATAAATACAACTGAAGGAAGCCCGGGCGGGTGTGTGGCTGGGGGAGTCAGTCATGTGACTTGCCTCTGGGGGCCCCCCAAGGCAGTGGGCCCCCAGACAACTGTCACCCCTTGCCCTATTATAGTTACGCCCCTGCCCAGAGGCAAAAACCTATTTACCCCATTTAAATGCAAGTGACTGGAACTAGTGAGATAGGGATAGCAGATTTTAGAAAAATTTTGCCCAGGATTTGCTGTCTCCAAATTGCTTTCAAAATGCAGTTCCCTGAGGTGAAGCCAGCTGGTTTCAAGGTCAAGCTAGTCTTGTTAAGGTACAAGTCGTTCAACCCAGAACTTCTAACAATGACAAATGAACTAAGAACTAAGTCTATTCGATTTTGATTTATTTGTTCAATTTCTATACCGCCCTTCCAAAAATGGCTCAGGGCGGTTTACATAGAGAAATAATAAATAAATAAGATGGATCTCTGTCCCCAAAGGGCCCTTAGCCATTTTTTGAAGGGCGGTATAATCTAAAAAGAAACATAAGATAGACACCAGCAACAGTCACTGGAGGTACTGTGCTGGGGGTGGATAGGGCCCGTTACTCTCCCCCTGCTTAATAAAGAGAATCATCATGTTAAAAGGTGCCTCTTTGCCAAGTTAGCAGGGGCAAGATGATTTCCTCAAGTCCTTACCTCAATTCAAGTTTATTTGGCCAACTATTATTGCCTCTGTATCAACCCAAATATGAGACATCCTCACACTTCAGCCTCAGGAGGAAAGTTGTCATGTGATAAAAGTGATGATAATATCCCTTTAAAAAGCAGTTTCCCCAGTGTTGTGAACTCCAGTGTGAGGGAACCACATGCCCAATTACTGTAATAGTAATAGCTACTGCCCTTCCTTGGGTGGGGATGGGTGGGGGGAAAATTGCCCAGAAACAAAAATGCCCCCAGCCTGGTGACAAGAACTAAAAAAAAAAAAGGGGGGGGGGACATATGCTCTGCCCTGCTCTAAGAACTCAGGGCAAGTGACAAGCATTTTGCTTTTGAAAGATAGTCCAAAATCTTCAAAGGATATATGTCATATACATATGATAACCACAGACAACTATTTTTGCTAAGGCTGCCCACTATTTTTTTTAAAAGGTTTGGCTTGTTTGGGTTTTGTGCTTGGGAGACATTTGCCAGAACAGAAAGAGGAAAAGCCAGCTTTGCCCCCAATGTCTGTTTTAGCTATACATCTGAATAGCCACGTTTTGCACTGGTCTCTCCCATTGGGGTCTATCGGTAATCGCTAGGCTGTGCTCTGGCTCCACCACTGAATCAATTCTGCGTCCCACATCCTGACCTAAAAGGCCCTGCCCTCCAGTTACTCATATTTCTTTTTCAAAAACTGGCAATTCTGATGGGCTATTGGCCTGTGGGGTCCCACAGGGTTTGGTTTTGTCCCCCATGCTGTTTAACATCTACATGAAACTGCTGGGGGAGGTCATCTGGGGACTTGAACTGAGTTGTCAGCAATATGCAGATGACAGTCAGCTATATCTCTCCTTGTCACCTGATCCTAGAGAGGCAGTGGATGTCCTGAAGGGGGGGGTGGAGGCCATGATGGGTTGAACGTGGGCTCATAAACTGAGACTGAATCAGGACAAGACGAAGGTAATGCTGGTCAACAGGAGAGCCAATCGGGATGAGGAGATTTTACCAGTTCTGGATGGGGTTGTACTCCCCTTGAAGGAACAAGTATGCAGCTTGGGGGTATTACTGGACCTGGCTCTGCTTCTGGAAGCTCAGGTGGAGGTGGTGGCCAGGGGTGCCTTTGCATGGCTTTGGCTAGTGCACCAGCTGCGTCTCTTTCTTGAGAAGGCAGATCTGGCCACAGTTACCCATTCCTTAGTAACGTCACGGCTGGTTTACTGTAATGCGCTCTACATGGGGCTGCGCTTGAAGAATATCCGGAAACTGAAGCTAGTGCAAAATATGAGTTTTATCTGGAGCTGCTTGTTGGGATCACATCACACCATTCTGAAAGAGCTGCACTGGCTACCAGTTTGTTTCCAGTTCCAATTCAAGGTGCTGGTTTTGACCTTTAAAGCCCTTAACGGTTTGGGCCCAGGATACCTGAGGGACCGCCTGCTCCCAAGAGTTGCTGCCTGCTTGACGAGGTCATCTGAGGGGGCTCTGCTCCAGGTGCCGACAATGAGGGAGGCTCGGTTGACGTGCACGCGGGACAGGGCCTGTTGCTACCCCCAGACTCAGGAATGCTCTCCCGGTGGCTATTTGCTCCTCGGTCTCCATCACAGTTTTTAGAAAGCCTGTTAAATCTTGGCTTTTTACCCAGGCCTTTATATGATTATCTCTACTGCTACTTCTTTGTACAACTTTTTGTACAGTTTTTATGCTTGTATTTTAGATCTTTTTACTCAGATTTGTTTTATATTTTAGCTTAATATTTTAATTGTGTCATTTTTATAGTCTTGTTTTTAATTTTTGTGTAAACCGCCTTGGGATTGTTTTAATGAAAGGCGGTATACAAATTTAACTATGAATGAATAAATACATTAAATAAAGTTGCCAACAATAAGTAGACCAAAAGGGTATTAGGCAGGGTGGATTTGATTTAAATCAGACTGATTTAAATCACGATTTAAATCACTAGCAGGGTGGATAAAAATCAAAAAAATCCGATTTAAATCAAAAAAATCCTATTTAAATCAAAAATCCGATTTAAATCAAAAAAATCGGATTTTTTTTATTTAAATCGGATTTTTTTTTATTTTTATCCACCCTGCTAGTGATTTAAATCGTGATTTAAACTGTGATTTAAATAAAATCCACCCTGGTATTAGGTAAGATAATGGCAGGTAATTCCCTATAATCAGTGGTGGCTTCTGTATAGGGGCAAAATGGGCACAACCCCCCTAAAGATCTCCACATGAAACTCCATATTACTCTAAGTTATCAGGCATCATTTTAAATTCAGTAACATAGGCAGCCTCTCTGTCTCTGAAGACTCTGCTACTCCAGGACCTGCAGTTTGTGTGGCTAGGGTGGACTCCAGGCTCTGTGCCTTTAATGGGCAACATTAGTATAAGAATTCCCAATTTTAATATTAAAAAACCTGCTAGCCAATAATCAGGCTTTTGTTTGTTGTCACAAGGTGGGCTAGTCCTCCATGAACCACTTCCAGGTCCTCCAGGAGCCTCAACCAATAAGGAAAGGCTTAGATATGATTAGTTACCTGACCACTAATCAGAAGCATTTGGAGGCAGGTACAGTTTTTGAATGGGGCTGGAAGGAAGCAGGAAGTCCCACTTTTATTGGAAAGAGCACATTGTGTTGGTGTTCATGCTTTGTGAAATGTGGTTGTAGTTTTTGCAAAATGGGGGCACTCAGTCCACAATCAAATGGAGTTCAGAAGAGGTATTTATTATTTATTTACTATATTTTATACTGCCTTTCTGCCTTGACAAAGGCACCCAAAGTGGTTTACAATATCAAAAGAAGCAAAATACAGAATGTCAATAAAACGTTGCCTCAGGCTGTTGGTCTTTTCAGGAGCTGAGGACTAGAGCTCCCTGTGCTGGGTGCATCCTTTCATGCCTTCCACTCAGGAGGTAGGAGTGCAACCAAGCCCTCGGAAAGCATTGGACTTCTCCGGCATTTTCTGGGAGCTTTTCTCTTTTCCTTTCCTTTTTTCTGTTTGAAAATTTCTATGTTCTCTATTTTATTAAGTTATTACTTACTTTCATTGCCACCATATGATTATTTATTACCCTGCTCTCAATCTACATATATAATTCTCCTGGGTGTGCCTTGGAATGTGCATCCCAGCACCCAGCTGATTGGCTGAGGCGCACCCAGGAGGATTGGTCGCCGCAGCAGGCCCAGCCCAACTGCAGAGGCAAGGCCCAGGAGGGAGGGAGAAAGGGGGGCAGAAGTGGCAGTGGGGAGGAGAGGCAAAAGTCTCTTCCAGTCTCTGGAAGTAGAGACTGGGGCAAAAGGTGGTGGGGAAGAGTTAACCACCAGCCCCAAAGAGGGCCCCAAAGAGTGCACAGATGCTCTGTGCAGGGTTGGCTAGTACTTAAGTAAATCTTAGTAACATTCAGAGATCTAGAAAATGGGGTGGGAATGGGATGGAATATGGTGGCCTGGCACTTCCTCTTGGGATTGTTTTCATAACAAACAGCCACCACCTTTCTTCCCCCTTGATCTTGGACTTTAAGGAAAGTGTACTGCTAGCTCCCTCATCTTCCTCTTGCTTTCTCATCCCTTGAGAGGGAGGGAGGGTTTTTTAGGTTCCAAATAAAACATGATATTTTAACTGAAATTACTAATTGGACAATTTCAAATTATTCCTGTCTGAAATGTGTATCTTTAATACATAAATACGTGTTTTTAATTTTTAAGAATTCTGACATTCTTGCCTTCTATTTATGAGCAACCTAACAGGCACAGCTTGGAAACCAGGGAATTCCAGAATAGTCAAGAAGCTGCACCACTCTATAGTCCTTATAACAGTTTTTGTTTGCTGTTGGGTGGTTATTTTGGTTTTTTAACCTTTTTTTTTTTTTCGGTGAGTAGTAGTAGTAGTGTTGAAAGGAGAGACCTTCACCATGAATGATTTGGTCAGGTCTGGGATCTATATGGCTTAATTTTGAAATCTGATATAGTAAATGTTGCACAGAATTGCAGCTATACAGTTTCCAAGTAAAGCCTTAATGAATTCATGGGAACTGCCAGAAACCCACCCTGATGCCCTTCCCAAGTCCAGGGAGGTAATTTGTTTTATATTATTTTATATCAACTTGGTCTCTGTGTTCTGGGAATTTATTAAGTTATTACTTTCTTTCATTGCCACAATAATAATAATAATATAATATAATATAATATAATATAATATAATATAATATAATATAATATAATATAATATGATTATTTATTACCCTGCTCTCAGTACTTAACTCCTTGGTCACGTAGTCTTGCGAGCACAGGATAGCTGTATATGTTCAGTGCATAAAAGAAACAGGGCTTAAAATGTAGAACAAAATAAGAATATGTTTATTGTTTACAAAGGATGGAAATAAAAATCTCTGCAAGGCAGGGCACATCAACTTCTCTACAATGCTGCTAAATAAGAAAGCTGTTGGATTCTCTCAGAGTGCTTCTTCCTTCTTTATAATTGTAACACTTGGGGAGGTGTATACAGAGGTATTTAAACTTGGTTTGCAGACTTGGTCAAATAATTCAGAGCTTTCTGTCTGTTACCAGGAGGTTTTACAGACAGGGCATCCCACCCCCCTCCAATCCTGATTGGAGTGTGTCAGTCCACATATTTGCTGGATTTAATCCGACCTCCCTGCCAGGGACCAGGACAGACAGGACTTTGATTCTCCCCAAATGGAGGCTGCGAATTCTGGCTTAGCCTGAGTTTTTAAAAATCCTCTATTTTTAGCCAGGGTAAAAAAATCCTCTATTTCCAGCAGCTTTTGGGGAAAAAACTCCAGGGCTTCTGCTTTCTCAGAAGGTGTTGATGGAGGTGCTGATGGCTATGCGGAATAGTCCATCTAATCCCTTGAATTAAAATGCCTTGAATCTGCTGCGAAGCAGATTCATTCTTCAGATACCCCAAGGCATAGAGCCATGTGTGAAAAACTCCCAGGAGTTTTTCCTTCAGGGCACCTTTCTCACTCAAGGTTTCTTTCCCAGGCTTAACACTCCAGATTTCTAGAGCACTGCACCAGTGTACTGCTAGTTCTACAGTCTCCACACATTCACCAACCAAGTCTCTCACAACCCCTGAACAATCTCTGTTGTTCAGTTACCACACGAAATAAATCTCTCTTTTAGCTACATTCTGTCCAACCTCTCTCTCCCAATGCCCAGCTCCAACTCCCTTTCTGTCACCAACTGTCCTTGTTTAAATCCCTCCCTGAACATTCCATGCTAGGTTGCTATGGCAACTCTTGCTCACACACTCTCCATCACTCTTTCTCCAGCTTCTGCATGTATGTTTCATCACAGGGGCTTACTCCCAAGAAACTTGTGTGTATAGGTTTGCAGCCTAAGGACATATCCCAGAAATGTATATATATATATATATATATATATTTTGTGTGTGTGTGTGTGTGTGTGTGAGAGAGAGAGAGAGAGAGAGAGAGAGAGAGAGAGAGAGAGAGAGAGAGAGAAAAGGCTTGCATTTGTCAAAAAATAAAAGTATGCATGTGCATATTAGTGAGAAGAAAGGAAACTAGTGGGCTCTGTGTGTGCGGGTCGGGGCAAATAGCTTGTAGTATTTTCAAGCAGAGTGGAACTTGAAAATGTAGTGAAACTGCAAATAGGTACTAAAAAAACCCGACCCCTCCCCACTTCAGGTGGCCGTCTTCTCCAAGCCCTGCATGGGGAGGAGAGCACGGAGATTGCAAGGAGGAAAAGAAATGCAAGCAATGCTGATACAAGGGATGGAGCTATGAGGGGAAGAAGAGGCATGGGGACTTTAGAGAGGGAACTTGCTTCATTCCACACTGACACCCACCACGAACCATTCTAAGGACAGGCTTCCTTTACTCTTGGCCAACCAAGGGGCAGATTTAGCACTAAATAGCCAGCTGTAAGGTGTTGGTAAGAATGATGGAGATCTTGGTTGAGACAAGTAAATAACTTTACAGACTGGAGAAAATCATGGGTTGGTGACTGCCCTTCCACATTTTTAAAAAACGTGTCTCGGGGTCGGACCTGCCTGCTTTTAACCTCGCCTATGGTTACTCCTAGCTACCCCTCCCGCTGTCCCCCCGCAGCCCCAACAGCCAGCAGCCACCACTGCCCATACTGGACAAAAGGTGGCCTCATGCAGCTGTGCACTTAGCATCATTATGATGTGAACATGGTTCGTCCCTGGGTCCGCCTCTTAAGTCAATCAAACAGACTCAGTGGGAATAATTTAGAGGCTTTTATTGCTACTGCAGTTTAGCAATAGGTAATCAGTAGGCTTACGCTCTCAAACTGATTACAATTTGGTTACAGGTGCATCTTACATTTATACAAACAATCTGAATGATGCTGACACGCTAGACACAGTATACGTGACAATAAAATGGTGGTCTAAGTATCTATTACGCATGCGAATGATTCATTGTTCATCTGGTGATTACTCCTTATTTGGTTAAATCCTGTTTTCTTAACTGTCAGCGAAGAACAGTGAGAACCTTGTGAGAACCAAGTTTCATAGATACAATTTAGTGGAGAGAGATAATGATGTTGATCATGAGAGGCAGTGATGTCCCTGAGCTGGGCTGGGGTTACTTTAAGTTAGAATGAGGTATTCTGGGCAAACATGGAGTTGCTTTGGTTTTCTAAACACATCAATTAGGCTGCTCTTTTTCTGTTCAGGCAATTGTTGTGACCCTGATCCGCTCCACCGTTAAGGTGTTTGTCTGAAGAGGCAGACACCATAAGCATGATCATGGTTGCTTCCATGATGAACAGACATCATGGAAACAACCAAAACCGTCCTTACAGTGTTTGCCTTGTCTTCAGAGAAACACCTTAACTGTGAAGAGTGTGAGAAGGGTGAGGCTTCCTGTTGCTGGTGGTGGGGGGCGGGACTTCTAGGCATGCTCTTAAAAAAATGTCTGAAAAGATCTTATGTAAGTTTAAGAAACAGATCCTGAATGATGTGGGAGATTATCCATACACATCCAGTAAGGGGCAGTTGCAAGGTTTTTGTATCAGCATATCCAGAATTAAGAGACTGCTCTGTCAGGCTAAGGTTTAGGACTGAGAAGAAAGATCAGCTGCTTGGAAATTCATCCACCTACTGAGGCCTAATTTTCATGTCTACATATTTGTAAGAATAATTGTACCCCTTCCCGGTAGACCAGTTGATGCCGTTGGCATAAGAGGTATGCTCCCCTTTGAGGTACAGGCCATTCAGGTTGGAATTATGGCAGGAACTGTACCACCAGGCACCCTTGTAGCTCACAGCACAGCTTCCTTTGTCATTGGTGTCATTGTCTTTGTCCCATGTGGAGAACTTCAGGCCATTGTGTCCTGAGAAAGAATCACCTGAAGGGAGAAAATAACAGGGAAAACATGAAAAGGGAAGCTTCCACTTTGTGATTTTGTAGTGGTGCCTCTTTTTGTGTGTGTGTGCCCAGAAGAAAATAAGATGGGTGTTATACAGGCTGATTGCTAACATTTATGTGTATGTAGTGGGCAGGTCTACACCAGGGAGAACAGTGAAGGGCAAAACTAGAATGAAATCTGTCTAAAGAGTGCTGGACACCCCAAGCTTTTCTGTAACACCAACCACAACCCAAGCAGTGGAGCACACAGTAGGGAAATCAGATCAGATCATGAGGTAAGGTGAAAACTGAATCTCATGCAGGGCCGGATTAAGCTAGTGTGGGGCCTGTAGCATATGTTATAAAGGGGCCCTAAATTTTTTTAAAATGCACATAAATATTAAAACGTAAAATATTTACTTGCATAGTAAAGTAATTCAATTTTTTCATTTGCTATATTTTGGAGTATGGGAGACCAAGCCACAAACCCACACTTACTACAACAACAGTGAACATGTATATACCGTTTTTCAATCAAAATTCTCAAAGTGGTTTTTACATAGAAAAATAAAGAGTGGAGAGATGATTCTCTGTCTCCAAAGGGCTCACACTCTAAAAAGAAAAATGTGGTAGGCACCAGCAACAGCCACTGGACAGATGCTGCGCTGGGCCTTCTCTTAAAATGCACATTTAGCAGAAAAGGGATATTTTATCTAACATGGACCAAATAAAACAAGTAAAGTTTTAACTTTAATTCCCAGTTGGAAGCTGGGTGTGCGGGGCCCTCAAAAACGTGGGGCCCGTAGCAAATGCTACATTTGCTACTACGTTAATCCGCCTCTGATCTCATGCAGTTTTCAATGGCAAAGGGCAATAATGCCAATCTGTGCCATCTTGTAAATATGTCAAGCAGTGAGCACTGGGTGTGCCTGAACCGCCCCCCCCCTCTGGGCTTATGGACTTCAAGTGATTGGATCATGTCTATTTCAAATTATTGAACCATGGATTGTGTCTTTGCTATCAGCACATCTTCTTGCATCTTTTATTCCCACTGAATATTGGATTCATCATGAAGAGTTCTTTCTGAAGAGTAAAGGTAGGGGCAGAGGCTATCCTTTACATGGGACATACCATATGAACATAAGAAGAGCCTCCCTGGATCTGGCCCAAGGCTTGTCTAGTTCAGCATTCTGTTTCCCACAGTGGCCCACCAGATGCCTGGGAAGCCCACAAACAGAAGATGAAGGCGTGCCCCCTGTCCTGCCATTGTTCCCCTGCAACTAGTATTCATGGAATGCAGCCATCACGACATCCGATGGCAGAGAACTCCATAGATTATGCACTGTATGAAAAATGGTAAGAGACCACCGAAGGAGTTGGCTGACGCAAGAGAATGAAGCTTGTAGTGTCTGATAAAAACTGTAATGGAGGACTACTTAACCACCCTGGACATTTCTGAGGGGGAGGGGCATTGACAGAAAAGTCCACTGATGTCGCTATGCAATGTGTCAAGTGAACTGTGATGCCTCATGGTATCTGAGGGACAGGGCCTTGAATGGGAAACTGTGGATTTAGATACGTTGGAGCCCAGAATAGCCGGGTTGAAAGACAAAAATAATGAGTCTGACAATCTAAATTTCCTAGTGCAATGAGTATAAACTCTAAGGGCTCTTGTGACATCAGTGTTGTGCCACAGTTTTTCTCTAGAGTGATATGGATAGGTGAGGGGGAGGGCAGGATCATGTTGTGAGAATGGTGGAAAAACAGCATTTACTTTCAAAAGAAAGGTTGGATCTATGTGGAAGATAACACAATCCAGTTGAAAAAGTCAGATGCTAGCGTCTGGACTAAGTTGCTCCACAGTTCTGTTCAGAAAATTATATTAAAGGACTACTTAATTTCAATAGGACTAGTAAGTAAAGTGTGCCGTCAAATCGATTTCGACTCCTGGTACCCACAGAGCCCTGTGGTTTTCTTTGGTAGAATACAGGAGGGGTTTACCATTGCCTCCTCCCGTGTAGTCTGAGATGATGCCTTTCAGCATCTTCCTACAGGTGAAACTCTGAAAATTAGAATATCGTGCAAAAGTCCATTAATTTAGAAAAATTTTGCCCAGGCACATCTCAATCGTCAGGGGGGAACGAGGTCTTGGCCCTTAATGTGCGAAGCCGAGACTCTGTTGCGCTGGGCAGAAAAGAACCTGGCCTCATTGGAGTATAAGCATGCATATGTATTCAGTACTTGGTTTGGGCCCCTTTTGCAGCAATTACTGCCTCAATGCGGAGTGGCATGGATGCTATCAGCCTGTGGCACTGATGAGGTATTATGGAAGACCAGGATGCTTCATTAGCGGCCTTCAGCAATTCTGCATTGTTTGGTCTCATGTCTCTCATCCTTCTCTTGGCAGTGCCCCATAGATTCTCTATGGGGTCAGGTCAGGCGAGTTTGCTGGCCAATCAAGCACAGTACACTGTATACTTTTCAGAGGTCCGATATTGTTCTATTCTTCAATCCTTGTCTTCTTGGTTCCATGTAATATTCTAATTTTCTGAGATTGTGGATTTGGGGTTTTCATGAGCTGTACGCCATGATCATCACAATTATAACAAATTAAGGCTTGACTTATCTCGCTTTGCATGTAATGCGTCTGTCTCATATATCAGTTTCACCTTTTAATTTGCATTACTGAAATTAATGGACTTTTGCACGATATTCTAATTTTCCGAGTTTCACCTGTATATTGCTGCTGCCCGATATAGGTGCTTCTCAGAGTCTGGGAAACATATCAGTGGGGATTCAAACCAGCAACCTTCTGCTTGTTAGTCAAGCATTTCCCCATTTGCACCACTTAAGGTGGACTACTCAGGCATAATTTAGTCTGGATGTCAGCCAGAGTTCTTTAGAGACTGAAGAGTGTGCCTAACTTGGAGACTCTGTATGCCAATGTGATAGCCATGAGAAAAGAGGTCTTCCAGGAGAGCAGTTTGAATGAGACCAAAGGGATGGTATCAAAAGAAGGCTTGGTCAGGGCAATGAGAACCTTGTTGAGCTTCCATGTGGGAAATCAGTGAACTGATGAGAGATCCCAAATGGGAGCACCCCTGAGGAACCATTTGATATGGGAATATGTTGACAGAGACAGTTTAGCTCTGAGTCTGATGATGACAGAGCAGATGCCTGACTTAACTGTGTTGAGATGAAGTCTATAATCTAAATCCTCTTGAAGGAAAGCTAGGAGCTGGTGATTGTTAGCAAAGAATGCTTCCTTCTACTGTATATTAATGTAGGGATGTCCTGCAGGGGGACTCATATGTACAAGTCATGGATGGCCTTCAAGAGGTTGTGGTGCTGCTGAAGACTGCAGCAGAGTATCCACACTTGTCTAGGAGTGACTGCTCAGTCTCCATGCAGAGACCTGAAGTCATGAAGGGTCTTGAAGCACGCCCTGATGGAGAAGGTCAGGGAGGTGAGGAAGATTCCATGGTGGATTGATAGACAGATTGATGAGGCCAGAAAATCAAGCTTACCTGGACCACTTGGAAGCGATGAGGACTATCCCTGAACATTCTGATCTGACTCTCAGGAGGAGCCACCCTAGGATTGCAATGGGGGGAAATGCCTACAGAGGTCCAGAGGCTAAGTCATTGCATCTGTGGCTTTGACCTGGTCACAAAGATATCTCATGAAGCACCTTGGAAGTTTGTGGTTCAGTGGTGAGGCAAATAGATCCAGCACGGGAGTCCCAAACCAGAGAGTGATGGAGTGAAATATATCGTGGTTCATCTCTGCTTGGTCCAGGTCCTGGCAGCAGAGCTAAGTCAGCCAAACCACTCTTACATAGGTGTTTCATAGAACTGTAGAATTAGAAGGAGCCTTGGAGGTTCCTTCAACCTTGTCCACTGCTCTGTCCAACCCCTCTGCTCAGTGCAGGAAACTGCCACAGCATCTCCGACAGATGGCTGTCCAGTCTCTGTTTGAAAACCTCTCAAGTGAAGAAGAACCTACCACTTCATGAGGCAGGCTGTTCCACTGTCAAACAGCTCTTACAGTTAGGAACTTCCTCCTAATGTCTAACCAAAATCTGCTTCTTTGTAATTTCAATCAATTGTCTCCAGTCCTGCCCACAGGAGCACCAGAGAACAAATCTGCTCCTCTTCCTATGTGTCAGCCTTAATTTGACGTTGGCTACCTTTTCTCCCTTTAGTCTTCTCTCCTGCAGGCTAAACATACCCAGCTTCTCCAGCCTTTCCTCACAGGACTTGGTTTCCAGACCCCTCACCAACTTGGTTGCTTCCCTTTCCAACTGAGATCTATCCAGTGCAAAACAGAGTGGAATGATTATTTTTCCTGATCTCGACACTATGCTTCTGTTAATGCATCCCAATACTGCATTAGCTTTTTTTAAATAGTCCACTAAGACATCTAGGACCCTTTCACATATACTGTTGCCAAGTCAGGTCCCCCGTTCTGTACTTACCCTTTGATTTTTCTTACCCAAATACAGAACTCTGTCTCCACCAAATTTCATCTTGTTGGTTTTGGCCCAATATTAGTCTGCCAAGATCAAACTGAATTTTGATTCCATCTTCTAAGTTACACACACAAACACACACACAGCTTCATGTCATCTATAGATTGGATAAGCATCCTCCCTCCTCCAAGGATTATCATCAGCTGTTGCTCCAACAATTGAGCCTATTTCTGCTTAACCCAACAAGGATGTTCCTAAAGGATCCTCAGTCCTTCATCTCTCATGGGGCAATGCCCAAGCTGGCACTCTACCATATCAAGCTGGTATGGGCTGGTTCCACCCACTTAGAAGGAAGCAAGGATGAAAGGTGAGGTCTATCACAGAATACCATTGCCTTAATGCAAAGCCTGCCCTTGACAAAAGCAGAGGGTTCTTCAGAGAGTGAACCTGAAACAAGACCACTGGGGCTTGCTCTCTCTTCCTCCGTGTCCCTACAAGATAACAAGTCATCTGTCCTCCCCTTTATTATATGTAGTTCTGTAATGCTCTTTCAACTCCCTTTCTACCCTAACTAAACACTCAAGGGGCAGAGGAAGAAGGAGAGAAAGAAGCTGCAATAGCAAATAATTTTGGAAGAGCAGGAGTTATTTCTGTCTTACAGGAGCAAGACAGGATCAGAATTGGGATGGTCTATCATTCTACCACGTCATTCTGGAAAAGCTAATTTTCATAAGCCCTGTTTGTCTGGCGTAAGTGAGAGGTACAATCCCTGTAAAGGATACCCTCCTTTACTGTGTATGAACACATTATTGGGCCCATGGGTTTATATATTTCATGCATCTAATGAAGTTCTTATTGATTGAAGCTGATGTTTCATACATTGGTTAGGCCATATCCAGTCTGTCCCTCTGCATGGCATGGTCCTTGTCCAATCATCCCATGAGAAGAATAGTTCTTGATGATTTAGAGGGCAGCCGATGGGGTGGGGGCCAGTGGCAGGGGACTCCCACATGCTGAGTAGCAGGTAACGGAGGGGAGGCTGAAGGCAGGATTAGATGGCTATCATCTTTATGGTATCACAGCATCTTTTGTTGGAGATGGAATTCTAGCAGATCGACCTTTTGCACCAACTATCCTAATGACCACTAGGGGCACTGGGAGTAGAGATAGTGAGTAAGGGTCTCCCTAACTGTTCTACCTGTCTCTACTGTATGACCCCTGATCTGACTCTTCCGCACTTCCTGTGCTGAGTGAGTCACAATCCTTCCTTTCCTCTTAGAGAACAGATGGAAACTTTTGTCTCCCTCCTTACCTATTCATTATGTAGTCCTTTAGATTAGATTTAGGCTTTCCTATCCAAATATACTTAACCAATAAATACTTAGTATTTAGTTTTACAAGAATCTCCATGGGTTTTCTTTAAATAGCTGCAACAACTAAACCATCCTCTGCTACCTACTCTGTCACTGGAGTGTGTGCTCATTCCTTAGTGCTCTGCTATTTTACCTTCTGGGGTAAAAATTAACAACCCCCAACACCTTTTGCCTTGTTGTGGAAGGGGACTCCACCATTTAATGTTTTTTTTTTTCTTTCCTTTTTTAAAGTCCTAAATGCTTAAGTATTTTCCATATGGAAAATTTTCCATTCTACTTTTTAGTTGCCCTTTTCCAGACATGTGATATGATACATGGTATTCTGGTCTTGATCCTTTTTTTAAGAATTCCTGGCATTTAATTTATTTATTTCCCTGCTGTAACATTGAACTACAGGTGCTGTGGTGGTATGAAAGTATTGTGGTAATCACATTCACTGCTAGGAATGGTTAAGCATGGGATCAAAAATAAAATTGTAAGCACTGCCATGCTATTAATTCTGTCACTCTTTAGATGCTCTTGGAGACAGATCAGCTGACCTTGGTCTCACTGAGCAGGGCAATGTTTACCTCCTGAGGCAGATGCCCAAACAAATGTGCATTCTCTGTGTCACTCACCCATGTTGCCATCCAAATAGGAGCCCACCGTGAGGGTGTAGTTTTCTGTCTCACTTGAGATTCTGAAACTGGTATATGTCGCATAAGTTCTAGAGTTGTTGAAGTCTTCCACATCAATCCTCAGCTGCTGTACTCCTGATCCCCCAAAGAATGGAAAATATCAGAGAGGAGGAATGGGTGTATTACAGTCAAGACAGAAGGTTCTTATCCCAGGGTACATGATTGTAGGGGGACTGTGAGTCATTTCAGTCCCAGGTCATGAGGATTGGAAAGGAGAAGAAATGGGCCGCTGAATCTCATTACTCTGAGTTGGGGTATTTGGGAGTATCACAGAAGTATCTGTGATTTGGAGTATTTGGGAGTATCTGCAGCCACCAGACTGCAGGATCTGTGGCAACTCAACTGAAAGAAGCCACTGATAATGGTTTTGATTTCTGATGCAAGACCTTTCAGCATAATAAGACCAACAATGCCTCGATTCCTTGCCAAAAAGTGCCCCATTTTATTCTTTACAAACTTGGATCTTCCAATTATGTAACATTTTTTTCTATAAAAGCCCTACACAGCTTGAGGCTGAGTTATATACTGAGGTAAAGCGGTATATAAATATTCATTGTATTTATATAAGTCAGACTTCATTCATCCTTACAAATGTGCCAGGGCCCTCTGTTCTGCATCACAGACCCTGCTCTTGGCCCCATCATTAACTCAGAATAGCTGGCAAGAACCAGGAGCAGAGCTTTTTCAGTTGTGGCCCCTCAGCTTTGGCATGCTTCCCCAGACAAGCTTCGGGGGGCTCCCTCTTTTAGAATTTCTTTTAAAATGTAAAGATCTTTAGAGAGGTTTTTAAATGTTTCAGCCTACTGCTTGTACCGTCCTGATATTTGTGTTTTGAACTTGGTTTTACTTGAATTCCAGTCTTTATAAGAATGTAAGAACAGACCTGCTGGATTAAGCCCAAGGACTGTCTAGTCCAGCATCCTGTTTCACACAATGGCCCACCAGATGCCTTTGGGAAGACCACAGGCAAGAGATGAGAGCATGCCCTCTCTCCTAATGCTACTTCCTTGCAACTGGTATTTATAGGCATCTTGTCTCTGAGGCTGGAGGTGGCCTATCGCCACCAGACTAGTAGCCACTGATAGGCCTGTTCTCCATGAATTTGTCCTCCTTTCAAAATAATGCTTTGCTGCCTGTTTATTCATATGTTATTGTGATCTGTTGTGATCTGCCCTAAGCAGCATTGTGCTAGAGGGGTGGGATTTTTTTATATATATAAAAATAAAAATAAAAAGACAGGACAGGGAGAGGAATAGTCTTGCTGCAGGGGACTAACTTGCCTATTATTCACATTATTTTTAAAAAGGGTTTTTTAATGTATTATGTATAATGCCATTTGTGTTCTGATTAATGTTGTTTAGTATTGTAATTTGTTTTAATAAAGAGATTTAATTTTTTTTTCTTTTTTTAATGATAGAATACCACCTGAAGGAGTGGGAGTTTCTGCTTCTTGCCACTTCATATAATTTTATTTCTGGACAGCTGCCCATATCCCTTGTGGAACCACACTGTTCATCTACATATTCTGCAGTGAAGAAAAGTGAAGTTGGACTAGACTGTCAAATTTGATTTTGTAAATCTGAAATGCACGATATATTTTAAATAGCAATTCATTCTTAGGGACAGTCACAAGCAGAACACTGTCTTGTGGGTGTGATAAATGTGTAATGCACCTTTTAGGGGGCTTGTAATGTAACAGTGCTGTTCCCTTGTATACTCTGTAGGCATGGTTTGGAGTTAATCCCCCAGCTCACTAAGCAGGGGGCTGAGGGTGAAGACTGCTTCTGTGTCTCCTTATGTGCAAGTTAGTTGTGTATTGCTTAAGCTAGTGTCAGCGTTGTTGATCTTAAGCTAGTGAATGTTGTTTCACCAGCCATCTTAGCCCTATTCAGACATTATGTTGTACAGGTGTATTCATCTCATGTGTTCACTTTAAAAGTAAACCTGGGTACAGGTTCTCTAAAATGCAGGGTACAGAGAGGAAGTGGACTGCTGCACATGCTTTGAATGTGTATGAATGAATATCACACATATGAATAACTGTGTGTATTGATCTGTATGTCTGCACTGCAGACAGAAGCCCTATTCAGACATTTTGTTGTAAGTGCATTCAGGTGTCTGTACACATGTACATGTTTTTGTCTTAATGACTGCACATTCATTCATTTAGGAAGTGAACCTGGGTACAGACACAGAGGTATACTGCTGTACATGTATTCAACATAATGTGTGAATACTCTGACTCTATGTGTGTATAGATCTGTACATGTGTACACTGTACATAGATTGCACACATGTTGAAGACAATGTGAATAGGGCTAGAATGTATGTGTGTTAAACATAGTGTGTTGATAGGGCTCTTGTCTCTGCTGATGTTGACTTGGAGAGCAGAACCTACAAGGGCATGCAAATGCTGAATGAGTACACATACCTGGAACCCACAAGAAAGAAGCTAATGTTATTGTGGGTGTGTTGGAGGAACAGGACTCTTCTTTGGATATATTATAGGGCGGTATTCCAAATTTGGGTATATTAAAGGGCAGTGTTCCAAAATCTCTTTGCAACAAAGTAATTCAAATCAAGGAAACAATTTATCCCACTGTAAAGCTTATCCCTGTAGTAACTTAGCCTTCCTGTGCTAACACAGGTATGGCTAGCCTTCCTGTGTGGTTAGCCTTCCTGTGCTCCTGCCAACACACTGGAATTTTCATTGATATATTTTTGTTGGAGATGGAGTTTCAGTGCATCAACCTTTTGCACCAACTATCCTAATGACCACTAAGGACATTAGGAGTAGAGGTAGTTAGTGAGGATCTCCTTATCTGTCCCTACTTGCCTCTATGACCCCTGCCTTGACTCCTCAGGTACTTCCTGTAGTGAGTCAGTCCTCTTCCTTTCCTCCTAGAGAGAAAATGGAAACACCTCCCCCCCCCATTCATTATAGTAGCTGATAAATAGGATAGGTCTTTCCTATCTCAAATGTACTTCACCAATAAATCAATTTAGTTTAGACTCTACAATGATCTCCATGTGTGTTACTCTAAATAGCTGCAACAACTAAACTCTGCACTCTGTAACTGGAGTGGTAGCTTCCTTGGTGCTTTGCTAAAGAATCAAACACCCCAACAATTTCCCCATGGAATTGGAGATACGAAGAACCATTCCAGTAAGCCACACATACCTTCACAATTCCTAGGAAATCCCCAGTTATTTCTTCTATCCCCTGGAGATGCTTCAGCATCAGATCGAAGTCCCAGCCCGACTTACCAGAGCTTGTGAGAAGGTGGATATTATCATTTCCCAGCCAGAACTCTGATGCTTGCTTTCCAAAGCCTTTCTTGTAGGATGCCCAGTTACGGTAGAAATCTACCGATCCATCTTGCCGCCTCTGAAACACCTAGGGACAGAGGGAGGTGATGGCTCAGTGGTTTATTCAGAAGGCAAGCCCATTTCTTAGTCTGTGACAACAGTGGGTGGGCTTCCTCAGGTGAACGCAGTGGCTGTTAAGCTGGTCTCTCACCTTATAAAAGTGCAGCAGCATGAACGCTGCCTGGAATTGATAGTGTGCTGTAGTGGTTGGATTGTTGGACTTGAATTGGAGAAAGCCAGGTTCAAGTCCCTCCTGAACCATGAAGCTCATTGGTAAAATAGAGAGCCAGCGTGGTGTAGTGGTTAGAGTGCTGGACTAGTACTGGGGAGACCCGAGTTCAAATCCCCATTCAGCCATGAAACTAGCTGGGTGACTCTGGGCCAGTCGCTTCTCTCTCAGCCTAACCTACTTCACAGGGTTGTGGTGAGGAGAAACTCAAGTATGTAGTACACTGCTCTGGGCTCCTTGGAGGAAGAACGGGATATAAATGTTTTAAAAAAAAAAAAAATAGGGCAATCATCTCAAGGAGCAGTTCTGGGGGCATTTGGGGGGGGTTGCAGAATGCCTTCTATGCCCCCCACCCATCCATCATTGCTCCAGCATAGGCTGTCAGAGCCGTGAGCCCTGCTGGGGGGCAGACTTGCTGCTCATTCCCACCCCTAGCAGTGCCCTCTACTCCCTACCTTGCTTGGCCCCACCCTGCTTGCTCCCTGTTCCTTTTGCTTGCATCCTTCTATCACCTGCCTCAGGCCTTCGATGGACTGACATGAGCTGAAGGCAGACAGCAAGGAAGAAGCCCGTTGCTCCAAGGGGTCAGACTCACCAGCCAGCCTCCCCCATCAGTCTCCATGTCACAGAAGACCACCATTGCTTTCCCTCTGGCAGGGTAGATGGTGTACCAGCCACTCAGCGTCTCACCATGTCCCAGGAGTTCCTTGCAGTCTCTGGGGAAAACTTTTGCCTCTAGGGAAAACATTCAGAAGGACAGTGTGGGCCAGTTCACTCAGACTCAGTTCTGGAAATGTAATATGTGTTGTGTGTGACAGAGGGCACACCTAGTTGGTATTCTGCCTGAACTGGTCATCTTAAAAAGTGCCCCAGAATCCTTTGCAACAATCAGGAGTTCTGTGGCAGACTAACTGATGTGGGATGTAGTATAGAAATATGTTAAATACATAAAATAAAATAAATATATTTCCTGGTGGTGGCAAGTCTGAAAATCACCATCTCTGATTAGGCACAATGTGGTTGTGGAACAATGTGGTTGTATACTATGAAGCAGCTAAGAGCAGCACTTCATGTGGAGTGCCCCAAGTGTCACTCTTGACATGACCAGACTTGACTAAGTGTAAATGTGTGCAAAGAGATATCTAAAGGCATTTAAAGACTAACTGATCTGCATTAGATGCTCCTGAAAATGCACTGCATGGGTGGTGGTGCAGATCTAATATGCATTGAGGCTGGAACTGTAATCTAGTATTGTAATATGAGGCTGGAACTGTAATCTAGTATTGCTTCTACTTGTGTGTGTGTGTGTGTGTGTGTGTGTGTGTACACATACATACACAGGAACAAATCTCAATGAAAATCTCTTTATAGTTTGATGTGTGAAAGGCTACTTACAACCTGTTGCTATTCTTGGTACTAGGGAATCTTCTTCATTCCCTGTCTTATTATGCTTTCTCTGATACTGCTATTTCCAGTGGTTTTTGCCATCCCTATGTTTCCCTTCTGGGCACTTTCCAGATTACACACTACAACAGTGTCACCACTGTCCTCTAAGTGTGCTTCCGTATTGCCTGAGTTTCAACATCACAGTCCCTGAGCTGTCATCAAGCTGCTGCTCACATTTCACATTTCATGCTCACAGCCAGCATGGTGTAGTGGTTAGAGTGCTGGACTAGGACTGGTGAGATCCAAGTTCAAATCCCCATTGAGCCATGAAACTAGCTGGGTGACTCTGGGCCTGTCACTTCTCTCTCAGCCTAACCTACTTCACAGGGTTGTTGTGAGGAGAAACTTAAGTATGTAACACACCACTCTGGGCTCCTTGGAGGAAGAGCGGGATATTAAAAAAAATTTCCAATGTCTTCTTTTGGATTTTATCCTTGTGTTTTAGTCCTACAATGTTGCATGTGCATCACAAAAAAACCAGCTGTATTTTCCCATTGTAGGAGGCTTGCACAAGCTATTTACATTTTCAAAATGATCTTGCCAAGCTGAAGCATTTTACTGCTGAACACTGTGTAATCTGGAAAGCGCCCTGCTGGCTGACATACAGAGCACTGGTGCAATGTAGTGAGAGGGCAGCAGTGTTCCCTCTAACGCAGGGTTTCTTAACCTTGGCCCCCAGATGTTGATGGACGACAACTCCCATCATCCCCAGCCATGTCTGTTGTGGCTGGGGATGATGGGAGTTGTCGTCCATCACCATCTGGGGGCCCAAGGTTAAGAAACCCTGCTCTAACGGATTCCCAGATTTTGCTTGCTATAACTCCCAGCATCCCCAGCTGCAGTGGCCTTTAGCTGGGGATTATGGGAGTTGTAGTCCACAATATCTGGGAATTCCTGTTAGAGGGAACACTGGAGGGCAGCCTCACAGAACTCCCCAACTAACTGCATTGGTGCAGGGCCGTTGTTGACACCTTCTCCTTCCTCAGGCTGAGCAACCCTCAGGGGTATATATATATTTTTGGGGGGGGGCTGGCACAGAGGGCTTCTTGGGGAAGGGGAAGACATTAAAAGTTGCCACTTTCCTGCTGCACCAGTGCAGTTAGTCAGGAAATTCTGTTAGGCTGCTCTCTGCAGCAGGAGAGCAGCCTAAAAGCCTTGTTCTGTATGTCAGCCTGGCCTGTTGCCTGCAGACCCTGGAGTTATTTCCCATGTCTGGTGTTTTTTAATGGATAGTTTTGATATCAGTCCACTGCACCACATGTGATTCAATTTGTGTAGGCACAAATACCTACAGTACTTGAAATCCAGTTGTCATGGCTTGTCCCATATCATTCAGTCAAATTGGCTTCTTCTGTTTGTTATACAAACCTTTATTGGTTTGGATATACCAGTTTAATCATCACAGCTTCCCCAAAGAATCCTGGGTATTGAAATTTGTAGAGGATTCTAAGAATTAAGATCTCTAGCCTCTTCCTTCCAGACTGTCATTTCAAGGGACACTTGCAGAGGGGAAATGATGAAACCCCCTGAAATCTACTGTATGAATCTGTGAAGCTAAAAGATAGGAATCCTATAGATGCTGTTGGCATGGTAGCTATGTATTACAGACAGTGCTGTTAGGTGTCTTGAAGGCATAGGACCCCACCTCCCCCACTTCATGTGGAGGGTATTTTAACAGGAATGGCCAACACCAGTTCATCAAACAGATAGGACTAACAGGTGAGGAGATGATTAAACACACCTTGCTGCTGACATTCGGCAAGATTCTTCAAACTGCAGGCTTCTCCTGTAAAAAACAACAACAACAGAAGTAACTCCTTGTAAGGTGAACCAACATGGTACCCAAGGTATCAGTCTGGTGCTGGTGGAACATATGGCAGCTCTGTACCTCAGCCAGATGTAAACATGACAGGGTGGAAGTGATGTCAGGCTGCTGAGACTGGGGCACCAACATCCCCATTCCACTGAGGAAGTGGAGGCTCCAGAAAGAGAGGAAAATTCACATTGGGCTAAAGCTGATCTGAAATGCCACTTCCCACAATTGCCGCCCCAGCCTCAGGTTGTGAGAATTGTGGGGCTGAGGGTGGTGGATTTTAGCAGTTTTTAAGGAGGAGGATGGAAAATCCCAAGATAATTTCAGGGGCATTACTTACTTCTAGTTGGCAGCAGTGGTGACTGTCCTGACCAAGAAGACCTCCACATTGCCACTGCTGCCACCAAGGCAGTGGGAAAAAAACTGTCCCCTGCTAACTGAGCAAAGAGGCACCTTTTTAAAGTGGGGATTATCTTTATTGAGCAGGGCACTTTCCAGGGGCGGAGCCACCATTGTAGATTCAAAAAACCCAGGCCACCACCAATCAGGGGCTGTGATGTCAGATGTGGGGGGCATTATTTCAGTCCCAAACGGGGCTGTGCGACTGGCCCTATCCATCCCCAGCACAGCATCCCTCCAGTGGCTGTTGCTGGTGTCTATCTTATATTTCTTTTTTTAGATTGTGAGCCCTTTGGGGACAGAGCACCATTTTATTTATTTATATCTGTGTAAACTGCTTTGGAAATTTCTGTTGAAAAGCGGCATATAAATATTTGTTGTACTGCATTGTAAAAAGATTGAAAGGAAAGGAGAACAGCTGCCTCCTGCCCACTAGGGTTAAGAATTTGTCACTCCCCACTCTCACCCCGCCCACTTGGAATCAGCCTTGGTTTTGACCACCTCTGAAATCCCCAGCCACTCCAGATTTGAGGTTGAAAATTCATCAGGGGCAATTTCCAGCTCAGTCAGAATTACATGGCTTGGCAGGCACAGAAGTGCCGTGAGAAACCCAGAAGCCCTCACTGGAAAGAACAAGGTTTAGCACTGAGACAAGATAAATAGGAAGAAGAGCCCAGCTGGGTGGATGGAAGCAGAGGGAGGAGTACCCAGCCTGCAGTATTTCACTTGCAACACCAGAGGACACTCCCATTTAAAGGATAGGGTATAGCTGCCTAATGGTGCAGCAGGGAAATGACTTGATTATCAAGCCAGAGGTTGCTGGTTCGCATCCCTGCTGGTATGTTTCCCAGACTATGGGAAACACCTATATCGGGCAGCAGCGATATAGGAAGACGCTGGAAAGCATCATTTCAGACTGTGTGGGAGGAAGATGCTGAAAGGCATCATTTCATACTGCGCAGGAGGAGGCAATGGTAAATCCCTCCTGTATTCTACCAAAGACAACCACATGGCTCTGTGGTCACCTGGAGTTGAAACCGACTCGACGGCACACTTTACCTTTACCCTCTATAAAACATGTACTAAGCCAGTTAGAGCAGCAGTACAGTAGACAGCCTGTGATGAGGCAAGGCCTCAGTTTGTGTTGTGAATTGGGATGAGGAGACTGAGGCATTTACAGCCTGCTCCATTGCTATTGGAAGGTCTGAGGCCATCCTCTCAGGGAGGGCATTTTGCAAGCCAGAAGTAAAATGAGAGTGAGATTTGTTTTAGAGGCTCCATGTATAAGATTACATGAGTTTATGCTGGTTTAATTTTCCTCTCCTTGCATGGAGAAGTAGAGAACAAGATAACAGCTGCCACTATTTGATTCTGTTTTGCTGAGAGCTTGAGCAACATAAAGCAGCAAAATGAGCGGGGTCAGCAGGGTTGCCAACCCTCCCAGACTGGCCCAGGGTCTGCATTGATCTCATGGTGACCACTGAAAGCAATCCGGGAGGTTTGAATAGCTTGATATAGTGAAAAATATTGGAAAAGTCTCTCCTGGAATAGCTTCAGTCAAAGTTGGAAGCTGCAGTGGTCAGGGGTGCCTGAATGGGCCAGGCTTCACCTGAGAGCCAGCTTTGCATTCTCCACTGAGTTGTAGGAGCATTACCTTGGTCTCCTTTCTCTCCTTTGGGCCCAGCTTTGCCAGGTGTCCCAACAGATCCTCTCTCACCTGTGGGGAAGAAATCAGCAATGTCTTTAGTGGACATTTTTCATTTTGAGAAAGAAACAGCCAAGAGAGGTAGAGCCAAAGGACAAGGTTTGGCCAGGGTTCCAGTGGTGGAAGGTGGAGGTGGGAAATCTGATACTGAGGTGATTTCAAATTCAGCTCAAGGCTGTTGGACTAAAGTCCTCATTTCAGCTTTTTAGTGGTGAAAGATGTACAGTTCCTCATTGTTGGAGCAGCTACACACATTACATGTTCCCCATACAAATGCCATCTCCATCTCAGAAGAAGAGTGTGCTCCATAGCATTTTAAATGCTGTGAGAGTATTTAGTTTGTGGTGCTTAATCTGAGATGGCTCATTCACACTCGCGGATCATGATGCTTCCATTATCAAGTGATGAACGTGCATGTGTTAACTATCCAGGACACATACTGTGTAGGGTCAGGGGCATTGTTAAAAGGCCTGGGCCCACATTGCCTGGCTCAGGCCCACTTCCTCCCCCATTTTGATTCATGCACTCTAAATAAATACAAAATGGTATGAAAGCATTGGAAGCCAAATATTTTCTAGGAGAGCAACCTAAAGATAGTTACAAAAGGTCCTTGTTATTTGCAGGAGTTCCATTCTCTCCTATAGTCATAGGAACATAGGAAGCTGCCATATACTGAGTCAGACTATAGGTTCATCTCGCTCAGTATTGTCTACACAGACTGGCAGCAGCTTCTCCAAGATTGCAGGCAGGAATCTCTCTCAGCGCTATCTTGGAGATGCCAGGGAAGGAACTTGGAGCCTAGATGCTCTTCCCAGAGTGGCTCCATCCCCTAAGGGGAATATCTTACAGAGCTCACACTTCTAGTCTCCCTTTCGTATGCAACCAGGGCGGATCCTGCTTAGCTTAAGGGGACAAGTCATGCTTGCTACCACAAGACCAGCTCTCTTCGCAAATATGGAAACCACAATTAACAGAACCTTAACTCTGTGGGAATCCAGGGGTTAGGTTCCTGTGTGTCCCCCCCCAAAATTGCCCCAAACCACAAAAAATGCAGGAGGGAAGCACATATAAAAGGAGTACAGCACAGTACCTTGCTCTCCAGCAATATATACAATATAACATTAAAATCAAAAACCCATAATAAAACAATTAAAATCAGAAGATTTTAAAACTAGGTTAAAATTAAAATTAATACTAGATATTAAAAGCCAGGCTAAAAAGATTGGTCTTTAAGGCTCTCCAGGGCGCTTTCCAGACTAGCTGCTCATCAGCAGCAAAATGCCTCTGTTCAGGCAAGTCACATTCGAAACGTTAACAGCAGGGGGGCAGTCTTATGGAAACTAGCAATCCGAAAAAACAGCAACTGTTACATACTGGATATACGCTGTCCTAGCTCTATATCGCAGCGATTAAATTCAAAACAAGGCACTGGAAATGTGAACAGTATCCTGCTGTCTGCATAGGGACTGCGGTGTCACGACACAGGAAGTGTGGAAGCACACTTCCGAGATACGTCCTGACCCCGTTGTCAGGTCTAGTCTGGAAAGCGCCCTGAAGGCCTTCAAGGAAGATAATCCCCTCATATTGTTTTGTAAACCACCCAGAGAACTTGTGTTTTGGGCTGTATAAAAATGTGTTAAATGAATGAATGAATAAATAAAATATTCACAGGGAGTGTGTTCTACAACCTAGGGACAACAACTGAGAAGGCCCTATCCCAGGATGCCACCAGATGAACTGGTGGCACCCGAAGACAAACCCCTCCTGATTATCTCAAGGAGCAGTGGGGATCTTGAGAAAGGCTTGAGCGAGCCATGTGGTTCTCCCTTCCTTGTACTTGTTGCCAGAAGAGCAGAACAGGACTCAGCATACAGAAGCAGTTCCCAGCCATTCTGCTTACACAGATTGGCCCTCTGGGATGGTCTTCTGAAGCAGAGAGAGCATGAGGATTGTGGCCTCTCTGTCCCTGGTGCTTTCCAGATTACATGCTACAACAGTGTCACTATGTGTCCATTAAGTGTGCTTCCGTACTGCCTGTGTTTTGGTATCGCAGTCCCTGCACTGTCAGCAAGGTGCCACTCACATTTCCAGTGCTTTCTTTTGGATTTCATCCTTGCATATTAGTCCTACAATGTTGCATAAAAGTAGCTGTATTTTCCCATTGTAGGAGAGTTGTTCAAGCTATTTACGCTTTCAAAACGATCCTGCCAAGCCAAAGCATTTTACTTCTAAACAGCAAGTAATCTGGAAAGCACCCCAACATATTCTCCTCTTATCAAGCATTCCAAGGACAGGGAACTTTTTTCCTTCTTGCACTCAGTAAACTGCTGCTGTCCTTTCTCATAATGCTACCTCTTTTCTCAATGGGCCATGTTAATGCAGAGTACAGGCCTTGGGGCAGGAAGTCTATTTCCTTCTGAAGGAGCAAAGCAAATAAGCTTCCTTCTCAGCCTGGCACCAAGTCTCAAAAGGCAAAGGGCACCCTCTCACCTGGGGGCCCCTGAGGGCCTGTGTCACCTTTTGCCCCAGGCAGCCCGCTTGTTCCCGGTATGCCTGGAATTCCTGGTGTGCCTGGATGGCCCTGCAGAAAGACCTTGTTTGCCCCACACTCTGACAGGCCCTTCAGCTCTGAAAAAGGAACAAGAGAAAAATAAGAAGTGTATGAAGTAAAGCGGTCTTCTTTAGGGACTAGCAATCCAAAGGAATGACAAGACATTGAAAGAAAGGCTAATCTTAGTGGCTGACATCCTAACTAAGTTTAGTAGATGAAGTCTTATTGTAATGCAGTAGTCCTTTAGACTACTCCCTATGCAGTATTATGGAGAAATTTAGTCAGAACGTCAGCTAGTGAGAGGGAAAATACAGGGAGTGTGGTGGCTAGATGCCTCCTTTTCAGGGAATGTTGTCTATTGCAGAGCATATCAGTCTGCCAAACCTTTCCCCTCCCCAGCCTTTAAACACTCCTCAAGAATCACCACTGCTTAATTCAAACCCATTCTGGTTCTAAACTGCAGTTTCTACCTATCGCCGTACCCATCAGGCCATTCACGGAGGGAACAGTGAGGGCCTTGGTTTGCCCTGCAATGGTTGTGCAGAAGATAGATTAGGGCAGGCACCGCTTCTCTCATCATATTGCAACCATGGTAGGAGAGGGTACATTTGCCAATCTTCTCCATGCCCTGTCCTGAGTCCAGCTTTCTAGCCAACTATCATTTGGCATTCCCCTCACATTCACACTCACGGGCACAGCAGCTGGCTTCGGTCTCCTGTCCAAAGCTCCCTCGCTCCATAGACACACCAGTCAGGACTGCTAGAGCCAGCAGAAAGCCAATCCAGGCCATCATTTTGCTTCACAGAACTCGCTCTGCTGCTTCTGTTATTCAGGGCTGTGGGACTCCCTTGTATACTCTCTGCAGTGCAACTTTAAATAGTTCTGTAAATGGAGAAATGAGGAAATGCCAAAGTTTCCTGGTCAGCAGAACTATGTAGAGCCCCTTTATTGTGCAATGCCTCCTTTCACAAGAGTCTGTAGGATCAATAATGCTTAAGAATAATATATCTTTCTGAGAGCAATGTTTGCCACACCTGGATTGTGCAAGAGTTCTGATCAGCAAGT
The DNA here is from genome assembly GCF_027244095.1 of Hemicordylus capensis. Taxonomy (NCBI): domain Eukaryota; kingdom Metazoa; phylum Chordata; class Lepidosauria; order Squamata; family Cordylidae; genus Hemicordylus; species Hemicordylus capensis. The sequence continues at coordinate 138,108,844 of NC_069657.1, read as the reverse complement.
GTTATTAGTACTTTACAGTAATCTGCAAAGTACCAAGTGTTATTAGTACTTTGGACTGTAATCTGCACGACTGTGCAGTTTAGTTTGGCAGAAAGATTCTTTTTAATTTTCCATATGACCGTGCTAAATAAAATTGCTCCCTTCTTATAACTATGAAAGAATTTATTTGTATTCACTGCCGTTTCTATTAATTTGGCTCTTGCACAATAAGACATTGTAAGAATTGCAGGTATATATTTTTCGGAGTAGGGAAAGGAAGGGCGATAGATGTTGGTTGAAAGAATTCAGGTTGATATAGACTGTCATGAGAATCATTGTATTTGCTTTGTTTGGTTATTTTATTTTAGGGTTTTTTTTCTGTTTTCTTATGTCCCTTTGTTTATATTTCTGTTAAAACAATAAAAAAAATTTTTTTAAATACGTTGTAAGAATTTATGTGAATAAGACGGTATAATGATGATGAGATACACATCTTCCAAATTCCACAAGCTTTTTTCAAAGACATCTTTAATGTGTAGATAAAATAAAATAAAACAGATGTTCAAAAATTAGCAGATGTTTGGATGTGACACATTAGCTTCGGTGCTATACACTAGTGTCTGAAACGTGCTCTTAAATACTCTGGCTCAACATAATGACTCAGCAAAAATGACAGAAATTAGTCAGTCCTGTTACAGTGTCAACCAATTCTGTTACAAAATCCCCAATGTTTCTCTCCTTCCTGTTATGAAACATTGAAGGGGTTGTGACAGGATTGGTTCATATTAGTATTGTAACAGGATTGGCTAATTGCTGTCAGTTTTGCAGGGCCAGCAGGATCACAATCACTCCAGTTTTTGGAACGATTTTCCCTCTGCATTAAGGATGGCTACCAAAGCCATCATGGACTACACCTGCTCACGCGAGTATCAGGCCATGGGTGCCTTAAGCAGAGCTATGCTGTGCTGCTGTGTGTTGGGAAGTGGTGGGCAGAGGTACCCCTGAGACTGTTTTCCTGATCCCGGGTACAGAGGCCAAGCTGCCATGGAAACATGTCGCCTGCCTGACCATCTCCACCTATGCATGGGTGCACCCTCTCGTGTGACCCTTGTTGCCCCATGGTAGGAGGAAAAGAGGAAAGTGTCCTTTCCCACAATTCCCCTGCTCGCTTATCTGCATATGGCACACAGAGCGGATCTGGGATTTAAAAAATTGTGTAAATGTACGTTTTGTTGGCGCATTCCACATCACAGTCATGCACGCGGCCAGGCTATGGCACATGGGGAGTCAGAATCTTGTCTGGGGTACATGCAAGATTTCAGAAGAATTCAGGGAGATGGAAGTAGTGGAGTGTCAGTTCTGTTTTCTACCATATATAGTTGGGGACCCCACTAAAGGAGGTCCCCCTTGGGTTCAGTCTAGAGGTTGGGAATCACCCTTCTGTGAGCAGCGCACAGCCATATTTCCAGTAGACTGGCCCTCTCATGAGGGGTTAGCCCGCTTGGCAACAAACTGCCAGACAACGGATTTTGAATGGGTCTACATGGACTGTTTTGTCGGGGTCACCCCTCACAACATCTTCTCTTGCCATGGAGGGACACACACACACCCCAGCATCCTTTGTCCTTCTCTGTCTGCATATCCCATGCTCACAACTGTGAACTTCCCCTTCCTGTAGTGAAAGCATAATTCCACCCTCCAGCCCTCAAACCACTGGAGAATTTGTGCTTGTGTGGTGCTTTCAGGGTGCAGGGCTACTTGCGGAGGGTGGGGGTGGCCGTGCCATCGCTGGCAGAAGCAGTGCAGACATTGCAGAGCATTTAAAGGGCTCAAAATTCCCTTTCCCTGCCATGGGCAGGCGGAGTGCTCTGAAAATGCATGATCACGCTCAGCACATCACCTTCAAGATTGTGGCCAATCACGGCTGCCCCGCTGACATGGTGATGCTTTGCCCACAGTCTGTCAATGGAGTTGGCTGGTATCAAGCTTGGAGGCTGAGCAGCAGGGAGGGGCCCCCATCTCCTGCAACTGGAGTTTGGCGAATGCCTGAAGTGCAGAGTTAAAAATTGGAACCTTGGCTCCCTTTAACTTCAGTTAGCCATTATGTCTGAATGTGGCCCCAGTGTTACTGCTGCAATTGATGGGTAATCCTATAGGTAATAACAAGATCAGGTTTGGTGTTTTTCACAGCCTATAATCCTGACATTCTTTTTTGTTCACAAAAATGGAGATGGTCAGGCAGGCGACATGTTCATCCTGTGGAGCAAATAAAAGAAAGCAAAGAGTTAGTTCTGCCCTGCAAACCACAGTGGAAGCTGCAGTCTATCAAAAGCACCTTGGATCCAATATCACTGTATGTTTATGAAAATGGGTTCTTACAATCTGTCCTGTTAGACAGGAGTTTGTCTATGAGTCTCTTTTACAATCTGTCATGATGGTTCTGATGAGAGTTGTTTGGAGAGAGAGAGACTGGGCACAGCAAACAAGAGGTTCTCCTGCACTCCTGGGGTATTTCTGTATACCAAGAGATTCAAAAGATAGAATATCTATATCTATATCTATCGACAGAGAGAGAAAGTGAAAGCGTGTGTGTGTTTGTGTGTGTGTAGCTGGATTATAGGTGGGGGCAAGTCATGCCCGGCTGGGCTGGGCTGGACTGATGCAAATAAGCTGGAGCAGGGGACTCCTGGGGAGAGTACCTGACGGGGTGGGGGTGGCAGTTTCTGGCTAGCCAAGCAACCGCTAAAGGTGGCCCTGGGCACAAGATTGTGTTATTAGCAAACCAGACTCCTTATAGGGGGTGTTAAATGTCCCAGTCGGTGGAGTCCGCCAGGACTGAGAGGGAGGTGACTGGCTGTAGGTCCCTTCCCTGAGGCTTGGATGGAACCTTTATTTGGGCCGGGTGGTAAAAGCCCTCCAGCCCACACGTGTGTCTCCGTGGCCAAGCACTCTCATGTAAGAGTGGTCCACTCCAGAGCCAGATTAGCTGTCATCATCACAGAGGAAACATCTCCCCTGAGATGATATCCAGTTCTAGATGGATGGCTCTGCTCATGAGTCTTGGCTGAGTCTGAGCATGTTTTCATGCCTGGGGAAGGGGCTGGGCCCAGAGGCGTAACTATAGGGGGGGCAGGGGGGGCACGTGCCCCGGGCGCCATCTTTTTTGGTCACATGGGGGGCGCCGCCATGACAAAAAAAAATCTAAATTTTTTTAAAAATTTTTTGTTAATACAAATGTTTCCTGCTCAGTGCAGCAGCGCTGCAGCAGTCAAGGGAGCGCGTCGGCGCCCCCTCCCCCACGAGCGGTCCCTTCTACGCCCCCGCCCCCCCCATTGCTTTGCTGGCGCCTGGCGGCCAGTCAGTGGCCTGGCTTGGCGGCAGCGGCAGGCGCTTGTGAGGAAAAACCTAAGTATAATGCAGTATGTTGGGGGCGCGGGGGGCGCCATTTCAATGCTTGCCCCGGGCGCCATTTTCCCTAGTTACGCCTCTGCCTCCCTTCCCCACCCAACTGGTGTCAAAAATAGATCAAGAATCCAATAACCAAAGGGCAAATCCCAAATCATCCTATCCTACTTGTAGCAACCCAAACCTACCCATCCACACACAGAAGGAGAATCTTGGGGGGGGGGGGAATTCATGGAGATGGGGAAGAAAAGGGCGATGAGTCTCCTGACATACCTGGTGGTGAGTTGGGCTGGCATGGGGCCCTAAGTCGATGGGGTCCGGACGTGAGAAAGAGTGAGCACTAGGTGCCAGTTCCTTAAATAAAGTTGGGACCAAGTACTGGGGAGATTACTGGGGTCTCTGGCTCTCTGGAGGCCGCATAATTGGAGGTTGCACCGTGCTCTCTGGAAGACTGCTAACTTTGCTCAGTTAGCAGTCACCCCTGCTAACTGAGCAAAGAGGCACCTTTTAAAAGTGGTGATGATTCTCTTTATTTATCAGGGGGAGAGCAACTGGCCCTATCTAAACCCAGCACAGCATTCCTCCAGTGGCGGTTGCTGGTGTCTTATGTTTCTTTTTTAGACTGTGAGCCCTTTGGGGACAGGCAGACATTTAATTAATTAATTAATTAATTAATTAATTAATTAATTTCTGTATGTAAACCGCTTTGGGAACTTAGCTTGAAAAGTGGTATATACATATTCTTCGTATTCATATAAGTAATATGCTAATGCGCTCATAGGCGTAACTGGGGGGGGGCCAGGGGGGGCACATGCCCCGGGCGCCACTGAGGTGGGAGCGCCATACCAGTCCCTGCCACCCTCACCCCATTGCCCACCTGCCCAGCCCCAGGGCCCCTCAGCCACTTGCCTCCAGCTCCGGCTGATCGGCAAAGAGGCCTAGGATCGGAGCAGCCTGCAAACTGCAGAGCTCTTCTCTCCCCGCCTCTCAGCTGATTGGCGGGTGGGCGGGGCTTCCAGAGAGGTCTCCGAGTAGGCCTCCCTGAAGCCTGAACTCGAGTAGGCCCCAAGCAAGGAAGGAAGGAAGGAGGAAGCAGGCAGCAGACCCTCTGCCCAGACCAGACCATCCAGAACAGCTATTGCTAGGTAGGCTGTGAATTCCTTTTTGTGGTTACCCCCCATATATAGGGATCTGCTTGCCATAGGGCTTTGATATGGGGGTGGGGGGGTGGGGCGAGACTGAGAAGTCTCTGAATATTTAATTTAAAACAGACTGGAAAATGTGCTGGCTTTAAAAACAAAAACTATCTAAAAAGGCCTATAAGTGGCTTGTTTCGTGTCAGAAAATTACAAACACTTCTGGAACAAGTATATTTTATTTATTTTCATTCATTCATTCATAAATGCACTTATGTTCAAGTTGTTTTGCAATCCAGAAGGTCTGAGTGAGAACTGTGAAGCATGTGTTGTGATTTTATTTTATTTTATTTTTCTTGTGTGTGAACTGCTCCCCAATAACTTGCAGGGACTTCAGGGTAAATCTGGCCAACATGTGAATGCAGCACCTCCATTCCAGAGGAGGTGTGTGTTAAAGGGCTTTAAAAGCCTCCTGTGAAAAACCTGGAATCAAAGTGAAGAACAAACATCAGGAACATAGACCATGATCTAAGATTGCATCCTTCTGGCGTTAGAATTGAGAGAGCTGTGAAGCTAACACCAGCTCATCAAGCAAGTAGGACTAACGCGTGAGAGGTTGAGGACTCAGCATACCTTGCTGTTGACAACTGTCAGGACTCTCCAGAGTGCAGGCTTCTCCTGTAAACAAACAGGGAGACTGCGGTATCTAAAGTGTGCTCCATTCCCATTGGAAGCCCTGAGCTTGAGTTGACAGGGAGGGCATGATGCAAGCCAAAAGGGAAAGACGCGCGTGTGCTTCTTTAGAGGCTCATATAGGTTTATGCTGACTTATTTCCCCCTCTCTTTACTTGGAGATGAAGGTGACACTGCTTTGCCAAGAGAAGTGGTGGTCAGTAGGTTTGCCAGCCCTCCCAGACTGAGAGCGATCTGGGAGATTTTAATGGCTTGCTATTGTGAAAGATATTAGGGAAATGGGGAAAGCCCCTCCTGGCATAGTTTCAGCCAGCATTGCAGCTGCATTGGTCAGGGGTGTCAGAGTGGGCGGGCCAGGTTTCAACTGTGAACCAGCTCTTGCATTCTGCATGGAGTTGTAGGAGCATTACCTTGGTCTCCTTTCTCTCCCTTGGGTCCAGCTTTGCCAGGTAGCCCAGAAAATCCTCTCACCCCTGCAGGGAAGAGATCAATGATGTCTCTAAAGCGCATTTTCTTTTAAATGTCCCACGAAAGAAACAGCCTTTCCAAACTGTACAGTGCTGGTAAAAGACAAGCCAAAGAGCACAACACAAAAGGGCACCAATGAGATAAGGGGGAAGCAGGAAATCTGGTACTGTAACTGAGTTCACGGTTTCAAATTCAGCTCAAGGCTGTATGGATTCCAGAGTCCCCACTTGGGCTCATTAGTGTCCCTCATTTTTGAGCATCTTCACACATTTCCTCCCCACATCCTCCCTGATGTCAGAAAGCAAGCAAGCTGTCTAGCATTTAAAGTGCAGCATGACTGTTCAGTCTGTGTTGCTTATTCTGACAGATTGCAATGCTTCCATTATCAAGTGATGAACACAAATGTGTAGCCCCTTTAAAAGTGGTGACTTTCTCATATTTAGCAGGAGTGGGGAGCAACTGTCCCCACTCATCCCAGCACAGTGCCCCTCCAGGGGTTATTGCTGGTGTCTCCCTCAAAGTTATTTCTAGATTGTGAGCCTTCTGGAGACTGGGGACCATTTTTTTCATACCTTTTGCGATGTAAACCACGAGGAGAACATTTGCTGTTGAAAAGTGGTAGATAAATATGAGTAAATAGTAATAACTAGCCAAGACACATGATGTGGAGTCGAGGCCCACAAGAATAAGATTAAGTTCACCACAGCCCAACAGCCTAGGGTTCGCCTCTTCAGCTCAGTTGATGGGGTAGCATGGAAGTCACTGCCATGAGACTGGATCCTGGCCACTCTCCTAATGTCTGTAGGAAGGATCAATTTGAGATGGGTGAAGGATGCTGAGCCCACCCGGACCAGTATTCTCTCGCCTCCAGAAAGGGGAAAGGGTGATGTAGGAAGAAGCATTCCATTTGGCAGAGCCATGTGGTTCCCCCTTCCTTCAGGCTGCTGTTGGGACCCAGTCACACACAGAAGCAGCTGCCAGCCATTCTGCTAACACACAAATTGGCCCCGAAGAAGCTGGAGGGGGAGAGAGAGGGAACTGTGAACAATCTCCCTGACACATTCCTCTCTTTTCGAGCATTTTCAAGACCAGGAATATCTTCCTTCCTTCCACTCAGCATCCTTTGCTGCCCCTTCCCCTAATGCCACCCCTCCTTGCTATGGGGCTCCTAAATGCAGAGCACAGGCCTTGGGGCAAGGACTTTGTTTCCCTCAGCTACATCAGTGGGACAAAGCAAATAAGCTTCCTTCTCTGCCTGGCGCCAAGTCTCAAAAGGCAAAGGGCACCTGCTCACCTGGGGGCCCCTGAGAGCCTGTGTCACCTTTCACCCCGGGCAGCCCACTTGTTCCTGGTATGCCTGGAATTCCTGGTGTGCCTGGATGGCCCTGCAGAAAGACCTTGTTTGCCCCACACTCTGACAGGCCCTTCAGCTCTGAAAAAGGAACAAGAGAAAAATAAAAAGTGTATGAAGGGAGGCAGTTTTCCTTAGGGACTAGCAGCCACATGATGAACTGATGTGGACTTTGCTATGTCCAAAAGGCATGTCAGATGGGATTTAAGAAGGTCCTTTGTCCTTCATCATGGTGCAGAAGAGAGAACTGAGGCAGGCACAGCTTTTCTCATCACATTGCTGCATTGGTGGGAAAGGGTGCATCTGCAAATATTCTTCCTTTTGCACCACCATGAAAGACCCAGGAGCATTCCCAAAAGGGGCAATTAGCTTGCATCTCCACCAGAATGGCGGGTGTGCATGCACATATTGGCCAGATTTACCCCAAAGTTTGTGCAACATATCAGAGGGAACTCCATACACAATTCCGGTTTTTCCCTGCCTATTGGAGCCTAGCCTGATTTATGTTTGGGATCAGAGCATCCAATATGCATCAGAGTATCCTTTTTTGCATCAGAGTATCCAATATGCCCCAAACCCACAGTACCGCCTCACAGTAAACCCGTGGTAGAGCCTGGGAAAGCTCCAGGAGTCCTTTCTTCTATTGATTCCAGACGTCTAGGAAAACCAGATACCGCTTGGATTCCTTTCACATTCACACTCACGGATACAGCAGCTGGCTTCTGTCTCCTGTCCAAAGCTCCCTTGCTCCATAGACACACCAGTCAGGACAGCTAGAGCCAAAGGGAAGCCAATCCAGGCAGTCATTTTGCCTGGCAAAATGCCTGGCAAAATGCCTGCTTTCCAAGGTCAGCAGAATCCATGATATTTACAGCCAAAACCATTTCTAGAGAAATGCCAGGAATTCCTGGATTTTCCAATACTTCCCACTCATCAGCAGCTGCTGCTGAGTACTTTGTACTGTACCTTTGGTCATAATCTGCAAGATTATAGTGTTTTGTTTGGCAGAAGGGTTCATTTTAAGTTTCCACATGACAGTGTGTGTAGTGACCAGTCTCCCCTCCCTCTAAAGAGTTAGCAGGAAGTGGACCCTTGTCTCGACTGACAGGCTGGTAAACTCCAGGGCGCAACCAATCAGTACACCAGGTGAGAGGGACCTAGAGAGCTGTTGCTGGGAATTCTGGGAACATTAAAGGATGTTCTCTGCTGGAGAAGCAAGGAGGACATGCGGCAATGGAGTTTTGTTGCAGAAGAATGGCTGTAGATCCTTGTAAGACAGGATTTCAGGAGGCTTGATTCTCATCAGGAGCTTGGTGAGTTCAAGGAAAAAGGAAGCCAAGGCTAGTGGCTTCGGAAGTTTAGGGCAGGAGAAAATATTTTGGTAAGAATTTGCATTAGAATTTCTGTTTCTTTAGTGTGTACTGCTTTGAATTTCCTACATATCTGTTATTTGCAACTAACTAAACTTTAAAGTGTGCTCCCCCAGCATCATTTGGGGTATTTTTGAAGTATTATTTGCAACAACTAAGTATTTTGAAGTGTATCTATAAGCTAAATGCCTGTAATAATTGAATAAAAGTTTTTTTCTTTGTTTACCTTTTTCAAGCCTCCAATGGTGGTTAATCAATAACTAAGTGAGGGGGCGTTCCCCTCTGGTGCAGAAACATGTCTCAAAGACAGCTTCGCCAGATGAACAATTAACTCCACATGCAAGCAGACGCCCGGAGGGAAGATTTATTCTTGCATGATGACAAAGGGGAGCAAAGGGAAATGGGGATTGCTAGTCACCCCAAACCCCATTCGGAAAGACTTCCTAAAGTGGTGACTTGGTAGCAGCGAGATTTACCCTACCAGAGTCTTTTTCTTAGCTTTCCAGGTCTTGAAAGTTAGAGTTTTAAACCAGCCAGACTGCATCTCAGAGCACAGAACAGGGATGACTCAGCACTAAATTCTTCTACGTACTGCAGAGCTGACTTGGACTGGTCAGTGAGTTAAGCATTAACTGGCTGAGGCAGGAAGGAGAGGAAAATTCCTTCCAGCCTACAATAATTTGCTACAGTGTTAGATAAAACTGGTTCCTCATAACTATAAATCCATTCATACATTTATTCATTCAATTGATTTCTATACTGCCTTTCCAAAAATGGCTCAGGGCGGTTTACACGAAGAAATAACAAACAAATCAATAACAAATAAATAAATAAATCTGTAATTATTATAGTTTCAGTCCATCTGGTTCTTGCACAAGACTGTTGAAATTACTGGTCATTGTAAGAATTTATGTATTGCTGTGGTTTAATGGATCTGCTCTGGATAGGTTATGGCTCCCCCCACCCCACCCCATTCGTTATTCAGTATTGAATCATTTTGTATGTTGTGATAATGGAATGCCTGCCCCTTTCTGCAGAGACGCTCTAACCCCCAGACCTTGGGGCCCCGGTCCGTGGCCTCCAATGTTTGGGGGGGGCACCAAATGGCTGGTGGGCCTCTGGCAGCTGTCCTGCACCTGCCCCACCTCCATGTTTTGTTTTTTTTTAATTATAGCCACCACGCGGCTGAGATGTGGCTGCTGGGGGGTGAGCAGAGCAGTCCTTCTCTGCTCTCCCCATCCCCCCTTTTGCAGCTGCAGTGGCCGGAGCAACACTGGGGCGGTCCACTCGGGCCAGCGTCTTCTGCCAACTGTGAGGCGTGCTTGCACAGTTGAGAGATTGTTGCAAGGCTGTGACCTCACGGGCTTGCAACTATCTCTCAACTGTGCTGGCATGACAGGCTTGCGATGATTTCTCAGGTGTGCCTTGCAGCTGGCAGAAGAGGCTGGCCTGAGCAGACAGGCCCAGTGTCACTCCAGCTGCTGCTGCTGCCGCCTCTGTTGGAGGGGGAAGAGCAGAGAAGGACTGCTCCGCTCACCCCCAGCAGCTACCCCTCGGCAGCGTGACGGCTGTAGTAAAAGGGGAAAAAATGGAGGTTTGGCAAGGCCCTGCAAAAGTAGGTTGGGGGGGGCTTTGTGCGGGGAGGGAAGTTGCAGCTGGGAGGTCTGGGCACCCAAATCAGATAGGTGTGCCCCTGGTTCCTGGTGGAGGTGAAGAGAGAGGAGAGCTAGTCTTGTGGTAGCAAGCATGAATTGTCCCCTTTGCTAAACAGGGTCCACCCTGGTTTTAATTTGAATGGGAGACATGTGTGAGCACTGTAAGATATTCCCCTTAGGAGATGGGGCCGCGCTAGGAAGAGCATTTGCACACAAAAAGTTCCAAGTTCCCTCTCTGGCATCTCCAAGATTGGGCTGAGAAAGACTTCTGTCTGCAACCTTGGAGAAGCTGCTGCCAGTCTGTGTAGACAATACTGAGCTAGATGGACCCATGGTCTGACTGTATACGTCAGCTTCCTATGATCCTAGTCCTCCAGAGCAACTGTCTAGGGCAAACAGCCATCTTCCCTGATCATTTCACTGCCTGTGGTGCACCTATAACACCAGCAGCAGTGTACAGAGTTGTTCTTGCAAGTCAAAAAGAAGGGATTCCGCAGAATGCATTGCAGTCTTTCATAGGTGTCCGGTTCTGCCTGGTCCAAGTTATGCACATTGCTGCCCCTTGTGGCAGGTCAATGCACTGCAGCAGGGTTTCTAGTCTTTAAGCCCTGGGCAAGAACGTTTCTGAAGAATCAGTATTGGCTCTCTCTGAAGCAGGAAGTACAGGAGGTTTCCTGGCTAGTGCAGGCCTTGCCTCAGTATCAGGGTTCCCTGATATTGAGGGTTCTCCTGGCTGGCTGCTTGGTGTAACCTTTGCCTTGTTCTCAATTCCTGTTTGACTTGCTGGCTTGTGACTGTCTCCTCAGCTCAGAGATGCTGTATAGCATGTATAGCTAGGAAATTTTGCACTCTAGACCTAATGAGCTTATGGGGGACCCCCTGCAAAATAAGCATCCTCTCTGTATGATATACATTTCACCAAAACCCCAATAGGTCTGGGCCAGAGTACACTGGGGGGAAAGGCAGGTGGAGGAGACTACACAAGCCCCAATGGATTTACACAGCTTCCTGACCATTCACAAACTAATTGAGAGGCTCCACAATTCAAACACAAAACCAACTTGGACATATAGAGCATTCATAAGGCGGTGACAGGCGGGGGTGGTGGTGGATAAAACCACAGCACATGACCTTCGCTTCACAGTTTTCATGCAAACCTTTTGGATCACAAACCAACTTGAGTGTAGTGCATTTGTTTTTTAAAAAAAATGTTGTTTTTTCAGGTGTAACAAAACCACTTAGTGCAGAGGCTCAAGACAGCTCCGTTTCCCTTAAAGGAGCACTCCAGCACCAAGCAAAGTGCAGCACTGCATGGTGAGAATGATAATCTTCACATGGTGCCGGGGGAACCGTGCAGAGTATTCCGCTTTGGCTGGAGTGTCACATGGGTGCAATAAGCAATTAGTCAGGAGGACACACTTCGGTTTGATGCCAATGAAGAATCCTGCTCTATTCAGCACACAAAAGACATTTAGCCTCCAGACCAATAAAGAAAGCTGGCAGCTGAAATTCCAAGCTGTGGGAGTAGGTGGAAGGGTCTCCAGGAGGATCTTGGAAGAGTCATATCCTTTTCTTTCCCATCCTGCCTGTTGGTTTGGCTACCACCTGGAAGGGGAGCCAGAATATTGTCTCTGTTGATACATAAAGAGGACACCCTTCAGTGAAATCCCCCCAGTGTTGCTATCCTGGTATTCTTTACTTGTCTGTTCCTGCCCCATCTCACTGTTGCCCTCTAGATGTCTATAAGGAGATCCGGCTTCATCTTTTTCAGGGCACTCAGCATCCTCACTGTCTTTGCAGTTAACTGGTCACTGTCCAACCTGAGAACAAAAAAGAAGGAAAAATGCTCATGGTGCCTGCACATTGCAACAGAAACCATTCACAGCTTAAGGGTACCTCTGTACACTATAAAAGTAAAAGGGGTCTTAAAGCAGTTTGTGTGGCTTCCTCCCAAGAAACTCTGGGCTTTGCAGGTTTGCTCGGGGGTGGGGTGTTGAAATTTTTCTGGTGGCAACCCTCCACCACCCCACAGTATAGCTGAAGCAACTGGGGTTCTCTGCAAGGAAGAAGACATGCCATTATAACAGGGTGTCTGATCCTTTACAAACATACTGGGTTCCAAACCTTGTGATGCTCAAGAAAAGGATTTCCTGGGGGTTCTTCTCACCATCTTTATACATAAAGTAACAAAGCTACATGTTTCTCATGGTAGTTTTAATCGAGTCTATTGGGAACAGACCCAGAATGCAGTCCACAAACAGTCCACAATCAATACCTGCACATGCCCACTCTCACACTCACATGTATAACTTTTCACGTCCATGTATAACTAAAAACATTCCCTTCACCTGCAGTCATATTCACTGCTTGAATTCCATCACTCAAACTATTGCATCTGCTGCCTTATGCGAGACTTTCCCTTTAAAGTCAAGCACATGTCTGTCCCTGGGAGAACACAATCACAAATAAATAACTGCTTCATAACCAGTATCTAGCTGCTACTGACCCTATTTTTTTCAGTCTGCAATTGGGGTGTTTCAGCCCCTGACACAGCAACATCACCCCTGAATCTCCCAGTTCATTCGCATCCAACCGCAGCTCCTTCAGATTCTGATTGGTGCAGAGAGCAGAGGAGATGTCGCCACAGGAAGCTGCTGTCAACTTGCAATTACACATTCTGTTAAAAAAACAACACACAACAGTTACATATTACTGCTTTCTTACAATTCAGATTCATTGCTTTGTTTTTTTCATTCTACTTCATGCTATTGGTATGTTCACACTATGTTCATGACATAGAATCCGCTAGGAAATGCCACCTAAGGAGTATCTCAGGTTTTAGGAGATGGAGAAGAAAAGATATAAGTTTCCATTCCTCATTGACTGTTGTACAGAAAAGTTTAATAATATGTTCATCTTCTTCTCATCATTACCCAGAGCATTTCCACAGGGGGCTTTTAATTTGGAATGGAGGGTGTCTGTTCTCACATCAGTCAGATTCACGCTGAAGTCCATGCGAGATATTGGGGAGCACTTCACACATGATTCAGGTTTTTCATTGCTTGTTAGAGACTAGCCTGATTTATGTCTGGGGTTAAAAAAAATCCACTTTTTGCATCAGCTTTTGTGGGGGGCAAATTCGAACTCACAGTAAAGCCTTGCAGTAAAGCCCACTGTCTGGGAAAGCTCCTGGTGTTAACTGTTACTCATTTACTAACATTACAAAACAAACACTCAGCAAAAAGAATATCTGCACACATTGATAAAATTGTTATGTGCAAACATCATACATTCTGATTAAGCAAATCACACATCATACATTCTGATTAAGCAAATTTCTTACGACAAAATCTGAAGTTTGCAGGTTGGTTGTTTCAGCCCCTCAAAAAGCAGCCTCGCTCCTGAATCTCCCAACTGGTTGTTCCATAAATCAATGTCTTCCAGCATCTGGTTTGTGCTGAGAGCAGAAGAGAGCTCCCCACAACTAGCTGCTGTGATTTCGGACTCGCACAAGCTGCAACACACAAACACACACCTTGCTTGACCACGTCTTACATAGCAAAGGGGGACATGGGCTTGGAGAGGGAAGGAAGAGAGGGCACCTGTGGTTTAGTGAGGACAAAAGTGGGACGGGAGGAGGAAGGGAGTTTCCTTGAGAAACATCCAAGATGACAAGATCGGGCCAGTTGGAGAGGTTGCCATTGCTTTGAAGATGATGTAGCTGTGGATTGGAGGAGGTGTGGGAGGGATCACAGAGGCAAAGAGCTCTAGTGAAAACAGATACAGTCCAAACTAGGCTGGCGGGGGGGGGGGGGAGAAAGACTCATTTCAACAAGAGCCAAGGAAACAGTCATGGATAGGACAAGATAGATCATTTCATCATGAAAGCCGGACTGTGCACCCATAACAAAACACAATGCCAGGTATTATACGTGCTCATGACTAGAAAAGAATCCAGCTGGCTCTCACCACAGTTTCTGCAATTTGCAGTTTGGATGTTTCAGCCCCTCACACAGCAGCTTCATTCCCAGGTCTCCAAGTGAGTTGCCTCCCAGTAGCAGTTCTGTCAGTGTCTGACTGCTGCAGAGGACAGAGGCAAGATCCCCACCGCAAGCAGCACTGAGGTCACAATTGTACAAGCTGTGAGAGACAGACAGTTGCCATATTAGAGACAAACAGCTCTCAATATGTTTCAGGGCAAAATACAAAGTGCTGGTTAGTACCTTTAAAGCCCTGAACAGCTTAGGTCTGAGTTATCTTAGAGAGTGCCTTCTTCTGCATGCTCCCCACCGCATGTTAGGGTCATCTGAGGAGGTCTGTCTCCAGTTACCACCGGTGCATCTGGTGGCGACTCAGAGGCAGGCCTTCTCTGTAGCTGCTCCTGGGCTATGGAATGCCCTCCCGGCAGAAATCCGTAATTTCTGTTCATTACTGTCTTTAAGGAGAGCCCTTAAAACCTATCTGTTTGGCCTGGCCTTCCAGGGTTTTTAAACTGTTTTAAATTGTTTTAGATGTTTGCCCTGGTTTTCCAGGGTTTTAAACTGTTTGAATGTTTAATTGGTTTTTATAGTTTTGATTTTAATTAACTGGTTTTAATTGCTTTTATTCTGTTGTAAACTGCCCTGAGCCATTTTGGAAGGGCAGTATATAACTCAAAAAAATAAATAAATATTAGGTTCACTCCAAAACTAGAACAAGTCCTTGATTACTCTAGGCCTCCCAGTTCCCACTTCATTGGTACCAAGAACTTAATTCTGGTTTGGCAGAGTTGGCATGCCAGAACTTCACAGCTCACAGTATTCACTTCCTTTCTGATTAAAGGAACAAGCTGGAAGGATTGCCTCCCCTGTTTCCCCAGATCATCCCACAATTGTATTCAAATATGAGCTATGCATATAACAGACAACATAACATGCTGTTGCTTTCTCATTGAACCCTCATCTTTTTCTATGGCAGATGAGGATATCTTCTAACAAGCTCCTCTGGATTAGTGAAAACTGGTTTCCATCGCTGACATGATGAAGAACACTACTCAGAGTGTTCCCGTTGAAATTAAAAGGCCAAGATAGGCATTGCCTAATTCTCCTTTTAATTCCAATGGAACTACTTTAAGTAATTTTCTTCATCATGTCAGCCCATATTCCTAGGAGTTTCCAGGAGCTGGAGGAACTTCACACTCTGAATCTGGAGCAGACCACACTGGCAGTGGCACTGCTATTAGTTGTATTAGGGCATTTAAGTATCATGGGAGGGAAGTATGCTAAACTTTTGGAGCATTAGGAGGACAGAATCAGAGAGTCAGGATGGGAGGGACCTCTGATCATCTGGTTCAGCCCTTCATCCTAAAAGCAGAGTTCTTTTTGTTGTTGATTATAGATAATATCTGTTTGTATGGTTTTGTTAGACTCTCAGAGATGTAACCTTTTCTGTTTCTATAATACTAATAAAAGCATTTTTAAAAATACCCCAAAACTAAAAGCAGAGCCTTGTGACCTGAAGCAGAACCAAGTGAAACATCAATGGGTTGCTCAGTTATTTTTCTTGAGAGCTCAGAAGGATTGGCTCATGCTTTGGGTGCAGCATTTCTTTCTAGGATCCTTTCATTTTATTTGAAAGGCCCAAGCCAGGCTTCAGCACTACCGCCCATCCCAGAGCAACCCAGCTGCTACTTGCTTTAGTGTCTGCAGTTTGCAACGTGGATGCTTCAGTCCCTGGCACAGAAGCGTCACTCCTGAATCACCCAGGGGGTTAAATTCCACAACCAGCTCCATCAGAGCCTGGTTGGTGGCGAAAATGGATGCAAGATCCCCACAACAAGCAGCTGTTGCATTGCACTGCCCCAACCTGGAAGAGAGAGAAAAAACATCTTTATTAAGGACAAGATTATCTTCTCCCTTCTGCGTTTTGCTCAGTGATCCATCTATAGCTGCTAGAAGTAGTCATCATTCCCCCAACATTCGAATGGAACCATACTGCCATACAAGAACGCAGAACAGCTCCCATTCCCTGTTCTATGCAGAGCTGCTGAAACATTCCGTCTGTGTTCATACATTTAGGAAGGAGCTCCCATTTATTCTTGCATGCCATTCCGGTTTACACATGTTTCCTCTTGGACACTCCCAGGAGTGACCAACATGCTCAGCGGCTAACACACATGCTTCTTGGTTTACGCTGAGGTGACTGGCCTGCTTCACCTTCTCAGGGTCAAAACCTGTATAGATTTTTTAAATTACCCTACTCTGTTCATTGCTGTGTTGAATCAGATCAGATCTGGTGTGAAAAGACCACTCTTTCCCTTGCTCTCCAGAGCTAGGACCAGTCCAGTCCTCATGCAGAGGAGGTAGCAATCTGTACTGCTGTGCAGTCATTTCCTTCATGTTCTCAAGCAGAATCACCTGTGCTGCCATACAAATGCTGGGTGTGTGCACCCTCTCCTCCCCATGCATGAGATTCAAAGGCTGTCCGAGTAACTCTGGACTGCCTTATAGTCCATGAGCAAGGCCCACAGATTTTGGCCATCAATATCATCTCAGGGGACAAATGCTCATGGTGATTTCTGGCAACATCTCTGCTCCTAAAGATGGAAAGTAAGTGATAGCACTGTTGCACGTTAGCACCGTTGCTTTCTCTGTGTTACCACCCCTTCTTTATCTCTAGCCCCAAATGATGAGGCTAACATTGCAGTCATTTTGCACAGAGGAAAGGGTTATGAACAAGTTGCTGTATTCTCTCCATAGAGGAGTAATCTTTGGAGGACATTCCTGCCAATTTTCATTTCCATCCTGCTTACAAGACTGATAAAATTTTACAGTAGTTTATGTGTTTTTAAAAGCTTTAAAAAATTTTAAAACACCATTGCTAATTTTGCTTCTATGGGCCTGATGGTCAGGACAATAAAAGCATGATAACATAAAGAAAACTGAAGGTTTTGCAGTGAAAATAGAGCCTATTCCCCATCCCTGGGGTGTAGACCTTATCACAATGGGCATTCATCCCCACAGATGGTAGACTGCACCAACTGGCTTATGTATTGTTATGTGGTTGCAGTGCTGTTGCCAGGATCCTTTTTAGAAGGGAAGAGAAAACAGAAACTGGTTGGCTCTGCTCTACTATCAGTGGGGAGGCAGACATGAGTGCACACTAAACTCCTGAACCTCAATCTGTAACTGGGAACCTAAAAGAGGACTACAGCACATTGTTTTAGGAGTGGCGTTTCTCACTGTTGAAACAGAAATGGTTGACAGAACTGAGAAGCCAGCAGGACCGGCCACTGAGAGCCACCACCTCCAAAGCTCATTAAGAATGCAGGAGGATGGTTCTCACAAATTTCCCTTCCCCTTCTTGCCTGGCTTTTCCACCTTTGTCTTTTCTTTGTCTGCTATGTCAGAGAAAAATGTTTCTCTTCTTAGAACCAACAATCATTATCCGTATCACTATGATTTTTTTTTTAAAGCCATTTAAATAAATTTTAATGTTCCCCCATATGCTTCAATTGCTCATCTTCAAAATGCACCAGTAATTAATTAATTATTACACTTATATCCCTTTCTTCTTCCAAGGAGCCCAAAGAAGTGTACATGGTTATGTTTGTCCTTACAACAACCCTGTGAGGTAGGCTAGGCTGAGAGACATGCGACTGGCTCAGAGTCACCCAGTGAGTTTCATGACTGGGAGGAAAGTCTTTTGTTTCTCTTGTGATGCAACTTGTTTCACAGCATCCCATGTTCATGATTGGAAATGCAGCAAGCCACAGTCCCTCGTAGTGCTGATCAACACAGAGGCTTAAAACAAAACATGAGAAAGAAAGAGAGAGAGAGAGAGAGCGCCACGCACCCAACTCTTGCTCACCCCAATATTTGCAGTTTGCAGTTTGGCTGTTTGAGTCCCTCACAGAGCAGCCTCACTCCTGTGTCTTCCAGTTTGTTGTATTCCAGGACCAGCTCTGTCAATGTCTGACTGACACTCAACACAGAGGAAAGATCCCCACAACAGGCAGATGTCAGCTCACAAGTAGCCAGTCTGCAAAAGACAAATACACACACCCCAAAATCTGTGTTGCTCAATCACTGCCTGGTCATACCCCCAACGTCCTGTAGTATGCTATGGCAAGCTGACATGAAAGAACTGGCTCCCCCAGACCGGACATGTTCCAGCAATACGTTCAATAAATTGTTTTTAATTGTTTGATGGTTTTAAACTGTTTATTTGCTTTTTTATTGATTGTTTTTAAATGATAGAGTCACGGGTTGGGTTTTGTCCCTGTGCACCGCCCAGAGCCTTTTGGATGGGGCGGTATAAAAATAGATAGATAAAGTAAATTTCTTTCCATTTGCAGCCAATGTAGAAATCAATGTACAGTTAAGGGAGGGTTGACTATCTGAAAAATAGGTATTTGAAGTCTACAATCAGATTTCTATTCCTCTCTGTCAGAAACATTCTAGGTAGTATTCCTGTGTTCTCTTGAAATGAACAAAGCCCCGTTGTCCCCCAGAAAAGACACTGAGACATGATTCACTTTGGGTAAAGGGCCACAACTTTGAGAATGAGGGCTTAGAGCGGGCCAGCCCGAGCAAACGGCCCACAAGCCCCGCCCACTCCCAGCCAATGGGCTGCCTTTTCTGGCCTCGTGCGGGGTGGCTGGGACAAATCGCCCTCCCCTCTGCACGAAGCCAAGGGGAGGGTCAATACTGCAACATGAAGCACTCAAAGGAACAAAGCAGTGCTCTTCAGGCCTGTTGATCTCCCAAAGACTACTCAGGACAGAGTAAACAGCGAGAGGACGTAGCCAGGAGTCACTCAGCTCCAACTTACGATAGAGTTTGCAGTTTGCACTTGGGATGTTTCAGTCCCTCACAGAGCAGCTTCACTCCTGCATCTCCCAGTCCATTGTTTCCCAGGTGCAGTTTTGTCAGCATTTGGCTGGTGCCCAGAACAGAGGCAAGAGCCTGACAGCCAGGAGCCGTGAGCTTACAGTCTTCCAACCTACATTAAGGAGAATGATTAGTTCTCTTTGAGCCTCTTGTTGAAGCTTTGCTGCTGGTGTACTTCAAACTGCAACCATCTACTAAGAATCCAATAAAACTGCTATGTAAATATAGTAAGACACCTACATTCACAATTATATGATGGCACATTTATTATAAACTGTAAATACAGATGTCAAAAACAGAAAACACACATGATTTCATGGCTTCTAAGACTAAATGAGCTAAGACTTAATGAGCTTAAAAAACCATACAACCTTCCTATGTGGCTGAAAGTTACTAGCAGGGTATGTCCAAAGTTAAATCTCATCAATATCTGGACTTGTATGAAGATTCCAAAAAGAAATAATTCATCAACATAGGAAGGACAATGGGTATCCACAGCATGGTCCACAATATCGGAACTAAGATGACTGGTGTAATACAGTTTATAGCCAAAACAAGTTACAAAAAAAATACCACCAGAGTGCAAAACAACAGCCACTGAAGAAGACTATTTTCAGTCGAAATGCATTTGGGGTGCCTTTAGGACAAATGAAGATATCCTTTTTGGGGAATTTATCATTATCTTGAACATTAACAAGAACGCTTATGTGTCTTTATTCCACCTTTTGGGAATGGTGAATCATTGGCTACAACTTCATTATTATTTGGGTGTAACATCCAAATTTGGATATAATGATACTTATACTTCAATGAATTACTTCCTTTCAGAATCTTAGTACAACTCCAGATATTGATGAGACTTTGCACATATCCTGCTAGTAAATTATAGGATGTGCCATCATACAATTGTGAATTTAGGTGTATTATTGGATTCTTTGTAGATTGTTGTCCTTCTTTTGAATCCAATCACACTGGTTTGTGCTGTTTGTACTTCAAACTGCAACCAAGATGAGCTGGTTCCGGTTTGCATTATGGCACAAGAAGGAAAACATTTCCGTTCTGTCAGTTTCCGTCCCTCTGGAAATGGACCCAAGTGAATCCGTTCTGTGTCATAACCACTACTTCACACACCAGGCAATATTATTGGTTCACATGACTGTTGCCAATGGTGCCAGCTCACAGCTTCCCAGAGTGCCTCAGGTGCTGTTCACACACCCCTCCTTTGGGTTTACTGTTCTGTTGGGAAATGGGGCCACCAGCTGAGCCTGGATCAACACCACTCAAATCCTCTTTGCTGTCTGAACTGATTCAGTACACCACAGCTTTTACAGCCATTGCATGAAGGAATTCAGGAGAAGGAGTAGAGAAGATTTCCAGAAAATCTAAACCTGGCTTTGATGGAGAGGATTTGCCTTGTGGAAAAACACAACCTTTAACCTGAAGTGTGTAAAAATTGACACAAGAGCCTTTCCGAGAAAGAACACCACTCGAACACTGTGCTCGGGTGAGCACAGCCAGCTTAAGTGACAGAAACAGGGTCTGCTAGCAAACTTTACATGCCCGTGATCAGTGAAGGAGAGAGAAGAACGTGTCTGGTTATAGGAAGGAGCCTGGCCAGAGGAATCCAGCACACACCCAGAGAGCATCTCCCAGAGCGGGCCATATATTTCCAGGCAATCAGATCTCAGCTGTAGTGATGGGGTGGCTCAGGCTATATGCACATTTATTAAAGTTCTCGGCTTAGTGCCTGGCACTCAGTGTGCCGTTACGGTGACAGAAATACACGTCTGTTATTCAGTCAGCCTTTGCTCTTTCTTTCTGGCCATGAGCATTGTGAGTAATTTCTCTGTGAAGGATGGAAGCCTAAACTATGCTACAGATTGACAAGAGGACCCTTCTCTTGGGTCTCATTCTCCCACAACTCTTTTTGGCAGCGTTCCCTGTAACAGGGATGCCCAGATGTCGACTACAACACCCAGCATGTCCAGCTGCAGTGGCCTTTGGCTGGGGGTGATGATAGCTGTAGTCAACAACATCTGGGAATCCCTGCTAAAGGGGACGCTGCTTATTGATTACATTTTAATCCTACATTTTCTTCAAGGTGTCCAAGGCAGTAGGGATGTGCCCGGACCGGCTCAGGCAGCCGTGGGTGGGGCGGGGATTGGGTTCTTTAAAAAGCAGGTCTTTACCTGCTCCTCTGCCACCCCACGCTTTCTCAGGCAGGGCACTCGCTTTTCAAAGGGCCGCGTGTGGCGGCAGCACTGTTGGTACACACAGGCTGCTGGAAGCAGTGCTGTAGCCGTGCACGGCCTTTTGAAAAAGCAAGCGCTGCACCCAGAAAAGGCGGGCCAGCTGAGGAGCAGGTAAGGACCTGCCTACCTGCTTGTTAAAGGACCTGATCCCTGCCCTGCTGAACTGGTTCGGATATGGGTGTTGAATCGGTTCAGGCACATCCCTACAAGGCAGCCCTACACAGGGCCATCTCGTTTTGATCCCCACAACAGCCCCGTGAGGTAGGTAAGGCTGAATTCTGTGCAATATTCAAGCCACTCTGAAATGAAAAGCAATTAAGGCTACAGTCCAGTGCTGAGTTAGATGTGTTCAAACTGATTAATCTCAATGGCTTTAGGCATGCTTAACTCTTCAAAGCATTATGCTACACGAAATCGCCATGCTATATCAAACATTTCAAAGTAAGTTCAGGTATCTGAACGGAAAGTGATCCTCGAGTTTCAAAACCGGAAACAAGCAGCGTCCACGGTCCAGTATGGAGAGCTGGGCTGTTCTGCAATCAGTGGCAATCCCTGAAAGGAAGAGGCAGCTGGCAACCAGAGCCAGGTGTTTACATCCCTCATCAGGATAACCATGCACAGTTCAGAGAACTACCATGTGCCCTGGTCATGGTATAAAGGCAACAACCCTTCAAATGAACAAGATTAACTCAGCCTGATTTGAAAGTGATTGCATATGCGCAGATGCTATTATGCGAGCAGATGCAGCAGGTTAAGGAGAAATAAGCACCAGGCGCCAGCGTCTCAATAGCCTCATCCAGACGTTATGGCATTGCCCCACTGTAGCTGTGTACGGTGAGTGAAGGGGGAGCATTTCTGTGATTGCAAGACTGGACTGATCTGGTCTTGCAATTGCGGAAGTGCCTGCTGTGTCACACACTGGGCTTTCCCCTCTTCAGACAAGCCCCGCTGTAAATGTGAGCAGAGGGGCGCGATCCTGATTGACGCGGCAGGGGTGGGACTTGCTCCCCCTTCACCTCGCTGTACATGGCGACAGCAGGGCGGTTCCGTAACATCTGGATGAGGCTACTATTCCTGCACATTCAGGTTGCAGTTCTCCTGTATCAGCAAAGGGGTCTTGCCGGTCTCTGCCCGCAGAGGAAGCCACCTGGCTACTCACCCCAGGCTCTGCAGCGTGCAGTCGGGATGTTTCAGTCCTTGACACAGCAGCTCAACTCCTTGATCTCCCAGCAAAGAATTCTCACTCAGCTTCAGCTCGGTCAAGGCCTGGCTGGTCCCGAGAAGGACAGCGAGATCCCTGCAGCCAGCATGGGTCAGGTCACAGTCCCACAACCTGAAAGAGAGAGGCATGAGTGATATGGACAACATGGGGCTTCTCACCATACCACTACATCTCCTGGAAAAGAACGTATGGTACACCTGAGGAGGACATAGGAAAAACATAGGAAACTGCCTTCCACCAAGTCAGAGCATTTGTCCATCTAGCTCAGTATTGTCTGCTCTGACTGGCAGTGGCTCTCCAGGTGTCAATTAGGAGTCTTCCCCAACCCTACCTGCAGATGCTGCCAGCGATTGAACCTGGGACCTTCTGCAGGCAAAGCAGATGCTCTCCCACTGTGCGATGGACTCATCCCCAACCTTGTATCTGTGTGGACAGGGCAGAGTGCACATGGCCCACTTTCATCCCTAGCTGTGGTGCAGATCACAGGGATAAGCGAGCAGACAGAGGCGTCAGCTGTGGGGGCATGTGGCTGGCTAGGGCTGGGTGCACCGATAAATGAACAGATCTGGCCTCCAGAAAAAGCCCCAGCTATTCCACCCTCTTTATCTGAAAATTGCCAGGTATAAGTCGCCTTTGATGACTCACCAGACATATGTCACTTTGCCCATTCTGTGACCGATCACGAACTACAGTAAATTCCTGTTTAATGTCTTCTACATAGTTTGAGGAATCAATATTAATATTAATCAATATTAACCCCTGATAACTGGGCAAAGAGGCACCTTTTTAATATGGCGATTCTCTTTATAAAGCAGGGGGAGAGTAATTGGCCCTATCCACCCCCAGCACACTACCTCCAGTGACTTGCTGGTGTCTATTTTATGTTTCGTTTTAGATTGTGAGCCCTTTGGGGACAGGGAGCCATTTTATTTATTTATTATGTATCCTTGTAAGCCACTTTGGAAATCTTTGTTGCTGTTGTAGTTGTAGTTGTAGTTGTTGTTGTCGTCATCAAGTGATCCTGTCCCTGCTGCATCTTACTTGATTCTCATTGTTCACAAAAAAAGCCAGGTGCTTGCAACACACTTGTCTGACTTGGCTGCTTCTATCTAGCAGGGAGATTATTGGAGGTGGCCTAGTTAATATCATAAATGCATCGCTGAGGGATAAACATAAATTTATGCAATAAAATAAGTTCAGAGGCCAATGCAGGTTCTAGTCTAAAAACTGTTGAACTTTCTTCCAGACTGACCCTTATCTAAGAGACAGAGGGTGTTATGGCTATTTTTAATTAAAATTTAAAAAAACCACAGCAAAGACATTTAGCAATTATCTAATAGCATTTTGCACATCTGAACATTCTTACTCAAGTTTCTCTAGTTTGCAGTTTGGGTGACTCAGGCCTTCACACAGCAGTCTCACTCCAGAATCTTTCAGATTAGACATCTGTAAACTCAGATTTACCAGCATTTGGCATGTGGAGAGAACAGTGGAGAGATCTGCACAGCAACTGTCGGTGAGTTTACATCCATCAAGCCTGCAGAGTGGGACAAAAGCACTTCCATCAATCCAGCTCTTGTTCTGGACACCCACTAGTCAGATTCTCTTAAAGGAGGCTGTAGCTGCAGATGCTCATTGTGCATAGCTCAGCAGCCTACTCACAAATATTTGTTCACCAACACCTGTGGCACTGGCCCTTGGCATTGGCCTGTCTTTTGGCCCTCAGACGGTTTGCGCAGAAGTGTTCTTTAACATTCCACATACGCTAGCAAACTCTTTTCCTCCAAAAACATCATCCATTTAATATGAGCATTTTGGAAAGAAAGTTGCCACCGTCACCCACAGGACACCTGAAAGCACACTAAAGACTGCTCTGCATCAGGGATTCACACCAGGTCTGTACAGAGTTGATTTTGCCAGCAACTTCCCTCTAATAATTATACTGAGAATAGTGGGAGGGGGACTTCCAGGTTAACATCAAGCTTGGCCACCATGACCATGTTCACTGGACAAGGAAGCCAGCTGGTGGCCCATGTTCCTCCCGCCGGTGGCCCCCCACCATGCCCCCTGCATCTGACATCAGACGCTACTATGTCTGATGTCAGACACAGGGGGTGTGGCTGGAGCGCCAGGCGCGGCCCCTGATTAGCAGTGGCCCAGGTTCTTTGAACCCATTTTCTCAATGGTGGCTCCGCCCCTGGCCATGTCTTGCCCTGGCAGCTGGTCTTTGCCTGGGCCTGCCTTTCCTTCCTATTGACTCTGACTATTATGCCTCACATACAAGGTCAGCCAGAGCCAATGTAAATAAAAATGAAAGCAGTATAGACAATGAGATTTAAAATGTATGAAGGGAAAGAACTCTGAAATAATGGCTTACTTGCTTTTTTTAATATGTCTTCCCTTGACTGGTGCAGCTTGAAAAGCATTGGGCCTTTTAGTATAATTATCTACAATAGATTTGCACTGCATTCAGCGACGCTGTGGAAATTAGGTCCAAGTTACTTAAGGGAGCGCCTTCTCCGTCGTGAACCTTGTCACTTATTAAGATCATCTGGAGGGGTCCAGTTATGGTTGCCGCCAACTCATTTGATGGCAATTTGGGACCCAGCCTTCTCTGTGGCTGCCCCAGGGCTTTGGAACGCACTCCCTGCTGAAATAAGAGCATCTCCTTCTCTGTCTGTTTTTAGGAGTACCCTGAAGATGTACCTATTTTCCCAGGTCTTCAACTGATACCAAATTTTTAAATTTTGATGTGTTTTTATCTATTATGGTTTTTATCTTTTTATTATTTTAAAATGTTTTATATTTTATATTATGTTTCAATTATGTATACCATCTAGAGGTTTCGATATTGGGTGGTATATAAATTCAATACATACATACATACATATTGCTTGAGTGGCTCTCTGTTGCTATACGACAAGTGCTCTAGCAGGCAGACCTTTGTAGCCTCCCCAAACGTACATGACCATACACAGATCCACTTGCCACTCATCCAGCTCACTTTTGCAGCAGCTCTGTGGGTATGGGCATTCAGCCCCATTCAGCCACTGCAGTGGAAATACCTGAACCTCATTATGGCACATTCAGTGAATAATGGCAGAAGAACCAGACTGATACGTAACTCGAGAAAAAGTGAGGAGACAGGACAGGGGGGAAGGCTATCATGGCTTACTCCAGTTTCTTTATTTTACTGTTTGAGTCTTTCAGCGCTTCGCAGAGCAGATAAATTGGTGAATGCTTCCGTGTCTTCTGACATGGTCTAAAAAGACAGAAGGGTTTCTCACCACATGATTCACCGTATCCCCCCCCCACCCAAAAAAAATATATCAAGAGTATCATGGATATAATACAGGCTTATTGATGCATTCTGCTTATTGAGATAGTAAATAACAAACACTCACCTATGCAGCACATTTAAAATAGGTCCGAAACAGGTTTTGCTTCACTGCTTCTTCCAAAAACAAACAGGAAGTTGATGTATTGTGAGGATGCTGAGAATTCTTTGTAAGAAAGCCCCAAGCCAGGGGTCTCAAATTGGAGCCCTCCAGCTGTTGATCAACTACAGCACCCATCATCCCCAGTCACAATGGCCAGTAGCCAGGAATGATGGGAGTTGTAGGCCAACAGCAGCAGGAGGGCTGCAGTTTGAGACCCCTGGCCTAGGCTTTCCCAAAGTTTACACTTTCCAAAATTCATTGGCTGGGGAATCAATCATCATGCCAATTAAATAAGTCTCAACATAGTTTAAATGTGTAGAACAGATATGCTGTGTCAGGGGGTTTGCTTGGTGAATGTCCTGGAAGAGTTTGCATCTGCACTGGGCTCTTCCACTCAGTTATCCCATCCCTTCCCGGCTTCCCACCCATGCTCTGCACTCAGACAGTGTTGCCCAGATGTGTATCAGGCAGCAGATGTGATGTTTCTCTGAAAAGTGCAATCAGGATATGTATGGTAGGAATGGAAATGCTATGACATAACTGAATCCTAGGTGAGCCTCCTAATCTAACTAGTCTAATCCCTTCTTTGGTAGGTGGAGGCATCTGAAAGAGAAGTTGGATTCTATTCTATTCTACATTATACTACCAAATGATATAAGGGCTGTCCATGCAAGCGTTAATGGGATAGGACAAGCATCCTACCCAGCATCAGGAGCTGTGTGTGCTCCCAATTTTCAGTCATGTGCTAGCAAAAACCTAGGTACACGGGGAGGGAGTGATGGGCTGTGAGATGGGAACTGGGTAGGATCCTACCCAGTACTTTAATGAGAAAGGAGGAAAAGCTGTCCTGCCCTACTCAGATCCTGTCTCACAGATGATCACTCCCTCCCCCCACCACTGAGGTTTTTGCTAGAACATGAATGAAGACCAAGAGCACGCTGGGTAGGACACTTGTCTTACCCCATTAACAGCTGTGTGAACACCTTACACAGTCATGGGGCAGGATTCGGTCCATAGACATTATACCCAATGTCCTACACTAAGTCAAGATCTCTGCCCAGAAATGTCCTACAAATTTAACACAAATTTAATCTAGATCTTGAGAGGAAAACCAGGAGGAGGATTAAGCAGCAATGAGGATTTGCAAAAGAATTTTAAAAATGAACCAAATAATGATTTTCCTTCAGTAAAGTAAAGGAAAAAATCATGTTAACTGCACTAATGTTTGCAGCGCTCCTGTGCTAAAGTTCATTATCAGGAAGCAGTTATATGAAAAGCTGCCAAATAGTAATAAACTAGCTGGGCTGGGCACAGAGCATCTGCCCCTCCGGCCAGCCCACCCACCACCTGTTTCTCCCCCCCACCCTGCCGGCATACCCGGCTTTTTGGCTGGCCGGTCAGCTTCTTCTCCCCACCCCCGCTTTTTGCCCCCTGCGCTTTCTGGTTGGTGGGCTGGCTGGAAAGCCGGCCCGCCACCTTCTCCCGCCGCCCACTCAGGAAGCGGCCACTGCCTTCTGGTGGCCAGCCCAGCCCGCTGCTGCCTCCTCCTTACAGCAGGCCTGTTGCCGCCTCCTCTTCCTCCTGCTCCCGGCGGCTGGCCCGGCCCGCCACCACCTCCTCCTCTTCCTCCTGGTGGTCGGCTTGGCCAGCCACCGCCTGCTACCCGCTGCCTGCTCCCCACTATTTTCTCCCGTCCCATCCCCGTCACTATCCATGCAGCTGCTCACAAACTCTCATGAGAGCTGCCACGCATGGGATTAGCGACGGGTATGTTTAAGAGAGTTAAATATATAGAAGATAGATGTGACGGTTCCAGTAATACTTACTGAGATGACCAGCTAGACAATCCCAGAAGTTCTTCTGCCTCATGGTCCTTTGACAGAAACACACATGTATACAGGGAAAGGGCCTCCAAATTTAAGCAGTTCTTTATGCAAAAAGAGAGAACCGCTTGATCCATGGGTGTAAATTTCAACCTGTCCATTGTTATTTCAGTCAAATGAGCAAGTGCACTTCGAACAAATTCCTCCTCATGGTTCTCATACAAAGCATGAAAGAGCTCCAGTTGATCATAATTGGGATAAGCTAATGTTTTCTGTGTGTCTCCTTTAAGCCACTCCAGTACATTAGTCTTAACCGCAGAGGATATTTTCCACCCAAATTGGTCTTTTATATATTGCATTATTTCTCTGTTTAAAAGGCCACAGATGAATTGCACAATTAAGGTTACATCTCCTTGATCTTTGTGACAGCTTTCAAGCAACACGTTGATATCTTGCTTGGTGGTCTGAGAATCTTCAGGGCCATCTTCAAAAAGGCAGAACAAAGCGGCAAGAAACTCTTGCAGACTGAAGTGGATGAAGCTGTAGATGCCAGAACAATCAGGATCTTTTTGAAAAAGATGCTCACACAAAGTGGAAGAGAGAGGATCTAAACCTTGCTTCCGGATCTCGTCTTCCTTGAACAAGGCTCTCTTTTGCAAGATTCCATCAGCAGCCAGTGAGCAAAACCCTCTCACATTCTGTTGCTCTGATCTATTGCAGGGAGACTCAGTCAACAAATGAGAGAGAGAGAGTGCATACACTGCAGTGAGGTTTTCACACATTGGCACTAGATCTTCCCTACCACTTAACTGTTGTTTCATCACAGTGCAGATAAGCCAGCACGCACTAGGGACAAAGCATGCAGTCCAAAATGCTTCATTCCCTTTAACGTAATTAAGAGCCTGTGTGGCCAATGCTTTATCCCCAAAGAACTTGTGGAAATATTCTTCTTTCCCCTCCTCAGAAAATCCCAGGAGCTCCACATAGCAAGGAGATTGTAAGCACTTCTCAAGGTTCCCCAAAGCATTTGGCCTGGTTGTGATTATTAAGCAGGCCTCGGGAAGAAGAGTTTTCTGGAATAAACTGCTCAGCAGGATTCCCACTGGCTTCCTCTCATGGGGATCAGTACTCAGGTTGCCTTCCTCTTGCTCAGTGGAACAATTCAGTTCATCAAAGCCATCAACTATGAAGAGCAGTCTACCAGGACTCATTAGAAGTTCTTGTTGTGCTTCTTTTTGAGTAAATTCAGGGTGGCTATTTAAACTCAAGTCAGCCAAACTAGTCTGCCCTACAACAAGATTCATTTGCCTACAGCTTAAGTAGAATACAGAATCAAATCTGTCAGGAAAGAGCCTTCCAGCTGCCCAGTCCAGCAAGATCTTTCTTGCCATCGTGGTTTTCCCAACACCAGCCGCTCCCAGAAGCACAGCTGTCTGCGCTCTGTCAGTGTCTTCACCAAAGAGGGAATCTATGGTAATAGCAGCTGTTTGCTCCGATATGATCCCTGTATGTCTCCATGGCCTGTTCAATATGTCATGCTCTCCTTCCTTTACATTTGCACTAATTAGTTTAGTGCATCTTTCATTTAGATACAGATGAGCCCTGTGGCAAGCATTCCCATCTTCTGGTGTCTGGTATTTCTTTCTAACACAGTCTCTGTATTTCTCCCTGTAATCTAATTCAGACAGTATTCATTATTAAATATTGTGGATGGACCCAAGAAGAAAATCAGCAAACATTACCTATTGCCAAATTTGCACTTTCTAAAAATGTTTGGAAAAATATACAAAAGTAGGTTGTATTCAAGTCTTACATTTTTGCAGGCACCAGACTTCTTCCAGAAGCAATGCCCATGCCCATAACGAGAAAATGGGACACGCAAACTGGTACAGAGAGGAATAACTGACAGTTAAGCAAGAACTAAATTCACATGTGTACAAATAGTATGGTCCTCTAATGGGGCTGTACCACCTCAGCCTGCACATCAATGCTCACTTGTTTGGAAGTGCTCCCATATCAAAGTCTTCCTGGACATCAAAAATTCTTACATTGGTGGGGATGCTAGCTAAGAAGAGAGGAGAACAAAAGGATTGCACCAAATCAGAAGCTTACAAATCCCTTACTTGTTTAGCCTGGCCTTCCAAGGTTTCTGAATCGTTTTCTTTCTAAGTTTCTGAATCGTTTTCTGAATCGGTTTCAGCACTGTCTTAAATGGTGTGTGCTTTTATGTCTTTTTAAATTTGTTGTACACCACCCAGAGCCTTCGGATGGGGCAGTTTATAAATGTAATAAATAAAATAAAATAAGAAAATAAGTGTGTGTGGGGTGTCCCCTCCCCAACCTACTCAGTGATCTCCATGCCCTTCCTGCCACCTCTTGGCCACACGCACAAACAGCTTTCCCGGGAGCCAATGCTTCCCAGCCTCCAGGAATTTCACAATGCATCACACAATAAGCACAGTGCATTGGGGGATTCCCCCCTGAGATGGGCACTCTAGATACCCATCTCTGTGACCACATGACCAAGGAATGGGGGTTAAGTGTGCGCTCCCACTCTTAACCCTGGTTAACAGCCGGGCTACAGAACTAGGTTTGGCTAACAGCCAGGCTACAGAACTGGATAAAGAATTAGAGGATACATGGACCATGAAAGCAGACCATATACATAAAGAAATATATATGCATCGTGTATAGTTATCTGTTCCAAAACTCACATGGAAAGCATATTAAATGGGTTATACCAAAATTTATACCAAAATTACAATTCAATAAATCTTTTCAATTCAATTAACATTTGCAATTGACCAAATATATAAATGTTTTTAACACAAGTAATCAATTAAAACTCCTATAATAAATTTACATACAATGATGAAACACATGGAATTTTGAGAGAATTGTGGGAGAGATAATTTCTATTTCATGAGTCCCGAATGTTGTTACTTGAAAGTCAAATATTGTATCCAAAATTTATTTATGCATGTAAAATGCTATATAATGAAGGAATATAATGTAAAAGACAATCTTTGTGGTTCTTTCAAAGTCCTTATTGGTCTTCACTCTCATAGATTCTTGTTCAGATTCTTGCTCTACCAGTGTCCTAGGTAGCTTTTAACCTGTTTCCTCCTGCTTAAGCAGGACTTCATCAGGAGAAATCTACAGTGAACCAAATCACAATAATACATATATCACCTTAGCATTGAAATACCTTCAACAAAATTCTATATTTACTCAAAAAGTTCATTTATTTCTTACTACCATTTATTTCTTACTAGTAAGAAATTTCTTACTAATAAGAAATAAATGAACTCTTTGAGTTCATTAACCAGATTTGCGGTTTTTAATTGTTTTAAAGTTTTAATTTGTTTTATTTTGCTGTAAACGGTCCAGGGACAGAAGTGTGTACAAACTTACATACATAAAACAAGTTGTTATGTGAAGCCAAAACTCAGGGACCTCACCCACACAAGAACCTTGAGCCAGAAGTAAGCTGGAGCCAGCTGATAGGTCTTATGGATGGGAGCTGCAAGTTCCCACTCAGCACATTAGATTGGAATTACATTAGAGGCAGGGGATCAAACACACCACACACACCCTTGCTAACTTGGCAAAGAGGCACTTTTTAAACGTGGTGATTCTCTTTATTGAGCAGAGGGAGAGTAACTGGCCCTATCCACCCCCAGCACAGTACCTCCAGTGACTGTTGCTGGTGTATATCTTATGTTTCTTTTTAGATTGTGAGCCCTTTAGGGACAGGGACCTATCTTATTTATTTATTATTTCTCTGTGTAAACCGCCATGAGCAATTATTGGAAGGGCAGTATAGAAATTGAATAAATAAATAAATAATAAAAAGAAAAATTGGAAGTGAATACATCAGGAGAGTTAGAAAAATCCTAAAGTCCAAACTCAATGGCGGGAACACCATACAAGCCATAAACACCTGGGCTACACCTATTATCAGATACACTGCAGGAATAATAGACTGGACTCAGGCAGAGCTAGAGATGCTAGATCGTAAGACCAGGAAAATCATGACCATCAATCATGCTCTGCACTCCCGCAGTGATGTCGATAGGCTATACCTCCCTTGCAGCTCAGGTGGAAGAGGAATGCTGCAAGCCCATCAAACAGTAGAGGAAGAGAAAAGAGGCCTTGAAGAATATATCAAGGACAGTGAAGAAGATGCACTTCAAATGGTCAATAACAAGAAACTATTCAACACCAACGAAACAAAGCAGGCCTACAAGAAAGAACAAGTCAAGAACCGAGCAGAAAAATGGAAAAATAAGCCCCTACATGGTCAATATTTGCACAATGTAAGTGGAAAATCAGACATCAGCAAGACCTGGCAATGGATTAAGAATGGCAACTTGAAGAAAGAAACTGAGGGTTTAATACTGGCTGCACAAGAACAGGCACTACGAACAAATGCAATAAGAGCCAAAGTCGAAAAATCCACCACAAACAGCAAGTGCCGCCTTTGTAAAGAAGCAGATGAAACCGTGGACCACCTAACCAGCTGTTGTAAAAAGATCACACAGACTGACTACAAACAAAGGCATGACAAGGTAGCAGGGATGATACACTGGAACATCTGCAAAAAATACAAGCTACCTGTAGCCAAAAATTGGTGGGACCATCAAATAGAAAAAGTTGAAGAAAATGAAGATGTAAAAATATTATGGGACTTCCAACTACAAACAGACAAACATCTACCACACAATACACCAGATATAACTGTAGTCGAGAAGAAAGAAAGTCAAAATAATCGACATAGCAATACCAGGGGATAGCAGAATAGAAGAAAAAGAAATAGAAAAAATCACCAAATACAAAGATCTACAAATTGAAATTGAAAGGCTGTGGCAGAAAAAGACCAAAATAATCCCAGTGGTAATTGCTGCCCTGAGTGCAGTTCCAAAAGACGTTGAAGAGCACCTCAACACCATAGGGGCCACAGAAATCACCATCAGCCAATTACAAAAAGCCGCTTTACTGGGAACAGCCTATTTTCTGTGACGATATCTATAACAGCAACAACATTGACAATAAAATTCAGCCATCCCAGGTCCTTGGGAAGGACTCGATGTCTGTATAAAACAAACCAGTCAATAACATCTGTCTGACTGTGTAAATAAATAATAATAATAATAATATTGACTCATAATTTTCATAGCTGACAATGGTGAGGTATCTTTTGGGCATTTTCACCATTAATTGATACGCTGGGTCAAGGAAGGCTATTAATGCCCATCATCTTTTGCACACCTATGAGCATAATAGATATTCAAATCTGTGTTTAGTGATGGTGAGCACAGAATCAAGGAGTTGGTGTGAGAATCAGAGTGGGGAAAGGACCGATGCCATCGATACAGTTCCCTTTAGCAAAAGAACTGCACTTCAGTCAGCTTCCCTTGCTTTCTGCATCTTCTGCCCCTTAAAGAACAGCCTACACACCACAACGCACACTGTAAGAGAATTAATTTATCAAAAATAAACTGGAATAATCCTCTTATGGTAAACCCATTCTGCTCCCTAAAATGGACTAAGCCAGCATCTGTTTTAGACTTGTGAAGTTTTGCATGCTGTTATTAATTGTTCTTGTTTAGCCAGCAAGTTAAAGAGGCTGTATTAATCAATCCTTCCTCACATCATATGCTTCAAGGTTTTTAAATGAAAATCTACTAATACCAACAGAGGAGCAAGCTCAGACACACCATCTTAAATCATTAGAGTGGTGAATTCTTTATATCTTTCAGATTTGAATATATAGAGGGTACAGTCTAAGTTTCTTAGGGCCAGTTTTTCAATTCCCAGTTATGTGCCTAATGCTAAGTTGTGACTGGAAGCAGGCCTGTTAAGTTTGGAGACATGTGCCTGGATTCATATTTTCAACTTCTCAGAGAAGAGTTAATTACCCCTGTATTAAGTCAGTGTGGGTCAGCTTCAGAGCAAGTGAAAGTAGATTTTTTATTGGCGGATTTGAACGATTCTATTTCCTTGAGAGTTGCAAAGTTCTGCTTTATAGCAGGCAAACTACGGCAGAGAAGGGTCGAAAGGAGTGATGCAGGGTTTGAGTAGCAGAAATTTGGTGAAGGTTTACTGTATTAGTATTTGCTTTCTTTTTGTTTTATTGTATTATTATCTGCTTTTACTCTGTAACCTGATTGTATTATTCTGTAGTTGTTTTATTTTATTTGGCCGTTGGCCGTAATAAAGTGGATGGATGGATATTTTCAACTTATGGTTGAGACTGATCTTTTTTCCTTCTAGGTTAGCCCCCTTAATTTTTAAGGATGAATATCCCTCTGATTGGATGTATTTAATTGTTGAAAAGCTTAAATCATATGGTTTGTCAATGGAATATCTACTCCCTCTGGGTTATGATAACACCAAGGTGATCCTTAAGCAGTGCTTTATTGATATGGAACACAAGTTAGATCCAAGTCAGGCATCAAGCTATGTGAGGTTTGGAGTTGCTAAGCCTTTGCAAAAACCAGCTAAATATTTGTAAAATCTGACATGCCAACACATAGAAGAGCCCTGACATTGTCTTGGCTGGACATGCTGCCCTCTGTGGTGTTGGCGAATAGGTTCAAGAGAGTTCCCTGTCTGGAAAGACTGTGTCGCTGTGGGACTGGCGATATTGAGATAGTTGTCCACGTGCTCTTGTATTGTTCTTTTTACTTTGATTTACGTTTTAGATAAATTAGTACACTACTCTTCTCATTTCTAGATACCCAAATAATTCTGAAGAGTTTTATATAAATTTACTTCTCTTCAATAAACACCCCGATGTAATGTATCAGGTAACCGGATTCTGTACAGCTGCGATTAAGATCTGTACATGGTATGCTACAGTAAAGTGTGCCATCGAGTCGGTGTCAACTCCTGGCGCCCACAGAGCCCTGTGGTTTTCTTTAGCAGAATACAGGAGGGGTTTACCATCGCCTTCTCCTGCGCAGTGTGAGATGCCTTTCAGCATCTTCCTATATTGCTGCTGCCATGTTTCTATGTAGTCTATCTTTCCCATAGTCTAGGAAACATACCAGTGGGGATTTGAACCGGCAACCTCTTGCTGCGCCATTAGGTGGCTCCTACATGGTGTGCTTTAGGTTTTTTAGTTTGTTTCATTTTATTATATTTTATTTTAATGTAATAGTTTTTTTACACATTATATCTATCTATCTATCTATCTATCTATCTATCTATCTATCTATCTGTAGTAATATTTACCCCAAGGTTCTTTTTATTTGGGTTTGGATTGAAATGTGTATATCTGATCAAAGATTGCAATAAGCTGAACTGAATATGAATCCATTTTCATTAAAACACGAAAGAGGTTCCTGTAACATGCTACTATAGGATGAATGGGGGGGGGTGGAATTCTCTTCCTGTTCAGACATCACCTTGACACCTATTTCCTTCCATTAGGTCATCCTCCCCATTTCTTAATTCTAATCTCACCAACAGTTTGGCAACCCAGATATTGTAATCCTGTCAAGAATGTTCTTCTCTCTTCAAGCACAGTCTGAAAATCATAGCAGCTGCTTCTCTTTTCGGGCCAATGACACTCTCTCTCCAAGTTCCCTTCTCACAATACTGCATGTCCAATTAGCAATGGTTGCCCAACTGCACACAGTTTGGCTGCTTAAGTCTCAGGGCGTAGCTATAATTGAGCGAAAGGGTTCAAAGAACAATGGCCCCCAGCTCCTGAGGGTCCTCCAGCTACACCCCTCCCTATTTTCTTCATTATCTCCCACACTGGGGGGGGGGCACCAGAGAGAGCAACGAACACGGCCCCCTCTCCCCTAGCTATGCCCTAGAAAGCCAAAAGGACTTTTACACTCTCTAGCTGATCTGAAGAGGACAGCAGGAGGCAATGCGCTTCTTGGAAGTGGTTACATAGGAAGCTGCCATATACTGAGTCAGACCATTGGTCTATCTATCTATACAGACTGGCAGCAGCTTCTCTAAGGTTGCAGGCAGGAATCTCTCTCAGCCGGTAGTTTGTTGGTTCAATAAAAAAAATCTTGTCCTCTAAAAAAAACCAAAACTTGTCCTATCTTGGAGATGCTGCCAGGGAGGGAACTTGCAATCTAGATCATCTTCCAAGAGCGGCTCCATCCCCTGAGGGGAATATCTGACAGTGCTCACACTTCTGGTCTCCCATTCAGATGCAACCAGGGCAGACCCTGCTGAGCTAAGGGGACAAGTCAAGCTTGCTACCACAAGATCAACTATAATTCCAAACACACTTACCTGGGAATATTGGTGGCATTTCTGGGCTGAAACAACAAAATAAACTCACTCAGAAAGTTTCTTAATCTGGAATGCAGAAGATTTCTCTCTTTAGTCATAAACAGTTTTCAAGATTGTCCAAGAACTCATCATCTATCTAGTAGTTCTAGAAACAGTTCCGTTTCTCCTTTCTGTTTTTGA
Organism: Hemicordylus capensis; assembly: GCF_027244095.1. NCBI lineage: Eukaryota > Metazoa > Chordata > Lepidosauria > Squamata > Cordylidae > Hemicordylus > Hemicordylus capensis. The sequence continues at coordinate 138,072,735 of NC_069657.1, read as the reverse complement.
AGATAGTTTTTCCTCAAGAGCTATGACAATTCCAAAAGTCCGCTTGTTTACAATACCCATCAGCAACACGGAAGTTTCACTACGAACAGGAGAACTGGGAGGAGAGGAAAGATATATTCTCAGGTTCCGGTAATTTGACCCAGAAAGAGCGGCATCTGGTGGTGGTTGTGAATATCAATCTGACCGGAGAATGGGGTTCTAGCATTTTATTTTAGCAGATTAATTTAGCTGATTAGGCTTTCCAGACTGCAACTTGAAATTGCTTCACAATGTACTGTATAAGCTTACTGTGCATTGGTACGATCTGGGTTTTGACACTGTATAATTGCATACAGGGTCACTGTATCGCATACCGTATCGCACAGCCACAGCCTGTTTTCACATCTTATCTTAATGTTTCAGGCTTAAAGTATATATACGTATCATAAAATAGCAGCTGATTTCCTGAGTTTTGAGAACAGTTTGCAGGCTTGCTGGGATTATCAGAAGTAAATGCTTTAGTTCAATGGACTTCCTCCCAAGTAAGACTGCATAGGATCTCAGCTTATAGTGTGGCTTGCTTTTAGAGGTTTGTATGTGTGTGTTGTACTTGTTAATTTTATGTTATTTTATTTTCTGCAGGAGCTCACTGCCCTTGCACAAGTTCACCGAGAGGGGTGGCTGTAGGGGTGGGGAGAGTGGTAATGGTTGTCAATATCAATGTGACTGGATCTAGCATTTTGTGTCCATCTCACAAGTCAAATTATGGGAGAAGTTGGAAGCCTCCTCCATTGACCAGCACCTGTTATACCTTCTTCGCACCCTGCATGTAGATACATCACTCAAGATGAGATTTAGCCCCCAAGGCAACCTCACAAGAGCCGTTCCAACTCAGAAGGGAGTCAAACAAGGATGAACTTTGGCCCCACTCCTCTTCAATTTCTACATTCTCTATGGTGGGCCAGCTTAGCAACCCATATTTCCACCCTCCAAAGTTCGCGGGGAGACACATTGCCATCCTGTTATATGTGGATGATGCAGCCATACTCTCAAGGACCTCTACTGGCCTTAGAAGAGTACTGAGGGCCCTGATGTTGCACTGCAGGGAGGACTACCTGGAAATCAATTACCACAAAACTAAAATTATGGCCTTCGCCTGGAGGCCCAAGATTCACTCCTGGTGGACTGAGGGACATAAGATTGAGCAAGTTACAACTTCAAATACTTGGGAGTAGTTTTTCATTCTGACGGCTCTAGGAAAGCTCATGGAGAACACGTGACTTTAAATGCCAGAGAAGCTCCTCTGCCATCCTTAAATTCCTGCGGACAAGAGGAGGCCATTTTGTACCTGCGGGTCTTGAACTGTTCATAGCCAAGTCACTAGCTCAGCTCCTCTATGGTGCTCAATTGGGCTCCTTTCCCAACATCACAACCCTGGAACTTGTACAACCTAAATTCCTGAGGGCAGTGTTTCAAGTACTGAGATTTGACTCCAATGCCACTCTGCGCCTGGAGACAGGCCTGATCAAACTGGAGGCTAGAGTGTGGGTGGCTATTCTCTGTTATTGGCTCAGACTATCCTTTTGCCCAATTGGTCTTGCCCCCCTAACCCTACATGACGATTATCAATCTACCTGGAGCCAGACAATCGAGACAAATATAGCTACTCTGGGCCTTTCCCCCTTGACCTTGCTCAACATGGGCTACGATCAGGCAAAAGCAACCATCAAGCAGCACATTATAGACATTGAGTGCCAAACAGATCTCATCGGTGTCCCAAAATTTCATATCTGTGACAGGCTTAATTCTGCATCTCCAGCAGCATATCTCACCCAACTGGTGGTTCCAAAGCATAGAAGGGCGTTCACTTTGGCTCACTGCCACGGCCTCCTCTCAGCAGTGCTAGAAAGCCGTTATAGAAGGACCCCATTTGCAGAGCGACTATGCCCCTGTGGCTTAGGGCAGGTCGAAACCACTGAGCATGTTCTTCTATACTGCTTGTTCTATAGAGACATCTGTGCCTCCCTCATCCTTCCATTGTTAAGCAAGTATCCAGGTCATCCGAGCCAATTCTACAGCTCCCTGCTACTCTCTGACTCTAAGCCTGTCATCACATATAGTGTCACTGCCAGGTACTATGCGGCTGCCATCAGCATTTGTTGACGGATGGCAGGCAGTGATTCCTACCAGCCTTAATCTGACTCCCGGTGACTCTGGGCAGGCCCTGCAATTGCTCATGCACCTCCCTTTTCACTGCTCCTTACAACCTCCAATCTGGCTGTTTTCCAGTTTTATTACTCAGGATTTTATATATTTCTCTCTTCCCATATCCTTTAACCTTATTACAACTTTATCCCCCTTCTTTTTTAATGCTTTTTATGCATTTTTATGATTTTTACCACTTCTCAGGAGTGATTCTATTTTTACTATTTTTTAGTATTTTTAGTCCTTGTAGTACCATTTTATACGTAATCACTTTTATCTATCCTAACTTTTAACATGTAATTGCAAATTGTATTTGTAATTGTATAGTAATCATTATACATCCTGGCTTTGAAATGTGACAGACAGGTTTTAATAGCAACTGCCATTTGGTTTTAGATATTCTATCCTGGATACTTTTAGCTACTTTCTCTTTTAACTTTATGTTGGTCTGTGACCGTAATAAAGATTGATGCTTATTTAACAATAATCTCCCGTAGTACTGCACAAGCTTCTTTGCAACCACACTCACAGGCATCAGCATAATTTATTATTTTATTTATTTAACATATTTTTATATCACCCAAAACGTACATCTCTGGGTGGTTTACAACAAGATAAAAACATTAAAACATTAATTAAAAACAAAAACAAGAAATTTAATACACAATAATTTTTTAAAAAACAATATTCTAAAACATTCAAAACAATCAAAACAGTATCAGCTAAAAGCCTGGGTGAACAGACCTTTAAAGACTTTTTAAAAGAGATGGGGAGGCTCTTATTTCACTAGGGAGCACATTCCAAAGGCTCGGGGCAGCAATGGAGAAGGCCCCTCCCTGAGTAGCCACCAGATGAGCCGGTGGCAAATGCAGACAGACCTCTCCTGATGATCTCAATGGGCGGTGGGGTACATAACGAAGAAGATGTTCTCTTAAATACCCAGGGCCCAAGCTGTTTAGGGTTTTATAGGTTATAACGAACACCTTGTATTTTGCCCGGAAACATATCGGCAGCCAGTGTAACTCCTTCAATACAGGAGTAATATGGTCTCTCATAGATGACCTAGAGACCAGCCTGGCTGAGAGGACGCTTAGGAGCAATCATTTCTACTGCCCCAGTGAATTTGCTGTTCTAATTCTCCACCAGGTCATCAACAGGATCACCAGCGGAGCCAACACTAAATCCCTCCAAGGCTTCTTGAAATCCTATGGGATCCAATAACCTTCTCGGGCGGACCATCCTAATAGGTCCCTCACCCCCACGAAGGTGAGAAGTGATTGTGAGTCCAACCTTAACCAGATGGTGGTCCGTCCATGACAATGGGAAGTCACAGGATCCCCACCCACGGAACATCACCCTGATCAGAGTGAAAGACCAAATCAAGCATGTGACCAGCAATGTGTGTCGGCCCCAAGACCACTTGGGATAGGCCCATAGTTGTCATGGCTGCTATGAACTCCTGAGCCGCCCCGGACAAATCAGTCCCAAAGTGAACATTGAAGTCCCCCAGCACCACAAGCCTGGGGGACTCCAACACCAAGTCCGAGACCAAGTCTGTCAGCTCAGTTAGGGACTCTGTTGAGCAGCGGGGTGATCGGTACATCAACAGAAGTCACAGTCTATACCTGGTCCCCAGACTTAAGTACACACATTCGATATGGTCCGACACTCTAACAGGGATCCTGGTAAGGGAAAGGTTATTCTTATAGACCACAGCCACTCCACCTCCCCACCCACAGTCCCTCACCCACTCCTCAACAGAGTACGCTGGAGGGAGAAGCTGGGACCACACTGGGCCCCCAGCCTCCCCCAGATACCAGGTCGGCACCTTCATCCAGAATCAAATCATGGATGGTTTCTGATTTATTCTGGACTGACCTGGCATTACAGAGGAGCAAGGTGAGGTTCCAAGGGTGGTCGGCACAGCTCCACAAGGTCAAAGAGCTGGCAGGACAGCCAGAAGGGGAAACAGCTATTAGATTTCTAAGTCCCCTTCCCCTGTAACGGCCTGCTGACCTGCCAACTTTACTTCTTCTGTTCCCCACCACCACCAAAATGGCCACCCCATAGTCAGTGGACACACCTCCTGTCTCCACATCTCCAGGTAAGCCCAGACACATCATAGGACTATCTCACCCAGGACAAATTAAAACAGAAGCCCCACTATTAAATGGCCCCCCACATACAAATACCTGGGCCAGAGGACCTGGCCCTCACCATCCCCCAAAGTGGCTCCCCCAAAGGGGTGACCCCCTTTGGTGTCACCCCTTTGGTGGCGACCCCGCCGCCACTGGCAGAACCCTATATAGCCCTGAGCAGGCAGCTCTAGGCAGATGGACTCAAGGAAACTGCCAAGTCACCCTCCTCCCCGGGCCCCAATCCTGCAAGGCCTCACTCACCTCAGCACAGCAGCCAGTTCTGGGGGGCAGATAACAGACAGGGGGGCATCAGGAGAAGCAAACAGGCAGGCACCCAGTCTCTCACCCTGGGGTCTACCTAGGAGCAGATGTTGTCTCTCCTCTTCTCTCCTGCAAGCTTCTGTGGGGCTGAAGTCACTGGCAGAACCCTATATAGCCCTGAGCAGGCAGCTCTAGGCAGATGAAATCCAGGAAACTACCAAGTCACCCTCCTCCCTGGGCCCCAGTCCTGCAAGGCCTCACCTCAGCACAGCAGCCAGTCCTGGGGCCAGATAACAGACAGGGGGGCAGCAGGAGAAGCAAACAGGCAGGCACCCAGTCTCTCACCCAGGGGTCTACCTAGGAGCAGATGTTGTCTCTCCTCTTCTCTCCTGCAAGCTTCATTTTATATAATATAAAATGAGAAACTGCAAAAACATCAGCAGAATAGATGCTTGCAAACAATGAAACAAATTGTGATCCTTGACAATGGAGGAAGTGGAGTAGAACTCTTTCCAGGCTCGGACTGGCCCACAGGGCAACAGGGCATATTCCTGGTGCGCCCACCCGGAGGGTGCATGCCCCGCCACACTCAGCAGCAGTGCATACTTCCACCCTTAAGCACCCATTCTGCTCAAAACTTGGCGCCCTCCCCACATACATCCCAACGCCCTCTCAGTGCCCCCAGTACGGCCCTGACTCTTTCTCTCCCTTTGTGTCCTTATTCTCCCAGTTTCAGCCCCCCTCCCAATACCAGGCCCTTCTGAAATCTGGTTCTACCAGTACTTAAATTATGGGAGAGGAGAGCCTTATCCAGGCATTATGTTGTGCATATGTGTACAATTGGCTGTACACATAGGGCCAATTCAGATATTTCTTGAGTCCCACATGGCACATCTGGGAGCAATTCCCTAATCACATGGCTGGGGACATTCACTGCTGCTCTACAAAGTGCATTTGGGCCATGTATAGAGGAGGAATTGTTAAGATGAACCACCCCCGACACAATTAGGGAAGGACTCCCCAGTACACCATGAAAGGGGGAGGGCATGCACACTAACATCTTTTTCTTGTGTGGTTGGCCAACAGGTGAAGTATCATCTGAACCTGCCTGTGTACATGTTTTTGTGTGAATGACTGTACATGTGCTCATTTTAAAAGGATACAGATATAAAGTGTCTGTATCTGTGTGTGTTGAACATAATGAGTGGATATCTGTACATGGGTACATTGTATACAGATTGTATGTGCACTTAACATAATGTGTGAATAGATCTGAAATAGGGGGGCAATTTATGAAATGGACTAGCTCCATCCACTTACTTTCTCCAATTTTAATCCAATGAGCGCTGTAGCCTCCTAAAAACAGTAGCTAAAGGAACTGTCACAAGGGGTTTCCCCAAGCACTGGTACAACAACAAATACATATATACCACTTTTCAACAAAAGTTTCCAAAGCAGTTTACATAGAAAAAGAAACAAACAAACAAACAGTGGGATGTATTAGACACACTCAGGGGAAATATTCTGGAAAAAGAGCCACAAAAACCAACTTCTGAACTATGCAGGCTAACTAAATTCACAGGTCCCATTGGACTATCTGGGGCAATGTGATGAGGCAAGCCACAAGGCTGATGGCTATAGGCCAGCTCCAGCCAATGAGGAAAGGTGCCTCTAAATACCAGTTGCAATGGAGCAACAGCAGGAGAGAGGGATGCCCTCACCTCTTGCCTGTGGGCTTCTCAGAGGCATCTGGTAGGCCACTGTGGGAAACAGGATGCTGAACAAGATAGGCCTTGAGCCTGATCCAGCAGGGTTGTTTGTATGTTCTATGTTTATTCCAGGACAGTATGCATCCTGGGCTAAGGATCAGCAGCTAGTAGCTGCTGCTTTAGCAGTGATGGCAGACAGTGCCCAACTTAGCATTAAAGAAGCCAGATGCACGCTTCTACTGCAAGGGCACTGGTAGGAGGGCAGGTAGAGAGCACTCAAGAGAGTGAGGCTGGTGCTGCTGGAAGGAGGTTAATATTAGAATTAATCTAGTAATGGCTACCTCTCTCAAACTGAAGGACTTCAGTACAGTATTGGGGTACATCCCAACTACTTGGGAATGGGGATGTGCGAGTTGCCAGTTTGGCTGATTCAGTTCAAATCTGGACCAGATTCAAACCAACCTGGCCTGGTCCAGCTCCAGGTCCATCTGAACCGGGTCCAGTCTGGTTTGGCCATCCAACTGGGCCAAATTGGTTTGCAGGCCGGTTTCGGGGGTATACTTGTAAAAGGGAATCCAATGAGGAATGCCCAAAGGGGGCATTCCCCATCCTAAAGGCTGGGGGGTGGGAGAGAAGGGTCTTCTGTACCTTAGCAGAGGCCAGTGGAGGCTGGCGCCGGAGGCAGTAGGGGTTGGCAGCAGGGGCTCCTCAAAGCACCCACTGGCCTCCTGAATGACAGCCCGAACTGGGCCTTCGCTGACCCAGGCTGTCTTTTAGGAGGCTGGCAGGGAGCTTGGAGGAGCTGCTGCCACTGCCGATATCTGCTGCTGGTCTCCACCGGCCTTCACTAAGTTACAGAGAGCCCTTCTCTCACACACACCGCAGCCTTTAGGATAGGGAATGCCCCCTTTACTTGGATCCTCGTCAGATTTCCTTTTACAAGCATACCCCCAAACTACCACACGGACCGGGTCTTAGAACCGGGGCTGAGCTGATCTGAATTTGGACCGGCTGAACCAGGCTGGCTTGATTCAAACCACAGTTCAAATTGAGCCAGCTCACACATCCCTACTTGGGGACTAAATCCAAGTTCTAAACAATGGCTATGGAGAGGCCTGCTAGTGGCCAAACAACACATATTTCAGCAATGAAAAACACCCCAGTCCCCCAAGGATTGAGGACTGGGTGCATGGCCTGCTTGAATTAGCAGCACATGAAAAATGGGCCCTTGTCAAGACAAATAAATCAGATAAATGGTCAAAAAAATGGACAACTTCCTTCAACTATACATACAATAAGAGCCTTAAAAAAACTTACTTATGTCTAAAGATGCAAAGGTGTGTGTTCCTGCTCTACTTTCTTTTCTTTTCCTCTCTTCCTTCTGTCTTTCTTCTCTCTCTCTCTCTCTCTCTTTCCTTCTGTCTCTCCTTTGTTTTCTCACTTCTCCCCAACTGGCATGGGGGGGAGAAGGCAGGCTTGGGGTGGGGAGGGCTGGCACAGGGAGGGGAGGGGGATACTGGGGGATACTGGTGAAAAATGTTTGTAAACCATATAATTCCTTTCAATAAAAATAGTTGGGGGGGAGGGAGAGAGAGAGAGAAGTGGTGGCATCAGTGAGGCAAGCATAGTGCACGTCATGAGGGGCAGATGAGAAAAAAGACAAAAAGGGGGCAATGTCAGCAGAATATGGCCTAAGGGGCAGGGCAGGCTATTGTGCCTTGCCTTTCGTGGCCAGCTGCACTGAGCTGCCGCAGCCACGGAAAGCAAAAAACTAGATCTGGGATAGCTTAGAAGTTGGTGGCCGGGGATTCCCCCCCCCCCCCCCAAGTACAAGAGGAATGTGGATTCTTCAGATGTTTTGTGACTCACTGTATCATGTTGAACTAGTGCAGTATCATGTGTGATTTTGGTTGGTGTACATAGCTCAGATGTTGGTATTTCAGACCTGAGTTCAAATCCCCATTCAGCCATGATACTAGCTGGATGATGCTGGGCCAGTCACTTCTCTCTCAGCCTAACCTACTTCACAGGGTTGTTGTGAGGAGAAACTCAAGTATGTAGTACACACCACTCTGGGCTCCTTGGAGGAAGAGCAGGATATAAAATGTAAAATAAATAAATAAATAAATAAATAATTGTTCTTGAAATACCATTGTATCATTTGGAATGGGTACCAGAACATGGATTTTGTGGGAGTTCTACGGCTTCTATGGATGAGGACATCTCATTCTCATCTAGTCCAATGGAACTTGTGAATTTGGTTTGTTTGGACTGCTCATTCTGGGTTCTATTTCCTTAATACAATGTAATGCCCAGAAAGGGTACCTCAGCAAGGAAGTTGTAGAGCTTTAGTGGATCACAGCATCAATCCCACCTGCTCCTATGTGGCCTGTGAATCTGACTGTATTTGATGCCCTGGAACCAGTTGTTCCAATCCATCCCCCCACCCCACCCCACAAAAGGGGTTAGGGTTGGGAAGGGTTAATACAACATTAATGTATGGATTTCATTTTCAAAATATAGTTACCATCTGTTTCTAACATAGCCCATTGCTTTTTGCACAATAATTATGTATACATTGTTTGTCCCATTCTGTTCAAGATGGGTTCTGGTTGAGAAGAGTTTAATATACAGTAAGTGTAATACTGGAAGCAGATTTGGTCTAAAATATTATTCTCAACCTTCTCCAAAGCATTCCACTCTGTGTGTGTGTGTGTGTGTGTGTGTGTGTTTTAAACATTCAGGGTTTTTTTTAGAAAGGACCTGTTCCCAGTTCTCTTGTTCCATTTTGGCTTGTACACACTCTGTTCCAGGGGTTCTCAACCTTGGGACCCCAGATGTTGGAATACAACTCCCATCATCCTCAGCCACAATGGCCTCTAGCAATCATGGCTAGGGATGATGGGAATTGTAGTCCAACAGTACCCGGGGATCTAAGGTTGAGTACCCCTGCTCTATATTAATGCTTCCCTCATACTGCAGAAGAGGTCCTCCTCACACCCCAAGATCACACCAGGAGTGTTCCCAGACAGCTATTTTGCTTTGCTTAACCACAGAAAGGCAAGTGTACATTCACATATTGTCCAGCTTTAAGTCAGAACCAGAATTTCTTTATTATGGCCCAAGGCCAGCAAAAGTCCAGCTTTAAGTCGAAATCCCTGCGAGCTATTGGGGAACACTCCATACCCAATCCGGGCTTTTCGTTGCTCATTGGACCTTAGCCCAATTTATGTCCGAGATGAAAAAAATCCACTTTTTGTGTTGATTTTTTAAGCAGATTCAAAATATCCGTAACTTGCAGTACGTCACTCCATTTAATCCTGTGGTAAAGGCTGTTGTCTGGGAAAGCTCGAGGGTGCTTTCCAGATTAGACCCTGCAACAGGTCACATCGTATCTCAGAAGTGTGCCTCCACACTTCCTGTGTTGTGACACCACAGTCCCTACGTGGACAGCAGGGTGCCATTCACATTTCTGATGCCTTGTTTCCAATTTAATTGCTGCAATATAGTGCTATGACACCATGTATCTGGCGCAAAGAGGTTGCTGGTTTTTTGGGTTATTAGTTTCCGCAAGACTGCCCCCCCGCCAGCTGTTTACGTTTCAAATACGATTTGGCTGAACGGAAGCATTTTGCTGCTTTTGAGGAGCTAATCTAGAAAGCAAACTATAGAAGAAACCATCCTAGAGCAAACCACTGCTTGCTGCTGCAGCTCCACAGCCGATGCACTGTGGTGACATACATGCTCAAGACTTCATCCCCACCACAGCCAAGCAGCCTAAGCCTGTAGATACTTACTCAGAAGCAAGTCCCATTGCATTCAATGAGACTTGCTCCCAAGTAAATATTTCTTTGTGAGTTCAGCCTTAAAAAGAAGTTTACATCGTAAAAGGATTGAGAAGATAACCATCTTCCCTGCCCCAAAGCGGCTCATAAGCGAAAAAGAAACGCAAGGGAGGGAGACACCAGCCAGAACCACTGCGATGCACAAACTGCTGGGTCCAAAATTAGGGCCTCTTGCTTCCCCCTATCTTGTGTTTCTTTTTAGAATGCCCTTTGGGGACAGGGATCCATCTTATTTATTTATTATTTCTCTGTATAAACCGCTCTGAGCCGTTTTTGGAAGGGCGGTTCGACATAGCAATACCAGGGGATAGCAGAATAGAAGAAAAAGAAATAGAAAAAATCACCAAATACAAAGATCTACAAATTGAAATTGAAAGGCTGTGGCAGAAAAAGACCAAAATAATCCCAGTGGTAATTGGCGCCCTGAGTGCAGTTCCAAAAGACCTTGAAGAGCACCTCAACACCATAGGGGCCACAGAAATCACCATCAGCCAATTACAAAAAGCAGCTTTACTGGGAACAGCCTATACTCTGCGACGATATCTATAACAATTGACAATAAAATTCTGGCATCCCAGGTCCTTGGGAAGGACTCGATGTCTGGATAAAACAAACCAGTCAATAACACCTGTCTGACTGTGTAAACAAGAACTAATAGTAAGAGAGCCAGCACTTAATGCACGGGATGACGCCCACCGAAGCGTATGCATACAAGTCTTTTAAGGTGCCACACGACGAGACTCCTTGTGTTTGTTTACCCCTCAAAAAGGTGTTTCTCTTTACCCTGCTACTAGGCTTAAGCGCAGAGAATTCCCGCAGGGAGCTCACATTTCCAAGACTAGGGTAGGTAGGTCATCCTAGGGAAATAAGAATTACCTGCTCTAGTCCGCCTCCCTTTTAAAAAAAGAACAGAAAAGAAAAGAAAACTATTTCCTTTTCCTCTTCAATGATTTCCTGCCGTCGTTTTCGCCTCTTCAGAAGGCGATGCTCTCTAGAAGAGGCGGCAGCAGCAACAGCCGCAGCCAGGTAAGAAATGCACAAGTCTTTTCCCGGGACAGCTCTAGACATTTGTAGTCTTCCTCTTGTCCTGCCTGAGGGCTTCCGGACAAGGAAGAAAGGAGGGAAACCGCCAGTGAAAGAAAGGATTGTGCTTCATTTTCAACTGTTTTCCCCAGTCCCTCTTCTTCTTTTCGAGAAGAAGGGTTGGCTTGGCTAAATTGCCAGCCTGGCAGGAGGAGGAGCTGGGGAACGGCCTGCAGTCATCATTCTCCCAGGTCCTACACTCAGCCGGAATCTTTCACACTTCTTTCCCGAGGAGAACAAGATGCCTGCAGGGTAGGGTCTGATGATCCTTCACAGAGAGGATCTTCCCGTGTCTTCAGAGATAAAGGCCGGTAGAACAAGAATGTTGACTCTATCTTGCTGTGAGGCTGGAACTGGGCAATACAGTACCTCTGTGACTATTTCAGCCAGGGCAGCCCTGCCCTCTCATTTCCTATACTCAAGACCAGAGATTTCTTTGACAGGAGTGTGCCTTTAATAGGAGTGTGTCAGGCAGAAATTCTGCTAATGCAACGGTCCGACACACAAATATCTCTTGATGGGAAGAGCTGAAGTTGTTGAATTCTTTCTGCCACTCATATGGCTGTTGATGGCACAGGATTTTCAACAATAAATGTAGTGATATTCCCTAAAGCAAGGATTCAGATTGCCAGTTCATAGGCTTTTTCTAAAGCATTAGCTGTTGCTGTGCTTTTAAGAGCAGCCTCACTGGCAGAAATTCAACAGGTTAAGCTGTTTCCAGCCCTTTGTGGAGATACAGTGATGGGAAATGCCCTTTGCCTGTTCTTTCTGGTGTGAAAGGCATGGTGGGAGAACAGGAGGAAAACAAATTAAAGATTTCACACCCAAGGACAGAACGAGCATTAGGTCTGCCAGTGTGCTAGGGGATTTTAAAAAGTTGAATGTTATTAGACGAGCATATTTATTTATTTATTTTGGTACGTTGCAAACTAACTTCCCCTGTGAGCTGAGAGTTGTGGCCAAAGGAGGTGGCTCTGTTTCCTTGGCCTATAAAAAGACGGTAAAGGGAGAGCTGCAGCTAGTGAGGGAGAGGCTTCCTAAACACCTATATTGGGCAGGAGCGATATAGGAAGGTGATGAAAGGCATCATCTCATACTGCATGGGAGATGACAATGGTAAACCCCTCCTGTATTCTGCCAAGAAAACTACATGGCTCTGTGGTTGCCAGGAATTGACACCAACTCAATGGCACAACCTTTCCTTTTACTTTAGTTTTCACTTACTGGGTTACTTTTTGTATCCAGCTATTTTCTGTTCTAACATTTATACAGGTTGTCCAAATTACAGGTAAGTATCTATTCTTCTTTTTTCCTGTACTTAATTCATTCATAATTTACTTGTTCCAGTAGTGCATCAGTCTGTTGTACTATCATTGGTGGCATGTTAACTTTCCAGTACTATTTCTTTGCAGCCAATACTAAACATCTAATCCTTCCTTTTTAAAGGGCCCAGATAGCTTATTCTGGGGCATATTAATGACTGACAATAATGCAAAAGACTCTAGCAGGACATTAATCCAAATGTAGACCTCACTGCAGATCTGTGATGTTACTGGGTAGCTCGTATGTGTTTATGTAGACATCTTGATGGCACCTAAAGTAGTTACCCTTGCTTTGTCTCTGAGACAATGTCCAGTTGAACCATATCCTAATTGTGTGATCAGATTTTAAACCAGATTGCTGTTGCCATGTGGTCATAGGATATTTTTTGTATGCAGATTAGCAGAGGCCACTTTCAGAAGTGTGAGGGTGGAGTCAGAAAGGGAAAGGGAGGGGAAGAAAATGGAGTTGATTCTGAATAAACTCTAATGCTGAGCCTTAGTGGGAATCAGAGATTTGGAGTGGCAGGGAGATAGTCTTTGAACAAGTATTCTCCCTGGGAGAGTTACCAGATGCCAAGATGGGCATGGCTCCTGTGTGCTAAATGGCTGTGCAGAAGAAGGAATTTTGGCAAATAACACTTGTTATGTATGGATGAGAAAAGCTTCACTTGTCAAAACTGTTATCCAGAATATTGGAAGAGCCCCATCATCCTTGATACTTGGTTACCCTAAGCATATGCAGTTTGGGAGCAGGAGTCTCTATTTCAACTCAGAGGAGCTTCTACAGGCTCCCCTCCCTCAGGGCTTTTAAGAAACACTTAAAGACCCATCTTTTTAAAGGGGCTTCTTAGTTTTTATTCTTTGTCTTCTTCTAGTGTCTTAATTTTTTAATTTTAAAATTAATTGAATCTTGTTGTTTTTTTAACTGAATTTAATTTGCTTTATATTGTTTTATCCATTGCATTGTCTTTGTGAATCATCCCAAGTAGTATTGTGCTGGAGAGGCAAGATACAAATATTTTAAACAAATTAAACAAGTAAACATCCTTGTAGTAATGTATTTGACATCTGCATCTAGCTTCCTTGCTTTCCATCATGCAAATCTCTGAATGTTGTGTCCACACAGATCATAATTTCACTGAGCAGGATCACATTGTTTCTGGCCTGAATTTCAACTGCTCCTCTCTCCTTGTTTGCAGTACATACCAATGCCAGAGAATGACCCTGCCGTGTTCACCTCCAACACTCTGCCCTCTGACCCCCGTCTCCTTGTGACTGTGACCAATGCCTATGTGGGCACTCGTGTCTATAGGGACATCCTCCATGTGAATGGCGTGTATAATGGAGCCGTGGGGGACACGCATCGTGCTGACATCCCCAGTCCTATCAATGTCCGGATGAATGTGGCTGCTGAGGACAGGCCAAGTGAGACATTCTCTTTAGACACAAGGACAGGTAAGTGCCAACAATGTTCTCTCCTCCTGCTGCTCTTTGTGGCCTTTGCTGCAGTCCCTCTAGAACTGGGCTGTTTAAGCTTACACCAAGCACAGACTTCAGGATTTTGCTTTGAAAGCAAGCCCAGCACCTTTTAAGGAGTATATTGGACATCGAGTTTCAGGATTAGGCATCCTGGGATCAAATCTGCCCTCAAGCATGAAGCTCACTAGGTGATCTTGGGCCAGTCACAAAATTTCAGCCTAACCTGTTTTGAAAAGAAGCTTAAAAGGAGACGAGGATATGTTTTTAATTGAAATACAAAGTGATCAAAATTTAGAGAATATTATTCCATCTTCCCATATGAATGGATTATTGTAACATTTTGTAAAGTTCCTAATAATAGCCCATGTGGACATTCTTTTGTGAACATCCTTTTTTAAAATCACATAATATAATTATTACATTTTAGGCTGCATTTGGACTTTCTGGCCCCAACAGTTACTTTAAATGAAACTGAGATCCTTGCATGACTAAATGTCTAAATTTACAACAGAATTTAGAGAGAAGCATTTGGAGAGCATAAATATATGCTGATCACTCTCTTTTGCCTGCAGGGACCTATGTACACATGATCCAGTGCTCTGGTTATACAGCCACTCATAAGATCTATGCCCACCATTCCCTTGTTCACCTTCTGGCCTTCAGCATAACCATTCAGAAATCAACTCTTGAACCTCAGCCCATTACTGTGAACCTCCAGGCCCAGTTCACACCAATGAGTCCTGATCTGGATTTGCATAGAAAGGCAGATTTCCAGGGAGCTCAGTGAGTATTATTATTATTATTGGGAAGTTTTTCTAAAGCCTTAATTGAAAAGGTCCTCCATCCAGTGGACTTTACAAATAGTGGCAACTAGGTATTCCCTGTATTTTTGAATGGGCCCTGTTTCCTGCACTCAGAACCTGGTGGTGCAATGCTAAGGAACACCTTGCATCCCAGTAATTTGACTGGGTCTCAGAGCAGCCAAGTCTGTCCAGATTCTCTGCTCTTGGACCGCCCCCCCCCCATCTGACTAGGCAAGAAGCCAATTATTTGCAACTAGTTTAACCTGTGCAGAGCATCTGAATGCTGGTACTTGATTGCTCCCCTCACTCCCTGCCACAGCCCCCCTCACCTCTAGAGATCTCTCCACCCTCACCTGAGCCGCACTCCTCCTCCTCCTTCTCCATCCCTTTACTCCATCTCCCTCACCCCTCTTGCTCGCAGCTGCAGCCTTGCTGGCGCCTATTGGCCAAGCTGCAGCCCCCTATCCCCAGAGACCTCCTCACCCGAGCCCTGCTCCTGCACCTCCCTACAGGAGCAGCAGCAGCAGTTAACTGGGCCCTTCCTCGCTGCCTCCACCACCATGGCTGCTCGTTCCCCTTAGGCCGCTGGCAGGCCTGGGCCTGTCCCTTGCCTGCCTGCCTGCCTCTGCCAATGGCCTCAGTAGCCCCAAACAGTAGCAGTGGTTGAATGGGCCCTTCCTTGCTGCCAGTAGGTGCAGCCCTGGCCACTTGATCCCCTCAGGCCGCTGACAGACTCCGGGCAGTTCCTCACCCTTTTCTCTCTCTTCCCCTCTCTCCTTTTTCTCTCTTTCTCTCTCCTCCACTCGCTCTTCCCCTCTGTCTTTCCCCCCTCCCCTCTCTCGCTCCCTTCCTGAGTTAATAGATCTTGTTTCCTCATCTAATTCACACAACAGCAGCCTCCTCCTGAAGGGGCTCTTTTTTCCCTCATGACCCCGTTCTTGCAGACCCCTGCCCACTATCCTTTTATCGAGAGAGATATTCCCCTGATTCTCTCCGGCGCTCCCCCACCCCGCTTCTCAGTGGCTGGTGGCTTGCTGCGCCACTGCTCTCCCCCCCGCCCGCCGTGGCGGGCCATTCGCCAGGCCACCACTTCTCTTTGGCGGCAGCTGGCCATTTGCTGGGCCTCTGATTCTCTCAGTCCCCCCGCCCCCGCTTCTCAGCAGCTGGCAGCTTGCTGACATGGTTCCATGCTCTAGATTGGGTGAAATATTCCGAGACGAGCATGACATACAAACCCACCAATCTTGGCATATCTTTCTTGAGACTGGAATTAGGGCTCTTGCATGTGCCCAGGACTGCAGCCACTTGGATCAACTGCCGGTTCCACACTACATGTGAACCCGGCCTTTGTGATGGATGAGGTGAAGCCTCCGGTGGGATTAATGGGAATGGTGGGAATAAAAATTGAGCTTTTAATCCTTTTGTGATCTCCCCATGACTTTCCCCCCTCTGTGCATTAGTTATCTCTGTGGGAAGACATTGGTCCCTGAAGTGGAGGGCGGTCCCCAGCCTACTGTCCACATGATCTGGACTCCAGTGCCACAGTCGGTGACTCTCTCTGGGGAGGAAAAGGAGAAGAGTTGGGAGTTCCTCACTGCTATAGCTGAGAGCGAAGAGGATGTGAAAAGGAGCTTTAGTGAAGGACTGTCACTTATTCTTTCTGGTGCTTTGTACGAATCTCACACCCAGGCATGGGTGGAGCTCTGGGAAGGGTGCTTTGTAGAGGTTGATGGGCCTCTTCCACTGAGCCAGGCCATCTATGGATGTCTCTA
The DNA here is from genome assembly GCF_027244095.1 of Hemicordylus capensis. Classification (NCBI taxonomy): domain Eukaryota; kingdom Metazoa; phylum Chordata; class Lepidosauria; order Squamata; family Cordylidae; genus Hemicordylus; species Hemicordylus capensis. Next base: position 138,056,139 of record NC_069657.1, on the reverse strand, counting down.
TTACCTGTTAAGTGCAATTCCTTCCCTGGGTTCGTCTGACTTTCTGTTCTCTGGAATCAGCCCTGGCGGCCTTTCTAATGGCACACAAGGTGAAGATTACTGGGGCCATGTCTTCTGGGACCAGGTGAGTGGAAATGTACCAGAGCCTCTCTATACAGAGAGCCGTGGAGAGTCAAATATGTCCTTGGCAAGCCAGCCAGAGAGGGAGACGTAGCTCTGTACTGAGCAGATTCTCCCCGTTTCGCTGGAACCTCACTGTCTTGGGAGTTCATTGAGCTTTTTTTGCATCATTGGCAGGAGCCCCTAATAGTGTATCTTTCCAGACTTTTCCCTTTGGCCGAGCCTTTCTCACTCTGTATGAATTGCCCCATGTACACTTACAGTTTAGCGTACTTAGACCTTAGCCTGAAGCTTCGTCAGATGCATAAAATGGAGCACAGAAAAATCCCCCCCCCGCCTTAAAGCAGCAAAAGGGGAATCAGGGGCTCTCTGGAAACACCCCCACACACACACACACATACAGATGGGCACCCTTCCTATTAATCCCTGATGTGAAGGGACTGTCTGTTCAGTGGCTAAGGAAAGATGTGCTACAGAAGCCCAAAGGCATATATATCTTTTTCATTCATAGCATTGTTCATCTGTCAGGGCTGAGCCCTGGGCATGTGGTTAAGAGTGAACTAACTAGAGCAGCCATTCCTGGGTTAGGAGGGTGTGAGTGTGGAAGGTCGCATGCTGTTCTGTCTTCCAAGAAATGTGGATGCTGCAAGAAGGTACTTCTCGTTCTCTCTAAATGCAGAGATGACCATGGAGGAAGAGGCCCTCAGCTACCATTTCCCAATCATTTCCCTCCAACAGCACTAAGGATCCTGTGGGAGATAGGTGGGCAATCTTTGGCCAGTCACTTCACCACCAGAGGGGAATATCAGCAGTAGCATGGTAGTCAATGCTGGGTTTTAACCAACACACACACATGCCATCTGCATGCTTGAAGAAATGGGAGTAGACCTACCTGTTTTGCCCTAGTGTCTAGTAGGTGCCACCCTGCCAAAGACTTGCTCAGGTGTTCTTGGAGCTTCAAATGATATACATGTGGGAATTTCCTGTAACATCTGTGTTCAGAGGGAGAGAGAGAACAAAATACAACAACATATATTGTAGATTATAGAATGCTGGGGAGATTACTCTTGCTGGGGAATATGTGGGTGTTGTAAGAATGATTAATCTCTCATATTTAATAAGTGTGTATGTGTTGTCTTTTTTTGTTAAACACAGGATACCTGGATGTACCCAAACATCTTAATTTTCTACCCAGAAGCTGCTCGTGCTATCTTGAAATACAGGATCCGAACACTAGAGGGAGCCCTGTACAATGCTAAGGAACAAGGATACAAGGTAGAAGAAGCACAACAAGGAAAGAAAGAGAGGCGAGGGACCAAACCAGAGAGTAATGCAGAGTTGTTTCTTGACTGCTTTTAAACGGACAAAGATGGTTTTCTTTTTACTTTCCAGGCAGGGCTTTTCTAAAAAGTTTAGCCCTCAGCAAAAAAACAAAAACAAACACACGCACACGCACACACACTATGAAGCATGAATATATGTTAGTAAGTGGGTATAAAATTAGCAGTGATTATAACCACGTCAGTTCTTGCACTCTAAGAGCAGGTTGAGGAAGTCAGGCAACTCCACTTGTTTCCGAGTCAGCATAGTGGAATCCTAGATATGTTGCATTCTCCAGAGGCATCCTGAATGTGTTGTGTTCTCTGTGGCACCCCAAGATGAGTTGTGTGAGAGTTCACCCATCTTAGAAATAACCTTGGGAGAAATGAGCAGGAGAGGCCTTAATGTGGATGTCTTACTTTGTTTGGAGTTCTGTTCTTCCACTGTGAGAGTTGATCTATCAGCCCACCATGTCATAGCATCTCCCTTACAAACAAAACAGAGGATGTTTTTAAGAAGAGTATCTAAAGGCTGAGTCCTGCTGCTGAATCCTCCTTCCTCACCTGTCTCCTCCAATGGGAGGAAAGGGGACCTGGAGGGGGGAAAGGCCCATCCTGCCAGATCTTCCAACAGGGTAGAACTCTCTCCCTTCTGACTCCCCTTGGAGATGATAAGATGAGCAAAGAAGCCGAATGGTGTCTGTTTGCCTGCTCCATGTATGAATGGGATATGCAGAAACAGCAGCTGGACAATTGTGAGTGAGAGCTCTAACCAGGGGTGTAGTGGAAGGGGGTTGCGCAGGGACAGAGCACCAGTACTTCTCAGCTTCTCTGGCTGTTGGGATGGGCATGGCCATGGGGGCTGTCATGGAGAGCGCTTACACTTCTGAATTTGCGGCTACACCACTGGCTCTAACAGAACTTAATTGTGCTTCTCATGCCCGTTGTCTGGTTAACCTTCATACCACATAAATTTCAACAGTACTGCCACTTGTATTATCTTCACAATATGATTTCTATGAAAGGGATTGTGCAAAGTCAGCCATGATCCAATTTCCAGTATGACCTTCAGGAGTGCACAGGGAACAAGTTCCCATGGATGTCATGCGTTTGGAATCGCTCATAGAACTAGGAAGTCTCTTTCTGCATTATTAACCCTGCCCTTGCCCATAGTGTGTCCTGGCCTGCTCAACATGCTGTCCTTCTGGCAGGGTGCAAAGTTCCCCTGGGAGAGTGCAGCAACGGGTCGAGAGGTCTGCCCTGAAAAAGTGTATGGAGACCAGGAAATTCACATCAATGGAGATGTGATGCTGGCGTTTGAACAGTATTACTACATCACACAGGTAACTCTAGCACATCTTGTGTTGTACAGGAAAGGGTGTGGGTGTCACTGGCTTGGGACTAGCATCTCTTGCATTTCAGCTTAGTACAATATCGGGATTTGTGGTACCGTATCCAGAAACGAGCAAGTCAGTTTCAACAGCAACATCACTTAGGCCACAGTCCTAACAGTGCTGCCAGTTAACATGTCTTGTGATGTTTGCTTCTCTTCATGCATCCCCTCTTGCCCTAAACCCCCTTATCCTAGGACAGGAGGTTGAACTTGATGGCCCACTGAAGCCCTCCTCCCTGTGTGATTCTAGGATCTGAAGCTCTTCCAGCAGGAAGGAGGCTGGGACGTAGTCCGTGCTATTGCTCAGTTCTGGTGCAGCCGGGTGGTGTGGAACCCGGAAGAACAGAACTACCACATCACTGGTAAATTTATAAGAAAGGACTCCTTAAAGTGGAAATCTTCTGCCCTTCCAGCAAGACCTCTTCATCCTCCATGTACACCACACCTGTTTGGATAGACACTGTGGGACCTGTGTTTCCTGAAAAAGTTGTGTTCCCCACCCAACGTGGCCTACAGTCCCTGCTATCAGGTTCTCCTGTCATTCAGACGCAGGATGGTTGTATTTGGTTCACGTGCCTCTTTCAGAATGGTTCTCTTCTCTTTTGTCCTCGCCTGATCTCCAGCTTCTACTGCACTTGGCATCCATGCACTACTTCATTCCTTCCACTTAGTAGCATGGTGATGTGAGGCATTTTCACTGTCTCACCCAGGGCTGCTCAACTTTGACTCTCCTGCAGATGTTGGCCTACAACTCCCATAATCACTGACTATTGGACATTGGCTGGGAATTATGGGAATTGCAGATGGAGGGCTGAAGAGGAGCAACCCTGGTCTAACCACTGAGATCAGTCAGAATTCTGTGCATTTAGTTGCAATGGTGTGTTTGTGAAATCTGCTGAATGTTCAGCCAGATTCTGGGAATCTCAGCTTTCACTTCTTTTTATGTTGTCAAAAGTGGGTATCTCTGAAGTAGAATCTACTTCCCATAACCATCTCTCCTCACACCTAGCAGGCCTGCACAACATAAGGCCCAAGGGCTGGATTTGGCCCACAGAGACTATTTTACTGGCCTCCGGGTATCCTGCAGCAACACAGGAGCTGGAAACTGCCTTATAGCGCCATCCTGTGTATGCTTTCTCAGAAATATGTTCCATGGTGTGCCCAGTGGGGCTTACTCCCATGTAAGCATGCCTAGCATTGCAGCCTGAAAGCAACAACAATTTAGGGAAATGACTTGGCATTTGTTTGGGGCTGGCATGCACTCTAGGGGCCCCACTGATTGAACAGGGACAGGACCTATCTCTGTCCACTATCCTTGGTTAAAACTATGGGTCCATTGATAGGGGGAATAGAGCCACAAGTAACTAATAATATTTTTAATGTAATAATGTGCTAAGAACAGCACGCCATGTTGATAGGGGGAATAGAGCCACAAGTAACTAATAATAGTTTTAATGTAATAATGTGCTAAGAACAGCACACCATGTTGTGGATGGTTCCGGCCCACCAGGGCATTTGAGTTGTGCAGCCCTGGCCTACAGGCTCTGAATGGAATGCTAATTGCTCCTTCCTCTTTTATTCTTCTCTTGTTCTTCAAATGAGCTGTTTTCCCTTTTCTCCTTTTCTTTTCTTTTTTTTTGGGGGGGAGGGGTACTTTACATGTGGAACAGATAATCTGGTACATGAGTTTGGTTTTTTAAAATATAAATAAACATGATATTTATTTACCGTATTTCTAAACCACCTGATATGTACATTTATAGGTAGTGTAATAATGATCAAGTTGAACTCCAAAACCAACTCCAGGAAAGGGTGAGGTGGCATCTTAATTGGCACAAGAACTAGCCAATCAGTCCTGTGCCAACTGGGCTGCAAACTTGGAGAAGAGATTTCATCTGAGCTTGGTCTGGGGGAGAATATTGTATTACAGTGAATGTGGTTCTAGAGTGGATTCACAACTGAAATCTTGCATATCTGCAAACATCCTTTAAGGAATGTTTCTGGGCTCTGAAGAGAAGTGTGGAACTGTTTGGACAGGGACTAGAGTGGGGCAGGTCAGGAGGGGCCTCGTTCTCTGCATGGCCCTCCTTGCCTCTTCCAATTTCTAGCAGCAGAAGAATGAATTATGGAGAAATTACAAGTATATGCTAACAGACACTAGCCAGCAAAATTTTAGTCCTGTCACAGAATCTGGTTTTTCTTGGCTTGTACTTTAACCTGAATAGAATTTGAATATTTGTTGGCTCTGAATTTGAATATTTGTGTAATTATTTTTGTTTGCTCCTTATGACTGTTTGTGGTGGGTGGAAATGCAGAGTCTGCTTAAAACCTCTGAAGCGTATCCTCTTCCTAGGTGTCCTTCCCCCAGATGAGTATCATTTTGCTGTGGATAATTCTGTTTATACGAACGCTATTGCCCAGCGAAGGTAAGGGACTTGCAGAAATACTCTCCAATCATTGTTTAGGTCTGCCTTCATTCTGCTTTATTTTTGGAGATGGCCCTTAGAGCATACAAACGGCGATCCCCATTAACTGAGTACTTTCTCCAGAATAGGGATGTGCACAAACTGAAGCTTGTGCACAGATTCAGCACTGCGGGGAACGGAGTGGCAAGTTGGATCTTTAAAAAGGAGGAGAGCAGGTCCTTACCTGCTATCTGCCACTGCATGGAGCTTCCTGCTGTGATAGCACTGGCCCCAAGAACCCACACGTGGCACTGCTATGGACATGCGCTAGCACATACTTAGGTTCTTGGGGGCAGTGTTACAGACCAGGCCTGATCTATATACTAAACATGCTCATTAGCCAGTATATAAAATAGGTCTGGACCATAATGTCACCAACGTGACCTTGTTCTTTTATATTAGTGACCATGTGTGATCTGGATTGCGAAGAAGGAAGGAGGTCGAACCAGTCGTCAAAGAGGTTCAATGGGCTTTATTGAGTATAAAAACTAACAACATAATCTAGCAAAGCAGAAAGCAGGACACTCTATTAATAGTAGCAACAGTATTTAAACAGAACATCCTAACCAGTACCAATATATTCCACAGTGTGCCTAACTGACATATGTGTGTGCAATTAAATCTTCCTAGAGCCTAGTACGGTTTAGATACAGGCGGAAAAAGGGGGAGGGAGGAAGGAAGGCTCAGGGCTGGTATGGTTTTGGGGATTCAGAAATTAGTAGGGGGGAGAGGTGAAGGGTGTAGGAGAAGGGGAAAGGATGAGGGAATTCCAGGTTTGTATGAGCCGCATATTTACCCAGGCTTGAGAATGGTGGATCTTTCAGCTGAAGAGGAGAGACTGTAGCTGGGAGCAGCAACAGAGCGATGGTCTGGCTTCTGGTGGTCAAGCAGACAGTTTGCTCAGAGCGAGGCAGAGAGTTAAGGTGCCATGGCTGGGGGAAAGTCTTGACTTCTCACTGCGCAGTAGACGTCACAGACAGTTCCTGTTCATGAGCAGAGTTCCTGAGCAAATCTTGCTGTAGGCACAAGATAGCTAGCGTGTGAGCAGAATGCCCGTAGGCATTGAACTGCTAAACTACCATGTCCAGAGACTCTTTCTTATAGTGGTTCCATCCTTTGATGTCCATTTTTAGTCTTCTGGATCACAAAAGGCATTTATTCCTGCTATCCTCAGAATATTGTCTTTTAATTACCAAAATTAGCTCAGGATATTTGGTCAGTTCAGAGAGATCTCAGTCTTCTTCTGTAAACTGTTATCTTGAGGAGGGGACAAAGTCCAAAAGCAAATCTGCATCCCAGATGTGCTAGCCTGATCCCAGAAGGTGTTAAAAGTTAGCAATTAGTGAGAGGGAGTTAGTTCTATTTGTGTGAGACATTATTTCTTGTATACCTCTATCTAGTGTGTATTTGCAACAAAAGAATATTCAAATTATCATCAAAAGGGTAAGCATGAGTGAGGCAAGTTAATCAACACATTTGACTTAAGGCAGAAGCATCCTGTTACTGGACAACAGGTTAATTTCAGCAGTGTGAGACTGGTAATTAAGCCTGACCCATTGTCTCAGTGAGTTTCCACAAACCCTGATAAACAATGCTAGATTACCCCTGCCTCTACAAATCAATTACCAAGCATTGCCCAGGCAGATCTAATTGAACTCTTAATAAAATGAAATCAGACACAGGCCTATATATGTATTAATATTTTGGGGTGCTCATAACAGCAGTGTCATTGTGGCAGCATTGTGGCAGTGCCATTGTGGCAGCAGAGAGCAGGTAAGGACCTGCTTTCATCCTTTTAAAAGATCCTGTTTGCCACTCCTCTCTCTGCGGTGTCAAACCTGTGCATGAACCTTGGTTTGTGCACACCCACAAAATAATGCATTGCTTTTGGGGCAGCCCAGTCCTAAATGGCTACTCTCACTGCAGAGGCAATGAAACAACTCTGCTCCATTCACCACTTCAAAATTTTTTAAACTCTGTACTGCCTTAAGGCCACCTAATGGCACAGTGGGGAAATGACTTGATTAGCAAGCCAGAGATTGCCAGGTCGAATCCCCACTGGTATGTTTCCCAGACTATGGGAAACACCTCTATCGGGCAGCAGCGATATAGGAAGATGCTGAAAGGTATCATTTCATACTGCGTGGGAGATGGCAATGGTAAACCCCTCCTGTATTCTACCAAAGACAACCACAGGGCTCTGTTGTTGCCAGGAGTCAACACCGACTCAACGGCACACTTTAACTTTACAGCCTTAAGAGGGACATAAGATTGCACTGTGGTGGATTGAGAAGGAGGCTGGCCACTGGTTATTATATTAGAATATGATTTCTTGTCACCTTTCAACTTGCCTATGCCTGGTGGTATAAATTATTTTCTTGTTGATGTTGAGGATGGTTTGCCACCCTAATCTAAGGAAGAAAATGCTCCTTTTTATAGAGATGTCTGCTATAATTCAACTGAACTCTGTAAAATTGCTTCCAGTTGGAAGATCCTGTAGGCGTTGAGTGTGCTGATCTTAATGAGCCACACACACACACACACACACACACACACACACACACGTGCAAAATAAATACTTTATTTCAAGATTCAAACATGTTTTGAACCAAAGTTCTTTTTCAGAGTAACAGCAAAATAGAGAGGCTGTGCCATTTCCTTGTGCTGATTTCACTTGTCCAAGTGGCAGAGTTTGGTGAACTTCCATGTTGCCCTTTGCCCTGTCCTAGCTATGTTTATAGCTATAGAGATTTCTGTCCTAGCTATGTTTATGTCAGATGTCCAGATACCAGTTACTGGGAAGGTCCCTCCCCAACATCTGGAGAGGCTGTGGGTACCAGGAGGGAGGGAACAAGGAGGAGAGGCTTTCTGAGCATAGAGAGGTGCGCAGACAGCCCAGGTAGCAAAATAAAGATGAGGGATTTATTTATTATATTTGTACACTGCCTCAGACTTCTGTCTATGGATGGTTTACAGCAACATAAAACAGATTAAAACCTTAAAACCACAAGTCTAGTTAAAAAGTTTGGGTGAATAAATGTGTCTTTAGACGGAGACTTTCTAAAAGTTGTAAAAGATCGGGAGGCACATTCCAGAGTCTTGGGGTGGCAACAGAGAAGACCTGTCCCTGTGCAGCCACCAGAGGAGACCAACTGCAAATGAACCTTTCCAGATGATCTCAATGGGCAATGGGGCTCATAGTGAAGAAGATGTTCTCTTAAATAATCTGGGCCTAGACTATGGGAAACACCTATATCGGGCAGCAGCAATATAAGAAGATGCTGAAAGGCACCATCTCGTAGTGCATGGGAGATGGCAATGTATTCTACCAAAGAAAACCACATGGCTCTGTGGTCGCCAGGGGCTGACACCAACTCAACGGCACAACTTTACTTTAAGTTGTTTAGGGTTTTATAGGTTATAACCAGCACCTTGTATTTTGCATGGATATTATTACGCTGAAGCCTGGGCATTATCCATCCCCCATTCATCCCACCCCCCACAGACATGCATTTCCAATTTCGCACTGAATACGGCCCAAACCATGAAACGTTTCTAAGCTGGGTGGTGATCACTTGAGAATCTTTCCCCAGCTTGGTTCATGTGCAGTACAACTGTTCTCATTTAAGTGTTGCCATATTCCCTTCAGTTAGTGCTGGAGAATACACTCATCACCTACTTGCCAGAGTGTCCTCCTGTTAATTCGGATATAATTCCATTATGACCTGGGAATATTGTGATAATAGAACCCCTATTGTCTGCCCCACCACCATTTCTTTTAGTCCTCTTTGCTTGGCTGTTCAATTAAACTGACAAGTCACCTCAGGTGGTGGAGGATTAAAATTTAAATATAATTGCTGTGTGAACTTGAACTGGTGCAGGTATACATGCCCTTTTTCAAAGTGTGTGTGTGGGGGAGGAGTGCTCATGAAATTGACAAAGCTTCCCTCTGGCCTTCTTTGTTTTCATTGGAGACCACTTCTGACCAGTTTATTTATTTTATATACCACCTGACTCCAAAGGCTCTAGTCAGGGATGGGGAACCTTGGCACTCCAGCTGTTTTTGAACTACAACTCACAATTGTGGCTGGGGATGGTGGGAGTTGTAGTTCAAAAACAGCTGGAGTGCCAAGGTTCCCCATCCCTGATGGTTGAAGGACCAAAAATGGGCCTCAGATGGAACTCATCTGTTCACAGATTTGTTTTTAATGCAAACAAAAGTTTGAAATGCAATTGTGAATCCTGCATAGCTGTCAATAAATTTTAAAACCTGTTAACATTTTAAAATTGCATTTCTGTTTTTCACACATGCCCACCACCCACACTGCAAAGGAAGCTCAAAAGCACTTTAAATGGCACACATGAAAATTGTTTAACACAACAAGGTGTTGTCTTAGTTTAGTATAAAATTGTTGTCTGAATGCACCTTAGATTTAAATGGGTTCAAATTTTAAAGCTGCTCTGTGCCTAATACAGCATTGAGGCTGAAACATTAAAAAAACATTTGAGGGGAGGAACATGATAACCCCTTTTAAAACAGACACAGAGGGAACTGTACCCTTAAATGCTTCTTTAATGCCTTCTGTCCTTCATACCCTTTCTGATATTGTGGAAGTCTGTCTTTCCCATTTATACTTGTCTGCTTTGCCAACCCAGCCTGCCTCTCCTTTCCAGTTTGAGTTTTGCAATTGACTTGAGTTCGCAATTGCATATTCCCATCCCTGAAGAGTGGAAGGAAGTTGCGATGAAAATTAAAGTGCCATTTGATAAAAGCAGGGCCTACCACCCGGAGTTCGATGGGTACTCCCCAGGTGAGTGAATACAGGAGAGAGAGGAGGCGGCGATGCATATAGCCCCTTTATATCTGTTGCAATGCAGGACAAATCATTCACATAACATGTCTGGCTTCATAACCATTTCTCCTCTTTTAAGAAGTCTGTACTGCTTGTATTGATGCACTGTGCATCAGAACAGGCTCAGGAAGAGACAATCAATACCTTTTGCATACCAAGGAGCTTTCTTCCCCCTGCCCCTGTATTCTGGAAAACTTTTAGCTTTTTGGAGCTCCTCACAGTCTCAAACTAGCAGAGACGGAGGTCTGCATGTGCACAGCAATATCAAATATGGGAGCTGCACACAGGCACAAGACTTTGACTACTTGTTTCATATGGCTGGGGTGGAGCATGCAGGTGGAGATGTTCAGAAGTCCTGATTTGTTTCTTCCTGGAAAGGGCTTTATAATCAGTTTTTATATGTCATTGTATGATTGAATGACTGTACATGTGTTCATGTTAAAAGTGAATTGGGAAAAAGGTCCCCTCAGTGCAGAGTTCAGGTAGGAAGTATACAGCTATACATTCTTTAAACATAAGATGTATACACAACTGCATGTGATTGTTGTAAACAATCATCATAGGATTGTTGTGAACATAAATACAGCCACGTACACTGCTCTGGGATCCTTGGAGGAAGATACTGCTTTTCAACAAAAAGTTCTAAAAAAAAAGTTTGCATAGAAAAAGAATAATAATGAGATGGTTCTCTGTTCCCAAGGGACTCGCAGTCTAAAAAGAAACACAAGAGAGGCAACAGCCTCTGGGGGGGATATAGGGCTGAATCGGGGCTGAATATAAATATATATTTATATTTCCCATTTATGTCAGTGGTGCACTATAGACTAACACAAGCAAAAATTTTAAAAAGCAAGTTCCTGCCCTGAGGAGCCTACAGCCTAATTTTCAGCTGAGGGAGGGGAGGAAGGTGAAGATAGTGTGTGCCAAGCCCAAATAACATTCTCTTAGGCTTAAGGTTGGTAAGTGGCTGTGATGAGAAATCTATTTATTTATTTATATTTATTTATTTATTTAGCAAATTTATTAACTGCCTGACTTCCTTAGACTTGAGGCGGTTTACATAATTAAAACAACAGCAGGACACACACACACACACACACACACACACACACACACACACCCCACCCCTAAAAGCCTGGCAGAATAGATAAGTTTTCAGAAGTTTCTTAAAGGACAGAAGGGAGGGGCATTAGGAATCTCAGGAGGTACAATTAAGAGATTCAGTCTCAAATAAATGTGAGGCTGGATGGGATGGGATACAGTACGGGCAGGAAGCAAATTATAATCATGCAGGAAATGAAATGACCATGAAAGGAACATTGTAACTACTGACCTCTCTCCAATTTGGGAGTGCTAGAAAGAGAGGCTGCTTCTCCTTCATGTATACTTTTAAAAGACCCATATTAGGATCTCATGCGCCAAGGACAGGTCTGTAATGTTTGAGTAATTTCTCCACTCTCTTACCTACCTTTGCATGTTAAGTGATTAAGAGTCAAAGAACAGTCTTGGATGTTAATACAGCAATTTCCCAGCATAGGTCACCATACATAAATCTTGCTCTGAACACTGGCTGACACATGATGGGACTTTCATTCCAATGGGACTACTTTGAGTAATTTTCTTCATGATGACTTTCTCTTTTTGCACACTGAAAAGAGCAGTTAAATGCTCCCTTTGTCAGCTTGTCCATGAGAGCACTTGCTTGTTAGGCAAAATGTTTATGTTGCGTAACGTGTGTTGTCTTGAAAAATAGTCCCTCTTTACCAAGGGAATGCAGTGATGAGCAGCATGTCTCACATTCATCTTGAAGTTACTGAAGAAAGGAGCCTCTCTCTTAATTGCTGTATCTTGATCTGCTCTTCATGAAACATTTCTACCTACCAGCTATTTTCTAAGGGTTACCAACTTTTGAGTGTTGGCAGGTCTCTGACTCCTAGGCCTTTGAAAAGAGCACAATGAGCAAAATTCAGCAGGTGAAGTTTCTCCCAGTGTGAAGAAGCAGTGATGGAGAAAGCTGTCCTTGCTGGATTTTTGCCTGGCATGCATCAACTGACTTAGGTAGGAATGGCAGAAAGTTACATTCTGCTTGCCACCCAAGAGAAGCTAGCTCTGGGGTCCCGAAACCATCCTGGCTACTTCCTGCTATGCTCATCCTCATTCATGCATTCCTAGTTCATGTGTGCCCCTTGCCTCTCTGCTCTTTCCTCAGGTGAGCCGGTGAAACAGGCTGATGTTGTCTTGCTTGGATTCCCTCTTCTGTATCCCATGGACCCTGAAGTCCGAAGGAACGATCTGGAGATGTATGAGCCTGTGACGGACCCTCAGGGGCCAGCCATGACCTGGGTAATGAGCTGACCTTGAGGAGGCAGGAAGCCAAATTATTATTTCTGTGTGTGGAAAGTGTGGGGTCTTGCAGGCATTTACTGCTGAGATGCACCGGTCTGAGTGGGGCTGTCACAGCAAGATGGAACTAATAATGGGATTGGTTTCTTCTCCCTACCAGAGCATGTTTGCTGTTGGTTGGCTGGAACTGAAGGAGGCTGAACGAGCACAGCAACAATTGGCCAAGTGTTTCGGCAACATCACTGAACCATTCAAGGTCAGGCGGTGGAACCTCCCTCTTTCTTTCTTTTTGAAGTAGTCTTCCTGCAGTTCCTTCCCCACCCCCAACATTCTGTAGGGGAAGAATGGCAGTTCAGTCCCCAAACAGCAGAGCGAAACCAGTTTGGTGAGAAAGCAGCAAAGCAAGAGGTCTTGAGGCAGTTCTTTAGTATTGAAGAACTACAAAGATTTTTTTTAAAGGTTACAAACCAATGTGAAAAAGCCTGCAGCTTAATTTCAGCTGTAGCTCATGGCTGAAATGAGCTGTAGCTCATGGCTGAAGAGAGAGACCCAAACAAACAGCCATATCTGGAGAGACAAAAATGGAGACTAATGCTGGAAGAACAAAGAGAGGAGTCCAGCACTTTTATCCATGACCCTAAAACCCCCAGTGGTCACTATGAGACACTGCAGCTAAGCGCTGATGCTACCAGGGTCCTAGTGCCAACAAAATTTATTTTTACTTTTTAAACAACTTATTTTTCTCTCTTAAGACTTTGCAGGCTGCAGACTTTGGGAGTTTTTCGCCTGCTCTCTTTACCTGTTCCCTTGTTATACTTAACATCTAGACAGACGGAAAGTTCTAGAAAACCTAAACGCTTTGCTGCTCATGGTTCTTGGTATATACTTCTTTTTCAAAGTTGGTCCTGATAAAGGTGTTGCCTTACTTTGGCATGTAGAATTCTTTTACAATGGGTCATCACAGCTGCCTACAATGTTTGTGCTCTTTTTTCTTGGACTGCTTCAGATCTGGGTGGAGAATTGTGATGGATCTGGAGCAGTGAACTTCCTCACGGGGATGGGTGGATTCCTGCAAGCCATCCTTTTTGGATACACTGGGTTCAGGTACAAACTGTAGTATTCCTGAGTAATATTTTACTGTTCATGACCCTGCAGTCTGTAGGAATGAACAAGATGGTGGGTTCTTATCAGAAATGTTCTCTGTACATCAAGGAACAGAACAATGTATAAATACGACGAATATTTCTATACCACTTTTCAACAACAACAAAAATTCCCAAAACGGTTTACATAGATATAAATAAATAAAATGGCTCCCTGTCCCCAAAGGGCTCACATCTTAAAAAGAAAAATAAGATAGACACCAGCAACAGCCACTGCAGGTGTGCTGCGTTGAGGATGGATAAGGCCAGTCAGTGGCAGATTAACACATAGGCAAAGTAAGCACTTGCCTACAGCAGCAAATTTTGCGGAGCAGCAAATTTTGCCTATGTGTTAATCCGCCACTTGCATTTGGGGGGCAGGGGAAACTTCAGTCTAATTTTAAAATTGCTGCTGTGTGGAGGCGGTGAGAACTCCTAGTGGGCTGGCCTGCCTGCCTCTCAAATCATGACAGTTTGTTGGGCTACCTTCGTGCGCACTTCGAGATGGTGGCAGAGACGATGGCGAGAGCTCTCCCATGAGCCTGCCTGCTTCCCAAATGACAGGTTGGGCCGTTTCTGGCCCATTTCAGGCCTTGTGTGCATAGAGGGCTGAAAACGGCCCGACCTGTCATTTGGGAGGCAGGCAAGTCCTGTGGGAAGAGCTCTCACTGCTGTCTCTGCCACCATCCTGCCACATGCATGAGTGAAGGTGGCCCAATGACCTGCCATTATTTGAGAGGCAGGTGGGCCTACTAAGAGCTCTCTCTGCCTGCCCCACCACCTGCCCCGCTGCCGCACAGTGATGGTTTTAAAAGGAATTTTAAATAGATCTAACAACCCCCCCCTTTTACTTGTAAAGGAGAACATTTGCCGGGGCAGCAACCATGAAACTCACTGGGTGACTCTGGGCCAGTCATGTATCTCTCAGCCTAATCTACCTCACAGGGTTGTTGTGAGGATAAAAATAATCATGTGTACCACTCTGAGCTCCTCGGAGAAAGAGTGGTATATAAATGTATAAATAAATAAACCTTTGGTCGCCTATGGGCAGCAAAAAGTTTAATCCACCCCCAGGACCAGTTGCTCTCCCCCTGATAAGTAAAGAGAATCATCACTTTAAAAAGGTGCCTCTTTGCTTAGTTAGCAGTTAGCCTATCTGTACAAGCTGTAAGTTCTACCTGGTATCTTCATTACGACCTACTGGAATCCAGAAAGATGCATCCCCATCCTCCCTACTCCCACCACATCTTTAATGCCTCTGAGAAAGGATGAAGGCCCAGTGGTAGTTACTGATGGACAAAGAATATGAAGTATTCATCACTGAATTTTGTACGGCCTTTCATTAAAACAATCTCAAGGCAGTTTACAAAACATTTAAAACAATATAAGACTATAAAACAGTTATAAATAAAAATATTAAATGGGAATATAAAAATACAAATCTAATTAAAAGTTTAAGAGCCATACACAAGAGAACCATAAAATACACACAAAGGCCCCTTGACCAACGGATATAGAGAACCCAGCCACCGGGAAAGGGGTCCTCAGCAAAGGCACTGCTGAGGACCAGTCCTACAACCGCCTCTCTTACTGTACTCTAGAAATGCCACTGAGCTAGGCAGGCACCTTAGAGGCAGAAGCAGCTTGCCTGGCTTCTCACGGGCGGTGGTTGTGGAATAGATTTACAGTGGAACTCTTGGTGGCTAGATCTGAACTGCTGTTGTCGAGCCTGATCCCCCATTTGCATAGAGATTTGACACTCGGCGGAGAAGCAGGGATAGGTTTTGGGGTAAGTTCAGTAAAATGTGGGGGCGACTCCTGAAATGCTCAGAGTGGGGAACTGTATCTCTGGGCAAACATGTCTCCCCCACCCCGCCATAATACTTTCACACTGTCGTCTAATCACGCTTGGTCAAAACTCCCCCTGTGCAATTAAGAAATGGTGGGATGGGTAGGTGGCAGAGAGATACACACCCATGCTCCTCCCTCCCCAACCCCAGTGCAATTAGGATGAGCCATTCAGGCTATCATTTGCAATGGCTGGGGTGTAGCTATAATTGGCTGATAGGTTCAAAGAACCTGGGGCCCCCAGCTCCACCCCTCCCTATTTTCTTCATGATCTCCCTCAGTTTGAGGGGCCGCCAGGGAGAGGGGTGAACACGGGCCCCCTCTCCCCTAGCTACACCCCTGTGCACTGGCTATGTGTGAACTTCAAGCTGAGGAAAACCATTGTGTTTATGTCACCCACCTTGCCCAAATATCAGATCGTGCCATGGCAGGAGAGGTTTTTGTCTCTGGAGTAGATCCCAGCCAGCGTGAGTTATACTTAGCTGGTCAAAGGTGGGAAGTGTCATGCAGCCCTTTTCCTAATGCCGTGGTTTCCGGTTTATTTGTGATTAGTGTGTGTGTGTGGAACATGATGGTTGTAGCCACAAAGTTTATCCCCACCTCCAGCAAGCAGGAGGCAGCTGAGTCAATACTCAAATGGGACTGGGCCAATTGACAGCACCAAAAAAATAACTAGTGAGATCCCAGGCTGAGAACAAGCCCTGTTTCTTGGGAAGAAGCACAGGAAATGGCCGAAGCACCCAAAATAGACCCTTTGAGAGAGTCTCTCATTGTGCCTTCGGAGGAAGTGGAGATATGTCCTTGTGAGGGTAGTTCTCTGACTGGCCTCTGGCCTCTTCTTCTTTTTTCAGTGATGCCTGGGACTCCAAGCACTATTGCAAGATCTGTATATATTTATACATTTAAAATATGTATGTCCATCAGAATTGCAGCCTTGTTTTTTAAAAACAAAACAGAAGGTAGTCATAATAGACATTTTTAGAGGCTGTATTAACGATTCTGATGTGCTCAAATTCATCTCTGTGGTAGGTATGCTTGTGTATTTCCCCATGGTTCTAACTGTGTGCTTCTCATTTTCACAGTCAGCTTGGGCTAATGGCTTCAAATGCTTGTGCTGATCCCTGGCGGGGACTAGCACAAGCTATCTAGTCTGCAGGCTGATTTTCCACACTGACAATGGCTTGGCCAGCATGGTGAAAATGATACTTTCCTGAACTCGAATGCTACAGGGAGAAGGAGAGGAGAAAAAGAAGAGGAGAGCTGGTCTTGTGGCAGCAAGCATGACTTGTCCCCTTAGCTAAGCAGGGTCTACCCTGGTTGCATATGAAAGGGAGACTGGAAGTGTGAGCAGGATAAGATATTCCCCTCAGGGGATGGAGCCGCTCTGGGAAGAGCAGAAGGTTTCAGAAGCCCTCCCTGGCTTCTCCAAGATAGGACTGAGAGAGATTCCTGCCTGCAACCTTGGAGAAGTCTCTGCCAGTCTGTGAAGATAATACAGAGCTAGACAGACCAATTGTCTGACTCAGTATATGGCAGCTTCCTATGTTCCTATGGGAGTACCTAGTTAGCTGTGGACAGTCGGGAAACAATGGCCCACATCCTCACTAACTGTGTGAGTGTTCAGTCGTTCAGTCAAACCAAGGGGAGAAGAGCCTACTCAGTTTACAACTTTCCCCCTTCCATTGAAAAGAGATGGAATCTCAAAAGGGGAAAGAGTGGATCTCAAGTTGGAAGTCCAATTTCCATGCTAGAGTAATACTGTCACCAGCTTGGTTTGGTTTCCAAGGTTGCTAGGCTGGCACCTAATCCAAAAGATCTGGATGCTTGGTAAGCACTCGAATCAAAGATTCGAAGCAGGGCTTGGACACAGCATGTGCCATGAAGTGGGGTTCTGGTGCAAAATCCAGGATAGCTAGATTGCAGGTTAGTGGGCCACTCTTCCAGGGACTCCTAGAGAGAGAAACTGGGCAGCATGTAAGCCTGCCAGCCTACTCTCTGAAAAGCAGCACTAAAATCAGGATTCCAGGGACAGGCATAAAATTTGGAAACAAAGGCAAGGAAGGCTTCTGAATAGGGGCTTCATAGGTGACAAAAGACAGGGGAGAGGTATGCAGATATCGGAGCTAAAGTCCGAAAGGGCTGACTAGCTGAGGCAGTTCTGCCTATTGGGGACACAGAGCAGACGTGGATCTAGGTGTGCCAGTTCAATCAGTGGTGAGAAAGAATCCCAATTGCTTTAGGATGGGGCCAGGTGATCAGACTCCCCCTTTGTCTTAAGATCTTTGCTTTGCCAGGAGCTCTCGGTTGAAATGCAAGAGCATTGGCATTTTAGCAACACCTTTCCCAGGCCAGTCACTTCAAGGAACAATCTTCTGTCCTGCATGACAGTCCCGCTTGTCAAAATAGGGACTGCTCAGGTAACACCCTGAGGATAAGGATAAAAGGATTTGCCATTATCTCTAGGTCATAAGCATCTTTGAGTAGAGATCTTTCTTCAGCTAATTTTTGTCTGTAAAGCACTATGCAAATTGGTGGTGAAATAATTAACATGTTATTGGGTGCATCAGTCCTTGTAGCTCAGCATGGTCAACTCTGACTTGGCAGAAGCTTTCAAAAGCTCAGGCAGAGGGAATCTCCAGCCCTGCTCCATGGATTGGAACCAACGTTTATCTTTGAAGAAATCTGAAGAGAATGTTGGGATTCCTTCCAAAAAGAAATTAGAGGATTTTTTCCTCAGATTGTTTGTTTCTACACATCCCTCAAATGCTAGAGATTACAGGGAGATTATAAATAGAAAGCATGAACTCTAGGCTAGTCTTTTCATTTTATTCTGAATTTTATATTGAAGCTTGAATTTACTAGATATGTCTCTCCACCCCTCCCTCCCTCTCCTCCCCGCTTCACACACACACACTCACACACACCTTGTTTTGGGAGATGTCTGATCAAAAGAACATGGGATTCCTTGAATGCCATGGGGTATTATAGGAAAATATCTGCTTTCTAACAACTGCTTATATTCATTATGATTCAGTGCCCAGGAAAATGTATATATTGCAATCTGAGATATTGTACATAAATAATAATCTTCAGGATCCTCTGTCCTGGCCATTGACACAGTTCTACGTTTGCTAGGATCACCAAGAAGAGTTTGAAATTTGGTCCTGTTTGCTCTGATGACATAAAGGAACTAAAGATCACTGGAGTGTGCTACTTAGGAAGTAAGCTGAATTTCACCTTCACCAAAGAAAAGATCAGCATCAAAGTGACAAAGTCCTTGTCCAGCTCCACCATGCTGGAGGCTGTGCTGGCAGGAACAGGCAAGCACCTCCCCTTAAATGAAGGTACAGTGTCTCCACTGATAGCTGTAATACTGTTCTCACAGAGAGCTCCCTTCAGAGACACCGTTAGGCCCAGACCTCAGGGTGCAAGTCCAAGGCCCCGGCCTCCGCGTTACCCTGGAGGGCCCCAGCAACAAGTGCCGGGAATGGTTTTCCCACGCAGCCGCTGGCACAGGCTCTGCAATGCCTCCCTCCTCCACTCTCTCCTTGCCTCCTAGCAGACTGCTGCTACTACTGGTGCTGCCGCCCGCCCCCTCTGATCAGCTGTTTGGCAGGGCTAGTACAGAGGCCTCTTCCTGCCTCCTGGCTCTTCAGCAGCATGGGATGAAGCTTGCCCAGCAACAGAGGGGCTGAGTTTGGGAGGCAGAGGGGCAGTGCTAGCTGCCCCCAGGCTTGTTCAAGCCTCCTGCTCTGCCCCACCACCACCCCACCGCTGCCTGCTTGTGTGTTGTGCCTGTCTCATCATGGGAGCCATCCACAAGGTGCGTGGGTGGGATTATATGGGACTTTTATGGGTTATTCCTCCAACTTTGTGTATTGCTGAGATGGCTTGACCTAGGGCTCTACAATGCCTCCCTTCCCCACTTGCTCCCTGCCTGCTGGCTGGGCAGGATGGAAGAGCTCTGTATATTTAATCTGAAGCAGATTGGTCAATTGTTTTATTTTTAATTTTAAAAAGGGAGGATTGAACTGCAAAGAAGTTTTATAAGTGACTTGTTTTATGGCAGAAATTTACAAAAACTTCTGGAACCGAATGTCGTTGTCCCCCCCGCCATCATTTCTCCCCCATGTGGAGGAATCTGCCCTTTGCCATCACGATTTAAAAATAAGACACTCTTCAAACAGGCACACTCCTCTACTGGCTCTTCCACCTTTTCATGGGACCACGTTGGATGTCTCTCCCAGTGGGCATCTGACGAAAGCAGGCAAAGACCCCTTCACTGACACCACCTTGAAAAATGAGTCATCAGCAAGCCTTTCCCAGCCCAAACTGCTTTACAGTGACTCAAGAAAAGATTGCACAGAGAGGATTGTGCACCTGCCTGAGTTCTTCTGACCAACTTGTTGGAGCTATTTTCCTAAGCACACACGAAAGTGAACTAAATGTAAAATCAAATGGTGCCAAGTTGCCATCCAAAGTAGCCCTCTTGATCCTCTACAGTCTCTTAATATAGGGAACTAAAAATGCTATAATCTGAGGAAAGTGTATTGACATGGATGGCCTCCTTTACAGCTTGTGTTCTTGTCATTTCAGGACAGTGTGTCTCCTTTCCTATAGCTGCTGGTTGGATCCAGAAAGTATCTGTCGAGATATTTTAAGCGTATGTTACTCATGACAAGTATGAAAGCCAACAAGCTTTGGAAGAATGGCAGAGAGCAGGAGTTTTAGCAATCTGTGGTCTGTAAATATGCAGGAGGACAGAGGAGTCTGAGTTTTAGCTGCCTTCAGTGTGTACATAAGCAACCTGCTCAAGTGGGAGTTGGTTTGAAATTCTGCAATGCCAGCATCACAGCATGTACCTTCCTTCCTGACTAGTGAGAAGGCGTTTGACAGGTTCTGCATTGGGGAGAAGAGGAAGGAAATACTTTCCCCAGTCTTTCTTTTTATGGAGAAGCCTAATCCCTGAAGGACCTTGTTACACACCCCTCAGTCCTCAGTAAATGTCTGTGCTCAGGTGCCCCAGATAACAGGGTGTACCAGCACGTCAACTTAATGCTCTTGTGTACCAAGTTATATCTGCAGGCTCAATGGACAGGTGCTCCAAGTACCTGCTTATGCCAGCAGGCCAACTTAATGCTCCTGTGCACCAATTTATACTTGCAAGCTGACACACACATACTCCAAGCACAAGTTTATACCAGCAGGTCAACTTTACCCCTCTATGCACGCGAGCTTCAATACTCCCAAGTACTGGTTTACACTGGCAGGCTAGCTTGATACCGCTGCATGTCAGTCTATATTCTGCAAGCTTAATTCCAAGGCTTTTCTGACCATTCCTGCCTAACATAAAGAGGGGTTCAACCAGTGAGCAGACACAAGGAACCAGACCAGCAGTGTCTTTTTGTATTTTCCTTAAATAAATAAATATGGTATCCTCTCATCCTTTCACCCTGTCAGCATAACCGCCCAGAGATGAAAATTTGGGGCAGTGTACAAATTTGATTATTAATAATAATAAATAAGCAGCTCCTTATCCTCTGCACCCCAGGGAGTTATTTGCACATGGCTTTGTGCTGCGGGGTAAATGTTGAGCGAAGCCACTTTGAATCACACTTGAGGCACTGAGGGAAGCAGCCCCTCTCCTCTCGGGTTTTGTCTTGATGCAAGTTCATATGTTTTCCTCCATGTTTTCCTTCTAGCCATTGTGGGGTGGGAGAGAGATTACAGAATTATTTATTCTTTCTCACTCTATGGGGCTAATACAGAAAAGTAGCAAACAAGATATTTGGGACTCAGCTCATCTACCCATATATGCACTTTGCCCCTTCTGTGCCCCTCTCCATTTTTGGGGCAGGGGGTGCAACTACTGGATTCTTCCATGCTATGCAAAATATTTAATGTGTCATGGGTAGCTACACCTGTTGGTTAATGTCTGTGCCAAAGAGTAGCTGTCTGCCTTTCTGGAGTGCCGTTGCAGCAGGATATTCCTACCTGTGGGTCAGCAACAAAGTCCCCACAGGCCTAATGTTGTGTATGCCTGACCTAGATTATAGTCTTCATTAGTAATTAGGGGTGATGATGGAAAGCCCCTGTGTTGTGCCAAATAGGTGCCAGTCTGATACTATCATGACCCCAGATCCAGGACCCCCCTCCTAATTGAGGCATGAGGCAAAGAGTTCAGGGAATGAGACAAGGTGGAAAGACTCTATAACCCAGACTGTGGGACCTCCATGCCAGGGGAATCAGAGCCAGCACCCCCACAACCCTGCCTTTGGACACAACCAAGAACACAGCCCTGCCTTCATCTTCTGACTCAGAGGAGTCCCTTGAGAACTGCCAGTCCAAGTAGAGGTTCTCCAATGCCAGCAAGACCTTAGGGCACTCCCCAAGGAGGAGGTGGGGCCAATCCACATTGCCTGAACAGTAGCCATATAAACCAGCAGTCGGCTCCAAGCATCAGCTGGACAACATCCATCTTTCCCTGTTGTGCCCAGCTTTCTTGCTTGCAGCTGAAGCTGTGATTCCTTTCTCCTTTGAGCTCTCTCAGATCTGTGGCCTTCGTCTTCCTGCATCCGGATTGGCCAGTATGAACCATCTCACCTGGATCAGGATAGTTTATGAGGTGCCATTTCCTACCAGGGCTTACTGTATCCTGAAATTGTGCTAGCAGCCTCAGAATTAAGTTCTGATGTAAAACTTGATTAGTTTAGCCCTGCCCAATTACAGCCCCATTAAGGCAGCGTCTATATTTAGAAGGATGTTGGCCCAAGTTCATACATGTGAGATAACTTTGAAAACTATGTGTGCAGATATATAAGGCCCAGGGCTTATATATATAAAGGCTTCCTTTATAAGGCCCAGGGCCCAGGCCTTATGTTGTTATAAAGGGGGGCTCGTGCTTAATTTCTAAGATGCCAGAGTTTTAGGCTACCTGGAAATTACATTCTCTGGTCTGGATATCCCACTTCCTAATTTCAGATATATGAGGATAGGTTTGTGGGTATGCACCGATGAGGAGGACATGCTCTAAAGTCTCTCACCTTTATTACTTTCAGTTTCTCCCGCAGATAATATGGAGATATCCTCTATTCCCCTGACATTTGAGGAAAAATGTTACTAGGCCATATCCTAATGATGTGATGGGGACTTCTTTGGGTAGAGGAGGGGAATTTATTTATTTAACACATTTATATACCATCCTCTATAAAATCTCAGGGTGGTTTACAATTTAAATAAATGGCAACTAAAACCTAAAAACCATATAAAACAGATTAAAATTACCATAAATAAAACTTTAAAACTTTGTTTCAAAACAGAGATGGTTCAGGAATCATGAACCGGTTCCTTCACTGAGGAAAAGAAAAACTTCGTTCTCTCTAAATAGTGGAGTTCTGTCTGAGGCACGCCCAGTGGCCCGCAGAAGTATATGTGAGCAGGAGCTGGTGAAGGCAAGAGTATTATTTAGAAGGCCTTGGGAGGCCTAGCTTATTTCCACTTTTAGCCTTTGAAAGTCAACAGAACAACCACATGATGGCACTAAAACCACCGCTTCAAGAAAAAAAAGGCCCACTTTGGGAAAGAGAAGCAGCAGAAGAAAACATCGCTTTGTATGATGCCTGGATAGTGCACTGCAGAACAGGTCTCCTGTGACAGTTTTTTGGTGGTTTTAGGAAGCTGCCTTCTACCAACTCAGACTATTGGTCCATCTAGCTCAGTATTGTCTACCCAGACTGGCAGCATCTTTTCTAAGGTTGCAGGCAGGAGCCTCTCTCAGCCCTTTCTTAGAGATGCCAGGACGGGAACCTGGAACCTTCTGCAAGCAGGTGCTCTTCCCAGAGTGGCCTCATCTCCTAAAGGGAGTACCTTCCAGTGCTCGCACATGTAGTCTCCCATTCAAAAGCAACCGAAGCAGACCCTGCTCAGCAAAGGGGGCAATTCATGCTTGCTACCACAAGACGAGCTCTCCTCCTGACATGTTCAGGTCTCCTGACATGTTCAGGTGGGGAGGGAGCCCATTGCTACACCACCGTATTTCCGCTCTACTGTGCCAGAGCCCATCTGCACCTTTTGCACTTCCTTCCCTGTTGTTGCTGTTGGAGGTTTGGGCTTTTTAGGCCATAGCATATTTCAGTCTTAATAATAATAATACAGACAAACATCTGCCACACAAGACACCAGATATAACTGTAGTCATGAAGAAAGAAAAACAGGTTAAAATAATTGACATAGCAATACCAGGGGATAGCAGAATAGAAGAAAAAGAAATAGAAAAAATCACCAAATACAAAGATCTACAAATTGAAATGGAAAGGCTGTGGCAGAAAAAGACCAAAATAATCCCAGTGGTAATTGGCACCCTGGGTGCAATTCCAAAAGACCTTGAAGAGCACCTCAACACCATAGGGGCCACAGAAATCACCACCAGCCAATTACAAAAAGCAACTTTAGCAATAGCACTTACATTTATATACCACTCTATAGCGGAAGCTCTCTAAGCGGTTTACAATGATTTTTTAGCATATTGCCCCCAACATTCTGGGTACTCATTTTACCAACCTCGGAAGGATGGAAGGCTGAGTCAACCTTGAGCCCCTGGTCAGGATTGAACTTGTAACCTTCTGGTTACAGGGCGGCAGTTTTACCACTGCGCCACCAGGGGAACAGACTTTACTGGGAACAGCCTATATTCTGTGATGATATCTACAATAACAGCAACAACATTGATAATAAAATTCAGCCATCCCAGGTCCTTGGGAAGGACTCGATGTCTGGATAAAACAAACCAGTTAATAACACCTGTCTGACTGTGTAAATAAATAAATAAATAAATAAATAAATAAATATTAATTGTCTTGTGAATTAGTGCTCATACTGTATTAGTGCTTGAATTGTCTTAGTTGTCCAAATTCAACAAACAGGAGGGGTCAAATGGAGAAGGGTAGTCTGTCTTGTCCCAGCAATGTTCTGCTATGGACCACTCACTAATGTGAATAGGAACTTGTGCTAAGAAGCATTCGGAAGCACATGACAGGGCTCTGCTCTCAATAATTATTTGGGTAGGAGAGAAGCCTCGTACCCTAATGCAGGAGGTGGGTGTGCTCTCCATATTTGCTCGCCTGAGAATTTAAAACAAGGTCAGAGGTGTGGAGCTTGCTCAGGTGCGAAGTCCCAGCTGGGTAGGGTGAGTGCACCCTGCCGGATTCCGCCCCCAGCTTCAGAACGAGGTAGGAGAAACAACCCTCCTACCCATCTGGGGCTTGACAGATAAGCAGGCTCCTCACCTCCAACCTTGCTTTTCTCTCACAGACAATCAAATAACAGGAGTGTGCCCAGCGCTCAAATTAAAGTGGAAGGCTTCTCCTAAAGGCAAAGTGTGCCGTCAAGTGGATTTCGACTCCTGGTGCCCACAGAGCCCTCTGGTTTTCTTTAGTAGAATACAGGAGGCGTTTACTATTGTCTCCTCCCACGCAGTAAGAGATGATGCCTTTCAGCATCTTCCTATATTGCTGCTGCCCGATATAGTACCAGTGGGGATTCAAAACGGCAACCTTCTGCTTGTTAGTCAAGTATTTCCCCGCTGCACCACTTAAGGTGACAAGGCTTCTCCTACCCTAATCATAATCATAAGAACAGCCCTTGTCTCTGATGGGACAAAGTAACACTGCAATTTTGTTCTTGCCTCCAAGCAAAAAAGCAGTGACTGGGCGGGCTATGAGGAACATGTCTAAAAGATCCCAAATGAAGAAGGCCAGATTGCAACCAAGAGAACATTCAGGGGCCTTTACACTTTCCAGTGCAGCGGGAGTCGAGGCTGCCCCAATGTCTCCTGCCTGGCCCTTTCCCAGTCTTGCTGTCTCACACACACACAGGTTGACCACGTTCTACTCCCGAATAAGGGGCATGAGTGTGGGAGGGGGGTATGCAGGAGCAACTGGGAGCCTGAGTGCTCTATGTATTTTTACCACTTTCAGCTTAAACTATGGTACAAGTTACAGCTTAGATTGCTTCTCCTCTGCTTACTGATATAAGCATGGTTAGCCAAACTGGGTATGATGTAACTTTGTTTTCTAGAAAGAGAAGCATTTTTAGCCAATACAAATAGGTTCCACACATGAGCACTATCGAGTAGTCAACACTTACATGATTTTCATGATCTTGATAATGATAAGTTAGCCAATCATTGATGGCTGCTAATGTTAAAGTTTTTGTTAATGTCCCCAATATGGGGCTGTTGGCAACCCAAAGCCTGCAGCCCACCAGAACTGTCGAGTTCTCTGGTAGGAAGTGAGAAGGGAAAGGAACTGGAGCTCATTAATTATTCCATTATTAGTTGGTTTGATCTGAGCCATAGGTTGTCCCCTTTAGCTGAAAATAAGGGACAAATGGCATCCTGTAAAGGACAGTCAGTTTTGGGCTGAAACAAGGGATATCCTGCTCATAAGAGATGGTTGGTGACCCTATCACACACATAACTACTTAGTGCCTGCTGTGCAGCAAACCTGGAGTTCCAATTGAACTGAGTTGTTAGTTGGTTAACAACTAATTGAATTCCTTACTAACTAAACAAAAGAGGCACCTTTTAAAAGTGGCAATTCTCTTTATTTAGCAGGCGGAGGACAACTGGCCCCATCCATCTCCATCACAGCATCCTTCCAGTGGCTGTTGCTGGTGTCTATCTTATATTTCTTTTTTAGATTGTGAACCCTTTCGGGACTGGGAGCCACTTAATTAATTAAATAATTCATCAATTTTGTTTGTTTATATGTAGACCACTTTGGGAACTTTTGTTGAAAAGCAGTATATAATTATTCATTGTATTCTTGTTCATTCTGATGGTTATGTGAGGTGGGAGAGGAATGGGTGGAAGGCGCTGTTGCTGCCCATCTCCTCCTGCATCAGAGATTTAAGGGGCACATGCTGCATAGGATTGCCAGGGGATGTAGCACATTGCCCTTTCATTGGCAGCGCACTGACTATAAAGCATCCTGTAATACCTCCCACTTTTGCTGTGGGCAACCTACCACCAACGGAGTTGAATAGCAAGATCAATATCTCCAACTGGAAGGTTTCGTTACTGCCTGCTACAGCTCCCGTGGAGATTTTATTTATTTATTTACATTTCTATCCCACTCTTCCTCCAAGGAGCCCAGAGTAGTGCACATGGTTAGGTTTTATCCTCATAACCACCCTGTGAGGTAGGTTAGGCTGAGAGATGCGTGACTGACCCAGAGTCACCCAGTGAGTTTTATGTCTGAATGGGGATTTGAACTCAGGTCTCCCTGGTCCTAGTCGTTCCAAGCAAGAGCTCCCAGGAAAGTGTGCATATTTCTGACTGTTTCTTCACTTTCTCCTTATGGAATTTGGTATATCAAAAAGCAGCCCCCAGTATATTTGCAAGACCTCTGAAACCAGGACCTACCAGGCTACGGTTCCCCACCCCTGAATATGAGCTATTGGCTTCTTCACATCCATGCAGAAGCCTGACAAGCCCTATCCAGGCATTCTGTTGTACCTGCATTCAGACATCTGTGCACATGAACATATTTTTGTGTGAATGGTGGTACCTGTGTTTATTTTTAAAGCAAACCTGGGTCTATGCCCCCTGAAATGCAGGCTATACATACTGTATAGGAAGTGTACTGTGGTATTAATGTTTAACATGACATGTGAATAACTGTACTTGCATACAGATCTAAGCCTATGTATACTGTGTGCAGATTCATTCATTCATTCATTCAATTTCTATACCGCCCTTCCAAAAATGGCTCAGGGCAGTTTACACAGAGAAATAATAAATAAATAAGATTGCACATGTGTTCAGCATAACCTGGGGATAGGGCTACAGTGTCAGAGAATGCTTCCTCGAGTCCTTAATCCAGACAGGGCCAATGCTTCTGCAACCTCAAAGCTGCAAAACATTACAGCAGAAGCAGCCCTTAGATGTGATGAGGTTGAGGAATTCTTCCTCCTGTTAAGCAGGAATGGGCTTGCATCTTGTTCAAGCAACCTTTTCTGAGTTGTGTTGTGCTGGAAGTTGCATCAACAACAACATCCAGTCAGAGATGCAGCTGCTTAACTGACAGAGAACTGAAACCAATAGCGAGTATAGAGGGCTTGGTAAGAAATATTCAGAGTCCCCACAGTACTATTCCTATAATAATATGTCTGCCATGGATGGTATAAGAATCAGATGTGATCTTGTACATAGTTGTGCAAATTTCCTAATCCAGCATGTACTTAACCGGGTACAAATTGTGAAAACATTGGTTTCTCCATCTCATGGTTGTCTTCACAACGACCTTGTGTGGGAGGTCAGGCTGGAAGATAGAGACTTGCCCAAGGCCACCCAGAGGGCTTGGTGTGTGAGGAGGGAGTTGAATGTTACTCACCCATGTCCAGACCCAGTCCATGGCTAGCCCACACACATGGGTGGAGCTGAAAATAGTTTTGCTGACTGTGTTTGCCTTTTGAGAGGGGTTCATGTGTTTAGAGGCTGCCCAGAGAATCGGGGCCTTGAACACTTGCCTGTGAGCCATCAGTCAGCCGAACAGCAAAGCTTGGCGTATCTTACCTCTGCACTTGTCTGGGTTCTCGCTCACATCCAGATGGTATCCATGTTCCCAGTCAAGGCATTGCAACATCGGTTTCTCCTTTGCTGAGATTTGGTTTTGTGCAGACAAATCCCGCAAGTTGTCCACCAGTAGTGCCCAAACCCAGGGCCCCTGCACGCTTCCAGGCAACAGATGGGAATGCTTAAGGAGGCTGAGAAATGAGTTCTTCTGCCTTGTAATTAGGCTGGCTGAAAATCAAGGTCTGTCTTTATTTTAAAAAGAAAAAGGGGGAAAGCCTAGCCCCTAATCACCAGAAGGCCACAATGGTCGGGTGGGTCAACAGAAGACAACCCCTCGTCCCCACACCCAGCCCTTGATAGCAGGTTTGAGGGAGCGCAGGTTTTATTTCACACTTAGGATTGCAGCAGAGTTACAAGTGAGTGCACCCCGTGGAATTACTTGCTTCTGAGTAAAAACATATAGAATGGGCTCTTTGAAGTTTAGGACAAAACACGCTGACCCTGCACAGAGCATCTGTGCAGTTGTGCACTGAGCCTGTGGCATCCGCCTGCAGTGCTCTCGCTCGTTCTCCCCCCTCAGCGCTCTCGCTCGCTCTCCCCCCCGCAGCGCTCTCGCTCACTCACTCCCCCCCGGCAGCTCACTCGCTGGCTCGCTCCCCCTCACAGCTCACTGGCTCGCTCTCCCTGCCGCAGCTTGCTGGCTCGCTCTCCCCTCCCCCCGCAGCTCGCTGGCTCGCTCTCTCCCCCCGCAGCTCATTGGCTCGCTCTCTCCCCTCGCAACTCGCTGGTTCACTCTCTCCCCCCGCAGCTCGCTTTCTCCCCCGCAGCTCGCTGGCTCTCTCTCTCCCCCCCCCGCAGCTCTCTGGCTCGCTCTCTCCCCCCCCCGCAGCTTGCTTGCTCGCTCTCTCTCCCCCCACAGCTCGCTGGTTCGGTCTCTCCCCCCGCAGCTCGTTCTCTCCCCCGCAGCTCGCTCCCTTCCCCGCAGCTCGCTCACTCTCTCTCTCCCCCTGCAACACTCTCCCCCCACAGCTCTCCCCATTGGGCGGGCCAGGGCCAGGCCATCCCGCCACCGCCTCCCACCTCTTCCTCCCAACTGGTAGGGCTTTGCCCGCTATCTGCCCACCTCCTCGCCGCCCTCATTATTTCTCCCCGCCACCGCCTCCTCTTCCTGGCCGACGGGGCTTCGCCCGCCATCCACCCACTTCTTCTGGCCGGAGGGGCTTCACCTGCCGGCCCTCCACCTCTGCATCCTGGCCGCCGCCATTATTTATCTCCACTTCAGTGCTGGAACTCTTGCACGCTCTAGAGCATCTGCACGTTAGTACTTGATTGCTCCCCTCACCTCAGAGATCTCCCCACCCTTACCTGAACTGCACTCCTGCTCCTCCTGCTCCTCTTCCTCCTCCATCCCGTTGCTTCCATCCCCCTCACCCTTCTTGGTTGTGGCTGCAGCATTGCTGCCGCCTACTGGCCAAGCTGCAGTCCCCTATCCCCAGAGACCTCCCCACCCTCACCTGAACCCCACACCTGCTCCTTCCTCCAGGAGCAGCAACCTCGCTGCTGTCACCACCATGGCTGCTCGTTCCCCTCAGGGTGCTGACAGGCCCGGGCCCATCCCTTGCCTGCCTGCCTCCCTCTGACAATGGCCTCGGTAGCCCCAAACAGCAGCAGTGGTTGACTGGGCCCTTCCTTGCTGCTAATGCTGCCATGGCCGCTCATTCCCCTCAGGCTGCTGACAGGTTCAGGCCTGTCCCTTGCCCTTCCTTCTGTCTCTCTTCCCCCTCCCTTCTTTTTCTCTTTCTCTCTCCTCCACTCGCTCTTCCCCACTCTTTCTTCCCCCTCCCTTCATGTTTTTTCTCTCCCTCCCTCCCTCCCTAAGTTAACAGATTTTAGCTCTTGTTTCCTCATTTAATTCACACAGCAGCATCCTCCTTCTCCTGAAGGGGCTCTTTCGTCCTTCAGGACCCGTCTTTTTGCAGACCCCTGCCTGCTACCCTTTTATATATAGAGATTCCGCTCCTCTAAAATCAAGAACATCTTCCAACCAGTAACAGTTGCTTTCCAACTGACCTTAACCATCACAGGCTCCTCCTCCTTATCTGCATAGGGAATCCCCGCTGCCTAATCACCACAGTGCCAAAGGCTCCTCCTCCCTATCTGCATATGGAATCCCCACTGCCCAGTCAGGTGCTTCTGCTTGCAAACTCTGTCACCTTTCTACCACGCCCCCACGCATGGCCCATCTTGGAGAATTAATAATATAGCTTGGGCAGGGAATGAAAAACAACCTGCTTTAAAGGGTATGAGAAGGGAACCCCATATAGCCAACACAGTTCCTCTTTCTTTCTTTCTTTCTTTCTTTCTTTCTTTTGTTATATTTTTATACTGCCCAGTCTGGTAGCCCTTGGTGGTTTACAACCAGTAAAACAACAAAAATTAGCAATCGTCAACAATTTAAACCATTTAAAACTTTAAAAACTATTGAAGGCCAGACTGAAATGTCTGTCTGTCTGTAGCTCAGTGCTAGAGCAGCTGCTTTGCATGCAGAGACCCCAGATCCAATCCCTGGCATCTCCAGGTAGGGCTGGGAAAGACTTCTGCCTGAAACACAGAAGAAGTTGCTGTCAGTCAATGCAGAGACAATACTGAACTAGATGGACCAATAGCCTGACTCGGTATAAGGCAGCTTCCTATCTAGCCATCTGTGTGATAGAGCCTTTAATGTGGGTGCATGATGGGCACAATCCAGGCATTTCTTAAGTCCCACTGATTTCCACAGAAGAGAGCCAAGCGTATGGCATCCATTTTGAATGACCCTTGCTTGAATAGTGTCAGAAGGCCGCCATGGCCATCAGGCCCTATTTGGTGAGTAGAAATAGCTGTATTTGCCCATTATAGGAGGGCTGTGCAAGCTATTTCCGTTTCAACATGATCCTGCCAAGCCAAAGCATTTTACTGCTGAACAGCGTGTGCAATCTGGAAAGTGCCCTAGGTAAGTCCCATTGCTTTTCATGGGCCTTGATGACTAAGTTTAGCTAGATAGGGATAACTGCCCTCCTGACAGCAAGTACTGTAGAAGGCAGTCAGCTTGAGCTTGTAGCATGTAGCTATGAACTGAACTGAACACAGGGGCATAGCTGGGGAGGCTCGGACTGGCCCACAGGGCCACAGGGCATATTCCCGGTGCGCCCCACCTGTGAGGCGCCCCTGCGGCACTCGGCAGCAGTGAATACTCCCACTCTTCAGCACCCACCATTCTGCTCATAACCCGGCGCCCTCCCCACATACATTCCACCGCCCTCTCAATACCCTCAGTCTGGCCTTGCCTGTGTTTGGCCCTCTCCCTGGCGGCCCCTCAGAGTGAGGGAGATAATGAAGAAAATAGGGAGGGGTGGACCCGGGGGGGGGGGCTCAGGAGCTGGGGCTCCCAGGTTCTTTGAACTCATCTGTTCAATTATAGCTATACCCCTGACTGAACATCTGTGTTCCCGCTTAATGAGGAGAGGAGGAGAGCTGGTCTTGTGGTAGGAAGCATGACTTGTCCCCATAGCTAAGCAGGGTCTGCCCTGGTTGCATCTGAATGGGAGACTTGATGTGTGAGCACTGCAAGATATTCCCCTCAGGGGATGGAGCTGCTCTGGGAAGAGCAGAAGGTTTCAAGTTCCCTCCCTGGCTTCTCCAAGATAGGGCTGAGAGAGATTCCTGGCCTGCAGCCTGGGAGAAGCCGCTGCCAGTCTGTGAAGACAATAGTGAGCTAGATAGACCAATGGTTTGACTCAGTATATGGCAGCTTCCTATGTTCCTATGTTGAGGGGGTTGAACCAGGAGCCCAGCTTCCCTAAGTCCTCGCTAACTAGTAGGAAAAACCTGTGTGCAAGCCAGGAATGTTCCAAGCAGTCAGAAATCCAGCAATTGGTGTGCTAGAGTGGCTCGTTGGGCATTCTGTTCGCAGAGAGACTTGTGTGCACTAATCACTCAGTGGTTCTGTTCAGTCAAGAAGATGCTAATGAGACCGAGGCTTCTGTTAGTGGATGGCCTATTGCAGCTGGGTTTCCAAAGCCACAGGCTGCAATATTTAGCTGATAACAATAACGTGCTGATTGCTCCAAGGGCTCTACAGCCCTGGCAATACCATGCCACCACTGTGTAAGACATAAGAGCAGGTCCACGAAGCTGCTGCCCACAAAGGCTTCAAAGAGCAGAACCTCACTGCTATTATCCTGGACTGAAATAACTCTCTGCTGTGGGAAACCTGCTGCCCTGGCAGGGGAAGTGCTCTTGTACAGCTAGGACAGGACCAAAGAGGACAGCTGCCTTTGTATGCGGGGGGACTATTTTAGAACAGCCGGGACATGGACACTTGACAGGGCAAGAGGGATGCAAAGCCGGCAAATTACATAGCTCTGCCCTGTTCTACAACCCTTGCTCTTAAATGTAACCAGAAAGATAATGATGGGCCAGCCCCAGAGGAATGTTAACCAAGGGTTGTGAGCCAATAGCCATTTAGTCGCTCATCATCTGGGGAGTACAAAATAGAAACCCAAGAGAGAACAGGCTGCTATGTGAGGCTTGGGTGGTTTTCTCTTTCTATATTGATGGCAGGTCAGAAATGGAGGTATTTTGCAAATTGATACTGATACCCCCCCTTCCCCCCCCGAGGGTTATGACGATGCGTTCACACATTAAATTATTCACATGGTGATGGCAAACTGACCCAAAAAACTCTATAAGGGTTGAATGTGTAAAACCATGGCCATGAGACCCTACTTGGTGAGGCCTGCTAACTGGGCAAAGAGGCACCTTTCAAAGTGGCTAATCTCTCTATATTTAGCGGGGGGCAGGAGCAACCAGTCCTATTTAAACCCAGCACAGCATCCCCCCAATGGCTGGTGCCTATGTTGTGTTTCTTTTAGACTGTGAGCCCTTTGGGGACTGGGAATCATTTTCTTATTATTCTTTTCCTCTATAAACTACTCTGAGAACTTCTTTTGGTTGAAAAGCAGTATATAGGTAATAGTATAGTATTGCCATGTACATCCCCCCCTTGAGACATGTCTGCACCACTCTAATTGTTCCTGTGTGGGAGAGGTACCTTTATTCAAATACTTTGTTAAGCAGGAATAGCCTGGCTGGAGATGACCCAGTTCCAGCACTGCTCCACACCATCCATACTCAAACTGCAAAGGACCTATTTGGGTCCAAGTAATTGCCATTTGGAGAATGTGGGTCTTTTTTCTTTCTTTCTTTCTTTCTTCCCCACCACCCCAGTGTCGACAGCAAACAACCCAGAGAGATTAGTGCTAGAGCGACACTATCTTCTCAAAATGGAAGCCAAACTATGGAGAGGCCATCAGTCTCCCTGGTGACTTGTTAGATGAGGATGGATTCTCTTGACAGTTGTAATGTATGGGCTTGCCCTTAGCAGGGGCATAGCTACTTGAACAAGGGGTGGGTAGCAAATAGAACAAAAGGGGACAAATATCCCAGGGCTCCTGAGGGAGAAGAACTCACCAGCTTGCTGTTTGTTTCCCCCCACCACTACCCCAAACTTCTCTGAGGGAGGAGGCAGGGTCCTACTTTTTGGTCCCAGGTCCCACTCCAACCTTGCTATGGTCCATTCCATTTGTATTCGTGAATATTATCTCACCTTTGGCCTTCGTGGTGAACTTGGGCTCCCCAAAACAGGCTGAAGATATAAAAAGCCACTGCCAAGTTCATCTCATTCACTTTTCCATTAGTTCTCTCTCCTAACATTGGCCATATGGGTTGTTGCATTCCAGACATCATGATGATCAAGTCTCATGCCCACATCTATTCACTGTGGCTGGAATAGGAGGACCCTTCAAGGTGGAGGGTTTGGCGTAGGACTTGTATAGGCAGAGCTGGCCCAGCAGTTGTTGGTGCGCCCGCCCCCAGTCAAGAAGTGAGGAGCCCCAGCTTTAGCTTGAGCCACCCAGGCTGCTCATTTGCCTGGGTGAATGACCAGTTTGCCCGGTTGAATGACTGCCTCCCTCCCTGCAGCAGTGCAAGCCCTGTGATCCTCAGGGCCAAGCAAACACAATCAAAAACTGTGTTCTACCCAGGTTTGGGAGCTGTGTCTACTCCCAATTTTCAGTTGTGTGGAAGCAAGGTTAAAGGAAAACCTAGGTAGAAATGAATTGTGGAAGCAAGGTAGGAGGAAAATCTGGGTCCTACCTTACTTCCTCACAATCACTTCTCTACCCAGCTTTTCCTCCTACCATGCTTCCACACAACCGAAAATTGGGAACACATACAGCTCCCAAACCTGGGTAGAACACAATTTTTGATTGTGTGAATGACCTCTGTCTCCCTGATAGGCAGCTTTTAATGATGCTGCAAGGAGCTTCCCTCTGTAATCAACCAGGCCTGATTGCAGCCAACCATCATGCTCACCAATTACTTCCAGTTTGGGGTCCAGGCGTTTGAGAAATCAGGACGGAGGTGTTCCCGCTTGAGCAGCTGCAGCAGTAACAGAACGGAGGGAGTTATGCAGGGGGCAGCGACAGAGTGCGCTGATTGTGTGGTGGGGGGGGGGGAGGAAGCCAGAGCCCAGCTAGGAGGTAGGCCTTGCCCACTTGATTTCTGCCCAGAGAGCTGTGACGACCTCCATGAATTGGTGCCCTAGGTGGCTGCCTAGATATGCCTAGTGGACAAGCAGGCCTTGTGTGTAAGGTCTGAACTGTTTAGAAAAATTGTATATAGTACCTGTGCTTCTTTAAAAATGCAGCCTCACTAGAATCCAGGTGTTTTTTTTGTTAAAATTAAAAGAAGTGTATAGTTCTTATAGTTGTAAAGCGTAGCTTGAGGTGAAAACCAACCCACCATGTCACAATTGTATCACCACATAATTATAGATGTACAAGGCAGTTGTAAAAAAATGTTTATTTAAATAGTAACAATCAAGTCAGAATGGAGTCAACATCTGGAAAGGAAAGGAAAATTCTAAGGAAAAGTGGTATACACGTGTAATGCTGTTGTATTGTCCACCTGATTGCTAATACAAGGTAAATGGTCTTGGCTTTCGCATGGTCACTCCTGGTTAATAGATCAAATATGTCTCTGTAGACAGTGAACTACACATTTGAACAGATGGAACTAACAGACACCTTGGAATGAATTAACTGAGCCATACAAGAGGGCTTATTGTTGGACCTCACCAAAGTATGACAAGTACACTATACATAAGTGTGATTTGAAACGTACGTTCATCAAAGCATGTATACAAATACATGTACAAACCTCCTGCATATAGAAACCACATTGAAAACCACACTAACTAGCATGGATTTAAAAGAAACAGAGTTAGGTTTGCAAATAGGTAAGCATGGTAGCCAGTTTCCATATTTAATGTACTTATTCATATAGATTAGCTACCTGCGTTCTGTGTGATTGCCACATATTTATCTGTCATGAGTAGATGTGAGTGAGAGAGAAAAAGCAAACTCTGCTGGCTGACATCTAGAGCAAGGAACTGCGTGCAGAATGAGCACCATTGCACTAGCCCAAGAGGATGGCTTAGCTGCAACACTAGTCTGGAACACAATGTCCAGGCATAGCACAACCAGCGAGTGTAAGAGTTTTGCGCTAGCATAAAGTTGCACAAGCAGTTCACTGCTCCGAAACACCAGGTGGAAAACACTGTGGCAGCCAATTCAGCCTTGAGTAAGCCGGATGCCAAAGAACCATTTCTACATCTTTGGAAATCCCAGAGGGTGAGTTGTGAGTTGAGCTCCAACAAGGCACACAAATGCATCAGTGTATCGATTCAATTAAAACTAGCAGAAGTTTAGTATTGCGCAGTGGCTGGGTTACAGCAATGGACAGTCTCTGTAAGGAGTCGTCTTAATAGTAGAAGAGAAATTCCCAGGAATGCTCCAGGCCCTCAGCTCACTTCTTGTCATCGCCATCGTTGGGAAAGAAACTGTACGCAAAGTAGTCCATTGACTCCTGGGCCAGCTTGGAGAGGTGGAGGACACCAGTGACCACCAGAGCAATGAGCACCAAAGGCAACACCACATTCCACACGGTGGCAAGGACATTGTAGCATCTGGCCTTGGAGCCATAGCGATGGGCAGCTTCCAGGTCCCCAGACACCTTCTGATCCCGTGCCTGCAAGCAAGAAAAGTTAGTAACGTTACAAAGCAAGGAAAACTCCCATGGAAAGCAGAATACCACCACGGTAAAGTACAGCACAGTGGTCAGCATCTCGAGGTATTTCCGGGTTTTTAAAATGCTGGTCTTAAGCTACTTTTTATGAAAATGCCAGAGTAAGTAGGGAGAGACACTGACATAGAATCCTTAGAATGATAAGGATACTCTCTTTACAAATTCAAATGTAGCTCTTCAGTACTCTTTCCCCGCCACAAATTTGGCTTGAAGGAAAACATGTGAACTTGCATCAAAAGCAACCCCGAGAGCAGAGGCTGCTTCCCTCAATGCCACGAATGTACTTCGAAGTGGTTTCGCTCAACATTGACCCTGAAGCATGAAGCCATGTGCAAATAACTCCTGGGCGGCAATTGCTCTCTGGAGCTCTAAGGAAGTGCTGCCTCCTTGTGCGGTTTCTGCTGGTGCCCCTCACTGTGTGGCATACTGTTGCCTCATACCATTCCCACGGCAACCTCATTCACATCTCCAAATCCTCCCAAACTTCTTTTCCAATCTAGGTAGAGTCCGATTGTTCACATGCCAATTTTTCTGGCATAAATGCTATGTTGTGTGCCAGTCTCACACTTCTTTCGTGTCACAAGCCACAGAGTGCATCGCCTGAAACACTCCCTCTCGATTAAGCGCTGACTCACCAGACTCCAGGAAGGCACCCAGACATCAGCAACAAAAACCATCCCAATAGCTCTTGCCTCCCCAAAGAGCACCCCACTCCTCTGTGCGCTGCAGACTGTTCACTACACCATCAGTGAACGAGCCTAAGCTGCCCTCAGTGCAAGGGAGTGCAGGGTACCCCATGGCACAATGACACTCTGTAACCACCACGGTCCCTTCCATGGCATCCTAACTTCTCAAACATCCATTCTGTTCCAAGAGGTTGCCAATTTTTTCCACTGGTTCTGGTCCTGTCCAGGCTAGAGCCTTTAAGGCAGCCTGGCATGCCAGGAAAGCTTCACTTGCTCTGTGTGTGGGTGTCCGTTGGCTGTACAAAGGCACAGTAGCTGGGATCCGAAAGTCTGGAAGTGGACAGTAGCTTCCATACAGCACAGCCACCCATTGACAGAAGCGGGTGGAGTGTGCACTACCTCCATCCCTCCTGAAACAGTGTGCCTGGAAGTTTTCCAAATGGTGATTTATTCCTCCTTTGCTACTAGGGTTGGGGGAAGTTCAGACAGGGAGGGTATTTACAGTGACCTCAATACTGTGTTGTTCATACAGCCAGGGGCATTCTTCCTTCCAGGCTTTCCCTCTGATGATTGACCTTTGATACATAGTATATCCATGCTTAAAAAGTTGCACTTGAGGTTTCCCAGCCTGGGGGCTTCCCTGGGGAGGTTTCTGAGGTGGTTTTCCAAATGGCGATTTACTCCTGCTTCACTACACATAGGGTGGCTGGGAGTTCATACAAGGGAGGAATTTACAGCAACTTCAGTACAGAATCAGCAAGGTGATGCTCATACAGCCAGCCATTTTTTCCATGATGATTCATGACAATTGGCCCTTAATACATAATATGTGGTGGTGGTGATGGGGGTGGGTGGGTTTGAAGTTGCAATTTGGGAGAGTGTTGAAAAACAGCAGTGTGGGATACTCCAACATTTTTTCTTTGCCATATGGAGGGACCCGCGAGATAAAACATAGGCCACTGTGTGAGAGTGACTTTGACTCCACAGGCCACCCCTCAATTCCATTCAAAGTTGTCCTTGTGCCTTGCAGCCTATTTCCAGTGGAGACCTTCTTCTAAAGTACACACACACACACACACACACACACACGTCAGTAGCTCAATATCCATGTGAAAAGCAAGCGGTAAATTCTCTCATGCGGTGCAATTACTCTAATTTTTCTGGATTCTCATTTGCATCAGAAGAGTAAAGGGTTGTTTTTTGTTTTGAACCCCTGGTACTGCAAAGTGATTGAAAATGTGGAAGAGATGCTGTACATACCCAATTTTGATTCACTTTTCATTTTTATTTACAGTTTGCTTTCTTTGTATTTGCTTTACAATAAAGGGAGCTTTTTGTTTAAGACCTTCCAAAGACCTCCTCTCCATAACCTCTCTTCTCAGTGGGGAGGCTGACAACTACATAGGTGAATGGTTATTGACATGTAAATGTCCCCCCACCACCACCTGCGAAACCAGGAATCTGAAATAGCTTTGCCCCTCTCTGAATGAGTACAGAAAGCAACCATGATCCTTCTTTTAAACTTTTTCATTTTTACAAGCTACTCTTGCACACCCATGCTGGTGCTCTATATAATATTCAGGATGGGAAAGCGATGCTCTTACAGCAGCAGGGTTGCACGAGAACAACTGGTGAGGGGCGGGGGCAGGGCTCATAGTAGCCGCTGCTGTCTCTAGTACTCATTCAGATAGAGGCAAAACTAATTTAGCATCCCTGCCTTCAGGGAGGGAAAACATTTACAAAAATGAAAGCTTTACAGTGTGGCTTCTCTTCTTTTTTTAATACTTCCCAGTAGGAGCCAAGACAGGAGCTGGTACTGCAGAAGAGGGAGCTACCCACTTCCCACCTCCCCCACAGGTGAGAGTGCAAAATGTGCTTTGGATTTAGCCATACAAAACAGGAACTGGAGCATCCTGTTGATCTTGCCTCCAGAGACTCTTGCTCAAGACAAGAGCACCAAGGAAATTGAAAAATTAGAGGAAAAAATCTGAACAGAAGTCAGCACACATGGGCACACTACATACTTTGTGACCAAACCTGAGAAGCGGGGTCGGGGAGAGACTGACTTCCAGCTTCCTGTAATGCTTGTTCCCAGCCCCTACTGATAGCCCAAAAAGAAGCTTTGATTTGACACTCTGTGGAAATAACTTCAGCATTCTGATGAGCTGGCAACTGGCGCACCACTGCTCTTGTGCAAGAGCACCAACAATATATTAATTAATTTTAAAAGTGAGAATTCTGAGAGCGACACGTGCAAAATCAGATACTTGGGCTTCCCATCCACCCCCAATGAGAGCAATGTAAGTTGTTTTGGATTTAGCAAGGCAATCAATGACAGTAGATGGAAAATTCTTGTCCTCGCATGCAAATATTCTTGTGCAAGAGCACCATAAAAACTGTGTTTGAAAAATTAATTTTTTTAAAAAATCACCAGACAGCACACATGTGCACACACATACCCATAGCCTACCTGGGCACAGGTGAATGCATCAACAG
Source organism: Hemicordylus capensis (assembly GCF_027244095.1). Lineage (NCBI taxonomy): Eukaryota > Metazoa > Chordata > Lepidosauria > Squamata > Cordylidae > Hemicordylus > Hemicordylus capensis. Next base: position 138,016,713 of record NC_069657.1, on the reverse strand, counting down.
GAAGCATGAGACAGTGCACCTCCCCCACCACCACCACACACAGAGTCTACAACTGTATTGGCCAGAGATGGGTGGGAGGAATCAGGGCAAAGCCTGCTCTGTGAACAATCCAATGTTGAAAGAACCATCATCAACTGAAATAAAAAGCAGTGATGTGAATGGCCCAGATTCAGGGATGTAGGGACCATAGAGTAAGGGGGGACAATTGTCTTGTAGCCGTCAGGGTCAGGGGGCTGCCAAGACACCCCCTCACCCTTGGCCAGGGTACTCCCTTGCCCCCTCCCACACCTAGCCAATGAAGTGCTGACTGGGGAGGGATGGGAGTGCCCCCTCCCCTGCATCTGTCAGATGCAAGGGGGTGGGGACAATGCTGAGGATGGGGCTTTTGTTGTACATCTGTTAGCTCAGCTAACCCAACAGGATTTACAACCCCCTTCAGCACTCCCAGGTGAGTTAACAGAAAGTGGCAGGGGAACTGCACGAATGAAAAATAAAAGGCTCACAAAGAAAAACAGTAAATGAATTAAGTCCCCTGAACTGAACTAGGTACCCCCCTCTAACAATAGCTGAGTAATAAGTGAAAAGAAAACACAGAGCAAGGAATGAAAAATAGCAAAGGATGACAGAAGCAAGGAATTAACAGAATAAAGCAGGAAAGCATAAACAAGGCAAACTGGAACTCGGACAAAGTTTTGGAATTCAAATAGCACACTGTCTGCAGCCAGTGAAAAGTTGCAAACAGCATCTGAGCAAGTGAGACTGCTAAATATATATGGCTCAAGAGAACCAGCAGCCAATCAGGCTTCCCTGAGTCAGCACTTCAGCTTCCTCTCTTGTTATCTCCTGCGCCTGCGTGACTCCCACTGAGCTTGCCTCTTGAGCCGTCTTCTCAAGACAGGTGAAATCCCAGGCTCCTCCCCATCAGAAATCATGTCTGGCAGCTGTTGCAAATCCTCAGCTCCAGAGTCTGGTCTCCCTGCCAAATCCTGTTGCTGTGCCTCTGAGCCCTCACTAGCAAGCGAATCCTCCTGCTCTGACTCTTCTGAGTCAGATGTCTGAGCCATGACAACTTTCAGCCTTGCTAGAGCTTCCCCAGTCAGCCATCTGTGGAATCGCTGACTAGGAGCTCCTTTCCCTGCCTTCTCAAGAAGGCAGGGAAAGGAGTTCCCAGTCAATGATTCCAAGAACCACTGACAGGAGAAGCTCTGACAGGGCTCATGGGCTCATCCTTGGCATTGGCCCCACCCCTTGCATCTGACATCAGGCACAGGGGGCATGGCTTTGGGCACACGTTCAAAGTGCACACAGTTCTGAAGCCTAATGGGTGGGGGAGCCACCAGAACCAGAAGACTTTGTCCTCCGGCTACAATTCATTATTATTCACTCCGATTCATTCTTATTTTCACTTATAAACTCTAATACACACTTTATATACTCTCATCCTAACTTGTCCTAACTTAAACCACTTCCTCCTGCAGCAAAGCCCTCCATCTGGTAAACCTCCCTCCTGGGCTTTACTGTGAGAGGAAGCAGTGTGAACTAGGACAAAAGTATTTAAAGCAAATATAAGCGTGTATAAGCATAAGTATGCATTGCTGCTTTGCTGGCGGCTTGTTGTGATTTTCTAAACCTTGGCTTGTTCTTAGAGCAGGCTTCTCTCCATCCATCCCACCCATTTTTGGCCAATACAGTTGCAGAGGTGGCTCTTTGGTAAGGTGCTCTTGCACAGCTGTGTTACTTCAGAAGGATTTCAGATGTGTTTTCTTCCTTTTGCTATAGCAGGGGCAATGCAAGAGCACCTTGTCAGACAAAAAAGAGAGAGAAAACTCAGAACACAGTAATGGCCAGGCAGAGAGCTCTGAAATTTGGCACACAGGTAGTGGAGGATGGCAGGGCTGTGTGTCAGATTTCAAGCAAATTGGGCAATCTATTGAATTGTAATGATTTTTTAAAAAACCAGTGATTCTCAGATGTGTAGTTTTTAGCTGCGATTCTCCGTGACCTCAGCTTAATGTTTTAAAAAATCACTAGCCGACCCCACACAGAGCATCTGTGTGCTTTTGGGGGGCCGGCTACCTCTCCCCCCCACCTTCTGCCCCTGTCTCTGGCTGGCTCGTGCTGGGCTCAGGCTGCTGGGCCAAGTGCCACCGCCTCACCTTCGCGGCCGGGCTGAGTGCCGCCGCCTTGCCTCCAGGCCTGCCGCCACCACCACCTCAAAGAACATCACCACCATTGGGGCGGGGGGGGATCACTCTGTATACACCACTTTGTATTTCTCTTGCCATTTTCCCTTGCCATCTTCCAATTTCCTCATTATTTTAAGATGATTTCAATGGTATTTCCAGACTATATCCAATCCTGAGTACAGTACAGAGCTTGAAAGCTGCTATGGATTTTGGACTTGCCTGTCCATTGTTCTAGTGCACAGCTGGCAGTGTGCAAGAGCACCTCCATCTCTCACTGTATGTGCTTTATCCGCAGGGTCCCTCCATACGACACATCAGCAAAAGTGCTGGATTACACAGCACTGCTGTTTTTCAACACTCTCCCGAAGTGCAACTTCTTTAACACACTTACATTCCATATTAAGAGCCAGTTGTAATGAATTAGCCTGAAAAAAAAGCTGTTGGCTGTACGAATGGCACCTTGCTGTTACTGTACCGAAGTTGCTGTAAATCTCTCCCTCATGTGAACCTACCCTATGTGTTGCGAAGCCGGAGTAAATCGCCATTTAGAAAACCTCCATCCAGATAGCATGCTGCAGCAGAGTAGCTCCTTCTGAGTCCCATTAAGGATGCTGGGACTCAGGCAGAGGCGCTCTGCCACAGCATGCTGTCTGGACAGAGCCTCCTGCAACATTGCCAATATAATTTCAAGATGGACAGAGGCAGCATGCACACACACCACCAGCTTCTGTTGGCAGCTGGCTGCACGCTGCATTGTATATAAACTACCTTTATTTTTTTAAAAAAATTATTTTACATTTTATTTTTCTAAGAGTTGAAGATGTTTTAAAATAGCGGTTGCTGCTCATGCTGAGTACACTCATTCTACTATTCCCTCTGGTCAAATAGGTTTTGCAGGTTTCTGTATTGTTTTAAAAACCTGCAAACTGTGTTTGACCAGGGAGGCAACAGTGGGATAAAAGAAAGGTATGGGTACATCACAGGTAAAAATGCCTCTACCAAACCAATTTTAACTCTTAAAAACTATCGGCTGTCTCCAGTCTATACAAGTGGCAACTCAACTTCACTTTTTGGCACTCTTCCATTCTCTGTTTGTGTCTGTTATGCAGTGCAATGCCTGGACCTGACTCCTTAGCTGAAATAATAAATACAGTTCCAAGCATGCACCTCCCTTCATTTCCTAGGGTTTGCCCAGCTCTCACAGAGTTGAGTACTGCCTGTTTAATTTATAGCTCCTCTCCCTGTGTTTCCACTGAAGTACCAACACCTGGGCGATGTCTCCTTCTCTTGCAGTGCTCAGAAAACCAGCTGAGAATGCTGGACTACAGAGGGGTGTGGGTGGAAAGAGGTGTCGGTTCTTCCATATCTTCTAGAGCAGGGATTCTCAGTGTTGGGTCCCCAGATGTTATTGGACTTCAACTCCCATAATCCCCAACCAAAGGCCACCAGGGCTGAGGATTATAGGAGCTGAAGTCCAATAACATCTGGAGACCCAACATTGAGAATCCCTGCTCTAGAGGACAGAACACACAGAAGTCACTGCCACACAGAAATCACCCCAGGGCAACTATACCACGAAAAATCTAGTTTTCAGCTGATTAGAATATAGTATAGTACTTGTTAAGTTCTTTGGGGCCAAGCACATATTAGCTCTTCCTTTTTCAGAGAGGCATGAGGCTGTGAGCAAAGAGCAAACTGTCACCCAGCCAGTGGCCCTGTCCCTCAGGGGCCCAAGGACTTCTCCCACCACCACCACTGCACCTTGTTCAGTTATAGCTACCCTCCTGAATTTGGCTCACATTCCTGAGATTGTCTCCATTTACAAATGACTGTGAATCAGTTTGGACCAAAGTCCATGAGCAATTTCTATCTCATATTTCAGCAGGCTGAGGTACAATGTGTATGCGTATTCTCTTGATTCCCTGATAGCTGTATTTGTATTTAATCATGTATAGCTTTTTTGATGGATGAAAAGTCCTCCTCAAAAACATGCAGGACTTGTGGTTTGTAGGACATGCTGCAAGTCTCTGAGGAAAGCCAGGAATGTAAAATGTAAATCTTGAAATGAAATCCAGTGTATTATTTATTCCAGAGAAACTATGAAAATGAAACAACCTGCAGACCTATTATATGAAGTACTCTTATGCAAGCTTTTCAGTTTCAGAGAATCATTCATCAAGAGTTCCTTGAAATTGTATTCTTATTATACTTAAAGAATTACTTTCCTAATATTGATTTTACAACAGGGTTTGAAATTTAATAATATTAGCAGGTTGGGTAGATTAAAATCGGGTTTGTAAGGTTTAGATGTATGTTTTGAATTATTACTATAGCAAGGGTTAATTTTATAATTGGTGATTCACGAGGAGGTGTGAGCGGGAAGTCCATATTTGTTTAATGTGTTGTGAATGTTTAGATATTGTTAAAATCAATAAAAATTTAAATATATAAAAAAGAGAGTTCCTTGAAATTCAAGAACTTGCAAACTCCTACAATCAACTGGTGTAATACAAGTTAAGACATTTAAAGCACTTGGTACATCCTTTCTTTTCTGCATAACAGAAAAACTCCATTCTACTATAAGTAGGCAGGAGCAGGCGCCTTCTTATCCCCAAATTGCCACTGTGGATTTTCTGTTATTGCTTCTATGGAATAACACAGCTGCTGCTTGAGGATTGGTTTATTCCAGAATCCTAAAGAAGCCATCTCCAACAAATACATGGCCCTGATGCAGGGCGAGGACAGAAGACTCTTGCAGAAGAGACAGTGCCTGCCCAAGAGTTTTCCTACCTTGACGGAGTAGGCAAGAGCTACAAAGCCGAGGCAGCAGAAGTTCATATAGATGGTGTTGAAGACAGACCAGATCATGTAGTCACGGGGGACCACAGGAGGCCGGATGGTGATGACTGTGGGCGAAGGTTCCTGCTTGCGGGATGTCATGGGCAGGTAGTCTTCGCGAGGGTAAGAAGTGTCCATGATTCTAGCAGGAAAAAAGGCACTGCTTCCCGGTAGTGGCAGTCTCTGAGAAAGCCAGTGAGGGCCAGCCCTTTATATACTGCCTGGCTGAGGTACTGTTTCATTTCCATCTATATATAAACCAGGGAAATTACAGCTCTTGTTTGACTGTGGTTATCAGGCTTGCCTTGCTAGGACTGAGAAAAATATTTGGTTTTCTGGTCTGCCCTCACTTTATTGAACAAGGAGTGCAGCTGTTTATAGCCCGTGGTTCCTTTTGGCCCCTCTTGCAGCCCAGAAAAACGGTCAGTAATTCAGGCACAAGGCTTCAGAGGCAGCCAGGAGAAATCCAAGTTCTGAAAGCTTCAAGGTGCTGCTTATCTACAGGCAGACCTCGCCTTCCGCAGGGGTTCCCTTCTCAGCTACAACCGCAGATAACGGAACTGCCAGTATTGAGACACTGAGGCTATGGGAATCGGGGGGGCGGGGGGTTTGGTTCCTGGAGGCTAAGGAAAAGGCAGAAATAAAAGAAACAGCATATACCAAGGTCGCCTCTCCATTGCCTGACTGCGGATACTCAGAACCACGGGTGTCGGGACTGCGTGCAACCACCTGTACTTATATCACAAGAACTTTCATTATGTAGGACTCCATCGGAGAAGTACAGCTGATGTATCTTGTAGTTGCTTGCATCTTAAGGTGAAGCCACCATTGGGCCAACGGGTTCAAAGAACGTCAGACGTGGGGGGCGGGGTGAGCGGGGCTGCCGCTGCGGCTGCACACAGGCCACCAGCGGTCACACTCCGCCACTGGCTGCAGAAATGTCTTGTAGTTATTACCCATTCCAAACTGAATGCAACTTTTCTTTACCTACCTGCACACTTTCAGGGCACATTGTCTGCCCTGGCCTGTTTAAACAACCTGTTAAAAGTTTATGGTAAGGTGCAGGCACATAGTCAGAGGAGACTGGGCTTATGTTCATCCTCTCGCCGGCAGCCCCTTGCAACGACAACAAATATTTATATACCGCTTTTCAACAGAAGTTTCCAAAGCGGTTAACATAAATAATAAATAAATAAGATGGATCCCTTTTCCCAAAGGGCTCACAATCTAAAAACACACACGGGACACGCCCCCTGCATGTGACATCGCTCGCAGGGGGCATAGCCAGCACCCAGAAGGGCCCATGTGGCCAACCTGGAGATTGTTTCTCAGACAGCTTCCTTGTTGACTGGGTGTTTTCTCACTTCTTTCCTGTTTTTTTAAAAAATCTTTCTTGTTTTTTTTAAAAATGGCCACTGAAAACAAAATGGCCACTGCACATGCTCAAATGGCCTGTGAAGCCCGAGGCCATGCCAGGCCTCGCAGAGGCCATTTGAGCATGCATGGCAGCCATTTTGTTTTCAGTGGCCATTTTAATATATATAAATGGCCACCACACATGCTCTAATGGTCCCTGCAAAGCCCTAGAGGCTAGCGAGGGGAGGGGGAACCTTTGCAGACCCACCCCACAGCCTTTAGGGGCTACAGGTATTTTTTTTAATTTAATATAATCTAAGTCACTGTACACATATTCAGTTTGGCACTATGTACAGAGAATCAGGGCTTGTGAATACTGAGCTGAAGCTTATGAGCTAGAATTGTATTCATTTGCTCTTACTTTGCTTCTTGTTATAAGTGAGTTAAATGTGATGTCTTAATAATATGGCTATTAATGGTGAGTTTGTCTTTCAATCAGTGTGAAATCCTTAGTATTAAGGCCCACTAGGAGTTTCTTGCTCTCTTTCTCTCATTTTAACTGTCTTTCTGAAATACCAGAATATATTCCAAGCAGTGACACAGTTTACTCTGCATATTTTTAATTATTTTCAGAGTAAATAGGGAAAAATCAAATTCTCCATTTCTTTTTAAAACTTATGTAATAGTGATGCTACAATGCATAGTAGAGAATTAGACTTTAGTTTTCCAAGTACATCTCCACATAGTATTTGGGTATTTCATGAGCCCCAGCATACTGAAATTTGTAGTTTTCTAAATTATTTTTGAAATATAAAAAGATTAAAGAGCTTGACTTGTATATTTCAGCTAATATTATGGTCAAGTTATCTGAAAGATGGGTGTCGGATGTTTGGACAAGGGGCGCAATTTCAGTGCTTGCCCTAGGCGCTATTTTCCCTAGATACGCCTCTGCCTGGAGCTGCAACAGAGAGTGGGTTTTAGGACAGCCCTGAAATGTCTTCGCTTCCAATGGGCTTGGTCCCTCTCCCTGACTCACCATTGCACCTCAAGAGCCTAGACTAGTAGGCTTGGCAAGTTACAATGTGGATTCTTTGTTTTTCAGTTCCAGACAATATACTGATTTTTTTACCCTCAATTCTCCCCCTGCAACTGCTACATACCCCCCCCCCCCCACACACACACACATTTCTTGTGAGGTGCTGTCATGCAGCCTCTTCCATCAGCTAAAGCTCAACCCCTGCTAACTTGGCAAAGAGGCACCTTTAACGTGGGGATTCTCTTTTATTTAGCAGGGGGAGAGTAACTGGCCCTCTCCACCCCCCAGCACAGCACCTCCAGTGGCTGTTGCTGGTGTCTATCTTGTGTTTATTTTTAGATTGTGAGCCCTTTGGGGACAGGAATCCAACTTATTTGTTATTTCTCTGTGTAAACCACCCTGAGCCATTTTTGGAAGGGCGGTATAGTAATCAAATCATATCATATCATATCATATCATATCATATCATATCATATAGTATAGTATGTATGTGTGTATATATATATAAATATAATGTAGCAAAATAAGCCACCAATGTGTATGTGGAGTGAGTGGGGAATAAGCAACAGGACACATCAATTAATGGGGCAGAAGGTGAGGCAACTTCAGTGAGAGGTAAATGTTTTGGTTTTTTAAATCTGGGTTGCAATCTGGCACCCAGCAGAGCAATACAACGATGGGCAGAGGGGAGCCATGACTCCTGGGGGAGAAATGTCAGTGATGGATCCAGGGGAAGGAATCACCAGTGAGCCACAGTATTCTTTAAGCAATCATGCCCTCTCCCAGTTACCCCTTCTGAGTCAGCCACCTCATTTGTGCAGAACGGCAGCCTTACTGCCTGGGTAATAATAGTGTCAGAAGGGACGAAGCCATAGCTCAGCGGTAGAGCATGAGTTTGGCATGAAGCTCCCAGGTGCAATCCTTGGCATCTCCAGGGAGGGCTTGGAAAGACTCCTGCCTGGAACCTTGAAGAACTCGCGGCTGGTCTGGGAAGGCAGATGAGCGGTCTACAGTCAGCCAGTCAGCGAGCTGGATGAACACAGTGGCCTGACTTGGTAGAAGGCTGGTTCCTATGTTCCCATAACAGGGTCCCTGTAGGTTTAGCTTAAAAAATGGGATTTTCAGCTGGGGCAGCTGCTTGCGTCCTCCCGCCCAGTGTCTATATGCCAACCACAGCCTGCCCCAAATCTCTCTTACACACCTATGAGAAGGTAAAAGAGCCCTAATTATGGGCCCTCAACTGGGCCCTAATTATGGGCCGTTTTCTTGGCATGCTCTACACCTGACTTCTGTTTACTGCTAGCATTGCTGCCTTCCAAATGGCCACGGTTCTGCTGTAGCCCAGTCAGTGCTCCCATCCAGGGAACTGTAGTACCTCGGAGGGCCCACATAATGAAAATAGAGATAAACTCTCTGCAGCATTAAGTCAAACACTAGATCAGCCAAACACAAAAGAGGACTGGACTCTTGTTCCTATACCTGTTGTTCGTCTTCTGCATTACTATATGAAAAGTCCAGAAGTCCTTTCCTCTGTTGCTGCTAGTCATCCTATGGAACACAGGGCCGTATATATGTGGATCTGGCCTATAAAAGGCCAGCCACCTTTCTCTTTATTGTGGCACCACCATGTGGCTGCTGAAAAAAAGTGCAAGAAGTCTATATAAAGGAGGGGGATGCTACAGCCAGCAGGTTTTGTGCTGAAGTTTCCAAATAGTCTCATCACTGGCACAGATAATCACTGTTTTGTAAATTTGCAGGCAATGGCACAGTGCTGCCTTTCCCACTAAAAGTCTTGCACATTATACCATCTGTCTCCTCCAGAGAAAATATTTTCCACTCCGCATTTTCCCTTCAGCATTTGCAATGCTCACACAAGTTGCCTCTCTGGAGGGAGAGAAAAGGGGAAACGTCCTATCAGGCAGCAGACGCTGCCTGAAATGATGAGCTGAGAGCTCGTTTGGGCTCTCAGCAGCCCAGGCCACGCCCCCTTTGCATGTGACACATGCAAATGGGGCTTGGCCTGGGCTGCGGATTGTTCTGGGTAACTTCAACATCCATGCTGAGCTTGCCTTGTCTGGGGCGGCTCAGGATTTCATGGCTGCCATGACAACCATGGAGCTTATTGGCCCAACACATGAATCGGGGCACACTCTGGATCTGGGTTTCTTGACAGGACAGGAGGATGGTGATTTGAAAGTGGGGGATTTGCCATCTATGCCCTTGTCATGGTCAGATCACTTCCTTCTGAGATTTAGAGTCTTAGTGGCTACACCTCTCTGCAAGAGTGGGGGACCTATAAAAATGGTCCACCGCCGGAGACTGATGGACTCCAATGTATTTCTGAGGGCTCTGGGCGATTTTCCAGCTGGTATGGCAGGCGCTCCTGTTGAAGCTCTAGTTGCTCTCTGGAATGGAGAGGTGGCTCGGACAGTTGACAAGATCACTCCCAAGTGCCCTCTCCTGCAAAGCAGAACCTGTGCAGCTCCTTGGTATACACCTGAGGTGAGGGCAATGAAACAAACTGGGAGTCGGCTGGACCTTAAGTGGAGGGAAACTCAGGGTGAGACTGAGCAAACACAAGTTAGAGCTCATTACTGAGCCTACTCTGTAGCAGTGGTGGAACAGAAGAAACCCGTTTTTTATCCACCCTTGCTTCCTCTCAATGTCATCCAGCAGGGCTCTTCCAGGGGGTGAGGGACCTTTTGAAACCTGGCCCTGGGCAGGATGCATTAGAACCCTCAGTAGCACACTGTGACACATTTGCACAGCACTTTGAGGGTAAGGCTGCTCGCATTCACCATGAGTTGGGCACTTTGGCTGATGCAGGATCATTGGGAGAGGTGCCCAGAGTAAAACCTGGTCTAGTTTTGCAGTAGGAATTTCAATTATTGGTCCCTGAGGATGTGGACAGGGTGTTTAGTTGAGTTCGGCCAACCACCTGCATGCTTGAATCTTGCCCATTATGGCTTATTAAATCTAGTAAGGAGGGAATTTTTAGCTGGGTCCAGCAGGTTCTAAACACCTCATTGAGACAGGGAGTGGTCCCAGCATTACTGAAGCAAGCTATTATTCAACCACTCCTAAAGAAAACCAGTCTGGACCCAGAGGATGTAAACTATAGGCCTGTGGACAATATTCCCTACCTGGGCAAGGTACTTGAGTGTGTAGTGGCTGACCTGCTCCAGATATTCTTGGAGGAAATGGACTATCGAGATCCTTTCCAATCAGGCTTCAGGCCCAGCTTTGAAAGAAACTGCTTTGATCGCCCTGTGGGATGACCTATGAAGAGAGAGACAGGGGGAATGTAACCCTGTCAATTCTCTTGGCTCTCTCAGGGGCTTTTTGATACCACTGGCCACCCTTTTGGATAGACTGGCCGAGTTGGGTGTGGGAGGCACTGTTTGGAGGTGGTTCCTTCCGCTCCTACCTCAACAAGGCCCATCAGGGCTGTCCGTAGCATGGTGCAGGGCTGGGGGCGAATCAGCATGTGCGGGGCCTCCACCCCCATAACATTTCAAATAAAGAAATAATATACATTTTATGTACAACCAAGACACAAATATACACAGTTTAACACATTTACATCCCAAACTTGAATTCCAAAATTCAAGTTGGAAAGCAAAGCACCATACCATCATCCATCCAAATTATTCACAGAATGCCCACTGCTCCTCCATTTCAAAGGAAGAAAATAATCATTCTTTTCTGACAATATTTTTCATCCTACTTTTCTATCCCTCCAAGGAACCCAGAGCAGTGTACATGGTTACTTATGTTTATCTTCAAAGCCACCCTGTGAGGTAGGTTAGGCTGAGAGATACATGACTGGCCCAGAATAACCCAGTGAGTTTCATGGCTGAGTGGGGATTGAACTCAGGTCTCCTAGTCATAGGCCAATACTCTAACTACTACACCACACTGGCTCCTGATCCTGTTCCTTCTTTTCCCCCTAGCTCTTCTTCAATCCATACCAGTTTTGCCTCACCACCCAGGCGCATCAATCACCCCCTACACACACACACACACACACACACACACACGTACTTGGGGGCACAAACAGCAACTGAACTCAAGAGAAAGCAAGAATTTAACACTATCTGCCGGCTTCCGTACTGCTGCCTGTCCGTTTCTCCTCCTCTCCTCCTCACTCATTTCTGCCGCCCGCTGTGGAGCCTCCAAGCCAGACAGACCAGCAGGATGAGGAAAGGAGATCTGCTGGCTTCTGAGGAGCCTTGCTACCACTAGCTCCCTGCCTGGCTTCACCGTAGCCTCTGCTCCCTCTCGCTGCTGCCGTCTGAACAAAGCAAAGCACATGATGTAGGAGCGAGCAGATCACATGTTCGCTAGCTCACTCTCTTTCTCCCACCCTGCTGCAGGGATGGAAAGCCATTCTTCAGCCATCTTCCATGCAGGCAGGCAGGCAGTCCGTCTTGGGCCCTCTGCACTCTCTCCTGACCCCCCCGCCGCCACCCGCACCTTGGTGCACTCTCCCCAATGCTGCCGCCACCCACAACTCAGCCAGTGTGTGTCCGTGGCCCGCCTGCCCGCAACGGGCCCCTCTCAAACACAGAGCCTGAGGTGATCGCACCGGTCACCATGCCCTAAGGACAAGCCTGTTTGCAAATTAAACAGGTCGTGTACAACGGAGAAGAAAGGGTAGCCAGTGCTACTGAGGATACCATGCTGGGAAAACTATCCTGGAGACACGTTCTACCATTGCATTAATTCCAAATGCCCTGAATATTTCAGGGGTTCTCATATAAGTCACTGAGTTTTCCTTTGAGATTCGTTAAAGTAACAAAAAGCATGATGACAAACATGATGGCCAGGATGGATGTTGTCCAAGCAGTGACATTCAAGTACTTGGCTGTCTCCAAGAAGTGAGTCGTTCCATTAACATCTCCAAGAAGCCTATGATCCCTTGTCTGAAGAGAAGGTAGATAAAGTAAACACAAAAATGAAATCCTTGCACTTGCTTTCAACACAGATTTCAAAAGGACTTTTCGTGGCTATTATAGGCCTGCATCTCAAACCTAAAGCATTTCCAACCAGAAGACGGTGAGGTGTGAAGTGTTCCTGCTCCCCAGCATGTTACATCTGAGGAGGCGTTCCAAGGCCTGTTTCCCCTTCCCCAGGGGCAAAGGTAGAGAGTGGGATCCAGCTGCAGCAACTCTCGCAGTTTGGGTTCAGTGCTGGTGGCATCTGGGGGTTCAGATGCAGTTTAGTCCAGTACACTAACCACTGTACCACTCTCGCTCAGTTCCTTCTTGTTATTTATTATTATACTGTATTCATTTTTGAAATAATCAGGCAGGCAGAGCTGCCCTAGTAACTTCAGAATGCATTTGCTCTCCACAGAAGAAGCCTTTTGTAGCTGGTCTGTGCTTTACTTGTGCCTTGTACAGTTCTTTTCCTGTGTGTGCGCACACTTGTGTTTTGATCCTGCCATGTTAGATACAAATCTACACATTATTGTAGTCCTGTTAAGCACTATAAAGCAATTGAGGTTTTCCATATTGCTCTGTATCAATGCTGATTAGTAGTTGAGATTTGTGTGCTTGTACAGGTGAAACTCGGAAAATTAGAATATCGTGCAAAAGTCCATTAATTTCAGTAATGCAAATTAAAAGGTGAAACTGATATATGAGACAGACGCATTACATGCAAAGCGAGATAAGTCAAGCCTTAATTTGTTATAATTGTGATGATCATGGCATACAGCTCATGAAAACCCCAAATCCACAATCCCAGAAAATTAGAATATTACATGGAACCAAGAAGACAAGGATTGAAGAATAGAACAATATCGGACCTCTGAAAAGTATAAGCATGCATATGTATTCAGTACTTGGTTTGGGCCCCTTTTGCAGCAATTACTGCCTCAGTGCAGCGTGGCATGGATGCTATCAGCCTGTGGCACTGATGAGGTATTATGGAAGACCAGGATGCTTCATTAGCGGCCTTCAGCAATTCTGCATTGTTTGGTCTCATGTCTCTCATCCTTCTCTTGGCAATGCCCCATAGATTCTCTATGGGGTCAGGTCAGGTGAGTTTGCTGGCCAATCAAGCACAGTACACCGTATACTTTTCAGAGGTCCGATATTGTTCTATTCTTCAATCCTTGTCTTCTTGGTTCCATGTAATATTCTAATTTTCTGAGATTGTGGATTTGGGGTTTTCATGAGCTGTACGCCATGATCATCACAATTATAACAAATTAAGGCTTGACTTATCTCACTTTTCATATAATACGTCTGTTTCACATATCAGTTTCACCTTTTAATTTGCATTACTGAAATTAATGGACTTTTGCACGATATTCTAATTTTCCGAGTTTCACCTGTATGCGTGTGCATTCATTCATTCATTCGATTTATATACCACCCTTCCAAAAATGGCTCAGTGTGGTTTACATCAAAATAAAAACAATTAAAGTCAATTATCCATTAAAATCAAAACTATAACAGCATAAAACTAATTAACAGTTAAAACATTTAAACAGTTTTTAAAAAACCTGGAGAACCAGGCCGAACATTTACAACAATTATAGGATCATTTGTATTTTGATCCCACTCCTTAGCTACAAATCTACAGTTTGCCTGTTATTGCTAAGGCACCCACCTAGTCCAGGCTCCACCTCTGCAGCTACCCACAATTGGCTCCACTTCTCACTACCTGTGGCTCCACCCATTACCTGCCCTGCCTATCCCCCTCCCCAACCACCAACCGCCACTGCCTCTGACCTTAGGCCCACTCACCTTAAGGGAGAAGACAACAGTAAGGAAGCCGAGGTAGCAGCAGTCCATGTACTTGGAAGGCAGAGAACGCCCAAAGTATGAAATCCTCAGGCAGCAAGTGCCAGGGAGTGGATTTACCCTGTTTCCCAGTGAGAATGTTGATGGAAACTGACTGAGGGGCAGACTTCATACTACAGTAAAACAGAAAGTGAAGCAAATTATGGCAGACATTAGGAATCCGTGTAACTTACCAGCACCCCAATATGCACACATTCAGCTGTGGGTATATTCCCCCAACATCACACGCTACAGGTGAAAGCAGAAACAAAGCCAAAAAATCCCAAAGTCTCTAACTGGTTCAGCCTGTGGGGACTTTGCAATAAAATTCAGGACTGCACATTTACTTAATCTGCAGTGGGAAGTAAGGTAAAGGTAAAGTGTTCTGTCAAGTCGATTTCGACTCCTGGTGCCCAGAGCCCTGTGGTTTTCTTTGGTAGAATACAGGAGGAGTTTACCATTGCCTCCTCCCACACAGGCTGAGATGATGCCTTGCAGCATCTTCCTATATAGCTGCTTCCCGATATAGTGGCAGCAGGGATTCGAACAGGCAACCTTCTGCTTGTTAGTCAAGCATATATCATGAGTGGGCTACATTTGCATCTCTTTTAGGCACATGTAATTAACACTACTACTGGCACAAGATTTGCACTTATTCAGACTCCTTAACTTACACTGTATGTAGACAGACTGAATTCCAGCACCCTTTAAACATCCCACCAACCAAAGATGTACATTTTGAGAGTTATATAAACATATGAATACAAATACACCAAATATTTATATACCCACAGCAGTTTACATAGATATAAATAAATGAAATGGCTCCCTGTCCCCAAAGGACTGACAATCTATCAAATAAATCAGCTCTTCCACTACCAATAACTATTTAAATAATAATGCACACATTTGAAAGGTTATGTGGGCAAGGGTGGGGGGGGAGAAGAAATTAGACGGAAACGGAAGGCCGATGCATTGACGTTAAAAATCCAGTCCGCTGCCACCTGACTGAGATGGAGCTCCCTGGAATCAAGCAAGGCTTTGGCAAGGCTTTTGACCAAGAGAAGCAGCGAGAAGATCTCAGTGGATTTTCTCTCCCTCTCTCGCACAGAATAAGAATGCTCAACTGGTCCATTGGAAAGACGCCATCTGAAAGAGACTGTCGGTAGGAGCCGATGAATGCGTGCGTGCGGCGCGCTCCGAGATTTCCACCGAATGAACTCCTTGGATGCACGGCGGAGTAGCAGGTAGCAGGCCTCGAAGCTGCAGCAGGGGCCCTGCTGGCTTGGCAGCCTCGCCTTCTCGCTGCTCTGGCCACTTTTCAAGGGGCTGCAGCCAGGAGGGGGAGAAAGAGCTGCCAGCAAGCGTGGTTGCCCTCCTCTCTAAGCCAGGCGCCCAAAGCCCAAAATAGCAAGAGAAATATTTTTGTCTGGGCCTTCACACTTCTACAAAGGGCCCATAAAAACGGCTTGTAATAATATATGGGTGAATGACCCTTCAAAACACGCGCCTACTAAAGAATGAAAGCAAGTCTATTGCCTTTGCCTTCACAGGCCCCCTTTGCACCGACCACCCTTGTGCATCATAAGCAACCAGGTATACTTTGTACAGCCAGGTACTACCTCACTTAAACATACCAGACTCTTTGCTCCTCATCACTAGTACGAAGATCCTTCAATTTTCCCCTTCTGTTCTACAAAGGTCCTTAAGAACATAAGAGCAGCCCTGCGGGATCAGGCCCACGGCCCATCTAGTCCAGCATCCTGTTTCGCACAGTGGCCCACCAGATGCCGCTGGAAGCCACAGGCAGGAGTTGAGGGCGTGCCCTCTCTAATGACATTACTCCCCTGCAACTGGTACTCAGAGGCACCCTGCCCTTGATGCCGGAGGTGGCCCACAGCCCTCCGACTAGTAGCCCTTGATAGACCTCTCCTCCATGAAGTCATCCAAACCCCTCTTAAAGCCATCCAGGTTGTTGGCTGTCACCACATCCTGTGGCAGAGAGTTCCACTAGTGGATTATGCGTTGTGTGAAAAAGTACTTCCGTTTGTTGGTCCTAGATTTCCCGGCAATCAGTTTCATGGGGTGACCCCTGGTTCTAGTGTTATGGGAGAGGGAGAAGAATTTCTCTCTATCCACACCATGCATGATCTTATAGATCTCTATCATGTCTCCCCGCAGTCGTCTCTTTTCTAAACTAAAAAGCCCCAGGTGTTGTGGTCTTGCCTCATAAGAAAGGTGTTCTAGGCCCCTTGGTGCTCTTGGCCCCTTAGTCCTTGGTGACCACAACTTTGAGCCTGCTTACAAAGAACACTTGGAAAACAAATAATTCTGAGCGTTCTGACCACACTTTATTACTCTTACTGTATCTGTCCATGTTCTGCATCTACTACTGTAGTAGTCAGATGTACACTAGATTTTACTTTTATTTGGGATGTTTGTAATTGTTCAGTCTAAGTTTTAAACAGTGCAACAACCAACTGCCAAGTTCTGACAACAGACCATGAATTTTAAAAACTAGGGCTGTGCTTTGATGCATAAGATGCATATATATAATTATAATAATAATACATATTACCTTTCTGGAACCATGTGGAAATGGCTGCTTCGAGAGCACCTGTCTCTGGGAAGTGCTGCATGCTTCTGGTGCAGCAGGAGGCCCTCCTTTCCAGGAAACAGAACCATGTACTACTTCAGCAACAGTGGCAAAGGCATGCAAAGTGTCGTGGAAGATTGCATGGGGAATGCAGAGAAATGCAGTTGTTTCAAACACTTTGCCCATGAGGATCTATGTGGAAAAGACTGCACTTCCCATACACATCTGTCCCTAAATCACTTCCCCGTTTTGTTTGAAAACAGTTTCTTTTTATAGAATATAAATCAGAATAATCAGTTTATAAACATTACTTTAGCAATAACAATAGCACTTACATTTATATACCGCTCTATAGCTAGAAGCTGTCTAAGTGGTTTACAATGATTTAGCATATTGCCCCCCAACATTCTGGGTACTCATTTTACCCACCTCGGAAGGATGGAAGGCTGAGTCAACCTTGAGCCCCTGGTCAGGATTGAACTTGTAACCTTCTGGTTACAGGGCGGCAGTTTTACCACTGCGCCACCAGGGGCTTTACTCTATTTTAATCCTGCAAGAGTCAGTGAATCAAACTCCTAAGTATCTTAAATGTTCAGATTAACTTTTGCACAGCATGTGGGATCTGTAGATACAGGCTGACACATCCTGACTAAGGTACTGTGTGCATAAGCAGGGACTGAGGAAACATCAGCAATGTATTGCTGATTTTGCAGAGCGCAGACAGCACTCCAAACTCCAAGGGCTCTTGTGCAACTGTGTGTGGAGGGGGTGGCATTGTGCGAGTGCTCCCAGTGTGTTTCCCCAGTCTCTTGTTACACACATGCTTTGTTGCACATTGGAACCAAGGAATCATATTTTGATCCATCAGTTGAGTGATTTCAGCATAACATTTTATTTTCATCCCTGGATCAAGCTTTCACATGTAAGCCTGTCTTCATATCACAACTATTACGCAGGAGAACCCTGTTTTCAAATGTTTTATTATAATAAAATACAGTTAAGAGGAGTGATCCCAGACTGAGTTTATTTCTAAATTTAAAACCCTGGTGCATGGACTGGGTTTTTAAAAAGCTAAATCCTTCTTAGCATAACATAACACCATGTCTCTTTCATAAGATAAGACTGGTGAATCAAAACGACATCTCTAGACTCCAGAGCATTAGAATAGTGTCTGAGTTTAAAGGCAGGTTATTTATATACACACACATAGAAATAGATATAAAGCACAGAAGCGCCAAACCATCATCATCCAGGGGTTTATGTAAAGTTTGTGCAGACAGTCTGAGAACTTATGAGCCCACACACATTTTGTTACCAATTGCTGCCTTTTTTTTTTAAATGAAGGTTGATGTAGATAGTGGAATATTTAGAAATAAGAACAGGATCCTAGAAAACACATTCATTTTTAAGTAGCGATCTTTCTGGGCCAGGAAAACTTCTTCTCACATCTATGCATTATAATTAAAACATCAGAACATCTTTCACTGGTGATCTTAATTACATGAGGGAAATTTTTTTTTTCCTGGGCCTAACAAAAGAATTACATCAGACCCAGAACAGTCAAATACTGAGCCTTCTAGCTCAGTATTGTCTACACTGACAGACAGTTCTCTGGAGTTTGTATAGTCCTACCAGAAGATGTCAAGAATTGATCCTAAGACCTTCTGCATGCAAAGCATATGTGCAAGTACCCCTTCTTTGATTCAGTGGTCTTGTTTTCCAAATCCCTGACAATTTTCATTGCCGTCCTCTGAATCTTTTCCAGTTTGTCTACACAGCTTTCTTAAAGTGCATCACCCAGGACTAGTGGGGCGGGGGGGGGGCGGGGGCGTATGCACTAGGCAGAAAAGAAAAGAAAAACCAAGTAGTTTAAAAGTCTAACTTTTATTGGATCAAGAAGCAGTTTTCAAGTTTGGGGGTTCTGAGGAAGCCTTCATTTGAAGGATTCTGTGATCTCCAAAAGCTTGCGGAGACGTAAGTTTTGGGTGGTATAGAATATGGTATAAATAAATAAATAAAATTAAAGTACTTCTCATGGGCCCCGCAAAAAGGAGGGAGGCTGCTGGTGAGGAGGCGCCCTTGCAGAACCTTGCAACAAGGTCAGACTGAACCCTTTCTTGCAAAGCAAAAAGCGCCACCACGGGCGAGGCGGTCCTGCTGCCAACCATCCTCTCTTCCATCCGTGGTGCGTTTGAAGAGCCTTTCAAGGATCCAGAGCTTCCCATCTGAGCTTTACCAAGGCGCTGTGTGCGAGGTATTGTTTACACTGCAAGGGCGGGATCAGCCACTTGCCATCCGACCAGACCCTTGCAAAGTCATCGTTCGTGGTGGGGGCTGCTGACAAGCAACCTTCCCGGCTCTTTGGGTTGCTGGTGGCCTATCGGGAGCTTCCCACAGACGCTCTGCAAGGGTGTGGCATGAAGAGGGAAAGTTGCTGGCTGCGGCAGCCGCACCTCCTCCGCCTCACGCGGCGCCCGCCCACACACCTCCCGAGTTAACGTTGCCGCCTCCTCCGTCTCGCCCTGTGCAGCCTCCGTCGTTCTCTCCCCTTGTTCTGGCGCCGCAAATATTCGCGCAGGACGTGGGCAAGGTAAGCGAAGAGGAGGAAGCGTGGACAGAGAGAGGGACGGCTCTGGAGCGTGCGTGGCGCTTGGAAAGAAGAGGCTGGTTGCTGGCCCGCCTTGGAAGCCATGCAAAGCGGCCAGGACGAGAAGAAAAGGACTGTCCACAACGCAAGCGTGCTTCTTCTCGCAGCCACCGGCGCCCGTTCAAACGCTGCAGTGGGAGGGCCAGGGTGGAGCAGGCGAGGCCTCGCCTCAGACGCCCAAATCGGTTGGGGAAGGATTCTTTATTCTTCCTGACTTTTACGTTGCAGGCTTGCAGCTCCTCGCAGAGTTCTCCAGTTTAGCATCATCTTGGGCGTTCACGGATGTTTCGTTTGCAATCTCTGCAGTCTGGGGTGGCCTAAACTAACTTTAGACGTCTGCCATCAACTCCTGCAAGACTGGCCGCGCCAGAAGTAGACACAGGAGGCTCTTGCAAACAGCAGCCGCTGGATAGCTTCTATCTAGCTGCATTCCTGTCTAGAATTGCCCGCCGTGTATACCACACACTTTATACACTCGATTTCCGATGCAGCCAAAACTCACCACTTCAAAAAGCTGCGATCCTAAACATGCTGACTTGGAAGAAACCCCCCTTTTAAATGAACGCTTCTTTCTTGACCCAAACCAAGCGAAACTTAAGGATCGGGCTACAGGTCCCGGAGATCTGAGGGGCAAAATTCACTCCACACGGCGTAGTAGGGAGCTGAGACTTGTCCGCCCTTTCCCGCTGCCCCGTTTTCTGACCCTCAGCTCCGGCGACCTTCTCCCCTCACTCTCGTGACGCTTCGCCTCTTTGCAGTTCGCGCAAGACTCGTTCCCGCCCCGGCCGGCAGCCATGCAGTCCTCCTACCCGCAGTCAATTTCCGTCAGCATGCCTGGGCAGCAGGGTGGATCCAAGGAGACCAACAACAAGGACTTCTTGGTGTGGTCCCTCTTCAACTTTCTGCTCTTCTGGAACTGTTTCTGCCTCGGCTTCCTTGCCCTTGTCTTCTCCATTAAGGTGAGGGGGTGCCCAAAGGGCGAGGGGGAACTCCCCTTGGAAGCTAGTTGCTCCCGTGTTCTTCGTGATTCTGCCTCTTTCACCCACCAGCGTTAGCGGCTTAGCGTTTTTTATAGCCCCCAATATTTTTAAAAATTAAATTCTAATCCAATAATACCGATTTTTCGATATAGCGATAGTTAGAAGTCCTATGGAAAATGGAAATAGTAGTGGTGATAATGGATACCCTTGGTATACGCCTTTATAGTGGAGTTTTTCTGAAGTTAAGCTGTTCATGAGTATTTTACCTCTGGATTCTCATAAATCCTATTTATCTATTGTATGAAGTTTTTTCCAAAGTCAAAGTTTTTTCAGGCTTGTGACACATATGAATGTTCTAACCAATTAAATGCTTTTTGCATCAAGAAAAAGTGGCTGTTCATTGGATTTTTGAGAACGATGTATAAACTGTATATTTTTGTTGCTAATTTACAATCTTTACCATAATTTATAATTTTAAAACAAATCCTTGGGAATTAGTAATTTCAAGGTATTCAGTTAGAAATTTAAGACAAACCAATAATCTCTCAGCTCTTGTCCTTCTATTTGCAATATGAGAATAATAATACATTTATTATTAAAAATGCATTATTTTTTCAGCATGGAAATAGCAGTGAGAATGTTTCAGTGCTAGGTGTCAAAAGCAGAAGAGGGTCAGAAGAACCCTAAATCATAGTTAAAGTATTCGATGCTGCAGATGTTAGATACAGCAGTAAAAAAAGTAACCCAGTTTAGGATTAAAAGACCACTTATGACTCTAAATTCAGCCCTTGTGTGTTGAATTAGAACCACCTTACATATGAGCTGCTCTCCCAGCTAAACTCTGTCATTCAGATTACAGAATGTCACAAGTAAAGAGTTAATGCCCTGCAAAAGGTGCTTCTAGAGGACATTATGAAAGTTAAAGAAGAAATACTAAGTGGACAAAGAATATGCTATGGGGAAAGACAAACTTCCATCTCTGTTCTGCCTTCTCTTTTGCTCTCTTAAGCCCCTACAGTGGGATGTTAAAAGGGTTCTGGAATTCAGGCTGTCTACATTTCTGGGTAAGCTAAGGAATCTGAATAAGTGCAAATCTTGTGCCGGTTGTGATAATTACATGTGCCCAAAAGAGATTCAAATATAGCTAACTCATGATATATTTATAATGTAAGCCTGTTTCCCACTGCAAATTAAGTAAATGTGCAATCTTGAATTTTACTGCAAAGTCTCCACACGCTGAACCAGTTAAGAGACTTGGGAATTTTTTTGGCTTTGTTCCTGCCTTCATCTGTAGCATGTGATTTGCCTCTTTTGCTGAATGTGTGTAAATTACATGGATTCCTAATGTCTGCCATAATTTGGTTCACTTTCCATTTTACTGTAGTATATAGATGAGATGGGTGGATGTCAGATGTTCTCCTACAAGGGAACTTGGTTAGTGGTTCTGTCCCTCTAATCCCCACAGGAGAACTGGACTAAGTTATTTTGCATAATTTGTCTATTTGATCTTCATATTCCTCTCTGGCTTTGCATGAAATTAATCACTTGAAAAATCTACAGTATTTGAAAATGGAAGTTCTAACTTTAGTTTTATGTGCTGTGAAGTGCATTTGAGTTGTTGCATTTGAGAAGAAACGATTCCTTATTCCCTTTTCCCTACACTGAATTCATGGCCAATGAAACTAGAAAAATCTTGGTAACTCTAACTGGACACTTCTGGAAAGATGGCAAGTGCCAGTATCTTAAAGAATATGACAACATAGTGCTGGAGAGCAGGAGCTCCTCAGACCTCACAGTCCTCTGGTTGAAAATGCTTTAGGTTTGAGATGCATTCCTGTAATAGCCATGAAAAGTCTTGTTCGGATCCATGTTCAAAGAAAGTGCAAGGATTTCAGTGCTAATTCTCATTTTTGTATATACTTTGTCCAACTTCTCATTCAGTCAAGGGATCGCATGGTTTTTGGAGAGGCGGATAGAGCAGCTGCTTATGCCAAGAGAGCCAAGTACCTGAATATTGCTGCTTTGGTAATAGGCATCGTGGGTATCCTTATTTTCATCGTGGTCATCATCACTACGCCTACTATCAGAGAAAAACTGCATGATCTATTTGAGAAAGCCTGATATCATCATGATAGTTAGAATTAATACAGTGGTGGACTGTATCCATGATATTCTTACTATATCCTCAGTAAACACTGGCTATCCTTCCTTCTTCTCTGATGTACATGACCTGTTTAACTTGCAAAGATTGTTTAACTTGATAGTTATATTTGCAGTTGCATCAATGCAGAGTTTATACTCTCCCCTAAAGCTCTGTAGCCTATCAAGATTGACAAGGTTGAGTGGATTGTCTTAAGTAGGGTGTGGATGGGTAAACTGATGCAGAAAAGGTTATAGGGCAGAGGTTAGCTCTGCCCCAGCATCTGGCCTTGTAGCCTTCCCATTTCCTCTTCCTGATTGTTTACATTACTGTGTTTCATTTTGTTTTTATATGTTCACAAGTTTCTCACGTGAGGTGAGAGGAGTATTAGAGCTTTTGTGTATTGAAACATGAAATCTAGGGTGAATTCTGAGCAAATAAAAACAATATCCTTTGATTTTGTGTAAAAGTTTTCTTTTGTTAGAAACAGTTAAGACATTTCTAGACCAACATTCAATGCAGCCTTCTTGTTGAAAGGATCTTCATTTTAGGGTGGGTTCAGAAAATCACTGAGAACCAAAATAAATTCTTGGTTTCATGAGATGCTTTCAAGATTTGGGACTGCAAACACGCCCCTCCCCGCTTGCTGGAAGATTTCTACTTCTGATCATGGTTAAAAACAAACCAAGATTAGTCATGACATCAAAGTAGTATTCAGATGAACTATGGAAACTGAAGTTGCAAGGTAGACAACTAGAGCGCAAGTGGAAGAAGACTTGGCACAAGTCTGATCAGATACAACACAGAGGACATTTGAAGGTCTATGGGTGGCAAAGAAGCAGTTCTTTTCTGCCAGCACTGCTTCCGCAAATTCACGTCCAGCTGAGTTATCTAGGATTGTGAGGGCCGAGCTGGATTCCACAGTTACTGAGTCTATTGTGGAGGTGTACAGCAACTCCTCTTATGGGATAAGGTTGGATCATTTTCGGTTTGTGACTCCTGAGGAAGTGGACAAACCGCTTCGGACTGTGCATCCTACAACCTGTTCTCTTGACCCTTGTCCAAATTGGCTCATCCCATCTGGTAATTATATTATCAGAGAGGGTCTGGTAAATATTATAAATGCTTATCTGAGGGAGGACAGGATGCCTCCTTGTATTAAGGAGGCTATCAATAGACCATTTTTGAAGAAACCTTCATTGGATCCCTTGGAGTTAGCTAACTACAGACCTGTTTCCAATCTTCCATGGTTGGGCAAGGTGATTGAGTGGGTGGTGGCCTCTCAGCTCCAGGCAGTTTGGATGATGCAGATTATCTAGACCCATTTCAAACTGGCTTCCGTGTGGGCTGTGGGATTGAGACTGCCTTAGTTGGCCTGATGGATGATCTCCAGCTGGCTGTCGACAGAGGGAGTGTGACTTTGCTGATCCCTTTGGATGTCTCTGCAGCTTTTGATACCATTGACCATGGTATCCTTTTGGATCGCCTGAGGGAGGTGGGATTGGGTGGCACTGTTTTACAGTGGTTCCATTCCTACACCTCTGGTAGATTCTAGATGGTGTCGCTTGGAGACTGTTATGCAAAATGAGAACTAAAGTGTGGAGTTCCACAAGGCTCCATACTGTCTCTGATGCTTTTTAACATCTACATGAAACCGCTGGGAGAGATTATCACGGTTTGGTGCTGGGTGTTATCAATATGGTGATAACACTTAGATTTAGTTCTCCATGTCAACCTCATCACAAAATGGCATATCTTCTCTAAATGCCTGCCTGGAGGTGATAATGGGCTGTATGAGGGATAACCTGGGGTAAATGTTGAGCGAAGCCACTTCAAAGTACACTCGCGGCATTGAGGGAAGCAGCTCCTCTCAGCTTTCTTTTTCACAAGTACACATGGCAGGTGTCAGTGTTTTGCTCCCTAGCCAATAGGGCAGGTGGGGTGGGTGGAGGAGAGTTCCCTGCAGAGATAGATCTGCATTTCTGAAGAGACCATGCCTCCATGCCTCTTACCAAGCTAATGATTCTACATCAGCGCCTCTCCCTGTTTGCTCCCGCGTTTTCAGAAAAAGTAGCTTAAAACCAGCATTTTTAAAATCCAGAAAAACCACAAGATGAGCTAAAATTTGCAGCACAAAGCCCAACTTGTGTGTGTGGAGTGGGTCCAAGGATCTTGCTGGGAGTTCGGGGTAAGTTTGGCTGGTGTGTGAATGCACACACTCTCCCAAAGGAGACTGGGGGCAGAAGCCCCTTGTGTAAAGCTCCAAGTGACTGCTGGACTCCCTCCCTCCAAACCATCTTGGCTTTCTAATGTCCTTATTGTCAGGCCACAGGAACAGCAC
Organism: Hemicordylus capensis; assembly: GCF_027244095.1. Classification (NCBI taxonomy): domain Eukaryota; kingdom Metazoa; phylum Chordata; class Lepidosauria; order Squamata; family Cordylidae; genus Hemicordylus; species Hemicordylus capensis. The sequence goes on along the minus strand of NC_069657.1, from coordinate 137,991,799 downwards.
TGCTAGAAAAATAAGCCAGGGGAGGAAGCAAGGGTGTGTGTGTGTGAGGGAGGGAGGGAGGGAGGTGGGGTGCAGGTTGGAAGAGAAGTGGGCTGCAGAGTTGAAACAACTTTGTATAATGATGCTGATGATTAATAATACTGCAGTTTTATGAAATAGACACCTGTTGGAAGTAGTGGACTGCTCTGTTAGAGACTCACCCATTATTGGTGAATAACAGCATATTCTAGTGTATCTACTTAGATGTAAGTCCCCTTGAATACAATGGAACATACTCCCATGTATGTGTGTAGGGAATTGCAGTCTAATAAACTTTGAAACTTCACAGCTTTTTATTATTATTTATACTTTTTATGCTTTGCCCGCCTGGTGTCATCTGTGGCTCCCTCAGCACTGCACTTATATGGCTTTGTTTCCTTCTTTCAGGCATCTCACCATCCTTTACTCTGTGGGATGCCTAAAGGAAGACTTTGTATGCAGATAAAATTTTGCAAATCCATGCATGTTGTGCCCTGCGGGGGAACTTTTCAGAAGTTTTCCCACTTTGTCATTGTAGAAGTCCCTCAGCAGTCTATAGAGCCTAAATGCTGTAAATGTGCCTCTCTTCAGCCTCCCTAAGTGGCTGCCAATAATCCCTGAATGTTTTTTTACTTCCAAATTTGGCTTACCACATAAGATTTCTAATGCCATGTATTATTATTAACGTGCCCAAAGATCCCAAAAGTCCTATTTCCTAAATGACACACTGCACTGCAATCTGTTATTTTCTTCGAACCCTGGCTCTGCACCTAGGTAATTTTGGAGCCTAGCCTTAAAGGTCTTTGGAGGCTCCCCGCTGCAAGTTAAGCAACATTTTTAAATGCGTAGATTATTGGGGGCACAAACATCACCCAGTTCAGACTAAAGAGGATTTGGGGGGCCCCAGGGTGTGTGGAGGCCCTAGGTAAGAGCACCTCTGCCCTCACCCCAGCACACAAATCGGATGCAGCAAGCCCAAAACTTTTGCTTGCAGTGAGACTTAAATATCATTTTATTTTTCATTGTCTTAACATGGAAATGGAAAATTAAGGTGCCCATCTTAACCTCTGCACCATATAACCAACTAGCTTAATACCTCACCCTCCCAATTTATGAGGGGATCTAAATGCAGAGTCGTCTTGCAAGGACCGCGATCTTTGCAAGGAACGGAAGGGTGCCGCCGCCGCCGCCGCCGCGTGGAGGAAGAAGCCTGTCAGCAGCAACCCGCCAATCGCCACCGGCGGGGTCACTCCCGCAACTCCCGATACGTTGCCGCTTCCCGCTTTTTTTCTCCTCTGTCCCCGCCCTCGGCTCGGGCGCTGCAGAATAGATTGCGTCTCTGGGCTCTAGGAGCAGGTCCCTCCCAGTAAGCAGCGGCGGGCCAGGTAAGGGAGGTTGGTGGCATCAGGGAAGGAGAGAGACGGCTTTGGGCGCCTGGCTTAAAAAGAAGGGCAGCCGCGCTTGCTGGCAGCTCTTTCTTCCCCTCCCGGCCACGGCCCCTTGAAAAGCGGCCAGAGTAGCGAGAAGGAGAGGCTTCGCTGCAGCTCCGATGCCTGCTGCTACCAACTCGTGCGTCCAAGCGGTTCATTCGGTGGAAATCTCGGAGCGCGCTGCACGCACTCATTCATCTGCACCTACCGACAGTCTCTTTCGGATGGCCTCTTTCCATTGGACCAGTTTAGCATTCTTATTCTGTGCGAGAGAGGGAGAGAAAATCCACTGAGATCTTCTCGCTGCTTCTTTTGGTCAAAAGCCTTGCCAAACAAAGCCTTGCTTGATTCCAGGGGGCTCAAGCGGGTGGTGCGGCGGCGAGCTGGATTTTTAACGCCAATGCACCGGAGGACGCTCGCTTCTGTGCCTCCCCCCGCTCGCGCCTACCGTCCCTCTTCTTCCCCCCCCCCGCCCTTTCTCTCTCTCTTCCCCCCTCCCTTGCCCTGCCCACATACCTTTTCAAATATACTTGTGCATTATTATTATTTAAATATTTTTGGCAGTTTCTTTTGACGAACTTCTGAATAACATGCTTGCCGATTACCTACAGAAACATTTTGCATGAACAAACCTATAAGGTTGAAACATTTTGGGGGGGTATCTTTTAGAAGAAATTCGGAATATAATATTTAACTGTTATTGTTCTCAACACGAAAAGCAGAACCCTTCTCCCTCCCCCCCTTCCTTACCTTACACTCACTTTTACATTTCCTACTACACTCAGTTTTTGATGCAGCCCAAAACTATTTCACTTCTAAAAGTTGCAGTCCTTGCCATGTTTACTTAGAAGAAATCCTTGTGAAATGAGTGGATGTTCTCTCCAGATTAAACAGGGCTAGGATTGGGGTGCAAATCCCAAGGATCTGAGGGGCAGAATTTGAATTTGAACACATCTTAGCACAACCACTTTGCCTCCTCTGCACACACCCTTTTCTCACTGCCTGTTGCCTCTTTGCAGCTCACAGGACACTTTACCCACAGCCATGCAGCCCGCCCCGATGCCAGTTGCCATCAACATTCCCACCGAGGAGCTGGGTAAATCCACTCACTTGCTCCTGCTGCCCAAAGATTTCATACTTTGGTCGCTCTTCACCTTCAAGTACATGGACTGCTGCTGCCTTGGCTTCATTGCTCTTGTCTTCTCCATTAAGGTAAGTGTGCCTAAGGTCAGAGGCAGTGGCAGCTGGTGGTTCCTGAGAGGGGCGGGGGGTGGGTGGGCAACAGGCAAGGCAGGTGATGAATGGAGCCACAGGTAGTGAGAAGTGGAGCCAGACTAGGCAGGTGCCTTAGCAATAACTGGGAAAGTGCAGATTTGTAGCTAAGGAGTGGGATCAAAATACAAACACACACAAGCACACAATTCTCAGTTGTTCGTCAGCATTGATACAGCGCAATATGGAAAACTTCAGTTGTTTTATAGTGTTTAGCAGGACGGCAGTAGTGTGCAGATCTGTGTTTAACGTGGCAGGATTAAATACAGGCGTGTGCGCACACACAGAGGAAAAGAACTGTACAAGGCACAAGTAAATCACAGACCAGCTACAAAAGGCTGCTTCTGTGGAGAGCAAATGCTTTCTGAAGTCACCAGGGCAGCTCTGCCTGCCTGATTATTTCAAAAATGAACACAGTGCTACTGATAATAAATAACAAGAAAGAACTGAGCAAGAGTGGTACAGTGGTTAGTGTGCTGGACTTGGACTAGATTGGGGAAATCCAAGTTCAAATCCCCATTCAGCCATGAAACTGACTGGGTGACTCTGGGACAGTCACTTATTTCCCAGCATAACCTTCCTCATAGGGCTGTTGAGAGGATAAATGTAACCATAAGCAACTCTAGGCTTCTTGGAGGAAGCACAAGCTATACGTGTAAAAGTAAATAAATTTATATAAGCCACAAGTGAAGCAGAGACCAGCTACAAAAGTGGAGAGCACTTCATACCTCACCGTCTTCTGGTTGGAAATACTTTAGGTTTGAGATGCAGGCCTATAACAGCCACGAAAAGTCCTTTTGAAATCTGTGTTGAAGGCAAGTGCAAGGATTTCACCGCTACTTTTCATTTCTGTATTTACTTTGTCTACCTTCTCTTCAGACAAGGGATCATAGGCTTCTTGGAGATATTAATGGAGCGACTCACTTCTCTGAGACAGCCAAGTACTTGAATGTCGCTGCTTGGATAGCATCCTTCGTGGGCATCATTCTTTTCATCGTGCTTTTTATTGCTTCACCGAATTTCAAAGGAAAACTGCGTGGCGTATTTGAGAACCTCTGAAATAATCATGGCAGTTGGAATTAATACAGTGGTAGAAGGTGTCTCCAGGATATTCTTCCCAGCATGATACCTTCAGTAGCACTGGCTACCCTTTTTTCTTCTCCGTTGTACATGACCTGTTTAACTTGCAAAGGTTGTTTAACTTGATTGTTCTACTTGCAGTTGCATCAATGCAGGATTTATACTCTTCCCCTAGAGCTCTGTAGCCACCATCTGCCTGACAAGGCTGAGCCGATTGTTTTAAGTAGAGTGTGGATGGGTAAACTGATGCAGAAAAGGTTATAGGGGCTGAGGTTAGATTTGGCCTTGTAGCTTTTCCAGTTCCTTTTCCTGATTGTTTGCATTGCTGTGTTTCATTTTGTTTTGTTATGTTCACAAATTTCTCATGTGAGAGGAGTACTGGCGCTTTTGTATATTGAAATGTGAAGTCCATGGTGGATTATGAACAAATAAAGACAATATTCTTTGATTATTTGCAAAAGTTTTCTTGGTTAGAAGCTGTTAAAACATTTCAGGGCAAACATTAAAAACAGACTTCCCATTGGAGGGCTGCTTCATTTTGTGGGCAGGTTCAGATAATCACTTGGAGCCACTGTTAAACGCTTGGGAATGTGCACTCCCCTTTCCGCTACTTAATTGGCAGGGAAATTGTATGTTCTGACTGTGGTTAGAAAGAAACCAAGAAGGACCATGATATCTGAACTGAAGGTTGGTTTATTGTATTAACAATGTATTTCATGCAACTTGGTATCATGTGGCCCTGAATTTCATAAATGTGTTGTATCAAACTATATAGGTAAAGTGTGCCGTCAAGTTGATTTCAACTCCTGGTGCCCACTGAGCCCTGTGGGTTTTTTGGTAGAACACAGGAGGGGTTTACCATTGCTTCCTCCCGTGCAGTATGAGATGATGCCTTTCAGCATCTTCCTGTATTGCTGCTGCACGATATAGTACCAGAGGGAATTTGAACCAGCAACCTTCTGCTTGTTAGTCAGGCATTTCCTCGCTGCACCACAGTGTAAGGAAATGTGGTGTACAGGGGTGGAGCTATCATTGGGCGAACGGGCTCAAAGAACTCGGGCTGTGCCCAATCAGGAGCTGCCATTCACGGCCCTGACACGCCCCCTGCGTCTGACGTCTGATGCGGGGGTGGTAGTTTAGCTCCCGAGCGGGGGCCACGCGGCCCCTTCAGGAGCTAAGACTGGTGCTGCGTTTGTCTAACCCCTTCGGCAGTTAAGCTGCTTCTCCCGAATGGAGCCTCAAGGCTCTGTTCGGGAGCCAGACCATGCCCCCCACGTCTGACGTCAGATACAGGGGGTGGGGCTATTGGGGCGCCCGCCACGGCCGCACACAGGCCGCCGGTGGGCTAGCTACACCCCTGGTGACGTATCAAATTATAAGGTGACGTATCAAACTATACTTCCAAGATATTCTCCCTAGCATGGTATCTTTGCTAAGCAATGGCTACCTTTCCCCTCGCCGATGATATGGCGCTCTTGTTTCACTTGGAAGTAAAAGCAACCTAGCTGGCTTACTTGGCATCCTGGAATTAGGCAAAAGAGAAAGCCCCTGACCCCCTTTTTTCAGCAGGGATTCTCAAAACTTTTTCTTTTGGTCATGGTCCATTTGGAAATTGCTTGGAGACTCAGTGATCCACTAACTCTTGTCCCTCTGCAAATCAAACCACATTACTCCCAAATTGTGTGGTATTTTTAAAAAGCACTTGAAATTCTGAAGTGCAGGTTGAAATACAGACATAGGAAGCTGCCATGTACTGAGTCAGACCATTGGTCTATCTAGTTCAGTATTGTCTTCACAGACTGGCAGCGGCTTTTCCAAGGTAGCAGGCAGGAATCTCTCTCAGCCCCATCTTGGAGGTGCCAGGGAGGGAACCTGGAACCTAGATGCTCTTCCCAGAGTGGCTCCGTCCCCTGAGGGGAATATCTTGCAGTGCTCATACTTTTAGTCTCCCATTCAAATGGAACCAGGGCATACCCTGCTTAGCTAAGCAGACAAGTCATGCTACCACAAGACCAGCTCTCCTCTCTCAGCTGTTCTGCTGCAGTTCTGCAGACCCCCGGGATGGAGTTCGTGGATCTCTGGTAATCCACAGACCCATAGTTTGAGAACTTTTAATTTACAAGTGGCTGTAATTGGAGCTGAATCTGTTTTGTGCTTATATCAATGTAACATTCTGCACCAAGGAAAGTTGAATCCTCCCTGGGAGGGTTCCTTCACCTCCACCTGCAACTGAACTTCATGCTAGAATCACTTTTGATTTCTGCCTGCACTTTAACTCAACCCTAAAGAAGAGTACTGTGAGGGAAAAGATCCTGGGTCTGATCCAGCACAACTCTTATGTTCCTGAGCTTATCTTAAACAGTTGCACCTCTGCATCTGAGACTCCAAGGTTTACTGCCTCTGGACAGGGAAGAGCCATATGCCCACTGACAGACCTATCTTCTGTGAAAGGAAGAGATTTCATTCTTGGATGCAGGCAGTCGCTCTGTATTGTCTACAGTGGGTTCCCAACCGGTGGCACTCCAGCTGTTGCTGAACTCCAGATGAGTGTCGACGCCATGCAGAGGCTGCCGGGAGCAGCGCCACAGCCCCACATGGGCATTTGCCAAGTGGCAGGTCGGGGGTGAGCAAGTAAGGAGCACCTTTCCTGCTTTTTAAGGGAACTGCTCCCCAAGTTGCCAGAGGGTGCACAAACCGCTTGTGCACATCCCTAGTGGTAATAGTGGTAGCCAGTGAGCGCCACTTGGGGAGGGCGGCAGTGAAGGCAGGAGGCGATACCTTTAATCAAATGCTAACCTCACCACCTCAAGCACCCAACAGCCTCCAGGAAGCCCCGTGGTTGGGAGGCTGCCCCACCCCTGCCACTCAGCTGGCCTCTGTGCATGCACAGCAGCCATTTGGCCAGCAAGGTGGTGCTTCCAGGTTGGCTGTACATTGAACCGTAGGCTTGAGCTTCCTTTTATTTTTGGTGCGAGGAGGAACGCAGCCCCTGCCTTTACTGACTGCCCAGCCCCTGTTCCCACCCACTGTGGAGGAAAGTAGAGGGGGAAGCTCTTGCCTCAACAACTGGGCTCTGCCTACGCGAAGAGCCTGATCGCCAAAGCAGGCCCCTTTCTTCTGGTTTCTTCTGCAGTGCCTTGGGTCTCTAAGCTGCTGCAGATGAGTGTGTGTGTTGGGGGGGGGTTGTCTTGGCAACTGGGCGTTCTCTTTTTAATACTTGTGTGATACTGCCATTGAAAGATCCTTTCCCCCACCATGCTATGCCCCATGCTGACTTGTGCCAACGCAGAGCGAAAAGCGAGACCCAGGTTTTTTGCAGGAGGTTGGACATATCATGGACATTCACGAAAATCCAGTTTCCAAAATTGTAGTACATGAATTCAGTTACAAAATAGGGTTGCAGGGCAGGTAGGGCTAGGCCTCCCCGCTCAACCTCCTTAAATGCTACCGCACGGGCCAAAGGGAAGGACGCTGTGTGCCATACTAGACGGAAGATCTGGCTTTCAACTCTCCAAAGGAGATTGAGCGGGGGAGGATAGACTACCGCCAGGTTATGCACTGGGGGTATCAGGTAAGTCCGGATGTAAACCGCTTTCTGGTACATGGCAAGGCTCCATTTTTTCCACCTGGTGATTTTAAGCATGACCTTTTCTTCCCAATCTGTCCAATTTTCCCTAACCCCCAGGCTTTTTCCTTAATCCTATATTCAATCCCCAAAATGTTTACTGTATCTACCCACTTCAGTTTGGACTCTGGGGCCCCTTCGCTTTTACATTCAGAGATGGGTAGGCACGAGAGTTGCTGGCATCTGGGGTCCATTTTAACAAATACGCTTTTGTCAGCATTTAATTCTGAGCCCGAGATCTTGCCATATTCCCAGAAGAGGTTTAGTATTACAGGGATTTCATTTTCATTCGATAACAGTAATGTAACATCATCAGCATGAGCTACAAATTTTACCTTAAACTCAGAATGCGGTTCTGAGTGGACAGGTGGTTCGGCTATCCCATCACTCTCCCTCCTCCTCCCCCCCAGGAAAGGCTCGCAGGGCAGGGGGATAGAGACCGAGAGTCCTTGCAGATGGGGTTCTCTCTGAATCCTGATCAGGATCGGATCCAAGGCCAAAACATAAAGTAATGGGCTCAGTGGGCATCCTTGGCGGACACCCGAATGCAAAGTGATTGGGTCGCCCCGCCATCCATTAATCTGTGGTGTCACCTTTGCATTCATATAAAGCAGCTGTATCCAAGTAATGAAAAGGGGTGGTATACCTTTAGCTTTCAACAATGTCCACAGATAATTGTGGTTCACTTTGTCAAAGGCCTTAACTTGATCCAATAAGAGGAGGTGACCTTTCCGACTTTCATTCTGTATAGAGTAAAAAAGTTCTTCAGCAGACACAATGAGTCTGTCATCTTTCTTCCTGAGATAGCGCTTGTCTGCAAGCTGTGGACCAATTTAGGGGCCACTTTCGCCAATCTATTATTTAGGATTTTGGCAAAGATTCTGTAATCGATATTTGTGAGGGTTATCGGTCTCCAGTTTTGTGGTAATGTGGTGTCACCTTTCTTGGGGGGGGAAATTAAGAGGCCGTCCCCAAAGGACCTATTTAAACGCCCATTGTCTAGGACAAAATTAAATAATTTTACTAAAACTGGTAGTAGCAGCCTGAGGTATATAATGTATAGACCAAAGGTCTAACACAGAAGAGATGGATTTATGCTTTAAGGGCATTCCCATTACAGCTTTCCGTAATTATGTAGGTAGATCACATCAGTCCTCTGTATTCCATTATGCTTCCTTCCCTTTCCCTGGCCACATTTTAGAGTTTGCAAGTCATCAAGCACATTTGCAAGTACACAAAGCACATTTTCCCTTATGCTAAGTCCCAGAAATATAGATTGTGAATCCATCTTTCCATGCTTTCCTACAGCAGATAAACTCTTCTGCTACGTAAACTCTTCTGCTACATCTGTCTGCGTAAATCTTATAGAAAGGCCATGTCAGACCATCAGGCCCCGGGGCCGATGTGTTCTTTCCCGCTGAGATAACTGCTCTGATTTCTTCTATCGTTACAGGATGGGTCAAAGAGCTTCCCCCGCCCCCCTCAGTGAGGGAATAGCCGAGACCATATTCATTCAGACTGCAGAACCTATCAAGATAGGATTGAATGTCCTTTACAGAAATATCCTTCAATGCATACAAGTTTGTATAAAACTGGGCCATGATCTTTAACATATCGTGGGGGTCAGACATTAGTGGGCTACTTCCATCCAATCGCAAGCCTTGGAATGTCAAACTAGATGCATGCATCTTGTCCTTTGCCCACTCCCCCTTTTCAACTACAGACCCTTTGAAGTGATACCGCTTATTTTCTAAACGCCTGTGCCGCAGCTCATTTTGATAGGGCTGAGAGAGATTCCTGCCTGCAACCCAGGAGAAGCCGCTGCCAGTCTGTGAAGACAATACTGAGCTAGATAGACCAATGGTCTGACTCAGTATATGGCAGCTTCCTATGTTCCTTTCTCATAGATTATGTTAGATCCATATGTATGGATCTTTGCTGTACAGAGGCAGTATACCTCCAAGTCTTAGGTGTCAAGGGCAATTTTAAAACATGCTCAGGAACATAAGAGTCATGCTAGATCAGACACAGGAGGCAGCATCCTATTTCCCACAGAAGCCTATAGCCAAAGGAGGAAGGGCTTTTGCCTTCTGTGCTGCTTGTAGGAATCCCAGAGGCAGAGATGCACCTAGGTAATTTTGGAGCCTGGACCTAAGGGCCTTTGGAGCCCCCCTGCCCCCCGGCAAATTAATCATCATCACCCTACACAAACACACCATCTCTCTCTCTCTCTCTCTCTCTCTCTCTCTCTCTCTCACACACACACACACACACACACACACACTATTTTTAACATGTGGGTTTTTTTGAGGGCACAAATATCAACTTAACTCACAAGAATGGGAGAATATAAAACAGGTATATTTATGCCAACATGCAACTTAGCACTTCCCCCACTCCCCACTCTGTCTCTAAAGCACCCAGCTCAGATCACAATTGCACTTGGCCACCCAGCACAGTATGGGTCTGTGGTGTGGCTCTGCAACCATACCACCCAGGACAGAGTAAAAAGGATCCCCCCCCCCGCAGGAGGTGTAGAGGCCCTGGACTTTGGTCCCGAAGTCCAGGGGTAAGAGAGCCTCTGCCCAGAGGCATCTGCTTGGACACAGTGGGTTTTTTCCCCTTTCCGGATCTCCGATCCCGGCTGGGACGGAGCGTGGTAGCCAGCCGCCTTCGACATGTGTGCCGGACATGAAGAACTTTAAGAGTGCCCACTGTAGATCGAAGATCCCTTCCCCCAATACACACACCAAGTGCCTCTTGTGCTTGGGGGAATCCCACATTGTCGAGACCTGTCTGCATTGTCGGAAGTTCACCAAATAGGCTCACAAAAATTCATACTCCCTTCATACTAACCCCCGGTGGTATCGAAGATATCTTCAAACTCTTCAGGATCAACGTCCAAGCCTAAGAAAAAGAAACTGAAATTACAGAGACAAATACTGAATGGTCAACATTCACCTTCAAATCCCAAGAGGAAGACATTGGAGAACACCCAGATATTGTATGCCTCAGCTAAGAAGGCGAGAACAGCTTAGGATCATCCAATGCAGAAATCTTCGGTGCTGATGCGCCCTAGTTCACCTATAGCAACTGAATTGGTCGTACTGGATGAGCCAGCGTATGCTTTGTCTGGAGAGGAGGCCTACTCTCCACCCAAACTTGCTGACAGCACATTGTGGCTGCCTAGACGCAAGTCTCCCCACAGGCGGTATCAGGAAGATCACCTGTCGACTTATTGGCAGGATCTTTCCTGGGAACATCAAGATCGCTGTTGTATGCTTGAGTATCGATCCCCCTTGTTAGACATGGAGGCTGCCTATGGGGCTTGGTGCTGGGACTCGAGATCTTATGATCGATACCAGCCAGACTATAGATCGGACTACTCAGACTACGCCCGACCCCATTATGGGTCTCGGTATCCAGAAGGGCCTGAGTACAGGCTATACACGGTAACAAGGGCCTGGCATATGCCCCCCTTGCATTCAGAAGGATGCCCGCGTTCCCACTTGCCACATCATTCCCCGTCGGGTCGAGTTGACCGTGGTGATGCTAATAGTCTGTGCCATCGCTGCACCAGGAGACGGTGCCAGCCTAGGAGTTGCCGTCGGACCAATCAGCTTTGGTACCAGACAACCCCTGTAGCACTCTGGGCTCCCCTTCGGGTTAGATGCCCACATCACAAGACCCTGCAGACGAGAGTGAGGATAGCTTTCAGGACTCTGAGGTTGTGTCTATGGGGTCTTCCTCACTAGATATCCATTCTGACTCTAAGCCGGTCTCTCCATTGGAGGATCTCAAGTTATACACTGCCTATCTGGCCCGTATGGCCTCGACCTTGGGAGTAAACCTGGGTACCCAACAGAAAGGTGAACTGGACCCCTTATTCAGTTTGATCGATTTGGAGGCCAAGGTACCAGCCTCCTTGCCCTTGAACTCTGCCTTGCTGAAGGTGATGAAAGCTCACTGGAAGAAGCCTAATACGCTTTCTCATCTTAATAGGCGGCTAGAAAACTTTTACAGAGTGCAGTTTCAAGATGATACTGCCTTTCTGAAAAACCATCCCATCCTGAATTAAATCATCATGGAGGCTTCCCTGCAAAGAACCAGGGGCCATAGCCAATTGACGTCCAGTGATAAAGAAGGCAAAAAATTAGACACTTTTGGGAGAAGACTTTGTTCTGCTGCAGCCTTACATCTGCATGTGACAAATTATCAGGCTTACGACGCCAGATATAACCACTTTTTGTGGGGAAAGGTAGGTCCGTTTCTGGATCTGCTCCCACAAGAAAAGAAAGATCCCTCAAAGGCCTTTTTCAAGGTAGCTGTCCAAGTGGACAATCTGACAGGATACAGCATGTGACCCATTTGAAGACTTATGCAGTGGCGGTGTGTGCAGCAAAAAAGTGTTTTAGGTCTGAGCGCATTGCGGCTGCAGGTTCGCGCTCAGCAGAGCTATCCCAGGTTGTGAGGAGTTTGATTTCTGCTCCTTCTACCTCAAATCAGTGCCTGGGGTCATTCTGCTGTGGTGCCTTTAATGGTTTTTTGCAAACAAGATCACCTGTATTCGGGCAGACTCAGACTCCACTATTTCTGCAAGGTCTTTGGAAGAGGTGTCCAGCAATCCCTCTTGCAGTATTAGATTGGATCAGTTTCGATCTGTGACTGCTGAGGATGTGGACAAGCTGCTTGGGGCGGTGTGGCCTACCACCTGTTCGCTGGATTCTTGTCTGACTTGGCTGCATCTCTCTAGCAGGGAGATTGTTGGAGATGGCCTAGTTAATATCATAAATGCATCACTGACGGAGGGTAGAGTTCCCCCTTGTTTAAAGGAGGCATTGGTTAGACCACTCCTAAAGAAGCCTTCTCTGGATCCCTTAGCAATATAGCAATAGCAATAGCACTTACATTTATATACCGCTCTATAGCTGGAAGCTCTCTAAGCGGTTTACAATGATTTAGCATATTGCCCCCAACATTCTGGGTACTCATTTTACCGACCTCGGAAGGATGGAAGGCTGAGTCAACCTTGAGCCCCTTGGTCAGGATCGATCTTGCAACCTTCTGGTTACAGGGCGGCAGTTTTACCACTGCGCCACCAGGGGCTCATCCTTAGTGATGGACAGTTATCCAGAACCTAAGGGGTATACTCGTGAGTCAAATGGGCCGTAACCCAAAATTTGGCTTTAAAAAAGCCAAATCTGGCAACAGAGTTTTACAGGCCAATCTCCAATCTCCCTTGGTTGGGCAAGGTGATTGAGAGGGTGGTGGCCGACCAGCTCCAGGCAGTCTTGGAGGAAACTGATTCTCTAGAACCAATTCAAACTGGCTTTAGAGCTGGCTATGGGGTTGAGATAGCCTTGGTCGGCCTGATGGATGACCTTTATGGGGAATCAACAGAGGGAGTGTGACTCTGCTGGTTCTTCTGGATCTCTAGGCAGAGTTGGATACCATCGACCATGGTATCCTTCTGGATCGCCTGGGGGAGTTGGGGATAGGGGGCACTGCTTTGCAGTGGTTCCGCTCCTATCTCTCGGGTAGATCCCAGATGGTGCAGCTTAGTGACAGTTGCTCCTTAAAACGGGAGCTGTTATATATGGAGTCCTCCAAGGCTCCATTCTGTCACCAATGCTTTTTAATATCTACATGAAACCGCTGGGTGAGGTCATCAGGAGATTTGGTGCTGGGTGTCATCAGTATGCCGATGACACCCAAATCTACTTCTCCTTTTCATCTTCAGTAAATGGCACTCATTCTCTAAATGCCTGCCTACAGGCAGTAATGGGCTGGATGAGAGAGAACAAATTGAAGTTGAATCCAAGCGAGATGGAGGTGCTCTTTGTGGGGGTCCAGAATCTGAGGGGTGAGTTAGATCTTCCTGTCCTGGATGGGGTTGCACTCCCCTAGAAGGAGCAGGTACGCAGTTTGGGAGTACTCCTGGACCCAGGCCTCACCCTGGTATCTCAGGTGGAGGCCATGGCCAGGAGTGCTATCAGCTTCGGCTGATTCGACAGCTGCACCCATTCCTTGAAGAGGATGACCTCAAAACAGTGGTGCATCAGCTGGTAACCTCCCAGCTCAACTACTGCAATGCACTCTACATGGGGCTGCCTATGTACGTAGTCTGGAAACTTCAGCTAGTTCAGAATGCAGCCGTCAGATTGGTCTCTGGGGCAACCCGGAGAGACCATATTATGCCTGTCTTCAAACAGTTACACTGGCTGCCGCTATGTTTCCGGGCAAAATACAAAGTGCTGGTTATTACCTTTAAAGCCCTGAATGGCTTAGGTCCAAGTTATCTAAGAGAGCACCTTCTTCTACATGATCCCCACCGCAAGTTATGGTCATCTGAGGAGGTCCGTCTCCAGTTGCCACCGGTTAGGCTGTGGAATGCACTCCCAGCAGAATTTCATAATTTGAGATCATTACTATCCTTCAGGAGAGCCCTTAAAACTTATCTGTTTGGCCTGGCCTTCCAGGGTTTTAAATGATTGACTACTGTTTTAAATTGTTGCCCTGATTTCCAGGGTTTTTAGCTGTTTAATTGTTTAATTGTTTTTATTGTGTTTTAATAGTTTGATTTTGTTAACTTGTCTTAATTGTTTTAATTGTGCTGTAAACCGCCCTGAGACATTTTGGAAGGGCAGTATATAAATCGAATAAACAAACATACATCGGCTTCAGATCTTTATTTCCGTCAATTTGGTTAGAAAAAGTCAAGCTTAGTCAGTTTGGATGTCATGACTAATCTTGGTTTGTTTCTAACCACAATCTACCAACAAACATGCATGCAGGTGTGGGGAGAGGAGACAGTCCCTGAGGCTCAAAGGCATCACACAGAACCAAGATTTAATTCTAGTTCCCAGTGAGTATCTGAACCCATCCTAAAAATGAAGATTCTTCCGACAAGAAGCTTGCTTTGAATGTTTGTCCTGAAATGTTTTAACAACTCTGAACCAAGAAATCTTTTACACAGAATAAATGGTATTATTTTTATTTGTTCAGAATTCACCCCAGACTTCACATTTCAATGCACAAAAGCTCTAAAACTCCTCAAGTGAGAGACTTGTGAACTTATCAAAACAAAATAAAACACAGCAATACAAATGATCAGAAACAAGAACTGGGAAGGCTACAAAGCCAGATTCAGGGGCTGATCCAGTCTCTGCCATATAACATCTTCCTGCATCAGTTTCCCCATCCAGTTTGAGTTACTTAAAGCGATCAGCTCAATCTTATCGGTCTTAGTAGAGAAACGGTGGCTACAGAGCTCTTTTAAAGAGTATAAATCTCTGCATCTCTGCAAGTGCAAGCAGTACAAGCTACACTGTGGAATGCTTCATTCTTTGCAAGTTAAACAGGTCAAGTGCAACAGAGAAGAAAGTGCAGCTAGTGCTACTGAAGATATAATGCTGGGGAGAATGTCCTGAAGACGTGCTCTACTGCTGTATTAATTCCAGCCACTATTATAGGTTGGCTGTTCGTTAGAGAGGCGCTTGATGTGCTCCTGCATACTTAGTACACCCGTGGCAACCAGGATGATGAGAAGAATGATGAATAAGATGCTCAGTATCAAATCAGTAATATTCAGGCACTTGGCTGTCTTGCCATAGCTAGCCGCTCCATCCATATCACCAACAACTTTACGATCCCTTGACTGAAGAGAAGGAGAAAGCATAAAAAAAAGAAGTATTAGCAGTGAAATCCTTGCACTTGATTTGCGTACAGATTACAAGTGAACATAGGAAGCTGCCATATACTGAGTCAGACCATTGGTCTATCTAGCTCAGTATTGTTTTCACAGACTGGCAGCGGCTTCTCCAAGGTTGCAGGCAGAAATCTCTCTCAGCCCTATCTTGGAAAAGTCAGGGAGGGAACTTGAAACCTTCTGCTCTTCCCAGAGCTGCTTCACCCCGAGGGAATATCTCGCAGTGCTCACACATCAAGTCTCCCATTCAGATGCAACCAGGGCAGACCCTGCTTAGCTATGGGGACAAGTCATGCTTGCTACCACAAGACCAGCTCTCCTCTCCTTTTGATGCTGGTTATGGGACTGTATCACAAAACCTAAAGCATTAGCAGAGGACTGAGAGAACTGAAGAGCTTCTGCTGCCCATCTTTTCCCATTCATATTATTTATTTATTTGTTCAGTCATTTCACCCTTCCAAAATGGCTCAGGGCAGTTTTACAATGCCATGGGTTTTATGACAGGGGTTGTCAAAACTGTGTCCCCAGATGTTGCTGGATCAACTCCCATAATCCCCAGCCACAATGGCTGAAGGATTATGGGTGCTTAAGTGCAACACCCGTGGATACAAGTTTGACAACCCTCTCATAAAGATATTAATAGCCACCTTCTGTCTCCAGAACTGACGGCACCTACCTCACTCCAGTTACATTACAATGACTTTTCCAGTTTCATCCATCAACAATTTAGTACTGGGGAGGGGAAAGTGGGAATAGTTGCTGCTTAAATGCAACAACACCACTACAAACACATCAGTACCATCTCTCTGCATTTCACAGAATATAAAGCTGAAGTTAGCATCCTCACTTTCAAATACTGTAGACCTATCAAGGGATTAGATTTTGAAATTCTGCGGCATCACAGAAGAACATGAGGGTGAAGTAGTCGTACCCACTGTGTAAGTGCTATTCCTACTCTTGATCCCACTGGTTTTCATGCAAAACAAGCCAAGGGGCTGTTTTTCAGTGAAAATAAAGCTTCCAAACTGGTGGTTAGCATCTACAGGTGAAACTCGGAAAATTAGAATATCGTGCAAAAGTCCATTAATTTCAGTAATGCAAATTAAAAGGTGAAACTGATATGTGAAACAGACGTATTACATGAAAAGTGAGATAAGTCAAGCCTTAATTTGTTATAATTGTGATGATCATGGCGTACAGCTCATGAAAACCCCAAATCCACAATCTCAGAAAATTAGAATATTACATGGAACCAAGAAGACAAGGATTGAAGAATAGAACAATATCGGACCTCTGAAAAGTATACGGTGTACTGTGCTTGATTGGCCAGCAAACTCGCCTGACCTGACCCCATAGAGAATCTATGGGGCATTGCCAAGAGAAGGATGAGAGACATGAGACCAAACAATGCAGAATTGCTGAAGGCCGCTAATGAAGCATCCTGGTCTTCCATAATACCTCATCAGTGCCACAGGCTGATAGCATCCATGCCACGCCGCATTGAGGCAGTAATTGCTGCAAAAGGGGCCCAAACCAAGTACTGAATACATATGCATGCTTATACTTTTCAGAGGTCCGATATTGTTCTATTCTTCAATCCTTGTCTTCTTGGTTCCATGTAATATTCTAATTTTCTGGGATTGTGGATTTGGGGTTTTCATGAGCTGTACGCCATGATCATCACAATTATAACAAATTAAGGCTTGACTTATCTCGCTTTGCATGTAATGCGTCTGTCTCATATATCAGTTTCACCTTTTAATTTGCATTACTGAAATTAATGGACTTTTGCACGATATTCTAATTTTCCGAGTTTCACCTGTAGACCTTCTGTGAGGATTAGGCTACATCTGCATCTCTTTGGGGCACATTGACACAACTTGCACAAGAGCTTCACTTATACCCTGAAACACAGAGATTCAAATCAGAAACTTTTAACATCTCTCTATAGGGGCTTGGAGAGCAAAAGGGAAAGGGGAACAGAGATGGAATGGAAGCTGCTGTCTTCTCCTACGGCATTTGGCTTTGTCCACATGGGTTTTCCTCTGTGACTCCCACCATAATAAGCCCCCTTTTGCAGGGCATCTGCTCTTTGCTTGTGATATTCTGTGGCCTGGATAACAGAGTTGGAGGAGGAATGGCTCTTACTCAAAACACTAGGGCTGGCTTTAGAGTCATGTGTGGTCTTTTGATCCTAAGTTGAGCAGTCTTTTTAATTGCTGCTTTACTTTTTTTGTCCCCTAGCATTTGGGCATCAGATATTTTGACTACTATTTAGAGTTGCCACATTTTTCTTGCCCTGGTCTTGTACCTTTGACATTTAACTTGCAATAATTAAGTAAGAACATGGCCCCTTGTTCTCTTTATGCAAAGACAAATTCCATCTGTTTCTGGCTGCTATTAAACATATATAGGATGAGGGGCATAAAAGAAAAGCACTTAGCACTAATTGTACTTAGTGCAATTTTTAAGCAAATCCAGTTCAGTGCACAGCCTTGGATAGGTGCCCCCCCCACTACATTCAGTATTTAAAATACGCATTTATTTGTTCTTTTCTGCATAGAGAAGCCAGCATAGCATAGTGGTTAGAGTGTTGGACTAGGACCATGAAGATCAGAGTTTGAATCCCCATTCAGTCATGAAACTCATTGGGTGACTCTGGGCCAGTCATGTATGTCTCAGCCTAACCTACCTCACAGGGTTGTCGTGACGATAAAAATAAGTATACTACTCTGAGCTCCTCAGAGGAAGAGTGGAATATAAATGTAAAATAAATAAATAAATATCTTATGTTAATCATAAGAAATTCAAACACACAGGTAATCCAGTCATTTAGTAGTGTTGCTTGCTAGCCATCAAGGGAAATCATTTAGGGAAAGAAAAGCAGATAAGTCCTGAAGCAGATACATCTACTCAATAACATTAAAATATTAAGTTTGAGACACAGTATTTGGAAAATTGGTGAGCTGCACAGTTGAGTTCACATAGTTGCATGATGAGTACTGAAAACCAGGGAATCATACCAACCTGAATCTAAAAACCAGTTTGGGACACAAGGGCTCAAATGATATGGTCCTGTAGCACGAATGAACGGGAAGGGGCATGACAAGCGCATACCCATCAGGACATCCTCCTATCAACCATCCGAATGTCCTCCATGGGACATCTCTGTCCTGGTATGACCCTTGATTGCATGTGGGGGCTATTAATCCAGATGTTCTCTGAACTCACTCTACAAATACTTGTTTCAAGAAGTATTTGCAGCATGTGTTTAGGGGCCATTTGGATAAACAGCTCCCACATGTGATCAAGGGGCATACCAGGAATGAATTGGGACATCTTCAATGGATGGGTGTGCTCTCCAAGTACCCCTTCATTGTGTTGCCAAGCTGCATTGTTTGAACTGGCCCAAGGCTGACTTGAATCTGAATGTAATCCTTGCAAGCTTCTTTTATTTCCTTACTATTCATCCTCAGCTGGGTTAAGTTAAGGTTCAAATATGAATGATAGAATTTTGGAAGATGTGTCATGTTACCCCTACTAACTTGGCAAAGAGGCACCTTTCAACATGGTGATTCTCTTTATTTCGCAGGGGTAGAGTAACTGGCCCTATCCACCCCCAGCACAGTACCTCCAGTGACTGTTGCTGGTGTCTATCTGATATTTCTTTTTAGACTGTGAGTCATCTTATTATTTTATTATTTCTCTGTGTAAACCACCCTGAGCCATTTTTGGAAGGGCGGTATAGAAATCAAATGAATGAATGAATCATTAGTGCAAGTAAATAGCATGTTTAATCAATAGCTGGAAGTCAAATGGAATGAGAAGGAGAGTGCATATTTTTAAAGCGTTCTACTGTATTTTCCTTCCTTTTTATCCTATTATCTTTTTTATTGGTGTTAAAAATCCTTGCAATGAGTAGCTTAAAAATAAAATATTTTTCTCAGATTGATGGTTATTATTGAACTCATATTGTAGATGTTGCATTACAAGCAACAGTGTTTGATATTATTCTACATTAAATGTATGCTAAATCAGTTCAAAACCTGTTCAGAGTGCCTGCACCAGGGACCATATCATTTTTTAAAGTTAGTATTTGAACCAGAACTGAACTGGAAAGTTAAAAAGTGCTGCTGAACCTGAACTGAACCCAAGTTTTTAATAGTTTGACTGACTCCCATGTCAGAAACCAATGACAATTATCTCACAATTTGTGAATCATTTGCTGTTCTTCTAACTAACCAACACCGATCTTCCACCAGGGGGTAGAAAAGCACCATCCCACTTGTGTGGCACTTGAAGGAAAACGACTTCCGAGTCTGGGAAACATCTCAACTAATGTCAAGCAACAGGCCAATAATAATTGGTCTTGCTGCCAAAATGTTGCAATCTCTTGGAGCTCTTTGAAGCCATTACATTTCTTCTGTTTGGACCACTTATTTTTGCTAACCCTAGGTAGAACTATTTATTTATTCATCCTGTCAGAGTCATGTATTCCTGCTGACCCGATAATCTGAACTGATTCACCATGGCATGTACTTGGATTTTTTGTTGTTGATTTGGCTCAATGAAAAAAATTGCTCAATAGGATCCAATTTGATACGATGTCCTGTATCAGATTGGATTGGTGGGAGGGTTTACCTTGTAGCAATAGAGGGGTTTCTTCAAAAACCTTGAAGAATGTTTTGTAGCAATGTGATGGGAGGGGTTTCTTCAAAAAACTTCTGCCTTGATAGGCAGCAGCAGAGAATCATTCCTTAAAACAGGGATCCTTAACGTTTGAACCCCAGATGTTAGTGGACTTCAACTCCCATAATCCCAAGCCTCAGTGGCCTTTGGTTGGGGATTATGGGAGTTAAAAGTCCAATAACATCTGGGGGCCCAACGTTGAGGACCCCTGCCTTAAAACACACAAATTTTCTGCCCTGGCAGCTGGCTGACAGAAATGGCTAATCCTCATTCTTCACCAAGGCACACTTTTATAACCCCACCTCATTGGAATCAAAATCCATATTCAGAAATAAACGAGTTCTCAAATGCGGACCCCCAGATGTTGCTGGGCTACAACCCCCATCATACCCAGTCACAATCAGTGTTCCTTTTAACAGGGATTTCCAGATGTTGTTTACAACAACTCCAATAATCCCCAAACAAAAGCCATTGCAGCTGAGGATTCTGGGAATTGTTGTCAACAACATCTGGAAATCCCTGTTAAAAGGAACACTGGCCACAATGGCATTTGGCTGAGGATGATGGGAGTTGCAGTCCAGCCACCTCTCTGGGGACTCAAGTTTGACAACCCCTGCAGAAATGCATTTTATTCCCCTTTACGAGTGGCTTATCTCAAACAGGTAATGCTTCTTCATGCCCACCTATTTCTTGTTATTGGTCCACCTCATGTCTGGTTCTGGTAAACCTTTTCCTCATAGCTCTCCAATCCCATTCACTGTGTCTGTGTCATAAGAACAGAAGTCGATTCTCTCTCCATGAAGTCTTCCTGAGTGTTATCTCCCTATCAACAGTCATCTGGCAGATTTCAACTTTTGATTTCTAAATCTTGATCTCTGGGGTCAGTTAGCTTGACCCACCCAGTTAATGTGGAAAGTGTCACAGGTCATTCTCCAAGTCAACAGTGTGGCTGCACTCCATGTGTTGATTCTTCTCACCCCACCCTACTATATTAACATCTATTGATAAAGCTGTGCACGAATCTAAAGTTTTATTTTACACTGAAGTCACTCAAAAGATCAAAAGGGAATTTCCCACATACTGTGCTAAAACTAACTTGTAACAATGAACATTTGGAAGTTTTAAACTGAAACAACTCTGGTTTGTTTGAAGTTTATTAGGCATTGTAATAGACCTTTACAGTCTATTTCTGCTTCTGTATTGCATGATCTGTTTTTGAAGGTGTATTAAGAAAATTAAGCACACAGTAGAAAAACTATTATGTTTTTTTAAAAAAAATAGTGATAACAGTACTAGTTATTCAGTTGGTTTCTGTGTAATAATAACATTTATGTGCCATTCTGCTAGAAAAATGATTTAATTGGTAGTGACTATTGTCATGATTATTCCTAAACTGAAAAATTATAAACCTCTAAAGTCAAAGAAAAATCACATGTCCATTTATACTACAGTAGCAGATACAGGACATAGACAGACATAGTAAGAGCAATGAAGCATTTGTCTTCCAAGTATTCTTTGTAAGCAAGTTCAAGGTTGCAGCCCCCACTAGAATAGAAGAGGGAAATGGAAGGATCTGGAGGCTAGAGAGTAGGAACAAAAAACAGCCTGGCGTTTTTAATTAAGGTCAATGGCAGCTGTAGAAAATGAGCATTATGTTGCACGAAGCTGATAGAGCAAAGCAAACTATTTCCCAGTTGATCACCACAAGCATTTCATGTGCTCTGTCTTTTTCAGATTAATCCCTAGGATAGCCAGAAAAGGGGTCGGAGTTGTTGTTTGGGGCCAGGCAGCAGGATAGAAATAACAGGAAAGTGAAAGCAAGAAGACACCACACCTACTATTAAAATGTTCTATTTACCCTAATCCAGCAACACACACACATCACCCACACTCACCAAAGATCGCCCCTGCACCCCTACCTAAGCTTTCTGGCAATTTAAGTTTGGAGCACACGTTTGCAAAATACTGCACTAAAAATAAGTTGCATCTGATGAAGCAAAGGCTTACTTGCCTAACCAAAAACTCATGCCAAAACAAGCATATTAGTCTTTTAGGTATCACAGAACCTAGTTTTTCTGCAAGAGCCTATCATAGCTACTTTTCAAGAACTTAATAAGCAGAATCATACACTAAGAACCCAAATTAAAAAAAACCCAGCATGGTGTAGTGGTTAAGGCAGTGGTTCCCAACCAGGGTTCCTCCAGATATTACTGAACTACAATTCCCATCATTCCCAGCTACAATGTATTGTGATGGGAGTTATAGTGTGGTGGCCCTGGACTTCGGCCCCAAAGTCCAGGAGCACTACTGCTGGGGAGACCAGAGTTCAAATCACAATGCAGCCATGAAACTCACTGGGTGACTCTGGGGCAGTCATTCCCCTCTCAGCCTAACCTACCTCAAAGCGTTGTGAGGACAAACATAACCATCTACGCCATTCTAGGCTCCTTGGAGCAGGATACAAACGTAAAAATAAACAAACTGCAAAAAGTGGGTTTGAACCTGAATTCTTCTAAACTGTACACTTGCTGATTACCAACCATTTAAAAAATCCACAAGAAGATGTGGGAATTAATGGTGCTTAGAGACTATGGGAAATACCTATATCGGGCAGCAGCGGTATAGGAAGATGCTGAAAGACACCATCTCATACTGCGCGGGAGGAGGCAATGGTAAAACCCTTCCTGTATTCTGCCAAAGAAAACCACAGGGCTCTGTGGGCACCAGGAGTCGAAATCCACTTGACGGCGCACTTTACCTTTACTTCAAAGCAAGGCCCCGTACTGAAGGGCGGAGTACTCCGCTTAAGTGTGCCTAGAACTACAAATTAAGCCCTGGAAAGAGGAGGACTCAGGAGTTCGTTATATTTTCGTGTAGGCTCAACTCCCCCACCCGCTCGCCCCTGGGCTCATGTCCTCGGTTGGACGACTGCGAAACACGCAGAAATCCTGCAGACGAGAGCGACTTCTGGCACCGAGGCAACAGGCAAGGACCGGGGAGATCCAGGCATACAACCTGGCGGCACAACAAACATTAGGAACTCTACTGGGATTGGAAGGGCGCTGCCTGCCCCGAGAAACTTCAGCACGTAGTGCCCCGCTCTGGGCTCCTTGGAGGGAGAGCGGGCTATAAGATGGGGAGGGGGGTGGCGAGGAGAGCGAGGCAGAGGAGCCCACAGAGGAGCGGGAGGAGGGCGAGCGACTGGCGCCCATCCGGGAGGGGCGACCTCCCTAGGCTCGAGCTCTGAGCGCGCGCTCACCTTGATGGAGAAGACGAGAGCGGCAAAGCCGAGGCAGCAGCTGTTCAGGAAGACAAAGTTGAAGAGCGACCAGAGCACGAAGTCCCGGGGCGGCTCGATTGGCGGGTAGGCGGCCCGCGGCGGCTGGTAGGCATACGGGGGAGCCGGTCCGCCGTGTACCGCCTTCCCGTCGTAGGGCTGCATGTTGAGGCACACGGAGTCCGCGGCGGGCTGCATGGCGAACGAAGAGGCGAATGAGGGTACGAGCGAGGCAGCCGCCGCACAGGGTCAGAAAAGGGGCCGCGGCCACGGGCGGGGCAGGCCTTGAAGGGAGGAGCAGCAGCCCTGGCTAGGCGTGGTGGTCGAGGACGGGGAGGAAACGAGAGAAGGGGAACGCGAGTTTTCTGGCGGGGAAACGAAACTCGCCTCGCCCAGTCGTCGTGCGGGGAGCGGGGGCACAGATGGGCTCCAAGTCGCCGGGGTGAA
The DNA here is from genome assembly GCF_027244095.1 of Hemicordylus capensis. Classification (NCBI taxonomy): domain Eukaryota; kingdom Metazoa; phylum Chordata; class Lepidosauria; order Squamata; family Cordylidae; genus Hemicordylus; species Hemicordylus capensis. Next base: position 137,968,253 of record NC_069657.1, on the reverse strand, counting down.
CTCTGCTGCTGCCCGGCAGCTCTCTGGCATTTGCACGCGGTTCGAGAGACCCGCCTTCGTGGGCTCTTGACATCCATTTGGAAGAGGGGCCCTCATTTCATCGCGAGTTTCTTCCACGGAAACCTGTTTAGGACTGCAACTTTTACAAATGCTGAACTTTTGGCTGCGCTACACCAGCTAGGCAGGAGAAATTCGTCGATATGTTTCTTCTACCGCAAAAAGCGGTCGTTCTTCAGCGCTTTCCAGATTAAGCCCTACCACAGGGACAGGGTCACTACCTACGGATCTCCTAGGTGTCCAATTTTATCTTTGCGTCATAGTGCTACAGGGTTGCAAGTCCGTTGCAGAAAAATAGCTGTATTTATCCGCTATAGGACGGAGTTTGAGATTCTGGGCGTCCTTCTTTAATACGAGCCTGCCGAGTTGAAACATTTTACCCTGGTGCAGTATGTAATCTGGAAAGCGAGCTTATCCCGTAGTTGTGCCTAAAAAGCTTCCAAAACGAGACTGGAAGAAACTCTCACAAGATGAAGACCGGAGTGCCGTTGATAAAGGCACAAATGCAGAGATATGCAGAAACAATACTAAGCAGAGGCTATGCAGACAGGGCTGTCCCTAGGGGGCTGCAAGGCTGGGGGCAAATTGGCATGTGTGGGCCCCCTTAACATTTCAAATAAATAAAATACATTTTATGTAAAACCAAGACACAAATATACAAAGTTTAACAGATTTGCCTTCACAAATTCAAGTTGGAAAGCAAAGCACCATACCATCATCCATCTAAATTATTCACAGAATGCCCACTGCTCCTCCATTTCAAAGGAAGAAAATAATCAATCTGTTTCTGACACAATATCTTTATCCTACCTTTCTATCCCACTCTTCCTTCAAGGAAACCAGAGCAGTGTACATGATTACTTATGTTTATCTTCACAGCCACCCTGTGAGGTAGGTTAGGCTGAGAGATACATGACTGGCCCAGAATAACCCAGTGAGTTTCATGGCTGAATGGGGATTGAACTCAGGTCTCCCCAGTAGGGATGGGCCCGGACCGGTCCGGAGGCCATTGTAAAGGCCTCCGGACCGGTCCGGACCTGGGCGGTCTGGTCCGGTTCGGGGGGGTAGCTTTAAGAGCGGGGGGGAGGATTTAATTACCCCTCCCGCCACTTTCCCGCTCTGGCGCTGTAATTGTAGGAGTAATTGGGGCAGCAGGATACCTCCCTGCCGCCCCTTCCCCACTGTCGCTGTAAAAAACTCCCAGGAGTCTCTGTGATGTGCGCGCGCGCAAAGGACTCCTGGGAGTTTTTTACAGTGACAGCGGGGAATACAATTATGGTGCCAGAGCGGGGAAAGCGGCGGGAAGGGTGAGTAAACCCTCCCGCCGCTCTTAAAGCTACCCCCCACCCCAGTGCCGGACCACAGTTTGGCGGTTCCGTGCACACCCCTACTCCCCAGTCCTAGGCCAACACTCTAACCACTACACTGGCTCAGGCTCAGACTGCCCTACAGGGCAACAGGGCATATTCCTGGTGCACCCAAGCCACGTGGCGCCCCTGCGCCCCACCTCCCACCCTTCAGCACCCATTCTGCTCAAAACTCGGCACCCTCCCCACATACACATTCCACCGCCCTCTAAGTGCCCCCCCCCAGTCCAGCCCTGCACTGGTTCCTGATCCTGTTCCTTCCCTCACCCCTAGCCCCTTTTCAATCTGTCCCAATTTTGGCTCACCCATGAAAGTTTACTGCAACTTAACAGCACCACCAGTACCTCCTACCTTGCTTCAACCCAAGGTGGTGTAGTATTTTTAACACATGGGTTCTTGAGAGCAACTGAACTCACAAGAATGTAATAGTATAAATCAAGTATATTTATGAAAGTATGTATTAGTAGAAACATTCCCACACCACATATTTCTTTACCCACTCCCCCTTCTGTTTCTAAAGGATCCAATATTTAAGAAACTGAATTTTCAAGAATGTAAACATGTAAAAAAAAACACACAAGACAATGGTGGGGGGGGAGCACAGAGACATTGGGATTTTTGTTGCTTTTTAATGTAACTTGGGGGCTGGGTGGGAAAGAGGATCCAACATTCAGAAAAGCAGGCAAGAAGTTGCAGCTGCTTTGCTTTTATCTTGCAGTGTTGCAATAAGTGTGACTGAACAAAATATTACTCCCTCGCCTCTGTACCCCTCCCTTGGCATAGTTGAGTGCTTGGATGGAAGGCATCCCCTCCCCCCTTTCCAGCCTTCCTTGTGCTTTTGCTTTTTTGAAACGTTTGGGAGTTTTGCAAGCATGGAGCAGACACATGTAAAACTAAACATACACAGACAGTCCAGGTCACCACGAGGATGCTTCCTTCTCTACACTGCCCCCCCCCCATGATGAAACTCTTCTCCTTCCCCCTTTGTCTATGGAAAGAAAGACTGCTTGGAAACAGCATGTCCATTGCCATGCTTTTGAAAGTGACCCCCTCAACCAGCCTCCCTAATTCCTCTCAGCAGCAACCCAGGCAAGTGCATCAATCACCTCCTACACACACACACACACACACACACACACACACACACACACACACACACACGTTCTTCGAGGCACAAACAGCAACCAAACTCACAAGAAAGCAAAAATTTAACATTGCCGGCTTCCGTACTACTGCTTAGCCATTTCCCTACCATTCTGGCCATTTCCCCTCCCCTTCTCACTCACTTGGTTTCTCTCAGCTTCACCAACCAGGCCAGCCAAACCCGCTGCCGGAGCCTTTGAGCCAGGCAGACCAGCAGGATGAGGGAGGGAGACTGTCTCAGCCTCACATGCTGGCTGCTGCTGTGGAGCCTCGCTGCTGCTAACTCCCTGGCTTCGCTGCAGCCTCCACTCCCTCTCACTGCTGCCACCCGGCTTGTGCAATCAAGCAAAGCACATGAAATGTGAGCGTGCTGATCACATACTTACTAGCTCACTTGCTCCCTCCCAACCTGCTGCGGGAATGGCCGGGAAGCCATTCTTCAGCCAGCCTCCGTGGAGGGAGGCAGGCAAGGGGGCCATCTAGGGCCAGCTGCACTCTCTCCCGCCCCACCACCACTGCCACTCACACCTCGGCACACACGCCCCCACCCCACTGCCACCCGCACCTTGGCGTGCTCTCCCCCACGACACCACCATCACCCTCACCTCGGCCAGTGTGTGCCCATGGCCCACCCGCCACAGCAAACGCCCCTCTCGCCCTGCCCTAAGGACGGCCCAATATGCAGAGGTTATCAAGAGACTGTGCAGAAGTTATTTATGTTTGCAAGAGTTGTGTCTACTTCTGGTGCAGCTCAAAAAAATTTGAAATAAAAAACTTGGATGCATGCAGGAGTTAATAGCAGACTTCTAAAATCTGCAGAAATTCATAATCAGACTTGATATTGAAGTATATAATGATACTTGTACCTGCAATGCTTTCCATGGCACAGTTTCTGCAGCTCACAATACATAGTAATTGGCTTCTTTGATTTACTTACTTACAGCCTTTCCACCAAGTGCTTCAGGCAGTTTATGGTTATTATATCAGAAATACTGGGGACGATATGATGGATTTTGTTACTGCTTGTCAAAGGCAGGGAGAGAAGTGATGAATTTTACAATGTTAAATGGGCAGGGAGTTTCTTCAGTCACTTTTCTTGATCTGGGTGTTTTCCAGACGACGAGATCTGGACTACCAGAAAGTGTTGCAAAGTGTGACAGAATAGTGCAACAGTAAAGTGTTATTCAGTACTTTGTTGTAGGCTGGTGGCCATTCATATTTTCCCTTCATTGCAACTATAATGTCTTACTTGCATTAGTTTTACTCACTAGGTCTCACCGCCTCCCACAACAGTGCTGGCCAAGCACTGAGTGAAAGTCAGGGTCCTTACTTGTCCAACAGTTGGATGCTTTTTTCACTCAAGCATCACGGACATATTGCAGATGAGATGTCTTCCCCTAACTTAACCTTGGACATTGCTAAGCCTCCTTTTTACAGCCTAAATTGTCCAAATAGGTGTGCTGCTCTTCTGATTGGTTGGTTCAGACTTACATCATTTTATCCCGCCCTTCAATCCAAGGGTACAAATGTGTTCAAGTCTTCTTAACATGTTCCAGAATGTCTTAATTTCAACTGTATCCCAAGGTTGCTTCTGTTATGAGAACAGCTTGTTCAGGGGGCAGCACCCTTCTATATGGTTTGGAACTGTATGCTTGCAGTCTCCATCTTGGCTACCTGGACTTGTGGGACTGCAAGCCCTCCACATTGCCCATATTTGGCAAACTCTCAGTTATTCGCTTAGCACAAGCAGCATGGGGTAACTTTACCTCAGGTCAAGTATGACATGCGACTGAAAGGTACCTCCATGCTCCTTTCTATTTTGCAACAGAAGGGTGCTGGCTGAGTGAAACGTAAGTTAAGGAGGACTATTTCTCAAAAGAGTAGTCAAACTCCTCTTTTTGTTGGCACAAAGAATTAGTCTAACTAATCCCCTCAAAAGATGATTACCTTTTCCATCTACCACAGCCATTGCTCCAGCTTTATTTCCAGCTCCTGGTTTGGACCCATCTCCTGATCCAAACCATGAACCATGCTTGGCTGCCTTAGAGAACCAGTCTCCCCTGGATTTTCCCTGGAACCAGCAGCTTTTCCTGGTTCCCTGGCTTGTGAGTGGCATGCTTACCTCTTTACCTTGTCCTTCTGCTTGACCCCTGGGAAGGAGGACCCCAGCGTTCCAAATCCTGCAAGGGTGACAGACACCCTGATGGAATTGGAAGGTTTTACTAATAATCTTTCTCTCTCTCTCTTTCCCCTTCCTCCTAAATCTAAACTCTGCACTTCAGGTCTTCTTTCTCTGGCAAGCCTTAAACTGATTCAATCACAATTCAGACCTTTAAGCTAAAAATACCTCTTTGTGAGTCTCTGATTTACATTGCTAGTTAAAGTTTTATTCCCTTTTATCAATTGCCTAACCTTTTTTTTTTCATTTCCTGTACCCCAATAATCCTTGAATAAATCTGATTGTACCATTTTCCTATCTCAAGCCTTTATTTCCAAAGCTTTGCCCAAATTGATACTGTAATGGACTGTTCACTCCAATCTCGCTAATTCCCCACACAAGTGCAAAAGTAGTCTCGGGTTGTTCTGCCAGCATTCCAGAACAGTTCCATCATATAATATACTATAAGTATAATGGATTTCAAAACAACATTTTTAAAAAAGCAATATCATACCACATATAACGTTTAATGTTTAAGCAACAGCAGATGTCATTCTCAATTGAAATTTCTCTTTTATAGTAATATTTCTTTCTCCTATTCCCAATTAGTATTTGTGATGGTTTTTCACAAGGCTTTCCAATCCTTTGGTCGATCAGCTTCTTTTTAGATTATGAGCCCTTTGGGGACAGGTTTCCATATTATTTATTTAATATTTTTCTATGTAAATCACTTTGGAAACTTTTGTTGAAAAGTGGTATATAAATATTTTTTGTTGTTGTTGTAGTCGTCAGGCAGAAGTGAACCCATCTTTGAAACAGCTAAAGTACAGGAAAATAAAGAATTTCTGATGTGAGAAGACAAGTGATTGCAGGTTTTTGCCATGTTTTTGGCACTGTGCCAGTCAGTTTAAGAGCTGACCTCCTTTATTCCTCTTATTCTTAACTGAAAGTAGATTATACTCTTTGGAGTAACCTAATGAATGTTATAAAGTATCAGATAGTGAGCTTCCATATCTTCAAGAACTCTTCATCAAGCTATATAGTAAGCCACAGAATGGTGGAAAGGGGAAGTGGCATGTTTGTGGTTTTTCACAGCAGCCTGCAGTTTATAAAATCTGAGTTTAGAAGGAGTATGCACTATGCAGACTTCTCTCCCCTTTTATTTTGAAATAAGTATTACAATGTAAAATAATATAATCAAGGAAAATTGGGGTAGGGAGAGAAAAGGATGGGGGGAATCCATGCCTCTCTCTTTCTCGCCCTTTGAATGTCTGTGCCCACCAGTTTTCCAGGTTGCTTCTCATAAAAGGAGTGTGAACTGTACATGCTGTCCACTGTTCTGTGAACTCTGGCACTGGGAAGAGTGCATATCTGCTTTTGCAGTATTTTTTGTGCCTGTAAATATTTTATGTTGCTTTCAGCTAATATGTAAAGTGTGTATTGTTTTATTTTATATTTTTTGAAACTTTTCTAATGAAATACTGAAACACTTTTGAAAATACAAAATAACTCTTTGCCCAGTGTGCTGTTTGTAGTATGTCAGATTATTACAGAAGTTGCCAGAATGGGAATGACTGTGTAAATCACCTTTGCTTCTGCCATGTCGGAGAACTTACTTTACCCCAGGCCCATGGGCTGGTCATTTGCTGGATTGACTCAATCAATGACTCATTGACTCAGTCAATGACCAGCCCACACACCTAGGGTTAATGCTGTGCCAGGGCAAAGTGTGTGTGTGAGAGAGGCATTTAAGATGAAGAGTGGGGATGAGCTGCAGTTCTGGCTTGTTCTCCACCTCACCCAAGCCTCAGTCCTACTGGTTGCCACTGTACTTAAGATGATCTTGTAAGACTTATTTGTTAAGTGGCAGGTATAAAGTTCTAGGAAATAATATAAATCTCTGCAAGAGCAAGTAGTACTACCGTAACTATTATTACTGTTATTACCGTTACTTCCCTACCACTTTTTGACAAAAAGGTTTTTAAAGCAGTTTCCAAGAAAAAATAATAAAATAAGAAGAAGATGGTTCCCTGTCCCAGGGGGTCCACAATCTAAAAAGATAAGACAAAATAGACACCAGCAACAGTCACTGGGAGGATTCTGTTCTGGGGTTGAATAGGGCCAGTTGGTCTCCCCCTGCTGAATATACGTGCTATATATTAATTTAAGATTGAATTGATTCAATGAGTGCTCCCTCATGTGTATTGTCAAGCTGATGCACTTGATGGGGATAGAAATCAATCCAATTCCTATCCTTTAACAATAATCAGCACTGCTACTTAGAGGCTGTTATGTCATAAAGTCAATAACCATACTTATAAGAAGGCTTCCTGTGGTTCCGTGAAGAATATTGACTACACTCTTGTGATTGGTGGTCAGAGGTGCACCTAGGTAATTTTGGAGCTTGGATCTAAAGGCCTTTGGAGCTCCCCCCCCCCCAAATTGAGCATCATCATGCTTGGCCAGGCAATCATACCACCCAGGACATACTAAAGAGGATTTGGGGGGGGCAGGGGCTGTGGAGGCCCTGGACTTTGGCCCCGAAGTCCAGGGGTAAGAGCACCTCTGCTGGTGGTCAATGATAGAAGACTACTTTCTGTTGGACTGTGAATGGAGCAAGCTCAGGTCAAACAGGAAGCTGTTCCTGTCACATAAATGGTTCTGTTGCTGTGTATTTCAGAAAGACATTAATAATGATAATGAATTCAAATACTCTGGCAAGTTAGACCATGAGAGTTGTCTTTCCTTACAATGATCTGGATTTTTTATTACTGGTTATTCTTTTAAAATTCCTTAAGCAATTTTTATGGCAATGGAATCCATGGAATTGCCATAAATGAATGTTTGCCCCAGTTCCTCTTCTTCTTTGTAAACATTCTTCTCTTTACATCAACTTTGATTTTAAAAGAATATCAGCAAAAGAATGCCAGATATATCGCTGAATGTTTGCTTGCCGGGCAGTTCAAAGGCACAAAACCTGGCAGAACAAGCATTAGTAGCTCTGATGGGATTCCAAGTAGTGGGGAGGAAGAGGAGGCTGCCCCAGAGAAGCAGATGGGCCTCCAAAATTGGAAAGTTAATGGGAAACTGAGGCAAGGGACTTTGGGGCTAGAGAACACCAGCCTATGGCTTGGGGGCAAGAAAGAATCAGAGCATCAGAGAATCAGAGCATACAAAGAAAGGGAAGGGTGAGCAACTGGATCCGATGGAAGGAGGTTGCCTTCCCACTAGGGTTGCCATATTCTGGCTTTCCAAATTTCCATAATAAATTTGCATATTATATAAATTTGTTTGAAAATAATTTTGCATATGCAAATTAGCAGCTGCACTTTCCAGTTGACTTGTATTTGCTCTGGATATCTACCAACAATTAGTTGGAGAAGATATCTTTGCCTGACCATTTTCCTTGACATATTAACAGCAGCAATAGGAAACACACACACACACACTCTAGTAAGATCTAATCGGTCTACTTTCCTTGCACTGTCTCTACATCTGGACTAAATTTGGTGCAGAGACGAGCGTGCGCGCTGAGGAGGATGCATACACGCCGCTAGCGCTCGTCTCGTTAAAGCCTTAACTAACAATGACGGGGGCAGGGGCGGCAGGGAAGAACTCCGCCGCCCCAATAGGATTTTACAAAGGACAAGCGCCGGAGGGGGAAGAGCGGCCGGGGGGGGGAGTACTACCACCCCCCGCTTAAAGAAACAGTCCCCCCTGTGCCAGACCGCTGGACCAGTCCGGCAGTCTTTTCTATTCTGCCGGACCAAAACCGTGCACACTCCTACTGTCCCCAAAGGGCTCACAATCTAAAAAGAAACAAAAGACAGACACCAGCAACAGTCACTGGAGGTACTGTGCTGGGGGTGGATGGGGCCAGTTACAGTTAAAGAGAATCACCACCCAGAGGCGTAACTATAGGGGGGCAGGGGGGGCACGTGCCCCGGGCGCCATCTTTTCTGGTCACATGGGGGCGCCGTCATGACCAATTTTTTTTAATTTTTTTAAATTTTTTTGTTAATACAAATGTTTCCTGCTCAGTGCAGCAGTGCTGCAGCAGTCAAGGGAGCGCGTCGGTGCCCCCTTCCCCACGAGCGGTCCCTTCCGCGCTGCCTGCGCCCCCCCCCGCATTGCTTTGCTGGCACCTGGCGGCCAGTCAGTGGCCTGGCTTGGCAGCGGCGGTGGGCGCTTGTGAGGAAAAACCTAAGTATAATGTAGTATGTTGGGGGGGCGGGGGGGGCGCAGTGGGGGGGCGACATTTCAGTGCTTGCCCCGGGCGCCGTTTTCCCTAGTTACGCCTCTGTCACCACCACATTAAAAGGTGCCTAGCAGGGCTTTTTCCAAGAAAACAGAAGAGGAAGCCACACTGCTGGCTTCTTTGCAGGAAACGGAAGTTGCTGAACTGATTCAGCAGTGGTGGGAGGAGAGGGCAGTGAGTTGCTGGGGGCGGGGACATTGGGAGGGATTTTGCCAGGGATGTTACAATTTGCATTCAGAAGGTGCTAGATTTAATTTCTAGCAGCAAGGTTCTCAGTAGCAGAACTGAGTAACAGCAGCTTCGAGAGCTGCTGCCAGTCAGGGTAGACGATACCGGGCAATGTGAACCCAAGTCCTGATTCAGTGCAAGGCAGCTTCCTTTGTCCAGGGAAAACTAACAATCCCTGCTTTGCATGCAGAAAATGCTAGGCTCCTGAGCTCTCCACAGCTGGTGTAACCCTTGGATGCCCTATGGCTCCTGACTCCTCCGCTCTCAGTATCGGTGGAGAGCCAGCCTGCCTGAAATCCCATCTTGCTGCTGACTCTCCCCCCACTTCATGGCTGTTGCTGCTCCTCTGCACAGACCCCAGCCCAGCATGAAGCCCTCCCAAATGCTCTGCCCCCCTGCGATTGCAGCAGGCTTGAACTGCCCCTGCCCCTTAAGAAAATGCATTAGGAGGGGTTCCCAACCTGTGGTGCTCCAGAACACCCATCTGCAACTACAGTTTATTGTGGCTGGGGATGATGGGAGTTGTAGTTCAGCAACATCTAGAGTACTACAGGTTGGGAACCCCTTCATTAGTGGAAACAGGACTGCTTGCTCCTCCCCAATCACTACCCACAGACAGCAGTGACTCCGGCACATCGGTTGTCCCTCACACCTTTCTGATGGTGTGCAGAGTTCCTCAATCTCTCTGCTGTCCTGCAACCCACCCACCACTGCTTACAATTTAGGGATTTACCAAGTTCTTGTAACATTCTACTTAGGTACAAAACTACTAGCTTTGTACCTTAGTAGAATGTTACAGGAACTTGGTTCTGCTAGTGAATTTCCTAGAAGTAATAGAGCTGTCAATCCAGAATTTTCACTCAAGGCACAAATGACCAGGCTCAAACTATCATACTTACTTTGGACATTTCTGGTGAAAACCCAGCTCCCTTGAGAAGTCCAGGGCCGACAAGAACGGGGGGCGGGGCGGGGAGCCAGTACAAATTACCAGGGTCTGGCAGCTGGAGAAGGTCCCAGCCAGAGTGTGAGCAGAGGCGCTCGCTGGGCCTCCAAATGCTCCACTCCTCCATGATCATGCAAGTGAGACCAGGATGGGCTGCCTGCTTCGGCGCGATGGAGAATGAGATCCTGGCTCGGCTGCAAGCACCTTCATGCTGGCAGTGACTCCTGGCAGGGGCAGGGGCAGCTGCCTGGCTGTGCGCACACCCCAGCTCTTCTCTTGACTCCGCTGTGGCAGTGCCTCGTGCAGGCATAGCCAAGGAACGCTGCTGCCCGCAGCACTGCAGGGAACATGGAGCAGAGCAGCAGCACCATCACCACACCAGCTAGCGATGACTCGGGACGAGAGTGGAGGAGTGAAGAGTTGCGGGCGGCCCAGGAGGGGAGATATTTTGCCTGAGGACATCAACTGAGAGGGGAGAGAGTTATGGACTCAGAAGTCCATAATGCTGGGGAAAGTTGAAGGAAAGAGAAGGAGAGGGTGATGAGCAGCAAGGTGGATGAACTCAATTATGACAGCAGTGACTGCACCACTGAGAGACCTTAAAGGCCAAGCTGAAGACAGATCTTCCTGGAGAGCATCTATCTATGTGGTCGCTAAGAGCTGACACCTATTTGATAACACTTAAATAATCAATCAATCAATCAATCAATCAATCAATCAATCAAGGTGGCTGTTCATATTAAGATTGGATTTTGGAGCATTTGGACCAGTGCTGTCACTTTTTGAAGACTGTTCTCCACTTGATAAAGACTAACACCAAAATAGAGGTCACCGGGTCACCATTGTGGATATGTAGACTTTTGTAACATACTGAAGCTATTCCCATGATCAGTAGAAAAAAGCGGGCTAAGGGAGCCTAGCCCGCTTTTTACTGATCGTGGGAACCACCGGGCTCGCCTAATCTCCCCTCCCCTTAAATGAGGCTAACGGAGCGAGAGCTGCAGGCAGACCCGCCAGAAACTCTTCTCACTGATCACGAGAAGAGCTTCACTATACTACTCTCCACACAATGGACTTCACCATTACTCTACTGGAACAGATTTAGTTTAATCTATGTGATTTCCAATTGTTATCTTCTGCAGCAGCATAGGGAGGCTGGCGGCAGCCTGTGTGCAGCAGCTGCCGTGGCCCCCTGGCCCCGCCCCCCACATCTGATGAATAACACACACGCTTTTTCAGCCACTGCTTCTGCTGTCCAAACATGCACAAGCCCTTCCGTTTCTTAGAATTGCAGCCTGGCCACATGGAGCAGACCACAATCACTGCACACACAGAGTGCAACTCTGTAACTTCCCACAGAGGAGGCAAAGATATCAGTGCAAGCAATGGGCACTACAGCACAAGCACTTAGGTGGCACCACTCTCAGTCACAAGCACAAACCATGCTTTCAGATCCACAGACCACGTGTTGCTGGTGCAGACCATTCTTCTCTGTACTTTCTTTGCTCTTCATGGGTAATTAACTAGCTGAGGTAGAAGACAGGATCTTCTAGTACTGGCCCAGGAGCAGTGCACAACTTGCTGTTCCACTGTGAGGTTGCTAACTTTATTCCAGACCAGCCTCTGTAGCTTTGCAAACACTTTAAACTTGATGCCACAGGTAAAGCCTGACACAGTTACTACCCGCTACTATAGTGCAGCCACATTTAGAGTACTGCATTCACTTCTGGTCACTATATCTTAAGAAGGACATTGTAGAACTGGAAAAGGTACAGAAGAGGGCAACCAAGTGATCAGGGGCCTGGAGCACCTTCTTTATGAAGCAAGGCTACACTATCTGGGGCTTTTTAGTTTAGAAAAAAGGGGATTAAGGGGAGACATGATAGAGACTTATATGCATGGTGTGGAGAGAGAGAGAAATTTCTCTCCCTCTCTCACAGCACTAGAACCAGGAGTCATACTGTTTAATTAATTAATTAATCAGTTATATTTGTATACCACCTGACATGTGCATCTTGAGGTGGTGTACACAATTTAAAACAACAAATATAAAACAGAGTAAAAACTGTTAAAAAAATTGCCCAAAATAAAAAGTTAAAACAATCTCATGAGATAAAAACAACTTAAACACTGTAAAATTTATTTCATTTCATTTCATTTCATTTCATTTAAAAGCTTGAGAAAACAGGGTGTGTCTTGAGGGTCTTCATAAAAGCAAACAGAGAAGCACTTTAAGTGCAGAGAAGCACTTTAAGTGCGGTTTAACTCCCTCCGCATTTCCACCGCTGGTGCCCAGTTTTCCTCACGTCCTATGAGGTGGCAATGTACTTCCCTGCCACCCTGTTTGCTCTTTGGCTGGAAGTAGCTGGCAGGTGCATGGGCGCTTGCAATGTGCACACACTCACACTCACCAGGCGCATGCGTGCCAGCTACTTCCAGCCACTTATGGCCACTTACGACCGAAGAGCGAATGGGGTGGCAGGAAAGTACGCTGCTGCCCTGTAGGACTTGAGGAAAACCAGGTGCTGGCAGGGGAAAAGCAGAGGGAGGGGTAAATGCACCCTCCCCCACCCTTAAAGTTCAACCCCCCGCCACCATCGAGCTGCCCGGTGTGGTTCCATGCACATCCCTACCATGTATTTGATCTTTCAGCAGGAATGTAACCCCATCCAGAACAGTCAGCTCTAAACCGTCTCTTGGGTCCCAAACCCCTACAGTCAGTTAAATAAAATAGAATAAATAAAAACTTCCGTTTGTTACCCCTCATCCAACCCATTACCGCCTCCAGGCAGACATTTAGGGAAGTTATGCCATTTCCTGATGAGGTCAATATGGAGAAATAGATCTGGGTGTCATCAGCATATTGTTAATACCTTGCACCAAACCTCCTGATGATCTCTCCCAGATGTTTCATGTAGATATTAAAGAGCACTGGAAACAGTATGGAGCCTTGTGGAACTCAATACTTTAGTTCTTGCTTTCCAGAGCAGGAGTTTTCAAGCAACACCATCTGGAATCTACCAGAAACGTAGGAACAGAACCACTGTAAAACAGTGTCACCCAATCCCACCTGCTTTAGGTAACCCTGAAGGATACCATGATCAATGGTATCAAAAGCTGCAGAGAGATCCAATAGGATCAACAGAGTCACAATCCCTCTGTCAAGAGCCAATTGGAGATAATCCAGGAAGCCAACCAAGGCAGTCTCAACCCCATAGCCTGTCAAAAGCCAGTTTGAAATGGGTCTAGATAATCTGTATTATCCAAAACTGTCTGGAGCTGAGAGGCCACCAACCACTCAGTCACCTTGCCCAACCATGGAAGATTGGAAACGAGTCTGTAATTAACTAACTCTGAGGGATCCAATGGAGGTTTCTTCAAAATAACATCTAATAATAGCCTCCTTAAGACAAGGAGGCATCCTGCCCTCCTTCAGAGAAGCATTATATAATATTTACCAGACCCTCTCTTATAATACGATTACCAAATGATATAAGCCAAGATGGGCAAGGGTCAAGAGAACAGGTTGTAGAACGCACAGTCTGAAGCAGTTTGTCCACATCCTCAGGAGTCACAAACTGAATGTGATCCAATATAACCCCATAAGATGAATTGTTGGACACCTCCACAGTAGACTCTGCAGTGACTGTGGAATCCAGTTGGGCCTGAATATGAGAGATGAAACTGATTGCCAGGAAATTTAGGACCAACCAAAGGAAGTACTTTCCCCCATGCTGCATAATTTATCTAAACAATTCTCTGCCATGGGAGATAGTGGTGGCTTTAAAAGGGGCTTAGACAGAATCATGGAGAACAGGTCTCTCAATGGCTCCTAGTCTTGACAGCTGTAGGCTATCTCCAGGTGCAGAGGCAAAATGCCTCTCATTACCAGTTGCAGAGGAGTAACAGGAGGAGAGAGGACATTCCTTTATCTCTTGCTTCGCTGGCTTCCCAGAGGCATCTGGTGGGCTACTATGTGAAACAGGATGCTGGATTAGATAGGCTTGGGCCTGACCCAGAAGGCCATTCTTATGCTGTCTGTCATGCAACCTACAAAGGCACAGGAGGCTGTTAGGGAGATGTTAGCAGACAACCTCCTCCCTCCCTCCCGCTTGGAAACTCTGGCTTCCTATAGAAGGAAGCAGAGCAAAGACAAGCATTTGGTATCAGGAGGGACACTGGGCCTTTGTTTGAATCAAACGGCCATGTCATGCCAATACTGAACCTACCAGTGCAAAAACAGCTTAACGAAAGATGAAACCCCACCCCCAAACCCATGCATTCTTAATGAATCCAGAGTTCCTGTTAGCAAATTAGCTTTTACAATTAAAGACACCCCCTCCCACAAGAAATAGGGAAAACATACCCTGGAATGCAATCAAGGTCAAGTTGTAAATCAGTTATGTAGATTTGGCATAATAGTGCCTGCCTGCCTGCCTGCCTGCCTGCCTGCCTATCTATCTATCTATCTATCTATCTATCTATCTATCTATCTATCTATCTAATTTCTATACCACCTGATCTGTACATCTCTAGGCAGTGTACAAAATTTAAAATATAAAAAGTAAAAACAGATTAAAGATCAACAAAACACAATAAAAACAATCTCATAAAACAAGTTATTAAAACAAATTATTAAAATTAATTCCAGTTAAAAGCCTGCAACAACAGGTGTGTCTTGAGGGTCTTCCTGAAAGCAAACAGAGAAGGAGATGCTCTTATTTCAGCAGGGAGCATATTTGAAAGCCCCAGGGTTGGGGCAGCCACAGAGAAAGCCCAGTCCCAAGTCCCAAATGAGCTGGCAGCAACCGTAACCAGACCTCTCCAGGGAGTTATTCACACATGCCTTCATGCCACGGGGTTTCTGAAGAGCGAATCTGCTTTGCAGCAGATTCACAGATGTTTAATTCGGGGAATTAAATGGACAGTTCACATAGGCTCGGCTCCTCTCCTCAGTCTCTGCAGATCTTTTCCCTTGCGTGTTCCCACCATTTTCTCCAGGTTTTTTATCCAACCAATTACAGGCAGAGACCTTTGTTGTTGTTGTTAGTTTGACAGAGGGAGCGAGAGCAACACTTGCATTCACGCAGGCTCCTTCTCTCCCCCCCCTCCTCCCTCGTCAGTACTGACTCACTGTGGCCAAGCAATCCTCTCCCTGCCCCACCTCCAACCAAACTGGGGCTGGTTCAGTCCATGATCAAACCGAACCAGTTCAGCACGATAAGGGGGCCGGATGCGGGCGGGGAGCAAGTAAGTAAACTGCCTAGCTCGCTGGTGTGGCCACTCGCCCTCCCAGTGGCCCCAAGCACCACACTGAGAGTCTTACAGCCTCTCAGTTGTACCTGAGGTTCTTCCACGCCCTTTCCAGCAAAAGACCACATCTCAGGTTTAGAACTAGTGACATCTTATGCTTGGGACCTGTGCTGTTCCATGGGGCTAGAGCGGCATGTGCAGCCTTTGTATTCTTGATGTGCATGGCTGGGTTGTGGGGGTGGGGGGCGGGGGGGTGGGGCGGGCAACTGTGGGGTGAGACAAATGTCTCCTGTGGCTGTGTAGTTGGAGAGCTGCCTTGTAGATTGGGCAGTAGGGGTCTGAGACTTGCCTGTCTCCTCTTTTGCTTCTGCCATGGGTATTGCTGGCCAGGCTGCAAAAGAGGAGCTTAGCCTTGGCTATACACTTCTCTTGGCTAGACTTGAGCCTGGCTCACCTGATTCCCAGTCCTGTTCTCTGTGCAGTGAGGTGTCAGCACTTCTCTTGCCTGAGTACAGCCAGGGCTCCCCTTGTGGCTCGTCCCAGTTCCTCCCTTGGCAAAAGAAGAAGAAGAAGAAGAAGAAGAAGAAGAAGAAGAAGAAGAAGAAGAAGAAGAAGAAGAAGAAGAAGAAGAAGAGAGAGAAAAGAAGCTCTTTTCCGGCATATATATTGCTTCCCTGGGGGCAGTGGAGGCTGGTTCAGTGTTTGCTCTACAACATGACTCCATCCTTAATTTCCCTTGTATATACACAACAAAGAAGGTCTTCAAAGGAGTATTGACTCCACCCTTCCAAGGGGGCTGTAGGGCTTCCCTTTGTCTGATGAAGTCAAAACAGTCATTATTGACAATGTGTGTCTGTGTGTGGCATGGGGGAATTCAGGCTCTCTGTGCTGGGGTTCCATTATTAGCAACTCTCTGTTCCTGCCCCCTTGCTGCTTTCACCATGTAGTGTGATCCTTCTGTTGGGTGTGAATGTGTTGCTGTCATAGGGTGTCTCCCTGTCATAGCGCATGGATTGGTTCCTTCCATGCCTGGGCCATATGTGTGTGGGGGTCATCCTTGGCATGCTGCCCTGTGATTGGTGCACCTGTGACTGACTCGGTTGTCATGGATGCTGGGGAAGTGGTTGGCAGGGTTGCACCTCTCTGAGGGCCCCCCCTTTTCTCTTCTCTTCCCATCTGTGTGCTGGACAGGATCCCAATTATGTTACACTAGCATATGGTAACAAGCATGAATTGTTATCTTCCTTAAGCAAGGTCTGTGCCTCTGGTTTGCATATGAATGGGAGACTACATGTTGTGAGCACTGTAAGATATCCCCTTCAGGGGATGGAACCTGCTCTGGGAAGAGCACCTGTATGATTACATGCAGAAGGTCCAAGGTTCACTTCTTGGCTTCTCCAAGATAGGGCTGAGAGAGACTCCTGCCTGCAACCTTGGAGAAGCCGCTGCCCGTCTGAGTAGACAATACTGAGCTAGATGGACCAATGGTCTGACACAGTATAAGGCAGCTTCCAATGCTCCTAACAAAAGCAAAGGATTGCCTGAAACACCACAAGCATTGTGTGCTGTTGCCATCTAAGTCAATTGCTAATATCCCCAGGGTATGACACACAAGGCAGATGCTTTGCAGAAACTAAACAGGTCTGGTCTGGCATTGCCTGGATGGAAGACAGCCTGGGGAACCTATTTACATGCAGTGCCGAAGAAAAACATGAATATAAATGTAACAAATATATACTGTTTACTTCTTTATGTACTAAAGAATCTAACTTACTATCCAACCTGTTATTCTGTTAATTGCCTTGGTCTGGGATTTTCTGTCTACACAATTACACCTTGCTAGATGAGAGCGCATTGCAGTAATCCAGTTTGGAGGTTACCAGCACTGATCTGAGGTCTCAAGAATCTCAAGAAATGGACGCAGCTGGCGTATCAGCCAGAGTTGATAGAAGGCACTTCTGGCCACTGCCTCAACCTGGGAGACCAGGGAGAGGCTTAGATCCAGCACCCCCAGACTGCATACCTGTTCCTTCCGGGGAAGTGTGACCCCATCCAGAACAGGCAGATCAAACTCATCTCCTGAGTTTCGACCACACACAATAAGTAACTCCATCTTATCTGGATTCAGTCTCAGTTTGTTATCCCTCATCCAGCCCATTACTGCCTCCAGGCAGGCATTTAGGGGGGTTATGCCCCCTCCTGTTGATGTTGACATGGAGAAGTAGATCTGGATGTCATCAGCATACTGATAGTACCCTGCACCAAATCTCCTGATGATCTCTCCCAATGGTTTCATGTAGATATTAAATAACATTGGAGACAATACGGAGCCCTGAGGGACACCATACAAAAGTTCAGATTTTGAAGAACAACAGTCTCCAAGGGACACCATCTGGAACCTGCCCGAGAGTAGGAGCAGAACCACTGCAGAGCAGTGCCTCTCACTCCCAACCCCCTCAGACGCTCCAGAAGGATATTATGGTCGATAGTATCGAAAGCCACCGAGAGGTCCAAAAGGACCAACAGAGTCACACTTCCTCTGTCAATTCCCAATTGGAGATCATCCATCAGGTTTACATTTCCTTATTATTTTATGTGTCTGTTAGATATTTGGGGGTTGGATGTAGTGTGTTTGGCAGTGTGCTGTGCAAAACCAAATTGTTGGGCTAGACACAATGCTAGTGCATCTGAAATAGGAGGGTCTCCTGGTCTTTTGAGTGTATCATTTATGGTGGTCCATTGTGGGGGAATGACTTGCCTAGCAAGCATGAGGTTGCCGATTTGAATCCCCGCTGACTATGGGAAACATCTATATCAGGCAGCAGCTATATAGGAAAATGCTGAAAGGCATCATTTCATACTGCACAGGAAATGGCAATGGTGAACCCCTCCTGTATTATACCAAAGAAAAACCAAAGGGCTCTGTGGTCGCCAGGAGTCGACATCAACTCAACGGCACACTTTACTTTAATGCTTATTTGAGAGTGTATGGCATTTGTCCTTTTTATAGATATATTGGACTTTTCTGTCCTGGGGACAATGCATTTGGCAGTGATCTGCACAAAAACAAAGCACTGGACTGGATATGATGTGTTGGCATTTTTTAGGGGAGATTCTCCTGATCCTAGCAACAGGAGTGTAGTGGACGGAGCACTGGTACTTCTTGGCTTCCCTGGCTGTTGGGGTGGGCATGGCCATGGGGGCTGTCATGGAGAGTGCCTGTACTTCTGAATTTTCAACTACATCACTGCCTGAATTGGGTTGTAACAAGGCACATCGTGTTCCTTATTTATAAGTGTTGCTTCAGGGCATCATGTCAATGCATTTGGGGCAAAAACAACACTTTGAGCTGGGCCAAATCCTTGTGACTCTTGTAGAGAACAGTCTGCCAGTGATGGGCATACATTGTTATGCTGCCTCAGTTGCCCACTTCCGAGCAGTAGAAAATTCTACAAGTTTGCAGCACACCTTAGAGTCTGGTTTCTCTTGGAAGGAGAGTCACTCTGCAGTGTCTTTGTAGTACCTGCTTTATTTACACGAACATACAGGCTGAGCATTTGACGAAGTTATGGCAGATTATTGCTAAGAATCAGCAATTGGATACACAAGAGGGTCCAAACTCTGCATCCTAAGGTGCTTCAGCAGTCTTGTTAGGCTCCTAAAATCTTTCTTCTGGTCTTTCCCTCTGCTAATCTTTCCCTCTGCTAAAAAGCTGTTTGGAGTTTCTTCATTGACTCACACAAGCATCCAGTGAAAAGTGGGATCAGTCCCAATGGGATAATCTTAGAGCTGCCCATGACCCCTCTGCCATGAGACAGGAGAAATGTGATACTTCTTGGTTCCAGGAATATCTTCTGCGCCATCAGACAATTAACTTACACAGTAACTGCCAGCCAGTTTATTACCGAACACTCTCGGCGATATGAAGTATGGTAACATGTTTCGGGATACGATGGAACTAAAACTCAGTTTCTTATTCAGGCTGCTCATTGAGCTCTTTGGTTCTGAGAAAAACAGAACTGGGAGCTACGAACCAACAGCTTCAGCATTGTGTTTTTCGTTCTTCAAATCTCTGAAGGAGGATTACGAACTAGGACTTTGTTATCTTCCAGATTCTTGGTTGGACAAAACCCCACTTGTTCTTGAATGAACCAATGGGTGAAATATTGTTGCTGCTGGCAGAAAAAAAATCTGGCAGGGAAAAGAGCAGTCAAAGTTCAAAGATGAACCAAGCTGGGCTTAGAAGAACTACCCTTTAAAAAACTGCAACAACCAGCCATCTCCTATGGGTTGCTTGGAGATTAGACAAACAACAGATGTGATTGGCACAGAAGTGGAAAGTGCTCACTTACTGAATTATTACTTCACTGCTGTTGCATAAACATCCAGTTTCTGGGAATGATCTGTTGGCTAGGATATGAAAGATGAAGAAAACCAGAAGTGAACCTAGAACAAGGCATTTGGGGGAGCAAAAGGGGGGGCAAAGAACCTTATTAGGGGAGTCAGGTTTTTGCTATACATTAAATACTTACAGAGGTAAGGTAATTAATGTTGTTTTGTTTGTTTAACTTATTAATGAAGTTTGCTTGACATTTTCAAACGTATTCAGAACTTTCTGAAAATGCAGTCTGTTTGGACTAGGCCAAATCTCCAATCTGCTTTCCAGACTAGGTTTCTCTTCCTATCCAAGAATATGTAGTAGGAAAGAATGTGATGGGAAGAGAGGTCAGTACCAGGGCAGCTGAAATTTACAGAAGAGATTACTCTGCACACATAGTCTCAGAGGTGAAGCTGGGTAATTTTGGGTCCTGGCTCTAACAGCTTACAGGTGACCCCTTGCATCCTCTTCCTAGATGTTATATTATACACACACACTCTCTCTCTCAATTCTGAATAACATACTCTCACTGATCTGCAGATACCAAATTTTGCATGGACAATCCTGCCACTTAAATTAGCTGAATGCACTACTTTTTACAACTCAGGGAAAGACCGTTTCTTCTTTTTTAAAAAAAGTATTACCTGCAGAGACCAGAATTTGCATGGACAATCCTATCACTCTCCCTTCTTCCTCTCTCCTCTGCAGAGGCGTTGCTCTGCAAGATCCAGGGCCTGGCTGAGGCCCATGTCCTCTCCATATTTTGATAATTAAACCATCTAATGCTCTCTAAAAGTATCCTAGCCACCTAATAGCACAGCGGGAAATGACTTGACTAGCAAGCCAGAGGTTGCCGGTTCGAATCTCCTCTGGTATGTCTCCCAGACTATGGGAAACGCCTATATCAGGCAGTAGCGATTTAGGAAGATGCTGAAAGGCATCATCTAATACGGTGAGGGAGGAGGCAATGGTAAAGCCCTCCTGTATTCTGCCAAAGACAACCACAGGGCTCTGTGGTCACCAGGCGTCAACACCGACGCGATGGCACACTTTGCGAAGTATCCTACACTCTTTCTCTTCCCCACTAGTTTGCTTCACCACTACAAATGTGGATATGAATCTCCTGTTTCTCCTGCATAATAATTCTTCTGCAATCAGTACCCACACAGTTGAGAACCAGTGTGGTGTAGTGGTTAGAGTGTAAAGACTAGGATTGGGGAACTTCATTCAAACCCTTTCCAATTCAGTCACAAAGTTCTCTGTGGGACTTGAGGTAAGACACACACTCTCTCTCTTCCAAACCTGCCTCACAGGATTGTTGTGAGGATACAAGTGGAAAGGAAGAACATGTACACTACCCTGAACTCTTTGGAGGAAGAACAGGATATGTGTCACTTTAAAAAGGCATATGCACTTATAAAATATACATATTTATATTGAATTTTAGCCACATGCACTACAATCCTAAGCATGTAAACTTAGAAGCAAAATCAACTAGTTCTATCACAGCAGCAAGCAGCCCAGTTTTATTCCTGCTATGAACAACATTTAAGCAGAAATCATATGTGACTGTAATGTGTATGTCAAACAGGAAAAGCTACTCATTTGCTATCAGTTTAGGTTTATATGTATCCACCAATCTGATTTCAAACAGGACAGCAGAATGACATACATGGAGTTATCCCAATTTCTTAGGATTTAAAGATAAAGCAAGCATTTAAAGGCCAAGGAAGCTTTTAAAATGAGCTTTCTGTTATCTTGAAGAGCCTTATTTTGAAGAAAGTGTTTTAAAAAGATATTTAAAAGATATACTTTTTGGTGGTGGTGGAAGGGGTAATGCTTATGTCCATTTTTGCAATTTGTAGAGGTACTTTCAAGAATTTGGGGTGTTTTAGTCCACCACAAGCTTATAAAAAAGACAATATTTGGGGACCAGGGATAGATTGGGACTTCTGTTGGTGTACCGACTGCCCCGCTGCCCAGCAGAATCCCTTACTGAGCTCACGGACTTGGACGCGGAACTCGCGTTGGAGTCTCCCAGACTTTTGGTGCTGGGGGACTTCAATGTTCATTTCGGGACCAATCTCTCCGGGGTAGCTCAGGAGTTCATAGTGGCCATGACAACTATGGGCCTATCCCAAGTGGTCTCCGGACCGATAGATATTGCAGGTCACACGCTTGATTTGGTATTTTACTCTGATCAGGGTGGGGACTCCTGTGATTTCCCCATTGTCATGGACGGACCACCATCTGGTTAAGGTTGGACTTACAACCACTTCCTACCTCTGCGAGGGCGAGGGGCCCATTAGAATAGTCCTCCCAAAGAGGTTATTGGATCCAGTAAGATTCCAAGAAGCCTTGGAGGGATTCAACATTGGCTCTGCCAGTGATCCTGTTGATGCCCTGGTTGAGAACTGGAACAACTTGCTCACTAGGACAGTAGACACAATTGCTCCCACACGTCCCTTCTGAACCACTTCAAATTTAGCCCCTTGGTAAACAGAAGACCTACAGGGGCTGAAGCGGCAAGGTAGGCAACTGGAGCGCAGGTGGAGGAAGACTTGACTCGAATCTGACAGATTGTGACATAGAGCACATCTAAAGATCTATGCTCAGGCAATACGTGCGTGCGGCAAAGAGGCAGTTCTTTTCTGCCCGTATTGCCTCTGCGAGTTCACATCCGGCGGAGTTGTTCAGGGTTGTGAAGGGACTAGTATCTGCCGCGCCTCCCTTGAACCAGAATTTGGAGTCATCAGTTACCCGTTGTGATGTGTTTAAAGAGTTTTTCGCAGATAGATGGAGACTCCACAATTAATCTGATATCTGAGCTGGAGGTGCCCAACAACAACTCTTGTGTGATTCGACTGGATCAGTTTCAGTCTGTGACTCCTGAGGATGTGGACAAGCTGCTTGGAGCAGTGAGGCCTACCACTTGTTCTCTTGACCCTTGTCCAACATGGCTTGTTCGATCTAGCAGGGAGGTTGTTGTAGACAGCCTGGTGGAAATAATAAATGCTTCTCTGAGGGAGGGCAGGATGCTTCCTTCTCTTAAGTAGGCAATCATTAGACATCTTCTAAAGAAGCCTGCATTAGATCCCTCAGAGTTGAGCAATTATAGGCCTGTTTCCAACCTCCCATGGCTGGGCAAGGTAATTGAGAGGGTGGTGGCCTCTCAGCTCCAGGCGGTCTTGGAGGAAACTGATTATCTAGACCCATTTCAAACTGGTTTTTGGGTGGGCTATGGGGTGGAGACTGCCTTGGTCAGCCTGATGGATGATCTCCAATTGGCAATTGACAGAGGAAGTGTGACTCTGTTGGTCCTTTTGGACCTCTTGGTGGGTTTCGATACTATCAACCATAGTATCCTTCTGGAACGTCTGAGGGTGTTGGGGGTGGGAGGCACTGTTTTACAGTGGTTCCGCTCCTACCTCTCGGATAGATTCCAGATAGTGTCGATTGGAGACTGTTGCTCTTCAAAATCTAAGTTTAAGTATGGTGTCCCTCAAGGCTCCGTACTTTCTCCAATGCTTTTTAACATCTACATGAAACCGCTGGGAGAGACCATCAGGGGATTTGGAGCTGGGTGTTATTGGTATGCTGATGACACCCAGATCTACTTCTCCATGTCAACTTCTTCAGGAGCTCGCATATCCTCCCTAAATGCCTGCCTGGAAGCAGTAATGAGCTGATGAGGGAAAATAAACTGAAGCTGAATCCAGATAAGACGGAGGTACTTATTGTGCAGGGTCAGAACTCTAGAGACGATTTTGATCTGCCTGTTCTAGATGGGGTCACACTTCCCCAAAAGGAACAGGTTCGCAGTCTGGGAGTACTTCTGGATTCACACCTCTCCCAGGTTTTCTCATGTTGAGGCGGTGGCCAGGGATGCTTTCTATCAGCTCCGGCTGATATGCCAGCTGCACCCGTTGCTTGAGATCAATGACCTCAAAACAGTGGTACATCTGTTGGTAACCTCCAGACTTGACTTTTGTAAGGCGCTCTACGTAGGGCTGCCTTTGTACGTAGTCTGGAAACTTCAGTTGGTTCAGAACGCGGCAGCCAGGCTGGTCTCTGGGTCATCTCAGAGAGACCATGTTACTCCTTTACTGATGGAGTTTTAGTATCTTTAGTATCATTTTAGTATCTTCAAACCTAACAGCGAAAACATGGTAAACCAGAAGGCAGGAAAAACCAAAGTGAGAACAGAAAAAATCTTGTTAGAGCATTTTTTTCTTTCTGCTTATTATTTCTAAAGTTTTAATACTTTTTGCAGTGACTAATTTCCTCACAAGAAGGTAGGGGAGGGATGGTTTTCCTTACATGTTTGTACAGTCATCCCTCGCCAACCGCTAGGGTTCTGTTCTGGCAAAACCTTGACATTGGCAAATTCATGGTTGGAGAGGCTTTAAAGTATATGGGAAACAAGGGGTTAGGGGAACCACGACTGCAAAAAGACCTAAAAATAATACAAAACAATTGCTAAAAATCACAGAAAATCCTGTAATATCTCCAAGAATCACCAAGAAGAATGAGCAGATCAAACCTCTGGGCATTTTTTGAACCCCACAAAATGACTCAAAGGCATTTTAAATTGGCAAGGGACAGCAAGTTCCTCAAGGGTTAGCAAGGGTCACCAAGTGGAATGAGCAAATATAACCTCTGAACCTCACAAAATTGCTGAAACCCCTCCAAAATCACTAAAAATCTCCATCAAACCCTGACACTCAGGTTGCGGTTGGCAAGACCTGTCACAATTTCCCATTCGCATATACTCAAAAACGTGGTTGGTAAAACCGTGGTTAGCAAAAGGGATTACTCTACTAGAATAGTTTTGACTGACACTTAGCACCTTGTACTGCTTTGAAAATGTGTTTTTTTTTTTAATTTAAGTTTAAAAGTCTCTCTCTCACACACACAGTTGGGGAATAAAATGTATGTGTGGGGGTGGGATCTCTCTCTCTCTCACACACATATATATAAATAGCTCCAAAATGGGGCGGGAGGTAGGTGGGGAAGAAACACAAACACATTGGCTTTCAAATACAAGCACACAATTCATACAGAGAGAAACACAGTGAGCTAAGCAAAGGGAACAAATCACACACAAAAAAAAAATACATTTTTTAATGTTTACTTTCCTTGACAAGCACAGCAGCCACCTTCCATTCAGTTCCTCCTCCTGGCTTCCAAGTGGGGCACAAGAGATGGAACTCCAGGAGAACCAATTAGGCAGCTGCTGCTGCTCATACTGGGAGAGGTCGGGTTGGCAGCAGGAAGGGAATGTGGTGAGCCCTTTTCTCTCTCTGTTTCTGCTAACAGCAGCTCTAGCGAGGGGGCATCAGGTAGGGGAGAAACTCCACTTTGGCACTGGTGGCGGCGAGTGTAACGCAACAGCGTGGTGGTGGCAGCAACTAGCCCCAGCCAATGGAGAGGAGAAATGCTTTCGTTTGGTGGATGTCGCTACTGGGGCAGAGGGGAAGAAACAACTTGGGAACCAGCCCCAGTTCCTTGTCCCCACCAAGCACAAGTTGCAGCTGGTGGTTGCTCCCACCCAGGCTTGGAGTCAGGAGTGCTGGGTGGCAGGTGGCCTTGTAGGGTGTGCGGGATGTCGATGCCACCCAGACTTATCCCTCAAAGTCCAGTAAGAATGGTGTCACTGCGTAGTCTCACCCCGCCCACTTCCTGACCAGGAAGGAAGCTCAGAGGTTGGCCTAGCTTCTGGGAAGCTGGAAGAGTGTCCAACCCATTTGGCTGCATTGGCTACTGCTGCTTGTTCTGAGGAGAGGAGTGAGTCCTGGCAGGGGGCAGGGCCTGGGGCAAAACAGTCAGTGCGGGGAGGGCCCTTCAAGTTAATTCTAATGGGGGTTAAAAGGGCATGGCCTGCTTGCCATGCCCTAAGGACAGCCCTGGAGTGAGTGAATGAGACTTTGTTATACAGTGGAGGCCTTTTAAAATAATTAATTCAAGCTATAGTACCATAATACACTATAACCCAGGGCTACTCAACTTCGGCCCCCCTCAAGAAGTTGGCTTTCAGCTCTCATCATCCCTGACTATTGGCCACTGTGACTAGGGATGTAGTCCCACAACAGCTGGAAGGTCACAGCTGAGTAGCGCAGCTGTAACTATACTGTCTGACACATTGTTGTAACTTCCGGACTGATGGATGGGCAAGCGAATGTGGGTGTGGGAAATATTTGGAGGGAGTGCCCACTACCCCTCTAGAGTCATCCTTGAAAACACTACATCTCATTTTGGTACTTCTAGCTACCCAATTTTCCTCCACATTAACTGTCAGACTTCAGCTGCAGTTTTAAAGGAACATCATCATCATCATCTTCACAACAACAATAATAAATAATTAATAATAAATAATAAATAATAAATAAACAACTTTATTTGTTAGCTGCCCCCAAACAAATTGTTCTCTGGGCAGCTCACAACAGAGGATTAAAACAGAGGCACTACCTTGGCGTGGCTGTGGGGCTTGTGTGCTTTGAGGAAAGTGAGAACTATGCCAGAAGTTCAACCATACTGGACAAGTCTAATAGGAGGAGCCAGATGGAGAGTGCCTCTCCAATAAACAATATGTTGAGATGTAACTTTAATAAATCTGTACTGGATCAGTCGTCACCTGGGTCAATAAGGACCGCGCCAGGTGCTGGAATCCCTGGACATCTGGTGGCAAGTGGGCTACAGGACTCAGGCTCTTCAGTTGAGCAACCAGGGCTGGAGACTGTAGGGTTACTGGAAGAAACGTTGCTTAACCGGAAAAAATATACAGAATACACCAACAAGGAAATAATGATTTGCTATTACAAGTCTAGTCCAACTAGAAGCGGTTATTTAAAAAGAATGTACCAAATTTGGAAAGAGAAGCAGCCAGATACAGAAATAACAGAGCAAAGGCTAGCAGACCAGAGAAGATTCATAATAAGAAATAAAGTATTCACAAAAGTTAAGCTGGGAGAACTGCAAAGAGCAACACAAGCTCAAGATATGGAAGAAGAATTACCACCAACTGAAAAAGTTGCTCAGGAGCAGGTGGAGGAGGTGTCGGCAATAGAGGATGCCACTGCCACTGAACTGAAGAGTTCAGGAGCCTGGCACTTTCTGCATGCAAAGCAGGGATTGTTAGTTTTCCCTGGACAAAGGAAGCTGCCTTGCACTGAATCAGGACTTGGGTTCACATTGCCCGGTATCATCTACCCTGACTGGCAGCAGCTCTCGAAGCTGCTGTTACTCAGTTCTGCTACTGAGAACCTTGCTGCTAGAAATTAAATCTAGCACCTTCTGAATGCAAATTGTAACATCCCTGGCAAAATCCCTCCCAATGTCCCCGCCCCCAGCAACTCACTGCCCTCTCCTCCCACCACTGCTGAATCAGTTCAGCAACTTTCGTTTCCCGCAAAGAAGCCAGCAGGGTGGCTTCCTCTTCTGTTTTCTTGAGAAAAGCCCTGCTAGGCACCTTTTAATGTGGTGGTGATTCTCTTTAACTGTAACTGGCCCTATCCACCCCCAGCACAGTACCTCCAGTGACTGTTGCTGGTGACTATCTTGTGTTTCTTTTTAGATTGTGAGCCCTTTGGGGACAGGGAGCCATCTTATTTATGTATTATTTCTCTATGTAAACCACCCTGAGACATTTTTGGAAGGGCGGTATAGAAATCAATCAAACAAACAAACAAATAACAAAAACGGCCGCACATGCCATCCCTGTTCTTTCCTACTGCCCTGCTTCTCCTTCTGACTCTCAGTGGCTGCCTCCTCCCCTCCCCTCCCCTCCCCCCCTCACATGTTGCAGCTTGCCTTGCGGGACCTGTTACTTGCACAGTTGCACTGCACCTCAGAATCAGTTTGCATCAATTGGCAGCTCTGTGGTGGCACCAAAGAGGAGGTGCGTGGGCCCAATCCCCAGCGGTGCACAGCTGGGGGAGTCAGTCATGTGACTTGCCTCTGCCCCCCCCCCCGGCAGTGGGCCGCCAGATAACTGTCTCCCCTTGCCCTATTATAGTTATGCCCCTGACTGTTTCAAATTCAAAACCAGGCAACCTACCCTTTGCCTTCATCTCAAAAACCTGAATGCCATTTAACAGAAAAGCAATAAGAACTAGAGCAAACAATAACTGAGAGCACATGAACCAAACAAACACCAGGGTTTGACTTTGAGCTCTAAAAACAGTTGCCAAAAAACAACTTGCTCAGGCATTAAAAGATGTAAATGCTGCACTTGCAGAAATATTTATTTATTTGTTTGTTTGTTTGTTTGTTTGTTTATTACATTTTCTATCCCTCTCTTCCTCCAAGGAGCCCAGAGCGGTGTACTCCATACTTACAGTGGGTATAGAAAAGAATCACCCCCTTTGATAGACCTTAAATTCTGGTTCCCTTACATCCTGAAATGAAAACACAAAGAAAATTCCCTTCACCAGCTGTACTTATCCAATGCAACCTATAACATCCAACTGAAAAACATCACAGTTACAGTCCAGAAAAAGTGTCAGAAACAAAAAACAAGAATTACTGAGATTGAAAAAGGATCACCCCCGCAATGTCAATATTTTGTTGAACCACCTTTTGCTTCAATAACAGCCTTGAGTCTGTTGGGTTACTTCTCTATCAACCTTGCACATCTAGACAGAGCAATATTTGCCCACTCCTCCATACAGAACTGTTCAAGTTTGGTCACATTGGATGGTAGGTGTTGGTGGACTGCAATCTTCAAATCTCCCCACAGATTTTCTATGGGATTTAGGTCTGGGCTCTGACTGGGCCACATGAGGATGTTCACTTTTTTCTCCTTCAGCCGCTGTGTGGTCAATTTTGCTGTGTGCTTCGGATCGTTGTCATGTTGAAAGGTGAATCTTCTGCCCATCCTCAACTGTCTGGCAGAGGGTAGCAGGTTTTCTTCCAGAATCTGACGGTATTTTGCCCCATCCATTTTTCCTTCTACCCTAACGAGAGCCCCAGTCCCTGAGGCAGAGAAACACCCCCACAACAGGATGCTGCCACCTCCATGCTTCACTGTAGGTATGGTGTGTTGTGGATGGTGAGCTGCGTTGGATTTACGCCAGGTGTACTGTTTGGTGTTGAGGCCAAATAGTTCAATCTTGGTCTCATCTGACAATAAGACCTTTTTCCATTTGGCAGCAGAATCTTCAAGGTGCCTTCTGGCAAAGCTCAAACGAGCTTTAATGTGGCCTTTCTTGAGAAGTGGCTTTCTCCTTGCGACCCTCCTGAACAAGCCACATCTGTGGAGCGCTCGTGAAATTGTTGTCACATGCACAGAACAACCACTCTTTGCCATGAAGTCCTTTAACTCCTTCAGAGTGGCCATTGGCCTCTTGGTAACCTCTCTTGCCAGTTTCCTCCTTGCTCTTCCATCCAGTTTGGAGGGCCAACTGGATCCAGGGAGGATAGCAGTCCACCAACACCTACCATCCAATGTGACCGAACTTGAACAGTTCTGTATGGAGGAGTGGGCAAATATTGCTCCGTCTAGATGTGCAAGGTTGATAGAGAAGTATCCCAATAGACTCAAGGCTGTTATTGAAGCAAAAGGTGGTTCAACAAAATATTAACATTGGGGGGGTGATCCTTTTTCAATCTCAGTAATTCTTGTTTTTTGTTTCTGACACTTTTTCTGGACTGTAATTGTGATGTTTTTCAGTTGGATGTTATAGGTTGCATTGGATAAGTACAGCTGGTGAAGGGAATTCTCTTTGTGTTTTCATTTCAGGATGTAAGGGAACCAGAATTTAAGGTCTATCAAAGGGGGTGATTCTTTTCTATACCCACTGTAAATTTCTCCTCACAACTGCCCTGTGAGGTAGGTTAGGCTGAGAGAGAAGTGACTGGCCTAGAGTCACCCAGCTAGTTTCATGGCTGAATGGGGATATAAGATCAGTGGACCTGTTAAAAAAGAAAGTAGTACATCACCTAAATGAAAGATTAGATTAGAAAATAAAATCACCAGGCTTAGATCAGATGCTAGTAAACTGAAAGATATGAAAAACTAGAAGCTGAAGAATGAAAACACCAAACAGTATCTGATCCAAAAATACCATCTAGATTCAAAGAAAATTAGAGAAGTCCTGGAAATAATAAAGCAGCAAATAACAGCAGTGTCAAATAAGATTAGCAGATACGAAGACAGAATTATACAGAACAACACAGGCAGAATCTCCAATTCCAGTCAAATAAAAAACGTTTCTACCAAAGCATAGAAGGAGAAACTGCAAGAAACCTAGAAACACTAAATAAAGAAGAAACAGGGCAATTGTGGGGGAAATTATGAGACAATCCAATAGATTATAATAAAAAAGCAAGCTGGGTAAAAGAGGTTGAAAAATGTAACCAACAAATGCAAGATCTAATAATAACACCAGAATTAATAAGTGAAAGAGCTTAAACACCTAACAAGCCTTCATAAACAACTATCAAAACAGTTCAATCACATTTTGCAAGGAGGTGATATTGAACAATGGCTAACAACTGGGAAAACTCATCTCATCATGAAAGACCCAGCAAAAGGTGCAGTTCCAAGTAATTATAGACCCATAACCTGCCTGCCAACCATGTTCAAATTATTAACTGGAATAATAGCAGATGAAGTGATGCAACACTTATTAACTAACAAACAGCTTCCAGTTGAACAGAAAGGAAATTGCCCAAACACCAGAGGCACAAAAGACCAGCTGCTGATTGACAAAATGATTTTAGAAAACTGCAAGAGAAGAAAAACCAATCTAAGTGTTGCATGGATTGACTACAAGAAAGCCTTCGATTCATTGCCTCACACATGGATACTAAAATGTTTAGAAACAACTGGTGTCAGCAAAAACATTCAGATATTTATTTAAAAAAGCAATGAGCATGTGGAGTACACAGTTAACAATCAATGGCGAGGCACTTGGACAGGTTAGCATTAGAAGAGGCATTTTCCAAGGGGACTCACTATCCCCTCTATTGTTTGTAATCGCCATGACCCCACTTTCACAAATACTAAACAAAACAGGCCTTGGATACCAAACATATAAAACATCAAGTAAAATCAACCATCTGCTCTTTATGGACGATTTGGAGTTGTATGGAAAGTCCCAATCAGAAATCGAATCACTGCTAAACACTGTCCGTATATTCAGTAGCGATATAGCAATGGAGTTTGGACTAGACAAGTGTGAGGCATTAATAATGAACAAAGGAAAAATAACAAAAACAGAAGGAATCGAACTGCCCAATGGAAGCAAGATCAAGAACCTGGAAGAGAAAGAACATTACAAATACTTGGGCATTCTCCAGGCTGATAGCATTGCACACACTGAAGTTAAAAGAAATATTGGAAATGAATACATCAGGAGAGTTAGAAAAATCCTCAAGTCCAAACTCAATGGCGGGAACACCATACAAGCCATAAACACCTGGGCTATACCTGTTATCAGATACACTGCAGGAATAATAGACTGGACCCAGGCAGAGCTAGAGATGCTAGATCGTAAGACCGGGAAAATAATGACCATCAATCATGTTCTGCACCCCCGCAGTGATGTAGATAGGCTATACCTCCCTCGCAGCTCAGGTGGAAGAGGAATGCTGCAAGTCCATCAAACAGTAGAGGAGGAGAAAAGAGGCCTTGAAGAATATATCAAGGACAGTGAAGAAGATGCACTTCAAATGGTCAAGAACGCGAAACTATTCAACACCAATGATACAAAGCAGGCCTACAAGAAAGAACAAATCAAGAACCGAGCAGAAAAATGGAGAAATAAGCCACTGCATGGTCAATATTTGCACAATATAAGTGGAAAATCAGACATCACCAAGACCTGGCAATGGCTTAAGAATGGCAACTTGAAGAAAGAAACAGAGGGTTTAATACTGGCTGCACAAGAACAGGCACTAAGAACAAATGCAATAAGAGCAAAAGTAGAAAAATCCACAACAAACAGCAAGTGCCACCTTTGTAAAGAAGCAGATGAAACCGTGGACCACCTAATCAGCTGTTGTAAAAAGATTGCACAGACTGAATTACAAACAAAGGCATGACAAGGTAGCAGGGATGATACACTGGAACATCTGCAAAAAATACAAGCTACCTGTAGCCAAAAATTGGTGGGACCATAAAATTGAAAACGTTGTAGAAAATGAAGATATAAAAATATTATGGGACTTTCGACTACAAACAGACAAACATCTACCACACAAAACACCAGATATAACTGTAGTCGAGAAGAAAGAAAAGCAAGTCAAAATAATCGACATAGCAATACCAGGGGATAGCAGAATAGAAGAAAAAGAAATAGAAAAAATAACAAAATACAAAAATCTCTACAAATTGAAATTGAAAGGCTGTGGCAGAAAAAGACAAAAATAATCCCAGTGGTAACTGGTGCAATTCCAAATCACCTTGAAGAGCACCTCAACACATTGGCGCCACAGAAATCACCATCAGCCAATTACAAAAAGAACTTTATTGGGAACAGCCTATATTCTGCGATGATATCTATAATAGCAACAACATTGACAATAAAATTCAGCCATCCCAGGTCCTTGGGAAGGACTCGATGTCTGGATAAAACAAACCAGTCAGTACCACCTGTCTGACTGTATAAATAAATAATAAACAATCTCCAATCTCCCTTGGTTGGGCAAGGTGATTGAGAGGGTGGTGGCTGACCAGCTCCAGGCAGTCTTGGAGGAAACTGATTATCTAGACCCATTTCAAACTGGCTTTAGAGCTGGCTATGGGGTTGAGACAGCCTTGGTCGGCCTGATGG
The DNA here is from genome assembly GCF_027244095.1 of Hemicordylus capensis. Classification (NCBI taxonomy): domain Eukaryota; kingdom Metazoa; phylum Chordata; class Lepidosauria; order Squamata; family Cordylidae; genus Hemicordylus; species Hemicordylus capensis. The sequence continues at coordinate 137,935,692 of NC_069657.1, read as the reverse complement.
ATGACCTTTACCGGGGAATTGACAGAGGGAGTATGACTCTGCTGGTTCTTCTGGATCTCTCAGCGGTGTTCGATAACATCGACCATGGTATCCTTCTGGATCGCCTGGGGGAGTTGGGGATAGGGGGCACTGCTTTACAGTGGATACGTTCCTATCTCTCAGGTAGATTCCAGATGGTGGAGCTTGGTGACAGTTGCTCCTCAAAACAGGAGCTGTTATATGGAGTCCCTCAGGGCTCCATTCTGCCACCAATGCTTTTTAACATCTACATGAAACCGCTGGGTGAGGTCATCAGGTTTGGTGCTGGGTGTTATCAGTATGCTGATGACACCCACATCTACTTCTCCTTTTCATCTTCAGGAAATGGCACTCATTCTCTAAATGCCTGCCTACAGGCAGTAATGGGCTGGATGAGGGATAACAAATTGAAACGGAATCCAAGCAAGACGGAGGTGCTCATTGTGGGGGCTCAGAATCTGAGGGGTGAGTTAGATCTTCCTCCGCTGGATGGGGTTACACTCCCACAGAAGGAGCAGGTGCGCAGCTTGGGAGTACTCCTGGACCCAGGCCTCAACCTGGTATCTCAGGTGGAGGCCATGGCCAGGAGTGCTTTCTATCAGCTTCGGCTGATTCGACAGCTGCGCCCATTCCTCCAACAGGATGACCTCAAAACAGTGGTGCATCGGCTAGTAACCTCCCGGTTTGACTTTTGCAATGCGCTAGTCTGGAAACTTCAGTTAGTTCAGAATGCAGCAGCCAGACTGGTCTCTGGGGCAACCCAGAGAGACCATATGATGCCTGTTTTGAAACAGTTACACTGGCTGCCAATATATTTCTGGGTAAAATACAAAGTGCTGGTTATTACCTTTAAAGCCCTGAACGGCTTGGGTCCGAGATATCTTAGAGAACGCCTTCTTTTATATGACCTGCACCGCACGGTCATCTGGGGAGGTCCGTCTCCAGTTACCACCGGTTCGTTTGGTGGCAACTCAGAGGCAGGCCTTCTCTGTAGCTGCTCCTGAGCTGTGTAATGCGCTCCCAGCAGAAATTCGTAATCTTAATTCTTTATTGTCTTTCAAGAGAGCCCTTAAAACTCATCTGTTTGGCCTAGCCTTTCAGGGTTTTTAATTAGTTTTAATTGTTTTAATTTTAACCTGGCTTTCAGGGCTTTAATTGTTTTGATAGCTTAATTGTTTTTAAGATGTTTTTAAATTGGTGTTTATATTTGTATTTCTGTTTTAATTGTTTTTAATGATTTTTGTCTTTTAATTGTAAAACGCCCTGAGCCTGCTCAGAAGGGCGGTATAAAAATCAATCAATCAATCAATCAATCAATCAAACAAACAAACAAACAAACAAACAAATAAATAAATAAATAAACCAAACCAGTCAATAACACCTGTCTGACTGTGTAAATAAGAAATAATAATAATAATTAATTAATAACTTTATTTGTTAGCCACCCCCCAAAAAATTGTTCTCTGGGCAACCCACAACAGAGGATTAAAATATACAATAAAAACACATAACATATTAAATCATGACCAAAAAAAGGTAAAAAGAAAATACAAAATACAATACAATACTGCTAAGTTTCCTCAGGAGTCTTTGATGCGGACCTTTGTCAAAACCTTTTTGGAAGTCCAGGTCTACTGGATCACCTTGATCCACACACTTGTTAACACTCTCAAAGAAGTCCAAAAGGTTGGTGAGGCAAGATTTACCTTTGCGGAAGCCATGCTGGCTCACTCCCAGCAGGGCCTGTTCTTCTAGGTGCTCTACAATTTGTATTTTATTTATTTTATTTATTTTATTTTTGCATTTATATACCGCCTTTCGTTAAAAAGACAACCCCATTTTATCCTTGTGGATGCTTTCCATCAATTTGCCTGGAACAGACGTTAGGCTAACCGGCCTGTAATTTTCCGGATTGCCCCTGGATCCCTTTTTGAAAATCGGTGTTACATTTGCTACTCTCCAGTCCTCTGGTACAAAGCCCGATTTCAGGGATAAGTTAAATATTTTAGCAAGGAGGTCGGCAGTTTCACATTTGAGTTCTTTAAGGACTCTTGAATGGATGCCATCCGGCCCTGGTGATTTGTTAGCTTTCAGTTTTTCCAGACAGTTTAGAACATCATCCCTTGCCACTTCTATTTGACTCAGCAATCTAGCCTCCATCCCTAAAAAGCCTGGTTCAGGAACAGGTATATGCTCAGTATCCTCTGCCGTGAAGACAGATGCAAATAACTCATTTAGCTTCTCTGCACCCTCCATATCCTCCTTAATAATCCCTTTCACTCCCTCATTGTCTAATGGTCCAACTGCCTCCCTAGAAGGTTTCCTGCTTCTGATGTACTTAAAGAAGTTTTTGTTATTCCCCTTGATACTTTTGGCTAAATGTTTCTCAAACTCTCTTTTTGCCTCCCTTATTGTCACCTTGCATTTCTTTTGCCAGAGTTTGTGTTCCTTTCTGTTCTCTTCATTTGGACAGGCCTTCCAATTTCGGAAGGAAGTCTTCTTCCCTTTTATGCCTTCCTTGACGGTACCCGTTAGCCATGCTGGCATCCTTCTGGACTTAGTGGTACCTTTCCTCCTTTTGGGTATACAATCTAACTGGGCTTCTAGTATTGTGGTTTTGAATAAACTCCATGCACTCTGGAGCGAAGTGACTCTCCTGATTTTCCCTTTCAGCTTTCTTTTCACCATACTCCTCATTTTGGAGAAGTTTCCTCTTCTGAAATTCCTCTTCTGAAATTCAAAACATCTGTGTTAGACGTCCTTGGTGATTCTCTTCCCGCATATATGCTGAATTTGATGGCACTGTGGTCACTGTTCCCTAAAGGGTCGATGACACTGACATCAGGCACCAGGTCCTGGGTGTCACTCAGAATTAGGTCCAAGGTCGCCTTCTCTCTGGTTGGTTCCATGACCAACTGTTCTAGGGCACAGTCATTTAGCGTATCTAGAAATTTGACCTCTTTGTCCTGACCTGAATGTGAATTTACCCAGTCTATGTGTGGGTAATTGGAGTCACCCATAATTACAACCCTGCCTCTCCTTGACGCCTCCCTGATTTCCTCCTGCAACTCCCAGTCACTGTCGGCATTATGATCCGGAGGGCGATAGCACGTCCCCAGTAGCACGTTCCCTTTCTGGCCTTGTATAGTCACCCACAGGGTTTCTGTGGAGGACTGCAGTCCACCTAGGTTTTCTAGCTTGTTAGATTCTATCCCTTCTTTAACATACAGTGCTACCCTCCTCCAAGGCACCCCTCCCTTTCCTTTCTATAGAGTTTATACCCAGGGATAACAGTGTCCCACTGGTTCTCACTGTTCCACCATGTTTCTGTTATGCCCACTATGTCTATTTCTGTGTTAACAACCAAGCATTCCAGCTCACCCATCTTGGCTCGGAGGCTTCTGGCATTGGCATATAAGCACCTATACACTGAATCTCTCCCCTGATGTATGCTATTCTTTTGACTCTTTGACCTGCTGGCACAGGCTCCCGTCTGCTCTTTATGTGGTTCTGCTGTGTCCCCTTCTGTTTTATCTGAATTCTTTGCACCCTCACAGTTTAAAGGATGGCTTTTGCCAAATCGGATACTGCCCAGCTCCCATTGGCTGTTCCCCAGGTGTCATTTTAAAAGCTGCTCTGCAACCTTTTTGATTTTAAGCACCAGCAGTCTGGTTCCATCTTGGTTCAAGTGCAGCCCGTCCCTTTTGTACAGGCCATGCTTGCCCCAAAATGTGTCCCAGTGCCGAACAAATCTAAACCCCTCCTCCCGGCAGCAAAGTCTCATCCACGTATTGAAACCCCTCAGCTCTGCCTGTCTCACTGTACTTGCGTGTGGAACAGGTAGCATTTCTGAGAATGCTACCTTGGGGGTCCTGGACTTCAAAATGCTACCTATCAGCCTAAATTTGGCTTCCATGACCTCCTGACTGTATTTCTTTACATCATTGTTGCCGATGTGCACCACGACAGCTGTCTCCTCCCCAGCACTGCCTAGGAGCCTAGACACTGCGTGATGTCCGCAACCTTCGCACCAGGCAGGCAAGTCACTGTGCAGTCAACACGCGGGTCACAAACCCATCTCTCTATCCCTCTAATGATCGAATCACCCACTACAAGGAGGCCCCCACCCCCTAGAGGAGTATCCCCTGTGCGAGAGGATATGCGCTCATCATCCACAGAAGGGGTCCCTTCTAAAGGAGCATTTCCCTCTTCCTCAGACCGATGTCCTCCATGCCCAAGACCTTCATTCTCCCTGACAGCAGAGGAGCTACCAGCCCTGGAGTGGGATGCCTCTATCATATCCCTGAAGGTCTCGTCCACATGCCTCTCTGAGCTTCTCCAGATCCGCCACCTTGGTCTCAAGGGAACAGATTTGTTCTCTGAGAGCCAGGAGCTCCTTGCACCAAGCACACACCCATGACTTCTGCCCATGGGGCAAATAGTCATACATGTGGCACTGTGTGCAATACACTGGGAAGTGCCCCTTCCCCTGCTGACCTTCTATCTTCATACTGTTTTTGTTGGTTGTTTACAGTATTTAGAGAGTTTATTGTCCATTTATTAGAAGGATAGGTCTCAGCTGTAATGGTCAGCTATTTAACTGTACAAAGAGCCTTTCCTAAGTATATGAGGGATACGAGGGAGGGATATGTACTTACGTTCTCTTCTCCACCAGGCTCCTTGTGATCCTTGTGATCGCAGGGGCTTGTTCCAGGCTCCCCCGCACACTTCCCGCTAAACTCCTGCAAAACTCCTACATCCTGTTTGCTATCCCTGTTCGCTATGCTCTCGGGCCTTCACCTCTTATGTAGAGTAGCCTTCCAATTGACACACAGGATGTGAGTCAAAGGAAAGGAATGTGGGGCCTTTCCCAGCCCTAGCTGACTCCACCCCCTCCAGGCAGCCACTAAGTAAACACTGGAGTTAGGTAACTCTAACAACTCCTAGCCCTGTGATATCTTAACCCTAACAAGTAACCCTAACAAGTAACACACACACACACACACAGAGACTAAGACCTACCCCTTAAAGAGAAACAGCCCCTGCAAATCTCCCCTCTTCCTGTTAGTTTGTTTGGAGGGGAAAAGGCTAGATGTTTAGAAAAGCTTGCTCACCTCAGCTGTGTCTGCTCTTCCCAGAGTGTCTGCTTTTCCCAAAACAGCAGCGCTTTTGTGTTTATCATGTGAACACCATTGGGTCCCTGGGAGAATGAAACCATTTTTGACACTACATCCTAAGTGACATGACAGTTTTACAGCACACAGAGGAGAGGTCCACAGACAGGTCTGTCAGACAATACCTAACTGAAAATAAATAAGATGCAAGCAATTGTTGGCAGAAAGCATTGTCCCTTTTAACACAAGAGAGTGGCAAACTGAAGTCAGGGATGAGGCAAACTTTATGCCTATGGTGCTGAACGAACACTCAAAACTTGCAGCTAGGACTTTAGTATTGCTTAATCGGTGTACTGAAAGACACAGAAGAGAAGACCCTTTTAAAGGGTTGGAAACCACTGATCAGCAAGGGAGGAGGAGATAAAGAATCATTCATGTAACAAACTGCTGAAGTAGCCAACAGTTCTGCAGTTTGAGAGGGATGGGTGTTCTAAATTGGGTGGGGGTGGTGGGTTCCTGCATTTCAGCTTGGGCTCTCTGTCCCTCCTTTGCAATTGCTCCCTGAGAAGTCCCCTGTCCTTCCTTTGCAACTGCTCCTGATTAAGCATGAACACACACACAGGGAGGGGTGTTCTAAATTTGGATTTTTCCTGCGTTTCTTCTCCCTGAGGGAGCACTTGCAAAGGAGGGACAAAGAGCCCAAGCAGAAACGCTGGGGGAAAACATGATTTAGCACACACACACACACACACACACACACACACACACACACATAGAGGGACGGGGGGGTGTTCTAAATCGGGGGGTTTCCTGCTTCCTGAGGGAGCAGTTGGAAACAAGGGAGGGATGGAGAGCCCAAGCAGAAATGCAGAAGCTCCCGATTTAGAACAGAGAGAGAGAGAGGGAGGGAGGGATCGAAGAGGAAAGAGAGGGAAACAGGGAAAGAAGGGAAGGGAACATGTAGCAACAACAGGAGGAGGGGAAGAGAGCAGCTCCAAAGTGGTGGACATAATGGCCAACGGCAGTCCCTACCCCAGCAGTCGTTGGGGGCAGGCTGTTGCTACTCTATGGTGCTGCTTCTCCCACTCCCACTACTTGTCTCCTTTCCATCGTTCAAGTCAGCACCGCTACCTAGCTTCCTGCCTGCCTGCAGCTGCTATATTCATCTCCTGCTGCTCACCACGCATGGCAGGAGGTAGGCTGGCGTCTGCTGACCCGCCCCGCCTCCACCCAAGTGGCCCTGTGTCACGAGAGAGTCCAGCAGTGTGGTATTGGATCACTTTGAGCTTTACCCTGGTGATCCCAGGCATGGTGCCTGCACCCAGTGCAAGGCACTTGTTAGAAGGTGCAAGGAACCTAAGCACTTCAGAACGTTGGGTCTGCTGTTGCACCTGCGGTGGGGGCACCTGGGGGTCCAAACCTCTGCTGGCAGCGGCACTAGGCCAAGTGCCTCATCTAGCACTAGCAGCAAGCAGTCAGTGGCTCCTGCTCCTAGGCAGGAAAAGCTGATTGAGCAGTGGGTGCAGCCTCTGGGGAAGCTGTCTGATTGCCCCAAACCATGTTATATTACCCAGGCCATTGGGGAGATGATGGCTCTGGATGATCAGCCTTTTAATATCATAGATAATGTCGGCTTCCGCCGTCTGCTCCAGCTACTTGCCCCAGAGTACAAAATTCCCTCACGCACCACCTTCAGTAGGAGGGTGGTGCCCTCCCTGTACCATGCATGCAGGGAGGCTGTGTTGGCCCAGTTGCATGCAGCCGGGCCCAGCACCAGTATGCACTTCACTGCGGATCTCTGGACAAGCCACAGCGGGCTGCACACTGCCTTCATGTCCCTGACAGCCCACTGGTGTGGGCATGAGGATGAGGGGACATCCGGCTCCACTGGAGCTGTATCCATCACCTCCCATGCAGGCAAGCCTTCTTGGGCAGTGTTGCATGTGGAAGCGATGGGCACAGACCACAGGTCAGATGAGTTGTCAGTGATCATTGACCGACAGGTGGGGACTTGGCTAGCCAGGAAGCCAAACCTCTGTCGAGGCTTCATGGTCACCGACAACGCAGCCAACATTAGTAAGCAGCCAGGAAAGTTCAATTTGTGCACATCGCTTGTGTTGCACACACTTTGAACCTGGTGGTGCAGGATGTGCTTGGGCTTAAGGAGGCAATGTCCAAGCACCAGCAGAAGTTAGGTTTAGTTCCAGCCCCAGAACCTGTTGCTTCTGTGGCTGCTCTTGTGGACCAGTGCTGCAAGATTGCTGGCCACTTCCACCAGAGTGAAAAGGCAAGGCACCTGCTCAAGGCGAGGCAGATTGAGCTGGGCCTACCTGAACACTTGATCCCTCAAGATGTTGCTATCCGGTGGAATTCCACCTTTCTCTTGCTCCAGCGCCTGTGGGAGCAAGAGGGAACCATCCACAGCCTGGCAAGGTGCAGTGCCTTGGATGTGGGTGACCTGTCCACTGCAGACTGGAAGCTCATTTCCGAGCTGGTCTTAGTATTCAAGCCCTTCTATGCTGCCATGAACAAATTGTGTACTGAGGCAGCTATGCTGAGCCAGGCTTTGCCCACCAGTCTTCTCCTCAAGAAGACCATGGGTGATCTCCAGGCCACTCTGACCACTGGGGATGCATTCGTCCAGGCAGGTTGGCTGAGGACTGGGGTAGTGGAATGGCTCATGACACCCTTGGGTGCATCTGCATGGCATGTCCTGGTATGCATCTGCGACCCAAGGATGAAGGGCAGAGCTGTCACCCCTGACCAGCTGCCCAAGTGGAGGGATTGCTTGGTCAAGCACGCCAGGCGTGCGGAGGAGAAGAGGCTAGGTGCAGACAATGACCAGGAGGAGGGGGCTGGTGCGCAGCCTAGCAGTGAGCATCCCACCCCCAGCAACACTGCCGCCACCACCCACCTCTTCCCAGTGCAGCAGTGCAGTTTCTCTGGCAGTGGCACCTATGGAGTGGCCAGTGCCACCTCCGCATTCCGCCACCTGGTGGTTCACAGAGGGCTTCTTTGGTCCCTTGCCAGGGCGACAGGAGGAGCCTGTTGCTCCCTGCAGCCATGTTGAGCAGTCTGTTCTGCTCTAGCTGCAGGAGCTGGCGGAAGGCTGGGAGACGGAGCCATGCCCGTTTGGGGCAACACATCACCATATCTGGCCAGACTTGGCAACCGTTTCTGGCCGGTTCCTCTCATGCCCGCCAACCAGTGTCTCGAGCGAGAAATTGTTCTCCAAGGCCGGGGACGTGGTGACCCCTCTACACTCACATCTGGATGCTGAGTTGGTCGAGCAGCTGGTCTTCTTGAAGTCCAACCTCCCTCACTGGGCTACCCCGAGCTGGCCATGGAGGGTGAGTGATTCCCCTTGGCAGCACCTCCCACACCACGGCAGCTTATCCTGACCAAGATGTGTCACAGTCTCTGCCCCTTACTGCTGCTGACACAGCACACAGGCACCGCCGCACTGCCAGCCCGAGAATGGTGAGATGGGGCACTGCTGCTGTGCTGGCACTCAGGGCTTGGACAAGTGAGAGCTCCCTGCACCAGGGAGGGGTTCTCCCAGATGTTGCTGAGAGACAGTACAACTCCCATTTCCCACTCTTGCAATGGCTGGCCACCATCAACACTAGGGACAATGGGAGTTTTAGTCATTCTCAGCAGCGCATACATCTGTGGATCCCTCCCTCTTGCAGGAGCACCCGCTTGCCTAGTCCTGAGGGCCGGAAGGCAGAAGCGGCACACCATCTATCACAGAGGCAGGCTGCTGCGTGTGCAGGAACAGGAAGGAATGTTTCTGGGAAGCTATGTCTCACACATGCTTACGTCCAACTAAACACACACACGAGGGGAGCACACTGTCACAGAGGGTTTGCTTTGTTTTCCTTTAATGCTGAATAGTGTTTGATTTGTTTCAACCATGCATGACACCACGAAGCCCATGATGGAGGTGAGTGGCGCGTCCTGGCCTGATGCCACTATGGCCCAGCACCACCACCACCCATCCACAGAGGCTGTGGTTCATGGGGGGTGGGAGGCAGGAGGGAGAGTTTTGGAAGATGCATGCTGATATGAAAGAATTGCTTTCATTGACTGTTTTGAATTGATGCTGAAATGAAAATGATGAATGTCAATGTGATAATATATGATGCTGATGCTGATGGTGTGATGATGAGTTGTTGTTCATGCATTTCTGTTTTCTAATGTGGCTTGCTTTCACTTGTCTCTAATGTTTGTTGTCTGAGACTTTGCTTTGCTTTTTTCCACCCATGGAAGGACTGTGATTGAAGCAGCAGCACATACACACATACACCTGCCCCCACCCCCCACTCCCCGCCGTGGCCAAGGATGAGCTTGCTGCTGGTGCCCTCACAAATGTCTGTCATACAGACTTAGAGAGCACATAACATTCTGAGGCCATGGCCAAAATTTTAACCCTAAACCCACTAACCCTTTCGCAGAGCACACATTCAAAGATATACTATGTTTCCCCCCTACATAATCTCAAGTCTAGTAGTATATCTATCTATCTATCTATCTATCTATCTATCTATCTATCTAAAATTCAAATGCCTTGGTTTGGCTTGTTGTTGTGCCTATGTTTTGGGGACATCATGGATGGGCACAGGACAGGTTCTCTTCTCTCTGTGTGTGTGGACTTCCTTGCAATGCAGAATGGGGCAGATGGTGACTTGCAGCAGCAGCAGCATTTTTATTCAAACTAGAGTGCTTGCATCTACAATAGGTTGTGCTGGTGCCACAGGCTCCGATCCGTTGCAGAAATGACAAAAAATGTGGCAAAAAATTGTGTGCTGTTGTTGTCAACTTCACTCTTCTACTTGTGTAGGGGGGAGGGGGGACAAACCTTGCTGTTCCACTGGCAGAATGTTGTTTTGCATCCTTATTTAACCCACTTTTATGGCCGGGTGCCACAGATATAGCTGTGTGTTGCTTGTTGATAAAATGTTTGGCGGGGGGGGGGGGGGGGAGGGCCAGGCACATTTGATGCTGTTGTTGGCCCTAGTCTTCTGCCCTAGTCTGCTGCATCTGTGAAATCACACTTACTAGGGATGTGCACGAATCAATTTTTTTGTTTTGAATTGTACCTGAATCAAAACACCTCCAATTTGTTTTGGGTCCAAATCTGACACACACACCCCGAATCACCCCATATTTGATTTGTAACTGAATTTTCAGAATCTGAATCAATTTGGATTTTTTAAAAAGGATCCCAGAGCCAAAAGAGTGGGGGTGGTAGTGCCCAAAGGGTGGAAACTACAACCCTAATTTTAAAGAAATTGGGCAAAGGGGTGATTTTAAAAGAATTTTTGAAGTTTACACATCTTTAAGATTTTTCCCATAGGGAATAATGGAGATTTTAGCAGCCTTAGTTATAACTCTGGCGGGGGGAGGCAGTGGCACCAGGGTGGCCCAGGGTGGATTTTGGTGGGTGGTAATGCCCAATGGGTGCAAGGAAGCTTTCATCCATATTTCAAAGGAATTGTGCAAAGGAGTGATTTTTAAAGAATTTTTGAAGTTGGCATGTCTTTGGGGCAGATTTGGGGCAGAAAGGGGGGTTTGGGGGGGCAGAAGAGTGGGTCAGGTGGTAGTGCCCTAATGGTTGCCTCCAAAGGAATTAGGCAAAGGGGTGATTTTTAAAGAATTCATGAAGTTTGTGCATCTTTAAGCTTTCCCCCCATAGGGCAAATGAGAGTGGATTCATTTTCAATTACAAACAATGAATCCACTCTCATTTGCTACCAGAGAATCTACACTCAGAACACCTCAGAAACAACAAAACCCAGTGCCCCATGGACTTGTGGATATGGGCGTGGTTGGCACCCTATGTGCACTACACCACTGCTCACTCTGTGCCCCCCAGTGCCCCCCAAGTGGAGTTATGGGGCTGCTAAAATCCCCATTATTCCCTATGGGGGGAAAGCTTAAAGGTGTGCAAACTTCACAAATTCTTTAAAAATCACCCCTTTGCCCCATTCCTTTGAAATCTGGATGGTAGCAGACACCCATTGGGGCACGACTACTCGACCCACTGTGGCACTCCTAGGAGACACCTACAGGCAGAAATCGGCACTGTCTGTCCCCATTGTCCCATAGGATGCAGCATATAACAACAGTAGAGCTTTGTAAAGAACAAGGTTTCCAAAGGTCACACACATCCACTGTGTCACTCACCACATCCACTGTGTCCCACCATCCCCCCCCGAAATGCAACTGATCTACACACAAAAGTGTGAAACAACAACAATGAAATGCACTGCCTCACGCGCCCCCTCCCAATGCAGGGTAACAGCAGCAGCACCAGCAGCAGCAAGTAAGTGACAATCTTGTGTTTTGTGCTACAAGTATTCCCCATCAGCCCCAACACCAGAGCCTGCAATGATTTAAATTGCATTTAAATTAATTAAATAATGCATTTATTTAAATAATGCATTTAAATAAATTAAATCAATAATTTAAATTAATTTTCTATTTTTAAACGGGATGGTTTTGGTTTTATCTATTGCCAGCCATGTGGCTTCTCCATTACGAGGCTGAATTTATCTTTTCCCAAAATGTGTCCTTTGATCCTTACCATTCCCAATGTAAAAAGGCTTTTTCTGACCAGTGGTTTTATTAATTAGCAATTTCTTTTCTTTTCTTTTCTTTTTTAAAGAAACCTGGCATGTCTTTTTAGCTTTGGGATTTCAAAATGTTGAAACGATCTGGTTAGAATATGTATATATATTTTTCTTTCACGCTGTATGTTTTGGGCGGTTGTACGTAAGTTTTGGGCAGTATACATATATGTTAAATTGTGGTGTGTGTGTAGTTTTGTACTATGCTGCCCAGGCGCGTAACAACGATCGGGCAAGGGGAGACAGTTGTCTGGGGGCCCCACTGCCTGGAGGGGCCCCCCAGAGGCACCTCATGTGACTCCCCATTGCCCCCTGCCCAGCCCCAAGGCCCCTCAGCCACTTGCCCTGTTCGCCGTCTCTCCAGCTTGTTCTCCTGGCCGGCAATCCAGGCAGCAGACAAGCTGCAAAGAGCTCCTTTTCTCCCGCCTCTCAGCTGATCGGTGGGTGGGCGGGGCTTCCACGGAGGCCTCCGTGTAGGCCGCAGTGAAGCCTGAACTTGAGTAGGGCCCAAGCCAGCCAGGAAGGAGGAGGCAGCCAGAGTGGCCACCACTGGTCTCTGCAGCAGAAGACCCCTTGCTGCCAGGTAGAGTGTGAACTCCTTTTTGTGGTTACCTTCCCCCCACCCCCGGATATATAGGGATCTGCCTGCCATAGGGCTTTGATATGGGGGGAGGGACTGAGAAGTCTCTGAATATTTATTTTTAAACAGCTTGGAAAATTTGCTGGCTTAAAAAAAACTATCTAAAAAGTCCTATAAGTGGTTTGTTTCATGGCAAAAATTACAAAAACTTCTGGAAGAAACAGTATTATATGTATTTTATTCATTCATTCATTCATTTATAAATGCACTTATGTTCAAGTCGTTTTGCAACCCAGAAGGTTGCAAAGTGAGAACTGTGAAGCATGTGTTGTGATTTTATTTTATTTTATTTTTCTTGTGTGTGAACTGCTCCCCAATAACTTGCAGGGACTTCAGGGTAAATCTCGCCAACATGTGAATGCAGCACCTCCATTCCAGAGGAGGTGTGTGTTAAAGGGCTTTAAAAGCCTCCTGTGAAAAACCTCCTGGAATCAAACTTGACTGAATTTGTTCAGAATTCTGAGAAAACAAACATAGGCTCACCCTGCATGGTTGAAAGTCTCCTTTGCTAATCTGCAGCGAGGGGCCCATTTTAATCATTCATCTTTCTAGTGTGTTCTAGGCATTAAAAGTAAAACAAATGTATAGTACTCAATGTATATCACTATATATTGCGACGTGTGCGTGTGTGTATTCAGTGAAATGTATTTCCAGGCAGCATACTTATTTTGGAATATCAGACTTAAATCCTTGGGGGCCTGGGGTGTGCGGAGGCCCTGGACTTTGAGTGGGGGGGGCCCATTTTAAAATCTCGTCTCTGGGCCCACTCCAACCTTGCTACGCCCCTGATGCTGCCATTCTGTGGGTGTTTTTTTTTAAGTCGCAGACTTTTTAAAAAAATATTGTTATTAAAAAAAAAATATTTCTATATTTACACAGGGAATAGGAGGAAATCAATTTTATTGATTGTGGTTTTGTAGTATTATGCTTGTCAAAACCTGAAACCAGCACATGTTTTGTGCTACAAGTATTCCCCATCAACACCAACACCAGTGCATGCAATAATTTAAACTGGTTCTCTTCTTTGGTGTTATCTATTGCTTTGGTGTTATCTATTACCGGCCATGTGGCTTCTCCATTACCAGGCTGAATTTATCTTTTCCTAATATGTGTCCTTTGATCCTTACCTTTCCCAGTGTGAAAAGACTTTTCTGAAAACTGTTTTTTATTAATTAGCAATTTATTTTCTTGTTTTTTTAAGAAATCTGGCCCGTTTTTTTAACTTTGGGAATCCAAAATGTTGAAAAGTTCTGGTTACAATATTTATATACTTTTTTCTTTCCCATGCTATATATAAATGTAGTTTTGTACTATGCTGCCACATTGTGGTCTTTAAAAAAATAAGTCACAGACATTTATTACAATTCATTAATAATAATAATAATAATAATAATAATAATAAATATTTCTATATTATACAGGAAATTGGAGGTAGTGCTTTTTTGTTGATTGAAGTTTTGTAATATGCTTGTCAATCCCTGAAACCAGCTCTCAGCAAAACATTTTTCCTAGAAAGAAAGAAAGAAAGAAAGAAAGAAAGAAAGAAAGAAAGAAAGAAAGAAAGAACGTTTATACAATGGTCTTAATCAAGAATGGGTAAATAAATAAACTTACCCAGCCTCTATGCTCAAGGATCCAGACAGATTCAGTTCTCACATGGTAATCTGTAATTACCAGTTCTCACATGGTAATCTGCTAACTTGGGTGGTGATTATCTTTATTTAGCAGAGGGAGAGTAACTGGCCTTATCCACCCCCAGCACAGTACCTCCAGTGACTGTTGCTGGTGTCTATCTTATGTTTCTCTTTAGATTGTGAGCCCTTTGGAGACAGGGATCCATCTTATTTATTTATTATTTCTCTGTGTAAACCACCCTAAGCCATTTTTGGAAGGGCGGTATAGAAATCAAATAAATAAAATAATAAACAATAAGTACTTCCAGTGACTGTTGCTGGTGTCTGTCTTATATTTCTTTTAGATTGTGAGCCCTTTGGGGACAGGGTTCCATCTTATTTTTATTTTTTCTCTGTGTAAACCACCCTGAGCCATTTTTGGAAGGGCGGTATAGAAATCAAATAACTAACTAACTAATAAAATGGACCATCTGTTACCTGTTTTCATTGCTTACAGGCGCTTGTAATTGTATTGTAAGCAGGCCTGCAAAGAGAAATATAGTTAAGATCCTGCCTTTATTGATTTTTCCATCAATAAATTCAGCTTTCATTACAATTCTAAAAAGGTTTTCAATAGCTTCTATGGTACCCAGTTCTCAAGATGTCAAAAGGGGCTTGATTTCATTTTTCATTTTCTGTAATAGATTTGTATATTTGTTAAAGTTTATTGGTTTTCCACAAGCATAATCTATACACTCTAAAGCTTTGTTATTGATATGACAACGTTCTATCGATAACCACCCAACCCCACCGCTTGCTAAAAATGGCTCTGTGATTCTCTGAGCAAACCCTAATTGAAATGTGTCTTCTCTGTTCATCGACATACAGCAATAAGCCCTGGCCCCCACCCCTGTGGTGGAGAAAAGCCAGAGCTGTGGCGGGGGGGGGGGGGAGGTCAATGTCATTCTCTATGTGTTTGCATTACATTTTCAGTGCCTTCTATACTATTAAGGATATATTTTGTGATCCCTCTAGACCCATTTCAGACAGGCTTTGGGTGGCCTATGGGATGGAGACTGCCTTGGTCGGCCTGATGGATGATCTCCAATTGGGAATTAACAGAGGAAGTGTGACTATGTTGGTCCTTTTAGACCTCTCAGAGGCTTTCAATACTATCGACCAGAGTATCCTTCTCAAGCGTCTGAGGGGGTTGGGGGTGGGAGGCACTGCTTTGTGGTGGTTCCACTCTTGGGCAGATTCCAGATGGTGTTCCTTGGGGACTGTTGTTATTCAATAGTCTGAACTTTGGTATGGTGTCCCTTCGGGCTCCGTATTGCCTTTGATGTTGTTTAACATCTTCATTAAACCTTTGGGAGACACCATCAGGAGATATGGTGCAGGGTGTTATCAGTATCCTGATGACACCCAAATCTTTTTCTTAATGTCAGCATCATCAGGACAAGGCATAACCTCCCTAAATGCCTGCCTAGAGGTGGTGATAGGCTGGCTGAGAGATCACAAATTGAGACTGAATCCAGATAAGATGGAGGTACTTATTGTGCATGGTTGGAACTCAGGAGATGACTTTGACCTGCCAGTTCTGGATGGGGTCACACTTCCCCAGAAGGAACAGGTACACAGTTGGGGGTGCTCCTGGACACAAAGCACTCCCTGGTGTCCCAGGTTGTGGCAGTGGCCAGAGGTGCCTTTTATCAGCTTCGGCTGATATGCCAGCTGTGTCCATTTCTTGAAATAAATTACCTCAGAACAGTAGTACATCCGCTGGTCACCTCCAGACTTGACTACTGCAGTGTGGTCTATGTGGGGTTGTCTTTGTGCACAGTCCACAAACTGCAGTTGGTCCAGAATGTGGCAGCGAGCCAGATTGGTCTCTGGGTCATCTCAGAGAGACCATATCACTCATATCTTAAATGATCTACACTGGTTGCCGATAAGTTTCTGGGTAAAATATGAGGTCTTGGTTATAACCTATAAGGCCCAAACAGCTTGGGCCCTGGGCATTTAAGAGAATGTCTTCTTCGCTATGCTCCACACCGCCCATTGAGATCATCAGGAGAGGTTCGTCTACTGTTGCCACAGGTTCGTCTGGTGGCTACTCGGAGATGGGCTTTCTCTGTTGCTGCCCTGAGGCTTTGGAACATGCTTCCTGCTGAAATAAGAGGCTCCCAATCTCTTACAACTTTTTAAAAGGCAGTAAAGATACATTAGTTCACCCCGGCTTTTAATTAGATACTGTTTTAATAGTTTTATTATTTTTTTAATAGTTTTAACATTTTAAATTTTCAATTGTTGTTGTAAACCACTCAGAGACTTGCATTTTGGGCAGTATACAAATATGTCCAAACAAACAAACAAAAACAAATAAATACATACATAATTTTTTCTGATTACAGCAGAACCTATTCATATTCTTCTGAAAATAATGAAAGAAGGGTGGGAGCTGTGAAAAGGAAGCATCTTGGCAAGGGTAAGAGAAATAATTATCCTTTAAAAGTGTATTATTAATCTATAATATCTTGAGGAATAACAGTTTGTGTTATTCTTGGTTACAGCCGTGCAGCCAAAGGACAACCTCCCTTTAAAAAAAACCCCAAAAACCAAGGCTGTGAGGAATCTGGTAATTAAACTCTGTATTTAACTAGGCAATAGAACCCTGATGCCTTTGGAAACACACTTAACACAGAGCAATACCAAAGTTGTGAGTTTAATTAGACAATAGCACTGTAATCAGGTGCTCTAACCCCTGGACCTTAGGGCTCCAGTCTGTGGCCTCCAAAGTCCACGAGGCCTCCAAATGGCTGGGGGGGCCCTCCAGCAGCCACCCCATGCCCACCCGGCCGCGCCCAACCTCTGCTTTGTTTTTATTTCAACTGCCTCGTGGCGAAGGGGTGGCTGCCGAGAGGTGGCTGCTGGCAAGGTGAGCCCAGCTGTCTTTCTCCCTCCCCCGGTGGCGGTGGCCAGAGTGATGCTGAGCCTCTACGTTTGGCCCAGCATCTCTTTCTACCTGTGAGGTGCAGTTGGAGAGAGCATTGCAAGCCCATGATGGGGGAGGGGGAACCTCTGGGGGACCCCCCCATGGCCTTGGAGAAGCCCCCCGGAGGGGGTAAATTGATTAAAAAATGGTTTTTTTAAAAAAAAAATATTCATGAACCCTCCCTCTGAACCAAAGTGGGGGCGAGGGGGTTGAGGGGGTCCAAAACTGAACTCGCCTGGTCTGGTTCAAGTCTGGTTTGGACTTGAACCAAACCGGGTCAGCTGGTTTTGTGCACACCCCTACTGTAATGCAATTGGTAGCATACTTCACAAAAAGTTGTGAGTTTGTGCCTCACCTGGTAAATTAGTTAGAATTACAACAACAGTCCTATGAGGTGTCCTGTATTACAGTTTTCTAACTCCAGTGTGTTCTTGGTTTTAGAACGAGTTTTAATGCAGGTGAAACAAATCCAGGCCTTCTGCAACCGTGTTTCAATGTTAACATGATGATCAGCTGTGCAGACCAACTCAGGGCAGATGCAGAAGGCCTTGGCTCTTTGAGCTTTCGTAAAGCAGAAATACAAAACAGCAGCCATGCACTGCCTCAGCACTATCGATGAGCACAGGGTGCACATAAATGGAGCCATTGCCAGAGGTATAGGAAATCCTGACCTGGCTGGACTCTGTAGTGATGTGACATGTACTACATAGTGGGAAGAGGGTTCCACCAGCCTTTGATGCGCAAGCAGTTTCTGATGCTGAGCCTACAAAGCTGTCTCAAACAAACCCATTTGCTTTTTTGTAAAATAGTATTTTTATCATTTTATCCATCATATAAACAGAAAAGCATAAGAAAAATAGGAATAACAAAAGAAAAAAAGTAAAAAGTAAAAACAAGACGTGATCAAACAATACAAATACAAGGATTCTCGTTACAGTCTGTTTACTTCCACCTTAGTTCTTTACACCATCATCTCTCTCTCCCCTTCTCCAATCTAAAGGATAAATGGCTGCAAATTTAAAAACATTAACAGTAAGGTCAACAATTAGTGTACCTTTCAACATTAAATTTCTCTACAAAAAGAAACCAAATCTCAGGTGAGGAACCAAACCCTGTGATATATTATATTGAATAAATTGTTCCCATGTCTGAGAAAAAGAATCTTCAGATTTGTTCTTAATATATGCGGTAATTTTGGCCATTGATGCATAATCCCACAGTTTAAGATACCAATTGTCTAGAGACGGAATCAGATTTGTTTTCCAGAAAGAAGCATAGAGGATTCTTGCCACCCTTATCATATATAAAGAAAGTTCAGTGTATCTTGCTGAAATATATGGTTTAGTGAAATTTAACATAAAACTCTCTGGCGGGAAAGGAAAATCTATATGCAAGATTTGCTGCATCTTCAAATGTATTCTTTTCCAAAAAATTTGTGCTTTTTAACATGTCCACCACATATGATAAAAAGTATCTTTCTGTTCTTTACATTTCCCCAGAGTATTCATCTTTGAAATCTCTGCTGGGGTAATATACCAATGAAGGTACATTTTATACCAGTTTCCCCTCAAGGTACTATTCACTGTAAATTTTATGTTCACCTTCCATTGAAATTCCCACAGTTGCATCTCTATTGTTTTATTAAAATTCTGCATTCATTTTATCATACAGACTTTCACTGCTTCTGATTCCAAGTCGTATTTCAGTAGTAATTTGTATAAGACCCAACAAATGCTCTGAGTTCTTTGTTATTAGAGTTTCAAATTCTGTCAAGTCTCTCAGTTTTCCACTTTGCTTCCATACTTCTTCTTGAATTATACTGTTAATCTGTGAATACAATAGCCAGGAAGGATGTTCATCCCACTCTTGATTTAAAGATTGAATGGATTTAATTTCTGATCTTCCTATCATAAGACTTTGCACATTGTATGCTCTGCATTGATCAAATTGTTTTGCATGTTCTTCTCCACAGAAATACATATTCAAGATAGAGGCTATAGGTGACAATGCTGGACTTATCCTTTTTTATACTTGACCCAAACCTTTAATAGGCTGTGCCTAATTGAATGATTTTTGATTTCTACATCCACTTTCTTTACCTCTGTCCACAAATATCTGTGTAGGCCATTAGTCATGTCTGATCCTTCCATATTTGTAACCCATCCATATGGAGCTTTGTTCCACTCTGCAATCCATGTTAAACAACTGGCATGGTAATACAGCTTCAAGTTTGGGGTGGCTAATCCTCCACATTCTTTTGCGTCTTGCATAATCTTAATTCCCCCCCCCATTTTTTCCATTTCCATTTCCCCCAAAAAATAATTTTATGCAGTTGAGTAAGAATTGTTCTATATTTCCATCTTATATGCTGTATCTTTTCCTTGCTTCCCTTATTCATTCTCACACCAAATACATGTTTATATTTGCCCCTCCCCGTATTGACTAATACAGCCAATAATAAAATCCCAAGCAATATAAACAACCACATGATAGCAGTAATCAAAAAATAATTCTATGCAACTAAATAAGAGCTAGTTTGTATTTCCCACAGCTATATTATTTCTTTGCTTGTATCTTGTATACCCGCTAATTAATGGTTGAGAAAGGGGGGAAAGGCAATATTTCCTTTTCACTGACCTCAACTGATATAATTAAACCAACTTTTGAGAGAAAGAGCAAACTACACTTCCATTCAATAAAACTGGAGAGTTCTCTGACAATCCACAAGGTCTTTTCAAATCTTCTTAAAGTCTTCTTCTGCCTCTTCTTCAACTATTCCATTATATAATTAATTGGCATTAATCATTCACTTAGTTAGTTAAAACTTTATAATCCACGCAAAGGCCTTGATAAGTTTATAATCCTTAGTGTTTGTTATCCAAGTAGTCAGTCCAATAACTTTCTTAAAGAGGAATATATGTTCCCATTAACTTATTTGTCTCATTTCATGTTTAATTGTAATCTTAGTATGGATATTCCAAATATAATCCTGCATCTCCTCCCTGTTGGGGACACCCTGACCCCAACATTAAACCTAGAGTTACCAACCCAGAATTATATGGAATCCAGGCCTGTGTCTGATTCCATTTTATTAAGGAATAAATTAATGCCTGAATTCAGATGCACTGATCAGAGCATGACACCCTGGTCTCATGATTGCCTCTGCTAATTGCTCTGTGACGGACCAGGCAATCCAACACTGTATTTTCAATGTTTGTGAAATAGGTACTCAAAAGAGATACAATGGCTAAGCTTGGTCTTCTATCCAAATGCTAACATTTAACTTGCTATCAGATAATGTATCTGGGAAGGTAGGAGCTGAGCTTGCATTTCCTCTTACAGCAATGCTCACAGCAATCATGGATTATTGCTCTGCTCTGCCTAAAGGGGATAATCCTCAATCTCTCTGAGAGTCATTCACTATGTAGAATTAGAAGTATTGTTACACCCAATCGCTGTCTTTAGAAATTCCACCCTAGGTAGATGCACACAAAGAAAACACCTATAGCTGTGATTCTTCTTTGCTAACACCTTTTAACACTCTTGGGGGACCAGGTGCCAGAAATCTGGGGACAAGAAAAGATGCTCATTTGCAGCTCAGAGATGCAGATTTGCTTTGGGCAAATCTCAATAGAACAATCTCCTCCCCGAAAACAGGAGATGGAACTCACCCTGGACTGAGCTAATATCCTAATTACTATTAATAATTAAAAGACACTATCCAGAGGGTAACAGCAAATTGTCACCTTTTGGGGATCCAGGAAGGATGAGGATATTTTGAATAGACTCTATGGATATCAAAGGAAGAAACAACTATAAAGAATGGAGCTCACTGAACAGAGAGCTAGCAATCTTTGCCTAACAAGCAATATTTGCTCATGTGCGTATCCCAAGTGCTTGCTGTCTAGCTGCGTAGTAGCACAAGCATGGAACCTGCAGACAAGAGACTGCTCAGTGATTCTTGCCACGGGATGAAGAACCAAGGGCTGACTCTGCTGTGAAATCCAGCACAAGCTCCTTGCACCTGAAGCCTGCATCACTCTCAAGCTCCAGCAATGAACAAGTCCTTTGAAGCCTTCTTCATGAACCTGGTGAGATGCCTATTCAACGCACAGTGCAGCCTCCTCCCCGCTTCCCTCCTCCCTACTAATCACTGCCCTCCCTTTCCTAAGACCTCCCTTCTTTCTTCTTTCTCTGCTTCTCTCTAAATGTTTTATTAGGATTTGTTAGATAGCTGTAATTACTGACTGCACACACATAGGTTAGCTACACATTGCACTACACCTTGAATCAGAAACATGTTTTTAATTTGGATGACCTGTTTGAATTTCATCCTGATGAGCAACTTTCTATAATAAAGCCCATTGAACTTTCTGATTGTGTCTCTCTCTATCTCTGTTTGCACGCCCAAATCCTACATGGTCACCATCTCCAAGAACCAATTCAGTTTATGTGTGATGTGACTTTCCCTCTTTCCCTCTGAGCATATACAGAGTGCAAAACCAGGTGTAGTTCACAACACCGCTGTGGTTGGAAGTAGCCAACTGATTTCCAGCTCCACCGGATCCTTTTCCAAGACAGGAAGCTCTCTAACGCACTTCTCAGTTTGGCATATCTCCAAACTTTTTCTGTGAACTTCCACTCCAAACTGGTTTTCAACCAAAAAGGGTAAGAGAAAAAACAACAACCCAAAAAACAGCTCCCCCTTCTTTCTTCCCTCTCTCCGATTCTAGCCTTTCCCCCTTCAGTTTTTAACTATTAGCTGCTAACTGATGATTTTCTCCCAATTCGTTCAAGGACCACTAATAAAATAGAGAAACAAAAACAAAGACACTCTACACAATTGAAACGTATAGTCTCCGATTCTCCATCTTGGCATGTTCCCAGATTTTTCAGAAATTTTCCATACTGGCCATCCAGGGAGAGGAACCACACAGTCCCTCCCCTTCTTTCCAAAGAACACTTCTCAGATGATTTCTATTAAAGTTTTCCGTTTTTCTCCTCCCGCCCCCCCACCGGCCGCTTATTTCCACATCTCTCAGTTTTTAATCTGTCAGTCCCATTAATGAAAAGGGGAAAGTCAACGTACTCCACTCACAGTCACTGCCGTCTTATCAAGTTGAAGTAGGAGAAGGAGGGGGGAGGATCTGTCCTTGAGAATCTTGTAATTTAAAAGAGTTCAGAAAAGAATTCAAATACAAATACAAAAGCAAAAAAACAAAAAGAAAGGGTAAGTGGTATTCAGCTGAACCTATTTAGCTGATTAAATTTGCTGTCTAATCATGAGAGCGTTATAGCTTATTACAAAGCCCAGAGGATGCAGACTGCCATGGAGAAAGGACTATATCTCTCTCCAAAGCTTAATCTGCTGCCCCTTGGTCCCCGACTGACTCAGGTTATCTTTATTTTCTTCATGATTAGCAGAGAAGCAGCAGTTGCTCCTCATTGGTTCGCTATGACACCGGAACTGGTTTTGCTAATCCACAGACAAGTTGAAACCAAAATCAAGTCAAACTGGAGCTGTAACTCTCAATTTGGATCTGGCTGTGAGGAACCTGTCAGGCAGTTCTGAAGAATCAAATGCCGTTAATGATGTGTACCTATAGCCCATCAGGAACTGGGAAAGGGTCAATGACCATTATAGCGCAGCATGGTTAATCTTTACCAGAAGCAAGAATCATCAAGTGTTGGTGCAGAGATCATTTCCAGTACTTCATCGTTCGGGGGAGGGGGCCACCAGAAGAATTTAAAAATCTGAGCCTTCATCATTATTATCTTTCCTCTGAATGGGAGCCTAAGTTCTCCTTTGTCAAACTGGTTTCCTGCCCCACTGTGCAATGCCTTAGATAGTCAGATATTTTACTACAGCAGCGATTAGGTTTGTAAGCCCTTGTTTACTCAGAGGTATCTTCAGTGGGACTACTCGACACACTCCACATAAACATGCACAGGACTGCAGTCTTTCAGGCCGAGACCAAACAAGATGCTGCCCAAGTATCTTTGTTTGTATTGAAATGAAGTGGCAGGATGCGCACTTGATGGGAAGAGTAATAGGGAAAGGCAGGGGCGTAACCAGGGTAGGGCAGGCAGGGCACGTGCCTTGGGCGCCGCTGAAGGGAGGGCGCAAAAGTGCCTGCCATGCCCTGCCTCCGCCCCCACCATGACAAAAATTTCTTAAAATTTTTTTATTAAAAAAAAAAATTTCCGAGTCCGGACTGCCGGCGGCGCCCCCTCCCCCTCCCCCTCGGTTCAGGCGAGCTTCACAACTCGGCAGTCGCAAGGTCTGGGTGGGGTGGGCACTCTCCCATTGGCTCCTGGTGGTGAGGGGAGGAGCGGAGAGCTTGCACAGCATGCTGCCCTTGTGTGTGCTGCTGCCGCTTCTGTTCATAGCCAACCTGGCTGCTGACGCGAGGAGAAGGGAGTAGATGGGAGCAAAAATCCATTTATTCTGCTGCCTGCCCTTGTGAACTCACTGACTCTTTCTTGCCGCCAAAGTAGGTGTGCTTACAAAGCAAGTATGCAGGATTTGAACCCTTGCCGCCAAAGTAAGTTCAAGATTAACTCGATACACTACAACTTATTATTTTTATTATTTTTGCAAGTTATCATTTATAACTTAAGCGCTAAGTGTCAAGCGATTCCCTGCCTGCCTAGCCTGCGCTCAACACCACACTATCTATGATTCTGCTGGGGCGCGGGATGGCGGGCGGGCGGGTTGCCTGAGCCCATACGCCCTGCTCCTCCTCCTCTTCACTCAGTCTTCGTTGTTTGGGCTGGAGTGGAGGAGGTGACGCCACATCCTCTTTGCAGCCTCTGTCCTCAGGAAAGCTCCCCTCCTCCCCAACATGGCACCTGTAGCCGGCTCTCAGGAACTTGGCGGCAGCGGGGAAAAGCAGAGACCCTCCCTCCCTGGATGCCTTTGCCAGCCCAGAGTCTCTCTCGGCTGGAGAAAGCCAAACCCACAGTACCTATTTCTTAGTCGCTACTGTCTGCAGCTTTTGGATGGGGCTGTGCGGGAGTGGGGATTGGAAGCAGCGGACTGAGCAGCCCTCTCCTCTATGAGGTCTACAGGAGGAGGGGTCTCCACCAGTGCTGCAGAGATGGTTAAAAGATTCGCTCTGCTCCTTTGGAGCTGTGTGGCTGGGACTCTGAAATGCAGCACAGGGGAAAAACTAGAGACACTTTTCATCTGGACTTTGGACGCCCACACTGGCTTCCCCCCCCATGGGACTTGGGCACGGGCAAGGAGAGATTGTACTGGCTTTAGTTTTTACCAATGTACTTATTAATCAAGTAAATGGTGCCAAACAACCTGAGCTCTGCAGAGGCTTGACAGGCACAGGATCTCAAATTAGTTCTGGCCACTAGTTCTCCCCTGGGGTGGGAGAGAACACAGAACAGATTGATTTGTTAAGTCTTGCTGGGAAACTTCCTCCCAGCTCCCCTCGCGCTGCTGCCCACTACTGAACCCTTAGGTAGCTGCTGTGCCAGCAGCCAGCAGCCTCTCCTCGAGCGGGCACCTCCCCCTTTGCCGCCGCTGCGCGCCCCTAACATCGTTGAGTTTGCTGTGCTGGGGCTGCTGTTCTCTATGCCGAGCTGACTGCTAAGCAGCCGCAATGCTTGCCTGCTGGCAGCTGCTGCTCGGCTTGGAGGAAGTTTCCAATCCCAGCCCAGCAGCAGCATTTGCATGTCCGCTCGGCAAAGAGAGCCTTAGTTTGATGCTGGGTTGACTCGGACTGTATGGGGAGGGAGAAGCTGGCAGGTGGGGAGGGACAGTGTGTGTTGTTGGGCGCTCAAGGAGGAAGGTGTCTCTCTCGGCGGGGTGTGTGTGTGTGCGTGCGCGCACTTAACCTGCACACTTGTTCACAAAGAAACAGTCAATGCATAGAAACTGAGGGCAGAGGTAGTCATGATCCTACTTTCCACTCTGCATTGACTGTCTTTCTGTACGCCGAGTTGCGAACATGTTAGAAAGGGACAAGCTGAATTTTAAAGCAGCAGTTGATCCATAAATGGCTGTTGAATGCTGCTCCTTTTATTTTTGCTGGAGCCAGACCCAAAGAGAAGAACTTGCAAAACTGAAAAGAGCAAACCATCCTAAATATGATGGGAGATTGTAAGAGAGATCTGCAGAATATGTGCTCCCATTTGGCCATTTCCTTGCATCAAAATCTACCCACAATGACTTGAGCAAACTTTGTGGGTGTTTCAGGTTGTCTTATTTAAGCCTAGTGAGGGCATGGCTGTGCTTTAATAGCTTCAAACAAATAGATTTAAAAAGCAGGGATTTAATGCCAAGTGAATGTAAGTTTCATCAAATAATGAATGCTACATTTTCTGTTGATATTCTGAAGCTCTGATTCTGAAGCTCTGTAAATATCATAAAAATCCTTGCAGTTGATTAAAAGTCTGTGTGTGTGTGTGTGTAGCAGAGGGGAAGGAGGGAGGATGGAATGATAAATAATTGAATGTCCAGTCTTTGAGGAATCAAGTTCTGATTGATTATTTATTTATTTATTTATTTATTTATTTATTTTAATTTATTATTTATTAGGTTTCTATACCGCCCTTCCAAAAATGGCTCAGGGCGGTTTACACAGAGATATAATAAATAAATTCAGATTCAGTTAAGATTCCATGCTGCAGACCCTCCACTATTTCACAAAGGAAACTTCGTGAAGTATTTGGGGGTATGCTTGTAGTGAGACATGCTTGTAACACACTATTCTGCAAAAGCCCAGCCTTCCACTGATTTAAAAGCCAAGAGGGTGTTTGCTCTTTTGGTTAAACACATATATTCAATTAACGTAATTGTATGATGATCTGCTATACCAGTTTAAAATTTTGGGGGGGGCGGCGAGGTGCAATTTCAGTGCTTGCCCTAGGCGCCATTTTCCCTAGTTACGCCTCTGGGGAAAGGGGCTCTTTTTCTGTGTTGCAAGTTACAAGCAAGATAAAACCTGAACCTCTTCAACAATGGAGAGAGAGAGAGAGAGAGAGATGAGAAATACAAAGTTCTACAACAGTGAGGCTTGGAAACAAGTTCAAAGCTACCACGACTTTGTACACTCTGAAATCCTAGCAATCTCATTTTGCTTATCTATATCCCTCAGTCACTGTTTTACCATGATCTTTAGCTTCTCCAGATCTTATTTGGCTTGAAGTGATGGGCCCATCCCAATAACATTAAATGGTTAATGGAGGGTGAAATGATTGTTTAGCCAGGACCCAGTTCTCCCATACTATGTGCAGAAGGGAGCTGTGTATTTCAAAAGTCTACCCAGTAGCAGTCCTGCATTGCTCTAGCTGGCACATTAACAAGGACAGAATTGTGCTGTTAGAGTGTTTGCGTAGGTGGCTCAAGTACCTTTGAATGCCTCAAGCACTATTTATATGGATGTTGGATCACTGGTACTACAGAAGAGCAGTGTTTGTAATGAGAAAGGACATCCTAACCAATGTAGTGTGTGTTTGCATTAGACTGAGGCAGGAAATGTTTCTGGCCCCATGGGCAGAGATACTCCAGAGTATGTTTTCCTCTTCTTTTCCCTTCCCCAAACGCTTCTTCCACTTGCCATGCTTTTCTTTTCTTCTTCTCTCACCCCAATCTCTGGGCAAGTTCACACAAGCACTGTTTAAGTGATATAGAAAAATACCATGCAAAGGTAAATAGTGAGGGACCAAAAATTGCTATTAGTAGCGGAGGCACTGCAATTGCTGCAGAAAAGCCAAAATTCAGAGGAAAGGAAGGAAAGCACTACACATGAGTCCGTATGACAAATTCTGGATGCTATATTGTAAATGTAAGTGATAAAGTCATATCAATCACTAATCTAGAAAACTAGAACAAAAAGCAGTGATCTGGCAACTAATGCTGCACATACATATACCCAAACTCATTGACTCAAATAATGAGTGAATAATCATAACAAAGAATGAACGTACATCTGGACAAGCACATAAATATACTGCAAATTATAGTATATAAATCCATATAGAGACTAGTAAGCACTCCAACGTTGATAAAGATTCCAAATGAGTCACAAACGTAGATATATGGAGTAATGTCTGAGCATGCATGTGAAAAAATATAGCATCACAAAGGGGAGCTGAAGCTTCTTGCCAAACTGGAGAAAGTCCAATAGGCTTACCCGGGATTCTTAAGCCCATTTCGGATGATCCTGATCCTTCATCAGAGACCACAATTATTCTGTAACAACAAGATAAGAGCTAACAAGTCTCCCAGTCAAGGATTTTCACAGATAATCATAGTAATGTTAACAATATCCTCCCCCTTATACACACAACGATACATACCAACTTTCCTCCTATTTAAGCTTACAATCTTTATAGAGGCAACCCTTCCTCTTACCTCTTCTTGAGGAGAAAAAACGCTTACTAGTCGACAAGCTGCAAGGCTTGAGAATATATAGTCCGATACCAATTAAGAAAATTCTTATCAGGTGAAAACACCTACAAATTGGTCTCTCAAGGTAATGATAAGCATGTAAAGGCATCAGCTGTGTACTGTCATCACATCCACCAGCAATATGATTTATCTGAACTTTCAGGTTGTCAACATTATCATCCTTTTTTTTAAAACTGCCAAAGCAGTGAGCTGGCACACAATTCACTCTGCTTTTCAGATCTTAAACATATCATATCATTAGAAAATGTGTTGCAATTAATTATTGCAAGAAACACTACCTGCATAGACAATCATCAATTGGATATTACAAACGTTATAAAATACAGCAACACATACAGTATGTAACACATAACATTTTCTTCCTAATTGTAATTCGCAAAACTTTCCTATACAGATGATAAGTGACAGCCAAATTGTTGTCAGTAACTAGTATGTACAGGCAAACTTTCACAATAGTTATATAACCAGATGAAAAAACCTGTCATCACATTCATTAGTAATACACATTCATTAGCAATACGGTTTATCTTAACTTTCAGGTTGTCGGCATTATCATCCTACTAAAACTGCCGAAGCAGTAAGCTGGCACACAGTTCACTCTACTTTGAGATCCTAAGCATGTCATATCGTTAGAAATGTGTTGCCTTTAATTATTGCAAAAGACACTATCTGCAAAAACAATCATCAATTGGGTATTTCAAACCTTGTAAAATGCAGCAACACCTACAGTACGTGAACACATACCATTATCTTCCTAATTATATAGCTCTCCTATACAGATGATAAGTGACAGCCAAATTCTTATCAATAACCGATATGTGCACCAACCTTTCACAATAGTTATATAACCAGATGAAAAAGCTATAAGAACACTGCCATATCACATGCTGAGTTAAGCCCGTTTGGGAAAACCGTGTTTAATCTATATATAAATGTAGATTCCATTCTTAAGAGTAATTGGTCTATGTTCTCATGCCCAAATTTCCGTGGTTGATATTTAAAGATTACACTAAACCTGATATCTTCAGGAGCATGTTGGAAACTCCTGAAGTGTTCCATGCGAGGCGCTTCCAAAATCATATGTTTTATCCTGGATCGATGTTCCAAAATTCTAGTCCTCACTGCCCGGGTACTTTTACCCACGTATTTTAAGCCACAGGGACATGTGATCATATAAATGATATTTTAACTGCTGCAATTAGCAAAAAATGATAATCTGACCATCCGTTTTTCCCTGGTAACATATATTTCATCAAATTACACAGCCAAAGAACAGGCGGCACAATGGCCACAACGGAAAAACCCTAATGGAGACGTATGTGATACTGGAGTGACAAGCATATCAGCTTTCACCAAATGGTCTCTAATATTTTTGGTTCTTCTGAAAGCAAAAATAGGTGGTAATGAACATCCTGGAATGTCTTTGACAATACGCCATTCCTGGCAGATAATGTTTTTGATCTTAAAGCTCAAAGGTGTAAAATCTGAGGACCATATAAGTCATTTAGTTTTTTTGTTATTACAAGGTCTCTCTTCTAGTAGTCTATCCCTACTTTTCCTACTCGCTTTCATTTTGGCTGCCATGATCACCTGTCTCGGATACCCTCTGTCTGATAAATGTTCCATGAGGGTTTTAGCCTCTTTCTCAAAATCAGAATTATGAGTGGCATTTCTCTTTAAACGTAAGAATTGACCATATGGAAGTCCTCTACGTAAATGGTCAGGGTGCCAAGATTCATAATGGAGCAGCATATTCTTGTCTGTTAATTTACAAGACAGTTGAAAAAAGATGGATCTATCACATCCTATATTAATATAGGTATCCAAAAATGCTATTCTGTGTGGATTCGAAGCCATACTGAATTTAATAGATGGATGGACCGAACTGATCCATTGATCAAATTCTAAAAGTTTCTTGCAGTCCCTAAAGATCAAAAAGATATCATCAACATATCATTTGTAAATGGTAATGTACTCAAAAAAAGGGTTGCATGCTTGAGATAGAATAGTAGCTTCTTCTAGTTCCGACATAAAAAGACAGGCAAGACTAGGAGCCATGGTGTTGCCCATAGCAATACCCTTATGTTGCAGGTAAAATTGCTCATTAAATCTGAAGAAACTTTTCTCCAGAACAATATCTGCCAACTCCATAATGAAAAAGGAAGGAGGGTCCATATTATCCCTTTTGTCCAAAAAATTGGAAATAGTAGTCCCAGCTTCATCCAAAGGGATGTTGGAATATAAAGACGCTACATCCAAAGTAACAAGTATACAACCTTCAGATACTTACATGCCCTCCAATTGATTAATAAGATCTTTAGTATCTTTTACGTAAGAAGAAATGCGTGGAACAAAAGGTCTAAGAAATGAGTCCACAAAGACAGATAACGGTTCCAATAAGGAGTTGCAGCCTGACACAATAGGGCGGCCGGGAGGGGAGATCAAGCTTTTATGGACCTTAGGAAGTATATAAAAAACAGGAATACGTCCATAGGGTTTCATCAAAAATTTAGCAAGAGACTCTGAAATAAGATTTAGAGACACACCCTCTTGCACCACTATTTTAATCAAAAATTTGATTTTATCACTGGGATCATGCGGAATCGGTTTATAAGTAGTGGTATCAGACAGTATGCGGTCTATTTCCTTCTGATAATCATAAACATTCATAACAACGACCGCACCACCTTTATCAGCTGGCTTAATAATAATGGACTTATCCTTTCTTAAATTATATAATGATTGCCAGTCCTGTTTTGAAAAATTATTGTAACTCCATTATGATATTGTTTGCATATGAGCTGGAACATTAATGAGACTAACTTCATCAGCCAAAATTACTGAAAAGTCCATCTTATCAGACCACCATATTAAAAAAGAGACACAAACCAGCACTCACTGTAGTTCTCCCCTCCTTCAACTCCTCTCCCAGTACTTCATGCTACAGGACAAATAGTCAATTCAACCAGACTCATGAAGATTGATGCCAATGGAAACCATTTTTTGTGTAAGGGGAAAAAACAGCTGTTGAGGGATGGGGCTGAGCCCGACTGGTATTGTTACAGGGATAGATAGTGAATCTCCCCATGCCACAGTCCTAATCTGTCCTGTCCCGGATGCCCACAAGCCAAAGGCATGGCAAAGCCAAGCCTCTGGACCCTGGAGAGATCCAAGTGAGCAAGCTGACTTAACACTGCTCAGCAGACTGGGCCAGTTAGTACTTCTGAGCCCAGACTATCCTGGGCTCTGCCTCCCTGAAGTGGCAGCTTTCTGGCACTCCTCCTCACTCTACCCAATCCTGCCAAGCTTCTTGGCACTGGCATGCATTCCTGGGGGCAGGGGTGATGGTGAGAGAGGCCAGCTCTGTAGTGAGCTTGGATTCTGGAGATGTTGCCCTAGGGAGCCCAGACCATAGGAACGTAGGAAGCTGCTAACTGAGCAAAGAAGCACCCTTAAGAAGTGGTGATTCTCTTTATTTAGCAGAGGGAGAGCAACTGGCCCTATCCATCCACAGCACAGCATCCCTCTAGTGGCTGTAGCTGGTGTCTGTCTTATTTTTCTTTTTTAGATTGTGAGCCTTTTGGGGACAGGGAGCCATTTTTAAAAAATATATATCTGTGTAAACCGTTCTGGGAACTTTTTGTTGAAATATTCGTCATATCATATATATGCTTTAGAGCATTGGTCCATCTAGATCAGTATTGTCTCCATAGACTGGCAGTGGCTTCTCCAAGGTTGCAGGCAGGAATCTCTCTCAGCCCTATCTTGGAGAAGCCAGGGAGGGAACTTGAAACCTTCTGCTCTTCCCAGAGCGGCTTCATCCCCTGAGGGGAATATCTTGCAGTGCTCACACATGTATTCTCCCATTCAAATGCAAACCAAGGTGGACCCTGCTTAGCTATGGGGACAAGTCTTGCTTCCTACCACAAGACCAGCTCTCCTCCCTCCCTAAGGGAGCTTCCTCGTGGAACACCAGACCCAGGCCTCTCTCCGGTTCCCCTTTGGAGCCATGTTCCAGCACTGATGCTGGTGCTGCCTCCTCCAGTTCCAGCCCGGCATCATGATCCAGGGCTGGGGAGTTGTTCCTGTGAGCAGGGGCTGTGATAGGCTGGGCCATGACACAAGCTATTCTTGAATAAAAAACAAGCATGCCAGCCCCACTCCTACGCTTCAAGTCTTTGGTTGACAAAGCAAAGGGAGAATGGGGTGGGACGGGGCTGAGAAGAGTCTGCCACGCAAATACATAGAAGAAGAGCTGGGGTGGTGGTGAGCGGGGAGTCTCCCCACCAACCTGGAAGGAGCCATATAACCCAAGTCCTATCTTGGGGTCCATAAGTCAGGCTTTCCGTCTGGCTGAATAGCATCCATTTGCAAATGTTGAACTGAGAGATGTGATGCAAGAGACAAGCTCAGGCAAGACTTCCGAGTTCCTATATCCCAGCTGGGCTTCTGCCAGATGCAAAAGGCTAAAGCAAGGGGAGGGGAAAGCTCTTGTAGAAAGTGCCGCTTATTCATTTCCCCTGTTGCATTTTTAGACTTGGCCTTTTATTCAGTGGATGGCCATTGTGACATGTCTGCCAGTTAAGATAAAGAAAAGTTTGCCTGAATCCCACAATTCAGAAGTATTGTTTAATTTATCATGTCAGAAAAAGACTGTATTTCTGGCAAAGTGACTGAATGGGCCTATGTGCCTGCTTCCTTCCTTGTGGGAGGCCGGAAACAGTGGGAACAGCTGGGTTTGATATATGGCAAATTCCAGCATTGCTTACTAAATACCAGTGTCCATAATTTTCAACCCACCCACTTTCCTGCTTGGTAGGCTAAAGGCCAAAACATACTCAGGTGCAGGGCCAGGGGTGGGGACAGCCGCCTTTGTACCGTCTTTGTCATGCACACAAAAGGCGATTTCAAACTTGGGCCTGCCTTTTGGCATACTTGCCAAAAACACTGGCCAGCACTGAATGCAAATCTTCTTTGGGGGAAAAAAATCAACAGAAAAGACAAAACAAGTCCATATCTGATACAATTCCAGAGAACTGTTTCTTGTGCTGTTCTGATGCTTTTGTTTTGCAGAAGGCTGACTTCAAAGCTGCAAATCACAATCCAATTAGAACAAAAAAGGCTCCTGCCTCCTGGCTATTTCAGAGCTGAAGTGATCGTAGCTAGGGATGAGAACAATAATAATGAGTGGAGAACAAAATGGCTCAGTTCTGCTTTGCCCAAACTCTGGACTTGATTTTGAAATCCTGGATGCATTCCACAATGCACTCTGGGAATACACAGAGAGGCCTAGCATTGCTAGGCCTCCCTGTGTGTGCTCTGAAGCCTCCAGTGCACCAAGGAGATGAGTTTCACAGCTTGCCTACTGCCAAGGAGACTTCACAGCAGGTGAGGAAGCCCTAGCACAGTCCTTCAGGCTGTGCTTTGTCTCTCCTCACCTGCTCCAAGGCCTTTCCAGAATGCCTTGCAAAAGAAGACTAAGGTGGTCCAAAGCCCTCATTGGCATGAAACCCTCCAGTGCATGGAAGTGGCCACAATATGCCTCCTCAGCGTGCCAGAGTCCTACAAACAGGGGAAGCAGGCATAGCACTTGTTGGGGACCTCCCAGGCTGTGCTAACCTTCATGTATTTTGAATGGGCTCAGAACCCATCAGAGTAGCAGCACATTCTGGGCTTGTTCTGAAAATGCTGCTCCCACAATAGAACCCAAGAGTTGCAGCTAGATACTGATGGCAGGGGAGATTTACCCTACCCCATGAGCCTCCTATTGGTGCAGCAGGGAAGTGACTTGCTTAGGGAGCAAGTTGTTGTTGTTAGTTTGAATCCCCACTGGTATGTTTCCCAGACTTTGGGTAACACCTATATTGGGCAGCAGCGATATAGGAAAGTGCTGAAATACATGATCTCATACTGCACGAGAGGAGGCAATGGTAAAGCCCTCCTGTATCCTACCAAAGACAACCACAGGGCTCTGTGGTCGACTCGACAGCACAATCTTTCCTTTTCTTTAAACCGTGTGAACATTTGGGTGGACTGGCTTGGTTAGCGATTGTGAGAGGCAATCTGGCTTGGTTAGCGATTGTGAGAGGCAATCTCCAGGCAAATTTCTGTGGAATATAAAGGACTAGCAAGCATTGGACTGTGAAAACACTGCAACAGAATTTCACAAGAAAAAGGTGACCACCTATTTTTCTTGCAGTCTTTAACTGCTTGATGAAGGGAACTTGCTGAAGGGCAGAAGTGCATTAAATAATCCAGCCTTGGTCTTGGCTTCCAACCTGGTCTTGGAAAGGCATCTTCAGGGACCATTCAGGCAGAGGCTTCCATTGAACCCCACTTAAGCAGTTTCATATGCCATATAAAATAAATGCTGCCTAGACATCCACTGAAATAAGAGTGCAAAGACTCAGTTTCATGCTAAATAAAAAGAAGCAGCAGTTACTGAGAATTATAGCACCCACATCTCTCAGAATTGTAGCTAGTTGTGTGCAGCCAGGTGTGTGAAACTCCAGATGGTCGTTTCACCAATTACTTTTCAAACCAAAGCAAGATTTCTAGCACAAGCTATGGTGATGTTTGGCATCACAGTTACTGTGCTATCCATGCTACTCCCACTACGCCAAAGGAGCACAGAACACCACAATCAGTATGCTTGATACTGATATGAAAGCAAAAATATGAAACCCCACACTCATGCATTAGGTCAGTGTTGTTCACTGTAGACCTCATCAACCCTAAGTGGGGTTGCCTGACACATTGTTTACCAGAGCCATGTGAAGCTTTGGTCAAAGTGGAATAGTCTGCACAGCTGACTCACCCCCTGCCCCCACACTACAGAGAGATGTCCATCCTATCCAGTGCTGTGGGTCGACTTTAAGGGAAATGGGGCCCTCTGTACCATTTTGGAAGGCATGCACAGAATGCTGGGGAGTGTAGCCCTTCCCAGTGTTTTCCCCATAGAGCTCTCAAGGGGACACTCTCTGAAAGAGCCCTCCCAGCACTTAGAAAAATGTAGAATAGTGCAGAGATCAACAGTGGGAAATGGCTCGCATTAAAGGGTGGTTGTTGGGTTTTTTGCCCAAGTGGCATCCACTTGCAAAAGTGATCACTGCATTATGCCAGCCAGTATGGTGCAGTGGTTAGAGTGCTGGACTAGGACCGGGGAGACCTGAGTTCAAACCCCCATTCAGCCATGAGACTTGCTGGGTGACTCTGGGCCAGTCACTTCTCTCTCAGCCTAACCTACTTCACAGGGTTGTTGTGAAAGAGAAACTCAAGTATGTAGTACACCGCTCTGGGCTCCTTGGAAGAAGAGCGGGATATAAATGTAAAATAAAATAAATGTTGTAACAACCCTTTAAAAAAAGTACTATTCTTCCACATATTAGATGGGGGGGGGCTTCAGTGGAGAGGAAGTGGCTTTCCCATGGGCACCCAGTAAGTTCATAGCAGGAGAGACTGAGACCAGTGACTTCCCAATGTGTAGCTCATACAGCAGCTCACATATCACTATTGCCAGGCACCTGAAGGTACAGGGCTACAGACAGGCTATCTTTGCCACTGAGCAATAGTCACGTTTGGTTTTAATAGTAGTGGTATTAGGAGATACTGTGCTCAAAGACTGAAGAGGGCAGAGGACGTAGCCTCTGGGAGAAAAATGGCCAATAGATGGGGCAAGGCTTTCAACATTGCTGGCACCTATGTCACAGGCACTATCCAATCAGTTCCCATGACAGCAGCAGCCCTTACATCTGACCTGTGAGCATTGTGCTTGCTGATGGAAAGAGGCACAGGGTTTATTCTCATGACTCATGGGTAGGAGCATCCAGGAAGACTCAAAGCTCCATTTGCATTCCTGAGAAAGCAGTGTTGAGGTGGGAGGAGAGGGAAGTGATATCATGTGTGTCTGCTTGCTTGCCACAATCTGGACAGGACAGAGATAGCCAACCCGCATACTGTATTCGGCACCGTATTACTGTGGAGGAAGAGCATGTCCTGCACCATCCTAGCCAGATCGCAGCTAGCATGTGATCACTTCCCCCAAGTTTTGCCAACACATGTCCATTTCTCAGGTACGTGCATGGGCTTGGAGGCTGGCTGGACACTCCTCCAACCCTTTTGTCCATTGTGAGAACCAGCCTATATTGTTTATCACAACTTTGAGTTCATTGTTTAAGTGCTGATAAGCAGCAAGCACTTCCAGGAAATACTTTGGGTATTCCCTGTGAGCTGGGCAGTCTTTCATGAAAAATCTGTGAGTGGGAATGTCACTAATTCCCCAATACCCTTTTCTGAGTATCCAACAACCTCACCTCAGAGGATGATGGGACCCAGAGGAGAATGTACCCAAATGACACTTGTGAAATTGCAAAGCCAACATATAACTATCCAGTGTTCCCTCTAAGGCGTACACATGTATGCACACTCACATGTTTTTAAAGGTTCACTCAAGTAATTTTAGATCCCTCTCAGGTTGAATCAGGAAGGCCCCACTCTGAATGCACATGCACACACACTGCCTTGATACTGCCACCCAGAACAAAACTCATTCTGCACACAGATAAGAAAAATGAAAGAGAACACGGAAATATCCCAGGGGAAAAGTGCTTTTATAGCTAAAGGGGTGTGTGTGTGTGTGTGTGTGTGTGTGTACGACAATGGTCGGGGGGGGGAGAGAAAAGAGGGACACTTTACAAAAGAAATTTATTAGAATATTAAGTGCTTCCAAAACTTCTCCATTCAATTCAGAACTCTACAAATGTCCCTTCCAACAACAAAAAGAAAAAATATATAAGAAAAATCTTCCTTATATGAAGAACAGGGGGAACTGTATTACCATCTTCATCATCAATTTTATTACGGCCATTGACCAGCAGAATACCACTCCTATCATGAAGTGCTCATATGCACCTATTCTGATAGTAGCCCCCCATAAAAGTGGTTATCAGCAAAAGAAAGTTTGCTGGTTACATTGAGTAGGGAAAAAAACAGTATATCAAGAGAGTGGAAGAAACAGCAAGACCAAAAGAAACATGGGAAGAAAAATCCCCTCTAAAATGGCACCCCTCACCATATGAAAGCTCTCTCTTCAAGTGAACACTTAGCCAGCAACATCTTGGTAAATGCCCGAGCTTCTTTGAAAATGATGCGTGACATCATTGGTAGTGACATAGCAGACTCGCAAGGCAAGTATTTGCCAGATCAAGAACTACATGCCAACACCCATGGGTTTTTAAAGCAACAAGAGATGGTCAAGTGGAGAAAGGATTTCTAAAGGGATGTATCTTTGTGACTCTGTTCAA
Source organism: Hemicordylus capensis (assembly GCF_027244095.1). Taxonomy (NCBI): domain Eukaryota; kingdom Metazoa; phylum Chordata; class Lepidosauria; order Squamata; family Cordylidae; genus Hemicordylus; species Hemicordylus capensis. The sequence continues at coordinate 137,898,949 of NC_069657.1, read as the reverse complement.
TAATCCCTTGTCTCTGCTCTACGACTCTCTAGCGTACGAGAACTCCGGTTACAAGCAGGACGATGAGAAGGACGGCAGTCAGGATGGTCAGGGTTAACGCTGTGATGTTGAGGCACTTGGCAGTAGAACCATAGCTGCCGGCACCATTGTGGTCACCAACCACCTTGCGATCTCTTGCCTGGCAGGAGAGAAGAAAGATCAATTATTTAAAACAATATGGAAAACTCACTGGACTGTACATTTCAACAATTTCAAAGGATCATAGCTCAGTGGTAGAGCATCTACTGCAGAGGGTCCCAGGTTCAATCCTTGACATCTCCAGGTTGGGCTGGGAAAGACTCCTGTCTGAAACCTTGGAAGAGCTGCTACCAGTCAATGTAGAAAATACTGAGGTAGATGGACCTATGGCTTGACTTGGTACAGGACAGCTTCCTATGTATGTGCTATTCCTACACTCAAGTAAGAGTTCTTGTACAAGATGGATACAAAGGAAGCCTCCAGCAAAAAGCATGGAGGGCATGCTCACCCCATCCCTATGGTAGTGCCTGCAGACCTACAATTTAGGTTCTGATAGAGGGGGAGGGAGGGAGGGCACAGTCAGCAAAGGAAAGTACTCTGTATTGTCTCACTTGCAGGCCAACATTTGCAGAAAGAGGATATCTGAGCCACAAAATAGCTCCGCAGAAGACAAACCCTAACTATGGGGGAGGCACAGAAGGTGGTTCCTAGGCCTTCCAAGGACTAATAAGATGTAGCATTATCAGGATTTACAGAAACTTGGCCACTGGCATGTTTCCTCTTTGTCCCGAGTGGAAAATGCTGCAGATGAGCTGTGAACCAATTTACAGTCCATCGGCAGAATTGTCCTCTCTGGACAAAGAGGAAATGCTAGTGGTCAAGTCTCTGTAAATCTTGATAATGCCACATCTTATTTTCAAATGCTTGCAATTCATCCAGAACACGTCTCACAAAACATATGACTATGCTATGTCAGAATGGTGCTGCACATTTAGAGAAGTTATGCACACAGAGGAACCCAGTGTGTTTCTAGAAGCTCTTTCAACACTGGAAGCTGTTTAGGGATAGAAAAGGGATTTATTTAGGGCAGCACTTGCATAGCTTCAAAATTGACCTTCCTCTGTAAATTATTCCTAAACTGGAAGTTCCTCTTTTCAACCGTTATTTTTTTAATATTATTATTTGCAGTATTCACATAGTAACATAGAATAGTAACATAATAACACAGTACAAATAACAATCATGTTTTCCCAACGTCACAAGAAAATCCAAAATCAAATCTAGTACTGTTAATATAATAAATATAATCTGCCCAAATATGGTGAAACTCTGATTCTTCTCTCACAGCCTGCATTAATCTGATCTTATCAGTGATCTTTTCTAAAAGCGCAATTGACCACACCTTATTATACCATGGCTTAATTGTTAATTGATCCAAATATTGCCATTGTTGACCAATTTGTGTTCAATTTCAACTGTTATAGCAGCCTCTTTACTTTTAGGATTTCAAATTCCTTAAACAAAAATTCCTTCACTGTTATTTTTAAGGCTCATCAAGTCCTTGCTTGCTTTGGTCTCCAAGACCTAGACTTACAAACAGATTCTTCGGAGAAAAGAATTGGGAAGTGTCTTAAAAATCACAAGGATTAAGGTGAAGTGGAGATAGTAATACAGTACAGTGGAAAGATACTAACTCAAAGAATGTTTACTGACTTGCCAACTAAAGCCCTGAACATTAATCAGTCATCCCTTAACACACTCCAGTCATGCTAGAAGTATGGTAAAAGAAAGCATGTTTACATGTAGTGTGGAGGTTTTTAATGTCAGGGCCAGTTCATACATACAAGTGTAGCACTCAAGAATTCTACACCTGATGACTGGCAGCCAAGTGTGTGAACTGAGGAACTAGGAAATATTGCATTCAAGGTGACTGTGAGGGGATTTGCAAGTTCTAGTCTACAGCGTTAGACTTGTGGCTCATTCACACATGGAAGTCATGTGTTAATGTTCAAGCACATTTGAACCATCCTCAAGTTTTTATGAATATGCCACGCAGATACAGAATTTGCTGCAAATGACTCATTCTGGAACAAAAAGGGATGTGCATTCATTCATGCATGCCACCTTAAAACCCTCTTCACCCTCCCTTCCCTCGGTGCTTTTGCATGTTTGTAGCCTGAGTGATGGAGGGAAGCAAGACTAACATATGACAGGACAGGAACTGAATATGTAAATGACAATCTGTTACTAAAACAATATTTTACAATCCGATTCTGCAGACAGACACAATGCCACCCACTGAAATCTATCACAGCAGTATGAGGGGGTACTGAGGAGCCACAGCTGGTTCACATGTGCATGAGTTGCCACTTTGTGAACTGTGAACCATCACAGATCAGACACTACACATTTTCCTATCACTATCACTTTTCAATGAGGTCACTTCATACAGTTGTTTACATGTATACATCCATACACAGGTCACAGAGCATGGTCTAAGGACACACAATGCAGCCACCTTGATAAAGGTAAGCAGGGCTTGGTGTTCTCAGTGCCTGGATGGGAGGGAGGGGGCTGTAGCTCAGGAATAGGGCACCTGCTTTGCATGCAGAAAGCCCCGCATTCAATCCCTAGTATCTCCATGCAGGGCTGGGAAAAGCTTCTGCCTCAAAATTGGAGAAGCTGTGGCCTGTCAGTGTAGACCAGGGCTGCACAATGTAAGGCCGCAGGGGCCAAACCCAGCCCGTGGGACCTTCTTTGTTGGCCCCCAGGTAGGACGATCCTACAGCAACAGCAGGAATTCTTGGCTTGTCCCACTGATGAGCAGCAGTGACTAGGTGCAGTTGGGCCCTTGAGAGGCATGCTGCAGCGATGGACCAGTTGCTCCCGCCCCCTCCCGCCATTCCACTTCTCGCACTTTTCCCGTCCCGCCCCAAGTGCCATCCGAAGTTCCGAGCCTAAAGTTCAGTTCTGGACCGTGTGCGCAGACTCAGCGAAGCCCTCCCCACCCTTGCCCATGAGCGACCAGCAGGCAGCAGCCATCCTAGTATGGGTGCTTATCCTGGGTCCCCTTGATATCAACGGGACTTCCGAGTAAAGGTGAAGGAAAGGAGAGCGGGCAATTAAGAGACCTAAAGGGGCTTCTGGGCAGATTGCTTCTTCGGCCCCCGTAGCCTGCACCTTTCGCCTGTCAGCCCTGGCCACACCCGGCAGCTTTGTAGTCCCGTCCCCCGCCCCCCCCCGGAAGAGTAGCGAAGAGAGCTACAAAGAAATGGGGGAAAGTTGGCTCTCGGCCACAAGAGAGTCCACCCACGTTCTTCCTGCCGGGGCGCCTCGTACCTTGACGGAAAAAACCAGGGCCATGAACCCCAGGCAGCAGAAGTTGAAGTACATCGTGGTGCAGATGGACCAGAGGAAATGGTCGCGCGGGGCACTCGCGTAGACGGGCTGCTGGTGCATGTGGATCACGGTGGAGGGCAGGGGGCCACCCGCCTCGCTTGTCCCCATCTCGTGCTCGTCTCTCAGCTGCTCGTAGCGCGGCAGAGGCCCATTGCTATGCACGACGGGGAAGGGGTACTGGACGCTGCTGGCCATCTCCGGGACTCGAACTGGACGATTACCAGGAGAACCCCACTTGCTCCGTCTTCACACACAGGGCTACTGGGAGCAACGCAACGGTTGGAAAGTCGCAGGCTAAAGGCAGGGGGTGGAGCTGTCTGGCTTTTTATAGGTGGGCGCGCCAAGAAGGCTCTGATTTCCCGAACAAGGGCGAATCCCTCAATCTCTTTGGAAGAATCGAAACGTATCTGGGTCTCTGCGGGGAGACGCTGGGTAACTTTCAGCCTGGTGGTGTGTAGACTGACTCCATTTAAATATCCAAAAAACTTACCGTCTGCCCAGACCGCTGTTAGGATAAATTAAAATGACGCAAAATTGCGAGCGGCAAGCTTTCGAGTTCTCAGATTTTGCATAGGACTGGAAGTTAAAAGAAAGCGAAAACGGGGATTGTTGTGTGAGAGAGCCCAAAAGTTTGCGGCAAGACTAATGCGGAGTTTAAACGTTTAAATGAGCACAAAGAAACAGTATTGACTAGTGCCCTCATTTCTGGAATACAGTACAGAGAAAAGCTTGCGGTTACTTGGTTCTGTTGGTAGCAGTAAAGGGAGCCCAGGGACCTCCTGTGAGGCAGAAAACAAGTAAAAGATAAACCGAGTATATTAGCAAAGCACAATATAGTACACTAGAAACGTGTAAAATATTAGTAAAGCTGGAGACTATTAGGTACAGAGTCCCTAGAGGTCAAGCTCAGTAGTATGACCTAGTGGTTTGAGAGCATTTAATCACCACACCTTCACTAAGTAAAGTCCCATTAATTTCTAGCTTTGCTAATATAAAGACTACCATATTTCTCTTTGCTTCTGGGTTCTGCCTTAGAAGGGGCTTATAGATTAGTCTTCTTAGTGGACAGAGAATCAAGTAATTGCTAGATTTTGTATTTTCTAAAATGGGGGAACAGCCACCATTATTTTTATCTCTGTAAAGGCTCCAAATCTGGAGAACAACACAGTGGCCAACAGATTGGAAGAGGTCAGTCTACATACCCATACCAAAGAAAGGAGACTTAACAGATTGTGCAAACCATCGGACAATATCCTTAATTTCACATGCTAACAAAATAATGCTCAGGATCATCCAATGCAGATTAGAGCCTAATGTGGAAAGGGAAATGCCAGGTGTTCAAGCTGGTTTCAGAAAAGGCCTAGGAACAAGAGACATCATTGCTGTCTCTGAGAAAGCCAAAGAATACCAGAAAGAAGTCAATATGTGCTTTATTGACTGCAGAAAAGTGTTTGCGTTGACCATGTCAAGTTGTGGAATATCCTTAGGAAAATTGGCATCCTAGAACATCTCATTGTTCTCATGAGAAACCTATACACAGGGCAGGAAACCAGACACAACATGGTGATACTGACTGGTTCCAGATCGGCAAAGGCAAGTATACTTTCTCCTCCTTTATTCAATTTATAAACTGAGCATATACTGAGAGAAGCTGGATTGGAAGAAAATGAGCATGATTTTAAAGTTGGAGGAAGAAACATCAATAACTTGCGCTATGCTGATGACACCACTCTGATAGCTGAGAATGTGGATGATCTGCAAGCTCTAGTAATGAAAGTCAAGGAGCACAGTGAAAAAATGGGACCACGACTAAATATTAAGAAGACTAAACTAATGACACGTGGTACAGCAACCAGCCTCAGAATTGACAATGAAGACATTGAAGTGGCAGATAGCTTCTGCCTTTTAGGATCGACCATCAACAGTAAAGGATCCAGCAGTCAAGAAATATATTGCAGACTAGCACTTGGTAGGGTTGCAATGAAGGCCTTGGAAAGGATATTTAGATGCCGTGATGTGTCTACACTTACAAAGATTAGAATTGTTTGGACAATGGTTTTCCCTGTGATACTCTATGGATGCAAAAGCTGGACTTTAAAAAAGCAAGATAGAAAAAGCATTGACACTTTTGAACTTTGGTGCTGGAGAAGACTTTTGAGGATACCATGGACAGCCAGGAAAACAAACAAATGGATCACAGAACAAATCAATCCTGAATTTTCACTCAAGGCACAAATGACCAGGCTCAGACTATCATACTTCGGACACATTATGCGAAGACCCAGCTCCCTTGAGGAAGAAAGAGGACGACCAGCAGTAAGGTCGATGGACTCGATTACAACAGCAATGGATGCACGAGACCTTAAAGGGCAAGTTGAAGACAGATTATCCTGAAGAGAATCTATCTATGTGGTCGCTAAGAGTCGACACTGACTTGTCAGCACTTAATCAGTCATCAGTCAATCAGCCATGCATGTGTCCTGACATCAGTGTCTCATGCATCTGCCATTAATATCCTTGATAGATTCAGAACCAAAACTTCAACCCGCAATATATTTTTGCAAAGTTTGGGTCATTCACACATGCACATTATTAATCACTTCTTAATTTGCAATCCACTTTACGAACCAGTCCTTTCTTCATAGTTTCAATATAATTCAGATTGCTGCCTGATACAGAAGTGATCAGTGTAAGCCATGGAAAGTAAAGGTTACATGTTGTTAATACTTAGATTCAAGCAAGGGACAGGAGATCTGCTATTCCTAGTCTCCATTACATACATAGTTGCAGTTTCTTTCCTAACAGGGGCCCTACCCCTTTTTGGCAGCTGTCAGGCAGGCAGAAATTCAACATATGAAGCTTTGATCAGCAAGTGTAGTTATGGGGAAAGATTTGCTTAAATTTCTGCCTATCATCATGAAACTTAAAGACACAGGAGACCTTCCAGAATTACAATGTTGCTAATACTCTAAGTGGTATAATCCCACTAAGGGGAAATTTGAATCCTAAATAAAATGTAACATTTTCTCTAGAAGAATTGCACGAAACCTAAAACAAGCCTGAATTAACACACAAATTGGTTTCCCCCAGAAAGGGCCTCCCTACTATCTGTTGAGAAACCATTCTGAGTAAGCAGGAAGTATAGCTTTCCCCTTATCTATGTTATGGCTTTGGATGCCGTAGCAACTTATTGATGGTACTCACTCAGCCTGGCCTAGTTATCAACGCCAGGTGTTGCTGTTTTTTTGTTGTTGTTTTTTTAAAAAAATTTATAATGAATGGTTTAGCTATTCCCACTCCCGCTCCCTTCACAGGACAATCCCTCATCTCATATTGCCAGGCTGCATAGCTTTGGCACTACAACTGCTGTTGGACTACAACTTCCATCATCCCTGACTATTGTTATGTGCCAACTGGCTCAACCTGAATTTATATCAGGAACACTGACAGGCTAAAACCTAAGATGGCTACTATGCCTGCTCAGCAAGCTGATAATTGAGCAAATCTCCTGATCAATGAGCAAAGAGGCACCTTTTTAAAGTGGTGATTCTCTTTATTTAGCAGGGGGAGAACAACTGGCCTGATTGATTGATTGATTGATAAATTTATATACTGCCTTTCATTAAAACAATCCCAAGGTGGTTTACAGTAAAATTTAAAAACAAGATTATAAAAATGATACCGTTAAAATATTAAGCTAAAAATATGAGACAAATCTGATTTAAAAATGTAAGACACAAGTATGAAAAACAAAATACGGAGTACAAAGAGCAGCAGCAGAGACAATTATAAAAGCCTGGGTAAAAAGCCAAGATTTAACATGCTTTCTAAAAGCTGTGATGGAGATGTGCTGCCTTATCCAGTCCCAGTACAGCAGCCCTCCAGCAGCTGTTGCTGGTGTCTATCTTATGCTTCTTTTTAGATTGTGAGCCCTTTGAGGACAGGGAGCCATTTTATTTATCTCTTTATATCTATGTAAACCACTTTGAGGACTTTTTGTTGAAAAGTGGTATATATATATATATATATATTTGTTGTATTCCTAAGGGATTCCTTGGTCCAGGGAATTCTGAACTCTGTGTGAACCTGTTGAGCTCTGGGGAATGATTGCTAAAAGGGATTTGCTTGATTTGTTGGTAGTTACTCTACCATAGTGCTTTATTACTTGTTTCTGGTGAAATGTAAACCCTTTTATTATGCTTATCCTTATCAAGTGCCTTGAGCTGGTAAGATCAATAGAGATTGATTGTATCACACCTAGCTCCCCTGCTGCCTCCAATATCCCTCTTCCTCTATCTTCACACCTCCTCCTCCTCCACTACCTTGAATTTAACTGAGGTGCCAGGAAAAGGAAAGATCAGAAAGAGGGCAGTTTGAGCTGGCAAGTTTTTTGCATCTGAAGGACATTCACTTGGTGACAAAAGAGACACTTGTGGGAGCAGCCAGGGAACTCTCCAGCTGATAAGAACTGACTAACAAAGCATTCAGAATATGCCATCCTTGAATGTGAGAACATTTGATATATGATTTGTCACTGTGCCTTTGTGGTTGGGTGCATTGACACATTTGCATATTTCAGGACATCTGCTATAGAACAAAGATTTTTAACTGTATAAGGTGAGCAGCAGTGGGGGGGGGGAGGGAGGGAGTGGGGTTCTGAGGCCGACAAAACTTGCTTGCTAGCCGGCTGTCATGATGACAAAGGTAGGCCTTGCTGGTGACTGCCTCCCATGGGGAGGACTTAGGGCTCCTCTCTGTCAGGAACCGCTGTATCTCTTGAAGGAATTTGAGAGCCGCTGGGGGGCAGTCAGTGTGCCTAATTACCTAGATGTCCAGGTCAGAAAACCCTCTCCCTGTTCACCACACTCTACGTATGTTTGTCTGCAGACGCAAATGCTGTGCCTGGGGAGACTTCCCCCTCCCAACCCCATACTTAGGAGCAGTGGGCTGGGCAGACAGAGTTCTGTGGGCAAATGCATGCTGTATCTTGGCAGGGTTACAGTCAGTCTGCCAGCTGGCAGCACATTCCCATTTGCCTTACACACAGTGTACCTGTTTCTATAATGCATGAACACTTTGTTGTAACCCTGTGCACTATTTCTTTTCCTACTTTGAATACACAAGGGGTATACTCGTGTGAAATAGGGGCCATAACCCAGAATTTGGCTTTTAAAAAGCCACCCCTGCTAACTGGGTAAAGAGGCACCTTTTAACGTGGTGATTCTCTTTATTTAGCAGAGGGGGAGAGTAACTGGCCCTATCCACCCCCAGCACAGTACCTCCAGTGACTGTTGCTGGTGTCTATCTTATGTTTCTTTTTAGAATGTGAGCCCTTTGGGGACAGGGAGCCATCTTATTTGCTTTATTTCTCTTTGTAAACCACCCTGAGCCATTTTTGGAAGGGCGGTATAGAAATTGAATTAATAATAATAATAATAATTGGGCAACCTGCAAAGAAAAGACAATAAACTGCAGTAAGGGAGAAGAGCCCAGAGGCCTTAAGGGCATATAGTTAGAAAAATATCCATGTCTGAGCTTTCCTACCATTTATTATTTGAGCCACCCTGCTTTAAAGCTAGGATAGTATGCTCTATCTTGCACTGAGTCCTATTCAACCAGCTACAGGAAAGCATGCCGGTTTCTCTAATATGCAAATCAGCTCTTATACATTCTTTAGGTGCATAATATGTGCAACTGACCTGTGGATTTTGCTTAGACCTCTCTCTCACCTTGGGCTTGAGTACGAGTCCTACAAAAGCTAAGCTTTTGTTTAGCCATGTAGCTGTTTTACATCTGCTTCTCATCTTCCCGGATTGAGAGTGTGTATACTGAAATGAGTCACACACAACAGTGACACATTCAAACTAGGCATTCTCTCTCTCTCTCTCTCTCTCTCTCTCACACACACACACACACACACACACACACACACGTTCATAACTGGGAGGGAAACACTCATAGTTATCAGTCTGTATTTTGGTTCTGGGACGTTGCCAGCCGACTAGAAAAATTGCCATGGGCTGCTCTTGTGCTGTGTGTTGAAATTAGCAACAGTAGCAGGCACAGCTTGTGCATAGAGATATGTATTATTTCCTGCTAATGCCAGTGAATAAAGCTAGTGCTCAAGGCACAGGAGCAGGAGCCAATAAAAGTTGACAAGCCTAATATGGCCAGGGAGGCAAGGAGCTTTGAGTGGGGATGTACATACAATTCCGAAAAGCGGCATGTTTTTAAAAGGCCTTTTGCTGTGGTGACTTGCCAAACTATGTGCTCCCATAGCATTCCCTGTAACAGTTCCTGGAATTTATTTATTTTTTTTAATGAAAAACAGCTGCTTGAGAGGCTGCAATTCCGAGCAGAGGAAAGGTAGTTGGAGACAGAATGTTTAACTAAGGCTGAAATCCTGCACTTTGCATGGGAGTAACTCCCACTGAAATTGACAGGAGTTACTTCTAAGGAGACATTCAGGGGCTTGTGCAAGAAAGCTGTCAACTGACCAGAAAAAAGTCCTAACCTGGTATTATACCTTTTACACCAGCTTAATATGCAAGAATTAACAGGTGAAGCATTTCATAGTGATATGAAAAACACTTGGCTCAGCTAAAGGCCCAGTTATCACAACCAGTTCAAAAGTTGGCAATCTGTGAGCTTTGCCCTTTCGCTGCTGGCTATTTGTCCTTTGAAAATCACCTTTCCAAGCTAAAGCTATCTCTCACTCCTCAGGGGAAATGTAAAGAACCTTTTTCCTCTGCCTGAGAAAAGGCAGTTTAACAGGGGCCAGTTCTTTGTAAACCCATTATCAGCAGGAAATTATCCAGCAACTGTGTCTCCTCTGCTCTCGAACTCAATAAAAATTACACAATGCATTTGACTCATAATAACCAGCTTCTCCTTAGGAATAATTGTACGTAGTCTGAAATGAAACAAAAATAAAATAGGGAGGATCCCTTGCTTCTAATGGCACTCCTGTCTGAGTATGTTTTAACCTTAAAGACTAGTTAGGGACAGTGTGTTAGTTCTGATATTATGTGAAGTGTGTAAGGGGAGGTGCTTTTTAGGTCAGGGACAGGTACTTATTTCTATCCTAATGTATCTTGTAAACCGTCTGGATAGAACCTGCATCAGTGTTCACTACATTACTGGAGATAAAATGTTAAGAGAGAGAGGCAGCAGCAGTAACAAATTATAGGAAGAGGCAGGCAGCCACAGAAAGGTATTACCAGGATAGTCAACCTGAAGTTGTCTAGCTGTTGTTGGACTACAACTCCCTTTGCCCCCAGCGACAATAAATTGCAGCTGGGGATGCTGGGACTTGCAGTCCAACAACAGCTGGAGAGCTTCAAACTGGCCACCCCTAACCTATATGCTACCCTGCAGCCATGTATAATAAAACCTGAAGAGGAGGAGGCAGGGAAGTGGTTAACCCTTTAGCTGCCTGGCTGGTTTACTTATCCACCTCAGTAACTATCCACTGCTTTTTCCTCTCCCAGTGTTTGTGAGCGTTGATTGATTGATTAAGTGCTGTCAATTCAGTGTTGACTCTTGGCGACCACATAGATAGATTCTTTCCAGGATGATCTATCTTCAACTTGGCCTTTAAGGTCTCTCCGTGGTGCATTCATTGTTGTCCTGATCGAGTCCATCTACCTTCCTGCTGGTCGTCCTCTTCTTCTCTTTCCCTTCAACTTTCCCCAGCATTATGGACTCCTCAAGGTTGCTGGGTTGGAATACCATAATGTTGATGGTTTCTTACATGACAGTGGCCAATAATGAGTTCCTAAGCACTGCCTAGTTAATTGTGATTGCATATTCAGTCCTAATTGTTCTGGTTTGTACTATTAACCAACCTTTGGAAAACAAGCTTTAAAAACCCGGTGAGAGATTTGCTCTGATTAGTTTTCATTTATCTAACAACCACCACTCTCCTTTTTTAAAAAATAGTTTTATTAATTTTATTTGTTATATTTCTGTACCGCCTGATATATTCATCTCTAGGCTGAAATTGAAACTATTGCTCATATTTTATTGTACAGTAGTTTCTGTCGGGATTGTAGTTACTGTCTGATTCTACCCTTATTGACTAGATTCCCTGGACATCCTGATGATTTTCTAGTTAAAAATTTACTTGCGGATAATGATTCTTTTATTTCTTATACCTTAGCAACATTTTGTTATATAGCTATTAGGGTGCGCAAGCTCCTTGACAGATTCAAAGGGAAGCTCGGATTGTCTATGAGACTGCTGCAATGACAATTTGGTGCCGCTCTAATTGCTATTGTGATATTGTTTGCTCGTCTGATATTTGTTTTTTGCCATAGCAACCTTTGTAATTTCTGGCTTTACTTTTGGTCAACAACCATAAATATGGTTTGTTTGTTTATTTAGCAGGGGGAGAGTAACTGGCCCTATCCACCCCTAGCACAGTACTTCCAGTGACTGTTGCTGGTGTGTGTCTTATGTTTCTTTTCAGAATGTGAGCCCTTTGGGGACAGGGAGCCATCTTATTTGTTTGTTATTTCTCTTTGTAAACCGCCCTGAGCCAATTTTGGAAGGGCGGTATAGAAATTGAATTATTATTATTATTATTATTATTATTATTATTATTATTAATAAATAAACCGTTTATTTATGGTTGTACTATGTGACTATGTACTTCTTTAGGCAGTGTACAGATTAAAAAATACAGCAAATATAAAAACATTATAAAACAGTTGAAATTCACAAAACAAATAAAACAAGGTCACAGATAAAAATACATTAAAATATTTTTAAAAATTAAGTTAAGACATAAATTTTCTCTCAGGTTTTTGAGAGTTCTCCTGAAAGCAAACAGAGAAGGGGAATATCTTTGGGGTGTGTGTGTGGGGTGGGGAGACATACAGAAAGATCCAACTAAGCCTCAACCATCAATTATGTAAATCAATTGAAAAACAAATTTATAACCAACCAAAAAGACCTCATTATGATACATTCACATTTCATATTAAGGAAAACAATGATGTACATCATCACTGAATTGATCAATCCAAAAAAGATACAAAAAGTGACCATATCTTAATGAAATCATACATCTGATTGCCTCTCTTATTAGTAAGTTTTGTCATCAAAGCTATATTCCATAGCCTAGAAAATAGGATTTATATTCTTTTCCCAATATGCTGCTATGGAGATCTTTGCAGCAGTTAATAAACTGATAAACATTTCAACATCATCTTTAAGAATTTTGTTGAATTATCTAGAAGATGTAGATAAAGATGTTGAAATGATTATTAACTGCTGCAAAGACAGTGAATATAATCAGTTTGGTAATGGAAAACCTGTTATTTGGTTAATATAGAACAATTACCCATTGCCAATATTGCTTGATTTTTCAAAACTCCAATAAATATGTAAATAATCTGCAGGCAGTTCTCCACATCACTAACACCTATCATGAAGAAAACGATATATTATTTTCAATTTATATGGTGTTAAATATGTTTAATGTAAGGTTTTCAAATAATTTATTCAATGTATATATGACTTTTCATTAAAATAATCTCAAAGTGGATTACAATATAATTAAAACAATGCATAATTAAAATACAAAAGTACAGATAATATAAATATAAATATATCTCTATTTAAATTTTTAAAAATCCATTAAAAATAATAATACATGAAACACAAAGCAGCAGCAGTAAAAACAATACTTTCATTCCAAAGCCTGGGTGAAGAGCCACGTCTTCCCTTTGTTCCTAATAACTGTCAAGGAGTTTGAGGAGTGGATGCTAGCTCCTTCATTCATAGAAATCCAGTTCTTACTCACATTTTCTCCTGTCCATTTCCATACTTCATCTGAGATTAGATGTTTCAAATCTCAAATTGCCACTCTCCTTCTACACAGATATCTGTGACGACAAATCTATCTTATCTTCCTTATAATCTAGGCTTGTGACTCTGATGCAGGATGCAGATCAATCTATAATTAACTTTTGTAAGTATTTGCTAACTGTGCATTTAGATTAAAATTGTTAGAATTCAGCAAGGCTTCCGAGTATGCTCGGTTCAGAAATTGTTTGGGTTCCCCCCTAGTTCTCAATTAATACTCTGTGTGCGAGAAATAGAGAGCATGAGTGCACGCATGCACGCATGTGCACACGCGCATGCACACACATATGTCAGTACTTCTTTGAACTTTGTATTTGCAGACATATTCCACCTTTTTGCCTAGCCCTGTCTTTGTGCTTTTGACAACAGAAGAAAGGTAGCAAGTGGTGCCTTTCAAGACATGGGGATGAATGATGGGGACAATTTCAGTAGTTTTATTAGTGGTCCTCCTCCCCTACTGTTAAAGGCACAGGAGCAGCACCAGTAAATAGGTGGTAACCCTTTCCAAACCCTTTCCAGACAAAGACCCTTGCTACAGAGGACACAATGCATTCCTTAAATGTTTTCCTATTGCCACCCCAAGCTCTTTCCCACCCCATAGAGTTGCCAGCTGGCCAAGGGGAAACAAAGGAGAGGAGAGCTGGTCTTGTGGTAGCAAGCATGACTTGTCCCCATAGCTAAGCAGGGTCTGCCCTGGTTGCATATGAATGGGAGACTTGATGTGTGAGCACTGCAAGATATTCCCCTCAGGGGATGAAGCTGCTCTGGGAAGAGCAGAAGGTTTCAAGTTCCCTCCCTGGCTTCTCCAAGATAGGGCTGAGAGAGATTCCTGCCTGCAACCTTGGAGAAGCCGCTGCCAGTCTGTGAAGACAATACTGAGCTAGATAGACCAATGGTCTGACTCAGTATATGACAGTTTCCTATGTTCCTATGTTCCTAAAGGCCTGACTTGCTCTTGTGTCTTTAGCAGAGGCTCATTTCTTGATGTTCTCTGATGACGTTTCTTGATGTTCTCTGATGTTCATTTCTTGGTTAGGTAATTTTCACTAGGCACCAATATCACAGTTTCAAATAAGCTTGCTTCATTCATTGCTAGCAATAAGCTCCTTCTTTGTGTGGCCGGCCCCCTTCTGGCAAATTCCATCCCCTTATATACTGAGCCACAAACACATTCCACACCTGCGCATTGTATACCATCCAAAGCACTTCTGTTTAACTCTAAAGTTTCTGATCTTGCTCCCATGTGTGATATTTCTGAAGAGCTCTGTCTCCCGGCTTCCCCTCCCCTAACAGAGACATTCCTCAAGCGAAATATCCTCAAGGAAAGTGCCATCTATAGCTAGCTAAGTGCTCGCTGCTCAAGCAAGTTGAAAATAACTTCCAACAATGGGCAGGAATTAGAAGGTAAAACATCTAAATCTAATAAATGTTATCACCTGCTAATTACTGCAGAGCAAACTCCTTATACAGGGGCAACTAAAAGTTGCAGACTGAGCAATAAAAGAGTGAGAAAAGCTCATCTGACTGCTGAGGTATAGTTCAGTTGTTACTGTAGGGGATGTGCTGGAGAGGGATTCAGTGCACAGTTTCTGGAAGCAACAAAGAATGAAGTAAACAGTGAAATTTAAAACAGCACCGCTAGGCACAGGGTGGGGTGGATTTGTTTCTGCTTGGCAAAAATGTTATTGGCGTGAAATAGGATAAGCACATCCTATTTCCCAGACCACAAGTATGCGTTCTATGTTGCAAAAGACATGCTGCAACAATTGTGATTGCTGAGGAATAAATCACAGTAGAGTGGTAACTTTGGTTAGTGACTTTGGGTTAACACTCTCGACATGTAGTCTGCAACGTTACTTGTGATTCAGTTATGACTGTATCGCAGGCCTGCTCAACATAAGGCCCAGGGGCCAGTTCCGGCCCACGGGGAATTTTTGCTGGCCCCAGGGGTTCTGCGGTGCCAGAGGTGAGGTGCAAAATGCTGCCTTGCTCCATGGCCCTGGTGGGGGCCAGCCCCCTCTCAAAATTAAGCTTTGAATGTACATGAGGGGCAGGGAGGAGGAAAGGTGGCTAGCAGCCTTCTCTCCTTTCCTCATGCTGTGGTTAACTAATAATTGCTTTCATTTACATTTAATAATTAATTTTAATGTAATCATTCATGTGCTGAACATTTACTGGGGCCCACACACACCAAATCATGGTTGGTTCTGGCCCACTGGAATATCTGAGTTGTGTGCACCCCTGCTGTATAGTCTCGTCTGCATAAATTGCAGCATCTTTTAAGGCCCTCAGATCCTGAGTTGGAAATCCACTGAAGTGGAAAAGTTCCCAGTATCTTTAATGGTTTTGGGATTTGTTTGTGTGTTTCAAAATGTGCAAACAATTTTTCTTTTTTATCAGAAGTATCTGATTTTCTTAACATGCTAAAGCTTTTTACTTACATTTAATACAATAGAATATGGAGAAAAAGAAACGAATGGAGTGTGATTGAACTGATGTTTACTCAGAATAAAAATCCGACTAAATTCAGTAGGATTTGCTACCTAATGGGTGGATTTCAGATTGCAGCTTTGGGATAATATTTATTTATTTATTTATTGCATTTTATATCCTGCTTTTCCTCCAAGAAGCCCAGAGCGGGGTACTACATACTTAGGTTTCTCCTCACAACAACCTAGTGAAGTATATTAGGCTTATAGAGAAGTGACTGGCCCAAAGTCAACCAGCTAGTTTTATAGCTGAATGGGGATTTGAACTCAGGTCTCCCCGGTTGTAGTCCAGCACTCTAACCACTATACCACACTGACTCTCTATAGAGTTTGGCTTATATTCCACATATATACAAATTATATTCCACATATATTCAAGCTTATTAACTAGTCCATCAATACATTTACACAAAATTGTATACCAGAACTGATTGAATGCAAACAACCATTTACCAAAAGGTAAGGAATAGTTACAAATATGTGCATGCTATTGCTTTGAAAGTGAGTCATCCCTAACATCCTGCCACTGGTGAGGAGTTTCCTCTGCTGTAGTTTTGATTGCATACAAATATGTGATAAAGTTTTCATTACTTGACGAGACATTATAGACTCCTTAGACCACAGCACTTGAAGGTGAGTTTTCTTACCCAGGTAGTTTGGTGATCAATATTGTCGTCCCAAATGATAAAGAGGATTCTACCACACATCATGCAATGTGTGATTAATCCTCATCTGGATTTTGGGGTTTCTGCCCCCAGCTGTGGAGCACTTTTTTTTTTTTTACCCACCCACCCCCCGTTACCGGGGAAAGCCACCACCGCCTCCCATTCTCCTCCGGCTGCTCCAGCCAGAACTGGAGGAGGGAGAGGCCCGGGCAGGGAGGGAGGAGGCAGTGGTAACCCGGCCAGGGAGAGGAGGAAAGATCCAATCTTCCTGGCTGGGGAGGGGGGTAAAATGGGGTGGCGGGGCACAGCAGAGACTGTGCACCATAGAGGGAACAGTGCTGCAGACAATCTGTCAGTCCTTGCTGGGCGCACTCTTCATGCGCTCAGATAATCCTTTGCTGGCCCAGGCAGCGCAGAGGATCGGGGGGGGGGACACGTGTCATCCTGGCCCCCAGAAATCTCATAATGCATCAGACAAGTGTGTGGTGCATTGTGGGTATCCCAGCAGCAACGGGCAGGCACCTATCGCTGCTACAGCACCAGCTGAAAGTATTCTCCACAGGAATACATAGAGGATCTTCCTTAAGGCATTTTCACAGAGAAGATGCCTTCTGTCCCAGGAAGTACATGTCTTCTTTGCTGCCCCAGGTCATCCTCACACTAACAACCAGAAGCCTGCCACAGAGAATCTGCAGAGTGTATGCTCGTCCAGTGTTGTCAGGAGTGGGAATTGTGGGGGTGTTGGGTGGGCTGCAGGAAGGACAGGTGTCTAGTGCCCATGATCCATGTGGCTCTTGATACACGAATGCCTTTCCTCCACAAGGCACAAACTCATGGTCATCCTGTGGTCTTCAGCACAAACCTTCTCCCCTGTTCTCTCACACAAACAATACGATGTGGCAATTTTCCCCACAGAGCAGAGGCTTTTATTTTTTCCAGCTCACCCAAAATCTTGTCACCTTTGCAAGAAATGAAAAGGAAGCACAACCACAGCAGGTTGCGGCAAGCTGTAGCCTGTAAGGTATTAACTGAGGGTTATGAAACTGCATCCAGATGGGACTTTCCAAAAAATATAAGCAATGCTCCAAATAATATATTACCAGAAAAAGGTGGAACATGGTACAGCTATTGCCACAAACCAACAAGATACACATCCCCTTGTGGAAGCAAGCGTTAATCATCACTTTGCTAAGCTGGGTTTGCCTTGGTTTGCATTTGGATGACTACATGTGAGCACTGCCTGTGGTAAAGTAACCCCTTAGGGGATGGAACCACAGCTCAGTGGTAGCGCAGCTGCTTGGATGCAGAAGGGCTCAGATTCCATCTCTGACCTCTCCAGGTAGGGCTGGGAGAGACTCCTGCCTGCAACCTTGGAGAAGCCGCTGCCAGTCCGTGTACACAATACTGAGGTAGATGGGCCAATGGCATGACTCAGTATATGGCAGCTTCCTATGTATCCTATGAATTCTGCACACAATCTGACTTCATCAGTGTCAGATTTACAATGCACCCACTTGTGCAATGGTGTGGACCCCCTCCAAATGCTGCTGTCTGGCTGCTGCTCTGAGAGGCTTCTGCTGAAAGGTGCTGAACTGCTGTGTGAGAATTGTCCAAGATGAGTGTTGAGAGACTAGCCCTATTCAGACCTTTGTATTGTTCCTGTGTTCAGGTGTCTGTACACGTGTATGTCATTGTTCCCTCTAAGCTGTGCGTGCGCACGCTCACAGGTTTTCTGATGTCCACTCAGTTAATTTTAGATCCTGCTCAGGTTGAATTAAGAAGGCCCCACTCACTCTGAATGCATGTGTGCACATAGTGCCTTCATATTGCTGCCCAGAACAAAACTCATTCTGCACAGAGATGAAAAACTGGTGTACATATTTCTGTGTGAATGACTGTACCTGAGTTTATTTTAATAGTGAATCTGTGTACCAGCTCCTCAAATGCATGATAGAGGTAGTATTGAGGGGTGTGAGGAGAAACATTAAAGTCCTCACACTGCAGAGTATGCTCTGGTGGTGAAGAAGTTTAACCCAAGAGATTATGTGGAGACAGTAGGCTGAATTCAAAAAACAAATAAAGATTTATTAAAACATCACATATGGAGAGAGACATAGAAAACACACACAAACAGGTACTATGATGAGGAGAGGAGAGCTGCTCTTGTGGGAGCAAGCATGACTTGTCCCCTTAGCTAAGCAGAGTCCACCCTGGTTGCACATGAATGGGAGACTAGAAGTGTGAGCACTGTAAGATATTCTCCTGAGGGGATGGAACTGCTCTAGGAAGAGCAGAAGGTTTCAAGTTCCGTCCCTGGTTTTTCCAAGATAGGGCTGAGAGAGATTCCTGCCTGCAACCTTGGAAAAGCCGCTGCCAGTCTGAGCTAGACAATACTGAGCTAGATAGACCAATGGTCTGACTCAGTATGTGGCAGCCTCCTATGTTCCACCAGCCTTCGACAACTGAACAGTTCCAGCTGCCTCTAGAGCCAGCATAGCGTAGTGGTTAGAGTGTTGGACTAGGACCGGGAAGACCCGAGTTCCAATCCCCATTCAACTATGAAATTCACTGGGTGGCTCTGGGCCAGTCATGTATCTCTCAGACTCACCTACCTCACAGGGTTTTTGTGAGGATAAAAATAACCATGTACACTGCTCTGAGCTCCTTGGAGGAAGAGCGGGATATAAATGTAAAACATAAAGAAAAATAATAACTTCTCATGCCTCTAGTGGTCCTCAGCAGTTACTGCGGTGCTAAGAGTCAATGCTGTAGAATTCTCACTTCTAACACAGACAGGAGGTATACTGCTGTACCTGCATTCGCCATAAGATGTGAATAAATGTACCTGTGTGCAGAGCTGTACTGTGTACACTGTACACATATTGAATGGGTGTTGAACATAATGTGTGGATAGGGCTTTTGCCTCTCAGTTAAGCAACATGCTCTCGCCTCCCCTTTTCCTCCTCAAGAGGGTGTGTGTATGTGGAGGAGAATAAAGGTGCCTCAGGAGGAAGCTTGGCTTCTTATCTTATTCACTCCTCCTGGATGATTCTCTTCAAAGACACAATTGGTTGATAGATATGTAATCATGATAGCTGCTAATTTCTCCTTATGCTTATCACCATGTACTATTGATTATAGCATTATAATTATCTATATACCATTTTAGAAAGAGCTGGGAAGATTATCATTATTATGGACAGATAACTGGAGCACCTGTGGCCAGGCCTGGGGTGAGTCGCAGTATTAAAAAAGTTGAGGTGTTTAAAAACAGTGGTAGAAACAACCCTAAGGGGGCCAAAACTCACCCAAATTGCCTCCATGTTAATCAATGGAACAGAATGTTAATGTGCTTAGAGTGCAGCTTAACTGTCAGTATCTGGCCACCTGGCAGGGAAGTTCACAGTCTCCAACGGAGTTGCAGAAACAAGATACAAGATACGACTGGGACACAGTTCTTCTTATCGGGCTTGGCTGCAAGCTGTCGATATGGAAGTTGACAAACGTTGCTTTCCAGCAGTGAATAGAAAGCTGGTGACGCAATTTATAGCACAAGCTGAGAGCTCCCAGCTGGCAGGAATTCAAGGCTTATCGGCCCTCTGCAAGAGGCGTTTACTCCTCTTAATAGTCTCTAGCTGTGTTCTCCGTCTTGTAATTCTCCTCTGTTGTGGAGTCAGTGGAGGTTGCTTGCATAGATAGCTCCTCTTCTGATTGGTCCATCACGGTTTCTGCTGTCTCAGGTTGTTGTGCCTGCTCTAAATCATCTGCCTCAGCCGTTTCTTGGAAACTGACAGCAGGGCTCTGCCCCTCAGACACCCCGGGGCATCGGCTGGAATGTTGACAGCTTCCCCTTCCTCCTCACTGTCTGAGATCGAGGGTGTGACATTAACAGACAAGCAGGTGGGTGGAGCTAATGGAACTGTGGCAATGGGGGAGAAGGAGAGTTTGAACAAAATGAGCAGGAGAGTTTTCAGCTTTTTAAAATTATTATTTTTACATTTATATCCCGCTCTTCCTCCAAGGAGCCCAGAGCGGTGTACTACATACTTGAGTTTCTTTTTCACAACAACCCTGTGAAGTAGGTTAGGCTGAGAGAGAAGTGACTGGCCCAGAGTCACCTAGCTAGTTTCATGGCTGAATGGGGATTTGAACTTGGGTCTCCCTGGTCCTAGTCCAGCACTCTAACAACTACACCACGCTGGCTCTTTCCCCGGTCCTAGTCCATCCCCGGTCCTAGTCCACAAGCTCTTCTCCTTCTGAGGAGGAAGCTGTCTGATAGTCTCTACACATCACCTGTAAGGTAACCTCATTGTGTTTCCCAAGGGGAGGGTTGTCACAATTAATCTCTTGGTGTTATAAAGACATGCCCTCCTAGGTGCTGGTGGGTAAATTTTTAGGAAATTTCCTCATAAGAGCCAGCATGGTGTAGTGGTTAGAGTGCTGGACTAGGACCGGGGAGACGCGAGTTCAAATCCCCATTCAGCCATAAAACTAGCTGGGTGACTCTGGGCCAGTCACTTCTCTCTCAGCCTAACCTACTTCACAGGGTTGTTGTGAGGAGAAACCTAAGTATGTAGTACACCACTCTGGGCTCCTTGGAGGAAGAGTGGGATATAAATGCAAAATAATAATAATAATAATAACTCTTATGGGAATCCTCTGGAGGTTCAGATAACCACAAGAGAACTTAACAGAAGAAATGTGCCATAGCTCACTCTGTAGCAGCAACACAACACTAAAGAGCCTTGCTGCGTAATACTAACTCTTGAAGCTTTCGGGCTGGATGAAAAGGAAATGGGGCTGAACACCGGTGGCCCCCCCCCCAGCAAAACAAAACAAAAAAACAAATGGGGAGGTGGGAATGTGCATATGAAGTTAAAGGGATTCCTGTCTTTGTTGTTAGCTTTTGTTTTTTCACCAAGATTAGCCACAGGATCAGGTAGCACTTCCACATCAGGGATATAATGCAATCTTTTGCTGCAGGTCCCTACTTCTTGTTAATAATCAACAATTACATTCAAGTGGTTTTCATAGCAAAAGGAACAGTTGTATACCACCCAGAGACTTGCATTTTGGGCGGCATACAAATATGTTAAACAAACAAACAAATACTTGCAGAGTGGTTGCCAACTCTTACTGAAGCTCTTCCTTCCTGAACATTCTCTCCCCTGCCAAATTTTTTTTAACATCTCTCTAGGCTTGCTTTCTACATTCAGTGGAGGCCAGAGATGCAGCTAAATAATTTTGGAGGCTGCAGCTAGTGGGTCACTGGGGCCTCCCTTGCAAAACAAGCATCCTCCCCCACTTCTTTATACACACACACACCTCATGGTTTCACACAGCTTCCCATTGGTGCAGGCAGGCAGGCACAGGAAGGCAGGCACAGAGGCAGCAGCACTCAGAACGCTCTGCCTCAGCCAGCTCTCCCCACCTGCTGAACAACTGAAGGGCCCATGCATCTTCTTGATCATTCATCATAAACCCACTGGTGTGGGCTTGAGTGCATTTTGAGAGGGGGGAAAGCTAAGCAACACCTCAAAGAATCTATACACCTTCTTGATCATTCAGCACAAATCCACAGGTCCGGGCCAGAGAACATTTGCAAACAAACAAACAAACAAACAAACAAACAAACACAAATAAAAGACAACTCACCTCCAATGGATTCTTGTTACTGGCTCTGCGGAGGGGGCAGACACAGGCTCAGCAACCAGTAGGTGGTAGCTGCAGGGTTGGGGCAGCTCAGAAGGTGTGCACAGAGCTCTGGTGGGCAGCCAGTGCGGGCCACTCTGCCTCCTTTCTTCACTGCTGCGCCTACAGGCAGCCTGCCAGGCAGTCCACACTAGAGAGGTTGCCTGCTGGTTGCCTGCTGGTCTGGGAGCAAGAGGAAGCAACAAGCTTGTATTTCTCTCCTAAAGAAGACATCAAGCGAGGGAACACAGCAAAGAAATAATAAATAAATAAATAAATAAATAAATCGCCAAAAAAAACAAGAGGGGAAGGAGAAACTAAGTCTGTTAAGGCTGGAGATTTTCTAGGGTTTGTTTTCTGGCTGGATAGAAGTGTTTGTGTCTTTGACCGAAGAGCAGCCTGAGCGGGGGATTCCCTTCCCTCCAAGTGAGTGCCTGCCTCCGCTTGTGGGAGGGGTCACATTCCTGAGCACAGTCAGTTTGTTTGCGGGGTCTTGAATACAAGGGTGAAGGCTCAAGAGTATAGTGGGGGATCCAGGGGCGTAGCTGGGGAGAGGGGGCCGTGTTCATCCCTCTCGCTGGTGGCCCCCCAGAGTGAGGGAGATAATGAAGAAAATAGGGAGGGGTGGACCTGGAGGGCCCTCAGGAGCTGAACCCTTTGAACCCTTTTGCTCAATTATAGCTACGCCCCTGGGGGGAGCCTGAAACAAGTCCGCTTGATCACAAGGAGCCCAGTGGGAAGAGAAGGTAAGTACTACTCCCTCCTTTATATTCTTGAGAAAGGAAGTTTGAACATTTAAACAACACCAATACAGCTAAGACCGAACTTGCTAATAAACTATCTACAAATACTGTGAACAGCCAACAAACCCGGTTATGAAGATAGAAAGCCAGCAGGAGAGGAGGCATTTCCCAGTGTATTGCACAGAGTGTCACATGTATGACTATTTGCCCCATAGGCAGAAGTCATGGGTGTGTGCTCAGTGCAAGGAGCTCCTGGCTCTCAAGGAACAAGTTCGTTCCCTTGAGACCAAGGTGGCGGATCTGGAGAAGCTCAGAGAGACAGAGAGGCATGTGGACGAGACCTTCAGGGATATAATAGAGGCATCCCACTCCAGGGCTGGTAGCCACCTCGGTCTTGAGGGAACGAAGAATTCCACAAGTTGATTATGCATTGTGTGAAAAAGTACCTCTGTATTTTTTGTGAGGCAAGATTTACCTTTGCAGAAGTCATGCTGGTTCTCTCCCAGCAGGGACTGTTCTATGTGCTTTACAATTTTATCCTCAAAACGCTGACAGTGACCAGAGTTGCAGAAGGAAATCAGGGAGGCATCAAGGAGAGGCAGGACAGTAATAATGGGTGACTTCAATTACTCACACATAGACTGGGTAAATTCACAGTCAGGTAATGACAAAGAGGTCAAATTTCTAGATATGCTGTGTGACTGTGCCCTAGAATAGTTGGTCTTGGAACCAACCAGTGAAGGCGACCTTGGATTTAATCCTGAGTGGCACCCAGGACCTGGTGCAGGTTGTCAGTGTCATCAACCCTTTAGGGAACAGTGACCATAGTGTGATCCAATTCAGCATACACGCGGGGAGAGAATCACCAAGGAAGTCTAACACAGACACTTTGAATTTCAGAAGAGGAAACTTCTCCAAAAGGAGGAGCATGGTGAAAAGAAAACTGAAAGGGGAAATCAGGAGAGACACTTCACTCCAGAATGCCTGGAGTTTACTGAAAACCACAATACTAGAAGCCCAGTTAGAATGTATACCAAAGGAGGAATGTATACCAAAAAGGAGGAAAGGTACCACTAAGTCCAGGAGGATGCCAGCATGGCTGATAGGTAAAGTCAAGGAAGCCATAAAGGAGAAGAAGACTTCCTTCCGAAATTGGAAGGCCTGCCCAAATGAAGAGCACAGAAAGGAACATAAACTCTGGCAAAAGAAATGCAAGGTGACAGTAAGAGAGGTGAAAAAGAGTTTGAGGAACATTTAGCTGAAAGCATCAAGGGGAATAACAAAAACATCATCAAAATATATCATCAGAAGTAGGAAACCTGCCAGGGAGGCGGTTGGACCATTAGACAATGGATGAGTGAAAGGGATTATTAAGGAGGATATGGAGGTTGCAGAGAAGCTAAATGAATTCTTTGCATCTGTCTTCATGGCAGAAGATACCAAGCATATACCTGTTCTTGAACCAGGCTTTTCAGGGACGGAGGCTAAAGAACTGAGTCAGATAGAAGTGATAAGAGTTGATGTTCTAAACTGTCAGGAAAAATTGAAGACTAGTAAATCTCCAAGGCCAGACAGCATCCATCCAAGAGTCCTTAAAGAACTCAAGTGTGAAATTGCTGACCTCCTTGCTAAAATATATAACTTATCCCTACAATCAAGCACTGTACCAGAGGACTGGAAAGTAGCAAATATAACACCGGTTTTCAAAAAGAGACCCAGGGGCGATTCGGGAAATTATGGGCCGGTTAGCTTAACATCTGTTCCAGGCAAATTGGTGGAAAGTATTCTCAAGGATAAAATTGTAAAGCACATAGAAGAACAGGCCCTGCTGGGGAAGAATCAGCATGGCTTCTGCAAAGGTAAACCTTGCCTCACAAACCTTTTGGAGTTCTTTGAGAGTGTCAACAAGTGTGTGGATAAAGGTGATCCAGCTGACATAGTGTACCTGGACTTTCAAACAGCTTTTGACAAAGTCCCTCATCAAAGACTTTTGAGGAAACTTAGCAGTCATGGGATAAGGGGACAAGTACATGTGTGGATTGCTAACTGGTTGAAGGACTGGAAACAGAGGGTAGGTATAAATTGAGAGTTTTCACAATGGAGAGAAGTAAGAAGTGGGATCCCCCAGGGATCTGTACTAGGACTGGTGCTTTTAAATTTATTCATAAATGATCTAGAAGTTGGGGTAAGCAGTGTGGTGGCCAAATTTGCAGATGATACCAAATGATTTAGGGTAGTGAAATCCAAAACAGATTGTGAGGAGCTCCAAAAGGATCTCTCCAAACTGGGGGAGTGGGCGACAAAAATGGCAAATGCAGTTCAATGCTGGCAAGTGTAAAGTGATGCACATTGGGACGAAAACCCCCAACTCCAAGTATATGCTGATGGAATTTGAGCTGTTGGTGACTGACCAAGACAGTTCATTGAAAATGTCAACTCAATGTGTGGCAGCTGTGAAAAAAAGGCCAATTCCATGCTAGGGATCATTAGGAAGAGGATTGAAAATAAAACTGCTAATATTATAATGCTATGGTGCAGCAAAACTATGGTGCAGCAACACTTGGAGTACTGCGTATAATTCTGGTCACCACATCTAAAGAAGGACATTGTAGAACTGAGAAAAGTGCAGAAGAGGGCAACCATGATGTTCAGGGGCCTAGAGCACCTTCCTTATGAGGCCAGACTACAACACCTGGGGCTGTTTAGTTTAGAAGAAAGACTCATGACTGTGGGGAGACATGATAGAGGTCTATAAAATCATGCATGGTGTGGACAAAGGGAATAGAGGGAAATTTTTCTCCATCTCACATAACACTAGAACCAGGGGTCGTCCCAAGAAATTGATTACCAAGAAATTTAGGACCAGCAAACGGAAGTACTTTTTCACACAACACATAATCAACTTGTGGAATTCTCTGCCACAAGATGTGGTGACAGCCCACAACCTGGATGGCTTTAAGAGGGCTTTGGATAACTTCATGGAGGAGAGGTCTATCAATGGCTACTAGTTGGAGGGCTGTGGGCCACCTCCAGACTTAGAGGCAGGATACCTGAATACCATTTGCAGGGGAGTAACAGCAAGAGAAAGGGCATGCCCTCAACTCCTGCCTGTGGGCTCCCAGCGGCATCTGGTGGGCCACTGTGCGAAACAGGATGTTGGCAAGATGGGCCTTGGGCCTGATCCAGCAGGGATGTTCAGGGAGGCTGGCAGAGAGGCCTCCATAAGCCCCACCCACTCAACAAACAGCTGATAGTCGTGTGGAGGAGCTATAGTGGGCAACCTGCCCCAGCGCACCGAGTGTCTTCCAGTTGCAAGTAAGCCTCCCAATCATACTGCCAGTTTGTGGGGCACAGAGGAGGCATCACATAGGGGCGTAGCAAGGTTGGAGTGGGCCCAGAGACAAGATTTTAAAATGCCCCCCCACACACTGAAGCTCAGCTCATGAAGTAAAGAAATCTTAAATGAGGCTGAATAGTGGTAACAAAAAGCAAAGTAAAACCTCTCTCTCTCTCTCTCTCTCTCTCTCTCTCTCTCTCTCTCTCTCTCTCTCTCTCTCCTATGTGCCACAATAGAACATCATCCTAAATTATTTTCTATAAGGTTTTGTAAATTGTGGACAATGCAAGTCATTTAATGGTACCAGAGAAAAACATGCTGTTCTGGTAGCTTCAGGTCTTAACACTCACATCAATTTTGGAGGATGAATACAACTGAAGAAAGCCTGGGCAGGTCCGCGGCTGGGGGGAGTCAGTCATGTGACTTGCCTCCGGGGGGGGGCAAAGCAGTGGGCCCCCAGACAACTGTCTCCCCTTGCCCAATTATAGTTACACCTCTGGCATCACAGACAGGAAAGAGGCTGCTCAGTCTCAGGGCTTCTTTCCAGTATCCTTTGTGATACAACATCGGATAGGATTCTGGATTTAACATGTTGCTTGCAAAGTCTTAAAAGTGTGAACTTCAGCTTCACTTTGAGAAGTTAATAACTTGTTGCTTGATGCAGTCTGGTTTGGAATGTGCTGGGCCCCTATGGAAGGTCGACTTGGAATCAGAGGGCTGAGAGCCAAGAAACTGATAAGAAGTTCTCCGGCCTGAAAGGGGAAGGAGGGTGCAAATGTGAAGGGCCTTTCTGACACCTCATCTAATTAATGGTGGCGGAGAAGACTGAATGTGTTGCTAAGATCACATTTAGCAGACCTCAGAATAATTAAGGGGATTGGGCTTTTCTGTGGTTTTTAGGGTGGTGAGATCTGGTCGAATCATTTTGGTACAAGATTGCTTAGCAATGTGTATTTTGCTCAGTATGCTTAGAAATAGGTAGTCTTTAATGTTTAAGAGTTAATAACATATGTGACCTAAACTTGCTTCCTTTTACTATCTCTGCCGTACTACAACCAGTCTCATAGGTGTGTAGTGCCGACTGCCGATCCTTGACGGGGTACAGGGGATTTACTGGTCCCTTAGACTTTATGACTCTCCTTTAAAACCAAACCCCTGTGAGCCTCCCAAAAGAAATTGCATGCAATACACTTGCTTGGAAGTAAACCTCATACAATAAAGGCCGTTCAGTCAGGGGGCCCGAAGTCACTCTCCAGCTTCCACAGCTGTGGCATCCTCACTGGAAAAGCCATTTCCGGTCCTTGCCCGTTGTATCTGTGTGTGAGTGATGGGCCAGAGAGCTGAGCTTGATATGCCAATTGCCGGGCTTAGATAGGTTCTTGGTTTTGGCTCCTGGCCACAGTCTCTGGAGATGATACTGTCCTTCAACAAGAGCCAGAGTGCTGAAGTCTGAGACCCCTGGGGTCCTTAAGAGGACTTTTAACTGGAGTGGATTGCACCCTAAGGAAACACCTGCTGCTTATTTTATATTCGGGGGGGGGGGGATAACATAGTATTGTGGTACCTTAAAGTGTAACACCTTTGTTGTAGCATAAGTGTTTGTGGACAATCCTCAGTTCAGTTGACCAGTATATATACACGGATAGATGTGTATTATACAGTATGTCCCAGCGAATGGGCGGTGTTAGCATTTGGTGGGAATGAAGCCTGAGCAGAAAACATTTCTGTTTAATCTGCCTATTTCTTTAAGACAGTAAAGAAGTGTTACTCTGATGGCTGGTGTTCTCTGTGCTCCCAGAACAGTTTAAAAAGAGAGAGAGAGAATGGATGATCGAACAGTAAATTATGGTGTTTAATAGCCATGAAATCAAGAGTTATAGTCTTGTATGTTGCAGTTTCCGGATCTGGACAGGTTCAACCAGGAGTAAGATTTTATATTTTGAAAAAAGTAGTTGTGAGGCACAAAGGAGGAATGGCTTAAACAATTTTTCTCACATTAGGATAACTTGCTATGAAGTTTAGGACAGGGTAGTTTAGGACATTTGATTTAAATCACATTGATTGAAATAATGATTTAAATCACTAGTCGGGACTTGGGAAAACTCAATTTTCACTGTTTACATTGTTGTTAGGAAGACTCAATTTAAGCATGGTTCCCCCCCCCCCCAAATGTGCGTAATTCTTGTTTTGTAATATAATCTTAATATTCCCCAGGGGAAAAATTATTTGCTTAAAATCACTCTTTTTATCCACTCTAGTTTGGGAACCTCTGAACTGGATAGGTCTAATCAGCGATTCCCTGCCTAATCTCTTTAAGAAGCATTGCTTTGCTCTGCTTTGCTTTTAGTCCACTGGAGTGTTTTGGATGATGGATGGAGCCTTACTGGTTAGCCACACAAATGCCAATTTTTGCCTGTAAATGAGATTAGCCTTCCCTGGCTCAGCAAGTTAATCTGATTTGCTTACTGTTTCCTGGATCCAATGATTTGCAGAGTTATCAAAGCATTTTTAATGACTACTTAGTCTCCATGGGTTTGCTGCTTTGTATAGATTTAAAAACCATTGTTTTGTATTTGTATAAATCAGACTCCATTATTGGCTAATTAGCAGTCTGTTTTATAAACCAGAAGAAATTAAAGAGAAAAACAACCTCTGGTGCCCTCTAGTGGAAAAAAAGGGCATTCTTTATCCAAAGCTGCTGACAAAGTTCATATAGTTTGCCGGAATAGAGAACTTTTTTGTAAACCTTCAAGCCATGTTAGAAGCAGCAGAACATGCTCCAATGGATGTGTGTGTGAGGCGGAAAGGAGTGGGGGGGAATCCTCCAGCTTTGCCAGTGAACATTTAATACTTCTGCTTGAGAAACAGAGCAGCACAATTTCTGCAAGAGCTGAAATCATCATCATTATCACCACCACCACCTTCCATTTCTTTCCCAACTTTCTACTGGGTAACTTTAACAAGGTGGACATAACAGAATATGAAAGCCATTCAAAGTGACTTTAACAAACTGGACATAACAGAATACAAAAACCAAACTGTCAAGGAACCACGTGCACGATGGGAGTCAGCCTCCAACATTTTGAAGCGAGAACATCATGTCTACAGTGCCTACCTGACCTGCCATTCATCAACCCCCTAATCCTGTCTAACATAGGAGAAACTTTGCACCCCGTGTACCTGGTGAGGATGGTAACTGAAAACTCTTTGGACTACTGATAGGTGCCCCACAGTTGCCTCTACCCATGGTGGGGCGGCGGGGGGGGGGGGCATCTCACCTCCTCATTGGCTGAGGAACTGTCAACCTAAGTCCTTGTGGCCTACCTCTGATTGGTGGAAGGGGCTCACCACCCTTCCAGGTGCTTTGCCTAAGAAACTCTTTAAAAGTTGTGTGTTGCCTTTGTTAAGTGTCAGCTAATTTCCATCTACTGGCTGGACAATTCTTCATCAAGATATGTGTTTTGCTTCAGACTTTGGGATGTGTTTGGAGTTAGAAATTACTTTTGCCTCCCCCACCCGCAAATGACGACCTGCTCCCGGTAGATTAATAAAGTAATTTTTTTTAGAGAGAACAATCTCACTTCTCATGTGCATTGCTCAGAGACTCTGGAGTTGCGGTTCCCCATGTGCTGCTGCCTACTTGGTTGAGCTACTTAGAGGGAAACTTAACTGAAGGGATTAACTAAGCCCGGCTCCCGCTCTGTGGAGACAGAAAGGATCCTCCAAAGTTTGGTTCAGATCCAAACTTGAGTTCTCTCTGAAAGCAGAGAGGTGGCAGCGACTCCTGGACACTGCACTGAAGCAGAGGTGAGTGAGTAAAACTGCCCAATCTCCTGTGGGTTCTTTTACAAACCAAAGCTAAAACCATAATGATACAATAGACTAGACACAGAGCTACTCAGCTTTGGCCCTCCTGCAGATGTTGGCTTACAACTCCCATAATTCCTGGCTATTGGCCATTGAGGCTGGGGATTATGGGAGTTGTAGTCCAAAAACAGCTGGGGGGCCTAAGTTGAGCAGGCTTGGACTAGAGTAACCAATCAGAACTAGGAATGTGCAGAACATTATGACAATGAATCATTTCGACTCAAAATGGGTCATTTTGAGTGTTTCGAGCTTGAAACAGAACACCCTTTAAATAAAGGGCCTTTTTTGAGCTCGGAGCAAAACCACCCCCATTTCAAAAGAAACATCTCAACATTCCGAGCACCATTTTGGAGGTCTGTTTTTCCCTTGCTGATTGGTATTCTGGCACTGGCTTTTGATTGGCTTGCAATCTCCTTGCTGCTTATCATACAAATCAAGTGTTATCATGGGCAACTGTGCCCCAACTGGTGGTGGGGAGGAAGGAACACAAAAGGAGGGAATTTCAAATTCAAAATGTATTTGAAGGGACTGGGAAGCAGAGAGAGAGAGAGAGAGAGAGAGAGAGAGAGAGAGTCATACTGTGCCTCGTATGAAGAAGAGGATACATCAGGACAGGCGGATGGAGGAAGGAAGGTTTGATTCTGTGGTTTTCTTTTCCCAGCACTGAGTATAATATGCTGGGCTGTTGCCGCTCTAACAATCTGGTTTTGCTGGATCTCAGATTGACAGAGGGAGAACTTGGGTGCTTGCCTTCCTTGAGTTGTGGTTTGTGAGATAGTGAGGCTGTTCACACACGCAGGCGAGGGCACACCAATTCTGGTGCTGCCCCTACACTAAGCCTGAGTTTTTAACCCAGCGTTTAGCCGCAGCAATTGCATCTGGGCGGTCACTGCTGGGTTCAAGAGCTCCCTCCTCCTGGCCCATCGACATTTCAGGCCGTGAGCTGGGGGGCGGGAGGAGCTGCCGCGCTGAGCACAGGACTCCCTGGGATGCGGGAGGGGGGAACAAGTCTCCCACTCCCAGCTCCTGCTGTCGCTGCGCTGCCACTCATGTGGGTGTGCGGCATAGGGGAGGGGAGTGCAGCCACTGCTCTTTTCCAGGGAAGACAGGCAAGTGTCTACTTTCCCTGCAGCATGCCCAGCAGCAGCTGTGAGGTCGTCTGAAAGACCTCAGTGTTGCGGCAAGAAATTGACAGCGGCAGCTCTGTGCGTGTGTAGAATTATGCTAGCTTTGTGATAGTAGTGATGCACAAAGTACTTGGCTAACTTGCAAGTTATAAAGATGCAGAAACAAGAAACAATATATTAATGTGTAATATTGAAATAACTGGCTGAACCGCAAGCTTTTAATGATCTGGAGATAAGAAGCAATATACCAATCTGTACTAGCTCATTTCTGTAACCCAGTGAGCCATGTGATCTTGACAAATTAGGATACTTAGGTAGTGCTTACAAATGGTATGTATGGAGGAACGCATGAGTGAGCGACATCAAGTATGTCCCAGCCCCACTCCCTCTCTAACACAGACAATGTTTGGAAAGACGCCAAGGGCCTGAAGAATCGGTGAAACCCAGGGAGGACTGCCGAAGACATTTGTAAAGGAGAAAGAACTGGGAAAGATAGGATGTGTACATCTTGTGATCACGGAGATGAAAGGGGACTGCAGATGTACCAACCGAGGTGGAAACTTCCCTTTATAAGTCAGGCAGGAAATCAGAAGACCCCTGAGAAGCACCACCACCCAGAGTGAGGCCTCCACGCTTCTTCCAACACCCCTTTCAAAGACTGATCATCTTTGGAGTGGGGCTGGTGAGTGTGTGTGTGTGTGTGTGTGTGTGTGTGTGTGAGAGAGAGAGAGAGAGAGAGAGAGAGAGTTAGGAGCTAGCTTGCTGTTTAACTGACTATAATAAACATGAATCATTGATTGACTAAAACCAGCTGGTGTCTGTGTCCGTTTTCCTGGGGCTACCTTGTTGTTGGGCCGTGCAGTGCTAAAGGACTTAGAGTAAATAAAGGTCCTACACGTGTGTGTTTGTGTGTGATATTTCTTGGTGATTGCTGTGATGAGCTCCATGTCTAGCCTTGACACTTAACTTGTGCTTCACTTACTGCTCTGCTCTGCTCTTCAGTCTTCATTGCAAGGTATACTCAGTCAAAATGTGGCTGAAGTTGCTCTAGTTGAACTCTAGTTATGGCTATGCTTGCTGCTAAGTAAGAGTTCTGCTGTAGCAGCTGATGCAGTGCTAGGCAGTAACATAAGGAGTCATAATTGTGTGTGTGAGAGCAACTTGTGGCAATAAAGTTACTGCAGTGCTGGCATAGGAACATAGGGAGCTGCCGTATACTGAGTCAGACCATTGGTCTAGCTAGCTCGGTATTGTCTACACAGACTGGCATTGGCTTCTCCAAGGTTGAAGGCAGGAATCTCTCTCAGCCCTATCTTTGGAGAAGCCAGGGAGGGAACTTGGAACCTTCTGCTCTTCCCAGAGTGGCTCCATCCCCTGAGAGGGAATATCTTGCAGTGCTCACACATCAAGTCTCCCATTCAAATGCAACTAGGATGGACTCTGCTTATCTAGGGGGACAAGTCATGCTTGCTACCACAAGACCAGCTCTCCTCAGGCACTTTGGCTGGCAGTGGATTCTGGGTTAGTGATGCTTTTTTGGCCATTTTTTGATTGTGTTTGAAATGTGTGTTCTGTGTTGGGAGAGACTGATTCCCTTCTACTGTGTGCGTCTAACCTCCAGTATTTTTCAAGGCAGTGTTGCAAAATGCATTGCAAATTGCAATGCAAAACTTGTGTGCAGTCTATCTGGTGAGTACAGCTTGTTCTGGCCATAGGGATCAATGGGGAAACTCCAAACACCCCATTGTTCCCCATGGGTAGTTCCTAAGGACACCAAAGTGGGTTGAGTGGCTGGGCATGATGGGTGCTACCTACTGTCCAACACACAAAAGAAATGGGCAAGCGAGTGATTTTTAACAAATTTTTAACCTTTCTCCCAAATCCCACTAGAATCCTATGTGATGTTTCAAGTTTCAAGTTTCCCCATTGTTTCATATGGCCGAAACACTCAAACATTCACGTTTGTTCTGTCAAAACAGCCTGCTTGATTGCTGTTTTGATGGAACATTCTGGCTGTTTTGCATTTTGTTTCGAGCTTGAAACAGAACACAAAATCATTTTCATGAACATCCCTAATTAGAACGAATAATTATAAACAATAGCAAAGTTCTCACTTGGGAAAGCCCTGCCTAAATAAGACTGTCTTCATCACCTGCTTAAAAACAGCAGTGATGGAGTCTAGTGTCCCTCCCTTGGAAGGCATTCCAAATCCTTGTGATACAGCTGAAAAAACCCTCTCCCTGGTATTTCCCCACCATATTTCAGATAGCAGAGAGACCCAAAGCAAGGCCTGCATAGAGGAGCAAAATTCTCGGATAGGCTTACATGGAATGGGAGGAGATTACTGAGGTCTTCTGGTCCCAGGTCTTTGTTTTCTCATCTGCCTTATCTGAACAGTGATCCGTCCACACAGCCTAGGGGTGTGCGAGCCGACTGGAATTTAGCTGGGCTTGAAGGTTTTGAGCCAGCTCGGCTTGAAGGCTGATGCCCAAACTGGACCTCTGTGTGTGTGTGTGTGTGTTGTGTGTGTGTGTGTGAGAGAGAGAGAGAGAGAGAGAAAGGTAGTCTTTACCTTTAAAAACAAGCTGCTGCCACCACCAGCAGGGATGGCGGCAGCAGCAGTGGCAGGGGGCAGCAGAGGTGGGGACTCCTCTCCCCCCACCCCCCAGCTTCCTGAATGACAAGCCAGGCAGGTTGTGGCCTGTTTTGGGCCTCTGCACACGCATGGCCCCATTAGAGTGATAGCGTGTGCGTAGAGGCCATTTGCATCACCACTGAAATGGGCCGCAGCTTGACCGGCCTGTCATTTGGGAGGAGGGGGGAGATGGGGGTGGAGGAGCCCCCTGCTGCCACCACTACCTGTCGTTGCCACTGCCCACTGCCTCTGCAGCCAGTGGCGGCTTGTTTTCAAAGGTAAAGAAAACTAATTTTTTTCTCGCCTCCTCCCCACATCACCGCATTTACTTTCAGTAAAGCCCTTTACTTGTAAAGGGGAAACCTTGCCGGATTCCTCTTCACAGGTATACCCCTCGAGCCAGCTCACAAGCCAGCTCAGGCAGCTCAATGGCCAGGATCCGAACTGGACCCGAGCCAAACCAGGAAAACTGGCTCCAGGCACATCCCTAACACAGCCTCTGCAAAGGCAGTTTGACTTTCCATCCAGTTCAGATGATTTTTCACAAGTGACACCCAGAACTCCTTTTTGTCACCAATGGTGTGTATGGATATACTTGTAAAGGGGAATCCGGCAAGGTTTCCTCTGTGTGTGTGTGTGTGTGTGTGTGTGTGTGTGTGTGTGTGATGCAATGCGCAAGCTATTTGTATTGGACTGAGAGTTCTGAGACACATGGGGGTTGAACAAGATGCACTTAAGAACTAGGATTGCCACCCCTCTTGACTTGGAAGAGGACCCCACCCCCAAAACATGGCCCACCCAGCTCCATTTAAGCCTGTGAATGTCTTTTTCTGCCATATGTGTATCTTGTAGGAAGGCCACATCTACAGTTTGTCTCTTTAAATACCTAAGAATTTGGGTTCTTTTTTGTGGTGTTCCTAGTCCCTTAACATTGAAGGTAATTAAATTCATATGTCCTGCCATGGACAGACATTGCCTGAGAATCTATAGCCCTAGCACTTAATATTCTAGACCCAGCTGGTCTCTTTCGCAGGCTCACTCTTCCCGAGCTTGGATTATTAAGGCCCATGTCCTGGAGTCCCACAGCTGACGCCAAAGGACAAGTATCATTCGGGTAGTTCCATTCCAGTGCATCAGTGGGCGGGGCTGGGGGGTGTCCTTGTATACCATCCAAAACAGGTCTTCAACAAAATTCAACATAAATATATTAGAAAACAGAATGAAAAACATGTGATTCGAGCTCCTGTAAAACACAATGTATGTCAGGTTAGCTGGTCTAGCATTTGTAGGAGTGAATGCAATGGTGAGAAAGGTGGTTATGAGACAGTAGAGTGGGGAAATGAAAAATAGCAAAAAGGAGAGAATTGGGGGATAGAAGCAAAATAAAAGTGAGGAAAACATTATTAAACTTTCCAGAAGGGCCAGCTATGGGGCAAATTCCCAGTTACCACCCACCCACCCCCATCTCACATCCAGTACAAAACTAACATACAACAACTCCAAACTTGGAATCAACTTCACCCTCCTAGTGATCTATAGCTCTTGCTTCCGCCCACTCGCTGCAAAGGCCAGTACATGGTAGTTATCCAGGAGTAGTCTCTGTTCTTGCCATCGTTGTTGAAAGGCCCGACAACAGCCGAATCTCCAGGGTTAGCGACTTGCGTCTTCACAGAAGCAGTCTCGGAAAGACCCCCACTCGACTGTACATGCGCACACGATGTCTAGATATTACCAACAGAACAAGTCTCTCCCCGCCCAGAGGTGAAAAACATAAGACCGAACATTATGCTCATGGCATGATATTGGTGGACCACTCCTGGGTATTCAGCAGCCCCTGACCTATTGAACATTCCATAAGCTCCCTTGGAGCCTCCAACACACGCCTGAACGGTACTCAAAGTTAGCACTTTAAGCCTAAGAGGGAGAAAGAAAAACCCACATCTCAAACTCAAGAAGAAATAGAACACATCAGACTCCTTGTAAAGAGAGAAAGGAAAATTTGCTTGCGAGAAACCCTATGTAAATAAGAGTCAGCCGTTTGCTTGCAAACTCCACAGGAAAGCTTCAGCTTGGGCCGGGTCGCTGTAGCGACGCATTCTGCCTTCCTGGATGTAGCAAAGAATGGCAGGGTATTTGAAAAAGCAGGTTACATTCTTTTCGCTAGCCCAAATCCTGCAGCGTTGAAATTTCTTCCTTTGATCCACGACTGCCTTTGGGAAGTCATGAACTAGATAGATCCGACCGTTATCTGGGCCCCATCAAAGAGAACCTTTCTCTCTGGCCCTTGCTAAGAGATCTTCTTTGGCTGTAAATCTCAGCAGTTTGAAAATGATGGCCCGAGGTGGAGCACCTACTGCTGGGGTGGACCCCAGGGCTCTATGAGCTCTCTCAATCTCAAGGCTGTAGTCATTGGGAAGGTCCAAGGCTTGACGTAGTAAAGTGGTGACAAAGTCAATCATGTTGCAGTCTCATGAGCCTTCTTTCACCCCCACTAAACGCAGACTATTTCTTTTGTTGCGACCCTCCAGATCAATCAGCTTATCTCTAAAAGATGCCAGTTCACGACTGGTTTGTAGGAGAGAGGCCTCCGTAATGGAGGCTCTCTCCTCTACTGCCAAGATGCATTCCTCAGTTTCTTGTACCCTGGAAGTGAGCTGTTCCATGGAGGTCCGGATTTCACCTTTCTCTGCCTTAATCGCCTCCTGACCCATTTTTATGCTTTTGGTGTCACTTGCCACTTCCTCAAGAAGGGAGAAGAGGGCTTTGGTATCTACCCCTTCCTCAGCCGTGCTGTCTGAGCTTGACATCTTGGGGACTGCTTGAGTCCCACTTTGGGGGACTCCTTTACGTTTACTTCTTGACCCCAGGTTGCCGCCCTCTTTCCTTCTGTCCTCTTCTTGCTCTGCTATTAAGAATGGCTGAGCGGAGGGTGCTGATAATTTATTGTAACCTGCTTTAGATATTTAAATTTGTAGATTAAGCCAATTCCTCCTCTGTAATTCTATATTGCCCACTTAAAACAATGGCAAATGATCTTTCTCTTTTTGTCCTCTTCCGTAGGGCTCTCACCTCTCAAGGAGTTATTCAGGAGAAAGAGCAAAGGCAGGGGAGGATCCCACCCCCCTCCAAAGACTAATTTTGAGACACCAAAGGAGCTTTACTTGATCTCCTCCACCTCAAATCCCACAACTGTTGTTCTGCCAAGTGGCGCAGCCCTCCTTCCTCCCAAGTATGCAGATCTGCACCTTCCCGCTCTCTCACAAACAGCCAGGGATGACAACCAACTCACTCAGGAGACAGAACAACAACAATGGCACCGATAACAGTCTCTGTGTCCCAGGAGATAAGGGGAGATAAGAAAGATTGGGCTGGAGAGGGAGGGAGAAGCGAGGAGGACCTGTTGCTCGATAGTCCCTTGTTTGAAGTCAAATACAGCAGGGGCAGGAGCTTCAGCAAGCCATCTGATATGCTAAATAGGAAGCTACAGATGTGAGCTTTCTCTGAAGGTGATAATCAGTACTTAACGAGCTCATTAAAGGACAGGATTTTTAGGATGCAGGTGGGGGCCCACGGAGCTCACTGGGATGCTGCCATTTCAGCTGGAAGAGCCCACCGGAAGTCCCATGATCTATTCTTAAAAGCCATGCCGGTGTAATATCACTTCGCCCTATTCATCAACGAGTCATACACTGTAGGGTTTTCTGACAGGCTAGTGAGTTATTCTCCCCTACCACATCAGATTTCAGTACTTCCTCCTCCTCTATGACTCGTTGATGTATAGGGTGAAGTGATACTACGGCTATGTATGCTGACCACTCAAAATGGCTTCTGCACATGCTCAGATGCCATTTCTGGGCAAATGCTGTCACAGGCTGCTTGGAGCAGGTAACTTCCCGTTCCCAAGCAAGAAGCAGCCCTGGCGTGTTTTTAAAGAACAAACCATGGGGCTGCTTAATATGAATAGTGCTGCGCTGGGATGACGGGGAGGAGGGGAGCAACAGAGGGGCAGGTAAGACCTCATAGAGCGGCCATTCACCCCCACTGGAATGATTCAGCTGGAGCAGAATCAAAGCTTTTCAGCACCTTGAAAAAGAGGCGCCGAAATGCTTTGTGTACATCCCTATTTTGTGCCATGGCTGTAAACATAGTAACTAGCCTCTCTTACACTACAAAGTGGTGTGGGTAGCATTTCTAAAAGTGCAAAAACCATTTGGATTTCGCCATGCGAATGAGAAAGACAACTGAATCATCTCTTCTTACAGGTACACCGACCTGAGCACACTGGCTGCATGAATGAGGATGGCCCATTCTGCTGAGATACTTTGGGGCCATTCACATGCTGGACGGGCAGGGGGGAAGGCTGGTCCAACTCACCTTCCTTCCAAACAAGTGCTGCAATGTTGCTGGGAGTGCGGACCGCACTCCCAGATGATCTGCACTGCATGGAGTAGTGCGGAGCTCCGGAGGCCGGGATTCCATGTGCAGGGCGTTGGGGGATTCCCCCAGGAGACAGGTGCTCTAGGCGCCCGCCTCTGTATCCGCTGGGGTTGAACGCAGCCCCAGCAAACACACCATCCTGGAGTCCAGGTTAAGGGCTTACTTGAGACTTTTACTCCAGCTAAGAGCAGGACTAAAAAGCTGGGCTTGGCGGTGCAGCCTACTGGGATCACGAGCAATCCCGGTGGTGGTTATTATTATTATTATTATTATTATTATTATTATTATTTTACATTTATATCCCGCTCTTCCTCCAAGGAGCCCAGAGCGGTGTACTACATA
Organism: Hemicordylus capensis; assembly: GCF_027244095.1. Taxonomy (NCBI): domain Eukaryota; kingdom Metazoa; phylum Chordata; class Lepidosauria; order Squamata; family Cordylidae; genus Hemicordylus; species Hemicordylus capensis. The sequence goes on along the minus strand of NC_069657.1, from coordinate 137,860,329 downwards.
CTTGAGTTTCTCTTTCACAACAACCCTGTAAAGTAGGTTAGGCTGAGAGAGAAGTGACTGGCCCAGAGTTACCCAGCTAGTTTCATGGCTGAATGGGGATTTGAACTCGGGTCTCCCCGCTCCTAGTCCAGCACTCTAACCACTATACCACGCTGGCTCTCTGGCTAGCCTGGGTTAGGGTGCACATGAGAACAGCCTCTATCTTGAACTATTTGGATATAGAGCCACCTAATGGCGCAGCGGGGAAGTGCTTGACTAACAGGTAGAAGGTTGCCGGTTCGAATCCTCGCTGGTATGTTTCACACCTATATCGGTGGCGCCAGGAGTCGAAATCGACTTGACGGCACACTTTACCTTACATATATACTTGTAGCTGCTAGAATGTTTCCAGTTCAGCTCTGATCTAGCAGGACAGAAAAGAATGGTGTGCAAACGGAACAGAGATTAAAAATATATATATGATGTTTACTACTTTGATTGATTGATTTGATTTATATACTGACCTTCAAAAAATGGCTCAGGGAGGTTTACATCAATTATTTACATTTAAAACATTTACATTTATGGTTTACATTTATTTTATTTTTATACCGCCTGATATGTACATCTCTAGGCAGTGTACAAAATTTAAAATATTTAAAACAGATTAAAATACATGAGACACAATAAAAACAGTTATTAAAACAAATTATTAAAATTAATTCAAAATAAAAGCCTGTGAGAACAGGTGAGTCTTGAGGGTCTCCCTGAAAACAAACAGAGAAGGAGATGCTCTTATTCCAGCAGGGAGCATATTCCAAAGCCCTGGGGCAGCCACAGAGAAAGCCCGGTCCTGAGTTGTCACCAAACAAGCTGGTGGCAACTGTAACTGGACCTCTCCAGAAGACTGTAAAAGGCGGGAGCGTTCATGACAAAGGAGGCGCTCTCTTAAATAACCTGGTCCCAAGCCATTAATGGCTTTATAGGTAATAACCAGCATTTTGCATTTCACCTGAAAACATATTGGCAACCAGTGCAGTTCTTTTAAAACCGGTTATGTGATCCCTTTGTGTTGTCCCAGAGACCAATCTGGCTGCCGCATTCTGTACCAATGATAGTTTCCAGACTATGTACAAAGGCAGTCCCACATAGAGTGCATTATAGTAGTCAATCCTGGAGGTCACCAGCATATGTACCACTATTTTAAGGCCATTTACTTCCAGAAATTGACATAGCTGACATATTGGCCAAAGCTGATGAAAAGCTCTCCTGGCCACTGCCTCAACCTGAGAAACCAGGGAGAGCTTTGGGTCCAGGAGCACTCCCAAGCCACATACCTGATCTTTCAGGGGGAGTGTAACCCCATCCAGAATGGGCAGATAACTCCCAGGTCCTGGCCCCACACAGGATCAGCAAAGTCACACTCCCTCTGTCGATAGCCAGTTGGAGATCATCCATCAGGCTGACCAAGGCAGTCTCAACCTCATAGCCCACAGGAAAGCCAGCTTTAAATGGGTCTAGATAATCTGCATAATTCAAAACTGCCTGGAGCTGAGAGGCCACCACCCACTCAATCACCTTGCCCAACCATGGAAGGTTACAAAGAGGGCTGTAAATACCTAACTCCAAGGGATCCAGTACAGCTTTCTTCAAAATCAAAAGTGGAATCTTTTCCTAGACAGCTCAGAGGTTAAAACTCTGAAGCTGTGTACAACAGGCATGTCCTGCAAAGTAACATAACATTGTTAAGAGGCAAAAATTGTGTGACAATTTAATGTAGGATATGCAGATTCATAAAGAGCAGAGGATCATAGATGATGGCCGAGTTGATACTATTTTTGGTTTTATTTAATACGGACTGTAGTACTGACCTTGAAATCTAATGAAAGGTGAAAAGGGCAAGAGATTTCCATGAAACTGGGAAGGGCCATATAGGCCATCCCACTTTGCATGCAGAAGGCCCTGGGTCCAGTCCCTGGCATCTTGAGGTAGAGCAGGGGGAGAAACCTGTCTGAAATCCTGGAGAGTTGCTGCTGCCAGCACCACCAATCAGTGTAGACAATACTAAGCTAGCTGGACCAGTGACCTTACTCTGGACAAGGCAGCTGATAAGGGAGGAGAGCTAGCAAACTTGAATTGTCCCCTTTGCTAAGCAGGGTCCACCCAAACTTGCATTTGAATGGGAGACTAAGAGGCTGTTCTCATGAGCTGCCTAGCTGCTCAGCTGCTGGTGTGGAGCACCAGGATCTGTGCGGACCCCAACACTCCCACCCAGCCTAACCCTGCTCCTAAGCCCAGCTATTAGCCGATGTTCAGGGAGCAAAGTTAAGGGATCTCTCCCTTAACCTGGTTGCTGGGCTTGTGTGTCTCGTCGGGCTCCATGGAGCCCAAGAAGACACAGCAGTGGGAGCCTAGGGCAGCCATCTGACGGGAAAGTCCCCTAAGAAACCACGCTTGTCATGTGGTGCCTTGTGGGATAATCAGAGGCCAGAAAATGAGTGCCAACCAGATCTGTGCCAGATCTGTGCTGCTCCTGGCAGTTCGGGTCATGTGGGCATGCAGCTCGTGCGCCAAAGGGACAAAGATTAACCCTCTGGGGGAAGGTAGGTTGAAACCTGCCTCCCCCCCCCGCAACCTGGCCGCCCACCTGTGTGGGCATGTAAATAGCCCCTACATGTAAACACTGTAAGATACTCCCCTTTGGGGATGGGTCCGTTCTGGGAAGAGCATCTGCGTGCTTGCATACAGAAGGTTCCAAATTCCCTCCCTGGCATCTCCAAGATAGGTCTGAGAGAGACTCCTGCCTGCAACCTGGGTAGACATTATTGAGCTGCCAGTCTGTGTAGAAATTATTGAGCTAGATGGACCAATATCTGACTTGGTAGAACTAGAAGGCAGCTTCCTATGTTCCTATTTGTCCATATCTGTCTTTGAATGGATAAAAGGTTCAAAGTATGTGCAGTTACTTCTAATGTCCAACAGATGGCACTAACATTCTATAACTCAGGAAGGAAGAACAAAAATGAAGTCTGCTAAAAGGGGTCTTTGCCCTATCTCCTTGGAGGGAAGACAAGAGACATAAAGGTCACACTTTTGTTGAGAAGGTTCAGACAGAACAGTTAACTCTTAATCCAGCTATTAACCCAAATGCCCTAACCACCCTTTCAGTGCAGGACAGTTTGTCCCAATAAGCACAAGGGTGGTGTCAGAGGCTACTCTCTTCCTTTGGAGAAATGTCATTTTAGTTTGAGTAATGGGAGAGAATTTTCTGCCCTCCATCACCTTTTGCCTGCCTGCCACACTCTCAGGCTGAATTTGGACATAACAGAGAGCCGAGGGTCCAAAGGATCAGCAGACTGCAGATAAGAGGGAGAACTTATCTCCTGCTAACTTGGCAAAGAGGCACCTTTTAACGTGGTGATTCTCTTTATTTAGCAGGGGGAGAGTAACTGGCCCTATCCACCTCCAGCACAGTACCTCCAGTGATTGTTGCTGGTGTCTATCTGATGTTTCTTTTTAGACTGTGAGCATTTTGGGGACAGGGAGCCATCTTACCTTATCTATCTATCTATCTATCTATCTATCTATCTATTTATTTATTATTTCTCTGTGTAAACCACCCTGAGCCATTTTTGAAAGGGCTGTATAGAAATCAAATTATTATTATTTCTTGTTTACACAGTCAGACAGGTGTTATTGACTGGTTTGTTTTATCCAGACATCGAGTCCTTCCCAAGGACCTGGGATGCCAGAATTTTATTGTCAATAGTTATAGATATCGTCGCAGAATATAGGCTGTTCCCAGTAAAGCTGCTTTTTGTAATTGGCTGATGGTGATTTCTGTGGCCCCTATGGTGTTGAGGTGCTCTTCAAGGTCTTTTGGGACTGCACCCAGGGCGCCAATTACCACTGGGATTATTTTGGTCTTTTTCTGACACAGCCTTTCTATTTCAATTTGTAGATCTTTGTATTTGGTGATTTTTTCTATTTCTTTTTCTTCTATTCTGCTATCCCCTGGCATTGCTATGTCGATTATTTTGACTTGTTTTTCTTTCTTCTCGACTACAGTTATATCTGGTGTATTGTGTGGCAGATGTTTGTCTGTTTGTAGTCGGAAGTCCCATAATATTTTTACATCTTCATTTTCTTCAACTTTTTCAATTTGATGGTCCCACCAATTCTTGGCTACAAGTAGCTTGTATTTTTTGCAGATGTTCCAGTGTATCATACCTGCTACCTTGTCATGCCTTTGTTTGTAGTCAGTCTGTGCGATCTTCTTACAACAGCTGATCAGGTGGTCCACTGTTTCATCTGCTTCTTTACAAAGGCGGCACTTGCTGTTTGTGGTGGATTTTTCTACTTTTGCTCTTATTGCATTTGTTCTTAGTGCCTGTTCTTGTGCAGCCAGTATTAAAGCCTCTGTTTCTTTCTTCAAGTTGCCATTCTTAAGCCATTGCCAGGTCTTGGTGATGTCTGATTTTCCACTTATATAGTGTAAATATTGACCATGCAGGGGCTTATTTCTCCATTTTCCGGCCCGGTTCTTGACTTGTTCTTTCTTGTAGGCCTGTTTTGTTTCATTGGTGTTGAATAGTTTCGCGTTCTTGACCATTTGAAGTGCATCTTCTTCATTGTCCCTTACATATCCTTCAAGGCCTCTTTTCTCCTCCTCTACTGTTTGATGGACTTGCAGCATTCCTCTTCCACCTGAGCTGCGAGGGAGGTAGAGCCTATCTACATCACTGCGGGGGTGCAGAGCATGATTGATGGTCATGATTTTCCTGGTCTTACGATCTAGCGTCTCTAGCTCTGCCTGGGTCCAGTCTATTATTCCTGCAGTGTATCTAATAACAGGTATAGCCCAGGTGTTTATGGCTTTTATGATGTTCCCGCCATTGAGTTTGGACTTGAGGATTTTTCTAACTCTCCTGATGTATTCACTTCCAATTTTTCTTTTAACTTCAGTGTGTGCAATGTTATCAGCCTGGAGAATGCCCAAGTATTTGTAATGTTCTTTCTCTTCCAGGTTCTTGATCTTGCTTCCATTGGGAAGTTCCATTCCTTCTGTTTTTGTTATTTTCCCTCTGTTCATTATTAATGCAGCACACTTGTCTAGTCCAAACTCCATTGCTATATCGCTACTGAATATACGGACAGTGTTTAGCAGTGATTCGATTTCTGACTGGGACTTTCCATACAACTTCAGATCGTCCATGTACAGCAGATGGTTGATTTGACTTGATGTTTTAGATGTTTGGTATCCGAGGCTTGTTTTGTTTAGTATTTGTGAAAGTGGGGTCATGGCGATTACAAACAATAGAGGGGATAGTGAGTCCCCTTGGAAAATGCCTCTTCTAATGCTAACCTGTCCAAGTGTCTCGCCATTGATTGTTAACTGTGTACTCCACATGCTCATTGCTTTTTAAAGAAATATCTGAATGTTTTTGCTGACACCACTTGTTTCTAAACATTTTAGTATCCATGTGTGAGGCAATGAATCGAAGGCTTTTTTGTAGTCAATCCATGCAACACTTAGATTGGTTTTTCTTCTCTTGCAGTTTTCTAAAATCATTTTGTCAATCAGCAGCTGGTCTTTTGTGCCTCTGGTGTTTGGGCAATTTCCTTTCTGTTCAACTGGAAGCTGTTTGTTAGTTAATAAGTGTTGCATCACTTCATCTGCTATTATTCCAGTTAATAATTTGAACATGGTTGGCAGGCAGGTTATCGGTCTATAATTACTTGGAACTGCACCTTTTGCTGGGTCTTTCATAATGAGATGAGTTTTCCCAGTTGTTAGCCATTGTTCAATATCACCGCCTTTCATAATGTGATTGAACTGTTTTGATAGTTGTTTATGAAGGCTTGCTAGGTGTTTAAGCCAGAAGCCATGAAGTTCATCGTCGCCTGGCACAGTCCAATTTTTAATTTTCTTTGCTCTTTCACTTATTAATTCTGGTGTTATTATTAGATCTTGCATTTGTTGGTTACATTTTTTGATCTCTTTCATCCAGCCTGCTTTTTTATTATAATCTATTGGATTGTCCCATAATTTCCCCCAGAATTGCACTGTTTCTTCTTTATTTTGTGTTTCTACGTTTCTTGCAGTTTCTCCTTCTATGCTTTGGTAGAAACGTCTCTGATTTGACTGGAATTGGAGATTCTGCCTGTGTTGTGTAATTCTGGCTTCATATCTGCTAATCTTCTTTGACACTGCTGTTATTTGCTGCTTTATTATTTCCAGGACTTCTCTAATTTTCCTTGAATCTAGCTCGTATTTTTGGATCAGATACTGTTTGGTGTTTTCATTCTTCAGCTTCTTGTCTTTCATATCTTTCAATTTACTAGCATCTGATCTAAGCCTGGAGATTTTATTTTCTAATCGAATCTTCCATTTAGGTGATGTACTGCTTTCTTTTTTGACAGGTCCACTGATCTTATATCCGAGCTCTTGTGTTGTTATTGTTGCTGCACTGTAAATTAGTTGGTTTGTTTCTTGCAAATTATTGGTGGTTGTTTCTGCAAGTGCAGCATTGACATCTTTTAATACCTGAGCAAGTTGTTTTTTGGCAACTGTTTTTAGAGCTGGAAGTCGAACCCTGGTGGTTGTTTGGTTCATGTGCTCAGTTATTTTTTGCTTTAGTTCTTGTTGCTTTTCTGTTAAACAGCATTTGGGTTTTTGAGGTGAAGGCAAAGGGGAGGTTGCCTGGTTTTGATTTTGAAACAGTTCAGCAACGGTGGTATCCTCTATTTCCAACACCACCTCCATCTGCGCCTGAGCAACTGCTTCAGTTGGTAGTAATTCTTCTTCCATATCTTGAGCCTGTGTTGCTCTTTGCAGTTCTTCCAGCTCAACTCCTGTGAATACTTTATTTCTTATTATGAATCTTCTCTGGTCTGCTAGCCTTTGTTCTGTTATTTCTGTATCTGGATGCTTCTCTTTCCAAATTTGGTACATTCTTTTTAAATAACCTCTTCTAGTTGGACTAGACTAGTAATAGCAGATCATTATTTCCTTGTTGGAATTTTTCGTATATTTTTCCGGTTAAGCGACGTTTCTTCCAGTAAGCCTGCAGTCTCCAGCCCTGGTTGCTCAACTGAAGATCCTGAGTCCTGTAGCCCACTTGCCACCAGATGTCCAGGGACTATAGCACCTGGCGCGGTCCTTGTTGACCCGGGCGACGACCGATTCGGTATAGATTTATTAAAGTTACGTCTCACCATATTGTTGATGGGAGAGGCACTCTTTGTCTGGCTCCTCTGGTGAGACCTGTCCAGTATGGTTGGACCTCTGGCATAGCTCTCACCTTCATCAGAGCACACAAGCCCCACAACCACGTCAAGGTAGTGCCTCACTGGGGGGCAAATTATTTATTATTATTAATAATAATAATAATAATAATAATAATAATAACTGGCTGCCAGGCTTCCTCCTTTGATTGATGGACAGCCACAGCAGCCAGTCAAGATGGAGAGAGGGAGGAGCTTTCTTCCCTCAACTCCAGTCCCTGGGAAGGCTGCCTCCATTACTGAATTTGGACATAATGGAGGCAGCCGCAAACCTCACATCAAACCAAAGGTTCAAATTAGAGTTTGGTGAGTGAACTCTCGGGTTGAGTTAGGGTCCAAACTGTGTTTTCCCGCATTCGGACTTTCAGGTTTGGGGACCTCTGGCTGCTCTGCCTCTGGTTCCCCGTTATGTCCAAATCCGGCATTAGAGAAAGCCAAGGAGCCTCAGGCACTCTTGAGTGCCCAACTCCAGGTGATCCACAACTAAACTGACCAGAAAAAGAAACATGCCAGCCATCCCCAACTGGATCCAACCCTAGGGCATACTTCAGCAGGTTTATCTTTCCTATTTCCTCTCTGGCCAAAGTATTTCTAAAACTGGAACAATCCTAATACATAGCAAACTGAATTACTACCAGTCAGTGCCTCTCCTGCCCTCACTTCTTCCTCGTCCCTCTGGCCCACTGACCACCCTGATAAGGAGGACCCTACACCAGAGGCTAGTTGGGAAAGCTAATGGCACCCACAAGCTAATCTGGAAGCCGGCAACAAAGAGTGGTGCTCAGTCACCACAAGGGTGTCCCATTTGTACCCACATTGCAGGGGAAGGTGGGGGAAGGACATGTGACCTTGGGCCTTAAGTGGGAGTGTCATATGGAGGACAGTGATGCCACAGTTCCTGCATGTCCATCTCCCAAGCATGGCCGGCATTTTAATCTGCATTAGCTGTGCTTTAAAAAAACCAAAAACTTTCCTGTACCATTACAACTCTTGTTTGATAAAATTAATCTTTCCTGCAAAGTAAATGTCTGGCTTAATGGGAATATAAATTACTCAGGCAAAATGTAAGCAAGCAGTACATTTATGCACATTTTTGTCTTAATGCATATCTTATCCTAATTGCATTGCTCCTATTTTCAGAGTGAAAGAAAACAAAGAGCTGAGGGCTCCACAATCACCTCTGACAATGCATCTCTGGAAAAGGGAGAGAGTTCCAGTGACAGCTGCAGGGAACAACACCCTGCTCCATCACAAGAGCTGGCACAAGGAAACAAGAGGAGATCAAAGACAAGCAGCTAAACAGGATCATTCCATACAATATTCCTTATCTTAACCAAAGATTAAAGGCCCAAAGTTGAATGCTGCTAAAAAGCCTGAAGAGAGTCTGGCCCACATCTGGAAAAGCTCCTTTCTCATTTGCCTTTGTTCACCGATCTCTGACCCATGTTCGAGGATATCTACACATGACAATGAAGCACATCTGTGGCCACTTCCTCACATGCATTTTTAGGACTCAAGAAAAAGTGCTCTTGGAAGCACCCCTAAGACATAAGATTATTGTGTTGCTCAGTTGTCAGGCTCACTGTTGTCATCCATAATGTAGAACATAATGTAGACATGTTGCAGTGAATGTCCAGATCTGAAAAGTGTCAGCATGCACGTATGAATGTCCAGCTAAATATCTGCTTGGCAAGTCCCCAAGCAGATACCTATTTCTCCCTTAATCTTTTACAAACACAAGTGAATGCTAATGATTACATTTAGGTGCTTGTCAACACTCATCAGCCAGTTCAGTCATTCACATAATTGCTCTGGGGTTATTAGCATTTGCTAAGTTTCAGATATTCATTATAAGGTAAAGTGTGTCATCAAGTCGATTTCGACTCCTGGTGCCCACAGAGCCCTGTGGTTTTCTTTGGTAGAATACAGGAGAGGTTTACTATTGCCTCCTCCTGCGCAGTCTGAGATGATGCCTTTCAGCATCTTCCTGTATCGCTGCTGCCCGATATAGTACCAGTGGGGATATGAACCAGCAATATTTCCCCAGCATTTCCCCACTGTGCCACTTAAGGTGATGATATTCATTATACAATAGTATAATCAATTGCAATGCAGAAGACCAGATAAGGCACAAACAAACCTATTTCTTACTGCTAGAGATCAGCCCTCACATTGTCAATATAACCACACAATGCAGAAAGTCAGTTCCGGCAAACAGTAGAAGGCCATGTCTGCCACAACAAGGACGTGCCACAATACATGTTGTACCTCTACAAGCAAGAATGGTACAGCATGACTCCAATGTGGACTCCAGTAGTGTGATTTCACAGGTCTTGGATCTGTGCATCCCCTTGGATGGTTACAGACAGCCAACTACTCAGGTCAGTGAGTCCTCGACTTAAGATGATCTGCGTTAAGATGAATGGCAGTCAAGATGTTTGTAAATTGCCACCTTGTTTCTAATTTACAACTGTATTTCAATTCTACAACAGTCACTGTGGGAGGGGAGGCACCACTAGAAAGTTGCTGGTGTGCAGTCTGGAGGCAATATCAGCTCAGGCTCACATTGTCCTTGACACCGGCAGGTCTGGCATCAGCTGCTGTTGCATTTGCGGCTGAGAAGGGATTGACTGACACACCCATCCAAAAGACTCACCCCACCTCACTTGCTACTGTTTTGGTCCCCTCTCTTCATCCAGGCTTGGCTCCTGTGCTGTGACAGTGAGAAGGCCACAGCCTGGCCCATCCCCAGCTCACCCAACACTTCCTGCCCACCTTCCGTCCTTCCCTGTCTAACTGTTGCTAAGGAGGAGATGGAGGTGAGTTACCCAATTGCCTCCCTTCCTTCCACAGGAAAGTGATAAAGAACCAGGATAGGACTGGGAAGGGAATGGGTGGCAAGGGCAAACACGGAACAACTTCCAATTCTTCAGCAGGAAAAGAATAGGTATGTCTGGCCTCGGTTTAGGAACCTACCAACCCTCCATTTATAACATTGTTTTCTAAGGGGAAAGAGTTAAGATGTTTCAACTTACAACACAGTTTTCAGGAACTAATTGTGTCATAAGTTTGGGGAATTCCTGTAAAAATGAATGCACAGTCAGTAATCACTAACTAAGCTGTGTTGGCCGCAGACACCACTGTGCAGCCGGATCCTTTATATCTTTTCTCAGAAGTTGGTCCTATTGAGTTCAATGGGGCTTACATCTGAATAAGTATGCATAGGGATTGCAGCCTTAGATCTAGACCAGGAAGATTCCTACTCAGTTATAGATTCACTGGGTGTGCCTTGGGCAAGTTACAATTTCTCAGTAACCGCTGTAAAAATAGAAATAATTATCACCTAGCTAATTGGGAGACTAAAGAAGACACATCTTTAAGCATATCACTGTATTACATGTTTCCGGCCACTGTGCTTGCAAATGTTTCAGACCAATTATAACGTTTTCCTTGCTTGTATGGCCTTTACTAGTGATCACAGCCAAAGCCTCAAGAGTGATCCATCTGTAAATTTCTGGAAATCTGACTTCAATAAGATTCAAGATACAAGCTGGATATAATGAATGACTTGGGTGAGACTTTAGGTGATGATGTTTGGTACGTTATCTGGACTTCTTTTGTGACTTTATTACCAATATAAAGTTCTAAGGAGATGGTACATTGTTCCTACAAGACTTCATTTAACATGTTCTATTTGCAGTTGATATTGTTGGGAAAGGTGTGGGCAGATTCGTTATTTTTGTCCTCTTTGGTGGGAATGCCCTACTGTGCAGAGGTTTTGGAACATGGCTGCTGACATCTGCAAAGAAACTTTTCATAAAAGAGCCCAAGTAACTCCCAAACCTATGCTGCTTATTCTTTTTGAAGTTATGATCTTGCAATTGACGAGGACATCTGGGGGGGCCCTTGACGAGGACATCTGGGGGGGCCCTGCTCCAGGTGCCGACAATGAGAGAGGCCCGGCTGTCGTGCACTCGGGACAGGGCCTTCTCTTTTGCTGCCCCCAGACTCTGGAATGCTCTCCCAGTGGCCATTCGTTCCTCGGACTCCATCACGGCTTTTAGAAAGCTTGTAAAGACTTGGCTTTTTACCCAGGCTTTTACATAATCGTTTTTACTGCTGCTTCTGTGCGTTTTTATCTGTTGTATTGTTTTTATATGTTTTTATATTTTTTGCTTGATGTTTTTATTGCCTTTTTATTGTATGTTTTAACTTTTGTAAACTGCCTTGGGGTTTTCTTTTAACGAAAGGCGGTATATAAATGTAAAAATAAATATAAATAAAAATAAATTATATACAGCAGCAAAATGGTACATAGCATAGAAGTGGAAGTTTCCTAATCAGCCTCCTGCAGAACAGCTCTCTAAGGAAATTACTATATACAAAGTAACAGAATAAGCAAGGTATCCCAATTTTAAAAAGAGCATAACACTATCATGGTTTTCATTTATTTCATTACTAGTGTTTTCAGGCCCGTTGTAATAACGGGCGCTAGTAGGGGAGAGTCCCCCCCCCGCCCCACTTCCTCTGGCCTTCCCCCACCACCACCACGCCCTCCCAGCTGGCCGAGACTTCCTTACCCGAAGCAGCCCGCGACAGTCGGGCGATCTAAAATCCATTTTTTGCGAAGAAGAGAGGAGCTCCCAAACAGAGCTCCTCTCTGTGCTAAGCCAATGCCCAAACTGCTGCTATGGACACAAAGGACGCCTATTGCGTCCTTTGCGTCCATAGCAGCAGTTTGGGCATTGGCTTAGCACAGAGAGGAGCTCTGTTCGGGAGCTCCTCTCTTCTTCGCAAAAAATGGATTTTAGATCGCCCGACTGTCGCGGGCTGCTTCGGGTAAGGAAGTCTCGGCCAGCTGGGAGGGCGGTTGGCGGTCATGGCGGCGGCCGCGGAGGCATTCTTCTGGGCCATTTTGGCCCTTAATCATTGGGGGGGGGAGCGGGGAAGGAGTATTTGGGCAGCTGGGAGGGCGGGAGAGTGGGCGGTGGCGGCGGCCGGGCGGACTCTGGGGGCGCCGCTGCCGGTCCGGTCCGCCCCCACCTCACATTCCCGGCCGGTCTCCCCGGCCAGGCAAGGGCCCCAAGGACTTGCAGCCGCCTGGCTGCGGCGGCGGCACCAGGCCTCAGTGGCGGCTCGCCACCACCTCGGCCGGCTTCCCCCGCCGCCTCCTCCCCCCGCCCGGCTTCGGCAGCGCAGCTCCACCGCGGCCACGGCTCCGCCGCCGCCTTGGCCGCGCCTCGGCCAGTCTCCCCCTTCCCCGCATTCCCGGCTTCTTCGGGGCGGCCGCTTCTGGCTGCCCAAGATGGCCACCGGGTGCCGGCCATCGTGTCTCCCTTGCCTGTTCTGCGCATGCGCTCCGCGCATGCGCAGAACAGGCCAGGGAGGCACGGACACACACTTGGTGTCCGTCCACGGACGGACACCAAGCGTTTCATTAGAGAGGATAGTAGGTGAGGTTCATCATTTACAGGCAAAGTCATTTTGCATAGATTATACTGATGGGAAAGTTCAAGAAATTAAATATATGTTTTTATTAATGTGTTTGCAAAAGGGACGTAAAGGAACAGTTTGAAATTGTAGGATTTCAACTTCAAACATTATTCATTTTATTGCATAATTACCATATATGGTAAATTTGAATCTGAGAAAGATCTGCTTCTCTTGGGCATGATGTCATTTTGGAATTACTGGTCTGATTATTGAGTGTTAAAAATCTGTTGTACACAATAACAGTTAATATATGATTCTATTCAGAATTTATCCTAAAAGAAAAAAAATATTTAAACCTTTCTCCCAGCATACTCCAGTGTAAAAAGTCATACATTCAGCAAATTTCAGTGGCAGGATTGTGTATGCAAAATTTGGTATCTGTAGGTTCTCCGGGAAGGATGACTTTATTTTGCACAAACAAACCAGTTCTTCAAAATATATAACAGAAATACAAAATCTTCAGGAACCTAAAAACATTCCAGTCAAATACAAATGTATATATTTCTTCTTTTTATGTGTTAATGCTATAGCTTATGTTTCCTTGTTTGTTTGGTAGAAAAAACAGTAGTTCTTCCTTCAGTCTGCCTTGTGTAGAAGTGTTTTATGCCCATCAACAGGAATTTTCTGTAACTTATCATCAGTGATGATTTCCCCCTTACTTTCCTTTCCTTTCACTTTGTGATTATATTACATGGCAACTGCATTTTTAAAATAAAAATGTCACATCTTAAAAGAGATAAGAAGATATTACAAGTTATATTTTTCCCTACATCCCAAAGGTTGACATTTGTTCAGTAGCTGCTAATCTTAAACAGCACCAAATGAGGGGCAGCTACCTCTAGCTTCCAGCAGTTCCAGTTGATCCTCTCTCTTCCATTTTGCTCCAGCATTAATTAACAACAACAACAACAATAATTATTATTATTATTCATTTATTCAATTTCTATACCACCCTTCCAAAAATGGCTCAGGGCAGTTTACACAGAGAAATAACAAACAAATAAGATGGCTCTCTGTCCCCAGTGGGCTCACAATCTAAAAAGAAACGTCAGATAGACACCAGCAACAGTCACTGGAGGTCCTGTGCTGGGGGTGGATAGGGCCAGTTACTCTCCCCCTGCTCAATAAAGAGAATCACCACATTAAAAGGTGCCTCTTTGCCAAGTTAGCAGGGGATTTGCTAATGAGAACTGTGCTGCTTGCAGGCTGACCATTTGTCAGGTAGAGCTGTGCAAGATAGTTAAGCATGACCAGCCTGTGCTGCTCTACTTGGTCAACCAGCTCTACTATGGCCAACCAGCAGGCAGCACCAGGGGCGCGTAGCAATAATTGAGTGCAAGGGTTCAAAGAACCTGGCCCCCCCAGCTCCTGAGGGCCCTCCAGCTCCCCCCTTCCCTGTTTTCTTCATTATCACCCTCATTCTGGGGGGCTGCCTCTCCTCTAGCTATGCCCCTGGGCAGTGCGGCTTTGGGCAGGATGGAAGAGGGAGAGGATCAACTAGAGCTGCCCAGAACTAGAGGTGGCTGCCCCTGCCTTTGGCACCTCAAGGGTTTGTTAGGACAAGTGGCTACTGCACTTGTTGGATATCTAAAAAACTTGCTTTTGGAGGAACACCTAGAATCAATAACTTGCTTATTGGCTGTGACATGAATCTTGTATTGCCATACACTGAAAGGGTTCAGAGCCTTCCTTTTGTGCTTGGCTGGTCCAATAAGATTTGGACAATAGCCCTGATGACCAGCCTTGTGTACTATAGAGTGGAGAGAAAGCATGTCGGCCAATAAATTCATTTTAAGAGGACATAATTGGTTAATTATGGGAACATTCATTTTCAAGGTATGTGTCCTATTCGTCATTTACACTTCTATACAATTACACTATCTTAGTAATTATTTATATATTAATAACTTTTAAAATACAATATGACTTTCTGAAGAAAACCAAAACAAAAAGTGCTTCCCTGCTCAAATGTTTGGAACTTACAAGAAATAACCCTCACCTGACAATTAGCACTTCCTCATTAACCTGGAACTGTTGTAACAAGGACTTGTGTCTTGAGTCCTTGCAAATATAACAAAATGGATATCATTAGGATGTAAGTGGATTAATATCAGGCCTGGGTAGGATATTCAGGGTTCTCTCATAGAAATCCTGCAACTTTTCACATCTTCATGGCAAGCAGAAATTAAGTAAATGGAACTTTTCCCAACATGAAACTGCACTGAAGGGACAAATCTTTGCTTGCCCAAATTCTGCCTGCCAGAAAAACACTACTACAACAACAACAAAAACAACAACAACAATAAATAAAGTTTGGACTAGACAAGTGTGCTGCATTAATAATGAACAGAGGGAAAATAACAAAAACAGAAGGAATAGAACTGCCCAATGGAAGCAAGATCAAGAACCTGGAAGAGAAAGAACCTTACAAATACTTGGGCATTCTCCAGGCTGATAACATCGCACACACTGAAGTTAAAAGAAATATTGGAAGTGAATACATCAGGAGAGTTAGAAAAATCCTCAAGTCCAAACTCAATGGCGGGAACACCATACAAGCCATAAACACCTGGGCTATACCTGTTATCAGATACACTGCAGGAATAATAGACTGGACCCAGGCAGAGCTAGAGACGCTAGATCGTAAGACCAGGAAAATCATGACCATCAATCATGCTCTGCACCCCCGCAGTGATGTAGATAGGCTATACCTCCCTCGCAGCTCAGGTGGAAGAGGAATGCTGCAAGTCCATCAAACAGTAAAGGAGAAGAAAAGAGGCCTTGAAGAATATATCAAGGACAGTGAAGAAGATGCACTTCAAATGGTCAAGAACGAGAAACTATTCAACACCAATGAAACAAAGCAGGCCTACAAGAAAGAACAAGTCAAGAACCGAGCAGAAAAATGGAAAAATAAGCCCCTGCATAGTCAATATTTGCACAATATAAGTGGAAAATCAGACATCACCAAGACCTGGCAATGGCTTAAGAATGGCAACTTGAAGAAAGAAACAGAGGCTTTAATACTGGCTGCACAAGAACAGGCACTAAGAACAAATGCAATAAGAGCAAAAGTAGAAAAATCCACCACAAACAGCAAGTGCCGCCTTTGTAAAGAAGCAGATGAAACAGTGGACCACCTGATCAGCTGTTGTAAGAAGATCGCACAGACTGACTACAAACAAAGGCATGACAAGGTAGCAGAGATGATACACTGGAACATCTGCAAAAAATACAAGCTACCTGTAGCCAAGAATTGGTGGGACCATAGAACTGAAAAAGTTGAAGAAAATGAAGATGTAAAAATATTATGGGACTTCCGACTACAAACAGACAAACATTTGCCACACAATACACCAGATATAACTGTAGTCGAGAAGAAAGAAAAACAAGTCAAAATAATCGACATAGCAATACCAGGGGATAGCAGAATAGAAGAAAAAGAAATAGGAAAAAAATCACAAAATACAAAGATCTACAAATTGGAATTGAAAGGCTGTGGCAGAAAAAGCCCAAAATCATTCCAGTGGTAATTGGCGCCCTGGGTGCAGTTCCAAAAGACCTTGAAGAGCACCTCAACACCATAGGGGCCACAGAAATCACCATCAGCCAATTACAAAAAGCAGCTTTACTGGGAACAGCCTATATTTTGCGACGATATCTATAATAACCAACAGTATTGATGATAAAATTCTGGCATCCCAGGTCCTTGGGAAGGACTCGATGTCTGGATAAAACAAACCAGTCAATAACACCTGTCTGACTGTGTAAACAAGAAATAATAATAATAATAAATCTTTGACCATCCTAGGCTGGACTGTTTGTTTTCCAAGTTACTTTTCGATTTAGTTTGTTTGTTTTTGGATATGGACAGGAAGGAAGACACAGGAACACGAAATGGAGAGACACACTGAGGTTGTTCTCATGAACAGCGAAACCTGAGTTTGGTTGCCCATGAGAACCGCCGGGATCCATGCAGATCCCGGAGGTGCTGTGGCATCAGACCCAGAACCAAAGACTGGCTCTTAGCCAAGGTTAAGGGTGCAAATGTGCCCTTAACCTCGCTCCCAGAACCATGTGTCAGCACGAGCGGCTTGCAGCTCACGCTGACACAGAGACAGGAGCCTAAAGCGCCTGTTTCCTAGGAGAATCCCCCAGGGCACTGCGCTCGGTGCATGCTGGGATATCTAGGGGTGGGAATAACGAGTCCCGGCCTCAGAGTGATCTGCCCTGCTCCATGCTGCACTCCCAGCATGCGCTCCCAGCAGTCGAAGAGGGGATTGCACTCCCAGCAGTCGAAGAGTGCTCATCTGCGGGGGAAGGCAAGTTTGGCGAAGTCTTCCCCTGCCCACGTGTTAGATTGTGTGAATGGCCCCACTGGGTTTCCTGTTAAATAAAGGTGGAGGAGGGTGAGCAAGGCAGGTGTTTGGAGCAAGAATAGCATGAGGCTCTTCTCACGATCCGTGAGAAGAGCCTGGGGAGGGTTTGCGAGGAGAGCGGGCTAAGCTGTGGCTGCGGTTCCGTAGAAAGAGAAGCCCAGAAATCCTGATTGCTGCTCTTAATACAGCACTATAAAAGATGTACCACCCAAATCAAAAACAATCAAGACAGACCACTGAGAACTCTTGTCTCCTATTTCAGTCAGAGAGAGTAAGTGCAATTCAGGAGAGAAGAAAAACTGCACCAGAATTTTAAGCGGGGGTGGGGGTGGGGATCCACTCAAGGTGGCTTGCTTCTTGCCAACTTCTCATTTTCTACCTTTGCAATCAATAGGAAGGCTGTTAAGAAAGAGAGAGAGAGAAATCCCTGATGTTCCCAGCAAAATCTCTAGAATGACTGAAAGCAAAAAGGCTAATTACTCCTTATCTAGAGTGAGCGATAAGCAGCCGCGGCATTCCATCCTGCTGGGTTGCTCCTGTCAGTGGCATTCTAGATGTCCCAGTCCCAGGGACTGGGCTCACACATCAATACATAATAAGCTGAAGCATGCCCTGGGGTGGGCCGGGGGAAAGGTTGCAGATAAATGGTCTGCATCAGGCCATAAGCAGGTTCTGCTGGAATCAGTCCCGGCATGGGGGGAAATGGCTGCCAGGTGTAGCAAGGGTTGCACGACTGAATCAGCCTCACCTGATGATTTTGGGAGGCGAGCTGGTCTTGTGGTAGCAAGCATGAGTTGTTCCCTTTGCTAAGCAGGGTCCTCCCTGTTTGCATTTGGAGGGGAGACTACATATGTGAGCACTGTACGATACTCCCTTTAGGAGATGGGCCTACTCTGGGAAGAGCATCTGAGGTTCAAAGTTCCTTCCTTTGCACCTCCAAGATAGGGCTGAGAGAGATTCCTGCCTGCAACCTTGGAGAAGCCGCTGCCAGTCTGGGTAGACAACAGAGAGCGAGATGGACCAAGAGTCTGATTCAGGATAAGGCAACTCCCTATGTTCCTATCTATCCTCTCTAGAACCAAAGGTTTTCCATGAGGGGCCATAGCTTGGCACATGTGGTCATGTCATTCAAGAATCAGGAAGCAGGTGATGGGCAAGACCTGTACCTGAGATCTTAGAGAGCAGCTGCCAGTCAGAGTAGACAGCACTGGGCTAGATGGGCCAATGGTCTGACTCAATATAAAGCAGCTTCATTTGCTCACTGTTGTAGCAAAGGATGCCCCAGCAATTTCACAAGTTGCATTTAAAATCACCTCACCAATACTGTGTTTTCATAGGGAAATATCCTACACACACACACAACCCTTTGGTTGCTCTTCAGCTTCCCAGATAGCACAATACACTGCTTCTGTCATAGCAAAAGCCACATGTAAGCTTACCTTTCACAGCCTGCAAGTTAGTAACTGTCATGAAACTGGTCTTCATTCAGCCCAAAGACCAGGACTTTCCTTGATTCTAAACTCCATTTGGAACCTTTCCTGCCTGCTGATTATCTTGTCACGCCTGCATAATTTCCTGACTCTCAGAAACAGCTCAAAGGGGAGAATGGGTGAGACACTGAGGTCGTGGTGCATGTGACCAAAAAAGAGGCAGGGAGGGTGGGCAGCAGGGGGGTAACTATAATAGGGCAAGGGGAGACTGTTGTCTTGGGGGGCCCTGCCTCGGGGGGGGCGCAGAGACATGTATCCCCCACCTAACGCCCGCCCGTGCTTCCTTGAATATATTTTTTAAATTTTTAGAGGAAGGCAGTGAGGGGGGGGGCATTTTAAAATGTTGTCTCTGGGCCCACTCCAACCTTGTTATGCCCCTGGTGGGCAGGGGGTGGGGGAAGGACCTACTTTCCTCCCAGATGATCAGTCAGGTCCTCTTCAGTCAGTGTGCCATTGCACACCCACACAATCTGTACTGATCTGTACTGATCCACACAGCACGGATCTCTGGAGGCCGGGACTCATCGTCCCAGCCTCCAGCAATCCCACAATGCACTGTGTAACAAGTGCAGTGCATTGGGGGATTCCTCCATGAGTCGGGCGCTCTAGGCACCTGTCTCTGTCTATGCTCGGGCTGAGTGTAGCCTGAGCATACACACAATCCTGGTGCTGGGGTTAAGGGCACAGTGGCACCCTTCACCCTGGCTAAAGGTTAAAAGTTGGGTTAGGCAGGGTGGGAGCACCAGGATCAGGAGTGATCCCTAACCCAGGCTGGGCTGCTCCTGATAAGAGCCTTATTACGTAGAGTAAGGCCCCATTGTCTTGTAGAATCTGTGAGTATCAGGTAAATTGCTTTCTAAAACTGAGGTCTGATTGCCTATCAGTGTATAATGGCTAAGCCTGGGACTTCAAAAGATCTGAGCCATTTCACCCAACATCCAGAATGATAAATGGGTAAATTCTTAAATAACAGCATACCTTTCTGAGTTTAACTTTTTGTGGGAAAGCACAAAGATCTCTTGTAAAAGCTGAGGCTGGATTTTGCCAATTGTTTGCTGTTCTGAGTTCCTGCTGCTTGTAGAGTGATGGCTTCTGCATTAGTTTATCTTTCACCTTTGTTGGGCTCTGGGCTGTGCCCCAGTTGCATAGCTCCAGATACCATGCGGGGAAACTGCTCTGCCCGCCAGTGTGGAGGAAAGCTCCATTCATGATAGAAGCTTTTTATTTGTGAACTTCAGTCTGACAACTAAGAGCTTTCAGCCTCCTGACTCCAACCACAGCCCTGGGTCAGGATGAAAAGGTACTTTGTTTGTATATTTTGAGTTGCCTTTTTTTACCTCTCCTACTGCCTGTAAAGCTACCTTAAGTGGCGCAGCAGGGTAATGCTTGACTAACAAGCAGAAGGTTGCCGGTTTGAATCCCTGTCCCCGCTGCTACTATATCGGGCAACGACAATATAGGAAGATGCTGAAAGGCATCATCTCATACTGCGCAGGAGGAGGCAACAGTAAACCCCTCCTGTATTCTACCAAAGAAAACCACAGGGCTCTGTGGATTCCAGGAGTCGAAATCGACGTATGGCACACTTTACCTTGACTGCCTGTAAACTAGCTCTCTTTTATGCTTACTCA
The DNA here is from genome assembly GCF_027244095.1 of Hemicordylus capensis. Taxonomy (NCBI): domain Eukaryota; kingdom Metazoa; phylum Chordata; class Lepidosauria; order Squamata; family Cordylidae; genus Hemicordylus; species Hemicordylus capensis. Next base: position 137,840,070 of record NC_069657.1, on the reverse strand, counting down.
AATAAACGAGATTTTAAATGGTTTTTAAATTACTCTCTCTGTGCTGGGATTGCTCTGTTTTGCCTTACCCTCTGAGCCACATACTACTTTAAGAGGTTTGGGGCCATGTTTGGATATATTTTGAAGTCACTCCTGTTTTGGGCTAAACTGGGAAGCTTTCTTTCTAGAAAAAGGGGCGGCGGCAAAACTACCAGTTTAAACACACCAGGAGAGTGTGTCCAGTAAGGGGCCCCCTGTGTCCATGACAGTAACAAAGGTCTCCGTCCAACAAAAGTTAGTCATGACTAAGGCTGCAATCCCTTGCACACTTATTAGAGAGTTAAGTCCCACTGAACTCGGTGGGACTTACTTCCAAGCAGATATAGCATGGGATTGGATTGTGCTGTTACACATGTGCTACTGAAACCAACTGAACAAGGTAATCAAGACATACCTCCTTTCTCAGGCTTTTAACTGAAATTAGCTTTAAACTATTTAATGTGTATCTTATATATTGTTTTTATTTATCTTGTGAAATTTTAACTGGTTTTGCTCTGTTTTACATGTGTGTTAACTCTGTACACTGCCTAGAGATGCACATGCCAGGTGGTATAAACATATGTTAAATAAATAGTCATGTGCCGTATTCCTTGTAAGAGAGAATCTCAGATGTTGTAGACCAGGGTTTCTTAACCTTGGGCCTGCAGATGTTGTTGGACTACAACTCCCATCATCCCCAGACATGGCCTTTGTGGCTGAGGATGCTGGGAGTTGTAGTCCAATAACATCTGGGGGCCCAAGGTTTAGAAACCCCATTGTAGACCACAGCTCCCCAAATCCCTAGCTGCAGTGGGCTTTGCCTGAGGATGCTGGGAGTTGTAGTCAACAACATCTGGGATTTTCTATTAGAGGGAACACTGGTCATGAAGAACTTTTGCAGCAACATCATCACGGTTGCAAATGAAGCTGCCCATTGCTGTCAGTGGCTGACTGCTGACATTCTGATGAACAAAGTGGGCACATTAGCAGGGTCTGTGGGGAAGGGTCAGTGGGAGCCCTCATGCACTGCCTCTAGTGCTCTTGCACATACACTGTTGCAGCACCAGAGTCTGAATATTTCCGAGTGCCACCTGCACTCTAGGAGCACTCTGTACGAGCAGAAGTACAACACTGACCCTCGGCTCTGTGTTTCTGCTCTTACTGAGTGCTTCCAGGGTGTAGGCAGTGTAAGGAGTGGTGCTCTCGACTTGCACAAGAGGACTGTGGGAGCTGGGGGCGGGGCTCCTGCTGCATCCCCACTCAGACCTCAATTGCACACTTCCTTCCTCAGGATGGCAGCCAATGAGTGCAACTTAACAACCCAATCCTCGGCTTCTTTACTCAGAAGGAAGACCTGCTTTGTTCAAGGGAGCTTTCTCTGAGGTGAGTGTGCCTTGGATTGCACATGTACCCTTCGGTTCAGCCCAAGACTACAATTGGATGCACATTTACACTACATGGGGAGGGCTTTTGCTTCCAAGAAAACATACCCAGGACTGCAATGAGTCACAACTAACTTTGGTTGGATTGGGGCCACTGTGATTAACTATCAGCCCAATCCTATGCACGTTTACATGGAAGTAAGTCCCACTGTGTTCAGTGATTTAAGTTGTGCATAGAACTGCAGTCCAGTGTGATATCAGCGAATGAGTGCCCCAGCTGCATTACAAGCTTTGCACAATCAAGTTCCTATTTAAACAATCGTTCAGTATCTAATCTATATGTAATGGATGAGGAGGTGGAGATGGATAGCCTTGCTCTCTGTGTGTGTGTGTGTGTGTGTGTGTGTGTGTGTGAGAGAGAGAGAGAGAGAGAGAGAGAGAGCGAGCAACTGTGTGTGTGTGTAAATGGTCATGTCACTGTTCAACCCCACCCTCCACAAAGAAACTTGTGGTACCTCAAAGACTAACCAATTTATTGTAGCATAGGCTTTGTTAGTTTCACTGGCTGACATCCTAAATAAGCACGCACATTAGTAGACTATAATTCACTTCATCAAGTGATGAATCAAGCAAGGAATGTATGTATCAGGTGGTATATAAATATAATAAACAAACAAAGTGAAATCATAGGAACACAGGAAGTTGCTTATACTGAGTCAGACCCTTGGTCCGTCTAGCTTAGTATTGTCTACACAGACTGGCAGCTGCTTCTCCAAGGTTGCAGGCAGGAGTCTGGATATATAGACGTGGGTGCAGAGAAAAATAAAATCAAGGGTGAGGACAAACGGCTGACCATTCCTTCTAGTTGGCAATGCTGTCTTTTTGTAATTCCTGATAGATGTGCTCTGTAGAAATGGAGAAAGGCATGGACAACTATCTAAGAATAAAATAAAAACAAAAAGCCCCCCCCCACCATATCATTGTTTTGATTTATATATTTTGTGGGGTCTGAATGCAGGAGTAGGCAACCCTGGCTCCCCAGGTGCTGTTGTACTAGAACTTCCATCATAAATAAATTGTGGCTGGGGGTGATGGGATGTGTAGTCCAACAACAGCTGGAGAGCCAGGGCTGCCTGCTCCTTGAACAGAAAGTCTATTTGTAATGATCAGGATCAACATAAATACATGACAGGACCCAGCTGGGTGGGAGGGGGAGGAGCTTTGTTCACCACTCCGAATGAAGAAAGACGAGATGACTGCTTGGGAATGCTACAGCAGGGAGTGTTCTGTCTGAGCCTCTAAAGCACTAAGAAACCCAACCCACTAAGAAGACAGAAAACAGCAGATGCCTGTGGGTGAGGGGAGTTCCTTCTCTCGTTACCATGCTTGTCCCAATAGATGTTTGTGACTGCAATCACAGTCCATACAGCATGAACAGTGGATCTGTTACCTGGGAGAAGAGCTGCATTTCCCCAGGAACAAAAGAATGCTGGTGTTGCTACGGGGTGCAACAAGGCGGCTACACTGACTGCACTGGTCTTCAGGACTGCTGTTTCAGATTTCATTCCAGCAGGGGTAGGCAGCAAAGAGCTTGCAGGGGCACCCCTCTGCAAATAGGAGGACTTCAGGAAAGAGAGCTGGTCTTGTGGTAGCAAGCATGACTTGTCCCCTTAAGCTAAGCAGGATCCGCCCGGGTTGCATACAAAAGGGAGACTAGAAGTGTGAGTGCTGTGAGATATTCCCCTCAGGGGATGGAGCTGCTCTGGGAAGAGCATCTAGGCTCCAAGTTCCTTCCCTGGCATCTCCAAGATAGGGCTGAGAGAGATTCCTGCCTGCAACTTTGGAGAAGCTGCTGCCAGTCTGTGTAGACAATACTGAGCGAGATGGATCAGTGGTCTGACTCAGTATATGGCAGCTTCCTATGTTCCTATCCACACCACAGTCTCCACCACCTGCCCAAATGACTTTAAGGCCTGGCCTATCCATGTAGCTGAATGAGGTAGTAGGATAGGCTGAACTACTTCATCATAAAAGTGGAAGAAGGTGTTTGCACACGCTCTTCCATCAAAACAAAGCAGCAGCTTTTCCACAAGTAGAAAAATAGTACAAGGATGACACCTAACCCACTCTTGAATGGAACGCAGTGTTCCCTCTAAGAGGGATTCCCAGATGTTGTTGACTACAACTCCCCAAGGAAAAGCCACTGCAGCTGGGGATTCTGGGAGTTGTAGTCAACAACATCTGGGAATCCCTCTTAGAGGGAACAGTGGAAGGGAGCATTAAAAAATATGATTCCCCATCTGCTGTGGTTTAGTCTATTCTCCAGACCACAGTTTCTCTTGCGAAGGGTTGAGTGCTGGTCCGTGACTGGGAGTCAACCACCCCCACCCCCCGCCCAAACAACTGCAATCAAGGTACTCACTTCCTCAATTTTGCACATGGCACAGAAGAGGAAGAGGAGGAGTATCGCGGAAGCGCGGGACCCTGCTTCTGCCTTGCTTCCACGTGCTGCTGAGCTCTTCCTACAGCTATCTTATTCCCTATCTTTACAGCTTCAAACTGTATGTGGCACAGGGTCATCGAGGAAAAGGTATAGCAGTGGGCACCACTTGAAGGGCTGCTGGTTCTTCCATGCTCATTGTTTGCAGGCAAAGGTTGATGGATTGAAACCCAGCTACCTGTTGCGGCCAAGGCACCTTGAGAGGGAACACTGTTTTCCTCTTGCATCGGTGGGGCATTGTCATCCCACAGCCCCCTGTAACCCCCTGGTCTGCACCGCCGGTGGAAGACGGCGGTCCCCTTTGTGACCTCGCCAGGGGGTGGAACCTCTGGCTGGGATCATGCCGTGGTGAAGGCTAAGCGGTGGAGGGAGGGAGGAGGGCCACCTTGGCTTGGACTTTGCAGGTGGACCTTCCTCGGAAGAGGGGGAGCAAGTACGAGTACCAAGGAGGGCTAAGTGGAGGAGGGAGGTGACATGGTGTGGGGTAGAGGCAAGATACCGTTTTGTGCATTCATGCAAAAGGGTGATTGGATGAATGGCACTGGAATGAAGTGATCCTGGGGATTTGATGCCCACTTCATTCCACTGCATGTGTAGACAGGTGCCCTATTCACGTGTTTTGTTCAACACATGTAAAATCTATGTACAGTGAATGCACATACAGATCTGTATGCAGATCAACAATTATATTCAATGCAAGTACAATATTACTCTTCCTAATGAGAGGCTGTACTCAGGTTCACTTTTAAAATGAACACATGTACAGCCTTGCACACAAAAACATGTACATGTATACATAATAGGGCCAGGGTGTCTGATCCTATTTTGTTAAGAGGAGGCAGATGAAGAGCAGGTCTGCATGCCCATGCTGGCTTCTGAAGATCTTTTGGTCCCCTCTACACTATCCTAAGAAATGCATTCACACGACCTATCTGCTCAGAGCCAAGGCTGGTGGGGAAGCAGGCTCTTACCTGCCTTCCCGCACACACAATCGGCAGCTTCTTCTCAAGCGGCACACAAGCAGCGCCGTGGTGAGCAGCAGAGCTGGGAGCTGGAGGAGGAAATATTCTGGCATCCCACAGTGCACTGCGCCAGGAGCATGGTGCATTGGGGGATTTCCCGGCTACCCGACTCTGTGCATGCTCTGGCTTCAGGCAGCAGGAGCGTGCCCCTGACCAGGGAGTGGGGTAGAAGGGTGTGCTCGTGCCCTTCCACCCCACTATTAGCCTGGGTAAAAAACCTAGTCTCAGAGTGCCAGGATCGGGACCAATCCCAGCGCTTCTTATGACTGACACCACTCAGGTAAGGCTGCCCTAGCCTGGGTAGAGCTGGTCATGAGAACGACCCTATGTTTTAGCTAAGATGCTGCTGACTAGCTTGTGAACATCCATCCATCCATTTAAAAAGGTAGTAGTCAGCATTCTATTTCCCATCTTCTACAGTATTAGTGGTCAGTGTTCAGACTACGTTAGTCTTAAGTCCCACTGAAATTAATGGGATTTACATTAGTCATGACCAACTTGTATCATTGATTTCAGTGGTACTAGTTAGTCATGATAACTAGTCCGGATATATGTTGTCCAGGGTCTGCTGGGCAACACTGATACACGTTATTAGGTCCATGAGCACTCAGGGAGCAGTTGCTCCAATCAGACCTTTTGGTTTTCTTCCACATAGCACATGATATGTCCTGATAGGTAGATAGTAGTGGAATGCTTTGGAATGCTTCCACTTTTGTGCACATGTAGATGGTCTGTTGGTGGAAAACCAAGCCTAAGACCTTTTATGCTATGTCCTTAAACAGATTCCTGAGGTACAAAGAAGATGGCTTCTCTCTTCTTGGAAGATTAAGAACATAGGAAGCTGCCATATACTGAGTCAGGCCATTGGTCTATCTAGCTCAGTATTGTCTACCCAGACCGGCAGCGGCTTCTCCAAGGTTGCAGGCAGGAATCTCTCTCAGCCATATCTTGGAGAAGCCAAGGAAGGAACTTGGAACCTTCTGCTCTTCGCAGAGCGGCTCCATCCCCTGAGGGGAATATCTTACAGTGCTCACACATCAAGTCTCCCATTCAGATGCAACCAGGGTGGACCCTGCTTAGCTAAGGGGACAATTCATGTTTGCTACCACAAGACCAGCTCTCCTCCTTGAACATAGGAAGCTTCCATTTACTGAGTCAGATTTGTCTTCACAGACTGGCAGCGGCTTCTCCAAGGTTGCAGGCAGGAATCTCTCTCAGCCCTATCTTGGAGAAGCCAGGGAGGGAACTTGGAACCTTCTGCTCTTCCCAGAGCGGCTCCATCAGGGAATATCTTGCAGTTCCACACATGTGGTCTCTCATACAAATGCAACCAGGGTGGACCCTGCTTAGCTAAGGGGACAAGTCATGCCTGCTACCACAAGACCAGCTCTCCTCCACGATTCCTTATGGAATCTGGTGGAGCTTTCTGGTGGAGCCTGGTGCAAGAACATGCCAGAGAGACATGGAGAAGAAAGATGTAGAAATGGAGAGATGTGCATCCTGACTGCTTTTGGTTACTGTCAAGTCCCTTACGCACTGTAGCAGGCAGCTACAGTGGATTTAACTAGCTAATGCTTTCACTTCAAAGTTTGCTTCTTTCCCCCACCTTGCCTCATCACATACAATCATAGTACATACCAGTCTTTTTAATGGTCCACTTGAAAAAATCTCTTAAAAACATTGATTTCCAAATACATGAAGATATCTCCCAGAAGGTGGCTGGGGAAAAGTCACTTGATGGGGTGACGGAGGAGGAGTCCCATTCGATGGTGTAAATCCATTCTAAGTAAAGACAATCTATGCTCTATTTGAGGTTGTATACCATGCATTGGTTCCATTTAATGCATGCTAGAATAGAAGCATGGATTTTTTCCCCCCAAAGTCACAGAAGGGTCACAGAAACTTGTGTCCCCTTTTCTGTCCTTGGCTGCAAGACATACACACAAAAGCAAGGTGGTGTTGGAATCAAGGCCAAGCAGTTTATATACAGAACAGACTCTGGAGAAATAGCTGCTCGATCAATTAAGCAGCCTAAAAATGTCAACAGAAAAGAAAAGCCACTCCAAAGGAAGCTCAGCATCCATCCAACACATTGATTTCTACAGGCACGTAAGTGCCAACTGAGAGTCATTTCACCTGATCAGGAAGACCAGTTTTCACTTAGCTAAATGAAATCTCAGCAGACAGTGACCAGGTTGCTCTCAAAGAAAGAGGCAATTGGCTTAAAGCGGGGTCAGGTAGTTGCTGGGTAAAGGCTCAGTCTGAAACCCAGGGAGTGTTGTGCAGTATAGGTGAAAAGAACTATCACCATCACCACTCCTTGCATCCTGTATTGACATCAACTTAGCCTAGATAGCGCTTTTAAAAATGTTTTATACCAGAACTCAACCCTACAAGGGTCTGAACTCATCGTCTCTTTCTACAACAATCAAAGCGAACAGCAAGCTAAGGCACTCAGGAACTCTTCCTTGTCTGACAGCTCCTTTAACAGAAAATGAATTCTTTAAAAGCCTACAATAAAATTATCTACAAGTGAATAAGAATAAACTATATTGTCACACCCTTTACTTTTGACTTGATTTTAATAGAATCTTTTATACAGTTTTAATTGGTGATGCTTATTATTGAATTGCCTTGAGGTCTCTGTACATGAAGAGATATTATAGAAAGTTATTTTTATTGTAATTTGCTCTTTTTGTTACTGCATTACTGATGGGGATATGCCATTTTTCAATAGATTAGATGTTTGGATTTATCATATTGGTTTAGATATATTGTTACCCATTCTTGGCCCTCAGGACAGCATGTGCTACAAATCAAGATAAACACACGTGTCAGCTCTCAGAAACCCAAAGGGAGGAATGCAAAAACTAAGAACCAGAAAAACGAAGTGGAAAAAAGTCAGGTTGATCAGCAAGATTGTATATTTACTGTGCACATTTACCTGGGCTGAGTCCCACTGAACTCACTGGCCAACATGGTGCACGACACAATGATGGCATTGTCCCATAGGGATGTGCACAAAAACGGCTTGGCCTGTTTGGTTTGAATTTGAACCAGCTTTGAATCAGGGTGGATAAGTTTGGTTTTGCTCGAACTGCCCTCCCTGGTTTGGTTCTAATTCAAACCCAATTTGAACCAGTTCTAAAAGGTTCTACATAGGGTATAATGGGAACTCGAACTGGCCCATTATTCCCTATGTGAAACACATAGGGGCACAAAACTGGGGTGGGTGGTAGGCCACCCACCAAACCCCATCCATCCATCAAACCCCAAAGCAATTGAACACTCCTGTGATTATTAATGAATTTTTGAAGATATTTTCAGTTTTTGCTTTTCTCCCATAGGGAATAATGGAGATTTGTGGATGCCCCATTCTCCCCCTTTGGGGGGTACCTGGGCACCCCAAATTGGGGCTGGGGGCACAGCGGGTTGTGCCAGAACTCTTCCCAGGCAGCCCCAAGTCGGTGGGGTTTACAGGGATTTTTTTCAGGGATTTTTTCATTCTGGCCTCTCTTAACAGTCTGTCTCAGAGTGGATTATCTGGTTTGTATATAATATTACGAAAAGCTCTTCAGAAGGGCTGCCTGGGGGGAGTTCTGGCATAACCTGCTGTGCCACCAGACCCACTTTGAGGTGCCAGCCCCCCCCCCAAGTGGGGAAATGGGCCAGAAAGGCCACCTCAAACCCCCATTGTTCCCTATGGGAGAAATGGGGGGGGAGAGAAGCATTTTTTAAAAAAATCATATAAAATCCCCATTGCTTGGGAGTTCGGTGGGTGGTGGGCACCCATGGGTGCCTACCACTCACCCCAGGTTTGTGTCCCTAGCAGGCCACACTACCATCACACAGTGACACAACTAAAAAGACACCCAGCTAAGAACCATAAAACCACCACAGAAACTGTGCCTGCAGTTGCCCGCACAACTGCAAAGCCAAGGGAACCAAACCAAACAGCACAGACTACATAACAGCCACAAGAGACCTATCAAGACATCAGCGCAAGGCAGTAAAACCAACCCAGCATCACGTAAACTGCTAAGAAAGAGAGGCAAGGCAAAAACACACCACAGTGAAGGAGGATTCACCACGGTGAATCTCCCCATTCATAAGCAGAACTGTGTGTGACCTTAATTGCTGTGAACTCTGAGTTCAGAGTTCACAGCAATTAGGGTCACTCTCACTGTTCTACTTAAATGAATGGGGAGAGACTCCTATGCATTGCAATGAAAGGAAAAAATTCTTTCAAAAAATTCTTTTAAAAAACCCAAGAAATCCTATAATCTTGGGGCTGCCTAGGGGGAGTTGAGGCCAGACCTGCCGTACCCACAGACCCACTCTGGGGTGCCCTGGCACCTCCAAAGGTGGGGAATGGGGCATCCTCAAATCCCCATTATTCCCTATAGGACAAATGCAAAAATTGAAAAAATCTTCAGAAAGTCGTTAATAATCATAGGAGTGTCCGATTGCTTTGGCGTTCGGTGGGTGTCAGGCACCCCTGGGTGCCTACCACCCACCCCAGTTTTGTGCCCCTAGGTACTCCACATAGGGAATAATGGGCTGGTTCCAGTGCCCATTATACCCTATGAGAAAAAATAATTTAAAAATTCAAAAAATCATTAAATATCGTAGGAGTGTCTGATTGCTTTGGAGTTGAGGTGCTAATTGGCACCCATGGGTGCCTACCACCCAACCCAGTTTTGGAGGCTCAAACCAGTTCAAATCAGTTTGAATAGAACCATGCTCTGTTTGGTTCAAACTCAGACTGGCATTGCCAATTCAGTGCCCTGTTTGGTTTGAATTCGAACCTTTGAACCAAACCAGTTCAAATTCGAACCTGTTTGCACAACGCTATTATTCAATGGCTGGCATCACTGAACACATGCCAGGCAGCCCTGACAGTGTTGCTGTACACTTGTCATTTCTTCCATAGCACTACTTCCATAGTAGCTCTGTGCATCTTTGGGCACATACTTTTAAGTAGTTGTATAACTGCCTGTTTGTGCAACACAATCAAGTCTGCCTGGCACATGCACAGCCAGTTGATGGACAACACCAGCGTTGCTTTGCACACCAGGCATACCATCGAGACTTATTTCTGAGTAAAGCTGCTTAGGATTGCACTGCAAGGTTAATCATGCAGCACCTTTACATTATTTTATTTTACTTTGTTTATTTAGCATATTTATATACCACCCACTACCAAAGTCTCTACACAGCCTACAACATTAAAAACAAACTTTTTCTGAAACCTTGGCCCTAGAGTTTCTACTGCACTACACTGCCAGTGTGTGTAGTGGTTAGATTGTTGAATAAGGAAAAGAGAGACCCAGGATCAAATCCCCACCTTACCATGAAGCTTACTGGGTGACCTTGGGCTAGTCATGATCTCTCAGCCTCGCCTAACTCACAGGGTTGTTGTGAGGATAAAATGGAGTAGAGAACCCGGTATGCTACCCTGAACTCCTTGAAGGAACGGTGGGATAGAAATGTAACTAATAATAAGAATATATTACAGGTTCGCCAATGTTAACTCAGTTCAGGCTCAGCCACAGTTAGATCAGTGATAGAGCAGCTGCTTTGAAAGACCATGGACTGAAACCCTGGAGAGTTGCTGCTGCTGCTGCGACCAGTCAGTGTAGACAATACTGAGCTAGATGGACCAATAGCCTGACTTAATGGTCTAATGCAGCTTCATATAGTCAGTAAACCCCTTATTTGCTTTTGACTATGTGCAAGAGTTATAATTCTAGACTTGCATAGTATATCATGTAAAGAACTAGGGGTGCAGGTTAAGGTGAGATTTCCCATGAGTTAAGAAATCAGCTAAGCCTCAAAGTAATGTTTTATATCCAGAGTTCCTGATCTGATCCGAGTCTGACCTAAGTAATACTTCACTCTGTTTTTACTCTGCAAATGTAGATTCACACATGCTAGGATTATATGAATTATCTGACACAGAAAATTTTTGATGACCAACAGGAAAAAGTCTTAGGGGTGGTGTATGGAGATCAGTCCAGTGGCTCTTCTCTTTGACACATTTTTATGACATTCTCCTAATGCGGCAGCCAGATTAGTCTCTGGGACAACACGAAGGGACCACATAACACCAGCTTTGAAAGAACTGCACTGGCTGCCAATATGTTTCTGGGTAAAATACAAAGTGCTGGTTCTTACCTATAAAGCTCTTAATGGCTTAGGTCCAGGCTATTTAAGAGAGCGTTTCCTTTGTCATAAACCCTGCTGCCTGTTACAACCTTCTGGAGAGGTCTAGTTACGGATGCCACCAGCTCATTTGGTGGTGACCCTGGAACAGGCTTTCTCTGTGGCTGCCCCAGGGGTTTCAAATATGCTCGCTACTGAAATAAAAGCATCTCCTTCTCTGTTTGTTTTCAGGAAGAACCTCAAGACTCTTCTGTTTTCATAGGCTTTAAATCAGAATTAATTTTAATAATTTTAAAAACTTGTTTTAATAACTATTTTATTCTATGGTTTTTATTGTCATGTATTTTAATTTGTGACTTTTAAATATTTTAAATTTTGTACACCACCTAGAGATGTACATATCAGGTGGTATAGAAATATGATAAACAAACAAACAAACAAATAAAAATATTAACAGGACCAAACATTAAAGACTCCTTACAGTTTTGTGAACTAAAGCTGGAGCATTATCACCTGAGCAGATGTCTGATTTAGGTAGTAGTTTCTTAGTTCCAATGAATCTAACCTAAAGGTAAAGGTGTGCCATCAGGTTGGTGTCAACTCCTGGCGACCACAGAGCCATGTGGTTATCTTTAGTAGAATACAGGAGGGGTTTACCATTGCCTCATCCCACACAGTATGAGATGATGCCTTTCAGCATCTTCCTATATTGCTACTGCCCAATATAGGTGTTTCCCATAGTCATACCAGAGGGGATTCGAAGCAGCAACCTCTTGCTTCCTAGGCAAGTCATTTCCCTGCTGCGCCATTAGGTGGCTGAATACTAACCTAGACAACCTAAATTTTAGTTAGAGACTATTAGCATCTTCTGTTCCAGTACTGGATGGATCATGAAGAAAAAGAGGCAGGAAAAGACAATGCCATCATCACCTCTGGTGTAGCTCTTGTCTAGGTGTGAATTGCTGATATTAGCCTGGAGGCATAGACTGGCACCTTTCACTCAGCTAATTTTAACAAAGTACAAGGGGCGGGGAGGGGGGGAAGCAGAGAGAGAAACAGAACAGAAGCTGTAAGCTACTAGAGATGTAACAATAGGAACAAAACATTGCAGGGCCTTTGGTTCCACTTCATAGCCCACCCCACCTTTGAGTGCAACAACCAGGGTGCTTTCCAGACTAGCTGCTGAAACAGCAGCAAAATGCCTCAGTTCGGGCAAGACGCATTTGGATCGTAAACAGTAAGGGGAGCAGTCTCGCAGCGACTAACAACCCGACAAAAGAGCAACTTTTCCACGCCGGATACATGACATCCTTGCTCTGTATCACAGTGATTAAATTTGCAACAAGGCATTGGAGATGTGAATGGTGCCCTGCTGTCCCCGTAGGGACTGTGGTGTCAAGACGCAGGAAGTGTGAAAGCACACTTCCAAGATGCGTCCTGACCCCGTTGGAGGGTCTAGTCTGGAAAGCGTCCTGCAGGCAAATGACAATGGGGGCTGATCCTGATAATCTTGCAACTCAAATCCATAAGGCTGAGGGAACAAGTGAATCAAAAGTACACCTTGCTAGCATTTTATATGTTGATATGGGGCCCCCTCTGCTGCGGGAAGGGCAGTTGTGCTGAAGAGGGAGGAGGCAGGTGGTGGGGGCTGGTTGCTGTGGCTAGCCGGAATCCAGCCCCACCTCCCCTTTGGGTCTTTGAGCCACCTCTCATGCAGAGACACGAGAGGCGGTAGGTGTCACCCCTTCCCTCAGTATTGCTTGGTCAGTGAAATGGGGTGTGTGTGTTAAATTGCAGCCGCCATTTTGGGACAGCCTTTTCCAGCCAGTATGTGGAGGAGAGGAGGATCGCTCCCACCTGCCCTCCCTGGGATGAACAGCTCCCTCACTCCGGGCAGTAGCCAGTCACCTCTTGGGGACTGTATTTTGCCCCATTAGACCGCATTGGCCTTGGTCAGGGTCTTTCGGCCTCACTAGGGGTGGGGTTATTCGCAGTTTGGCACTTGATTGATTGGTGTTATTTGATTATTATGCAATTCGGTTGCTGGGCATACAGTATGTCACAACTTTGGTGGGTGGGTTAGCTGGATTACAGGCTCAAAATGGGTAGGCCCTAAGGGTAGAGGGCTAAAGGGACTGGGCTGCAATTCTGGTTGCAGAAGAAGCTGGCCAATGGGCTTTGGCCAACCCTCAGCTGGGCAGCTGGGGGTGGGACTGACCGTGGCCCATACCCCTGTCAGCCTACCTGGCCTGGTCCCAAGAAGGGCTGAGGTCTGCATGACCCAGTTTTGAAGCTGGCAGGTCAGACCAGAGAGGTTAAAGGTGCCCTGACCCTGCCATCCAGCTACCTGCATGAAGCCTGTTTTCAAATGCTGCTAATTTTAATAAAGTTGTGGCCAGGTGCCTGCCTTAATTCTCAATACTTCTGTGTGTCACCTCTTCCTTCATATCAGCACTAAGGGAATCCCTCTCCCTCTCTAATCAAACTTAACCTTTTTCACTGGAGTGGCTGAATTGCCTCTTAATCCTTCCTTCCCGGATTCTCTGGAACTCCTTGCTGTGCTAATCCATCTCTTTACTAGCCAAGACAGATGGAGGTTGTCTGCCCCCTACTCCACTCCACATACCCCCCCCCTTGCTTTGAGATAGCTTCCAACAAGCGGAGGCTTCCCAGCGTATACTTGCTGACACCACGAGGGTGATACGATCTGAGAGATCTGGACAAACAGTTTCAAGTGATACATGGCAATAACAAAATATGGATTCATAGAAATAATACAACTTAGCATGTATATAGCGATTTCAGATATGCAAAGTATTTCACATATATGATATGGGCCAGTGTAGTGTAGCAGTTAGAGTGCTGGACTAGGAGTGGGGAGACCAGAGTTCAAATCCCCATTTAGCCATGGAACTCACTGTGTAACTCCGGGCCAGTCACTTAACTCTCAGCTTAATCTATCTCACAGGGTTGTTGTGAGGATAAAAATAACCATGCACACCGATCTGGGCTCCTTGGAGGAAGAGCGGGATAGACATGTATAAATAAATAAATAATCTTTGTAAGCTTTACAGGAGCCCTGTAAGGTAGGTTGATATTACTATCTCCATGTTGTGGATGGAAAAGCTGAGGCTGAAAGAGGGTGATTTGCTCAAGGACACCTGGGGAGTTAATAGCAGAGGCAAAATTTAAACTAAGGGTTGTTGTTGCTGTTTTTTAAACAGTCACAGCTCAGTCCCTTGAGGCCATGGTGCAAGCCTCATGCAGTATAGGGACTAAGTAACTGATCTGCACCTTAGTCACATTTTACCTAACATCCCCCTAACAATGCATAGAGAAAATTCATCCCCTCAGTCTTCCACGTCCCAAAGGAGACATCACCTTTGAAAGCTACCCAGTAATAGACATCTGACTGGAATTCTGCTGTGTTGGTTTCCTGCTTTTTTGCTGACTTTTCTGACTGAGTTATCAAGTTCTAGGGAAACTGTTTGGCCTGAAAGGAAAGGGCTCATAATTCCAAGTATTTATACAATGTAATCTTGAATGAGTTAAACTGCACCTTAGAACATGTAAAATAACCTATCAATCACAACTCCGTCAGATGGAAAACCTGGGCAGGACATGCTAAGCTATATCTAGAATACAGTGCCATCATATACCCAAACAAACTGCTTTCCTTTCCATTTTTCCATTATGATGGTGTAGTGAATGAGATGACACTTTCATTCTAAACTCCATTGTCAGACAGTTCTAGCATGTCTTTATCTCCCATGTTTCCTCAGCCGCTGAGAGTAGGAGCAAGCTGGTATAAAAGGGTTCTGGTAGCATCGACTCTTGTCCAGAAAATTCAGAAGGTTTGACAAAAGATTTTGATCAGGAGTGATCAGGATTTGACAGACATGAGGAAAATGTAAGATACAGAAGGAATTCAGCAGCTTGAAAAGAGCAGACAAGAGAGGCGCCCTATGCAGCCTGATAAAATGCATATTAAGTCAGAAGTAGATCCCACTTGAAAAGACTTACGTGGGAGTAGGTATGCATAGGACTGCAGGCTTCAAATGATAAGTACAAGAGGCTTATGGAAACTAGCAGGAACTTCGGTGATGCAGAGTTCTCAAATCCCTTGGCTACAAACAATGGTGTCGCGAGGGCAGAATGGGCCTACCTTCATATCTAAACATTATTGCCAGAACAGCTTATTTTGGGGCTGCTGTCAGCACCCCTGGATGTGATTTGGAGCGCACAGCCTCCATCTTGGATACCTGAGCTCACGGGATCATGAAATCTGCATAAGCAAACATGCGGCAATGTTACCCAAGGTCAACATAGCAAGCCACTATAGGGAGTTATCCCCATAGGCTCTCTTCTAAAAGAGAAGGAAAGCTAGTGAAGTAGACCCCGGGTCAAGGAGACCTTCACGAGGCAAACAGTTAACTCCCTTCTTGCAAAAGAGAAGTAGCTACCCTAATATTCTCCTCAGGAACTAAGATAAGCAGAGCACAGCACATCCCCACCCCACCATCAACATGGCAAGGACCAGGAGGTAAAATCCACAATACCCATAGCTCTCTCCACCTGGAGACATCCCAGTTGACAGATAAGCTTTAAGTTCACCCATTCAAACTTACAGGTACACTTCCTTTCAAACCATTCTATCTCTTGTTCACAACACCCAGGTTGATGAATTAATGCAAACATGAATTCCTTTGTTCCACAGGAGTTTCAGCTCCTACAGCCACTGTGCTTGGCTTGTGTATGGCCCCAGGGCATGAATTTGCCTATTTGTACCCCAAATCCAAACACATGTTTAGAGTACTCAGGATATCCAGAGAACTCTCAGAACCTGCCCCAGACCCAGGGAGAAAGGACCTTGCTCCCGCACTCACACAGAAGAACTGGGCTGGGCTTCTTACATAGAAGAACCAGGCTGGTTCTTCAGCCAGTGGCCACACTGCGCCACTTGCCTCTTCTTTTTCTGGCCTTTCTGCTCTACCCCTGCGAGGAGTTCTGCCCGGGTATTTCCCTGCAAGTGCAGTGAATGCACCAACGGACCAGGACCGGTAATAGTAACTTTTTATCCTTTTAAAACTCCTTGAAGCTCTTCTCACGATCAGTGAGAAGAACTTCGGGGCTAACTGCGGGGAAGGAGGGTTTACCTTCCCTTCCCCACAGACGGTCAGTGTTCCATCCCTTGGTGGGCAGATCACCCGCCCCGACAAGAAGCGGCTCTCCTGCAGGCTGCCTACGGCTCACTCGGCAGCTCCAGGGGTCAGGTGCAGGAAAGCGCTGCCACATGGCGCCTCACCCCACAGAGCCCCAATAATGCACCGCACGAGTGCACGGCTAGGAGCCTCCCACCCACCCCCGAGTGTGTCTGAGCCCAAAACCTGGGTTAAGCAGCGGGCTACTTAGGAGGGCTCACCCCCGCTGGGAGCCGTGCAGCTCCCGGTAGTTCTCACATACAGCAAAAACCAGGCTGGGCTTCCCTAGCCTGGTTTTCGCTGCTCGTGAGAATATCTTCCTTGCCTCCGTCTCCTTCCTCCTCTAAGCCTGTATTTTAGTCCTTTCTCCAGTAAGCCTTAAGCTGATTCATTGACAATTTGGACTTTAAGCTAAAATGCCTCTCCATAAGATTCTTTCTAGTTAGAATTTTGTTGCTTTGCCTAACCACCTTTTTCTCTTCCTGTACCCCTTTTATCCTTCAATAAATCGGACTGTATTGCACTTCTGTCTCCTCCTCATTTTCCAGACCAAAACTTTGCTTAAATTGATACTGTGGTGGACTGCTCCATTCACTCACACAAATTCCCCACGTTAGCCCAAAAGCCCAATTGGAGTGTTTAGCCAGCACTCCGAAGCAGTTCCATTAACAACATGGGCGCCCCCCCCCGCTTACCCATATCCTGCGCTGCTGTTCCTGCGCCCCCCCCCATGGCAGCCAGCTCAAAGGCTTTGCTGTCGCCTGCACTGTTGTTCCTGCTCATGCCCTGCCTCCGCCATGCCAGCCGGTTCTCAGAGTGGCCCGAAGCAGGAAGGTCCTGTGCGTCCTTCATTCCCAGCAAGCTCCAGGGGCAGCTGGAAGCAGGAAGGCCATTTGGGACTTTCCTGCTTCGGACCACTCGGAGAACCAGCTGGCCCGGTGACAGCAAGAGTGACAGGAAGGAGCAGGAACAGGAGCACGGGTGGCAGCAAGGCTCAGGAGTCAGCTGAGCTGCCACAGCAGTGGAGGACAGGCAGCAACAGCAGCTGGTCAGCTGGTGGGAAGTGGAGGAAGGGGGAAGGCGAGCCAGATGGCCCCCAGATCGTGGAGGGCCCATGTTCTATAGACACAGTGAAATACTGGTAGCTCTGCTTCTGCCTACAAATAGGATATATTTTCATTGCTTCTCAGTGAACTACCATCTCATCAAAGGTGGAGGGGGGTGGGGAAGTAAATGATAGCCAATAACAAAGTTTGTATATATTATTTTGACATCACTTAGGACCCTCTGCCTCCCAACATTTTATGACTTACCTAAAATTGGATTGTGCTGTAGGCATTCGATTGGCGTATGAGTGGAATTCTAGCTATGCTAGAAAATATAACAAGCTTGTGATATTATAGCAGAATTCATCAGCCTGAGTGAATGCCTGTTTACTCAGAATAAGTCCTACTGAGTTCAACTGGGCTTACTCCCACATAAATGTGCATAGGATTGCAGATTAAATAGAAAAGCAAGGAGGACTATTTTGTACAGTGCAAAATCAATTTAGTTACGAGGAAAGAAGTTTGTGGGCGACATTCCCAGATCTTCAAATGCACCATAGGCAATGAAAAAAAGAATTTTTAGAAGCAAATGGATTGAGGGATGAGGTTTTAATGAGACAGAAAAGATTTTTAACGAGCAAGAATGGATGACAGGAAATTCCTCCAAAAGGTATCTACATTCTTATGAGATCTGGACTATGCATAACACTCAAAATAGTCACATTTGAATGGTTCCCACCATTTCTGACTCCTAGTTGAACCTGATGTCATTCTTCTCCTTTGATTCAACCCCAGATCTGTATTCTACATCACTGGGGGCTTAGCTCATTGATCAAAGATGTATCATTATCAGCTAAAGGACCTCAGTGTGAGGAATGTGCATGAATGTTTGGGCAGGGCAGTGCGCGGTACCTTTAAGCAGGGCTGGACTGGGGGTACTGAGAGGGCGGTGGCCTGCATGTAGGGAGGGCACCGGGTTTTGAGCAGAATGAGTAATTAAGGGTGGGAGTCAAGTTGCAGGGGCGCCCCGCAGGTGGGGCACACTGGGAATATGCCCTGTTGCCCTGTGGGCCAGTCCGAGCCGGCCTTTAAGCATGAGTAAAGCAGGACTTACCAGTGTTCCCTCTAAAACAGGGATTCCCAGGTGTTCTTGACTACCACTCCCATAATGCCCAAGCAAAAGCCTTCGAAGCTGGGGATTCTGGGAGTTGTAGTGAACAATATCCGGGAATCTCTGTTAGAGGGAACACTGGTCCTTACCCACTGCCCCACCGCTTTTCCAGGTGTGGCAATGCGCCGCTCATAAGTCCGTGCATGGCCACAGGGCTTCATCCAGCAGTCTGTTGGCACCAGCAGCCATGTGTATGCACAGCGGCAATGTGCATGGTCAGCATGGTGTTGCTGACCACGCACATGGCCACCAAGCATGTGCAGGCTGCTGGGTGAAGCCCCACGGAGTAATGCTCGGTGCATTACTGGGAGCCCTGTTCCCCCCCAGGTGTGTCCACCATGGCTGCAAGCAGTCACACACGAACTAAGTGGTGCAGTGCTGCGTCCGGAAAAATGACAGGGCAGCGGAGGAGAGGATAACGACCTTCTTTACTCATGCTTAAAGGTACCGCTCCCCACCACACTGAATCGGTTTGTACACATCTCTACTCAATGTCAGCAAAAAGACTTTGCATGCAGAGCAAACTATAATAAGAAAAATGTCTTTAGGCTGGAGAAGAACCTTTATTGTGATTGCACATTGGGGCAACAACCTTGAATGTGATTACACTCAGTACAGAAAATACATTTCCAAAGAGCAGTAGCAAAGCATTTTTACTCAAGCCCACAGGCATTTCCATAAGCAGAAGATGGTGTAGTATTTCTTAAATCTTAGATCCTGCTCATATCTTACGGGGTTCCCTGAGAGTTTGGCGACCAGAGACATTAGTCTCTCTAACCCACTATAGCATACAATGCAGCGTGTGACACATAAACATGCCCACATAGAAGAACGGGCTCAGTATTTGGCCGATATTGTTTGCACACATGGGAGAATTAAGCTCCAAGCCACGTTCCTGCCACAAGTGTGTACAACTGTGCAATTCTACCTGTGGCCGATTCAGAATAAGGCAGACTCCCTCTTCGCTCCTCAGTCTTACCCATCTTGGAGCATCCTTGCAGTCTTTTCAGTAAAGCATCAGCTTGCATCTGTTAGGAAGGTACCATCCCTACCAAAGGGGAGGCCCCAATACCATTACAACTAGCCTTGCAAAAGAACAAGAAGCAACTTGCTGGAAACGAGAAAGCTGCTCCCTCCCGGCAACGGCACAAACCGCATGTCGCTCTCCCACGCAGGTGTAAATGCATACAGGTTCTGCAGGTGGTCGGGGGACATTATCTCTCTGAGCCACCCCTTTTGCCGAAGCTTCCACTGGGCCCACTCCCCAGGTGGATGTTTGCACGTTGGTGTGGAGATGCACGCCGCTCACAGCCGAACCCCATCATCGTTGCCGCCTCCTGAGGCTGAGGATTGGACGGCTGGAGAAACCCGAGGCGCCAATTGGGCCCCGCAAGGCCGTCTATGTGACGGTCCCGTTTGCAAGCTTGGTTGCATCACAGCGTGGGGATGCTGCTCTCTTTGAGCCAAGGCAGAGCAGAGACGGCGGAGAGGCGATGGTGCTGCCGCCGCCGCTAGAGCATCGCTTCACGCAGCGCGCGCAGGACCGGCGTAGTAATAGCAGCGGTGGCAAGAGCTGCAATTTCGGCTTTGCAGCCGTAGCGAGGACCCTGTAAAGCTCGGCCGAGGACGATCCCGCCTAGTGCCAGAGCAGCCTCTGCGCCAGGGCGCGAAGAGGAGGAGGAGGAGGAGAAACTACCCCAGGCGGCTCCGCTCCCTCCATTCATTGCCTGCCGAGGAAGGATTATTGTTGTGGCGGGGAGGGGACTCTGGGCTGCTTTGCAGCGCACAGAGCCCGGGGGAAGGGGAAGTGGCGGCGGCGAGGGGGAGAGCTGCTGCGAATCCCTGCGGGGCGACGTCAGCCCGCCCGCCGCTTCCCTTCACAATCGCGGGGAGTCTCCCCAATGCCTGCCAGCCGCTGCCTGGATGTCTTTGTCCCTTCTCGTCCGGAGCTGGCAGGAGGCGGCTGGGCGCCTCTCCTGGGCGAGCGCTAGGAGCCTCTTCCCATCACCGGCAGGCACCTCGCGGCGTCCCCTTCCGCCTGCTTCCTTCGCGAGTCCTGCTGTGTGCCCGACCAGCGCCGGAGCAAAGTTTGTGTGCCGGTCCGGAGAGAGTTCCCGCGGCCGCTGCAGGTGGCTGGCGGGCGGCTCTCGCGGAAAGGGCGTAGCTCCGCGGGGAGCCGGCCTGAGGGCGAAATGAGCGGCAAGGGGCCGAGTCGGCGTCCGGGTTAGGCGCTGGCGCCTTGTGCCCGGCACCATCCCCCGCTCTCCCTCCGCCGCTTCTTCCCGCGGGGAGGACGGCTCGGGCGCCCATCGCGCACCCCCCGGGGGCAGGCTGACCCCCCGGGAATGCTGCCTGGAGGATGCTGTGGTTCCCGGTGAAGAAGATCCGGAAGCAGTTCAAGCTGCTCCTGCTCCTGGTGCTGCTCACCTTCGCCGTGTGGTTCACCTACCTGCACATCAGCCTGGTGCGCCAAGGCAAGGCGCTGCGCCTGCACTTCGCCTACGGCAGGGGTAAGCAAGCAAGCAAGGGCCCTCTCCTCGCCCCTCTCCTCCGCCGGCTTCGGCGACTCGCTTTCCCATCTCCGGAGTTCGGGTTCTTGCCGTGCTCCAAACGGGATCTTCTTTTAACCTTTGTTTCTCCAGCTTCCAAATAAATCGTGGCATCGCTTTCCAATCCTTCGCTGTCACCGCGCTCTTTGGGATCCGATCAAGGGCTAACCTGTACCACACCGCGCAAGATTTAGCTCTGCTGTTATAGAGCACGCAGCACTGTACCATTACTTGTATATACTAGAATTCTCGTAATCGCTCATCGAAAGGATTTTTTTGGTTTGTTTCCGCAGGGTAGCCGGCTATAACAGGTTGATCTGGGTTAAGGAGGAGCAAATATGCATTAAGCATTCGCAGTGCTTCTCGCTTCTTCTGTCTAGGCATAGGGCTACCTTCGACTTGCAAGTTTGCCAAATCGCAAAGTCCTTTCTTTCTTTCCCCAGTTGTATTCGGGGGTCTTGGAACAACCCTGGTAGGCTTCAGACTCCCTGTTTGAGGTCTGGGAGCTCGACACTTTCACTTCTGAGACTGTACACTTGGGAATAAACTCTACTGAACTCAGTTGGACTTATTTCTAAGTGAACGCATTTGCCAGTCTGGCACATAACGGAATTATTCTCTCTTCCTGTGTGTGGGTGAATAGGGAGGTAATCCTTTTGTCGATGGACCATCATTTGGCCTTTCAAAAGGTGTGGCCCTGTAGAGACTAGATTGCCTCATCCACTTTATTTCTTAATCTCTTCACAGTTTAGGTTTGATTCTGTAATTCTGAAAGCAGTCTGTGAAAATGTCAATATGTTCTTAAATGATCTTCATTGGTTAAACCAATCTCAATTTAGAAAGGGCTTTATTGAAATTGGCAAGTTTTCCCCCAGTCATTGATTTCTGAATGTCCTTTCACTCTCAGAATATCCCTTTATTTCTAGCTGGAGAATAGTCCTGGGAACTGTGTAGCCCAATCCTTTGCTTATATCCTCGGAAGTCAGCCCCACTAAGTTCAATGAGACTCATTCCGAAGTAAGTGTGCCTAGGATTGCCGCCCTAATCCTTGCATTCTGGGTTCTGAGATGCATACAGAAGAGCCTCTGTGTTGTTAGCTGGATTTCAAAGCTCAGGTCAGGCACTTGGCGATCATTGCCAACAAACTGTCCAGACCCTCCAGGTCTTTAGACTTTGTGGTGAAGTGTTTGCAGCAGCAGCTCAATATTTCTTGAGAACAGGGCTATGTAATTATTTCTGAATCCAGTGCACAGAGCTCCACTGTGTGTGTTGGGGAAAGCATTCCAAAGCACATGGAAAATGCAGCTCTCTAACTGGGTTGGTTGCAGAGTTTTTCACAGCCTTGTTAAAGAGAGTCCTTATACTGGCAGAATAACAGCTTGTTCTTTATGCCACTGGAATCTTAGGAGAGTGACCAAGGGGTTTTTGCCTTTGTATAACTGAGGAGGAAGGATGATAGAGCACCTTTTACGGTGCCGGTCATTCACCAGTTCATGCTAGGTAAAATGCTGGGGACAGTAAAACACTGTCTGATAAAATCATATGGAAGAATAGCATTAGAACAGAAATTAATGGAATGGGTTGGGATGCTTTTCATATTTTAATTTAAAAGATCACATCATACCTTTTGATCTTTGACTGGAATGGACGCTTTCAATGTCAAAGACACACACACCCTGCCCCCGATCATGTATATGTTATTACAGGTGATATAATTTATGCATATGTTGCACAAACAGGAAATGATGCTGAACTGCAGCTGGCAAACTTGCAGAATTTTAGACCTTCTTTTGGAATTGCTTAAGTCCAAGCAGAAGTAAAAGACTACTCAAATTCAAATCCTGCCATGGGCTTTGCATTTGTTAGATATGCAAAACTTTGGGAAAACTTGTATGTGCATTCTGAGCACTTAGTACCCTCTGAAACTTCATTTTCAAGTTTAGCTGTGAAACTCAAGAGGACTAGAAGCATATTTTAATTTTAAAACGAAAGCCAAAGTTCTGTGACATGCAGAGAGCAGGATAAAACCCTTAAAGTCTGCATGTAAGCTACAAATTCTATGTTGTGTTAGACAAGAGTTGGCTTAAGTACCTCTGACATATCAAAATGCCTTTGTGTGCAGCTCCTTGGTGTCTTTCGTAATAGGATGATCCTTTTATCTAGTTGAAGTTAAAAACAGTGTAATCTAGACATCTGCTTCCAAAACCTGGTTGCTTAGAATAGAAGCTGTAGAAGGATTGCTTGTGGACCATTATGAGAGCAAAGACATCTCTGTGTAAAACAATGGAAACAGATTAGGAAATCAGATGGGTGTCTTGTTTATATTTCGTTCAGCTCTAACATTAAATTAATCTACCCATTTAGTATGAGGAAATGAGTTGTATCGAGAGAAATCCTTAGTGCTATTTTGTAAAAACTGCTGCTTTCTTTCATAAAGGAGAAATGTAGTTTTCAGGCTTTCTGGCCTGCTAGTGCTGAATTTGCCCCCCCCGCCGCCCCACCTTCTGCTAAAGTAAAGTTGTGCCTAGCGAGCACAGAGCCATGTGGTTTTCTTTGGTAGAATACAGGAGGGGTTCACCACTGTTATCTCTCACAGAGTATGAGGTGATGCCTTTCAGCATCTTTCTATATCCATATAGGTGTTTCCACCAGCAGCAGGCAAGTTACTTCCCTGCTGTGGCATTAGGTGGCTACTATACTACAAACTTCCAGTGTTGGTGGTTTACACCACTGTGATCTAGAAATGAATCAGGCATGACCAGACTTTGATCTTTCTGTTATTAAAAGGATCCTCTGGAGAACTGGTGTAAGATATTCAACCTTATTTTTTTCCAGACAGGTCACTGCTGTCATGAACACCATAATAGCTGTTGAAATAATCAAGAGAGAATTGCATGTCTAAAGTTGCATGTTAATCAAAACCTAACCTGCTGTTTTTTTTCAGTCCAGTGTTTTATAAAACTGCTTTCTTTCCACTGTGATGGAAATTCTGCAAGTTGTAGATTTAAACACTGAGCCTATTCTGGAGAGGAAGCTGCTGTTGGGGTTGTACCAGATTCTCAACAAACCTTTTATTGAGTAATCTAATGAGTGAATGCTTATTCAACTTGCATCCTTCCTCTCATTTATGTATTGTGAGGGATGTTTGGTTCACTAATATATATATATATATATATATATATATATAGTGACTACATGATTAATTACCAGGAAGTAAACTGGCATACTCGTCTGTAGATGTGCATAGCTGCATACTACATACTAAAGCAACTATAGAGCTACTTATATAAGAGATGTAGGGTATCTCTTGTTTTCCTGTCTACCCATGATAATCCTGTTTATAACTACTTATTACAGAGTTGTATAGGTAGCTCAGTGGTGGCCAAAATGTGACAGTGATGGGTCTTAGTTGTACAGCAACATTGACTTATGTTGCTACATCCGTATGACATCTTGAGTCAAGTTGTAGTATATTGGTAGCAATACCAGAGTCTTTTGTTGCAATGGTGTTGCTTGTTGTGTGTGTGTAGTGTTGTTTTTTAGTTGTGTCAACTCCTGTTTTACGAATTGCATAATTTGACCCTTGGGCTGCAGTCTATTTTGAGGTGCAAAGGCATTGATCTCTCATCTGTTAAAACCTGTAGAGAGAGAATTAAGATTCTTGAAGAAATGTACTAGCTGTTTGTTTATTTGATATAAATGTATGCTACTTAATAGTGAACTCTACCCAATGCACAAAAATACTATCACTGTGTTTTGATCGTATGTACGCTCAAATTAGGATCATTAGGATGATGTGCTAATTAAGTTGATGGGGTCGTAAAGCTAAATGCTTCTATTTTTTTGCCTACTTGAGTCTTGCAATGAACAGATGTAAATGTTTCACACTGCTTTGAACTATGCTGAGTGAGTGAATATCTAACGGAAGTGAAACTACTTCCATCATAGGTAGGGTAGAAGAGTAGGAAATAAAACTTGTTTACAAGAAGCAATAAAGACCACACTTTCCCACTGTTCTCAGCTAAAGCGTAAATGAAAGCCCAGAATAGCACATCATGCTAGTTCACCCAGAATTGGTTATCAGTCTGATTTATGTTGAAGATCTTGTTATAACTTGTAGCCTTATATATCTGCTTGGTGGTCATTAACTGAGCAAGAAAATCATATGGGTCTAAACCAGGGCTGCTCAAATACATTCCTATAACTCCATAATCCCTGGCTAGTGGCCACTGAGGCTGGGCATTATGGGAGTTATAGTCCAAAAACAGCTGGGGGCCCAAAGTTGAGCAGGCCTGGTCTAAACCATGGTTCTCAAACGATAGCATATGCCTTCCTAAGAGGGACAGAGAATCACTAGTGGTGGTGCAAGCTTGTCCTGTCCCTTTTCAGACTTGATTTTTATGGCTCATGAGAAAAGTTGCTGTAATGGAAGATGCTGAAGCTGTCAGCTGTCCTCTTCCACAGCCCGAGGAGGTTATCCTCCAATAGTGCGGGTTGTGGACTGACCATGCTCCAAGACAGGACCAATAGGAGAACTTGAAAGCATGGCTAGCCTGTAGCGTGGGAGGCGACCCAGCCCCATTTCCGGTCTTGTCTTGGCTCCATGAACAGGTCGGTTCTGTTGCTCTGGCAATTTTTTTCACTCTTTAAGAGCTTGCTTGGCTAGCCTTATTTCTTTTTCACCTCATTCTTTCTAGCATTGTGCCAGGGTGGGAGAGAAGTCGGTTCTCTTATCGCTTTCAAATTTGTACCCCAAAAGTCTTCTTTTTAGTTTAATTGGGCTGCCTTTTTTCCTCCTCCTTTCGTTTCCCCTCAGCATGGAACATGCACCCACAGATGCGCCTTTAGAGGGATCTCTTTCGGACGGCCCTTTCTCTGACCATCGGGGCAGACCTTCCCCTGTGGTACAGGCTAATATTGGGGAAATGGACCCCCTCCTTTGGTCCCTGCGGAACACTGCACCCCACCTAGGCCAGATGTTTCCGGTGGCAAAGCACCAAAGAAAGCCCATAAGAAGACTAAGAAAAAATAAAAATAAAAGAATAAAGGCTAAGAAAAAAGAATTATTAAAAAATAATAAAGAAGGCTAAGAAAAAAGAATAAAAAGAAAAAAGCCCATAAGATGGCTAAGAAAAAAGAATAAAAGAATTGAAGGAGCGGAGAGCACAGCTGCTCCGCCTGCAAAGGCTTGCTCGGTGTCCTGCTCGGTGTCCGCTTGCTCGGTGTTCTGCGGTCTGCCTGAGCGAGAGATTACTGATCCAGGCTGTTTATGAAGCACGCCGGCCCCATTGCCTTCCAGATGCAGGAACAGGGGATGCTGAGCTGCCGCTGAACCAGGGCACTCGGCCCCCTCCTTCCAACCCGGACCCTCCTCTTGGCTCGCCGGAGGAGGTGCTTCCACTGCCAGACTCGCCGCTCAGCCCTCTTCCTCCCCTGCCTCCGGTACAGGAGCTCACGTTTGCGGAGCTCATACCCGACTTATTGGCCGGGGTGCTCCTGCTGATCCTGCTGCCCTCTAATCTGGCCAGAACTCTGCCAGAGAGCCCCTCCTCTATGCGACCGGCTGTCCCTCAGCCTGGACAGCCCCGGCAGCCAAACTTGCCACCAGGACCGTCTGGGACTCTTGTGTGCCCAGTTGATGTAAGCACTACGCCAGTTCCTGGCATCCCCCCCCCCCACCTCCGCCCTATGTAGTGAATTGGCTGGGTGATTTCTTCTCGCGTCAATTGTCTGAGTTTTGCAAGGTCAATTTTGCCTTTTCAAGCCCCGCTGCCAACTAGGGCTAATCGCCACTACTCCAGGTCATCATCTCCTGATTCCAGTGCTGGCAGGCACCCTATCCCTGCAAATGAAAATGGCCATTTCCATCCTCTCCCCAGGGTGCCTAGACAGAGAAAGAAACTTGGATCCCCCTCTCCCTCCTCCTCTTCTCATGGACCTCCTTCTCCCAAGCACCCTGATCCCCAACAGTTGCCCTCTGCTCCGTCCAGGCCTCCGCCTATTCCTTCACAGGTGACTGCACCTGTCCCTTCTGTTCCTGTCACCATACCCAGGGTCCCACCTCCTCCCAGGGCGGTCCCCTCTGATGCACGCCCCCTATTGGTGGGACATCCCAACCCTGCCTCTGACCTGGAGGAAAGACTAAGTGGAAATGATGAGGGAGCTGACTCCCTGTCTGATAAAGAGGAAGGAGAACTCTCCGATGAAAACACAGTTAGCCCTCTTCAGAGTTCCTACTGTCTTTTGTCTTCCTCAGACTTTGATGTTATGTTGTCTAAAGCTAGCCGCGCTATAAATGATGTGTCTCCTATTGATATGACCCAGGCCGCGTCCTCGCTTGATCATAATGTTTTTCCCTCCTGTTCGGCTGCAGCTGCTACTGTTCCCTTTCCTTCCTTATTCCGAGATGGTGGAATGGGCTTCTCCCGCCTCCTCTAAGGCCCCTGGTCCACCCCTAAAAAACACTACAACCTACCACCTGATGTTGCCTCTCTTTTGGCAGTATCCACAGTGGACTTCAGTGGTGGTTAAAGGGGAGATAAATAACTCGGGTCTCCTGAAGACCGCAAAGCTGATATGCTTCTTCGTAAAAACCACTCTGCCTTGACCACAGTAATCAAGGCGGTCACTACTAACTCCATCTTCGCCAGGGCCTCAATGCTGTGGGTCAAAGAATTGGTCACTGTAGTCCCTCCTGAACTCACTAAAGTGCACCAAGGGCTAAATAAGTTGGCTAAAGCGACAGCCTTGATGGTGGATTCTAGCCTAGATTGCATCCAGCAAGCTGATCGGGCTATGGCCTCGAGGGTGGCAGTTCACCATTCCCTCTGGTTAAAGCATTGGAATGTAGATTTCTGGTCTTGGCTTAACCTTTCGGCTACGCCTTTTGCAGGGGCATGAACTTTTGGCGAGGTGCTAGATCCGTTCCTCATTGAGACCAAGGACAAGAAAAAAGCCCTGCCTTCCAAGTGCAGGGATTTTCGTAGAACTTTTCGTGCCAACACCCAGTCCTTTCGGCCCTTCAGAGGATCACCAAGATCTGCCTTTACCTCCTCTAGAGACAACCGAGGTTTCTCCTATCGACCTACCTGGCGCAACCAGTGGCAACAATAAGGGCAAAGTTCAGCTAGAGGCTGCTCTTCCAGAACCTTCCCTCCAGCTTCCTCGCTCCCCTCTTGGAAGCAATGACTGCCCCCGCCCCATGGGCAGACAGCTTCTGGTCTTCTATCCACAGTGGGAAGCCACAACACAGGACCGCTGGGTCCTGCCCTCCGTAGCCCACAGGTACACCCTGGACTTCCAGGTGCAGCCTCCAGATCAGGTCACCATCTCTCCCAGATCTGCCCTACTGGACAAGCATTGGCGGATGTGTCTAGCCATTCAGCATCTTCTACTGATCAATGCTGTCGAACCTGTGCCATTGACTGAATTATGGCAAGGCGTCTATTCGCATTTGTTTCTTGTGCCAAAGGAGGACGGATTTTGGAGAGCAGTGCTGAACCTGCATTCCCTCAACCAGTTCAACTGCAAGTAGAAATTCCATGTGGAGTCCCTCCAGTCTACTAAGGAGGCAATTCTAACACAGGACTTCCGGGCTTCTATCGATCTTTCAGAGGCGTACCTCCACGTACCTATGCTACCCAGTCACCGCTGGTTCCTCAGGTTCTGCTATGGCGCACACCACTACCAATACAGGGATCTACCTTTAGGTCTGTCTTCAGCCCCCAGAGGCAACGGACGGCCTGACCTTGCCATGACTGCCGGGCCTTCTGTATGCCTTCCCTCCCACCTCAGTGATCGGCCATCTTATTCAAAAACTCTGCACCGAAAGTGCAGCCCTCATCCTTATAGCGCCATTCTGGTCTCAGAGGCTGTGGTTCTTCGACCTCTGGCAACTCTCGGTCACCTGGCCTTGGCACCTTCCCGCTTGGCGGCACCTTCTCTCTCAGGGTTCCCTCCTGCACCCAGAACCACAGTGGCTACAACTGAGAGCCTGGAAATTGAGTGCTCACTATTAGCTTAGAAGGGCTATTCCCCTTCAGTCATGGTGACTATCTTGGCATCTAGAAGACCAGCTACAAACCACATCTATCAGACTTCATGGGTGGCTTTTTCCAGAGGGGCCTGCAGGAAACATGTCTCTCCATTGTCAGCAAGCGTTCCCAAGGTCCTTGCCTTCCTCCAGTCAGGTCTCGAGATGGGCCTTTGGCCCAGCACTCTGAAATGATAGACTTCGTCCCTCTCCAATTTTGCACCTTCACTGTGGCTCTTCCTTACAGCTCCATCTCCATCTACAGAGATTCCTAAAGGGAGCGTCCAATTTGGCTCCATCTCCTATCCATAGGTTCCCCACCTGGAACCCTAACAAAGTCCTCAATGCCCTTACGAAGGCTCCCTTCAAGCCTCTGTCGGAAGTGGATCTCTGTCATCTTTCGCTCAAGGTCCTCTTCTTGGTGGCTATAACCTCGGCTCTTAGAGTGTCAGAACTGGGAGCCCTGTCTGCATGGAAGGAGTTCTGTGTGTTCCAGTCAGATGTGGTCATCCTGAAGTTGGATCCTACCTTCATACTCAAGATCAGCTCTACCTTTCACCGGTCACAAGACATCGTCCTGCTGCCCCTCCTCGACCCATCCCAGAGAGAAATTATGGCACTTGCTGGACGTGAGGCATGCCCTCCGCATCTACTTACGTAGAACTAGGCAGTTTCAGCGCTCGGATTCGCTCTTCGTATCCTTCCAGCAAGCTTCCCTGGGAGCTAAGATTTCAAAGGCCACGATCGCCTTGTGGATAAAGAGTTGCATTTCCGTGGCATATGAGTCCCTCAATCTCCCACTGCCTTCGGGTATTACTGCACATTCGACTCTAAGTGCAGCTACTTCCACTGCTTTTGCGGCTAGTGTGCCCTTGCTTGAGATCTGCAAGGTGGCCACCTGGTCGTCTATCACTCCCTTTATTAAACACTATAAGATCTCTTCCTTTCATTATTCTCAGGCAGCCTTGGGCCACACTGTACTACAACAAGTGGTCTAACTCGCATCTTCTCTATACCTACCCGTCTACATTATTAGCTTGGGTATGTCCTGCGCTATTGGAGGATGACCTCCTCAGGCTATGGAAAAAGAAACATTGGACTTACCGTGAAGGGTTCTTTTTCACAGCTGAGGAGGTCAACCGGCCCACCCTCAGATGCTGGTCAACCTTTTCTGTGGGTGCGTTGGTTACGTCCAGGGGGACACGTTCTCCTGGGTGGAGGCAACTTCTAGGGCATTTAGCTTTGTAGGCTGTACTTGTACTTTCCTGTTATTTCCTGCCTATTTTGTACTATGACTAATCCTTGCCTTTTCTATGTGAGCACGGCAGTCCAGGAACTGGGGCTGGGTTGCCTCCCACACTACAGGCTAGCCATGCCTTCAAGTTCTTTTATTGGTCCTGTCTTGGAGCGTGATCAGTCCACAACCCGCACTATTGGAGGATGACCTCCTTGGCTTTGAAAAAGAACCCTTCACGGTAAGTCCAATGTTTCTTTTTCCTACCTTCCCTTTCCTCAAGTCTGCTCAGCTTTGCCCCCCCCCAGTGGTTTTTGGACTACAACTCCCATAATCCCCAGCCCAGTGGCCAATAGCAAGGGATTATGGGAGTTGTAGGCCAACATCTGCATGAGGGCTGAAGTTGAGCAGCCCTGCTTCAAGCCTTCTCAAATACTTGTGGTAGTAGCTGAGATCGAAAGCCTTGGTCTGACCTGTAGCACTTCAGATGGCAGGTGGTGGCCCACAGCTGAATGCCTCTTCATGCATAGATTCCATCCAGGTAGAAAACAAGATGTTGGGAGATATGGAGGGGATTTTTTAAAATTTGTATGGAGGATTATTAAATCATGTGAGCCTCCATATCTACCATCTGAATGTAACCCAAACACAAGTTTACTACTTCAGAGGGAAGTTGGCCTTAGTCAGCCTCATCAAATGAGCTTTTAGTTCTCTGGAGACCTTTAAATATGGATCTAGGTAGTCTGTCTTCTTTCCATTGATTTGGAGGTGAGCAGACAACCCACAAGGCCCATTAATGAGCTGCCAACTACCCTCTGAGGGAAAGGTAGAAAAAGAGTCAAAAACATCAGCTGCCTGGTCCAGATGGCCTGTCCCTTTTCCCTTCCCTCACAGGGTCATTTAGCACCAACTGCCTTGTGGCGGAGTTTATCTGGTTTTTAAAAGTGGAATGTTAATGCATCCCACCCACCCCAGTATTATAAGCTACTTTAGAGTCCCAGATCAAGAAAGTAGGATAGGCATTTACAAATAGCTGTTACACCTGTGGAGGTTCCTCTTTATCTTGACTTCTTAGGGAAGAGCCAGTGATGCAAGTTTGGGAATTGTTTGCTTAATGGTGATCAATGAAATGTTGCTATTTTATGCTCACCATAACTGTGCCAGCCCTTAAACGTGACAGGAGAAGGTTCAGATGTCCTGCAGAATTTTAAATTGTTTTTGTGGAGTCTTCTTGGAAAATGGGAGACATGTTAGATCATTCCCTGGAGATTGTAGTGGTTTGAGCCATTGACACGGGTGGGTCTCAGTTCAGCTGCTACTGTGGTTCTGTTGCTGACTAAATATACTGTATAGACTGGAGGATGTGGATTACTGCACACCCGTTATTGCATGTATTCCCTTCACATCCTGCTCTAGTTCATGCAAGTGTATAGAGTAAGCCAGTGATGGTGTTTTATGGAATGTATCACTTCCATCTGCTTGATGGAATATCTTTGAAATCTGGTTGCTGAGATACCCCCTCCCTCACCCATAAGAGACCTATCTAGTCCAGCATTCTGTTTCATACAGTGGCCCACCAGATGCCTCTAAGAAACACTCAGGCAGGGGGTGAGGGCTTGCCCTCCCTCAAAGTGGTGCTCTCAGCAATGGAGAAACATCTTGCCACAGCCTGCTTCAGCTTAACAGTGCAATTGAATGAACAATAGCTTCAAAACTGCATGTTGATCAGATGTGGCATTTCCTGTTTTGCAGGACAGCTTAGTTCATCTTATTTAACTCAAATCTAAGTTCTTGTAGTGGGGCTTTGCAAAAAGTTCATAGGTGAGAGTGTGGAGAATCTATGGAAACAATTTGCTGGTAAAGAGAAACTGTATTTGCCGTTAAGAGAGACTGGGGAATAAGAATATTTTAAATGATCTTGGCAAAGTTGCAAGGTGAGGGCTGAAACAAGTACACATGAACTAAAGAATCTGATGCATACACTGGTGAAGCAACTGGGTGGGGACAACATGGCATTTATGCTGGAGCACAAAATAGAAATGAGTCAAAAGCAGAGCTGGAGGGGCTTACTCCTTTGGGCGGGTCACTCACTGAGCATGCACTGGTCCTTTGCTAAACTTGCTGAGTATATCTTGTTTAAAACTTCTCACCTTTTTTGAAAATGCACAAGGTGACACTTTTAATTGCATCTCTAACTTTATTCCTTTACCATGACTGGATGAATTGTGTGTGTAGCATTTACTGCTATCTAACACTTTTTCTCCTGGCTTAAAAGACCTGCACTGGATATGGTCTACATGGCATGGTTCTAATTTAACACCTAGTTTAGATTAATTTATTTAACTGGCAACTAAGTACTGATTTGACTGCCTTTAAATTGACTTTGGATTTATTAAACTGATTGGACTTTAACCCAGTTCATGATTTTATTCTTCTTATTGATTTTCACATTGAGCTTCATGGCTGGAATTGTTGGAGAGTAACCGAAACCAAAGCTAGTATAACTGATTGTTTTGTTTAAAATGGGTTCAAAGAAAATGGTTAAGAATAAGGAGGAAGATGATGGTTCATTGTGCTTTGTGACTGTGGAAATGTTAAATGTAGTATTTACAAAGGAGTCTAATGTCATCAACAGGCAACAAAAGTGAAACATATTAAGTTGGAACAAAGATTTAAAAGAGACCCTGATCTTAAGAAATTGGATAGAGAATGTAGAATGGAGGAACAAACAAATCTCTCTCTCTCTCCCTTCCTCCCTCCCTCCCTCCCTGGAAAGCTTAATGGTGTATAGAACAGGTACAGGAGACATTAGGGACACAAGAGACCAAGATAGGGAAGACGGAGAGCTACAGTTAGGGAACTGTATGCTAAACAAAGAACCCTGGAGACTGAAACAGATACAACCAAAGATACCTTGGAAATAGTAGGAACAACTTTAAATTAAGAAGCCTTCCAGAGGCGACTGAAAGAAGAAATGTAGTTGGAAGAACATTTAGTAGCTTACTAGGAATGTGTTGGTTGTTTGTTTGTTGTTTTTTTGCTTTTAAGTGAAGAATGCTGTTTTGAAGACATTGAAATAGGGAAAGACATTGAAATACTTCAGAGACAGAGAATGAAATGATGTTGGATGTGCACCCTAACTTAAAATTTTCATTCAGAGTAAGAGAAAAGAATATAAGTTAATATAGATGGGGTGCTTTTCAAACTATTGATCCTTGTGAAAGCTGAATGTGTGGTAACTGAAACAGTCAATAATGCACATCAGATGGCAGATAAAGTTTCAAGCATCTCCTGAAAAGCCTCCCAAACCTCAGACAATCCCTAGGTGCTGGACTATACAGAGTCTAGAGGACAGCGTTTCCTTGTTCAACAAACTACTAATCTTTGGAACAAAATATCGACTTCTACTATATATTGTGATAATTAGGAAAAACAGAATAAAGTTGAATCTCTTCCTCATAATGCTAATAGATTAAACAACTCTTCTTAAAATGAAAGAAACAGACATTTCTTAAGATCTGGTCTGATGTATTTTTAGAGGGGGGGACACTTGCTGGCCAGAGATATAAATTTGTTAGATATACAGTGCTGCAGCAAGTTCCAAGTGGAAATCCCCACCCAGGGCTGGATTATTCATTGGGCACAATAGGCACAGTGCCTAGGGCCTATGAAGTTCCCAAGGATCTATGAAAATTTTAGCCCCCCCTCCGCCGCAAACCCTCAGATGGCTCAGTGAGAAAAGAAAACTGCATCAAACTTAATAATTTGCTTTAATTGAATTACTTTAACAGCATTATAAAATAATACACTGTATAGAGTGTTAGATAACTGAATTAAGTTTAACCATATTAGCTCTGACTTAAGCAATGTACATTAAACATTAACTCTGTGGCTCTTTTTGTTAGCAAAATCATGAACGACATCTTCCGATTTCAATTTTTGCAAAAGCTTCTTCTCAGTTGAGAGTAGTGCAAGTGAATATTTATTTATTGTTAAATGTATATACCGCCTTTCATTAAATTCAATCCCAAGGTGGTTTACAAAAGTTAAAATACATGCAATAAAAATAACAGTTAAAAGTATTTAAAATATGAAACAAATCTGATTTAAAATATATAAAATGCAAAGATGAAAACTATACACGGGTAAAACACACAGAAGCAGCAATAGAAACAATCATGTAAAGGGCTGGATAAAAAGCCGAGATTTAACAAGCTTTCTAAAAACTGTGATGGAGTCCGAGGGGTGAATGACCACTGGGAAATCATTTCAAAGTCTAGGGGTAGCAACAGAGAAGGCCCAAGATGATTGTTTCTGTCCCATGGTTGATCTTTATACGTTTCATCTCTGAAAAAGAGCCCTCCCCTTCAGTTTGTTCCAAAAGTGGCAAGTTACATGCTAAAAAGCAATGTTGACCTTTGGAAAACTTGTCACCAAACTCTTCCCACCCCACAATACATCTTCTTGTGAGGAAATTATCCTAATGGATAATCCAGCCTTGCGGATGAGCATTCTGACATTATCCAGCCATGTGCCACAGCTTGTCTGTGGCATGGCTTGTTTGCCCCAGCCTTACTTGAATGGAGCATGAGGGTTGTTGGGCCCAGCCATTGGCTGATGGGCTTGAGAGGCAGGGTTTGGCTGGCCATTTCTGCTCCTGCATCCTTGGCCCTTCAGTCTACTCCCTCCCTCCCTGCCCTGGGAGTAATGCTTTGGATGGTCATCCATTTGGGGGCTGGGTAGGAATTTTTGGCTCTTGTTGAATTGGCCCTAAGTCTTGTTCGCCTACCCAGCCCTATTTCCCTAAATTAGCTAGGTTCCTGGTCTAGTGCAGAATAAAAGGGTAGTATAGGATTGGTGAGCACCTTAAGGCATGTTGAGGAGTCCCTAGACATTTCACAGCTCAGGGGATGCTGGTTTGGGCTTCCTCTGTTCTGCGGAGGCATTGCCAGTCTTAAAGGCTTCATGACTTGGGAGGAGCTAAACCTTATGCAGACTCCTTGACCTTAGGTCAGCTAGGAAGGACAGCATCTATCATAGGGATTCTGCTGCCTGGAGCCAAGGTGTGTCGCCCTATGTGTTTACGGTGGGATTTGTACCCTGGGTAGCGAGTCTCTGGTCTCCATACTGAGAACTGGTGCTGCAGTTACCATACTGTTACTGGTGGCACAGCAGCAATTCTATGCCTGCCATTTCTGAGGTTTATCTGGTGGCCACTTTATATCTACCTTCACCTGGTGGTAGACATCTTTAAATCCACCTTCCCACCTAGCAAGCAGCTAGGTGACCAGAATTGGATTGCACACCATAGGAAAGAGAACTGCCGAGGTGCGTCCAGTTGTGGAAGTGAGGGGCATACCCGATGGGGTTGTTGGAGCTGTAGAAGGTGGAATGTTGGAGTAACTGAAGTGGGTTTGTAGGCTTGTACAAAGGTGTGTGGATACAAATACTCCTGGGAACCCCCCCCTTTTTTTAAAGCAATAAAGAGGAAAAAATGTAGGGGTGCCCGGCTAAAACCCCAGAGCTAAAATGGCGGCACCCAAGAAAACAACCTTGCACCTGTCAAAATTTGCTTCTGTATTCTTGTTTTGCTGTAGCAGAAGCTATGCAGTGCTTGGGAATACTATGGTTAGTGTGTAAGTACTCTAAAGAACTGTAGATAAAATATTATAGGCATAAAAATCATGTCTGGGTGATCTGTATGTACTATGCATGTGAACAGAAAGTGGATGAGAAAGGAGTGATGTGTAGGCAATGGGAGGGGAAATAGGTGGGCAATTCAAGAGAATAGATGGTGGTGGGTGGTTGATAGAGAAGGTGGGGAGATAAAACACTCCATTGTTTTCATTATGAAAACATCTTATGTGGGTGGAACAAAGGGGATGGGGATGGAAAGACACTCCATGTGGACAGCCCATAATGACTCTGGTTTGTGTGTATCGTATTTCTCCCGCAATTAACCTCCCTGTTTGGAAGATCTCATTGATCCATGCTGGTTGCACACGTTTACTGTTTTCTCCTGTCTTGCGCTGAGTGAGTATACAGGATCCTGACTATGCTTAGTTAATATGCTGGCATAGCAGCAGTGTGAGCATAACTGCACCACAGACTTGCTCCATAAGACTGTTATCTAATTATTGGGTATCTATGTATATCAGCAGTTATCTATTGGAGACCTCAGAGGTGGCATTTACAGACCAGTAGGACAGGACAGTTTAGCATCTAAAGGGCACTGTATGCTGGCTTCATTTCCAAAATGCAAAATAGTGTCTGTGTCTGTGTGTGCTCTCTCCAGTTTCAGTCCAGAACTATCTTTCTAGTGTGCGCATTGCATATCTGAGAGTCTTCTTATATTACAAGAGCATCTCCGCTATTCTCCTATCGGTTTCTCTATTGATGTTGTAGTCACACTGACTTTGAACATGTATGTTAAAGCCAGTTTGGTAAAGGCTTATTTTCTCTCTTGTAGGAGAGAAAATAGGTAGGAGAGAAAATAGGTCTTGTAGGAGAGAAAATAGAAGTAGGAGGTCACGGCTTACCAAAGGTTAACTTCCATCACTTGCTCCCAATAGACAGGAAATTCAGTTATCTGGAGGTCCATCCCCTCTCCCAGCATGCTTGGAGGTCCGATCCCCAGTTCCTTCCTGTTTTTGCTCCTGGTAGGACAGGCACGTTGGTGCTCCTGCCCCAATTATTCTTATATATGAGCTGCTCCTTTCCTTCCCATCCCCCTCCCTTCAGAAAGCATTTAGGCATGGACCCTTCACAGGCGGGGGAAACTCATGGGCTCCCTTTTAGAGGACCCCAGGGTGGAAGAGGGGAGCAAGGTCAGGCACAAAGCCAAGGTCACTAAGAAGCACCACCATCTTGTGTCACCAGAACGGTGCAGGAATAAAGGGCACGGAAGAACAAGACCCAAGCACAAGCCCCCTATCCTGGCCGATTACTGGCAAACTGAAAATTTTGCTGAAGGTTGTTTCCACTGGGCAGCAAGCAGGAGAGCTGGGGGGCCACCTACAGCCATTCCAGTCACTTGGGTTTATCAGGGGGAGCAGGGACTCAGTTTTCCTTCCCACTGCCAGCCTTGCAGATTTGGAAAGAGCGGCGAGGTTTCCACGCGCCGAGGCAGTGCCCACTTTTCAGCAGGCTGCACCTGCCTCACAGCTGATCCCTCCCAACTCCCAGCTGTCTTTCATGCCTGTGCTGCATCAGGCCATGCTCTCCACCTCCTCCTGGGCGGCTGCGCTGGTGGAACAGGCCACACTCTGGCCAGAGCCCACACCACTTGGCTCCCTGCCCTTCACGGACAGCGAAGGCCCAATGGCCATGGCGGCTGCAGGTGGTGCAGCCTCAAGCGCCTCCCATTTCTGCCATGGCGAGCCCACAGCTGCTTCAGGATTGGCAGTGGCCTCGCTGGCCACCACCGCAGCGAGCCCCACAGCCACTGGGCAGCCGCCGCACCACTCACCTCTTCAGCAGCTGCCACACCACCTGCCTCCTTGACGCCCATGGCCAGCGATGGCTTGGCAGAGTCTTATACCACAGTGGGCATGGGCACCCACACCAGTGACCACGCTCACATCCCAGCGCGATGCACCCGCAGCCTCTCACCCTCGGCGATGGTCTCCCACCTCACACTCAAGCTCATACCCTCGGCAGGGCAGTGGCAACACATAGAGCAGCCATAGCCAAACGCTTGCTCGAGCAGCACCTGGAAGCACTCCCCTGCTCTGCCACCACCAAGGAGCACACGGGGGATCGCCGGAGATGCCGGGACCAGGGTGTACAGTCATGGGCAGAGTGCGGAGACTCCATCTCACTGGAAGGGTGTCATCAAGGTGCGGCTGATCCCTCAGGACACCACATGGTGTGTAACTTGTGCTGGGATCAGGAATCCCCACAGGACATGTCTGAATGGATCAAGGCTGGAGCAGTGAAATTCTGGTTTGACCAAGACCTAGGATAAAAGTTCTAATGTCTTTCATCTCCAGATAAAAACTGCATGAGTACCTCCAAGTGGCTTTGATGCTTTAGCCTCATACAGTAATGGAAATAGCAGGATCATGGGCACAAGGGAGGGATGAATGGGACAAAGAGGTTTAGATATGATACGATGTATTAAGTTAGGAAAATACTTTCAGTCATGGCAATGGCAAAGGAGTAAACTGGAGGGCCCCCTTGAGATTATGATTTATGCAAGTATAAATGTCCTTGCTACAGTGATGGCTGTCATATGGATTCTGCAGGCAGGTCAGTGGTGTGTATTGTAGCTCCCCTAGGGATGTTGCCATTGAAATAACTTGTGTGCTCCTTTTTAAAGGACTGAGAAAACAGTTGTGTGTTAGGCTCAAGCAGGAGCAATTGAGATTAGAAACTGTACTGCTGAAATTGAAAATTAGTGTGAAACGTTGACCTCATTCTATAGCTGGGTGGGCGTGCTAATTGAACAAAGTTTGAAATCTGAAACTTCTGCAGTGAAGCAAAAGCTTGGTATAATTCTGGCTTGAACAAGTCAAAGTTGGTCTGGTGTGTAGCAACCTGGAGACGGCTTCCACTCCCACTGCCTTCACTTACTTGCTGTTGCCACTGATGCCTGTTGCTGCCCTTGGAAGCTTCCAAGCCCCTTCAAGCCAGCCAGTTGTCAACTGCTGTAGCAGTTGGTTGTACTTCCTTGGTGGAGGAGGCGGAGTGGTGTTTGCTGTCCACTAGCCTTTTCAGGCTAGAAGATACAGCACTGAGATGGGCAACTTCTCTCCTTCCACCTGGCAGATGAAATGCAGCACAGCACTATGGATAATGTGCATAGGACAGGTGCCCTCTCCTCTTAGAAAACACATGCGCAAGCATGCAGTTGGTAGCTGTCATAGTGTTGTATTGCAGAAGAGCAGCCTGCTGCTGTTATAGCTGTTGTATATGTTTTCTCTCAAAGTATGTCTTTTTGGCAAAAGGGCAGGGAGATTAAATTGGCAGGTTCCATAGAACTGCACTGAGAACGCAGCATGGCACTATGGTTTCTGCCCCCAAAAGAGAGACCAAACAAGTGGAGGTTGTTTGCAAGAAGTTGTTTGCAAACAAGTGGAGGTTGTTTGCAAGAAGCAAGAGGGTGCTGGTGTTGAATATCGCATGTGGAGGAGCTGGGAAATGGGGGCATGCAAGCAGACCAAGAGATGGGCAATCTAAATGTTTGTGGAGCTATTTAAATCTGGCCACTGGTATTCCATGCAAGCAGATGTTTTTCTCTTTCATGAGCAGCCTGGAATCTTGCAGTATTTGGAAGGCTGTGTGCTCAGGTGAGAGTGCAGGTCCTCAGCTGCTGGTCTGCCCTGTTTGTCTGTAGCTGGCTTTGTGCTAGTGCGAAATGACTAACCTTCCTCTGACTTCCAGTTGTGGAGAAAGATCCTGATGGCCATCTGGTACACCAAATGGATAGTGGTACAGTTGTGACTGGCAGAGCTGACTGCAGTAGCGGAAAGGAAGATCTTTAGATCTGACAACTACTTAAGTACTAATAGACTGGGAGAAGGAGGAGGTCTTGGAGAAGGAGAAGTGGGGGAGAAGGGAAACTCTGAGCCAGAAGGTTGCAGCTTGGCTCACAGCTTGTCTTCTTCACTCTGCAATAAAACTGTGACCTGTCATTCATAGTTTGACTCTCGTCTACATTCAGTCTCCCAAACCTGTTACATGAGTTTCCATGAATACTTGTGTTACTATTGATGCATGCTTCTAATTCATAAAAATATGCTGGTTTGGTGCCTCTAAGCCTGAGATGCTAAAACTCCCTCTGCAAATTCTTTGACCAGAAAAATGTGTTGCCGTCAAAATGGACTGTGTAATCTTGTCCATTGCTAAATTGAAAAATGTGGCTACAGAAGCTGGAATTGTCCCTCCCTGTGGATTTGAGTGGGGAGAAGGTGGGTGCTTGGTGACTGAAGTGATAGGTTAGCCTATGACAGGGGGTAGGGAGCAGAAGTGGGGATAGAGAACAAAGTGCCTCCTGTCAGAAGGCAAATACAGTTTGACTTGTTTTGTTTTTAGAATATTTAAACTGTCCTTGTAAATATAATCACAAGAGTTTAGTAACTCTTCTGTGAACATACTGGTTTTCAAACACTTGGATCCTACACTGGTGTATCCTGTGGGAAGAAGTGGAAGTCCTGGCACAAGAACTGGATGGGTTTGTAAGGCTACTATTCCAAAGAGAAATTGCCTTTTAGAGGAGTTTACAGAGGTTGTCGGTTCTAATCCCTGGTGGTATTTTCCCCAGACTATGGGAAACACCTATATTGGGTACAGGGGTGTAGCTAGCCCGCCAGCAGCCCATGTGCAGCCGCGGCGGGTGCCCCGATAGCCCCGCCCCTGCATCTGACATCAGATGCAGGGGATAGCCACGCCCCGCATCTGACATCAGATGGGGGCGTGGCCTGGCTCCCGAATGGAGCCTTGAGGCTCCATTCGGGACTCCGCTCAGTTGTAACTGCTGAAGGGGCCGCGCGGCCCCTTCGGCAGTTAAAAGAAGGCTGGTGCTGCTTTTGCAGTACAGCCCAGGAGCGGCTCTTCCCAGGGAAGAGCCGCTCCTGGGCTGTGTTGCAAACACAGCACCAGTCTTAGCTCCTGAAGGGGCCGCGTGGCCCCTTCAGGAGCTAGTTAGGCTGGCGCTGCGTTTGCAGAGCGCAACCAGGAGCGACTCTTCCCTTTCAGGGAAGAGCCGCTCCTGGCTGGCGCTGCAAATGCAGCACCAGCCTTAGTTTAGTTCCCGAAGGGGCTGCGCGGCCCCCGCTCGGGAGCTAAACCACCGCCCCCGCGTCTGACATCAGACGCGGGGGGGGGGGGTGTCGGGGCCGCTCCCGCGGCTCCTGATTGGTCACCGGCCCGGGTTCTTTGAACCCGTTGGCCCGCCGGTGGCTCCGCCCCGATTGGGTAGCAGCAATATAGGAACATGCTGAAAGGCATCATTTCATGCTGCATGGGAGATGGCAATGGTAAACTCCTCTTGTATTCTGCCAAAGACAACCACAGGGTTCTGTGGTCATCAGGAGTCAACACCGACTTGATGGCACACTTTACAGTTCTAGAAAGTTCTTCGCTGACACAAGGAAATGGTAAGTAAAGTGTGCCATTGAGTCGATTTCGACTCCTGGTGCCCACAAAGCCCTGTGATTTTCTTTGGTAGAATACAGGCGGGGTTTACCGTTGCCTCCTCCCATGCAGTATGAGATTATGCCTTTCAGCATCTCCCTGTATCGCTGCTGCCCGCTATAGCACCAGCAGGGATTCAAACTGGCAACCTTCTGCTTGTTAGTCAAGCATTTCCCCACTGTGCCACTTAAGGTGACTCTAAGGAAAGGGTATTAAGGTCTAAATCTTTAAAATTGCAACCTAAGTGTCGGATCCTCTGAAATGGTCATAAATCTCAGCTGCATCTTGCTGTACTCCCCACCACCACTTCTGTTTTAGGTTTACATATCTAGCCCCAGCTGGAAGTATTGGAGTACATGGAAATCTCCCCCGATATACAGCTGGTGGTGGAAATGTGGTTGGCCCTGTATGCATGGTGGGATAAGAACAAATGATTAACTAGGGAGAGGAGCTTGTGCCAAAGATGCCTTTGGGAGCTGCAGTGAGAAGGCATGCTTATTCTTCAAAACCTGTGAATGACTCTCAGGTGGGGTTTAGTCCTCTCTTAGCACTTTGTTTTCTCCAGACGTGGGATAAAAATAACCTTTGAAGTAAAGGTCCAGTCCTATGTAGATGTAAGGTTTGCAGTGGAGAGAATAACTGGTGGTCTCCTGCTTTTGAGCAGAAGCTCTTGCCTGTGGTGTGTGCTGATAAAGCAGGGTGAAGTGGAAAATGTTTTTGGAGTAGATTCTCATTGGCGGTGTGCTTGCTATAAGAGGCTATACAGAGTTTGCAAGAGCAGGATCAAGGCCCTTTAGAAGTGGCCCTTGTTACACTCACTGCCATAGGAAGAGAGTTGGGTTTGCCCCATGCAGCAAGCCCATAACTCAGTGATGCCTCACATGCTTGGCATTCAAAAGGGCCCAGGATCAGTCCTTGAGACTTTAGAAAAAGATGTAGCAACCTGGGGAGACCTGAGACCTTGGAGAGCAGACACTAGGTGAAAGGAAGCAAAACTTGGGTCTTGAGGACTCTTAGATGGTCCTATGCAGGTGGCAGTTCCCGTGCTGGTGAATCATGCTGGAGGCCTCTCCGTTACAAATAGTGATTCTTGCAATGTGAGGCACTGAAGACTTGATTCTGAAGTAGCCAGAAGCAGGCACCACTGAAAGCCTCCTTTTTGATGGTCTATTTTCTGCTTAAACAACGGAGTGATGTGCTTGGGCCTGTGATGTGCACATTTGCATGTACTTGGTATGACTGATGGGCTTCTGCCGCAATGATAACTCAGTCCAATTTCTTTCCTGGTTATGGCTCGCTTTGCTGATCTTGGATCAGCCAAGAGGAAGATGTACAGAAAGGTTAATTACTTGTTAAATTAGCCATTGCTAAGCAGATGCACTTTATATAGGCTGAGGCTTTGGGCGTGTGTTGTAAGTATCTCCTGCTGTCAACTGAATTGTTTTGGAAACGCCAACATGCAGAAGGTTATGGTAACAACTAGCAGAGAAGCTGCTGCCTTCAGGGCTGGCCTGGGGAAAGCTCTGGGTAGACGCTAGTCCTGCCCCACCCTGCCACCTTTTTTGTTTTTTAAGCACCTGGTTTATTCCTTGCAGGACTGCTTGTGCATCAAGATGGCTAGGTGTACACATTTCACTGCACACAGCACACAGGGGAAATGCCAAGCTGCCGTATTCAGCATTGTACAATTTGAAGAGCTGGATACCGACCAGAATAGCATTATGTTCCTGATAAAATAAACCTCTTTCTTATCTCCTACAAGTAGATAATTACCCTTCTCTGCCTAATTTAACATAGAGATTCCTCAGCTGAAATAATGAGGCCATTACGGTACTCTCCAGGCTGGAAACCGCACCAAGTCAATGGGGTGGAAACCGTAGTGTGTGCCAGGTAAAAAATACAATTAAAAAATAAAATAAAATGACTCTTAATGGGGGATGCCAGTGCTTAGCTAGCTAGAGATTTCCCTGGCAGACGCCTCGCTAAAGGGAGTGATTTAGCACTCTAGGTTATTGCAGGAGTCAAACAGGAGATGGGTTTTATTTGTGAGGAGCTGTAAACAGCAGCTCTAGTAGGTTCACTTGTGGAATACTGATGTCCTAGCTGTCAGTAGTGGGGTGAAGGGCCATGGATTTAGGGAGGGGAGACCTGCCAGCATATGAGTGAGGGGTTTTGAGAGCTGCTTGTTGGAATGTAGGAAAAGGCAGTGTGGTTTTGATCTGTAAATTACAAGAGGAAGAGTAATCTCTCTAAGATGCATTCTGGGTAAGTAGTAAACTGAGGAATTGTTTTTCAAGAAAATTGCTCCTTGTGTTCACACAAAGAAGGGGCATGGTCTGCAGTATAACCCATAAACTGTCTGTATTTTTCACTTCATCCTGAGTTTCTTTTTTGAACATTTTGAAGTCTATATGAAGACAGACAATTGGCCCATCTGGCCTATTGCTGTCTTTTTCTCTGGCTGAGAGTTTTC
This sequence comes from Hemicordylus capensis, assembly GCF_027244095.1. NCBI lineage: Eukaryota > Metazoa > Chordata > Lepidosauria > Squamata > Cordylidae > Hemicordylus > Hemicordylus capensis. The sequence continues at coordinate 137,796,141 of NC_069657.1, read as the reverse complement.
CCAAACGTGGTACTGGAGAGATCCTTGGAACTGAAACTGGGATCTTGCTCATTCAGGCATTGCATTACCACTGAATTATGACTGAACTTCTATACATCATTAAAGTAGTAAAGTACAAGCATTTTTTACTTCTGTAATGCTCTCTACGTGAGGTTGCCTTTGTACGTAGTCCGGAATCTTCAGTTGGTTCAGAATGCGGCAGCCAGGTTGGTCTCTGGGTCATCTCGGGGAGACCACGTTACTCCTCTGTTGATGGAGCTGCACTGGCTGCCAATAGGTTTCTGGGCAAAATACAAAGTGCTAGTTATAGCTTACAAAGCTCTAAACTGCTTAGGCCCTGGGTATTTAAGAGAACGTCTTCTTTGTTATGTGCCCCACCGCCCATTGAGGTCACTTGAGGAGGTCTGTCTCCAGTTGCCATGAGCTCGTTTGGTGCCAACACAGAGATGGGCCTTCTTGGTTGCTGCCCCGAGATTGTGGAATGCGCTCCCTACTAAGATATGAACCTCCCCATCTCTGGGAATTTAAAAAAAACTTCTGAAAACACATTTCTTCAACCAAGCTTTATCAGCTTTTTAAAACTTATTTTTAAATTGTTCTGGCTATTTACTTGTTGTTCTATGATGTTTTAACTATTGTTTTATTATTTTGATTTTGATTTTGTTTTGTGTATTATTATTTTATTAATTATTGTTTTATTGTAGTATTTTATGCTGTTTTATAATTTCTGTTTTAATTGTTAATTGATTTTAATGGTGTTTTAATGTAAACCGCCCTGAGCCTTTTGGAAGGGCGGTATAAAACTTTCTAAATAAATAAAAAAAAATTTTTTTGCATAACTGGTCCAAATTTAGATGAGGCTTTAACTAGATCAGTTGCCTGTTGCAGGTGAATAGCAGCGGTGGCCCCTTCTCATCTGGATTGAGACCATAGTGTCAGTCAAGGGGGAAATGAGCCCTTCCCCAACCCTGTGTTCCTAGTCTGGATTCTCCCAATCACCAATGTTCTCCCTGCCCCCAACGGTGGCTGCTCTTTACACACATTTAAGATGCCATCTAGTTTAGCCCTTGATCTTGCTCTGTTCCTCCTCCATTGATAACAGAGCTTATGTTGTGGTGGTGGGCCCCTCAAAGACTTGTTGGCATGCCTTAGTTTCCAGTATCCTTCTAGATCAGCGTTCCCAATCTTGATTCCCCAGATGTTGGACTATAACTCCAATCCCCAGCTGCAAGGTTAAGAATCCCTGTTGTAGATTCTTTTCTCTCTCCTCCTGCCAATCGTAATGGAACAGCTCTAGTGAGAATTGTACACTTTTATTTCTCTGCATGGAAATCTGCCTAAATGTGGGGGAAAAAACCTGCCCAGAGTTCTACGGGGAGTGTGCATAGTATGAAAGATAAACTGGTGATATGCAACTCTAGCAATTAGATAAGACTACTTGCTCCTCCCCAGAGTCCCCTGTGTGCATGTTTACTTCATAACTGCCAGCAGGTTATGCCTCGGCTAATGCTAGATGCCTTCTTCAGTAGGAAATTGGCATCATTTTTGACAGTTTCCCTAGTACCCATTGGGCATTGAGTAGCGGTTGAGTGCTGACTGTCAATCTTGTTAATGTGTGTCTTCTTTTGCTAAGCAAAAAAATATGAGCTGTATCAGTCATTGATATTGCCTGCCCTGTCACTCTCCTGAAGTGCATTGCTTCAGTGGGGTCCGTTTGAAAGGTGTCTTGGGTTTATTTGGAATTTTTTTTTTTTTTTTGGCACCACCTTCTTCTAAAAGTTCTCAGCTTGATTGTCCAAGTTTGGGTGGGATGGAAGGAGAGGGAATCCTGATTCTTTCTCTAAATCATAGCAATCCTGTATGTTTCTAGCTTATTTTTGGTGAGTAGATCTTTTGGCCTCTGGCAGTAAAATAAAATCTCTTCCACTGGCTTCTTTACAGTGCAAGTGCCTGTAGGGAAACTGGTAAATTATGATGAGGGCTGGTGATGGTACAAGCAGTGTATTCTGCTGACTGATTATTTGTGAGGTCAGTGCAGAATTCTTTCTCCCTCGAAGTAATGTGGGTTACCAACACATACGTGATTGTGTGAACCACGCAAAGCTGGGCATCTCAGATTCTGATTCTTGTTCAGTGTACATGTACCTCTTCTCGCAGGCCTGTGCAGCTTTATCAGGTAGAGATTTTAATCAATGTATTCAAACGTTTTCTAAAACCGTACCTTGCCAAATTGCTCTTCTATTCAAAATACTTTCAGTGGTTATTCCAATATGCCATAGTGGATACCCATCTTGATAATCCCTACCTGTTATCAATTCATGTCATATATTTATCAGGTTAACTTGTCCATCTCAGTGGTAAAACTTTCCCAAGACATTCTGTAGTACCCCAAAGTCTCAAGACTTCCAGTTTCCTGTAAGTTTCTTAGCTGCAACAAGCAGATTTTCAATCTCTCTCTTTCAGCTTACTTTCCTTAAGGAAAATAAGCTTATGAGATCACCCAGATTTCTTTTTGCGCGAGTCTCTCTATCAGCTTGGCAATACCCAAACCAAATTTTGTAGGGACACCTCAATGATGTAGTTTGTGATGTCATCCACCCCAATTTAAGATGGCAGATGCACGAACGTTTGAGGCACAGATGGAAACCAATTTGCACCAAATTTAGTACAGTTGTAGGGACTCATAGGGACACCTCAGCAGTGTAGTCCTTGATGTCATCCACCCCAGTTCAAGATGGTGGGCACTTGAATGTTTGAGGTGGAAGTTGGTAATCATCAATAAACATTATAGTGAAAGGAAAGTAGGCAGATTAGTTCTTACCAGAACTTCTTGTTACTGTATATCTTGAGTTTTAAAAATAACAATATTACCAGAGGTTCCTACCAATTAGTTATTAAAAAATTATTTTTCACTATTCCCAAAAAATCTTTAAGATAGGGACAGTACCATTATACACAATTTTGGTTCTCAAGCTGCTTTTGGACTACAGCTCCCATAATTTCCAGCAGTTAATAGTCAGGGATGATGATGGGAGTTGTAGGCCAATACCTGCAGAAGGGCTGAAGTTGTGTATCCCTGCCATAATACATGCAGAAAATCAGCATCACCGATGTGACATTTCCAACCTTGGAATGATATTGTTTGTAAATCCTTTTAAACCTGTGATCTTGATATCCAATCTCTTCTTCTCACAAACAGCTTCTGGTTCTGTGAGGTCTGGGTTTTTTTAAAAAAAAACTGTAGCAAGTTGGTTGAAGAAAGGAATAAAACCAGGACCCAACTTAATGAGCTGTGCCTGCAGTCCACTAACCACCATATTTCATAAAACAATAAAGGGTGACAGTGGTAGACAACTTAAAAGGGGGGAAACAAAAAGAAGGATTTATTTAAGAGGGAAGGAAACTAAAAAGGAAGGAGCAAGGAGAACAATTCAAAGCAATTTTACAATTGCAAGGTGAGGCTTTAAAATGAAAGGATTGGGTCCCACAAATTAGCTGTCCATAGGTGAATTAAGAATAGGAGGCTTCTGACTTAGCTGCAGTTATAGAGTCTCACACTTGAGTCTCTGCTGCAGCTGCTGCTGCTGCATGGATAGGTAAGGGCAGAAGGCTGCCGCTGCTGCTCTGGAAAGGCTCAGTGTCCTCCCTCTCTTTCTCCTCCAGAATCTGGTCCTCCCCTCAGGAACTCTAGGGCAGTGTCTCAGGATCCAAAAATAGATTTCCATAAGCATCCAATAGAGGCTACACTCACACCATAGGATTACAGAACTTTGAACAGTGTTTCTCTCAAATGTTAAAGCCAAAGAGAATGATCAAATATATTTCAAATCTAAAATTCTAGTCTTCCATAATTAGAACATCTAAATCTAGAACCCATTTATTTTTATACCAGTCCTCCCTTTAAACTCTCAGAAGCTTCTTATAAGTCTTAGATAACAACCTGCTGCTTTTAAAGTTGTCTTCAATCATCTGCTTCATTTATCTGGTGAAGATTATTGTGTAGGGGTTTGGAAACTGCCTAGTAAAGTTGTCCAAATGTAACTAGTTCTGGAAATATAAACTAAATCTACCACGAAGAGCTCGTTAACAGAATGGGGTGAGTGACTGTTGCCTTTTCTATTAAAAAAAAAAAAAAAAACCAGTCTGAAAAAGGAAGGTGGCAGCAAGCATATAACATCACCATTAGCTCCAAGCGTGAAGACTCACTCTGGCAGAAACTGTGCCTTGAGGAGAAGTATCCATTTTTGCTTTTACAGTCCTCTCCTGTCAACTTCCAAGTAGCAGTGTTAGGCTGAAGACAGGTGATAATATTTGGGGGGAGTTGAAAGACTGTTTGCTGCTTGTGCATAGGCACATACCACTCTTACTTCCCGTAAGCAGGTTCTGCAGGTGAAAGCTTGTTTTGTAAAGAGTGGGACAAAACTGCTTATACACCCTATGGGAAGCTATGCCTGTATCAAACATTTTCAGCTGTCAGTTGATTAGCTGAAGTGTCAGAAATGACAAGCAAATACTTTTCAGCACTGTCTTTCTATTGGACTATTCTGGAGTAAGGGGCCATTAGGAAAAGTGCACCCCATCCTCCCAAAAAATGTCCATGAGCTAGGCCCACAAATTTTGGCCATTGGTACCATTTCAGGGGATGAATGCTCATACTGTATGGATTTTTGGCAATGATTACCCCCCCCCCCAAAAAAGATGGAAAATAGATGATAGCATTGTTGCACAGCTTTCTCTGTGTTAGCGCTCCTACTTTTATCCCTACCCTAAAACGATTTGGGTGAAATTGCTTGTCATTTTTGGACAGAGGAAATCTCTGGCATCTCTAGGTAGGGCTGGGAAAGGTTTCTACCTGAAACCTTGGAGGAGTTGCTGCCAGGCAGTGCAGAAGACAATGCTGAGCTAAATGGGCCAATGGTCTGACTTGGTATTAAGTAGCTTTCTGCGTTCCTGTGTGTAAATGAGAAGTTGGAGCATTGGTTCTGTCTGCTGCAGTCCTGGCCCCCTAATGGCAAGTGTGCTTTAAGCAGCTGTGTGCATTGTGTGGGGAAGTATTGTGGATTATACTCTTTCTGTTCTTGCATTGTTCACTGGCTCCCACTTGGGAACATATGGCAAGAGATAAACCGTGCCAGTCTGGTGAACAGCTTTACTTCCAGGCTGCACCTGGCTGCTTTTGGATTCAGTCCTCAGGGCTCAGTTCAGCATTGTCGGGGGTGTGTGTGTGGGGGGGGAGGGCTTGACCAGTGATCAGTCTCTGGCTGTCCCTTTCAGTTGCTTCCATGAGAGAGGCTTCAGGTTCCTTCCACTTTCTGCCCCGTGCACAAGGGCTTCATTCAGTTTGTGGCTGGTGGGCTTGTTTGCTCTCCTGCTGCTGAAGGAATGCTGTGGTGTCTTTAGAGCAGGGATTCTCAGCGTGTGGGTCCCCAGATGTTATTGGACTTCAACTCCCATAATCCCCAGCCCCTGTGGCCTTTGGCTGGGAATTATGGGAGTTGACGTCCAATTACATCTGGGGACCCACACGTTGAGAATCCCTGCTTTAGAGCAACCTGAGTCCTGTCCAGTCTTCATTCAGCCTGGGTACAGTGTACCCAGGTACAGGGGGAATAGGAGCACTCCTGCTGGCCCCTCAGCCGTGCCTCCCTGCTCTCCTTGGGTAGGGTGTTTGTTCCAGATCACTGGGAGTAATTCTTCCTGGCTACAGTGTTTGTGTCTGCAGACCAGTGCTGTAGTGGGGGGCGGGGGGCACGGCTAAGGAGTGCATCTGAGGGGGGGGCAGGGCTACCTGGCATGCTCACCCTTGTCCTGCACCTGGGTTCACTATACCCAGTTGAATAATGTCTGAGGAAGGGGTGGGGAGGACTGCGGGGGCGGGGGAGGTTTTCTTGAAGACTCAGTAAATGCAAGAAAATAAAGAGTTCTACAGCATCTTAAAGATGAATGGATGTATTGTAGCAGAATCGTTTGTGGGCTAGAGCCCACTTCAGCAAGGATGGATGCATCTGCTGAAGTGGGCTCTAGGCTACAAAAGCTTTTGTTGGAATACATCGGTCTTTAAGGTGCCACAAAACTCCCTGTTACTACAGACTAATATAGCTGCCACTTTGACATTTTTTTAACTAGAAGGAAGTGTTACGTGCTGTGGCATGAATGAATTTGGGCAGATGGTGTGGTTTGTTTTTGAAACTTCAACACCCCCCGCTCCGCCCCAATAGGGCAGGGATTCTCTTTCATACTTCAGTCTAGTAAAAATGCTTGCAGTAGTTATGACATGGGACACTAAGGTATGTGCCGGCAGGAATAAGATCTTGCCCTGCATGCCAGTGAAACCAGAATACTGCTTGAATAATGAAGGTGAGATCAGCAGCATCTCCAATGACCTGACCAGCTTATGAGGCAAGGGCCAGCTTGCTCTTAAAGTAGTCAGTTATTTAGGCAGAGACTTGCTGTGCTGAAGCCTCATGCAGCACTTGGTTACTGATGCAACGCTATTGAGATGGCAGAAATCTTTGAGGTGCTAGGTAAATGATGGTGTCTGTGTCTGGTAGGTATATCCTTGAGAATTGTCAAAATGACAGCTGAAATGGCTCTAAGGGTTGGTTGATGTGTTTTTCCTAAGCAGCAAAGAAGTTGCTCTGCAACCATTTGTTAGGAAGAGGAGCCATGTGGGACAAGTGTCTTAAGTTTCTTCCCACACCAGCACTCTCTTCTAATGGGCAACAGCCTCCCCAGACCACCTGGGAAACCGATGGCAGTTCATTAGCCACCTCCTGTTCTACTCAACTTCCTTGTCTGTTCTCCACCGTAATAGGGGGGTAATTTAATGCTGTTCACCAACTATTGCCAGTTGTGTTTTCTTTTTTAAAATGGCAGTATAATGCCTTCTGTGGTGTCTGGCTATTGCTGCTGGTGTGTCTCTAGCTCTGGCAGCCCCTCTTGAACCCAGCATTCCGACATGTCTGCCATAGATCAAGGCATGTATGCCATCGCCACTCGGCTGCCTGCCCTATTACTCCACTGAGTCTCATGGATTCTGCTGCTGTTTATCTATGCTCTCCCTATGGTATCTAATCATTTGTCCAAGTGGGGAGGCTTTTTACAGTTACAAGAAGACATTTTTCTATAATCCAAAGAAATTGTTTTGTGCTACAATGATAGCACGCTGTGTAACGATGATAGCAATTTCAAAAATAGCAGATACAAAAACATCTCCGTGTTAAGTTGTTTCCTTGTCCCGGCCTCCCCAATTCGAATGCAATTAAGGCTGAAAATCACACACCTTTAGAAACATCTCTCCTGGTCTCCTTCCCTGCCTTCAGGGAAGCTACATGTTTGCTTTGCCTGACCTGTTCTACTGAAGGGAAAGCAGTGTAAATGAAATCTTAGCACAAATAAATGTCCTTTCTCTTCTGAGGTCCTTGTATTTGGCATTAATTTGATTTAGTTTTCTATTTGTGTACAGAAGCTGAAGTAGAAAATGAGCACTGTACAGTGCATGTTTACTTCCTCTTAACCCTGACCTTTTCCGTGTGTGTATAGCTTTAAATTCAAAAACAGTTTGCACCATCCACTATTTTTTAGCCTATCTTCCAGTAGGCTTATGAGATCACCCGGCTTTCTGTGTGTGTGTCCCCTCCCCCCACATCAACTTCGCAACGCCTGGACCAATATGAACCAAATCGGGTACAATTGTGGGACACTTCGGTGGCATAGTTTGTGATGTCATCCATCCCGATCCAAGATGGTGGACGCATGAACCGTTGAGGCACAAGTGGGTGAACTTGTGAACCACCTAACTGATTTGAACCAAACTTGCTATAGTTGTATGGACAGATAGGGATGCCCCAATGGTGTAGTTTGTGCTGTCATCCACCCTGATCCAAGTTGGTGGATGTGTGAACTTCTGAGGCAGAAGTACACTAACTTGAGGACTGTAACTGATTTGAACCAAATTTAGTCCAGTTGTGGAGACAGTGAAAGGAAAGTAGGCTGATTAGTTCTTATTAGAACAACTTGTTTGGAATGTATGAACATCTACTCTGTTGCATATAGAGTACTGCAATGAGCAGTATTTATCCCAATCTTTTAAAATATAATTGCAATGTAACAATTTCTAATTTCTATGCAATATTTTAAGGTGTGTTGTCAAAACTGTGGTTTTAAATTTCTCTTGTGTTTACAGAGCATCCTTCAGACTTGGGTCTCAGTGACTTGTGCAATGAGAATTCCCTGACATGAGTGACATGCTTAGAAGGAGGGGGTAGTTTTCCTAATGCGAAAATCCGTGCTTCAAAACTAGAACTAGGAGAGAGAGGGCCTAAGTATAAGAACTAGTAATAAGACAAGGATTTGAACAATATTGGCTAACAGAGCCCTTGTTTCTGCTGTGGACAATCATTCCTCAATTGCCTCAGGACCCTGGATAATTTCCATGGGGAATGATCTCTATTTAGGCTTCTCTCTTGTAGAAGCCTCTTTATGCATTTCCTTGTATCAGCAACTGCACTTCAGAAATCTGGGTGCAGCCTGGAACACAAAAATTTGTGTCAGCTTTCCAGTGGGTTGACACCCCAGCCCTTCTGTCTTTGGACTGCCCTGACCTACATTAGCTCTTGGCTGACATTCCCATGTTGGCAAATGCTGTGAGGCAAGATTTGAAGTGGATAGAGGTACAGGTTTGAATAACAAGGGGCTTTGGCTGAGACATGAATGACTAAAAAATACAAGCTGCAAATTACCTCTTCACTCTCATCCTCTGCAAGAGCTGCTTGTGGCAAGAAGGCTGTTGGAACATCTGGAGTGTATATGTGTCCATGTGCGTGAGAGAAACAATCAACATGCACCATTCTCCGTATGTGCAGATTAGTTTGAGAGACATTGTCGCGTGGGTTTTTGTAAGCAACATTCTTCATCAGAGTATCCCTTGGATCCCCCCTGTGTGGGTGGGATATTAAAGCATGCAAATGAAGGCATGCAAGTATTACTGCTAATTGCAGATTAATAATGTAGGTTTTAAACATGACTTTGAATGTATCCATCTTCTGTGAGAAGATGCTCAAGGCTAAAGCAGTTTCCTCAAACAATCTGTGTCCATCTCTTGATTCAGGAAATGTATCTAAATTTTCCAGACAACACATGGTCCCTTTGTATATATTAGTTGAGATATTGCTATCTTAATTACAGATACTCCAAATGTTACTTTTATTAAGCTAGTGCAATATTTAGGTTTTATCCAGTTAAATGACCAATTCAAATCAATTGATTTAAAAACATTTAGTCTGTTGATAACAATAATGCTGTAAGATTAGATGAATAGGCAAGTAGATCTTTGTTCCTACTAGCACATAGTCCATTTTGACTGGCGCAACATATTCAAGAGCATGTTTATTTGTGCTTGTTTTGCCAGTTCTGTTGCAGCAGTGAGCATGCAGAAATGGAAATATTGGTTCAGACTCCAGCTGTTTAGTCAAACTAGGGATTAAGATAATAAATTAATGAACATGTATCTGTTTTGCTGCAGCTTGTGGCATGACGTTGTCCATGCTGTTTCCTACAGGGAAGTGACACTTATGTGGGAAATGCCTTGTGTGAGGCTCTGTTATAACAATTGTGAACCAATACTATGCACATGCACAGTGCTATTAATACTTGCTGAGTGAGCAATAATGATGTCAAATTATAGTTTTATCAGGAGGAGGCACAGACTTTTGCTAGGAGAGACATAACCTGCTCTTTGACCAGACACCCCCACTCCCCTGATGTTTAGTATCTTTGTGGTTGAGACAAGGGTGTAGATAGCACTCTATCTTGCCACCTTCAATCTGGCAAGATGACGCAAAGTAAAAGTGTGTGTGTGTGTGTGTGTGTGTGTGTGTGTGAGTGAGAGAGAGAGAGAGAGAGAGAGAGAGAGAGAGAGAGATTTCTGTCTGATAGTGGAGATGGTCTTGTGTGGGGACTTGAAAACAAGGAACTCACCTGAAACAGAAATCTAAAGGTCTCTTAGCAGATCTCCCCTGCTAATTGAGCAAAGAGGCACCTTTTTTAAAGTGGTGATTCTCTTTATTTAATAGGGGAAGAGAAACTGGCTCTATCCATCCCCAGCACAGCAACCCTACAGTGGCTGTTGCTGGTATCTTTTACGCTTCCTTTTTTTAGATTGTGAGCCCTTTGGGGACAGGCAGCCATTTTTTAAAAATGTAGAGCACTTGGGGAACTCTCATTGAAAAGTGGTATATAAATATTTGTCTTGGTCGTAAAGGGAAACCATGTATGGGGAATTGTCTCCTGCAGCTCCAGGGATAAGCAAAGAAATGTTCCCAGTGTTTGACCTGTGTGCATAAATGTGTATAGCTTCTTTCCTGTATTCTTAGGAACATAGAAGCTGCCATATACGGAGTCATACCATTGGTCCATCTTGCTCACTATTGTCTACACAGACTGGCAGCAGCTTCTCCAAGGTTGCAGGCAGGAGTCCCTCTCAGCCCTGTCTTGGAGATGCCAGGGAGAAAACTTGGAACTTTTTGCATGCAAGTATGCAGGTGCTCTTCCCAGAGGGGCCCCATCTCCTGAGGGGAATATCTTACAGTGCACACACATGTGTCTCATTCAAATGCAAACCAGGGTAGATCCTGCTTAGCAAAGGGCACAATTCATGCTTGTTACCAGAAGAGGTGGCAGATTTTATGGCATTGGAGGAGCACTGAGGAGTTCCGTCTTAGGATATCAGAATTTTGCACTTCAAGAGATTTTGAACCAGTTACCTGAAGGATATCCTGTAGGAATGTAGTCTGTGCACTACCGCCCAGATCTAGATGCAAACTGCACTGAGCAAATCTCGCCAGCCATAGAAACATCCTTGCACTATTAGGCCGAAGTGACACTACAGTACTTCCAGGTTAATCTTGCTTTACAAGTCTTAATTATGACAGAGACCTGTCCACAGATCTTCCTTCGCTGCCTTTGCCTCACCCCATCCTTAGCTGTGCAGTAACCTGATCTGACATAATGGTGGTTGATTGTTTCTAGCATTCTTGAAGGGTCCCTTGGTAAATCTTAATATTCTGGCTTATTTCCCTCATGGATAGGTTCAGTTTGCAGTCTCACTCAATTAGAGCAATAGTTTACAGCTTCTACTCCACTAACCTTTTAGTGTTGAGGAACCTCTGGGCTCCTCTCCCTCGCTCTCCGCCTAGTGCAGTACTTTGACCACTGTTGGGGCAAACTCCATGGCTGCCCTCTTGGCTCGGCTTTGTGCAGTCTCTCCTTAACATTTTCTTCCTATTGAAGTAGCTTCACCTATCAAGAACTATGTGAGGAAACAAGAAGCATTAAAACAAAAATAATCCTCCATGCTAGACACCTTGTATTTATTTTTTGCTGAATTGTTGTGAAATGCACCTGCCATGACTGAAGATCTTTCTGTTCACCTTCTTCATTGTTTTGTCTCCATACCCCACGCTGCTGAGAGCTTGATCTCAGCAGCCCCTGCTCCCCAGCCGGGTGTTAGTTTCTGGCAATAGCCCAGGAAAAGCTCCCCTGCAGTCTGGAAAAGCATTTTCAACCCCTTATTTGCAGGGCTTAAGTTGCAGTAATGTATAGCTCTTGTCATCCCGCTTAACTTGTCTTTTTCTTTTATGGCTTATTGCTCTCACTGGCAGCAGCAGGGAGCCACAATAGTTCTCATTTGTTGCCGCTGCTAGTTCCCATAACACTTGCCGTCAGACAGCTGAAAATCAGTTTGTATATGAGAGGCTTTGAGAGGTGGGTTACTTAGGCCTCCAGGCTTGGCCAGTCTGAAGTCTGGGCTATGATCGAATGAGTGGCACGTCTGCTTTATGGTGGCTGAAGGCACTTGAATTGGAAGCAGTCACTTGTGAGTGACCAGAGCACCTGAGGATATGAGGAGTAGAGTTGGGGTTATTCTTCTTCTTAAGGTGACCACTAATGTCCCTTTGCAATTTAGAAGACTTGGCAAATTAAAAATCTTTGCTTGGTGCTGAAATGACATCACATTAGGTGCAAATAAGCCTTTCTGGGGAGAGTGTAACACAAGCAGTGTGCTGTCACTGAGATGGCCCTCCTCCAGTTACACACTTCAGAAGGCAAGGGCCATGTTTAGACAGACCTGTGGAACTTCCTTTGGGCTCCTTGATACTTCATGATGGGTGTGAAAGGCTTACCCGCAACCCCCAGAGTCCTTTGGTGGCAGCAGGCACGATTCTCACTGCTTTCTGCAGAATCTGTGACAGAGTGGGAGTCTCACAAGTCCAGTCCCTTGAGTATACCATGCATGCAAGGCTCAGTTTTTGCCACTAATACCACAGACTTTTCTTTCTTGAGGGGAAGGGCTTAGAGTAGTGGCAGCAGAAAATAATGCCAGGCCAAACTTTGTGGACCCATGATTAGGTATGGAGACATCCTTCAGCTTGTTTGGCCTGAGCCTGCTGCCAAGTACAGGTAAAGTGTTCCATCGAGTTGGTGTCGACTCCTGGCGACCACAGAGCCCTGTGGTTCTCTTTGGTAAGTAGGGTAGGTAAATGCTTGGATTCACAGCAGAAGCAGGAACAGAAGAACAAATTATGTGCCTTGAAGTAATAAAGACCAAATAAAAATTTGGTCTTTATCATTTGAATTATTTTCAAATAGTATGGGTTCTGGACCGAAGACAGGACCAAATTAAAAACTGAAGCTGTGGCTAGCTTCCTGCCTGGGAGGCAGTCATACACCAGTTTTGGCTCTGTCTTGCTCAGGTGAACAGGTCTGTGAAGTTGCTCTCTGCATTTTGTGCAAATGAGCCATTTTGACATCTAGACGTCCATCCACGAACCACATATACCGGGCCTCTTGGGCGGCATTTTCCAGGTGGACATGCAGGAAACTGGTTAATCCATGATCAGTGTGGGTACCTGAGGTCCTCTCCTTCCTCCAGGCTGGCCTCGATGTGGGTCTTTGTCCCAGTACCCTCAAACAGACGTCCACTCTTTCTTCTGTGTTCTGCCTATCTACAGGAACCTCCTCCCAACTGCACCCTCATCTGCTATCCAGATTTCCTACCTGGAACTTGAATAAGGTTCTCAACGCTCTTACTAAGGGCTACTGCGAACCCTTAGCGGAGGTCGACCTGTGTGTGTGTGTGTGTTCATTCTCTCTCTCTCTCTCTCTCGTATATATATTCCTGGTGGTGATAACCTCAATCTGTAGGGTCTCGGAACTTGGAGCCCTTTCTGTCCGTAAAGAGCATCACATCTTCCAAACTGAAGCCAGATCCTACCTTTTTGCCTAAGGTGAATTCCACCTTTCATTGATCACAGGATGTGGTGCTTCCATCATTCTGCCTGTCGCCAGTTCATCCTAAAAATGGATATGGCACTCAATGTTCGGCAGGCCCTGCGGAACTCTCTTAGTAGAAGCAAGTCCCTCAGGCATTCCAATTCTCTCTTTGTGTCCTTCCACCAGTTGTCCATTGGTGCCAAAATCTCCAAGAACACCCTTTCCATTTGGATAAAATCTTGCATTTCTCTCGCTTATGAGTCCATCAACCTGCCCATACCCCGGGGCATCACGGCTCACTCCACCTGCAGCGTGGCTATCTAGTTCTGCGGCCTTTTCTGCTAATGTCCCTTGGAGATCTGCAAGGCAGACACATGATCTTCCATCTCACCCTTCATCAAATATTACAAGATATCCTTGTTCCATACAGGCCGCCCTTGGCCACACTGTCTTCCAGCAAGTAGTCTGATACACATCCCTTATTCTCCTTCTCATTTTTGTCTGCTTGGGTATGTCCCATACTTTTGGAGGAAGACCTCCTTGAGCTGTGGAAAAAGAAACGTTGGTCTTATCGTGAAAGGTTCTTTTTCACAGCCAAGGAAGTCATCTGGCCCACCCATGGATATTCATATGGTTGCCTTGAATTGGGGGCCAGCATTTTTGGGTGTAGGCAACTTCCAGGGACATTTTAGCTTTTGCGGGCTATCTGTATGTACCTTCCTTATATTCCTGCCTCTCACATCTCTGGTTGTGTGTGTCTTTTCCTTGTCTATTTCCAGTTCCTCCCTCCCCCCTTGCCTTCCTTGGAGCGCACCAGTCCAAGAACTGGGGTTTGACCGCCTCCCAGGCAGGAAGCTAACCACGCCTTCAGTTTTTAATTTGGTCCTGTCTTCGGAGCATGCTCATTCCACAACCCATACTATTGGAGGATGACCTCCTTGGCTGTGAAAAAGAACTTTTCACGGTAAGACCAACGTTTCTTTTTGAATCTTGAAAGGAATGGCTGGATTGTCAGCCGATATAGAGCAGCAGGAGCTGTTCCTCCAAAATTTGGATTGACTTTGCTTTAAACTTGGGTGGCCACTGTTGATAGACAGGCTGTTCAGCTGGATAGACCATACTGCCTAATCCCTAACATAGCTGTCTTGTACTTTGTCTGAGCTGTTTAGCTTCATCCCATATGTTGAGATCTCTATACTTGTTTTTGTGTGGTGTTGTGACTTTTTTTATTTTGCCTCCCCTGCCTCATGCCTTCCTTTTTGGTAACGTCTGTAAGTGGCTTCAAGAATCACTTAAACTTATAGATATTTAAAAAACCCGTCGTCTCCCATATATTTTTGTTTCTCTTTCATATCCTTTAACTTTATAGCCAGGAAACTATCTACTAATTGCAGTGCTAAAGTTGCCCTCTGTGACATTCAGGTAACTTCTTCTGTTTAATGTCACACATGGGAGAAGAGTAACCTCAAGAAGCTGAACTCTTAAGTTGCAGCCAGCCTCTGGTCTGACCTTTCTTTGTAATAAAAGAAACATGTGAATATGTGTTGAGACAAAGGTTGATTGTGATACTTGAGAATATGAAATAGATATTAATTGATATGCACTTGTAAGTGCTGTTTTATCCCCCGACCTGGCTCATTAATTGTCCGTAACTCTTTCCAAATATTTTGAAACACAATTTTGCTTGTGAGTCTGAAAAATGAGTGTTATCTGATCTGTGTGCGGGCAAGCTACGCCTTAGACGATCAGTTAACCTCCAACTGATCTCCACTTGGATTTTAGCATTAACTTCACTGGTAGTGACATTTTAATCGTGAACATCTGTGCTGGCAAATCTGTTTTGGAGAGCCACCATAATGTCCTGTGTTCATGACATTGCATTGGCACAGCAGTGGGCCCACCTTGTTGTAAGTATGTTATGCTTTAGCAGGTTTTAAGACTGGGATATAAAAATCAAGTGAAATCCAAACAGTTGAAATGTTCTGGGTTGCAGAGAGAAGGATGAATTGTGGGAAGGGAAATTTGGAAGAATCTGTGTCCCAGCCAGGGTGGGAGAGACCTACATCTCCATTCTGTTGCTTCCCACCCCCCTTCTGTCATGTGATGTAATCCTAGAAGGGGATAGATGCAGGCATAAGCTAGGAAGAAGGAATGTTGTTTTCATTAGCTTTATGTTGCACTTCTAAAGCATATAAACCCTATACATCTGGAAGTGCTTGGGGAAGGGGCAAACACGTTCCAGAGCACAAAGTACAGTGCTCTGCATTCCAAAACTCTTGGAGTCTTTGCAGAGATAGGTGACAGCAGGGAAGTAAATGTTTTCATATGGAAGATTAAAGTTGCTGCTATTGGCAGTGCTATGTTTAAGGTAGTTTGCTCAATACTAAATACAGCCACTGTGGGTTAGTGGATCAGGCTGGTCCCAGGAAACCAGGCTGAGTTCCTTCCTCGTTCCACAGTAACTCCTAGCCTTCAGTAAAATGGAAGTAATGGGGCCTACTTCAAGGAACTGCTGGGGGACTGAAAAGCCACTGTATAAAGTATTTGTATCCTTCAAAGTGCAGTATGGATGAAGATAATGACCCTTTTAACATATGGTAGAACTTGGTCCATGGACCTGTCCAGAACCCATGGACTGTATTTAAGAAAGCTCTTGCTTGTGAGACTTGGCCTGCTTCTGCTCTATGTCATGCTTGCTTTCTATGCAGAAATGGCTTTGCTGAGCTGTACGGTGGAGAGGTACAGAATGCTGGCGCATGGCTACTTTCATGAGTGATACCCTTAAGAAGTCAATTTTGAGGAATTCCAGACCTCTGTAGAATTGTTTTTAATACAGGAATGCAAATTAATGTTCCTTGTTTGTTGATATTATTTTTTTCAACAAAAGGTGTTGGCTTGAATTCTGGTCTCATGTTCTGTAGGGATATTTTATGGTTTTAGAAATCAAAGCCAAAACAAACCGTTCCAATGTACTCAAAAATGTTCAGTAGAAATAATTTTCAAAGAATCATATGCAAAAATGCCCTGCAGTTTATAGGCCTCAATCTAGCTAAAGTTAATCATAACTAAGGCTGTAATCCTGTGCATGCTTACCTTGAAGTAAGTCCACACTAAATTACAGTGGGGGATTACTTGTAAGGAAATATGCATAGGATTGGATTATGAGTTGCATTGCTCTCAGTGGGACTTAAATGAGCTGTGAGTAATTTTGTACCACTTACATGGGGGTTAACAACTAATCTTAGCTGGATAGAATTGAGACTTCTATTTTTAAAAGTGCAAACATATTTTCTTCTAATTTCCTTTTTAGTTTCGAAATGCTTTCACATTTTTGTGTTTGAAACTCAGATCAGAGAACGCTGGTTTAAGCCATTTAAAAAGAAATTCAGGAAATGCAGATTAATATGGCTTGCATACCTTGTCATAGAGGAGTAGTGTGAAATTTGATCCTGTATCAGTTTTCCTCCTTTTAGTTTTAAGCTTATGCAGGAGGTTACATGACCTGGATTTAGCTTATGTTGCCCACCATAAAATCCAAGTAAAGAGCTTCTGTTTTGTTTTTCAAACACCGCATTCTGAAAACTCATTTTCTTTTGAAATGAAAATTGGTGAATTCCTGTAACTAAACTGCAAACGGAGAGTGGTGGTGGTGGTGGGTGGGGTGGTGGTGGTAAAGGAATAAGAATCTTCTTTGTATCTAAAATACCTTTAGTAGTAGTATGACAGGTATTCATCTTATGGATACACTGGATATTAAATAGAATGGACTTTCAAAATATTTGTACAGTGGAAAGTTTCCAATTAAATGTGTGTTATATACAGTACTCCTTTTTTTTTTTAATGCAGGCCACTGGAAAAGATTAAATGTTGACAGCAATAGTCCTGAGACTAGGTGGAATACTGGATTTGGATACAGGATTTCATGTTAAGTCGTAGGTCAGCCGTGAGATTTACTGAGTGACCTTGGGTTAGACTTTGTCTCAGTCTAACCATAGAGTTGCCATAAGGATTAATGAGACAGGATTTGAAATGTTTTTGGGGAGATTAAAGGGGATTGTTATGCCCAAGAAATGTAAACCGTTGTTGCATAATGATTGGTTTGTTATAAAAATGTTAACCTGAACTGCGGCATAGCAACTATTGGGCAAGGGGGGGGGCAATTGTCCCAAGAGTCTGGGCAGGGGCAAGGCTCCCCTTCGGCCAGGGCACCTGCCTGCACCAGCCAGTGAGCAAAGCACTAGCTGGCTGGGATTGTGAGGCATGCCCCTCTCTGCTCCAGTCAGAGCTTCACGCTGGCTGGGGAGGGATGGACTCTTCCCCGCCGGGCATTGGCCCCGTTCCAGCATCTAACGTCAGACGTAGGGGGTGGGGGCAGGGCCAGTGCTGAGAATGGTTCTGTGACAGCAGTCTTCCCTCTAACAGGGATTCCCAGATGCTGTTGTCTACAATTCCCAGAATCCCCAAGCAAAAGCCATTGCAGTTGGGGATTCTGGGAGTTGTAGTCAACGACATCTGGGAATCCCCGTTAGAGGGAAGGATGTGTGACAGCCCGGCAGAGTTTCACTTCCCCTGTCAGCAGTAGGGATGTGCACGGAACTGCGGCAGGGCAGTTCAAAGGCAGCAGGGGGGTGCCGCTTTAAGAGTGGAGGACGCCGGCAGGGGGAAGGCGGCGTCACTCAAAGGCAGGGGGAAAGCAGTGGGAGGGGTAAGTGCACCCTCCCCTGCTCTTAAAGCAGCACCTCCGCCGCCTTCGAACCTGCAGAACCACCGGTTCCGTGCACATCCCTAGTGAGTGGTTGGTGGAATCGCTGAAAGGGAGCTCCTTCTCCTGGAATCACTCCGTTTTAGCTGACAGGGGAAGTGAAACTCTGCTGGGGCTGTTACAGCCCCATTCTCAGTACTGGCCCTGCCCCCAGCCCCTGCTTCTGATGTCAGATGCAGATGCATGCTTTGCAAGTGTGAAGCAACACCCAGGGGGCGGGGGAGTAGCCAGTTGGACTTTGTCCCTTGCCAAGTTCCCTACGCCCCTGACTCTGATCAGCTATTTAAAGACCAGGCTATTGGCAATCCCCTTACTATCAGATATTAAGGCCTCTGTCTTCATCCTCTTTGTTTTTCCATGTGGCATAGCAACAGTGAGCAGAAAACAGGAAGC
This sequence comes from Hemicordylus capensis, assembly GCF_027244095.1. Classification (NCBI taxonomy): domain Eukaryota; kingdom Metazoa; phylum Chordata; class Lepidosauria; order Squamata; family Cordylidae; genus Hemicordylus; species Hemicordylus capensis. The sequence goes on along the minus strand of NC_069657.1, from coordinate 137,777,714 downwards.
CCATCTTTACTTGACCTCTGACACTAATGGGGCGAAACAAGTCTCCCCTGCTTGCAATAAGGTGTTGAAGAATGGATTTTGTAGAGACCAGGACTTCCCCATAAGACCCGAGAGTGGTGATAAATACTGTCTGGTCTGGAGTGAGCACTCATAGTGGATGGAAAAGGCTCTGCAAGAGGGCAGGAAAAGGAGGCAGAGAAGGTTTCCCCTGTAAAGCAGAGACTAGTGGTGTGCAGAGCAGAGGAACATTGTCTCTTGATATAGCCATGGAAGTCTCCTTGCACACCACTAGTCTCTGCTTTACAGGGAAAACCTTCTCTGCCTCCTTTTCCTTCCCTCTTGCAGAGCCTTTTCCATCCACTATGAGTGCTCACTCCAGACCGTCATGGTGGTCGTCAGTCCCAACTGCTGAACACACAGCAGCTTGCAACTGTTTTTGGATGAGCCTGCAAGTGTTGGCCCAAAACCTGACATAGGGAACTGGCTGCAAATGGCTCTGTGTGCCTGAGGCAGGGCGCCAGTGACACCCCACTTCTGCACACCCTCTTCCCCCTCTTTCCAGGTTTCTAAAACAGGAGCAGGAGAGCTTCTTGCAGCCTTGTTGGTACCCTTATAATCTGCTGCTGAGGCAACTGCCTTGCATCATCTCGTGGAAGGACCTCCCCTGAATGCCCAAAAAGCAATGATTCATTTTTAAAGTAGCATCTTTACAATATACCTTAACGCCACTTCACATGAAGTGGTGGTTGCAGTGCTGACCCTCTACACCTTTGGAATATACACACCGACTGGTGGTGATGTATAATTGAAGAAGAGCCATCGGATCTGTCCTGTGTGCTTAAACTACCCATTCTTCATACAGGTGGGTGACACAACTTAGCTACCGAGCCATGCTTCAGCCACTCCGTGTGTGTGTGTGTGTGTGTGTGTGTGTGTGTTTCAGCTTGCACTACCTTTTCCTTTTGTGACTTCCTTTGGTTTACTTTATTGGAAGGGTTCCTTATCTGCTGAGCTTGGCTGTCACCCTGAGAGAGTTGGAATAAGATCGACTGGAAACACTTCTGACACACTCAGGCGAGAGCATCTTGTCAGAAGAGGGAGTCACTCTAGAAAGAGCCTCCCAGCAAGTCCCATATGGTGCAGCCCTGTCCCTGTAAGGGAGACAGACTTGGCAGTTTTGAGCAAGCACTGGCTTTCTTGACATTTCAGAGCTGTTTGGTGGCCAGTCTGCTCCTGTCCTTGCTTGCTCATTAGAGAGAATTCAAAATACATACTTCTCTGGGCCAGGGAAGGCAAGAGCTCGTGGGGATTTGAGAAATGACTGGGAGGGGGCTTCTTACTCTGCCTTATGTGGCTCTGTGTGTTTGAGCACAATGTTAGCCTAGTCTCTGTGGCAACAATACAGTGGAGATTTGTTGGGCTCTGATCTATTTACCTCTGTCTTTCTGTTGGTCGTCATTTTTCCTGCCTTGCCTGTAGAGATCAGCCCCTTTTTGTTCATTTCTCACATCTACCCCTTCAACCTTCTAGTTTTCCTGCAAACCTTATCCTAAACTTTTGCTGCCTCTATCACTTAGCCCTACTCACCTCTTCTCTTCACTACTGCTTTGTCCCCTCTCTCCATTCTGACTGTTTTTCCCTTGGCAAATTGTTGTGGGACACAAAATCGCCACTCAAACTGCAGGAGTCTTCTGGATTTGGCTAGATCTGATTCTGTTTCAGGTGAGAATGTTAGAATGGCATTTCCATCTCTGACCTTGGATGATCCTCTTTATAGTCCAGTGTAATGTTGCATTTAGCCGTGAGGACAAAATGAATTAAAAGATATATCCTAATCTGTCCTTGGTATGGGTTGTGGAAGAAATCAAATTTCCCCCCTCTGCTAAATGAAACTGCTCCCAGATGTGCAAGCCTACGGAGAGATGGAGTATTCTGCAAACGTGACGAGCACCAGAGATCTTCAATGACTAAGGCAGAGATCATAACAGCTGCCTGCTGCTGTATTTGCATAATATGTAGAAACACAAAGGCGAAAACTTTAATGAATAGTGGCGCAAGGAAGGCAGTGAGTCTTGGAGCCACATGTGTAATTAAGCAGACGTGCTTTGTTCTGTCAACTATGCACTTAAGGTAGTAGAGCTTCCTGCCTGCATTCAAATTATGCTTGTGCCTTAAATTAAGCCCCTGCATGCTAATCTTTCTCTTTCTGCCTTCACCTAATGGTGACAGTGGGATATCTGCAATATGCAGTAGGGTTGTCAGATTTGGAATCTATGCTTATAAGACATTAGAAGGCCTCAAAAGGTGTAGAACATTCCCTTAGTGTGACGTTTCCCATCACGGACATGCAGTACTGAAAGAAGCCACAGCTGAGGGCATTTCCTCTTCTATGAAACTCTTAAAAATGAGAGGTTCACAACTGACAACTCTAATCTGCAGGAGGAAGAAGACTGGGCTCCCCAGAACAACACACAGCCACCAGCAAGTTACAAAGCTCTCTTGCCATACCCACAGTAGGCTGAGGGAAGCACCTCAGCTCCATCCTTTTGGGTTTTAACTGGGTAGCAACTGCCAACCTGAGCACAGTTCCTGGAAGCACTTGGCAGTGATATCCTCCCCCTTCCATGGGGGCTCTTGGTGATCATCTGAAAATGAGGATGCAGTTACTAGGGCTTGAGATCTTTGGTGATGGGCTGGGCTTGTTGAAGTCAAGGGACACTGCCATTTCAGAAAGTTTGTGAGCAGCTCACATGGCCAAAGGGGGCTGGGATTCCAGAGTGCAAGGAAGCCCAGATTAGCAACAGTAGAACAGTCTTTTGAGAATCTTCTCAGCCCCACTTTTCCCAGCTGCCCCTCCTGTCCTTCAGCTCCCCCAATCTGGCTGCTTCCCTGATGGCAAACCAGAGTTACTTCTTCGATACAGGTATCGATGGGTTGGACACCAGACTTTCCTCCTGTGGGTACAATAGCCAGAAATATTAGTTAAGGAACCTGAGGCTGCTGGCCCTGTGAAGGGAGAGGTTTTGGTCCTCTTTAATAGGGTGGCTTAATGCATTTCTTTGGACCTGTAGCCCTTGTCATATAGAAGGAGTCCTTTTAGAACTGTATTGGTCCACTTGCCATCTTCCATACCCACGTTGGAGTCTCATGAGGAAGGTGAGTGAATGGGTGGTCTGTTACAGTGCTTACACAGTGTAGCAGAATTTGGTAGGTTTCTCTTTGTCCTAGGGTAATTAGGAACCTAGGAAGCTGCCATATATGGAATCAGACCATTGGTCCATCTCGATCAGTTTTGTTTACACAGACTGGCAGCAGCTTCTCCAAGGCTGCAGGCTGGAATCTCTCTCAGCCCTATCTTTGGAGGTGCCAGGGAGGGAACTTTGGAACCTAGATGCTCTTCCCAGAGCAGCTCCATTCCCTAAGGGGAATATCTTACAGGGCTCGCACTTCTAGTCTCCTAATCATATGCAACCAGGGTGGACCCTGCTTAGCTAAGGGGACACGCCATGCTTGCTACCACAAGACCAGCTCTCCTCTCCTCTCTCTTAATTAAAGAATAGAAATGCCGCCCAGGATAGAATTTAGTAGCCCTACTTCAAAGCTTCACTCCAGAGTATTCTGTCTGGTGGCTTAGTCGGAATGGGAGAGTCTGCAGTATTTGTTATCAATGGCATAAGAATGACAAAGTTGATGCCTAGTTGCGAGTATAACAGAGCAAAAGGAAAGGTGCTATGGTTGACAAGTGGAAGCCTTTGACTGGATTCTTGTACTGCAAAGGCAATGCTGTTCCTTCCTCTGCTGTTTAGGTAACTTGAGAAGCCCAGAATAACAGGGGAGAAGCTCTCTCCTGCACCCCCGCTAGTGGGCCCCTCCAGTGCAGTCCTAGCAGCATGGGCAAGAGTGGCACTGCTACGTCTCCCATGCCACGGAAGTAATGTAAGAATTCTGCCCTGGAAACATCTTTATTAGTCTTGTTCTGCTGACAGGAATGGGCTCCCTTCCTGCTAAGGGTGGGGAGGAGAGCTAGAGAGAGAAGCGTGCACTCTGCCCCCAGAATGCAAGTGCCAGACGTTTGACACTCACTTTATCAAGCCTTTGTGAATGAAACTGCTGAGGCTCTGGGGCCAGCAAAGACTCAGATTAATTGGTGCTTCTGCTAAATGTCTAGAAAAGTATTTGATGTCTGCCAGCTAGCGAGATGGGGAGGTAATTATCCTTCCAGCCCCCATGGCCTGCATTAGTTATACATCACTTTGCTGTCATAACATGCTAAGAGCTGTTTTTCATACATTGAAAGTGTGTGAGCCAAGAGGACGGAAGGGTATATTGTTTCAAGAGGCAAGTCGTAGGGGTGTGGGTGAATTTCAGAGCCTCTGTACATAAGTCCACCTTAAGTGGTGTAGCGGGGAAATGCTTGACTAACAAGCAGAAGGTTGCTGGTTTGAATCCCCACTGGCACTATATTGGGCAGCAGCGATATAGGAAAATGTTGAAAGGCGTCATCTCAGACTACACGGGAGGAGGCAATGGTAGGCCCCTCCTGTATTCTACCAAAGAAGACCACAGGGCTCTGTGGGCACCGGAAGTTGAAATCGACTTGATGGGACACTTTACCTTACCTGTACATAAGAGGTCCTGCCCCCATTGGCCATTTCTTTCTGTGTATAAGAAAATTGCCATTGGCATGCCTACCTTGTCCTCTTAATTTCAGTGGAACTTGCTGAAGTAAATTTCATCAGGATGTCAGCCAGCCATGTGTAAAAGTCCACCCACACAATAATTAAAACACCTGGTTGAATTCAGTTGCGCCATCAAATTGGGAACACTATGCTGGAGGATTTAATCCTTTCCCCCCCAGTCTGAATAAATTCCCTCCTCCTTGCCCCCCAAGCTGCTGTTTGTCCCATTAAAGAAAACATGCCAGCACTCAATTAATTTTCCTAATAGGGAAAACAGGGTTAGAGAGAGATTTGGAATAGGAAAATGGTGCAGGGTGGTGGTGGTGGTTAGCCCCTCCAGTATTATGATCATATTCTAGTTTGCCCCCACTGCTGATGGGAACATAGGGAGCTGCCTTATACCAAATCAGTGGTAGAGCTTCTGCCAGGGTGGATTTGATTTAAATCAAACTGATTTAAATCATGATTTAAATCACTAGCAGGGTGGATAAAAATAAAAAAAATCCAATTTAAATCAAAAAAATCCGATTTAAATTAAAAAAATCGGATTTTTTTAATTTTTATCCACCCTGCTAGTGATTTAAATCGTGATTTAAATCAGTTTGATTTAAATCAAATCCACCCTGGCTTCTGCCATGGGTCCGTCTATCTTAGTATTGTCAATGACTGATGGTATGTCTCCCAGGTTTCAAGCAAGAGTCTTTCCCAGGGATTGATCCTGTAGATTTGCATGCAAAGCGGATGTTCTACCATGGAGCTACTGCCCCACCTCGACTTCTAAAAAAGAGATTAAAGACCCAGTTACAAATCTCCAGTGTCTCATCTAACCCTTGCTAACTTGGCAAAGAGGCACCTTTTAACGTGGTGATTCTCTTTATTTAGCAGGGGGAGAGTAACTTGGCCCCATCCACCCCCAGCACAGTACCTCCAGTGACTGTTGCTGGTGTTCCTCTTATGTTTCTTTTTAGACTGTGAGCCATCTTATTTATTTATTATTTCTCTGTGTCAACCTCCCTGAGCCATTTTTAGAAGGGCAGTATAGAAACTGAGTTGTTGTTGTTGTTGTTGTTGTTGTTGTTGTTGTTATGGCTATTGTTATTATTATTAACAATAATAATTAATACTTTAGTCCAAAGATTAAGGATGGGTGTAGCCAAGAAACAGCCAGCCAACCAACCTCTAAGTTCCAGCCTGGCCTTTTGTGAGCCACCCTCATTGCCCTACAAATCCTGGGAAATGGGTTACCAGTTTGTGTGTTGATGACCCTAGCACCCAGGGGTGCAGCTAGGGGAGAGGGGCCCCGTGTTCGCCCCTCTCCCTGGTGGCCCCTCAGAGTGAGAGAGATAATGAAGAAAATAGGGAGGGTGGCCCCCTGGAGCTTGGGGGCCTGGGTTCTTTGAACCCATCAGCTCAATTATAGCTCCGCCCCTGCTAGCGCCCTCTTATGTACTGGGTTCCCAGGAGAAAGATATCTGGGTGCTCAGAGCCACAGCTTCTGTTGGAGCGGAGTGAAAATTGGACAGGCATGTCCAAAGAACACATGCTGCTGCCTTGCCTCGGGAGACCTGCCTCCTCTCCTCCTGCTGGCCAGCTGGCCAGCCACTCCTGCTACTGCCTACCACTGTGCTCCTCCCTGCAGCGCAGTGCGCTGCTCATCCCCAGACATGCACTCTGTTCCTGCAGCCCACTGCTGCTTCCCAGCTAGTTGGGGTTTTGACCCAGAGGCGGCTAGGAATGAGGGCATGGGTACACTCTTCATTCCCACCTGCCTTGGGGGTCAGAGCTGGCTGGATTGCGGCCGGTAGGAGCATGCCTCCATTGTCGCTGAGGGTGAGGCCGCTGCCTTCGCTGCCATCATTGCTGCCCAGAGTGAGGCCACCGCAGCAGAAGGGCTGCCCATAAGAACATGAGCTGTCCATGCCCTCCCTATACTGCTGCCTTCTGTGGTCGTGTCAAAACAGTGAAATAATACACACACACACACACACACACACACCCCTCCTCCCCAGTGAAGCCTTTGCTTTGTAGCTTCTGGCACAAAGTTAAAACACCTGATGTTTTAATCTTAATCTTCTGATTATTACTTATAAGCTTTTGTTGAGCTCTCAGCTTTAGTTTTGAATCCTGCAGTCCCCTTTTCTCTTGGTTAAATTGTGCTGGGTACTTACGCTATGCCAAGTTTTTTCCTACCGTTACTTGATTTTGTCTGCTGATGTTTTATTCAGTGGTTCTGTTTTACTGTATCTTTTTATCTACCTTGATCAATGTGTTTGGGAAAGGTGGTAGTATAATTGAGAATACAAATAAAACATTGTTGACCTGTACAAAACCTCGCTTTTTGTGACAATTACAGTTGACCAGTATTGCCTGTTCAAACCAAAAATATTTACAGTGGTCAACATGACAAGCAGCCCTACATTGATGCTGGAGACCTGGCAGAGCTGCTGAGCAACTTGAAAGGTTGCATGACAGGGCTGCTGTGAAATGACTTAAAACCACTTCCAGGCAGTTGAGCAGCACTCCTTCCGTTGTTGCTAATGAAAGCGGTGCTGTGTGACTGCCCAGAAATAGTTTTAAATCATCCTGTAAGAGTCCCATCGTTACATGGTTAGGGTTGCCTGTCAAGTTGTGCAGCAGCCCTGGCAGGTCCCTAATGTCGACATAGAACTCTCCGTCATTTCAACCTGTACATATTTCCCATTTCCATGGCATGGTTATAGGCAGGATGACAGGCACAATGAGAATTCCATGGGGTTAAGCCACTTTTTAGTTATAGACTTCGACAGATCAGATAATGATTTACAATATCATGTCTGGTTTGGCTCATAACGTGAACACAACTGAACTGTTGCCACAGGAAGCCAATGCAAAGGTAGATGTATCTGTATTTACAGGCCATTTTAGGCAAGAAGACCAGTTGGAATCTCTGCCCAATCTCTTCTGGATGGTAGAAGGGACTTTGGATGTTTGTTGTTGAGTATGTTGGACCTGATGGCACAGTGGGGAAATGACTTGCCTAGCAAGCCAGAGGCTGCCAGTTTGAATCCCTGCTGGTATGTTTCCCAGACTATAGGAAACACCTATATTGGGCAGCAGCAATGTGTGGGAGATGACAGTGCTAAACCCCTCCTGTATTCTGCCAAAGACGACCACAGGGCTCTTTGGTCACCAGGAATTGACAGCGACTCGATGGCACACTTTACACTTTATGTTGGAGCTCAAAATGCAACAGTGGAGGGCTGCTAACCCTCAATTCCAAGTGGATAATTTGTTGTTGGATCTTAATTAACTGAATGAACACTTATTTGAGTTGTATGATTTTGCTTCTGCAAAACCCACCCCCTCCCCCTGCCCATCATATCAGCAAAGCCGGGAAGAATTCTACACAAGGCCATCCAAACAATTTTCCTCCCAGAGGAACTGCTTTTAGCTACATTCTACTGGTGTGGTTCAACAATGTGATTGGGGGAGGGGGAACCCCTCTTACCTAGTCTGTGTCCTTTGAAGTCAAGCATGTTGACACTGTATTTTGTCAAGACGAGCCTCTCTACTGCTTCTGTTTAATTTTTAATAATACATTGCCATGTTTTCTTTGCATCTAGGAGCCAGTCCAAAAATTTAGGAACCAAGCAATGGACACTTGACAACATTACCAGACTTAATGACAGAGATTGTAGGGGTGGGGTGGGTAAATGGACTTCTCTTTGTCCCCTTTACAAGTAACTTACTTGGAACAGAAACTGGGCTACCTTGGACAAATAAGACTCTATTTCTGCCTATCCTAGTCAGGAATATTAGTGCCAACATAAATTATAAGAAGTGGGTGGGGGACAATCTCCTCATACCTTCTTAACAAGCAAGTTCTATAATATTGCTCTCAAAAACCGAAATACATATATACCATGGAAAAGCTTTTTTAAAAGAGAGAGGGAGAGAGCGAGAAAGGCATCATCTGTCCATGGGGAAATTGTTCACATGTCTCTATCTCGGGTCCAGCAAAAGATGTGTTTTTTTTGCGGGGGGGGGGAGGTGGAGGTAAAAAAAATTACCTTCAGTAAGAAATCCCTCTTCTTTCTTCTTCTTTCCCACCTCCCTCTCCCAGGGTGTGTGCTGTCATCATTGCTGCTGCTCTGACTTTGCACATCCCGTGACTCATCAGTACCTAACCTGGGGAGGAGGGGTGGTCAAACCAAAGGAAGTGCAGTACTGGGGAGATGGTGGTGGCAGTGGATGCCCAGCAAGTAAGCATGTTGGTTGCTGCTGCTCAAAACAGCAGCAGTGCTAGCGCCAGTGGGTCACAGAGTGTGTAAAGCTGGAACAATAGTGGTGGTGAATGTCAGAGCAATTCCCAGAAGGGAAAGGGCAAAGGGGTGTTGGCCATTTCCCAATGGGGAAGGAACACACAGCCCAGAACTCCTTCCTGTCTGCAGCTGCACCAAGCCCAGCTGTTTGTCTCCCTGGCCTCCTTGCTGCTTGTCACTCAATGCCTGCTCTCCTCCGACGCTAAAGCTGTGGCTGCCAGTACCTCCTGCCCACTGCTTATTCCCTCCAGCCTTAGAGCCCTCCTTGCCTACTTGAGGAACAACTGCTGCTCTTGCTATCTGCCTACTTCTTGCAATACGGCAAATGGGGGGGGGCATTTGTCTACACGATGAAGCTGAAGGAGGAGGCAGCAGGAAGGGCAGCACAACAGTGGAAGCGAGGAGGGGCCGCAACAACGGGCTCCGGCCAAGGGGGTGGAATTGCTATGAAGCAGTCATTGAGCAAGTCTTCCCTAGGTGCCACAGCTGAATGTCTAGGTGTCATGGCACCCAGGCTTGGGGTTTGTTTTGAGCCTTGTGGTCTGTCTGTCTTAGTCTCCCACATGACAGTGTGAGGTGCTCACCATCAGAGACACTCTGGGTAAGGGGGGCTTCAGGCTAGCTCTTCCAGCTCTTTATTTAGAGGGCCATGATAACTTTTTACACTGACTCCTTAAGTCTGAGAGAACCATTCAGACTTCCTTGGGTGTAATTGTGATGTGTCATAGATGGCTGAGTGGATGACAGTCTACACTCTGCCCTAAATAAAGAGCCAAACCAGTAACGTGAGAATGGAGAAGTTTCTCTATTGCACTTTAAAGTCTCTGAGGGAAGGGATTCTGGGTGGGGTGGGGAGGGGCAGGGCGGGAACACCCTGGAAAGATATCTCCCCTGCTTTTGAATAGTGAAAAGTAGGCCTGTTCACTGGAACGGGGTGAGCAGATTGAGCCTTCCACCACTTGAACCTATCCAAGAAACACACCCCTATTATGTTGGGTTGAGGGAGAGTTGGAGAAGTTCAGTCCCTCCTGGCAACTGCTTCACAGTTTGAGAAGCTGAGCTCAGAGTTAATAGGGATGCTTGTCACTTTTACTGAGCTATCACATTAAAGAAACAATAAATGGTGTGTGTATTGTTGTTTTGGCACTGGGAAGGGAGTAGTTCCCTTCCATTCCTAAAGAGAGAAGCAGAATGAATGGAAGTAGTTGATTTCCTTCCCTGTGAGCCAGACTGGGTTGGGCAAGGTTTCATCATTAGAGGCCATGAATATTTAGCAAGCTATGCAGGCCTGTCTTTCTTAGCAAAAGTGCTCAGCGCCCAACCGTGCAGGGAAAATAATATGCCAGCCTTGAGTCTTGGTTATTTGCTGCCTCTTCCTTTTTCCCCCCTGATAAAGATATTTTGTAGAGAGCCACTGCTTCTTAGTCTCAGTGGTAGGCAGAGGCGAGCGTGCATAAAATACAGTTTATATGGTGTGAAAATACTTCATTAAGCCTGTTCTTTACACTGCACTGGTAGTGATGGCAGTGAATCAAGTGAGTTTGCCGGGGATATTAACCTTCATTTACCTGCTTTTCCCCAGTGGTAGATCAGAGGGGCTGTGCACTGAGCCCTAAGTAATTGGCCTGAGGATGGGTGGGTGAGTGAGTGAATATAGTGGGTATAGGATGTCTGACTCCTTTGGGCCCTAGTGTGTAGGAGGCAGTCAACAGTGCACATGTTCCCAATCCAGCCAAGTAGATAACACTCTTCTGCTAGAGGCAGGGGCGTAACAAGGCTGGAGTGGGCCCAGAGACAAAATTTTAAAACGGGCCCCTCACTGATACACTCACACACACTCACACACTCACTCTCACACTCACACACTCACTCACACACTCTCTCTCTCTTCACATGTGACTTGCCTCTGAGAGGCCCATCGAGGTGTGGGGGCCCTCAGGCAACCGCCTCCCCTTGCCTAATGGTAGTTACGCCCCTGGCTAGAGGGCATCAGGTTTATGGCACAAGAAAGAGAAGGTGTTTGGGGTAATTTCTGACCTCTTTTTCTCTATTAGGATACACACACAATTGTCATGACTGAAGCCGATCCCTCTTTCTACTGAGGTGGGAGGAGGACTGAGAGAGACTTTAAGGCAGGGGTAGGCAGTCTGGTCTCTCCAGCTGTTGCTGCACTACAACTCCCATTATCACCAGCTGCAGTTTTTTTGCAGTGGGGGATGATGGTTGTTCAGCATCATCAGCCAAGACTGCCTACCCCTGCCTTAAGAAAGGTCTTGGCGTCTGAACGCTTTATCCTGGCTGAGCAGGCCCGTAGGGACATCAGACCCAGAGGGCTGAGTTTTGCTTGGGAAATGGGGCGCGTGCCCCATTTCTGAGCAAATTCCCGACCAGCGCCGCGTTTGCAGTGCGGCTGGGAGTGGCTCTCCCTGATTTAAAAGGCATGGAGATGTGTTCCTGGCCATGCTGGGAAGCCAGCGCAGGACTAAGGCTCCGTTTTGAGCCGCTTAGCCCAGTGCCAGCTTCCCAGCCTGGCCCGGAACTCGTCTCCCTGCTGCGCTGTGAACATGGAGTTGGCTGGGAATTTGCTCGGAAATGGGGCATGTGCCAAATTTCTGAGCAAAACCCTGCCCTCTGCATCTGACGTCAGATGCGGGGGCGGTGCAGGGGCGTGGCCAAGCTTCTTTTAACCCATTCGCACAATGGTGTCTCCATCTCTGTGTCAGTATTTAGTACAACTCATCTTTGAACTAGGAAAGTCCTCACTACAGTTTGACTATCAGGAAGAGGTAGGGGTGTGCACAAATGCTCATGCTCTAGTAGCAGGCTTTGCAAAGTGCTTTTGTCCTTGAGAAGTCTCTTTGTGTTCAGCTCATGTGTGTACTTTGGTGATGGAGCAGCATTAGCAATGAACCACGGCAGCTTTCATGTGGGAATAATTAGTGAGACATGCTCACTAACCAGAATTTGCCTGGCTCTGCTATTAATTACTGCTATATGCAGATACAGCTTATATTAGAGTCATCCAGTACCTTTGGGAGAGGCTACAATTTCCTTCTTAACATCAACAGTTGGTCCCATATTTGCTCATCTAATTATCATCACCTTCAACTATCCAGAGCCATTCTTGGACCACTGACTCAGGAGCTCTCTTTACTGGTAATGCTACTCCTCGACCAGCTCCGTGCTAAGTGTAGGTTCCAAGGTGGAGGGGAAACAGGCTAGGTTTTTCTTTGCTTGGGAAAAGGTAAGTAAAGGTAAAGTTGTGCCCTCAAATTGGTATTGACTCCTGACGGCCACAGAGCCATGTCATTTTCTTTGGTAGAATACAGGAGGGATTAACCATTGCCATCTCCCATGCAATGTGAGATGATGCCTTTCAGCACCTTCCTACGTATATCGCTGCTGCCCAATATAGGAGTTTCCCATAGTCTGGGAAACATACCAGCGGGGATTCGAACAACCTCTTGCTTGCTAGGTAAATCATTTCCCTGCTGTGCTAAAGTTCCTGCCTTCTCTGCTCTTCTGTGTGGCTTGGGATCATCTCAGGCTAGGACATCAGCTAAGATGGGGTCAGGGAGGTAATCTGATCACTGTAGTTTACCGACAGAGGAGGACAAACCCTAATCTGTCATTACTATCTGAATTTAATTTATGTATTTGATTTCTATACTGCCCTTCCAAAAGTGACTCTCCTAGTTCAAAGAAGGATGGTTTACATTAAAACTAGCCACTGAAAACTTAAAGGTCTAGTATTAGAAGGAACCAGCTAGGGGACAACTAATCTAGTCCTTCCATGAATGTTTTCCTTTTGTCTCTTTTCCTATGCTTCTCTTAATGGTTCACACAGAAATTTTCTTTGATATTCCAAGGCAAGCAAAGTTGGGCAATGTGTCTTCTAGCTTTTCCTCTGAACCCTCTTCTTGCCTTTCTCTGTGAAGTATCCATTGGCAAGTGCTCCCCGGGGCATTGGTGTCTAGCCCAGCACATGTGGGCTGTCAAGACTCAACCTTTGAAAGCGAATACGTGAGAATGCCAATGTGGTGTAGTGGTTAATGTTGGACCAGGACCAGGGAGTTCAAATTCTTGCTCAGTCATGAAGCTCAAAGGCTGAGAAATGGCAGTGCCCTGGGGGCAGACCTGCCTATGGAGCCCACTGGTTAGCCACAGTTAAGGGCCTGAGTGCCCCATTAACTCAGGATAACAGCTTTTGTGTGAGCACTGGCATTGTGGGATTTCCAGATGACATGTCCCAACTTCACTCTGTCTGGGGCAGCAGTGGACTGTCTGGGTGTGTGATCCACGTGCCCAGCAACATCTTGGTGGCAATGTTCCCTCTAACAAGGATTCCCATATGTTGTTCGCTGGAACTTCCAGCCTCCCCAGCTGCAATGGCCTTTGGCTGGGGATTATGGGAGCTGTAGTCAACAACATCTGGGAATTCCTGTTAGAGGGAACATTGCTTGGTGGTAGTCTGTGGGGAAGGTAAGGTTATGCAGCCTTACTCCCTGCCTGCTCTCCCAAGCGGTCATGTGAATGGGCCCATTGTGGCTGACAGGATGAGGAAAATAACTCAAAGTAGTCCCATTGAGATTAAAAGGACAAGTTGGGCATTGCCTAGTTCTTTTCATTTCAGTGGGACTACTATGAGAAATTTCCTTTTCACATCAGCCAGTGACTGGCACATATTGTGAGAATAGAAGGGTTGCGGGGATAAATATACTGCCCTGAGCTCCTTGGAGGAAGATAGGGTGATGATGCAGTTATTAAATAAAACTTAATTTAAGCCTTGAGGGTTTCTAAGCTGTGCTCCCAGTTATCTTCTGTGGAAAAGAGAACAGTCCCTCTAGAAACAGAATTCTGGGATCAAGAGAGCTTCCCTTTCCCCCACCCCACCCCCACCCCCATTCAACCCTTCCTTGTGTTGCAATAATGAGAGAGTTGAATGAAATTATGTGTGCATACAGAGTCAGGAGACTGCAAATGCTTGTTTTGCTTCGTTTGACTGTATCCTGTTCAAAAGCTTGAGTGTTCAGCCCCCACCGCAAACAGAAGCTGAAACCTGTACCTGATTTTTCAGTTCAGAAGTTTGGAGACTGCAATTTGTTGCTTTACTGAGCAGGTGAATGCCTTTCCCCCAGCTAGATTCCTTATAGTGTTGCCTCCTTGCCCTTTTAGTGATGTTAGAATTTGTTCCTATATTGCAATACAAGTTATTGCATATCTTGTATTAGATGAAGTGTCGTGAGCTTTCAGAGGCAACAGCCAATACAAAAAAAAAACTGATTGGTCTCTAAGGCTCCATGCTGCATTTTGCCTTTGTGCTGCTTCTGCTGCTACAGACTAATAGAACTGCTCTGCTGGAATTATGCTTCTGAGAGGAGATCCATAACGGTGGGGTGACCCACAGGTGGGCTGCACTCAGTGATAGGAAGGGTTGAGATCAGCACCAGATGTTGTTTTTGAGGACTGCAGCTCATCACTGTGTTAAAACACTTGGGAATTTTTCCCCCAGCCTGTTTTTTCTGCCCAACAGTTCTGCTACTGTCCTTCCTGCTCTTGTGATATTAAAATCTGGTACACGTCAGCCTTTAATGTGCCTTGCTATTAAAAGCCAAGCAGCCTGGCAGGAGAGGTTATCTGTTTTTAAACAATGCAAAATGGGGTTGAATTTGGTCCCTTCTTACTACAGAGTGAACTTCAAGTGTTGGGGCCCTCTGAGGTCCCCCTCAAGCGAGTAATTGTGCCTGGTCTTTAATAAATAGCCCTTTACTGTACCTAAGGGGGCCTCTGTGCCCACCTACCCACCCATCAGTCTTACCTCCTTCCTCAGACCCAGGGCAGTCCCTAGGGGTGTGTGGGGTTGGGGCGGAGCAGCATGTGCATGGCATCCTTAACATTTGGGGGGGTCATGACGGGGTCCAGATCCCTTCCCTATTTTACTGAACTCCCCCCCCCATCTAATCACCCATATTTTCAGGCCCAAAGCATGCTATTCTCTTCCTCCTCCTTGCAAAAAGTCTTTCCAATCTCTCCCCCCCCCCCGCAAAAAAATTTTTTTGAAGGGAGGGATGTTTGGTCCTCAAGCAGCAACCTCTGTCTATACCTGAATCTCCAGAAGCATTTTCAGATGGGACTTTTAGCTCGCTTCTCCTCCTGAATGGAGGGTGTCCATTCACATATTGGCCAGATTTACCCTGAAATCCCTGTGAGCTATTGGGGAGACTCCAGACAGATTTTGGCCTAAGGCAGCCAGCAGTCTTTGACCAGGAGTCCCATTAACTAGGGCAACCTGGGATGGATAGGGTCATTCCTGTTGTACTTGCAATGCCCTGGCCCCTTCTTGTGAGAGTCGGCAGTCGCAGTTTGCCATTTTCTTCAGCAGAGAATCCTATAACAGAGCCACTCAAAGATCACTAATGAGTTTAATTTTATGGCCCTTCATTGGCCTGTTGCTCACTGTTTGATTGCCCTGTTTTATTGCTCTAATTATATTGTTAATCGAGTTTATTACTTGCTTTCTCTCTCTCTCCTATTTTTGATTAAATGTAGATTTATGTCCTTCCTACAATCTACCATACGGTGCTTTCACTCCTCCCATCGTTCTGGCCATGAATCTTGGTTGCCAGATCAAAATTTCAATAATAAGAGTATCTTTGAAATGGCGGATTTTCAATAGACTCTGTACTGTTGTTGCAAAAATCAGGGGCAGGGAAGGACAGAGAGGCAAGGAGTGAGCTTAGCAATGGACTGGATGAGTACCAAAAAATTAAGCTCAGTCCTGATATGATGGAGGTGCCTTTGGTGAGTGGTTTGCTGTTGGTTTCTCTGGATTAGACAGTGGTGGCTGGCCAGTTTCTGAGTGGGATTGTGCTCCTCTTGAAAGAGCAGGTACATGGTCTGGAAGCGCTCCGAGATCTAGCCTTTATTTATGGAAGGTTCAGTAGCACATAGTGCTCTTGATCATCTACAGCTCACCTGGAAATCAGGAGCCTGGCCACAGTTATCGATGCTCTGGTAACATCCTGTTCAGATTATTGCAGTGTATTGTGAGACTGCCCTTAAAGATGATGCAGTAACTACATAGTACAAAATGCTGTGACTCATCTTCTTACTGGGATTGGGTATATGGAGCTTATCTCCCCAGGGCTGAGACAGCTCCATGGTCTCCTGATTAATTTCTGGACCCAGTTCAAGGTGCTAATTATAACCTTTTAAAAGCCCTAATGGCTTGGAGCCTAGTCACCTCCTCAAAGATAATAGTCTCCCACGTGAACCAGGCATTAAGATCAGATTCTGATATCTTGCTCTGGGTTCTTACCCATTTGAGGTGCTGTGGGTGGCTGCCTTGGTGATAGTGCCCCATCTGGAATGCTTGCCCGGAACAAAATCTGTTAGGTTTTTTCTCTTACATTGGATGTACAAAAATAAATACAATGGATTGACAAGCTCAGCCTTGCAGGTATGTCCAATTGGGTAAAGCTGGGTAGAGTTGCAGGCAAAAGTTAATTGTGTAATAGTTACACAGAAGTTAGAATTTTGGCAGGTAACCTCTTTCTTTTCACTGCTTCAACACTTAAGAGAAAAAGCTGCAACTACTGAATAACTTCCCTACCCATTTTTGAAAGCACATAAGCTCTTTCTCAATGAACAGTTGAAACATTTTTGGTACTCATCGCACTGACCCCATACATATAAAAAGCAGGTTCTAAAAATGTGTCTGCAGTGGGACACTATGAAGCTCTTCAAACAGTTAGTGCGAAGAGCTAGCGGGCTATCTGTGGGGAAGCAGGGTTTTACTTACCTTCCCTGCAGACGATCAGAAGCAGTTCCCTGGGCGGGCAGATCACCAGGCAATCGCCTACCAGATGATTGCCTGCCTCTCCTGCGGACTGTCTGCCCCTGGCACCTTGCTTGGCTGCTCCGGGGGTTGGGTTCAGGGAAGCGCCATGCCCCCCCCCCCCGCCGGAGCTCCACAAGTCCGTTGGGCATTATTGGGAGCCGTCCTCCCGCCCCGCCCCCCAAGTGTGCCAGCCACAGTTGCTTTCAGCTACAGCTGACACACAATTTTTAAAAAAAAAACTAGGGTAAGGGAGTGCTCACTCCCTTAACCTTGTTTAAGAGGGTGGCTATTTAGACGGGCTTGCCACCATGAGCCACCGGGCTTGCCCTCGAGCCTCCTGGTTCTCATGAACGTGCAAAACTGGGCTGGGCTCCCTTAGCCTGGTATTGCACGCCCATGAGAATAGCCTCACTTTCTTCTTCCTCCTCTCTGCACAGCAGAAGGTGCCAAAACCCAGGAGCTTGGTACAGATTTGTACACAGACACCAATATTTACGTTCTATTGAATCCTGGTGCAGCATCACACTTCCTATCTGGACCACGCATTTGAGGGGGACTGTGCCCAGGTTTACTTTTAAAATGAAGGCAGGTGCAGTCATTCACACAAAGACGTGTACAAGTGTGCAGACATCTGTACAGTTGTATAACACGCTGTCTGAATAGGGCTTGCGTTTCTGTTGATTCCCCCCCCCCCCGCCGCCATTTCTTTTGATTCTACTGCATATGCATTGCCAGGGGGGCCTTGGAGTGTTTGGGTGAATCCCTGATGAATTGAAGTCTCTGTTTAAATATTGCATTTGCACATAGAGCTGGCCTTGCAATGACTTCCTTTCCTGCTCGCTGAGAGGTGTTTGCCAGTTCTGTCAAACAACCCTAACGTTTCATTCCCTCTGCCTCCTCAGACAGAGCAGGGCTCAGTGCTTCTGCTTCCTTCCCCAGAGCCCTCGGCTAGTACAGTTCAGGGCAAGGGGAAATTCTCTTTCCCAAGGGAGTGAGTAGGATGCCAATACGCATCTAAAGGTCACTGCAGACCCTGGCCTCTTTACACGTCTCTCTCTTTTTCTTTCATGTCTTTACAAAGAGTGCCAGCTGCCTCCCTGCAGCAGCTCCGTGTCCCCCCCCCTGCTTATTCCCTGCTTAAAATAACACCCGGCTTCAAACTTTCTCATCCTCAGGGTCACCACTGGCTCAGGCTGAGGGTAGGGCTGCCTTTGGATAGGTTGATCCTTTTTCTTCCACTTTGATAAGAATGAGCCTGACATGATCGTTGGAGAGGAGAGAAAGGGATGAGGAATATAATAGAGAGCTGCTGGTTCTTTGTCAAATCAACCCTCCTGCTATATACCTGACATCCTTGATGGTAAGGGGGGAAAGGGGCTTGCAAAGGTAGAGAAAACTGATTCAACAGAGGGCTGGGGCTAGACTGGAAGTGGCCTCATCATCACATTCAAGTCAAATGTACCTCCAGGGTCCAGTTCTGGGGGGAAAGCCAACAGTGGTTCAAGTTAGTAGCAGAAGCTGGCTGTCGACAACACTGGATGACTTGTGTGGTGATATAAACAGTCTTCCCCATCTTCAGGTTAGACAGGATTGCATCTGTCGTAAAAAAAAAATAAAAATAAATTCATAAGTTTCATTGTTATGCATTTTTAAATCTTGCATTTCAACATAACAACCCCCAAAAGTAGCTTATGAAGTTCAAACATAAAACAAAAGCGCACAATAAAACCACCAGATAAAATGACTCTAAGAAAAGCCCATCTGCAGAACAGAATAAAGTTGAGAGAGACCACCTGGTCAGCTCAGGCCATTCCAAAGGCACTGTGCAAAAGCCCTTTGCCAGCCTCTGAAATGACAGGAGGAGAAGGGCAGCTCAGACTTCCTGGGAGAGGGTATTCTGGCAGCTGTAGAGAAGGTCCTGTACAGTCTGCCCAACAAATAGATCTGATATGGTGCAGTCATATAGAGCAGAGCCTCTCCAAAGGATTTTAATGGGTGGGCAGGACTATATGGAAAGAGACAATAAGAAAAGCCCATTGACTATAAGAAAAGCTATCCTTTAGATACCCTGGGGCCAGACAAGGTAGGGCAGCATTCTTCATTGTAAGGCTCCAGAGCCAGTGCTGCCTCCTATGAACCTTAAATGTGATCCCCTGTAAAAGTTTGCCATTGAGTCGCTGTCGACTCCTGGCACCCACAGAGCCCTGTGGTTTTCTTTGGTAGAATACAGGAGGGGTTTACCATTGCCTCCTCCCGCGCAGTCTGAGATGATGCCTTTCCGCATCTTCCTATATCACTGCTGCCCAATGTAGGTGTTTCCCATCGGGGATTCGAACCGGCAACTTTCTGCTTGTTAGTCAAGCATTTCCCCACTGTGCCACTCTGACTAATTGCTTATTGAGCCTGTGCAAAGATTCGTAGGAACATAGGAAGCTGCCACATACTGAGGCTATTCCCATGATCACTGGAAAGCGGGCGAAGGGAGCTTAGCCCGCTTTCCAGGGACCATGGGAACCACCGAGCCCGCAGTCGAGCCTGATGCTCCCAAGGCGGCTAGCCCGCCTCATTCCCTCTCCCCTTAAATGAGGTTAACGGAGCGAGCACGCCGTTAACCTCATTTGGTTGCTTGTGTGTTGCTGTGGCGTGCAGCAACACATGAGTAGCCTCCCGGGCTCGGGGGGTCTCACCAGGATGCCCCGTGTGCTTGCGCGGGGCATCCTGCAAATTCAGGGGGCCGCGTGGCGCCTGATCCCCACAGTCCCCGCCAGCTCCATGATGGAGCCAGCAGCTGTGTAGGCAGCTGATCCGGCCGCCCAGCTACGAACCGCTGCAGACCACACTGAGGCTTCACAGCAATCATGTGAAGCGCCTCACTGTGTCAAGTCATTGGTCTGTCTAGCGCAGTATTGTCTTCACAGACTGGCAGTGACTTCTCCAAGGTTGCAGGCAGGAATCTCTCTCAGCCCTATCTTGGAAAAGCCAGGGAGGGAACTTGAAACCTTCTGCTCTCCCCAGAGCGGCCAGAGGGGAAGATCTTGCAGTGCTCACACATCAAGTCTCCCATTCAGATGCAACCAGGGTGGACCCTGCTTAGCTAAGGGGACAAGTCATGCTTGAAGCTGAATACTCTGCATGGTACCCCCTGACACCTTGTGGAGATTATCATTCTCACCATGCAGTGCTGCACTTTGACCAGCACCAGTGGGACTCCTCTAGGGGAAACTAAGCCCTCTTGAGCCCCTGCACCATCTTGGATGGTCTATACAGAATGCTGGGAAGCATAGCCCTTCTTGGTGCTTTCCCCACAGAGCTTTTAAGAGGGTGCTTCCTCTCTCTTAAAGAGCCTTCCCAGCACTGAGAGAGGCGCAGTATTGTGTTGAGGTTAGCACAGTGGGAAATTGAAGGGGTTTTTTTGTTTTTGTTTTTTTTTGCCAAAGTGGACTCTACTTGAAAAATTATGAAGATCACTGACCCAGAGTTTTAAAGGTAATAACCAGCACCTCAAATCTTGAAAACAAGAAGCTAATGCAGATTACAAAGAATAAATATTACATGCTCCACAGTACATTCAACCTTGTAGGACTAAAACGCATTGGAAATGTGAACGGCACCTTGCTGACAGCGCAGGGACTGCAGTGTCGAAGCACAGGCAGTAGGGAAGAACACTTAGTGGGCAGCAGTGACACTGTTGTAGCATGTGATCTGGAAAGTGACCAGAGGAACTGGTTATCACCAGCTGGATGCTGAACATAGTTCTTCCTCCCTCTGTGGTGATTGTATATATTACCTAAACTTCTATAGTGAAAATTCTTCATTGTTAGCTATGATTACTGACACTGGTCAAATGGGGGGAAAAACACCTTGTATATATGAAACATTTTCAATTCCCTGTATAAATTGAGTTTTCTTGAAACCAACTGGGTTTCTGAGCTCATCTGGGGGGATGCTGACCACAACAAAAAGCCAAGAAGGAGACAACATGGGGGAGGATTGAACAAAAGGAGGTTTCAGCACTCCCCCACCCTGTGTTAATGACAGACATCAGACTGGGGGGCGCGTGGCAGTGCCAAGGATGGGCCCATCAGCCACCGCAGAGCTTCCCCAGTCAGCGGTTTGTGGAATGCCTTCTTAAGAAGGCGGGGAAAGGAGTTTCCAGTCAGCGATTCCACGAACCGCTGACTGGGGAAGCTCTTGCCGGGGCTAATGGGCCCATCCTTGGCACTGGCCCTGCCCTCTTGTCTGACATCAAGTGCAGGGGGCGTGGCTTAGAGGACTTGCCTGGTGATCAGTGCAATGATTGTGAAGCCTAGGGGGGGCAGGGGAGCTATTGGCCAAGTGCCCTACGCCCCTGCTGAGAACCCCTGTGATTCTGGTTTATGGTGTGTGTGCTGCATTATTACAAAGCTTTTTAAAAGAAAAATGATGCCCTTAACTTCAGGTTAACGTCTTGCTCCCTAATATCAAGGGCAAGGGATATGTTTGTGCATGGAAAGCAAAATATCTGTGCCTGAGCCATGTGAATGAAATTGCTGGATGGCTTTTTGTTCATTCATCAAGGAATATGACAAATCATAGGGGGTGTGTGTGTGTATGTAAGTATTAAGCTGCTATTGAGTGGAATCAGATTAGAGCAATCAAAATGGGAAACACCATTATAGTGTGATTGCCGGGGGGGGCCACAAACTGATAGTTCTGGAAACACTATATGGGAAATCTGACTGCAAAAATCTAGTCTAAGGAAAGAAGAAGTTGTAATAACACAAAAGTATTTGTACCATTATGAAGCAAAAAGGAAAACCAAAAAGAGAAGTAGGTGGAAACTTGTCTTTTGAGCTGTGTGGGGTACCTGCCCTCTCATCAGTTCACAAGGGGCATAGATGTGAGTCAACAGGTTACTTTGACAGATCAGTATTTTGCATGATCATGATAATGGAAGATGAAATAACTTATTTCCCACTGGTAACTGACACTTGCTGACATTAATGAATGCTGCAGCTTTCATGGCAGTTCATTGCAGTCTAAACTCTAGTATTTCTTGCTTCTGAAGTTTCACTTGTCTTGAGAGCTGAAAACACGCTCACATGTTCATTAACCTTGATCCAGATTTTGGGGTGGATTTCCACCCCCAGCTGCGTAAAGGTGTGCAAACAACTGTACTCCCCCAGCTATGCTCTTGTTAAATTCTAACCTGCACAATGGTACATGATGTATTCACAAGTATGGCCTCACACCAGTTACGATGTTTATGTTATTAATGAAAATATGACACAGAGTAGAAAACTACTCCAAAATGAAAGGGCTTTCTGTGGTGAAGAACCCATTCCCATTAGAAGTCAGTTGTGAGAAAAAACACCCTAGAAATGAATGGAGTCCCTTGGGGGATGGTTTCTGTCCCATGCCTACGTTAAGCCATTTGAAATGGAGAACATCCTGTTTCTCTTTGGAAACTTCAGTTTCCAAAACTGAATGGAAATTAAATTCCTCTGACCAGATGGAGGCACTGCATAGTTCTGTGCGCACAGTGCTCTAGACTCTAGAGTTAGGGCAGATGAAACCAGTCTCTCCCACAACATCAGACTTCGTATTTGGAACAAGTAAAGCATCTGACCTCACAGAAGTCCAGAGGCTGTTCACACAAGTAGCCCTACTAGGGCTTGCACAGCCCTACTGGGGTAGGGCTGCTCTTGTGAAGTGCTGGGATTGTGGCCGATCTTGGTGCTGCCCTGCCAGGTAGCCCAGGAACTTCCCTGGGCCATTACGCAAGTTAGAAGGGCATGAGCTCACCCTTCTACCAGGGCTCCTGGGTGTGTGTCTGCTTGGGGTGCCTACAGCCTGAGCAGACACAGAGCTGGGTGCGTAGAACACCCAGTTTGAGGAGCAATTCCTGAATGCACTGCACTCCTCACGTGGTTCATTGTGGGATTTTTGGAGGCTGGGCAGCCAGCCTTCAGAATGCTGCTCCACTCACGTATTGATTGTGTGTGTGGCAGTGCAGCACAAGACCACAGAAGATTGTGTGGGGGAAGGTAGGTGTACTCCTGCCTTCCCCCAGACCTCCCTTGCCACCAAGGATTTGTCGTGTATAATACAAGGTTTTATATGTACAAGGCTTAATGGAGCCAGAGAAGTACAGTTTGAAAATATGATGGTGCTGTGATGCAAAAACATTCTACCCACTAATAGGGAATGTTTACTTTGGGAAACAAGCTGGAGGACTGCAACAAAGACAAGTAGGTCCAAGTTGTGCAACAATGTGTATGGCCATGGAACAACACTTGGGACCACTTCAGGTGAATCACCCCTTTCCATACAATCCAAAACCTTGATGGAGTGCTGGTGGAGGGGTGTTTCAGATCAACATCCCTCCTACGTGATTAAAGGATGTTCCAAGAGCACATCAGTGCATCCACCAGTGAACATCAGGGCCAGTGCATTCTCTTCACAGACATGATGTTCTAGCATGTACAGGGCAATGTTCATCTGAACCTGTCCTCAGAGAATTGTGCGGAGGAATAATTCCCCCCACCCCCAGTGTATACCTGGTAGAGGCTCTCCTCAGCAAGGGGCTGACCTGTGTAAGCACTGTAAGACACAATAAGCCAACTGTACCCCCAGAGCTGCAGCCACATTAACAAAGGGAAGCATGGTTATCTGTGTTTGGCTTGGATGGACAGAAGAAGTTAGTATTGTTTGTAACCAGGAAGTGTGCACCCAGGACAGCTGACAAGAAACCAAGCAAAAGATGTGGTGATTGTGGGTGACTGGCAGTGTTTCCTCTAAGGCATGCATGCACATGTACTCAAACAAGTTTTTAGATGTGATGCTGGGGAACTTCAATGTCTACTTTGGGACCAATTTGTCTGGGGCGGCTCAGGAGTTGACAACTATGGGCCTATTCCAAGGGGTCTTGGGACCGATACACATTGCTGGTCACATGCTTGATCTGGTCTTTCACTCTGAACAGGGTGGTGGTCCATGGGTGGGGATTCCTGTGATTTTCCCATTGTCATGGATGGACCACCACCTGGTTAAGGTTGGACTCACAGTCACACCCCACCTTTACAGGGGCAAGGGGCCCATTAGAATGGTCTGCTGAAAAAGGTTACTGGATCCAGTAGGGTTCCAAAAACCCTTGGAGTGATTTAGTGTTGGCTTTTCAGGTGATCCTGTTGATGCCTTGGTGGAGAACTGGAACAGCAAACTCACCAGGGCAGTAGACATGATTGCTCCTAAGCATTCTCTCCAACCTGCTTCAAAATTGGCCCCTTGGTATACAGAAGAACTACAAGGGGTGAAGCGGCGAGGTAGATGATGAGCGCAAGTGGAGGAAGACGTTACTCGAATCTGACAGATTACAACATAGAGCACATTTGAAGATCTATGCTCTGGCAATATGGGCACCAAAGAAGAGATTCTTTTCAGCCTGTATTGTGTCTGCAAGTTCAGCGGAGTTGTTCAGGGCTGTCCAGCAGAGTTGTTCAGGGTTGTGAGAGGGCTAGTAAGTGTCCCTCCTCCCTTGAATCAGAACTTGGAACTATCTATTACCCACTGTGACATGTTTAATGAGTTTTTTGTGGATAAAATCTCTCGTATTTGGGCCAACTTGGATGTAGACCCCACAATTACTGCAGTATCTGTATCGGAGGTGTCCAGCAACTTTTCTTACGTGGTCAGGCTGGATCAGTTCCAATTTGTGACTCGTGAGGATGTGGACATGCTGCTTGGAGTGGTGTGGGGCCTACCACCTGTTCTGCTGACCCTTGCCCAACACGGCTTATACTATTTGGCAAGGAAGTTGTTGTAGAAGGCCTAGATCATAGATGCATCTCTGAGGGAGGGCAGGATACCTCCTTGCCTTAAGGAGGCAATTATTAGACTTCTTTTGAAGAAGGCTGCATTGGATCCCTCAGAGTTAATCTACTATAGGCCCGTCTCCAATCTTCCGTGGTTGGGCAAGGGAATTGAGAGAATGGTGGCCTCCCAACTTGAGGCAGTTTTGGATAAAACTGATTATCTAGACCCGTTTCAGACTGTCTTTCAGGTGGGCTATAGGGTGGAGAGTGCCTTAGCTGGCCTGATGAATGATCTCCCATTGGGAATTGACAGAGGAAGTGTGACTCTATTGGTCCTTTTGGACCTCTCGGCAGCTTTTGATACTATCAACCATAGTATCCTTCTGGAGCGTCTGAGGGGGGTTGGGGTGGGAGGCACTGCTTTGTAATGGTTCCACTCTTGCCTCACTGGCAGATTCCAGATGGTGGCCCTCGGGGACTGTTGATCTTCAAAATCTGAACTTCGGTATGGTGTCCCTCACGGCTCTGTATTGTCTCCCATGTTGTTTAACATCTACATGAAACCGCTGGGAGAGATCATCAGGAGATTTGGTGCAGGGTGTTATCAGTATCCTGATGACACCCAAATCTTTTTCTTAATATCAGCATCATCAGGACAAGGCATAACCTCCCTAAATGCCTGCCTGGAGGTGGTGATAGGCTGGCTGAGAGATCACAAATTGAGACTGAATCCAGATAAGATGGAGGCACTTATTGTGCATGGTTGGAACTCAGGAGATGACTTTGATCTGCCAGTTCTGGATGGGGTCACACTTCCCCAGAAGGAACAGGTATGCAGTCTGGGAGTGTTTCTGGAAGAAACCTCTCCCTGGTGTCCCAGGTTGTGGCAGTGGCCAGAGGTGCCTTTTATCAGCTTTGGCTGATATGCTAGCTGTGTCTGTTTTTTTGAAATAAATGACCTCAGAACAGTAGTACATCTGCTGGTCACCTCCAGACTTGACTACTGCAATGCGGTCTTATGTGGGGCTGCCTTTGTACGTAGTCCGGAAACTGCAGTTGGTCCAGAATGCGGCAGCCAGGTTAGTCTCTGGGTCATCTCGGAGAGACCATATCATTCCAATTTTAAGAAATCTACACTGGTTGCTGATAGGTTTCAGGGCAAAATACAAGTCTTGGTTATAACCTATAAAGCCCTAAACAGCTTGGACCCTGGACATTTAAGAGAACGTCTTCTTCGCTATGAACTACACTGCTCATTGAGATCATCAGGAGAGGTTCGTCTTCAGTTGCCATGGGTTCATCTGGTGGCTACTCGGGAACGGGCTTTTTCCGTTGCTGACCTGAGGCTTTGGAACGCGCTCCCTGCTGAAAAAAGAGCCTCCCCATCTCTTACAACTTTTAAAAAGGCAGTCAAGACACATTAGTTCACTCAAGCTTTTAATTAGATACTGTGTTAATAGTTTAGTTTTAACATCTTAAATTTTAAATTGTTGTAATGTTTTAACCTTTTTATTTCTTGTTTTTATTGTATTATTGTAAACCGCCCAGAGCAGGGGCGTAACGATAGGGGGGGCATGTGCCCCAGGCGCCACTTGGCAGGGGGCGCCAAAAAGTGCCCCCACTAATCCCCTGCCTTTGGCAAAAAAGAATTTTTTTGTGATTTTTTCTTTTCTTCATTACGGAGATCTCCGGTGGGCGGGAGCTCCCATTGGCTGCCGGAGAACACATGCCGACCATGCTGGTTGTCTCAGTTCCTCCCTCCCTGCTTGCTGCACGCATGAGGAGTGGAGCGGAGTAGCTTGGTTTAGTTGAGAGAGCAGCTGCTGCTGGGGACGTTCTCTGACTCTGCCTGCCTGCCGTTTGCCCACCGCCCTCTGGCTGCATTTTATTCTTCTGTTCTGCATTAACAAAGTAAGTTTCATTGCTCAAATCTCTCTCTCCCCCATGTGTTGTGTGTGAGAGAATGCCCCTACTCCCTTGCATAACGTCCTCCTTTTAGCTCTTCTGTGCTTTGCATAGCAGGCTTCACCCCCCCACCCCCCACCCCTAAACCGAGGGTAGCTGCCTGCAAGTGGAGCCAGTGGCGCTCTCCTGGCTTGCAATGTGTGAGTTTTTGGCTTGCAACGTGTTTCTGGCTTGCATTGTGTGAGTCCCGGTGGGATTGCAAAAGGAAACTCACGCAATGCAAGCCAGGAGAGCGACTTGTGGCTCCACTTGCATTGCCCGAGTTTCCTTTTGCAATCCCACCTCTGCAAAAGGAAACTCATGCAATGCAGGTGGAGCCACAAGTCGCTCTCCTGGCTTGCATGCATGAGTTTCCTTTTGCAGAGGTGGGATTGCAAAAGGAAACTAGTAGTACTAGTACACAAGATCTTTGCAGCTCTGCTAATAATTACAACTTCTGGATCATCCCTTAGCATGGGGGGGTGGGGTGGCAAATTTAATTTGGAACTCATTAATATAATTTTTGAATAATGTTCAGTCTGTCTGGATTAATACTAGGTTTATTCTTTATAGCAGATTTTTATTAGCAACATACAGTCTACAACATTTTCAGCCTTGTTCATTTGTGCCTTGTGCATATTGTAGATGTTCTGTCTCCAAAACATAAGTACAGCATCTATATTTTTGAAGGGGGGGAAATCCCATTTAATACAGTGTGAACAAATTGGTCCAAAAAGTAGCAATGGGAAGTTTTTCTTTCTGCCCCTGTAGCTTTAATAAGATAGAGTGCACAAATATCACTTGATTAACAGCTGCGATATTAATTTCCCTTTTTGGTTGCTTGACTCACAGTGAGAATCATGTCAAGGCAGTGGAGAACCAATTAAATTGATTTTAATCTTTGTTAGGGAAGATAACATGCATTTTCTCTCCTTGTTTAAATAATTAAAGTTTCAGTAGGTATTATTTCTGGCTTTAAAGAAATTGGTATCTTAATGTAATGGAATCCTTCTAATTACATACTTAATAGTTTTTAAAAAGTTAATCACGGTTTTTCATTCAATGTGTATTTTGTTTTACATATTAAACTTATATTTTCCTTTGAGAGAGTTTTAAAAATAAGAGGAAATTGGGAAGGCTTTTTTAAAACAAAGAAAAATCTCACCCCTACTTATTCATGATCTTTTTGATTTGCCTGTGTTTTTATTTCAAGCAAGTCAGATGTATGTTGGGGGGTATTTATTTATGTGTATTTATTTCAAGCAAGTCAGATGTAATTGCAAATAACATGCAGAAGATCCCAGGTTCAATCCCTACCTCCAGGTAGGGCTGGGAGAAACTCCTGCCTGAAACCTTGGAGAGCTGCTGCCAGTCAGTGTGGGCAATAGTGAGCTAGGTAGACCAGTATCTGACTCTGTAGACCGCTTCCTACGTAATCAAACCATAACTTGCCCTTACATTCAATCCAATTGGATGCATTCACATTCACAGCTTACGTCCAATAAACTGCTGAGTAAGCCCTCCAAACTAGAATCACACAGTGTGGTTTGCAATTCTGGTATATGAAGGGCCCAAACCTCAGTTTTGCTGTTCAGGTGCATAGGCAAACGGTGATTTAATTAAACCAGGAGGTTATTTATTAAGACTGTGTATGAGAGGGTAGCATAAAGAGGAGGAGATCATGGCTCAAATAATGGTGGCTGAATGTGGCCATTGAGTTTCCCAGGAATACAACCAACATAAAGTGTGCTACAAATAGACATTATTATAGAATTAATAAACATAGAATATCTATGATAGACTAGAATATATGTCTATTATAATTTAAGTCTCTATTATAATATAAGCATAAATCTTGAATAGACTAGAATATCTATGATGGAAAAGACTAGAATACCTGTCTTGTCTTTTCCATTTTGGGACACAAAACCTATTACTATGTTTAAAAGCATTTAT
This sequence comes from Hemicordylus capensis, assembly GCF_027244095.1. NCBI lineage: Eukaryota > Metazoa > Chordata > Lepidosauria > Squamata > Cordylidae > Hemicordylus > Hemicordylus capensis. The sequence continues at coordinate 137,749,201 of NC_069657.1, read as the reverse complement.
TTTCTGGCCATGAGGACTGCAAACTTAGGCTGTTAGTATGCAAGACATTTCTTTAAAATATATATTTCTAAAGAGCCTTGTAGCCTCATGTTTCCTTTTTCCTGTCCCAGTATACTTGCACGGATGCAGCCCACAACCCACATTTGACTATGGCTGTGACACATTTCCATATTTCCGGGGGCGGCCGGTGGGGGGAGCGCGGCGGGGGGGGGCGCAATTTCAGTGCTTGCCCCGGGCGCCGTTTTCCCTAGTTACGCCTCTGGCCCAGAGACTTGCGTTTTGGGTGGTATACAAATATGTTAGATAAATAAATAAAAATCATGAGACTGGATGAGGGTTAAAACCAGGTTTCCTCCAATATTTGGGCTGGACTTGGAAGCCAGCCAAAGTGGTCACCACTAACCCTGCTGCTTCCGAGGTGTGCAATCTTTTCTGTGATGTCGTACTGAAAATTGAGTCTGCTAATGCATCTCCAAGGTCCAGCACAACTACAGAGGCAAACCTCCTTTTTACTACCCCAGCTCTGAGCAGTGCTTGATTCTATAAGCACTGAGCTGTGGAAAGCTTTGCAAAGCTGCAAGCTTTCTCATTACTTGGCAAACCTCTTTATGTTTCAGCACAAGTCAGAGAGATTCCCCTTGCCCCACCCAAGTCAAAGATTTCCCAGTCCTCATGTTCAGCCTCAGAGAGACATGCAAAGTAGTAAGATGTCTCAAGCCTGCTCATGGCTCAGTGCAATGCCTGGGACATCCCATGAAATCTCAGACTATTTGCTTAAAGTTCCATTTCTGCCTTCATTTCCCCTTGACCTCCTCTTGCTGGGAAACTGAGATACATAAGAGGAGTTCGTTGTATCGTAATGGCACAGCGAGGAAATGACTTGACTAGCAAGCCAGAGGTTGGCAGTTTGAATCCCTACTGGTATGTTTCCCAGACTATGGGAAACACCTATATCGGGCAGCAGTGATATAGGAAGATGCTAAAAGGTGGTATCTCATATTGCTTGGGAGATGGCAACGGTAAAGCCCTCCTGTATTCTATCAAAGACAACCACAGGGCTCTGTGGTCACCAGGAGTTGACACCAACTTGACGGTGCACTTTACCTTTAAGGGCTTCTAGCATTAGTGGAAGAAGTTCCAGTTGTGTATATGGAGTGGGGCAATTTTTGGTGACATCTCATTCCCTTTGCTCTCTTAAAATCTGCACCCAAAGGTGGGGGGGGGCCCTCTGGAGCAGCACTGCATGTGGCTTGTAGAGCTGCAGCAAGAATATGAGAGTGACAAATGGGGAGGATTACTGCCCCCCTTTGCATGAGTTCTGCTCACATTATGAGTGATTAGGAGACAGTCTATGTCTTTTCATTTTATTGGTGGTGGGAATACTCAGAAATGCCCATTGGTGGCAGCAGTATGTTGTACCACTGAAAACATAGCAGTTGGACCAGCTGTGTTGACTTTTCCCCCTCAAGAAAATGCCGTGCTACTGTTTGAACAAATATTACAATGAATATTTGTTCTCCAAGTGTGTGGTAAACTACTTCTTCTGCAAACCCAGTTAATTGTTGAGGGGTGTGTAAATTCCTCCCTAAATTCCTCTCAGTGTGTTTATTAATTTGAGATATATAGAGAGTGCTATAGAAATATAAAGCTGCCTTGTCTGGGTCAGCCCAATATGAAAGACTGTGTGCTCTCATGTTGAATGTGTTGCTGAAGGCCAGTGGGGCAACTCGGTGCTGGTGGTCGTTTCTCAGGGTCCTCCATCCACAGACCTTAAAGCATCTCATAGACTTGTATGTCTCCCCCGTCTCCCCTTTCTGGCAGTAATCAGCTCCTCTGCAGGCCGGTGATAAGGCAAACTTAGTGACTCTTGGGACAACTTCAGCAGTTGCTCTTTTAACAAAGGATGACATAGATGGAAGACATTGTGAGAGAGCTCCTGCAGCATTCTCACTTCTCTTACTGCCAGTTAAACCCATCCGTTCGCACTTTAAAAAAAATCTCTCCCTTTCAGTGGTGACTGGAGGCTAGGGCAGCAGGGGGGTGGAGTGGAAGGTGGAGCATACCTTAACTCCAGGTAAATGCTCCCACTGCCTGGCATCCCAAGTGGATGAGCCACTCACTCTGCCCCTGCCACTCAGCCAGTGTGCTGCACAGCAGCCATTTGAGGGGTCAGCACAACAAGTTTAAAAAGATGACATAAGAAACACAGATGTATTAGTATATGGAAGGAATAGAACTTTTGTTGTGTATTGTATTCTTAGTTAGCTACTTCTGCTTAGGACAAGAGTGATCTTAGTGGATAATCTTGGTGGCTGACATTCAACACACTTAGGAGGGCAGAGCAGCAGAGGTGCTCTGAGTCAGCTGAAGGCTTGCTGAACAGCAATGCATGCAGGCAGGGAGAGCAATTTTCTCAGCAACCCTCTTCCTCCAGAAGTGTTCTTTGGCTTTGAGGAATATGTCCCTGAGGGTCACGTTCCTAGAAACCAAATAACACTTTTGGAGGGAGGAAAGAGCAGTGGAAATCATTCCCCCCCTCCCTCTGCATGCATGCTCCACTGCTTGGGGAGTTTTCAACTGAGCTTGGAGTAGTCTTTGTGATGAATTCCACCCTCCTAACACTGCGCTGGATGTCAGCTTCGAATCATATGATCCCCACACTTAACTATTAATGTAAACAAAAATAAGGTAATCTGCCCTGAAGTCTCCCAGTTGGTTGATGCGTTTGCTGTAATTTCCCTGATAAGGTAGAGCCCTTTTAGTTTCTCTTGCATTCACCTATTTTCACAATGTGGAGATGGCAAGTCTGGAGGCTGAGGGATGATTCCAGCGCTTTCTGCACTTTTTGAAAAAGGAAGCAAATCCACAGCTTGCCATCCTTGGACCCATCCTAACTGAAGGAATAAAAATGTGGCTTATGGTTTATGCATGTTTGCTTTGTAAAGGTTTATTCATCCTCATGTTGTGGATGCCTCTATAACATATGGAGGGAGCCCTTTCTGCTTCAAGATCCCACTACTTATTAAGAGCTTCAGGACAGGTCTGCCTGCGGATGCCCCCAGTTTATCTGGTAGTGACTCAGGGCCAAGGCCAGGCCTTTCCAGTAGCCTCCCTGAGCTTGTTGTAAGAGCTTCCCCATCTCTGATAGGTTTTCAAAGAGCACTCAAGATGCATTTATTTCATCAAGCCTTTGATCAGCTGTAACTTGGTTTTTATTGTTCTGCTGTTTCAAACTGTTTGAAAATTTTAACTGTTTTAATGTTTTAATTCTGTTTTCATCATTTATTTTGTAAGCCAACATGAGACATTGGTATGAGACAGCACAGAAATGGAATGAATGAATGAATAAATTATAGATATGGAATGGCATCCAGATATCTTATATGATTTCACTTTTCTTGATGTCTGATTTCTCACTGAGTACTATATTCCTTTTATATAGTAGTTTGAGGTGTGTGATTTAACAATTAAATGCTAGCTGTGATGTCCCAGTTAAACGTCCCACTGTTAACTTGTGAGAGGAGAGCTGGTCTTGTGGAAGCAAGCATGACTTGTCCCCTTAACTAAGCAGGGTCTGCTCTGGTTGCACATGAAGGGGAGACTTGATGTGTGAGCACTGCAAGATATTCCCCTCAGGGGATGGAGCTGCTCTGGGAAGAGCAGAAGGTTTCAAGTTCCCTCCCTGGCTTCTCCAAGAATAGGACAAGATTTTTATTTATTTTTTTAGGACAAGATTTTTTAAAATTGAACCAACAGTTCCTGCCTGCAACCTTGGAGAAGCCGCTGCCAGTCTTTGAAGACAATACTGAGCTAGATAGACCAATGGTCTGACTGATATACTGATATGGCAGCTTCCTATGTTCCTAATAAAAAGCACTTTTCAGATCTCCCCTCTGAGCAGTTAAAGGGTACACACATCTTTATCCTCTGTGGATGCAAGAGCTTTTCCTAAATAGAAAATGGTTGAAAATGGTCCGCACCTAAATGGTTGAAGAAACTTTGCTGGGATCCCTAGTAACACACTTGCAGTGAAACCTGGGTGACTGATCAGTCACTGAACCTGAATGCTGCTAGTCTCTCTTGTGCTCTCGTTCCTAGGCTTAACCACAGCTGATTCTCAGTCATTAACTATATATTTCATAGTGTCTCTATTTTTGAAGCAAATTAATATGTCTCCTGGGCTTCTATGTAGCAGTAATTGTCATCTTTATCTCTCTGTGTGTGTGTGTTGGTTTTTTGTTTTTTTTTGTTCCATTAATTGTTCACTTAAGAATGGTAGTTTGAAAGATCTCTGATCAAGTGTGACATCAATCACACGGACATCCCCAGCATGCAAATTGTTGCTTTGGATTCTGAAAAGTCTGGTTGTGACCAAGCATATTCATAAACGAAGAAAATATGCCATTTTCCTTGTTAGAAATGTTAGTGTAAGCATTTGATAACAGTATTTCTTGTTTTTCATTACACATTTGGAAAGTGAGACTTGTAGGTGGAATTAAATATATGCAATCTTTACTGGTAGTTCTTGCTTTCGCTGTAAAAGTACATCTTCCGGGAAACCATACTGTTTGTATGAATAAGAGTTGTAAATCTGATTTGAACACATTCTTTTCCATACAGTTGGCACACTTTTGGGGCTCCAACTCTGATCCATGGACTTGGCTCTTGGGTTTGATTTCTCTAGTGGATTTTGCTTCCGTTGTCCAAGGTGGTACATATCACAAAGACCCAGCTCTAAGCTGGAACCAGGTTCCTTGGTCAGGTGGGAAGCAAAGTAGTGCATAAAGACCACCAGCCTTTTTGCTAGACTGCTAGAGAGTGCTGTGCTTGGTAGTGTGTTGTAAAAGTTCATCAGCTGCTGCAGGTTTGTGTCCTTTCAAAGTCTGACTGGGAGGCATTCCACGGAGCTTTTGTTACACTGAACCATTTATCTTTGGTGATGGACTTGTGACCAGTAGAGTAAATATAGGAATAATCCCCTGGTCTCCACATTCAGATTCCTTACCAAGATTTATGTTTAGGAAAAATCAAATGATTTGTGGGTCCCTGCAGAATAAGGTGAATTTCCATAGTTGCTCTACTCTTCTTCTTATTTGCCTGGAAGGGGCAATCTAAGAATTTGTGAAATTATGGATTGACTGTAACAGCTCATTGCTCTGTTGGCATTTTGTCATTTAATAATTTGAGATTGGGGCGGGGTTGTAATTTTTAAGGTCAAATGGGTTAAATAACTTGCCTAAAGTCACTCACAGTTACAAGTGGAGTCTGTCTTGGAGAGCATACTTAAGATCACTTTATACATATTGGCAGTGTTTTAAGAAGCGGTAAATGTTGTGTGTGTGTGTGTGAGGGAGGAATTCCCTCATCCTTTCAACACACATACAGCGGGGTGTTTTAATGTGAATATAGAGCCAGGAGGTTGATTACTTCAAATTAACACCAAGATTAACAAGGGCATGAATTTGTATGTGTGTCATCAATCTAGATAGATTTTAAGCTATCTTGCATAGAGCATCCAGCACATGTTCCCTTTTTTGTGGGCCAATATTTCTGTGGTCTCAGTAGCTCTTCCAGAACCTCCTGACAGGTATCCCAGGCAGGTGGAAGCCACAAAGGGGGGAGGTCCCCTCTTTAGCTGTTTGGGAAGAAATGCTCAAGGAGGTTCTTTCTCAGTGTCTACCCAGCAGTTGTGCTCCCACTCACATTCCCTGCACATGGGAGGTCTTTGTTCACAACCTGGAAGCGAGTTAGCGAGGGGCAGAGGCAGGCTGGAACTAAAAAAAAAAAAAAAAAGCTGCTGCCGAAACTGCTCAGTAGAAGCAGACTAAAGCATAATTATATATTTGGGGAAATGTGGAATGCTGGTGGGGTGGGTGGGGGTAGGGGCAGCTTCTTCATGAGGTATACATTCCCTGTATAATGTCATTCAGAAAGAATGACTGATGTTCAACAATTATGCCCTGCCCTGTATGGGTTAAAACACGATTTCCCAAACTTTCCACTTTCAGGGAAGCGCTTGCCATATTGGCTTATTTGTCATGATCTCCTACTCATTGCAAATGCAAAAGGATTCTGGGAGCACATTTGGCTCACATGAAGGAGGTCTTTCTGCCTCCCTGAATGAACGGAGCGGGCACGTTATAACATACCCAAGACACTTTTGCAGCTGCACACTTTGAGGGAATAGTGGTAACTGTGAATAAACGTCAGTCTCCTTGTTCCTGGAGCACTGTTGAAAAGCTGCCGGGGTAAAAGTAAACGTTCTATTAGCCGGGACATACTGGCTGACATCCTGACTGAATTTACTCAAGGAAATCCCATTGAAATTAAAAGGACAGGATAAGTATCCCTAATTTTCCTTCTTTATTTTCAATGGAACTTCCTTGAGTAAATTCAGTCAGGATGTCAAGTCACAGACTCAGTGGAATTTGTGAGGAGGCATTCTTGTTATCCAGAATATCTCACTTTAGCTTGGAGCACCAAGTTGTAACAATCATCGGACTGTAATTTTGAGCTCTAGATATTGCTGGAACTTGGAAGCTGACATGGGTGGCATGTTACCCAGGGGCAGATAGTCCTGCCACCTCTCTTGAAAATCTCCATAAGGCTCCAGCAAAAGGAGCCTTACTGAGGCTTCTGCAGGACAAACAGCTCCTAAATAAGACCCTGGACTGTGTCCCTGACACACACACACAAACACCCGACTCACCCCCTTCTCCTTCACTTGCCAAGACTTGACAGCGAAATGACTTGCTTCCTGGGGCCCATCTTGACTAGGCTTGGATAATTATTGTCTAATGAGGGCACTGATTGCATCTGTAATGGGAAGAAACATTCTAAAGGAGACAGAATAGTTATTTTCCCTCAACAAATTGTTTAGGGGGCAGTCTTTAGGTGATTGATTATGGTGATGTTCAGCAATGAAGAAACATATGGCCAGGATCCTCCTGTAACTAGTATTTGGTGTTGCATTCTCTGCTTCCCCTGATGTGTTAAATGTTGTTAACATGTCAAAGTACTTACTATAATACAATAAAAAGATTCTGTCAAGAGTCTGCGCTTATATTAGTGGGACAACTTGGATCAGATGTATTTGTATGGTTGGGGAGGGAAAGCAGATATACCATTGTGAGTGTTGGGCTTGGCTGGATGTTAATTCCTCTCAGAGACAAACTCAATCCTACATTGTGTAAATAGGATGATGGGCAGGAAGGAAGTGTGTGTTCAGTGTGTTGCCTCTTGTCTTCATTGATCATGGTGGGTGGGAGCAACGTTAATATGCCCTGGTTACAGGCTTTGTTTCAATGCTCCTTTCATTCTGTGTGGCTTTCTCTGTCCCTGCATGCAAGGCTAAAGGTCTGACCAGTTATTTTGCTTTTCCTCATAGTTACTCTTGGGTTTGGGAGGGTCCCTGAGCTAATGCTCCTGCTCCTACTGCTATGAATAATTAATTATATACAACATTTTACAAAAGTTCTCAAAACAGAATTTACATAGAAAAATAATTAATGAATGAGGATGGCTCCCTGTCACAAAAGGGCACATATATTTTAAATAATGCTTAGAGATCCCTGACCTAGAGGGTGGGAGCGATTGGTGGTAAAGTGGTATTTGCTTGCTTAACCATGGTTGATCTCTGTGCTTTTAAGCTTGTGACTAATTGCTATTGTATTGTTTTTCTCTCATGGTTTTCCCCACCATGTATGTGCCAGATCCTTATTGCTAGTTTTAGTGCCATGCGTTTTGTCCTATTCCTTCCAATAACCAATTCAGACTGCTGATCTGCAGTGGGTTTTACCTAGGGCACATGTATGTGCAGTGCACTGTGACATTCACTTCGAGTGCTAAAGTTGATCTCCCCAGCACACAAACAACTGCTAGTTCTGTCTCTGAATGCAGCTTGTTCCTTTCTCTGCTGTTTCTGTCTGATTAATTTATATTCTGATTTATTATTGTTGTTTGTCTGTATTTAGTTTAATCAGGAATTCTCTTGGATACCCCTGCTAACTGGGCAAAGAGGCACCTTTTACCGTGGTGATTCTCTTTATTTAGCAGGGGGAGAGTAACTGGCCCTATCCACCCCCAGCACAGTACTTCCAGTGACTGTTGCTGGTGTGTGTCTTATGTTTCTTTTTAGAATGTGAGCCCTTTGGGGACAGGGAGCCATCTTATTTGTTGTTTCTCTTTGTAAACCGCCCTGAGCCATTTTTGGAAGGGCGGTATAGAAATCGAATTATTATTATTATTATTATTATTATTAATGGGAGGAACTCAAGTTTTGCCTTTGTTGAATTTGAAGAATGGTCTGACTGTAGGACAGTCATGCTGTGGAAGGGGCTGTATGTAGCACTTAACAGAGTTGTACACAAAAAACACAGACATGATTTGAGCATTCACTCCCATCTGCCATTATCATGATGTCTCATTCCACCACCACCACCACCCTTCTCCTTGGCCATATTGGGCTGGCTTGATGCTTCCCTCTGAAGTGTGTGAAAGATGTAGCCTATGTTTTTATCATTAAAAGCTAATTGTTTTTCCCAATTTCTGCTCAATGTTAGTTGCCTTTTGCTGGGCTCAGATTGAGAATAGACTCGCTTTACCCACACGCTAGCAGCAGCAAGACCTGCATTCATTTTAAAATGCTCCTTGGGATCTACTGGGAGTTGATTTGACATCTGTTATTGTGCCTTTCAGATGCAAATCCCTAGTCCTATCTTTCTGGAAGCTATCTCCTAGATATATAGTGGGTAACTGCTAATAAATTCTAGGTCCTTGTTACTAATTGTGGTTTCCTGTGATACTTCCATATTAGAATTAATATTTGCTCAGGCGTCTCCATAGTTATATATATTTAGGGAGACAGAAAAGCTGAATTGGTCTCCTACTGAGAAACCAATATTTCCCTCCACTATGCACAACTGAAACAGCTATTTCGTTTCCATTTCTCACAGCCTTGCATGATAAAAAATTTTTTTAATATGAGAGATTTAGTGGTGGAGAGAGAGCCCTTGGATCTTTTCCCTCAGAGTGAAAAAAAATCCAGATTGAGATGGTGTGGAAGGTTCAAGGCTGATCCGTTTGTGGGGCGGGGGAGGGGAAAAACCAGGGAAGTGTACTTGAGCTGAGGCCTTTGAGGTCTAGGCAGTTCTGTTTTGAGGACAGAATTTAGTTTTTCTCTTCAGTCTGATCTTCCTGAAAAAGTAACCGAGCAATAGAATTCTGGTGTCTGACCCCTTTTACTTTCAGGGGAGGCATTAGGGAGGGGTACAACATTTATGCCACACTGGATGTGGACTTAATGTAATCAGTGTCACTGCCTAGGCATTGCTTAAACATCACTGCTGGTGTGACATAAATGAAATGCAAAATTGTGCAATTAACCCTACCCTAATAGCTTTGCAGCAATTATCAAGGCTGGTTGGGTGGGTGGGGAGCTATAAGGGGGCACTGCAGGCATTCCACAATCCACATTACCAAAGGGGTGTCCAGTTCCTGAAGCTCCTGAGTAGTTAACCCCTTGAAGTTGAAGGTTTAATTGGTGTCTCTGACCATCACCACTTCTTCCATTCTTCTAACTAAAGGGCACTTCTTCAACCTGGCTTATGACCTGCTTCAGCAGTGCCATTTTCAGTAGCTTGACAGCTGTCCTGCTGGGTTAACAACAGTTTCATTAGTGTCCTGCCTGCCTTCAAAATGACTTGGCCTTGTGCCCTCCCAGATTGTGCCCTTGTTCATCTGTCCCCCTCCATTAGTGTAACTTTGCAAAACCCGTATTTATCTGAAACGAAGACTAGGTTTTTTACTAAGTTGTCTTCTGTTAAGGTAAATACAGTAACTGCTCTGAAGATGGTGATCCACCCTCCACTCCCAATCTCATGTGTTCTCTCCCTTTGTCACAGAGCTGGACAACTTTGGCTGTCCAGTTGGAGGGCCTACAACTTCCATCATCCCTGACTATTGTCTCACGGAGGCAACTATTAGACCACTTCTGAAGAAACTTGCATTAGATCCTTCAGAATTAGGCAATTATAGGCCTGTTTCCAATCTCCCATGGCTCGGCAAGGTGACTGAGGAGGTGACGGCTTCTCAACTTCAGACAGTCTTGGAGGAAGCAGATGAAATGGCTGGGAGTGATCATCAGGAGATTTAGTGCAGGGTGTTATCAATATACTGATGACACCCAAATCTATTCCTCCATTTCATCAGGAAATGGCTTAACTTCCCTAAATGCCTGCCTAGAGTAGGCAATGTGCTGGATGAGAGAGAACAAACTGAAGCTGAATCCAAACAAAACAAAGGTTCTTATTGTGGGAGGTCAGAACTTCGGAAATGGTTTAGATCTGCCTGTTGTTGGATGGGGTTACACTCCCTCAGAAAGAACAGGTGCATAGTTTGGGAGAACCCTTGGATCCAAACCTCTTCCTGGTATCTTGGGTTGAGGCATTGGCCAGGAGTGCCTTTTATCAGCTTCAACTGAGTTGCAGCTACATTCATTTCTGGAGATGAACAACCTTAAAACTGTGATTCACATGCTGGTAATATCCAGGCTCGACTACTGCAATGTACTCTACTTTGGGCTGCCTTTGTCTGGAAACAACAATTGGTGCAGAATATGGCGGCCAGGTTGGTCTACGGGGCTGTCTGAAGAGACCACATCACTTCCATTCAAAAAGAGCTGCACTAGGAACATAGGAACATAGGAAGCTGCCATACACTGAGTCAGACCATTGGTCTATCTAGCTCAGTATTGTCTTCACAGACTGGCAGCGGCTTCTCTAAGCCCTGTCTCTCTCAGCCCTATCTTGGAGAAGCCAGGGAGGGAACTTGGAACCTTCTGCTCTTCCCAGAGCGGCTCCATCCCCTGAGGGGAATATCTCACAGTGCTCACGCTTCTAGTCTCCCATTCAGATGCAACCAGGGCAGACCCTGCTCAGCTAAGGGAACAAGTCATGCTTGCTACCACAAGACCAGCTCTCCTCTCTCAGCTGCCAGTAAGCATCTAGACCAGGGTTTCTCAACGTGTGGGTCCCCAGATGTTATTGGACTTCAACTCCCATAATCCCCAGCCCCAGTAGCCTTTGGTTGGGAATTATGGGAGTTGAAATTCAATTACATCTGGGGACCCACACGTTGAGAATCCCTGATCTAGACCAAAGACAGGATGCTGGTTATTACCTTTAAAGCTCTGAACGAATTGGGTTCAGGGCATTTAAGAGAGCACATTATTCTTCATGAACCCTGCTGCCTATTAAGATGATGATGATGATTACATTTATATCCCACTCTTCCTCCAAGGAGCCCAGAGCGGTGTACTACATACTTGAGTTTCTCTTTCACAACAACCCTGTGAAGTAGGTTAGGCTGAGAGAGAAGTGACTGGCCCAGAGTCAACCAGCTAGTTTTATGGCTGAATGGGGATTTGAACTCGGGTCTCCCCGGTCCTAGTCCAGCACTCTAACCACTACACCACGCTGGCTCTCCATTTCACAGGAGGTCCAGTTGTGGTTGCCACTGGCTTGTCTGGTGACAATCCAAAATCAGGCCTTTTCTCCAGCACCAAAGTTCAAAAACGTCAATACTTTTCCCTTAGCTAAGCAGGATCTGCCCTGTTTGCATACGAAAGGGAGACTCGAAGTGTGAGCACTGCAAGATATTCCCCTCAGGGGATGGAGCTGCTCTGGGAAGAGCAGAAGGTTCCAAGTTCCTTCCCTGGCATCGCCAAGATAGGGCTGAGAGAGATTCCTGCCTGCAACCTTGGAGAAGCCGCTGCCAGTCTGTGTAGACAATACTGAGAGAGATGGACCTATGTTCTGATTCAGTATATGGCAGCTTCCTATGTTAATGTCTTCATTGTTTGTTTGTTTGTTTGTTTGTTTAACATATTTTATACCGCCCAGAACTTGCGTCTCTTGCTGTACCCATTGTCATTAGTTTAGTCTCTTTTACATTTAGTCATAGTCCCATTTTTAGAGATCACTCGTCATTCTGTGTGTTTGTCCGTGTGTCCCCCGTTATCAACTTCGCAATGCCTGAACCAATATGAACCAAACCGAGTACAGCTGTAGGGACACCTCAACAGCATAGTTTGTGATGATGTCATCCACTCCGATTCAAGATGATGGGCACATAAACTTTTGAGGCACAAGTGAACTTGTGAACCACTTAACTGATTTGAACCAAATTTGCTATAGCTGTAGGGACACATAGGGATGCCCTAATGGCATGGTGTGTGATAATGTCATCCACTCAAATTGAAAATGGCAGCCAAATGAACATCTGAGGCAAAAGCTGGCTAATTTGTGGACTGCCTAACCTATTTGAAGCAAATTGGGTACAGTTGCAGTGCGTGACACACAGGGACACCTCATTGGCATAGTTTGTGATGATGTCATCCACACTGATACAAGATGGTGAATGTGTAAACTTTTGAGGTGCAAGTGGGCTAGCTTGTGATTTGAACCAAAATTGCTGCAGCTGTAGGGACACCTCAGTGGCATGATTTATGACATTGTCATCCACCCCAATTCAAGATGGTGGACACATAAACTTTTGAGGCACAGGTGAACTAACTTGTGGGTAGTCTAACCGATTTGAACCAAATTTGTTACAGCTGTATGGACACATATGGATACCCAAATGGCATGGTGTGTGATGTCATCCACCCCCATCCAAGATGGTGGTTACGTGAACTTTTGAGGTGCAAGTGCACTAATTTGTGGACTGCCTAAACCATTTGAACCAAATTGGGCACAGTTGCAAAGAGTGACACACACAGACACCTCAATGGGGTAGTTGTAATGATGTCATCCACCCCGATTCAAGATGGTGGATGGATGAATATTTGAGGTGCAAGAGATTTAACTTGTGGGCCTCTATTTGAACCAAATTTAGTCCAGTTGTAGAGATACTGAAAGGAAAGTAGACTTATTAGTTTTTACTAGAACAACTTGTTTCACTTTGCTCCTTGACTTTCATTACTAGAGCTTGCAGATCATCTGCATTCTCAGCTTACATTTTGCAGCGATACCTATAATAATAACAATATTGATAACAAAATTCTGGCATCCCAGGTCCTTGGGAAGGACTCAATGTCTGGATAAAACAAACCAGTCAATAACACCTGTCTGACTTTGTAAACAAGAAATGATGTCGTTATAGGTATCACTGCAAAATGTAGGCTGTTACCAATAAAGTTGTTTTTTGTAGTTGGCTGATGGTGATTTCTATGGCCCCTGTGGTGTTGAGGTGCTCTTCAAGATGTTTTGGAATTGCACCTAGGGTGCCAATTACTACTGGGATTATTTTGGTCTTTTTCTGCCACAGCCTTTCAATTTCAATTTGTAGATCTTTGTATTTTGTTGTTTTTTCTGTTTCTTTTTCTTCTTTTTCTTCTATTCTGCTGTTGCCTGGTATTGCTATGTCGATTATTTTGACTTGTTTTTCTTCTTGATTACAGGACTCGATGTCTGGATAAAACAAACCAAGTCAATAACACCTGTTTGACTGTGCAAACAAGAAAGAGAAATATTATTATTAATATTATTCTTAATATTATTATCTACACAGACAGGTGTTATTGACTGATTTGTTTTATCCAGACATCAAGTCCTTTCCAAGGATTTGGAATGGCTGAATTTTATTATCAGTGTTGTTGCTGTTGTTATAGATATCATCGCAGAATATAGGCTGTTCCTAGTAATGTTGCTTTTTGTAAATGGCTGATGGTGATTTCTGTGGCCCCTATGGTGTTGAGATGCTCTTCAAGGTCTTTTGGAACTGCACCCAGGGCGCCAATTACCACTGGGATTATTTTGGCCTTCTTCTGCCACAGCCTTTCCATTTCAATTTGTAGATCTTTGTATTTTGTTGTTTTTTCTATTTATTTTTATTCTATTCTGCTATCCCCTGATATTGCTATGTCAATTATTTTGACTTGTTTTTCTTTCTTCTCGACTACAGTTATATCTGGTGTATTGTGTGGCAAATGTTTGTCTGTTTGTAGTCGGAAGTCCCATAATATTTTTGCATCTTCATTTTCTACAACTTTTTCCATTTTATGGTCCCACCAATTCTTGGCTACAGGTAGCTTGTATTTTTTGCAGATGTTCCAGTGTATCATCCCTGCTACCTTGTCATGCCTTTGTTTGTAGTCAGTCGGTGCAATCTTTTTACAACAGCTGATTAGGTGGTCCATGGTTTCATCCGCTTCTTTACAAAGGCGGCACTTGCTGTTTGTGGTTGATTTTTTGACTTTTGCTCTTATTGCATTTGTTCTTAGTGCCTGTTCTTGTGCAGCCAGTATTAAACCCTCTGTTTCTTTCTTCAAGTTGCCATTCTTAAGCCATTGCCAGGTCTTGGTGATGTCTGATTTTCCACTTATATTGTGCAAATATTGACCATGCAGTGGCTTCTTTTTCCATTTTTCTGCTCGGTTCTTGACTTGTTCTTTCTTATAGGCCTGCTTTGTTTCATTGGTGTCTAATAGGTTGTTGTTGTTGTTGATAATAATAGATGATGATGATGATGATAATAATAATAATAATAATAATAATAATAATAATATCAAGAACCTGGAAGAGAAAGAACCTTACAAATACTTGGGCATTCTCCAGGCTGATAACATTGCACACACTGAAGTTAAAAGAAAAATTGGAAGTGAATACATCAGGAGAGTTAGAAAAATCCTCAAGTCCAAACTCAATGGCGGGAACACCATACAAGCCACAAACACCTGGGCTATACCTGTTATTAGATACACTGCAGGAATAATAGACTGGACCCAGGCAGAGCTAGAGACGCTAGATCGTAAGACCAGGAAAACCATGACCATCAATCATGCTCTGCACCCCCGTAGTTATGTAGATAGGCTCTACCTCCCTCGCAGCTCAGGTGGAAGAGGAATGCTGCAAGTCCATCAAACAGTAGAGGAGGAGAAAAGAGGCCTTGAAGAATATATCAAGGACAGTGAAGAAGATGCACTTCAAATGGTCAATAATGTGAAACTATTCAACACCAATGAAAGAAAGCAGGCCTACAAGAAAGAACAAGTCAAGAACCGAGCAGAAAAATGGAAAAAGAAGCCCCTGCATGGTCAATATTTGCACAATATAAGTGGAAAATCAGACATCACCAAGACCTGGCAATGGCTTAAGAATTGTTACTTGAAAAAAGAAACAGAAGGTTTAATACTGGCTGCACAAGAACAGGCACTAAGAACAAATGCAATAAGAGCAAAAGTCAAAAAAATCCACAATAAACAGCAAGTGCCGCCTTTGTAAAGAAGCAGATGAAACAGTGGACCACCTGATCAGCTGTTGTAAGAAGATTACACAGACTGACTACAAACAAAGGCATGGCAAGGTAGCAGGGATGATACACTGGAACATCTGCAAAAAATACAAGCTACCTATAGCCAAGAATTGGTGGGACCATAAAATGGAAAAAGTTGTAGAAAATGAAGATGCAAAAATATTTTGGGACTTCCGACTACAAACAGACAAACATTTGCCACACAATACACCAGATATAACTGTAGTCGAGAAGAAAGAAAAACAAGTCAAAATAATCGACACAGCAATACCAGGGGATAGCAGAATAGAAGAAAAAGAAATAGAAAAAAATCATCAAATACAAAGATCTACAAATTGAAATTGAAAGGCTGTGGCAGAAAAAGACCAAAATAATCCCAGTGGTAATTGGCGCCCTGGGTGCAGTCCCAAAATAGCAATAGCAATAGCAATAGCACTTACATTTATATACCGCTCTATAGCCGGAGCTCTCTAAGCGGTTTACAATGATTTAGCATATTGCCCCCAACATTCTGGGTACTCATTTTACCGACCTCGGAGGGATGGAAGGCTGAGTCAACCTTGAGCCCCTGGTCAGGATCGAACTTGTAACCTTCTGGTTACAGGGCAGCAGTTTTACCACTGCGCCACCAGGGGCTCTGGTGGCGCAGACCTTGAAGAGCACCTCAACACCATAGGGGCCACAGAAATCACCATCAGCCAATTACAAAAAGCAGCTTTACTGGGAACAGCCTATATTTTGCGACTATATCTATAATAACCAACAGTATTGATGATAAAATTCAGCCATCCCAGGTCCTTGGGAAGGACTCGATGTCTGGATAAAACAAACCAGTCAATAACACCTGTCTGACTGTGTAAACAAGAAATAATAATAAAAAATAGACACCAGCAACAGCCACTGGAGGGATGCTGTGCTGGGGATGGATAGGGCCAGTTGCTCTCCCCCTGTTCAACAGAGAATCACCACTTCTAAAAGGTGCCTCTTTGCTCAGTTAACAGGGAACTAAGATATGTACAATGATCATACACAACAGCAGTAACTGGTGATAACACAGTCCCCCTAGCTTTGCTATTTTAATTTAACACCTACAGTGAGAGAGAGAGAGAGAGAAAACCCTGGGCTTTGTCAAGTCCTGAACAAATAGAACACTTGCTGTTAAAATCTAGTTTTCACTGGATTCCCTCTTTGACGTTCTTTTCTTGAAGAACAGTGACTTTCAGGTCAACAGCAGACTGTTTTGAGAGACTGAATTGGTCCACCTTTTTGATGCTAGGTTTGTGTATCTTTATTCTTTTTCATAAAGACAAACCTCTTTGTCCTGGTTAGACAGCAGAAGGGCATTGCAGTCGGGTAATGATATACCTCACATTGAAGTATGAGTAGACGAATGAACCCTGATGGCATGATGGATGCTACTAGCTCTTGTAATAGTGGTGCCAGAGTGAATATGGGAACAGAGTTGGCCTCTGGGTTTATTGTAAGGCTAATCCCTGGGTATATATCTCACTTAGGTGGCTCATTGTTGCTTGTGTTTAGTTTAGATTAAGGGCCTTGGCCATAGGGTGTGCAGTGAGTGCTGGGAAATGTCCCTCCTAGGACTCTCCCCGTAGAGCTGTATGGGGAGAACACAGGGGCAGACTACATTTCCACAAACCTTGCAGTGCGCCTTCCACGAGGTCCCTGGGGTGTCTCATGGTTCCAGATCCGTTTGACAGCCCTCCCCAGTACTGTGAACAGGGCCACTCTGTGTGAAGGTAAGGGCTGGGAGTGGATGCATCCCTGCGGGGGCAGGGGCAATGTGCACATGATTCATCCCTGCAGGGGCAATATGCAGCAGAGGATTGTGTCCACTGATTATGGAAGAAACA
The DNA here is from genome assembly GCF_027244095.1 of Hemicordylus capensis. Lineage (NCBI taxonomy): Eukaryota > Metazoa > Chordata > Lepidosauria > Squamata > Cordylidae > Hemicordylus > Hemicordylus capensis. The sequence continues at coordinate 137,732,018 of NC_069657.1, read as the reverse complement.
AACCCTGCTAGGCAAATCTTAGCTCTAAACAGACTTGCTCAGTGAGTAGCTAGAAGGAAGGCAGCAGATGTGATGCATTAGGCTGCTTGAGCACACACAGGATGGTGTGTCTCGCTGAACAACATGGGCACATTAATCTTCATAGCAATGCTTATGAAGAGGACTAGGAATGGAATAACAGACTTATAAAACACGGGTGAATGGAAGAGGCAGGGCCATCTGTCTTGTGCATCAGATGTCTTAAGTTCTGCTGCAAGGAAACACAAATTCTGTGCCTGGAATGAACTGCACACACATTTTCATTACTTTGTTTATTCTGCTTCAAAGATTGGAATGATCAAGACTTTAAAAAAAAAAAAAATCTGGCAAGGATTTGGCAGTAAGAAAGGGAACTGAGGGGGTGGGTAGCTGTAGAGATTAGGATTAGCTGGCCAGCAGAGGATGGGGATGGTAACTGCCGGTAAAGGTTAGGGAGCTGGCGTGAAGGCAGTGGGGTCAGCAGCTTGGTTGGCTACAGTTGTGTAAATATTCTGCTTGGCAATGGTCTTAAAAATATAACTACTAGAGTAGGGTGGAGCCTGACTTCACAAGAAATCAGCACAGGCATTTCCTTGGGGAGTTGAAGCTTTTGAAGGCCACCAGAAACTATGGGGGCTGTGTGTGTGTGTGTGTGTGTGTGTGTGTGTGTGTGTGCGCACGTGCATGCGCACGCACACATTCTGTTTCACATGATCATTGGGAGGGCAGGAGGGCTCTATCTGAGATGGGGGTGTGAGTCAGAGCAGATGGTCACCCTCCTTGCTGGAGCCCTCTGCTACTCCACACACACGATTGCTTCCCTGGGCCAGGTGGGTGGCTTCTGGCAGCTGCCACTGACCCTCACCTCCAGGGTCTCCAAGGGTCTGGATGCCTTTGCCCTGGCCTCTGCCCTGCCCTCAGTTGGACATGAGCTCAGGGCATCACCAACCTCAGTCCCATTGATGCCAAAGTCACAGTTGGCAGCTCCAGCAGCTCCGAGCACTCTTGGATACTGCTGCAATGCTGGGCAGCATGCTTGGGTGGGCTGTGCTCTTTGAGGGCACTTTGGAGCTGCTCAGTCATCGGAGGAGGCAGGGGAGGTGTCCCAGGTGAGCGGCAGGCACTTTAACCCCTTCCCTGGCTCTCACTGCTCAGCCAGTCACAAGCTGGCTGCCTACATTTCCCAGCACTCCTAACACAGCTGTGTCCTACTCAGTGGTGTACCCAACTATGAGGTATGAGGGAAAGCCCTCATGCACAGCTGCTGCTTAGCACACAATCACTGCCAGTGTCTCCTACCTTGTTTGCCCTTTGCAGACAAAAAACAAGTTGTTCTGGTAAGAACTAATCTGCCTACTTTCCTTTCAGTGTAATCTTAATTGATAGTTACCATCCTCACAAGTTAGCACACCTCAGCCTAAAACATTCACATGTCCACCATCTTGAATTGGGGTGGATGACATCATCACAAACTTCGTGTGTCACTCAATACACCTGTACCAAATTTGGTTCAAATTGGTTAGACATTCCACAGGTTAGTCCACTTGCACCTCAAACATTTACACATCTGCCATCTTGAGTCAGGCTGGATGACACTGCAAATCACACCATCAGTGTCCCTATGTGTCCCTACAGCTGTAGCAAACTTGATTCAAACCTGTTAGGCAGTTCACAAGTTAGCCCACTTATGCCTCAAATGTTTATAAGAACATAAGAACAGCCCTGCTGGATCAGGCCCAAGGCCCATCTAGTCCAGCATCCTGTTTCACACAGTGGCCCACCAGATGCCGGTGGAAGCCACAGGCAGGAGTTGAGGGCATGCCCTCTCTCCTGCTGTTACTCCCCTGCAACTGGTACTCAGAGGCATCCTGCCCTTGATGCTGGAGGTGGCCCATAGCCCTTGATAGACCTCTCCTCCATGAAGTTATCCAAACCCCTCTTAAAGCCATCCAGGTTGTGGGCTGTCACCACATCTTGTGGCAGAGAATTCCACAAGTGGATTATGCGTTGTGTGAAAAAGTACTTCCGTTTGTTGGTCCTAGATTTCCCGGCAATCAATTTCATGGGGTGACCCCTGGTTCTAGTGTTATGGGAGAGGGAGAAGAATTTCTCTCTATCCACACCATGCATGATCTTATAGATCTCTATCATGTCTCCCCGCAGTCGTCTCTTTTCTAAACTAAAAAGCCCCAGGTGTTGTGGTCTTGCCTCATAAGAAAGGTGCTCTAGGCCCCTGATCATCTTGGTTGCCCTCTTCTGCACCTTTTCCAGTTCAACAATGTCCTTTTTTAGATGTGGTGACCAGAACTGTACGCAGTACTCCAAGTGTGGTCGCACCATAGTTTTGTATAAGGGCATTATAATATTAGCCGTTTTATTTTCAATCCCCTTCCTAATGATCCCTAGCATTGAATTGGCCTTTTTCACAGCTGCCGCACATTGAGTGGACACCTTCAACGAGCTGTTCATCACGACCCCAAGATCCCTCTCCTGGTCAGTCACCGACAACTCAGATCCCATCAGCGTATACTTGAAATTGGGGTTTTTCATCCCAATGTACATCACTTTACACTTGCCAACATTGAACCACATTTGCCACTTTGTCACCCACTCCCCCAGTTTGGAGAGATCCTTTTGGAGCTCCTCACAATCTGTTTTGGATTTCACTACCCGAAAGAGTTTAGTATCATGTGCTAATTGGGCCACCTCGCTGCTTACTCCTGCTTCTGTTATTATTTATTTACACAGTCAGACAGGTGTTGTTGACTGGTTTGTTTATCCAGACATCGAGTCCTTCCCAAGGTCTTGGGATGGCTGAATTTTATTGTCAATGTTGTTGCTGTTGTTATAGATATCATCGCAGAATATAGGCTGTTCCCAGTAAAGTTGCTTTTTGTAATTGGCTGATGGTGTTCTATTTGTTCAGGACTTGACAAAGCCCAGGGTTTTCTCTCTCTCACTGTAGGTGTTAAATTAAAATAGCAAAGCTAGGGGGACTGTGTTATCACCAGTTACTGCTGTTGTGTATGATCATTGTACATATCTTAGTTCCCTGTTAACTGAGCAAAGAGGCACCTTTTAGAAGTGGTGATTCTCTGTTGAACAGGGGGAGAGCAACTGGCCCTATCCATCCCCAGCACAGCATCCCTCCAGTGGCTGTTGCTGGTGTCTATTTTTTATTATTATTTCTTGTTTACACAGTCAGACAGGTGTTATTGACTGGTTTGTTTTATCCAGACATCGAGTCCTTCCCAAGGACCTGGGATGGCTGAATTTTATCATCAATACTGTTGGTTATTATAGATATAGTCGCAAAATATAGGCTGTTCCCAGTAAAGCTGCTTTTTGTAATTGGCTGATGGTGATTTCTGTGGCCCCTATGGTGTTGAGATGCTCTTCAAGGCATTTTGGAACTGCACTGAGGGTGCCAATTACCACTGGGATTATTTTGGTCTTTTTCTGCCACAGCCTTTCAATTTCAATTTGTAGATCATTGTATTTGGTGATTTTTTCTGTTTCTTTTTCTTCTATTCTGCTATCCCCTAGTATTGCTATGTCAATTATTTTGACTTGTTTTTCTTTCTTCTCGACTACAGTTATATCTGGTGTATTGTGTGGCAGATGTTTGTCTGTTTGTAGTCAGAAGTCCCAAAATATTTTTGCATCTTCATTTTCTACCACTTTTTCCATTTTATGCTCCCACAAATTTTTGGCTACAGGTAGCTTGTATTTTTTGCAGATGTTCCAGTGTATCATCCCTGCTACCTTGTCATGCCTTTGTTTGTAGTTAGTCTGTGCAACCTTTTTACAACAGCTGATTAGGTCGTCCACGGTTTCATCTGCTTCTTTACAAAGGCGGCACTTGCTGTTTGTGGTTGATTTTTCAACTTTTGCTCTTATTGCATTTGTTCTTAGTGCCTGTTCTTGTGCAGCCAGTATTAAACCCTCTGCCATTCTTAAGCCATTGCCAGGTCTTGGTGATGTTTGATTTTCCAGTTTTATTGTGCAAATATTGACCCATGCAGTGGCTTCTTTTTCCATTTTTCTGCTCGGTTCTTGACTTGTTCTCTCTTGTAGGCCTGCTTTGTTTCATTGGTGTTGAATAATTTCTCGTTATTGACCATTTGAAGTGCATCTTCTCCACTGTCCTTTATATTTTCTTCTCTTTTCTCCTCCTCTACTGTTTGATAGACTTGCAGCATTCCTCTTCCACCTGAGCTGCGAGGGAGGTATAGCCTATCTACATCACTGCGGGGGTGCAGAGCATGATTGTTGGTCCTGATTTTCCTGGTCTTACGCTCTAGCGTCTCTTGCTCTGCCTGGGTCCAGTCTATTATTCCTGCACTGTATCTGATAACAGGTATAGCCCAGGTGTTTATGGCTTGTATGGTGTTCCCGCCATTGAGTTTGGACTTGAGGATTTTTCTAACTCTCCTGATGTATTCACTTCCAATTTTTCTTTTAACTTCAGTGTATGCAATGTTATCAGCCTGGAGAATGCCCAAGTATTTGTAATGTTCTTTCTCTTCCAGGTTCTTGATGTTGCTTCCATTGGGCTGTTTTTGTTATTTTTCCTCTGTTCATTATTAATGCAACACTTGTCTAGTCCAAACTCCATTGCTATATCGCCACTGAATATACAGACAGTGTTTAGCAGTGATTCGATTTCTGACTGGGACTTTCCATACAACTTCAGATCGTCCATGTATAGCAGATGGTTTATTTGACTTGATGTTTTAGATGTTTGGTTTCCAAGGCCTGTTTTGTTTAGTATTTGTGAAAGTGGGGTCATGGCGATTACAAACAACAGAGGGGATAGTGAGTCCCCTTGGAAAATGCCTCTTCTAATGCTAACCTGTCCAAGTGTCTTGCCATTGATTGTTAACTGTGTACTCCACATGCTCATTGCTTTTTAAAGAAATATCTGAATGTTTTTGCTGACACCACTTGTTTCTAAACATTTTAGTATCCATGTGTGAGGCAGTGAATCGAAGGCTTTCTTGTAGTCAATCCATGCAACACTTAGATTGTTTTTTCTTCTCTTGCAATTTTCTAAAATCATTTTGTCAATCAGCAGCTGGTCTTTTGTGCCTCTGGTGTTCGGGCAATTTCCTTTCTGTTCAACTGGAAGCTGTTTGTTAGTTAATAAGTGTTGCATCACTTCATCTGCTATTATTCCAGTTAATAATTTGAACATGGTTGGCAGGCAGGTTATTGGTCTGTAATTACTTGGAACTGCACCTTTTGCTGGGTCTTTCATTATGAGATGAGTTTTCCTAGTTAGCCATTGTTCAATATCACCTCCTTGCAAAATGTGATTGAACTGAGAGTTCAAAAATTAAAAAGTTTGGTATCATCTGATAATTTGGCCACCTCGCTGTTTACTCCTGCTTCTAACAACAACAACAACAACAATAATAATAATTCAATTTCTATACCGCCCTTCCAAAAATGGCTCAGGGCAGTTGACACAGAGAAATAATAAATAAATAAGATGGCTCCCTCTCCCCAAAGGGCTCACATTCTAAAAAAAATAAACACGATAGACACCAGCAACAGTCACTGGAGGTACTGTGCTGGGGGTGGATAGGGCCAGTTACTCTCCCCCTGCTAAATAAAGAGAATCACCATGGTAAAAGGTGCCTCTCTGCCCAGTTAGCAGGGTGAGGCTCATCCATTGCACTGTGGGTGTGCTGACCCCTACGATTTCCCCAAATGCAGGAAACTCGACTGCATAATTTGTGGTAGATCATTTATGAATAAATTAAAAAGCACCAGCCCCAGTACAGATCCCTGGGGGACCCCACTTCTTACTTCTCTCCATTTTGAAAACTCTCCATTTATAGCTATCCTCTGTTTCCTGTCTTTCAACCAGTTAGCAATCCACACATGTACTTGTCCCCTTATCCCATGACCACTAAGTTTCCTCAGGAGTCTTTGATGAGGAACTTTGTCAAAAGCTTTTTGGAAATCCAGGTATACTATGTCAACTGGATCACCTTGATCCACACACTTGTTGACACTCTCAGTGAACTCCAGAAGGTTGGTGAGGCAAGATTTACCTTTGCGGAAGCCATGCTGGTTCTCTCCCAGCAGGGTCTGTTCTTCTATGTGCTTTATAATTTTATCCTTGAGGATACTTTCCATCAATTTGCCTGGATTGGACATTAAGCTAACCGGCCTATAATTTCCCGGATCGCCTCTGGAGCCCTTTTTGAAAACCGGTGTTACATTTGCTACTCTCCAGTCCTCTGGTACAGAGCCTGGCTGCAGGGAGAAGTTATATATTTTAGCAAGGAGGTCAGCAATTTCACATTTGAGTTCTTTGAGAACTCTTGGATGGATGCCATCTGGCCCTGGTGATTTGTTAGTTTTCAGTTTTCCCAGACAGTTTAGAACATCGTCTCTTGTCACTTCTATCTGACTCAGTTCTTTAGTCTCCATCCCTAAAAAGCCTGGTTCAGGAACAGGTATATGCTCAGTATCCTCTGCCGTGAAAATGGACGTAAAGAACTCATTTAGCTTCTCTGCAACCTCCATATCCTCCTTAATAATCCCTTTCACTCTCTCATTGTCTAATGGTCCAACTGCCACCTGCCATCTTGAATTGTGGTGGTTGACATTGCAAACTACGCCATTGAGGTGTCCTTATATGTCCCTACAACTGTACTCGATTTGGTTCATATTGGTTCAGGCATTATGAAGTTGATGGGGGTGGGTGGGGCACGGATGGATGCGCGCGCGCACACACACACACACACACACACACACACACACACACACACAGCCTTGACATAAACAGAGTGAAAGGTAAGGTAGAATATAATGTGCTTTGAAAAGGGAAAAGGTAATTAGAGGCCTTAGTTGTGTTGTCACCTGAGGTGGTGAAGTTGGGGCTCCTGTACTTTTATAAGAGTTTTGTTACAATTTAACAATCGTGTTTTCCTATCACTTCATCTCTATGCTGAGAGATACTTCACCTATTGAGTTTCTGTCTGCTATGCAGCCACTAAAAGGACAGGAGCTCTGCCACAAAAAAGGCCTAACCCACAAGGGAGAAAAATATAGTCATGCTGAAAGCTCTGCACTCTGAATGCAGAAGCCCACCCCAGACATAGCCAGCACATATTCACACGTGCCCACACAGCCATGAAATTCTGGACCTCTTTGCTTCTAATAGTGCACAATATTCTGCTAATATTGTGTTGGATTGTGTTGGTTGCTACAATCCAACACACAGAGAGGCAACACAGGACATGGGTAGTAGTCTGCCTTGGAGGTACTATGAGCTGCAGTTGATGTTTTTAGCTGTGGCTAAGCTGGAAAATCTGCAGGAAGAGTGGCTCTAAGACAGATTTGTTTCTCTGTCAGGCATGCTCTGTCTGCTTAGTTACTGATTGGCGAAACATAACCCGGGGAAAAAGAGCCAACAAAACAGTCAATCACTGACATGGTGGCAGGGCTGTCATGTGCGCATAAATCCAAGCAAGCCCAGCAAGTGAGACAATCCGCTGCCTCTGACCTACAGGAGGAAAATGTCAGGTGGCCCCAATGGGAACTAGCTTAATTTCCCTCATAAGTCAGGCTCTACTGCTGATGGAGGAGGGGCTCTTTCTGCCTTTTGTGCTCAGTTAAATAGCTGCGCGGGGGGGGGGGATGTTGTGTATGCTGAACAATGGAGCTTCTTCAGTACCTTGCAATTCCAAGGAAGGGAGTCTCTGAGGAGTCAGGAAATTAGCTGATGTTTAAAGGTAAAGTTGTGCCGCCAAGTCAGTGTCGACTCCTGGTGACCACAGAGCCATGTGGTTTTCTTTTGGTAGAATACAGGAGTGGTTTACCATTGCCATCTCCCGTGCAGTATGAGATGATGCTTCTCAGCATGTATCGCTGATGCTGTGGTTGCCAGGAGTCAAAACCGACTCAACGGCACCAAAAAAAACCCCTTACCTTTACCTTGTCATAAACTGTGTGTGAGATTTGATGGAGAGGGGTGTTCTCCTTTCCCCCACCATTTTATCCTCACAATAACCCAGCGAGGTAGGATAGGCTAGTAACTGGTCCAAGACTACCCAGTGAGCTTCATAGCTGAGCAGGGATTTGAACCCAGTTCTCCCCAACCCTGGTCTGACGCTCGAACCACTACACTGTCCTAGCATCATCAACCTGGCTTATTTGAGCTGTGATGGTAATTATTTGCCTGTGTTATCATTTGATTTTAATTAAACTGCATGTGTGCTGTATTGCAAAATCCCATGCAGGTGGTGATGCTGTTTGGCAACTGTCCCAATCTTCCTTCTTGTTTTAAAGTCCCCTCTGGAGTGGGAATCTTAATATGGTGGGTGGGGGCTTGGGAAGCTGCCTGTAGATATAAATGAGTGCCCAGAAAGGAAATCACATTTTTTTCATCCTGCTGGCCAGTTGCCAGAGCTGCAAGATGTAAAGCCGGAGAGAGAGTTGTATGTTTTAATGTTTTCATTATTGTTTTCCTGCTTTATATACAAAGGGATTTAAAACAAACAAGTAATAAAGACACAAAAGATGAGACTCATATGGGGCCACATCCTCAGAAGTACTGTGTCCTTAGGCTCGTTTTAGAAAAACAGTAGAAATCGATTCCCTTCATGAAGGCAAGACACTGCATGAACTGTGGAGAAAAGATTGAGAGCAGTGTGTGAGCATTCTTAGCGAAATCTCCTGAAGTGAGGGGAAGAGGGAGAGAGCTGGACTGGACTTCACTGGTCTGGATGTAGGGCTACAGCAAATGCCCTGTACACAGTTCCTTGTCGTTGTCTCTGTAGTCCTCCTATCTTCAGAACATTTCCTCTTTCCATTTCCCAAAGCCCTTCCCAGATAAAATAAAATAACATTCTAAATTGTTTGAAAATTTGGCTCTTAGAAGCCGAATTGGGCAGAATACGTCAGTGTATACTCATTTATTTAAATTGGAGCCAATAATATGGGCTTTGACACTGAATTTGGTCTATTCTTTAAAAGGCTTCTTTATTTGTTGTGCTTAAATAAAGAAAAGATGGTTTGGTTTTGTTTGGTTTTGAATTACCCCCTAAAAATAATTTTGAGAGGAAGAGTTAACGGTGATGTTTAATATTCTCCCTAGTAGTATGGGGGAGAGGGCCAAGAGTTTTGCCTCCTCAGATGTCACTGCTTTTTGTACCTCAGTTTTAGGTAAAGGCTTCTGTGTTGACAGGGAATGTCTTGTTGATTTTTCTGGTGCTTCCATGTGCAAAGCGCACTTATTTTTACCACGGTCCTGTGAGGTAGGCCTCTTCTACCCTTTTGCAAATGTAGTGGAAACTGAAGCTTGCCCAGTCAGTTAATGGCTGAGCTGAGACTTTAACCCATGTCTATTAGGTCTAAGTTCAAGACACCACTGATTGGTGTCAGTGTGGTGTAGTGGTTAGAGTGCTGGACTAGGACTGAGGAGACCCAAGGTCAAATCCCCATTTAGCCATACTTGCTGGGTGACTCTGGGCCAGTCACTTCTCTCTCTCAGCCTAACCTACTTCATAGGGTTGTTGTGAGGAGAAACTCAAGTATGTAGTACTTCCTCTGGGCTCCTTGGAGGAAGAGAGGGATAGAAAGTGCAAATAGATACAGTGGTCCCTCGACTTACGAAGATAATCCGTTCCGAACACACATTCGTAGGTCGGAATTTTCGTAAGTCGAAAAGCGCATCCACGGAGGTCCGGAAACATTCGTAGGTCGAGGAAACCGCATCTAAAAATTCGTAGGTCGAGGAAACCGCATCTAAAAATTCGTAGGTCGAGGAAGCCGCATCTAAACCAGCAACTACTTCCGGTATTTTTTGTCGTTCGTATGTCGAAATCTTCGGATGTCGAGTACTTCGTAAGTCGAAGGACCACTGTAGATAGAACCATGTGGGTTGGCCACGCCTTAGAGTGGTACATTCCCCCATGCAGTTGTGATTATTTCGTAGCAAATGGGTAATAAACTGGATTGGTTTGTGTTGGCTAGCCGGCCCTAGTGTGTGTCTAGAGGGGAAGCATAGCAGTCTGTGATGGACTGCTTATCACATTCTCCCAGGCTAGAGGAAAATTAAGTGCCTCCTGTCTGTCATGTTAATGTGAAACCCATTGGTGGTACTGAAGTGACTTTTTTTTTTTAAATCCTCTTAAAAGATATGTGGATTTAAGAGCCCCCCTGAGCAATGGTAAGAATTGCTGGTTGTCTTCTGTCTGTCTTTGAGTGAGAGGCTGAAGTAGCCTGAGCTCAAGCTTTTAAAAATGGCATAAATCAGAAAATGTCTGTCTAGATATTGCTTTGTGCTTCTCTTGCCTTTAGACCCAATTCCTGTCTAGTCCCTGAGATTTACACTCCACTTGGGTGAATTGCAGCAGCTGCTGTAATGTCCGAAATGATGGTTTTGTTTTTAGTGCATGGGACTGAAGGCTTTTTCGGCACCTCCTGGACTCCATCACACCTAGAACTGAGCTCTGGCCTCCACCGAGACCAGCACACCCTGCAGCATCTTTTCCAAAAGTTGCCATTGGCACGTGGTGGTGCTGGAGAAGAAGGAGCATTTCTGAAGCTGTGAGCTGCCCATCTTCTGAGCACATTTTCTAGAGGTCCTACTACCACTGCACTTGGGACTGAGCTGCTGCTGCTCCTCCTCCTCCTTGTATCCTGTCATTTTGATGTCATTTGGTCTCTTTTTTTAATGCATTAGAAAAAGTCTGTAAGCCACTCGGAGACTGTGGGAGAGAGTGGGATATGAAAAGTATAACCAAATTTCACCCATGGGTGTGTAATGTAAGCACAGAAAGGCCTGTGAAAGTAAGTCTGAGCTCTAGTGGTGAAGTAAAGTGAATTTGGAAAAAGGTAAGATGAGTTATTGAAGGATTATTGATGATTATACTAATGAGGGTCAGGGCATGCATTTTTATATTTTCAAGATGTCCTTGCAATGATGGCTTAGGGTGTATGTTGACCTTTTTGCATCATTTACCTTGATGTAAATTTAGTGTTACTTTTGGCATGCTTTCCCTATACCCCCATGTTATGCTAAAGCATTTAAATGTGCCCGTGTTATGCTAAAGCATTTTCAGACCCTCAGGTGTTCCTCAGTGGGAAGAAGATTTGTAGTGGTAGACAAGCTGTATGAAATAAGCCTTCCATTATTTCTCTATTCCTCCAATGCATTTGGGGTGTTAGGCAGATTCCAGGGCACATACTCAGCTTGTGCATGGTAATTGCTAGGCTCAAGATAGGCACCCTATGAGAACTTGCATCCCAGACATTTCTCTGATATACAAGGATTCCTTGGTAAACACACCATGATTCCTCAGGAAACAAAATGATGTGCAAAAGGTTCCTGCAGTGGGGAAATAGTTTGAAATCCCATTATGTTAGGAGTGGGCTGTGAGATTTTCCACTTACCTTTAGTGAGTTACCTCTGATAGCAAATTAGAGCTAAGCTTTCAGCTGCTTACAGCTAAACATTTCACTTAGCTCTTGGTAGAACAGACAAAGGGGAAATGCAGTGTGAAGTCACAGCATCAGATTGGCAAAACTGTCAGTAAATGACAGAATGCACGAAAAAATCTCCTGTTACTCAGTTGCTTGGAAGCTTCTGAGAGTGGCTGCTTATTATGACCAAAGAAAATGTTGCTCCTGTTCATATGCAGGTCCTCCTCTCTTAAGAGTCCATGTTGCTCTAGAATGATGGGGTGAGCTGAGGACAGAAAGCATGAGTGCAGCCAGCCCCAAGATGTGTTGCATGTTGTGTTACACTTCCCTGACCTGGCTCATGGGGGATGGCTGCATTACTCATTAATAACACAAATGCAGAGTAACCACAATGCCTCAAGCCCTGGGGCTAAGTAGAGATCTAACAGCATTCCCACTGTGGGTGTGAGAGGTGAACAAATAAGCATTAATCCATTCTGCCTGTTCCTTAACACCACCTTTTGGCCGGGAATGGGATGGAGATGGCACTCTGGAACATTGTGTTATGCTTTATTGATTCTATTTTCCTACTGGGGCAAGAGAAATCCCAAAGCACCAGGCTGGCTTAATGCCTCAGAAACAGCAGGGCTATTCTGAAGTCTTTGAGGCAAGCTTTACAATAACTTTGAAGTTGCCTCCTTCTATCAAAGCTATTTCCTGGATTTTGTCTTGTCGTCATACTTTAGCATAGTCAAGAAGCTTAACCTAAAATGGTTAAGCTTCTTGGTCTTTGACATTGAGCTATGCACATTGAGCTGGACTTGGGTCCCAGTGGATCTCATTGAGTAATATGAGACAAATTAATTGGGATGCAGTCTGGGACAACTGAGGGGGTACACCTGCTCCAGACATGCATGCATTTAATATACCGCCTGACTGCAAAGGCTCTAGGCAGTTTACAAAAATAAACACAATAAAAACAGAATAAAACCAACTATTAAACAATTAAAATTTAAAACTTTCAAAGATTACCACAATTAAAAATAAATTAAACAGCAATTAAAAATTTAAAGCATTCAGCGGTCATCAAAAGCTTGGCTTAAAAAATATGTTTTGAGCGCTCTTCTAAAGGCTGATAAAGACGTTAACATTGTGGGCAGGCACCAGTTCTCCCCCACTCCTCAGCTGCATGCTGCTTCTTTCCCCCAGAAATTTCTCTGACCACCCAATCCCACTTCTCTAACAGTATTCATGCATGCAACCTAACCCAGGCTAGGGTAGCCCAGCCTGGGTTAGGCTGTGTGTGTGGTCACTCCTGGTGCTGCACCCGGGCCAACCCCCATTTAAAAATCCGACACTTAGCAGAGGTTAAGTGAATCTGCGGTTTGCTTAACCTTGGCTGACTATTATCTGAGCAATTGCTGCTGGATTAAAGGACTCCCCTCCCCCCGCCCCAGCGGGCCCATTTCTGGTAGTGAGCTGGTGGGGAAGGAGCTGCCACACTGAGTGTGGCAGTTGCTGCATTCATGCCCTGGGATGCCAAGGGGGGGTTCTTCCTTCTGCTCCCAGGATCTCCCTTCACCGCACTGCTGTTCGCCTGGGTGTGCAGTGCGGTGGAGGGGAGAAGGGTGGCTGCTCATCTGTCAGAGAAGGCAGGCAAGCTCTTGCCTTCCTCACACCCCGTCTGCCCTCCGACCTTTCTGTCCACCAAATCAGCATGGATCTTTCATCATCATTTCAAACTCAAGTAAGCTCCTCCTCTTTCCTCCCAAGCCCTCCTCTCCTCACACTCTCTCCTTTTGTCCATTGACATTATCACCTTCCACACTGTTGAACAGAACTTTGAATTTTTTTGACTCCTCTCCTGTCCCATATTACTCCCTATTCAGTCTGTTACCAAATCATGCTGCTTCTCCTTTAGAATACTGTGAAAATACAGCCATTCCTCTCCTCCTCATTGGCAAAAGCAACATTTGTGTTTTAAATTGTGTCTTCCACCTAGAGATAAACATATTAGGTGGTGTGGATGGATGGATGGATGGATAGAAAGATAGTAAGATAAGATAAGATAAGATAAAAGTTCTTGTTCATGCCCTGGTAATCTCATTGCTCAACCACATCACCCCCATTTTGTAAATCCCTTCACTGGCTTTCTGTCCACTCTCGGTTCTGATATAAACTCATCCTCACCCTTAAAGTCTTCCATGACCTTGCTTTCCTATCTCTGATCATATATCTTGTAACATTATATCTTGTTAAAGTCCTTACCATGACCCTCATGATCTACCATTCTACATGATCACTGGCTCCAGCATTCTCGACCATCTGAACATTTTCTGCTTCCTCAGTTGTCTCAAATGTCTCCACCCTTTCTCCCTTGCTTCCTTCCCCTTATGCTTGGAGCTCGCTCCCAACACCTGTGTGATGCCTTCTCTTTAAGTCCCTTTTGGAACCCCACCTTGCCCGTGAAACCTTTGGCAAGCCTTAGTCCCCACTCCTCACTGTAACTGAGCTTAGTTACAGTGCTAAATATTCCCGTATAATGGGAATATTTGCATAATCCCCCCCGGTTACCCCATCTCCATTTCCGTCTCCTTCCTCTGTTTCCCTTATATTGCTCTCTAGACTGTAAGCCCCTGGGGCAGGAATCTACCCTCTCATTCTTTGTGAAGTGCCGGGTACATCGATGGCACCATACAAATGATGATGATACTTTTTACTTATGCAAGTCCATTGACTTGTATGGGACACAGTTAACAAGCTATTCAGTAAGACACTGACTTGGAAGGAAGCAACTGCTAATGATCCCAGGCAGTGGGATTATTAGAAGCTGCATTTAACCCATACATTAAGTATGTCCCTGAGCGCATCTCCTTCCCTCTAGGGAATTTAATAGCTGTTGTGGGGACAGGGTGTGTGTAGTTGAAGGCATTGCTGAGGTGTGAGTAAGTATGCCACACCTTGACTCTGGATGGTCCCTGCCTCCACTGTCACTGGGTTGCATTGAGCAGACACTGCAATGGTCTCTGATGTCCATGGGACCCTTTCTTCACACCCACCATCTTGGGGGTGGGGAGAGAGAGCACTCTCCTTTTGAGATCATTTGTAACATTTTCCCCTCCGAGCAACCAGCCCTCACACATATGGGATTAGGGAGGAAAGACTCGTGGGTCACAAGGTTGACCCGCATCTCTCCTCTTGAAAATCACACACTCCTAGCCTTACTCATAAAAGCTCTTAACAGCTGAAGGAGCATGAGAGCACTGATACTGCGCTGAAGCCAATGGGAGCCCCTGCTGTTCTTTTTATTTTCTCCCATGTGGGTAATCACTTTCCAGGTGGCTAACCACTTCTTCCATTTTTAACCACTTTCCCCCATGGGATCACACTGCTGAAGGGAGTGAAGATGGAATGGGAGGGGAAATGGAGGGCAAGGGCCAAAGGAGCTAGTTGGCCTTGGAACACGGGGGAGATTCTTTGTGCTTCTCTGTGTGGCCAGTGGCTTTTGAGAAGAGGGCTACTCCTGGGGTAATTTATATAGGACGTTTCCCCAGCTAGTTGCCAGAATTAAACTTCTGGTTGCCACCAGCAACCTGTTAACTGCATTTGTGAATCCCTAGCAAAGGCTATTGATATGGGTGCACCTTAGTAGATTGGTGTCTGAGTGTTAGACACACTTTACTGGGCAACCTTAGTGGATATTCTGCATTGCAGCCCTTCGCCTGACAACTCGCTCTTCCACCATCCCAATTGAAAGCCAGGGAGTTTGGGTTTCTTGTTAAAAGGAAACCACAGTAAGATTTGAAAAGATTCTGGACCTTTTAATTATCTCCCCCCGCGCCATATTGATGTTTTAATTATTCATGATTCCTCACTTGTTCAAAGCCCTGTAACTTCCCTCCAGCCACCCCACCCTGAGCAGATTCACAGAATATTTTTAAAGGAGAGGAATGAGATGAGCTAGTGGGGAATTGAATGATACAGACAGTTGCCAAAAAGCAAGAAGAGAAATCGGATTGTCAGGGCTCAGTAATGGCTAGGAACAGGAAAGGGGAACTTTAGGACTTAATTTCCTGTCCGTGTTATGCAGGTCTTGTGTGGGTGATATTTCTGCTTCTGTCTCCTAGGAGATGGGGCTGGGGTGGGGAAAGGGGGAAAGAATGGTTGCTTCTAGAATACTAATGGATCAGAGCCATGGACTGGTACCTTAGGACAGAGAGAGGCATGTGCTGCTGCTTAGCAGATAACTGGGGCAAGGGCTTTGTATTAGTAAAGAAGAACATTTTCCTCCTTTTTTATTTGGAATGAAATAATCAAGTCTCATGACCCAAGAATGCTGCTGGTCTCTCTTTCCCTGTACTAACTTCTCTGTAAGCACCTATTCCTGCTGGCTACTGGTTGAACCAGCCATAAAACTAAAATGGGGATCCACCCCAGGAGGTGTCTGCTTCATAACATAATCAGCATGGATGGCCATTAGTAACTGAAGCACTCCTAAACAGAGATGTAGGTGGATGAGAGTACAGGCTCCTCTAAACATTGTTAGGGCAAAAACATTCCTTGTATAGAGGAAGGGAGATTGAGAGACAGGTACTGAAGATGTATCTGTGGGGGATGAAGCAGGGCAGAAACTCTGTTTCCTGAATGTCTCATGGGAAACATTATTGTTTCCAATGGGAAGTAGTCATGTATGACACTTATAAAATATGGCACTTCTGATAGATAGATAGATTAGATAGATAGATAGAAAGAACGGGTGGGGGTGGGGAGAATGGCGTTGGTGACTGGCAGGCAAAAAAATAGCAACGAATGGGGCTGGCCAGCCAAAGAAAATGGCAGTGAGCAGCAGCAGTGGCCAGGGAAACAGCTGGCCGGCCAGCCAGCCGGTGGCGGTGGGGGAGTGGGGGGAGAAAGCAGCAGTAGCGAACTCGGGGCACAGATGCTCTGCACTGGATCAGCTAGTACTAGTATCTTCTGCTGTCTCTCTCCTAGAGAACAACTCACCACAGACATAAATCCATCTGCCCCATTTAGGCTCCCACTCCCCCATCCCAATTCTAGAAGATGTATTTGGGGCTTTTTGCTAAATAAGAGGAAAGCAAACAGAAGGAAATTTCGTTCAGAGTTAGAAAAGAGCTAAGCTAGTGTAATGGAGGAGAGAGGTTCTGTGTCTTAAAAATAAGTAACCTGGTGCATCAAAAAATCCCAGGCACCTGAAACATTGTTATGTTTATTCCCAGGAGTACACAGGATTGGTGCCTGGAAATGTAATGCTAGCTCTTGGGAACTGATCGAAATACGTTTTCAATCCAGTAAATGGATACCTTAGCATCGTAAAAATGAATAAATAACCAAATGTAGCGGGCTGTTAAGAATAGAGTTCTATGCACTTGTAATAAAAAGCTGTGTGTGAGAGAGGCATATTATACATGGACCAAGCAGCTTTGACCAAGTATAATCACTCTAGTGGTGAATTTTCACTCTCCTGTGGAAATCTTGTTATTAAGTATACTTTCCCATATAAAATGGGTGTTTATCTGTTTTTGCTGCTTGGTACATTCACAAAGTAGTGGTTCAATTTTATGTCAGCAATTGCTGCTTTTATATGCCTTGCCACTATGATTTCTCTCTATGGGGGGAAAATCTGATGGGTTAGCCATGGTCTTGGCCTCTGCCGCCGCCTTCTCACAGGACAAAACTCCGCTTCTTTCTGTCTTCTCCATAGTGATGAAGTCAAGATAGGGAAGGCACTTGATTAATGGAGCTGTATTCCTTGCAGTCTCCCCTGCAGTTATGCTGAGGTTTGTTTCCTAACCTTTACTGCTCATTTGAAAGGATTTTTAGTGTAAATTTCACAAAGGAAGCAGGGTATGTATTAGTCAGCAGCAAATACATTTTAAAACCCTTGTTGTATTATTTTGGTGAAGGAGATTATTTTAATGCTGTAATTAATGGCTTTAAAAAATAAACCTCACTTCCTTAGCAGAGTAGAAGCATGTGTACACTTCCCAGTTCTTGGATTGGGAAAACTATTATATTATAAATGGAGCAGCCTTAGAACCCCATTGTTAGGACACCAGTAAGCATTACTGAAATTAGACTTTTTAATAATCATTGTTCTTCCTTAGCTTTGTCCCTGTGTTTCTCCAGTTAGTGTCTTTAATGCTCTGATCTTAGCCTGAAATCAAAGGGAGCTCACTCATTGACACTGGAAGTTAGGAAGCTGCAGGTCGTCTTGGAGCAGACCAATAAAATACACAATTTCTCATAAGGAGGCCCAGAGAGCTGCATAATGGGTTTGCAACCAGTCTAGTTATGCTAAGAGATCTACTTGGGCCATTTCGTTTCTGAGCACAATTCTTGAGATAAACGTTTTTTGCTGCTCTAAGTTTCCTGCCCTCTGCCTTTTCAAATGGCAGAGCAGATTTGTAACAAGCAGAGCAAGGAACGGGAGTGTGATGACAAGTGTGCACTGTCTGCACTGCCAGTGGGAGAGGTTTTGAAGAGCATGGGCCTAGAGCCTGGCATGGAGCCAGCCAAATAGTGGTGTGTGTCCAGCCCTGCCTGGCAGCCCCTCTAGTAACACCCCATGCATGTGATGTCACACACATGGGGGCGTGGCTCAGGCACCGGAGGGCCTCGAGTGAGCTCTCGCATGCCCAGGCTCCAGAGAGCCTGAGCAAGATCTTCCTCTGTCCATTTCAGGCAGTGTTTTCTGCCTGACAGCCTTTATTTCTCTTTCTCTTCCTCCAGCAAAGGAGAGGAAGATAAATAAATGCTGTCAGGCAGCAAGTGCTGCCTGAAATGGATGGGGGAGAGCTTGCTCAGGCTCTACGGAGTCTGGGCGTGGGTGGGGGAGAGCTCGCTTGGGGTTCTCCAGAGCCAGAGCCACGCCCCTGTGTGTGTGACGTCACGGGCATGCGGGCTTTCGGCGGCCTTTTTTATTGGTGGCCCAGGTGCTTTGAACCTCTTCGCATAATGGTGGCTCCGCCCCTGGCTAGAGCCATGTAAGGTGGCCGGAGGTGGTGAGTCAGCACAGATGTCCAATCTACTGCTTGAGGCATCTGCCTCAGCCAACCTTATTAGCATGCCACAATGTGGAATGTGAACTTTAAAGCCCTAAATGGCCTTTCTCAAGTTCTTGATATAAACTGGACAAAGAGAAAGGCATTCTCTAATCAGCCTTCTCCTATATGAGCTTTACCCCACTCTCCCCTATGTTGAGGTCATCTGTGGGTCCTTGCTTTTGTCAACATTAAATGAATTGACCAAAAGGAGCAGGGCCCTTTTTGTAGTGCCCCCTGCAATGTTATCCACTCCTCCATAAAGAGCCGTGCTAAGCCAGTTCAAATTTTTTTAAATTCATATGCGACTTATGAAAACTGTTTTCTTTCAGTGTACCTTTGTGTGTTGAAGTGTGTGTGGCGCTGTTGGAATTTGTCTTGAACTTGCCAGAAATACATTTTCTGTTTCTCTGCTGCCACTGACATATTATTTTTATGATGGTGTTTATATATGTAATTTAAATAGATATTGGTTTCATATTGTTTTTATATAATGATGTTAAATGCTCTGAGGCCTCATGAAGCTAAATTTATGGCATTCAGTTCGATTATATATAATTTAATGGAGTCATATCACTATCAATGCAATTCTAGAAAAAATTGAACCCTTTTTCTTAGGCCTGAAAAATATGCATATCTTGTTTGAATCCAAGTAAAAATCTGACACAGATTTAAGGACTTTCTTCTGTGTGGTGAAAAATGAATTTGACTCAGATGCTTCAGTGCATATCTCAGGGAGCTGCCACCTAAAACTTGTCTGGATCAGCAAGGCCACCCTGCTACAGGCTCTCAGTTTCTTCAGTTCCTTCCCGGCCAGAAGTGTCTTGTCTATGCCAGATTGTAGGCTGAGATCAATACTTGGAGTGGATAGGTCTTTTCAATCCACTTAGTGTGAGTGAGGGCTTTGTTTGCAGCATCTTCCTCCCAGAAGCAATTTATTGAGTTCTCCCATCCTTCAAGTGTGGTAAATGTGACTGTGAGTGATAGGAGGTTTCTGACTAAGAGATTTGTATTACACAGGAGAGCAGACTCCTGCCAATATACAATTAAGAGTAGTTTTAATTGGATAGAAGGACATGGCGATTGTAGAGAAGCCAAATTAATTATTTGTATCTGTCTTCACTGCAGAAGATGTAGGACTAATATCCATGTTTGAACTGACTTTCTCAGAGAGGGAGTCTGAAAAACAAGTCAGAGAGGTGACAAAATTTTCCATTCTAGGGCATATCAACAAATTAAAAATTAACAAATCATGAGGGCCAGGGTGGAATCCACCCCAGGGTTCAGAAATTGCTGATCTTCTAACAAAACTATGTCACTTGTCCCTAAAATCGGCCTCTAGTCTGTGCCAAAGAACTAGAAAAACTTTGCTTTTTGTGAAAACCAAAACATGGGTGTTCAGCACCTCGGGGAGCAGGAAGAGGAGTACAGCTATTTGTTTGTTTTGCTCTGTCCTCTACACAGTCACACATCTCTAAGTGTGTGTTACCATAACCTTGCAGAATTTCTCTTAGTTCCTCTCTGAAACTGCTGTTATTGAGCCCTGCAGCTTTGTGTAGGACAGAGACAAGTGGATTCTGTGGCTTGAGGACAAGTTCTAATCTCGAAGCAATGGCTGCCTACCAACTAAACAACACACTGGGTTTTCTGCCATGGCTGTTCATATATGTGGCAAGACAGGGTCCCAGTATCTATACTCTTGTTGTGCTAGTTAAAAGTGATCATCTGTTTTTGATCACATTGATCATCTGTTTTTGACTCATAACAAGTAGAGTCAGGGAAGCTATAAAAGGGAAGAAGACTTCCTTCTGAAAATGGAAGTCCTGCCCAAATGAAGAGAATAGAAAGGAACATAAACTCTGGCAAAGGAAATGCAAGGAGACAATAAAAGGTAAAGTGTGCCATCAAGTCAATCTTGACTCCTGACGCCCACAGAGCCCTGTGGTTGTCTTTGGTAGAATACAGGAGGGGTTTACCATTGCCTCCTCCCGCACACTATGAGATGATGCCTTTCAGCATCTTCCTATATCGCTGCTGCCCAATATAGTACCAGCAGGAATACGAACTGGCAATCTTCTGCTTGTTAGTCAAGCATTTCCCCACTGTGCCACTTAAGGTCACAAGGAGGCAATAAGGCCACTTAAGGTCACAGGGAGACAAGGAGACAATAAAGGAATCAAAAAGAGAGTTTGAGGAGCATATAGCTAGAAGTGTGAAGGGGAATAACAAAAACTTCTTCAAATATATCAGAAGTAGAAAACTTGCTAGGGAGGCGATTGGCCCCTTAGATGATGAGGATGTGAAAGGGATTATATTGAGGATAAGGCGATTGCAGAGAAGCTGAATGAGTTCTTTGTGTCTGTCTTCATGGTGAAGGATACTGACCATATTCTTTCTCTGGAATTGAGCTTTTCAGGTTTAGCGACTGAAGAACTGGGCCAATTTGAGGTGTTACAGGGGAAGATGTTCTAAAGATGGTCCTGAAAAACTAAAAATTAACAAATTGCCAGGGCCAGATAGCATCCACACAAAAGTTCTGAAGGAACTCAAATGTGACATTGCTGATCTTCTAGCAAAAATAGGTAACTTGTCCTTATAATCAGGCTCTGTACCAGAGGACTGGAAAGTAGCCAATGTAACTCTGATTTTCAAAAAGGGATCCAGGGGAGATCTGGGAAATTACAGGCCAGTTAGCTTAACTTTGGTGCTCAATATAGTGATAGAAAACGTAGTTAAGGACAAAATTGTTAAACATATAGAAGAACAGGCCTTGCTGAAGGAGAACCAGCATGGCTTCTTCAAGGGCAAGTCTTGTCTCACTAATCTTTTGGAGTTCTTTGAGAGTGTCAACAGACATATGGATAAAGGTGATCCAGTTGACATAATATACTTGGACTTCCAAAAAGCTTTTGACAAATTTACCCAGCAAAGGCTCTTGAGTAAACTTAGCAGTCATGGGATAAGGAGACAGGTTCGTGTGTGGATCAGTAACTGGTTGCAGGAGAGGAAACAGAGGGTAGGAATAAATGGACAGTTTTCACAATGGAGGGAAGTAGGAAGTGGGGCCCCCCAGGGATCTGTATTGGGACCAGTGCTCTTTAACTCATTCATAAATATCTAGAAGTTGGGGTAAGTAGTGAAGTGGCCAAATTTGCAAACTAAACTATTTAGGGTAGTGAAATCCAAACCAGGTTGTGAGGAGCTGCAAAAAGATTTCTCCAGACTGGGTGAGTGGGTGACAAAATGGCAAATGCAGTTCAATGTAAGCAAGTGTAAAGTGATGCACATGGGGCAAAAATACTCCACTTCATATCTGGGATCTCAGATGGGATCTGAGCTGTCGGTGACTGACCAGGAGAGAGATCTTGGGTTTGTGGTGGATAGCTCATTGAAAGTGTCGGTTCAGTGTGCAGCCACTGTGAAAAAGGCTAATTCCATGCTAGGAGTTATTAGGAAGGGGATTGAAAATAAGAAAGCTAATATTATAATGCCCTTATACAAATCTATGGTGTGACCACATCAGGAGTATGTGGCCAAAACCCATTGTCTGAACGATTCTAATCTTTGTAGGTATAGATGCATCATGGCATCTAAATATCCTTTCCAAGGCCTTCATTGCAACCCTACCAAGTGCTAGTCGTATTTCTTGACTGCTGGATCCTTTACTGTTGACGGCCGATCCTAAAAGGCAGAAGCTATCCACCACTTCAGTGTCTTCATTATCAGTTCTGAGGCTGGTTGCTGAACCCATTGTCATTAGTTTAGTCGTCTTTACATTTAGTCGTAGTCCCATTTTTTCACTGTGCTCCTTGACTTTCATTACTAGAGCTTGCAGATCATTACTGCAGAATGCTGTCAAAGGAAAGGAGTGAGTATCCATTGTCTGCATGATTATTGGACATGTGAATAGGGCTCTTGTATTAAAGGGAGTACTCAACCCCCCCTCAAGTGAGTAGGTTCATGACATCTGTATCCTATACCAGACTGCAAGTCTCTATTTGAGCAGAATATCCTTTTATCCCAGAATGCAACAATTGCCTAGAACAGGGGTTCTCAACCTTGGGTCCCCAGATGTTGTTGGACGTCAACTCCCATAATCCCCAACCAAAGGCCACTGGGGCTGGGGATTATGAGAGTTGAAGTCCAACAACATCTGGGGACCCAAGGTAGAGAATTCCTGGCCTGGCAAACCATATATGTCTTTTTATTGTCTCCATAGGACTGTGTAGAGAGAAGACAAAGCAGCAAACGTTCCTTTAGTCTTCTGAAGAGAAGCTCTAAAGTTTCCCTTGACCTGGCAGCCTAATTCTAAAGCATGTTCTAAGCTGCATTTGATGCTGTGCCATGTAGGCCAAAGAAACTCATGGCTTGCTAACCTTAAGGGAGAAGTCTTTTTCAGGATGTGGGTGGCTGTGTGGGAGACCAGCAGAGTGAAGCCTATCTGCCTTTGTTGGTAGCCATCAGTAAAGAGATTGCTAAAGGATGTGAGGCCCCCTCAGCATTGCAGACGGCTCTCTTTCACTGAGCATGTGGCCATGTGTTGGAAAGGAGCTCTGAGCAGTCCCTGCACTGACTGGAATTTATCCTTCCTCTTATGTAACAGTTGCATTAGATGTAATTAAACATGACACTGATGAGCCAAGGCAAGCTGCTTAGCGTATGTGTAATGAAGGAGACTTTTGCAAAAGCAGGGCCCTTTTCCCTGAGCCAGAGCAAGCCCAACTGTCTGCAAGCTAACTGTTTCCAAGGCCCAGTGCCAGGGCAACCCCTTCGCTGGCTCATGCAGCCCAGACTCTGAAGGAGAATTCTTCCTCTCCATGTACCCTGAGTCTCGGACATCCTATAAAGCTGTACCTCTGTTCCAGGATGGCTCCTAGCAAAACGTGACCAGAGATTGGCAGCATAATCTACCATGAGAATGGGCACCGGCGGGGGGGTGGGGGTGGTCATCTCACTAAGCTGGGGAGGGTAGGTAGAGAGCAGAAGCACTACACCAGATCCTCTATTCTCCAAGAGATAATAGGAATAGCACAAGATTGTCAGGTGAGG
This sequence comes from Hemicordylus capensis, assembly GCF_027244095.1. Lineage (NCBI taxonomy): Eukaryota > Metazoa > Chordata > Lepidosauria > Squamata > Cordylidae > Hemicordylus > Hemicordylus capensis. The sequence continues at coordinate 137,708,463 of NC_069657.1, read as the reverse complement.
GGCAGGGATCCCTTCTTTATGAAACTATCATACTTGCCTGCCCCCTAGTCCATTCTATGACTGCAGAATGTAATAACACACTGACTAGCAAATGTTTGATGGGTTTCATTGCATTACAATAAAGGTCTTTACCACACACTGACTCTAGCATTTCATTAAACTTTGGTTCAAGGAATGAGAGCTCCTCTTAGGTACAGGTGTCTTCATGTAATTTCAGATGCAATTAACACATTGAGGTGGGTGGGTGTGATGTGGTAAAGGGATGTTTGGCAGCATATAAGCTCCCCTGCACATATGTTGTTGCACTGGCATAGTCTGGTGTGGAAGATCAGACTACCACTGCTTAGTGCACTAAGCAGCAGATGTTTACATGAAGCTGACGATGGTATCATGATTTCTCATTAATAATTGCAGTGTCTGTAATCCCTCCAGCTGGGCTAGTTTAGCTGGTGGAATTCAAGACTTTGTATCCCTCTACCTAGGGATACAAGGAAGCGTGTGAGAGAATGAAGCTAGGAATGTTAATTGGGCAGATATTATATGCAGGAGCTAGTAGCTTTCTTTTCAGAGCATTGGCAGTCCATGTGGCTAGGTTGGTTTGGGCCCTAGGGCTTTGGTTTCTATTAGGGGTGTGCAATTCGGATTTTCGGTGTTTCAATTCGTATCCGAACCGAAACACCCCTGTTCTGTTTTGTATCTGAATATGGCCCATCCGAATCACCCCTGATTCGATTCGGATCCGAATCTGAATCTGAATCGATTCGGATTAAAAAAAACAGGACCCAGGGGCAAAATAGTGGGGTGGGGTGGTAGTTCCCAATGGGTGGAGGCTACCACCCAAATTTCAGGGGGATTGGGCAAAGGGCTGATTTTTGGTGAATTTCTGAAGTTTTAGTGTCTTTGGGGCAGATCAGGGGCATAACGTGGGATCTGGGCCAAAAGAGCGGGGTGGGGTGGTAGTGCCTAATGGGTGGAGGCTACCACCCCAATTGCAGAGTGATTGGGCAGAGGGCTGATTTTTGGTGAATTTCTGAAGTGTATGCGTCTTTAAGGTTTTCCCCCATTAGGTATAATGGAGGGTGTATCGCTTCACGTCGGGGGAAAAGGGGTGGCCTAGAGCGGTGTGGGGTTGGTGGTAGTGCCGGGTAGGGGCAAGGAAGCTACCTGAATTTTTTCAAAGGATTTGGGCAGAGGGCTGGTTTTTGGTTAATTGTTGAAGTTTACACGTCTTTAAGGTTTTCCCTCATAAGTTATAATATAATGGAGCTTTCAGCAGCCCCATAAGTGCACTTGTGGGGTGCTGGGGTGGCCCAGAGCGAGTGGTGGTGTAGTGCACATAGGGTGCCAACCACCCCCATGGGTTTCTAACCCATGGAGTACAGGGTTCTGTTGTTTCTGAGGTATTCTGAGTGTGGATTCTATGATAGCAAATTAGAGTGGATTCATGGTGTCTCATGATAGCAAATGAGATTTTCAATGAGACACCATGAATCCACTCTAATTTGCTATCATAGAATCCACACTCAGAATACCTCAGAAACAACAGAACCCTGTACTCCATGGGTTAGAAACCCATGGGGGTGGTTGGCACCCTATGTGCACTACACCACCACTCGCTCTGGGCCACCCCAGCACCCCACAAGTGCACTTATGGGGCTGCTGAAAGCTCCATTATATTATAACTTATGAGGGAAAACCTTAAAGACGCGTAAACTTCAACAATTAACCAAAAATTAGCCCTCTGCCCAAATCCTTTGAAAAAATTCAGGTAGCTTCCTTGCCCCTACCCGGCACTACCACCAACCCCCCCCACCACTCTAGGCCACCCCTTTCCCCCCGACGTGAAGCGATACACCCTTCATTATACCTAATGGGGGAAAACCTTAAAGACTCATAAACTTCAGAAATTCACCAAAAATCAGCCCTCTGCCCAATCACTCTGCAATTGGGGTGGTAGCCTCCACCCATTAGGCACAACCACCCCACCCCACTGTTTTGCCCCTGGGACCCGAAATTCGAGCAGACATCACATCAGACCTTTTTGCATTGAAGTCAATGGGAGGCAAAAAGGCGGGAAATTCAAATAGACGTCATTGCTCAAAATGGAGGGGGATCTATTGGCCACAAAATGGAGGACCAAAACATCCGAATATTTTGGATCCGAAACAGGGGTGATTTGTTTCGGATCCAAAATTATTCGGGGCTCTTCATGGGTGATTCGGTTTGGATCCAAATCACCCGAAATTCACTGTTTCGGGTACAGATCGTTCTGTACCCGAAACGTTTCGCACATCCCTAGTTTCTATTCAAGTGAGGTGTGCTCTTGCTATGATATGGACACTTTCTCCCTGCCTTAAAATTTCTCCTCCCTGTGGCCTTCTACAATTATCGTTTTGCAGCACCTTTCCAGTCTTGTCACTGTGTTAGCCCCATCAAGTATCAGTAGCACAGTATTCCATCCCCATGTAATAAATTTGGGGGTGGAGAGTAAGGAAACCTTCTGCAGAGGGACTGCAAACACCAGTGGTTTTTTGGGGTGGTGGTGGAGGTACTTAAGGTATATAAGATGTTTTTAATTGGTGTTCATATTTATATTTATTTTTAACTGGTTTTAATGGTTTCTGTTTTTTAATTGTAAACCGCCTTGAGCCATTTCAGAAGGGTGGTATAAAAATCGAATAAATAAATAAATAAATAAGATATATACACTCCAGGACTAGAAGAGGTAGTGTACAGCCTTCAAGGAATTTTTAAATCTCTAAAAAGAAAATTAAAAGCAAGCAAATGCAGAAGTGGACCATAATGAAAGACTAAGAGAGTAGCCCTGTTTACCGCTTCTTCTTTAAAACAATTAATGCTTAAGTGTCATGTTGGGACACATTCAGCCTCTGAAGTTTTAACGGCACACATTCAGCCTCTTGGAAATTTGGTGGGCAAACTTGCTTTTTTTTTCCTTTTAAGGTCACAAAATTATTTGGTTATGGTGTGGTTGTTACATCATCATCATCATCATCATCATTTAATTATTTAACATATTTTTATACTGCCCAAAACTTACATCTCTGGGTGGTTTACAAAAAGATTAAAAAGTAAAACATTAATTAAAAGCAAAAACAATAAATAAATAAAAGCAAGAAATTTAAAACACAATTAAAAATTTTAAAACAATATTCTAAAAACAACATTAAAACAATCAAAACAATATCAGTTAAATGCCTGGGTGAACAGATGTGCCTTTAAAGACTTTTTAAAAGTTGTCAGAGATGGGGAGGCTCTTATTTCAGTAGAAAGCGCATTCCAAAGCCTCGGGGCAGCAACGGAGAGGGCCCGTCCCTGAGTAGCCACCAGACGAGCCAGTGGCAAATGCAGACGGACCTCTCCTGATGATCTCAATGGGCGGTGGGGTACATAACGAAGAAGACGTTCTCTTAAATGCCCAGGGCCCAAGCTGTGTAGGGCTTTATAGGTTATGACTAACACCTTGTATTTTGCCCAGAAACATATTGGCAGCCAGTGTAACTCCTTCAATACAGGAGTAATATGGTCTCTCCTAGATGACCCAGAGACCAGCCTGGCTGCCACATTCTGGACCAACTGTAGTTTCCGGACTACGTACAAGGGGGTAGCCCCACATAGAGCGCATTGCAGTAATCCAGTCTGGAGGTTACCAGCAGATGTACCACTGTTTTGAGGTCGTCTATCTCAAGAAACAGATGCAGCTGGCGTATCAGCCGAAGCTGATAGAAGGCACTTCTGGCCACTGCCTCAACCTGGGACACCAAGGAGAGACTTGGATCCAGAAGCACCCCCAGACTGCGTACCTGTTCCTTCTGTGGAAGTGTGACCCCATCCAGAACAGGCAGATCAAAATCGTCTCTCGGGTTCCAACCCAGCACAATGAGTACCTCCGTCTTAGCCATATTCAGTCTGTTTGTTTTTTATTATTATTATTATTATTACATTTATATCCCGCTCTTCCTCCAAGAAGCCCAGAGCGGTGTACTACATACTTGAGTTTCTCTTTCACAACAACCCTGTGAAGTAGGTTAGGCTGAGAGAGAAGTGACTGGCCCAGAGTCACCCAGCTAGTTTTATGGCTGAATGGGGATTTGAACTCGGGTCTCCCCAGTCCTAGTCCAGCACTCTAACCACTACACCACGCTGGCTCCCTCATCCAGCCCATTACTGCCTCCAGGCAAGCATTTAGGGAGGTTATGCTCTCTCCTGATGATGCTGAAATGGATAAATAGATTTGGGTGTCATCAGCATACTGATAGCACCTTGCACCAAATCTCCTGATGATCTCTCCCAGCGGTTTCATGTAGATGTTAAACAACATCAGAGACAATATGGAGCCCTGAGGGACACCATACCAAAGTTCAGATTTTGAAGAACAGCAGTCTCCAAGGGACACCGTCTGGAACCTGCCTGAGAGGTAGGAGCAGAACCACTGCAGAGCAGTGCCTCCCACCCCCAACCCCCTCAGACGCTCTAGAAGGATACTATGGTCGATAGTATTGAAAGCCGCCGAGAGGTCCAAAACAGAGTCACACTTCCTCTGTCAATTCCCAGTTGGAGGTAATCCATCAGGACGACAAAGGCAGTCTCCACCCCATAGCCAGCCCAGAAGCCAGTTTGAAATGGCTCTAGATAATCCTAAAAAGATAATCTATGTCACTAAGAAGGCAGTGTGCAAAGTAGGGGCCATGACAATTGCGCAACAACATTCTGCACAGGCCTCGCAATAAGCCTGAGGCACTGTTCCTTCTAAGGCATGCACATATGCTCACACTCACACATTTCCTGATATCCACTTAGTTGATTTTAGATCCCGCTCAGGTTGAATCAAGAAGGCCCCACTCTGAATGCACACACGGCCTTGATACTGCCACTCAGAACAAAACTCATTCCGCACACAGATGGGGGGGGGGGGGAAATAGAGAGAACACTGGCCTGGGGAGGGGGGTGGGGCCTGTTTCCTGGTGACAAAGTGCCGTGGCTGGAATGCTGAGGAAAATGTGAAATCCTTGCAGCAGAAGCAGTGCTGTTGAGGGAAGATGCATCTGGAGTCCAGGCACCAAATGAGTTACTGTGTGTTTATTACACTAGAAATGGACCATCTGGAGAGGTTGTGAGATAGCAGAAAGAGGTTAGCGACCCCAGTGCTGAAGGCATTTTCGAGAATCATCAGGTTCTTTTGTTTCCGCGTTTGTTTTTTTAAGAACGGGGGGGGGCGGGGGGGGGGAAGGCTGTTTAGCACTGCACTTTCTTTTAGATCACAATTTCAGGAAGTGGTAGAATGGTGCATGCTGCTAGCTTTCCAGTCTAATTTACTATCAAATATTTCTTTGGGGCTCCTTTTTGAGGTGTGAGGGATATTCGTTCCAACAAAGAACCTGAAGTGGAGCTGCTGAGTTTGACTGCCGTGAGGCGCAGGCTGGTACAGGCCACGGCCTTTGATCTGCCTTCTTATGCCCTATGGTGTATCTGTCTTTTTCCCCCCCTTTGCAGATGGAGAGCGACTGGGTGAGGTGACTGATCCTGGCAAGCGAGTGGCTGGGGCCCATGCATCCTCTCCTCAAAGGAAGGCTGAGGACTCCAGCGAGAGCCGGGAAGACGAGCAGATGGTAATTTCCCTTGTGCCTGGTTTATCTCCCCCACCCCCACCCCAGTGGAGAATATATTTTCTAACAGTGTTTGTTTGTCTGGAGGAGATGAAAGAAGACACATTTTTTCCTAATCCCAGTGCATTTGTGGGTTGGGAGCAACCTATGCAGAAGTGCTTTGAGATTTGAAAACATTGAGGCACTTTTCATAAGGGGAGGCAGCATTCTCTGGGAACCCACTCAGTATGTGGAAATTGTATCCATTCAGGGTCCACACATTTTCCTTGAAATGGGTGCTCACCAAGACCCTACATCTTTCCCAGGAACAGGAAAAAAGGTCTTGCCTGTGATGACATACTGAACTTCCCTGAAGGCCAACATGACTGAGGATAATGCCCCACATTCTCTCCAATTCTGGGTTGCGGGAGGGGACCAGAGTATGCCCTACTAGTTTTGCAATTGCTTGTGGAGAAAGCCTTCACCACCATCTCCAGCTCAGAAATGGAGATGTGGTGGGGACTTATCCCTGCGGTCCCAGTACAATATCCATGAGAGTCTCTTTCCTTCTCTAGAATCTGGAGAAGGGTGATGGTTCTTTCCAATTTCATGCTGACTTCCCCACCCACTCTGTTGTATGAGCAAGGGGGACAATTATGGGGGGGATTTTGGGAAGGCGTAGCAACAGAGCCTGTTGAAAAGAATTCAGGGGTAATTGCTGGTGTAAATTCCTTCGACAATTAATCTTAAGCAGGAATGAGAACAGCTTTGGCAGCAGTACATGGAAGCCCCTTCTATGAGGACTGGTGTTCAGCAGCTGGGCCATAGTATTGTGTCTCTTGGGAAATGTTGTGGAGAATTTAAGGTGCTTGGAGTGCTGTACATGGGAGAGGGTTATGAATCTCCTCTGACAAGTGGTTCTCGGTGTGAGTGGCACTGCTTTGTAGACCAAAGGAGAGATTTTTCAAGGCCTGTTGCAGGTCCCTGTAGTGCTGGTCACTAAGACATTCACATCCTACTTAGCATAATGCTCCGGGATTTGATAATGCTTTGGCTATACTTGGCAAGGGGTCAGTTTCCCCAGGCAGGCTGTGAATGGCAAGTGGATTGAATGAGGAGGAGTCTGTTGTGAAAGGGAAACAAATCTGCTACCACCTGCCGGTGATGCATAAAAATAGTGGTGATTATGTGAGGTACTGGCATCTTCACATTGGAGAAGGAAATAGCAACCATGTTGGTAACCTAGGAAGCTGCCTTGTACCAAGTCAGACCATTGGTCCATCTAGCTCAGTATTGTCTGCACTGACTGGCAGTGGCTTCTCCAGAGTTACTGGCAAGAGTTTCTCTCAGCCCTGTCTTGGAGGTGCCAGGGAGGGAACCTTCAGATGCTCTTCCACTGAGCTATGGCCCCATCCCCTAAAGAGAATATCATACAGTGCTCATATGCAGTCTCCCATTCAAATGCTAACCAGGGCAGACCCTGCTTAGCAAAGGGTCTTCAAATTCATGCTTGCTACCACATGACCAGCTCTCCTCCCTCTGTGTTGTCCTAGAAATAATGTGGAACAATTAGCATAAGCTGAGGAGAATGTGGTTGTTGCAGGCCCACACACATACACAAATGCTAATTGAGCCTGTGCAGGAGCAGTGCCTCTTAACATTTAACAATATGTTGTTTATGTGTCCTCGGAGACTAGGGAAGAGCAGGACTAAAAGGGAATGTGTATGTTGATGGTGAAGCAGACCCTTTTAACGGTTGCAGCCGGCCTTTTTAAGAGAATGAGATATGATGCTTCAGAGATGGGCATAGCTAACACTCTCTCCCAAAACTGAATCATTGTTGTCTCTCATTATAATTAGGGCCAAACTACGCATTTGCTGAAATGCATTTTAAAGAGGCTTATATTTTTTCCACAACGTTCAGCCATGGATGGTCCACCCATGATTGGGAACATGGCACACAGTGAAGAAAGGGTAATCTTTCTGCCCAGAGCCATTTTCCTGCCATAAAACTTCCCGCAAGGCTGTTATTTGCCCTCAGTGGCTATTTGCACCAAACAGTTGCTCTAGCATATAATGGCAGCTTTTGGGTGGGGTAGGGATATTAAATGATTTTGGGCAGTAAATAGCAAGAGGGGAAAGAGAACCCCATCTTTCATGTGCTATAGTGATGATCAGGACTGAGGGCCCCCTTTGTGTTTTTTGGTGAAGGAAGAGATGCTTCTAGGTTTAATCATGCCTCTTTAAAATGCATTTGAGCACACAATGTAGTTTGGCTCTAAAAGTGGCAACTTCAGCCCTAGTCTACTAAAGCTGAAGGTTTTTAAGCATGGGTCCTCTTGCGTGTTCTAAACTTCTCCTTTGAAAGTGCCCTTGGAAGTGCAGGTGGCATCACGTTTTCAGTTCACAGAGCAACAGATGAAGACAAGCAAGGCATGAGGGAGCTGTCTTAACTAAGTTGGCCTCAGAGCTAAGAATAGAAACCAAGATTCCTGAGAACCAGACCTTTCTCTGTTCCGTAGAATTCCCCCCCCCCCTTTTGTCCAGTTCTCAGAGCATCATAATTTTTCCACTGGGTCCTTAGAAATGTTATCAAATATGAGTAAACACTATAACTACAGCTATTTATTCTGAAAGAAAAAATTCACTGTTTGTATGAATGAAACACAGATTTTTCATTCTGAATTCATTATCCACATTGTTTGTTTTCCAACATTTTTATAAATTGGCTTTTTTAAACCCTGGGTTCTCTTTTCTTTTTCTTCTCCCCCCCCTTCCCAGCCCCCCGCCCCATCAGGTCTGGCATATTGTAGGTTAAAGGATGCAGGGGAACAGTAAGGGTATGTCTGCAGAGGGTATATGTATATACATTTTGCAGGGGGAAAGTGTTCAGGGATTGAAAGCACGCTTTTCAGTGCAACCAGTCCTTGCAAACCACATTACATCCGTGGTTTCATCCTTCATTGGTTCATCTCCTACTTTCACATGGATTTAGTGGGAAGGAAATTGTTGATCTGAATCTGGGTGTCCCAGTCTACACGGAGACAGGATTAAAGTTGCCATGAGAAACTTTCTAGCATACCCTAACTTCCCATGTAGATCTAGAACTGAAAGTGGAGAACCAGCCGTGTAGGAAACCGCCAGCAGCCTAGGTGTAACCTGCCAGCAGCGGCCCCCAAGTCCCCTAGCCACGCCCCCTGATGTCCGACTCAGGGAGCATGGTCATGTGCAGAAAAGGGGCCACACAGCCCTGTTAGCAAGGCACTCCAGCCAACACTGTTTCCAGCCTGGCTGGGAGCACCTTTCCCTACTTCTAAAGGAAGAGAGACACGTTCCCAGCCAGGCTGGGAACTCAGCGCTGCCTGAAACGTCTCACAAACGGGGCCCTGCATATGTGTATATATACAAATACAGTGGTCCCTCAACTTACGAAGTACTCGACATCCGAAGATTTCGACATACGAACGACAAAAAATACCGGAAGTCGTTGCTGGTTTAGATGCGGCTTCCTCGACCTACGAATTTTTAGATGCGGTTTCCTCGACTTACGAATGTTTCCGGACCTCTGTGGATGCGCTTTTCGACTTACGAAAATTCCGACCTACAAATGTGCGTTCGGAACGGATTATCTTCTAGTAGTGTGCCCGAACCGGTCCGGCGGCCATTCCAAAGAATGGCCGAACTGCTGGACCGGTCCGGCCCTGCCTGGTTCGGGTCCAGGTGGGGGGTACGCCTTTAAGGGCGGGAGGGCTTGCTTAGCCCTCCCGCCTCCTTGCCCCCGCCAGCGCCCGTATTTTCTAGTATAGGCGCGCTGGAAACCAGCCGCCCCCCCCCCCCGCCGCCGCCGCTGCGAAAGAACTCCCAATGCCAGCCCTCCCTCCCTCCCAGCTAGCTGCCCGCCCACCCGCTCACCCGCTCACCGGATAGGAAACAAGAGGAGCTCCGGCACAGAGCTCCTCTCGTTTGGAAGGCCTCTGGCATAATGGTGTTTTGCGCGCGTGCATGCGCGCGCCGCAAAGCACACCGTTCGCCGGAGGCCCGGTCTACCCGCCGGGAAAGGGCCGGGTAGACCGGGCCTCCGATCGCTGGGTAGACCGGGCCTCCGGCGAACGGCGTGCTTTGCGGCGCGCGCAAAACACCATTATGCCGGAGGCCTTCCAAACGAGAGGAGCTCTGTGCCGGAGCTCCTCTCATTTCCTATCGGGTGAGCGGGCGGGCGGGCGGGCAGCTAGCTGGGAGGGAGGGAGGGCTGGCATTGGGAGTTCTTTCGCCGCGGCGGCGGCGGGGGGGCGGCTGGTTTCCAGTGCCCCTATACTAGAAAATACGGGCGCTGGCGGGGGCAAGGAGGCGGGAGGGCTAAGCAAGCCCTCCCCGCCCTAAAAACAAGGCCCACCTTCGGTGCCGGTCCGGACTTCTCCGGACCGTGCACATCACTATTATCTTAGTAAGTCGAGGGACCACTGTACATAAACCCTTTGCAGACATACCCTCACTGTTTCCTCCCATCCTTTCCCCATATTAACTTATAATATCCCAGTCCTTCGAGAGAGAGAGAGAAGAAAAGAGAGAAAATTTATCGCTGGGTTCCCAGCCTGGCTAGGAACGTGTGTCTCTGCCTTTCGCGGCATGGAAAGGCGCTCCCAGCCAGGCTTGAAACCCAGCACTGGCTGAAACACATTGCAAACGGGACCACATGGCCCTGTTTCTGGATATGGCCACACCGCCTGCATCAGGTGTCAGACGGGGGCAGATAGAGTGGCTCCATAGGGGGTGGCAGCCGGGTTCTTTGGACCCTTCCGCACAATGGTGGCTCCGGCCCTGTGGAGAAGAGTACAGGTCCCAGAATCGCAAATGCCTAGTTTCTATAAGCCACTGTTCAGCCTCCTTAGGATTTCTGAACATGTGCATGTCCAAATGTGTAATCTTAAGGAATTATTTTATTCTTATTTATTCAAGTAATTAATAAAGTCATAATACAAAGATGAAAGGATCAGAATAACAAATATTAAGACAATATTACATTTCAAGAAATTTTAAAAAGTTAACACAGTTAAACTGTTAGACTGTACTTAAAGAAGTACAGTTAATATGGCAGTAAAAGACGAGAAAGTTATGTAAAAATAGTTTTTAAAGCCATTTTTCAGACATCGAAAGAAAAAGTATTAAAGCAGATGTTATCACACCAAAAAGCAGGATATAATGTTAGAACACTTAGCAATTTAAAGCAGATGGAAGAAGGGTAAAGAGATCCTGGTAGAATATTGATGTATATGTTCGGCTATCCGAAAGAAACTCTACAAATATTCAGTTTCTTAAATATATAATATTAAAATTGTACAAATAAAATGACAGGAAAAAAACCATAATAGGTGATTATCCATATCTAAGTTTCATTTATTTATTGTTTCAATGATCTTTAGAACCATTTTTTAGATCTTTTTTCAAATAAATGGTTCTAAAGATCATCAAGCCTATCAGATTCTCTCCAGTAACCCATAAGGTTGTACTTTGTCCTGCGTTTTATTGGGATAAGGTAAATAAAATATGTTTACCCTGCTTTGCCTTTTAACAGAAGTCCCAAACCAAAAACATAAAAGTTATTTATCACATAAAATCCCATGGAACAAAAATGACTTAATTCTGCAAATAGGATGGCTGGCTGCTATTATTGGTATTATTGATCAGAGCTATATGCAGTATTCCAGGTGTGGCCGTACCATGACTTTAGATAAGGGCATTATACTGACTTTTATTTTTTGTTCCTTTTAGGGACATGCATGGAATGGGATTTGCATTCCATTCCGAGCTCAGAAAGGAATGCAAATGCCGGAACATTCCAATGGAAGAAGCTCGGAGCATTTTGAGTGTTCTAAGCACCATTTTGGAGGCACGTTTCCCCCTTGCTGACTTGTTTTGGCACTGGCTTGCAATTGGCTTGTGATCTCCTTGCTTCTGGGTTGGATTGTTATACAAATTGATTTGTATGACAGCAAGCTAACCAAGAAGCAAGGCAATCTCAAGCCAATTGGAAGCCAGCACCAAAACCAATCAGCAAAGGGAAAACAGGCATCCAAAATGGCACTCAGAAGACACTCGAAACGTTCTGACTTGGAAAGGGGTCATTCTGTTCCAAGCTCGAAACAGGCCTTTCATTTGAAGGGTGTTCTGTTTCTGTTCTTGAAACACTCAAAACAGCCTGTTTCGAGTCAGAACGTTTCAAGCCTAAAATGTTCTGCACATCCCTAATCCCTTTTCTCATGGCATGGAATTTGTTTCATGAGTATAGAATTTGTTTACTTCATCAGCACAGCATACTGAGTTGAGTACTTACGACTGCATGGTCTCTTTTCTAGTTAGTCGCTACTCTGTCAAACCTTGTCCCTGAATATGTGAAGCCAGGGTTTTTGCCCCAGCATGAATCTTCTTACGCTTAGTTTTCTGAACCATATTTGCTGTTTAGTTATCTATCCAAATAGCGCTTTTGTTATCTATCCTTTTGGAGTGCTTCACACTCCTCTTGCAGTGTTGTCTGCAAACCCGGCCACCTCGCTGCTCACCCTTGACTACAGATCTTTTATTAGCATGTTAAAGAGCTTTGGCCAACAGGATGAGCAAATGACTTCACACAGTTCAGATCTCCTTGTGAATGAAGACAGATGTTTTTTCAGAGCAGTCATGGTGGGTTCTTCACAGTAATATGGAGCCTGCTTTGCAAGTAGTGGTGTAAACAGTGAGGAGCTATAAGACATGCTATAATGCAGGAGGGGCTGCTGTGCAATGGGAAAGGCAGCCCTGGTGGTGTTGCGCAAGCATCCAGTTGTGCAACAACTTAAACAGCATCTCTGCAGTTGCATTATAAACAATGGGAGTAGCACGGTGCAACTGTGTGGACACTGTTTAGGCCATTCCACAACTGATTGCTTGCACAACACTGTTGGGGCTGCCTTTCCTGTCACCCTAACCCCAGTGGGACCCTTATTCTGGCGTATCACTTGCACATCATGTCGGCCATTGGTTGCAGTACAGCTCTCTTGCAGGGTGGGGTGTCTCCAATTCATACACCTCTCCATTGTGAGAACTATTTTCTTGTCTGTTACCACCACTTGCAAAGCTGCGCCCATACCATAGTGAAGAACTCTCAGTGACTGCTCTGAAAACAGCTATATCTGTCTTCACTCGTGAGGAGATCTGAACGGTGTGAGGTCATTTGCTGAGCCCTAATCCCTGCTGGAGACGGACGGGTTCCATCTTTGTTCAGGAGCTCAAGGTAATAAATGCATCCAGCCAGCCACATGCGGAAAGGAGGCTGAGGAGGACAGAGGCAGCGGCTGATAACAACTGCTGTAAACGGAAGAGAGCCCATTAGGATGCACAGTGCTAAAGAAATAATTAGTTAACTTTGTCTACATGAGCTAATTAAAGCCCCAGAGGAAAGGAACACAATGCCCTCTGAAGGCGTTATTAGGGAGACGGCATAATATGCTGTGATTGTTTCAGAAAGGAAGAACTTCTTCCGCTGCCTTAGAATTTTAGCTGTGACTATAAAAGAAGTTTTATCTCCAGGCAGTCTTGCTTTTGAAGATGCAGGAAGATGGCTAGGCTGGCTTTGGGATTAACTTGAGGGATGGGGTGCGGGTATTTCAGATCCCTCTGGGGATGCCTGCAGACATGATGTGTAGCTTCCAGCACCAGCAGTCCCAAAGGGCCAGTCCTGACCCATGCCAAAGGGTCAGCCACAGCCACCTCCAGCTGACAGTGAAGAATCCTTTCTCCCAGCCTAATTGATGTGTAGTTTTGCAGCTGAGTCTCAAACTGTGGAGGACAGCACAGGCTTCGTAGAAGCTGAATAAATTGACTCTTTTCACCCTCACTCTCTCTCTCGCCCCACCCCCTCCCTTTTCTAGTGTGCCTGAAGCTGCGGTAGATTAAAAAGCCTCTGTGTTCTTCAGCAGAAAAGACCAAAAGCTTCCTTTTTGCAGCTGCCAGGAGAAACCAGAGTGTGTGAGCTGGGCTTTGCAGGAGGAGGTGCAGCCAGGCAGTGTAATGCCTCTATGCCGGAGCGATTATAAATTTGTTCCTTACAGGGGCCCCTGCAAACGAAGGTTTCACAGAATTCAGCAGTGGCTGAGTAAAAGTTTCCGCGCCTAAATGTATTTGTTTTGGAGCCAGTACTGAATTTCAAAGTTTGCTTCTAAAACAAAGTGAACTTTCCCTGCTTCCTGAACTTATAGTGGAAGCTGTTCAAAGCAAGGCTACTCTGAACAGCATTTCCAGGTTTTGTGCAAATTGGGTTTATTTGTGTAAGTGGGAGGGGCAACTGCAGCTTACTATTGGATGCTGAGCCTTTCTGTCTTAAGGCACAGAACTACTGTCTGGGTTACATAGGAAGCTGCCTTATCCCAAGTCAGGCCATTGGTCCATCTAGCTCAGTCTTGTCCGCACTGACTGGCTTTTTCAGGCAGGTGCTTTCAAGGTTTCAGGCAGGAGACCTGGAGATGCCAGGGATTGAACCTGGGACCTTCTGCATGCAAAGCAGATGCTCTACCACTGGGCTATGGCCCCAGTGAGGGAATGGGAGTTCCAGGGAGGGAATTCCATACCCTGGGGGCAACTACAGATAGGGCTCCGTCCTGTGTGCATAATGGCCTCAGAAAATAGCCTGGCTGCTGCATTCTGCATTAACTGAAAACTTCGAATACTCTTGAAGGACAGCCCTGTTGCATTTTTTTGTCCTTTTCCACATACCATCCAAAACAGAACTTTCCACAGCCCCATGTAAAATGCAGTCCAGTAATCCGACCTCAGTGTGACTGAGGCATGGGGGAGAGTAGCCAGATCTGCCTTCTAAAGGAAGGCTCACAGCAAGCGCACAGGCCAAAGCAGTGCAAAGGCACTCCTGCCTTCCAAAGCCCCCGGACGATCCAGGAGCACTGCCAGCTCCAGGAGAACCCCTGGACTGTTCATGTGCCCTTTCAGAGGGAATTCAGCTTCCTCTAAAAGAGGTTGAACCCCTCCCCAGTCCTTAATTTGTTATGTGATAACACTGTAGCCCACTTTTCTTCTCTGCGAATACAGGAGCAATAAAGTTTTTCCTGACTCCTCGGGACACAACTGAATTACTCCATTAATGGCACAAAGCATCCTTACAATGCTAAAGGCAATGGAAGAGTTCATAAAGCTTTTGTTTGGAGGTAGTGGTGTGTGAGAGTATACAATGGCACTCCTTCCACTCTGGAGCATTTCTAAAGTCATACAGTGCTCAATGTCTCGGGGTGGGGGTGGGGATCAATTGAAACGTTTGCATCCAAAAATGGGACTACTTTATCTCCCGGAGGACTTTTTTCTGCACACAGCTCAAAAATGGCAGGGTTTCAACTAAGGAACCATTTCTGCTTCTGTTAACACTTCTGATTATCAAATAGCATACTGCCTGGATAAAATGTCAAAGAAATCACCTAGCTGGGTCTCCTTATTCCTTTTGCCAGCAAACCAGTGAATTGGGGGCACAAGGGCTCAGTAGGAGCAGAGGTCAAAGACAAAATGGCATTGCAAAGGGCCTGTGACCTTATGCTTTAGTGACTTCTTGCTGAGAGTTCAAAAGGTTCAACATCAAGGACAGGCATGTTGTTAATTTTAGCCACAAAGCCTTAGGGATGCTGTACAAGCCGAAAGAGCATATGGATATTCACCTGCTATGCTGTAAGGAGTAGGGATAGACCACTGCTAGGCACATGAATGCTGAAGATACTGCTCGCAAATGAGAGTCATGGTCATGATCAGAATCACTCCAGCCCTACAGCAATGGCTGTGCTCCCTCAAGCACTGATTGGGAGGCATTGCTAAAGCATTCCATGCTCAGAGTTCCTTGGAGAAAGGGTAGGATGCAATTGGGACAAAATGCCGGTGTGCATGTGGGAATTGCATGACCTTTACCAAGGATTTTCAGCCTTTTAAAAACATGTGTACTACTACTTCTGTCTCAAAGCTTCAGCTCAGGTACCCTACAGACAGACAGACACACACACACACACACACACACACACACACACACACACACACACACACTCTTACACACTTCAGTGTCACGGTTGTGAGAGGCTACTTCAGTTACTGGCTCAGTCCAGAGTAAATTACTCACGTGCATCCATCTGGCAAAGGGACAGGCAGCAGGGAAGCCCACTATAAGAGGGGGCCCAAGGGCACGTGCCACCTGTATGCCTGTTAATCTGGGCCTGTGCTCCATGTACCCTCCACAAAATTTTGACAGGGGTTCATTTATTCCTGGTTGAAAATCCCTGACCTATATCATCAGTGGTCTACGTACAAACTAAGAACTATGCACAGGGGATGCTTTTGCACACACTCACTCACAGAGAGAGAGAGAAAGGGGAAATTTTGGTCCCCACCCCCACAGTAACCCGTGCCTCCCATAAATATGTTCCTGATGATCCCATAACCCCCAGGGGTATGTTTTTGGAAGGCCCAGACAGTTGCAAAGGGAAGAGGGATTGCCAAAAATTGTCCCTTCCCTCCATGCATGCCCAGAAGTGTTCCACACACACAACTCATAGTCTAGATGGAGGGCAATGAGTTTAATCCTCATTGAGTTCTGAAGACATCTGGATCTATTTGTCATTTGTCAGGAATCAAATTAACCTGAGTTTTTCCTGTGGACATTTTGTAGTTTTGAACCATTATTCTTAACAATCCTGTATGTTAGACCTTTGTATATTACAAAGGGAAAAACCATAATTTTGTCCATTCATTCATTCATTCATTCATTCATATGATTTCTATACTGCCCTTCCAAAAGTGGCTCAGGGTGGTTTTCATTTAATTTCATTGTTGTCTGGTGTTCTTCACATTTGGGAGTTTGAATTTTATGCTAATAGTATACATAACATATGATGTACTTCAAGCAGTGGAAAAATGAGTTGCCTAGGTTTGAGGAGGCTTGGCTTCATTCAGCAGAAAGCAGTAATGCACCCAGGCTAGTGGACTAAAAAAAATCTGCAGAACAACTCTCTCTCCCTCTCTCTCTCTCTCTCTCTCTCTCAGATGAGAGAAGAGCTGGTCTTGTGGTAGTAAGCATAGATTGTCCCCTTTGCTAAGCAGGGTCCACCCTGGTTTGCATTTGAATGAGAGACTACATGTGTGAGCACCGTAAAATATTCCTCTTGGGGAATGGGGCTGCTCTGGGAAAAGCATCTACATGCTTGCATGTAGAAGGTTCCAAGTTCCCTCCCTGGCATTTTCAAGATAGGGCTGAGAGAGACTCCTACCTGTAGTCTTGGAGAAGCCACTGCCAGTCTATGTAGACAATACTGAGTTAAATGGACCAATGGTCTGACTCGATAGAGGGCAGCTTCCCATGTTCCTAACCAATCATTTCAATCTTACCAGTGAGAGAAGGCTTGACATTAAGTTTTAAAAGATGTTATGTAGTACTTTCATTCCCACCCTGCTATCATACCAAAGCTCCCTATGCATTCATACACATGCACACATGTATATGTGGACAATGCTTCCCTCTGATGCTATTCCACAGGGTGGTGTGTGAATATAGCACTCCCATGGGCAGGGCCAATCACCATAGAGTTTGTTGCCTGCTGAAGCAAATGACCATGCATATTCCTTCCACCAGTGTTTGTATGTGTGCATACAGTAGTCATTATTGTTTTGGTCTGTGCTTCCCTCCTACATCAAATGACTCAGAAAAGCCACAGTAGCAGTGATGAGTCCAGAGATATGTTCTCTTTCCTTCCCACACTACAGCTGGTAGTGGCAGTATTTGTACCATGTACACAGGTAGTTCGTAGCACATTATCACTGACTGTTTTGCCAGAAACTTTTGTGTGTGCATGGGACACACCTACAGGACTACACATAACA
Source organism: Hemicordylus capensis (assembly GCF_027244095.1). NCBI lineage: Eukaryota > Metazoa > Chordata > Lepidosauria > Squamata > Cordylidae > Hemicordylus > Hemicordylus capensis. The sequence continues at coordinate 137,690,968 of NC_069657.1, read as the reverse complement.
GATATGAAAGACTGGAGGGCCGCCATATATATTTGCTTGACCTCAATAATAGCTTTGCACACCAAATGTTTATTCCTGGCAGGAAAGGTTAGCTGCAAGGATTCCATTCTGTAAAGGGAAAGGCTGGTTAGCCTTATAGTCTGACAGTGAAAGAGTATTGCTGGTTGGAGCCTGAACTAGAGGAAGTTCCTGGTCTCTAAACCCTTCTAAAGAAACCAGCTGTTTTTGCCATAAGAAGCCCCATAGGATGGACCTGTTCTCTAATCTTGATTGTTAATAAGCTTTTACTGTTCCATTTTTATTATTTCCCACTGAGAGCAGCTGAGGGATTATTTCAGTGTACTCCACAAGCAGCACAGTGAAATAATTTGTATATTTCCCTCTCCTTCTTTATTGCATAAAGGTGAACAGCAGACTAATCCACCTCCATTATGAAAGACAAACCCAGAATCGGATTAATATAATCTGTTTAAAAGAAAGAGGAACCCAGAGAGGCATTTCGCCTCCCTACAACTTCCAATCTCCAATTTATTAAATGGAGGATAGGCATGGCTGCTGCTGGGTCCACTTGCTGGATGATGCTTGGCTCTTTGACCTTATCCCATTGTCTTTTGCTTCCAGATGATTTCTTTCTTTTCTGTGGGTTACTTACTAAATTTGATGGCAGGATTCAAGGATACTTTTTCATTTTCCTACCTTGCAGGCTTCTCCTGTGGACTGCAATAGCTTCTGTATAGGACAATATTTGATTTCCACTGTTGAATTTCTTAGTGCTAGTGGCCATATCCTATGGCCAGGGGTGGCCCAAGGCATTGCTATGCCTGAAGCGAGGTGCCAAGTGCTACCTTGCCCCATGCCTCTGGTGGGGGCCAGTCCCCTTTCAAAACCAACCCTTACAAGCTCTAAAGTTGGCGCAGGGAGGTGGGAAGGTTGCTTGTTGCTGCCTCTTCCCTGTTTGTGCTGCTTACAAGCTTTGCTGGGAGTGCCTCTCCTCACACTCCTTTGTAATATACAAAGGTCTAACATTTGCAAGGGTCAGATCAGTCCCAAGGAGCTGCTCCAGTGGCAATGGTAGGGGGCATTTGCTGCCTTACCAGAGCACCAGTCATCTACCACCTGAGGCAATGGTCCTGCCACATCTTACGAAGAGCCTTGCCCTGCCCTCCCTATAGCAAGGAACTTTCTAGGCCTCATGAGTGCAAAGAATGTGAATACATGTTGGCTAAACAATACAGTTTCGTATTCATGATGAACAAACTGCCTACCTTTAGGTTAAAAGACAAATTGGGAAGCTTTTTTCAGTAGACATTCTCTGTATGACCTTGCATGAATCACTGAATGTCACTGTGCTCGAGTTTGACTTACAAGGGTTATAGCAAGCTGCACAGAATATATTGGCACAGAAAAATCCATAACATAAAGACACTAAAAACTGAGCCCTATTGGGCCTAGGGCTACTGATGCATCTCTGAGGGAGTGCCATCCGCTCAAGAAAGCAGGATGTTGCCAGTGACAGCAGTAATATGACATGGTGAGATTTAACAAAGGGATGTTATGTGATTAGACTGCTGCTGTGTTTGCTGGTAGTGGAAACAGTGGATGGATGGACTACCAATGTCTTTTACTAGCTGCTATCAATTATCATCTAGCTAATCAATAAGCCACTCTTCAGATCCAGTAGTTACTGAGCAAACCTGTTTCATATTCAGGGGCTGAAAAAGCGTGATGGCAAAAGTGAGCAACATACTGAACATTATGCTGCTGTCCACCATGTTTCGAAAGCTAGAGTGAGTGTGTGTAACTCGGTTGCTTTCAGTAGGATAGAATTGCAGATGGCCCAAGCAGCCCAGCACAGTTATGCCTCATTCTGAGCAGAGGATCTCCATGTTTATTCTCTGCCTATTTGTATGCAGCCAGGGAAAGGCTGCAGCTAAGTCTTGGTCCTTACATAACCTCGGTGGCATTTGAGCTGCAGCAGTTCTGTTCCTGCCCTGATATGTCAACATCATTACAATGCTCTGCGGCAGACTGGCTGCGTAGAAGCAGCTAGAGGGAGCAGGCAGAGGCAGCAAGGGGAGTGGTGGGCAACAGGGATGGTCGCCCTCTCACTCCCGCCTGCCCGTGGAGCATGTGACCTAGGCTGTTAGTACCCCTCCTTGCTTGGTGCCTTAAGCGACCGCCTAGTTCACCTGATGGATGGGCTGACCCTAATTGGCGGTAAGGTATGAGCAGCCCTTTTCTGTGTGGACCTGGCCCTTTGGAGCTCTTTGTTCCCTGACATATGGCTAATTCACTCCCTGTCAAGTTTCAAGTGGAAGCTTAAGATTTTTGTTTTCCAGAAACTCTTCACTGATCCTTGATCATTCACAAATAGCTTTTGCACCTTGATAGTAATTGTTCTGCTGCTTCATGGTGTGTTTTAAAATAGTTGGTTTTGTTGCTGATGTTTAGCATGGGTTTTAATTCATTACTATTGCAGTAGGCCAGATGAGAGGTGATAATGGCATGAGTCACTGTGGCTAGGTCCACTTGCCCCAGAAATGGTTACAGTTGACTCATCAACTGAAACTGGACAAAAGTGTCCCTGGCCATAGCCTCTACCTGGATATCCAGGAACAAAGCCAGGTCCAGGAGGACTCTCAAGCTACAAACTTGCTCTTTCAAGGAGAGTGCCACATCCAGAACAGGTTGATAACCTGCTCCTATGTCAGTTGATATCTCAACTAGAAGAACACTGTCTTAACAGGATTTGATTGCAACTTCTTAATCCTCATCCAGTTGAGCACTCCAAGCTTTGATTCAAGATCATTTACATCCAGATGGGACTAGGCTGACCTTCCCTGTTGCCAAAACAGCTTGTTTGGGGGCTGCAAACAGCACCCCTCTATGTGATTTGGAGTTGCAGGCTTGAAACCTCCGTCTTGGATACCTGAGCTCATGGGATTGTGAACTCTGTATATGCCCATATTTGGCACACTATGCAATATTGGTTGCTTAACACAAGCAGACATGGGGCATCACTGCCCATGGTCAGAAAAGCAAATGAATAACGACTGTAGGGAGTCTCCCATGGCCTCTCTTGTAAAAAGGAGGAAGCTAGCGAGCAGACCTGGGTCAAAAAGATCTTCACAATAGGAATAGCTAACTCCCTTCCTTGGCAAGCGGATTAGCCTTGCTTATCACTCCTACAACAACCCAGATAAGCATAGCGCATCCCCAGTTTCCTATCACAGTGCTAATAAGCTGCAAGGACCCAGAGGTAGGATCATTAATAGGAAAAGAAAACCTCTCTCTCTCTCTCAGGAAGAGATGTCTCGTTCTCAGATAAAGCTTTTGGGTTCACCCATTCACAGACACCTCTCAACCAGCCATTCCACCTTTTGTTTAAAGACCACACACTCGATTGGCTCATGCAAACATGAACTTCTTTGCATTGCACACAAGTTTCAGCCTCTGCAGGAGGGAGCCTGACTTCTGTATTGCCCCAGGGCATGAATTTGTCTATTTGTACTCCTGATCCAAGCACATAGTTAAGAGGGGAAACCCAACAGAGAACTCGGAGAAGGACCCTGGAGAATAGAACACCCCTGGACCTCTCCTAGAACCAAACACTAGTTTATTTTCCTAGCCCACAGTTGGTCACACTGCACCATTGCCTTTTCTTTTTCCTGCCTTTCTACTTTGCCCCTGTGAGGAAATCTACCTGCACACTCCAACCTGCAAGTGCACCCAACGCACCAATGGATTGTGACCTGTAATACTAACCATCTATCCCTTTAAATCTCCTCTCTCCCTTCTCTCTCCTCTTTAAGTCTACATTTGGGTCCCTTCATAAGCAAAGCCTTAAGCTTATTTAATTGACAATTTGGGCCCTAAGCTAAAATGCCTTTATGTGAGATTCTAGTTGATACTGTTGGTTAAGATGTTATTGCTTCCTCACCTTGCCTAATAAATTGTTTTATTTTTCTTTACCCCGATTAGCCCTAAATAAATCTGATAGTACCATATTCCCGTCTTCTCACCATTTCCAGACCAAAACTTTGCATAAATTGATATTGTAATGAACTGTTCCATATAGGCACACACACTGATTCCCCACACTAGTCCAAAAGTACCATTAGAATGTTTAGCCAGTACTCCGGAATAGAGATGTGCATGGAACCACACTGGGTGGCTCAATGGCAGCGGGGGTGGGGGTTGCACTTTAAGGATGGGGGAGGGTGCACTTGTCCCTCCCTCTGCTTTTCCTCCACCAGCGCCCGGTTTTCCTCAAGTCTTACAAGGCAGCAGCGTGCCGCTGGACACACACACACACGCTACTTCCGGCCTCTTCCAGCCAAAGAGCGAACTGGGTGGCAGGGAAGTATACTGCTGCCCCGTAGGACTTGAGGAAAACTGGGTGCTGGCAGGGGAAAATGGAGGGAGGGGTATGTGCACTCTCCCCTGCCCTTAAAGTGCAACCCCCTGCTGTCTTTGCACTTAGAACCGCCTGGCTCTTGAACCTGTTTGGAGGCCCATAAAAGGGCCTCTGAACAGGTTTGTGCACATCCCTACTCTGGAACAGTTCCATTAAAACCCCATGCAGATGTTCTAGCTAGAATGAAGGTGGTGCCATCTCAGAAAGGGCCTTGATTCTCTGTCCAATGACAGAGTGCCCTTCTCATCTCTACAGTCACTCAACAACTGATAGCTGAAATGGGGAATTAACGGGATTGGATTCTCCATTGAACTTGCTTTTGCTGCAAAGAGCCCAGATAAATTTGCTGCTCTTAGGATCCAGCAATTTAGTACATCTTCCTGATCCCAACAAATGCCTAGCTTGCTTTTTTTCTTTTTTCAATGCTGTAGATACAATCAATAACAATTACGTCCCCATCTCCTATAGCTCTCAACCTTTACAGAGAGAATAATTTTCCATGACTCATTGCAGTATTGCCAACGGAAAATAGAGGTTGTTGTCTCTTCACAAGAATTGTTTATTTTGTAATTGGCAAAAAGAGATGTGGGGTTACTGCCCCTTCCCAGAAACCCTCAGTACTGCTTCTGAGGTCATGGTTTTTCTTAGGTTAGTATTTCCGTGTAGGAGACTGATAATGAATGCTTATTATGACGATCCTTAAAATAACTAAGAGATGTACAAAATGGACCAAACCACATGTAGACCCTCATGTGTGACAAATACATATGTACCTATTTTGCTGCATGTTTTTATTAATTTAATTTAATTTAATTTAATTTAACATATTTTTATACTGCCCAAAACTTATGCCTCTATATGATTAATTTAAAAAAACTAGCAGTGGGTTCCTGCAACGTACGTGTGTGTGTGTGTGAGAGAGAGAGAGAGTGTGAGAAAAAAGATTATATTTATTCATTATATGTAATCCGTACATGTGGGGTCCATGATGTTTCCTCCGTAGAAATGCAACTGCCTTCAAAATTTTGTATTGGTGCCTTCGTTCATTGCTGGAGTAATGATTACTACTACTATTTACATACCACTTTTCAACAAATGTTTGCAAAGCGGTTTATATAAAATAATAATAAATAAGATGGATTCCTGTCCCCAAAGACTCACAATCTAAAAAGAAACATAAGGTAGACATCAGTGACAGCCACTGGAGGGATGCTGTGCTGGGGATGGTTAGGGCTAGTTGCCCCTCCCCCCTGCTAAATATAAGAGAATCACCACTTTGAAAGGTACCTCTTTACTCAATTAGCCGGGGTCAGTCTGGAGTAGTTGTTGGTATATATTCTAATGAGCCCCTGGTGGTGCAGTGGTAAAACTGCCGCCCTGTAACCAGAAGGTTACAAGTTCGATCCTGACCAGGGGCTCAAGGTTGACTCAGCCTTCCATCCTTCCGAGGTCGGTAAAATGAGTACCCAGAATGTTGGGGGCAATATGCTAAATCATTGTAAACCGCTTAGAGAGCTCCGGCTATAAAGCGGTATATAAATGTAAGTGCTATTGCTATTGCTATTGCTAATAATCCTCCAATACAATGGCCCACATGATGCGCAAGGCAGCACCAGAATTCCCAGTTGGCAAGTGCTGCTGAGCACATGAAATCCAGCCCCGGAGATGCTGAGCAAGAGTGCTGCTACTCAAACTGGCATACCTACACTTGCGCAGTGAAACTTAGGTTGTTTCTAGTGTAAGTAGCGCTGCACAAGTACAAGCACATTGTGTTAAATAGTTGTACAACTGTGTTCTTGTGCAACACTGCCAGTGCTGGCTTCCACGTGCTCAGGAGTGCCAATCCATTGAGAACTCTGGCATTTGCCTTGTGCATCATGTGAGCCAATACTTTCTAAGGCTATTACTTTTGGCACTAGTCATGCCACAGCCGCTGCAGGCTGTTCACATCTGTTTTCATTACAACTTCCATGTGCTTTTAAACTTCCAGAGCATTGCCTGCTAGTGCAGACATCTGGCCTCACCTGGGAGAATAGTAATTTGTACAGATCTGTATGAGTAATAGGAGAGCTCTGTGGGAAGGTGGATGGCCTTAACCTGTCAAGGTAAAAACAATCAAATGCATCTATCTCTCTTCTGCCCCCCTGCCCCCCAGTATTAAGGAAATGGAAGCAAAACGCTTTGCAAAACTGAGTCCTGCACATAAATTTGAGCCTACACATAATGAGAGAAGCACAACATGCAGAAGAGAAACCATTTTGCACTCCCACTATAACAAAGCAAAGTGGGAGTTGTGTGTTTTCATAGGAAGATGCATATGCATATGAGCAACTCTCTCTCTTCTGTGTTACAGTGAAGGCATGTCATGGGAAGCAGATCTTGAGTTTCCCCACATTTACGAATTGTGTTGAGACTGAATTGGTAACTTCCCAAACAATACATATATAAGGTTTTAACATAAGAGATACTATTCCGCATAAGAGATTGGTAGCAGAGGCGTATCTAAGGAAAATAGCGCCTAGGGCAAGCACTGAAATTGTGCCCCCTGTCCAAACATCTGACGCCCATCTTTCAGATAACTTTACCATAATATCAGCTTTAAAAATGCAAGTCAAGCTCGTTAATCTTTTAATATTTCAAAAACTATTTAGCAGTGGACGTAGCCAGACCAAAAGATGCTGGACATGAATGCTGATTCTCTGTATATAGTGCCAAACTGAATATGTGTACAGTGATTTATATTATATTAAAGTAAAAAAATATTTTTAACTGTAGCCCCTTCGGGGGGGGGCTTCCTAAAGGCCGTGGGTGGTCTGCAAAGGTTCTCCCTCCCCCCTCTGGCCTCTAGGGCCTCGCAGGCACCATTTGAGCATGTGCGGTGGCAATTTTAAAAAATAATAATTTTTTTAAATGGCTCCTGAAAACAAAATGGCCAGCGTGCATGCTCAAATGGCCTCTGTGAGGTCTGGCATGGCCTAGGGCCTCACAGAGGCCATTTGAGCATGCACGGTGGCCATTTTGTTTTCAGCGGCCATTTTAAAAAATTAATTTTTGAAATGGCGCCCCCCTTCAAGTGGCGCCCAGGGCACGTGTCCTGCCTGCCCTACCCTAGATACGCCCCTGATTGGTAGAGTTGCCAGTTTGATCAGAAACAGGCTGACCAACTCGTGTGCTGTTAACATCAGCTTGCTGTGCAGAATCAGCAGTGAAGCTTTTCACTGCATTGAGATGAACTTCATGCTTCAGCTGTAGTTAAAGCACTGGTCTTCATTGTGAGGCTCACAGGACCCTAGTGGCGGCTCCTGACACGCCCCTCCTTTTCTCCGACACTGGGTGGAAGGGGAGGGGGAGAGGGCAAGTGAGCATGACGCGGCCGGTGAAACCTATTGTGCTGTTGGGGCAGGGGGCAGCAGAGTATAACTTCAACAAGCTCACCTGCCACTAGCACCACTGGCATCCAAGCATAATTGGCGGTGCTCTGACAGGGGTCCCATGGGGAGGCTGCCTTGCCCCCTTTGGCCTTCACACATTGGCAAAGATGCCACCTGAATCACAGCAAGTTCCCTGTGGGACCCTGCCTTGGGCTGCACTGGATGGGATTTTAAAAGTAACCCTAACTAAAATCTAGATTCTCTCTGGCTTGCACCTGCATGGAACTGACATTCTTTGGCATTCTCCATCAACAGCCTGGAAGAAGCTGTGGCAAGACATCCACTAAACTGGACCAAGACCTCTCAAGAACCACAAATTCTAATAATGCTTACTTGCTGTTAATAGATCCATTGAGACCTAGATTTGTAGCACCCTTGGAGATCCCAGTGACTGTCAAATTACTGCAGCTGATGACTACTAACTCATCATTGGGTTCCAGCGCAAGGCCTATGAGTCATGCTTTACTGTTTTAACAGCAGTAGCTACGGCTGTGTCTTCTGTGGTGTTTATGTGGCAGCCAGCCACCATTCCAATACCTGGGGGTACCTATTTCCACATGTCTTTCGTTTCTATTAAATCACTTTCCTTCTCTGCCTTTTTAACATGCCCTTGAATGTGTAATGATTTTCAGAAGTGTGTGTGTTTAGTTGTTATGCATTATACCTGCTTTCAGCAGCATATAATAATGCTAAAATGATATTTTAAGGTCACAGGATTTTGTTGCACTGGAACTAGACTTCTCTCTGCACCAGATAATGAAATGGGGTATTTCCATATTAAACCTCATCCTTACCCCTTCCAAGACCTTTTGTCATATCGGTTCCCAAACAGCACGTCTTTGGCCTCCACATAAGAGGCAGTCGCTTGCTTGCTTTTGAGGAGATGTCTGAATGAAATAGAATTCGGCTCAGAAATAATAGCATTAGTTGTGGCTGCCATCAAAGGCTTTTTGTTCCTTGTCCCGGCTGGATGATACTATAATAATCTCTGCTGCCTGCATGTATGAAGATTTCTCTTTTGGAGGACTGATCACACACTTGAGACAGAGAGGGAGGACACAGAGCAATATTTGTGAGAAAGCTCACCATGTGTAGCTAAAAGCCAGGCTGAGAAACAGAGGCTAAAGGAGCCATCTTGCTGCCACATACCTGCGGAGATATATACAGGAAGACCTTGAGGGTGGGAGAAAGGGCACAGCCATATCGATACTCTATCAACATATGGCAAATTTCTCAGGGTGGGCTCATCATCCTTCATAAAGAGAGGATGGATTAATGTCATCTCCACTCTTCATGTGTTGGAGCGATACAGTAGAGAAGGGACTTTCTCAAGGTATTGTCACATGTTGGCGTGAATTGGGTGGCAGTCACTGAGAATCTTGATTACACCAGGGTTCTTGTTCAATCCGGAGTCCTACTCTTTCTAAACCAATAACATAATTAATTTGTAATTAATTTGTAATTTAATTCACAAGCAACTCCTTTCTTTTCCAGAGTCCTACAATAGCTTTGTGAGCAGCAAGCCGCCACCTTCCTCCATGTCTGCAAACAAATACTAGAATATCTGCTATATTTTCAGACTGCCAACTGTTTTATAACATGCTCATTCTGACATTAGGAGGCCTTACAGCAGGATGCATTCTGTCATGCAGTCAGAGATCTGTTCCAGGTTTAGCAGGTACTCTCAGCAGTCTGACTGTTGGGATTGTAGGTTTCCCTGGAAGCATTTGTAACATGCTGGAGGCTTCTAGCCGCACATTCCTCTGGAAAGGTTGGAACCGTGGCTGGCAGCAGGGTAGTTGGAGATGAAAGAGAGTGTTCTGTTTCATTCTTAGGCTGTCGTTTTCTCTATAAAAAGCCTCTTCTGCTGAATTCCCAATATTCTACATTTACCCATTAATGCAGGCTGCCTAGAACCCTACAAGAGAGGCGAAAGATGGGGTGGTGCAAGGTTTGTGTGTTACCCAGGCTCTACTGCCCTTGCTAAGAAGCTGAAGACCAGTTAATGGCCATATCAGTTTGAGTACTTTTAAAGGAACTGTAATATAGTTCTTGACCCAATCCCAATCCACAAAGCACCGAAATGGGTCCAGTTCAGGCATGATGGGAGTGAAACTGTGGTTTCCTGCTACAAGAACAAGCCTATGTGAGTGGTAGACTTGCATGTTCCTCCCTTTTTGCACGAGAGGAGAAGAGGGAAGGTTTTGGGTTTATTTGAATGATAGATCCGTGTTACATATTAATTTGGGAAAACTATAGTAGTTAGAACAGAGGGGAAAGGGAACCCAGGAGCCTTCAGCTCACAGGGGTTCATTTTTGTAGCAGGAACCAATAGTTGCCCGTGACATCTGAACTGGAGCAGAGGGTGAAATCAAATAACTATTGCAATTCAATAGTTGCTGTTAAACATCTGGCATGATGGCTCTAACCATCTGGATATCCTGCCACCGTTACACTCAGATTACGTGGTAAACCAAAATGTACCACACGCCCGGATTTCTAAGTAGTTCTGGGATAATGTTTGGCTCACAACATGGATGTAGGTGTATGATTGGTTAGAGCCAGTTGTAAAGTGGCAATTGTGTGGATAGTGATTCTGCCCTGACCAAGGCTGTCAGCAGTGATGGTGGTGTGGTATCCTCCTGATCTTGAAGCTGCAGAGATGGTTTGTGCTTCTTCTCTTCACTCGTTGCAGCTGGTTGAGAATTAATTCTGCCAGACGAGGGCTTTGACAAGGAGTCATTTATCACAGGCTAAGGCTTTTGTTTCCCTCTTTGAGCACCCTAATTGCCTGTGTAATTTGTCTCTGTAGCATGAGGAGTGGATGGCACAACCTGATTGGGGCGGGCCTGAGTCATGTCCTGTTTGCCTCCTCAGTGCTAGGAGCCCCAGGAATGGCAGCTGCCATGTAGGCACTCACGTAGGTCTGAGAGAATCAGAGGACACCCACCCCCATGCCATCCTCTTCTCTCATGCACTTTCCACATGTGTTCTCCAGCAGTTTTCATGAATCTGATTCTCTCAGAATACTTTTAAGCACACATGCCAAATATTCTCCCTTTTGCTGTACCTTGACTTCAAAGAGCTCACGGCTCTTGTTCGTTCCCCTTAATGAGCCATTCTGCAGAGTTGGGTTCTCTTTGCTCTGAAGCACAGAGCAATATTTGGGGGAAGCCTGGGGTCTCTGACTGTACCTCTACATGCTTCCTTGATTCCTCTTGGTATGGCCCTGAAGTTCAGAGACAGCAATTCTAGAGACATTATGAAACAGAATAGGCAGCAAGTGTTTAGGTGAGAGAGTAAATAAAGTCTTGCAAAGTTTTATGATCCTATGTTTAGGATTACAACATGGGATGTCACACAAGCCTGTATATATTTACTCAGAACTAATCCTTACTGAGTTCAGTGAGACATGCTCCCAAATAAGTTTGATAAGTTTGCAGCCTCAGGGTAAAGAAAGACTTTTATTTTATTTTATTTTATTATTTATTCGATTTCTATACCGCCCTTCCAAAAAATGGCCCAGGGCAGTTTACACAGAGAAATAATAAATAAATAAGATGGATCCCTGTCTCCAAAGGGCTCACAGTCTAAAAAGAAACATAAAATAGACACCAGTAACAGTCAGTGGAAGTACTGTGCTGGGGTTGGATAGGGCCAGTTACTCTCCCTCTGCTAAATAAAAGAGAATCACCACGTTAAAAAGGTGCCTCTTTGCCAAGTTAGCAGGGGACTTGACAGCTAAAGTCACATTACCAGGCCATGTTGACATTATGAACCTGTTGGGACACCCCATGTGCCCCATTTTTTAGCAGCTTCAGCTAGCGCTGAGCTCCCAGCCTGGCCAGGAACATGTCTCCTTGCCTTTACAAGCAGGGAAATGTGCTCTGGCAGCTGCAGCACTGGCTTTAATTTACTATTTACTTGCAAATGGGGCCGCACAGCCCCATTTGCAGCTGTGACCATGGCACCTCTGACATCAGATGCAGGGGCATGGCTGGGGCACCAGTCATGGCCCCTGAGCACAGCGGCCTGGGTTCTTTGCACAATGGTGGTTCTGCCCCTGCACACCCCTGTAATTCATGGTTCCACACCATCATGTTGCCCTATGTAACAATGGTCTTGCCTTGTTCCATATGAGGAAGAAACTACTGTGAACACTTTTCACACTGACCAGTATAATCTGCCATTTGTTATACTTTGCTTGTTCTCTCATCTTATGAAAAAAGAGCTTCTTGAGGCAGAGTCTGTGTGGTCTTAGTAGTGCTCTAATCATATGCATATTCAGTCCTTGTTGTATCCAGAAGCAATTTTCTCCTCCTCTTTTTCTCTACCTGTGGGATGTCCCTGAGCTTCCTGCCCCAACTTACTGGGGCATGGTGGTTTTAATTAGTTGCTGTGTTTTACTTTGAGCAGGGTGGGAATGTTTCTGTTCAGCATTAATACAAGCTCTCATATGTTGGATGCTGTGATAGCTTTAGTGAACACCCAACCATTTAATGCAGCAGATAATCGATCCTGTCAAAGGGAGAACACATTGTGCACAGAAAGGCTAATAATAGAATTATTATTATTATTAGAATTAACATGAGTACTTTCCCATAGTGTATCTTCACCTTGGCCCCTGTATTGAATACCTGCCATTTCATGCTTCATTTGCTGTTTCTTGTTCTTCTTACAGGTTGAAGAGCAGGGGGTTGATGGGTGGTTTTCAAAAACACATGGGCTTGACCGAGCTGGAAGACCCCCCAGACCAAACATAACCCGACATGTCCTGCCATGGAATGAGCAGGTAAGCTGAACAAAGCATGTTCTCAAGAAAGAGAAAGAGCTTTAAAAGTAATCTTAGGGCTGTGAGGGTGGGTCATAGAGCGCATTACAGTAGTCAAGCCTGGAGGTTATCAGCATATGTACCACTATTTCAAGATCATTCACCTCTAGAAATGGATGTAGCTGACAAATTAGCTGAAGCTGTTAAAGGCGCTCCTGAGCACTGCCTCAAAAAAATAAAATTACTATTTTATTAATGCCTCAAAATAGACACACAAGGCAAAATAAAAGGTTAATAAAGTCAAACAAGTTAAAAGACCAGGCTTAAAACCACATTTAAAATTATATATTTTTTATAAGTTTCAAACTAAAAGTTATTGATAAAAAGCTAAAAACGGAGAACTATAAAAACTCAAGAATCTACCAGATATAAGCAGTAGATAAAGCATTTAAAAACCTCTTTACAAAAATGTGTTTTTAATAGGGGTTTTTTTTTAATTAAAAAAAACACTGATGGAGGGAACATGGAAAAGCTCTTCAGGGAAGGCTTTCCAAAGCCGAGGAGCCACAACCAAAAAGGCCCTGTATCTAGTATCTGTCAACTGGATCTCTGTTAGTGGTGGGGCCAAGAACAGGGCGCAGTGCCCCAACAAGTTCATTGTTGATCCCGGTGGTGCTTCAGCGCTAAACCCAGTACCAAAACCCGCAAACGTGCCCTTAACCTAGCTCCTGGGATTGTGTGTCAACAAGATCCCTGTGGGATTCTCAGAGGCCAGGACAACGAGACCCGGTCTCTGTTTACCTGCATTGCCAGGAGCAGCATGGATAGTCATCTCACCCCTGCTAATTGAGCAAAGAGGCACCTTTTTAAAGTGGTGATTCTCTTTATTTAGCAGGGGGAGAGCAACTGGCCCTATCCATCCCCAGCACAGCATCTTCCAGTGGCTGTTGCTGGTGTCTATCTTTGGGGACAGGGAGCCACTTTATTTATGTATTTATATCTATGTAAACCGCTTTGGGAACTTTGTTGAAAAGTAGTGTATAAATATTCATCATATTTGTATTGCTCTGCTCCAAGCAATGCTGGTCGTGTGTGTGACACGGGCCAGAGCAGTCATCTGGGGGAAATGAGTTGAACCCTGCCCTCCCCCCTGCCCCATGGTGGACAAGCCCTACAAGGATGCTTAAAGTATAGGATATCATGTTTGGGGTCATGACTTGGAAACCAGAGAGAGAGAGAGAGAGAGAGAGAGTGTGTGTGTGTGTGTGTGTTTGTGTGTGTGTGTGTGTGTGTGTAGAAGAAGAATGATACTTTGTGGAGAGGAGATGCATGTTATTAGGTTTGGTGGGCAACAGAGGCGGGGGGAACTCTTCAGATGCTTTTGGGTGATCTGTACGTCTACTTTCATTGAACTTGCTACATCTTCAAGCAGTTCCTCTCTTGAAGACAGTCTCTTGCATTTGAACCCTTCTTGAACAACTCAGCAACACCACACGATCTCATAGTACACTGATGCAATTCATAGATATCGATGTAAAGAATTTAAAGGCATTCAAACTTGGAGGCCAAAGAGCATTTAATGCATTCTGCTCAGTCCCCTGGCCGATTTCTCATGGGAAAGAGTATTCTTTTTCTAGGCTCAGGCTGAAGCCTGGCATTGCAGCCCAGAGAGCAAGACACCTGTGCCCAGACATCTGCCTGCTTAACAAACTCATGCATTATTCAGTCAGCATTTTGGCTGCCCCCCATAACTTGCAAGGGGAAGCTCCTGGAGCACTCGAGCTGTGGCAGAGAAGCAGTTGTGTTCAGAATGCATTCAGAGAGGCGCTGAGTGATGCTCAAGGGAGAAGGATGCATTTTGATGACCAAAACAGACCTGGGAGTTGCATCTCAAATGAGCAAATCCTACAGATCAGTAAGCACCATCAGCAGCCAGGCAAAAGTCGTCTGGGACAGACTGTGGTGCATAATGGGCCTTGCTCATTGACTTGTCAGGTGCTTAGGTCTTTTTATCTGTGAGGTTTCACGGGAGGCTGGTCAGCATCCTGCAGTAGCTTTTTGGAAAGTAACAACCCCGGTATACGTGACAACTATTGAAGAGTCAGTCCTGAAGTATTCAGCCCATGTTACTTGAGAGGATTGTTCCTTGGTAGCTGTTTGAGGATGTATTTTATGGCAGATGGGTGCAGTCCATACTGATGAAGCCTCAAGGTGGCTTTGTGGTTTGCCCCAGTATAAAGGGAAAAGTTTTTCTCACCTTGATTGAAGTTTCCCAGAACCATCTGCTGTTCCCAGACCTTTGGCTCCTATAGATTAGTGAGGCACCATTGATTTAACTGAAGCAACACATCAGCACCAGCTGACAAGCCAGCCCTCCATTCTTAGTGTCACAATAATCCCCAGGGAATCGCAGCTGAGATGTGCCAGGTTGGTCATCCACAGACTGGAATCCAGGAAACAGGCCATTAATCTCTGTTTGGATGGGGCCTGTATTGTGATTACAAAAGGAAAGAAGAAGATTAAGAGAGTATTGTGATTAGGAGAGGAAGGAGGGCTTCTCCGCATCTTAGAAGGATAGAAATTCAAGGCTCACACATCTTATCCTCTTAATGAGAGATTGTTTACTGAACCCACCATGTGGCTTCTGGTTCTGACAGAATTCTGTAGTGGTTCTGAGGGGCCAGAATTTTTGCAATCAAATGCTGGCAACCATAGTGAGGGGGAACGTGTGTGGTGGCAGCAGAAGCAGCTCTTTCATGAGCATGTGCCAGATTGGAAAAGACTCTCCAACTACAGCCGAACTCTGACTGAGCTAAGAATACTGAACTCAGAATACCTAATAAATACTTCTCTCATATGACCCTGCACTTCCACTGCAATCATACAGAGAGGCATTGCTTCATATCCCTTTGATTTAGAGGCAAAACTGATTGCCATAAGAAGCAAGGCCTCACAAAAAAGGGTCAATGAATCTGTCCACTAAGATTTTTCGGAAACCGGTCAAGACTCTTCTGTACTGTCAGTAATTTGGGAATAGTGGCTTTTAGACTGTTCTAAAGTAATTTGTATGATGCTATTGTTATCTGTGAAATGTTGGATAATGGTTTTGTTAAGAGGCAAAGCAAATGAGTTGTCCATGTACCTCTCAAACCCACTTGGTCTGGAACCTGCAAGCTTTTGATCTGATAGAAGTTTGGCATCCAAGATGTAAACCTTTTCATTAAAAAATTGTTATGGCCGGATTCAGATGTAACAGTTAACCTCAGTTAAACCTGGCCGAGGTCATAACTCCATCATGTCTGAATGTGCAAAACTGTGGTTATGGCCCGAAAGCTAACTCCGGTTTGTCTTGCCAAACTCCAGTTGAAACCTTTGGTTATCTCTAAGGTTCTCAGCCGACAGCTGAGATTTTGCTGCTGAGGCATTATATCCAACAGTGCAGTTTTGCACTGGTTTCCAAACCCCAATCATAGAGGTGGCGGCACAGACACACCCAGAGACTCAGCTGTGCCATTTCAGCACTTCTCGCTGGAAGACTCTTTGAAGATTAGCCACACCCCTCCTGTCAGCTATGCAGCTATGGAGTTGCCAGGATATAGGGATGCCATCATGCCCCATCCTAGACTGGCCAGCCTGTTTTGGTCTATGACTGTAAATAATCATGATGATGATGACTGGCCAGCCTGTCAATAGGAGTGTGCACGGTTCAGTCCGGCAACATTCCATAGAACGCCGGACCGGTCCGGCACAGGGGGGGCCTGTCGCTTTAAGCGGGGGGGTGGTAGTACTCCCCCCCCCCCGCCGCTCTTCCCCCTCCGGCGCTGTTCCCATCAAGGAATCTTCTTGGGGCGGCAGAGTTCCTCTCTGCCGCCCCTGCCTGCCCCCGTCGTTGTCTCAAAATACCTCCAATGCTGCTCCCGTCGTTGCGAAAGCCCACAGACGAGCGCTGCGCCCTGCGCGCCGCGCCCCGTCTCTGACGCTGCCGCGCGCCGTGACGTATGCAGCGCCACATATGTCATGGCACGCGCGCGGCAGCGTCAGAGACGGGTGCGCGGTGCGCAGGGCGCATGCGCGCCGCTAGCGCTCGTCTGTGGGCTTTCGCAACGACGGGAGCAGCATTGGAGGTATTTTGAGACAACGACGGGGGCAGGCAGGGGCGGCAGAGAGGAATTCTGCCGCCCCAAGAAGATTCCTTGATGGGAACAGCGCCGGAGGGAGAAGAGCGGCGGGGGGGGTTAAGTACTACCCCCCCCCCGCTTAAAGCGACAGGCCCCCCCGTGCCGGTCCGGGGGGCCTCCGAACCTTGCACACCCCTACCTGTCAAGCCATGCAGTCGCTTGGGGGCAGCCCCGATTCCCGTTCTGTCCCATGCTCCCCACACCTGGCAAGCAGGTGGGAAAGGGGACAGGATGACAGGATGGGCACTAAGTGCTTTGCTCCCCGAGAAGGGAGCAGCAGTCGTGTATGCTCACAAGAACAAACACTCCAAGTGGCTACATGAGCAGGGCACCTCGTCACAGCACCAGGAGGGAAGCAAATGTCAATGGGGGGCGGGATCCCCAGGGTCAGTTATAAAAGCCAGAGCAGCAAAGTTCTACTTTTTGCAAATATAGGTTGGGGAAGGGGTGGCCAGCTGCTTCCCCGGCAATGTTTTCGCTAATATTTTTCGTCTGTGTGCAGAATGAGTTTTGTTCTGGGTGGCAGTATCAAGGCAGTGTGCATGCGCATGCATTCAGAGTTGGGCATTCCTGATTCAACCTCAGCGGGATCTAAAATTAACTAAGTGGACATAAAAAAACTTGTGAGTGTGCACACCAGAGGTAGCACTGTTCCCCCAGGTGAGGAGATTTGGCCCCTAAGTCTTGCTCATGAGATGATTGGGCATCATCTTGCATGAGGTCCAATTAGGCGAGTGCTGCCACAGTCCCGGAGACTGCCACTAAGCTGCTGTCTCCAGCTAAGGAGTAAATATTGGGGGGGAGTGTTCCTGTTTGCCTTTGAGGGGCTGCCACAAGCAGGGATTCAGGAGCAGCAAAGTTCTATTTTCCCCCACATATAGTTTGAGGAAGTGAGGTCCATCCTCTTTTCCCAACAACACCTCGCTCATGAGAGTGTCAGGCTATGGGGGCTCTGATGTGCAGGTTTCTGTGTGCAGGTGAGCCACAAGGAGGGCTATCTCAGAGACTGCTTTCCTTGCCTTGGGGACTGTGGGCAAGCTGCTGAGAAGTTGTGCCCCCTGCCAGCCCACCTGCCCATGTGTACATGTGCACTCCTGCCAGCACCCGGAATGGCCACCCCGCAGTCCCGTGGTGGCCAAGGAACGGGGGTGTTCCTCCTCCGGGAATCCCCGTGGTGGGATATCTGCATACAGCACGATGATGGACCAGGACCCAGGAATTCTGAATGGCTTTAAAGGTCTGTCCCAGTCTCAAACCCTCCCTCCCCTCCATGCACACGCCCAGGCAAGGACAAAAGGCGCATGTAGATGGCATTTGGGTGCACGAAACTCTGCACAGGGGAGTGTGTTCTATTTTTTACAAAGAAAGGGTGGGATGTGGGGCCCAACCACTGCCCTAGGGTGGGCAGTTTACAATCCTGGCTTACTCATGAGCAGGATGGGACAAGAATCACTCCAGTTTTGGGAGTGATACTTCCTCTATGATGAGGATGGCTACCAAAGCCCATGCGGACTACACCCGCTCACGAGAATGTCAGGACATGGGTGCTTTAAGCAGAGCTGTGCTGTGTGTTGGGAAGCAGTAGGCAGGGGTACCCCTGAGCACTGCTTCCCTGATCCTGGATACAGAGGCCAAGCTGCCATGGAAACATTCCCCCTGCCTGATGATCCGCACCTGGGCACAGGTGCACCCTCACCTGTGGTCCCTGCAGTTGACCCTTCTGCTCCAGGGCTGGAGGAGAGGAGGAGAATGCCCTCTCCCACGATTCCCCATGTCCGCTTATCTGCATATGGTACACAGAAAGAGCAGACCCAGGATTTTAAAATTTGTGCAGATGCATGGTCCCGTGGTGGCACTCCATGGTTGCGCACAGAGCCAGGCTATGGCACATGGGGTGTCAGGATCTCCTCTGGTGCACGTGCAAAGCTTCAGAGGGGTTCGGGGAGAGGGAAGTAGTGAAGAATCATTTCTATTTTTTAACAAAGAGAGTTGGGGGGGGCACTAAAGCAGGCCCTTTGGATTCCCTGGCAGCTAAGAGGGTTGGCTATACTTGTGAGCTCATAGTATGCGGGTGAGTATTTTCTCTTCTACTGGCAAGACCAGTCTACATCCCCAGTAGACTGGCCCTCTCATGAGATTGCCATCAAGCTGTCAGACAGAAAGAATTCGAATGGGTCTGGATGGGCTTCTTTGCCAGGGTTATCCCTTGTGACATTTCCCCAGGTTATGGTGGGACAGACCCCAAGCATCCTTTGTCCTCCCCCATCTACATATCCCATTCTAGTAAATGTGGATGTTCTGCTCCCCTCCCGCAATGAAAGCGGAATTCCAAACTCTGCCCCCAGGCACCCAAACCACTGGGGAATTTGTGCCGTGCTGGCAGTGCCATGGCTTGTAGAAGAAGCACTGGCATTGCATGGCATTTAAAGGGTTTTAAATGCTCTTTCCCTGCCGAGGGCCGGTGGAGCACTCCAAAAATGCACAATCGCACTCGGCACGCCCCTTGTAGATCATGGCCAATTGTGGCTGAACCGCTGACGCAGTGATGCTTTGCCCACAGTTGGGCTGTGGAGCTGGCTGGAATTGGCATCAGAAGCTGAGCAGCAGGGAGGGGCCAACCTCTCCCGCAACTGGAGTTTGGCTGACACTGTTTGGTGAAGAATTGGAACCCAGCCACAATTAACTGCAGTTAGCTGTTACGTCTGAATGTAGCCTTTATTTCTGTAACTCCATTACACTTCTGTGTTTTGTATCGCCCTGCTGAAAGAGTGGTCAATAGTAATAATGAAAGAATAAGTGTATTGAATGTATAAAGTCAATTAATTAGGTGATTATGTTTAACCAGTAGAATAAGCCTCAAGAGGGCTGGGGGGAAAATGAGCAAGAGTTTAAGAAATAATGAGAGAAAAGCGAAGGCAGGGAAAATGCAGCCTGCCAGAACTGGGGCATATCTTCACTACAAACCTAAACCAATTAAACTGCCACAGTTCCCCACAAGGAACCCTGGGAATTAGAAATCCATGCAGACACTAGGGTTCTCTAAAAAAGAACACTCTGCATCCTAACAAAACTGCCATTCCTAAGGATCTTAGAGAAAGCCATAAGAATTAGACGGGTTAAACGTTTGTAGTAAAACTGTTTCTGGTTTGATATGGCCATGTTTAAGAGAGCACCTTCTACTTCAGGACCCTTATTAAGGGTCTACTTCAGAACACTTAAACGCTTATTAAGATCTTCTGGAGAGGTTGGCCTCTCATTGCCTCCAGCTTGTCTGGAATAGCAACTCAGGGTCAGGCCTTTTCTATGGCTGCCTCAAGGTTCTGCAGTGAGCTTCCTGTTGCTGTAAGAGCTTCATCATCCCTAGCTGTCTTTAGAGGAGCTCTTACTTTTGGTCAGTTATTAAGTGGGTTTACTGTTGCTAGTGTTCTAAATTATTTTAAATAACCATAACTTGTTATTTTAAACTAATTTTAATCTTGTGTTTAATGTTTTGGTCTTAACTGTGGTTTTTATTTTTTTTTTAATGTAAACCACCATGAAACGTCAATTTTGGCAATCTAACAGTGTAATAAATAAAGTTGGGCACACTTTTTCAAATGGGATGATATTGTTGGTAGAGTCGGTTTTGGAAAAGGGCATTGTTCACAAAATGTTTTGTGTTTTTCTTTTAATTTAATAATAAACCTTGTTAGTGAAATGCGCTACTCTTCCTTTTGGGACTGCATTAGTCACACGCCTCCGGAGGCCTGGGAATGCTCAGCCCCTTATAGGGCGGGTTTTGCCATTTTACTCCCCCCACCCCATAATCTTATATGGAGAGAGTGGTTTGTCCCACATTAAAATAAAGCGGATGGTGGCAGCCTACTGTGAATCCCTTAAAGTCAAGGATCCACCCCTGTGAACTCCTCACTCCTCCTCTGGCAATGGTAGGAGCTACGACAGTACAAAATCCACAGTATGCCTCCTCAACAATATTAATATAAACAGGTGTTTCCAATAAAAACACAAGAATCCTTTTCTTTACATGCTAACTTCAGCAAGACTGGCATATGCAAAAATTTTCAAGGCGGCAACCAAACCCAAGTAAAAAGAATGGCTCAGAACTGCTTGGGAACGTTTTCATCTAGTCAAATTAACAGCTTATTTGGATTCTTTTGCATAGTACCTACCTTTCACTGCTCGAAAGCTGGAGATTTGGAGAAAATCACTGAACATCCCAAATTTCCTTGCTATTAATATAAACTATGAATATCTGAATCTATTATGAAGGGATTTTCTTTTTAATTATGTCTTTTGTTAGTGGTGGTGTTAACCCTTCTTTTACTTTGTATTTTGTGATATCTGTTTTGTTCCTATATACATATTACATTTAAAAAACAAAACACTGGAGAGGGCGAGGCACTTGTGGGGAAGAACTCAATGAGCACTCAGTATCTTGAGCTTACAGTATATGAATTATGGTGAATAATTAACATTTCTTGAGGTGGATGGAGAATGTAATAAGAGGTTGTACTTGAACAAAAATGTTCTTCACTGTGGGATTTGATCATCTTGCCCATTAGCCTTGTTCATGCATTGTGAAAATGGGCACACTGTACCCAGGTACAGGACACTGGCTAGCCACACTCCCAGGGCCAGTGTGTGTTCCATAACTGCACCCCACCCCACACCAGCACATGCTTTCACTGGCTATTGTGTTTATCTGCAGAGGCAAACCCTGTAGGTGGGGAAAGTTGATCTTGTTGATTGTGAAAGCTGAGCATCAAGTGGTCTGACAATGAACCCTGTACCTGGGGAGAATGGTCATGGAGTTTATTGGCACTGGGGGTATTGCTAATTGGCATCCTCTTATGTGCCCTGTACCCAAATATGGTATACCTATTTTCAAAACATAGAAACAGGGCTTTACAGGTGGCCCTCATTATCCACGGAGGTTCCGTTCTTGGCTACAACTGCAGATAACAAAACAGTGGATAATGAGATCTTGAGTCAAGGGGAATGGAGGGTGGGATTAGGCTCTGGGTCAAAAAAGGGTAAAAAAAGTGGGGAGGAGGCAGAAATAAGTGAAATAATGTACTGCGCCATGCTTTCCAGGTTTCCTTCTGTCCAGCAATGCCCCCCAAACCCCCAATTCTGCTGATTTCCCACAATAAATCATGGGGATTTGTTTTGTTTTGTTACAAAAGAGCCCCAAAATGGCTCAGTTCAACCAAATGGTGGCTGGAAATGACCGCAGAGGTCATTTCCAGACATCCAGGAACCACGGATAGGCGAATTTTCACTATTTTTCAATGGTCCTGTGCCTGGACTTATATCTTCAACTTTTGGGGAAATTGATTTATTTCCCTTCTGGTCTAGCTCCCCTAATTTTTAAGGATGAACATCTCTCTGATTGGATACATCTAATTACTGAAAAGTTAAAATCATATGGGCTGTCAATGGAATATCTTCTTCCTCTGGGCTATGATAACACTATGGTAATCCTTAAGAAGCGTATACATGGAACGTTGGGCACCAAGCCAGGCACCAAGCCTCGCAAGTCTTGGAGCCACCAAGCCCTCACGAAACCAGCTAAATACCTGTAAGACCTGATATATCCAGCACACAGAAGAGCCCTGGCATTGGCTCGGCTGGATGCGCAGCCCTCTGCAGTACTAGAGAGCAGGTATAGGAGAGTTCCCTCTTTGGAGAGACTGTGCCCTTGTGGAAATGGGAATATTGAGATGGTTGACCATGTGCTTCTGTATTGTTCTTTCTATCGTGAGCTGAAAGGATGTTCTTAGATACCCTGACAATTCAGATGAATTTTGTTTTATATAAACTTATTTCTTTCTGATAAACACACTTATGTCTCGCACGCAGTAGCCAAATTCTGTATGGCTGCATGGTGTCATGGTGTGTTAGAAATGGTCGATTTTAATCATTCCTCCTTTTTCTTTTTAATTTTGTTTTATCCTATACTTTTTAATCTCAATCTTCTATGTAACTGATTCTACATGTGTATATGCATGTATGTGCTTATGTTGATATCTACCCTCAGAGTAGATTTATTTGATCTGGATTGTGTATTTGATCAAAGATCACAATGAACTGAACTATTTTTTAATCCACAAATAACGAGGTCCATTGCCTCACCGCACATACGCAAACCCGCGAGTGCCGGGACTACGGATAACAAGGGCCACCTGTAGTTATAATGGATTCTGTCTGTTGATATGTGCTGCTGCTGCGATTTTGGTTTTGTTGTTTTTATATTGTTTTCAGCTGAGTATTGTTAGGCACATTGCAGGGTTTTGTAAAGAAAGATGGGGTATAAATACTTCCTCCCTGCAGAAGACATGTAACATGACATGCCTACATCTGTAGACACACTTGTACACACCCTCACTGGGGAGTCTCAGTCCAGTCAAGGTTGCAAGGCATGTGAACACAGATGTTTAGAGATGCAGACATGTCATCCACACCACTTTTTTTGCTGTGGAAAACCCTGCTGCACCTGCAGCAATTGTGTCTCTGCCAAGTAAAGTGTAGAGTAACACTGCATTTCTTCTCATGGGGTGCAATAGGTCCCATCCCCTCTAGTGGAGGATGAGCATTGTCATCCTGACACTGATAGCAAAAGGGGGTGTTGCATTGCTGTAGCAGTATTTAAGGGCTTCCAAACTGGCCCAGAGTGTTTACATGTAGCTTAAATGATGCCATTTTTGTTCTGCAGTACAAAGGGAAAGCTAACTTGCATGTATTTGAAGACTGGTGTGGTGGAGCTGTAGGACATCTAAGGAAGAATCTGCATTTCCCTCTTTATCCTCATGTGAGTATCAGCTGTTCTGCAAGATGAAGATGCCAGCTCCTGTATAATTTCAGCAGGGCAAAGGTCTTCCATGAGTTTCTCTATGTGGTAAATAATCTTAGCCACTGCTGGAGTGAATTTCCAACCTGCTGGTGCATATGGCTTGATCTAAATGCTTGTGAAATCCACAGTGGCTCTCCTTCCACTGGTTCCAGCAGACCTGTGTCAGGCTATGTTATTCCATGATTATTCTATGTAACTCCTACTGGATTTAGGGCAGACTGAATCTGAAAGTTCTCACCCAATCAAAAACTGATATGGGAACTTATTCCCATGCAGGATGCCAGCAGTGTGAGGGAACTACCCACGTGACTTCAGTGCCTTCTCTGATTACTGGTCTGTCAAAGGCTCATGCTTTACATTAAGGTCATTCACAAGACCTTTTTTGCTAGGCAGGGAGGGCTGGCAGGGGGAGGGCAGGAGCACTCATTCACTCATTCAATTTCTATCCTACTCCTACTCCCCCCACCCTCCGACAGTCTTCTTTGCTTTGTGGGCTGCATGGCTCACGGCAGTGCAGAATGCTGGAGGCCAGGAAAATGCAGCCTAGCCTCCAGATATCCCTAAATGCACTGCACAAGGAGCATGGTGAATGGACGGATTCCCCCTCAGGAGGGCGCTTCAGACTGGTGGACCTTCCAGGGGACCTCACATGTCCAGGGACCTGGGTAGAAGGGCACTCTTGCGCCCTTTTACCCAGGTAAAAGCCCAAGTAAAAACCCTGAGCTCCCTGCTGAGGCAGCGCCAGGACTGGCCACAATCCCAGTGCTTCACACGAGCAGCCAAGGTAGGGCTGCTTATATGAACAGCTTCCTTGAACTTCTGAATGAATACCCCAATGAGACATTGAGCACTGAGTGGGAGGAGAAATGTGAGGATGAGACTTCGCAAAGATAGATTGCTCTCCATTTTTGCAGTGTGCAAACAGATGCCCAAGATATTTGGGTCGTGTTTATCCAAGGTCTGTGCTGTGGAGTGTTACACACAAACATTCTTCCTTTCTCTTCTGGTTTTCAGACCCGCACAGCAGTGAAGAAGTTGGCTGTGTCACCCAAGTGGAAGAATTATGGGCTCCGTGTATTTGGGTATATTCACCCCTTCAAAGATGGTGAGTAGAATTACTAGCCCCTAACTCTGTGGGCAGGGAATGTGCTTCAAAGAGCGGGCTTGATTGGTAGAGTATACCTCTCTAGTAGGGATAGCTTTGTCATTCCACAAAATCCTATATGGTTACCCCTCTCCCAAATCTTTTGTTGTGGCAGTTGCTGGTGAGCAGCTGGAGAATTAGCCAGTTTCTTCCAGAAGGACTATATATTGCTCCTTATTGCCCCCCTCTGGTCAAGAGGCATACATGCATTCAGAAAGCCTCCCAACTGACTGACCTTGTCTATAGTGATTATATGAAAAAACACCACCTCTTTCCCTTCTTCTTCCAAATCAAGTGCCACTCCATCCAAAGCATTGCAGACTTGACACAGTCACTTGCAAACATACATCCAACCCGCTCATGCTCAGTCCTCTAGCACAGAGGAAACAGAGGAGCCAGTGTATTGTAGTGGTTAGAGTGTCAGTCTAGTCTCAAGGAGACCCAGATTCAAGCCTCCACTCAACTATGAAGTTCATTGGGTGACTCTGTCATGCTCTCTCAACCTAACCTACCTCACAGGGTTTTTGTGAGGATAAATGAGGGGGAACCTTTATGCTGCCCTGAGCTCCTTGGAGAAAGGGCAGGATAAAAATGAAACTGATAACAATAACATTTCCTCTCATTCAGGCTTTTTGCTCTTCCGTGCTACTCCAATCTATAGCTAAATTTTATTCTTTACCTTGCAGGAGACTTCCAGTTTTCTGTAGCTTCAGATGATAACTCTGAGTTTTGGCTCAGCTCTGATGAGACTCCAGCCAATGCACATCTGGTGGCATTTGTGGGCAAGGTGGGGATTGTTTTTCACTGAGCTTGTAACATTTTAAATAACACAGCATACCCATAGACTCATGGTAATGGCTTTGTAGCTTCTCTCCATGATTAGATGGGCTTCATGTTGCCCTCTTACCAGGGAATGCCATCTGGCATCATCTCCCTGGTTTCTTGCTGAGATAGTTAAATGTAAATGGAACCAGTAGTGTTGCCACTGGGAGCTGTCTAACCCATGAGCTAACTCAGCTGTGATTCTTACATCTGGAGGTTGCATAATTAAAACCTGGCTCTATTACACAAAATACAAATATGCGTCTCTGTGTGTGTCTGTGCTGAATGCTGTCATGATGGGGTGGCAATTTTTTTTAATGCTAAGCCCCCTTTTCTGCACCTACAGCTCATGGCCTGAACCTAAACTCGGTCTGTGCCTAAACCTTGATTTGGCACTTAGCTTAAGTTTCTTGTCTATGCGTAGATGTAGCTGATGTTTCTCCAGTTCGTTCTGAATGACAGGTAAAACTCTTTCCATGGTAGGTGCAGAGGCTTCCTGTAACAGTCACATTAAAGAATAAAGAAGTTATGGAACGGGGGAGTCCTCTCCATATAAGGGAGGAAATTGTTTTTTTGAAGTGTAATGGCTGGCACAATGGTTTGGATTTAAAACATTAAGTCCGGCTCATACCGTGAAAGCTTTGCTGCATTGGGGAGAAACAGGCTAAGAAGCACAGCTGGGAACTAATGAAAATAGTATCAGGTATCAGCAGTTTTTCAAAACTCTGTTTAAGTCTTCCCTCTGGTGGGATGCCTTAAACATGCTTGAACGCTGCCCAGAAAGTGTTCTTTCACCCATGTTCCCAACCATCCCCTCTGGTTTTACTCCAGGGCTAGGAGTTTTCCAAGCCCAGGAAGAGCGCATTCCTGAGCCATATACAGACATAGGAATAGAGCTCATGGATACAAAGAGAATGGATGCAGAATCTCAGGCTGTTTTGATTTCTGAGTCCTTGGTGCTATTTTGCCATTCAGCAAAATTGATTTCTCTAACAGGGACAGCAAAGTGTGATAGTGGCCTCAGGGTATAAATTGCTCATTGTTGCTGTTGCACTTGTATTTAGTGCTAACAGCAAGCTTTAGGGGATGGGAAATCAGCAAAGAGTGCAGATTACAAGGCTGGAATCTTATAACAACTGTGTCTAGGTTGATGGAGGTTGCATATATTATATGTCCCCGGTATGTATGCAAGTAACAACTCTTGACAATTTGCACAGAAGTTGGAATCTGTTTTCACCTGTAATTAAAGCACACTTCTAGTCCTTACGGTCTGTATATTTTGAGGGAAGTCTCAAAATACACAGAAAATGTTTGCTTAAAATTCAGAAGATGGGAGAAAGCTGGTTAGGGCATATAGTGGGTCAGAGTAGGGCTTCTGTGCTTTACATCCAATCCTGCCATATTCTGTGCCTTCCACTCAAACAATGGCTGGAGACAGACCATTCTTTTTAAGAGAGCTGAAGATAGTATGAGAGAAGCATCATTTCCAGTGGTGCCCACACTAATTTCTTTTGTCCCTTTGTTACTTCTAGTAAAACAGATTATGTAGGTTTCTATCTATGAACAGAGATGGTAGTAGTGAGATGAGTGTATGCACCATGAGAAACAATCAGTCCATGACATTGTTCAGCTTTCTGGAAGGGGGTGGGTTATTGTTTGTCTCCAGCAACTGTTCCTATATCCTTAAATAGATCAGAATGGCCTTGCCATCCACTTAATGGTCCACCTTGTCCAGCACTCTTTTTTTCAGACATGACTAATCAAATAAGAGAGCCAGCGTGGTGTAGTGGTTAGAATGCTGGACTAGGACCAGGGAGACCCGAGTTCAAATCCCCATTCAGCCATGATACTAGCTGGGTGACTCTGGGCCAGTCACGTATCTCTCAGCCTAACCTACTTCATAGGGTTGTTGTGAGGAAAAACTTAAGTATGTAGTACACCGCTCTGGGCTCCTTGGAGGAAGAGCAGGATATAAAATGTAATAAATAAAAAATAAAAATGTCTCTGGGAAGATCACATAAGAGAGCCAGCCTTAAGGATGTGGATTTTTTTTAGAAAGGTTTAAATTGAAAAAAGTTCCCTGCAGTTTTGTTTCTATTTTGCATAATATTTGCATACATTTTTACCTGTCAAAATTTTACTTTCCAAATTTTCCTGACTCTCGAAACGGATTTTGATCGGCATGTTGTTTGCAGTGATGTGGAATGGGAAAAGTTTCCATGAAAAAAATTGGTAATGGAAAATTTTTCACCTCACCTCATTGCCATCCCCTATAGTTTGTACAATGGTATCACTGGTAACCATAGCTATATTACTCTGAACTAGAGATGAGTAACCTTCCTCAAAGTCACTTTGGATACACTTGGAAGTGAGCTAAGTTGTTTTTAAAACACTTGGGAATAACTTGGCTCCATATCCAAGCCAATCCATGGTTCAGAAGGAGCTTCCTGGCAAAGCAAGGGGGAAATGATTCTTTTTTGCTAAAAGGCTTGTTCAAAAGGAGTAAGCCCTGGAAGACAACCCTCACAAGGAGCTTTAACAGTCAGATGGTCACCTTTCCAAGGGTTGCCTTTCCCTTTTCTCCAGAGTGCACCCCTTCAAAGAAGGGTCAGGGTGAAACAGCAGAGGCTATTTCATCACTTCTCCGCACCCCACACCCCATTTTCTGGGCTGCAATCCTTTCACACCTGCCTCAGAGCTAAGTAGTGAAGAAGACAGTCTCCATCCAGTTGCTTAGCTCCAAGACTTCTTTAAATGGGTGCCCACTGGTAAACATGGGGAGGCGGGGGAAAGACACCCCACATTGGGGAGCATCAGGTTCAGAGGGTCCTTGAGTGTCCCCTGTGGGGAATTGTCTTTTCTCCTCTGCTTTTGAGCTTGGCTCAGGAGAATTTTACTGTCATCTCTACCTGAACACTGAAATTTGATCCCTCAAATTTTAAGACTGAGCCAAAAGCCACAGATGGATCAAGCTCTTGCCACGTCGACTCAGGTTTCCCCTGTTTTCACCTTTCTTTTTTCTGTAAACAAAATTAAATCTTCCTTTATGGCCACATTTTCAACTTGCACAGTAAAGAAATTCAGTGCTGCAGGTCCCAGTACAGCTGTAGCTCAGTATTTTGTGCATTTGTAATGAAAGCATAAAGACCAGTGCTAAATCTTGTGCATCTACAATAGAAAAGAGTTACAGCCTCTGCAGGGGTGTAGAAACACCGTTTAACCCATTCATTACAGAGTTGTCTAGTTACAGAGACCCTACTGTGGCACAAAGCACATCTTTCTTATATTAAATAAATAAATAAATAAATAAATAAATAAATAACTTGGAGGAGACCATTCATAAGGATTTCTTGTTTGATCTAGCAGTTCAGTTCTTGTGAAGCTGATATTAACTGCAAATAAGATTGCTAGGAAACCTGGAGTGATAAAACACGGTTTTTAATATTAGAAATAAAACAGATGAGATCAGAAACAAATGAGAAGGTGGGAAATAATCAGTCATCCAAAAACCTTCAGTTTAAGGTGAGAGTTCAGATGCTTTCAATTTTCACTTGTGCTCCAAAAAGCATGGAAATAGCAAGTTAAGGTGCCCATCTTCACTTCTGCCCCATATAAGCCAGGCCTGCACTACATACAGCCTGTGGGCCGCATGCAGCCCACAGTGCCTTCTTTCCTGGCCCGCCACTCCCCAGCCCTCCACAGAGCTTGTTCCCCCCCACCCCACCTGCTCAGCTACGTCTGCCTTAACTGGCCAAGCCCTCCACGGAGATTGCTTCCCCTACCCCACCTGCCTGCTGCCTTTCTCTTCACCGTCCGAGCCCTCCATGGGGCTCATGTCCGTCCCCCCCCGCTCTCCTCTCTGGCAGCTCTAGCTGCCTTTATTGCCCCAGCCGAGGAAGCTTCAACCTTTGCTCCGAGCCCCTCGGCTGCTACCAGGGCAGGAGCTTCCTGACAATGAGGGTGCATTCAGAGCACGCGTGCGCCCTCATTGCCTCGGAGCACGCGTCCGCCCTCGTTGCCAGGAAGCTCCTGCCTTGGCAGCAGCCAAGGTGCTTGGAGCGAAGGTTGAAGCTTCCTTGGCTTGGGCAATAAAGGCACCTAGAGCTGCCAGAGAGGAAAGCGGGCAGCAGGGAGCGAGCCCCATGGAGGGCTCGGCCGGTGAGGAGAAAGGCAGCAGCAGGCAGGCGGTGGGGGGGGGAAGCGAGCTCCATGGAGGGCTCGGCCGGTAAACGCAGCCATAGCTGCCGGAAAGGCAGGCAGGTGGGCAGGGGAAAGGGCTTGGGAGGCTTAACTACTGCAATGCGCCCTAGAAATTTACAAATTTGCTGTCAATATTGTCTTGTATCTTATTAATAAAAAGATGATTTGTGAAAGGCTGCAAGCATTCAGGCGATTTATTTTCATGAATGGGGGAGGACAGTCACCACTTTGGGAGTTGCTTCTCATCCCTCACTTCCTTTCCCCTTCATATCCACCTCCTGCTTCTTCTTTTTTCCTCCACCTTCCGAGACCCTCCCACATTCAGGGCAACTAGAGCCAGCCACCAATCAAGCTCTCTCCTCCCCCTTCCCTGCCTTTTCTTGCATTCCACCCCCACCCCCTCGCCAAGTCTGCCCCATTCTCTTTCTCAAGCCAAGCCTGGAATTTTTTAACAAACAGGGAGGTTCATGGCAGGGTAAGGCAAGCAGCAAGTAACACGAGGTGCGGTGGGGTGGTTCTTTCCATCAGTTTCTTTTTAAACTTTCTCTCTCTCTCTCTCTCTCTCTCTCTCTCTCTCTCTCTCTCTCTCCAAGTCTGCCCCATTCTCTTTCTCAAGCCAAGCCTGCCCCATTCTTTCCCTCTTTCCGTCTCACTTCTCTCTTTCCCTCTGTGTGGTAAAGGATCAAAGTGTAACCTCTTATCAAAAATTAAGAGAAAAACTTCTCTAATTTTTTTCCTTAAAAGATTTGGCAGAGGTGGAAAGGAAGAACAATGCATTTTATTATTATGTATTTTGTACAGATTATATTGTAATTATTTTATTAGAATTTTTAATTTAATTTGTTTTGTTTTAATTTAAATTAATCTTGCCCTGCCAGAACTTCACAAGTTAAATTTTGATTAAATTCATTTAAATTAATTTCACTTTAATTTGATTTAATTAATTGATTGATATTAAGTGTTACTCTGATAATCAGCACCCTAAAAATTGGCCGCAGCCCCCATGAGCCAAGTCACAGTCAGTTTAGGCCCACCAGGTCATTTGAGTTGTGCAGGCCTGATATATGCTATAAAGACTTTGTACAGTCTTGTATATTGTACTGCTTTAGAAATCAGGCTCCATGCACCCACATCTTTACACATGAGTATACTTCACCCTTATTCACAAATACATCCCATGATCTTACTTGTGAGCAGACCCACAACTTTACTGTTGAATAAAACCTTGTATTGTTGGTTGTGAGTAGGCCTCTTACTTATGGGTAGATCTTGTATTCTTATAAGTAGACCCCCACACTTACAGATAAAGTTGAGGATCTATTCATGAGTAAGCCTGACTGACTACTTGGGAGTAGGAATAAACTCTTACTTGCCAATGAAACCCCACCTTCACTCACAAGTAGACTGCACCCTTACTTGTTAATAGACCTGCAAGCTTTCTCAGAAGAAAAACCTTGCACCCTTGCTCAAGGGTAGACCTACTCACAAGTAAGAGTGAGGTCTACTCATAAGGTTGAGGGGCTACTTAAAAGCAAGAATGTGCGGCTTACTGAGAAGTAAGTTTGAGTCGACTCATGAGGAAGACCAGTTGTCTACTGTGATGTCTACCCACAAATAAGTTCAGGTCTACTAGCAAGAAATAATGGAAGGCCTGCTCAAAAGTAAGGGTGCAAGGTTCTTATAAGTAAGGGCATGGGATCTACTCACAAATAAAGGTGAGTTCTACACATGTGTAAAGATTCTAAGTCCTGCTATACTGCATATCTTTCAGGTAAAGATTTGTTCTTTGTGGAGATGCAATAAACAGAAAACCATCACATATATCTGTAGGAAGTTATTGTGGCTAGGGATGTGTGAACAGTTCGGGGGTGGTTCCGGTTCTACGTCAAACAGGTTTGGTTTGACGGTTCCGGGGTAGAATTGAACCACCCCCTGTTCAGTCCGACCCCCCCCCCAACAAACGGTTCAGGGGTATTCACAATTTTTTAATAAAAAAAAAAAATCTACCTTTAGCCCCTTTGGGGGGGCTTTTTCTAGGGGGGTCCGTAAAGGTTGCCCCCGCCATCCTTGGTCATCACCGCTTTTTCGGGCCCATTCAGGCCTCCATAGACTCACGCAGTGGCCATTTTGTCCGCTGCCACACATGCGGAAATGGCCTCTGTGAGGCCCTGGGCCACGCCAGGCCTTGCAGAGGCCATTTGTGCATGTACGGCAATGGACAAAATGGCCACTGTGTGAGTCTACGGAGGCCTGAACGGGCCTGAAAAAGTGGCTGAATGGGCCACGGCGATGATGACCGAGGCCAGCAGGGGGAGGGGGGATCTTCGCCAACACACACACACCGCGGCCTAGAGGAAGCCCCCCGAAGGGTGTGCCCTGTAAATATGCATCAGGCAGAAATTTATCAGGATCATCTCTAGCAAATAATTGGGGAAACTGAATTTGTTGAATTTCTGCCTGGGTGCATCCCTCCCCAGCCCAGTGTCCAGCTCAGACCAAGGGAAAGTGTGGGTGCATGGAGCCTCATTTCTAAAGCAGCACGATATACGATACTATACACAGTCTTCTCAGCTTGTACAGCATGGAAGTTAAGCTGGCGACCTTAAGTTGCAATGCCCATGCTTTTTAGAGCACTGATTGGGACTATGAGAAAGGGAGATTCAACAATAGCTCCTACCCATGCTAGCTAAGTGGAGCCTCCATATTCATAGGCAAAGTTTCTCTAATGTAGAAAGTTCATGTTCAAAGGCGGTCTGCCACCACTTTGTATGCCTTTGCAAGGACACTGCCATCTTGCTGCTGCCTCCCTCCCAAGTCTATTTGCCACCTCACCCCATCTTGTATGCCCTGACTAGGCCCCTTGCTGCTGCCTCAGTGGAGGAAGAAAATAAAGGCCCATAAAAGGAAAGGGAGGAGGAAGGGAGTGTCTCTTTAGTTCGGGAAGTGCCAGAGTAGTAGACTCTCCTTATCAAGCAGCTACATTCACTTGCCAGGACTTGCTCCTCCCAGCTCTGGCTTCAGATCTCTCAGTGGGCAAAATCAACATTAAGAACCCTTTGTTGATTTTACCCGGTTATTATGGGGATTTCAAAGTTAGCACCTCAGGAAATACTGGATCGTTTTTCCCCCCAGATAAACGCAGGATTTTGCTGCAGTATATACCTGGATTTTAAAAAAAAAAAATTAAAAAGAACATTAAAAATTATAAGATGTGTAATCTGTGCATAGCAAACACGGAGGCATCTCTTTTCAGGAGTGATATTTAAATTGTTGTATCTCAGCCATTTTTTGACAGATCTGCACCAAATTTGGAGAGATGGTGCCTATTGTCACCTAGTTGCTGTCTGCATCTGGTCAGGTAGATTTGACAGTTTTGATTTTATAAACAAGAGAATGTTCAGGGCTTATAATGGTAGACTGTTGAAACAACTTTTCATCTTGATTATACTGGCACTACTAATCAAATAATCTTTGTCATTCCCTTGCATTTAAAATATGTCTGGATTGTGGTGGCCAATGCAATTTTAGCTTTTCTTTCTTTTTCATATTTGCTTTTTCCTTGCCAAATTTTGAGTTTGGTATTCATATCCTCCTTCATTCTGCTTTTCTCTAGCTGGGCTCTGAGTGGACTGCCCCGGGAGAATTCACAAAATTTAGCTCACAAGTCTCCAAGCCCGTTCGGTAAGTGGTGCCCCACATCCTCCCACGCCTCATGACAACTAAGCCTGCTCCCTTTCCAGATGTTCCTGTAGCTCTGCACAAAAACAAGCATGTCTTATGAAGGAACAGGTAAGGTGCAATGCTGGGAAATGTTTAGGCAAATTCCCCAGAATTTGGCAACTAGAGAAAAGTGCACTTTCTGCTAAGTAATTACCCTAAAATATGACAGAACTGAACTGAACTATTTTTTTAATCCACAAATAACGAGGTCCATTGCCTCACCACGCATACGCAAACCCGCGAGTGCCGAAACTATGGATAACAAGGGCCACCTGTAGTTATAATGGATTCTGTCTGTTGATATGTGCTGCTGCTGCGATTTTGGTTTTCTTCAGTTTTGTTATTTTTATATTGTTAAGTGGAATGAGTTAGTTCCAAAACTGCCTCACAGCATACTTGCTCCCCCCCACACACACCCCACATATACCCCACATATAATTATGGTAATTTGTCGAATGCACTGCCACAAGACATGATAGTCGTCCCTTGATTATCTGGCTGCTAAAAAGGACTTGGCAAATTCATAAGAAGAGCCTTGCTGAATCAGGCCCAAGGCCTATCTGGTCCAGAATCCTATTTTCCACAGTGGCCCACTAGATACTTCTGGGAAGCCCAAAGGCAAGAGTTGAAGGTGTGCCCTCTCCCCTGCTGTTGCTCCCCCTGCAACTGGTATTCACAGGTATCTTATGCTTGTGCCTCTGAATTAATGGTGGATAGGTGAACCCCTGCTAACTTGGCAAAGAGGCAACTTTTAACGTGGTGATACTCTTTATTTAGCGGGGGAGAGT
Source organism: Hemicordylus capensis (assembly GCF_027244095.1). NCBI lineage: Eukaryota > Metazoa > Chordata > Lepidosauria > Squamata > Cordylidae > Hemicordylus > Hemicordylus capensis. Next base: position 137,656,644 of record NC_069657.1, on the reverse strand, counting down.
AACTGGCCCTATCCACTCCCAGCACAGTACCTCCAGTGACTAATGCTGGTGTCTATCTGATGTTTCTTTTTAGACTGTGAGCCATCTTATTTTTTTATTATTTCTCTGTGTAAACCGCCCTGAGCCATTTTTGGAAGGGCGGTATAGAAATTGAATGAATAAATAAATAAGTAGTTATGAAATGACCCTCTTCAGAGATAATATCCCAAATATTGGGGAGGACTGTTGCCCTCATGCTCCCTTTGTAAGATCCCCAAAGCATTCTGGCTGACCAATGTTGGAAGCAGAGTGCTGGAGCTAGGTGGCCCTTTGTTCCAATCCAAGAGGACTTGTACATTATTATGTCCATGAGGGGAGGTAGTTTTAATTTGTATACAATGTTTAAGTATTTATTTAAGACTATGCAGGTTCTTTGAATGTGAGAATGGTTTCAAAAAATATGGGAAATCTTAATACAGGACAAATTATCATCAGAAATTAAAGCCTCATTAAATGTGAGTTATAAAAATTTCTTTTTAGAAAGGTGGATTCCTTTTCTCTGTTTTATTGACAAGTTTAAGTCTACTTATACCAGGCTAGAGTATTTAAATATGATATTTATTATGTGAAATATAAAAGTTTAAAATATGGATATTTTATGTGCCTTTTTGATATTAATAATGCTGACCTTTTTGTAAATGCTTTTTATGTGTATATTTTATTATTTTACATTATTTATATTGTTTTAAATAAAAAATAAATAGTTTGATGAAAGAAAAGTTAATTTTTTCATAAACAAGGCAGTCACTTCTTCTGGTGACCCAAGCAGATTATTTTATTACACAAAAAAGCTTATAATAAATATATTATTGCACCAAAAAAAAGCCTTACATGATCTAACAACATTTTGTCTAGTTGGTATCTCTTATTCTCCAGGACCTGTTTTGTGCCGACTTTTTCAGTCTGTCACACATCATTAGCACAGTTCTAAAATGGTCCAAAAGCACTGGAAGGCATGTAAGACCAAACTCACAAAATGGTGTTCTTTCTTTATTCATACTATTTATCTTTTTTACTGTATAGCCACTTCATATTTGCAAAGTGCTTTATAATCTTCAATATGTGGTCCCTTACTACAGTCCTTTGGAGTAGAACACTCTTTCCCCCAGTGTTGAGTTGGAGAACTGTGGCCATGAGAGGGTGACTTACTCAAGACCACATAATGAGTTCATGGCAGAAAGTGAATTGGAATCCAGCTCTCCTATGACCAAGGCCAGCTCTATCCCTCGGCGGAATGAATCACTGTTCCCGCAACCTTGTTTCTTCATTAGCCCTTTGCTCTTTATGCATTTTGACTTCTTTCTTCTGTTGTGCTTCCTTTCCCCATCCCATCCCATTCCTCCCTCCCTCCCTTCCTCCCTCCTCTTTGTCCTTTTTTTAGCCTTGTCAGTCTGAAGCTACTTTCTTTCTCGTCTTGGAGGCTTGTCAGCTTCCCTCCCATTGCTTTGTTGACACAGCTTTGGATGGGGCTGGCAGTTCTCTTCTGGGCCTGTCTTAGCCTGCTCCATCAAATTCACTGTCAAACAGGACTTTTTTGGTGCTTTGAAGCCATGGTCTTTTCCTTCCACTCCGCATCCCTCCCTGCAGTGTTTTCTCTGTCGTACATTATAGGATGCTGTAATCTAGTGTACGTTCTGGCCGTGGGCAATGAATAGCCATCATGTGTCGGTGCTTTTCCACATATGTAGACCCCTTTGTCCTTCAGCAGCAAAGAGGGTTTATTCAGCACACAGCTTCAGTGCTGTAAGCAGAGCTTGTGACAGTGATATTCAAATAAGCCACAGGGAAAGACTGCCCGGGGTTATGAGCCTCTGCCTACTTGGTAGTAGCCCATTGACTGTTGTCATATGCCCTGTTTTGCTGCACTTTTTGGCATACCCTCTTGTTTCTCTGTGACATATCCCATGCCATGCCCTCACTGGCAGAAGGACAGATGTGAAGAATAGGGCATGTAGAGCTTTCTTGCTAGGGTTAGGACATGAAGGGCTGTGAAATAATAGTGAAGATCCACACTGAATGCTTATTGCTTCCTTCAGCTGCTGGAGGAAAGAAATGAGGGAAGCTGTCCAAATGCAAAAAGAAATATGAATGGGCAAACACCTGCCCAGAGAATAGAGGGACTCAAATCAAACCTCACTACCGGGCATGTTGGCAGATTTCCATCAGAAGTGTTTTGCCTGTGCCTCAGCAGGGCTAACACATGTGGTTTCCTTCACTGTAGAGTCAGCTGAGATGCACTATTTATAAGCAGGAAAGGAGGTTGTTCAGATCCAGCACATACTGGGAAATGTTGTGCCTTCTTAATGGAGGTGCTCAACAGTTCAGTAAATGAAGCCAGGTTATCTGTCCTGTGCACCTCTATCTGGTACAGTAGTTAGGCTTATCCTGTGCAGTTTCTCATTTAAGCACTAAAAGGCATGGATTCAAACTAATTTTTTTCTTCATTGGTTTCTTTGAAATAGGCAAGATAGAGAGCTGAGGAGCAGGTATAAAAGTGCCATTCCTTCCTTCTATAATCAGAGTGGGTTTTTTCTTCCTCAAGAAGGATGATGGAAGAAATCTAGGCTACAGCATCTGGGGCTCTTTACCTTGGAAAAGAGGCAACTAAGGGGAGACATGATTGAAGTGTATAAAATTATGCATGGAGTGGAGAGGGTGGAGAGAGAGAATTTTTTTCTCCCTCTCTCGCAACACTAGAACCAGGGGTCATCCCATGAAACTGAAGGCTGGGAATTTTAGGACTGACAAGAGGAAGTACTTTTCCACACAGTGCATAATTAATCTGTGGAATTCTTTGCCTTGGGATATGGTGATGGCCACCAGTTTGGATGGCTTTAAAAGGAGCTTAGACAGATTCATGGAGGACAGGTCTATCAATGGCTACTGCTCTGGTGACGGTGGGTCATCTGTAGCCTCAGAGGCACAATGCCTCTTAATACCAGTTGCAGGAGAGCAATAGCAAGAGGGAGAGCATGCACATACCTCTTGCCTGTGAGCTCCCCAGAGACATCTGATGGGCCACTGTGTGAAGCAGGATGCTGAACGAGATGTGCCTGATCCAGCAGGGCTGTTCTTAGGTTCTTAAGTTCTTATGATGCCTGCTGTAGGTTCTCAAAGCACTTTGAAGGCAATAGTAAATTAAGCCTAACCATAATCCAGTAAATATTGGGACAGGTACTGTAATTTTCCTTTGACAGATATTTGAATGTGAGGACAGCAAACTGAAGTGCCTTGCCCAGATTATTTCAGAATACCCCAAGCAGAGTCAGGACTATAACTCTGTAGAAAGTAGATTTCATGGTTTCTGGCGGTTTAATTTGAGTACCAGAAATTTCATTTGATTCAACAGCCGCTTTCCCCCCCAGAAGGTAATACCACACAAGTAGCATGCCTGAAAGTCCGGTACTACTACTGAGACATGTTGCTTCAAAGTAAGGGATGCCCTGGCCTCTGCAATAACGCGGTGGCATCTGTAGCTTCTATATAGGTTGAGGCAACAATAAATCTGTTCATCGTTAAGGTGCCGCAAGACACAGCTTAAAAAAAAAAGTATTATGCTGTAACAGGGTAGCAAGCTTACCCCTCTTTTCAAAAATTGAAATTAACAGTTGCGGGAGATTGGATCTTCAGTCCAGTGAAATCAAGAGCAGAGATGGGCTAGATTCTGACTCTAAAACATTAATCAGCCTTCAAGCCATCAGGGGTGTGCACAAACCATTTGATGCCCAACTGGTTCACCTTAAACCGGGCCGGTTTGGTAGTTCGGTCTGCAGTAGAACCAAGCCAAGCCCAGTTCAGGTGGACCGGTTCAGCATTGAAAGGGTGGCAGTGGGGGTATGTGTGAGAAAATAGTTTAAAGTTCTTACTGGCACAGCTGCCACTGGTGCCATTTCCCCCCACCCCACTGGCACACCCTATGTGTGCCGCAATCCCCCTTCAGCAAGCTGCCTGCGTGGTTGCAGCCTCCATGGATGCGAGGAGGCCATGCAAATGGCCGACACGCATCCACGGAAGCCAGAACTGCACTGCCGCTGCTTGAGCAGTTTCTTGAAGGGAGATAGTGGCACGCTTGGGTTGCGCCAGTGGGGTGAGCAGTGGCGCCAACAGCCGTGCCAGGCTAGTAAGAACTCTAAAATACTTCTCGCCCCCCTGGCCACCCTTTAGAGGATTCCCCCACCCCTTTACAAGTAAAGGGGAATTCTCACCAGATTCTCAAGTGTGACTCTGTTGGTCCTTCTGGACCTCTCAACGGCTTTCCATACTATCGACCATAGTATCCTTCTGGAATGTTTCAGGGGGTTGGGGTTGGGAGGCACTGTTTTACAGTGGTTCCACTCCTATTTCTTGGACAGGTTCCAGATGGTGACGATTGGAGATAGTTGCTCTTCAAAATCTGAGCTTAAGTATGGTGTCTTTTAAGGCTCCATACTCTCTCCAATGCTTTTTAACATCTACATGAAACCTCTGGGAGAGATCATCAGAGGATTTGGAGCTGGGTGTTATCAGTATGCTGATGACACCCAGATCTACTTCTTCATGTCAACTTCTTCAGCTGATGGCATATCCTCCCTAAATTCCTGCCTGGAAGCAGTAATGGGCTGGATGAGGGAGAATAAACTGAAGCTGATCCAGATAAGACGGAGGTACTTATTGTGCGAGGTCAGAACTCCAGAGACTATTTTGATCTATCTGTTCTGGATAGGGTCACACTTCCCCAAAAGGAACAGGTCCGCAGTCTGGGAGTACTCCTGGATCCACACCAATCTTTGGTTTCTCAGGTTGAGGCGGTGGCCAGGGGTACTTTCTATCAGCTTCGGCTGATATGCCAGCTGTGTCCATTTCTCGAGATCAATGACCTCAAAACAGTGGTACATTTATTGGTAACCTCCAGAGTTGACTTCTGTAATGCGCTCTACGTGGGGCTGCCTTTGTATGTAGTCTGGAAACTTCAGTTGGTTCAGAATGCAGCAGCCAGGCTGGTCTCTGGGTCATCTCGGAGAGACCATGTTACTCCTTTGCTGATGGAGTTACACTGGCTGCCGATAGGTTTTCGGGCAAAATACAAAGTGCTAGTTATAACTTATAAAGCCCTAAATGGCTTAGGTCCTGGGTATGAGAGCGTCTTTTTCGCTACGAACCCCGCCGCCCATTGAGGTCATCTGGGGAGGTCCATCTCCAGTTACCGCCAACTCGTTTGGTGGTCACACAGAAACGGGCCTTCTCAGCTGCTGCCCCGAGATTGTGGAATGCGCTCCTTGCCAAGTTATGATCGTCCCCATCTCTGGCTGTTTTTAAAAAAACATATGAAAACCCTGTTTTACCCAAGCCTTCTCAGGTTTTTAATTAAAATACTGTTTGTTAATTTTATGTTTTTAAAATTATTGTATTGTTTTAACTTTTATATATGTGTTATATGTTGCATTGTTTTAATTTTTATATGTGTTTTAATTGTTAGCCGCCCAGAGACGTATGTTTGGGTGGGATAGAAATTAAAATAAATAAATAAATAAGTATAGCCCCTCAAACCACCAAGCCAGTTCGGTCAAACCAAACTAATTCAGGGACAGCCGGTTTGATTTGAACTTGGTTCGAATTCAAACCGAACTGTGATTTTTAGGTATACACCCCTACAAGCCTTTCTGTCTGAAGAAAGGATGCTAATTTAGAAGGTGACACCAAACGATTTGTCTGGAATTCTTTCCCTTTCATTCCTAGGGGCGGAGAGGGGGGCTATTTTGACACAGTTTGTTCCTGAAACCATGTTGTGTTCCAGCTCAAAATTTAATTGTAACCACTATTATAAGTGGTTAAAGCTGGTTCCTAGAGGTTAGCTCACAAAGAAAGCATACATAGGCTCTACAAGACTTCTGGCACCCTGCAGACTACCATTTAAAAGTGCTCCATGTGGGGTATTAATGCACTGCATATTCCCTTGCAGACGATTAGCTGAGGACAATTCTGTGTGGTAATCTAATTAAGGAGCCAGTGAAAGAAAGTGGGAGGGAAAGGCAGGGAGTGTTGTTGGTGGCAAGAATAATTTGGGTGCATTTGCCGTGCACAGTTCAATGAAGCAGCTGATTGGACCCCAGCCAGTTTGGATAGCAAGAGCTGGGTGTATGTCTGAGTTCCCAAGGGAAATTACAAGATAATTCCCCCCCAATTGAAGTATGCAGCTGTGTTGGGCAGGCCTTGATGTTCTTTGGTTACATGCTCTGTTTACACAGAAGATAGCACAGAAACGGCAGGACAGACAGCCCGAGGAATGGAGGAATGGATCGATTCCCGTTGAGTTCACTACTGGGTGATAGGATGTAATCTGATCTAAAAGCAGAGCTGGCCTGTCCATGATGTCGTCCCCTCAGGAGGTAGATTAGTGGAGGCCCCGCTGCCTCTACCAGCCTTCACTGCTCCTGCACCTCCTTACATCCTCACTGGATTTGAAAAGAAAGCAGGAAATGAGGCAGATGTATGGAGGAGAGGGGAGCTCCCGACTTCTCCTCTTCTCTCCTTCACACTCCCACTCCAAATCCAGCACCCATGGGAGTGGAGGAGCTGCTTTTCCTTTTTGCACCTGGGCACATGCTACTGGATAAAGGGGATAATTTGATGGAACAGGGCACCATGTGCCACTAGATAATGGGGTGCTGGCAGCTGGCCCCAAACCTCAGTCAGAGACAGATCTTGGGCTTATCCTGTCTGGAGCAGCTACCTAGGCCTCCTATTTGACTTCCATAGCAGTGTCCCTGCTGATCTGCAGCACTTCTTTGCTATTTCAGTTTCAAGAGTCACACAGCTCTGCCATTGCATTGAGCATCTCTGCTGTTTCAGCCAGAGCCACACTCCTCCAGCCTAAGCCAAAGAAATTATTTAAGCCATTCTTTCTCTGTCGCCCACTTTTGTGAAGTTTGTTATATCAATCCATGTACTGTTTTTGTTGTTGTTGTTGTTGTTTTGAGAGGATTAGTGCTTTTCCCCATTGTTATGCAAACAATGGGTTTTTGGACAAAGTCCAAAATCTGTAACCTGTAAGACCTCCTCACATCTGACTAGGAATAAATTTGCCCTTTCCCCCTAAAACTGCCCTAAAACAAACTTGGCATTATTGTACCACCTTGTGCAAAATGAATCTTCAGTTTGCCTAAAAGAGTGTTTGTGTCTCTTGAAAATTTGCAAAAGTTTTTTTTAAAAACCAACTCCTGAAGAACAAATGTCTGTCTGAATAAATAATTAAGGAATAAGAATATGTACATGTTTATGGATGGAGGCAGGAATTATATACTCAAATAAAACCAAACATGTTGTAAAAGTTGGAAACTCCTTCATCTTCCTGTAACTTATAAATATATGAATAAGAAATAACAATTAAGAGGTAAAAGTTATAAGAAAAAGATATATTGAAGACCTTTTAGAAAATAGGAATGTGAAGAGAGACAAACTAAATGTGAACATTTGAGAGCATTTCAGCCAGGTTTATGGAGGGACTAAAAAAAATGGATGCAGATGAGCACAAAAAATCTGAAACATAGCAAGAAGGAAAGAATGAGAAGAGCAAAGAACTCAAACCTGATGTTAGCAAGAAACCAAAGGCAACACGCAAGGGACAGACCACTGAGAACTGTAAAAGCAGAAGCAAGAGTTTAAGCTGAATACAAAACAATGAAAGCCAGCAAAAGTGTCAACAGAGTGGCACAATCAAAATGCTATACACAAGATAGATCATGTGGGTGGCTGGATAGGAGAAATCTTTCCAGAAATTAATGGTTTCGGGTAGAAAAGAGAGAAACTGCAAAGCAAAATATTACAGTAATCTAGAATAAAGATAATTTGAGCCTGAACTGGAAATATTAAAATGAAAGAGCCAGCAATATCTGTGCTATCAATCTGATCTAGAAAGGTAAGAGGAAAAGCACTATGGATCTCGTAGCCAGCAATGTCTTTAAACTGTTGGTTGGTCCAGTCCTACCGTTCTGTCTTTCCAGACACAAGAATACTGTCCTGGGACTGGTGCTTTTAAATTTATTCATAAATGATCTAGAAGTAGGGGTAAGCAGCAAGGTGGCCAGATTTGCAGATGATACCAAACTCTTTCGGGTAGTGAAATCCAAAACGGATTGCGAGGAGCTCCAAAAGGATCTCTCCAAACTGGGTGAGTGGGTGGCAAAATGGCAAATGCGGTTCAGTGTTGGCAAGTGTAGGATGATGCACATTGGGACAAAAAACCCAACTTCAAGTATACCCTGATGGGATTTGCGCTGTCTGTGCCCTTATACAAAACTATGATGCGGCCATACTTGGAGTACTGCATACAATTCTGGTCACCACATCTAAAAAAAGACATTGTAGGACTGGAAAAGGTGCAGAAGAGGGCAACCAAGATGATCAGAGGCCTAGAGCACTTTTCTTATGGCAAGGCTACAACACCTGGGGCTTTTTAGTTTAGAAAAAAAGACAACTGCGGGGAGGCATGATAGAGGTCTATAAAATCATGCATGGTGTGAAGAAAGTGAGTAGGGAAAAATTCTTCTCCCTCTCCCATAACACTAGAACCAGGGGTAATCCCATGAAATTGATTGCCAGAAAATCTAGCACCAAGAAACCAAAGTACTCTTTCACAGAACACATAACCAACTTGTGGATTTCTCTGCCACAAGATGTGGTGACAGCCAACTACCTGGATGGCTTTAAGAGGAGTTTGGATAACTTCATGGAGGAGAGGTCTATCATCGCCTACTAGTTGGAGGGCTATAGGCCACCTCCAGCCTCAAAGGCAGGATGCCTCTGAGTACCAGTTGCAGGGGAGTAACAGCAGGAGGGAGGGCATGCCCACAACTCCTTCCTGTAGGTTCCAGCGGCATCTGGTGGGCCACTGTGTGAAAGACGATGCTGGACTAGATGGGCCGGGGGCCTGGTCCAGCAGGGCTGTTCTTATGTCCTTAATACTGCTCTCTGGAAGCTCCTGCCTATAATTTTCTGTGTCTCCTGCAAGTCTTGTCTTGCAGCTGAGCTGTCTCTGACATAGTTACAGGCACATTATCCATTTCTGAAAGCCAGGGATGATATGAAGTGGGTGTCTCTGATCTCTTCTCTTTTCAGTCTCTGAATAAGGGTTAGGATAGGGCTGTCCTTCTAATGTTTTCACTATTGTATTTGAGGTGTACTAATAAGAGTCCTTGCTCCCAATAAGATTGGAAGCACCCCATTGCCTTTGTCATTAGGTTTATAGATCTTCTATTCTCTGTCTCTGGCATTAAAGGTTTCTGACATACCACTGCTCCTTTAAGCCATTGGACTGGGATCCCTTGATGTCATTGAGTTAGCAGGCATCAACTTTAGTTGGTAGCTACTACCTCCCCAGTCTCCAGGGGAAGTTGGACTTTGTTTCCCTCCCTGCACTTGAGATTCCTTTGCACATCAAACACCAAAGTTATCTCAGCGCCAGGAGTTTGTGATGGTGTGAAATGAGCCCAGCATCCCAAATCTTTGGTGTCTTGGGCAGCTTAAGGCAGAAATAATTCTGTCTCTCTGTGTGAAAGATGGATATGGTTACCATAGCAGCAGTGGCATGCAGTACACCATGCCGGCGAGTATATGTGAGAAGGATTTTATGAGCCTTCCGCTCTCACTGATCAGGACTGACAGGCAGCAGTGATAGAACAGCAGGATCACAGCTGCAACTGCAGCATCTCTGTCGTGCCCCTGTCAGCTAGATGTGGGCATCTGTTATCTCCAGAACCGCTCACAGCTTTTTCTTCATGTATGTGTTCCACTTCTACCTCTTTACCCTTAGGTCCTGACACTTTGTACTTCATTGGTACACTCTTTTTCAGTATGAATGGTTGCTTTCCGGAAGGCTTGGCATTTCACAATAGCCTTTCCATTTTGCTTTGATCCTATGTTGAGAAGCCATAATCAAGGATGTATGTATCCAATTTACTGCTCCATGATCTGAAATCTAGCGTAAGGTTTTACTTCAGAGGTATTATAAAGGTACTAGCTGGGCCGGGTGCAGAGCAGCTGCGCCTCCGGCTGACCTACCCACCACCGCTGCTCTCCCCCCGACGCTGGCATGCCCAGCTTTCTGGCCAACCGGCCACTCCCCCGCTTCTCACCCCCACCCTGTGGTTTCTGGCTTGTGGGCCGGCCGGCTGGAAAGCCGGCCCACCACCTCCTCCTACCCACTCCTGGTAGCAGCTGCCTCCTCCAGGCAACCGGACCAGGCCTGCCCCCCGCTGCTGCCTCCTCCCAGTGGCCGGGCCAGGCCAACCCACCACCGCCTCCTGTTCCCACCGGCCAGGCCAGATCGGCCCGCTTCCTCCTCCCAGCAGTGGGCCGCCCACTGCTGCCTCCTCTTCCTGTCGCTGCCTCCAGCCAACCGGCTGCCACCGCCATCATCTCCCCGTCCCCGTCGCTATCCCGCAGGCAGCTGCTCTCACGAGAGCTGTCACACATGAGATTAACGACAGGTACATTTAGGAGAATTATACATATAGATGGTAGTGCCTCTGTTTTTAAGGCAAGGAGGAAAAACAGCCTGTTCTACTGCTCATAACTTCTACATTGTTTGTTCAATTGTCCTGAAGCTTTATATATAGTAAGTAGATACTAAGCACAGTCCAATTCCAAAATGTGGTAAAGATTAGTAGAAAAATGGGAGAGAGACAGCAATTTTTAAAAGTTACTTAAAATTGTTTTGGAAATACAATCTATTGTGCAGCCACATTGGAGTGACAACCAAGATGATCAGAGGCCTAGAGCACCTTCCTTACCAGGTAAGGCTACAACACCTGGGACTTTTTTAGTTTAAAAAAAAAAGACCAAGGGGCAACATTATAGAGATCTATAAAATTATGCATGGCATGGAGACAGTGGATAGGGAGAAATGTTTCTTCCTCTTGCATACCACTAGAACCAGGGGTCATCTCATGAAACTGATTGACAAGAAATTTAGGACTGACAAAAAGAAATACAGGAGACCCTTGTTTCCCACAGGTTCTCACTTTGTGGATTCACCTTTTTGTGGGTCCCCTGCCTGCATACCAATTCATATATTGTGTGGTAGGGATGTGACCCAGCCACACAAAAGGGCACATGCACGGCAGCCTCCAAAATGGCCAGAATGGTCCTGAGAAGACCGGGGAGAGGCCAGCGGGGTCAGAGGGAAATGGCGGAAACCCCCACCCCCATGGCTGGGGCAGCACCACAACCACCACCTCGAGGTTGCCAGACCCAGCGGTGAGTGTTTTTAAAAAATCTTAAAAGGAAAAAAATTAGAACCCTCAAACTGGCCCAGAGCCAGTCTTGGGGGTTCAGCATGACTTCTAGCCAGACAGGTTCGATGGCGAACTGGCTTGATGTCGAGCCGGTTCACACATTCCTCTCGTGTGGGTAATTCCGCTTTCCCCCATTTTTCTACCCTCGCAATAACTGAATTTCCAGCCACTCACGCTGCCTCTTTAAGCCTCCCAGCATACCAGCTAAGAAGCAGCAAGAGTGGCCATCAAATGGCAACTCTTCCCGCTGCCCAGTTGAAATACAGGGAGGCTTTAGGAGGGCTGCGAGTGGCCAGGTGCCTTCCTTGCTGCCTCTCTAAGCCTCCTGGGGCATAGAGAGGCAGCAAGAAAGGCTCTTGGCTACTTGTGCTGCTTCCTAGAGACATTAAGAAGCAGCGTGAGTGGCCGGGTAGCTTCCTCACTTCCTCTCTAAGCCTTTAAAGAGGTGGCGAGGAAGACTCTTGGCCACTTGCACCACCTTGTTAAGCCTTCCTGTGCACCAGCTGGGCAGTGGGGAGAGTGCTTCCCATTTCCTTGCTTCTCATCTTGTGCACAGGGAGACTTAAAGAGTCAGCATGAGTGGCAAACCTAACTCCATTTTTTGAATTAGTTTAAGCATTCTAGTATCACTGATTCACTGTTCACGGAGTTCCCTGAAACGGAACTCCTGCGAAAAATGATGGTCTCCTGTACTTTTTCACACAATGCATAATTAACCTATGAAATTCTCTGCCACAAGATGTGGTGACAGCCACCAGCCTGGATGGCTTTAATAAGGGCTTAGATACATTCATGGAGAACAAGTCTATCAATGGCTATTCATCTGAGGGCTGTAGCCTGTAGGCCACCTCCAGCCTCAGAGGCAAGATGTCTCTAAATACCAGTTGCAGGGGAGCAACAGCAGAAAGAGGGCATGTCCTCAGCTATTGCCTGTGGGATTCCTAGCGGCATCTGGTGGACAGCTGTGCGAAACAGGATGCTGGACTAGATAGGCCTTGGGCCTGATCCAGCAGGGCTGCTCTTATGGTCTTATACCTTTCTTCCCTATTTTCTGTTTAAACTTTTAAAAAATCCAGCTGTATAATCTAGTCACATACTTTTGTGTCTTAGCCAATGATCTGTTTCCAATTTTCCTTTTTATTACCTTTTGGAACTTCTTATTATAATGTCTTGCTTTACTACTGGTAAACATTGTAGTGCATGGTTAATTGTGGTACTTGACATTGATAAATTCAGACTTTTGCCCATAACAAACATGGAGAATTGATTTCTGTCTAGTCTTGTAGTTATGATGTATATTAATGATGCAGGCCTTGAACAGAAGAACAGACCTGCTGGATCATGCCCAAAGCCTGACTAGTTCAGCATCCTGTTTCACACAGATGCCTCTGGGAAGCCCACAGGCAAGAACTGAGGTCATGCCCTCTCTCCTGCTGTTGCTCCCCTGCAACTGGTATTGAGAGTCATTTTGCCTCTGAGGCTGGAGGGGGCCCGCAGCCACCAGACTAGTAGCCATTGATAGACCTGTTCTCCATTAATTTTTCTAAGCCCCTTTTAAAGCCATCCAAGCTAGTAGCCATCACCACAACCTGTGGCAGAGAATTCCATAGATTAATTATGTGCTGTGAGAAAAACCACTTCCTTTTGTTGGTCGTAAAGTTCCCAGTCTTCAGTTTCATGGGCTGACCCCCGGTTCTAGTGTTATGCGAAAGGGAGAAGGGGTTCTCTCTCTCCACTCTCTTCACATCATGCATAATTATAATCATGCATAATTTTATGGATCTATAGTATGTCGCCCCTCAGTCATCTTTTTGACTGAGGTGTTGTAGCCTTGCCTCATAAGGAGGGTGCTCTGGGTCCCTGATTGTCTTGGCTGCCCTCTCCTGCAACTTCTCCAGTTCTATAATGTCTTTTTTGAGGTATGGTGACCAGAACTGCACACAGTGCTCCAAATGTGGCCTCACCATAGATTTGTATAAGAGCATTATGATATTAGCAGTTTTATTTTCAATCCCCTTCCTAATGATTCCACGCATGCACATTGTGTTGACACTTTCAACAAGCTGTCTACCACAACTCCAAGATCTCTCTCCTTGTCAGTCACTGATGGCTCAGACCTCATCAGCATATAGGTAAAGTTGGGGTTTTTTGCCCCAATATGCATCACTTTACACTTGCTAACATTGAACTTCATCTGCCATTTTGTTGCCCACTCACCCAATTTGGAGAGATCCTTTTGGAGCTCCTCACAATCTGTTTTAGATTTTACTACCCTCAATTGTTTGGTGTCATCTGCAAATTTGGCCGCCTCACTGCTTACGCCAACTTCTAGATCATTAATGAATAAATTAAAAAAGCACTGGTCCCAGTACAGATCCCTGTACAGCCCAATTCTTTCTTCCCTCAGTTTAGAGAACTATCCATTTATACCTACCCTCTGTTTCCTGTCCTTCAGCCAATCCACACAAGAACCTGTCCCCTTATCCTATGACTGCTAGGTTTTCTCAAGAGTTTCTGATGAGGAACTTTGTTGAAAGATTTTTGGAAGTCCAGGTATACTATGTCAACTGGATCAACTTTATCCAAACGCCTGTTGACACTCAAATAACTCCAAAAGGTTGCTGAGGCAAGATTCACCTTTGCAGAAACCATGCTGGTTTTCCTTCAGCAGGGCCTGTTATTCTATATGCTTATCAACTTTATCTTTGAGAATGCTTTCCATCAATTTGTCTGGCACAGAAGATAAGCTAACCAGCCTGTAATTTCCCATATCACCCGGATCTCTTTTTGAAAATCGTGTTACACTGGCTATCGGTGTTACATCGGTGTTACATTCTTCTGGTACAGAGCCTGATTTTAGGGATGAGTTACATATTTTTGCAAGGAGGTAGGCAATTTCACATTTGAGTTTTTTAAAGACTCTTGGGTGGATGTAATCTGGCCCTGGCAATTTGTTAATTCTTAGTTTTTCCAGACAGTTTAAAATGTCATCTTTCATCACCTCTCTCTGACTCAGTTCTTTAGCCTCTGTCCCTGAGAAGCTCCGTTCAGGCACAGGTATATGCTCAGTATCCTCTGCTGTGAAGACAGATGTAAAAAACTTGTTTTGCTTCTCTGCAATCTCGCCTGCCTATCCCTCTTTTCTCATCTCTGAATAATACCCGCTGTCCAACAATATCAGCACCTAGCACCATTCTTGATATGCCAAGAGATGACTTTACAAAGCTCCAATCTCTTCTGAAAGGAACAGGAATTATTATAGACATATGGCAAGATCAGCTCCCAATTTCTACTGCCAAAGGAAATGTTTCAGATTACTTTTATGGCAGTTTCACCATTAATAAAGCTGTTTCTGTTCCCCACACCCCCAATGAAAACACTTAAAATATAAACATGCTCTGCAGAACTATATTCTAGAGCTTGAGGTCATAAAGCCATCCCTCTTCCCAAACTTCCATCATAATAGAAATTTTAAAAAACTCAACAACTATCTTCATTGTACTACTTTTACAGTTTGCAATGATTTTGCTAGGATATATTCTGTTTTAAAAGACATTTGCCACTTTTGCTAATGCTTTTAAAAGAATGGATGTTCCAGTTTAATGTGCCCACTTCCACTTCCACCATAGATAACCAACGCACCTTTCCTACATTCTCCCTTTTCAACTTACCCTGCATCTTTGCACACTTTCCTTTCATCTTTCACCTTGACATTTACCTTGAGTGAAACGAAGAACAACAAATTCAAGAGGTACACCTTAAATAATCTGTTCTATATAACAGTGTCATGAATTTCTGATGACTAAGTTGTATAGGAGCTGATTATTAAGGTGTACCTCTTGAATTCGTTGATCTACATATCACTCCTGAGGTAAATGTCAAGTGAAAGATGAAAGGAAAGCGTGGAAAGATGCAGCGTAAGTTGAAAAATGAGAATGTAGGGAGGGTGTATTGGTTATATGCGGTGGAAGTGGAAGTGAGTACATTGAATTGGAATGTCCGTTCCTTTAAAAGCAGGAGTCCCAGTGGGACTCACCTTAAATGTTTTCTTAAACCATAGGTTTTTATATATACAGATCTTAACTGAGAGAGAGAGAAGAAATGTTTATAGCTGGCATAGTTGTGCAGAAAGAAATTAACCTCTGTGGTCAGTGTCTAATGATTGATTGATTAAGTGCCGTCAAGTCGGTGTCTATTCTTAGCGACCACATAGATAGATTCTCTCCAGGTTGATCTGTCTTCAACTTGGCCTTTAAGGGCTCTCAGTGGTGCATCCAATGTTGTCATAATCGAGTCCATCCACCTTCCTGCTGGTCATCCTCTTCTTCTCTTTCCTTCAACTCTTCCCAGCATTATGGACTTCTCAAGGGAGCTGGGTTTTCGCATAATGTGTCTGAAGTGTGATAGTTTGAGCCTGGTCATTTGTGCCTCAAGTAAAAATTCTGGTTTGATTTGTTTTATGATCCATTTGTTTGTTTTCCTGGCTGTCCGTGGATTTAAAAAAAAAGTGTCAATACCTTTTCTATCTTGCTTCTTCAAAATCCAGGTTTCGATCCATAGAGTGTCACCAGAAAAACCATTGTCTGAATGATTCTAATCTTTGTAGGTATAGACACATCATGACATCTAAATATCCTTTCCAAGCCTTCATTGCAACCCTACCAAGTGCTAGTCTGCAGCATATTTCTTGACTGCTGGATCCTTTACTGTTGATGGTTGATCCTAAAAGGCAGAAGCTATCCACCACTTCAGTGTCTTCATTGTCAATTCTGAGCCTGGTTGCTGTACCCACTGTCATTAGTTTAGTCTTCTTGACATTTAGTCGTAGTCCCATTTTTTCCCTGTGCTCCTTGATTTTCGTTACTTGAGCTTGCAGATCATCCACATTGTCAGCTATCAGAGTGGTGTCATCAGTGTAGCACCGGTTATTGATGTTTCTTCCTCCAACTTTAAAACCATGCTCATCTTCTTCCAGTCCACCTTCTCTCAGTATATGTTCAACATATAAGTTGAATAAATAAGGAGAAAGTATACAGCTTTGTCTTATTCCTTTGCTGATCTGGAACCAGTGAGTCTGTTTCACCATGTTCCGGCTGGACTGTGGCTTCCTATCCTGTGTGTAGGTTTCTCATGAGAAAGTGCCCTGAGAGGAAGGCATGAAAGGAGGCGCACAGGCCAGGGGAGAGCATAACATTGGCCCCCATAGAAACCAGCTCTGGCCTGTGAGGACTGTTGGGGCAGCCCCTCCCCCCACCTTCCCAAGAGTATGGAAATATCAGTGTGCCCTGAGAGGAAGGCAAGAAAGGATGCACCCAGGCCAGGGACTTCTTGTCCTCAGCTCCCAAAAAGACCAACAGCCTGAGACAACATTATTGGCTTCTTTTAATATTGTAAACCACTTTGGGTGCCTTTGTCAAGGCAGAAAGGCAGTATAAAAATGTAGTAAATAAATAAATGAGAACAATGAAGTGTTCTGGGACGCCCATTTTCCTAAGGATATTCCACAACTTGACATGGTTGATGCAATTGAAGGCTTTTCTGTAGTCAATAAAGCACATATTGACTTCTTTTCGGTATTCTTTGGCTTTCTCAATTGTCCAGCGTGCATCAGCAATGATGTCTCTTGTTCCTCAACCTTTTCTGAAACCAGCTTTAACATCCGGCATTTCCCTTTACACATAGGGCTCTAATCTGCGTTGGATGATGCTGAGCATTATTTTGCTAGCATGTGAAATTAAGGATATTGTGCGATGGTTTGTACAATCTGTTAAGTCTCTTTTCTTTGGTATGGGTATGTAGACTGACCTCTTCCAATCTGTTGGCCACTGTGTCATTCTCCAGATTTGCTGGCATAGTTTGGTTAGAGCCTTGACTGATTCTTCTTCTGTTGCCTGCCATATTTCTGTAGCTATTCCATCAGTTCCTGTAGCCTTCTAACTGATCTAACTTCATCTTCCTGTACTAGAGATTCTTGCAAATAGGGAATATCTTCTAGAGTATCGTGGATGTTGACATCTCTGCTGTACAGACCTTCAGTATACACATTCCATCTCTGTTTGATCTTCTCTGAATCAGTTACTATCTGTCCTTTGGCATCCCTTAACACACCAATTCAAAGTTGGAACCTCCCTCTGAGTTCAGTGTCTAATGCAGACCCTGTTTACCAAAGGAGGCCTGTCTGAGGCTGTTAGTAATTGGAAGGTAGAATCTTTTTGTGCTACACATTCCCTTGCCCTGTTCTCTCTGTGGCACCTTTTCCCTTACCTCTGCATCTGCTGTCTCTTCCTCCCCATCCCTGACCCTGCCTCTTGTAATAGTAAGACCACTACTTAGGTCATACTTGATAGGACATTGGCACCCATGTTTTTTAAATCACAGGTTTGCCTCATTCACATGTAAAGCAGAGTGAGGTCTGCTTTTAAGATCCAGAGAAGTGCACAGGTAAAGGAAGCTGAACCCTCCCCCACTTTACCTCTTCACAGACCACTGCCTCAGGCACTTTTCTCCCAACCTGAGGCCAATAGTGGAAGTAGGCTGGGCTGGGAGAAAAGTGCCTGAGGTGACAGACCGGAGGGGAAGGCCCAGCTCCCCTCACCTATACCAGGCTTTTGATGTTAAAAGCAGACTCCTTCTCAGCCTCTCACATTATTCATGAAGGGAGCAGGCATGTGATTAAAAAAGCATGACTGCTGCCATCATGTCTAGTTTGATCCTTAACAGATGTATGGCACGTTTCAGGTCTTCAAAGAATGTTATATACAATATGTTAGTAGTTTTTACAACAGCCCTCTGTATAATAATGTTGTTCGCTAAGGCTGAAAGGCTGCCATTGTTATCTCAGCCAAGGCTCAGAGATATAGGGACTGACCTAAGGACAGGTAGCAAGCTTATGACTGTGGTGAGATGTGAATGACAGATTTTCATATATTTCACATTGCCATTCTTCTCTCATCCTCTACCACACCTGTCATTGCCAAAGCATTCCTAATCTCATGAAAAAGAGGATGTTAACCACAACAATATATTATGCACGTTTGGTGATTTTACACATGTCTGTGCTACTTCTTTTGTTGAGTGCCATATTTGGGGTATGCTTTGCACAGAAACTGAGGAGGAAAGGGATGTACAGTTTTGAGCTTGCCTCTTTCATATTATAAATATTCACATATTATGTGAATATTTCATATTCACATTTTCATATTTTGAGCTACTTTCATATTAGCCTGCAGATGACCTAAGGGAGCCATAGTTTTTCAAGAGATTCTAGGGAAGGAATAGCAGATTGGCTGAAGATTCCTGCCTTTCATCCCTGTGGTACCAGCTGGATCACACTGACACTCCCTGGGGTGGTGGTGGTGATTGATGATGCAGCCTGTTTGGTGCCTCTGACTGTGAGGAGTCTGCAAAGTGAACAGTCAAATAGCATCGCCATTCTGCTTGCCTTTCTCTGACTCTGGGATAACATAATGCTTATTGTTGCAGAATCCTTGCAAAACTCGTTAGGTGGCAACTGCTTTTGCCAGCACTATCCATCTTATTCCTGTATCGAAGGCTTCAACCCCTCAGCTCCCAGCATCTGCTGAAGCTGAGAGCTCCTCAGGGACAAAGCATGGGAGCCCTGTAACGCTGGAATAGCGCTCAGCATTTTCTAATGATCACCTTTGCTTCCCACACAGTCTCCTCTCCTCCCGGCGCTACTACTTCGAGCTCCTCCACAAGCAGGATGACCGTGGATCAGACCACGTAGAAGTTGGTGTGAGTAAATCCCTTTGGACCATTTCCCTTTCAGGTACAGTCGCCTGATAGGAAAATTAAATGGGGTTTGAAAAATAGCAACACCGCTGGCCACCTGTTTCCTGGTCTCTGACTAAATGTCTTGACAGAAAATAAATCTTCTATATGCCTTTCAAAGAACGCTTTATAATCAAAAGAGCAATCTTAACAAAACTTCAACCCTTATTAACTCAGGCCTCTTTTGCAGATTTCTGGTTAAGAATCTGGCCCTGGGTCCTCCGAAGGTCCATGTTTATCAGCTAAACAAAGCAGAAGGAATTCCCCCTCACTCTTAGCCTGCTTTACAATAAAGAATCTGAAGCTGGAGGGAGGGCAGGATTAGTCCCTTGGCCCTTTCTCTCTTGCTGCAGAGCTTGAGAATGTCTTTTCTCTTTAAAATTAATTGTGTCCTTCTCTGGGGAGAGAGCCAGAAAGAGTGTGAGAGGGATTTTCTAGCTGGTAATTTCTTAAACTCTTTTATTCTCAAGATAAAATGTCTCCCATCTCCTAGAAAGTTTAAAATAGCCTCATTTTCATGCCTCTCAGTGGAACTGTGTTCCCTTTACAGAAGCCTTCGCTGCATTGCAGGCTGCTGGAGGTGAAATATTAGTCTTTTTAAAGAGGCTCCATTCATTCCTCTTCTAAATTAAAAGGAAGAAGAGCTATTCAGTGTAAATGCTCTCTCCTCCCAATGGCTGGCTGTCCCTGCTGCGAAGTCTCTGGCAAATGATTCTAGGTCACCCTTGCAGGTGTAACACCCCTCTGCACAGAGGAAATATGAAAAATACTACACGGGATTGTCTTTGCTTTAAGATCATATGCCTGGTGCTCTGAGCAATAAAGAAGCACATAAGCATGCAAGCTTGCTCTCCCTGATTATCAGCTACTTAGCATGTCTATGTAAATACCAAACTTGCCGAATGAACAGCATATGGGCCTGTCTAAAAGGAAGTGTGCAAACTAGACAGATGAATATTGACACATTAATGCCTTTGTCACTTTGCTCCATGTCCAAAAGCTTGTCAGTCATTACACAGACCCTTCAGGCCATCAGGATTAGCAATAATAAATCTCCATCCTAGAGTGGGAGAAAAGGAAATAGCCTTAATTGAAGCCCAAAGTGGCGGCGGCTGCTGCTGCTGCTGCTGCTTTGTGTCCAGCCATTACAAATAGTTAAGCAGCAACACAAGAACTCAGCCTTGCTACAGACATAATAGCAGTGTGTTGGCATAGCTGTTCTTTTACTATCTTCTGCTAGGACCCCTGGTTATATTCCTCACATGGGTGAGACATTCCCCCTCCCCTGCTTCCCCTACAGTGCTTAAAAATCTACATGACGATTTGAGAGTTGAGTCCATTGCATTTTGTCCACATGTATCATCCCAGATCAAGCACACTAAAAACCAGTTCTGCATGCTTCCCTGTATTCTACCAATGAAAACTACATGGCTCTGTGGTCGCCAGGAGTCAACACCGACTCGATGGCACAACTTTACTATTTACAGCAGAAACTGGCTGCATACAGCACTGAATAGCTGGAACCAGCATGTCAAGAAACTATCTCCCCATCCCCAGAGCAATTTTTCAACTATTTAAAAACTGATTGTGTGCGTTTTTGAACAACCTCTAGACACACATATGTTTAATTTAAGAATGTTTACCTGTGAATCTTTTAGGGGAAAAACAAAGTGGAGGGAAGGTGGCCTTTTTGAGCCCTAGCGGTAGAGCAATGCTCTCAATGGAATCAGTGTTCAGTTTGCTGGTTAGTGTCTCTGTCATTTGCATTCTGAATGAGGAAGGAAGCCAAGCTCACCCTGCTGGGGGGAAATGTGCAAACCCTTTTGTGTCCATCTGTTCCTCACTTAGTAAAAGGAACAAAGTGGAGGGGAGGTTTCAGCAAAATCCCCCAAAAGGTATGTGAGGATTGCTTTGCCTTCCGTCTACAAGTGCTGTGCACCTAGGACATGGGTTTTCATGAAGGACAGTTCACACCATTTAATCAAGAATTGGCAGCATGTGTATACACTACCCAAGGCCTGCTCAACTTTGCCCCTCCCCAGCTGTTTTTGGACTACAACTCCCATAATTCCCAGCCATAATGGCCAATAGCCAGGATTATGGGAGATGTTGGCCAACATCTGTAAGAGGGTCGAAGTTGAGCAGGCCTGAACTACTCCAAAGATCCTAATTTCATTCTTAATGTTGTGCCAGTGTTATCCTGGATTCAGCAGCAGTGGTGCAATGTCCCTTTCTCACATAATACATCATGTAGTGGGGGACAGGCCCATTTGCGGCAGGGCAGATGGTGCTTTGAAGTGGTGAGGGGAACAATACTGCCTCCAAATAACTTATATACATAAGCCCACTCACATATAAGTTCATTAAATGGTAGGGCTTTTCTGTAGATGAAGGATGAGGAGGGATAGCCCAGCATAAAATGACAGTGTTCATCACTTTATGTTGATTACTTTTAAAGTACTGGATATGTGCTTCATAAGTAGTTCACTGAGAAGTGCTCTGTTTAAGGGCGGGGGGGAGCTTAAAAACAACTTTAAAGAACTTACACAAAATGGCATGAGTTTGGCAGCGAAGGAAATGTTGATGATGGTGATGGCACAGGCATTATCCAATATGTACTTGGATCGCCTCATTTCACACACAACCTATGTCTTGCTTCCCCAGTAGCAAAATATTGTAGCTCGAGTGGTGCAAAAAATGCAATATCTATAGCAGAAGCAGTACTTTCTGAACAGATAACCAGATTAAAGTTGCCCAAGTTGTCTTCAGGTTAAAGAACAAAATGAACATTGTGTGAGTAGTTATAAGGATGATACAACAGAAGTGCAACCTCTTGTATTATTAATACCAGGGTCTGGCTAGGCCAGTTTCTTAGCTATACTCCTAAAAAGCAAAAGGAAGTTGTAACCAATGGGGTCACAATAATAACTTGGTATCTGCAGTACCAGGAAGTTTTTCATACGGGGCTTTTAAAGCTCTTTAACTCGAATGTCCTCCAGAATGGGGGGGTGGAGTGTGTACACATATTGGCCAGATTTACCCTGAAGCCCCTGTGCGTTATCAGGGAGCAGTTCACATACAATTCGGGTTTTTACACTGTGTTAGCCCAATTTATATCTGGGGTTAAAAAACCCACCATTTGTGTTGGTTTTTTGGGATAACTTGGAGTTTGCAGTAAAGCCTCCCAGTAAACTCGTGGTAAAAGTCCCAGCAGATATGCAGTCATTGGGGGAGCTTATTAGAGTGTATGCCATATCAGTCTTCCTTTCCCCCTTTTCCTCCTGGCCATGGAACAGACCTGCACAGATAAGCTTCTAGTAATCCCAGATGGCTGCTTCCTGATTCTCAGGCCCAGCTCAAATGCACCACATGTCTGGGAACAGCAGGTTGCCTAGTGGGAATGGAACAACCCTTCCTTCAAGCAGCTTGTTCTCCCAAGGAATTATTTTGAAGAACAGAGTATAATGGGACAAAAATGCTGGCCATTGTCAGGCAATGAGTAGGAACTTTAGCATCCTGCCTTCTGGACCCCACTGTATTC
Source organism: Hemicordylus capensis (assembly GCF_027244095.1). NCBI lineage: Eukaryota > Metazoa > Chordata > Lepidosauria > Squamata > Cordylidae > Hemicordylus > Hemicordylus capensis. The sequence continues at coordinate 137,634,003 of NC_069657.1, read as the reverse complement.
CTTCCCCTTCACTTTCTTGCCCACTGCTCTTCCCCTGTCTCCCTGTCCCCACATGTATAAGCACACTAATATATGATTGATTGACTTTCCTTCTCCTGTCTCTTTCAGTGGCGAGTGTATCTTCCCAGCTTCAAGTTTGAAGTGGTTGATTCTCCTTACATCTCACTCTATACAGGTAAAACCTCTCCCTGAGTTGTCCACCCTTAGATGGTTACCAGATTCCTCCTGCAACTTAGCAGGCTGAACTGTAGAGTGTGTGTGTGTGTGTGTGTGTGTGTGTGTGTGTGTGTGTGTGTGTGTGTAGGAGAAAGCATGTATGCATAAAATCCTGTATAATTAATTGATCTTGCCTGTACTGAGCCCTCTGCTTTCCATATCATGTTACGATTATGCCATGACAGGCACACCTTTTTAGCCTAAAGTGGTTTTTTTTCTTTTTTTAAACACGCCTTGATACCTATGGGGTAGGAGGACTGACAAGGGGATGGACAAATGCAACATGCACAGAGAGCTAAAGAGGTCTGTCTCAGAAATGGGGCCAGGTCTATTGCCCTCACTAGCTCCCATGTAGAACTATTGCTCCAAACAGTAGTCAGGGTGGGGGCTTAATCCTGTGGCTGTACCCCAATTGTGGAATTCCCTCTCTAGATATGTTCACCTGCTGCCATCTTACCGATCTTTTCAGTGCCAGGTGCAACCCGTCCTGTTTGCCTACGCTTTTGGAAGTCTCTAGTTTTGTTTGTTTGTTTGTTTGTTTTTAAAATATTATACCCCAGGCTGGCTTGCAAAATTAATAAAACAGATAAAGCAATACAAAAATGTAACATTAATAAAACAAACATTAACTAAAACCAGCACCCAGTTAAAACCAAATTAAAAAGCTGGAAGTTAAAAAGTTGAACACCAGCCAGATATAAGTGGTTTTATTGGTTAGGTTTTGTTAAAGTTTTTCATTTGATTGATTTTTTTGCTGGTTTTACTGTTTGATTTGCTTGATCTAGTTCTTACTGTTTTATTGCAGCTTTATTTGATTGGTTTATTTTTGCTCTTTTCATTGCTATCTACATTGCATGCTTCCTGGCCTTTTATAGTATGAATTGTGTATCTGGTGTGTTTTTATTTTATTTTTATTATTACAACACTGTTTTTAATGGAATATGTAAGCTGCCCTGAAGACTAGTATTCAGTTAGAAAGGTGGGGTGAAAATCCATTAAATGAACAAAATAAAAAACACTTGTCCTTGGCCTTCATCTCTCAGAGGAAGACTTTACAAGACTTCACCAGGGCCTTTAGTTTCTTGGCATCACCCTCTGAGGACTTCACCAGCTGATTTGTGGCTTATGTCTGCCAACCTCCTGCAGCCCTTGCCAGGACCCTGCTGCCAACTGTTCTTGAGTGGGATACTCAGAGAATTAGAGCCAACTCGGCCATTGCCCTTCCTAGGTTTGCTGAAGGAGAAGGTGCCACCCTGTCACAGCGTGGTTCCCTGACTGTAGGCTGAAGAACTCAACTAACTGCTAGAGAAATTGTAGCACCCTAGAAAAGCGCAAGACTTACAGGCTCAGAGTCATTTGCTACAACCTACATTGGGGTGAATCCTTGCTTTTCTGAGTAGAATTTGGTAGGTGACGGTGTAGGTAAGCTGGGATAAGTATGTGAGTTTCTGCTACTACCAGGAGAATTAAGATTGTAAGTCTTACACACTGTCAAATTATCCCAGATGGATTGAACAACTGAGCCACGAAAGGCATATGGCCATGACCTGTTGCAAAAAACAGCTTACGTTGAATAGCATGTAGTCATGAAACTTCGTGAAGGTCACAGAGGGTACATGTGGCTGAATTATGTATATGTGTGCATACAAAGATTACTGGGCATATGCAAGTGGTAGTACTGGGTACACAACATAAGCAACAGCCCTCCTCCTTGGGGTCCTGTTATGCTATCAATCTTGGGTCTTCCTTGGTATTGGTGCAAAAAAGGAAGAGGCCAGCACAAGAGCGCCCCAGCAAATACCCATCAACCGATGTTCCGGAAGCTGAGTTATGAGCACCTGTCTTGTAAGTAGGGATAGATAGTGTTGAGTTTAATTAAATCCATAGATCTTCTGCTTCCTTCCTCATAACCTGGCCTGGCAGCAGGAGACACTTGATGAATAGATCCCTGACTGGCACTCAATACACAAGGTGCTTGTAATTAAGTATCCTGTGGAAGGTGTAGATAAGGTGGAGGGGTTGGGTGAGTCAGCCTCTTTGGCGCAGAAGTAGGAGAGCTCGATTGGCATGAGAGGAATGGTGGCAATTGGGATATTGACAGAAGTGCCTGCAAGATGGATGGGCTCTGGGGGGATATTTCCTTATGGATGCATCAGTCATTGTGAGTTTTCTCCTCTGCCCTCTGATCTGCAGCTTGCACCCCACGAAGAGTGATTTTCTCATTATCTCACTCTCTGCCTACAGCTCCTCACTGTGCTGAGGGACAGTTATTAAGCGAGAGTAATTGCACTTGGAGTTACAAGAGACTATCTTACCTTTGGGAAAGAAGGCTAAAAATGTATCTTAGCACTTCATATATTTTTAGGCACTATATACATCATCATCATCATCATGATCTTTGTAATTGATCATCCTTCATATGCAAACGGACTCTTAAGACATGTCCACAAATGCACAGATCAGTTTCATGTCAGTGCGTACAGCTAACCCATGCAGTTTTCACCATGGTTCATATGTACATATGCTGCATGAAAATATATTTATTTTATTCATTTATTTTACAATGTCTATATACCACATTTCAAAATTAATTTGCAAGCAAGCTAACACAATTCTTCAAGAGGATTGCCAGCACTGGGTTGTAGAGGAGTCTAGTGACTCTTTCATTGAAGGTGGTGATTCAGCCCTGCCTAGCCTCTCCTGCTTTTCTTCACCCAGGCCCTACCTGCTCATTTCTTCCCTGCTTGCCCTTCTGCCACAGCTACACACACAGAGAGAGACACACACACTTTTTTCCCCTTCCCCAGAAACTGTATTCTAGGGCAATCTATAAGGCTCATCCCCAAACCATTTACAAAGTTTCAGTCAGAGATTGAGTCTTTTGCAGATCAGGGACTAAACACTAATCAAACCTTTAAAATGTTCACGGTGACCTACAAAAGAAACATGTCAGAGGCAACCAGTTATCTGCTGTGCCACCTAAACCACTCTTGGGAGTGAGCGATATATACATGAACCAATCCTCAGACTGTTTGCAAAAAATAAAATTAAAATAACAAATAAAAAACAAGTCATATGCTGGGAAAGGCAGAGAGCCATATATAGCCACTGTATTCTTTCTAAAAATAGGAAAGAATGTGCCTATACAGAGCTGTGATGCTTAAGCAATTGGAAATCCAGAGGTGATGTCTTGCGTAGTTTCAGATCTTGCTCACTGTACATCTGCCAGTGTATGTTTCAATAAAATTTTAATATATGGACAGTAGATTGGCTATGAGTAGGGATAAACAGGAGGATTGATTATTCTGTATTAAAATTAATCAGGCTTTATAATGTTTTAATCACAACAGGAGTACTCTTTTAAAATTTATATATCTATGTATATTATTCCTGTCTCCAGCTTTGGGCAGTCAACAAGCAGGCAGGATATGTCATATGCAACATGTAAGAAGAGAATTGTGTTGATAGTCAGCAAGTGCTATTCAGCTGTAGATGGAGGATTCACTTGGAAGTGACAGCAATGTAATTACAGCACGCATGACAAGAAGGACACCATGGTCATTTCCACATCACGTTTTCCCTAACATACACCAGCAGTACATCAGAAACCATGGTTTATATTGTTCAGTGTCATTTGGGGAAGGCTCCTTGAATAACTGGCTCACATTTGCCAGTACAAAAGAGAGCCTGCCTTACTGTAGCACACATTGCCTGAAGGGACATGTGAAAGCAACCATTGGGAACAGTTTTTGACTGAGATGGCGAGGCCAGAGTTAGACTGGTCTTGTCTGGTGGATGCAAAGAATTCTCCTGTATGTATGCAAATGGCTCTGGCAGCTACTGCTGAAGTGCCTTTGAGCAATGAGGCATCCATCCAAACCTCACACATAAAAGAGTGAATAACCTCTCTATTCACTTTTTATGTAGAAGAGAAAAGTTCATGCTTAGCAACTCTCCCATTAGGCCCAGCCTCTCTCCTTTTTTATTATTTAAAATTTATTAAACCTTCTTTATTGAAAAAATACATGCAACACAAAGCATAATAATCAACAATAATCCAAGAGTGTATGTTCAGGTATCATATCCATCCATCCATTCATCTTCTACATTGTTCAGTTCATCACAGGCCTCCTTTCCCCCCGCATCTTTTATCATCACTGGTATTTCTTGTCTGACATTTTCCTGGGGTCTTGTCCTGTTCCAGAATCTTATAAAGGATTGCCACTTTCCCAGTAACAAACTAGTTGTGCACGCTCCACCTCCTCAAACAAATAAGTTCATTTCTTCATTAATAATACTTGGCAAGTCCTTTGCTTGGCCCTTCTTTTTACTCACAACAACACTCCTTATGTCACAAGCCACCTTGAGAGCTTCATCTTGAATTTCAACCAGCCTAGGTCCATTTCCTACCTCATCATGTCAGGAAGCGCCTCTGGTTAGCTCAGAATTAAAACTGAGTAGGCAACACTGTTGACATGCTAGCAAGGCTGCCTCTTGCTTTTCTGCAGCTGTATCAGATCCACAGTGTTGACGTGAGTGAAAACCTGCATTGTCAGTGAGCTAAGCAGATACAACCTGAAAATCCACGAGGCACGTTTTGTAAAGAAACGTGATGTGACCTTTATGGTAGTCTTTTCAGTGCTTTAAAGCAGAAAGACATCACTTTTGTATTATACCATTAACATTATTTCATCATACTCTTCATTCTTATGGCATTTGAAGTGTGTGTGATATTGTCCAACAGATTTTAGGGCAAATGCCCCCAAGGGAAGAATGAAAACAAGTATTTTTATATTTGTGTCCTGTTTACTCCAGGCTGCCTAAAGGAAAGAGGTGGAAGCCTGGGAGATATATTAAGCATTGCTTAAAGCTTCAGTTTCATTGTTCAACCTGGGGAATTAGAGACTGGATTGCTTTTATTGTATCAAGAGCATATTTCCTCTCACTGTAAGTGAGAAATCTCTAATCACAGCAAGAGTTAAAAGCTCTTAAAATTGTTGTTCTCTTTTAAAATAATGATTATTTGATTTACCAAAGCTGAAGTGCCTGGTAGGTACCGTATTATTAGTGTAGAAAGAAGGAAACATTAGTTGAAGTCCTGACTAAATTACTCAGTAGTACTACTCGGGAGTTACTCTAAATTTCTAAGAACTAAATTTCAATAGGACTTCCTCTAGTAAATTTAGTCAAGATGTCAGCCAGTGATACAAACATGCAGAGATGGTCGGCTCTCTATCCAAAAATGTTGGCTTTGATCTGGGCTTGCTTGTTGGTTCCACTTCTTGTTTGCTGAAGTTGCCCATCCATTGGTCTCTTGTACCTCCAGCATCCACTGTCAGTAGATAGGCCTATCATATTCAGTTGATGCGCTCCATCCTTTTAGAATCTCTGAGCAGCTTCTTAAGTTGGCTTCAGGGCCCTTATGTCTATGTTGAACCCAGGCTAATGTCAACTGATGTGGATCACTGGTTGAGGAGAAAACTGACATTCCCCAGTTTGCCCTAGTACCTTCCATATGTAAATGCATAAAATTAGAACTACTGTACATACCAAGTGGATGTAGCCTCATTCTCTTTTTATCAGGTCTTAGTGTGACCAGAGGATACAAAAGTTTTGTTCCTAAAATAGTTCTGATATCAGACTTGTAGGAAATCTGATCTGCTGTTTTTTATGAACACATTAATCCAGTGTGTCCCAGAAGAGAGACTTCTGGAGGTAGCCCACCTGGAACCAGGGTTCAAAGCCTTATTCACACATGGAGAATCTGGGTGTCCTTAGCCAAGTCACTATCTCTCTTGGAGCACTTCTTATTTCACATCCCATGCTTGTGAATAGGCTTGTTTAAAGCAAGAAGCTCTACATGGAAATATTATATATGTTGATTATTCATTCATGCTATGGCTCTGCATCTGCTTCCATGAATGGAACCTCACAGAAGCTGAGAATCCACCTGGGAAATGTTTCCGTATTCCAAAGTAATGTTTTTCTGCATGGATGTGTTCATGTGATTGTTTTATAGAATCCATGAATGCTACACAATGCTACATAGGAAGCAGGTCTTTAGTGTTTGTTCTCAGTCTATAAAATGGAAAGTAGCATTACCTTGTTGACATGGCTTTAGCAAAAATAATAGGAAGGTAAAATATATACTTGGAGCACAGGCACTACATAAGTGACTAATAGAAACAATAATAAAGCTGTCAAAATTACTCATGTTTCTTCCTCCACCCCCGCAAGGACAATCAGAAATGCCTTTATAAAAGTTGCTGTTATCAAACCATATGAGAAAACTGGTAAACCATCAGATCTGCAAAGGATGTTCTCTTAAGAACATTTGCTTGTTGCAAAATATGTGAAACAAATTCAACCACATTTATTCTTCTTCCTGGGGTTCTTCCGGACAGCAATAAACAGCACTTTGAAAAGAGCTTGCAAGTAAGTTGAAAGCAAGAGCTTATAAGACACTCCTATTTGTTTTTTCCAGCATAATCTCACACCCAAGTCACACAGTCAGCAAAGACCTTGTGCAATTTCTACAGCTCCACCTGCTGGCTAGCTCTTGCTTTTTGTGATTAATGCACCCTTCTCCCTATTCAGCAGAAAAGTAGTATTGAAAAGTGGTTGGTTATTCATCAAAAGCAGAACTGACCAGCAGGTGATGCTGCACAAATCATGTGAGATCCCTGCTGGCCCTGTGATCTGTGTGTGAGATGGTGCTAGAAAAGACACCGGGAGTCTGCAAGTATCTGGATATTGAGTAAGCTCTCACTTCAACTTACAAGCTCTTTTCAAAGCACTGTTTATTGCTATCTGGGAGACCCCTTGAAGTGCTAGGAGGAGCCTATGTCTTAAACGCTAGCTGTGGCCCCTATCACAAGCACCTGCCCTTAGAGAAGGGTGCATCTGCCTGGCTTCCAGGAGAATTGCAATAGCCATGCACAGGCTTCTAATGACACAAGAAAAGAGAGTTAATATTGCCATGTCTCTCCTGCCTCCCTGGCAACCAGGCCATGCAAGCCAGCCATTGCTCTTTCACTGGCATGATATACAGTGCAGTTAACTTCCACAATATGTACAGTCTTGTTTCTCCCTCTGTCTTTTTTGAAATAGATTTGGCTTATTTATTGGGTGAGCAGAGAACTAGACCAGAATCCAGAAAGTTCAGCATGACTGAGTCACTGTCTACTGCTTTGGCTTTGCAGTATAAAGCAAATATATGAGCCCTGTCTACCCTTTTCCTCCCCCAGATATGAATCTCCCAGCTTTTGTCATGTCAAGAAAAAGGCTATTAAACACACTCTTTGCTGTGCTGAGCTAACTCAGCCTTCAGAACATCACACAAGGAAGAGGTGGTGATCCACCCTGCAGTCCATGGTCTGTCTATGATTAACACTCCATTTTGGAGGGTTTTTCTTTTCATGTTGTACCCCATTAAATGAGTACAAACGTTCTCATAATTCGTCTTTGTAGAGATAGATCCCTTGCTGTCCCTTTTCCTGGCCATTGTCCCTTCTTTCCCCATCATTATCAATTAAAGGAAAATATTCGGAATTGTACGCCATATCGCCCAATCATCACAGACATGTTGCTAGTGTCTTCTGCTAATGACTTCTAGCAGAAACTAATCTTGCTACTTCACAGTCTCAGAGCCTGTGGTTTTTTCACAATCCCATCTCAAGATCCCCTCTTCAATTTTTGGCAAATTGCATTGGATTTGAGGTCTGTATGGTTTCAGTGGCACCAATCACTAGGGAGGAAACTAAGGTTGCTTTTTAGGAAGAAGAAGCATGTATTTGTGCAGGAAAACCATAAAGGGGAGTACTGGAACACTGAGCAGTGGGAACGTTCAGGACCTCTGTGGTGACTCAAGACCTCTGTGTGCCTGGGGCAGGGCACCAAATAAACCCCTCCCTTCTGTACACCCTCCTCCCCCTCCTCCTCTTTCCCTTTTTTCTTAAAGCTGTGGGGGGAGGGGAGAAGGACATCTTTCTGCCTTGCTGGTGCCCCAATAATCTGCTGAGGTATTCCTCACCTTGTCTCATGGAAGGGCCACCTGCATGTTTATGTGTGTGGAGAAGTGAAATAAAATGAAGTGCAATAAGAATGCTGGTCTAGATGCACCTAAGACCTGCATTTGAAAATTCAGTAAACTCCTAATGAACTAGCTCAAATATCCTTATTAAGCCTCCTTGAGGTTTTCTCAGAACCTGAAAGGTAGATTATAAATCTTCAAAATAATAAATAAATGCCCCTGTTAGAGCAAGCCTGATGCTCTGAATGCACTGCGTGTCTTCGGGCCTCCCTCACTAGCCCAGTCTAGCTTCATGCTTCCATTTATCTAGGCAGCCAGTTGACGTGTTGGTTTGGATATGACTCTAGACTTCTTGATCTACTTGCTTTGGAATAGTTTCCCAGGAAAGGCTAGAACTGAATGCAGCTCCCTTATGTTATAGCTACAAAACTGCCTCCACTCCTGTAATTGTAATGCTGACAGAAGGTTTTTGCAAGGGCTGTTTCTGGGACATTCATTCTAGGTAGGGTTGTGAAGTATTTGGCTAGCTCTGTTCTTTATGCTCTGCCGGGTGGCTGTGTTTCCTTCTGCTTACTAGGATTGAGTGGGAAGCCAGTTGAGCAGATAGCAATGGACGGCAGCACTTCTTAATTTCTTACACTTCTGTGCTTGCCTTGCTTCAGTTACCCAGCACTGATCTGTGCAAACAGACAGCCTCATCTAATAAACATGACATTAGAGGCAGCCAGCGCTTAATTGATATGGCATTTCGTTCCTCCCAGACACCAATGATGATGTTCCTGGCAGCCTTGCAGGTTTAGAGTGGGGCGGGCTGAGCTCTGCTTTGCCTTTCTGAGCACTTACATCCCAGGAGAAATTATTTTTTGCTTTGTTTTCTGTTTGTGCAGAGGATCAAATGTTTGCAGAGTAACCCTGGTGGAGGATTTACAAGTGCCTGAATGATAGCCCAAGTGAGAAACAGTGTGAAGCATTTATGGAGGAGTCCAGGCCTGAAATGGCCTTGGCAGCTTTGACTGTGGCTTGGTTCAGAATCCTCTTGGGAAGTGGAGGGAGAAAAGCTCCCTCAAGGGCAGAGGCAATGTTTGGAGGCTGGACAGATTTTGTGCCATTTCTGAAGGCTGGAGCCCATAGTTGAAGGACCTGTGTATAGATCACATCTCCCACAACAGTGGCTCTGGTGTGGCTACATGCTTTGTATCTCAGCAGTATTATTACTGTTCAGCTTTGGCTTTGGTTTCTGGGTAAAGCCAAGTGCCTAATCAAAAACACAGTCATGGGCATGTTCCAAAATGCCAGGTCTCCATCTTGAAGAACGTACAAATTAAAACTGGGGTCTTGGGCATTCCCTCCCTCCCCCCACCCTCAGTCTCTCACACCTTGCACACAACCCCCTGGGTTCAAGGATAATGGGAGAAGGATGACAGAATAACTGCAAATGGAACAAGGTGTGCCAAGTTGAAGTCCATAGCACCATCAAGCCAGATCACAGCTGCTCGGAAGGCAGATGCCTGCCAGGCAAATAAATCTATAGGGTGCATGGGAAATGGGGAACCTGCTGAGAGATGGAGGCCACTAATCAGTTGGTCAGCGAAAGAGAGACGACTGACTCCAATTCTTCGTAAGCTTCTGCTTTGAGAGTGATGTGGAGATGCTAGGACTCTGCCCGAGAAGTGCTTCCTTGCTCAGTATCGCCATCCAGCAGTTGTTGTGGGAAACCCCAGACACAGGGCCTGCTTGGGCCTCTGCAGTATATGGCTTTCCTCCTTACCAAGCACATCTCCTTACCCCTTTCTTACCCTCCCTCTTCAGATGAATCCAGTCTGAAAATGAATGAGGTGGAACATGTGCCTCAGTCCCTCGCCAGCCACACTGGCAGCTACCTCTGGGGTGCACAGAGGAATGAGCATGGAGCAGATATGCTGAATCCTGATCCTCGGGACACTTTCTTCCTCAGTAAGTGGAAGAGCTCCTTCTGAAATAGACCTAATTTGCTGGGGGTGGGGTGGCATTTATTGTCAGGAAAGCAGTAGGAGTGGCGAGGTGAGGGGAAGGGTCAGAGGCATTTTTAATTCTGGTGTGTGTGTGTGCGCGCGCATTTTGTCGCCTTGTAATAAGAGGAACAGACAGCTTTCTTAGGAAGCAACCTGATGAAGAGAGCAGTGCTATTGGTTACTGTAGAGAGCAGGGTAACACTCTTGCTGTTCTCTGAAGCATGGGAGAAAGAGCAGGTGCTTGGAGGAGTATCAGCAACAGGGTGATGGACACATTCACATGGAATGTTTGTTCATCTGAAATCATAAAGCAGGACCATCTCCTTCATCTTTGCCAAATTTGAGATTTGGGGAATGGGATGAAGTAGCAAGTCTGCTGCAGCAAGACTGAATGAATTTAAAAATGGGTCTGGTCTTGGGAAAATGCCATTCAGAAGAGCATCTGTGGGAGCTCTTCTGGCCTCTACGCATGCTCAGCAGCCATATGCATGATCAGCACTACTATGCAAATGGCTGCTGCCCGTGCGCAGGGGCCAGAAGAGCACCAGAGATGCACTTCCAAAACGACACTCAGAACTTTCCAATCACATTCCGTCAGAACAACCTGCTCGACCGATTATTCCGACGGAACATTCTGGGGATTTGTGTTCTGTTCCAGACTTGGAACAGAACACAAATCCTGTTCCGTGCACATCCCTAAAGAAGACCGTCTGGAAAGATTATCTACATAGGTTAGTTGATCAAGTTTGTCTGCAAGGCTATGTGTACACTTTGCTTAAAAATATATTAACATACTGTGCTGAGGTAATCCATTTGGGTTCCAAGAACAGCTGGTTCCTGCTGCTAATATAAATTATGCAAATTGAAAGAAATCATGCACATTTGCTCATTTTACATGATTTGTTCCACAACGATTCTACATAATTTCCTCTGCTTTTGCTACAGACAGGGAGGATCAAGGAGCTAAGCAGGGCCATACTGCCAGTGGAAGTCTTAGGCCTAGTCCTCATAATCAGTCAATGAGGTGGTAAATTTGTGCTTGCGTTGTGCCACTTCAGGTGGCAGGGGCAGGGCATACTTCATACTTGTGCCACTTCAGGTGGCAGGGGCAGGGTAAATGATCCTCCATTTAAAACAAAAACAACCCTTCCTCACAGAATATTATGTCAGGAAGAAGGGTTTGCACAGGCCTGGATATCTGGCCTTTGCCCAGGGTGTAGAAGGTAAGATAGACAGTCATTCCAGAATGGTGACTCAGGTTGAGTTTGGTTGGGTTCAGTAACCCCTTGTGGTCAGGGAAGGTCTCTTGGCTTGGTCCTGTGGCTTCCTTTTGCTTACCTGCCTTTTATTTCAGCTCCCCAGATCGAACCATCCCGTGTGGAGAACGTGCTAGTGCCCTGTACTTACAGCCCCACATATGTGGTGAAGGACTTCCCTATTGCCCGCTACCAGGGCCTGCAATTTGTAAGTGTCCTATAGGCATTAGCCCCATCTTCTCTGTACATAGGGAGGTGGCTCCACTCTTTTTGCCATCACTTACCCTTATGCATCTCTGCATCGTTACCTTTTTCATGCCTGCAGAGCCCAGTAGATCAAATCCAAAAGGTATCATTGGATCTGAGCTAGCCAGCAGCATTAGTAGAGTCAGAATTTTGGGGCAGGGACTGGAGTGATACTCATGAACCAGAAAGGAGGAGGTGTGCAGTTCAGAACTGAAACAAGGCACAGGAACAAAAAAGGGAGTAGATGGGGTACTGTACTGGGTATAACCTGAGCATTGGAGCCCCTACTTAAGGCCCCTTTGGTTCTTGTGCTTCAGCAAGTACAATCAGCTGGAAACAACTTCTGAGCAAGAACTCACAAAGGCAGATTTCAGAAGCATAGGCATGTGCAGTTCTTACCAACAGCCAGTAGACCTTGTATCCATGGCTCAAAGTGAAGGCACTTGCTCTAGGAAGTGACTCAGGAGCACCTCCTGCTGGACAATATAATCCATCTCATTCCTCTTCGTCCTCCATCCTCTCCGTGGAAATTGGAAACATACATATCTTGCTGTGACTCTTCTCACCAGGTTGCCCCTCCCACAGGTCTACCTCTCATTCATCTACCCCAATGATTTCACCCGGCTTACGCACATGGAGACAGAGAACAAGTGCTTCTACAGAGAGTCTCCACTCTACCTGGAAAAGTAAGTGTGAAGTATAAGAGCAAACCATAAAGCTATCAGATGCCCTGATCAGATGCCCTGTGTGGGAGACAGAAAAGCTGCCATCTTCTGTAAAGCCGGAATGCAACAAACACATATTTGTGAACACATGCATGTATCACACAGGTATGCATTAGGGATGTGCATGGACCGGTCTGGAGGCCATTGTAAAGACCTCCGGACTGGTTCGGACATGGGGCCAGTTTGGCGGTTCGGCACCGGGGAGGGGGGGGGAGACCTTTAAGGGCTGTAATGTACTTACCCCTCTCACCACTTTTCCCCCACTGGCACGCCTGTTTTTTTAAAGCATTTGGAGCGGCAGTGTACCTCCCTGCCGCCCCTTCCCCTGTTGCTTGGCAAAAGGCTTCATAAAGCCTGACTGCTTGTGTGCACGTCGTGTCTGCGCACATCATGTCTGTGCGTCATGTGCACACGTGTGCTCACATGTCTTACATATGCATGCATGCAACACGCAGGCATGGCGCACACACATGATGTGCGCACATGCAGTTAGGCTTTATGAAGCCTTTTGCCAAGGAACGGGGTGGCAAGGAGGTACCCTGCCACCCCAAATGCTTTTAAAAACAGGTACACCAGCAGGAGTTAAGTGGCGGGAGGGGTAAGTACATCCTTCCCTGCCCTTAAAGAGCCCTCCTACCCAGTGCCGAACCGCGGAGGTGCGGTTCCGTGCACAGCTCTAGTATGCATTTGTGATTGGACACAACTCCATGCTGAGCATATACTCAGTAGTAAACCCAGGTTTGTTTCTGCATAATGTATGAAATGGTTCTGATTTAGCTCTTTGTCCTCAACTGTCAGATCAAGTGAGGCTCTAGCAAAGGCCAGCTAGGCTTCCACCTAGTCTGCCCTATGCTAGCAAGACTCATCTCAGGTCACTTGTCCTTGGGTCCTCTGCTACATAAAACAACAGAAAGACTGGTTACAGCAAAAAGTAATCCTTTCTGATATGGACACTGTTATTGGGTCAATGGGGCTGAGAAAGCTACCAAACCACATTCTACAAGGGCTACCAAAACAGTCGAGTGATTCTTTAAAGTGGGAGTTTCGCTTCACTGCCAGATTGAAATTAGCAGGGGAAACTCCACACACCTTCACTCCACTCATTGTTTTCCTTTCTCAGACGTTTGTAACATTTGTAGTCATATTCACTTAACCACCCCTGAGCTTAATATTCTGCAGAAGATGTAAAACTCAGGTGCAGATTCCCATTGGGTGACTGTTTTGAACTCTTTGGCACTAGCTTTGCAGGACTGAATTATTCCCTCTCCCTCACTTCTAATCATATATTGAATTCACTTATGTATCTGCAGCAAAGGTGACAGACTTGTGGTCCATCCAGAATAAGAGCAAGACACTGAGAGCCCTTTCAATTTTGAGGTTTCAGTGGTAGCCTCTCCCTAGGCTCTATCCATCAATATTTTCAGTATTTGGAGTGTGTGGGGGGAGGTGTCTACCTGCTTAGGAGACGACTTCATGCATCTGATGAAGCTAGCTCTGACCCACAAAAGCTGATGCCACAACATATTTGCTCATCTTTAGGGTGCCCCAGAGCTCTGTTGCTTTTAATGACAGCAGACTGACATGGCGACAATTCTGGAATGTGTCCCCATGCAAAGGGGATGCCCGTTCCAATACTCTCCTAAGTTAAAGCCCACAGGCCATCCTTGAGCACCACAGAACTATGTGTGTTTGTCTTGCAGCTGAGTTATTTATTGTCTCTTGTCCCTCCAGATTTGGCTTTTACAAATATATGAAGATGGACGAAGAGGAGGAGGATCCTCATCAGCGAGCCTTTCTCTTCCTGAATCCTGAGAGTAAGCAGTGCTTGGGCAACCCAGCTCCCTCTATCCAGATGGGAGACCCTTTGATTTCTCAGTCAGTTTTGTGAGCAGCTTTTGAGCCTTGTGTTTGTGTTGCTGGTGTGCTAGTAGGTAAGGCTGTTGTGCCATCTGCTTGCAGTGGATGCATTCCCAGCCTTGGCAGGTGATATCTCAGGACAGGGCTGCACAACAGATTGCTTGGTGAGGAAGGGAGAATAACCTCAGGCAGCAGGAATGATACAGACATTTGAGAAATGACCCTGCCTGGACACACTCTGGGAGCAGGGATGCCTCTGGATTAATGCTGCACAGAGTGATCTGCTGCCTGTATACCCAGGTGACCTCCCTTGCAGCACCAGCAGTTCAGATTAAGATGGTATCCACCACCCCCTGCTACTGAGCATCATTCATGTATTCACAACACCTGACTGTGATTTCCAGTTGCCTTTCAATATCTTTGTAATACCTGTGATTACCCCACTGGCACTTATTCAAGAAAGTAGCCCAGAAAATTGTTTCTCTAGAACAGCCCTGCTGGATCAGGTCCAAGGCCCATCCTGTTTCACACAGTGACCCATCCGATGCCTCTGAAAAGCCCACAGGCAAGAAGTGAGGGCATGCCCTGTCTCCTGCTGTTGCTCCCCTGCAACTGGTATTGAGAGACATTGTGCCTCTGAGGCTGGAGGTGGCCTATAGCCACCAGACTAGTAGCCGTTGATAGACTTCTCCTCCATGAATTTGTCAAAGCCCCTTTTAAAGCCATCCAAGTTAGGGCCATCACCACATCCCATGGCAGAAAATTCCATAGATTAATTATGTGCTGTGTGGAAAAGCACTTCCTTTTGTTGGTCCTAAAATTCCTGACCTTCAGCTTCATGGGGATGACCCCTGGTTCTAGTGTTGTGAGAGATGGAATAAAATTTCTCTCTGTCCACTTTGTCTACTTCATAAAAATTTTCATACACCTCTATCATGTCTCCCCTTAGTCGCCCCTTTTCCATACTAAAGATCCACAGAGGCTGTAGCCTTGCCTCATAAGGAAGGTGCTCCAGGCCCCCTGACCTTATTGGTTTCCCTCTTCTGCGCCGTTTCCAGTTCTACAGTGTCCAAGTTCTACATTACGTAGAACAATGTTCAGTTCCACAGTATACCAAGTGAAATAGACAGGAGCTCTTGGGGTTTCTGCAGGTGCCACTGGCTTCTTTCCTGAAGAAGGACATGGACAAAGGCCCCTTAAAGCCATCCTTTGCCTGGTCGAAACTGTTACCTAGTAACATGCTGATCTCTGCCTGCAAAGTGCACCTTCCCACCATGCCTTTGCCACAGACCTCTGAAAGCTCATCCAGGCAAACACCTTCTGCCATCCGATGACAAGTTGTCCAAGGCCAGTTTGTGCTGAGGCCATCTTCTCCCCCACCTCCCCAGTATTTTAAAACGCAGTCAGTACTTTCCTCACTCTAAACCTTGTGCTTAGCAGCAAGGGTATTAGACCTTAGACCTTCACCATCCCTTTGGCACACAGCCTTGACTCTTCGCAGTGAATTTATGTGGTGTTGCTAATTGGGTTTCCCACCCCTGCAATTGATCCATCTGGTTGTAATTTACAAAGGATTAAAGCTGTACCAGTTCAAATTGCTTGGCCTCTCCCAAGGAGATTGAAATTCTACATTCAGAATTAGTTGTGCAAATCAATAAGGTGTGTACACATTTTCCTACTTTGCATTAAGTAACTTGGTTAGCATATTCTAGTCATAATCCCACAGAATTGGATAGCCAGGGCAGATTAGGAATAGGGGGGAAAGTGATGGATATATGATCATCAGTAGGGGATGTGTACAGAGGGGAACAGAATGGGGATCCTGAAGAAGGGGCAAGTAGCCATGCAGGAGCAAATGTAATCTTCACCCCGCCAAATACTAGAACAATTTCTACACACTCCCTGAACATTTTCAAGTATGTTTCCAGAACCATGAGGCCTAGGAACTTAATTTAAAAACAAAACAACTGAGTTCTTTCAAATCCATATTTGGCACAAAATTCTGTGTGTAAGGAATGACAAGAAAGGAATTACTTCAGGTTAAGCAACAATATTTCATTGCATCACGAAGCACTTTGTTATATTATCATAGCAGTGGCTGTTAGTGATGCCAAGAAATGATGGGGTGCATGGACTGTGCCTACCTGTGACCTACATGCTTCCTGAATACCTTTCTCCTTCTTTCTGTTCTAGCCCTCCCCAACCCCCTCTCCACTCACAACCTTTCTTTCCGCCCTGCATATTCAGCATCTCCCTTCCTTGCCCCATCATCTTCCACTGCTTTTCTATCCACACGTCTTCGTAGTGGCCCAACCCCACACACATCCACAGCCCCTGAGATTTCTTCTTTGTTGACTATTACCTCTTAGATTTTCTTGAAGAGGAAGAGGAAGGAGCCGACAGCCCTGAGCCCACTGACCCACTTCCTGATGTCAAGGAGAAGAGCCCCAGTGTGTTAGATCCACAAGTGTTTCCTGGGATGAAAAGGAAAGAGAGGCCTCTTACCACAAAGGATTATGGGGATGACATGGACTACTACACCACCCGTCAGAAGCAAAAGAGGTTTAATGAAGTGGGAGCTCTGGCTGGGCAGCCAGTCACCGCAGGCAGAAATAGTGGTCCTAGCCTGAGTCCTATGACTCCATCCAAGGGCTTCCAGGCCTATGAAAATGCAGCACCTTTAGGAGAACAGGTGGTTATCTATGGCCGGTCCCTCAGCTGGGCACAGAATGAGGAGGATGAGGAGAATGGAAGGAAGGAAGGTGAGTTGGGGCTGTTGTCACCATCAAAGCGGGGCATTTCCCTCAGCCTCCAGCCCCATCTTGCTGTGCCCTTCTTTGCTGGAAAGACCAAACAGCAGAGCCTCAAGGAGGAAAAGCAGCCCAAGGAGAACAAAAAGGCCCCCGAGAAAGTGTATGTGACCCGCCTGCAGCCCAACAAGAAGAAGACCCTATCCCCAAAGGATGCTTTCCCTGGAGTCTTCCTCTATCCCAAGCCACCAAGGAAGGTACACTTGAACTCCAGAACTCCTCAAAGGCGCCCTCTTCCCCCCAACAAATTCCACACTGTCCCTGGTCACAGGACACCTTGGCTCACTGGCAACATCTCCAGGGAAACAGATCCTTCCAAAAGGAAAACCCAGCATGCCAACAGGAAGTGGGGCCACCTTTATGATCAAGAGGTCCCCAAGGCCAGGAGTAAGCAGAAGATGCAGCCCCGTGTTTTGACCCTGCCTGCAGAAGGGCTGTTCAGCAAAGAAACCTTTGAAGTCACAACCCCAGCAAGGACCACCCTGGATTATAATTCATCAGAGACAGTGCTGTCTGAAGGTGTGCAAGTGACCTCCTTCCTGCGAATGTCAGAGATGACAGAATCTCAGCAGGAGGAGGTTGAGGGCCCAGAGAAGGCCCAGGAGGAAGAGGAGGAGGAGCTGTCTGACTACAGTTATGAGAACTCTGAGCTGCAGCAGAACTGGCTGGAGGACTCCATCAATTGGCAAAGGACGTTCAGCGTCAGCCCCGTGGACTTTGAGCTGCTGCGCTCAGACTGGAATGACCTGCGGTGCAACGTCTCAGGGAACCTGCAGCTGAGCGAAAGCGAGGTGGTGGATGTGGTGGCCCAGTACATGGAGAAACTCAATGAGAAGAATGGCGGGTAGGCTGAGGGAAGGGGCTTTGTCTGCACAGCTGGGTAGGGGCTGGAGTGAGACCCATTTTCCACTCAGGAGTTGTGTACACATTCAGATTTACACTTTGGTACAACGCTGCATTCCCTTTTAGGTAGCTGCAAGGCAGTGGAAATTCAGTACCTGAAACCGAGACTAGTAGGGTTGCCATATTCAAGCTCTCCAAATCTGGGCACCCTAATATGCATATTATATACACCACCCAGAGCCTCTGGATGGGGCAGTTAATAAATAAGTAAGTAAGTAAGTAAGTAAGTATATTGGCTTGCAAATAATTTGCATATTAAGCAAATTAGGTGGCTGCCTTGTATTTCCTCTGGACAATCATTGGGGAAGGTCTCTTTGCCTGACCATTTTCCTGAGCGTTAAACACACAGACTTTATATCCCACACTTTCTAATATAGAAATTCAGTTTTTAACATTGTCTAATGAACTGTGTATAGTGCTGTCATGGATTCCTCACCAACTGCAGACTACCAGCCCACTCCATTAAGTTTGATGTATTAACAGCAGCAATAGGAAAAAAAAAGCACAGTTTTTATTCTGTACACACTTACTTGAGAGAAGATTTGATTGAAACCAACAGTACTAACTTATATGTAGTCATGCATATAATGGATTGCTTTATAAAGCCAAAAACCTTAAAGATTACAATATACAGGTAGGCAGTGATTTACATAAAAATCAAGCTATCCTCTCAACTGCTCCATAGAGATCCCCTGCTGATAAAAAAAACCAAAGGCAACATTCCTCAGGGGATTCCTTATTGTTAACCTCTCCCAACCAGCCTCCTGTGCTCTATCTGTCCAGTGGTTCAGCAGAATAGTGACTGCATGTTTTGCTCCTTAACTCCATGTCTTCAAGGGTTAGAGCTTAGCTAAAAAGGAAAAAGGCGAGGGGGGGGATGAAAGCTGGGAATCCAGGCAGGCTAAGCAGTCCAGGTGACTTGCTTAAAATCCAGGTACTATATGGAAATCTGGGGGAGATGGCAACCTTAGAGTCTAGGCTTTTCCCAAATTCTTTGATGTTAGAAATCAGTGGGTCACGTTAAATTCAGAGTCCTCTTCCTTTCAGGAAAATGCAGCCATACCTTGTTCTTAATAGGGTCACCTTATTCAGAGTTGTCTTCTATTCAGTAAATATGGTAAGTGGATTTAACTTGCTGGAGGTAACTGTGGCTTATCACTAGCTTTAGAACATGGAGGAATAGATGGTTAGATGATTGCTGCAGAAAAAGTAGTGTGTACAGAAGGGCTCAGGTAAATCAGAATTATAATCAGCCAGTATAAGGTACTGGTCAGTTTTATTCAGCTTCAGAACAAAGCCTCTGGCCTACTAGAAGGTCCTCTCCAGCATCCCTTTTGACTTGTCTGAAGTGGACAGCAACCTAGATCCTTGTTCCTCCTCCAGTGTGGTGAGGCACACAAAGCCCTGGTGGTTTGAGGGAAACTTCTGCATGTATGAGAATACCTATAGAGCCCTGTTGTGTCAAAGCTGAAGTCAAATGCCTGGGTTAAGTCCTGCTTTTATAATCCCCCACCAGCCTCTGCTGAACTCTTAGGGATTAGGCCTGCTGAATCAGGGCCTACACAAGAGTTATCTTGTTAGAAGCCACTGGCCTTTCCCACATTAATCATTTTGTTTCTAAACAAAAAGGGATTCTGGGGTGAGGAGGAAGGGATTTGGCCGGGGTGAAGATGATGTCAGCTTTATATTCTCCCCCCCACCCCCACCCTCAACTCACAGCATCTACACCCTCTTGCGGATCATCAATGTGGAGAAACGGCGAGATACAGCCCGGGGGAACCGATATCTGATGGAACTGGAGCTAATGGAGAGAGGCCAGAGGACTGTGCGGCTCTCTGAGTACATCTATGTCCTGCTGCACCAGGGCAAGTCAGAGGACAGCACTGAAGTCAACCCCGAAGGGCCTGCAACTGTGTCCACTGAATCTCAGCCACCACCTAGTGCCTGGAGCCTGCTCTATGGAAAGCCCATCCTGTGCCGACCTCTGCGGCTCAGCTGGAGGCATGATGTTACTGTACATTTTGTGGTGCCAGGTGAGGGACTGTCCTCTACAACCCAGGAATGAGCAGCTGTGTTGATATGCAGGGGTAGCTAGCTTAGAGCTGCACGTGCATGATCTCATTGGAGCTAAGGGCATGAGGGGAGGCAGGCCCAACCAAGGCTAGAGATGTCCTCATTTCCCACAGGTGGTCCTCATTTCATGAGAAATCAAAGCAGCACAGAATGCAATCATGGGGTTAAATCAGGCTGTCAACATGACTGCTGCTGACCAATTTTTCAAACATGAGGTCATGAGGTGGTCAGGATTCCTGCTAAAGGGAGAAAGAGACAAATCCTCCAGTGTTAACTGCCAGCCGGGTAGGAACTGGCTCTACAAAGTTCATGCAGTTGCCAGGGAAAGGTCACAGTGGTTCTTGCTCATTATTTGCCCCTTAGTGTTTGATCCTTGAGCTTAAGCCCCTCAGTGAGGGGAGAATGGAAGACTCTTCAGTATGACAACCACTGTTTACTCCTGAAATGCCCAATTTCAGCACCTGATCATGTCAAGGAGGACTCAGGAGGGTTCATTGTTTTGTGAAGGCTTGAGAAAGAGGGAAAGATCTGTATCAAAGCATTATTGCAATCTTTCAAATCCAGTTTTGAATTTATGGTTCATGCTTCATTTTGCTAGAGTAGAGAGAGAGACTCCGTTTCAAAGCCCCTGTTATCTTCTTGCATATATCTACTTCTGTGGTTAATAGAAGACCTGAAAGAAGCATTTCCCATTCTGCTAAGTAAAAGTCTCTGACTTGAGTCCTCATGTAGCACAACCAAGTACTGTTTGCTCTGCCAAAAAGTCATATTTTGTATCCCCCCACCATTCAAATTCTGTGACTTACATTAATTATGAACATGGGTGTCTCTTTGCATATACAGAAACCATATTCTGTGGTTAGAATGTGGACGTGCAAAATATATGTTGATCAGTAAGTGATAAGGAAATGACATTGGTGCTTATCTGTATATTTGCAACCACTCACATTATAATTATCTTCTCCTTCTGCTAGTTGAATTGCTGCAGGTTGAATATCTCTGAAGCCTTGGTTATGCTTGAAGCACATGTGGAGAGTGTTATTTTCTTGCCACTGTAATGGATAATATAGATAATAGGAGCATTTTGTCATGGAGATGTTCCCCTGTGAATGGTGTGAGCTGTGCAGTATGAAATGCCAATGGTCTAAGCTCGTGTCTTGCAGTGAAGAACCAAGCACGCTGGGTACAGCAGTTCATCTCAGACATGTCCAACCTGTACTTGAACACCAAGGATGCCAACTTCAACGTTATCCTAGTGGACTTTGATAGTGACGACATGGATGTGGAGAAGGCACTTCAGGAGGCTCATCTGCCCAGGTAACCTGAGCAATGGTGAAAGCTCCAGAGCCTTTTCCCCTGGCTGCTCTTCCTATGCCAGCACATCCCAGTCTTGAAGCTGCCTCGCTGTCTGCTCTCTGAGCTTGACTGCTGATGATCTCCAAGCACGTTCCTTTGTATCAAAGAGTGGGTGCAGTTGGCCATTTGGGGGATAACTAAGACCGTTTCAGTGAAACCTGTTGTTTGCTTTCCTCTTCAGATCCTGCAGTGTTGTGTGTGGCTAGTCTGTTTTTTCAGCTGTGTGTAAGAATGAGACTTGTATAGCAAAAGGTAACATCAGGAATGCCTCAGCTCATGTGTGCATGAAAGGATAAATCAAGAACAGGATGGTCCTTGCTGCAATCAGATCCTTCACTAAGGGGCTGGGTGTGGGGGGAGGATGTGTGTACTTAGCTACAGCTACTTCTCTATTTAGTTTGTGTTGTGATGGTGCCATTGCTTTATGAGTTGTCATCAAATATCCACTTGATGACTTAAATATCATATGTGAATAGTATTCCTAGGTTGCATGTTTTAATCCATCTAACTGGTAATCAACATAAAGCTTTGCAACCAGATCCTATATGTAGGATTTACCTGGAAGTAAATCTGAGTCCAGTGAGACTCCCTAGTAAGTCTACACAGCATTGGAGCCTTAGTTGTTTATTATTATTATTTCTTGTTTACAGTCAGACAGGTGTTATTGACTGGTTTGTTTTATCCAGGCATCGAGTCCTTCCCAAGGACCTGGGATGGCTGAATTTTATTATCAATATTGTTGTTATTATAGATATCGTCACAAAATATAGGCTGTTCCCAGTAAAGTTGCTTTTTGTAATTGGCTGATGGTGATTTCTGTGGCCCCTGTGATGCTGAGGTGCTCTTCAAGGTGTTTTGGAATTGCACCTAGGACGCCAATTACTACTGGGATGATGATGATGATGATGATGATGATGATGAAGAAGAATTCAATCTCTATACAGCCCTTCCAAAAATGGCCCAGGGCGGTTTACACAGAGAAATAATAAATAAATGATGGATCCCTGTCTCCAAAGGGCTCACAATCTAAAAGAAACATAAGATCGATACCAGCAACAGTCACTGGAGGTACTGTGCTGGGGCTGGATAGGGCCAGTTACTCTCCCCCTGCTAAATAAAGAAGATCACCACATTAAAACTTGGCCTCTTTGCCAAGTTAGCAGGGATTAACCAGTCATGGCCAATTTTATTAATTAGTGAGGCTATGAGTTTAGTCCACAACTGCTTATTTTCTGAGTCTGGTTGTGATGAGCTACTTTAATAGGAAAGAAACAAGAAAATGGTTACCTTTTCTTCTAAAAATGAATTGTAGTGGTTCTTCTTCTTAAGTTGTAAGTTAAACCAGCCTTCTCAATAGCTCTGATATATATGTATGTTCAGTTTTTGGTAATTCACAAATATATTATTTATTTATGTATTTTATCAAATTTATTTATCACATTTATATACTGCCCAAACCTTCAACTCTGGGCAGTTAACAGTATTAAATATTTACATTTAATTGCTTCAGTGAACTGATTGAGTTAAAAGGCAGTTGATTAATCAACGAAAAGCTCCCTAACGGGTGGACATTACTGATTATTTCTTGTTTCTAGCCTGCCTTGATTGCAGTTTAATGTTCTCCTCCAGCTGGTTATTTACATCTGTTTCCACCTTCTGGATATCCGGAAGTTACAGCCGGACAGAGCTCTCTATTCTGCCAGGCCCTCCATTCCCCCGACCATCTCTGCCCTCCTCCTCCACCACCATCTCCGCCTTCTCCATTCCTGCCAGTTGTTACTGCTGTGCATCTTCTTCATAGGTACCAATACTTGAAGCGCACAGGGAACTTTGAGCGCTCGGCGGGACTGCAGGCTGGGGTGGACTCCATAGAGGTGAGCCTGGAGGGCAAAGGGATAGATCTTCCCAGAGCTGCTTGGCGTTTGGTTTGCCACACAGTCATGGCCTGTCTGTGCTGCTCTTTGATTCCTCAGGATGGCAGCAGTATTGTTTTCCTGTGTGACCTGCACATCCACTTTCCCCTCAACATCCTAGACAGCATCCGGAAGCATTGTGTGGAGGGCAAGCTGGCCTATGCACCCATCGTCATGAGGCTGGGCTGTGGGAGCTCGCCCCAAGAGCCTAATGGTAAGGCATGCCTGCTGCTCTGGAAGAGGGGTGGCGGGGAGCTAGACTGGCCGGGGGAGGCGGCATGGCCGGACTCTTCACTCCGCCAGCTAGCCCTGGGCAACTAAAACTGGTTAATGCTGGCACTGCAGTGGCACTCTGAGTCCAATCCAGCTCGCTTACAAGAAAGAGACACAAAACCTCTTACCTGAAAACCGGCTTAAAATGTGGCTTTCTTCTCCCCTGCCGACTAGCACTCCTCACTGCCTGCAGTAAGACCAGAAATAATAAACAGCGTTTCGCTCGTACCTTTTTTAATAAAGCTGCTTTGTGAGCTTTAACTCATTTTACATGGCCCCTGTCAGGAAGGTGCTGGCATCCCCGCAATTCAGCCAAGGCCAGTTTGCCTGAGGGCTGCACAGCAAGTTCTGGATAGAACCCAGGAGTCTTGGCTCTGGCTTCCGTGCCAGGAAACCTGACTTTGCTGCTCTTTTCTAAATGATTCTGACATGAAAATCTCTAAATGGTAGCACTGCCAAGTGAAGCTGCTGAATGGAAATGCGAGATTCAGCATGTATGCAAATGTTTTAGTGAAAAGTAGCAGTTGTGGGCGACCAAGAGAAAAGATGCTGAGATGATTGCTGCGGTTAGTGTACACTTGTATTATAATTACTTACTATTGTATCAATATGCACTGATTCTCTGAAGTCTCCAGAATATTTGAGTTTAATGCAGTAAGCATTCGCTTTCTCAGTTACTTGTCACTTTAAATCTGTTTCATGTTTCTGACCACTGTGGTGAAAATCTGAGGCAGAATTGCACTGGGACAGGATGAACGGGGGCAGTGGAGTGAATACTTTCTATGTCTTCCTGTGCTCTGCATTTGCTAAGACAATACAGGAAATTTGCAGAGTGGTCTACGTATGCAGCCAAATGAGGCAGTTGCAGCTGAGACTTTAGAATGAACTTTAGTGGGGGATCACATTTCTTGATGCTCTCCATCTGGCTAGCCTCTGTTGGAGAGAAGGCTGCTAGGTTAAGAGGGACATTTTATCTGAACCAGGAGTAGAAATACTTATGCTTTTATAGGGGATTCCTCCCAGGAATACTTCCTGCCTTAATCTTCTATTAATGTCCCCTCATTGCCAGATATCATCTTTTGTAGAGACATCTACTCTTTAAAATGTTAGGGAGAGCCTGTCTTCACCACTGTGGAGATAGCTTCAAAGAGAACACATTACAAAGCAGTGTCCTCCATCTGGCTTCCAGCTTCTTTGCTCTCTTCTGGCTGCTTACATTTTGATGAGAATTGGTGTATTCTAGAAGGCCAACAAGGATTGGATCCACCTAATCCAACATCCTGTCCACAGAGGTAACCATTCTGCATGCTGCAAAGGAAAGCAAAGAGATCCACTCCTGAATTATTAGGAATGAGAATGAGCCCAAATACATCTGCAGCCGTGAACTCATTCACATGCCCACAAGGACAGGGGCAGCCCTTTCGTGAGGCAAAGTGAGTTGGTCCCCTCAGGAGGCAGATGATTGGGACGAGCACCTCTCCTCATGCTTCTTGGAAGCTTGCCAGAAGCATAAGGAGAGAAGAGGAGGTTGCTAGCAGACTTTTCTCTTCCCTGCTGCTCATGCACTTTCAAAGCTTGCAGCATCTTGCACTTCACCTCAGGAGCAGCAATACCTTGAGCCACCCCTGCACAAGGACATGAGACCACTGCTTTGTGGCCCAATTTTGCAGGTTCCGCAACAAAGGGACTGATTCATTCTCAGTACTCAGGAAATAAAGCATGGCAGCCAGTTCAGTTTCAGGTACAATTCTGTGCAACTGGAAAGCCTACATACTGTTGTCTCCTAAAATTAGTCAAATAATGCTAGTAGAGGGCAGAGTGGCTTCTGTGGATAACAAAGAGCAGGACTTTCTGGGTTTGTCAGTGGTATGGAAATGCTCCCATATCAAGATCCAGGACAGGAGTAATTCTTGGCTCATCTTTCTTCAGGCTACTGGGAGGTGAATGGCTTTGGCCTCTTTGGGATCTACAAGTCTGATTTTGATCGTATTGGGGGGATGAACACAGAAGAGTTCCGGGACCGCTGGGGTGGGGAAGACTGGGAGCTGTTGGACAGGTGAGACTGCTCTTGGTGATGGCCTCAAGTTCCAGAAACTTTTCTGCTGGGGGAATGTAGGAAATATGTCTGATGGGAGATTTCCTGATCTAGGTAGATGGTTGGGAATACTTGGGAGAGAAGAGAGGTGGCTTGAGGTCTCGCTATACCTTTGCAGAAGGCTCTAGCACCTGGCATATGGCTGGGTGTGGGTGTGTGTGTGTATTCAATTACTTATTTATTTAAGAAATGTATAGCCTTTCTAATTGCTTCAGAATTCTCATGGCAACTTGCAATGTTAATTAAAGAATCAAGACTGAGCAGCAATTAAAATCCCATCACCTCTTAAAAATACTAACAATGGCAAGCAGCAGTTAAAGCAGTCATAATAAATAAAACTAGCTGACCTGGCACAGAGCATCTGCGGCCCTAGTTCTCCCTATCTCTCCTCCCTCATCTTCAGTTCTCCCCCAGCCTCATTTCTTTCTCTCCCCCCACCCTCAGCCCATTCTCCCTTGGCGGCCAGGCTGCTTTTCCTCAGCCAGCCATCCGATGGCCGCCGCCTCCCCTACACTACACAGCCGTCCCCTGGCGGCTGCCTCTTCTCCTCCATGCCCACTTCTTCTCCCGTCCCCGTCGCTAATCCGCAGCAATCTCGCGAGAGCTGCCACGCATGGGATTAGCGATGGGTACGCCTAGGAGAAATAAATATATAGATGTTGGATAGCAAGAGATGATGGCTAATCAGTGAGAAGTGTGGGCAAATAACAAAACCTTGGCATAGTGCCTGGAAACCTATCTGGCTAGGAGAGCAGCCCTGGAGAAAGCATTCCAAAGTCCGGGTGCCACCACAGAGAAGACCCTTTCCCTGGTCATCATCTTCTGGTGTCAGTACACACCAGTGCCTAGATCCCTCTGGGCAGGCTTCAGCATATGTGGAAGAGGTCTGAGCCCTTTCTACAGTCCCTGCAGAGTCACTGACAGAAAGGGGTGCTGTGAGCAATAGCGCAGGCTCCGTTCGCACTATGCGGACCAAATCCAATACATAGGCCATAAGTGCTTCTGAATATTGATGTGTGAGGCATTCAGGTTCAACCCTACCCATAACCTTTTTCAAATGCTGAATGGGAGCAAGAATAATTACTGTCCGATAGCAATACTTTGCCATTGTGTAATGTATTTCAGTTCTTTGAAGGCTGTGTGCCCTCCTTTAGGGGCTTCATCCCCCCCCCCCCCCCCGCAAGAGAAAGGCAAACTGTAGTACAGCTCTCTCCCACCCACCCCCCAGCAAAGCTCTCTCACCTCTGTCTATTAGAGGATGTTGTGCAACTGACTTTGAAAAGGCCTGGGACTTTCACACAAAGGCTGAAATTCATTTGGGGCCTGTTGTGTCTGTGCAGAAATGCCCTTAGGCTGTCTCTCTACTTGAAAGTTTTCTTTTCAACAGGCCTAGGCTATTTTTCAACTACTTGTAGCATAAAGGCTTGGAATGCTGTATTCACCCTTGATTAACCTCTGCTTAATAAAGTAGAAGCCAATCTTCCCAAGTTTTGCATCAGGAATCCTAAAAGGGTTCTCCGTCCCTATTTTCACTGGGAGGGATAACACATTCACTGATTTTCTCTTAACTGCCACAAGATGTGGTGGTGGCCACTAGCCTGGGTGGCTTTGTATATGGGGCTTAGACAAATTCATGGAGGACAGGTCTATCAATGGCTACTAGTCTGGTGGCTATAGGCAAGATACCTCTGAATACCAGTTGCAAGGGAGCAACAGCAGGAGAGAGGGCATGCCCTCACCTCTTGCCTGTGGGCTTCTCAGAGGCATCTGGTGGGCCACTGTGTGAAACAGGATGCTGGACTAGATCAGCCTTGGGCCTGATCTGGCAGGGTTGTTCTTATGTTTTTATGTTAACACTAATATTTCCAATTTTATTTTTCAAAACATTTATTATATTTAGATGCTGCCATTCAACCAAACTGATAGGGCACTCGAGCATTCAGAATTCTTTAGCAACTTACCTATACAGCATTGGTACACTGACTAGTAAGGCGCCGTGCTCAGCCTTACAGAGTCTTAGGAGAGAGTCACCTGGTGGTTCCTTACATCTTGTATATCTTTGCTGCAGTAGTCTTAAAACTTCTCATAATCTCTAGGGATTTATCCTCACACAGCCGCCAGTGCCTTTGCCCTCTATCAAAGAGTTTTGGTTCCCCCTTCGTTCTGCCACATGGAGAATCTTATTAAAGCAGCAGGAAAATAACTGTTGGTCATTGCTTGCCTCTTTCTCTGCCCCCTTACTGCATTGTTTACCTATGCAAGTAAAAGTGTCCATCGCCTTACAGCCATGCAGCTCAATCTTATCCATGTTTACTCAAAAAGAAGTCCCACTCTTTTCAGCAGGGCTTCCTCCCAAGGTTTGCAGCCTCAAGTGGTTGCATTTGCTGCGCTGACTGTGGCCTCAAGAGGGTGCTCTTAGTTGATCTTAGAGGTGTGACGGGGTATCACTTAGGAGACAGTCTCGAAAGGGGACTTTCACACCCAGTACATTGGTTTGTACTTCATTTTCTATATAATGCAGATTCAAAACCTATATTGGCTGGGATACACTCGACTTCTTCTATGTTATATCCTGTATTAGCAACATTCACACCTATATAAGAGAGTTTCAATTCATGTTTTAGCATTATATGTGGAAATGGTTTGTGTCGTCCATAACAGACTTGTAATTGGAAGACCAGATTAAATGGTTCTCTCTCTCTCTCTCTCTCTCCCTTCCTCTTGCACCCTTCCCATTCTTTCAGAGTGCTGCAGAGTGGGCTGGAGGTAGAACGTTTGCGACTCAGGAACTTTTACCATTACTACCATTCCAAACGCGGCATGTGGAATTCGCGCAGCAAAAAGACACCCAAAGACTAAACACCAGCCCTGCCACCAGCTGAACTGTACTTCTGGCCCTCCTCAGGAGGTGAAGAGGAAGAAGCAGCCGCCTTGGCTTTGCTACCACAATTTAGCACAGTTTCCACACTGCTGCAGGTGCACTCCTGGACACAGCATCAGTCAGAGGCCTACCCAAGGGCTCTTGGAGTCGAGGGTTTTTATGGAACTATTTAAAAGAAACCATGTTTACTTTGGGATTTTTGTGGCTTTTCTTAAGGGATCTAATTTCTTAGTCAGAAATTACATTTATTAACTCAGTAGTGCTGAAAGGTCAGGATTCCTGCTAAAGGGAGAAAGAGACAAACCCTCCAGTGTTAACTGCCAGCCAGGTAGGAACTGGCTCTACAACGTTCATGCAGTTGCCAGGGAAAGATCACAGTGCTTCTTGCTCATTATTTGCCTCTTAGTGTGTGATCCTTGAGCTTAAGCCCCTAAGTGAGGGGAGAATGCATGGGTGTAGGACCCATTGGACAAACAGGGACAAATGTCACTGGGGCCAGAGGGCCCTCAGGTCACCCCTGCCATGCCCCTGGCCAAGCGGTGGCAGCACGGCTGATGCCCCTGCCCCGCCACCACTATTTGTGTTGGTCTGGGAGTGGGGTGGTGAGCTAGGCGGCGCAGTTCGGGCAGAGAGGCCAGCCAGCCAGCCAGAGCACCTGCCGCCGCTCAGCTCACCCCACCCACCCACCCCGGCCAACACAAATAGCAGCGGCGGGGCAGGAGCGGCAGCCAAACAGTTCGGCTGGAGAGGCCGGTGGAGAAGCCGGCTGGCCACAGCGCCCGCCGCCACTCGGCTCACTCCCGCCCACCCAGGCCAACACAAATGGCGGCGGGGCAGGGGCGGTGAGATTTTGTGGCCTCACCCCTTGCATCTGATGTCAGACGCAGGGGGCATGGCTTAGGGTGCTGGGGGGGCACGTGGCACTTTGTGTGCGATGGGGAGGCCCCCTAATAAGATTTTGTCTCCTGGCCCCCAGGGATCTCGCTATGCCCTCGGGAGAATGGAAGAATCTTCAGTACGACAACGGCTGTTCACTCCTGAGATGCCCAATTTCGGCACATAATCATGTCAAGGGGGACTCAGCAGGGTTCATTGTTTTGCGAGGGCTTGAGAAAGAGAGAGAAAGATTTGTATCAAAGGATTATTGCAATCTGCCAAATCCAGCTTTGAATGTATGGTTCATGCTTCATTTTGCTAGAGTAGAGAGAGACTTTGTTTCAAAGCCCCTGTTATCTTCTTACATATATTTGCTTCTGTGGTTGATAGAAGGCCTGAAAGAAGCATTTCCCATTCTGGCTTGGGGATGCAGACAGGGTAAATCGGTCCCAATTAAAATGAGTTTCACGAGGAAGAAGGGATTATCATGAAGGTGTCTTTCACAGATCCCACTTCTGTATCTTTCACAGAACTACTTATGCAAAATTCTTGTTGAGGAAACAGTGCAAGTGTCTCATCCATCTTATTCCTCCTCATTTCTGTCTCATGCAAAATGAAATTTGAACATCTCCCCTGCCCTGGAGAGGTACAGGCTCTCAGTGCAAGGAAAGATGGAGAAGATGCAGAAGTTCTCTTCTAGGCCAAATGGAAGGAGCAAAGAAACATGAAGTACAAAGGACTACATTTCCTGTTCCCCTTACAACATTGCCTTGACTGAAGGGATCTTTGAATCAGCTGCCCCTTCCTCGGTCCCTTTCTTCTTCTGATGATGATGATGATTTAGGTAAATTATAGAGCAAGAATAGTTATCCACAATATTTGAGATGGCCATGACGAGAGCCATGGGGGTGGGGGAGGGAGATAATTTCAGGTTAACGATCAACAAAGGAGAAGAGGGTATTAAGAGCAAATCCTGGCAACCTGAATGCTGAGTTGCTTAATGAGCCTGAGCAAGTTGCTAAAGCCACTCACCCATCCAAACTAATGGGACAAGATTGCCCACATCTTTATGCTGTGAGCATACCCACCCCACCCCTGCAAAACACTCTTCCACTTATTTGGGAGAGGGGGTACCTAGCAACTTCAGGGCAAGGGCTGCATGAACAGACTGAATAGGGAACAACGCCATGTTGCTATTTCTGGTGCAATCTCCTCGCTTTACCTGCCCCTCCAAATGTGGAAAGTAGATGAGGTTTCATCATAACCCTCAGGTTTCATCTTCTGTCTACTGTAGTTTGAGTATCAGAAAGGAGTGAAGCAGGAATCAAAGGAGGAGAGGGCAAAACAATATTTCCAAGCTAATTTCTGTGAAATTATGAGGTAGAAAGCTGTTTTCAGAAAGTTATGTCTGGTTTTGGTTTTTTTATTTTTATTGATATTGTTATTAAAAAATAAAATAAATGTCTTGGTTCTGATTTTCCCAGGTTTCAGTGCTTTGCAAATGCATCTGAGGAGGTCATGGTAGTGGCAGCACAGGCGCTTGTCCTCCTGCAAGGATCCTCTCCTCACAAGTTTCCCCCCACCCCGTTTTATCCTCACAGCAATCCTATGAGGTCGCCTACACTGGTTAATGCATCACAAGTATTTTGAGACTGGTGACTGGTCCAAGATCATCCACTGAACTTCATGATTGAGTGAGGATTTGAACCCAGGGCTCCCTGGTTCTAGTCTAACTACAACACCATACTAGCTGTCATAGGAATTTTGTGTTGTGACAATACTAACACATGTAACTAGGCAACCTGGAGAGATTGACCCTGCAATGAAAGGTTGCACCTACATTTAAGCTTCCTAATTAATAAAGTAAAGGTAAAGTGTGCTGTCAAGTAAATGTCGACTCCTGGCAACCAGAGAGCCTTCTGCTTGGCTTTGGGAGAATACAGGATGGGTTTACCATTGCCATCTCCCGTGCAGTGTGAGATAATGCCTTTCAGCATCTTCCTATATTGCTGCTGCCCAATACAGGTGCTTCCCATAGTCTGGGAAACATACTAGCGGGGATTCGAACCAGCAGCCTCTGGTTTGCTAATCAAGTAATTTCCTTGCTGCGCCTTTAGGTGGCAAGCTTCCTAATAGCAAACCATTTTTTATCACCCAATTCATGAATTTTTTGTCAATCATGAGCTCTAGTCGATTAATTGATTGATTTTATTTCCTTACATTTATACGTGAGTAAAAAATTGTTTTGAAGCAAAAAGAAAAGCATACAATTTATTTTAGATGATGCACATGATGTGTGTCACAGCAGGCATCACCATGAACTGAGCGAGAAGGAATTCGGAATGCCTCTTCTAAGATGGCACTTTCCACTTGCAGTTTTTACAAGTATTAAATGCTGCCTGATTAATGAATGTATCTTTTCATTCAATCAGAAGACTTCTAATAGAATACCCAGATTAGGTTCCCAACCTTGGGTCCCTAGATTATTTTGGACTACAACTCCCATCATCCCCAGCCACAATGGAAAGGCCATTGTGGCTGGGGATGATGGGATATCAACATCTAGGTACCCAAAGCTGGGAACCCCTGATCTGGCCAATTGAACACTGAAGCCCTCAATAATACCAAGGGCTTCAGCTCTGGACACACGCTACTACTACTAGCTTTGATAGGATGTACATTGCCTTCTATATCACAAGTTAGTCTAATGTTCCCCAAATGAACAGGGAGAGGCAGATGCACATCAAGCTGTATAACCCTGTCTGTGAGTGTGGGAATCTGCTTCTGTACAAAATCTCCTTTAGATCAGGGCATATATTATTATTATTAACATAAGCTGTGAGGTAGGTTAGGCTGAGAGATACATGACTGGCCCAGAGTCAACAAATGAGTTTCATGGTTGAATGGGGATTTGAACTCGGGTCCTCCGGGACCTAGTCCAATACTCTTAACAACTACGCTATGCTGGCTCTCTTCCTATGTGCACAAATGAATGTCTGTGAGAAATTTACATAGAGGCATCTTTCATTCTCTAGAAGTGTGGGTATACAGATGGCTTTCCAGTTCTCCACTGACCTTTGCAGGAAGCTGACTTGTGCCACTTTTTGAATTTTGAATGAAAGTGGGAAATTGTTTCCTCAGT
Organism: Hemicordylus capensis; assembly: GCF_027244095.1. NCBI lineage: Eukaryota > Metazoa > Chordata > Lepidosauria > Squamata > Cordylidae > Hemicordylus > Hemicordylus capensis. The sequence continues at coordinate 137,601,358 of NC_069657.1, read as the reverse complement.
CACTGCAACTGCAACTTGTTTCTGATGTTCTCTCTTGCACACCACATAGACAAAAGTGTTGCCCAAAGTATAAGGAAAACAAAGTGTCAATTGAGTGATTTGTTCAGACTATGGCTCATCACACACAAAAATGATCATGCACAAAGGGAAATGTGTCAAAAAGTGCAAACAAATGCCTGAGTATAGGATAATATGAACAAAATATTCTCAGAAAAAGTTCAAGTATACCATGTAACAAAACTCTTGCCTAATGAAGCAAATGATGGTTGCTGTACAGCCTAGGCAGTAGCATTAAACTGGGGCAAAACACAGTACAGTATTCTATTTGTGTGTAATCACAGAGTTTCTACAGGAGAAAAATAGACATTAGGAAACAGCTGTCTCAAAACCAACACTTGCTTCCAGAGTTAATTAACTTCAGCATTGCTAGACCCTGCCACACAGGTTTCCTCCTGCCCTGCCACAGCTGGGTGTGGTCATGCTGAGATTCTGGACTGCTTTTCAAGGTTATATTTAGAGCGGAAGAGAAGCAAAAACGAAAATTAAAGGGCAGCAGCACTGAGTAGAGGAAACAAGACAGGGTCAGGGAAGATTTCAACAGGTGTGCTAGAAAAACTATATGACAATTGCAAGCAAATACATATCTTTATGACAAAGAAACGCTATGGCCCAGTGCATTTTGAGTTTTTAGAAACCCATCTTCAGGACATCTCATATGCTACCTGACTACTACAGCTGATTTCAGATGGCAGCTTTTTCAGGTGGCATATGCTGATTTAGAGTTGGCGGCCCTTACCTTAGCCTGATAACCTCCGCTAATCATCTGCTCAGGCAAATGGCTTACTTGCATAAGCAAAGTAACGTCAGAACAAACTCATGAAAGGCAATAGCTCCACCCTCATGAAAAATAGTGCCTCTGATTCATGGCCATTTTGCTGCTGTTTCTGGAAAGCTAGTTCCTCACTCAAGAGCTCCTGACGACGTCCCTATAGTGTTCCTTGTGATGTCGGTCCAAAATGGAGAATAACATTTTCCCTTTGAGGCTGAATGCATAAAATGCTTGTTTCAGTCTCCTTGTAAATACAGATGCCTGCTGGCCATTTGAAATTAATGCCTTGAATAGGTGCTCCAGATAGCTACTCCAAACAGCCCCTTCCTTGTTGTGAAAGTCTGCTGAACTAGGCCATCTTTCTTTCCAAGGCTGAGCCTGGTTTCTCCTTCAGCTTGTCTTCAGATGCCAACATGCCTATGCTGTCAATTCTCTGGATGCAGTCGTCTCTGTTTCCAGTTGTTCAGCCTCCTTTTTTGCTTCTGGGAAGGCTTATTTGGTCTGAGGTGGTTGCAGGCCAGCTGCCAGGCTCATGCTTCCTCTCCGACAAGCAGACAAGTCGCTCTTTTGAGCCTCAGGTCAGACAACTGTAACAGGTATGGGCTTCCACATTATTCACATCCTACTGCAGTCACCTGGATGCCCCACATATCTCATAGTTCCGTTGACATTAAACTCAAGCATGCCTGACCTGTCCTTGCCCAGGCGAGAAGCAGTTTGAGCTATGGAGGGTCAGCAAAGTCAGACTTGGTGGTCACAGAAACCATGTAGTGCAGGTTTTCTTAACCTTGGGCCCCCAGATGTTGTTGGACTACAACTCCCAGAATCCCCAGACATGGCCTTTGTGGCTGGGGATTCTGGGAGTTGTAGTCCAACAACATCTGGGGGCCCAAGGTTAAGAAACCCTGATGTAGTGTCTTCTTCCAAGACCATATTAATGTATCTTCAGTATGTGCTCATCTCAGCAAGATTAGGGATACATCTACAAGTCCATTGCACATTGAATACACACTGACCCACACAACCTGTACTGTGCTGTGGGTCAATTGCACATCCAATGTATTTGTGTGTTGGTGCCAGATTCTGCACTGTCTGGAATTATTATTATTACTATTATTACATTTATATCCTGCTCCTCCTCCAAGGAACCCAGAGCAGTGTACTACATACTTGAGTTTCTCTTTCACAACAACCCTGTGAAGTAGGTTAGGCTAAGAGAGAAGTGACTGCCCCAGAGTCACCCAGCAAGTCTCATGGCTGAATGGGGATTTGAACTTGGGTCTCCCCGGTCCTAGTCCAGCACTCTAACCACTACACCACGCTGGAATGATATCAGATTGAGCTGGTCCACCCCACACAGTTCCCAAATGAAGTGGTATCCTCCCGCTACATGGGATCCACAGGAGATAGCAGAGAAGTCCTAGGTGGAAAATCCTATGACTATGAAACTTGATAGATGTAGTTACACAGAGGATGGATTAGTTATGACTTCACAGCTCCAATAGTCCAGGCCCAGGATATCTGAAGGTACATGTTCTCCTGTATGCTCTCCTGCAGACTTTAAATAATCAGGGGAAGATCTTCTCAGAGAATCCTAACTTCTGAAGTTAGGTAGGGGACTTCAAGGAACAGACATCCTCCTTGCCTAAAGAGGCCCACTCTCTTGTCTTCTTTCATAGTCTGGTTAAGGTCTTTAGTTTCTCTGTTTCTGACTTTTATATTAGCAGTTCTACTGCGATGGTGATGGGGTTCTCCAGTAGAACACCTCCCACTGGAGCACAAAGACTGCTCACCATTTAGATTACATACAAGGCACAACAGGTGGATGACACAGGAAGGAGTGGAAGATGAAAAGAAGATAGCTGCTCTACAAGCATGTTGTCACACATACAGCTATATCTGTTTATGGAATGCAGCTCACCCGCTCCCTGGCTGCTAGGAGCTAGCAGTGCTCTGTGGTTAAAAGCACATAAGCAAGACTGGAGCAAAAGGAGAGAATTCGAAGACGGACCCTTGTGTATAATTAAAGGGATACGTGCTAAGAAAAATGAGTGTGGCTTCAAGAGGTGGTTTGCAAAAAGGCACAGAAGTGACTGTGAGAGAGGAAGAAAGCCTGAATTTGCTGGGGCAGAAACGTAAGGCAAAAGATACCTGCGGAGTTTCCTTTCTCACCTCTTAAGGCCACAAATCGGAGGCATCAACAGAATGGTTGGTTTGATTTTTCAAAGAAACTCGGAAACTCGGTAGTGCTTATTCTTCAAACAAAAATACTTACTAAGCAAGGCATGTTTCCATGGTGTATTGGCAAGTCACGGCTAGCCTGCACAATAGCAAAAGACAGGTAAGCCTCCCCCCACTACACACACACACACACACACACACACCTTGCAGGTGCTGCCTGACCCCACCTCCCCCCAAACCACTGCCATGGGTGACTTTGAAAGTACATTTCCAGCATAGAGCTCTGTCAGGCTCTTTCGGAACTCACTCTGTCATTACCTGTTCTGCAAGTCCTGTTCCTGAAAGCAGATTATGATTTGAAGAAATTGCTACTTCAGGAGGGGGGGGGGTTGCATTCCCAGCAGTAAAACAGCACAAGGGGAAAGAGTGAACCTCCCCACTCCCTGTCCACCATGGTCCCAACTGTGGCTGCTTCCTTTGCATGGCTGTTTTTAGCAAAGTAGATGTTTCTGCTTGGAAGCATGCCTCTATAGCAACCATCTGCAACCATCTTAAGAAGCCACTAATGCAGCTAATGGTTGTGTTAGATGATGAGTGTTCTTACAAGTGAGATGGAGAACACTTTTTTCTTCTCATTTTTAAAACTCGTGAATATGTATGGAAACTACGTACCTTAGGTCTACAAAACTCATCATCCAGTCCAACTATACATAAAATATGCATGTGCAAAAATATCCATTGCCTATAAGGAAGTGGTTCATCTAGGAAATACAGCAGAATCAACCAGATCATCAAAATATGGTAGCGTAAATGGATTATCTGTGCAATTTCATTGCTTTGGGCTGCTTTTTGAAATCAAGGGATTTCCCTTGATAAAAGTGAATTCTCAGACAAAAGAGTACTATTAATGATTCATCTGCTACACAGCTTTTCTTGCTCCTGATTTGATACTTTAACACCAAACCAAGGGGATGGGGAAAGTGACCTGGGAAGAAATTGAGACGTTCATCACAATGTTACACCTTGTATATCTGGACAAGGCAGCTCATATTGGCCCCAGTCCCATCCCTTTGAGTTATTGTTCAGGTAGGTGATGGAGCAGCACATGTTCTATTCTGGTGTCCCACAGAATCACCCCATAATATTCGTGTTGAAAATACAGCATTAAGGGGAGGATTCAAAGGGTCTTCTATATTCTCCCCAAGCCAAACATCTGACAGCCCACAAAGTCAACACATTCCTTTGTGTTTTCCTACCCCAACCAAGTACAAAAATGTACAGTCGCACACCTAGTCACACAAAGCTTTTCTATGAAACCTCAAACCCCACATATTTTTCATGGACTGGTCATAATGTTGTTATGGTGTCTCAACAGTTTGAGTGGGTGCTGTTAATATCCAAATATCCAAAGTAAATCCATGGCAGAACTGGGGCTTTGACCTTGGTCCATGAGGTCTCTGCACAACACTCTTCTGGAGCATATGTGTCTCTTCTCATGGTGTAAGGAACATTCTGTAGCACCCCATGGCAAACCTTACATAATGCTCAAACTAGCATCTGTCTTCCACACTGTTTTGCCACTGTCAATTCTCCCATTCACAAGGGTATATAAGATGCATGGCAGGTGAGGAAAGACAGCTTGAGGAAAATATGCAGAGAGCCCTGTCTGAAGGGAGAGAGAAGACCACTGATACAGATTCGAGAAATGGTTACTTGTGCAAGGACAGAAAATATGGGTCAGGTACAGAACGTCAGGAAGGAATATTCCAGTGATGGCAGATGATCATTTGGGATTTTTTTAACCTATGGTCCAAAGAAAGATGTGTCATTTCTCTGCCTCCATCTGGGGAAGCCAGAGTGGAGAGACAAACGACATTTTCCTCTTGCAATGAAACCAGCACAGGCCCTGGCTTGACAAAAGAAATCAGAGCGTCCCCCTGAGGCTACCGGCACCACCCAGTCAACCACACCCAGCCTAGTTCTTGCACACACACACACCACTAGCAGTTTCGCCATCAAGTGCATCTTCCCAAGGCTGTCAGAGCTCCTCCCCCTTCCTGCCACAACACAGTCATCTAGGATTCCAGCAAAACTTCCAGAGGCAGCACTGAGAGCCTGGAACAAATGAATTTCTACACCATGGAAGAAAGATGGAAATTTCTTATCTGAGAAGATCCCTATATCTGAGGCACTTTTTTTCAGGCAATCCGGGGGTCAGAATTCTTTCATGATTTTCTATTCACTCACTCACTCATCTATTCATTCTAAAATGTGTAGATTGAAATACATTTCAATCAAATACTCTAAGTGATTTACATTCACATGATTAATGCAGTGGGGGGGGCGGCTGCTTAGGGTCTTATAGACCCTCCCATTAATTTAGAGTAAAACAAAGCAGGGAGAAACAGCAGCCAGCATTAGCCCTAACACCAATTAAACACTGCCGAATAACTGTTTTCAGGCTCTTACTGATAGTCTAGATGTATTTTCCTGTTTGAATGTGTCATTTTTAATTTGTTTTATATTGTTAGCCACGTTGAAGGAGTTAAAAGACAAGTCATTAATAAGGCACATAAAATTAAAGGAATACCTTTAAATTAAATAGATAGGGTTTTCCCACTGTTCTAAAACCATAGAGAGATTTTTACCTCCCACATAGAGGGAACAAGAAACAGTCAGGTGATCATGAAGGATAAGGAGGTTCATTCCCTCAAGCACCTTGGTGTAGTTAGTCCATTTAGAGCTTTTAAAGGTCCATACCAACTCCTTGAGTCATGCCAGGAAACAAAATGCAGATGGTCAAGAGAAATTGTTTTTTACACTCTCCCCACTCAACACCCTCCAAAATACAAGCTGCTGGATTCTGCACTGTTTGAAGTTTCCAAACAGTTTTCAAGGGCAGGCCTGTGTAGAGTGAATTGCAGAAATCTTTCACTGAGATTACCAAGACATGAATGACAGATGCAACGCCCCAACTGTCCAACAGAGGGTGCAGTCAGTGTACCAGCAGCAAATGGCAAGTGCCTTCCATTTGCTTTTATACAACAGCACATCCAGATGATTAAAAGTGCATGTAGTACATATTTGATTGGTGCAATCTGCACTCTGTACTGGCACTGGGCCAGAGCTAGTTGGACTTCATTTGAGCCAACCTCACCAGTGCAAAGCTTGGAAACCATTTCAGTGCCAGAGTTCAGCCCTGGGACATCTGATGTCATGATAAAGGACAGAGCCCAGCACGTGGAGTAACTTCTGTTCCTCACTTAATGTGCAGTCATCGGAGTTTGCTAAATTATGCTGGGCCCAGAAATGAAAACAAAAACATTGTAAATTGTTCAGGAAGATGTGCCAGAACTCAAGTCTGTTCAGAAATCACAACCTCTGTCTGGTAGATGTGCCTCCTAGCTCCAGCTGTGCGAGGACTATTATTGTAGTCATCTAATGGAGAAGGGAGACACCCTGTACTACATGGTCAAATGCACTCTCACCCCCACCCCTGTGCCAAGCCTGGGTTGTAGCATGACAACAAGATCTGGTGGGGATCTTGGTGGATTCCATTTCTTACTGAGACAATGAAGCACCAAGAGAGAAAATGACTTGCCTAAAACTATCCAAGAAATAGAGTTTAAGATGAAGAAGAAAAAAGTCATGGCTTCCACATCCTCCCAGCCCCCCTCCTTCCTTGCTGCCATTTGGCAGGTTTATTCCGGCCTTCCACCCTGTTCTTCACATTTTACAACCTGGCTAATCTCTTCTTGACAAAGTACTATAAACCTGATTTATGGCAACCAGACCCACAGACCTCCCCTGTCCCCTTCCATACATACATTCCAACAACAAGGAGTCCATTCATGATTTGCTACCTGGCTGCAGTTCCAGACTCAAATATATGCACTTAAACCCACTCACTTCAATGGGTTTAAATATGCCACTGGGTGCCAGAGTTCGGTCTGAAATAATAGCATATTCCACACAACAATATAAGACTTCCATCCTAAACATAAATGGAAGTGAGCCTACATGGAACACTCTTTATATAGTTATGCTTTTCATATTTTATAGATAGATAGACTTTTACATAAAGTCCGTATGTAAAAGTTTCCTCTCTCTTCAAGTTACCACAATGGTCCAGCAATGAGGGGAGCAAGTGACTTATCTAGGGGGCATTTGCCCTTCTCATTTTTGGTGCTGCTGCTTGTGTTGTGATTAGTCAAGAGCGTCTCAACACAGAGAGCTTCTCCTGGCACGGAGCTGCCTTCAAATGCCTTGCAGTTCAGAATAAAGTGAGAATAAAGTAAAAATCAGGTGAGAGAGCACCGTATTCATGGAAGGATTGAGAATACCAATGCCGAGCCTAGACTAGAAGTTTTACATGAACAGAGAGTTCGTATAATGCCCTACAGCAGTGTTTCTTAACCTTGGGCCCCCAGATGTTGTTGGACTACCACTCCCAGAATCCCCAGCCACAAAGGCCATGTCTGGGGATTCTGGGACTTGTAGTCCAACAACATCTGGGGGCCCAAGGTTAAGAAACCCTGCCCTACAGAACAGCATGATGCGATGTTAGTGAAGAGTGAGAGCTAAATTAGATGAGACCTTGGAGATCAACAAGCAGATCTCCTGGTATTTAACATTTATTGTAAAAGCAGCCTAGAGGGTGGGGTAGAATTTGATCAGGAGCACCAAAAGTAAGGGGCTAATCTCCCCCCTCCACACACACACACACCCATTTTCCCAAGGTAAATCCCTAAAGGATAGATTAAGAAGGATAGTGACGAGAGTAGTTTTTAAAAAACACATGTAGTATTATTTGTATGGTGTGTACCATCTGCAACAATAACCATCTGTATAGTCTACTGCTTCCACAGTAGGGAATTCCCATCTTTGTGTATGTATTATTTATTTTAGGTTTGGATTTATAGCCCACCATTAGCCTCCAAAGAGTCCTCGGGGCACCTTCCAACATATTGTAACTAATCAATGCATAACACAACAGTAAAAGCACAATAATACGTATAATCATAAAATCCAACTGCTAAAACAAAATCCCAAAATAGCTTCCAAAAATCCCATTAGCTGCAGCCAAGACAGCAGCTAAAATCAGTCACTAAATTGTTTACTGAAATTCTCATTTTTAAAGTGAGGATTTACACTTTTTCTGGAGGCTGTAAGATTGCTGGCCCAATATGTTTCCCCGGGAAGGGAATGCCATGACATGGGTGCCACTGCTGAGAAGGCCCTGCTGCTCACCCCCATCAACAGTACTCAGTAGTAGCCCAAGCCCTTTTGGTGCCTGAAAAGGTAAAGTTGTCTCCTCGAGTCAGTGTCGACTCCTGGTGACCACAGAGCCATGTGGTTTTCTTTGGTAGAAAACAGGAGGGGTTTGCCATTGCCTCTTCCTGTGCAGTGTGAGATGATGCCTTTCAGCACCTTCCTATATCGCTGCTGAAACATACCAGTGGGGATTCGAACCATCAGCCTCTTGCTCACTAGGCAAGTTATTTCCCCGCTGCGCCATTAGGTGCCTGAAGCAAACACTAAATGCTGCCCTCCTCACACATCCAGGTAATTGCTCCCTTACTTGGTTGGTTGGGTAGTGGTGATAGACAAGCATGTTATACCTAGCAGGCAGGCAAATGGCCAAATCAGCTCATCTATGTGCACTCAGTTTTGTAAGAAGGAAGAGAAGGGAGAGGAAGTGAAGAGTGTTGTGGAGAGTGCTGCTCTCGATCTTCCTCTTCTTTATGGTATTGCTGGCAGCAGCAGCAAGAACCGAGGGAAGATGCAGGACATCTCCAAAACAGCCAGTCCTCCAACTCCGCCTTTCAAAGCAGTTTGTTTTGTGTCACTGCATGGTAGGGTCAGCTCAGCTCTGATGTGACTTAAGGGAACAACAGCATTTGAAGCTTACTGAGTACCCATGGAGTCTCTTGTCATCCCCACCTCTGCATTGTGCTTAGCTCAGGACGCATGTATGTACACCAACATACAATGAATCACACTAACAGTGTACTATCAATATTGTGATCTTCCTCCGCCACACATTTATTGCTATTGTTCTTTTGATCAATTGATTAAGTGCTGTCAAGTCAGTGTCAACTCTTAGCGACCACGTAGATTCTCTTCAGGATGATCTGTCTTCAACTTGGCCTTTAAGGTCTCTCAGTGGTGCATTCATTGTTGTCGTATGGACCTCTCAAGGGAGCTGGGTCTTCGCATAATGTGTCTGAAGTATGATCATTTGAGCCTGGTCATTTGTGCCTCGAGTGAAAATTCTGGATTGATTTGTTCTATGATCCATTTGTTTGTTTTCTTGGCTGTCCATGGTATCCTCAAAAGTCTTCTCCTGCATCAAAGTTCAAAAGTGTCAATGCTTTTTCTATCTTGCTTCTTCAAAATCCAACTTTCACATCCATAGAGTGTCATGGGAAAAACCATTGTCCGAACAATTCTAATATTTGTAGGTGTAGACACATCACAGCATCTAAATATCCTTTCCAAGGCCTTCATTGCAACCCTACCAAGTGCTAGTCTGTGGTGTATTTCTTGACTGCTGGATCCTTTACTGTTGACGATCGATCCTAAAAGGCAGAAGCTATCCACCACTTCAGTGTCTTCATTGTCAATTCTGAGGCTGGTTGTTGTACCACGTGTCATTAGTTTAGTCTTCTTTACATTTAGTTGTAGACTAGTGCTAAAACCATACTGAGAGCATGTTCCTAACCAAGTAACACCAACGGCATTCAATAGTGCCTGATTACTTGCTCATTTACAGCTTTGGGGGCATGGTGGCTTTGTCACAGCCAAGTCATCAAGAAAGCCAAGCAACTACAGAGAAGCAGCCTGGTTAATAATGAGAAGGATGCAGGGATCCCATAGAGGGAAGACAACTCCCTTAGAATAAGACAGGCTAATGACAGTGATTCTAGGCCAGGCCCTTGCTGGTTTAATGCCACTCTGTGAGGATTCTAGAAGGGAGAGAGGTGAAGGTGTCAGCATAGGGAATGTCAGGGGGGAAATAATGAAAAAGGAGAGGGAAACCAGTTTGGCCTAATTTCAAAGCCACTCGGAAAAGGTTCAAGAGTTCAGCTTGTGCATGAATGTCATCCGTTCCACTTAAGTAAAATTATAGGGAGAGCAGTAACTAGCAAACAAGGATTGAAAGAAAATACAAATTAAGAGAATTTCCGCGTGTTGTTCCCAGAAGGAACAATTCTTCACACTTCTGCCCACACAATGTCATCTTCTCAAGTGCTGCCATTTCTAGACAGTCACTGGTTCCCTGCAACAGCAGTTTGTACTGACATTTCTGGGCAATGTTGATTGAGAGGCAATCAAGTGCAGCTCCCCCCATCCTGCAATCCCTTTTCTCCTGGGATTTATGGGGAGGCTTTACTGCAAACTAGAAATTGTCCCCCAAAACTGACACAAATTCTAGATTTTTTTAACCCCAGATATAAATCAGGCTACACTCCACATTTCCAGTGGTGAAATGCTTGATTAACAAGCAGAAGGTTGCCGGTTCAAATCCCCTCTGGTACTGTATCAGGCAGCAACGATATAGGAAGATGCTGAAAGGCATCATCTCATACTGTGTGGGAGGAGGCAGTGATAAACCCTTCCTACCAAAGAAAACCACAGGGCTCTGTGGGCGCCTGGAGTTGAAATCAACTTGACAGCACACTTTACACTCTAACACAGGGTTTCGCAACGTGTGGGTCCCCAGATGTTATTGGACTTCAACTCCCATAATCCCCAGCTCTAGTGGCCTTTGGTTGGGAATTATGGGAGCTGAAGTCCAATTGCATCTGGGGACCCACACATTGAGAATCCCTGCTCTAACACACAGCGAAAAACCCAAATTGTGTGTGAACTGCTCCCCAATAACTCACAGGGACTTCAGGGTAAATCTGGTGAATGTGTGAACACACACCCTGCATTCTGGAGGAGATGCCAGTTAAAGGGATTTAAAAGCCCCATGTGAAAAACTTCCTGATGATTCAGGAGAGATTGCTGGGTTCAGCAAGGGTGTAGTCCCATCTCTGCCTTTTGTTCCACTCCAGACATACATCCAAACTAGAGGAGAGCCTCAGACCTTCCTTAGCAACTGATTTCCTTAGATTTATATTAGCACTTACATTTATATACCGCTTTATAGCCGGAGCTCTCTAAGCGGTTTACAATGATTTTAGCATATTGCCCCCAACATTCTGGGTACTCATTTTACCGACCTCGGAAGGATGGAAGGCTGAGTCAACCTTGAGCCCCTGGTCAGGATCGAACTTGTAACCTTCTGGTTACAGGGCAGCAGTTTTACCACTGCGCCACCAGTGGATTGTTGTAGATTTCAGCATGTAAGGTATGCCTCTCTAAGCCTTATAGAGGTGTCTTACTGAAATCTACAATCTACAATCTACATCTAGTCTACTAGCACTGGCAATGTGCAGTGGTATTTGATTGATTTATTGATTGATTGATTGAGTGCTGTCAAGTTGATGTCTACTCTTAGCGACCACATAGATAGATTCTCTCCAGGTTGATCTGTCTTCAACTTGGCCTTTAAGGGCTCTCAGTGGTGCATCTAATGTTGTCATAATCGAGTCCATCCACCTTCCTGCTGGTCATCCTCTTCTTCTCTTTCCTTCAACTCTTCCCAGCATTATGGACTTCTCAAGGGAGCTAGGTCTTTGCATAATGTGTCCAAAGTATGATAGTTTGAGCCTGGTCATTTGTGCCTCGAGTGAAAATTCTGGATTGATTTGTTCTAAGATCCATCAGTTTGTTTTCCTGGCTGTCCATGGTATCCTCAGAAGTCTTCTCCAGCACCAAAGTTCAAAAGCATCAATACCTTTTCTATCTTGTTTCTTCAACGTCCAGCTTTCACATCCATAAGTATCACATTGTCTGAACAAGAAATGGTATGTGTTCTTTAAAATCATAACCACTTTGGATCTTACTCATCTTTCTTTCTTTAATGCCAACATGACATTCCTCCTGCACTTTCTTGTCCTGTCTAGACCAATATGAACCAAATTGGGTACAGTTGTAGGGACATATAGGGTCACCTTAATGGCGTAGTTTGTGATGATGTCATCCACCCTAATCCAAGATGGTAGATGTGTCAATGTTTGAGGCACAAGTGGATTAACTTGTGGACTGTCTAACCGATTTGAACCAAATTAGGTACAGTTGTAGTGAGAGACACACATGGACACCTCAATGGCATAGTTTGTGATTATGTCATTCAGCCCAATTCAATATCGTGGACGCATAAATATCTGAGGCGCAAGTGGGCTAATTTGTGAACTGCCTAACTTATTTCAACCAAATTTGCTATAGCTGTATGGACACATAAGGATGCCCCAATGGTGTAGTTTGTGATGATGTCATCCACCCCGATCAAAGATGGCAGATGCGTGAACTTTTGAGGCACAAATGCACTAACCTGATGGCTGTCTAACTGATTTGAACCAAATTTGGTACAGTTGTAGTGAGTGACACACAGAGACACCTCAATGGTGAAGTTTGTAATGGTGTCATCCACCCCGATGCAAGATGGCGGACGTGTGAACACCTGAGGCACAAGCAATCTAACTTGTGGACCTCGATTTGAACCACATTTAGCCCAGTTGTAGTGAAAGTAGGCAGCTTAGTTCTTACTAGAACAACTTGATTTTTGAAGTTCAGCTGCAGCCCTAGCCAACAGATTATATTTGTGTACATATTAATTAATACACACTGCATTAATTAATTAAACATGTATTACTTAATATGCATTACTTAATACATTCATTAATACACATGGATTATGGTTCGGGTTTTTCCCCCATTCTCTGGGAAACTCTCCATCTTCTACAGCAGATTAGTGGAATAATCTGAATATTACCAATGTGCAGTGAGGAAATATTCATCAATGTAATATCTTACAAAATGTTGCTTTCTGTAAAATTAGAGTGCAATGCAGGTTGTGGTGGCAGTGGTGGGAGTGGGGTTGGGGCAGAAAGTCACGCACTTCCCTCTAGAGCTATTTGTCATACACTGGCAGGTGTTAAGGCTGAATCATGGAGAGGGGAGCTTTGCTTAGGGAGCATAATCGAATGCTAATGTGGCACACCACTGAGATCTGTTCCACATCTGAATCATTGCCTATGGCTGACTATTTAGGTGTCAGTAACAGGGTCAGCACTACTTCAGCAGCTGTAGTCTCTCAGCCTGACTGTAAGAGTAGAGTGTGTGTGTGTGTGTGTGTGTGTGTGTGTGTGTGTGTCATGCTCAATTCTTCAGGTGTGTTTTGCTTCAAGAACTATTTCTCAGGTATAATATACAGCTGCCCCTAACCTATGTTTGCAGCTAAACTGCACATTACAATTGGTAATGAATCCCTTGACAACAGCAACTTAATTTCTTTTAGAGCCAACACACAATGGTGCTTTATTCCATTTGTGGTCTTGTATCATTTTATTTTTCTGTTGCTGCCGTGTTGTTTTCCATTGTAATTCTGAAGCTACTGTGACTTTTTAATGGTGACAGTACAAGCCTAACCCATTAAGTTTTCTTTTAGTGGCAAAAAAAAAAAAAAAGTCGAAAAGCAGAGAAAAATGTGAGATGAGATTACAACCCAGGACCATAAAGCAGAATGATAACCTGGATGTAAGGAAGTCTCACTGGCTACAACTGAAGCTGTACCTCTCTCCTTGGTATGAAGCTATAGAAGCAGAGGCAAATCTAGGGTGGAGCAGGCAGGGCACATGTCCTGGGCACCACTTGAAGGGGAGCACCAGTGCCATGCTGCTTCCCACCCCCTCCCCAGTTTGTGATTTAATTTTTTTTAAAAAAATTACCTGTAGCCCCTTTGGAGGGCTTCCTAAAGGGTGTGTGTGTGGAGTGGGGTCTGCCTCTTAATTTACCACCACAGCCCATCCCGGGCTGATTTTCGGGCCCAAATATCTGCGCAGTGGCCATTTTGGAGGCTGCCACGTATGCTCAAATGGCCTCTGTGAGGCCTGGCAAGGCCTAGGGTCTCACAGGGACCATTTGAGCATGTGCGGTGGCCATTTTGTTTTCAGTGGCCATTTTAAAAAATTGTAATTTTAACAAATGCCCACCACACATGCTCAAAAGGTTTCTGTGAGACCCTAGGCCTTTCCAGGCCTTGCAGAAGCCATTTGAGCATGCATGGCTGCTTCCAAAATGGCCACCACACTGATCTTTGCAGGCCCGAAAATCAGCCCAGGACGGGCTGCGGCGGTAAATTAAGAGGCCAGCAGGGGAGGGGGAACCTTTGCAGACCTCCCTGTGGCCTTTAGGAAGCCCCCCGAAGGGGCTACAGGTTAAAAAAAATTAATATAATATAAGTCAGTGAGAGCCGCTGCCCGTCAGAGTAGACAATGCCAAGCTAGATGGAGTGTCTGACAGAGTATAAAGCAGCTTTCCATGTATCTAAGTAGCTTCTGTAAATCTTCAGGAAAGCCAACAAGCAACAAAATCCCAGTGTATGACTATCAGAAGTTTTATTCAGCACTTTATGGCTTCTAAGTTTTTTGTTTTATATATATATATATGAGATATCTCTTCAGCCAAAAGGAATAGAAGGGCGCTTCCAGACTTCTTGTTTAGTCTGGAACTGTTATACTGTGTTTATTGGGTACATGTGTGCGCTACACAATGTAGTTCTCCATCCTCTGTCAGCCTGTACTGTTGATGTAACTGCCTTGTGGATGATTGGTCAACACCCCCAATTTGGGCGAATGTGGGGAATTTCGCTCAAAAGGGGAGACAGTTCCAAGCAGTTTTAATTTGTGCAAGTGTCTGAACTCAAGAAAACTGGCTTGGGAGAGAGGTTTTAATTAACAAAAGGAGTTTATTGTAAGAACAAATACAAGTAGTTTTTGCTACAGTAAGAATGCAAACCCTACAAGTATCTTTACTCAAAGTCTGAAGAGCTTGTGACAAGAAGATCCACTGCAGCTCTAACCTACATATTCATTTAAATGATGTGGTATAGCCCTGAGGTGAAAGATTGGACTGTACCACTTCTGGGTTGGTAAACCCCTCTTGTATTCTACCAAAAGAAAACAACAGGGCTCGATGGGCTGCAGGAGTAGAAATTGACTTAACTGCACACTTTACCTTTGCCTTTTACTTCAGGGTGCATGTGGGAATCAGGTTTTTGAATGTTTTTTAGCGTCCCCCTTACAAGTTTGAGACTAAAATGTGGGAGACCATATATGCCACCTGGAGTTCCTTAGAAGAAGAGTGGGATACACATGTAAAAAAATAAATGTCAAAGTAATTATTTTTTTGTTTCTCGGTTGTTGAGTGCAGGGGGTTCTCAGACATGGGTCCCCAGGTGTTGGATTACAACATCCATCACCCACAGTGGTTTTTTGGCTGTAGATGATGGGAGCTGTAGTCCAGCAACATCAGAGGGCACACATTTGAAAACATCTAATGTAATGAATTATGCTCCCTGCAGGGTTCAGTCATGGATGACTCAGTCAATAGGGAGGCAACAGTTTTGGGGACTGCTGGAAAACCCAGTTTACTGCTGAATTCTTACAGGAATCTTGTGCTGATTTTGTGCGGGAGGTGGGCTTGTTTTTGTATTTCCCTTCTAGGTTACTTTTCCCCACCCTACTGGAACAAAGCAGTTTTTATTCTAAGTTTGCGTCAGATGTTTGGACAGGGGCGCAATTTCAGTGCTTGCCCTGGGCGCTATTTTCCGTAGATACGCCTCATAGAAGACACAGGAATGGTCTTGAAGGCTAGGGGTTGGCAACCTCATGGGTGGCAGCTGATAAATAATCTTATATATATAATTAACATCAAAACAGGATGGGTGGTCTGCACAGCACTAGGTGAAAAGCACAAACTCAGAAGGACGCCTAATCAAGCTGCTGCTGAATGAGGAGATTCCCTCCTGAAGAGAAGGGAGAGGGGGAGAAACAAAACATAAGAACTAGAAGGCTGTCTATTTTGGTAAGACTTTCCTTTGTAATAAAAAGATACAAGATTTTGTTTAGCCCTGGGGAAGAATCTTGTCAAAACCTGTTGGCCTTTATATATCCTCCAAACTTCAGGAATGAATCCTCTTATTTGATACCAACTTGAGGCCCACCTCTCTTTTTATGAAGCCCCATTGAAATTAACAAGTCAGGCACGCCTAACTTGTCCTTTCAATTTCAATGGGATGTCCTCGAGGAAATTTAGTCAGGATGTCAGCCAGTGAGGTCATTCACACAACCAACAACTGTGTTCTATCCAGGTTTGAGAGCTGTGCTCCCAGTTTTCGACTGTATGGAAGCAAGACAGGAGGAAAAGCTACCCAGGTTTTCCTCCTGTCTTGCTTCCACACAATCACTTCAGCCTAGGTTTTCCAATTACCTTGCTTGCACACACACAACCAAAAACTGGGAGCACGCTCAGCTCCCAAACAGTTTTTGGCTGTGTGCTTAATGTCTTCAGCATGGTTGTGCTTCCTGTGAAACCATTTGAGGAAATCATCACTTAAGGGGCAAATAGCCACTTCAGCAGGAAAATGCTATAGGGGGAAAGTTAACCTCCCCTATCCCATGTGCTCTCGTCCTGACCAGAATCACTCCCCCATGGCTATTTCTGCTCCCAAAAGGTGCTTCTTGTTGGAAGCACTCTCCTGTAGCATGTTTGCATGGATGTCTAGTTTGACCCTTACACTTTAGTATGGATTGCAAATATACTTTAGCTGCATTATATCCATGGATTGTAAAGTGTGTTGAACACAGAAAAGCGATTCCTGCGATCGGTAGAAAGTGGGCTCAGAAAAACTTAGCCTGCCTAATTCACCCTCCCCTTAAATGGGAGGGAGAGTGAATTTTATTGTTCGTGTGCCACCGCGGCATGCGGTGACACATGAGTAGACCCCGGCCAGGAGGCTGCAAGCACCCTCCCAGGCTTGGGGGTCCCCCCAGAATGCCCCACGCACTTGTGAGGGGCATCCTAGGACATCCTGGGGCTGGGCGGCCCCCATCCCCGCAGCCCCCACCAGCTCCTTGACGGAGCCAGTAGTCATGTGGACAGCCAATCCAGCTGCCCAGGGCTCCGGGCATGATCATCTGAGAGGAGAGCAGGTTCAGCCCGCTCTCCCCGTAGACCTCACTGAAGCACTTCACAGCAATCGTGTGAAGTGCCTCAGAAAGTATCACTTCATGACTATTAATTAGGTAAAGAAACAAGAAACCCAAAGTGCTTAGTCATCTTTTTTTTAATAAGCTATAAGAAAACAACTTTTTTCATACTCAGAAGTCACAACTATCTGAAGCAAACTGAATGTGATAAATCAGAAATTCACTTCAAGCTTTTGGAAATTTGGTGTGGTTATCTCTTCAACTGAAGTATTCACAATGCAAAATCCCACACAGGGCACTTTCCAGATTGACAGTGTCACTACAGATCTGCAAAATGTGCTTCCATACTTCGTGTGTTTCTGACACCATAGTCCCTGCGCTGACAGCATGGTGCCATTCACATTTCCGATGCCTTATTTTGAATTTTGTTTTTGTGTTATAGTGCTACAACGTTGCACGTCGGTTGCAGAAAAATAGCTCTATTTTCCTGTTGTAAGAGTTTCAGATTCTGGGGATCATTTTCAATATGATCCTGCCAAGCCAAACCATTTTATCTCTGTGGCAGCATGTAATCTGGAAAGTGCCACTAGGGCAACCATAAATTCAAACCATTTCCCCCCAGGCAGTTTCTTCAAGTCATGCTGGGTGGAGACCCATTTGTAAAGCATTGTGGGAAAGGGAGAGTTGGCTGTTTTTTCTGTACCTGTTTTGCAATTGAATCAAGAAGCCGTCATCCTTAGGGCTGTCAGTGTAGCACCTGCTGCTCGTGTTAGTTTAATGAGAAAAAAAGAAAGGTACCGCAGATAGTGTACAAGTACAGTAAATGCACTTTTATTGTCAATGTAAATAACCTGTCATTCTAAGCTGAATCACATCTGGGAAAGGACCAGCAATGCATGAGTCTTGTGTAACCTGTTCAGTGAGGTTTGCTGGTAGGCTGGTAAGGAAGATGCCACCACTTAGTGGTAACTGGGCGGGAGGAAATCCAATGCTCTTACCAGCCAGGGGTGTAGACAGAAGAAAAACTGAAATTTTTGCAGGAAAGGGTAAAGCCATGAAACCATGAAACCCATTCAGCCATGAGACTTGCTGGGTGACTCTGGGCCAGTCATTTCTCTCCCAGCCTAACCTACTTCACAGGGTTGTTGTGAGGAGAAACCTAAGTATGTAGTACACCGCTCTGGGCTACTTGGAGGAAGAGCGGGATAGAAATGTAAATAAATAAATAAATAATAAAGTCAGTGGTCCACATACCACACAGTGTCCTGTGGATAGTTTTCACACAGCCTGTGCTGCTGAGGACATTTTTAAAAATTCAGCAGAGTTGTGCAAGAGCATTATGATTACAATTACAACTACAAATATTTATATACTGCTTTTCAACAAAAGTTCCAAAAGTTTACATAGAGAAATAAAAATAAGCAAGCTGACCTAGTGCAGGGCTTCTGTGCCCCTAGTTCTCCCTGTTTCCTCCCCCTTCAGCCCCATTTCATTCTCCCTCAGCAGCTGCTTCTCTTCAGCCAGCTGCCACTTCTCCTCAGCCCACAGGCTGGCCTGGCAACCGCCACTTCTCCTCGGCTCACCGGCACCCCTGGCGGTGGCCGCTTCTCCTCGGCCGGCCAGCCTGCCTGGTGGTGGCCGCTTCTCCTCAGCTGGCCTAGCAGTGGCCACTTCTCCTCGGCTGGCCTGGCAACCGCCGCTTCTCCTCGGCCCACCAGCCTGCTGGCCTGGCAGTGGCCACTTCTCTGCAATCAGCTGCGACTTCTCCCTCACAGCTGGCCGGCCAGCCTGGCGGCGGCCAGTTCTTCTCCTCAGCCGGCCGGGCTACCCATCCCCATCATTAGGTTGGGTGGTGGGGAGTTCAGTAAAATGAGTGGGGAATGCCTCAAATGCCAAGGGAGGGGGGATCTGCACTCCTGTTACCAGCAGGAGGCATGAGAGGAAGGCCTGGGAGCTGCTGGATCTACTGTGTGTGTATGCACATGGCAAAGCTTGCAAGAGGCGCAAACAAAGAGGAGGAGGCTGCTGGCAGGCAATCTTCTCTCCACCCTGCCTCCTGCAGTACTTTCAGAGCTTGCAAGCAGGGGTGTAGCTATAAGCAGATGGGTTCAAAGAACCTGGGGCCCCCAGCTCCACCCCACACTATTTTCTTCATTATCTCCCTCACTCCGAGGAGTGAACACCGGCCCTTTCTCCTCTAGCTACGCCCCTGCTTGCAAGAGTTGGTTTGGAAAGGGGGCTGCCCCCACCAGAGGCATGGGGCAAGGCAGTATTTGGAGCCTCACCACTCATGCCGCAATACCTTGGGCTGCCCCTGGTAGGCTCAGCAGTGGCGGCCTCTTACTTCTGTTTAAGTGAACAACAAAATGTGTGAGGGTTTCTTATTATCTTGCCTTGTAGATCTGGGACTTCCGTTTTGCAAGTGACGCAGGAATGCCACCATGAGAGAAATCTAGTTGTTTCTTTACCATTTCAGTAATTTGGAAGACAACACTGTGAAGAAACCTTTGAAATGTCTGTTGAAGGCTGCTGTTGAGCCTGCTTCAGCATTGTATCATATGTGTGAATTCTTATACATGTGCATGACCGGAGGGCTTTTGTATGAAGGATGAGACCATTTGCACTCTTGTATGCAAACAGATGTGAATTTCAAGTGGAAGGTTCCATGCATCCTTTTAAACCAGGCTAGGTATGAGGAGGGGCAGCCTATAGGCCTGGAGTCACAGCTTCCTGAAGTGTGAAGGGGAATGGTTGAGGAACATGCTGTCCTCAGGCACTTTCCTGAGGTGAAATGTCTTCTGGGGCTGCTCACTGCTGTGCGAGAAACAGACAGAATGGATGCAGCAGGATGCTGGAATGTCTCTCCTCACACCATTCCACCTCACCCCCAAACTCTCTGTTCTGAGCAAGAAACTGGGGCAGGCTCTGAGACACCCAATGCAATCTAGTAATCTGGCAATGCTGAGTTAGTGGTGTGAGGACGTGAGTACTAGACTCAATAACTCTGGAGGCTGTTGGGGTTTGTGATTATTTAGCAAAGCACCAAGGAAGCTACCACTCCAGTTACAGAGTGCAGAGTTTAGTTGTTACAGCTATTTAGAGTAACACACATGGAGATCACTGTAGAGTCTAAACTAAATTGATTTATTGGTGAAGTACATTTGAGATAGGAAAGACCTGTCCTATCTATCAGCTACATAAGTAATAGGTAGAGAGAGAGAGAGTGAGCAATATGAGTGAGCGGAAAAAATGCTGTTCTGGTAGCTCCAGGTTTTAACACACATCAATTTCGAATACAACTGAAGGAAACCCGGGTGGGTGCGCAGCTGGGGGAGTAAGTCAAGTGACTTTCCTCTGGGGCCTCCCAGACAACTGTCTCCCCTTGTCCTATTATAGTTACGCCCCTGGAGCGAAAAGGTCTCTTTTTTTAACCCTGTCTTTATAGTTCTTCTGCAGCAAAAACAGAAGGCAAGAATAGGGATGTGCACAAATCTTGATCCATGCACTGATCTGAAGTTCAGCTCAGGCACCTTTACAAGTGAGGAGTGCAGGTCTGTACCTGCTTCTCTGCTGATCACCACAGCCAGCACCCTTCACGCAGCGCCGGTGTCACAGCAGCATGCACATGGCCACCACGCATGCACAGAGGCCATGCGCATGCCACCGCCACTCCGGTGCCATACAAGGGGTGCAGGGGGACATGCCACCACAGCAGGAAGCTGTGTGGAGTGGCGGAGGGGCAGGTACGGACCTGCACTCCTCACTTTTAAAGGTGCCCGAGCTGAGCTTCAAATCAGTGCATGAACTGAGATTCGTGCACATCCCTAGGCGAGAAGAAGGCAGGAGCTCATCTTCAGTTATTTTCCCAGGGTCCACTCCAACCTTTTCCTTCCCTCACCCCATTCCAGTTGGTGCCCGTGCATGAGCACCCACGCTGCTTTAGTCTGCAAGGCTGCACACGGCATGTGTGCACTTTCTTTGCCGCATGCAGGCTTTGTTAATTTGGATATCAGCCTCCAACTGGGATGGGGTGAGGGAAGGAAAAGGTTGGAGTGCAGCAATGCATGCAGGAGCAATTTTTGCCCATCTCCCCTTCCCTCTGTGCAGTAGCAGCAACAGAAAAAACCGGGGGTCACAGAAGAGGCAAAGTGCATTTATGAGGGGTGAACTATGTCCCACAGATTAGATTTCTTAAACAGAAATGGAGGCAGGGGAGCCAAGCCACTTGTCTTGGGGGATGCTTGCCCACTCATGCCCCCCCTCTGGAGCCACCCTTGCCTCTGTGCCACCTGAAAATACGTCCCTGAGGCAAGGGTGGTTCCATGAAGTGAGGTGAGGCAACAGCTTCAGGCAGCACTTTCACCATGGGGTGGTGAATGTGGGCATCCCACCCTCCGCTGCCCACTGGTGTCACCTCGCCTGCCTGCTGCCACTGCTGCCACCACTCCTCAACTCCTTGCTGTCCCACTGCTTTCCCTTTCTGTCCCCTCCTCGCCTTGTATCCCAGCCCAGCCCCTTGATGCTAGTGTTGGCATCAGGGGGTCGGGCCAGCCTCGCCTCCCTCATCCATGTCGCCCATCTCCTTCTTCTGGCTGCCTTACCTTCTGGGCACACTGAGTTTTAGTCATCAGCAGTGGCTGTGATGATAGTGGGGGGCTCCCTCTCTTCCCCCTGCACTTAGGCCTGTTAGTGGAAGGTGTGGGGGGAAGGCAGCAAGAAAGGAAGTCATCCAGCTAAGGAAGCGGCAGCAACAGTAGCTGCCACTCCATGCTAAGAGTGCTTCCCTTGCCACCGCCACTGCCTCGTAGTTTAAAAGCCTGGTGTGCGAGAAAATAAAGCAGCTTGGAGACAGGAAAGAGTGGGTGGCATAGGCAAGGGAGGTGGGCCTGGCCTGGTGTCAGGGGAAACAGGGGAGACATGGCCTTTCTCTCACTCCTATACAAATAATGACTAGCAGCATCCTGGCATCACCTTGAGCAGTGCCAGCACCCAAACCAGTGCTGTCCTGAGAGCTGCATGACTCTTTGGGACATATTTTCAGGTGGCATTAATTAAGTACTTCAGAAGGAAGGGGAAATTGGCAAAATTCACTCCTACCTCCCATGCATGTACCCACGCTGCTTAGTCACAGCACACTGCATGTGAAATCTGTTAGGCTGGAAGTCAGCCAGGGTAATTAAGGCGTGGAATTCCCACTTATGCTGCCTGATGAAGTTGGAGGCCAATGGCTTATTTGTATGCAGAATTTCTGATGATCCTTACTCTAAGGGTTTCTCTCTCAGTCCTGTAATGAAATAGGCCCTGCATTACATTTGCAGAGTCTCTCAAGCCATTTGATCCTTGTCTTGAAGAGGCTGAGAACTTCAACCTTAAAAGATTCTAAGCCAGGTCTGTACTTCCAGACAAGTCACCTGGAAGTTCTCTACACCCGGCTTTTAGCCCGCATCTCTTCTGGTATGGAGCAGGCAGATTCACATATCTGGGCAGATTTACCCCAAAGTCCCTGCGAGCTATCAGGGAGCACTTCACACATGATTCGGGTTTTTCACTGCTCGTTAAAGTGCAACCCGATTTATATCCAGGGTAAAAAAAATCCACTTTTCACATCGGTTTTTTTGGATAGCGTTGAGTTTGCATTAAAGCCTTGTAGAAAACTCACAGTAAAGCCTGCTGTGCAGATAACTCCCAAAATAAAATAAAATAAAATAAAATAAAATAAAATAAAATTCAATAAAATAAAATAAAATAAAATAAAGGCTTGAAACAGACAACTATTAACCATACAGTCGCTACTTTAAAATTTACTACTCAGCTGCAGTAAGTGTGTGGGGAAGCAAGTGTCTGTTTCCAGGCAGAGTGAAAGCCAAGCAATTATTTCAATTTGGAAGAATCTTGGAGTCAGAAACTGAGCTTTCAATAGAGAGAGAGAGAGATTTCATACAAAGTTGGAGCCCAAAATTTCAATGTCAGCTTTTTAAATCTCCCCCTCCCCTCTAGTGAATTCTATCCTCTGTTTCCCAATTCCTCAACCTCCCACCATATTCCAAGTTTGAAAGCAACTTTATGCCCCAGCAGAGCATCTCTGACTTTGGAAGAGAGACCTGGATCAGAAGCCAGAAATGGAAGATGGCTTCCTTTCCAGGACAGAACATCCTGGCTGGCATCTTCAGGTTGGATGCCTTGGCTACAAATCAAGCATGAGAAGGTATTCCCAGCTATGCTAGCACTCCTGAAGAGCAGGCTACACCTGGTCCAAAAAATTTGCATATGCATATTTGCAGTAGATGCTGCGGCTCCTTCCCTACGGGGCACTGAAGGATAATCTCCACCCCTCAGTGTGTATTTCTTTGCCTCCAGCCCCTTCAGCTTACCTGACTAGCTAATATGTTTAATCCTAATATTTCCTTTTTGCTCTGTGGGACTGTGCCTCCCTCAGCCCAAGCACCTGGGCCAGGCTCCATAAAAAGAAACTTCTAGTCGTAGCACTAATGATTATTCCCATTTTTACAATGTCTGCGCCATGAATATTCAGACCTTTGCTAAGTTAAAGGTAACCTCAAATGGGGAAACACAACAAAGATGCTGACTAAGTACCAGCAGTTCAGCTGACTGTTTCGCTTAGTGCCTCAAACCTGTTTGGCATGTCTAAACACCACTTTCCAGTTTAGTGGTCTCTCAATGAATCCCATGCATACAAACACACAGAACACAATAATGAAAAGTGTATACGGTTAAAACATGAGCTCACTGAACCCTCCCTCTCCCATAACATTAGAACCCATAGTTATCTCATGAAATTGGACTATTTCTGGCCAGAATCCCTCCAAATCCCAAACTGGCTTGGAGCTGTGAAGGCAACTTTTACCACTGGCCCCCGTATTGATTTCGACAATTACTGTTGTATGCTGATTGTTGATCAGCATACAACAGTAATTGTAGGGACTGTATTGCATTGCACAAAAGTAAGCCTGCCATATTCATTCACACCAGTTATTTTGACTGCTACACATCAGAATGAAATGGCATTCCCAAGGCAAGGGCCCCACACAGCAACAGCGAAAGCCGCTGGGCCAGTTGGCAGGATCAGTGGCAAACAGCAGTGCATAGGGACAAATCTTCCTAACACAAATACAAATATAAGCATTAGCACCCTGTGTGTGCAATATTGTTCATATTATAGAACTTTTGCTTTTGTGACTGTCAAAACTTGTCTCTGCAGCATCAGGCTTTAGCCAGGAGTTGTCACCACATGTCAGAGTAACCACAAATAATCACACAAGCAGTCATTCTGAATGTAAAATGCAACACCACCTAATCTCCATTTTGCTCCGATAGTTAAAGTAAAGTTACATGTTTACTTGTCTTTCTCTACATCATAGCAACCTTCTATGTTTCTATGTTTAACTATGCTTTCCTGAAGGCACCCAAATATATTTGCCTATTATACATTAAGAATGCTGCCCAGACAAGCATTAGATAGCACATGTACACAAGGGGCAGGGCTGTGTGTGCACTGCAATTCTGCAAGAGCACCAAAATGGGCAGCATGTGTGTTATAAAGGGCAGAATTCAGCTCCTCAGAATCTCACTGTTCTTTTTCTTCTTTTCCTTTAAGGATGTTTCTAGTTATTATGGCTACAAAGACATATACAAAGAGAGATCTGGGGTTATAGTGGAGAGTTCAATGAAAACATGGACCCAGAATGTAGCATCTGTGAAAAGGGTGAACCCCATGATACTGATCATCGGGGGGGGAATTGCAAAAATAAAACTGCCAGTATTGTAATTGTAAATAAAACTGTCAGTATTGTAATGCCACTATGTAAATCTATGGTGTGGCCACATTTGGAATACTGTGTACAGGTCTGATCACCACATCCAAAAAAGGATACATTGCAGAATTGGAAAAGGTTCTGAGAATGGCAGTCAAAATTACCAGAGGCTTGGAGCAGTTTCCCTATGAGTAAAGGTGAACACATTTGGGCCTTTACAGTGGAAAAAAGGTAACTAAGTGCGAACTTCTGTTATACATTTTGAAGAGTTTGTGGGTGCGGGTGTGAAAAAGAAACTTCTTGATTACCTACAAATACCAAATTTGGCATACACAATCCTGCCACTTAAATTAGCTGAATGAACTATGTTTTACTCCAGAATATGCTGGGGGAAAGGTTTAAATGGGTTTTTAAATAAAAAATAAATGTAGCAGTAATTCCACATATAATCCTCAGATAAGATTGTAACTGTTATTGTCCTGAACAGATATCTCACATTCAATAATCAGATCAATTTTTCAAAAACAACATCATGCCCAAGAGAAGCAAAAGATCTTTCTCAAATTCAAATTTACCATATATGGTAATGAGTTAAAAAAAATGAATGGCTGAAGTAGAGAGCCTACAAATTTCAAACAGTTCTTTTACTTTATTTTCCCCAACGCATTAACAAAGCATTCTATTATATATATTTAATTTCCTGAAGTTGCCTATAAGTGTAGTCTACACAAAATGCCTTTGCCCAAACGGCAGGCTCACCTATTCATGACAGAAATTGATAAAAGCATTCATGTTATAGAGAATATTGACAGAGAAAAGTTTTCCTCCCTCTCCCATAACATTATCTCATGAAACTGATTGGCAGGAGATTCAGAAAAGACAAACGAAAGCACTTCTTCACATGTTTCCACATAAGCATATGTATGGAATTTGCTGCCACAAGATTTGGTGTCCGTAGCCTAGACGGCTTTAAAAGGGGAATAGACAAGTTTATGAAGGACGGTATATGTTACCTGCAGTGCAGCAGCATCAAGTTGCTGGGAAGCATCAGTGGGAGAAGACCATTTCCCTACCTGCCCCACTTCTGGGCTTCCTAGAGGCATCTGGTTGGTCACTGTGGGGAACAGGATGCTGGACTAGATGGAACTTTGGTCAGATCGACCTTCTTATGTTCTAATGTTGTACAGAGATCAATGGATGAAATTTTAGTTTGAGGACAAGTCTTCTCTGTGCCCTATCCAATCCTTTCTTTCCCTATGACTAGCAAAACCAAAATAATTTATGCAAAATACAAGGAATCATGGACAATTGTTCAATTGCCACAATTACAGAATTACTTTTTTCTTTGCACAATTATGGATTCTCTGACCACAGATGGTGGGGGGCATTGTTTGTTTGTTTTTTAAGTATGCAATACACACAGCCCTGACAATAAGTTGCAGATATAAAAGCAAGTGCCCTCTATTACAGAGATACACATTTCTCTACACTCAAGTACACCCAGGAGTAGGAAAGTCATAGTGTGAAAAGTGACCATCAGTCTCCATTCACAGTCCACTAAGCTCCTCCTTGGTTTTCAAAATAAAATAGCACCTTTTAAAAGATCCTTCTGCAAGAGTTTCTGTGGATGCTGCAGGTAGCTGAGCACTTGTCCTAAAGCAGTTTTGAAAATATTGCTTCGCAGGTTTGATGCAAGTTTTAAGAAGCCTATTGCTTCAAAGTTGTTTCATGCAAGAAGAAGCAGGGAGTCTAGGTAAACCTTGGCTCCTGCTTGTCAAGATATCCTAAAAGAACGGAACACAACACAACATAGTTTCACTTGTAGCCATATTACAATACTTCACAAGGCTGTGTCATTTCTGCTGCTGCTTGAATAAATGAGACAGTGATGTGCCTAAAAGCAACTTTAGCAAGATGTAATAGGCATACTTATACCAACCAGCACTTCATTCAATTTGGAATAGTGGCTACATCATTCAGGTATGATGTCATAAACCCAGTTTCTGATCACTCATCAGCTAGGAAGCTCATGTCCCAATGAACAGATGGAGAGCAAAGGGCAGCCACCAAACATCTCCTCAGCTGATAAGCATGTCTTACAGCCCCTCTCCATCAACAGGCTGCACTTCCAAACCTACCCCGCAGGCAGCTGATAATCATGGGGACCTCTCTACTTGACTCCAACTAGTCATACAGGGCCTCAGGCTGCCTCATTCTTCTGATTCTTTCTTGGCATCTTTTTGTGGGCAGCCCAAGCTGTTTGACTCTGTTGGAAGTCTCCTTTCCCCATGCACTGGGTTCTATAAAGCTTAAGGCCATTGCTGTTTAAGCCATTTCTTTCTGAACCATTCAGTCCTCCTTCATTGCCCTGTGGGCCATGCTGAGTTCTGATGTTGGCATTCTGCATGGAGCCTTAAAGGAAGGAGCAGCTGGCCAACGGCTGAAGGAGAAAGCTTCTCCATTCTCAATCCATTACAGTAAATGGAATAATTCTGTGAACCCTCTAGTGTTATGAGGTGAAGAAGAGGCAGAGGGAAGCCCTTGGGCAGGGGAGAAAGAGTACTGCATGTCAAAACAAAGTTCTTTGTTGTATTGTGGGTGTTGTGAGATACTGGAGTTCACAGCTTCTGCCTGGGCAAGCCCAACTGCACCTTTCCCTGCATCATTCCAACCAAACCAGACCAAGGATTATCTTCAGCCCCGTGAGGAGCAGACAGTTTCTCATTTTGTGTATTTGACCCCTCTCCAATCTTACCTCTTAATTTCTGCAAGTCCAAGCTGCAGGATGTAAAAAGATTAAGCTTCATGTGAACAGCTGGCTGCTCATAGGTTTTATTTTACAAAGCAGCTGCTGCATGTGGAGAAGGAATATACTCAGACTACACTCAGTCCTCCGAACTTTTGGAATTCTAACTGATAGGAAGAGCAGTGAACTGCAAAGGAAATAGCTGGCTCTGGTTACTGTGTTTTACTAGGTATATATAAGAGTTACTCGGGAATTCAATTAAATGTTAATTTTATGCCTCAGTGAGAATCACACAGATGCCAGGCTGCTACCAGCTTCACCCCATCTCCATTCTAGTCTTATGCATTTCAAAACTGTCTTGTAGCTCTCTACCCCCAAATCAGCAGCAATTTCATTTTTGCCTTTGTGATCTCTGAGGACACCAGTTTGATGATATCTCAGCCCACATCTCTTTCTACACCATCGATCACCGTCTGATTGCCAGCCACTATGGCCTAGTGACTACTTCCACCTTCATTCAGTCCTCAAAGAGCAGAGACTCCATGTATACTCCTGCAGAAGCCTACCCATTCAGTCTCCTCCTCTTCTACAAATGCAGGCACTCTTTGGACCATGTGCATATAATCCCTTCTTGCTTCTTCCAGAGTCTAAACTTTAGGGACCAGCATAGAAATAGACTCAGAGGCAAAACACAACCCCAGCAAAAGGAATCTTCAAAGTTCCAAGAATGCAACAAATCTCTTCTGTGCCTGATATACGATAGCAACACAAATGTCCTTTCAATCTATGTACATTCTACATCCATGAATTTGGAACCATCCAATGTCTCTTGCCTTCCTTGAGGGAATGGCACTAACAAGAGAAGAAAGGAACAAATTAAAGAGAAAATATTATTCCCATCATGTGCCAATTCAACAGGCACAGGAAATTATACTATCCTCCACTCAACACACCTGAGTTAAGCTGATCAGGGCATGCACGCATATGCACACATGCAACACAAACCACTACTTAGTAACCCCCCCAAACTGGGTCTCTACTCTCCAATTGTCAGTCCAAATGTAAAATATGAATGTAAACCAGAAAACACCCCAGATAAACAAGAACAAAAGCGTTACAGAGTAAGTGCAGTTCTGAAATGCATCTTCCTTCTCCATTTAAAGGGCCATGTACACACCAGAATTGTTGCTTTTTTATTTATATACATCTTTCCCAACAAAAAGGTTCTCAAAGAGATTTACCTAGAAAAGGAAAAATAAAAAGATGGTTCCCTGTTCCTAAAAGGCTCGCATTCTAAAAAGAAACCCAGGGCAGACACCAGTGATAAGCCACTAGAAGCAACACTGTTCTCGGTTGGAAAGGGCCAGTTGCTCTCTCCTGCTAAATATAAGTGGAAGGTGTCTCTTTGCCTAGTTTGCAGAGGTTACATAGACTACGCTCTGCTCTGCATCTTTCTGGCCATGTGCTACATGGACTTTGCTCTTGATTCAGCAGAGGTCCCCTGTTAGGAAGCCACAAACAAATCTGCATATTGGTATGTTCATTAAAAGAGGGCTAACCCACAGAGCAGAACTGGTCTTGTCGTAGCAAGCGTGATGTGTCCCCCTAGCTAAGCAGGGTCCACCCTGGTTGCATAAGAATGAGAGACTACATGTGTGAGCACTGCAAAATATTCCCCTCAGGGGATGGAGCCACTCTGGGAAGAGCAAAAGGTTTCAAGTTCCCTCCCTGACTTCTCCAAGATAGGGCTGAGAGAGATTCCTGCTGTAACCTTGGAGAAGCTGCTGCCAGTCTGTGAAGACAATACTGAGCTAGATAGACCAATGGTCTGACTCAGTATATGGCAGCTTCCTATGTTCCTATGATTCTCAGCACAACAGCAGGGCTGCCCTTTAGGGAGGGCAGGAGTTGTCTCTCCATCCCCACTGCCCAAGCCAGGGTCCTCCATATGTGATTATTCCCCAAGAGCACCTATATCTCTGGTTATGTTGAGGTCTGAAAGAATAACCACAACACATTTTAACCACTCTTAAAATATACAGCGGTTTGTCATGTAATACTGAATGTGTCAAAGCAGGCCTTTGAGTCGTGCTGTGAATTTGTCTGCCCTGAACCTGAAATGATGCCCCTGCACAGTGCGGAGCAGGAAGACAGGAAATAAACATAAGGCAAATGGGAGGGAAAGATGGAAGGAACAGAGTTCTGTGGAGAGAAGGTCAGACAGACACCTCACCCAGCAAAGCAAATTCGTGAAAGAAGCAGCAGGATTGGTTTTGATAGTGTGGCACTGACATCAGTCCAAGTTCCTTTTAAACCCTGTGTACTATTTATTGATTTGAATCAGAGCCCTGCCCTGCCCTATTTTGCTATGAAATCATGGAACCTCTATAGGTCAGGGTAACTCAGTCGGAAGTTTGCATGGAAAGGCTAGAGCACCTTGGAGAGGGCCCATGCTCTCTACTTCTGCAACCTGGAACCAACAACAGCTGTTGTTGACGTTTTGTGCACTGAGCTCCATTGCTGCAGCCCCAGAGAGTACAAACTTGCCCTTTGATTTGTTAAACTTTTGTTTAAAATAATAATGAAAAAAAAGATCAACCACAAAAGGCAATCAACTGGTTGGGTAACATCAGTGGGTGGGACTAGTGTTTAGCTTCCAGCCCAGCTGAGCCAAGCCTGTCATAACACCAACAGTTACTAAACAGTGAGAGTTTAATTGTCTCAAGCCGCTTGCAGAAGGAAATATCTGTCCATCTGGGAGCCTTGGGGAGCTCAACAGCCCTGGGCCAAGGCACGTGGGAAATTGCCTCTGTCACCACCGAGAAGATGCTGCAGGGGAACAAACGGTCAAGAATGCCAAACACTGTATGTCTCTTGCTTTCTTTCAGTCTAGCAATTGGGGTGGGGGGAGTCTTGCCTTCAAGCCCTGGCTGTGGGCTTCCTGGGGGCATCTGGTTGGTCACTGTGGGAAGCAGGCTGTGAGACCAGATAGTCATTTGGCCTTAAAGAGAAGCAGGGCTTCTCTAAAGAGGGCAACTGCTGGGCATAATATTCTTTACTCTAGAGCTAGTATGAAGTACAAGAGTAAGTTTGTGTTCTAATGGGGAATGTACAGGCCTGCTTGCAACAGGTAGATTTTGAAAACATCTTGTGAAATTATGCCAAGACTGCAATCTGATGTACATTTGCTTGGGAGCAAGCCACTGAGTACACATGCATGGAATGGGTGCATGAGACTCTTGACTACTTTGTAGATCCGTAGGCAGACAGGCAGCTTTGGATCCAGATACAATTTGCAATCCACAAACCAGAAAGAAAGACTTAAGATCATCGATTGTGGTTTTCTGTAGAAGCAGAAGGGCTGGACTCCCATGAGGTTTGGACTCCATCTGGGAACAAGGGCATGTTGTGTTAATGTCCTCTATGATTCTGTGAATTTTGTGCATGATCTTATTTACAGCCTATCCGGTTTTGTAAAGTCAGCTCTGAACCTGAGCTAAAATCCCACATCAGTCATAAATGCAAGTCTCCATTTCTCTGTCACAGTTCCTCTCCTCAAATGAAATAATGTCTTCATTGCATCATTAATTTATGGAATTTGTTTAGATGTGGTGATGGCCACTAGTGTAGATGACTTTTTAAAAGGATTGGATGAATTAATGGAGATAGGCCTATCTTGCAAATACCATAGCTAAATGGAACCTCCATGTCCAGAGCCAGCATACCTGAGTATCAGCTGCTGGAGGCAACAACAATGGATGAACATCATGTTCATGCTGTCCTTGTGAGTTTCCTGGAGGCTACTGTAGGAAACTCTATTTGGAACTTGGTGAGGAGATGGTGAGAAGCTGAGACTAGGACTGTAAGATGTTTTACATAGGTATAGACGTATAAATTGAGAGTGACTTATTTCATGGATAAAGCAACAGCAGAGCAAAAGGGGTTAACAGATTCTAGTGAAAGGTTTAACTTGGTTTGAAAGAATATGACTGTAAATTTCTGACCTAGGCAACATCACTTACTCCAGCAGACACCTTGAGTAAGTATAGCTGCTCAAAGACCTGACTTGGGTGGTTGCATTTTGTTTCTAAAAGTAGGTTGTGAGTGTACACCCTGTTTTGCTACTACAGCTGGGTGGCTAGATGTAAGAAGCAAGACCTGGGCTTGAATCATGGCTCAGTTTCCAACTGAAACGATTCTTTCTTTCCCTCAGTTTCCTACCTATAAAATGGAAATACGAATTGTATGTTTCATAGGGCTGTTGTTTGGATGAAATTATTATCATCGTCAAAGGAACACGAGCAGAAAAAAGAGACCAAGAAAGAGGGAGAGAGGCAGTAGGGAAGTAGGACATGGGCATCTAATGAATTGGGTTGCCAGTGTGTGTCCTTAATGGCAATGTAACAGACACAGATTCAGTAGGAGTAGCTGCTCTGAGATTGCCCACCACATTCCTTCTTGACTGGCAAGGGTGAGTGAGAGATGGTCAAAGAAGAAAACTCCTGTGCCCACAAAATGAGTGAAGGTGCCACCATGCCAGACACAGCTTATGCTCAGGGACAGATTGACAAATCGGAGTTGAGTGGAAAGCTCTGAGGACTGGTTTACTCTTGCATATTCTGTGGCTCTCATGTGCCAGAGGCTGTGGTCATGGGTGTGGATTTTATTTTATGTATTCATTCATTCAGTGTATTTAATTTATTTTTTTATTTGCCACCTTACAACATATTTATTTAACAGATTTCAAGGGCTTCTTCACTCTGTGCGTTCTTTCCACACCCTGGCAGCTTTTGAGTCCTATGCTGGACAAAGTCTTCCCTTTAAAAAGGGCACGTCTTCCACAACAGAGGTGTGATGGTTTATACAAACTGCAGGTGCTATCTATCTATCTGCCCTAACAGCCATTCCACAAGGCCTGGGGCCTTTATAATAATAATTTACCACTTGTATAGCACATTTAGAGTGCAAAATGGTTTACTTTTTTCCTCATCTTGACATAGTCCTTGCAACAAACCGCCCTGAGCCATTTTTTTAAAGGACGGTATAGAAATCAAATGAATGAATGAATAAAAACAGCCTTGTATGCTAAGCTAACCTCAGTGCAGTGCTGTGGGGGGAAGGGCAGGTTGTTTCAAAGAAACAGAGTTCTGTAAAACCGGGCCCAGCACCATCCTGGAAGGTGCACAAGGGGTGCTGGGAAGTGTAATCCTTTCATAGAGCTCTATGGGGAAAGCACTAAGAAGGACTCCACTTCCCAGCACCCCGTGTGCACCTTCCTAGATGGGTCCATTTCCCTTATAGGAGTCCCACCAGTGCTGGGCAAAGCACAGCACCACTCAGTGGGAATGGTTGCTTCTGTACTACTACTACTACTACTACTAATAATAATAATAATAGTAGTAGTAGTAGTAGTAGTAGTAATAAAACTTTATTTGTTAGCCGCCCCATAACAAATTGTTCTCTTGGCTGCTCACAACAGAGGATTAAAACATACAATAAAAACACATATCACATTAAATCATAACAGACCAAAAAAAAAAGGTGAAAAGAAAATACAATACAAAGCAGCTTAAAAACTCTTTTTAAAATTAGTTAAAAATCAGAACAAATCTGAAAACCCAAATTTAAAAACCTGAATTTAAAAGGCCTGTGTGATTTTAAAAAAAAGTTATTTACTTGCCGTCTAAAAGAACAAAGTGATGAAGCCAGGTGAACCTCACTGGGAAAGCTATTCCATCAACTGGGTGCAACTCTGTACTGTGCTAGGGAGGCTTCACTGAGTATTATGCTTCAGAATTCATCAGAGGGAGCTACACTTTGAGTCAATGGGAGCTGCCAATGGCTTCTAGACTGTGCAATGGAGAACACTGATCTAGTGAGATCATGATAGAGTTGAGATTGGAACGTAGGAAGTCCTTCGAATTCACAATTCAGACTCTTAGCCACTATGTTATGCCTGCTCCGCTTTGCACATTTGCATAATCCATCCAGTCCCTAACCCTGCCATTGGGGTCTGGTTAGTGGTGGCAGAGGGCTGTGCCCCGCTACCCACAAACAAACAAATGCACATGTTAAGAAGGGAAACGTACAACCTAATAAAGAGAGAGAGAGAGAGAGCAATTTATCTTAAGAGAATGGAGCTTGCTTCGACCCCTCCTCCCTGCTGCTGGAGCCTCCTTTCTCCCATGATTGGCCAGAAAAGGTGCCAGTCAAGCTATCTTGTCTTCTGATTATTTAGGGACTCCCCTAAGCATCGCCCACCCCACTGAAGGAAAAATACACCAGCTGATTGAAACAGCCTGTGTATTTTTTTTTTAATCCTTTCGTCCCTAAAATGGGGGGTGGGGATAAATACACAAGCAGCTGATTGCCACAACCTGTGTATTCCTTTTTGCCCCTCAGGGTGGGTAGGCAATGCTTCGTGAACAATCAGAAGAGGATAGCTTGACTGGCACCTTTTCTGGCCAATCATGGGAGAGTGGACGCGCCAGTAACAGGGAGGAAGGGTTAAAGCAAGTTTCCTTCTCTTCAGAGAAAATGGCTCTCTTTCTTTCTTCTGATTAAACTGTACTTTTCTCTTCTTAACAAGTGCATTTGTTTGCTTCCCCTCTTGCCCTGACTGATCCTGCCCAGTGGGGTTTTTCTTTTCTTTTGTCCCCTTTGCACCCCACCCCCAGCTACCCCTTTCCCCTTCTGTTGCCAAGTGGGATTTTCCTTTTTTCCTCCTTTGCATCTCCCCAAAGTCCAGCTACCCCCTTTCCCTTCTGTTGCCCAGAGGGGTTTTCTTCTTTTTCCTTGCACTCCCCTGATACTCCTTTCCCCTTCTCTTGCTCAGTGATGTTTACTTGCTTTCTTCTTTCACCCCCCACCTCCCAACCATTCCTTTCCCCTTCTTTTCTTTCTTCCATTCTCCCCCACCCCCACCCCTTTTCCCTTCTCTGGCCCAGCTGGTAGTATTTCTGTGTAGAGATTTTTATTGTGTGCTTGCTATAAGAAAACATTCAGAGACTTGGGCTTGCCATCCTGCCCAGCTGTGAGCAGTTGCGCAGATCAGCCTGCTGTGGAAAAGTATTTGCACTGGTGCTGAATGGGGTGCTTTATGCTCCCAGATAGTTGACGGAAAGCCCCCAAGGGATTAATAACAGAGAGAAATGCAAACATTTTTTCATTTATCTTTGCACTAGCTTTAAGTACCCGGCGTTACTCGGGCTTATAATAACAGTTTATAGAAACTTAGAGGGGTGGTTGTTGGGTTTCCCAGGTACCCTATGTTACTCGTAGGGTCACAGGAAGTCACTTTGCAAAGTTTGGTCCCGATAGCTCAAAGGGTGTGGGATTGTATAGAGGACAACCAGACATTCAATGATATAGACAGATAAATAATAAGATATGATGATAGCAAAGTAAAATACATAAAATAATACAAATCAAGGATAGCATACAAGAGAGCCAGCAACTACTGCACAACAAAGAATGTGACTAGTATATCTTCTCTCCTACCTTCTGCCCCCCCACCCTCATCCCCACCCACCCCCACCCCCACCCCCAATGCAGTGATCAGCAGCTGCCACTACCTCCTGCCAGGCAGACATCAACAGTTTTACTTGCCAGCTCACGAGGGATAAATATACCTTGGATCTCTGGTGAGAAGGGCTTGCAGCAGCCTCTAACAGGCTCTCACTTGTTGCTGTCCTTAAACAAGCCTCTCCCTCCAGCCCTCTGTGCTTGCTGGAGGGGAGGTGGGGTTTTTATCTTACTTGCAGGGAGTTTTGGAGAAGGCAAGACATTGCAGTTTCTACACTGTTTCTGTCCTCCTCCAAGCTTTCGGCAAGTGAAAGAAGACCCAACCTCTCCCTCTAGCAAGCAATAAGGAAGAGAGGTGAGGATTCTGAGATGTATTTGAATTTTGAATAAGAAAAGAGTGTGGTTTCTCATCTTATCTACACCTGACTCTCTGTAAGGGAGAAAAGACTCCACCCCAAGCCCACTTGCCAGAGGCCTTGTGGGAAAGAGGTGGCTCTTCTTGTGATTTGCACAGCTGTTCAGTACAGGGAAAGTAAAAAGAACAGCAGACACTCCTGTGTTTTCTTACGTTCTCCACACCATAGCATAGATTAGATAACTGCTTGCCGAACTTTTTCACTCAGGGCTTTTAGCTCACACATCACCTCTGGAATGGAGGGTGTGCATTCACATATCAGCCAGATTTACCCCGAAGTCCCTGCGGCACT
The DNA here is from genome assembly GCF_027244095.1 of Hemicordylus capensis. Lineage (NCBI taxonomy): Eukaryota > Metazoa > Chordata > Lepidosauria > Squamata > Cordylidae > Hemicordylus > Hemicordylus capensis. Next base: position 137,565,497 of record NC_069657.1, on the reverse strand, counting down.
TCGCACATGAATCAGGTTTTTACTTGTGCATTAAAGTGTAGCCTGATTTATATCCAGGGTTTTAAAAAAATCCACTTTTTGCATCAGGTTTTTTGGGACAACTTCAGACTCACAGTAAAGCCTCACAATAAGTAAACTTACTGTAAAGCCTGCTGTCTGAAAATGCTCCTGGAAACTATCTTCACAAACCAGAGCGATGATGTTTCAATAGTGTAAAGCACTTACAGACATTAGGTTGGAGGTGATGCCTTTATTTGTGTTCCAACTAAGGTGTTACAAGTTTGCTTTCAGAAAGTTACAGTTAGTGACTGGCTTGGCCCCGAGACTTCCTGCTCCAAAGCTTCCTGTTCCCTTCCCCAACTGCTTCCACCCAGATCCCGAGTGTCTCCTCTTCTTTCTGTTAGTCATGACAGAGATGGAGGAAGGAGTGGCAAGGAGGGATGCAGGCTTGACTAGTAAGCCAACTTAATATTTGTGGACCCTGCCTCCTGCCTGTGGCATTCACTTTGATGGATAATTCCATTGGTCACCCTACAATAGTTTACCAAAACTGTAACTCCTAGCAAAAATGAAGGTCAAAGTAGATGTGACTTTAAACACATTGTTGGCCCTGCATTGATTCCCGCCCCCACCACCACCACTGCCACTAAACAGCAGCTGTGGGGGTCATGATCTGGATCCAAGGAAGCAAGGGGTTTAGCCCTTTCTCCCCACTGTGAACCCAAACTATTTTGGGGAATGCTGTTTCCCTTGAGAAGTCCATAATGCTGGGGAAAGTTGAAGGAAAGAGAAGAAGAGGACAACCAGCAGCATGGTGGATGAACTCGATTATGACAGCAATGAATGCACCACGGAGAGACCTTAAAGGCCAAGTTGAAGAAAGATCATCCTGGAGAGAATCTATCTATGTGGTTGCTAAGAGTCGACACTGACATGGCGGTTCTTAATCAATCAATTTGCCCCAGGAAGGAAATTGCATTTGGTACCAATTAGTAACAGTGGTCTAAAATGAAATATATATAAAGTGGTCTAAAATTAAATATTTGGTTTTAATATTTGCTTGTGATTCTGCTCTTGCTTGTGGTTCTTTCTGCTCTACCCTGGGGACTTATCAGAATCTGGTGACTTCTGTCAAAGATTCCAAGGCTTTACTGCATGAATACTTGCAACCATTTGTCAGGTGGTAACTTCCCACAGTCATATCACAATTTGTTAAAATAGTCATTTGTATTGTGCTACCAAGTGATGAGGACATTCATCATACTTCTACTGCTATCAAAAATCTAGGGAAGCAGGACAGGCATAAGATTTTCCACAGGACAGGCAACCAGCTTAGCAAGTCATCACAAGTTGTATGCATAATGAGACTTACTGTGATTAGTTCAACCTCCAGAAGAGCCCAAATCCACCAGCTTCAGCACCAGAATCAACAGAATTTCCCAAACAAAATCTAGAGCAGAACCTGGTCATTTCACTTATCTAGACTAATTTTTTGTAGTCTCCCTCGTTAACTCTATTTTTCTTAAGAGTGCTTAGAATTCTCTGACAGAGCATCATAGCTATGTCACAGGACTACCATTCCTAGGGTTTCATATGGAAAATCCATAATAGTTAATCCAGTTTGAGTTTGGAGAGTAGACATGCCCCCTAAGCAATAGCAAGCATAGCATCTCTCAGCTTTTCTGTCCATTTGTAAGAGACTGTCTGAAATCATGATTTGTGAGTCTTGTGTCAGCAAGTTCACCTGTACAAATCATCAAGAGATAGCTGCAATTATGGCATAGAGAATCTACCATGTAAACTCACCCTGAGGAGTATTGTCAGGGGTGGAGTGCGGTGGAATGGCAGCCTGTGATATAGGCAGGATTGACTTGCCCTGAAAAGAAAGCTCCTCTACTGGCAGGCTTCACAGAATAATCTGCATTCTTCTCCACACTCCTGTTGCCACGGCAGACAAGACAGCGCTTTTATTAGCTCTATAAATTCACCACAAATTTAAACTGCAAAGAAAAAATGTCTCTAATTGGCCTTTCAACCTCATGTGGTGACAGTTCTAGTGCTCTCCGTTGTCTCTCTTCATGCATGTGTCTTTTGTTGTGGCACGTGTATTCCCTCCCTGCTCTGGCACCGTTGCCTTCAGTCCCTCTAAAGATGTTTTCATAACCTCTAGTTATGCACAGATTATATTGCCCTTCAGTGAGTGGCATTGCCCTTCAACCATTTAAAACATTATTAGGGGAAATTGCATTGATTTTCCCATCAAAACCATTTGTTTTCTGACCCCACTAGCAGAAGGTTTCATAAGGTGCTTGTTTGAATGGACTGACAGAATATAAGGTCATGAATCCACTGTACTGGGGAGGCCGCACTTTGTATTTGCTGGATGCATTTATGAAGGATGTACAACCACTTCTAAACAGGGTTTCCGCTGTAGCCTACTGTGAACTCTAAAATAATTCACACACACACTAGATTTTGGAGTTTTATTCCTCCCTCCTCCACCCACATTTCAGAATTGATAACAGGGTTTTCAGAATTGATAACAGGGTTTTCGCCCCCACCCTGTAGGGGGCAGCTGCACTTCCTGTTTTCCTCTCTAGTTTGTAAGTTGTAAAGTTGCGCCGTCGAGTCGGTGTTGACTCCTGCCTATCACAGATTCATGTGGTTTTCTTTGGTAGGATACAGGAGGGGGTTACCATTGCCTCCTCCTGCACAGTATGAGATGATGCCTTTCAGCATCTTCCTACATCGCTGCTGCCCAATATAGGTGTCTCCCATAGTCTGGGAAACATACCAGGGGGGATTGAAACCAGCAATCTCTTGCTCGCTAGGCAAGTTACTTCCCCACTGTGCCATTAGGTGGCTTCTCTAGTTTGTAAAACTTGCTTTATATTATGAAATTATTCAGAGTTAACCTTGAGCTGCTACTCTGCAGTAGGATCAAGGAGTGAAGTGACCAACTTGTAACAGGAGAAACCATCCTGTTGCTTCAACAGTCCCACAGCAGGGGCTTTTTCTCTCCTAGTTCTCCTGTCACACTCTCTTTCCTGCCCTCTGCTTCTGCAAAGCAAGAGTCCAGCTTGCACTAACCATACTCTCAAAGATTGTGTATTTTCCTCCAGATCAGGGGTAGGCAACCTTGGCTCCAGCTATTGATGAACTATAACTCCCATCATCTTTAGCTGCAGTTTATTGCAGCTGGGGATGATGGGAGTTGTAGTTCAGCAGCAGCTGGAAAGCCAAGGTTGCCTATCCCTGCTCTAAAATGTGGCATGGCTTGCTTCCTCAAGAAATTTAGGTATGTTTTAAAATGCCTCCATGTGGCAGTTAATTGTGCTTTTGATTTGGCACTAATATTTACCATTCCAAAGGGCAAGAAGTGCACAAAGTGGTTGTCTAAGAGCAGGAGCTGTTTGGGATTTCCCCCCCCCCTTCAGGGAATGTTTTAATGACAACCAAACAGCATAGTTTCACATTAGATGCACAATCGCCCTCCTAGGCCGTGTGTAAAGCCCCACAATACACCATTCATTGGCCACCATTCCATAGCCCCACAATGCACAATTCCTTGGCCTCCAGACACTGGCTGACATCCTTGCCTAACTTGTCCTTTCAGTTTCAATGGGGTTTCCTTGAGTAGACAAGATGTCCACCACTGGCTTTATGCACACAATTCTGCTTAAGATTGTGTAGAAGTTTACCTGCCCCACATACTATAATATATCTGTCTGTCTGCCTCCCCGCTGCCCGGTTACCCTCACAGCAACTCTTTGAGGTAGGCTAGGCTGAGCGATTGAGACTGAGCCAGAATCACTCAGTGAGCTTCATGGCAGAGTGGCGATTGGAGTCTGGGTCTCTGTACTCCTCATCAACAGTATAACTTCTAAAGTACACTACAAGTGCCTATTTTACAAACTGTGCATCCACAAGTGTGCTTTGGTATTTTCATGCAAGACTTTAAAAGAAGTTTTTGCTTTGGTTGGGTTTGTAATGTAGATTACAAATACGTCTCTTTCCCATGAATAGTGCTAAGATGTTAATATACTTGGTGCAAGAGAGGCTCAAAGGCAGTTCAAGTTACATGTATGAAGACACATGAGCATTTGCAATATTATATAGCACGTTTCACATCTTCAAAGCACTTCACATAGAGTTGTATCCTAAAATGTCCTTGCTCTCCTCTTGAGGGAGAAGCTGCCCCAGAAGAAAGAACCCTTAGGATACAACCCATTGTCTCAGTAATTCCTACTATAACTCTTTAAGTAGGCCTATATTATTTTATATGGTATAATGTGGGGTGGGGGGGTAGGTCTGAGGCTGATAGAAATTGTGTTTTCCCCAAGGCTACACAGGGCATGTCCAAGCTGAGATTTACTACTATGATGAGGGTGAATGTTTATATACCACTTTTCAACAAAACTTCTAAATGTGGTTTATGTAGAAAAATAAAAAAATTAAAAAGATGATTCACTATTCCAGAAGGGCTAACCTTCTAAAAGGTGATAGGCAAATGTCATGACATGATGCATATGTCAGGAGGGATAGATAGATACCAGCAACAACTACTTGAGGTTTGCTGTGCTAGGGTTGGAGGAGGACAGTTGTTCTCCCAGCCCCCTGCTAAATATTAAAGAATCATCACTTTCAAAGTGGTGCCTCTTTGCTCAGACTTCTTGTTCCTCAGCTCACATGAACAGAATTTGACACCACAAGCAGGAGCTGGAGGGAAATTTCCAGAATCAATAGGTAGGAGGGGGATGCCTATGCCCCCAGCACAGTATTAATTTCGCTCCCTCCCTTCCCAGACTCTGAAACAGGAAGTAAGTCTGAGGGTGGGGGACATTTGCACAGGAGAATTGGCTCAAAGGACTTCCGCCTCACAATCACCTTATTTCAGCAAATAAGTTTGGAAATATGACTTGGCTAAGATAATGTGTAGTTCCACCCAGTACAGAAAATCAACTCATAGGTATGGTATTGATTTAATTTAAACACACACACACACACACACACCATGGCAGACAGGGCTGGAAAGTCAGCAGAAATCAGAGCAAGAATAGCTAGACTGGTGCTAATGTTGACTACTACTACCACAAATATTTATATACCATTCAAAAGTCCTCAAAGCGGTTTACATAGAAGAATAAATAACAGATAAATACGATGGTTCCCTGTCCCAAACAGGCTCACAATCTAAAAATCTTGCTGACAGGAGATTTGAAGCAGAAGATTCTGTTGCCAAAAGCTTCGCTTTACAGGAAGCAGGGGAGGAGCTGCTGTGGTTGAAGACAGAGTGAGCGCCTTATCTGCCTGTATTGAACATGTCCCTATTTTCCCATTCACCTGAACGGGGAAATAGGGACATGTTGGCAGGTATGCCTTAAAGAAATAGGAGTGGCTGATAAATGTGGCTATCCATGTTGCAGAATGAGCACTGCTGAAAGTAAAGGGTGTGGTTCTGTGCAAGAATTCCATAGAAGAGAAAAGAGGTCACAAACAAACAAGAGTTAAAAGGACAGGATAAAGTTTAACAGTACCTGCTGAGAAGGCCAAAATCAGTTAAAAAGCAACCAGAACAAAAACAATCTTGAGGTCCCACTTATGTGGGGGCCTAACATACTTATCTGGATGTCATGGCCCAGCCAGTCTATTGTTACCCCCTCACTCTGAGGGTGTGAAGGCTGTTAGAAGTGGAAATTCTAAAACACTAGCCATCTGTGTGCTCTTTGGGGCTGGCTGTTCCCCCCTCCCTCCTGCCCCACTCTCCCTCCTCCACCCTTTCTGCCCCACACTCTTGCCCCTCTTCCCCTCCCACCCCCTCCCACCCCTCTCTCTCACCCTCCTGCCCCAGTCTCTCCTGCCCTCCCTCCCCCTCCCCTTGCTCCTCTCTCCTGCCCTCCCCCTCTCCCCCTGCCCCACTCTCTGCCCCACTCTCTCCCCCTGCCCACTTTCTCTTGCCCTCCCACTCTCTCTTGCCCTCCCCCCACTCTCTTACCTACCTACCTCCTCCACTCTTTCTTGCCCTCCCCCTCCCCCGTGCCCTCCCCCTGCCCCACTCTCTCTTGCCCTCCTCCTCCCCCCACCCCACTCTCTCTTGCCCTCCTCCCCCTGCCCCACTCTCTCTTGCCCTCCCCCTCCCTCCTGCCCCCGCTCTCTTGCCCCCCTCCCCCACTCTCTTGCCCTCCCCCCACTCTCTCCTCCTCCTCCCCTCCTCCCCATTTTACTCTCCTTATCAGGCAGCGGGTGGCCAAAAAGGGCCCCGCTGCCGCTCCTCCTCCCGGGCAGCAAACAGGGAAGTCCCGCTGCCCGGTTCCCTCCCACCCCAGCCTCCCACGGGCACCTGGCCTTGGCGTCCGGTCCTGCCGCCTAGCTGAGGGCCACTTCCGCGGCCGGGCCCAGCGCCTCCGTGGCCTGGCCTGCTGCTGGGCTGAGTGCTGCCTTTGCGGACGGGCCCACCGCGCCAAGTGCCACCTCCGCGGCCTGCCGTGCCTGCTGCCGCCGCTTGTCAGCCTCTGCGACCAGCCTCTTTGGGGCCAGCTATCTCTCCCCCCACCCCCACCTTCTGCCCCAGTCTCCAGGCGGGGATGGACGGGCCCAGGCTGCTGGGCCAAGTGCCGCCTCCACAGCCGGGCCTGCCGCCTCACCTCGCCTCCGCAGGCGGGCCGGACCCGCCGCCACCGTCGCCGTGGCCTGGCCTGGCACCAGCCAATTCTCCTAGGTGCGCCAGCCAATCAGGCGCCTCCGCCGCCCAGCCAATCAGGCTGGGCGCTGGGACGCACATTCGAAGGCACACCCAATAATCTATATATATATTTCTCCTGGGTGTGCCCAGGAGAAATGCGTCCCGGCAGCCCAGCTGATTGGCTGGGCTGCGGGGGCGCCTGATTGGTCCTGGCGCACCCAGGAGAACGGCGGCGGCCATGGCCGGGGAGCCAGGCGGGCCCGGCCGCGGAGTCGAGGTGGCGGGCCTGGCAGGGCCCGGCCGCGGAGGCGAGGCGGCGGGCCTGGCCGGGCCCGGCGGCGGCGGCACTCTTGGGCCCGGCCGCGGCGGCGGGCCCGGCGGCACTGGCGGCACCCAGCGGCGCTGGCGGCACCCTCGGGCCCGGCGGCGGCGGCGGCACCCTCGGGCCCGGCCGCGGCAGCGGCACTCTCGGACCCGGCCGCGGAGGAAAGGCGGCGGGCCCGGCTGCAGCGCAGGCGGAGGTGGGCCCGGCCGCACTAGAGGCACAGATGCTCTGTGCCCGGGCCCACTAGTAATATAGATTGCTCTTAGCACCGCAGTAACCTCTTCTGGCCAATAGAGGCATGATGAATTATATTAATAGGTCTCCCTTGGTCAGTTAGAGTCAGAATAGTTCAGTTGTCATTGAAGGCTAGTGCCCGTTTGTGCATGTTGTTCTATGGCTCTCTTTGTGTGTGATGTTTTAGTTTCTTAATATATATATATATTTTAACTCAAGCTCATGTCACCAGATAATCTCTTGAGCTAAACTTCTGTACCATCAGAGCATACTGCTGTGTGAAGACTTAGCAATAGCAATAGCAATAGCACTTACATTTATATACCGCTCTATAGCCGAAGCTCTCTAAGCGGTTTACAATGATTTAGCATATTGCCCCCAACATTCTGGGTACTCATTTACTGTTTCCCTCCTCAACAGAGGTTATGTCACCCACTGCCCTGGATCCTATCATTGTAGTGGAGTGAAGCTGGTACTGGCCCCAGCTCTAGACCATACCACTGAACTGGAGGCCAAGGAAACCCTGGGACTGGAGCCCCACCACCACCACCACTCAAAGAAGCCCATTCAGAGTCTGCAGCTTCTAAAGCTGCACCTGTGGAACCTGGACTTTCCACAAAGCCAGCCTCTCACCCGTCATCACCCTGCCATCCAATATCAACAAGCCAGGGAAGAGCAATTTGAACAGAGGATGAGATATTGAGTAGTGACCCCCTATAAAGCTCAGACACTCTAGGCATGGAGGCAGGCCCAGGAGTAGTCCAAGCTCCAGAGCACTTAAGGGCTCATTCTGCCTGCAAACAGTGATAAGTCAGTTTGTTCCTTGTGGCCTCTTGGGCAGCGATGACAGGACAGAACACTGGGCAAAGAGTTCCATAAATGCAACACCATGATAGAAATGATGTTGTATCCCAATCGTACCTGTGTTGATGATGGGACAGAAAGCAGGGCCTCAGAAGGGGGTGATCTTAGAACCTGGGTGGGTTAATTTAAGTGCAAGTGACCCTTAAAGTAACTTGACCCCAAGATGTATAGGGCTGTTAAGGTCATGACCAATACCTTGAAATGGGCCTGGCAACAGACTGGCAAGAAGTGTAGCTAGTCCAAGATGGGTATAACATGTTCAAAATGTTGGACACCCACCAATATTCTGGCAGCCACATTTTGAACCAATAGAGTTTCCAGAGTTTCCAAGGGCAGTCCCACAGAGAATGCATTGCCCTAGATCAGGCATCCTCAAACTGCGGTCCTCCAGATGTTGCTGAACTACAACTTCCAGCATACCCAGCCACAAAAAATTGTGTCTAGGGATTCTGGGAGTTGTAGTTCAGCAACATCTGGAGGGCCGCAGTTTGGGGATGCCTGCCCTAGATATATCCAGCACACAGATAACTGAAGCTAGATCTGACATTTCCAGATAGAGCCTCAGGTGATGAACCAGCCAGTGCTGATAAGAGGCACTCCTGGCAACTGCCATCACGTATCTGCATAGCATTATCCAGAGATAATGCTGAGATGAAGCATTTCCCACCTGCTGCTTTGTATCTGTGAGTGTTTTTAGATAATGGGATGGCCAGAGGGAGGTCCCTGGGTGTGGCCAGCCACAGCCCTTGTACACGAGACATAACTTGCACATAGAAAAGTAACATACTTGAGAGTTTGCCAAGTTAGGCTGCATCTCGTGTGGGTGGTATGTTCCCAGGGCATAGTTGTCAAGTCAGAACTGGGAGAACGGCATGTTTTATTAGGATATATTTGCTGCTGCCTCCAAGCCACACTTGAGGAGAACATTTTTAGGATGCACTGTATTTGGCATATTCACTGTCTGCCTCCTGCAAAGAAAAGGCATAGGCAGGTGAGGCTGGAGCAGAAACCTGGAGCTGGGAGGGGCCTCTGACCTGAATTAGTCTCCCCTGAGGAGGAATCTTACTGGCTGCCGGAGAAACAAGAGAGATGTACCGAATCCGCACCTGGGATATGAGGCACATCTCTCTTCAGTAGTCCCAGCAGAGGCAACAACAAGGTCAAGTGTAGACTTGTGCTTTGGCTGCTATTCTCTGACAAGCCAACTCATGTCACCACCCTCTCCTGAGGGGGAGGCTGGGACTGAAGTTCCACACTCCTAGGCATTGTAAGGGCTAGACCAGGATGAGACACATTCATGTGTTGCATTCTTTCTGCTAAAACTGGAAAACACTTTTTTAAAATCTGGAAAGTGTCCCCCCCCGCCTCGGCCTTTCCCCCCCACAACACACGGTGTTTTGTTTTTAGTTTCACCTGGAAGAAGGCCACATGATGAATGAATCCATAAAACAGTTGAGATCAAAAAAAGAGGTAGTAAACACAGAATTCCTCCATTCCTTTTTTTGAGAAGGGGCTAGTCCCTGACCATAAACTTATTGTTATATGCTCCCTGCCTCCATGAGTGATGAGAAGCACTCTTCTCATTGTTCCTTGGATAGTGCTATTTAGGTTTTAGCGGGTGGGAGAGAGGGAGAGGGAGCACTGAAGGTGTTTTTGGTGGAGGATGCTCTGCCTGGATTGCCAGGCAGTAGATGTCTCAAATGGCAAACTGCTGTTCTTACACATCTGCTGCTACCACCCCATCCCTGATCTCCCCCCCCCCCTTTTCGCACTGAAGCCATCCACCCCCACCTCCTTCACTGGCCCAGGCTCCTCTCTTCTCCTTTGCTGCTTTCTTCCGGTCTCAGCTGCTGGGCCTGCTGCCACTGCTGGTTGAATGCATGGCGTGAGGCAGCATGGAGCATGCCTCCAGCAGCACCAGCTGGCCATACTGCTCTGCACTGCACTGACAGCAGCTCGCTCGTTCTCTCTCCTGCTGTCTCTCCCCTCTAAGCATCAAACTAGTCTGCTTTCTCTCTGGAAAAGTTTGGCGTTGAGAGAGAGGGGGACTGTGGGAGGAAGGGAGAGGGAAAGAGCTGTGGGTGCAGCGGTGCAGAAGAGAGGCCAGCTGGCCCTGCTGGAGGCACGTGCCACACTGCCTCACACCATGCAAGCAACCAGCAGTGGAGGAGTGCCCAGCAAATGAGAGGTGGCAAGGGGGAAGAGGAGCAGATAGGCAGCATCCGTGCTGGCTCCTGCCCAGGGTTGAGGAGGCAAAGGGGTCAGAGGAACTCATCGCCCGTTTGCCTTGGGTGGTTTACATGAGTCAGCTGGAAGTTTATCACATGGGGCATTTTCAGCCCTTTAACTCGCATCTCCTCCGGAATGGAGGGGGTGTGTTCACATATCGGCCAGATCTACTCCGAAGTACCTGTGAGTTATCGGGGACCAGTTCACACATGATTCGGGGTTTTCACTGTGTGTTAAGGGTGTAGCCCAATTTATAACCGCAGGGCGGGGGGGGGGTGAATCCACCATTTGTGTTGGTTTTTTGGGACAACTTCGAGTTTGCAGTAAAGCCTCCCAGTAAACTCGTGGTAAAGCCTGCTGTGTGTAAAAGTCCCTTGTGCTACTCCTAGCCTTTATGTCCCAGTGAGGAAGGACTGGTGTTGTTTTGTTTATCTTTTGTGTTGTTTCACTGATGAACTTGCCATGAGGCAATAACAGAGGGAAATGCTGAAAGTCTTTTGCCCTGCAAATAATGACAAATGTTGAATAGAAAACCAATTCCTACTCCAGTGTACAAAGGGTGAAAGGAAAGGAGATGTCTTTAGGAGTGAATAGGCATTGTTAGATCGTGTATCATCAAGATACTAATCATACCTTGGCATGTAGAATGAGCTGACTTTTAATTTGCAAATCATTGAAGTGGCCTCATTGAAGTGAAATCATTACATGGTGGTCCTCATGTAAGAAAAATGTGATGAACTACAAGGAACAGGCAAAGCAGAATGCAGTTTTCAGTAAAGCAAAGTTCCAGAAATGATACAGCAGGAGCAGAGGTCATCAGGGATGTTCTCACCTTGTTTTATTTATTTATTTATTTATTACATTTATAAACCACCCCATCCAAAGGCTCTGGGCAGTGTTTTAGCTTTCCAGTTCCTTCTGCTTCCTAAAACAGGCACTCCAAGTCGATATTTTCCTTGAGGATTAATTAATTGTTCAAGGATAAATGCAATGGTTGGCATTAATTCTGCTTAATAAGATATCCCAATGTGTGGAATGTGTGTGTGCGAGGGTGGGGGCAGAACAGGAATGTCAACTTTGTTGGGGGCGGGGTGAGACAAGAAATGCTGATCAGTTTCTTAAACAGAGGGATGCAACATCTGTATGAGGGTTTATCCCTAACTGAGGAGGTACCTGCATGTAATTTGGCCCTAGGCCCATCTTGCCTGGCCTTTTCACTCCTTTACTCCCTCAAGATGTCTGAGTGGCTTTGTGATGGCAATGGAGGAAAAAGAATGTTTCAATTATTGCAATAATTTTGTCACCTCTGACAGCAGCTGTTGCCAGGCAGTAATACAGTTTTAGTAGCAACCAGCAAACGAGTCAAAATGAAGCCTGGTTCTGCAGTTAGTTTCTGAGCACCTGGGTATATCTAAAGATCCAGGCAAATGTCACAGAGGATGACACATACACCTGCTTTTTAACAAAGGCATATGTTCCCTGACCAGATCGGCATGCATCTGTTTTGCTCATTAGTGTTTGCTAGGAAACTTCCTACATGATTGTGGAATGCATCTTAAAGTGTGACAGTTCATAGCCATTCCTGGATGTTTCATGTCAGAAGCAGTTCTACATCAAGTATTTATCAGACAATTATCTATTCAGGGAAAACCAAGGTCCTTTTAAGTAAAGAACACAAGACATGACAGAACCAGGAATTCTAAAAATGTAAGATTCCCCCCGCCCAGACCCCCCCCCACACCAAATATAGTGATGACTGCAAAAGAGCTTCCATTGCCTGAGGTGACTGCCTTGCCATGCCAGCCCTGTCCTGGAAGCTACCTATGTTGCCAAAACAGCTTTTTGGGGGGCTGCAAACAGCACCCCTTTATGTGATTTGGAGTTGCAGGCTTGCAACCTCTGTCTTGGATGTCCTTTTCTCAGATAAAGCTTTTGGGTTCACCCATTGAGTACTCCACGCACACCACTTGACCAGCCATTCCATCTTTTGTTTCTTAAAGATCACACCCACTTGATTGGTTCATGCAAACATGAACTCCTTTGTTGCATGTGAGTTAGGAACATAGGAAGCTGCCATATACTGAGTCAGACCATTGGCCTATCTAGCTCAGTATTGTCTACCCAGATTGGCAGCGGCTTCTCCAAGGTTGCAGGCAGGAATCTCTCTCAGCCCTATCTTGGAGAAGCCAGAGAGGGAACTTGAAACCTTCTGCTCTTCCCAGAGCGGCTCCATCTCCTGAGGGGAATATCTTACAGTGCTCATACATCAAGTCTCCCATTCAAACACAACCAGGAAGGACCCTGCTTAGCTAATGGGATGAGTCATCCTTGCGACCACAAGACCAGCTCTCCTCCTATAGAACAGATCTCCTCCTTCAACCCCTGCAGTCAGGGAGCATTGCCCCAGGGTATGAATTTGCCTATTTGTAACCCAGAGCCAAGCACATGTTCAGAGCATTCAGAACACCCAGTTAACTCTCATTACCTACCCTGGACCCAAGGAGAAGGACCCTGGTTCCCCACTTACACTGAGGTATACCACGCTGGTTCTTCAGCCCGCAAGTAGTTATGCTGTGCCACCCATCTCTTCTTTTTCCTGCCTTTCTGCTTTGCCCCTGTGAGGAAATCTGCCTGCACACTCCAACCTGCAAGTGTACCCATCACACCAATGGATCAAGACCAGTAATACTATCCCTTTAAATCTCCTCACTTCCTTCTCTCTCCTCTTTAAACGTGCATCTGGGTCCTTAATTCACTGTTAAGATGTTATTGCCCCTTAACCTTGCCTAATCAATCTTTTTATTTCCCTGTACCCCAATTATCCCCAAATAAATCTTATTGTACCATATTTCTGTCTTCTCATTTCCAGACCAAAACTGTGCACAAATTGATACTTTAATAAACTGTTCCATATAGTCACACTGATTCCCTACACTAGTCCAAAAGTACCACTAGCGTGTTTAGCCAGCACTCCAAAACAGTTTCATTAACAGTTTTGGTGAAGAACGTGTGGGCAGTATGTCAACATCCTTAAATTGGACCCGACGGAAAACCCAAAAATTGGCAACGCAAAATTGGTTATGGAAACCTTGCTTTTCCCACCTTTACTTTACTTTCCGTTCTCCCTTCTAAGAAACTAGCCCTCTAGCCTAATGTGCTAGAGTGTGAAGAAAGGGTAGTGCTTGGCTTTAAAAGTGTAGTTAGATTAGCTGCCTGATAAGCTTCTGTGTCACTCCTAAGTTTTATGGAATGTGTAGAGTTTGATGTTTGTTCTGCAGACTTTGTTAGAGAAGTGCTGCACCTGACACACGCTGTGTCACAGAAGTCTGGCAACTGAGCTTTGCATGATTCGGGAGTAGCACCCTCCCACTTGGGATTAGAAGCTCCCACCATGGGAGAGTCCTCTCACCCACTGCACGGCCCCAGGAAGGAAATCCCTGCCACTGCACTGAGACGGCACGAGTGTTCTTCCTAATTGGATCCCTACCCACTGACCACCTCTTGAGTATAGGAACCGAATAGTTCCAGGACTCACGCCTTGCTTGCATGCAGCTTTGTGGAACTCCCTTTATGGCCCTTCCCACTTGGCTCACGTTTGTCTTGTTTACCATGTTTGTAAAATACATGGTTATGTTGGGAACCTTGTTTGCGTATGGTTTCTAGTCTGAATGACATGTGGTCCTTCGTCTCCAGGACGGGGACTGAAGAGTGTTCTTGTCCACCTCCCTCCCCTCAAGTCTTGTTTTGATGTTCGAGCTTGTTTACTTCAGATGCTTGTGTTCATCTGGACTGATTTTGGTCTTTTTGGCTTACTTTTGCATTGGTAGTCACTGTAATTGGACTGCATTTGGCAATATGGACTGTAATTGAACTGCATTTGACCATTTAAAAAGAACTACATTGGTTGCCAATAAGCTTCCAGGTGAAATACAAAGTGCTGGTTATTACCTATAAAGTCTTCTTCTTCATCAACCCCACCGCCTATTAAGGTCATCAGAGGAGGTCCGGTTGCGGTTACCACCGGTTCAGTTGGTGGCGACTCAAAACCCAGCCTTTTCTAGAGCTGCCCTGGGACTCTTCCTAATGAAATTACACGTTTGCTAATGAAATTAGAGTTTCCCTTTATCTGAAGGTTTTTAAGAAGGACCTGAAAACATACCTGCTTAGCCAGGCTTTTAGTTTAGAGTTTTAAAGCTTTGGGTCTTAGCGTTTTTATTTGTATTTTAAAAATTGTTTTAATTGTATCCAGGTTTTAATGGTTTTTAGATTGTGAACCGCCCAGGGACTTCTTTGTATGGGGCAGGATAGAAATGTAAATAAATAAATGCAAATGTTTGGAAAGAAAGTTGTTTTATGTCTTCTGGACTGAAAGGAGAAGGTTGTTGGCTGAATCTGGTTTGTTGCATGATTGTTTGGACCATGAGAAAGAGTTGACAAGGCAATTGCCTTCAGTGAGGAGACTAGTGCTAAAGTTGTAAGACTGAACATGCATCTTAAAGACACTGAAATGTTTAGAGATTTACTAGCCACAGAGAACAATACTTTAAAGGAGCAACTTAGAGAATTTAAAGAGTTAAATAGAGACTTAGAGACACAGTCACCATTTCCAGGAGTACATTAGCCAGTTCGAACAAGAGCACACGGCGAGTAGATTTGCAGCTGACTTCTTAATGGAGAAAGCCCGCATGGTGCATGATTTAGCTAATCACTGCGAGTGTCAAACTAAAGTAACAGTCCTTACACAGCAACTGGAGGAGCAGGTACACCAACCACCGCCTCTACCTCCTCCCTCTCCTCCTCCTCTTGCCCAAAAGCCCCCTAAGAAAGAAGCCCCTCAGTCTTCTCCCCCTTGTACTGGCACTGTGTCTGCATGTTATGGTAGCCATTGTGGCACCCTGGGCCAGAACCTAGATCCAACCTGAATGGGGAACCAGAGCAGGCAAAGGAGGACACTCCCAAGCATCCTGTGGTGCCCTGAGACATAGCACAACCAGTGGCAGTGGAGGAGATGGCTGGCCTTGAAGGAGAGTCCTTCCTAACGCCCATAGCTCCCATAGTTGTAACCCGCACTGAGGCCAGTGTCGGTGGAGCAGCTCCCACCATTAAAGATGTTGCCACTGTCAGGCCATGGATGTCCACTGAGGTTACTGCAGTTGCAACTTCTCTTGGTCCCTTAAATTGGGAAACAGTGGTGGCCAGGTTGGCCAGGTTTCTCACTTCCCACCCCAACACCGGAAGTGTGGACATAGATCAGGTGGCTGACATAGAAGCCAACCCAGCTGACTCGTTTGCCTTAGTAATGGGGATAGATCCCAATGCCATAGTAAGTCTGCATCCCTTAGAATGGATGTGGGATTTGCTAAGGGTCTTAAGTCCTGATGAGTCATTAGGTGAAATATACCATACAGAGAAACAGAACCCTACAGAACTTCCAGATTACTACATAGCAGGTAAACTACATAAACAGGTGTTAGGGATCCTTCATGGTTCCACAATGCAATGATCCACAATGCAAACGGATACATGATACATGCTGTGCACTCAGCAATTTTCCAGAACACGTTTAAAGGCTTAAACCACCACATGAGATACTTTTTGGGACCACTACAGCAGCACCCCTCTTGGGCTCATTCCCTAAAGAAAGTTAGGGAAGCAGGTAACATCTGGCACGACTCTGGGTTCTACAAGAAAAGCGCTTCAAAGCCAAAGTCTGTCCCTGAGCTGGTACAGGCGGTGACTTGGAGTAATTTCAGAAGCCATGTATTTATCCTCTGCCCCCAACAATATTAACACCCCCAATAAAAGTAACTCCTTTTAAAAACCCTTTAACCCCCATCCTACTGAACAGCTAAATGGCCAGGACTGCAGCAGCAGCCAACCACACCTGGAAGATGAGCTGAACTCGGACTCCAGCCAGCCACGGTCCCCAGATGCCATGCCAAAGGACCTGGTGAGTCAGAGTTAGCTCAATTAGGAGCCGACATGAGCAAGTATGATAAATACCATACAGGAGTCCCTTTACAAGTCTTAGCAGAACTTAAACTCAGCCAAGGGTGCTCCCAGAGAGCCTCTTCCCAACCCTAGCCCCTACTAGCCCCTCAGATCAGGGAAACAGAACCGGCAGCAAAAAAGGTGCAGCTTTGCCCAGGATCTGTGCCTTAAGCCAGTCTTGGAGATAAATTTAAGTACAATAAAAGCATTTCCTTCATAGCCCCTCTGGTAGATGTCTGTAGCATTGTATGCAGTTGATTAACTGTGCAAGGTCATTAAGATTCATGCTCGAAAGAGCTTATGACAGAGGAAATCAATGTGTGAAGGAAGTTTGATGAAAAGCTTTCTCTGGGAAGATTTGAAGTGGTTGAATAGCCAGTATACATTGTTTATGAGAAAACAAAGCCATAATTGGAGTGATGGGGGAAATAGACAGCGGAGGCAGGCTGGAAGCTGAGGTGGAGTAAGGTGCATAAAACAGAATCATGGGGAATTAATAACACTAATAACTCTCTCACTGTATCTGACAACTCATCTGCAGATCTCAACATGGATTGAAGAGGCTCATAAGCAACATTCCCTTAATTTACACCCATGATGGAGAGATTATTGTTTTCTCATTACAGTTGCATATCACACAGTAAATGAGATTTTGCTGCACTAACTTGCCAAGCAACTTGATTCTATAGAACCAGCATACTTTTGCCAGCAAAGCAATTGGTTTATGCTGCCACCACAGCCTTCTTCCTGCCTCCTGCCCTCCACTGCCTTGCTTGCCACACCACCCATTGCTGCCTGGCTCAAGCAACAGCACCTTGGTGCACTGTACTTGAAAAGAAGATGAAGCAGAAGAAGAAATGTGAAGGAGAGGAGAGTGGTAGACTCAAGCACAAGTGACACTCTCCTCTCCTCTCCTCTCCTCTCCTCTCCCCTTTCATTCTGTCCTACTCCTCCCTTACAAATATAACATGCTGAGGATAAGAACAGAGTGACCGGCTGGATTCAGATGTAACATGAAACCTGAGTTAAATGGTGCAGAGGTTGGAACTCCAGTACATCCAAATTTGTGAAACCCTGGCTTCACAGCAAAAGTAACCTGCAGTTTGCCATGCCAAACTCCAATTTGTACCTTCAGTTTGCACAAAGGTTCGCCACCAAGACCTCTGGTTTGGCCTCTGAAGGGTTACGTCCAAAGCTGGACGCTGCCATAACTGCAGTTTCATGCCAATGTTCAAACCATAGAGGAGGAGGTGCAGACATGCCCAGGATCACACCGGCTCCATGCCTGCACTGCTTCTCACTGACCGTCTCTTCAAGCACCAGCCCCACCCCTCCTGTCTCCGATCTAGCAATGCATTTGTCTGGCAACAGGGTTGCTGCCACTTTGCATCCCAGGCTTCTCAGACTGTCAAGTGCATGCACAGAGGCCATGTGCATGCTGCCACATGAGGAGTGCTGGGTGGCACACTGCCACAGCATGAAACTACATGCAGTGGAGGAGGATCCAGTACAGACCTGCTTTCCACAGTTTTGAAGGTGCCGAATCTGTGCTTCGAATCTGTGCATTAATTGAGACTCATGCACATCCCTAACACAGTATCCTTGGACTTCCAAAAAACCTTTGACAAAGTTCCCCACCAAGGACTCTTGAGTAAACTTAGCAGTCATGGGATAAGGGGACATGTCCATGTATGGATTGGTAACAGATTAAAGGACAGGAAATAGAAGGTAGGAATAAATAGACAATTTTCCCAGTGGAGGGAAGTAAGAACTGGGGTCCCTCATGGATCTGTACTGGGACTGGTGCTCTTTAACTTGTTAATACATGATCTAGAAGTCGGGGTAAGCAATGAAGTGGCCAAATTTGCAGATGACATTTAACTATTTATAGTCATGAACTCTTGTTCATTTATAGTAGTGAACAATCTCAAGAGATTGTGAGGAGCTCCAAAAGGATCTCTCCAAAGGTGAATGGGTGACAAAATGGCAAATGCTGTTCAGTGTAAGCAAGTGTAAAGTCATGCATATTGGGGCAAAAAACCCCAACTTCACATATACACTGATGGCGTCTGAGCTGTCAGTGACTCACCAGGAGAATCTTGGGGTTGTGGTGGACATCTTGTTGAAAGTGTCGACTCAGTGCACAGCTGCTGTGAAAAAGGCAAATTCCATGCTAGGGAACATTAGGAAGGGGTTTGAAAATAAAAATGCTAATATTATAATGCCCTTATACAAATCTATGTTGCGGCCAGGAATTGAGGAAACCAAAAGGAAGTGGCGATGGCCACTAGCTTGGATGGCTTTAAAAGGGGCTTAGACAAATTCATGGGAAACAGGTCTATCGATGGCTACTAATCTGGTGGCTAGAGGCCACTTTCAACCTCAGAGGCAAGATCCCTCTGAATACCAGTTGCAGGAGAGCAACAGCAAGAGAGAGGGATGCCTTCATCTCTTGCCTGTGGGCTTCTTTGAGGCATCTGGTGGGCCACTGTGTGAAACAGGATGCTGGACTAGATGGGCCAAGTTGGGCCTGATCCAGCAGGACTGTTCTTATGTTCTTGTGATGTCCCAAGTCCAGTCCTTGGCATCTTCAGTTAAAAGGATCTCACCTAGCAGGGGTGGGAAAGACCACTGCCAGACTCAGCATAAGGCAGCTTAATATCTTCATTTAGTCCAACTTCTGCTGCACAGCAGGACCATCCATCCACACCCAACTCAGACCACATGGTTCCTCAAGGAGAGAGCAGGTGCACTGCCATCAGTCACTAAGCTGTGCCTTATTTCCTTGACGATGACGCCACCGCCACCACCCCCACCCCCACCACCACCACCTCCACCACCTGTAAAGCTTCATTTATTACCTAACTCAATGGTTCCTTGTGAACATGAACCAGATAAAAATCACAAAGTTCTTTATGTGCTAAAAGTGCTGTAAAAATTATTAACAACCCAACCCCAATGTTCATAATATTGATTCAAAATGTCTCCCATCTGCAGCTTCGGTTGCCATCTGTTAGAATTTCTTTGCATTGATGCATGATGTTGTCTCTGCTGCTGATGGTTCACAGCTTTTCATGGGAGGCAATTCTCATGCGTTTTCTTCTTGGGTTCCCAATTAATGACAAGGCAGCTTTGGTACTTAGGTGGGGACAAAAGTTTATTGATTGCCCCACAAGGGTAGATTTCAGAGAGCTTTTGTGACTGGCTGTGAGAGAAATTTGAGCTGAGAGAAAACCTAAACCACAGCAGCTGGAAATGCAGACAGGTGGATTTCAAAAAGCCTCCATTGATTTGTGGCAGCATGAGCACTTCTATGGGAAGGGCTCTGACTACCCGTCCCAGGCTTAACCTGTTGTCCTGGGCTACCCTGCTCTTTATAGAGAGACAGTTGCAATAATAAGTTTAACAGAGGCATGCTTTACCAGCTAAGACCAAGGCCAGAATAATGATTAAGGGTGAGTTTGCATGTACTTGTACCACACAGAAGTTGGCATTTTATGATATCTGTGGAGCTTCCCATACATAGACCCTAAAGGGGTCATTTTGGGACATTGCTGGTAACATGATTGCTTATAGGTACCATGCCAGTGAGAAGCACAAAATCATCTGTGGTATTGGTAGGTATATTCTTAGAAACTGGCCCTTTGAGGATGCATCTCTATGCATTCTGGGGAGCAACACATATCCAAAACGAAGGATGGCAAAATGATGTACAAATCCATCTCAAACATACTGCAGAGTAGAGATGCCCAGATAAACTGCAATGTTGTTGTTTTCAGACTATTTTCTGTTTTACCATGGAGCTCCTCAGAGGCTTGTCACAGGTTTTTCAGTGGCTAGAGGGTTGGACTAGGACTGGAGTGACCTGAGTTCAAAACCCCCACTCAGCCATGAAGCTCACTGGGTGACTCTGGGACAGTCATGTATCTCCCAGGCTATTTTACTTCACAGGGTTGTTGTGATGATAAACATAACCATGTATACCATTCTGGGCTCCTTGGAGGAAGAGTGGGATATAAATGCTTTTTATTTATTAATTAAAAAGAACCGTAATGGCAGACTAGCTTTCCTTGGAAGGCAACTAGGGATGAGCATGAGCTGGCTCAGCAGCTGTGGGTGGGGAGGAGATCAGTTCCTTTAAAAAGGAGGGACAAGAGTGCTTACCTGCTCCTCCACTGCCCCACCGCTCATCTGGGACCGGTGTGGCATGCAAAAGACTGCACACAGCTTGTTCCCAGCAGTCTGCGTGCGGCAGCGGCATGCACATGGCCACTCTGCATGTGCAGTGACCATTTGCGTGGTCAGCATAGTGTGATGTGCAGCCACAGAGGAATATTGGACTGTACTCCACGTGAACTGACTATGCATCCTAGAATATGACCCCGTATCCTATACAGTTCATGAGGTTCCGCAGCTGATGTGCAGGGGTTTCCTGGCAAACAAGAAGTCAATATGGAAAAGGTTCCTTGAAGGCAGAAAGTTTTAAAACCACTCGTGTTGTGTAGTTATCTGAGAATATTTCAGCTTCTACTCTGCATGTAGTCTTACTACCCATGCTGGGCTCCTTTTAAATTCATAACCCAAACTATGGGAGCAGATAATTATGTGAGAACTCAACCATATTCCCCTTTTATAGAGAAATGTAAAATGCCAATGATTGCCTCTGTGTGAGAGACATGAATGTAAAGATCTTTGTATCTCACACAAAGCCAAATAAGGATTAGATTAGTGATACAGTGCAGTCCTCTCTGTGACAAGGTGATTCATGAGTGATATCACCTGAGTGACCATGTGCAAAGGAAGACAGGGCTCCTGTTGTATCTTTATACTTGTGCAAAAGAGAGGATTTTGACAAGGGCAAGTTTTCATGCATGGGTAAGAAAAGATGCACCTCTCAATTCCCCCTTCTCACACAATTACTAAAGTAAGTACCCTGTCTTCCTCTGCATCTGGCCACCCTAGTCTCATCACATGGCAACTGTGGTTTTCAGTCAATCAGTGCTGACATCCAGTCACATTAGCCCCTGACCAGGGAGTTGTGTGCATGTCACAACCATATGCTGAACTCAGCCCAAATGGGTTTTTGAGACACCCCTGCAGATTTCCGTTTCAAGCATTTCCAGCATATACTGCTCCAGGCAGTTCTGGATGATGCAGATTATCTAGACCCATTTCAGACTGGCTTCCGTGTGGGCTATGTGGTCGAGACTGCCTTGGTCGGCCTGATGGATGATCTCCAACTGGCTATCAATAGAGGGAGTGTGACTCTGCTGATCCTTTTGGATCTCTCTGCAGCTTTCAATACCATCAGCCATGGTATCCTTCTGGACCACCTGAGGGAGGTGGGGTTGGGTGGCACTGTTTACAGTGGCTCCACTCCTACCTCTCTAGCAGATTCCAGATGGTGTCGCTTGGAGACTGTTGTTCCGCTAAGCGAGAACTGAAGTGTGTAATCCCACAAGGCTCCATACTGTCTCCAATGCTTTTCAATATCTACATGAACCTGCTGGGAGAGATCACCAGGAAGTTTGCTGCTGGGTGTTATCAATAGGCTGATGACACCCAGATTTACTTTCTTCATGCTGACCTCATCAGGAAATGGCATATTTATTTATTTATTTATTTATTTTTCCATTTTTATACCGCCTTTCGTTAAAATATAGCCCCAAGGCGGTTTACAAAAGTTAAAAACATACAATAAAAACACAATAAAAACAACATGCTAAGAGTATAAAAACATATAAAAACAGGCATAAAACAATACAACAAATAAATATCCTCCCTAAATGCCTGCCTGGAAGCAGGAATGGGCTGGATGAGGGATAACAAACTGAAGTTTAATCCAAATAAGATGGAGGTACTGACTTGGCTCTAAAATTGATCAATTTGGTGACTGTAGCCCTGAGATCAGGAGGCATTTGGAAGAACTGCAATGATCAGCATGAATAAAATTTGGAAGAGCAAAGATATTAGTCTCCTAACTAAATACAGATTAGTTAATGCAATAATATTTCCAATAGTCACATATGGCTGTGAAACTTGGACTTTGAAGAAGGCAGATAGGAGAAGGATGGAGGCTTTCGAGATGTGTTGTTGGAGGCGACTGTTGTGTATCCTATGGACAGCGAGAATCATGAATAAGGAAGTTTTAGATAGAGTTAAACCAATAATATCGCTAGAAGCTAAGATTACCAAAGACTGACATATTTTGGTCATGTCATGAGAGCTGATTCATTTGAAAAGACAATTATGCTGGGAATGATCAGCAAGAGAAGGAGACGAGGATGGCCTTGTACTCGGTGGCTGGATATCATAAAAAATGACACTGGAATGATCATGGCGGAATTAAAGGAAGCTGTACGAGATAGGACGGCATGGAGTGCAGTGATCCATAGAGTGACCGAGAGTTGGACAGAACAGAACGGATAGAGAGAGAGAGTGACTGTAGGGGGCCAGGACCGGAGAGATAGTTTAGATCTGCCTGTTCTGGATGTGGTTACACTCCCGCTGAAAGATCAGGTACGTAGCTTGGGAGTGCTCCTGGACCCAAAGCTCTCCCTGGTTTCTAGGCTGAGAGGCGGTGGCCAGGAGAGCTTTTTATCAGCTTCGATTGATATGTCAGCTACGTCCATTTCTAGAGGCGAATGACCTTAAAACAGTGGTACATATACTGGTAACCTCCAGGCTTGACTACTGTAATGCGCTCTATGTGGGGCTGCCTTTGTACATAGTCTGGAAACTACAATTGGTACAGAATGTGACTGCCAGATTGGTCTCTGGGACAACACGAAGGAACCACATAACACCAGTTCTAAAAGAACTGCATTGGCTGCCAGTATGTTTCCAGGTGAAATACAAAGTGCTGGTTATTACCTATAAAGCCCTTAATGGCTTGGGTTCAGGCTATTTGAGAGCGCCTCCTTTGTCATAATTGCTGCCGCCTGTTACGATCTTCTGGAGAGGTCCAGTTACGGTTTCCACCGGCTCGTTTGGTGGTGTCCCAGGACCGGGCTTTCTCTGTGGCTGCCCCAGGACTTTGGAATAAGCTTCCTGCTAAAATAAGAGCATCTCCTTCTCTGTTTGTTTTCAGGAAGCACCTCAAGACCCTCCTGTTCTCTCAGGCTTTTAATTAGAATTAATTTTAATAATTTTAAAAACATCTTTTATATATGCTATCAACTTCAGATTATGGGCTCAGGCTGTTTATATTTTTTATAAAGCACCACTGTTGGGCATTATTTATTTTATTTATTTATCATATTTATATACTGCCCAAAACTTATGTCTCTGGGCGGTTTACAATAAAAATAATACAAATTTAAACATTAAAACAATTTAAATTTTAAACACAGTGTAAAAACTGTTAAAAACTGTAAATCTAATTAAAAGCCTTGATGAACAATTGTGTCTTGACTGCCTTTTAAAAAGTTGTCAGATATGGGAAGGTTCTTATTTCAATAGGGAGCACATTCCAAAGCCTCAGGTCAGCAATGGAGAAGGCCCATTCCTGAGTAGCCACCAGATGAGCCAGTGGCAACTGCAGACGAACCTCTCCAGATGATCTCAATGAAGTTGTTTATCTCAAAAAACGGACGCAGCTGGCATGTCAGCCGAAGCGGATAGAAAGCGCCTCTGGCCACTGCCTCAACCAGGGACACCAGGAAGAGGTTTGGATCCAGAAGCATCTCCAGATTGCATACCTGTCCCTTTTGGGGAAGTGTGACCCCATATAGAAACCAGCAGATCAAGATCATCTCCCAAGTTCCAACCCCACACAATAAGTACCTCCATCTTATCTGGATTCAGTCTCAGTTTGTTATCCCTCATCCAGTCCATTACCGTCTCCAGGCAGACATTTAGGGATGTTATGCCTTCTTCTGATGATGTTGACATGGAGAAATAGATTTGGGTGTCATCAGCATACTGATAAAACCCCACACCAAATCTCCTGATGATCTCTCCCAGCAGTTTCATGTAGATGTTAAACAACATTGGAGACAATATGAAGCCCTGAGGAACACCATACGAAAGTTCAGATTTTGAAGAGCAGCAGTCTCCAAGGGACACCATCTGGAATCTTTTTGAGAGGCAGGAGTGGAACCACTGCAAAGCCGTGCCTCCCACCCCCAATCCCCTCAGAAGCTCCAAAAGGATACTGTGGTCAATAGTATCAAAATCTGCCAAGAGATCGAAAAGGACCAACAGAGTCACACTTCCTCTGTCAATTCCCAATTGGAGATCACCCATCAGGCCGACCAAGGCAGTCTCCACCCCATAGCCCGCCCAAAAGCCAGTTTGAAATGGGTTTAGATAATCAGTTTCCTCCAAGACCACCTGGAACTGGGAGACCATCACCCTCTCACTTACCTTGCCCAGCCACGGAAGGTTGGAGACAGGCCTATAGTTACTCAGCTCCGAGGGATCCAAGGTAGGCTTCTTCAGAAGAGGTCTAATAAGAAAAGGAGGGATCCTGCCCTCTCTCAGATAATCATCTATAATATCCACCAGGTCCTTTACAGCAACCCCATTGTCTGATGGTATAAACCATGTTGGACAAGGTCAAGAGAACAGGTGGTAGTTTGCACTGTTCCAAACAGCTTGTCCACATCCTCAGGAGTCATAAACAAAAACTGATCCAGCCTAAAAACATAAGAGGAGTTACATAAAGACACTTAGACACAATCTAAGTTGGCCTGAATACAAGAGATTTTATTCACAAAGAACTCAAAAGATGTCACAGAGGGCAATTGATGGTTCCAAATTATGATTCAAGGGAGGAGAAGCACACACTAGCCCTCTCACAACCCTGAAAAACTTCATTGGGCATGAGCTTGCAGATGCAATATGGGCAGAAAAGAGTTGCATCTTTGCTGCACATATCACCTGAGCATAGATCTTCAAATGCGCTCTATGTTATAATCTGTTGGATTAGAGTTGAGTCTTTCTCCACTTGCACTCCAGTTGTCTTCCTGATTGCTTCAGCCCCCATAGATCTTCCATATACCAAGGGGCCAGTTTCGAAGCAGTTCAGAGAGGATGCTTAGGAGTGATCCTGTCTACTGCCCTGGTGAGTTTGCATCAACAGGATCACCAGCAGAGCCAACACTAGATCCTTCCAAAGCTTCTTGGAATCCAATTGGATCAAATAACCTTCTTGGGACAATCATGTTAATAGGCCCCTCACCCCTGTGGAGGTGGGGTGTGATTGTGAGTCCAACCTTAATTAGATGGTGGTCTGTCCATGATAATGAGGAAATCACAGAACACCACCCTGATGAGAGTGAAAGACCAGATCAAGTGCAGCTAAACATTCAGATAAGAAAATCTGCAGGTTGCAGAATACAGGGTAGACCCCCTGCCCCCCGCCCTCATGTTATGTCAGTGACAGGACTCATAAACATGACCTAGTGTATACATATCCTGCTTGGTGTTCACAGTGCAGTCAAAGGTTGGTAAGTTCATTTCTCTAATATCAAGAGACTCAGTACATAAAAGTAAGTACATCTTTCCTCTGTGTCCAAGGCACTGAGCAAGAATCATATCTGGGGTGATTCATTCACCTGGAGGGCAGGGGTAAAGTCCCCCTGGCAAATCCTCCCTTGCTCCCCAGGCAGCAGAAAAGGAGCTGGCAGGGGAATACAAGTGCAAAGACGTTTTCTGCCCGCTCCCTTAGGTGGACAGAATGCTTGAGGGTGGAGGCTTCACCTTGCCTCATGGTTGGGCTAATCACATGAACCTTCCCATCACTCACCTCTGAAGTAAATAGAAGAACCGCAGGTTAACTGCAAAACAACTTCTTTGATGGCTTGTTTAGCACTGTAGCATTAAGCCAGAGTGAGAGGGAATTGAATTAGGGATGGGGTCATCACAGTCTCCATGTGGCTTGAATATGTAAGGAATACTGAATGCACATAACATCTAAAGCAGCCTTTGTCTAGAAACAGTCTAATAGAAAATGTATCAGATTCTGTTCCAAAGATTCAATTTTGAGTGATAAGGACCAAATGTAATGCATGATGGTTACCAAAAACTGACCTTCTATGAAAAGCTACCTTCTACTGCTGCCTAGCTGCTTTTTTGCTATGAGGCATGAGGAAATGATGTCACAGGATTCTCTTACCCTAAGTCAGCACTATGTCATCTGGGAATGAGTCGGTGGGAGCGGGGAACAGACATTGGCCTTGGGCTCTTACAGACTAGAATGTTGCTTCCGAAATAACCCAGCGTTTGCCAGGAATTTTGAATGTCTAGCATGAATAGCCTTCCCAGCCAAAACCAATAAAGGCAGGATAAAAATATAGCTTCCTTTCATCCATCTCATCTTGGGGGCATTTTTATGGTTTAAAATCAACAGGGATACCAACTACTATAAGTATGCTTCAAAAGAAGGCAAATGGTCAATTTGACTTGAGTGCAGTCCTGGGAACTGCTGAGTAAGCCTTGCTCTGTTTCTGACTGAATAGTTTCTCACTGCATGACTCAGTTTCCCACCAGTTAACAGAGGGACACTTTAAAACAAAAACGAGGTCTTCTTAATTTGGGAGTGCTTTCCTAACCCAGAGGGATTATTCATATTTTAGTCACTGAGCATTTAATAGCTGGATACTCAGCATTGTCTGTGCTGTGCTGTGCAGAATTTGACAGTCTAAGCAGGGCTGGGCTTCACTATTATCATGATTAATGCTGAACACGTCCAGAGAGTCTTTCATCTGGACATCTGACAGTGCTTCACAAACGCTAGTTAATTATTATTTGGCTAGGGGAGACCACCTAAGGGAAAACCATTTTATGGAACGTTGTGTGTCTTGATTATTGTCCCTTGCAAGCCTCAGGCAAGCCTATCTACAAGAAGAATCTGCTGTTTCTCTTAGAGATGAATAAGCCTTCTTAGCACCGTGCAAGAGGAGAGAGGATAGTTTGCCCGTATTAGCTGCTAGTCAGATTTTACTGTAAGGATTTGGGTTATCATCTTGTCCAAAAGTCCCACTGCACCTGGTGTCGTTCATTCATATAACAAAATTAAAGATAGTCTTTTGAGTGGCTGGCACTTTAAAGTCTGGAATAACAGGCCCAAAGCTGGAAAGCTGATCAAATATTCAAGTCTGCCAAGCCTCAACTAAGTAGCCCAACCAACCATAAGAACACAGGAAGCTGCCTTCTATTGAGTCACTCCATTGGTCAGTTTAGCTCATTACCGTCTACAATGACAGCAAGTGGCTCTCCAAGGTTTCAGGCAGGAGTCTCTCTCAGCCCTACCTGGAGAGGTCAGGGATTGACCCTGGGACCTTTTGCATTCAAAGCAGATACTCTACTACTGAGCTACAGCTCCATCTGACTAAATTCAGTATCTCCCCATGAAGGAATTGAATCCTGGTCTCCCATGTGACAGGTGGGTAAACTCACACTCGGGGGTGGAGCCACCATTGGGCGAACGGGTTCAAAGAACCCCCGTCAGACCTGGGGGCATTATTTCAGTCCCAAATGGGGTCACGCAGCCCCGTTTGGAGCCGAAATCGGCCCATGCTACATTGGCAGTGTGGCCGGAGCCGCTCCTGGTCCCACTGCCAACACAGCAGGGCCAATCTATCTACCCCCGCAAACGGGGCTACGTGGCCCCATTTTAGGAGAGAGATCGGCCTGTGCAGCATTGGCAGCATGGGCAGAACGGCTCTCCCTGCCTTTAAGGCAGGGCGGCCCTGTTTGGCAGGGAGACCACGCCCCCGCGTCTGACGACAGACGCGGGGGCATGGCTAGCTGGGTGCGTCTGGCATCAGACGCAGGGGGTGGGGCCAGGGGGCTGCGGCGGATGCACACGCGCTGCTACCTGCCTGGCTCCGCTCCTGCTCCGACTATACTAAGAAGGAGCTACTAAGTAGCCAGTTAATTATCCTCCCTGCTGCCCCTGCCCCCGTTCTTGTCCGGAAATACCGGAAGTAACAAGCGCGCATGCGCATGCCCACTGCACATGTCACATGCTGCATGCACACGTCACACATGCAGTGTGCGCACACAGCGTGTGACGTGCATGGCATGCGCGCGCACAGCAGCGGGCGCATGCATGCTCATTACTTCAGGTATTTCTGGACAAGAACGGGAGCAGGGCTGGCAGGGAGGAACGCTGCCACCCCCAAAACCTTTCCCAGAAACATAGTGCCGGTGGGGGGAAAGTGGCGGGAAGGGTAAGTGCAAACCACCACCCCTTAAAGGGAGACACCCCACCCACCACCACTGGACCGGCCCAATCGGTTCGGAGGCCTCTATAATGGCCCCCGGACCAGTCTGTGCACATCCCTAATCCAGAACAGGCAGATCAAAATCATCTCCCTAGTTCCAACCCCGAAAACATAGAAAAGTCCTGTTGGGATAAGAACATAAGAACAGCCTTGTTGGATCAGGTCCAAGGCCTATCTAGTCTGGCATCCTCTTTCACACAGTGGCCCACCAGATTCCTTCTGAGAAGCCCACAGGCAAGAGGTGAGGTCATGCCCTCTCTCTTACTGTTGCTTCCCTGCAATTGGGATTGAGAGGCATCATTCCTCAGAGGCTGTAACCACCAGACTAGTAGCCATTGATTAGGGTTGCCATATCCAAGCTTCTCAAATCCGGGTGACATAATTTGAATATTATGCAAATTATGCTGCAACTAATTTACATTTTATTTATTCATTTGACAGATTTGTATACTTTTCCCTCCTTCTCTGCCCTCCCATGTGATCGGATCCAGAGTAAAATCTAAGCAATCAAGGCAATGCATTTGAAATCTATGTAAATCCAGGTGGAATTTAGCAGCTGGGTAGAGGAGCCAAAATCCAGGGGCTACCCCAAATTCCAGGGGACATGGCAACCCTACCATCGATAGACCTGTCCTCCATGAATTTGTCTAAGGCCTTTTTAAAACCATGCAAGCTAGTGGCCATCACCACACCCTGTGGCAAAGAATTCCATAGATTAATTATGCAGCTGTGCGTAAAAGTACTTCCTCTTGTCGGTCCTATATTTCCCAACCATCAGTACTTCAGAGTTGGGAAAGCGGGTGGTGCCTTTTCCCACAGTTTCATGGGATGACCCCTAGTTAGTGTTGTGAGAGAGGGAGAAAAATTTCTCTCTGTCCACTCCATGCATAGTTTTATACACCTCGATCATGTCTCCCCTTAGCTGCCTCTTTTGACGGGTATATCAGGCAAGAACAGTGCATGTGCAATTTTAATCTCCTGCCTGGGTTGCAGTTAACCTATGACAATTCCTGTGGCGGTGTTCTCTCTCTCTCTCCCACTTGCTGCTGCTTCTCCCCAGTTTCTTCTCGGTACAAGTGCCTGTACTGTATATTGTATACCCTCCCCAAAAAGGCGAAGCAATGGCGCTCCCCTTTCATTAAACTTGCTGCATATACTCCACACTGCACGTTCTAGCTTGTGACAAAGTGACAAGCGACAGGGAGTGGCAGACCAAAGCAGAATCCCTTCGGGCCAGCCCAGCCGTCACCAGCCGCACGGCATGTTTAACCCCCATGACACGCGTCTGTCGAAGAAAATGGCTGCTGTCGCAAGAGAGTAACCTGCTGCTGCCATGACCACGCCCCTCCCTTCAACCCCAGCGCCGCCAGGGCAAACGATTTGCTCCCGGCACTTCCTCCTCACACTTTGCAGGGAAATGGCCTCTGGGATGCCAAGGGACTTTGACCTGCCGGCTGCCGAGCGCCCGCCCTCGCCTTTGGTTGGCGTCCTCCGCGACAGCACACACAGTGTTTGGAATGTGTGCAGTGTGGGGATTTCACAAGCTGGGAGGGAAGGAACAAAGCTGGGATCGGCCGAGGCGGGCCGGCCCTGTGTGTGTCTTCCTTCCTTCCCTCTTCAGCATTTCTGCACTTGGTTAACATCAAAGTCTGATCTGGCCAGAGACTCGGGGGAGCTGAACGAGCGGGACAGTCAGCGAGGCTCGTTCTGCTGAATAAAGGTTTCGCTGCAAGCAGAGGAGGAAGAGGGGGAGACTGAGCCCCCACGCCCCGCCGCACATAACTCTCTGCCGCTCCTACCGCCCCAGAGGCACCGCACCCATAACCGCTTTTGCTCGTTTACACAGCTGACGAAGTGTAGGGCAGGGCCGGGCCCAGCCAGTTCTTGCATCTCTGCATCCTCGAATTCCACCTTAAAGTCACGGCTCTCCAAAGGCCTCACCTGCTTAAGGTGGAACTGGCCGACCTGCCCTCCCTTCAAGCCGGCCTCCCTGCTGATGTCAGTTGCTAGGGGAAGGGGTGTAAACCTGGAGGTGTGTGTTGCCAGTAAGCAGACAGGCGACTCCCGGTCCCAGGAGACCAACCAAGGCTTGGAGGAGGACAGGGATGGCGTGGGACGGGGAAGAGGGTGGATGTCTGTGCCCTGACTGAGTGGAGAAACTCTTTGGCAAACTGCCCTGCCTGGGCATAGGGAGGGCCTGACAGGCACCTGGACTCACCTGTGAATAAGCCCTGAACTCTTGGGTGTGTCAACATACCACTTGGTTTGCCTGGGCTCCGAGAAGAGGGTACAGGAGGAGCTGAAGGGCCGAGGGAAGCCCCCTGAGGAGCTTCTCTCCGCTCCAGAGAAGACCTAAGTGCTTTGCAGGGTTGGCCGCAGGAAAAGCCTGACTGCTTAATGTACTCTTTGCCCAGCTGCCATGCAAGAAAGTAACTTCTTCTTGTCGGCTCTGCAGCCGGAGGATGGTGTGTGCTCCTTGGCGCTGCCCTCAGACCTGCAACTGGACAGAAAAAACGAGGCGCAGGATGCTGAGCTGCTCAAGAGTGCTCGGGTGCAGGAGCAAGTCCGCATGAGGATGCTGCAGAAGAGCCACTCGGCCCCCAGGAGTAATGGAGCCATGCTGGATTATGCAGAGCTGAAAGGTAGGCACTGGGGTTGGGGTGCAGAGGTTTGAGAATGGGGTGTGTGTGTGTGTGTGCCCTTCTAAAGCAATGAGTGCCTGAGGGGTGTCCACTCTTCCGTATCCAGGCATTTCTCTGTGGTACAGGTATGATGATGGCACAGGGACAGCAGCAGATGGCGAGAAAACATGAATTGATCAGACATTGTTAACAATAATAATAGATCGCATTTCACACATGCTGAAATATGTAGCATATCCTTGTAGAGTCAGCCAGTGTTGTTGTTCCCACTTAGCCAATGGGAGGCTGAGCATACAGTAGTTTTGTGGCCAACTGAGATGTGGACTTGGGGCTTCCTAGTTCAAAGGTCACACTGCATTATATTAGCTTTTGTCGTTTACTTAACACTCCCCTCTCGTCCCCTGCCTGTGCTACAAGTCAAGAAAACTTGTAACATGGGGATGACACCAGCTATCCAGGGTGCACTTCAGCTGCGTTCATCAAATGATTTGTAAACGTAGCATAGGGGGAAGGTGCGATGGAGGAGTTAACCCAGCTGCGATGATTCAAATGCTTCTTCCAGGAATATGCCATGTGTAGGTAGCTGGCTTTGGGCCATCCATATACTCAGATTTCTGTTGTTGTGTCCTATACAGGAGGACAAGTTATTAAAAACAGTTTGGGGAGTAATAATAGGGGTATCAATGAGACACTTTTCTCTCTGGGAAGGTGGCTTGGACCCTTTCAGAGGTTTTACTCTGGATCCCAAAGACTAAAGGCATCACAGTCAGACAAAGATTAGTCAACACCGAGGATGACTAATGAGGTGGAAGGTGGATTCTCCTCTCCACACAGTTGTCCCCTTCTTTTGCTCCATAGATTCTATCAAATGTGAGAGCACGTGGGTGTACACACACACACACACACACACACACTCACACTCTGTTCCCAGGTTCTCCAGCCATTTACTGTGCAAGTAACTTGACTACTGCTTTGTTTCCTTCTGCTGCCTGTAAAACAATCATTCTGTTGGGTTGCTGTAATTACATTCTGCTACCCACACCAGCCCAGTTCAGATTGCCACTCCCTGTCAGTCCCGGCTCTTTGTGGACAATGGGAATACTTATTCTTCTGTGTTTTGAAAAATATAATTAGCTTAAGATAATAAAACCATTCTCCCAAGCGGCCAGTCTGTGCCCTTGGTGCATTATGCTGTCATGGACAATAATTATGGTCTCTCTCTGGTAAGATTCTCTCATTCACATCATATATCCACAGCTTGCAAAACTTGCTGAATGACCAGGAGGGACTCCTTAGGCTTTTAATCTGCTTGTGTTTCATTGTCAGCCTATATAGTTACTCAGGACAGATTACAATATAGGACTACAATCTGAAGTACAGTATATTGGCAGCCCCATCCTTTGCATGTTTACTTGGAACATTCCAAGACTAAATAAAATATATAGATGCTGAATTACAGGGATCTTACTCCCAGGTAAGTGTGTATAGGAATAACTCAAGACAGCCCAATGAGTCTGATGGCTGAGCAGGGCAGAGAGGTGAACTTTCCATGCTGCTACTGATCACTAAATATTTTCCTACATTGGATCAGTAAAATATTCTCTTCACATTAGTGGAGCAAGTATCCTTCAACAATAGGGTTGTCACTTTTCTTTTCCTTGACAGAAGCTCTGTGCCTTTAATAGTTGTGTGGCAGACAGAACTGCAACAGGTGTAACTTTCACCACTCCGGGAATAATTGTACCTTTTGAATGTCTGCTGGTCAGGCAAGTGATAAAGGAAGAAAACTTCTGTTGGGTGGGCTGGAAAAAATGGCACTCCTATTCATAATAATGATCTGACATTCTCCCCATTTTCTGGAAGGCCTCAGTCATAATTAGGTTGCCACTAATTACTTGGTAGGCTCCACTCTGTCACACCTGGAAAAGTTACTAGGTTTGGAAGGAGCCAACTGCGTTTCTTTTAATGCAGAAATCCAATTACATGTCATCTCTGTATTTGGAGAACTAGACTGTAATCTAAAGACTAGGAGAGTTGCTTCTAATTTATGACCTCTGATCAGATCGTAAATATTCAATGTATGTAAACACCCTGTCACCAAAGCCAGGGCAAGCTTCCAAGAGTGTTCAAACTCTTCTTGACTTGGGAAGCCTGGTTGTTTCTTCAGTACTGGTCTTGTAGCAGAGATTTAAAGTTTCCCCAATGAACTTGGACTTGGTTTAGGTTTCTCTTCCAGAAAATCCTTGAAATGTTGCCTTAAATGCCCTAATATGTTTGATTGGTTGGAAATAAGCCCTGATAATCTTTTTTAATCTTTATTATTTAATTGCTTAATACAGAATGCTACTAGGACTTAAACAAAAGTTGACACCTCCTGTCCTTTATCAGAACATGATGGATCCTCTAATATGTCAGGGCTGTGATCCACTGTTCTCCAATTTTTGCACTGCTGCAGAGAAATTTAGGGGGAAATGTGTGGTCAGGACCTTGGTTTGCATTGTGCTGTCCCAATGATTTCTCCAAGATGACCGAGTTTAAGTATCTCATCTGTCCCTCTTTCTCAGCCTGTAAAATGGGAATAATAGCATTCGTGGAATCAGAGGCACAAGGACAAGTAACGTGATTCATGTCTTTGCAATCCTTCCTTTGAGATTGCTGGATGGCATGTATTGTCCTCTTTGCTAAGCAGGGGCCACCTTGGTTACATTTGAATGGGAGACTACATGTGAGCACTGTAAAATATTCCCCTCAGGGGATGGGGTAGCTCTAGGAAAAGCACCTGCATGCTTGCATGCAGAAGGTTCCAAGTTCCCTCCCTGGCATTTCCAAGATAGGGCTCAGAGAGTATCATGCCTGCAACCTTGGAAAAGTCACTGCCAGTCTGTGTAGACAATACTGAACTTAGATGAACCAGTCGTCTGACTCGGTATATGGCAGTTTCCTATGTTCTTATGAGTTGCCATATATCCTTTGACCTGCTTCAAGATGAATGCTTCATCACTGGAGGGTGAGGCCGCTCCTGGGCACACCTCGAGCTCACTTTCTTTGTGACTGCACCTCCCCTTTGATCTATCTGTCTGAATTTAATTATAGTGTCTAATTCCACACCCTGCCCTGGTATATCTGTGCTTCCAAGAAATTCTGTCCTTTAGCCTGACGGGAGACTGATGGGACTGTTGAGCAAAAGGAGGTCTCCGTTTCTGCTCATAATCCCACAATTATACATGTCTCCATGAAAGCCATTAAGTACTATGCTGAACTTAAAATGGATTGGAATCCATTTTATACATCAGTGCATATAGTGGACTTTAATTCAGAATCAGAGAGTTATTCTAAATCACAAATTTGCAAGGGTAGCAAGATTTCCCAAATGTAAATAAGTATTTTATTACATTTATATCCTTTTTCCAAGTGGAATTTCAGGTGGCATATATAGGGCTCCCATACTTGCCAGTCCCAGACCTGCTTAGCTTCAGCAAAGCTTCTACAATCGGTGTCTTCAGGCTATTCTCTCGGTCTGACAAAACAGTGTGCCTTTATAGTGTGAATCAGGTGGAATTCAACAGAGACAGCTTTCCCCAGTAAGATAGGAAATAAATTCAGGCCAACGATGGCACCTCCTAGTGCATTGATCTTCATTGTTTTTCAGCCAGGGATCACTTTGGCAAAAAAACTTCAATGTGAGAGCCATAGTGTAAAAGATCTTTGCATGGTGCTGTGCTTTGCCCAAGCTGGTGTAGCCCTTTAAGAGAAATTGAGCCCTCTTGAGCCCCAGTGCCACCTTGGAAGGTGCACATGGAACTTTGGGAAATGTAGGCCTTCCCAGCATTTCCCCTATAGAACTCTATGGGGAAAGTGCTGGGAAAGACTATACTTCTCAATGCAGTAGGAGTGCTGTCCAAGATGATGCTAGGGCTCGAGAGGACTCCGTTTCTCTGAAAGGGCCCCACCAGTGCTGGGCACAGCACTAAATGATGGCAACAACAGCCTCTGAGTAGTGTCAGAGGGCTGTGTGGAGTACAGTACTTGACTTTGGTTGAAGCTTTACACAGGCATCATGAACATAATAATAGCTAATAAACAATTCATCAAGGATTCACACTTCGGGTCAATGGGAGCTCCTCTGGCTTGCAATGAAGAACAATATCTGGATGATCGAAGGATCACAGTGAGCTTGTATGACACGGAAATATGCTCTAATGTGCAAAGTGGATTTTCAGCAAAAAGGATGGCTGGCATTTCCTTCTGAGTGAACATGGTAAGATTCTTGATGTACACAGATCTGCCTCATTTGAACAAGAGCAAATTTTACCATAAACGCAGAGTTGAAGTCTAAAGTGCTACAGGAATTCATATTTCTTGGTCTGGGGATGCAGAACAAGGCCCTAGGCCTCAGTGCTGGATGTCATACCAAAGAGGTAAAATGCTGGGAAGTGGCTGGAGAGACAAAGGTGCATTGCCCCACCCGCTTCAACCCAAGCAAAAGGGATACAAAGGCAGAATTACTTGTGTGGGAGAGACTCCCTGCCTCACCCGATCTACTCTACTGTCACTTTCTCTTTACTTCACTGCTAGACTTCAAAAACATTTGCAGTGGTGGAAGTGGTAGCAGCAAGAGTTGGTTTAATCCAACTAGAGGGAGATACCATTTTGAGCAAGGTAGATCTGCCTAGAGAAGCCAAACCAGATGCTGGCTATATCAGCTACTATCTTGTAGTCTGTCAGTGGTAGAGCAAAGGGAGGGGGCTGGAAGAAGTGGGGTAGAAGCTGCTGCAGGGGAGATGGGAGGGGTGGGAACAGGAATGACCTAATGAGAGGAAGAAAAGCTGGAACCTCCTGCCTCGAAATACCTCTAGCCATGCCTGAACTCTCACAGAAAAAAATGGTTGTTAATAACACTGATCAAATTGGGCCTTGGAGGACCTTATGGGCATGGGACTGAACTCCCTTAACCTTGCTCCAGTGTTCTGGCACAGCAGCCTTATTATTCGCTATGGCATTGGCCTTGTTAGCTGCACATGCCTGGGGCTAGTTCATAATCTAGCACAATTTTAGCACTGTAGAATATATAACTGTTAATAATGGATACTTCCATTTTTAACACCTCTCCCTTTCCTTGGCAATCTTCAGATCTTTGGTACGCTAAAGTAAACTTGAAAGTTTCTCTCTCTTGAAAGAAAAAATTATGTGATTTTTTTGAGGAGGGATTATTATTGCCTCCTGCCATGATCCTATTCCTTGCCCGCTGTCTTGTATTCATGGTTTCTTCCCATCTTGCTATGGCCTAGCCTCACCCTTATCATTGGGAAGGATCATTATTTTGCAACTGGAAAAAAATATTAAAGTGGCTGCCTCTTTTTCTGATGGGCTTGTTTTGCAGTGCTTTTTAACCAGGGTGGTGTCGGTGTTCCCCCCTGTTCCCTTCCTTAATGGCTGTAAACAGTGTTCCTTCTAACAGAGATTTCCGATGTAGTTGACTACAACTCCCATAATCCCCAAGCAAAAGCCTTTGCAGCTGGGGGTTCTGGGAGCTGTAGACAACATCATCTGAGAATCCGTGTTAGAGGGAACACTGGCTGTAACTCGGAGCTTGTCCTCAGTTCTGCCTCCAGGTATTGTGTGCTAGAACTCTCTGGGGCTCCTGCCTCCTCTTCAGTTTTATTGACATCAGACTTTGCTATGAAAGGGAAGGCAAGGAGATTGGAGAATCAGTTTGACACTGTAGAGTGGCACTGTACAATTTTGGTTCTCCTGCTGCTGTTGAACTAAAACTCCCATCATCACCAGTCACAGTGGCCAGTAAGGGAGTTTTAGTTCAACATCTGGAGGAGGGCTGAAGTTTTGCAGCCCTGCTATAGAGGATGAAGCTTGAAAAAGGAAATGATTGTAAGGAGAAGTCATTCACACTCCAAAGACCTGTAACATCAAAATCGTAGTTGAATATGTTGGGGGGGGGAGAGGAAGGGGGCAGGAGTCAGTTATACAGCTTGCGGTGCTGTTAGCTATCAGATCAGATTAGCTATCAGATGTGCTTCAGAGGAAGCAGGACTGCTTGGTCTACTCTGTACATTAGCTTCTCCCTACTCCAGAACATCAAATGTGTCTCAGTGATGCTGGGTCTAGCCTATGTTTGGAAAGTGTTACTTGGCCAATGCCAGCACTTCATTGGTTCTTAGCTCTCCTTTACCAAAAGACACATTTTGAGCTTTCTCTATACACTTCTCATACACTTGGGCACCAGTGATCTTACCCAAGACCTTTTTCATGTGACCATTTGTGTGTGCGCGCAAGCGCATACATGTGCATGCAGACTAAATTAATGTTTCCTTTTGTTGCTCAGTCAACACATCCTCCCTTATACTCTCTGCTGAGTGCTCCTTTGCTTTGTAACTGCTGCACAAATGACACATCTAGCCAGATTATTTTAAAAGCACAAGTTCTTGCCACAAAGTGGCAATAGGTTGTCTTTTAAGATTTAACATCAATGCGATGCACTTCTACTTTCATTTTATACTGAGTTGTAAAGTAAGTTTTAGTTTTATATTTGGAGGCTAGACTACTACTCTGCAGGAGTGTACTCAAAGCAATCCAAGCAATTGTGAGACCCATTAATTTAAATGGGCAAGAGTTAAGTGTGTGCTTAATTCTCCCATTGAAACCAGTTGAACTTATAAGTGGCTAACTTTGGTTAGATTGTGCTCAAAATGGTTCATATGGCAGCACAGAATGCTCCCTGTCACCTAAGGGGAAAACAGCCTGACCTGTTCTTGTGCTTTTCGCAGCAGCTCAATATGAAGGAATTAGGAGACAAAGCTCTTTCGGACATGGAAATAAACATTATCATCTGTTAATTACTGCAGATCAAATTGATGTTAAAATCACAGCTACAGGGACAAAAGCTGGCATCCCTTTCCCAACCACTATCTATCTCCACCACTCATTCAGTTTGGAAGTTCTTTCAAGGGCAAGTCCTTCCACCTTTTGCTTGTGTTATGCTATAAAGAGCTTTGTCCATTGTTGTTTATGTAACTCTATCAAACAGCTTATGTGCAGACAGAAGGAGAATGCTAAACTATTGTTATTGAAGTCACTTGCAGGAGTTTCACACAGTGGCTAAGATGTATATGTCTTTAGCATAACTCCAGTGATCATACGAGAAAGGCCTAAATATACTGGCTCCTCCCTCCTACTTTCCACATTGGCTTGAATCAGTCTCTTAGCAATCCATCTGTGGTCCTTGTGTGCCTATGTTACCTGTTGCCCCTGTGTCGTTTTCTTTGCAACAAACAAACATGTGCATAGACATTTTGTCCCCGTCCTGCCCCCATCTAAGGCCAACCCTACCATAAGGCACATTGAAGGTACTAAAATATCTTTGTTCATTATGTCGCCCTGTTCCTTCCTCTGTTGTTTTCACATCTGGGCAAGCTGCTCTCTATACCTGACAGACTCTCTGACAGTTTGCCAATCCTGTCGCTTCACGCTTCTCTTTCACACTCTCCTCTGGACCCACTTCCACAATACCTTTCCAGAGTGAACCACTGCAGAAGCAGAGTGAATCATTGTGCTATTTCACTTAACCCTTCCCTACTGTTCATATTGGAAAATGAAAGTTCACTGGATAGCCTGAGCAAAGCACGCCTTCATTTTCCCCATGGCAACAAGCATCACCGTGAGTGAAGATTCTGTTGATGTCTTTTGGAACATGTTACAGTATAATTCTCCACAAGTTACTGTTTGTTTGTTTGTTTGCCACCCCATAACAAATTGTTCTCTGGGTCTCACAACAGAAGATTAAAACATACAATAAAAACACATAACACATTAAATCATAACAGACAAAGGTGAAAAGAAAATACAAAATAAAATATAAAGCAGCTTAAAAACTCATTTTAAAATTAGTTAAAAATCAGATCAAATCTGAAAACCCGTATTTAAAAGGCCTGCGTGAACAAAAAGGTCCTTACCTGACATCTAAAAAGTGGTGAAGCCAGGCAACCCTCACTGGGGAGGCTATTCCATAAACGGGGTTCAACCACCGAAAAGGCCTTCTCCCTGGTAGCTACCTGCCTCACTTTGTTTTGCAGGGACACCCTTGTTTTGAACTTAGGGGGCAAGGTGGAGAGGGAACAGTGCCTGTCTATGAACAATAGAATTTGAGAGTTGGGAGGGACCTTGGAGGTTTTTCTAGTCCCGCCCCCTCCCCGTTCAGTGAGGGAAACTGCTATAGCTTCCCTGACAGATGACTGTCCAGCCACTCTCTGAATATCAAGTCAGTGTCAACTTCTGGCGACCACAGAGTCCTGTGGTTGTCTTTGGTAGAATACAGGAAGAGTTTGCCATTGCCATCTGCCGTGCAGTATGAGATGATGCCTCTCAGCATTCCCCTGTATCACTGCCGCCTGATATAACATACCAGCAGGGATTTGAACTAGCCACTTCTTGCTCCATAGTCAAGTTACTTTCCCACTGCGCCATTAGGTGGTTCATTTAATGAGTATTGATAGTTTATGAGCCACCTAATGGCATAGCAGGGTAATGGCTTGACTACCAAGCCAAAGGTTGCCAGTTTGAATCCCCGCTGGTATCCCAGTAGTGATATTCATGGAACCATCAGGGGCTGGTTTGATGGTGGTGGTGGGGGTTGGCTTTAAGGGTGGGGGAGGATGCACTTCCCCTCCCCACCCCACCCCACCCCCGCTGTGTTTCCCCCGCTGGCGCACGATTCCCTAAAAGCCCGTGGGGGCGGCAGCATATCGCCCTGCTGCCCCGTTCTGACATTTACTGGATGTAAACAGAAGTAGTAGCTGCAACTGCATACATTGCACTCATGCACATCGGGTGTGCATGTGGGAGATGGCAATGGTAAACCCCTCCTTTATTTATTTATTTATTTATTATTTTTACATTTTATATCCCGCTCTTCCTCCAAGGAGCCCAGAGCGGTGTACTACATACTTAGGTTTCTCCTCACAACAATCCTGTGAAGTAGGTTAGGCTGGGAGAGAAGTTACTGGCCCAGAGTCACCCAGCAAGTCTCATGGCTGAATGGGGATTTGAACTCAGGTCTGACTGGTCCTAGTCCAGCTCTCTAGCCTATCTAGCCTCTAGCTCTCTGGTCTCCGGGAGTTGACATCGACTTGACGGCACACTTTACTTTACATTGTTTATGATTGTTCAACCAGCTGTGAATCCACCTGCAATAGTATGTGTTTGAACTGTAACAGTAAAAGCAAGTGCTAGAAAGCACACACACCCCATTATTTTTTTCTTTTGCTGTATTGTTATCTCTGTCCAGCTATTTTGTTCTAGCTTGAACTTTTATGTATTCTGTGTTCCAGCTTGTGGACTTTTGCTGAGTTCTAGTGGTTGGACATTGCAGCCATAAGAGGGCATATTGGGTGAAAACTAGAGTTCTGTGTGTGCTTAGAAAGCCAACCACTGAGACTTGGTGGGAGCAGCCTCAATCTCTGTGAGTGAAGAAACTAGGTGGGGTATTGTCTGGACACATTCTAGACAGAGGAAGTGTGATGACTATGCATAATTCATGTTCCTTTTGGCGTCAGATGTTCTCTTCACTCTTCATGATAAGAAAGAATCAGAAGTGTGGGGGATTCTGATTTAGGAATCAGGATCAAGGTCTTAAAACAAGCTCCCTCCCCGAAATGTGGTGGGAAGAGGCAGCAGTGTTCCCTTTTCACTATAGATTCAAGACAGGTGGAGGTGACAAATCCGGAGTCCAGTCATACCTTTAATAATTAGCATTGCAACACAGCGGCTGCTTTACATGTGAGTACATGGCCCTGCAGTGAGAAGCTCATAGGTCTGATGGTGTGGAGCAGTCAATATAGCATTGGCAACTCTGATCCTCTCTGAAATTTTTGTGTGGGTTGCAGGCAGTGGGAAATAGCATATGGATGGAGCAGTTATTGCAATAGTTGTGTCACACTTGGAGCCTGGTTTATTGCAGGGCTGCACAACAGCAGAGCCACTATATTGGTGCATTAATTTTCCCCATCCAAACATAATTTGGCTTCTCCCATGCTTAATGAGTTCCTTAGTTCAAGCTTGCAAGTTCATACTTCATCTTACACTGCAAAACAGGATTGGATTCTGTTTTATTTGAGCTTCCCTGTCTTTAGACTGGCATTGCTTGAATGTACCTGCCTGGAATTTGGGTAGAAGTGAGGAGCTGTGCAGATTTGTCTTTATGTTCAGGTTTAAGTCTACAAATACAACTGGATTTGTATTGGATTTGTGAAACTTGAGTAGCCCACTCCTGTTCTTGTGTATTAGAAGTCACTGATTAGGGTTGAACCAGACATCCTTTGTCAGGAGTGTATTTAGGGTAGGGCAGGCAGGGCACGTGCCCCGGGCACCACTTGAAGGGGGTGCCATTTAAAAAAAATATTTTTTTTTAAAAAATGGCCACCGAAAACAAAATGGCCACTGTGCATGCTCAAATGCCCAGCGGCAATTTTGTTTGTGTGTGTGTGTGTATATATATATATATATATTTTAATGGCCACCGTACATGCTCAAATGGTCCCTGCGAGGCCCTAGAGGCCAGCGGGGGGAGGGGGGCCTTTGCAGACCCCCCCCACGGCCTTTAGAAAGCCCCCCAAAGGGGCTACAGGTTAAAAAAAAATAAAAATAATAATATAATTTAAGTCATTACACATATATTCTGATTGGCACTATGTACAGAGAATCAGGGCTTGTGAATACTGAGCTGAAGCTTATGAGCTAGGATTGTATTCATTTACTCTTACTTTGCTTCTTGGGATAAGTGAGTTAAATGTGATGTCTTAATAATATGGCTATAAATGGCGAGTTTGTCTTTGAATCAGTGTGAAATCCTTAGTATTAAGGCCCACTGGGAGTTTCTTGCTCTCTTTCTCTCATTTTAACTATTTTCTGAAATACTAGAATATATTCCAAGCAGTGACACAGTTTTCTCTGCATATCCTTTAATTATTTTCAGAGTATCTGGGAAAAGTCAAATTCTCCATTTATTTTTAAAACTTATGTAATAGTGATGCTACAATACATAGTAGAGAATTAGACAGGCACTTCTGTTTAGTTTTCCAAGTACACCTCCACATAGTATTTGGGTATTTCATGAACCCCAGCATACTGAAATTTGTAGTTTTCCAGCATTTTTTAGTCTAGCTACATCCACTGCTAAATAGTTTTTGAAATATTAAAAGATTAACGAGCTTGACTTGTATTTTTGAACTGATATTATGGTAAAGTTATCTGAAAGATGGGTGTCAGATGTTTGGACAGGGGGTGCAATTTTAGTGCTTGCCCTAGGCACTATTTTCCCTAGATACGCCTCTGTCCTTTGTTGTATTTTTGCTTCCCTGTCTCATATCTTTAAAAGAGAGAGCCTTTTCTTCCCCTTTCATCCTTGCATGATATTTCAATCACATTGCATAACCGCCCTGAGCCATTCTTGGAGGGGTGGTATATAAATCAAATAAATAAAAATATTGGGTTCCCTGCCAGCTCCCCAATAGCAAGTCAACTATCAGTTAAATTAACATGTAACCACACAGATTATCTGCCATAGGATGTGGTGATGGCCGCTACCTTGGATGGCTTTAAAAGGGGCTTGGACAAATTCATGGACGATGGGTCTATTAATGACTACTAGTCTGGTGGTTATAGGCCCCCTCCAGCCACAGAGGCAAGATGCCTCTACAGGTGAAACTCGGAAAATTAGAATATCGTGCAAAAGTCCATTAATTTCAGTAATGCAAATTAAAAGGTGAAACTGATATATGAGACAGACGCATTACATGCAAAGCGAGATAAGTCAAGCCTTAATTTGTTATAATTGTGATGATCATGGCGTACAGCTCATGAAAACCCCAAATCCACAATCCCAGAAAATTAGAATATTACATGGAACCAAGAAGACAAGGATTGAAGAAT
This sequence comes from Hemicordylus capensis, assembly GCF_027244095.1. NCBI lineage: Eukaryota > Metazoa > Chordata > Lepidosauria > Squamata > Cordylidae > Hemicordylus > Hemicordylus capensis. Next base: position 137,522,357 of record NC_069657.1, on the reverse strand, counting down.
AGAACAATATCGGACCTCTGAAAAGTATACAGTGTACTGTGCTTGATTGGCCAGCAAACTCGCCTGACCTGACCCCATAGAGAATCTATGGGGCATTGCCAAGAGAAGGATGAGAGACATGAGACCAAACAATGCAGAAGAGGTGAAGGCCGCTAATGAAGCATCCTGGTGTTCCATAACACCTCATCAGTGCCACAGGCTGATAGCATCCATGCCACGCCACATTGAGGCAGTAATTGCTGCAAAAGGGGCCCAAACGAAGTACTGAATACATATGCATGCTTATACTTTTCAGAGGTCCGATATTGTTCTATTCTACAATCCTTGTCTTCTTGGTTCCATGTAATATTCTAATTTTCTGGGGTTGTGGATTTGGGGTTTTCATGAGCTGTACGCCATGATCATCACAATTATAACAAATTAAGGCTTGACGTATCTCGCTTTGCATGTAATGCGTCTGTCTCATATATCAGTTTCACCTTTTAATTTGCATTACTGAAATTAATGGACTTTTGCACAATATTCTAATTTTCCGAGTTTCACCTGTAAATACAAGTTGCAGGGGAGCAACAGTAGGAGAGAGGCATGCCCTCAACTCTTGCCTGAGGGCTTCTCAGAGGCATCTGGTGGGGCACTGAGTGAAACAGGATGCTGGACTAGATGGACTTTGGGTCTGGTCATGACTAACTTGTTCTGTTCATTTCAGTGGGACTTCCATCAAGTAATTTAGCCCGGATGCCAGCCAATAAGTTTTGTTTTTGTACCATCATGTAGATAGATGCTCCTCTTTTGTTCTGCAACAGACCTCCAAGGTTGTAGCAACTTACCACCTATACCTGAATCCTGGGATGGAGGATGCGGAGGGAAAAGAGTGAACATGAGGCCATATCAGTTCATTTAAATGTATGCAATTGCTTAACAAATGGGTCAGTTTAAAACCCTCAAGGAGGCAACCAAAGGGGAATTAAGAACTAAAGTAAAGTTGTGCTGTCGAGTTGGTATCAACTCCTGGCAACCACGGAGCCATGTGGTTTTCTTTGGTAGAATATAGGAGAGGTTTACTATTGCCTTCTCCTGCACAGTATGAGATGATGCCTTTCAGCATCTTCCTATATCACTGCTGCCTGATATAGGTGTTCAACATACCAGCAGGGATTCGAACTAGCAACCTCTTGCTCCCTAGGCAAGTTACTTCCCCACTGCACCATTAGGTCACTCAGTTAAGAACTAGTGCCAACCATATTCTCTCAAGATACAACAGCTGATTTAACTGTCCATTCATTGCCTTGGAGGAATTCATTCTGGAACAGTCATCCATTTTGTAATAGTGATACAGCAGACAGACTCTCAGGCCAAATCTGAAGTTATATGGGGTGGGCGGGTGCATGTTTTGAGCTACCAACATCTTTTTTTATTTTATAAAAAGCAGCCATTGGGGGCCCTGATGCAGGCTGGGACTGCAGAGTGTGATCTTGGAGAGGAAATATATGTTTGGATTGAATGCAGTGAAGGCATTTCCAAATTGATCCCCCCTGCTCTAAAAAGATTATTTCTGTTTTCAGCTATACTGTAGTTAACTTTGTGTGGCGGCTTTGCATAATCTGAACTAGGGCTATCACTGGTATCTTGCACAATAATGCAAGATGAAGCAATGCCCAGCCTGGTTCTTTGTTGCTCAGTAACAAAAGTGCTGGAGACTTGGGCCCAGTTCATTAAAATATATGGGGTGGGTAAAATTTATTTTCCCCACAAAATTCCCTATACCCTACTGAAATCTATTACCAAAGTAGTACTGTTCTTCTAGCCCACCCCAAGATTTAACATGACAGCAGCATAGGGACAGTGTTCCTGTGCTGCTGTCATGTTAAATCTTGCGGTGGGCTGGGCTAGGCTATTATTTGATTTGCCAAGGGCAGAGTCCCCAGCTCCTATCAGTTTCTGTGCATTACACGGATACTTGTTGGGAGCAAATGCTGTCCTTTTTCTCTGAGTGTGGGCCAGAGTGGGAGGGAAGGGCAGAGGAGGAATACGTAGGCAGAGTCTGTGAGCCAGTTTCAGAATCGGACAATCAGATCTGACCCAGAACAACTCGCAATCTTTGGATGGTATAATGATAGAGTTGCCGATACAATCCTTCCATTTCAGGGCAATCAGAAAGGAGCACCCTCCCTCCATTCATGCTGTATGAAAGCTATGGAAAAGTTACAGTCTGTAACTGTCAACCAGCGAGTGCCACAAGCTGGTGGGGCTTCTCAGCAGCTCTGGAATGGCTTGTGTGGTTGTTAACTTCTGGTAGCTTTTTTTTTTTTTTTTTGCTGGAACACAAAGTCAAGCTACATACTATGTTAATAATGTTCTTGATCCTGATATGCTTAGTAGTAGTATAGTTGTTTTTTTACTCAATAGCAGTTGTCAGTGCTGGTTGGAGGGCTGATTCCGATCAGAACCATGGCATGAAGGAAGGGTTGTTTGTGTTTTTAACTCTCTGCACCCACTGTGGTCCTGAACTGTATTGGGGGTGGGGGCCTCAACTGCTATAGCATAGGGGGGAAACCCCAAACTATTCATGTCAGGGCCAAGCATATTGTGAATTTAATATTAGTTTGGTGCATAAATGAGTACAAGAATTGGAGAAAATAACACACAAACTGGCTCCCAGGGGAATATCCTGTTCCTGCTCAGTGTCAGGATATGCTCCCTTGCTTTCTCTGGGCCGCTTGACATACCAGAAGCAAGAATGGACTCTAGAACTCTCTGTAAGGCAGTATCAATTATACTTTGTCCCTGCTGTTGTTATTTTTATGACTGTGTCTAGTAGGGTTGCCAGTACTGACTGAAGCTGCTCTGGAGACATTTTTTCCTCTCCAGTATTTTCCCCAGTATTGTTCATAATGTCAGTATTATGATTTAATATCATTCAGTACTGAATATAAATTCGATATTGTTCATTAATATCTCCAAGATTGCTTTCAATAGTCACCTGGAAATTTATGCTGATTCCTGGAGGCTCCAGACCAGTTCTGGAGGGTTGGCAATCCTAAGGTTTAGGTCCCCACCCTTTCAACACCAGCTTGCACCATTTGCCGTCCATTCACAAAAGCCACTCACCACCACCACCACAACAGAGGAGAGCTGCTGCAGTTCGCAAATTTAAAGGCCTTTGTATGCGGCCACAACTTTGTTAAATGCTTTTAATAAAAATGTTATAGTTGTATACTATAAGGATACTATAAGCGGGGAAATGCTTGACTAACAAGTAGAAGGTTGCCAGTTTGAATCCCTGCTGGTATGTTTCCCAGACTATAGGAAACACTTATATCAGGCAGCAGCGATATAGGAAGATGCTGAAAGGCATCATCTGTCTCATACTGCGCAGGAGGAAGCCCCCTCCTGTAGACCCATCTTGTATTCTACCAAAGAAAACCACAGGGCTCAGTGGGCACCAGGAGTCGAAATTGACTTGATGGCACACTTTACCTTTTAAAGTTTGTAATGGCACACCCCTTGCTATTCTGTCAAGGACAGGATTCCTCAGGGTAGAGATCCTTGGAGAAATGTAGTAATAACAGTGGAGGCTCTAGACTTCTGTGTGCCTAAGACAAATGCCAAGTCCAACTCCTTGTGCACAACCTGAGGTCCATTTTGAACAACTGATAATGTATTGTAGGACAGTTCTGTTTTTCTAGTATATCTAACACAAAGAATCGCCCTCTTGTCTTTCAAATCAGTGGTAAAGTGTGCCATTGAGTCAGTGTTGACTTCTGGCGACCACAGAGCCCTGTGGTTGTCTTTGGTAGAATACAGGAGGGGTTTACCATTGCCATCTCCCACGCAGTATGAGATGATACCTTTCAGCATCTTCCTATTTTGCTGTTGCCCAACATGGCTATTGCAGAGTAAATAAGTAGCACATACCACAAGCAAAATCAGGCCTTCTGCAATCTAGAATAACAGAGGAGGTGAGGTTCATGAAGAGATCCTTTGTATGAAGATAGAGGCGTTGTCATCGTGTCCTTATTTTCATCTGTGAAATATTGGAAGGTATGCCTGCCACCACCTCTGCTAGCTACTCCTTATCTGTATCTTGCGTACCAGGCACAAGACAGCTTCCTCAGGACAGAAAGCTGCTTTGGATCAAATGATGAGCTGGACGGCCGCAACTGTGATGTCATGTGGTTCAGTGGATAGCACCTTAAACTTGGGGCTAAGTTACCATTACATGGGAGACCTTTGATCAAGTTGTTCAATGTCTCTCCCCCACCCCCCTTACTGAAATATAGCCATGAGGGACTGCCAAATTCCTTCAAAGCAATGGTCACGGACCTCACCCCATCCCCACTGTTTTCCCAAATGGGAGAAAAAAATCATTTCAAAAAAGAAGCAGCCTGGAGATGCAATCATGAATCACAACATACGACTTTATTTCAGAGAGCTGCTCTGTACTGATGTGATGTGGTGTTTGGCCTTTGGGAGTGGGGAGACGTGGACTTCAGTCCCTACTCAGCTATGATGCTCACTTGGCTTTGAGCAAATCACAGTCGTCTTCCTCAGGAAGAAGCTCTTCCCTAAAGCTGGGTAAAGTGTACCATTTCAGGCACAGAGAGAGGGTCAGTTCTTAAGGGCAACACTGCCGCTTCACACATGACCTGTAGAAGAAGGAAGGTGAAATTGTAGCACACTGTTTTTCCTCTTCCCTTCCTAATAGAAACAGAAGGAATGGTGGCGGGGTGGGAATTGAAAGGAAGGAAGGGATTTGATGTGTGAACTTAATTTTTTTTCTAAAGGGAAAGATGAGGGGAGGGAGGGGCATAATTTGGTGCTCTGCTTCAAGCAGCAAAATGTCATGAGTTGGTACTGCTTAAACTACCTTGCTGGCTGGTTGTCAAGATTAAACAAACTAATTCCAATAATTCTTCCGTTGGGTCATAGGGACATAGGAAGCTGCCATATACTGAGTCAGACCATAGGTCCATCGTTTTCAGTATTGTCTAGACAGACTGGCAAGGTTGCAGGCAGTAGTCTCTCTCAGCCGTATCTTGGAGATGCCAGGAAGGGAACTTGGAACCTAGATGCTTTTCCCAGAGTGGCTCCATCCCCTGAGGGGAATATCTTACAGTGCTCACACATCAAGTCTCCCTCTCATATGCAACCAGGGTGGACCCTGCTTAGCTAAGGGGACAAGTCTTGCTTGCTACCACAAGACCAGCTCTCTTCCTGAAGCTACTGGTCCCTGCAGGAAGGTGAGTTACAAATGTGATAAATAACCAAATCTTGTTCATGTACATCTGGATGAATATGAGGGGCAGCTAATACACACAACATTGCACTGCTGCTACCGTAGTAGCTCAGTTTTTGGTTGATTAAAGGAGATAGCCTTTGTAATGTTTTTCACCCATATGGTGGTAAGAGGAGGCTAGGTCTTGGCTGGTTGGTATTCTACAGAAGTAAAATGATCTGGCAACCTTTTAAATAAGAAATAGCATTGTGTTTGTGTTCTAGAGTGATAGTACATGAAGGAGCATCAAAACCACTACACTTAAATGACTCCAAAACCATTCTCATAAGCAAATGTGGGTGGGGGGACGCAGTCTGTTACAGTTGCAGATAAGGAAGCAGGGGTGTAGCAAGGTTGGAGTGGGCCCAGAGACAAGATTTTAAAATGCTTCCCCTCAATGAAGCTCAGCTCGTGAAGTGAAGAAATCTTAAATGAGGCTGAATAGTGGTAACAAAAAGCATAGTAAAATTGTCTAGCTATCTCTTATGTGCCAGAATAGAACATCATCCTAAATTATTTTTTAAAATGTTTTGTAAACTGTGGACGATGCAAGTCATTTAATGGTACTAGAAAAAGACATGCTGTTCTGGTAGCTCCAGGTCTTAACACTCACATCAGTTTGGGAGGATGAATACCACTGAAGGAAGCCCAGATGGGTGTGTGGCTGGGGGAGTCAGTCATGTGACTTGCCTCTGGGTCCCCCCCCAGGCAGTGGGCCCCCAGACAACTGTCTCCCCTTGCCCTATTATAGTTACGCCCCTGCAAGGAAGGGAATCCCGATCTCCATTTGGAGATATCAATGAGACACAGATCCACAGTTTCATTTGTGGCTTTGAGCCTAGTCTCCATTGTTGGTAAATAAACTTCATCTGGCACTAGGTATGTCTGGCAAACATTATCTAACTCTGTATTCCTATGCATGTTTACTCAGAAGTAAGTCCCACTGTGTTCAATGGGGCTTACTCCCTAGTAAGGCTGTGTAGGATTGTTCAGTGGGGCTTAATCCCTAGTATGCTTATATTTTTAGCCTAAATTATTATTCTTTTCACTAGGGGTTGTGTTTGATAAGTGCATGTGCAACTGCTCAGTAAAATGGGAAGAATTTTCAGTCTCACTCCACATTTCCTCAGTAAAGCTTATCTTGTTTTCCTTCATGACTGAACGCATCAGCAGACACAGAACTGGTTTCCTGATCTTCTGGTATGAAGAAAGATGCCTATCCTCAAAACTTATTGCACTTTACATTAAGGGAATATCCTTCAGGGAAGAAAACCCAGGGTTTTTGTCTGGCTACATGGGAATTCCAAGGAGTGTGTGATTACTGCATAGCTGTATCTTTATTACTCTAAACCCTTTGGAGGGTTCACACATTCTTTTAATGCTGACATCATACATCTCTAATTACCTGTAGTATTTTCACTGGCATAATATGGGTACATACCAAACTTGTTTGCACCCTGTTTTCCACGCCTATGGCAACTGCTTTCTTTAGTATGATCTGTACACATTAAGTCGTCTTGCATTTTGTATATGCATGGTTCTAACTAGCTGTGTTGCGCCTCCCCGCCTCCCCCCACCCCCCGCCAAATAGTTCTCTCTGTTTCCTCCATGTCATTCTTTCCTTTCTTTTCAACCTTTTCATTGGTGATTTGAAGAGCCTCATAAACATTTGTATAAGGAACTGTGTTATACAGCATGGCTGAAATGTGTTTTGTGAATTAAGCCGGACTTCCTAGAAGTGTGTTTAGGATTGCCTGAATTATTGCTGTCTTGAGAAAGCAGATATATTATTTATTTAGTTGTGATCTACATGGCAAGGCACTTTGCAGAGTAGCATAAGCAAAAAGAGAGGCAGATTCCTGCCCCAAGGGGGTTGCAGTCGAAATGTCAGATGCAGGGAAGAAAAAGGGAAAGGAGGAAAGGGTAGGAGAGAATGAACTGGAGCAAATTCAGGTATGTGTAAGTTGGAGGTGAGATCAAAGGGATGAAGCTAAAGGCTTCATATGGTGAGCCTTAGTAGTAGTAACAAGAAGCAGTCAAGAGATGCTCTTACCCCTGGACTTCAGGGCTGAAGTCTAGGGCCTCCATACCCACAGAGGCCCCCAAATCCTCTTTAGTCTGTCCCGAGTGCTGTGGTCAGCATGCCGTGTCATGCTGCTGACCTGTGCTGCACTGGGCAGCCAAGCATGACTGTGACCTCTCCCGGGCAACCGAGAGTTACCTCTGCTTTAGAGACAGAGGGGTGGGGAGTGGGGAAAGAAAGATGTGGGTTGGGGATATGTTAAGCTGCGTGTTGAAATGTTTCTGCTAATGCATATTTGCATCAATAGACCTGTTTTATATTCTTACATTCTTGTGAGTTCAGTTGCTGTTTCTGCCCTCAAGAATCCACATGTTAAAAATACTGTGTGTGTCACGGTGTGTGTGTAGGGGGATGAAACTTAACTTGCAGCGGGAGGGGGGCGGGGATCTAAAGGCCTTTAGGCCTGGGCTCTAAAATTACCTAGGTGCACCTCCAGAAGCAATTACTCCCTGCTCTGGAACTATGCACTGTGATCTTTTGTATGTGTTTTCCCTAGATGTTTGGAGCTACCACAGTAGGATGTTTAAGCACTTTGCCGCTAACCTTGTGCTGTAGCACATCCACCTGTAATGCTAGTCTAACACAACATTTTCGGATGTTGCATTAGTATAGCTGGCTAGAGAGTTGGAGAGCCAGCGTGGTGTAGTGGTTAGAGTGCTAGACTAGGATCAGGGAGACCTGAGTTCAAATCCCCATTCAGCCATGAAACTAGCTGGGTGACTCTGGGCCAGTCACTTCTCTCTCAGCCTAACCTACTTCACAGGGTTGTTGTGAGGAGAAACCTAAGTATGTAGTACACCGCTTTGGGCTCCTTGGATGAGGAGTGGGATGTAAAATGTAAAATAATAATAGTTGGCATGCTCCCTGTCAAATACTTCAAGTGCTAATTCAGCATGTCTTAGAGCAAGTTGTTAGTTTCCACCAGTCTGAATGCTGTTTTAACATGGAGGGCAAACACATTCTTCCGTGTTAGGGCCACATCTAAAAGATATCCCTGTGTTAACTCACCTAGAAGGGCTTTGTTTGGTCCACGCATCGGTTAGTTCAGGAGAATGTTATGTCGGTTCAAGTTAAGATGTAAAGCATGTTTTACACTGTTTTAAATGAAATCGTATCCTTTTGTAGGTTTTTCTAAAATGGATAAAGGGAATCAATGCTCCTTCCTTCCTTTGCCACAAAAGCAGTTGGGTGGATCTGAGCGAAAACATTAACATTGGCTCTGGACTGAACCTGAACCCACCAAAAGCATTCATTCCACTTGCTGGAGTTGTTTGGCTCAGGTCTCCACAGATGACTCTGCTGCTTCTGAAATACAGTCATTCAGTAGTGGCTTTACTGTGCTGATAACCAGCCTCCTCCCTTGAGTTCTCCAGGAGCAGTGCCAGGTTACAGCTTTCTAAAAGGCCCTTTGTTAAGAAACCGTTTAAAAAGTGTTTTAGTATTTATACAAAGGGAAAGGATGCATGGGGGGGGTGGGGTGGGAAGGAGTGGAGAAGGTTAATGGAGAGGCAACAAGAGGAGCGGAAGCCAAGTCGCTTGCAACTGTAAGCTCATACAAGAGATTTTCTTGCATGTTTGCTTGTCGGAAAGGAAAATCAGTGTAGCTAGTAGGAGAAAAACAAGCACCCCGGCTCTTGATTTGCTGCTTCAGTGGTAAACCCTGAGTGGAGTACACTTTTTAAACATGCAAGCCTCTTTGCTTGGGAGGCTCTTTGCAGCAGTGTTACTGATACAGCCATGTGGACTACTCGGCCAGTGCTGAGAACATGACCAGTATTTACAGTTGCTTCCACCAGTAGTTTGAACTGCGAGCAGGGACTGGGCATGATCATAGCACAGTCTTCTCAGTCCGGGGCCACTGCAGCGGCTGGAAGGGCATCCATTGCAAAGCCAGCCCCTTGCACATGGAGGAGCACTAAAGGCTGCTTCACACATGGCAGTTCCTCCATGTGCCGATGCTTTTTCTGTGTAGGAAAACCATGTCAGATGTCACTGTAGAAGTAGTGTCCTTGTCTGTGTAGGACGGGTGTGTGTGAGTGTGAAGCAGTGGTTAGAATTAAGATTCACTATAAAGGAAAGCATCAGGCCTGTTTTGCAAAGTGGATACTGGTGCTTTCAGACACCTTGTTTGTTCTCCCTCCACCCAATAACTGTCATGTATGTCTAGAGTTACTGCTATTCTGTCTCCACACTGTTTCATGGACAGTCTTCCATATATTTCGCCCATCTTTGTCATGTTTTTAACCTTGTTGTAACCTAAGGAGGTGGGGCATATGCATCAGAACAAGGACACAGTAGTCACCGCACTTCCAATTTTTAGTTGTGATGGAGGCACAGAGAACTCTTCCACAAGGTGTAGCCCTTTACAGTTGCTGCTGAAAAAGCAAATGGAGGAGTCATTACCCACAAGGCACCACGCCAGATCCCAATACAGAGTGTTCTGGGAAATTATCCAGGAATTTTTGTGTAGGTAGAATGTGAACCACCAGCATATTACAAGCTGATTAAAAAGAGCATCAAAAAACCACCATAAATAAATGGATGGCAGAGAGAGGAAGAGCCAAATGCACAAGTTGGAGATGGAGGATAAGTAGTATTTCTCAACCTCATGAATTTAAAATTGAGGGCAGAAGCCCTCTAAATGGAAGTCAAGCAAAGACAAAACATTCTGTTATGAGAGATGCAAGTGAAGGCATCAGAATCCTTATAAAAATAAAATGAAGCAATACTTTAGTTTTAAATACATACAGTATGCAACTAAAGGAAGACATGATAGTTTTATAAAAACCTGGCTGGTGTGAAGAGAAGGGAGAAATGTTCTGCCCTTTCCCATCATAGCAGAACATGAAGTTGCCCAGAGAAGTGGAGTGGCAGTTAGTTCAGGATGGAGAAAAGGAAGTACTTCTTACCATACAACACTTAATTAGCTTTTCTGGAATTATTTACTAGGGATGTGTGGAACCAGTCTGGTGGTTCGGTCCGGGGGTTCATGGTCGAACCGAACCACCCCCACCCCCTGGTTCCGCTGGGTCCAGTCCGGCAGGTCCGTGAACATTTTTTTTAAAAAAATAAAACATTAAGCAAGTACCTGTAGCCCCTTCAGGGGGCTTGCTGTAGCCGTGTGTGTGTGTAAGTGAAGCCTTTTTGGCCCTTTCGGGCCTCCGTAAGAACGAGCGGCCGCCATTTTGGCGGCCGCCGCGCATGCACAAATGCCCTCTGTGAGGCCACGGTGGCCATTTTGGGCGGCTGCTGCACATGCAAAAATGCCCTCTGCGAGGCCACAGCCTCACAGAGGGCATTTGCGCATGTGCGGCGGCCACCCAAATGGCAGCTGCTTGCTATTACTGAGGCCCGAAAAGGCCCAAAAGGCTTCACTTACCTGGCCACGGCAGTGATGAGGAAGGCCGGTGGGAGGAGAGGGAAACCGCGTGGACACCTCCCCCCCCCGAGGCTACAGCAAGTCCCCCAAAGGGGCTACAGGTACTTGCTTAATGTTTAATTAAAAAAAAAATTCACGGTCCAGGACTGGACCGGATGGGGGCAGGGTTCGATGAGGGCCGGACTGAACTGGCCCAGTTCCGTTCAAGGTCGGTTCGGCCTCGAACCGAACTGGGCCAGACGGTTCCATGCACACCCCTATTATTTACCATTATGTTAATACCATGGCCATGGGGCCATAGTTCAGAGGTAGAGAATCTGCCTTGCATGCAGAAAGTCCTAGGCTCAGTCCCTGGCTTCTCCAGGTAGGGCTGGGAAAGAGTTCTGCCTGAAATCTTAGAGAACTGCTGCCGGTCACGATAGACAGTACTGAGTTAGATGACCCAATGGTGTGACTCTGTTTAGGGCATCTTCCTGTGTTCCTAGGTCTGGTGATTGTTACCCATGATGTCCATAGTGAGCCTCCAGGTTTTGAGGCAGTAAACCTCCAAGTACTAACAAATACTGGGGATAAACAGCTGGGGGTTACTATCATCAGGCTTCTCCTTCTCATTAGTTTTCACAGACCAGCACAGTTTCTAATAAAAACCTACATGACCTACAGACATAATAATACAGTGGTTAAGCACATACTTAGGCATACAGATAAGTTAACAATGATTCTTAACGAACTCCTGGCAGATTTTACTGGCTATCAAGCAGAACTTAGCCACGTAATAGGGTCTCAGGTCATTCTGGTTATTTTAAAGATAATCAAGATAAAAAGAGTCTGTACAACCTGGATGGCAATTAATAAAAGGGGTTATATGTATACACTGTATATCTTGGTAAAATTGGCAATGGAGGAGCACATGAGCCGTTGTTTCAATATCACCCGATTTGCAGAGACAAGTACGTTCTTTGTAGGGGATTTTTTGATATCTCCCTTCCAGGACTGCTGGTTGCAAGGCATTGCATCGCGCCTGTGTCAGAGCTCTGCAGTATTTTGGCACGATTATCTGATTTTGGTATCTGGCAGGGTTGAAACTCAGAACTTGGTTGCCTAAATGGACCCCAACAGGAATTGAGCCTTGATCAGTTTGATGCTCTGTTTCATATATTCTTTGTCTGAGTTTGACCCTGGCATTTTCATACCCCAGGGTTATTAATGCAGGAGGGGAGAAACCATAGTAATGCAGCCCTTCATCCAGCTCTCTTTTCCACCTGGAGTGATAGCTATCCTTTGACACAAGTGGAGCTAGGCCTGCAGGGTAGAAAACCAGCTTCAGCCAGAATTCGAAGATAATCCATGCTCTGGCCTCTACTCTAAGCAGTCCTGCTTCCAGACAATGGACAGCACTGGGCACACACCGGGGTACCTGAAAAATGTTCCTCAGGAACTTAGATTGAACGGCTTCTACCTTAGAGAAGTTAGAGTACATGCCAAGTTGAGCTCCATATAGGAGCTGTGTTTGTACTCTGGTCGAAAAGAGCTTTATTGCGAATGGGATAAATTGGGCACCCCTGGAGCGATGGAAAGATTGAATTGCTTGTATACTCTTGTGTGCATTCTGTCTTACATATTTCCTATGTGCACCCCTTTTGCCTGAGGACTGGAATATTACACCAAGGTATTTGAAATACTTAACTTGTTCTAACCTGTGCCCATTTAGTGACCAGTTCCGAATCTTTGGTCTCTTCTCAAACACCAGGATCTTAGTTTTGTTATAATTTATTTCTAAAAGTTGTTCTTCGCAATAAGTAGCAAGAGAACACAAAGCCCTTCTTAGACCTATAGGAGTTTGTGAGAGAATGACAACATCATCTGCATATAAAAGTATAGCAAGATGTCTGTCTGCTAATTTTGGTGGATGATGGTCTAGATCAGGGATTCTCAACACTGGGTACCCAGATGTTATTGGACTTCAACTCCCACAATCCCCAGCCCCAGTGGCCTTTGGTTGGGGATTATGGGAGTTGAAGTCCAATAACATCTGGGGACCCAACATTGAGAATCCCTGGTCTAGATTATCTAAATGGACAACGAGAGTTGATATAAAAGTTAAATAGCAGTGGAGCCAAAATACATCCCTATCTGACTTCCCTGAATGTTGGTATTTCCATGATGAGGTGTCCCTGAGCACTGCAATGCACCCTTACATGAGTTTTCATATAATTTGAATATCAAAAGAAGTAAATGGCAGTCTACTGATGATCTCAATAGCTTGCACCAAAGTTTCTCTCTGGGGAGCAGATCTAAAGTCAACAAATCCTGCATGTAGAGAAGAGTTGGATTTGGAAGTATATTTTTCTACTAGATGTTGTGGTATTAAAGCAGGGTCAATAACAGAATGGCCTGCGCAGAAGCCAGTTTGCTCCTCAGCCAGAATATTTTCAGAATCAATCCAGTCCAGTAAACCCTCATATAGGTGCCTTGCATACATCTTGCTCACTATATTAAGAAGACTAATTGGTCGGTAATTTTCAGGTAGCTTCCTTTCACCCTTTTAATAGACTGGAATTATTATTGCCACTCACCAGTCCTTAGAGACATGTGCAGTCCTGTCTATAAAAGAAAAGAGAGAGGCCAGGACCAGGGCCCACCATACCAGATTTTTTCTGATTACTTCTGCAGACATGTAATCATTGCCAGGGGCTTCACCAGGTTTAAGCTGCCTCACCAAGGATTCTATTTCAGTAGAAGATACCGGTGGCCACTCGGTCAGCATCCAGTTCTAGGCTTATGGCAGCTTCTTCATCTCTCTTATACAGCATTTGGTAATACTCCTCCCATTCAGGTGCAGATATCATACAATCGAGGTGGGATAACCCACGCGACAGATGGGAGGCAACCATATGCCAAAACAGGGATAGACTTTTGGATCTCGATGCTGCTATCAGTTGTTGCCACGGCAGTCTCATGGCATCTCTCTTTTTAGTTTTCAACAGCTGTTTGTATTGCTTTTTCTGTTGTATAATACTCTGAGGGGAAGAAAGCAATGGATGATCCCTATAAATTTGATATGCATTGGCAAGTGCCTTTTTAGCATTAATGCAATCCATATCAAACCAACTCTTAGAGTGCAAAGCAGCAGCATGGCCTTTCAGAGATTTGGTAAAAGTTAACACTGGATGTAGTGACTGGACAATTTTGCTATAGTGCTGTATGATGCTATTGTCCATCTCAGTAGCCAGCAATATTGAGTGAAGAAGGGTAAGACTTTTAGAACTGAGCATTGAAATGACTTGCTCTTTTGTCCTTTCAGACCATCTTACACAAGAGAGTCACACCTCTAACACTGAATTTGTAAAACATAACTCTCCAGCGACATGGTCACTACCTGGGTGGCTAGCAGTTTTAAATTGCCCTAGATGCTTCTCATTAGTTTCAGAGGCACCTGAATGGCCACTCCTGGAGGATGAATGATGGCCTAGAGATGGACATTCCCTTGTATGTTCTTTATAGAAAGTTGTGAGTCTTTGTTCAAGCTGAAGTTGTCAGTGAAAGAACTGGCAAATTAAAAGTGTTAAAGAAGCTTAGGAAGTCTTCTTGCATGAAACAAGAAAGGTTTGAAGTAAGGTACATTCCCTAACAATCATTTGCTCCCCAGAAAGAATAGGACACCTTGAAATGTTTGCAGACTTCCTGTTATTGTTTTGGCAGATGTTGCAATGGCCTCTAGGAGCCATAAGGCTTGGCTGCAGGCAAATCCAAATGATTAGTAACAGATGGTGGAAACTGGGACATTGCAAGGGCAATGAGGGATAGCTTAAAAAATTTGGTTTGGGTCAGGGACTCTTGGCAGATATTGGATAATTGGCTAGGCAGTAACAGTGACAATAAGTATTTAAGGGCTATAATGGATAGCAACTGGAGTCAACAGTGTCATGCAGTGGAGTGAAAAGAAGACCAGCGTAATTTTAGACTGAATTAACTGGACTGTTCATATCCAGCAACCTATTAAGGAGTAAACAATTTGATATTGCTCAGCAGTTACAAGGCCTCAGCTGGAGTAGTGGCACTTAATGCATGCCAGGGCTCAGTCCAAACAGGTGTGTCTTAAGCAGGGGGTGTACAACTCAAATGACCTGGTGGTCCGAAACTGACTGTGACTTGGCTCATGGGGGCCGAGGTCAATTTTTAGGGTGCTGATTATTAAAGTAACCCTTAATATCAATCAATTAAATCAAATTAAAGTGAAATTAATTAAAATGAATTTAATCAAAATTTAACTTTTGAAGTTCTGGCAGGCCAAGATTAATTTAAAATAAATTGAATTAAAATTCATTCAGATAAAATAAATACAATGCAATCTGTACAAAATACATAACAATAAAATCCATTGTTCTTCCTTTTCACCTCTGCCAAATCATTGCACTTCGCATGGAGTGCTTATAAGGAAAAAAAGATCACACTTTTCTTTGATCTTTTACCACACAGGCATTTATAAGGGGGAAAGAGAGAAGGGAGATGGGGAAAGAAAGAGGGAAAGAATGGGGCAGGCTTGGCTTGTGTGAGAGAGAAAGAAAATGGGGCAGGCTTGGCTTGAGAGAGAGAGAGAGAGGGGGGGGGGGAGAGAGAGAAAAAGGAAAAGGGGATGGGGCAGGCTTGCGGGGGGGAGAGAGAGTTAAAAAAGAAAGAGATGGAAAGAGGATGGGTAGGTTTGGCTAGAGAGAGGGGAAGAGAGAGAGGAAAAGGGGATGAGGCAGGCTTGAGGGGAGAGAGGGGGAGAAAGAAAGAGATAGAAAGCTAAAAAAGAAGGAAAGAGATGGAAAGAGGATGGGTAGGTTTGGCTTGAGAGAGAGAGTTTAAAAAGAAATTGATGGGGAAAGCTGCTGCGCCACGCCTTGCCTTGCTGCTTGCTGTTTGCCTCCCCATTCCAATTCCAGCCGCCCCACGGCTGAGGGGATGGCTGCCGGGGTGTGTGTGTGTGAGCCAGTAGGCCTTCTATGCCGCCCCCTCCTTGGCAAGGAGGCGGCAGCTACTAGAGTGACGCTCTGGCCTGTCGTTTGGCCGAGCTAACTGCGAGGTGTGCCTGCGCAGGTAAGTCTCTTCAATCACGGAGGGGAATTGGAATTCTTTTTTAAAAACACAGAGGTTCGCAGCAGGGAGAGGCAAGTGCAATGGCCCCGCGGGCCAAGAAAAAAAGGCCTCGTGAGCCAGATGCAGCTGGCGGGCCATATGTTGTGCAGGCCTGGTCTTAAGGGTCTTTTAAAAAGCAAGCGGGGATTGAGACGCTCTTATTTGACAGGGAGTGCATTCCAAAGCCCTGGGGCAGCCACAGAGAAGGCCAATCCCGAATCACCCCCAGATGAGCCGGTGGCAACTGGCCCTCACCAGGTGATCTTAATAGGCAGCTGGATTCATGACAAAGAAGGTGATCTCTTACATACTTTGGACTAAGCTGTCCGGGGCTTTATAGGTAATGACCAGCACTTTGTTTTTCACTCAGAAACATAATCGTAGCCAGTGCAGTTATTTCAGAATCAGTGTTATATGGTCCCTTTGTGTTGTCCCAGAGACTAACCTGGCTGCCACATTCTTTACTAGTTGTAGTTCCTGAACTATGTTCAAAGGCAGCCCTATGTAGAATGCATTACAGTAGTCAAGCCTGGAGGCCACCAATATATGCACTACTATTTTAAGGTCATTCACCTCCAGAAATGGGCATAGCTGACGTATTAGCCAAAGCTGATAAAAAGCACTTCTGGCCACTGCTTCAACCTGAGAAACCAGAGGGTGTTTGGGATTCAAGAGCACTCCCAAGCGACATACTTGATCTTTCAGGAGGAGTGTAAGCCCATCAAGAACAGGCATATCTAAACCATCTATCGCGACTTGACCCCCCCACCCTGAGTCAGCACCTCCATCTGATTTGGATTCAACTTCCATTTGTTATCCCTCATCCAGCCCACTACCGCCTCCATGCAGGCATTTAGGGAAGTCATGCCATTTCCTGATGAAGTCGATAGGTAGAAATAGATTTGGGTATGATCAGCATATTGATAACACCTTGTACCTGATGATCTCTCCTAGTGGTTTCATGTAGATGTTAAAGAGCATTGGGGACAGTATGGAGCCTTGTGGAATTCGATACAGTAATTCTTGCTTTGCAGAGCAACAGTCTCCAAGTGATCCCATTTGGAATCTACCCGAGAAGCAGGAGTGGAACCACTGTAAAACTGTGCGACCTAATCCCATCTCCCCCAGGCGACCCAGAAGGATACCATGATTGATGATATTGAAAGCTGCCGAGAGATCCAAAAGGATCAGCAGAGCCACACTCCCTCTGTAAATACCTAATTGGAGATCATACATAAGGCCGACCAAGGCAGTCTCAACCCTGTAGCCTGCTCGAAAGCTGGTTTGAAATGGGTCTACATACCGTATTTTACGGAGTATAAGACGCACTTTTTTCCTCGAAAAATATCCACCCAAATTCGGGTGCGTCTTATACTCCGGAAAAGGAGGGAGGGCGGAGGGGAAAGTGAAGGCGCGGACAGGCCCTTCTGCGAAAAGCTTGATGCTGCTGCTGCTGCTGCTCCCTGTACCGGCTGCTTTGCCTCTAGCCCCGTCCTCCCCTCTCCACTCGCGCCGCTTGGTCTCATCCACTCCTCATTCCCTGCCATGTTGGATTGTGCGGCCGGAGCCGGGGAGAAGTTGGAAGTTTAGGGCTTGTCGGGAAAGAGAGGGGGGAGGAAGAGGAAGGGCAAGCAGGGAGGATTCGCTTACCATCTCCCTTCCTCTCTGGCCGGGGCCTGCTGGGAGTGGCCTAGTCAGCCCGCCTGCCACCCCCCTCCCCGGGCTCCCTCCGGTTGCCGCCCCGATGCTGCTGCAGTGAGGGAGGCTGCTGCACCGCCGCCCTCTGAGGGGACGCGGGGCCCAAACCGGAGACGAGCCCGCGCAGGCGAGCACCAGCCTGCAGGAGCCGCCAGAGGCACAAGAGGAGGTGGAGAAGGAGGTCCCGGGCGGGCCCCGCCGGCAGCCGCAATGAGCAACAACCAGCAGCAGCCGCCGTGGGTCACCAACGTGAGCTCGCTGCTGCTGGCAGAAGGAGGGGAAGGACAGAGTGGGGCACGGTGGGAGGGCTTGGAGGGGAGATGGAGGCGAGAGGAGAAGGAAAGCTCGAAAACTCTGAAAAACTGGATTAAAATTAAGGTGCGTCTTATAATCCGTAGCGTTTTATAGTCCGTAAAATATGGTAATCAGTTTCCTCCAGGACTGTCTGAAACTGTGAGGCCACTGCCCTTTCAATCGCCTTGCCCAGCCAAGGGAGATTAGAGATGGGCCTATAGTTGAATAATTGAATTAACAATAATTGAATTAACAATAATTGAATTAACAACAACAACAACAACTCCTCTGAGGAGTCCAATGTCATCTCCCCCCCCCCCACCAAGTATGGTCCAATGATAGCCTCCTTAAGACAAGGTGGTATCCTACCCTCCCTCAGAGAAGCACTTACGATGTTTACCAGACCCTCTCTGACAATCTGTTAGATAAAATAAGCTAAGTGGGGCAAGGGTCAAGAGAGTAGGTTTTAGAACACACAATCTGAAACAGCTGACATGTGGCACTTATGAGCTTAGCTGAGAGTGACCGTGCGCAAGTGCAGAGTGCAACCATCCTCCTTCCTCCCCTTAATTAACTACAGTGTGTTAATCATGAAATGGTCAGAAGGGAGTTCAGACTACAGTCCACATGTGGGAGATCCTTGAAGGGGTGAACAAGGCTAGTGGTGCAGTGAAAAGAGGACACCACTCAAAAGGCAAATGAGAATGACAAACAGGTACGTGAAACATAATTTGGCAAAGGTTTAGGTAGATAAGAAGAAAGCAAGGCCATCCAAACACACAAATGGCCATTTCCCAGCCAGAATGTCTAGGGATGATGACACTTATGAGGTTATTACAGAGTCCTCTGGAAGCCAGGCTGAAGATAAAAGCATGAGTAAGTTCCTAGATGGTGCTCAGTCATCAAATCAAATGTTCAGTGTTGGTGGTTTTCCCCGGGTTCCTTCAGTATGTACAGTATATGCAGAATGTGTTCTGTGCCAACATCATTTTAACATGCTCAAGTAGTTTAAGGCACATTCTGTCTGCAGGCCTGCATTCTGTGTTCACAGACAGTTGATGTGGCCTCTCACCATACAGACTGTGGGCTCTATTCTCCTTGCTCTAAAATACATCCTGCAGAAATATGGGACAGTTAAATGGAACCTCCATGTACAAAGACAGTGTATCCTGCTAGAAACCAGGTTCTGATGGGCAAGTAGCATGGCTGTTACTTTGTGCCCTGCTTGTGAATTTCCAGAGGCATTGGGCTGGCCACTATGAAAACCAGAATGCTGGATTCGATGGCTGTTTGATCTGTTCCAGCAAGGCAGTTCTTTTATAGCTTCACCTGGAACAGCACTTCAGGGTGCCATAACTCAGTCATAGAGGATGAGTTGCATGTCAAATGTCCCAGTCCTGGCCCCAGTGCCTCTGGTTACAGGATCGTGGATAGAAGGCCTAGGAAAGACCTTTGTTCAAGACTTTGGAGAGCTGCTGCCAATCAGAGTCAAAAACACTGGAGTAGATGGACCAGTTGTGTGATTTGGTATAAACTGCTTGCAGGGTTAGAACTCTAGCAAAGACTTCACTTTCAGCATGGGAATGATTGAAGACTTAGTTGTAATTAAGGTAGATCTTGAGTTCAAGCGCACCTCTTTTTCTAGAGTCTGATACCCTCAGCCAAAAGGCTGTCTCCTTTTAGGTTTAGTCAATTTCAGACTGTTGCTGTCTCTTTGTCCCTGCTGTTGAGCCATTTGCCACATTATTAACCACAGAACCAAAAATGGATCTCGGAGCCTGGTCCAAGGGCACACAATACAGCCACATTTCTGAAGCAAAGCAGGTCTTGGTGTGGTCAGTGTCTGGATGGGAGACCCATGAATGCCACTTCTGGGGATGGGGACATAGCTCAGTGGTAGAGTATCTGCTTTGCATGCAGAAGGTTCCAGGTTCTCAATACCTGCCAGCATCTTCAGGTAGGGCTGGGAAAGGTTCCTGCCTGAAACATTGGAGATGTCGCTGCCAGTTGGTGTTGCAGGGGAGTAACAGCAGGAGGGAGGGCATGCCCTCAACTCCTGCCAGTAGGCTTCCAGCGGCATCTGGTGGGCCACTGTGTGAAACAGGGTGCTGGACTAGATAGGCCTTGGGCCTGATCCAGCAGGGCTGTTCTTATGTTCTTACAGTACTGGACTAGATGGACCAACAGTCTGATTTGGTATTAGGCAGCTTCTTCTGTTCCTCTATTCTTAAGTATGCTCAATATATTGTCTTTCCATGCCTTGCAGGTGGAAGCTCCTCCAATGGCCAATACAGCACTCTCCAGCCACACTTCAGCTCCAGATCCCAAACAAATGGGACAGACCACAAAGGTTCTGTAAGTATACACCCCCTGCTGAGCAAACCTACCTGTCTGTGAGCATTTCCAGACCTCCTCCTTGTAGTGCCAGCCAGTCACTGTTTATGACTCTTAGCCACTAATGGGCCACCAGTGTTTCTTCCATGCTACAGTAGAATGTACAGCACGTTTGGGGGGGCACTTCCATTGCACTAGGTCCCACCCACACACGTGGGTGGTGCCTTAGCGCTACCACTGCTTTGAACAAAGTTGGGATTCCTGTGTGTTAGTGCAGCAGTTTAAGTGCAGGGGAAATTCAGATGTACAATGAATGGAAGATGACACTGTGTGGCCACCCCATAAAAAGTGAATAAGATGGGACAATTGCAGACTAAAAGACCCTGACATTTGGTTGCAGCACTGACTGCTATTATTTATTATTGCCGCCGCCACCACCACCATTAAAGGAACCTGCTGGCCTGCTTGCTTTTCTGTCCCCTCTGCTATCATGGGGGGATTGCAGCCTTGCAGTGATGACGTTGCTAAATTGCACGACCCTCCTTTTTCCAAGTGATGGTGTCGGGGCCAGCTATGCCAACATTTAAGATTCTTTGCAGAGCTGAATAAGTGTTACCGAGAGCAGATTTTGGCTTGCAGATTGCCTGTGGATAGTGCCCAACAATGACTAATAAATGAGTGATGTGACAAGTCCCCAGCTGAACTCGTAGCTGTAGGAGGGTGGGTGGCATTTTGTAGAGCAAACGAAAGCATATGCCATTGGTTAGCAGAGCTGACTTGCTTTTCACTGCTTCATTTCCACTCTCCCTTCTTTCTCTCCATGCAGCTGTGCCAGCCAATTGCAAAGAAAGGTTACAGCACCGTGAAGACGACTAGCTGGTCTTCCCGCTCAGCAGTGGACCTCAGACCCAGCAAGAGGGTGGCTGCCATCAGCAATGGGATTGGGCCAAAGGGCCCAGCTTATGGCATGAATTACGCCCCACCTCAAGCTGCCAACTCCCTCTCACGGCCCAGGTCTTTTCATGAGCGGAACTACCAGGGCCGTCAGAACTACGACACCATGTCCCTGCACTCCCTACGTCTGGCGGATGGGCCACGCAGCCCTGGGGGTGTGGACGACCACTACAGCATTGTGTCTGAGCAGCTGGATCCATTGGCCCAGGCAGCTCTTTACAAAAACAGGGGAGGCGGTGGCTTCACCAGGTCCTATACCTTTGAAAGGCAGATGAGTGCTGGCTCTAATACTGGGATGAAGGGGCCCATCGACTGGATGGATGGGGTGGAGGTACCCCAGAACAGGATCCGGGCGCCTGCCATGCGCACCCTGCAGCGCTTCCAGAACAACAACCGCTCCCGCTTCAGCACCAGCTCCTATAGTGGCACCCAGGCCTCTCAGGGAGGAGCTGCAAACACCTACGCAGGTGTGGTGGAACGCAGTTCCCGTGCCCCTTCTGTGCGAAGCTTGGCTGAATCCAACCATTTGCAAGACCTGCGTGCCATTGACATGTATGACGGTCACAACACATTGATGTCTCAGCAGTCTTTCTCTGGCGGGTGAGTGTGCTGGGATAAACCTGTAGGATCCAGCTGGTGGGAGGGGCTCTATTCTCAGCTGAACTAGTTTGAGCAAAGAGGAACAAGCTGATGTCTTTCTTCCAGGGGCAAGCAAGCGCTAGGGTTTTAACATAGCCTTGGTACACTTTTTTTGTATCTTCCAATCCTCTTGACTAGCCTAGGCTTTTGAGGTGGAACCTTGATTCCCACTTGTTGGATGCTGTTCAGTGTGGCAGGGAAATGCTGTCACTTTCCGGATCATGCCTTTGCTGTAGCCAAAAAGCAGAGTGCGCAACCTAACACAATTTATGGTGTTGCAAGGGAAACAATGCAGCTTATATTCTGAATGCCCTGTCATTTCCTAAGCTTTGTGTTAGGATACCATGAATGTAACTTGCTAAGGTCAGAGCCAAGACTATGTGGCAGCCCTGTCAGCTAGCTTATTGCTACCGTGGTGGAATTGATAATATGGCCCTGGTGAAATGTTATATTTGCATATTACCAAATCGATGATGATGATGATGATGATGGTGGTGGTGGTGGTGGTGGTGGTGGTGGTGATTTTGCTTTCAGAGGTTCCCCTTCTTTGGGAATCCTGCTCTCTTTGCTTTCCTTTCTGCAGTAAAAGGCAATAGATATGCAGAGTTCCTTGTAAGCTGGACTTGGTATATTCTGTGCATTCACGATTAAAGCAAAGAATCTGGAATCCATTATGGAGTTTTGCATTTGGAGAATCTACAACTTGATTCTTTTGAAAAGCCAAGCATGTTTCTAACCCTCATGATGAGGGAGAAAAGCCTGTCAATGGGATCACGGTATAACACAGGTTCAGATCCCAGAATGAGACTGAGCAAGGCTTGCAGTTGCAGTAGTCACGAAATTGGTTTTTGGGCTCTGCAAGACTTCATACCTTTCTTGCATGTGTATTGTCTTCTGTTGCTGGCTATATGATCCTAACTTCCAAAGCCTCCTATTCTCTCTTCCCTTCCCTTAAAAAAAAAAAAAAATTCTCAAGCTGCTTTGGGCATGCTAGAAAAATTCCAAATTCTTTGTATTAATCAAACCTGCCAAGAGAATAAATGATCCAAAATAAATATGCACGGGTTTTTTTAATTAAAAAAAAAAAAAAACCTGTCGGATGCACAGGACCTTTCTTAGATCCACTATGTAGAT
This sequence comes from Hemicordylus capensis, assembly GCF_027244095.1. Lineage (NCBI taxonomy): Eukaryota > Metazoa > Chordata > Lepidosauria > Squamata > Cordylidae > Hemicordylus > Hemicordylus capensis. The sequence continues at coordinate 137,499,446 of NC_069657.1, read as the reverse complement.
GAGGGAATTATGGGGACATTCATAAAATCTTCTTCTGACTTGGCTTTGGTTTTCAGGTTTGATGACATTGACCTTCCCTCTGCGGTGAAATACCTGATGGCCAGTGACCCCAACCTACAGGTGCTTGGGGCTGCCTACATCCAGCACAAGTGCTATAGTGACAATGATGCCAAGAAACAGGTGAGGCAGTAGAGGATGGAGACAAATTGCAAGAGGATGCTGGGAATGTGTCATGCCCAAGGCCTGACTCCCAGTGGAACCAGCAATATTTGCCAGTTTAGGTACTGGTGTGCCTTATTGAAGAGGATGCAGCATCAATCAGTAGGGGCAATTCTCATGACCTGGTTTCCTTTGCGTTGGTGGAGGTTATTTGGGTAGAAAAAAGATGGGTTGTCCTAGGTGGGGTGAGGTACTGGAGATCAGGGATGCCCCTGTAGGGATGTGCTTTCCTGCCTCTACCTCTGACAAGTACCCCTCTCTTGTTCTTGCCCCAGGCTCGCAGCCTCCAAGCTGTACCCAAGCTAGTGAAGCTTTTCAACAACTCCAACCAAGAGGTGCAGCGCCATGCCACTGGTGCCATGCGCAACCTCATCTATGACAATGCTGAGAACAAGTTGGCACTGGTGGAGGAAAATGGCATCTATGAGCTGATGCGCACGTTACATGAGCAAGATGATGAGTTACGCAAGAACGTTACAGGTGGGAGAACTTTGCATGGGGTAGAGCTTGTTGCCCTCTGTGGGGCAGCAACGGGCTCTGTTGCCTAGAGGGAAACGGGGAAGGATCAAGGTTGCTATGGCATCATGGCTGAGCCAAGAAGTCCTCACTATTCTAGCCACTGTGAAAATTCGGGTTAACACAGAGACTGTCCCCTTGAAGCCTGGAGTCCAAAATCTGCATAAAGTTACAATTTAGTCACAGGGCCACTTGAGCAAAACTAGGTCACTTCAGCACGAAATACGCACTGTGTTTGCCAGAGGCCTCTCTGTGGAAGGGCATCCCCTCCCTCGCATGATGAGGGTGCGCTGCAGCTCAGCTGCATGGACCAGAGCTGCCACTTGGTGGGTTTTCTTGCTCCTGCTCCATGACACTGGCTAACACTGGCAGGGGAGGGGGGAATTCACAGTGGGATGACCACCATCCCTCTGAGGAGCAGTCAGATATTACAGTGGCAGGGAGACAACCTGCCATGGGAAAACCGTTCTTTGGTAGCCTCTGTGGGGCAAACACAATGTGTGGCCCAGCTCTTACGCCAATGTTTGAAAAAGTCAAAATTATTCCATGCATTCAACTGACTCTGAACCAGACTCAGAGACTGTCAAACCATGGCAATATTTTTTATGGTTCCAGGATTTGCAGGCTGAGGGGGAGCATGGAGAGGATCCTGAGGCAGGAGGAGCCTCTCCCTCCCCCCGCCTCCACTAGGGTAGCCAGGTTGCAACCTATCGATTCCATCTGTATCATTAATTGGCAGCTGAATATGGAGATGAGGTGGTGGCCACTTGAAGAAGTTGCCACACTGAACACAGAAAGAGGCAAGCAGAAGGAATGAGGGGAAAAGCTGCAGCCACCTCATCAGAGATGAACTTAAGTGTACAGAGAACTTTGAGGTTATGACCTGGCGACCCTGTCACTTGCTGAAGATTGGCTCACAGCTCCTGTTAGCATTCATCAGCCTGCTTCAGGGGTTTATCTGTGTACTAATCATGACAGCAACACTTTTCCAGACATGGGGATCATCTGTGGGAGTGCTGTCACATGTTTAAAGCAAACTGAAATGTGACAGGAGCATCTAAACATGAAGAGGCACTCCAAGAAGTGAAGTAATGTGTTGAAAATCATGTGGCAGAGCTGGGACACATGACTCTCCCCTTTCTGCCAACTGTTTTACCCAGTTAATCCACACAGCCTGTGCCTGTGTAATCTGTTGCATTGCCAGAAGAGAGACACTCTTACCCAGATCTTTCCTCTGTCCCTCTCCACTGCCCTACTACTACAAATGTTTCAATTCTGCTTTTCAACAAAAGTTTCCAAAGTGGTTTACCCAGAAAAATAAACAAATAAGATGATTTCCTGTCCCAAAAGGGCTCCCAATCTAAAATGAAACCTAAGGTAGACACCAACCACCACCACTCTAGGGATTCTGTGCTGAGGTTGGATAGGAACAGTTGCTCTCTTCCCCTGCTAAATAGAAGAGAATCCACCGCTTTTAATGGTGCGGGGGGTGGGGAAATAGAAGGGGAATCAAAATTTCCAAATATTGGCTAATTTCTCAAACAGTTGATGTCACTTGAGATCACAGTGACCTGCAAATGGAAAAAATCAATGGAATACTAACAACTCCCAAACACTCCTAGCTTCCTTGAACACTCTCTGAGATTGGAATGCTGGCTCTGTTGACAGAGAGAACTTGGATAAACTGGAGCAAATCTTGGTGGAGAGCCATCGAGTGGAGAGCCTGGATCTTTCCCAGACAGCAGGCTTTACTGTGGATTTTCTGCGAGGCTTTACTGCAAGTTCGAAGTTGCCCAAAAAAACTGACGCAAAAAGTGGACTCTTTAATATAGCAGCCTACACAATACCATGTGATGAAAAATCCAAATTGTGTTTGATATGCTCCCTGATAGCTTGCAGGGACTTTGGGGTAAATTTGGCTGATTTGTGAATGCACACCCCCATTCCAGAGGAGATGCAAGTGAAAAGCTGGGTGTGAAAAACCTCCTGGGCATTTTTCACACTGAAAAAGCCCTTTAGCTTGCATCTCCTCCAGAATGGAGGATGTGTTGTTCCCATATTGGGCAGATTTGCCCCTGTGAGCTATCAGGCAGCACTTCACACACAATTCGGGTTTTTCACTGCATGTTAGAGTGTAACCCAATTTAGATCTGGGGTAAAAAAAGTTCACTTCTTGCTATCTGTTCTTTGGGACAACTTTGCGTTCCCAGTAGCCTCGCATTACCCACACGGTAAAGCCTGCTGTGTGAAGAACACCCAAAGGAGTCTTAGATTTAGAAACAGTTCTTTTTTGGAGCTTAGGACCCATCATTCACTGCACTCCCCTGCGTTCGCGTTCCAATAGCCCAGATAGCCCAAATGGTAAAATGCCCAAATAAATCTGGCAATGCCCTTGGCCCCTAGTAGAACCCAGAGTAGAAAGAAAAGAAAAAGAACTAAACAAAGCATCTGAAGGAAAGATATATGGCCCATTAAAATCAAAACTCAGGAGAGCGAAGAAAAACGCTTGTGGTCCCGGAAGCTTCGACCGGAAGTCCAGCTTCAACACCCAAAGGAGGCAGATTGTGAAGAGGTGTGTGGGCTGGGGGAGGGGATCCCAGAGTCCCAGAGGCAAAGCCTGTGCGACTCTTTATATCATGGTGTGCCCTGAAGGAGAGAAACATCGGCTGGGGAGTGAGCAGGGGATGGAAACATGGCTCTAGACTAGTTTGCAGCTGCCTTTGCATAGGGAGAGCTTGAGCACTGTGTTGCTACACTTTCTATGCACATGCAGTTCTACTTTTAGACCAGCTCTGGGGGAATTTGCTTGAAACTGCCTCGTAAGTGTGAACAACAAATGTGTTATAGTCTAAACAGAGGCAAGGCAATGTTAATGTACCCCAAAGGAGCCATGGTCCTCTGAGGCAAGGCTTTTGAAAAGAGGTAAAGCTTATTTGTAAAATGCAGAGGTGCAATGTAAAGTGTGGTAGCTGACAATTCTGGTACAATTGCAGTTGTGCAGGGAGTGGGTGACTCCTGGGATAAGAGATGAGATAAGGGGGAGGGAGCAATGGAGTGAAGGTTCTAATAGCCTAGTGGTTAGTGGGCACTGGAATGCTGGTGGAAAGGGAGAATCAAGAGCAGTTTGATAGTGTACCTGTCCTAAATTTTCTATTTTTTTGTGCTATGGCAGTACAGGGCAGGTCTCCTCACAACAGGCCCACTCGTGGAATGCTCAAGGGTAGTGATTTCAGTTTGGTTCTAGACCTCATGGTTGAATGTTTCAGCTTAGCAACTTGGTAGACCAGTTATTTAGTTACCCAGTTTAGAGGGAAGGGTTTGGCACACAGGCAGGTACTCAGCTGGGAGTAGCTCTGAGCAGTAGATAGCAGCATATATAGCAATAGCAATAGCACTTACATTTATATACCGCTTTATAGCCGAAGCTCTCTAAGCGGTTTACAATGATTTAGCATATTGCCCCCAACATTCTGGGTACTCATTTTACCGACCTCGGAAGGATGGAAGGCTGAGTCAACCTTGAGCCCCTGGTCAGGATCGAACTTGTAACCTTCTGGTTACAGGGCGGCAGTTTTACCACTGCGCCACCAGGAGCTCTTTTTCACATATGCCCTTGTGACAAAGACTTCAGCAACTGAGGTTTGTGTGCAGAGGCTTTTTGTAGGGTTTTGCCTTCTTCAAAGTTCCAAAGGCAGGAAACTTTAGAAATACAAACAGGACACTGTGGTAGGTTCCAGGTACTGGACGTGGAGAAAGTGAGGGTGTGGCAGTTGCTATTCAGATGGAGCACAGAACAAAAGGGCTTTATTGTGCCAAATCTACATAACTGGTTTGGGACCCGACCTTGCTTTCTGGGGTGTGCTTTTCCTGTTTCTAAGGGGCAGTCTTTGTCTTTCAGTCTTTTTGCTGTGTCAGGAGCTCTAGCTTCATTAAGACTGCACAGAATTCAAGTGTGTGTGTGTGTGTGTGTGTGTGTGTGTGTGTGTGAGAGAGAGAGAGAGAGAGAGAGAGAGAGAGAGAGAGAGAGAGAGAGAGAGATCTTTCCCTGTGAATTAATGCACTGGTACAAGATTTGCTTCCAAACAGAGGCCAGCTTCCCTCCTCATACCAAGTGCTTATCCATGCCTCATTCAGCCTTGCTTCTATCAGAAGCCAGTTTACAGAGAGGAGGGGGTGAGGGGAGGCTGCCTGGCAACACCTGAACAGAGGTCCAGCAAGCAAGAGAGATTACATTTGCTTCTGCTACAAAAGAGTCTTTCTAATCCTGCCCAACAGGCTCAGATTGTCTAATCTAATACCAGGGCTAATGGGGAAGTGTGGCCCAGGAGCTATGATGCAATGAGCTTTCATGCTTATTACAAGTGTGATGGAGTCTGTGAAAGTGGCTTTAGCTGAATACAATCAGAGGATGGAGAGAGTAATCCCCAGATATCACAGCCCAGAGCACACCTCATTCTTGCCTGATATGCTGGCATGTGTGGAGCAAAAGAGGGAGAGAGTGGCAGGCCTACTGCTTTCTTGCCTGCTACTGCTGTGTGTGTGGTTTCGATCTCACATCTTTTGTTGTCCTCTGTGGCAACACATCATGTGTGTTATGGGCATGTTTCCTTGCCTCTCCTACTATGTCCTAGTTTTCCTACAGATTTTCCTTCCTATGGAAATCCATAAACTCACTATATCAACAAAAAATGTTGCAAATGTATTATGCTAATTGACTTATCACTTATCCTAGTTGCCCACTGCCAGTAGGTGAACTGGAGTACTGTGTGTAAGGCTTACTTTCTAGATCACTTCACTAGCTTTCACCCAAGTGCGCCCTTCCTTTCTTCATATAAACCAAATCCTACTGCTCCACTAATACATAATCCTATAAATGAATAATGCCCCCAGCCAACTCTGCAGTGCTCTTTTAGTTTTTATGAGGGAATTTGCCTCCCAGTACAGGTCAAAACCTGCCCCTTGCCTCAGGCCTGCTCCCTCTTAGGGGAATTTCCTGTTCCCTAACACACACACACACATTGCTCTTATCTTCTCACACACTGTTGCTTGTTTAGCCTCTTTCTTATTTGGAACTTCATCTCCCTCAGAACTGGAGTATTCTTCTCCTAGGGCTTAGTGATCCCAGGCCACCCCTAACCTAGACAAGGTGTGGAGATATTTTTGTTTCATCAGCAAATGAATATTGGCTGTTGGAAGTTCAGTCTAAACTCTCAAGTTAACTGAACTCTGAGAAACCCTCATCAGCATCTGCTGAGTGACCCTGTATCGCTAACCTGGTGAGAACCATATTCTCATTTATCCTAACTTCTGGTTCTCTAGTTTTGGACAGAACTTCCCCTAGTTAAATGTTGTTGCCTCAGGGCACTTGATCGTGTTACTTGACTTCTCTAAATGACCACACAGTTTGCTCTTTGGGGTTTTAATAGCAAAACTGAGGCTCATGTTGTTTGACAGATTATTATTTTTTAACTGCTTCTTTGAAAATGTATCCAAAATGTCTATTGATCTTATGTTCTACAAGGGGAAACAAGTAATTTAAGCCTCTGTGCACCAACATCTGCAGCTCCATTGACAAAAGCTGAGGATCTGGCCCTTTGTAGCGCAGACATCTGATAAGAGCATCCCTGTTAAGGGATTGAGAGTGAGAGCTAGTTCATCTTGCCCAAGTTTGAAAGACAAGATCCTGTCAGGGTTGCAGTGGAAGGAGCCCAGACTGAGGAGCTGCAGAAGGAAAGGGCCAGATGAGTAACTGGAACACAAGAGGACGACACGTGGCTAAGCCTGCAGGCTTAGCGTGCTCCAACAAGTTCCTATGATTCAACCACTCCAATCTTTGCAGCAAAACATCCCAGTAATGCTTTCTGTTTTACAGGGCTTGGATTCATACAAGTTCCTACATGGTCTTGATACAATTGCTATCTGTCTCTCTCTGTCTGCTTTTAGCCTACTTTCCAGTAGGCTTATGAGATCACTGGACATTCCGTGTGTGTGTCCGTCCGTGTGTGTGTCCCCCCCACCGCCATCAACTTCAGAATGTCTGGACCAATATGAACCAAATTGGGTACAGTTGTAGGGATACCTCAACAGCGTAGTTTGTGATGATGTCATCCAATCTGATCCAAGATGGCAGACGCGTAAACTTTAGAGACGCAAGTGGGCTAACTTGTGAACCGCCTAACTGATTTGAACCAAATTTGCTACAGCTGTAGGGACATATAGGGATGCCCAAATAGTGTGGTGTGTGATGTCATCCACTCAAATTCAAGATGGCGGCCATGTGAACTCTGAGGTGCAAGCTGGCTAATTTGTGGACTGACCAATTTGAACCAAATTAGGTACACTTGCAGTGAGTGACACACAGGGACACCTCAACAGTGTAGTTTGTGACATGTCATCCAAACTGATTCAAGATGGCAGACACACAAAACTTTGAGGCACAAGTGGGCTAACTTGTGAACTGCTTAACCTATGTGAACCAAACTGGCTGCAGCTGAAGGGACACATAGGGTGTAGTTTGTGATGATGTCATCCACCACAGTTCAGAATGGCAGATACGTAAACTTTTGAGGTGCAGGTGAACTTACTTGTGGACAGTCTAACTGATTTGAACCAAATTTGCCACAGCTGTATGGACTCATAGTGATGCCCAAATGGCATGGTGTGTGATGTCATCCACCCCGATCCAAGATGGTGGACATGTGAACTTTTGAGGTCCAAAAGATCTAACTTGTGGACCTCGATATGAACCAAATATAGTCCAGTTGTAGAGACAGTGAAAGGAAAGTAGGCTGGCTGATTAGTTCTTACTAGAACAACTTGTTTCTCCTGCTGTTGAAAATATTCATCAGGGAGCTGTGTGGGCGTAGCTAGGGGAGAGGGGTCCTGTGTTCACCCCTTCCTGGCGGCCCCTCAGAGTGAGGGAGATAATGAAGAAAATAGGGACAGGTGGAGCGGGGGGCCCTCTGGAGCTTGGGGGCCCGGGTTCTTTGAACCCATTTGTTCAATTATAGCTCCGCCCCTGTAGGGCTGCTGCTTGGTCACTTCCAAGTTCTCAGGCTGATTTAGGTGGTAACACACAACAGCCCAACACTCTGAGTGTGTTGAATTTTTGGAGGGTCCACAAAGATTAGCAATAGTGCAGGTGTTTTGAGGAACTGAGTCTTTACAGCTGTTGTCATTCTTTTTCCCCCCTAGCCTAGATTACACTTTGCTCATGGTGAAGTCATGCAAGGCCACCACGTGAATCCAGATGAGGGTTCATCATGCCACTACAAACCTTTTAATGTTGGAATCTAGACCTCTCAAATGACATATTCATCATAAAGAGACTGTAGTCCAGTTTCCCCCAAAGTGGCTAGCTACATCATCCATAGCCATTTGCACTGGGTGCTTAGAAGGCAGTCTAATCAGCCAGGACTCCTAACTGGTGCTTGTTTCATTTTTATTTATTTGATTGCTGTGATCATAGATTTGAGCCTTGAGTGTGAATTGGAACAAATGCATGCACAGTTCTGAATGTGGTGTGGATTTGCTTCTTTAAAATGTGCAGATCAGACACTTGGGGTTTCCATGCTTTGTTGTTCCATCCCTTTGGAATTGGTTAATTGCTTAGCAGGTTTTGAAAGTGGTTGATTGATATTTGCTTCTTTACATTGATTTTCTAATTCACTTCAGCTATACTTTAAAATAGCATAGTGTGGGAGGTTGTTTGCTTTGCTTGAGCAGTGGTTAAGAGATGGCTGTAGAGAACTGAACAGCATCAAGAAAGCACCCTGCACATACATTAGGTACCCAAATCAAATGAAGCAAGGAGCTTGATGGCACTTCAGGAGTCAAAGTCAAATCAGCAAATAGCTGTCGGCAAATAGCATTATTTAGGCCTCGTGTTATTCAGAGACTTGATGTGATCCAATGAAGAAAATATTGAGTTGGGACTTGAAACACTTTGGTTCAAGTCTCTGTTCAGCCACAGCCTCACTGGAATAGCCATTTTGACTTGGGGAAGCCACTACAAGTTTCCTGTTTTGGAGCATTCTTAGGAATGGGTTGAGCCAAAATGTGGCAAATGGCAACCTCAAGTCATGTTAGAGCGTTCATGAGTCTGGTCTCTGTACCAACAAAATGGCAGCTTGTAATGGCTTAGTTGCCAGCTGGCAAAGTTGAAATATTAATGTCCTCATAGGCTTACTGTAAGGATGGAAGATACAAGCATTGTGACACATTTTAAACAATAGCCTCTTCTGTCTGAGCAAAGATGCTCCTTTTAAATTAATCTCTCTCTTAAATTTAACCAGGGAAAATGCAACTGGCCCTGTTCATCTCAGCACAGCGTCCCTCCCAATGGCTATTAGTGGGGTCTTCCTTGTGTTTCTTTTTCAACTGTAAGCCCATTTGGGTTGGGGAGCTGTCTTCTCATCCCCTGTGTATACAAACTACTTTGGGAATGCTTTTTGTTGAAAAAGCAGCATTATTATTATTCTTAATAATAGTGCTATGGAGATTTTTTTTTAATAGGAAATGAGGACTACCTTGCTACAGTGCTGTTACCAGAGGGCATTTCCCACCTTGTCAAGCAGTGACATCTGCTGTGATACCCTCCTCTGTCTCCTTTCACTCTGCAGGCATCCTCTGGAATCTGTCCTCTAGTGATACCCTCAAGGACCGCCTGGCCCGTGACACTCTGGAGCAGCTCACAGACCTGATCTTAATCCCTCTGTCTGGCTCGGGCAGTGCTGCTGTTATCCAGCAGAATGCCTCAGAGGCAGAAATCTTCTACAATGCTACTGGCTTCCTCAGGTAGGTTCATATAGATGCTCATGAAGTACTGAGACAGATTCACTTCACGTCAATCAGGGAACTGCATATTCCTTGGTCAATAGATCCTGATGCGACTTATTCAAGAAAATTATGTGGGTGGGGGAATCCTGGGTATAGCAGTGTTGGAAAATTATGGGCATCATTGAATTGACACTTTAAAAGCTTCCCTAGCTGGTCAAGTTTCCCTAGATGGTTGCACAAACCATTGCACAATATCCTTAATTTCACATGCTAGCAAAATAATGCTCAGGATCATCCAACGCAGATTAGTGCCCTTTGTGGAAAGGGAAATGCTGGATGTTCAAGCTGGTTTCAGAAAAGGCCAAGGAACAAGAGACATCATTGCTGATGCATGCTGGATAATTGAGAAAGTCAAAGAATACCAAAAAGAAGTCAATATATACTTTATTGACTACAGAAAAGCCTTCAGTTGCATCAACCATGTCAAGTTGTGGAATGTCCTTAGGAAAATGGGCATTCCAGAACATCTCATTGTTCTCATGAGAAACCTATACACGGGACAGGAAGCCACAGTTCAGACGGAACATGGTGAAACAGACTGGTTCCATATTGGCAAAGGAGTAAGACAAGGCTGTATACTTTCTCCTAATCTATCCAATTTATATGCTGAATATATACTGAAAGAAGTTGGATTAGAAGATGACAACCATGGTTTTAAAATTGGAGGAAGAAACATCAATAACCTGCGCTACGCTGATGACACCACTCTGATAGCTGAAAATGTGGATGATCTGCAAGCTCTAGTAATGAAAGTCAAGGAGCACAGTGAAAAAAATGGGACTACGGCTATGACAATGTGAATGGTTCCTAGGTTTGCAAAGTGGGCCAGTTTGGTGGACACCGCAGCTCTAGGAATGAAAGCATCCTCCTTCTTGCATGGATCTGGTATGGCTGCCCAACACACCAATACCTTCTCAGACCTCCCATAGTCAAGAATATATTCTCCAATCTGTCCCCAACTACCAGGTCATGGAGAAACATTTCCTTGACATATGATGTTTCTTTCTGAGATATCTTATTGGGTCTCCTGGCTTTTTTATTTTTACTTTTAAGAATATGAGGCTATGCATTAGTTTGGCCATGGCTTAAGGTGATAACAATGGCTGGCATCAGGCTGAGGAAATATTTTTTCTTTTGTGGTTTTCCTGTGCATTTCCCCTGTAGGAATCTCAGCTCAGCTAGCCAGCAAACCCGGCAGAAGATGCGTGAGTGCCACGGGCTAGTGGACTCTATGGTCAATTACATTAACAGTTCCCTGGAAGTAGGGAAGTCGGAGGACAAGGTGAGCTGCCTTGATACTGACTGACATACATGGAGCTGGGCTAGGGAGAGGATGCTATCTTTCAAGACAAAGTGCTCTGACTGTTTCCTGTAATGGTTCTTTCACTTATAAATATAGTAATATGGGAAAGTTCCTCTATGGCTGCAGGGTCTTCATTGTAGTACACCCATCATATCCTAAGCTGAGGTTGTGTTTTTTTTCCTCCAAAGCAGAATTATGGACCTAAACAAACTGTTGAGTGGGACTTTCATACCCGCCCTTGCCAAATGACAGTAGATAGAGGTGTGCAGAACCAGTTTGAATCAACTGGCCCTATTCAACTGGTTCGAACTTGAACCTAACCGGCCTCAAAAAAAAAAAAAAAAAGCGGCCGGTCCAAGTTCGAACTGAACCAGGGCTGGTCCATTATGGACCAGTTTGATGGACGATGCTTGTAAAGGGCAAACCGGTGAGGAGTCCCTTTACAAGCAAAGGGGAATCCTGCCTTTGAAGGGTTTCTAAAGGCGGCTGGGCGGGAGTTCAAGAGAGCACCTTACCAGTGGCAGCTTCGCTAAACCCCAGTGCTACCCCCAGCAGCGTGGCACAAGCAGGGGTGGCGTGGTTCCAGCCTCCAGGGATGCGCGGAGGCCATTCCCCTTTACAAGCATAGCCCCTCAAACCAGTTTGGCCTGGTTTGATTAAATGGACTAGACTGCTGGCTGGTTCAACCAAGCCAGTTTGCGAACCAGAGTTTGGTTCCAATTTGGTTTGAATTCTAACCGAACTGCCAAAAACAGTTCCTTGCACACCTCTAACAGTAGAGGCACAGCAGCCTCCTTGGTCTATGTCCTAATCTAGGTAATTCAGTTCCTGAAGTCAATTAAGAAAATAAGGCGAAGACATTTGTTTTTTGTTGGGGGTTGTTAATTTTACCCCCACTAGGTAAACAGTAGAGCACTAAGGAATGAGCACACACTCCAGTTACTGAGTAAGTAGCAGAGGGTGGTTTACAGGTAGGTGTTGCAGCTATTTAGAGAAAACACATGGAGATTCTTGTAGAGCTAAATACTAAGTATTTATTGGTTAAGTATATTTGGATAGGAAAGTCCTAATCTAAAGGACTACATAATGAATAGGAAAGGAGGGAGAGAGATGTTTCCATCTGCTCTCTAGGAGGAAAGGAAGCGCTGAAGAGTCAGATCAGGGGTCATAGGGTAGGGACAGATAGGGAGACCCTTGCTCACTGTCTACTCCCAATGCCCCTAGTGATCATTAGGATAGTTGGTGCAAAAGGTCGATGCACTGGAACTTCATCTCCAACATTTTTAAAGAAACGTTGAGCACAACATAGAAAGGGCAAAATATCCCTTTATCGCCCAGAAAAGATGCAGATCCTTTGGTCAGTATTCTGTGGACCAATTGTGGGTGATGTGCCCCATGCACGTTTTCTTTGAGAGAATTGAGAGCCGGTTGCTGCTGTTCCTCAAGAACTCAAAACCCATTTTCCTTTTTACTTCTCCTGACATGTTTTTAAGGCAAGTGTTGGGAAACAGTGCAGAGACACTGTTTCTGAGGTCTGCTGCACTCATTCTAAAGACTGACTGAAGTCTGTTACACTCAGGCGATCACAGCTGATGTGCGTCTATACGATACCCCTATTCTTCGCATTTGCACTTTACATTTTTAGGTGAACCTTTAGAACCTCTTCAGTGCACACCTAAAAATATAACGTGTTGTGATCTTTAACTTGTGAATGATCAAAAACATGTGTATTTTAACTCTCCAGACAGATTCAGAATATCTCAAGGAACAAGGCAGCTGAAATGTGTGTCTGGGATGTTTCATACGATTTGTTCACAAGCTACAAAGACAAACATCTTTCATTCTTTCCCCTAAGATGTGGGAGGGAGCCCTGAAAACCGGACACCAAAGTGATGTCCACCTCTTGCTATGTCTCCGTGATGGTGGGCTGCGTGTGCCCCCTGGGACAGAGCTGCTAGAGAGTCCCCTTTTGCATCTTTTTCTTGTCTGAATCTCCAGGGCATTGAAGCCGCTCCCCTCCTGAATCCAAAAGCCAGCTAGAATTCCTGTAGTAAGCTGCCTCAGGCAAACATTTGGAAAGGCAAAATATAAATCCTGCCTTAAATAAACACGTTTTTACAAACATACTTTAAATACTTTATTTGGGGCCTTCCCAGATTTTTGCCTAAGGCAGCCTACAATGAATCAAATACAACTCAAAAGACCTAACATATATAAGTACTAACATCTATGAAACATATTCTGGCATAGCACAACCCAGGTCAGTCATTAAAAATTATTTTTTAAAAGGTTGTTAAAAGCTTCCCTGAAGGAAGAGAGAGAGAAGAAAAAACTTCCAAATGGAAAACGTGGTGTAAGTTGATGCTTCCTTTTACAAAACCCCCAAAGTAAGCCAATCTCTTTGGTTGCCCCCACAGAGCGTAGAGAATGCTGTCTGTGTGCTGCGCAACCTCTCCTACCGTCTCTATGATGAGATGCCTCCTTCCTCGCTCCAGCGACTAGAAGGTCAAAAGAGGAGTGATGGGGCCACCGTGACGAGTGAGCTGGTGGGCTGCTTCAGCCCCCAGAGCAAGAAAGTCCGAGAGGTGAGAGTCGGAAGAACAGGAGCAGGGGAGGAAATGGGAGGGCCATTCCCAGGTTTTGTTTTGGAGCATGTGAAATGACTGAGAGGATGTAGCAAAGTGAGCCTGCAGATGGGGAGGGGTCTGTGGCAGCCACTGCTGCCGCCGCTGCTGATACAGATATTTGAGTAGCTTGACTTAGAATGCTGGAGGGCAGGGTTTCTTAACCTTGCCCCCCCCCAATGTTTTGGACTACAACTCCCATCATCCTCAGCCACAAAGGCCGTATCTGGAGATGATGGGAGTTGTAGTCCAACAACATCTGGGGGCCCAAGGTTAAGAAACCCTGTTGTAGGGCTTAATTTGTGCTTGAGTTCAGCCTCAACATCTGTTTTCGATGCCAGGACTCGGTCCTGGAAGAATCAAAGTTCCCCTGGGCATGTGCAGAGTAAATTTTCCTCTGCACAGAGTAACTATAGGGAGTTCCTATATTTAATAGGAGTATATTTACTGTGATTAGGGAAGAGGTGAGTGAGTGGAGTTCTCAGACTGACTTTAGCCCCAGAGGTCCCGTCCCCCCGCCCCAGCCCTTAGGATTTAAGCACTATAGTGGGAACTGTTTTCAGAGTTCCCCAAGGAAACCCAGAGAGCTGTCAGGAGAAGTGTAAGCTGCTTCTCCTTATTTCAATTGGCAAGAGTTAGTGATAGGAAATGATGATGAGGTGAATATGATCCTGAAAAGGAATTAGAGAGTGATAATTGGATCAGCGTGAAGTAGATGTAAATTGTGAGCAACACAACCCTGGGAGTAGATTACAGCCATGATGAAGCACAGACTGAGCTGAGGTCAGAAGGAGAAGATGGATATGGCTGTAAGTAAGATGGGGAAATCGGAGCCTCACAGAACGTTCACTGAATATAGTCCCTCTTTTTGTCTCCCTCCCCCCCCCCACTCAGTTGTACATGAACGCAGATATTGTAACCTTCACAGAAGTCTCTAAGGATCCCAAAGGGATGGAGTGGCTCTGGAACCCCCAGATTATAGGCGTCTACAATCGACTGCTACAGAGGTGTGAGCTGAACAAGCACACCACCGAGGCAGCCTCTGGGGCCCTTCAGAACATCACAGCAGGAGACCGGAGAGTAAGGCTAAGTGCATGAAACATCCCTAGGAAAGGAACTGGATATACTCCACCTAGGATCTTGGTTATCTCAGAGCACATGACTATTGTGTATGGAGCTAGGATGCAGAGGCTCATTATAGGTATCCTTGTCCACAATTTTGGCTTTTAGATTGCAGACTCTGAAAACTGGCAAGGAACTAAATTAGAACTGGAGGGTAAACTTGCCCCTCTGCATGGGTGATCCTCTCTATCTAGTGGTGGAGTCTTGCAGGGAAATTGTGTGGATTAAAGGATGAAGGACATCAGTTCCCCAAGGCTATCAGCTGCCTTTTCTGTGTCTGTTTTTCCCTGAAGGGAGGGGCTATCAGTCTGGGATTTCCCCAGTTCAAGCTTGTGCTCTGCCAGAGTCAATACTGGTGCTGGAATAGGCTCAGAAACTTCAAAAATTCTGGAGGCAGGGGGCTGCCTATGAAGGAGCATCCGTTCCACAGCCCTGCCTGCCTTGTCTTGATTGCACCTGAACTGTGGCTGCTGTGAGACCCTTCTTGCTGCAGAGCACGAGAAGAGGGAATCGGAAGAAAAGGAGAAACAAAACCATAAATCTATTCTGGAGGTAGAAAGCAGTGTTGGTAACGAGGCCTCTGTGGTCTGCCTGAAGCCAAACTTCACAGGGACAGAAAAGATTAATAATTGGTCATCCAGAAGGCAATGAGAGTGGGCTGACCTATTAGTTCTAGTGTGCAAATATCTGTTGTGGGCATACCAGTCTGGAAGCTTTGAAATGGAAAAGTGGGTCTTATGGGAGAAGGCTCAGCCACAGATCAACACCAGTTCTGTACTCTGCCTTGACAAGCTTCCAAGTTCAAAGAGGGGAGGAAAAGTCCTTATTTTATTTTTATTTTTCTGAAGAGCTGCCTTATGCTTGTTTGTGCTGCAGCACTAAATCAGTGCAGAAGTGCAAGTTTATGGCAAGTGCAAGTTTATGGACGATAAGCAGTTGCTGGAGAAAGGGAGGGAATCTGCTGACATGGGCACAGATGTCTTAGTGACTAACTGCCGAATCGTCATGTAGCTGACTTGTGCTCATCTTCTTCCTCAATCCTAGTGGGCTGGTGTCCTCAGCAGAGTGGCTTTGGAGCAAGAGAGGATCCTGAACCCAGTGCTGGACAGAGTCCGCACAGCTGACCATCACCAGCTTCGCTCGCTGACCGGGCTGATTCGCAATCTGTCCCGGAACGCACGCAACAAGGATGAGATGTGTGAGTGTTATTCCAATGGGAAAGGCTGTTGCCTGAGAGAAAGCTTGGAGAAGGAGCTGCCCTCCAGGCAGAAAAAAAAATACTTTACTTGCTCTGTCCACTGAGCCCCCAGAAGCCTCCCTGTCCTTGTGATTTTTAGCCTACTTTCTTTTAGGAAAGTTAAGGGGGTGTGAGCCGGCTTGACTTGAAGGATTTGGGTCGAACCAAACCGGGTTCGATTCAGGTCGGCTCAGAACTTACTGATAAAGGAGAATCCAGTAAGGATTCCCCTTTACCAATAAAGCAGGGAGGGAGCTTCCCTAAAACTAGTTGGGGCAAGAGGGCCATGCATGGAGACCATTTTAGTGATCTCCAAACCAGTGTTCCCTCTAATACATGCACACATGTGTCCGCTCACAAGTTTTTAAATGTCTGCTCAGTTAATTTTAGATCCCAATCAGGAAGGCCCCGCTCTGAATGCATGTGAGCACACACTGCCTTGATACTGCCACCCAGAACAAAACTCATTCTGTACACAGGTGAAAAAAATTAGAGAACACTGCTCCAAACCTGTGCAAAAAACCAGCCCTGCTTGTTCTGGGAGGCTGGTGAGCCCACCCCCCACCCCCTGTGGCCGCTGCCACCAGCGGCACTTTTAAGGTAAAACCTTACTCCCTTCCCACCCCAACTGGTTTTAGGGAAGCCCCCTAGCCCCCCCCCTCCCCTTTACTGGTAAAGGGAATCCTTATAGGGTTAGGGTAAGCTTATGAACTCACCCGGGTGTCTGTGTGTGTCCATGTCCCCCATTAATTTTGCAATGCCTGGACCAATATGAAGCAAACTAGGTACAGTTGTAGAGACACATAGCGACACCTCAGTGGTGTAGTTTGTGATGTCATCCACCCCACTTCAAAATGGCAGACGTGTAATTGTCTGAGGTGCAAGTGGGCTAATTTGTGAACCTCCTAGCTGGTTTGAACCAAATTTGCTACAGCTGTAGAGACACCTCAGTGGTGTAGTTTGTAATGATGTCATCCATCCCAATTCAAGGTGGTGGATGTATGAATGTTTAAGGCTGAAGTGGGCTAACCTATGAGGATGGTAATTATCAATCAAGATTATAGTGAAAGGAAAGTAGTCAGATTAGTTCTTACCAGAACAACTTGTGTGTTGTTCCCTTTGGTCACCTGCATCACTGACCAGTGTTGCATTTGATTGGCAGCAACCAAAGTGGTGAGCCACTTGATTGAGAAGCTCCCGGGGAGCCCTGGTGAGAAGTGGCCCCCAACTGACGTGGTCGTCAACATTATCGCAGTGCTGAACAACCTGGCTGTGGAAAGCCCCATCGCTGCACGGGATATTGTCTACTTTGACGGCTTGCGCAAGCTCTTCTACATCAAAAAGAAAAGGGACAGGTGTGAATTGCCAGCAGCTTCCTCCCTTCGCCCCATCTGCTGAACCCACCGGTTGAAGTCCACATTCAAATAGCTGGCAAAGGGGGGGTGGAAGAAATCCTTCCCGTCAGTCATTTTGCATTCTCATCAATCCCAATCATCCTCTCAGTGGTGACTGTAGTTGGTTAGAATCACTGATTCTTAGCCTTCCTTCTACGGTCAGATGGCAAGGTTCTAGGGATGTGCAGACTGGTTCGGAGGTTTGTGGTCGAACCGAACCACCACTGGTTCCATCAGACCAGAACTGGACCACCAGGTCCGTGAACTTTAAAAAAAAAAAATTAAGTCAATTAAGTACCTATAGCCCCTTCGGGGTGCTTGCTGAAGCCACGGCAGTGGGGGGGAGTCCGCACGGGTTCCCTCTCCCCCCGCCGGCCTTCGTCTTCACCGCCGTGGCTGGGTAAGTAATGCCTTTTTGGCCCTTTTGGGGGGCTATAGCCACTTCGGGGGCTTGCTGAAGCTGGGGGGGGGAGTCCGCGCGGGTTCCCTCTCCCCCTGCCAGCCTTCGTCTTCACCGCTGTGGCTGGGTAAGTAATGCCTTTTCGGGCTTCTGTAAGATTGAGCGGCCGCCATTTTGGCGGCCGCTGCGCATGCACACATGCCCTCTGTGCTCTCAGAGGGCATTTGCACATGCACAGAGGCCACCAAAATGGCGGCTGCTCGATCTTACAGAGGCCCCAAAAGGCATTACTTACCCGGCCGTGGTGGTGATGACGAAGGCTGGCGGGGGGAGAGGGAACCTGCGTGGATCCTACACCCCTCACCCCCATGGCTTCAGCAAGCCTCCCGAAGGGGCTATAGGTACTTAATTGACTTTAAAAAAAATATGTTTGAGGACCAGTCCGGGATCGGACCAGGAGGGGTTCAATGGGGGGCTGGACCGAACCGGGCCAGATGGTTCCGTGCAAACCCCTACAAGGTTCTTCATGGACCAAAGTGGGACCAGGAGCAGATTCCCCTTGATGCCCATACCAGAAAGTTAGCCTGACCTGAAGGCTTTTATTTGGATCTGGCCTGACCCCATTACTTACATGAAACGGGTCTTTCAAGCAAGCGTGGGTGCCTGTATCTTGTTGTGCCTTCTAATGTGTTTTGTCTGCTCTTCATCTCTAGTTCGGAGAGTGAGAAGTCCTCCAGAGCTGCATCCAGCCTCCTGACCAACATGTGGCAATACAGCAAACTTCATCGGGACTATAAGACGGTATGTCTCTTCCTCCTTATTCCTTTGTTGTGCTTGAAGATGGAGACTTGATTTCCTGCTCAGTGTGGAAGGGAGGCATTGTTGCCCTTCCAAACCCTGCAATACACAAGATGGTACTTCTCAAGTTCTCCTCCTGTCCCTGGAACCACACACCTTATCAGCAAGCGTGCCTGTGGCACACTCTGCATGACTGGCTTTCTCATTCTTGGATAGGGAGCAGTAGCTGCTAGGTTGTCCATAAAGCAGAGGAAGACAGGGTTCTGCCCTATTATTAACAGTGCCAAACTGTTAATACAGGAGCCTTCTTTGCAGCCTACTTCCAAGGCAGGTGCTGCACTTCTGGTTTCGCTCTAGAGCACTGAATGGAAAACTGACACATGGATGTTCCTGTGTGTATTCATAGTCACAGTGATAGCTGTCATGTTGGCCATATCCAGAGACAGACATAAGATCTTCCTGAACCATAGTCTGTGCCTAGAATATAGAAAATGTGTGCCTTTGCTGGACTAGGCAAGTTCCACTCATTTGTAGAGCCTCCCTTTATTTTAAATGTTTGGACTTCATTTCAGAACGTTCTGCTCCACTAGAACAATGATGCATGACCTTTGTATCAGAACCCAGGCATTGGGATGCTTCAGCTGACCTATAAATGGGGACATGCGAATTGATTCGGGTACAAATAAATTTGTACCTGAATCTAGCTGATTTGGGCGATTTGGAGACAGAACAAATCACCCTTGTGGTCCATTGGCTAGATTCGGGTCCAAATCTAATCACGCCAGATTCTATTTGAACCACTTTGAGATTCGGATTCCTCTTATTTTCCCCCAATTCCCAGCTTTTATTTTAAAAATCCCCTAAACTCTAGCCCTTGTAGAACAGTCAAAACGAATAGAAGAAATGAAGATGTGTAAAGAATCCTCACAGGGATTCATTGAGGAAAGGTTAATACACACTTGAAAAACAGTGACCACACATTTTGCTCCATAACTTCACTTCTACAAGGGCTAGATATTAGCTTAAAAAAAATTAAAGCTCGGGATCCATGTCATGGTTAAGATAGGGTGACTTCGTATCCCTATTAAATCTGATTAAAATCTGATTTAACATCTGAATCTGATTAAAAATCAACCAAGTGCTCCACTGTCTTGAAATTTGGGTGGTAGCTGGCACTCCTGAGGATCTACCCACCACAAAAAATTGGTGCCCCTAGGGCCTCTATAAGTAGCCTGAATTGATCCAAATCAAATCTGGGATGATTGAGGGGGGCAGATTCGGACACAAAACAAATCAGGTGATTCAATTCAGGCAACAATCAAATTAAAAAATCAATTCACGCACATCCCTACCTATAAGAGGTATCTCATTTATGCAGGAAGGACACCCCCCCACCCCCGCAACACACACACTCACTCTGCAGATCATGTTCCTCTGAGGCATTGCAGGTTTGGTATCTACATCAGCAGGCCTTTCAGAATCTCTAAAAAATGTACTCTTAGCTATAGGCACTGGGTCAGTTACCTGTTATGCTGCCTCAGTGACAAATCTCTTTTTCCCCTTTGTCTTTCAGAAGGGCTATCGAAAAGAGGATTTTGTTGGTCTGTAAAGGGAAAAGGGCTTTTGAGGTGCACAGCAAATGGACTGTCCAGCCCTAAACTCCTCTCCATGAAATTTGTTTCCAAAGCACCATTTATGGATTATGGCTTTACTCCATGAAAATCCCACCCTGGAACTCTCATTCTTTTCATAAATCTCAAACCACCTTAAAAATAAGTGCCTTATGTTTGCATTCATTATGGTTTCTTTTTGAAGCCTATTGGAAGATCATCTTATCTCAAAGAGCATCTCTTCACTGAAATGCCATGAATCAGCATTAGGGAAGGTGCTCAGTACTCCAGGCAGCACAGAAGTTTCCTCATTCATATCACATGCTGGACAGCCATGGATCTCTGGCAATACGTTGGAATGCATTATTACTGATGTCACAGCGGGTCTTCTAGACTTGTGAACGATACTTAAGAGAAGTCTGGTGCTATTCATGGATATTACTTTTGCTTTAATGCTTTTTTCTCTGGAGCTCTTCTAAAATTTTCATTTATTGCTCTGCTTCTCCACCCTGTCCTCTGAGCCCCAGAAATGATTTGCTTACTTCTCATTTTAAAAGGTCTAGACTATCTTTGAGGCATGAATAGATTTCAGTGGTAAACAAGCTCCAACAATAGGATAGCAAAGAGAGCCCATTTGTTTCTTCAAGCAAATTGGGGAATTGTAGCCCTTGCTGGTGGAACCTGAAGGACCCTTGCAGTGTTTAAAGTTGCACTGACCAAAAAAGTAAGTCAGAGTGTTCTAGAATATATAGTTCTGTGGTAGATTCTGGTGGCGGATTTCTTTCATTTTAGTTTAGTTCATAACTGGACACCCGAAAGCCCCCAGGCTGAATTTTCTGGTGTAACACATGTGGATGCTAGAATTACGTCCATTTCTATCTGGCTGTTAGCCTTATAATAGGAGAGGGAGGAATTCTGGGAAAGGAACACTACCTAGCTAAGGGATATCCTTCCTCACTAAAACTGCTCTTTGCTGTGGTTTGGGCAGACTTGTAGGTTGTGTCTTTGCTGGCAGGATTGTCCTGGATGTCAAGTGCCTGGGACTGATCCAGCTAACGTTATTTGACGACATATTAAAGTCAAAGGCCTGAGTCCAAAGTACTTGGCAAGTAGTAGCAACAACCTGTACACCCACTGTTGTGTTCAAGAAGCTGTATCTTGTATAGAAAAGCAGTTTTGTACATTATATGAATCTTTTTTAAAAACCTACCACCACCACCACATAAGCAGCACCAAAATCATCTGACAGTGCTGATCACCTGTGTACAGGTACAGTTATTCACTTGTTATGCTGAATGCAGGTGCAGCAGTACACTTCTTGTCTGTATCCTGTGTTCCAAGGAGCCGGTATCCAGGTTCACTTCTTTAAAAACACACAAGTATATAGACATCTGAGCACAGGTACAGCATAATGTCTGACTCGGGCTACTGGCATGTCGGAATGCTAGCTCAAGGGGGAATTGCTTGCAAGTTTCCCAGGAAGTCCTGAAATATGTGAGAAGTCATAGCTTTACAGGCTGTTAACATACTGTGCCTGGCATCACACAGCATATGGCTTTCTTCGGGCTACAGGCATAGATGTCAATGAAGCAGTTGAAAGGTGTTGGAGCTGCTGCTGGTCCTGCCCTAGACACTAAGGCTGATGGAAAACCAGTGATAAGCTTTCTAGTACAAGTAGCTGCACTCCTAACTATGCTGCTTTGCTCATGAACCACCCAGCTCAACAGGAGGCATAAGGCAATGTCCCTTTAGTAATGCCTAGGCCTGCACAAACATTCAGCTGCAAATAACGAAGGCCAAATAATCTGTACAATTATCCTGGCACCATGTAGAGCCAAGTGTGCCAAAAGCACAACTTTGTGTAGGGCCAAGATCTCTAACCAAGGTTCCAGGGAGCCCCTTAAAGAGAATGGAGGGAGTGCTGGGAAGTGGAGTCCTTTCCAATGCTGCTGGGATGCAGCAAGGCTCCTTTCTCTTTAAGGGGGCCTTGAAACTGGCCGGGAGTATCATACGGAGCTGGGTGCTGCACAGCGGTGTGGTGCTGATGCTGAATGTAGTTTTGCTGGCACTGCATGGGGGCAAATGTTCCCAGCACAGGCCTAGTGACCTGTTAGACCCTGCCTTTGATTCCAGTTGTGGAATTGATTTCTTCTTCTTCATTTTCGGTAATGTTCCTGCTGTAAGGCTTAAAGTTTTGAGTCCTGCACAGGTAGGCTAAACTTTGCTCAGTCACAATGGGAAGCCATATGGGTTCAAGGGTTGTAACTAAAAAAAACTGGTGGGTGGGCTCTCCTGTACATATTGTATATAGAAAGCTCCCCCACCTCCCAGCTGTCTAGCAGATAGGCTTTTTGGGGTGGAGGTGGGTTTTGGTTTTTCCCCCTCTTTCAATGGCTGTTTTTCACAGTTCATTCTGAGATCCTGATGACTTAATTATCTGCATGCATCCTTTGGAATCACAACTATGTAACTGGAGAGCAGAACTTGCCTTAAAGGGAAGTGACTTAAGTGGTTTGCTTTTATATAAATGATTCTTTTGCTGGGTGCAAACAGATGCTGCTTCCACCCTCCACCTTATCATCACAGATGTATATGAAATTGTGGAGACCTCTCCCTTAAATTCCAGGTGGGCTGGATGCACATGTAGAACTACCTCGCTGGTAGACATGCACTCATGTTTAGATAGGATATGTGAGATGAATGTGCAGAAGTGGAGCTGTGTTAGTGGTGGGAGTAAGAAAGTAGTAACAAACTCATTGTGGTAATTATTCAGAGCATATTAGCATGGTGAGTAGAACGACTGCAAATTACTGCTCATTTGCTACCCTGCTGTTTCCACTGCTCTTTCCAAAGATCCCCTTCTACTCCCCACAGATTTATACCCCATTCTCTTCATCAAGTGAATTATGCTGGATATATTATTTGCAGCCTTAACAGGAAAGTGTGTTTTGCTTTAGCTCAAGGAATAAAAATTGGTTAAGGAACTGATGGTTTAGAAAAGATCAATTGCACACCATGTAAAACAATCTTATTCTATATCAAGATTTGCTTATAAAATGCAGCTGGTTAACATTATCCAACTACATGAGTGGGTAGAAACAAGTCTCTTAGGAACTCTTTGAGTGGTCTTAGAACATCTCTGCTTGTTGAAGATCCTAACCTCTGGCCTGGAAACCATTCACTGTACAGCTGTTTCTATGTGTGTTCTGAGAACAAGAGGTGTGTTCAATCCTCTATCCAAGACTTATGGGGATGGTAGGACTGTGGCTCCTTTTCAGTAGTTCTGCTAGCTGCAGCCAATGGGGAAGCCCATTGATTATGTCCACATAAGAGAAGCAGATGCAGAACAGCACAGGGCTCTTGTAGTTTTCGTAACTGTGTAGAAGGAATTTCAACTAGTTGAGATTTTTTCATCTTGGTCTGATGTTGCAGCTGCTACGACTGTCTACACAACAATTTTAAAAGTACATTTTGTTACTTCACAGCAATGCCAGAACAGACCTTGTTCTCACAGACACCAGGACATAACTACACACCCCCTCCTCAAGGAGGAAAGTCAAAAGTTAATTAGTGCATAGAATTTGTCTCCCATGATCCTGAGCCCATCTCTGGGCATGCTCAACTCTGTACTGACCTCAATGCATATTTTCTACCCTTGAGCAGTCCCTGTGTTACTACCGTACATAAATAAAGGTCTTTATCACTGGACTGGTTTTCCCCTCATGTGGTGTTATGCAGTGTCAATTGTATATCAAAGCTGGTTTAAGAGTAATTCCTTCTTCCCAGAACCACGTTTCTTTGGGGGAAGCAATAACAATTGTACTGCTATCAAACTAAGTTCACCTATTTCCAAGGTGCAGGAAGGACAATGTATGATGTTGCACAACTACTTGCTCATCCACACCAATGATTGGAAAAAAGAAGGATCAAGGTCATACTCTTTCAACTGAGGCAAGTCCCTCCTTCCTTTCAAACTCTGCAAAGCAGGTGATCTTCCCAAGTGTTCATCCTATTAAACTGCTATAAAGACCCTTAGCTAAATTACTGATGAGTTTCCAATTGACATTACACATATTAAACATTTAAGCATAAACCCAAGTCCAGAGTTTTCACCATCCTGGTATCTACAAACTTGGTTTAATGCTATAGCATCAATATATAATTTAGGTATCGACAGCAGTGCCAATACAGAAACTAAGTTTGGGGACCTCACTCCTTACTTCCCACCATTATGAAAAACAAATCATTTATTCCAATCTTCACCTTATTGTTCTTTTGCCAATTAGCCACTGTACCCTACTTCTTGCTATCTAATCCTGTCCCCTTTATCCCCATAACTGCAAAGTGAAAATTGAAGGATGTCAAATGGAAACCTAGAGAATCAGATGTGTAAAATCAGGAAAACTGACTTTAACAAGCTCAGAGAAAATTAGAATCCCATGGCTAACAACCCTAAGAGAGAGCATGACGGATGGGAGATTCTGAAAAATGAGATACGGAAGGCAAAATCACAAACAGTTCCCATCAGAAAGATATGAGAGCTTTCTAAAGAAACCAGGGTGGAGGAGGTACAGAATGCTCTTGGGAAAACTGAGGAGGAAGAAAAGACACATATGGGAAATGTGAGTTGGTGAGGGTCCCTTCCTTCTGAAGTTCCAGCAGCAATGGGCGGGAGAGAAGTGATATTTTCCTGCCTTCCCTTCCCCTCTCTAAAGACTATTCACTTGAAGGAATGTGTCCCTTAGGGTTGCACAACAGGTTTCTAAGCTCTTTGTGTCTTTACAAGGCTCCCTCCATTGTAGAAGAACTGTATGGAACGTCAGCCATTGTCTCTATCCTCAGCCACACTTTTTAAACAGCTGAAGGATCTGAATGCAGTATTGGAATATATTCCAGCTGATTGGAGACTAAAATCAAGTTATAAACAATGGCTATGGAGAGGCTTACTGGTAGCCAGTAGATTAATACTGCAGCAATGGAAATCTCTCACTCGCCCTAGGAGTGAGGAATGGATGCATGACCTGCTCGAATTAGTGGCACATGAAAGATGGGCCCTCGTAAAAGAAAATAAAGCAGATAAATGGTCAGAAATCTGGGATAACTTTCTTGAATTATTCTTCGAATAAAAACCCCTTTGACTTACCTACATCTGTTGGTGCAACAATGTGCATGTATTCCTTCTCTTCTCCCCTCCCCTTCTGCCCCCCCTCTTCTTTCTCTTCTCCCCCCCCCTTTCTTTTCTCACTTCCCCCCAGCCAGCACAGCTCGCAAAGGCTGGCTAGGGGAGGGAAAGGATGGGAGGAATGGGGAAAGGCATATGTAAAATACAAAACATTAAACGGCTGATGTGATGCACAGCCTACTGTCACTACAATGTTTCAGCCTGGGGCTGCTGCAGGTTTTATAAGCAGCCCCGGTGCTGTTCTGAATAAGCAGTTGCAAGAGCAACAGCACTGCAGTTTTCCCCATTGTGGCAAATGTCAGCCAATGTTTTTAGGAATATGCCCCTCAATTTCCCCCCTATTTTCCTAACTGTCAACTTGCAACAATGATTACATGATTAAATAGCACTGTCTCGTAGCTAGACATTTTAGGAAGCACCCCGCAAAATGTCCACTTAAAGACCTGGACAAGAAACCAGAGGAATCCTCAGGCAGTCATGCTCTCTAGAGGAAAGTGAGACACAACAGTAATCAGTCTGTTCAGAGAAAGGGATCACAACAATGAGAAGCACTCCAGTTTGGCCTCACTTCCAATCCTATATTACCCAGTTCTGGATGTCTAGT
Organism: Hemicordylus capensis; assembly: GCF_027244095.1. Taxonomy (NCBI): domain Eukaryota; kingdom Metazoa; phylum Chordata; class Lepidosauria; order Squamata; family Cordylidae; genus Hemicordylus; species Hemicordylus capensis. Next base: position 137,473,599 of record NC_069657.1, on the reverse strand, counting down.
CATGCCAGAGTCAAACCAACCAGCTAGATAATGCCGCTGCTTCTGCCAGGCACTGAGTATATGTCATAAGAACAGCCCTGCTGGATCAGACCCAAGTCCCATCTAGTCCAGTATCCTGTTTCGCACAGTGGCCCACCAGATGCCGCTGGAAGCCACAGACAGGAGTTGAGGGCGTGCCCTCTCTCCTGCCATTGCTCCCCTGCAACTGGTACTCAGAGGCACACCCTTGAGGCTGGAGGTGGCCCACAGCCCTCTGACTAGTAGCCATTGATAGACCTCTCCTCCATGAAGTCATCCAAACCCCGCTTAAAGCCATCCAGGTTGTTGGCCGTCACCACATCCTGTGGCAGAGAGTTCCACAAGTGGATCATGTGTTGTGTGAAAAAGTACTTCCGTTTGTTGGTCCTAGAGCTCCTGGCAATCAATTTCATGGAGTGACCCCTGGTTCTAGTGTTGTGTGAGAGGGAAAAGAATCTCTCTCTCTCCACTTTCTCCACGCCATGCATGATTTTATAGACCTCTATCATGTCTCCCTGTAGTCATCTTTTTCTAAACTAAATATCCCCAGGTGTTGTAGTCTTGCCTCATAAGAAAGGTGCTCTAGGCCCCTGATCATCTTGGTTGCCCTCTTCTGTACCTTCTCCAGTTCAACAATGTCCTTTTTAAGATCTGGTGACCAGAATTGTACGCAGTACTCCAAGTGTGGTCGCACCATAGTTTTGCATAAGGGCATTATAATGTTAGCAGTTTTATTTTCAATCCCCTTCCTAATGATCCCTAGCATGGAATTTGCCTTTTTCACAGCTGCTGCACATTGAATAGACACTTTCAACGAGCTGTCAACCACAACCCCAAGATCCCTTTCCTGGTCCGTCACCGACAGCTCAGATCCCATCAGCATATACTTGAAGTTGGGGTTTTTCGTCCCAATGTGCATCACTTTACACTTGCTAACATTGAACCGCATTTGCCATTTTGTCGCCCACTCCCCCAGTTTGGAGAGATCCTTTTGCTCACAATCCGTTTTGGATTTCACTACCCGGAAGAGTTTGGTATCATCTGCAAATTTGGCCACATCGCTGCTTACCCTTGCTTCTAGATCATTTATGAATAAATTAAAAAGCACTGGTCCCAGTACAGATCCCTGGGGGACCCCACTTCTTACTTCCCTCCATTGTGAAAACTCTCCATTTATACCTACCCTCTGTTTCCTGTCTTTCAACCAGTTAGCAATCCACACATGTACTTGTCCCTTTATTCCATGATAGCTAAGTTTCCTCAGGAGTCTTTGATGAGGAACTTTGTCAAAAGCTTTTTGGAAGTCCAGGTAGACTATGTCAACTGGATCACCTTTATCCACATACTTGTTGACACTCTCAAAGAAGTCCAAAAGGTTGGTGAGGCAAGATTTACCTTTGCGGAAGCCATGCTGGCTCACTCCCAGTAGGGCCTGTTCTTCTAGGTGCTTTACAATTTTATTGTATTGTCCATTCTTATTGTTCTGACATTATTGTTAGATATATCTCCCAAGATAACCAGCAACCCCCCTTTATTCCTGTCATGGGAGTCTGGGACATAGAGCAATCCAGTTGTTTTTAAAAGTCACAGTCTAATCCTATTAATATTGGTTAACACAAAGGCATCTGCTTTGGGAAGCTAAAGCACTGATTGGTCCATGAATTACCACTTGCTTATGCACAAAACTGCTGGCAACAGAGACAGACTACGGCTAGCGTAAAATTGCAACTTTTTATTTGCATTCCAATTTCTTAACATTCAAGAACAAGCTGTCGTGTGAACTGCTTAGTCAGCAAACAGCAGCAGTTAAAAACTGCCCCCGTAAAAGATCTATTGAAATGCTACTATTGCAGTGATGCAAGCAAGACCTTTCAGGACAAGACCTTGCCTGAAGAGAGCAAGCTAGGTGGTAGACATGCAGCCAACACTTGCAGGGGACACTTTTGCTATGACACCAGCTGGGAGGGAAAGTAACACTTGACCCCGGCACCATCATCAGAGACTGTGTGTCATCTCTTCTCCAAGACCCTCTGTTCAAAAAGCAATGCTTTCCTCCCATCGGCACTCCAGTCCCTCTCTTCCATCCTGGATGCTGGTCTCCACCCAGTGCCAACAGTGACTGGCTAAGGCTGCAATCCCAAGCTTACCTACTTGGAAGCAAATCCAGCTGAAAGCTATGGACTAACTTCCAAGCCAACAAGGTTCGGATCAGGCTGTAAGGCTGCTATGCGTACTCAGAAAAAGCTGGCTGCACAAGCAAACTAACTGTCATTGTTTTTTTAAATTAGGAAACCAAACTGCCATCCCAGTGAATTCTCTCTATGATGTAGCCTCCACTGGTATTGCTTGCTAGCACATTTTCAGCAAAAATCAGTATCTCAGAATGCTCAGGCCTCAATACTGGCCAGTGACCAGCAGACATTTCTTTAACTGTAGGGCCTCTCCAGAGATGCTAGCCATAACTGATAATCCACCAACTTTGTTGGTGGGCTTAAGTCCCAGTATGAAGATCGAGTGCACCAGAAACATCTGAAAACCTTCCATACTGTCATTCAAGACAAGCCACCTTCACTAGAACTCCCCTTGATCATGAACAGTTTTACAGACTAAAGATATTCACAATATAAAATGTTAACTGGAAGGCACTACGGTCTGTAAAACAGCCAGCTTTCCCTGGGATTGGCTGAAATTCCCTGCAACAATCACAGTGCTGAAAGTTTTTTGGATTAAATAAACTAGCCAAGCAGATTATCCTTGTCAAGGAACATCATGCTAATGAGAATTGTCAGTCTCAAAGGAATAATCCCAGCATCTTTTATATGTCATCTTCCGTCACCAGGCAGTAGAAATCTGTCCTTGCTCCATAGTTGCGAGATCCCAGATCTGAAATATCTATCTCATTCTTTTGGTTTTCTCCGAGTTGCACTTTTTCTATTACACCAAGTGGTGGTCCATCAGGGCCACTCATTCGAGGTGGTGGTGGGCCTTTGAAAATGGGCCCTCGGACACCTGGAGGATGGAAAAGAAATGGTAACCATCAGTGGAAAGGTGGGATAGTGTAGTCTGGGGGGAAAGTTACACTAGACGAATAGAAGTGCTGTCAAATCACTTTCAAACTGATAGCACTACAGCTTCTATAAGCATTCAGGCTGAGGACACATATTCAGTTATCTGGTTTGGTATAGATGTCTGTCCAGCTCCTAGTGCTCCTAGTGTATTATGAATCAAGCACCATTTTGCTGAGAAGTTCTTCCGTGGCTCAGAATGTTGAATGAAATTTTGAGCGGTCAGCATTCAACAAACCAGATACCTAAAGTCAGCTACTCTGTAGGCACATGTACAGAAGTTCTTTAATGTTAAATGTTGCTTTTCAACCAAACTCTTCCTGATGGCTGTGAACTATGTGACTAGACCACTTTACTGTGGCCTTTTGCCTTGTGGGTAACTTCTCTATTTGGGTTAATCAATTCTCTTCATTGTTTCTGGCAAATGTCATGGCTGCTGTCCCCCATCCAGATCAAAGCCCCTCTCTTGTTTCTGGTTGCGTGTGTTTGAGGAGCAACAGCTGCATTTCTAGACGGTTGTCCACCATGGCTGCAGGGCAGGTGACACCAAACTACAGAGGGCAATACAATCATGCATGAAGCACCACCCATTCTATTCCGAAAGACTTTGCCCGTCATACAGATATGTGACAGCTTCTGAATGCTGGGAGAAGGAGCACCATTTGGATACAGAATCCAGAGGCTTCTCCAGCCACAGCATAACAGTACTGAAGTATATCTGTGTAACAGGCAACAGTTCGAGATACCACAGTGGTAAAACAGGGAAGAAAAGGCAGAGAGAAGCCTTCTAAGTTAGATGAAATACTTTGATCCATCGTTTCCTCCAGAGTGCGGGGGTGGGGTGGGGAAAGGCATTATGAAATGAGAATTAGGCTTTTAGCAAAAAGGGAATATCTTCTAAGCGGCTATTCCCCCTTGTAAGCTAGAGAATGAGGTGCCTCAAGCATCATGGCACACTGTCATAAGGAGCAGCAAGACTAATGAGGAAAGCTTCCAACAAGGTGCACAGCAACACCACGCAATGAACAATGCTTGTTAATGACACTGAACACACGCCCTCAGCAAAATAAGCCCAGCACTGCTGTCTCAACGCAAAGGAAAGCCGAGCCAAACCCATTATTTTCTCTGTTCTTCTCTTGACAATAAAATCACCGAATACAAGCAAGCTGAGTTTTCTGTTGCCAGGTCCTCGTAAATCTTTTATGACCACTGAACTTATTTTGCTCCTGTTACTAAAATTAAAATGTATTGCTCTGCTAGCTCAGCCTGTGTGAACAAATCCCCGCTGCCAGGACTTGATCTCCATAACCTCTGGGACTGATGTCCATAAGTGCACTTTCCTCCCATTGATCCACTGTACAACTGCAATTTGGTAGGCTTGGAAAGAAAGATGCAAGAACTAAAACCATGCTCTTCTTGGTTCCAGACCTGGAGGATGGAAAATTGCCTTTGGCATACAAAACTCCTATTTTGGCACCCTCTGTATGTTGGCACATAAGAGACCAGCTCCCTCCGTTCCAACAGTATCTTCCCCCACCTACCCATAAAGATATGCATATGGGTGCGCGCGCGCGCGCACACGCGCGCACACACGCACACACACACACACACACACACACAGAGTTCATGGCTATAGCAACATGTTCCTGTGAAGTCATTCTGCTTTATGTTCAGCAGTTGAAGTGAATGGGTAAAAATGTACAAACTAATAACCTGTGGGTCACTCCATGACAACAAAGCTGGTTTCATGTGGATTTAGACCATGAGTGCTTGCCTGATGGTCGGCTGATAAGCAAGTAGCGTTCTAGATGGGCCAAAGAGAATGGCCTGACTACCACTTGGAAGCCACAGATGCAGCGCGCAACAGTGGAGCTGAGGCCAACACTGGTGGTGATCAGTGCCAAGCAGACAGATGTTCCTAGATGTAGCACATGGCTGTACAGGAAGAAGTTAAATCAGCACAATTTGACCAAGCTACCAAGGTTGGAGGCAGACAATAATTCTGAAGAAAGTCTCAAGAGGTTCAGGTGGTTACAGCAGCTTTGCTTACCAGGAAGTTTTTCACACCCGGCTTTTAGTTTGTATCTCCTCCGGAATGGAGGTGTGTGTTCACATATCGGTCAAATTTACCCCTAAGCCCTGTGAGCTATCAGGGGGCACTTCACACATTTTCATCACATGTTAAGAGTGTAGCCCAAGTTATATCTGGGGTTAAAAAAAAATCTATTGTGCACATTGGTTTGTGGGGGCAACTTTGAACTTGCAGCAAAGTTTCACAGAAAACCCACAGTAAAGCTTGCTGTCTGGGAAGGCTCCAGGATATATGCACACATTTGAGTTTGTCCCTGCTGCATGTTTTGCCATTTTTTGAAATAATGCAATAACCTGTTCCCAGAGGTCAAACTGGGATCTGCATACCTGACATAGTGATTTCTCTCTCTCAGATCACCTTCAAAAACTTTCACCTCACTCTTGAATTAGCATGCTTAATCAAACTGGCAACCCAATCCTATGCATATTTACTCAGAAGTAAGTCCTATTGAGTTCAACGGCACTAACCAGGGCTACCAGGGAGAGGGCCTTTTCGGTGGTTGTACGCTGTTTATGGAATAGCCTCCCCAGTGAGGTTCACCTGGCTTCATCACTTTGTTCTTTTAGACTCCAGGTAAAGACCTTTTTGTTCACCCAGGCCCTTTAAATTTGGGTTTTCAGATTTGATCTGATTTTTAACTAATTTCAAAATGAGTTTTTAAGCTGCTTTGTATTGTATTTTGTATTTTCTTTTCACCTTTTTTGTTGGTTATGATTTAATGTGTTAGTGTTTTTATTTTATGTTTTAATCCTCTGTGAGTCACCTAGAGAACAATTTGTTATGGGGCAGCTACAGCCATGAATACAGACAGCACACACACAGCCAGATCATAGTTCAGAGGGAAATACAAGCAGGCAATGGCAGAGATAGATCAAGAGGGGTTCTTTGAGATTTGCAGAACTCACCTGAGCTCCGGCTAGCCTGTGTTAAGTTGGGTAAGCTGTCAAACGTTAGCCAGTAGGTTATTATTAAGGATGGCCAAAGAGACAGGCAAGCATGTATTTCACAGGATTCGTTCACTGGGACAAACTAAACATGCTTCACTGGCTGGCTAAAGACATGTTGGCTAACACATAGCTTTCCCCACACATTAGTCTCCCTAGCAGACAAGCCTTCAGTACTTTAAAGTCCTTGAATGTTCTTCACCTTGGCTGACATCTCAAAATGAGATATTACTTTTATTTTTAGCAGAAAGAAATGACTAAATATTTAGACAGCAGCCTTCTCCCTCCTGCCCCCACCCTTTCCCCTCACAGGGCTGCGAGATCTTTGAGCAAGACTCTGCTTCAGGTATCACTACCTTGAAAAGAAAGCTGACAGCTGGTGAAAAGGAGGCATATGCAAGGAGAGGGCTTTTTCCTGGGGTGGCACTCCCTTTCCAGAACTCCTTGCCCAAAGAGGCTCACATGCCAGCCTAAGGAGCTGGTTTAGAAAGTTGGTGAAAACTTCTCTGGTCAGAAAGGCAATGGGTTGACTGGCTAATGCTGCTACTGTGGTTTATTTTTGCAGCTTGGAACGGTTTTAATGTTTTACTCTCAAGTGAATTCTACATTTTGTATTTAAAGTAGGTTGCCAGCCGCCTTTTAGAGTCTTTTTGGCGGACTGATTAGATACATCTTTAAGTAAGCAAGCAATTAAAACCTCAGAGCAGCATCAATAGGATCAACAGTAGCAGCCTGTATTTCCATTTGTGGAGAAAGACAAAGCACCCAGACTGGCTTCCTTCAGTGTCATTGCTTCAAGAAATGATGGCAGAGCTAAAATGAAAATGATGTCATTACCAGCATCTCCTTCAGAGCGGGATTCCCCTCGGAAATCCAAGTAGCTGCTGTGAAGGATCAGCATGGGGTCCTTGTCTTCCTGAAGGTGGGTTTGGGGGTCTCCCCTGAGGCCTTGATAGGACACTTTCCGTGGCAGGGTGAGGCACAGTTCCTTCCAGAAATCCGATGAAGGCACCTATGGAAAGGAGCAGCCCTCTGTCACATACTTGTTGTCAGGCGCATAAAAAGCTCTTCTGCAACTTTATCTATGGGCAGGTCCCAACAATTCTGCCTTGGGAACAGAGTTCTCACAGGCACTCAGTCTGTGTGAAGTGCAAGTACCACATCTGGCTCCCAAAGTATTGATGAACAGAAGGAGACAGAGTGTCTGTTACTGTAGAAAGACCAAGAGTTCCACCAGCAGTTATTTTCATTTAACTTAGTTTCATCTCGGAGATTAAATGCACTGCAAAAGCTAAGTGGCATTAAGTGGCATTACTCCTGATGAAAGGCTTTCATGAGCAGATAAAACAACAGACTTAACCATTCCTGTAACCTAGGATCACAGTGCAAACTTAAATTCCAAGGGACAGAACATCCACAGGCTGAGCCTAAAGAGCAAACATGCTCTCTCATGTATGCAGAAAATTACTAAAAAAGGAAAACAGCTTGAGAGGAAAGTGATGGTACTCAGCTGCAGGCTGGGAAAAACTGGCAGGGGTGGGGAGGTGATGCATTTCCATGTTGCTAACAGAAATATTTGAAAGGCCTGACTCTAAGAAAGACAATGCACATGGGCATTAGACAGACACCCAGAATGCAGTTTGCTTGATGTAAAGCAGGGCTGCACAACTTCGGCCTTCCAGCTGTTTTTGAACTATAACTGCCATCATCCCTGAATGTTGACCACTAAAGCTAGGAATGATGGCAGTTGTAGTCCAATATCTGCAGGAGGGCCAAAGTTGTGCAGCCCTGCTGTAAAGAATGGAGAAACTCCAATTCAGATATATGCTCGCCTACTTTTCATTTGCACCAACATTCTGTAAAAATATTGTATTACTTACTAACTCCCCATATAATGGAAGCTCAGCAGTGCTGGAAAGTGTACACCAAACATTGAAGATGCAGCCTTTCTATATTTTAAAACAATTACATTCATACAGGTTTGCACATTTGACCAACATGAATCTCCTTAAGTTAAGGGGGTGGGGAAATGTGCAAAGATCTCATATTGTAATATAGCCCATCCTGCAATTTGATGCTGGAAGAAATCAGGGGATATAGGCACAACAGACAAAACAGGCATGTTGCATCTAGAGGAGCAAAAGCTGCAGAAGTCTTTCCTTTTTGTCCAGTAAATGGTGTCTGCCTTATGTTTCTTTTAAGATTATGAGCCCTTTGGGGACAGAAGACCATCTTATTTATATATTATTTACCTTTTTAGTGTCGGACACCCAACCTGAACCAGGGGCAGCAAATAAACCCATACTTTCTGCACATCCCAAGGAAAATCTATATGCAGGTTCAGAGTGAGAGTTATAGCAGTCTTTGACAGCTGAGTGCTCCAGATATTTTGACATGCAACAGCAGGCATCAAAAATATGGATCAAAAGTATGCAACTGTCCATTTATTACTGATACGAAATCAGAAACAGTAAACCAGAAATCTCTACAGTGTTAGCATGTCTTTCTACAAGTGTCTGCTTTGCAGAGAAAACACTTTTTCATCCCACAAGGCACACATAGGACTGCCAGCGGGCTCACAGCCCAGCAGTTACCCCAGCTAATTGAGCAAAGAGACACCTTTTAAAGTGGTGATTCTCTTAGATTTAGCAGGGGGAGACCAACTGGCCCTGTCCATCCCCAGCACAGCAGCCCTCCAGTGTCTGATGTTTCTTTTAAGATTATGAGCCCTTTAGGGACAGAAGACCATCTTATTTATATATTATTTACTTTTTAATGTAAACCACTTTGAGAACTTTGGCTGAAGAGCGGTATATAAATATTCGTAGTTCGTAGTAGCCTTCACAGAAGCACTATTTGTGTATCACCTAAGAAACACACGGGAGACTCTCTGGCGCTGACCAGATTCCCCAGTCAATAGGTAAATAAAAATAGTAGCCTACAGGAGGCCATAGAGGCACAGAATATCTGATATATAAGAAATACCTACAATCCGCTTTCTTTTCAGATAAATCTATTCTCAGAGCCCCAAATAATAGCAGAATGTCCTTGGTATACCATTGCTAAGCAATTAAGGAGAGGACCTGGACCTTTCTCTGAAGAGAAGCTACTCTACACTTCTCTGCTTCTTGAAGAGCTTCAAGTGCCACTTTGCTGCTGAGAGATGGTGAGATTTCAGCCCTCCAGCCCACAATTTACCATGGAACTAGCACGCCACATCAACAGGGTAACAGCATTCTTGTGTTGCTTCAGCAAATTAATGGCTGGATGTGCTATCTCCCGGTACTGGCTCTCAAAGGCAATGAAGACAGGTCTCCGGGACAGTTCTAGCAGCCTCCAGAGACCTTCCCTGCAAAACAAGACAAGTTTAGAGAGTGGGAAGCAAATCTTGCCTCTCTAGGCTACAGTGCAATGCTTCACATCCTATGCAAACTACAGGGGAGGCCTTGCATCTGATCCAGTATCCAAAATATTTATTCAAAAGGCTCTATTGATTTTAATGGCTACCAAAACACTGGCCAATGTCCAGACTAATAAAGTACTGGTGCTGTGGGAGAATCACCGTGCTTCTGAAGTGTTTGACTAATTCACTTCACCAATCATACAATGGAGGGTGGGGCAGATTTTAGTTACCTGAAATTATTGTTGCACCACTCCTGTTCCAGATATGCATTAGAGAGAACCACAATGAGGCGCCGACACCGGCTGACATTCATGATCAAATCTGCAGAAGGTTCTGGAAAAGAGGTGGACAATCCTAAGAAGGCTCAGTACATACACACACACACTTTTGAAGCTGCTTTATGCCAAGTCAGACCATTAGTCTGTCTACCTTGGTATTGTCTACAGTACTGACTGGCAGTGGCTCTCCAGGGTTTCAGACATGATAGTCTCCCAGTCCTATTTGGAGATACCAGAGATCAAACCTGGAACATTCTGCAAGCAAAGCATGTGATCTGCCACCAAGCTACAGTCCTGTTCCTGGAACAATTACCTGTTCTAGCATCTGAAGCCTCATCAGCTCTGAACAGATGCTTTCTATGAAGGGATTAGCACCAGTCTTTAGGGGCTTTACCTCCTCTCCTAAGTGGGATGATTACAGTTATTTGCCTTGGATAAAGTGGGCACCAAAGCCATTGGCAAAGCAAAGGGTCAAAACAGCTTAATCAAATGTCTTATTGCTGGATATATCATGTTTCTCTTGTACTTTTGCTTAACTGCCAGTTAGTGGCAGCTTATCAGATGGGTCTCATTTGCACAGCACTATACATTGTACTCTCCAAAAAATAATGCAATTGCTGGAAATTGCCTTTTTGAATATGGTGTAGAATCTTCAACTGTCCATCATCCTTTACTGCTACTTTTTATTTCTCAGCTTTACATCCTGCCTTTCCTCCAAGGAGCACAGGATGATGTACATCTCCCACATTATTCTATCACCACTGTGAGATGGATTAGGCAGAGAGAGAATGACTGGTCCATGGTCACTCAGTGAGTTCCATGGCCAATTGGATCTCCCAAGCTAAAGTCCAATACTCTTAACTATTATAACAGGCTGTTGCATTTTATACACTTAGTACCATACACAAATTTTTGCATTCTCATGCATACAAATCTTGAACATTTTTTCAGCAGAGCAGAGATTTTAAGGCAGCATCTAGGCCAAACAAACATTTTTTTTTAAAGTGATTACAAGAAAAGCAGTTGAAGATACAACAATTGGCCCGGATAATTAGTCTGAAGTCACATCATCCAGTTGTACTGCTGAAGCTGAACAGTGGTGGCCCTGTCACCTGCTTGGAAACTATACACATTAGCCACTCTTTGGAGGAAGACCAGGCACAAATAGAAAACACAAATAAATAATGGTCAACCCTAAGCAATAAGACTCCAGTAACTGGAAGCCACAGGGAGAGCAGCAGGCAAAAAAACCACAAAAAACCAAAAACCCATACACTCCCAAAAAACGAACACACCAACTTACTACCATGTGCATTTTTGTGCAAGGTGATGCAACATCAGCTGGATGACAAAGTCTGAATACAGTGTGCTGAGCATAGATGGGGGGAAAGCAGGTGGTAGTTATTCTAGACTCAATATGAAAGCAGTGCCCTAACTCTGCTAGTGAACAACTATGGGATGTGGAAGGACTGCTTGTTCCGATATCTCCTTCAATAGAAGTATTGCACTGCATTATATTTTACATTGTTTTTTGTTCTCTTGAAAATGGGTGTAGGGGATAAACTGGACTTTGGATCTGAAATGCAGAATGTTACCCTGAATATGCATACCAACTTTCACATTTCAATAAGACATTGTCTTTTGTTGCATATATTTGCTCCTCAGGTGCAGGGGTTGAGCAAGTATTCAAACTTAAAAAACAATACCCTGAAAACATATACCAAATTTCATTCCCATGTCTCAGTGTTCAATGGCATAAGCATATTACAAACAAACAGCATGTTGAATGGGTGAGTTGAATCTTTGATTTATTTCATGCAGCCACATGAAATAACAGAAATTGACTATTTCTGACTGTTAATCAATTTCTGTCTAAAGCCCAAACTGAATAGCAAGGCTGACTGGCCCAAGTAAATATTAAATGGGCTGTTGTGTCATTTCTCTACCTGAATTGGGCAGGATGTCTTTATCATCCAGAAAGAGCTTGTAGCCATGACGATTCTCCAGTTGTGGCTTGACTATGAAGTTAACAAACTTCCTGTCGTCCACTGAATTAGCATAAGACACATAGGCATCGTAGAGCTTTCCATCTGTGGAAAAAGTACCAAGGAGGGAAATGTAGTACAATAGATCATATCGGCAGATTAGTTATCAATGGTGATCATTCAGAACACCGAGAGCAGCTTTCATCTAAAGCAGGCCTGCTTAACTTAGTCCCACCCCGCAATGTTTTTGGACTACAACTCCCATTATCCCCAGCCACAGTGGCCAATAGCCAGGGATTATGGGCCAACATTTGCAGGAGGGCTGAAGTTGAGCAGCCCTGATCTAAAGTCATAGCTGGGTGGGAGTGACTTTAAAATTATTGCTTTGAATTTTCTCAGAAGGCACATTTCATGTAAATGGATGACATACTGGATACATTAAAGTAGATTGCCTTAAGCACTACAAAAATGCAACCCCTCCCCCTCCACCACAAAAAATCTTCTGCAGCTTCCCCTCCACCACACAGAACTCTTGAGCATCAAGAAAAGGTAAGAAAGCTGTAGCTCAGTTTCACTTCAGTTCTGTTCCCTATTAACTTCACCTTTGGGGAAGCTACAGAAAACTGGCTTGGCCAGAGTGCCAAAGAATCCATCATGCAGTTGTCCTCAACACCTTGCCAAACTGTTAATCACTCTGAATCCAAAGGAAAAGGGTCAGCCAACACCCACCCCAAGGTTTACCATTGATCTCTAGCTCTCCATAATGGTTCCGGTACCAGAGCAAAACATTCAGGCGGAATTTCACATACATCACGGCCAGCAGCAACAGCAGCAGCAGGATGCCAAGTGCAGCCAACACGGCCCCCAAGTGCCCAGCAGTATCTGCTGTAACAGAAAGAGGCAAGTTAATGAACATTTATGACAAAAGCCATATTCAGATATTGCCTTGTACTTATGTACAGACACCTGAACACAGGTAAAGGGTTTTGTGTGAATCACCGCACGTGCATTCATTTTCAAAGTGAACTTGCGTACAGATCCTCTTAAATAGTGTACAGATAGGAAGTTTACTGCTTTACATGCACTGAACAAAATGAACAACGTTACACACATACACATCTGTACACACATACACTGTACATAGACTGCATATGCATTGAACATAATGGACCGGGTCTCATGATCTGTGAGACCCAGTTTTGGGAAGTGAGCGGGAAGGGAGTCCTGGGCGGCCAGATTGGCCGCCCACACAATGGCCGGCTCCAAGACAGAGCCGGCGGGGGCTGGGGAGCTCGGGGGCCATGTGGCCCCTGGAAGCCCCAGTATGCCCTGCGCGAGCACGCAAGGCATACTGGGGAGATCCCTGAGCCGGGAGGCTGCTTTTAAGCCTCCCGGCCAGGGTCTACTCACAAGTAGCCGCGGTGCGGAGCCGCACCGTGGCTACTCACGAGGAGATAGCCCGGGTTTGCGGAGCGCTCGCTCTGCAAACCCGGGATAAGGGGTGGGCTACAGGAGCGGATTAGCCGCTCCAGAACCACCGGGCTCAGCTGCGAGCCCAGTGGTTCTTATGATCACAAAAATCGGGCTAGGATTTTCCTAGCCCAATTTTTGTGATTGTAAGAATAGCCCCAATGTGTGAATAGGGCTAAACAGTCACACAAATGGTACACAGGAAAAGGGAAAAGGAAGGAGAAGAGTGGTGTCCAAGGCTTCCAAAAGATAGATGGACTGCAAAATATAATCATAATGAGTTGGGAGAGAGCTATGTCTTTCCTGATCAAAGAAGAGTCGTCAAGAAATTAAAAGATCTATCAGAACAAGCAACTGTGGCAATGACAAGATGGGCGGAAGATAAAATTACTGTAGTATTGTGTTACTAGATCATCCCCATATTTTGTAAGTACCCCCATTCACAAAATGCACATGCAGAAATAAATCAGAAGCTTTGGGAATCAGAATTTTCACATTGTGTGGGCCATGTAAAACCTCTATCTGTGAACCACTTCAGAACCAACTTAAAAGCTCTCTCTGAGAACATGTACATCTTCATGGAGACTTTCTTGCACAACAGTCTGAACAGGCACGAATATTAAACAGGGCTGTTTGCAAAAGCATGAGGATCTAACTCCTAATGCTGATGTTTTGAAATAAACGGAAACTCCAATCCTCAAACTGCTCCATCAGCCTGTCCAGATGGAAGAGTGTTCAAGGGTCATCCATGCTAACAGGAAGCAGAGAAGCAGGCTGCCTGGAAGCAATTTCTAAAACTCATTCATTGAAAGTTTGAAAGGCTGAAGCTAATATAAGACCTCTGCAAAGTTTCCATTGTCCACTGGTGCCATCATGTGGCAACTTTCTGTCATCAGCTTCACAAATGATGCAGTCACAAGGCTGCTCTTGTAGACCGAGCCCCCCAAAACAGTACCATCTCTCATTCATTCTCCAGCACATCAATGTCTTTCTTTATGTCAGAGGAATCTAGACCTGGTAAATACAACTCAGAGCCCTTTAGCCACCCCCATACAATTAGAGCATGAGCACTTTTCAAAGTTAGGCAGACACTGCCAATGAGACACTACACAGTTGTTTGATGGCATACTAAGTAGAAGAGTTTATTTCAAGCGAAAGAAGCATTAGAGATACAGCGTAAAAAGAAAGGCGACTGATTCTACAGGTAACTCTAGTTAAATTGGCAACACATGTTGCCAAGTTGCATTCAAATCACATCCACAACAGGCCAATTTCGTCATGTACATTTGTCTTTAAAAAGTTACTTGCTAAAAAAACAAACAGAAATTGGCCCTAAAAAAAGTATGCGCCATACAATGGCACACACAAGTGTGCCATTGTATGACACATTTGACCACACACTCAGAGAGGAATTTGATGCTGCTCAAAGCACCAACCTCCCCTATTCCTCCCCTCTGGCCATGTCTAGTAAAGGGAAGTGAAAGACATGACACAACTGTGTTGAGTGTTCTTCCCACCCCTGCTAGTGGCAGCAGATAAAGTGGAAGGGGACTGGGGAAATGCTGTTGCACACCCTTAAAAAAGGAGATTAGACTTTGTTGGTGTATTGGAGAAGAGATGACTGGTTTTGGTAATAACCAGATATTCTCTACATTGCCCACTTCTACCCTCAGAGAGGAGATGGAAACCAAAAAACCAAAAAAGAAACCTCAACAGAATGCCTCCAGCTATTCAGAAGTCTCACAGTTTAACTGTTCTCGTATTATTATTTAAATACCACTTTTCAACTAAAAAAGTTCCAGTCATTCACCAGTTTCAAGGGATTTTTTTTTTAAAAGAAAAAGCAAGCTGTCCAGCAAGTTGACAACTTAATCTCAAGTGATATCTTTCTTCTTAGCACCAAACAAAAAGTGATAATAAACACACACACACACAGCCAAAAACAACAACCCCACACCTACATTTTATCTCCCCCTCTGTCACAACTTGCAGAACTGACCCATACCCTGACATTACAGTGCTCTGCATTTCCTCACTCTTGCTTTACATATCTTTGGCTGCCCACAGTGAAGAGATGCAGTTGTTGCAGAATGGGAGGCAAGAAGTAGACATGTGGCTGCTGTTTTCAGTGGCAGCTGAGAATTTAGCATGGCATCCAGCTTGGCCCTTAGATGGACAGGGATAGCCTGAGTTCAGAAGGGTTATGGACTTAAGACCAAGTGGTATCTGAAGCAGAGGCCTCTTCTAAACAGTACTCTAATTTACGGAAAGAAATGTTACACTCTGGAGAACGTATTCAGGTCATTGCACTGTCACCAGAAGTCTCATGTTTCTGGTTGAGGCTTAATCTGGTCTTGGCCCATGCCTTGAGCTTCCAACCTAGACACACATATTAGGGAAAAGCCCCACAGAACACAGTGGAACTTACTTTGGCATAAGCATACACAGAAAGGCATTGCTAGTGTCTCAGGGAAACGTCTCCTTTTATGTACTTCACAATATCTTGATAAGGCACTGTGATGTTGCTGACTGAGACAAAGCAGAATTTTGAATAATGTGGAAGATAGCTGAAATGCCAGTCAACTACAGATCCACTCAAACAAATATGTGTATTCACAACAGTGTTCTCAGCTTTTAAAACTTGCCTCAGATGTTGTGTTTTTGACAGGTACTCACTAGGCAGCATGTGCAATGGCTCTTAGCATTCTGCATACATGAATGATGAGGCATGAGCAATCTCTTTAGGATAATTAGCAAATATAAATCCAGAACATTTTAATCAATCTCAAGCCGAGATAGACATAATATTGTGAGAGAAAATTCTTCACCTACAATGCAAGCCCAGTTTCACCTCAGCATCACAATTTGAATGACAGATGTACCTATCAACAAATCGAATGCAGGCTCAGCTGTAAGACATGCCCCACCCCCATGCTTTATGCAGACTGTCTGCCTAAGAACGTTGAAGTACAGCATGTATGTTTGTTTGTTCACTCATTTTGTTGTTAATAAAATAGGGAATTTTTTTAAAATCTGCTCTGGGGGTGCAGGAAAAGTGTTTTTGAGTAATCACAGGCATCACCCAACCAGTGCAATCCACAACCAGCATCAGATGCAATCTCAACTATTTTTTTTAGTTCGGCCCTGGAAAAGAAACTAGATATGTTTGGACTGAATAAAGAAAGCGCTTCCAGAGTAGTCTGATTGCTCTAAAAATGTTGCGTCTGTCTGCAGCCCTCAGCCCTCATTTCAGAAATACCAGTGGGATCTTCATCAGTTATGTAGAATACATCTAGCAATTGGCAGAATCATTCTTGGAGGGCTTATTGAAGAGGCCATCCTTTTTAAAGGGCACCCGGTCTATGCCAGGATAAAGTCTAAAAACATACTACCTGATTTTTGCAGTGTGAAGACTGCTGTGCTGTTTCTAACCAAGCAGGCATAAACTCCATAGTCTTCATTTGTAGTCACATTCACATCCAAGGTGTGGGAGACGAATATCTCTGTTTCATTGTCATTGGACCTAGGGAGTCCAAAGTACCTGAGTTAGCATCCAGCCACATGTTATTACTTCAGAGGGAAAGCAACAACTGGGACGAAAAATCAAACCATTCCAATCGGAGTTTGACCTAGAGCAATTCCACCATGCATCTCCTTTGTGTTTTATGAATCACTGGATTCTGGGCAAGGGATTGGTCATGAATGGGTGACATGCCATCCCATCTCAGAATCTAACCTCCTATAATGTTCCATAAACTGAAAATACTACCTCTACTTTAGCGTATCAGTCTTTGGTGGGATTATTTTTTTTAAAAAAATCACAAAACAACTGCATACATTCCCCATTTCATAAAGATTCCGTCCAGATTTGGAACCTCTCCAAATAATCTTTAAAGAACCAAAAACACAATGAATGCATTGTGGTTGCTCAATTATTATGAGAGAGAGAGAGAGAGAGAGAGAGAGAGAGAGAGAGAGAGAGAGAGAGATCTTCTGTCAAAGAAGTGCTTCTGTTGTGGGGTTGTAAAAGCAAGGTTTTATTCTTAACATTACTGATTGGAAAAGATAGCTAGCTAGCTAGACAAGTTTATTTGATCATTGATCAGCAAAATTTGGAAAATATAGATAATTTCCATTGTATTATTGAGTGATACGTTAAATGTTACACAAGTTCATGGACATCTCCATCTCCAGCCTCAGAGGCATGATGCCTGAGTACCAGTTGCAGGGGAGTAATGGCAGGAGAGAGGACGTGCCCTCAACTCCTGCCTGTAGGCTTCCAGCTGCATCTGGTGGGCCACTGTGTGAAACAGGATGCTGGACTAGATGGGCCTTGGGCCAGATCCAGCAAGGCTGTCCTGCCAGCTCTTTCACCTCGGGGAGCACTGCCAACAACCCACATAGCCTTTCCCTGCTCCTCTGAAATGCCAGGTTTGTCCAAAATAAATCTGAACTCATCCATGATTTGATCATGGATGAAGGGGCCGACCTGGTATGTATTACTGAGACTTGGTTGGGGGAGGCTAGTGGTCCAGTTTGGTCCCAGCTTCTCCCTCCAGGATATTCTGTAGAGTAGCAGGTAAGGGGATGTGGATGGGGATGTGGAGTGGCTGTGGTCTATAGGGATAACATCTCCCTTACCAGGGTCCCTGTTAGGGTGTCAGACCGTACTGAATGTGTGTACTTGAGTTTTGGGACCAGGGATAGATTGGGACTTCTGTTGGTGTACCAATCGCCCCAGCGGAATCCCTTACTGAGCTCACATCTGGTTAAGGTTGGACTTACAGCCACTTCCCACCTCCGCAGGGGCGAGGGGCACATTAGAATGGTTTGCCCAAAGAGTTTATTGGATCCAGTAAGATTCCAATAAGCCTTGGAGGGATTCAATGTTGGCTTTGCCGGTGATCCTGTTGATGCCCTGGTTGAGAATTGGACAACTTGTTCACTCGGGCAGTAGACACGATTGCTCCCAAGCGTCCGACCCGCTTCAAATTTGGCCCCTTGGTATACAGAAGACCTACGGGGGCAAAAGCAGCAAGGTAGGCGACTGGAGCGCAGGTGGAGGAAGACTCGACTTGAATCTGACAGATTGCAACATAGAGCACATCTAAAGATCTATGCTCAGGCAATACATGCAGCAAAGAGGTGGTTCTTTTCTGCTCGTATTGCCTCTGCGAGTTCACATCCAGTGGAGTTGTTCAGGGTTGTGAGGGGACTTGAGGGGGCAATGGAGAATGGAGCCCTCCCTCAGGGCTCCATTCTGTCATCAATGATTTTTAATATCTACATGAAACCGCTGGGTGAGGTCATCAGGAGGTTTGGTGCTAGGTGTTGTCAGTATGCTGATGACACCCAAATCTACTTCTCCTTTTCATCTTCAGGAAATGGCACTCATTTTCTAAATGCCTGCCTACAGGCAGTAATGGGCTGGATTAGGGATAAAAAACTGAAGCTGAATCCAAGCAAAACCTAGGTGCTCATTGTGGGGGCTCACAATCTGAAGGGTGAGTTAGATCTTCCTGTGCTGGATGGGGATACACTCCGCCAGAAGGAGCAGGTGCGCAGCCTGAAGTACTCCTAGACCCAGGCCTCACCCTGGTATCTCAGGTGGAGGCCACGGCCAGGAATGCTTTCTATCAGCTTCGGCTGATTCAACAACTGCGCCCATTCCTCGAAGAGGATTACCTCAAAACAGTGGTGCATCAGCTGGTAACCTCCCGGCTTGACTATTGCAATGCGCTCTACGTGGGGCTGCCTTTGTACGTAGTCTGGAAACTTCAGTTTGTTCAGAATGCGGCAGCCAGATTGGTCTCTGGGGCAACCCGGAGAGACCATATTATGCCTGTTTTGAAACAGTTACACTGGCTGCCAATATGTTAGGGGTGTGCACGGAACCGCAGAGCTGCAGTCTGGCACTGTGGGGTGGGTTCCTTTAAGGGCGGGGAGGGTTTACTTACCCCTCCCGCCGCTTTGCCCCCTCCAGCACGCATATTTACTGTAATAATTGTCCCTCTGAATGCCGCCTCCGATGGGAGGAGGAGAAGCAGGCAGCCACGCTGTGTGTGTGTGTGGAAGTTGCTTGGGAGCCAGAAGTGAGAGTGCGCTGGGCGCGTCGGCGCATTCTCTCTGGCGGAGCTCTTCGCATTGGCTGCTGGCGGTGGCTAAGGATGGGGGAGCCGCCGAGCGGGGAGGTGCCAGAGGCCGGCTCAATGCTGTGCCGGCTTCTCATTGGGGTTTGTTTACCATTGCCATGATGCCATCGGGAGTTAACTTTAAAAACATGAGTCCTCAGGATATTTCCTTCTCAGAGCCCCACGCGCGCCCACCCCGTCCTGGAGGCGGCATTCAGAGGGACAAGGGGCGGCAGGGAGGTATCCTGCTGCCCCAATTATTACATTAAATACGCGCGCTGGAGGGGGCAAAGCGGCGGGAGGGGTAAGTAAACCCTCCCCGCCCTTAAAGCTACCCCCTCCACCTGAACCGAACCGGCCAGGTCCGGACCGGTCCGGACAGTCCGGAGGCCTTTACAATGGCCTCCGAACCGGTTCGGACTCATCCCTACAATATGTTTCCGGGCAAAATACAAAGTGCTGGTTATTACCTTTAAAGCCCTGAATGGCTTGGGCCCGAGATATCTTAGACAGCGTCTTCTTTTACATGATCCCCACTGCATGTTAAGGTCATCTGACGAAGTCCGTCACCGGTTACTACCGGTTCGTTTGGTGGCGACTCAGAGGCGGGCCTTCTCTGTAGCTGCTCCCAGGCTGTGGAATGCACTTCCAGCAGAAATTCGTAATCTTAATTCCTTACTGACCTTCAAGAGAGCCCTTAAAACCCATCTGTTTGGCCTGGCCTTTTAGGGTTTTTAATTTGTTTTAAATGTTTGCCCTGGTTCTCCAGGGTTTTTAGCTATTTGAATGTTTAATTGGTTTTATTCTGTTTTTATAGTTTTGATTTAATTGTTAACTGGTTCTACTTGTTTTTATTCTGTTGTAAACCGCCCTGAGCCATTTTGGAAGGGCGGTTTATAAATCAAATGAATGAATGAATGAATGAATGAATGAATGGTATCTGCCCCTCCTCCCTAGAACCAGAATTTGGAGTCATGAGTTACCCGCTGTGACGTGTTTAAAGAGTTTTTCGCAGATAAAATCTCTCAGATTCAGGCCAACCTAAGTGGAGACTCCACAATTAATTTGATATCTGAGCTGGAGGTGCCCAACAACTCCTCTTATGTGATTTGGCTGGATCGGTTTCAGTCTGTGACTCCTGAGGATGCGGACAAGCTGCTTGGAGAGGTGAGGCCTACCACTTGTTCTCTTGACCCTTGTCCAACATGGCTTGTTCGATCTAGTAAGGAGGTTGTTGTAGACAGCCTGGTGGAAATCATAAATGCTTCTCTGAGGGAGGGCAGGATGCTTCCTTGTCTTAAGGAGGCAATCATTAGACCTCTTCTAAAGAAGCCCGCATTAGATCCCTCAGAGTTGAGCAATTATAGGCCTGTTTCCAATCTCCTGTGGCTGGGCAAGGAGAGGATGGTGGCCTCTCAGCTCCAGGCGGTCTTGGAGGAAACTGATTATCTAGACCCATTTCAAACTGGTTTTGGGGTGGGCTATGGAGCGGAGACTGCCTTGGTCGGCCTGATGGATGATCTCAATAGTTGGAGGAAGTGTGACTCTGTTGGTCCTTTTGGATCTCTTGGCAGCTTTCGATACTATCGACCATAGTATCCTTCTGGAACGTCTGAGGGTGTTTGGGGTGGGAGGCACTGTTTTACAGTGGTTCCGTTCCTACCTCTTGGATAGATTCCAGATGGTGTCGATTGGAGATAGTTGCTCTTCGAAATCTGAGCTTAAGTATGGTGTCCCTCAAGGCTCCATACTTTCGCCAATGCTTTTTAACATCTACATGAAACCGCTGGGAGAGATAATCAGGGGATTTGGAGCTGGGTGTTACCAGTACGCTGATGACACCGAGATCTACTTCTCCATGTCAACTTCTTCAGGAGCTAGCATATCCTCCCTAAATTCCTGCCTGGAAGCAGTAATGGGCTGATGAGGGAGAATAAACTGAAGCTGAATCCAGATAAGACGGAGGTACTTATTGTGCGGGGTCAGAACTCCAGAGATGATTTTGATCTGCCTGTTCTAGATGGGGTCACACTTCCCCAAAAGGAACAGGTTCACAGTCTGGGAGTACTTTGGGATTCACACCTCTCCATGGTTTCTCAGGTTGAGGCGGTGGCCAGGGGTGCTTTCTATGAGCTCTGGCAGATACGACAGCTGCACCCGTTTCTCGAGATCAACGACCTCAAAACAGTGGTACATCTGTTGGTAACCTCCAGACTTGACTTTTGTAATGTGCTCTAAGTGGGGCTGCCTTTGTACACAGTCCAGAAACTTCAGTTGGTTCAGAATGCAGCAACCAGGTTGGTCTCTGGGTCATCTCAGAGAGACCATGTTACTCCTTTACTGATGGAGTTACATTGGCTGCCAATAGGTTTCCGGACAAAATACAAAGTGCTAGTTATAACTTACAAAGTCCTAAACGGCTTAGGCCCTGGGTATTTAAGAGAGCGTCTTCTTCATTACAAGCCCCACCGCCCACTGAGGTCATCTGAGGAGGTCCGTCTCCAGTTACCGCCAACTCGTTTGGTGGCTACACAGAGACGGGCCTTCTCGGTTGCTACCCCGAGATTGTGGAATGCACTCCGTGCTGAGCTACAATCCTCCCCATCTCTCGCAATTTTCAAAAAACACCTGAAAACCCATCTTTTCGCCCAAGCTTTCTCAGCTTCCTAATATTTTTGGGTTTTAATTTCTGGTTATTTTAAAATTGTTTTTAAGTTTTTGTATATGTTTTTAACTGGTTTTATGTTATTGTAAACTGACCAGAGACAAAAGTTTGGGACGGTGTACAAATCTGATAGAGAAATAAATAAATAAATAAATAAATAAATAAATAAATAAATAAATAATGTTCTTATGACACCTATTAGTAATTAGGTCTCCATGACAACACTGATGATGGGCAACAAAAGTCATACCCTGTCCTGCAGGTAGGTCAGCACCTTGTGAATTTTATGTATACATATTTATTTGGGGATGACTGTTCACTTGCTGAAACACTCAGGGAAAGCGGCTGCCACCCGGCCGCACAGGGGAAGTGGCTGCCCCCAGGCTGGCAGGCAGCCATGGAAGAGAAGCAGCCGCCACCAGGCCAGCAGGTGGCCGGCCGAGGAAGAACAGGCTGGGGGTGGAGAATGAAATGGGGCTTGGCGGGGAGAAAGAAATGAAGATGGGGGAGGAGAGACAGGGAGAACTAGGGGCACAGATGCTCTGCGCCAAGTCAGCTAGTGTGTGTGTGTGTGTGTGTGTGTGTGTGTGTGTGTAGATAGATAGATAGATAGATAGATAGAGCTATTACACCGTATTCCACAAATGCCAATCACCTCAATAAGCCCTTGGAGACAGTCTGCTATTATCTTTATAATACAATGACAATATGTGCAGTGGCTGGCATCCTGAGTCACTAAGTGTGAGCATTAGTAGGGTCTGTGGGGGACACAGCAGAAGCCCTCCAGTCCTCTTGCACTCGTGCTGATGCAAAAGAGTGCTAATACTACTGAGCACTACCCACCCACCCACACAAACACATAACTGCCCACTCAGGGTTTCCAGAGAACAGGCAGCACTCAGATGTAGGGGTGCTCTCATAGAACCGTGTGAGTGCAAGAGGACTGGGCGAGTTGTGCAAAGGCTCCTGCAACATCCCCGCAGACTCTATTAAAGTGTGCACTTTGTTAGTCATAATGTTAGCCACTGTTAACAAAAGAAAATATCTTCACAGTTGGGAGACACTTTTTAAATACTATTTTGCTCCCTGTTGACTATTTTATACAGCCTGGAGCATTTTCAGACGGTGAACTTACCACAACTTTACTTTGGGAGGGTGTGTTCACATATTGGCCCGAAGTCTGTGCAATATTTCAGAGAGCACTTCACACACCATTCAAGATTTCACCTCCATATTGGAACCTAGCCTGATTTATGTCCAGGGTTTAAAAAAATCCTCTTTTTGCATCGATGTATCTGTTATGCCCCAAACGCACAGTAATTCCACATGATCCCCACTGCACGTTAAGGTCGTCTGAGGAGGTCTGTCTCCAGTTACCACCAGTTTGTCTGGTGGCGACTCAGAAGTGGGCCTTCTCTATAGCTGCCATGGGGCTGTGGAATGCACTCTCGGAAGAAATCCGTAATCTGAATTCATTGCTGGCCTCCAGGAGAGCCCTTAAAACCTATTTGTTTGGCCTGGCCTTCCAGGGTTTTTAATCTGTTGTAAATTGTTTTTAACTGCTATAAGTGTTCAGCCTAGTTCTCCAGGGTTTTTAACTGTTTAAATGTTTTAACTGTAAATTAGTTTTATGCTGTTTTTATAGTTTTGATTTTAACTGTTAATTGATTTTAATTGTTTTTATTCTGATGTAAACCACCCTGAGCCTTTTTTTCGAAGGGTGGTATATAAATCGAATGAATAAACAAACAAACAAACAAACAAACAAACAAAAGCCTCACAGCAAACCCACGCTAAAGCCTGCTGTCTGAAAAGCCTCCTATTCAGTGTTTACCTTCATTTTACAAAAACACCATGGTAGGCCTTCTTACCAATGAGTGGAAGCAGAGTGGGTCTTGTTGTCCAACCACTGGCCATCTTTCATCCAGTGAAAGGCAAAATCACAGTACTTGGGCAGCTGTACAGTGCAGTTCAAGGTTAACTGGCTCCCCAAAGCATGCTCCAGAGTCAGATTGCCAGAAGGGTAGATGAATTTGGGAAGCACACTGCAAAGATCTGCTGGAAGGACAAAAAAAATTTTTTTAATCACAAAATAAATTTTTAATGAATGTTCTCAACTCCCAGCATGCATTCTAGAATTCTATGCTATTTAGGCCCAACTAACCAGTGGAAAAATCAAGCCACTCTCTGACTTTGCATCCACGCACAAACACCTCCAACTCCCATCTTGGCCTGGTGGTTTGGCTGGTGAGCCTTACGTCTGTCCCTCTCTGTTTTGGAAGTTAACAGATTTAACTGGGTATTCTTGTTTATAACCTCTCTCTCAAGGCTTATTGAGCAGCTTTGATTTGATTCAGGAAAATAATGCAACATTCAATGAGGACTATAGCGAAAATTGCCACTCTGTTTCACTGTCCAGATTGTCTGGAAAGCATGAAATTTGCCACATTAAAAAGGAACCCGAATGAAGGAGGTCACAGAGCACAGTGATATGCAATACTGGTAAACCTTAACTGTGCTTTGAAGTCCCACTAGCAGTACCTTAATTATTCTCAATGACTGTTCGTAGTCTAGCATAGTGGTCTTCTCCCGCCACCTTCAATGCAATCAGCTCATCCATACGTTAAACTTAAACTGGGCTTTTACGAGCTTTCCAGTTTTTAAAAAAAAGAAAAACAAAGAAGAACTTGAGCCCCGTTGTGGAAAATAACTAGAACTCAGTCTAAAACTTAAGTGGACAGACTAGAAGTTTTATGGCCTACAGCAGCTAGGCCATACCGCATTCAACACTGGGGTATGTTTTAAGAAGTTATCTCTAATCTTCTTCTCCCCTCAAGCACAACTTCCTTCTTTCAGCCAGAAATCAAGGCCCATCCCTTCCGCAAAGATCTTAAAATGAGAAACAGCCTTTATAAACATATATAGTAGGAACATGTCATCTTCACTAAAAAATTAAGAAGGTCCATATATATATTGCAGGTCAGGTGGTGTGGCAAATGTTAACAGAAACATTTGGCAAACCATTTAAAACCATGGAAACATACTTGGCTGCAAGGCACAACAGTGAGTCACTAGTGTTCTGTTTTATTACAGTTTATTCTTATTATTGTGATTTTAACCTTTTTGAAAGTTACCTTCAGATCTTTTTATAACAGAAAAACAGAGTAAATTTAAAAAACAGAAAACCAAATACATAAACAGATATCTACTGACTTCATGCTGAAAGTGCAGTTTCTGAATCACAAGACTCGACAGATTGACTATGAACCATGGTAATATAACTTGTTTTGAGAGCATAACTAGTATTTGATGTTTTAGAGAAAGAAATAAAAAAACTGCTTGGTCAGATACTTCATAGCTATGTTGTGCCCAATAAACCACGTAACCTAGATAAGCAAATGACCTATCTTAAAACACCACCACCTCTTCTCTTGGAGTCAGCCCAACTGAAGAAAGGATGTTAGGTTCTGGATCCAGAGTCACATTTGTGGTCCATTTCCCCACTCCCTTCACTCACCTGCCATGACCAGCTGGACAGTGAAGGAGGAATTTCTCTGATCATTCAAGTACAGCGTGCAGGTATAGTTGCCAGCATCATTTGCATTTGGGTGCTCAAAGGTGAGGTATGCAGTTGTGTTGTGCAGTGTGCTGTGCAAATGGCCAGAGGCTGTGAGGTTAAGCAGTTGACAGTCTTTGCTCCACTGGATGTTAAAGTCTGAGGTAGATTGAAGGAGCTGAAGGCTCTGATTATCCAAAGGGCAAAACAAATGATTAACAGGCTCTAGCTGGGTCCAAATGGCATGTTCGTAGAAGAGGCCTGGATCCACACAAGATGAATTGGAGGCTAATGAGATTGACAGAAAAATGTTAGAAACAGAGTGTCATAGGAAGCAAAGTGCAAACATCCTCCAAGCAATTCATACCAATCAAGGTCAGAGGTTACATTCCCTGCTAGCCTTTAGGGATTTGCAGAACTGATTCTATTCAACGGCCTCTGCACATGTGCGGAGGGCACATAAATGGCCTCCATGCATGTACGGAGGTTGGAACCAGGCCACGCGAGAGCTCTGGTCCCAGTCCGGAGGAGACATGCCACTGACACCACTGTGCCGCCATGTCCGATTACAGGTGTCCTCTCGCTGCCCCATTAGGATTTTTTTTTAAGGTAGGCAAGTTTCCCCCCTTGCTTGTAAAGGGGAATCCTCACCAGATTCAATGTCCCCTTGAATTGCCAAATTGGTTCCAAACTAGTTTGGCCTGGTTCAACACTGACTGAACTGGGGGCCAGTTCGACTAAAACAGGCTCGCAGTTCGGTGGTCTGGTTCAAGCTTGGTTTGAACCGAACTGCTGGAATGGGTTCCAAGCACACCCCTACTAGCCTAGCTGAAGTTATTTTTTAAAATGTATTACAGAAGCCACTTAGTGGTAGGTTGTTCACAATGTATTATAAGGAAGAGACCAGAGCCATTCACAAAGATTTATCATCCATGAGGCCAGCATAATGAATTACTGTAGCTTCAACTGCACTGATGAATTAGAGGGATTGTTACAGGTTAACTGACTTTGTCAAAGATTCCCTATCAGTCCTTGAGCAAGTCAAGAAATGAACCCAATTTATCAAAGTAGCAAAGAGAACATTAACCCTGTGGTCACATTCTACCACTCTCCTCGACAGACAGACAACCAGTCGAACCAAGCATAATAGAAAAAGGACAGAGAGAAAAATCTTCAGACAATCAAATGCCACTAGTGGTTAAAAAAAAAAAAGCATTAACAATATTTGTATTCCTTTAGTCATTTCATACACCTGAATGCCTTCTTGATACAAAATTGTAACTTTTGTAGAATACAATATGAATTCCCACTGCATCTACTGATCATCACTGTTGGCAGAACAGTGATAATGATCATTTAGTGTCACCACTGGCAGAACATCAGTGGTAATGAAACCCTGTTCATTATACACACACAGCACTACACTCACACTAACAGAAACACTCACCCATGTAACACAGTAAGTTAATATAGTGTTAAGAACTACTGTGATACTTATCAGGTAATCACTTCAGACAGAAATTGGAGCTTCACTGGTTTATCAACATGGTTGCAGCTATTGTTGAATTATGTATATGAAATCCAGCAGGTGCTAACTGAATGGATGGCTGACTATAATGGAGCACCAACCAATTATTTTGATACCAAAAGGAATCAAAGGCTGCAATCCTATATATAGTTACTAGAGAATAAGCCTCACTGAACTCAGTAGAACTGAGTTTATGTCCAAATAAACTTAGGTGCAGCTGGATCCTTATTGTGCTTGTTTGCACTATCATGGTCAGGGCTCTTCTGCAAGGAATCGTCTATTGAGTAGACCTGCCCACTCAACTACATATCATGCTTTTCCTCCTTTTATTAATAATCAGTGAAATCAGGAGGAAATAATGAGAGGCTGCAGAAAGAAGGGCCTCTCTTCTTGCTCACAGCAATGAGCTGCTGTGCACACACACGCAGTGTGTAGTGCTGTAGGGATGGGCAGGGACGCAGTCTCGGTACTTTTTCTCCTCCAGGGTCTCAGCAGGGATGCAAAGCCCAGAAATTCCATGCATTCTTACAGTCATTTAGAAAGAACCAGAGCATTTCAATGGGCACTCCCAGTTATTCATTCTAGTACATTCCTTAGAGTCTACGTGATCTTGTAACAGACCACCACATATTATTGCATCTATTGAAGTGAGGGGTGTGGCTGTTATGGTGCATGTGGCTATGGGGGCTGTCATGGAGAGTGCCTGCCCTTCTGAATTTGTGAGCAGCACATGCGCACCAAGCTACAGGGGTGGGAAGAGAGCAAACTGCAGGTCAGAGTGCTGCTCTCAGACTCACAGACCCTATCTGCTGCTGCATTAAGCTAAAACCAAGGATTTCTCTCATAACAGAGTTAATTCTCACAGGCTCCCTTCTCAAATATTTCTGTTCCCCAAACAAAGATGCTCAGATTGGTTTCCGTGCCTATTTACAAATGGCTCTTGTGGCCACAAGCTACTCTTACTACTCAGGTCCTTTCCAAATGATCAATTTTTGTTTTGAGAAATCAAAGCACTCGCATTTTCTACACGTTTTGTTGAGGTATAAGGAATACCACATTTCCTGAGACACCAAAGCACTACACTATTGTACAGGGGAAAACTAGTACATTCCTTTCTGGAAAAGATATTCTGGGCTTTTCTGAATGTAGTGTCGACTATGTCATGGTTGCAATTTCATGCACAATACCTTCTCTCTAGTCTGCTGGCTCTGGCTGGTCACATGCTGCCCTGTTTTGACATCTTGCTTCCTCCCTCCCTCCAAATTATCCACAATGCTTGTTCTATTTATAGGAGGCCATCCAACAGGAGCAGAGCTATAATTTTACAAGGCGTGGGGGAAGAAACAAGTGTCCCTGGGCCATGGGGGGTGGGAAACTGGCTGGGCAACAGTTCACTCTTCACTTTCCTCATCTTCACCACCTCTCCAGCTCACTGGCACATTGCTAGCACCTGATCAGAGGACTCATCTTGGCTTCCAAAAAGACAAGTCCTCTTCTGGAGGTATATATGTAGGTAATAAGTAGAGATGTTAAAATATTCATATGCTTTTGAGCCAGGGGAATGCGTGTGCGTGTGCGTGTGTGTGTGTGTGTGCGTGAGAGAGAGAGAGTGTGTGTGTGTGAACGTGTGATATTATTTGCATAGGAGTGAGAAAGGGCATCTTGACAATGTTTTGTATTTTACCACTTTTTCTGCACCAAATACATGGGTTGTGGGGGTGGAGAAGAAAGTGTGGGGGCAGGGGCCCATCATTTTTGCCCCAGGGCCCATTCCACCTTTGCTACGCCCTGTGCTGCCCAGGGGATCGAAAGAAGCAAAGCTGTTACATGGAGAGAATTAACAGAGGCTAAAGAGCTGAAAGTGATCTGAAAGGAAAATTGCCGACTGTGGTGTGTATCCTCCTCCCCACTTTCATCACTAGTAACAGGGTTTTAGGGGTTTTATGTGATGCCAAAAATGTGCAGAACATGTTTGACCAGAAGCAATAGCAGAACAAGAGAAGTGTGAGTACACCATAGAAAGAACAGCTACTTTCAGCTCTTCTAAGAACTGTTGTCTGCCTCCACTTTAAACTATCTGGGCTTCTTTGTTATGAGAGTTTCAGCGAAGGAGGAGTGCATGTGGACGTAGCAGCCCAGTAATTCTCACCCTTCCTTACTGGGGCCATTCCTTTATAATTGTCCCATTACTGCTGTTTTTGCTGCCACCAACCATTCAGACACTAGTCCTTGCATACTCGGGCTGTGAGAAAGTCTACTCTTGAGATCCACACACTGTAGCTCTCACCACACAAGCATCTGTTTCAACGTGAATGTGTACTCCTGAAAAAGTGACCAAACAAGTCCAAGTAAATCCATGTGCGGGAGGGCATTGTTCTATACTGCATTCCAAGACTAGACCAGAACAGGTTATACAAAGGTATTGCCTGCCATCCCCTACAGCCATGAGACCTAGAAACCTATCACTTTTATTTTGTGAATGAATGCTTGGTTCTCAGATATCCAAGGAATATATCAGATACTGTGCAAGAAGCTACATCCCCACAAGTCATATTACAATTATAGAGACAAAGTAGGCAAAAGTCCCTGGACAAAATGCAGAACACAATGAAGCTCAACACTACGGTTGTACGTTGCAAGCCCCATCCACACAGTGCTTTACCAATCAGAGGTAACAGAACAGAAGCACTGTGGTGACTGGGCAGTGGGGATTTCTATGCAGATAGGGGTGGGTAGGAGGCGAGCGAGTGAGCAAGCGGCAGGGAGGGGGCGAGCGGTGGGGAGCGGGCGAGCGAGAGTGGGTAGCTGACACTGAGCAATAAAGCAGGGGCTATGGCGGGGGGCAAGGAGCGCAACAAAGTCCTAGTACACAGATTATCTGTGTGGGCTCAGTCAGTATAATTTATTTCAACAAGATTTAAGTGCACTTAGCTGTAAACGGGACTGAAGCCCATCTCTGTTGTACTTATTTTTCTTTATCAAATGTATATACCACCTGATATCTCTCTCTCTATAGATGGTGTACATAATCCAAATTACAATATAAAAATAAAATAAAAGCAATTAAAGCACTTTTACAAAATAAGCACAATTAAAAGAGACTTGCGTTTTGGACAGTATACAAATATGTTACATACATACATACATTAAAAACAATTTCATAGAGTAAAACAATTAAACAGTTTAAAATTATTTAATTAAAAGCCTGAGAAAACAGGTGTCTTGAGGCTCTTTTTAAAAGCAATCAGAGATGGAGATGCTCCTATTTTGATAGGGAGTGTATTCCAAAGCCCTGGGGAAGCCACAGAGAAGGCCTGAGCCCAAGTTGCCACCAGATAAGCCAGCAGCAACTGAAACTGAACCTCCCCAGATGATCTTAATAGGCGGCAGGGTTCATGACCAAGGAGGAGCTCTCTTAAGTACCCTGGACCTAAGTCGTGGAGGGATTTATAGGTAATAAGCAGCACTTTGTATTTCACTCAGAAATATATCAGCAGCCAGTGCAATTATTTCAGAATCTGTGTTATATGGTCCCTTCCGGTTGTCCCAAAGACCAATTTGGTTGCAGGATTCTGTAAAAGTTGTACTTACTGGATGACATGCAATGGTAGCCCCACATAGAGTGCATTACAGTAGTCAAGCCTGGAGGTTACCAGCTTATGTACTACTGTTTTAGGTTAATTTACCTCCAGAAAAGGGTATAGCTGACGTATCAGCCCAAGCTACGTACCTGATCTTGACCTCCCACAATCAGTACCTCAGTCTTATCTGGATTTACCTTCAGTTTTTCATCCCTAATCCATTCTATTACTGCCTCCAGGTAGGCATTTAGGGATGTTGAGGAAGAAGTTGATGATGAAGTTGATAGGGAGAAATAGATTTTGTTAACACACTGTACCAAATCTCCTGATGATTTCTCCCAGCAGTTTCATGCAGATGTTAAAGACTGGAAACAATATGGAGCCTTGTGGAATTCCATACATTAACTCTCACTTTGCAGAGCAGCAGTCTCCAAGTGAACCCATCTGGAATCTACCCAAGAGGTAGGAGTGGAACCACTGTAAAACTGTGCCACCTAATCATCCCTTTCTCAGGTGACACAGAAGGATACCATGGTAGATGGTATCAAAAGCTGCCAAGAGATCCAAAAGTATCAGCAGAGTTGCACTAACCCTGTCAATATCTAATTGGAGATCATCCATCAGGCTGACCAAGGAATTCTCAACCCTACAGCCTGCTCAAAAACCAGTTTGAAACAGCTCTAGTTTCCTCCAGGACTGTCTGGAGCTGGAGGCCACCACCCTCTCAATCACCTTGCCCTAACATGGGAGATTAGAGACAGGCCTATAGTTGCCTGACTCTGAGGGGTCCAATGTAGGTTTTTTCAATGATAAGAAAAGAAGGCATCCACCCCGTCCCTCAGAGAAGCATTTTACCCATCCTAACCAATGTAGATAATTCTATTTCTTTCATAGTATTTGCTGTTCTTCTACCTCTAATCTCATCTTCCCAAACCAATACATCTAGATCCTTATACTTTTTAAGCAGAGTTGTTACTGTTCCAGCCCCTTCAACAATGTAGTGAGAGCTGCTCCCCCAGCACCACCATCCCCAAATCCTGGCATCAATCCAGATACGTGTACAGTAGCTTTATCAGCTCACACATCTGATGAGTTATTAGGCTTAATCAGTGATCACATGCATGTTCTATTTCACTATAACCTATAGGGGCTTATGGGTCAGTTGCACAAGGACAAACTGCCCGGATCCAGAGATCTTTACAACAGATGTACAATACGACACCTCGGGAGATGCATTTCGCTTGAGGGAAGAATGATACCTGTCTGCCAAATTACAGGAAACTGGAATTTCACTTTTAAATACATTCATCTGGAAGCAAGTCCTGCTGATTTCAATCAAATGTACCACCAAGTAAATGTACTTGGGTCCAGAACCCTAGGCAAGCAATAACATAGCTTGATTAAATGAAAAGGCATGTGGACAGGGGGCAGAAAAGAGGAGAAATGAGTCTTTTTAAGGAGAAAAATGTACAATTGATTTGTGTGGAATTTCTGTTCACACATTTGCTCAGGGGACAGAGAATTGGTCTTGTGAAAATTCTGGCTAAGCCCTGGGCAAAGGCAAGTAAAGGGGGTTCCTCCTCCTCTTTGGATCCAAAAGATCAACCTATTCCTTTTATAATATTGTGTGTGTCAGGTAGGACCTTGCAAACAACGGAACGGGTGTACCTGTGAGACTTCAAGAAGAAAAACTGGTTTCACAACATCATAAAAGGCTAAAAGAACCTAGAAGGGAGAATAAATTATTCCCTTCATCATTTAATTGCCACAATAAACCTCAAGTAATAACTGCTGTGCAAAATGCTTCCTTGTGGGACAGCACAGAATTGTGGTGATTAAACCAGAGTTACGAGCAGAATGCAGAAGACCTTGCAGACTCCATATTGGTGATCCCACGGTGATGGGTCAGATGTAATGTCAAACCATGGTGTATCATTACAAGAACAAACCATTAAAGGAGACTTGCAGGCTCCTTACTCCTCTCCTGTGTGTCAACCTAGGTGGCCAGATTTGGCTTTTAAAAAGCCAAATTCTGGCTTACGGCCCATTTGACCCACGAGTATATCCCTTAGGTTCTGGCAACTCTGGTGTCAACTCCATCCCTTCTTTCCTTATTGGAGGCAAACCTATCTGTCTCTGTGTATCACAAAGACTTGGTTGGGGGAAGCTGGGGGCCCACTTTGAGCCTGGCTTCTCCCTCCAGAGTACTCTGTAGAGGAGCAGGTAAGGGAATGTGGGCGGGGAGGTAGGGTAGCTGTGGTCTTTAAGGATAATATTTCCCTTACCAGGATCCCTATCAGAGTGTCTGATCATATTGAATGTGTGTACGTACATTTGGGGACCAGGGATAGATTGGGACTTCTGTTAGTGTACCAATCACCCCGCTGCCCAACAGAGTCCCTAACTGAGCTAACGGACTTGGTCTCGGGTTTGGCATTGGGGTCCTCCAGGCTTATGGTGTTGGGGGACTTCAATATTCACTTCGGGACCGGGTTGTCTGGTGCAGCTCAGGAGTTCAGGGTGGCCATGTCAACTATGGCCCTATCCCAAGTGGTCTCTGGACCGACACATGTTGCTGGTCATACTCTTGATCTGATCTTTCATTCTGATCAGGATAGTGTTCCGTGAGTGGGGACTCCTGTGATTTCCCCATTGTCATGGACGGACCACCATCTGGTTAAGGTCGGACTCACAGTTGCGTCCCACCTCTGCAGGGGCAAGGGACCTATTAGAATGGTCCATCCAAAAAGGTTATTGGATCCAATAGGATTCCAAGAAGCCTTAGAAGGATTTAATGTTGGCTCTGCCGGCGATCCGGTTGATGCCCTGGTGGAGAATTGGAATAATCAGCTCACCAGGGCAATAGACATGATCGCTCCTAAGCGTACTCTCCAACCTGCTTCAAAAATGGCTCCTTGGTATACGGAAGATCTGCGGGAGCTGAAGCGGCAAGGTAGACGACTGGAGAGCAAGTGGAGGAAGACTCGACTTGAATCCAACAGACTGCAACACAGAGCACATTTAAAGATCTATGCTCTGGCTATACGTGCAGCAAAGAAGTATTTTTTTTCTGCCCGTATTGCTTCCGCAGGCTCTTGTCCAGCGGAGCTATTCAGGGTTGTGAGGGGGCTAGTAGGGCCCCCTGCTCCCCTGAATTCGAATTTGGAACCATCAGTTGCCTGTTGTGACGCTTTTAATGAGCTTTTTGTGGACAAAGTCTCTCGTATTTGGGTCGATCTAGGTCTAAATTTAAACTCCACAGTTATCGCAGTGTCAGATGAAGAGGTACAGTATCTAGCAACTCCTCTTGTGTGGTTAGACTGGATCAATTTCAGTTTGTGACTCCTGAGGATGTGGACAAGCTGTTCAGAATGGTGCATCCTACCACCTGTCTGCTTGATCCTTGCCCAACGTGGCTTATACTATCTGGCAAGGGGGTTGTTGTGGAAAGCCTGGTGGCAATTATAAATACCTCTCTGAGAGAGGGAAGGATGCCTCCTTGTTTAAAGGAGGCAATTATTAGACCTATTCTTAAGAAGCCTGCCTTGGACCCCTCGGAGTTAGGGATGTGTACAAAACCGGTTTGCCCGGTTCGGTTTGAATTCAAACCAGGTTCGAACCAGGAGGGAGAGGTTTGGTTTTGCTCGAACCTCCCAATGGTTCAGTTCGAATTTGAACCATTTCATACCAGTTCGAACCTCCAAAAGTGGGTGGGGTGGTATCTGGCACCCATGGGTACCTACCACCCAAACCCCAAAGCAATCGGACATTTGTAAGATTTTTAATGAATTTTTGAAATTTATTTTAATTTTTTTCTCATAGGGTATAATAGTACTTGAACCAGCCAATTATTCCCTATTGTGGAGCACCCATGGGTGCCAACAACCACCCAAACCCCAAAGCAATCGGACACTCCTACGATTCTTTATGAATATTTGAAATATTTTTCTCATAGGGTATAATGGGACCCGAACCAGCCCATTATCCCCTATTGTGGAGCACCTAGGGGCACAAGAATGGCGTGGGTGGTAGGCACTCAGGGGTGTCTACCACCCACAAAACCCCAAGGCAATCGGACACTCCTCCGATTATTGGTGAATTTTAAAAGTATTTTTGAATTCCTCATAGGGAACCCTCCCTTCTCCAGGGAGGGAACTTGGAACATAGATGCTTTTCCCAGAGCAGCTCCATCTCCTAAGGGGAATATCTCATAGTGCTCAGACATTAAGTCTCCCATTCATGTGCAACCAGGGTGGACCCTGCTTAGCTAAGGGGACAAGTCATGCTTCCTATCACAAGACCACCTCTCCTCCACTAAGATGTAGTAGGGTTTTTCCAGATGATCAGTCTGTAGAGCAATATACGTCCCACTGTTACTCATTTACTGTGAAATGTATACATTCTTCAATGTCTCCCCAATTTGTGCATGCTTTCCAAGGATATTTCAAACAAAACAATATTTTGACAATGAGAAATTACTATTCTTCTTGCTACCAGCACATTCACTGCTGTTATGAGTGCTGTAGGGAATGAGACTATGAAAGTGCCATGGATTCCTACTGGAAAGAGCCTATGGCATCTGTAAAAACCTTCAGAGGTTACCAAAAAAGCTGTAGATACTCTCAATTATTGATCAAGGGATTAAGCATCCCATGCATTTAAAGAAGCAGTTCTTCATCAGGACAGAATCTATATTTTCTTATTCTAGCTATAAACACACTAGAAGGTGTGTTTGAAAATACCCCTCAACTGTTTTCCAACACACTGGTGGGGTGGAGTGAACTTTAAATGAAGCTCCCCTCCCACAATGGTCTGGGAGGCACTTGCAGAACATGTGAGACTTGTACACGAAGTGCCCCAGTATGCAGAGAAGAAACACAGAAACCCCACAACAACTAATGGACTTGGGGAAAATAGACACCCTTTAAGTTTAATTCAACACATCCGATACTTCAAGCCATTTAAGGCAAGGTTCATTCATACAAAAATGTGATCTATAAATGGTGGATTAGGCTGTTTTGTTGCAGCAGTGACAACTGAACAAGGAAAACTCAAAGATCTTGTCCTATTTATTGGTCCAGCAAAAAGGAATGTCATTGTGTTGATGCTGTCTATGTTTTTCCCAGGGTCATGTTGCAGACCTATGCTACCCTTGTATACTAAGGAGTGGCAGAGAGAGAGAGAGATAAGGTTTATCTCAACTTCCAACTGACCTATAACTTTTACATGCTTGGCACACATTGCTTTGGACACTGCAGTTTAGGTGTATGCTATAGGCTAGGCCTCTCATACTATGTGACTACAGAAGCAAGCGTTCTTCAAGAAGCTGTCAACAGGGCTGAATGGAAAATTACATTTTCCCTGATAAGCTATTTTTTATTCTTATGTGACAGACCACAAAGTAAGCCATTGTTCTGAGACCCTGGTGACACCAAGTATTTTTAAAAGGCAAGAAGTAAACATTTCTGCATTACTCACAGGTGGTCAGATCAATTTTTAAAGGGCCAAACTTGATGTGATGCAAGATTTTCATGACTAGAACTCCAAAGTTGCTGGGTCCCCGCCGCCCCCGCCCCCAAAGCAGCATCAGGCTGTGTGTTCATGTTTTGGATTGGGGCCATGAAGTGGGGAGTAGGTTAATCCTTTGCTCCTGCACCAATTCCCCCACTTAATGCACACCCCTGCAGTTAATAGCAGAGCAGAAAATGTATGGACCACAAAAATTGTGACCGTAAGTTTCCCCTCTTTGAGACTAATAGCAGTTGTGAGTGGGGGAGAGATCTGGACTGGGGTCATGGGACTGTGGAGAGGATTCAACCTCTACACATACCATGACCCTGAACCAAATCACCACCCACTGCCTTTTAAAAAAGAGAGAGAGATCAGGAATTCCAATCAAATCCAATTGTTTAGTTTGCCTCCAAGTTATAGCCCATACTTCAGAAAAACTGCAGCTCTAAAATTTGTCAAAATATAGCATTCCACATTGCTCTATATTGAAATTTCAGTCAAGCAAGCACAGTTGAGACTAATAATATACAGTACACTCAAACAGACATCAAACATAAGGAGGTTCACAACCACAGAAGCCAGCTATATGACCAATTGCTTATCCAGGACAAAACTAATTTGTACCAACACATATAACAGAAGAGGCAAGGTTCAGTCTGCTGTGGGCAACAAATAGAGCTCATTCCACCTCATACAGTAAATACTAAATAGATGTCCTTTGCACATGAACCTATTGGTTGCTTGCAACAACCTCAACATGAGAAGATTGCTGCAAGATTATTAAAATGGGACACAAAGGTAAACAATTAATAATAACCTGGGTTTGACTGGTGTGGGATAAACATTAATGTTGATGTAAGATTTAATTACCTATTCCAGCCCATGTGCAGAAGCTGCTTTCACACATGTATCTTCCTTGCTGGAACAGGAACCATGTGCACAGACTGGATGAGGATGAGCATCTGGATGTACTTGTGCCCTGTCACACACTTTCAGAGTAAGGTATGGTATATATTTCCATCCAAACAGCAATGTTGATGGGAACACTTCCTCCGGTGCTGCATGTGACTATATTTGGCCTGGGGGCTTGCGGCTCCATCTCTAAGTGATCCAAAAAGCTCAGAGCTTTATAACCATGCACCCAATGGGAAATAATTTAGCATAATATATATTTATTGTTGTTGTGGCTTGAAAAGAAACATTGGTAGACTTACCGTGATGGGTTATTTTCCCAAGGTATAGGGGAGTCATCTTCAATGCGACAGGTTTATCAACCTCTACATGCTCCAAGACAGGGCCAATCGAATTTCAGGTAGGCTAGTAGCTAGGTTAGGTAGCTGTCACTCAATCCCTAGTTCTGGGACTGTATAGCATAGTAAAACTTAGAAGAGAAAAACCTCAACATGAACATACACAGAAACAGATAAAATGAACCAAACCAGAACAGCAGCAATAAAGGGAAAGGTAAACTTTAACCCTGGGAGCCAACCCACTTCCCCCAAAAAAGGTCCAAGAGGACTGAAATAAAGACAAGGCCCCCATCCATGGGTGGGCTGGATGACCTCCCTATACCTTGAAAAATAACCCTTCACAGTAAGTCTACCAATGTTTCTTTTTCCATGGTACAGGGAGGTCATCCTCAACATGAGGGGACGTACCCAAGCAAAAAGGAATAGGGAGGGAAGCGGATGGTTAAACCACCTGCTGTAAAACAGTCCATCCCACAACCACTTGAGCCACATGAAAGGATGGTATCTTATAATGTTTCACAAATGGCAACACTGAGGCTCAAGTAGCCGCTTTGCAAATTTCATCTAATGGTGCACGTGCAGAAAACTCAGCTAAAGTGCTGGCACTTCTAGTGGAATGGGCTGTGATTCCCTGAGGAACAGACAAGCACAGAGATTCATAATCAAGGGCAATTGCAACTCTAATCCACCAGCCCAGGGAAACCTTTGTGACCTTAGACCCCATGGACGAGGGCTGGAAAGACACAAACAGGGAATCTGTTTTACGAAAAGGGTTGGTATGCTTTATATATATTCTGAGTGCCTATGCACATCCAGGGTATGCCAGACCTTCTCCTTTGGATGAGAAGGATTTGGGCAAAACAATAGCAAAACTAATTTCTGACCCCTATAAAAATGAATTAATTTTGGCATAAAGGTTGGATCCAGTTTCAGAACTACAGAGCCCTTTTGAAAGACACACAGTTCCTTGCACACACACAAAAGCAGCCAGCTCGGACACTCTCCTAGCAGACGTAATAGTCACAAAGAAGAGGACTTTTAAGGATAACAGCTTCAGCGAAACCGATCAGAGCAGCTCAAAGGGAGCCCTAGTGAGTGCATTTAATACCTTGTTCAGGTCTCAAGATGGGAACCTTTGCACCGGTGGAGGAGCGATGTTGGCAGCTCTCTGCAAAAAACAGTAAATGCGAGGATGAAAGGCTGAGGAGCCTGGAACTAAAATGCCCAGAACAGAAGACAAGGCAGAAGTCTGGCGCTTCAAGGTGTTTGGACGGAGACCCGTCTTGAGGCCCGACTGGAGAAAATTAAAGCTTCCGAAACTCCTGCTGAGGAAGCCCAGATCTGATGCTTTCGCCCCCAGCTACAGAAAGCTGACCAAGTGGCTTGGTAAATGTGAGAGGTAGAAGGCCTCCTTGAAGCAAGAATTGTGTCCTAAACTTGCTGCTAATATCCTCTATCTGCTAGCGACCTGTGCCAAATCTCCATGCATGTAGGTGTAACCACACTGGATTGGATGGAACAGGGGCCCGTGTGATAAGAGATCCACTAGGAGAAGAAGGCGCCAAGGAGGATGAAGAGACAGGGACAGAAGGCCCCAAAACCAAGGACAGCATAGCCAGTAAGGTGCCACCAGGATGATTTTTTACCTTCCTGAAAGAACCTTTCCGATGACAGACCTGAGGATCGTGACAGGTGGAAATGCGTAAAGAAGCCCAGGAGGCCAAGGTGATGTGAGAGCATCTATCTGTTCCACCTGGAAACACTGGAACCTCACAAAAAAAACCTGGGAAGCTTCGTGTTGTGCTGAGATGCAGACAGCTCCAGCTCTGGATGACCCAACACCTCCAATATCTGATCGAAGACTTCCGGATTCAGAGACCACTGTGCAGGATCTAACCACTGTTCTTTCCAATTTCTTTTCATTTGTGTGCGGAATGAGTTTTGTTCCAGGTGGCAGTATCAAGGCAGCGTGTGTACACATGCATTCAGAGTGGGGTCTTCCTGCTTCATCCTGAGTGGGATCTAAAATTAACTGAGCTGACATCAACAAATTTGTGAGAATGCACACGTGTGCACACCTTAGCAGGAACACTGGATCTAACAACTCTCGCAGCCAGTCCTCCTGCAGATTTGCTGATCCACTTAAGTGTTCTGCTGACACTGAATGAAAATGATTTTCCACCCAAGCAAAAAGTAGGTTGGTCTCTCTCATTAGAGCCCGTGATCTTGTGCCCCTTTGATGGTTGATGTGAGATTTGGCCGATACATTGTCGGTTCTTATCAGGACGTGCTTCCCCAGAAGTAGATCTTGAAACTGAACCAAGGTCAGATGTACTGCCTTCAGCTCCAACCAATATTGTGCTTCAAGTCTTCCTGGGTCCGCACCCGCTGTGTATGCTGTCCTAAGCGATGTGCCCCCCAGTCAGAGAGACTTGTGTCTGTGGTGACCAGCACCTTGCGTGGATTTTCCAGAAGAAGAGCCTCTCCCAAAACCGGCAACAACCACCAGAGGAAGGAAGCCTTGACCTTGCACTGCAGTTGGACCATCAGTTGCCTCTTCTCCTTCTCTGAAAAGGCAATATGGTCCATTGGAGAGGTCTGGAGTGCCACCTCGCCTAAGAGGTACACTCCAGACACATGATCACAGACCCCATGAGTTGTACCAGGGTCATTAGAGCTGCCCGGCACATGGACAACAGGGGCATGATCAAGGTAGCAATCTTCTGCTGGCGCTCCAACAGAAGCAAGACAGTGGCTACTTGTGTATTAAATAGGGCTCCTAGATGCTGGAGGAACAGAGACGGTTGAAGGTGGCTTTTTTGAAGGTTGATGATACAACCATGTTCCTCGAGTATCTGGACATCTCTGGATGCCTGATGCTGAGACGATGAGTGAATCAACAGATCATCTAGAAACGGCTGGGTATGAATGCCCTGGAGGTGGACATGGGCATCACTGCCACCATCAACTTCGTAAAGATTTGAGGCAAAGATTTGTGTACAATTCTGGTAAAGAAATCTTTGAGCCACCCTGCTACATCAGGAGGGAAGGGGGGTGGGGTTGGGCCCTCCAGCAGAGGAACAGTGTTACCTGATGGTTCCCCAGCCGGGTTGTCTTTTATGGGCTGTTCCACCCTGGAAGCTGCTGAGTCCTGCCCCTCTGAGGCTGCTGAAACGCTGTGCATGCCTTCCTCCTCTGGGGTGCACAGGCAGCGTGAGGAGGGACTACGCAGGGTAACCAGGTCCCTCACAACAACAACCGCAGGGGAACTGTTGGAAGATGCCACTGATTCACCCACCGGGTGGTAGTCACCCTTCCCCTTTTTAGCCTTGTGCTCCTTGGACTTAGGTCTTGTCCGTTTGCACACCGCCTGGATCAAAAGCCTCTTGCTAAGGTGCATGGAAGCAGAAAGCTTCTTTGCCTTCTTAATCTTGCCCCCATTATTATCCTTGCTGTGCTTGGATTTCTTAGAAGATCTCCGGGGCGATTGCACATGGCCCAATAGAAGGGGATGTGCTAAGGAGGCAAGTGGCGCATTGGTAGGCGCCTCCGTGCAAGCTGAATCAAATGTTGGCACTGTAGCTACAGCCTGCTCGGGGACCA
Source organism: Hemicordylus capensis (assembly GCF_027244095.1). Taxonomy (NCBI): domain Eukaryota; kingdom Metazoa; phylum Chordata; class Lepidosauria; order Squamata; family Cordylidae; genus Hemicordylus; species Hemicordylus capensis. Next base: position 137,432,519 of record NC_069657.1, on the reverse strand, counting down.
CCGACCCTTCCGAGAGGGATCCCCCGAGCACTTCTCCAGCGTGAGACTATTCACATGAGGAAAGACGCCGAACCAAGAGAAAAACGCGGTCCCCAGGCAAAGAAAGCAAAACCAGCAAAAACTAAAGTAAACTGAGCCAATTAGCCAAATCTCTAAATGAAAAACAAATTTGGAAGCTTTAGCAGAAATAAACGAAAAAACAGCCTAAAGGCAAGCTCCTTCCCCTCCCTTGTTCACTCTAAGAAGAGAGAGAGTGGGGAAGGTAGAAAAAAGAGCAGACACAGTAGTCTGAATAGCGAAATTCGGGAGAGCAAACAATCCTACATGCATGTTTTGAGCAAACAGAGCTGGAACTGGGGATGGTGTCCTCTGGTGGGAGGATCAAACCTTCATTAATTTGCAGCCTGTCTTGAGCATGCTCAGTTCCTAATCCCTCACTGATAAGCTCCAGTATGGGGGGAAATAGCAGGCTGCACTCCAGTCAAAATAGCTGATGGTGCTCTGGCGGGAAGCTCAGGTGGGAAGTGGTCTGGCTGCTGTTTGTACACTGCCCGTATTTGCAGTCTTTCATTGAGGGGAGTTCCCCCTAAAGTGTGCTTCACTTTCTTTTTAGCTCCCTCCGCCTCCTTCATATGCTTAGTCTTCTTTGCCACTTTTTAATGCGGCTTGTCCTTCGTGGTGGTGGTGACCATGCTGACAGATGACCCGGCCCTTTCGGTCATGCTGAGAGGTACAGAATCGCATTGAGGGGAAACCAATCTGGGCCTTTTGGGGTCAAGCAGAGTACCCTCCTGAGGTCTCTGCTCCTAGATTCCAACAAAGGTCCCTCAGAAAGGGAACCTTTGAGCATATCCCCTAAGTGGGAAGGCTCCATAATTTGAGCCAAGAGTATTCAACAGAAAAAACAAGGAAGGAAGAAAACAACAGTGCCAATCGAAACGAAACATTTCAATTTAATAGATATCCAAATAAGTAATAATGACTCCCTTCCCACCCTTGCACACAGAAGAATGGAAAGGTAAATAGAACAGGAAAGAAGTAGCCTGATATCAAGAAAAGAGCAGTAGAGAGACAGGACCGGAACTGGGGATTCAGCGACAGCTACCTAACCTACAGTGGGTATAGGAAAGAATCACCCCCTTTGATAGACCTTAAATTCTGGTTCCCTTACATCCTGAAATGAAAACACAAAGAAAATTCCCTTCACCAGCTGTACTTATCCAATGCAACCTATAACATCCAACTGAAAAATATCACAATTACAGTCCAGAAAAAGTGTCAGAGACAAAAAAACAAGAATTACTGAGATTGAAAAAGGATCACCCCCCCAATGTCAATATTTTGTTGAATCACCTTTTGCTTTAATAACAAAATAATAAAATAAATAATTTTAATAACAAAACAATTTTGCTTTAATAATTTTGTTGAACCACCTTTTGCTTTAATAACAGCCTTGAGTCTGTTGGGATACTTCTCTATCAACCTTGCACATCTAGACGGAGCAATATTTGCCCACTCCTCCATACAGAACTGTTCAAGTTCGGTCACATTGGATGGTAGGTGTTGGTGGACTGCTATCTTCAAATCTCTCCACAGATTTTCTATGGGATTTAGGTCTGGGCTCTGACTGGGCCACATGAGGACATTCACTTTTTTCTCCTTCAGCCACTGTGTGGTCAATTTTGCTGTGTGCTTCGGATCGTTGTCATGTTGAAAGGTGAATCTTCTGCCCATCCTCAACTGTCTGGCAGAGGGTAGCAGGTTTTCCTCCAAAATCTGACGGTATTTTGCCCCATCCATTTTTCCTTCTACCCTAACGAGAGCCCCAGTCCCTGAGGCAGAGAAACACCCCCACAACAGGATGCTGCCACCTCCATGCTTCACTGTAGGTATGGTGTGTTGTGGATGGTGAGCTGCGTTGGATTTACGCCAGGTGTACTGTTTGGTGTTGAGGCCAAATAGTTCAATCTTGGTCTCATCTGACCATAAGACCTTTTTCCATTTGGCATCAGAATCTTCAAGGTGCCTTCTGGCAAAGCTCAAACGAGCTTTAATGTGGCCTTTCTTGAGAAGTGGCTTTCTCCTTGCGACCCTCCCGAACAAGTCATATCTGTGGAGCGCTCGTGAAATTGTTGTCACATGCACAGAACAACCACTCTTTGCCATGAAGTCCTTTAACTCCTTCAGAGTGTCCATTGGCCTCTTGGTAACCTCTCTTACAGTTTCCTCCTTGCTCTTCCATCCAGTTTGGAGGGCCGACCGGATCCAGGGAGGATAGCAGTCCACCAACACCTACCATCCAATGTGACCGAACTTGAACAGTTCTGTATGGAGGAGTGGGCAAATATTGCTCTGTCTAGATGTGCAAGGTTGATAGAGAAGTATCCCAACAGACTCAAGGCTGTTATTAAAGCAAAAGGTGGTTCAACAAAATATTGACATTGGGGGGTGATCCTTTTTCAATCTCAGTAATTCTTGTTTTTTATTCCTGACACTTTTTCTGGACTGTAATTGTGATGTTTTTCAGTTGGATGTTATAGGTTGCATTGGATAAGTACAGCTGGTGAAGGGAATTTTCTTTGTGTTTTCATTTCAGGATGTAAGGGAACCAGAATTTAAAGTCTATCAAAGGGGGTGATTCTTTCCTATACCCACTGTAGCTACTAGCCTGCCTGAAATTTGACTGACCCTGTCTTGGAGCATGCAGAGGTTGATAAACCTGTCACGTTGAGGATTACCTCCCTACACGATGGAAAATGAGGAAAACCAAGTAACACGTGGCCATTCACTTTTGAACTCATCCACACCTTTCAGAGGCTAGAATATGTTAAATAATAAATGACAGACAACTCAGTTCAGCCACATACCTGAAGTCTGCATTAGACTTTAAGAAACTATTGACATTGCACATACTAGCAGCAGGAATTTCGTTAGGACAAAGTTAGGACAGCATCTTGCATTGACAATAACTATTTCCTCCCACTCACTTGGGGACAACAAATTACAATGGTCACGACCTCACCATTGTTTTTATGTCATTGTTTTAACTATCTAATTTTTGAATCAAATATTTTTGTTCTAAACAAACTGATGCAGGGGAGGCACCATATTAACACACCTCCTCATGATGACTGCAGCTACACGGGCAAGTGGCTGTCAGTACTAGTGCCAATCACAAATGTGGAGCAACAGACACACGGTCAACTTTGCTTCAGTACACTGCCAGATGCTACAGCCAAGAGGCTTTGTAGCTGTCCTGCAGCAAGTTTATGAATGGTCTCCATGGGGCAAGCACCATCTACTGGACATCTATTGGCTTCCTATATCACACTACTTATCATCCACTACCCTGTTATGTATTTCATCTTTAAAAGGTATAAATCACCACTCTATTTATGAAACCACATACACACAGACATTCCTGAGGCTGTGCTCAATCTCAAAAACCAACAAATATAAAATGACAAAATCACATAATACAAATAAATCAGCAAATTCAGATTAAAATTCAGATTAAAAGCAGACCTTATGGAAGACCATAAGCCCAGCTGAACAGGATGGTCTTAACTATCTTTCTAAAGAACACTGGTGTTGGGGACCCACCAGGGCAGCTGCGGAATGTGGAAGGCAAGCCCAATGTTGCACTACAAGGCAGCTGTGCAACGACCGAAAACAGCTTCCAGGCAGTTGCATAGCACTATTTCCGTTGGAAATAGCCTTAGGCCCAACTGACCAAGAGAATGCCAAGCAATTTGACAGAGCTGGGACATTACCATCTTTAGTTGTGCAGTAGAGATTTCTTATGAAAAAATAATCCATTCCTCGACCATCAGAGCCATGCGACTCATATTTATGGATAGCAAGTTAATGCTGAAAGGAACTCAATCTCTTCAGCCTGAGCACTTATGAGCCACATTGAAAATGAACTCTTGGGAAATAAAAGCTTTGCAGAAAGGCATATAAAAAGACAGAGGGGCAGCTTTGCTTGTCTCCAAGAAACTGTAGCTCATACTCAACTGCTTCTTTACACTCTCTTTTGACAGAGTTTCTGATAACTCAAGAGATGGAAATAATGGTGCCAGTTCCATGTGTGGCTGCCCTGGTGCTTCTATTCACCATGACACACTGAAGTTAATTTCCCAGGCAAGTGGGAGTCTGTGGCACTTCTGAACTGGAGCATAAGAAATTATAAGCCTGTCCTGACTATGGCAGAATCAGATCTACATTCCTGCTTCCTCTCCAGCATTGCATTGCTGCTGCAGTTGAGCTCAAGAGACTTGGCAAAAAATGTTCCTAATCTAGTAGGGGGGGCTGCACAGATTAGAATTCAGGGGCTGGAACCTTCCTGCACACCATTTACCTTGAAAAAGACAGCTACGTGTTTGATTCCTACTAACTGAGCAAAGAGGCATCTTTCAAAGCGGCAGTTCTCTTTATAAGCAAGAGAAGAGCATTCGCTCCAATTCAACCCCAGCACAGCTTTCCTCTACTGGCTGTTACTAGTGTCTACTTTGGGTTTATTTTCAGACTGTGGGCCCTTTTGCAGACAAGGAAAGGAACCATAATCATCTTATCCCCCCCCCCTCCGCCTGCTTATATAAGCCACTTTGAGAACATTTTTTTTTGTTGAAAAGCAGTATATAAATAATAGTAAAAATACTGAAAAGCCCCTTCTTGCTCTGTGGATGGTTGTGGGGTCAGAGTTGGTAGAAGCCATAGTAAGCTTGGACTGTGAAGTCAGAAAAACAGGCTCAAACCACGTTTAAAAGTTACAAATTTTTAAAGTTTCAAATTAAAAGTTATAAGTAAAAAAGCTAAAAACTATGAAACCTAACATACATAAGCCACAGATAAAACATTTAAAAAGTCACTCACAGTGAGGCAGGGAGCATGGCCCTCTTCAGGAGGGTGTTTCATAGCCAATCGAGAAGGCCCTGAATCTAGTCCCTGCTAACGGAATCTCCGTTAGTGGCTGGGCCATAAACAGGGCCCAAGATTAAACTGAACAGAGGGCCCTGGCAGCTTCATACGGGCAAATACAGTCCAACATTTACCCTGGTCCCAAGCCATGTACGGCTTTAAAGGTCAAGACCTTTGACAGATGCATTTTGTTAGATGCCCTTTCTAAAGTTTCATGGACCCCTATAGTAAACTTGATGGACAAGGGAAGGAGAAAGGTCGCCTTCTTCAACAAAGGCAGAATCCTAAAAAGCCTCACCAAACAAGAGTCAGCCTTATCAAGCATAAAGGAACATGTAGAATCTGTGGGAAAAGTGCATTATCTATCAAAGAAGAGCAGAATAAAAGGAGGCCTCAAAAGCAACAGTTCAGGACAAGCCTTTATGATCAGGCACTGGGTGCTAAACATGCAGGGAATTTACCAAACAATCTCACTGACCAAAGTATAACAGGAAAATAATCTGGAATTAGAAAAAAGGCCTAAGGAAGCACATCAGGCTAGAATCAATTACAGAAACAGGTCTGGCAGATCAAAGTTTAAAATACTCCCTTCAAATACTGATAATGTCTCACAGTTTTTATTTATTTATTTAACACATTCTTATACCACTCAAAACGCAAGTTCTCTAGGCGGTTTACAACAAAACAATAAAAAACCCTTCCAAAAACAGACATTCACCATCCCAACAAAAAAGAGAGGCTACTGAATCAAGCAACAGGACAGGTGGGCCGATGAGGTCAAACAGCAAGGACACAGGGAAGAAAAGGGGGGGGGACGGGACAGTCAGAGTGTGTGCCTTTTTTGCCAAGTACCACCAGCCTGTTTCTATTCATAACATGTACACACACCCCAACACCATGTTGCCATTTTTTCTTGAGTCTCACCTTGTGAAGCTGTTGTCCTTTCCTGCTTACTCCCTGTGGCAAGGCAAAGAGCCAAGAACACAGATGGTACAGGCAGAAGAGAGAGCATTTCCTCAGTCATTTTAGCTTATCCATGAACAGTGTTCTGCAAATTGGAAAAGTACAGGGGGAAAACCATTACCTTTCTGATTTCCCTCTTCCAGGTTCAGCCAGACACCTTCAAATCCCTAGTGACTCCTTGTGCGTCCTTGCTGTGTAATCCCTGATTGTAGCCATGTTAATCACATGACTGTCCAACAGACTGGCTTTGCCAGTTCAGTATCTCCCCCCCCCTTTCTTCACTCCTTGTCCTCCTTTAACGACTTGTTTCAATCTCCACCCCCAATCACAACCCTCCAGGCCTGCATTAGCAAGAGCCAGTCCCTCCCACCTGCTATCAATGCTCCTCCCACCTTTCCACCTGCATACGATGGGGAAATGAGACTTGCATACTTAAAAAGAGAGAAAAAGCAAACAAACCCACCCAACCTGCTGGCAGCATAACAGCTGACCAGGAGTTTGCTCAGCAAAGAGCTGGGAGACAGGTTGATCAAGAGCTCTGCGAACTGCTACTCTGTGGCACTAAACCAGCCACCTATCCTGGGCTCCTGCAAAGGTTGCTATGAAGCTGCTACTATGGGGGAAACAGGAAGACAGATACCCCAACAAAGCCTGCTTTCATATAGAGGAGGAAAAAACTGAAATAGCTAGACAAGACCAAGCCTGCACAGCTATACCATGTGCAGTGAGAAGCAGGACTGGATCCAAAAGTAATACTAAAGGCTACATTATTTTGTCCACTGACATGCAAATATATGTTTTCCTTTTGCAGCTAACATAAAATACACGTTGTGAGAGGCCATGCATAACTGACATTGAAAAGGTGCGGATGAGCAGCCCATTTGCAAGTGAAGTCAGCCGAAGAGGCAAAACTCGGCTCATCTCTTTGATTACAGTCTAAAGGGAATTTCATAAACTCACATGTAACCTAATCTAGAATAACTGCTAGTTAAAATCACTATTTGATTAAAATTGCCGGCACACATAAATATGCATTGAAAGAGAATAGTGTTCCTTACCTGCATTGACTGTATAAGAGGCAGGAAAGTGTTTTTTTAGTGTTTTCAGCAAGATATAATGTATGTTAAGTGATCTCCCACAAAGCCAGAAGAGGCCCAAGACATTTTGGTACACAAGGCATAAAATCCACATGGCACATCCATGGTGGTAAAAACAGAACAGTAACCTAACTTGCTGTATTAATGATATCCCACAATCTGTCACCTGAAGGTAGGGTGCCTCACTCTGACTAATGGCAGGGCTGGCCTTTCATGGAGAATAGTAGCTCTGAGTAGGACAGCACACACAGTTTTGGGTTTTTAACACTTCTCTGTGGCTCATGAATATGGGCTTGTTTAAGGGATGGGGTCTGTGGCAGTGTTCAACTGTATCTGGTAACATCATGTGCTGTAGGACGGGTTTGTGGCAAACCACTGAATGCTTCCTTGTGCTCTGGGAGGACTGTGGGCCTTGGTACCCATTAGCCCGGTTTTAATTTTTTAGTAAGGTTTTAATCATCTACGTAACATATTCATCATGCGAATCCCTTTGTAGCATTGATGTCATGTAATTCATACCCATGGTTTGTGGTCGCAACATTACAACAGTGCCAGTTGGGAGGTCCCTAGTCCCATTGCCTAATAGGGCTGTGCAGTGTCACCACTCTCCTCCACCCTGCCCATATCTGATTTTTTTAAAGACCTCAACACAGTGCATCTGCACAGCTCTGAGTGGCTAAACTAGTGTAACATCCTGGGTATTTTCCTGCACTGATGCAACACACCAGAGTTCACAACATTGTACCACTAGTACATTTCTTGTGCCTCCCATTTTCTTTTTGCCTTGCACAGGTGACCACAGGATTAGGTTGATGCCCTGTTTCTCATTCAGTGTGATTAGAAAAGAGCTCCTCAGTGTGATTAAGAGTATGTAAATCAGAAAACTCAGTGGGAGAGCAAACATCTTACATGCAACAGGTTCAATCTCCTACCCAAGTGACAAAGGATCTCAGGCACCAGACCAGAAAATAATTATGCCTGAGGCTTGGAGGGCCACTCCAATTGGAGGAAAAAGTATTAGGCTGCATGGACCAACTGTCTGACCCCTAGGGCATCTTCACATGCTAAAATATAAGCACAAATGCCTACAAGACTGTCTCAGCTGAGAATTCCAGTTCATACAAGCTGCAGACTGCATACCAACATGGCATCTGGAAAGTATATATAATTATTTTTTTCTCTGTCCTATGTTTTTGCCTGAAACAGCCCATTTTATTGCAAATCTGCATAATGCTTCCAAGAAGCAGCCTTTGCCAAGTGTAGCTGACCATATTGTCTCTTCCCTACACAATAGACAACTCATTGCCTTTGTTGAATGAACACATTTTGTCGAGCAAACTACTTAAACAGCGTGGGAAGGAACAGCAGAGTTATAGAGAAGTCATTTAATTATCAAAAGTAATCTAAAATAAAATAATTAAAGCTGGATCTGCAGCTTGGTTGTCTTTACCAGTTTTACATGGACAACTCTGTGATTAGCTTATGCAGCATTTATGCCTCAGGGTCAGGTATGTCACACTTGAAATTATGTTCCTGTTTACAGTGTGCATTATGTGTATTCTTTGCCCCCACCCAGGAATTCAAAGCAAGAACACTTATTGACTAGCTTTTTCATATTCCTAGCTCCCTAATCGTTAATCATTTACACATCATTTAACTGTGCAAAGTGCCAGAAATTGCTGATTTCTTTCCAGTAGTCTTTCCCTCTTTCCTTTCCATTATAGTGCTATTTCACTATAGAGGGAAGAGAAAAATAAATTAGGAAAACCTCCTAGCTATAAGGAACAAAAGAGGCGCCATTAGGCCTGGACCTTGGGGTGCAGGTCCGTTGCCTGCTCTTTCCCGCAGAGCCCCAGTACACCTGCCTCCCTGCCCTACAGCTGGCACGGACTCTGTGATCCCTCCGCTGTGCCCCGCACACTGGCAGCATGGGGCTGACTATGACTGGTAAGCTTGCCTGCCATTGGAAGGCTCCATGCGTGCTGGAGCAGGCTGCCGACTACAGCTCCCCACCCCCCAAATTCCAGCTGTTTGGCGGGTGAGCAGGGCTTCCAGAGGACTCTCTGCTGGCCTCCTTGAAGCTATCCAGTGCAAGTTGGCAGGCTGCCTGCAGGCAGCAGTGAAGAAAGGAGGCAGAGTGGCAGCACTGGTTGCCCACCAGAACATTGTGCCCTGTTCTGCCGCTCCCTACTGGTGTGCTGAGCCTGTGCCTGCCTCCTCCTCCAAGCCAGCAATGGAAGATAAGGGATTGCCCTTCTGTGGTTATTTGCCTCCTCTTGTATATTTATGGAATGGCTTGCTATAGGGCTTTCATATAATGCACAGATGTAGGGCAGGGTGAGAGGGCTCTATATATTTAATTTGAAGTGGATTGGTCAATCTGACACTTCTTAATAATTTCTTGGATTTTTTCTAAAAACATTAAAAAGTCCTATGTGGTTTGTTTCATGGCAAGAAATTACAAAAGCGTCTGGAACTGAAGCCTCCCCTTGGACTATCATTCTACCCCCACGTGGAGAAATCTGCCCTTTGCATTCACAAAAAAGAAAAAACCTTTTCACAAAAAATCTGCCCCCTTTTTGCCCCACTGTTTAGATCTCCTGGACTGGCTTGGCATAGGACTTCGATATTGAGCACAGATGTGGAGCAGGGAGGGAGAGCTCTGTGTATTTAATTTGAAGTGCATTGGTCAATCTCTTTAATATTTTTATTAATTAAAAAAAAAAAATTCCCTACAGCACTAAAGCTTCCAGAAAGTTATCTCTCTCTATAGAGTACTTCATACCTAGTAAAAGTGGAACTGTAAACATTCAAATAAACATTTGGTTAAAAAAAATGCACTATGCTCAAGTTTGTTTGCAATCCAGGTCTGAGTGAGAATTGTGAAGCAAGGGGCATGTGTTGTGGTAAGACCTTTTTAAGAAAGACCTTCTTAAGAAAGATCTTAAGAAATGTAAGACCTTCTTAAGAAATTTGTAAGAAACCTTCTTTCTTACAAATGGTTACAAATATCCAAGCTGGTTTGTGATCCGGGTGTGTGTTTGAACTGTGTAACAAGGGACACATGTTACATCCCAGTTGGTTTGTGAATGGTCAAGAATCCATTGGTGGTTGTGGCTTTTTCTTTTTTTTCTTTTTACAAATGAACTCTGGCCCAGGCCTGTGGGTTTGTGATGAATGATCAAGAAAGTGTGTGGATACTTATGCTGTACTCTGGATGGGAGGAACTGGCTGAGGTAGAGTGCTTTGGGCGGTGCTGCCTCAGGCTGTGCCTGCCTTCCTGTTCCTGCCTGCCTGCCTGCACCAATGGGAAGCTGTGTGACACGATGGGGCTAGTGTATATGAGTGTGTATGTGTATGAATAGAGGATGCTTATTTTGCAAGGGGCTCCCCAGTGACCCACTAGGTCAAGGCTCCAAAATTATCTAGCTGCACCTCCAAGGAACAAAAAGGGGCAGCTAAGTGCCCGACTGCTCTGGACAGATTCGGCAAATCTGCAAGCAAGAAATTTTCAATTAATATTAAATAGGCCCATTGCTGAATGAAACTTACTTGTGGGTAGACATTATGGAAGGCTCTTAGCCATGAGCAAGGACATTTCTGGATCATAAGATGCTACAGTGGGTATAGGAAAGAATCACCCCCTTTGATAGACCTTAAATTCCGGTTCCCTTACATCCTGAAATGAAAACACAAAGAAAATTCCCTTCACCAGCTGTACTTATCCAATGCAACCTATAACATCCAACTGAAAAACATCACAATTACAGTCCAGAAAAAGTGTCAGAAATAAAAATCAAGAATTACTGAGATTGAAAAAGGATCACCCCCCAATGTCAATATTTTGTTGAACCACCTTTTGCTTTAATAACAGCCTTGAGTCTGTTGGGATACTTCTCTATCAACCTTGCACATCTAGACGGAGCAATATTTGCCCACTCCTCCATACAGAACTGTTCAAGTTCGGTCACATTGGATGGTAGGTGTTGGTGGACTGCTATCTTCAAATCTCTCCACAGATTTTCTATGGGATTTAGGTCTGGGCTCTGACTGGGCCACATGAGGACGTTCACTTTTTTCTCCTTCAGCCACTGTGTGGTCAATTTTGCTGTGTGCTTCGGATCGTTGTCATGTTGAAAGGTGAATCTTCTGCCCATCCTCAACTGTCTGGCAGAGGGTAGCAGGTTTTCTTCCAGAATCTGATGGTATTTTGCCCCATCCATTTTTCCTTCTACCCTAACGAGAGCCCCAGTCCCTGAGGCAGAGAAACACCCCCACAACAGGATGCTGCCACCTCCATGCTTCACTGTAGGTATGGTGTGTTGTGGATGGTGAGCTGCGTTGGATTTACGCCAGGTGTACTGTTTGGTGTTGAGGCCAAATAGTTCAATCTTGGTCTCATCTGACCATAAGACCTTTTTCCATTTGGCATCAGAATCTTCAAGGTGCCTTCTGGCAAAGCTCAAACGAGCTTTAATGTGGCCTTTCTTGAGAAGTGGCTTTCTCCTTGAGACCCTCCCGAACAAGCCACATCTGTGGAGCGCTCGTGAAATTGTTGTCACATGCACAGAACAACCACTCTTTGCCATGAAGTCCTTTAACTCCTTCAGAGTGTCCATTGGCCTCTTGGTAACCTCTCTTACAGTTTCCTCCTTGCTCTTCCATCCAGTTTGGAGGGCCGATCGGATCCAGGGAGGATAGCAGTCCACCAACACCTACCATCCAATGTGACCGAACTTGAACAGTTCTGTATGGAGGAGTGGGCAAATATTGCTCTGTCTAGATGTGCAAGGTTGATAGAGAAGTATCCCAACAGACTCAAGGCTGTTATTAAAGCAAAAGGTGGTTCAACAAAATATTGACATTGGGGGGTGATCCTTTTTCAATCTCAGTAATTCTTGTTTTTTATTCCTGACACTTTTTCTGGACTGTAATTGTGATGTTTTTCAGTTGGATGTTATAGGTTGCATTGGATAAGTACAGCTGGTGAAGGGAATTTTCTTTGTGTTTTCATTTCAGGATGTAAGGGAACCGGAATTTAAGGTCTATCAAAGGGGGTGATTATTTCCTATACCCACTGTATACAGTGTCTGTTATGTGGAACCTCCGTTTTAATTCCATTTCCAACTAATGTTGGAACAGCAATGTCTCAGCTGCACCAAAGGGCTCTAGTGTGTTGGAAGAGTAGATATGGGGACAGAGTTGGCACAGGGATATGTTCCAGAGCAGGCGTAGGCAATTTTGGCTGTCCAGTTATTGATGAACTACAACTCCTATCATTCCCAGCTGAAATTTATTGCAGCTGGGAATGATGAGAGTTGTAGTTCAGCAACAGCTGGACAGCCTAGGTTGCCTACCCATTATAGGAGAGCTAGTTTGGGGCTTCTGCACCAATACACTTCTTAGTCTTCATAGTGCCATGAGACATTAATATTTTTGCAAAGAAGGTATTCAAGGCTTTCTATTTAACAAAAGGGGGGGGGAAGCAGTCTCCTAAATTCTGTACCAAGGTAAGCTAGATTCATCACTCAATGGAAATTGAGTTCTGCAGCCTATGCATTATGCAAGTTAAATTAATCTTATTTGCTTATTTTCCATCATATATTTTGCTTCTGTTCAACAGGGTACTGATCTGCATTTTCTTGGCAACTGGAAATCTTGTTTAGCCTCTTCTCTGATGTCTGTGATTTCACCATGCATTATTGTCCAGATTATGTCAAGGGTTTTTTTGAACATTAATAGTTACAAAGATGCCTTTAAAAAAAAGTTGATATTCTCATGATACAGAATTCTACTTGCAATAACAATTTCTGCACTTGGATGGAACTGTGATGGAACTCAAAACAAGCCAGGTGGTAAGACTTGCCATCTGTTGCTGGCTTCTCGTGGCCAGGATCAAATTTTTAATGGGCTGGAGGATATACTTTAGTTCAGTCTGATTTTCTATGTATGGTTTTTCAACTACAACCCTGCCAACGCTGCGCAGTAGGATTAAAAATACATTCTGAGAAAATATATTTATGGTCCAAATGCTTTGTAACCTATGCACATTGACTTTATAAAATTCACTTCTTCAAAAACCATAACCTTGTAATATCTGTCAGTACAGCATCTAACTACTATAAGTCTATGGGCTGTAGCAAGCCACTCAGTAGGGTAAATTTCAGGATATGTCAGATACACAGAACTTATTTACCCGCTACAAGTTTAGCTCATGTTCTTAACAAATACAACTTCAATTTGCCTGGACAGTCTAGAACACTGAATATATCAAGGTAAAATCTTACAACAGATTCTCCCTTATTCTTGGAATCATTCATTCAGCACAAACTATGAGATAAACCCGTTACCTTAGAAACGAGACTACAGAGTTTAAGTCCTGCAGCTTCCCCAGTAATCAATAATCTTCCAAGCATTTCCACTTCCTTCCAATTATTCACTTTGTACTTAACAAATTAATGCCCATGTTTTAAAAGAGCAGCTTCATACATAACATGATAGATACCAAATATACTTCCTAATGATCACATTCTCTTTCAGGCATCTGTAGACCTCAGAAGCAGTAGCATAGTTTACAAACAATGGGTAATGTCAAAACAGAGCACAAATGTAGCCAACATTAAACACTTTTAAATCCCATTTCAATAAGGAATCAAGGATTTATGCAACAAAATCCTAAACATGTCTATTCAAAAGTAATGAGAAGTTCCCTCTAGAAAGCATGCTTGGGACTGCGGCCTTAATTTCTTTCTTGCCCTTCCTCCAAACGCAGGGTTACATGCATCATATATTTGCTTCGAGTTAGAACAAAAATGAAAGAACTAAATCCAATAAAAATCTAATAAGAAATTAAATCTAATCTAATAATAAATCTAAAAAAACTAATTAAGGTTTTGATCTTAAACACACACTGACCAGGAAGTAATCCCTGAAATTAATTAGTCTTGTTCCCATGTGAGTTTAGGACTGAGGTGTCTCCCCCACCTTCATTTCATCTGCTGGCAGGTAAATGCTTCAATCCATTGTTTAAGCTGGAACATCCCATTTAATAGAGTGGGACCAACTTCCAAGAACTTATGTATAGGATCAGGCTGTAGGACTTTTAGTTAAGGTCTCTTCTGGGGGGGAAATTGTTGTTGTTGTTTTAAATCGTCATTGCCTCAACAATATTGCGGGAAACATCCCTACTATCAGTGGCCGGGGGGGGGGCGGGGCAGAAGGGGCAAAGTGCATTTATGGATAGGTGAGCCATGTCCCACATATGGGGTTTTTGAAGCAGAAATGGGAGGCAAGCAACGTTTCTCGATGGCGGCTGGTGCCGCTTTTGCCTACCTTACTTTTTACGAAAATTAAAGTGGTGGTGTCTAACTTATTGGGCCACAGAAACACCAAAGCACATAACCAAGGGGAAGGAACACCAACCTATTTTCAATAAGTCATATCTCTGTTGCCCAAAGGTAGCCTCTCTTACCCGAAAAAAACATTTTAAGTTGTTGAGGAAACAGGGCGGACTCATAACCTTCAGCACGGTTGCCATGGCAACCCCTACCCTGCATACAGGTAGACCAAAAGGCGGGTACTACCCACACCTTTATGCGTGGAGTATTCTGGGTAATGTAGTGCAGCGACTCTACCACTCTCGAGATTCCTTGTTTTGTGGGGTGCGGGGAGACTACATCTCCCAGCATAATTCTCATAGATTACGTACACCTGAATGAGGTGAGGTTTCATGGTGTTTACTTCTGGCAACTCAAGCGGGCAAAGTAAAAGAAAATCTAGGTCGGCAGCGTGCTGCTTCTTTCCTTAAGGACTAAAGAAGGCTTGAAAAGAGGGCATGGTGTAAACCGCGGAACGGAATACCACTCGGGGCCTCTTCTAAATAAAACTGTAATAAAATCATTATTTATTTATTTACACAGACAGGTGTTATTGACTGGTTTGTTTTATCCAGACACCGAGTCCTTCCCAAGGACTTGGGATGGCTGAATTTTATTATCAATGTTGTTGCTGCTATTATAGATATTGCTGCAGAATATAGGCTGTTCCCAGTAAAGCTGCTTTTTGTAATTGGCTGGTGGTGATTTCTGTGGCCCCTATGGTGTTGAGGTGCTCTTCAAGGTCTTTTGGAACTGCACCCAGGGCGCCAATGACCACTGGGATTATTTTGGTCTTTTTCTGCCACAGCCTTTCAATTTCAATTTGTAGATCTTTGTATTTAGTGATTTTTTCTATTTCTTTTTCTTCTATTCTGCTATCCCCTGGTGTTGTTGTTGTTGTTGTTGTTGTTGTTATATTTTATTATTTTATTAAATAAATAAATTATTAAATAAATAAAGTAGGGTGTGGTAGGGATACTTGAGAACAAGTTCAGGCCTGAGCCCCTTCCAATATTATTATTATTATTACATTTATATCCCACTCTTCCTCTAAGGAGCCCAGAGCGGTGTACGACATACTTGAGTTTCTCTTTCACAACAACCCTGTGAAGTAGGTTAGGCTGAGAGAGAAGTGACTGACCCAGAGTCACCCAGCTAGTTTCATGGCTGAATGTGGATTTGAACTCGGGTCTCCCCGGTCCTAGTCCAGCACTCTAACCACTACACCACACTGGCTCTTTTATTATTTTTATTAACTTTTATTAACCCCTTTCTAGCTAGTTCCTGTCCTAAATGGAACAGACTGGAATGAATCATTTATAACTAATTATTCCGGGGAAGGCGGGTGGTGGGCGGGAGTGGGAGACACAGAAGAACAATATTTTGGAAAAGAACCCCTGAAATATTCACATTTTAGTAATTCCCTCTCGGCCCAAACCCATTTGTAACTGAAAAGTGATAGGAATGATGATGAAATCCCAAGGCAGCAGACAGAATGTCTATCAAGGGATTTGTGTAGCAGACCAATATTATGTATTTTAAATATTTATACCATGCCTTTTGATAAAATGTATTATTTTGTTGATTTTATTTCATCATTAAACTGATGAACTAGGTACTGATGGAAATTGTAAAACAAACAAATGTGTGAACCCCCAAATGCTGTTATTCTCAGCTTCTAGGTTCAATAGTCAACAGAAGTAGTATAGGACAAAATCAGATACTTTTTGTATTTTCATGGTTTTATAGAATGGCCAAACGTTTCCTTCTATGACATTTTTTGACTGAATATAACTCCTTTTTCTCCTACAAGAAATGTCTGGGAAATTGGCAGGTAGGGCTATCCTTTTACCATTTCTCCTTGCAGATACCAACATAGTGTGACCCATTTGGCTAGGAGGATTGGGTTTATATATTAAACATAGTCACCTACCTTGCTTTGCCTTAGAAGAGGTTCAGGGTATCTATCTACATAGCTCTCAGATTCATTTAAAAATGGATGCTCCCTGTGCAGAGAAATCCCTGTTCAACAACATATAGATCAAGCAAGAACTATTGCTGGAGTATATCCATATTATCTCTCTCTCTCACACACACATCACTCTCTTATGTTGGTTTATGACTGTAATAAAGATGATTGATTGATTGAGTCTCTCTCTCTGGTCAAAGTCTATTTTGGCAGACTAGTTCACTTTCCTTTACTGTTGCCTGCTTCTTGAATCTGTGCTCCAATAACATAATAAGCATTTTAAATAGTGCTTTTGAATATCCAAAGCACACAATTATCTTATTGTAATCCCTGTGGCAGCCCTGCAAGATAGGTCTGTATTACTATCCAAATATGGGGAAGATAGAATGCTTACTTGAACTAAGGCAGCTGGAGCATTTCTAGATGAGGCTTTTAGCTTGCTTCTCCCCCAAAGTGGAGGGTGTGTGTTCATATGTCACCTAGATTTACCCTGAAGTCCCTGTGAGCTACTGGGGAGCACTTCACACACAATTCGGGTTTTTCATTGCCCGTTAAGAGTGTAGCCTGCTTTATGTCTGGGGTTTAAAAATCCACTTTTTGCATCAGGGTTTTTGGGCAAATTTGAACCCACAGTAAAGCCTGCTGTCTGGAAATGTTCCTGGTGAGTTCATGGCAGATATTATTCTCAAAAGCAGAACTTTCCTAAATTGTTCACTAAACCAGCTCTTGGTATTCTGTTTTTATGAGGGTACTAATAGACAATAGTACAGCTGCAAAGGACCTCTTCTGGGTTTTTGTATAGCCTCACACTTTATGAAGAGCAATAGGTACCTGATGGGCAATGGCTGTTAGTCCATATCCTTGTAATGTGCCGCACCCTTCTGCCAGGATAAAAATTATAGTCTGACAAGAGTTGGAAACAGGGCTGCCTATTCTTTCTGCCAGGGCTTCTGTGTCTTTCTGCTGTGTAAAAAGCAAAAAATTGAGCAGAAGCAGCTTTCCCGTTCACTATGGTAGAAAACGCACAGTGGGGAAGCTTCCCCTGTAGGGCTTCTGCTTGTCATGTGGCTGCAAAAATCCAGAAGCCCTGCAAGAAAGAAAGCAGGCAGCCCCACCCGTTCATACAGGCTTACATTTGGAGACAAAAATGTTGTGGGCTTAGGTGTCTGGAGCTTCAATGGCTGCTGCTGGCTGCTGCAGGCTAGTATTGCCTGCCTGCTAGCTCTTGTATATTTGTAACTAAAAATATGTACTTTGAAATACAAGTACATTTTCCTTCAAATAAAACTAATCCTGGAACTCCCTGCTCAAGGAATCGGGAAATATGAAACAATACTTCTCTAGCACTACAAATATGTTTTGAAGATTATTATTGTTCAATATTCTGACATGCATAAATGTTATGGAAATGTTGACCATCTGAAGAGCATGTCCCTAAATATAATTAATCATTAATTACATGGGATAACCAGCTGATTGTGGCTGCTAAATTATGATTGCTCCCTACAGCCCTAGCTGCTGTGAGAGTGGGAAAATACTAAGGATATGCACAAACTGGCAGACAGCCACGGCAGCAGCAGGATGGGTGCATTACCTTTAAGGAGCAGGGAGAGTTCTCTTCAAACCACCCCCCCCCCCCGTTTCTCCCACCAGCGCTGTGATAAAACGGCAGTGTACCCTCTTGCTGCCCCAGTCAGCATCAGACTGGAAGTGGCCAGTGCCTGGGGAGGTGGGGAACGCAGCAGGAGGAAGGGGGAGTAAGAGTACTCTCTTTAAAAGCAACCCCCCACCGCTGAACCAGTCTAGAAAAGGAGCTCCAAACCGGATCGTGCACATCCCTAGTAAATACTGGCTGGCATCCTAAGGCACAGCAGCGTGCCTATGCTGTAGAAGTTTTGCAGAGCTGTGGAGTGCGCAGGAGTATATTTGTGTACTTTTGATGATCTCTGCTTCCCCCAACAGGGCCCTGTGCTCTCTGAAAATGTGTGTGATCTTGAGGGATATATTTTCAGAGGATGCAGGGCACTTCTGGGGGAAGCAGAGATTAATGAAAATTGTTCCCCCTACCCTGAGCTCTCCACAACATGAGGATGTCAGCTGCTGAGTAGAATAAATGTAGAAAAGGCAGCAATGGCAGACATTAGACAAGCTTTTGAATCAGTATTAATGATGTGTGTAATTTCACTTTCCTGCTTCTACACTCCTGAGCATAAATAAATGGCTGTAACTTACAATACTTACAATTACTTACAATAATGAGCTCATCAAACTAATCCTGTGTATGAGGAGAATTTACTGCAACACTAAAAGCTCTGTCTTCCCAAATAAACCCCTTTTTATCATCTAAAGCTGCCAGCACCATAAAGAGCATAAAGAGGGACACAGTAGCAAGTGTCTCTCCATGGCAATTCAGATGCAGGTGCGAGGATGTTCCTTCTGCTGAACGTGCTTCAAGAAAATTCTGCCTGCATGAGGATGGGTCTTTTAATAGGAGCTGCCATACTAACTCAGACAGGATTAGAAGGAACCTCCGCTCCATTCATTCCACAGAGACTGAATTACAAACTCTGAATATTAAAACTCAGCACTACTTGATGGCAGGGTCTCATCCCCTCAGTATAAAAGCTTTAATTCAAAATGGAAAGCAAGTGGTGTGAAAGCTGAACATTGACATGTAATAGGATAGAAAAGTGTACACTTCAGTGACAGATTATGTTATTATCCATAAGCACCTCAGCTCCTCAAAAGGTGGGTACAAATATAACCCCTTTTCTAGTTTAAGTATTAGAACTGTATATAATGACCTAGAAACTTTATTCCTGGCAGTAGAATTGAGGAATCGTATTTCCAACATTTTAGATTTTTTAAAGCATATTTGTACCCTGCCTTTTTTGTAATTAAGGCAATTCACAATGTCATTTTGAGTTGCCTTAATTACAGAGAAGCCACTGCCAGTTTGTATAGACAATATTGAGCTAGCTGGATTAATGGTCTGGCTCTATAGAAGGCAGCTCCCTAAGTTCCTATACATCAAAAAAACAAACAAACAAACAAACAAACAAAAACAACCCCAGGAATATCCAGCAATTCACCAGCCGATTCAGATATCATGCTTGTAGGAATAAATGGCCTTGCATTTGTTTAAAAAGTTTTAACAAAGGGGAGCATTGCTGAATCTCTTTTGGGAGCTTACAGTGCTAGTAAGCACAGTGCTTACACTCATCCCCAGATGTTGTTACTGCAAGTTATTCAGAGCATATGCATGTTCCCTCTCCCTCTCAAAGCCAGTATGAAAATGTTTCAGCATTACAATAACAAGTTCCAAAACTCTTAGGTAGCTAACATTGTCAATAAATGCATTTGGTCCATCTTGCCACCAGAGCTGAAACATTAACACAGACCTTTGCAATAGCTTGCCAGAACTGTAACTGTAAAATAATTCTTCCAGACTGCAGGCAGCAGGCTCCATAGTAATAGGAGAATATTAGACTTTAGGTCTGACAATATCAAAGTGATCCAGAAAAGATGTTCTCAGCATGTACAAGGTTAGGTGCATCATCAACTCTCTTTTATCTAAGTACAGGCCAGGTGATTTTCACAAGCTCGGTGAAATTACAGGGTGAGAGCTTTCATTCAGCCATTCAGATACTGAGTTTTAAAATTTTTTGCTACAACTAGAAAATACATACCACCTCTTTCCCAAATTATCCTCAAATTCTCCCTTGCAAATGCAAATGTTAGATATTCTGACTACTTTTTTCAAGTACTGAATATCTGTACTTGCCAATTATTTTTCATTTCCGTATTTGATAGTTGGTATGCACTAGTATTTTGCATTCGATCGTGCTGATATCACAGTACCTTTCAAACTTTCTTTTAGGGCACACTGTCCAAATCTGTAAAGGAACCTCTGCATGTCTGCCATGTTGCAGAAGATTCTGGGACATGTTTTATGCTGGGCCTTCAGTTCATATGGAGTAGTGTAGGGGGCCAACACCATTGCCTATTGTAAACTGTATATCCTAAAGCACACCCAACAGTCGCCAGTGTGCATTGTGGAGGAGGACCACAATTAACAGTACTCTAAACCAGGGGTGCATATGCCGGAACCAACTATGACTTGGTGTGCAGGGGCCAAGGTCATTTTCAGCACATTTTTAAACATTTAAATCGGTGTGTTTTTTTTAAATGAGGGGGCAACAGATGGTTGGAGCTGGGGGATAAAGCAAGGAGAAAAAGGGATGAGGGATGGTGTCAGTGGGCTCCAGCCAGCAAGGCAGGTGGGAGGCATCTGGGCTCAAGCCTCCAACTGCATCAAGCCGCTGCTACTCATCAGTGGGACAGAAGAAGAGCTCTCCATGGCTCCTCCTGTTGCTGCAGGATATCCCTACCTGAGGGCCAGCAAAGTCGTCCCCATGGGCTGGATGGCCCTTAGGCCTTATGTTGTACACACTGCTCTAAAATGTTTAATAAATGCTAGGTATAATGTTCGTAGAGATGCACAAGCTGTTTTCAGTGAGAAAACCACCCCCAAATCCTATGGATTCTCTAGAAGATAGTTTGAAAACAACTATCATTATGTTTGCCAGTAGTCATGCAGTAGTATTTGGTTATTAATATATTGTTCTTTATAATGATATTTTATAGCAACATAAAAACCTATGTGATTAGATTTCTGCAGGCTTCACATATGAACAAGTGCCAACAAGATGAATATCACATTAAACATTTCACAAGCAAATGCAGTTACACTTGATTCAAAAGGTTTCATTCAAAAATCTGAAATTCTAGGGGAAAAACTGGAAAATTCTCTGAATTTCAAATATTAATGTGAACGCAAGCCACAGCAATTCTAGCAGCAACTGGCAAATTTTCTACATTTGTTTATAACATTGCTTACAAAAAGGAGAGAAGAACATCTATGGAGTATAAAATGTGTCATGTAATGTTACTGTGTAAGCTCTCTGCTTTTAAACAAATGTGATAAGGAAGGAAATAAACCAGAAGAAAAGGAGTATTCTTTTATCTATACAGAATCAGAGTAGTTAGGTTTTATTATTTATTATTATATATTAGAGAGAACACATATGGTCAATTGTTAATATTTAAGTTTTGTTCAGGGGGGGAAACCCTGAGTTTTGTCTTAAGTACATTTGAAGATGCTGGATTTTATATATATATATATATATATATATATATATATATATATATATATCTCAATGTACCTTAACACATGCATTTTCCACATTTATAATAAAATTTTAAGCAATTCAGGAGGTATTTTGTGAAATTGGAGTTTCCAAAATAATGGCCCCACTAGTAACAATACTAGAAGAAAAATAGGGGCAGGGAAGAGAAAGAAATGAAGAGTAAAATAGGATCACAATGTGCAACCTCACTAGCTCAGGGCTGCTCATCTTCAGCCTTCCTGCAGATGTTGGCCTACAATTCCCATAATCCCTGGTTGTTGGTCACTGTGGCTCAGGATTATGGGAGTTGTAATTAAAAAACAGCTGGGGGGTCTAAGTTGAGCAGGCCTGTCTAGCTCATACCTGCATCCTCTTAGAGAAATTGTGCCAAGTAGCTGGGAGGAAGGTGAGAGAGGAAAAAAAAGAGTAGCCCATCCCGAGCACTTCTGCCTACAGGCACTGCAGAACTGTGGTATAATAATGAAGGCTGGGGTCTCTCCCAAAAAACAGAATGGCTGCCAAACCAAAATAAAGTTAATCCATTTGGTTTCCATCCTACATGTTTTATTTTTAAAAAGTTTATTGTACAAAAAAATTAATAAAAATTACATTTATTGCACAGGAGTTCAGGATAATTGTCAGTTTCCTTTAAAAGTACAACTTCAAACAAGATGAGAAACACAAGATCAGAAAACCTGAGGAATTGAAAATGGAATTAAGGCTCCTAATTCAATAGGTAAGGATTCCTGCTCAAGTAATCCAGCAAGCCAAAACTCTGATCTTCATACTGCTGTAAGACTCCACTAATGTTCAAAGAGCTTCCCTGAGCAAAATGTTTTCATGACGGAGGCATTACTACATAGATTCTTAAGCACATCTAGCTAGAATCAAGTCCCATTGGGTTTAAGAGATTGTAGTTGAGATTACTGCCCAAATCTGACTTGCAATGGGATTAAAAATCTGTCAAAGCAAAAAATGGGACATAGGTTGATTAATAGATAGGGTATTAGGTACCAAAAGGTAACTTTATCTTTGCACACATTATGGGTCAAGAGACCCAACTACATTACTTCAGGATCCAGAGAGTACAGTTATGACCACTGAAATCAAGTGCTGAATTACTTACCCAGGATTCTGTTCAGGATAAAAAACAACAACATAGGAGTGCCCTTTAGCAAAAGAAGCACTTTTATATTCTCAGTACAAGTAAGTAATTTAATACATACAAAATGGGGCAAAACTTGCAAACAATGAAAAGTGGGAGAATTCAAAGGTCAGAATGTTAAAAACATAGTGAAAAATCAACTCCAGCATTAATTCAGCTGCTCTGCTCAGTCCAGATAAGAGGTGAATGGTTACAAGTATTTGTAACTTACATGTAAAAGACAACTCAAAGCCTCAACATTTATTGCTGCTGTTTCTTTTCTCTGCTTTGTTTCTCAAAATTATTAGACACTTGATTGGAAGTGGGGCATGGGGGTTAGGGATGCTCATGAACAGAGGTTCGTGCACTGGTTCGATGTCGAACCAGTTCGTATATGGTCCGAACTGGTTCAGCACCACTTCAGATGTTAAGAAAAGAATATAAGCCCTCTTCAGACATGAAAAGTAAACACTAAGTATGGGCAGTGCAAGAGTGAGGCTTCTGAGCACACCAGCACTGGGGCAGGGCTTCAGGGCATGTTTTCAGGACACTATTTGTGAGTATAGCTCTGCCTCTCCCACCCCCGGCCACATTTTAAGTGTCTGAAGAGGGCCACAGACAAGGCCTTAACATATTAAAATAAAAATGGGATTTCAGTTTTGAATACGCCTCTCATTTTTGTGAGGTAGGTAGTTAACTGACCCCATTTTGTAAATTGACACACAAAAGAAATTTATCCCCACATCAAAGGGCATCTTATTAAATAAGCAAGGAGAGTGATCCACCAGTACACATGTAGCACACGCTAGTTATTTTGAAGACTTTTCCCAGTCAACTTGGTTTGGGGATTTGGCATCAGAAGTACTCAACAGGGAAATTGCTCCTGGTACACTGTTTTTCTCAGTGTGTTTCCATTTAAGTAGCTCTCTCACCCAATGTCCGAAACTGCTTTATGAACTCGTGGGAACTTCTCAAAGTAGTTTTGTAGGGATTATTACCAATAAGGAACTTCTAAAAATAACTTTTGGTGTGCTAAATGCATATGTCTTTGGATAATACTCAAGAAATCCAGATTCCACAAGGAATATATTTCTATCCCAATCAGTAACATTAGCAAAGTAAGAAGGAAAATTTGATCTACTCCTACAAACTTTAGCTTTACTGTTGCTCATGAGTCATGTAGTGCATTTTGTGAGTGTTCAGTGTGAGATATGTTGTCAATGGTAGCATGCATCAACTCTAAGATCTTACCTGCTACTTACAGTGGAAGAGCATAGAAATTTTAGCAAAACCAAAATGCTTTTAGCTTTTCAGCATTGGGTTATTGACAGTGCAAACCTAATTCTGCCCACACATGGACATATGGCACTGTCTCTATAATGGAGTCTCACTTCTCACAGAAGTATTCAAAGTAGTCTTATTGTGAAAAGATATATTTGAATAATTCCATTTCAGTGAGGAGGCAAAGTCCGAGAACAGTACATGAAAGAGAACGGGCTAGGCCTGCAGAGCTCAGCTGGCATCTTCAAAGCTTTTGGCACCATTCTGTTACACATGCTTTAGAATGTCTTTCCTTGATCTTAGCACCATCCTCAGCATTTCATTATACATCTGTGGAGTCGTCCATTACTCTAAAATATATAAACACAACTCTTGTGATTTCAGTTGCATGCAACAACATTTTACTCTTAATACTATAAAACAATTGTGATGCCAAGGTGCTTGGATGGAAAACTAGTGGGAATCCCTTGTCAGCCACTTGGAGCTTTTGAAAGAGAAATGAGACTATTTAAATTCCTATAAGAGAGAACTGAGTTACAGTACTTGAGTTGCAGCCTCAAGATAGAATTTCCTAGCTGACATGGTGCACGGAGTCTCATGGATACTGCGAAACACGTCAGGTCTGCTGAGGTCACATAAGGCAGCCCTGATGCTGTCAAGGATTAATGTGCAAGCACCGCTGCCCTAATTACTCCCATTTGGGCTAATTACAGTACTTGGCCACAGTAACAGCCAAAGGGCATTGTGGCTAGGGATGATGGGAATTGTAGTCCAACATCTAGGCATCCAAGTTTGAGGATCTCTGTCCTTACAGTTATTAAACCCTCCTGTGACCACTGTGATGAGCATGACAACTAAATTTGCAAAAATGATTAGTGTATTTTTTAACTGCCTACTTATTGGCAGTTAAACACAGGCTCTGCCTTGTCCAGTTCATCTGGATCCATTTTAGACTGTCTCATCTGCTTGTGCAGAGGATATACTTGAGCCGCTGGCAGGTCAGAACCAGTCAGGAGAGACTGGATCTTTTGCCAGCTATTTCAAAAAGGGCAGATAGCTGGAGGATCTCAAATCTACAGTCCACTCAAGAGCCATTCCAGAGCCTCCAAGGGCCACAGCAGGAATGGACCTTATTGAGGGGCTGAAATCGATTGGGGCAACTTAATAGCTATATTTTTTCAGCCCAGTTCAAGGACATATAAGCCAGGCAGAGACCAGAATCCCCCTGCTCACCAAGCTAAAGCTTTATAGCTCATTGGTTTGTCTCTCATGGAGTTCATGATAAAGATAAAAACACCACCACTCACCTGAGCTTTTCCACCAATTGCTTGTTTTTCTCTCTCAGGTGCCAATTCTTAACTTTCATGGGGACATCAGGTACATACCAGGCTGCAATCAGCTTGATGCACAGGGCCACATGCTGCAAAGAGGCAATCTGAATAAGATTTTGTTCCTCACAAGAAACAAGCTGCAATCACCACCTAGGCAATGACTAACAGTAGGCAATCTGCTCCTCTTAAGTGCTTCATGATGGTTCTTTTGATATGCAAGTGTTTAAAGTAAAGTAAAGTTGTGCCCTCCAGTCGGAGTTTACTCCTAGCGCCCACAGAGCCCTGTGGTTTTCTTCGGTAGAATACAGGAGGGGTTTACCATTGCCTCCTCCCGCGCAGTGTGAGATGATGCCTTTCAGCACCTTCCTATATCACTGCTGCCTGATATAGGTACCAGCGGGGATTCAAACCAGCAACCTCTTGCTCACTAGGCAAGTCATTTCCCCACTGCATGGCCATTAAGCAACATGGATCCAAAACAAGCTTTGACTACAGTAAGTCAAACTAAATTCTCCTATTGGCTGTGAAGGGACTGGACAGGGAGCATTATAGATCCATTATTGTGCCCTGTCCCCCATTTGAGGGGGTGTTTCCATTGTAAATTAACACAGGCCTCTTATTTATTCTTGGAAAAGACCACTACTATGAATATCTATATACTGCTTTTCAACTGAAGTTTTCAAAGTAGTTTACATAGAAAAAACAAACGAACAAGATGGTTCCCTGTTCCAAAAGGGCTCACAATGTAAAAAGAAGTACAAGATAGACACCAGCAACAACATAAGAAGGGACAGTTGCTCTCCTTCTACTAAATAGAAGAGAATCACCATTTTAAAAAGGTGCCTCCTGACTCAGTTAGCAGGGGGTCAACCAAGGCCAAGTATAGTTGCCCTTTGCTAACTGGCAAGGGACTTCTCTTGGGCCTGGATAAGAGACTGAAGGCACTATCCTATCACCAAGGTTAATGAGGTTTGGGCTGACCAATACCTGGATGGGAGACAGTGTAGAAACCCTATCTGCACAAACATCCTGAGCTCCACAGGGAAGGGGCAGAATACAAATGTTACAAACAGATTTAACAACACACACAAGAGAATGTTTTGACATGCCGGCTTCTCTCGCCAAGTTAACATCCCACTCTGCTTGATACAGTACAAAGCCCTGTACTCCCAGGGGTATATGAATGAAACAGACAAACAGATATCCTAAAGAAGGTGGTCTGGGTGCCTGCTGTTACAAGAAACAGTAGATGTTTGTTTCTTCCCATGTATGCAAAAAAGGATCAGCTAAACCAGGGATTCTCAACGTTGGGTCCCCAGATGTTATTGGACTTCAATTCCCATAATCCCCAGCACCAGTGGGTTTCAGTCAGGGATTATGGGATTTGAAGTACAATAACATCTGGGGACGCAAGGTTGAGAATCCCTGAGCAGTAAAAGCAATTGATATTCAAGTCTCCAACCAGATTTAGTTGTGCTGGTGCACCAAAAGTACTTTTTGAGCACATCTTTCACCAATAATGGGCAGGCTATTTTTCTGGGGATGTGAGGGATGGGTGAAATTGCTCTGAACTTTAGACACAGAGGGAACCACATCAAAAAAACACTGACATGCAGTATACTGTGACTGAGAAGAGAAGAATGGGGGTGCTTAAGTCCTTGATAATGATCAGTTGTTTTAATAAGCAAAATCAAAGATGCAGTTTGCTGAGAGAGCCTTATCATAGCGAGAGCATCTTACTTCATATTGCCTAAACAAGTGATCAATAAAGTTATATTCTTTAAAAGAACAAATCCTTCTTCACCATCACATTTTGGTTCAACACAAACAGCTTTCTGGGACTCTAGCAGAAGAGTCCTGGCATTCAGAGACTACCTCCTTACTTTTTACACCTAACACACTTACTTCAAATAAGATAAGGAAGGCAAGGCGTGATGCAAAAATATGCCAAAACTGGACAGAATAGCGGTAGTCATCACTGTTCCTATAGTCCCGGTACCTGCAGGAATGGGTATAGTAACACACAAATGCACAGACCCATCCAAATTTCCATTATCATTCAGAAACAACAGAAATGAGGGTGGGGAAATAATAATACAATTCAATGACCAGCTAGTATAAAGAGTACTGTTGTCTTTTCTAGGTTAATAATTCAGAGAGTAAGGTGTTTTTTTTTTTAATAAGAGGCTACACACAAGCCCTTAAGAATACATTTGGATTCCTTTCCCAAGAAGAGACAAGCTATCTCTCTCCTTGACCTTCTCCTTCCAGTACTTTCATAAGAACAGAAGAACAGTCCTGCTGGATCAGGCCCAAGGCCCATCTAGTCCAGCATCCTGTTTCACACAGTAGCCCACCAGATGCCGCTGGAAGCCACAGGCAGGAGTTGAGGGCATGCCCTCTCTCTTGCTGTTACTCCCCTGCAACTGGTACTCAGAGGCATCCTGCCTTTGAGGCTGGAGGTGGCCTTTAGCCCTCCAATTAGTAGCCAATGATAGACCTCTCCTCCATGAAGTTATCTAAACCCTTCTTAAAGCCATCCAGGTTGTTGGCTGTCACCACATCTTGTGGCAGAGAATGCCACAAGTTGATTATGCACTGTGTGAAAAAGTACCGTTTGTTGTTCCTAGATTTCCCGGCAATCAATTTCATGGGATGACCCCTGGTTCTAGTGTTATGGGAGAGGGAGAAGAATTTCTCTCTATCCACTTTCTCCACACCATGCATGATTTTATAGACCTCTATTATGTCTCCCTGTAGTCATCTTTTTCTAAACTAAATATCCCCAGGTGTTGTAGTCTTGCCTCATAAGGTGCTCTAGGCCCCTGATCATCTTGGTTGTCCTCTTCTGCACCTTTTCCAGTGCTACAATGTCCTTTTTTAGATATGGTGACCAGAATTGTATGCAGAACTCCAAGTGTGTTCGCACCATAGTTTCGTATAAGGGCATTATAATATTAGCAGTTTTATTTTCAATCCCCTTCCTAATGATCCCTAGCATGGAATTGGCCTTTTTCACAGCTGCCACACATTGAGTCAACACTTTCAACGAGCTGTCCACCACGACCCCAAGATCCCTCTCCTGGTCAGTCACCGACAGCTCAGATCCCCTCAGCGTAGACTTGAAGTTGGGGTTTTTCGTCCCAATGTGCATCACCTTACACTTGCCAACCTTGAACTGCATTTGCCATTTTGTCGCCCACTCCCCCAGTTTGGAGAGATCCTTTTGGAGCTCCTCACAATCCGTTTTGGATTTCACTACCCGAAAGAGTTTGGTATCATCTGCAAATTTGGCCACTTCACTGCTTACTCCTTCTCGAAAGTGCTGCTTTTTGCAAGTGTGCAGTTTACACCCACAAAGACCAGAAGAATTATTCATCAATAGACTGGTGGGTGGGCAGCGCTCCAACATGCAACTTGAAATGGAACTCTTCCCAGCCTGCTTAAATAAGGACATTTGAGGATCAACTGGCTGCTGGGGGCATCTTTCATGATGCAAAGTGAGGCGGTTGTCTGAGGTGGTGGATTACTGGGGCACTAGCAAGGTGGTTACTAAGAGTGACACCGACTTGATGGCACTTAATCAGCAAGGTGGCAAGATGCTCCCTGCCACTACTATCAGAGCAGCCCTTTAGGACTGCTCTAATCTTTGCAAGGAACATTTTTCTTAACAAAGCTTGCAAGAAGCATGAGAGGAGAAGAGGAGGCTCCTGGCAACCTTCCCTCTCCCCTGCCTCCGGTATTCTTTTAAAGCTTGCAAAAGGTTGGTTTTGAAAGGATGCACTGCTCGCACGTTCCCCATCCAGATTGGGGCCTTTTTCATCTGACTTTGGACAAAGCAAGAACATTGAATCTGATTTAAAGGAAGTCAATGCGTTTCAGCATTTAAAGCCGAGGCTTCGATTACTTTCTACAAAAATATGGAGCTGCCATCCATCACCTGGCCCCAACCACATTTGCAGAGTGATCAGTAAATACAAATGGAAAAAGTCATCTCCAGAATAATTCATTAGGCTGATTTCCCCCTCACTGAGCTGTTGAAGGAAAGTGTGCCAATTTTTTTTTATTGGGGATTTATTATTATTTTATATTATATGGATATATAAATAAAACAAAGAAATGTTAGGAAAAGAAACAGTCTCACCATCTTAATTCAGTACTGACAACACAAAACTCTATTGAAGAGAACAAATCTTACATCATTATTCTCCTTAATGGATTTGGCCACAAGACTCCTGTGCTGAAGCTAAGGATGAGAACAACATCCAGCAGCTACCAGTACCTGCAGTGTGTGATATTATTCCCCATGAGGTCATTAAATTCTGCCATTTCCTTGCGATTCTCAAAATCCTGGACGTTGAATACCGAAAGACTGTAGTTGACGTAACCTGTCAAACAACTGCAGACAGACAGAAATTATAACAGTGCAATAGTGTCCTGGATAAATTATTCAGGTTACAAATCCTGGCATCAGAAAAAATACACATTTCAGCAATTTCCTGAAAAAAATTGGAAGCTGACTTCTTTGTATTTCAACTTAAAAGATTTATTTTAATCTGAAATGAAGAATATTCTCCCAAGTGGGACACCAAGACTATAGAACGTGCTGACATCCATGCTCAAAACTGTCCATGTGGGATCTGGAGTGGTGAAGGAGCCTGGGCTAGGCAGTAGGATGGATGGATGTGTGGTGAGGCGGCAGCAGGAGCTATAGCTGACAGCAGTTGCACCCTCAGAGGGCAGGCTTCTACTAGCAGGCTTATATGAGTCAAGAGCCCTATCCCTTTCTGGAGCTTCAGAACTGCCCCAATCCGAGGCAAGTGCCTGAGCTGACTTTCCCTTTCTCACAAGCAAGCTCACTGGGGATAGAGCATGGGTCGCCAGGCAGGAACTTCAACGCTCGGGGTCTGCTCTGGCCCCTTATTGCTTCCACACTCCTGGACGTTCTAGGGATAATGGAGGAAATACCACTTGAAGGGCCCTGGGACATTCCTAGGTTCGGCTGGCAGAGGGGGGCACTCCTGTTGGAGCCACTTTAATGGGAAAGGCAAAGTCCTCAAGCAACTTGATATTATTTCATCAATCCCATCTGCCACTTCTTTGTTACCAGTCAGGAATCAATGCAGCTACAGAGCTATCCACCAGGGGGAACCCTTAGAGTTTCTATGGAAGGGCTTTGCCTGAGTGAAAAGCTGACAGGATCTTTTAGTGTTGTCCTTGGAAATATCCTTATGGTCTTGCTGCAGCGACATAACTCTCTGAACACAAAAAACAACCTGTCCCTCCTGTTCTAGTGACCTGAGAGAAAAACCAGTTCTTGGCCTGAAGAGGACTCTTTTGTCCCTTTGTCAGACAATGCACTTTTTATCTATATGACAGGGGAGAGGTCTGAAGCAGAAGGGAGATCTGGCCAGAGCTGTCCTTAGAGAGCCCTGGCAGGGTGCGGGGCTCGGGGCAAACCAGCCAGTGTGGGGCCCCCTTCCAGTTAATTCTAATGGGGGTTAAAAGAGCAGGGCCCAGGGCGGTCACCCTGCTTGCCATGCCCTAAGGACTGCCCTGGGTCTGGCCACCTTTATCTTTCTTAGAGGAAAAGATCTCTTCTTGGACAGAGGAACCAAACTCTTAGCCTCCTCTTGTTATAAGGTACGGCCACTCTGCCTGGTGTGGCATTTTGAGCAAAAAGTCTAGTCTTGAAGAGATTTCCTCATCATTTCCCAAGTCAGTTGTTGGAACACTTCTCGGGACTGAAGAGCCACCATCCATCCCACTCCGTCATCTGTGGCTTCTAGCCAGTCTGCAGCATTACATGCAGCTTTTGCCCAACCTGAACGGCACCACTTCCTAACCTAACCTAGGCTTGAAGGGAAAGAAGTGTCAATTCCTTTTGGGTGTGTTTACAATTTGGTATTCGTTAGTTTCCAAGATTCTTGTAGGGCTGACATAATCCTCAGGTGATGTCTCCGTGCTTTAAAGGCCTCCCTCGGTTGGTTCGGAGCCGGTGTTGTCATGCCCGGATCCTGGGCCATTTGCAGCTCTTGCATTGAGGTGCGATGAGGAAATCTGCTGAGCCAGGGAGGCCCCCTGACAGCCCAATGAATGCCCCTGTTGAATTCTCTTATCTGGATGACCCTCACGGAGTCAAATACTATATGGGGATGCCCATCCCCGACAGGCAGCTATGGGAACACTGACTGCCTCTGATGCCTCCTCTTCCTCCTCTGTTCCCTGCACTCTCATTAGCCACAGACTCTTTTGTCTATTGTCAGTGCCACCTGATTTGCAGACATGGCAAAACAGCTGAAATCTGATGCCCCAATCAATTATTAAGTCTGTAGTGCTAATCAAATACTATTACAAACATTTATATATCACTTTTCAACAAAAGTTCTTAAAGAGGTTGTCATAGAAAGAAAAAAAAGATGGTCCCCTGTCCCCAAAGGGCTCACAGTCTTACACACATACACACACGGTCGGCACTAGCAACAATCACTGGAGGGATGCTGTGCTGGATAGGTACAGTTGCACGCGCGCACTTACAGACACAGACACCCCGCCCTGCTAAATAGAAGGGAATCACTACTTTAAAAGGTGCCTCTTTGCTCAGTTACCAGGGGTTAATAATTAATAATAAACTGGAGCAGGACTCCTGAATCAAATATCAGCTAGTTAAATGTGGCAAAAAATCAGATACAGGACAATTACCTGTGGCAGCAGAAAAGCTGAAGCAAAATATCAATTAACGAATTAAAGTTAGTAAGGACAATATGAAATCTATTAAAAATTGTGTTTTTAATAATTTTAACATTTTAAATTGTTGTAATGTTTTAACCATTTTTATTGTTTTGTTGTAAACCGCCCAGAGACTTGCGTTTTGGGCAGTATACAAATATGTTACATAAAATAAACAAATGTATTTCTTTTCTACCCTATAAAAATCTGGGAATAGTTTAGAGAACCTTTTGTTTGTTGAGATGAAAGAGAGAAGAAGCTAAAACCAACCAACCCCAACACCCTTATTTTTGCAGAGCAGGTAGGACCAGAACTGGCTGGAGCGATCTTCAACTGAACATCAAAAGGATGCAAGGATTGACATGGCCATGCCTGTGGGGGGAGTGGGAAGAGTAGCCTGTCTGAGGAAACACCTCTCCACAGAGGAAGAGTTGGGAAGTGTACTTTTTTCAGACGTTTCAGTTTATCATGAAAATATCTCGCCTTATCCTGTTCTTATTTGAAGAGCCTCCCCAGTTTCCTATAATTTCACTGTATGGTGGTGGGGGTAGGGGGGGAGTATATCTAACTCCATTAAATAATTAAGCACTCAAAAGACACTGGATTCTGGGATGTTCTCGGGGGGAGTCCTCTTGTTCAGTGCCATATTTTTTGCCACAACTCAGCAAAATGGTGAAATAAACTTAGCCTGTAAGTATATTAGATATTTCTGCATAAAACATATAGGGGAAAAAGACATGCAACACCCACTCTATGCCAGTGTTGTTCTCCTGCAGGCATGGGCTGTATGTGTATTTATACACCTGCATGGGAATGAAATCAGATGTGATGGCAATCACCATGCCATTGCCAATGACAGCCAAAATACCAATTGCCTCCAAGACTTGCAGCCAAACACCTGCAAAAAGAAGAGAAAGCAAAGCAAAAAAAAAAAAAGCAAACACAAATAAACCCAACAACAACCAGACATTCCCTCGGTCCGTTTGGCTTAGAGGACATGGGCTCAACTCTTTATTACCCCCAGTCTCTCACAATTTAACAATGTATTTAACTGAAATAAGAAAATATAGGATTCAGCAGAGAGGGTAATCTTGAAGAGGGTGGTGCTTTGAGACCTCAAGAGCAATGGGGGAATGGTACAACTAGATCTATTTGTTCCTCCTTCATTTTCCAACTCCCTTCGAACTGAATTCCTGTATTGGGACTGGGTGCAGTGTTCCCTCTAACAGGGATTCCCAGATGTTGTTCACTACAACTCCCAGCATTCCCAGCTGCAAAGGCCTTTGGCTGGGGATCCTGGGAGTTGTAGT
The DNA here is from genome assembly GCF_027244095.1 of Hemicordylus capensis. Taxonomy (NCBI): domain Eukaryota; kingdom Metazoa; phylum Chordata; class Lepidosauria; order Squamata; family Cordylidae; genus Hemicordylus; species Hemicordylus capensis. Next base: position 137,399,210 of record NC_069657.1, on the reverse strand, counting down.
CAACAACATCTGGGAATCCCTGTTAGTGGGTACACTGACTGGGTGCCAGGACTAAGCTGGAATTGGAGGCAGGAACTCAGAAATTCAGATCTAGATTGTGTGCTGTACCTTAGAGGTAAGCCATCTTAGCATGCAGAACATCCCAGGTTTAATCCCAGCATCTCCAGGTAGGGCTGAGGAAAATCCTGCCTGAAGAGCTGCTACCAGTCAGAGTAGACAATACTGAGAGAAATGGATCAATGATCTGTAGACAGCAGCTTCCCATGTTCCTATGCCCTTGAGGTCAGTGATCTGAGCTTGATGAGAAGGAGCCTGAAGTGCAACAAGAGCAATGAGCTGCTTTATGGACCAGACTTCTAGTATTTATATCAGCCTGGCCAATCCAGTCTTCATATTGCTAGCCAATAATAGCAGCTATGCTATACACCCTAATTTGCTTTCTGTGCCTGAAGAGGGCTCAGAGGCAGTCCATGTTAGTTCATTGGGCTAGATCCCAGTCTCAAGGTTAGGGCTGGTATCATGGGTGGGCCAGGTTGGGCACAGGTCCAAAGGCTCATGCTTATCTAGATGACCCTTTGTGGTAGCAGAACTCACACCTCTGTTCCTTTGGGCATGCCCCCGCCATTGGCCAATGGGAGTGCCCCATGCCTCTGTTATTACAGGGAGTAGAAGATGCTTCCTTTGGCTGGTGGGAGGGCGAGCGATTGCCCAGTAAATTTAGGAGAGGGGGCATTGTGGTGGGGCAGGGAACCAGTGCAAATCCCTGCTTCAGGACAAACCTCAACTTTGCACTAGGGATGTGCATGGAACCGGGTGGGGATGGTTCGACGGTGGGGGGCAGGTTGCATCTTTAAGGGTGGAGGAGGGTGTACTTACCCCTCCCACCACATTTCCACCACCGGCATTCCGTTTTGGTAAAGCCCCCTCAGGGCGGCAGCATACCTCCCTGCTGCCCCATTGCCATATCTCCCGGAAGTGACCGGAAGTATCAGGTGCGCCTGTGTGCAACAGGCAGGGGCACGTGCCTGCCATGTGCGTGCATGCCCACAATGTGCACGCGCCTGCACCTGATACTTCTGGTCACTTCTGGGAGATATGGTAATGGGGCAGCAGGGAGGTATGCCGCCACCCCGAGGGGCTTTGCCAAAATGGAGCACCAGCAGGGGAAATGTGGTGGGAGAGGGTAAGTGCACCCTCCTCCACCCTTAAAGATGCACTCCCCTGCTGTCAAACAGGTTTGGAGGGCGATAAAGGGCCTCTGAACCAGTTCTGTGTACATCCCTATCTGGCACTGGCCCTGCCTATGGTCGCTAATTCAAGGCTCAGAGGCCCTCACAGGGCTTCCTTCCCTGGCTTTTTCTCCCATTTCCTCGGTTGCTCAATTCAACCCTTGTAAACTCTTGTTTATACTGCCCTCCCTGAGCCCTCTCCCATGGCTCTGCACAAACTATACTGACCCAGGAAGGGTACCTGATGTCTTATGTCCTCTACTCTCTAGACATCTGGGGTCCAAGTACAAGCCAGAGGTGGCTACCAGAAATTGCCATTCCCAGGGCTGTAATTACTGTTGCTTCCTGCCCAGTGCCCATAAGATTTGTCTGCATTATTCATTCTTTCCTGAATAACCTCTTTTTTTCAGTCCCTTCCTTGGATAAACAAGCACTTTATAAAAGAGTTCAGCATTAGAACTAATAATCTGAAGATGAAATGGTAGCCTTTCCTAAATGGATTGAAGAGAAAACCTTCCACCTTGGTTCTCATCTTACCAATATCATTGGCTTTCCTAGGCACGATGCGCCTCTGCAGTTTCACCATCTTGATAGCATCCAGTCGAATTTCAATGATGTTGTTGATAAAGGCCAGCAGTGGAGCAAGGGGGAAGGCAGCCACAAAAATAGTGGTGAAGCTGTACTGAATTGCTAAATATTTAAAATAAAGTATGTTGAAAAGAGGCAGCAAAATAAAGATAAAAGTTCTATTTATTACTACGTGTGCCGGGCCAGAGGACAGATTGAAGTTCAACATACTGCGGCCCAATAGCCTGGATGCCACAAAGCACACTGATGCAAGCCAACTCATTCTCCAAGTATCATTGGCTGTCATCACAAAGCCCCCATTTGGAATGCTTCAACTTCAAACAATAGATTGATTCCTTTCAAGTTAATGGCTTTGTACATACTCCAGACACGTCACTTAATCCAAAATGTGGCAATCAGGTTGGTCTCCAGGGTAGCCCGGAGAGACCATATTATGCCTGTTCTTAAAGCGCTGCACTGGCTGCCGGTATGTTTTCAAGCAAAATATAAAGTGCTGGTTATTCCCTTTAAAGCACTGAACGGCTTCGGCCTAGGTTACCTGAGGGAGAACCCACTTTTGCAAGATCCTCACCATTCATTATCCGGAGAGGTCTGTCTTTGGGTGCCACAAGTTTATCTGGTGGCAACTTGGGACCACCAGGCCTTCTCAGTAGCTGCCCCTAGGCTGTGGGGTGTGCTCCCCATGGCTATAAGATTAGATCATCGTCTTATATGGGGTTAAGAGGGTTATCATCTCTGGAGGCCTTCAAGAGAGCAGTGATTGCCACAGTGTTTTCACAATTCTGCGACTACACTAAACAAGTGCAAATATTAGTACTACTAGGCACAAGAAAGCAACATCCCGAGACTCAACCTTCAGGTGTTTCAGTGAGGTATGTTATATCAGACCTTAAAACTGAAAAAAATAGTTCTAAAAGCATATGGCACTGCCACTGTGGTTAGGTATTATAGGAGCTGTAGTCCAAAAACAGCTGGTGGGCCAAAGCTGAGCAGCCCAGGTCTAAACCATGGGTAACAATGGCTGTATAGTTTGATTTTCAGTTATTTAGAATGGTCAACTAAGACTGGACAAACTAACTAGCCCAAGTGTAACAGGAGCACCAAGGACAGAATACTGAGTTGTGTCCCTGTCTACTTGCAACTCCCTCTCCCCCATTTCCCCTCAACTTCACTTACTCATCTCCAAGAATTCATCAAACAAACTGAAGATATTGACTTCATTAAGTTGATAATTCCATAACCATTCCTCTTTGCATGGATTCTGGACCCTCTCCTCCATGTGAACTCTGCCATTGTTTTTGGGATTTGAACGCAGCAGATTACATTTGTAGATGAGACAGCTGTAAGGACAAACAACACGAGAAAGACAAGTACAAGACCTATGAGCTGCCAGGGTTGTATTCTCCTAGATATTCATGGACACAATTGCAGTAGTCCATTCCAGGATTCTCTTTTCACAAGGAATGTGACAATTACTTGTGATGGTTTAGAATATCTGTTCTTCTGAGACTACCTAGAACTACCTCAAAAAGCGTTAAACTGCTGAATGGCTATGCCTCTGCCAAGAGTACAGTTCCTCAAAGGCTTGAGGTGGCCCATGCAAGTGGAGGCCCCTGGCAGGTTTGTAACTTCGCTCCGTTTATGTGAAGGTGCCCTTTGTAAGGACAGGCATCTCTGCATAGGGCATGTATGTGCAATGGCCTTCAGTTCCTCTGATCATGGTGGCCTGAAAAAAAAATTGCCACAATTATGCAGACTGCAGCAGCCTCATGTAGGACCCCTTTGTGGACCTGCCAGTTCTCACAAACAGCACCTGAACATGAATGGAGCCCACCAGCATTCATTCCCCATGCTCCCAAGAGACTCATGTGGTGGACAGTCAAAGCAGAGAAAGAGACAAGGTAGTCATTTAGGCTGCAATCCTCAACACATAAATGAGTAAACCTCACTGGATATAGTGGATTTGCTTCTGAGTAAATATACATATGTATACATACATATACAACCCTTCATTCAAAGATAGAACCCTTCACATATCAGTTCCCCACTCTACATAAACATATAGACTAGTACACACATAAGCAGAGAGCAAGGGTGTACAAAGTATACTACACGAAGGCACTTCATCAAATTCGGAGGATTCAAGCAAATGAGCCAAACTGCATGCTACAGGAGATGCAAACCCAACCACACTCAATCTTTAGCCAATCTGGTCTGGAGGAACAAAAATCCTTCCTGGTCCCAAGTGCAATAATCTACTATTTTCTATGAAAGAAATGCAATTTACTTAATGTTTGTCATCAACATAGATGATTTTAGGGCACAAAACATTATCACACAACATCTCCAGCTCTAGTTGTGGCAGTCCATGATTGATACTCCAGAGAAGAGGACCTAGATCCTATTGCAAGTTATGCTTACTTACGGACACATGTATTCCACAAAGTTGCTGAGGGTTTGCTTTAATGTCATGATTACGGCCAACTGGATAAAGAGGTCTAAGAGGCAGCCGCTAGGGTGGCACTGGAAAAAGCATGAGAGAAAGAGATGCTCTGTACCTGAATGCTTCCAATGTCACTTTTTGCAACTCACAGTCTGAAATTTGCTCATAGGGAAGTGGCCAGAGAACATCAGCATCTTTGCAATGTCTTGGACTTACCATGAATGTTCCTTTTCCTCAGACTGGGGAACATTCTGAGAAAAGAAGTGCAACTCCTCCCTTCAGTCTTTGCAGGCAGGGCTTAGATAAAATTCCTCACTGTACCAATGGGGCAGGGGGAGTCCTCTTCCAGTTAGAAACAAGCCATAGTAACAGATATTTTTTTAAACTACCTTTGTGAACTTGCACTGACTATAAGAAAAAAAACTTTAAGTAACCGAGAGAAAAAGAGAAAAACTATACAACAGACTCTTCCCTATTTCTATCTATTGTAAACATTTCTGTCTAAAATAGAAAAGTCTCAGTCTCGTCTGTGGCAGTCCTCCATCCAGAATGAGAGAGGAACTAGGGAGAAGGAACACTCACGCTAAGTCCAACAGTCAATTTTTATCCAGAAGAGGAGTAGCAGAACAAAACATCATCCTGAGAAGAGGTGTATATAAGCAGTGCTCTCCATTCCAGATGGGATACTGTCCCAGACAAGACTATAAAGGCAAAACTGATACCCATGTGGTAGCCTTGTTAATAACCTCCAGAGAGATGTTGATGTTAAAGGGCTGCTAATGAGGATGTCCCTGTAAGCAACAGACCCAGCCAGCTCACGTGAGAGAAATTATCCCTGTTAGCTGGCGAGCTGACTGGGTTTAAACTTTGTTAAGAAGAAGAGAAAAATCTCTGCTAGATTGTCTCACTGCCACCAAGTGCTACTTGGTTAACAGAGTTCCTCGGATGGGAACAGAGTGCTAAAATTTCCTGCCTCCTCTTTACTTTTCTAGCAGGCAAACAGAAAAACATGGTACCACTTATATATGCTTAAGTGGAGCTGTAGCTAGCTTTGCTATCTTGTTTGGGGGCATGTGGACTAGAACCTTCTCCTCCCCCTCTCCCAGAGTCAGTCACACAGTCCAAGAGGGCTTGTAAAACATAGGAAACAATTTATTGCTTTATTGTATTAAAAAAAAGAATAAGCTAGTTCAGGATTTCACATGTAGCTGTTGCAAATAATATTAGCTTAGTGGTTACAAGAGGATTCAAAACACCCAGATGTTCTCAGGCGGCACTTAAAGCAATCAGACCCTAGATTAGGGTTGAGAATAGGTAGTTACAGGGGTGGAGCCACCATTGGGCGAGCGGGTTCAAAGAACCCGGGCTGCTGCCAATCAGGGGCCGCGCCATGTGGCACTGACACGCCCCCCGCAGCGGACGTCAGATGTACGGGGGGGGTTATCTCACTCCCAAATGGGGCTGCATGGCCCCACTTGGGAATGAAATCGGACCACGCTGCATTGGCAGTGCAGGCTAGAGCAACTCTCTCTGCCTTTAAAGGCCGGGAGAGCTGCTTCTGGCCTCGCTGCCAATGCAGCGGGGCCGATCTCCCTCCCAAACAGCGCCGTGCAGCCTTGTTTGGGAGGAGATCGGCCCGCGCTGCGTTGGCAGCGTGACTGGAATGGCTCTCCCTGCCTTTAAAGGGAGTGGTGGCCATTCCGGGTGGCCGGAACGGCTCTCCCTGCCTTAAAGACATCAGACACGGGGGCATGGCTATCCAGGCCCCCATGTCTGATGTCAGAAATGGGGGTAGGGTCAGGGGCTGCAGCAGCTGAACATGGGCCGCCACCAGCCTCACTCTGAGGCTGGGTAGTTACAAGCAGATACTTGGGTATACAAAGCAACACACACAAAAGAAAAATAAACTCTAACACAAGTCTTACAAAAATACTTTCTCTTAGGTCTAACCTTCTGCAGTCATAAGCCTTGACTTCTTTCTCTTTGACCTCACCAGGACCTAGGCGAGACCAACCCTTGCAATCCTTGTCCCAGGGACTTACAGAACCTACCCTGCAAGGACTTGGCAAGACTCCATTTCTCCTTCCTCACGTGGGCATCCCTTCTTCCCAGAAGCCCCTCAGAAGCCCTTTAGTTCTGCCCACCTGGTTAACTGATTGGGTCATGACCTAGGGTCTCCAGTCTGTCAATCAAGGTCAACTGCTTCCTCTCCCCCATTAATTCTATCAGTGCTGGCTGGCTGCCCACTAAAGTCCTCCAGATGGAAAGTGTAGTGATGTCCTCTGAAATAAGGAATTGTTAGGATTGATATGTCATTTCTAGGCACTGTTAAATCCAACAGCTCAAGGCACACTTGCCAACACTTCTGTCCTGAATGAACAGCTGAAAGGCCAAAACAAGGAGTCTTAATGTAGAGAGTCTACTGTTCTCATAATGTAAATGCATGGAGTTCTGCACACATCTGGAGTGTGCCACTCCTTCTTACTAGAATGTTGTGGCTATTGTCAAGAGGAGGAAAAGCATATCTCGTGAATTTAATGAAAAAATGGATTTATGGGGGGGGGGAAAGCAAATTCCATCACAAGTTTATTTTATTCTTCTGGAAAATACAGACCCTGGATAATTTTGGAGCCTGGATCTAAAGGCCTTTGTAGGGGCCCCCTACTCTGCAAATTAAGCATCATCATGCTCTGCTGGGGCAACCACACCACCTGGGACAGACTAAAAAGGATTTGGGGGCCCCCAGGGGCTGTGGAGGCCCTGGATTTTGGCCCCAAGCACCTCTGGAGACACCCCTCAAAAATACTTTAATGGGGTGGTTGGGAAAGAGGACAGAACCTGTTTTAAGGAAGCCTTAAGAGCATCCAGTCCCTATGTTCACACCAGCATCAAAAGGCCTGCCACATGGTTTCAAAAGATCCTATTTAAGGGACAATGGGAAGCCAGCATTATATTTGTGACTTCTGGATGATATCCCCATTTTAGGAGAGATTTCCACTCAATCTCTAGGTTGTCACTGTAGTTAAGCTGAGTCCAGGTGTCAGAATGGCTCCAAGAGAAGATCTGGCACTTGAGGGAGATACCATGGTTGTTAGACTGACAGCTCCACTGCATTCAAAAACCAGAGGTGATGAAGCCACACAGATCAAATTTGATCTCTCTACATCCTTTGTAGTAGACTAGGAATCACCTGCAGAGGGGGAAATGCATACAGAAGGCCAAGAGACCATGAAGACACAAGGATGTCGATGCCTTCTGCACTTCGACACAAGTGTCTAGTGAAAAGTTATCTATGTGATTAGTCACATGGACAAGGTGACTACAGGCATTCTGAAGCTGGATGTTATTTGCTGAAACTCTGCATTCTTGATGCATCTCTCAGTCTTATCTATGATATGACTGCTGAGTCAGTCTACAATCATTGAGGGATAAGCAGATGTGTTCCACTTTCAGTGAGAACAGATGTTCCTCTGTGCAGAGAAGTAGCAATGCAAACTCCTTGGAAGGGCTCACAAGTGGGACAATGTCCTCTGATAAGAAAGTAGGAGACACTGTAGAGGACAAAAGTGAAAGCATACCTGTGGCAGCATTTCTATTGCAGCAATAATCAAACCTGCAGGCAAGCGAGTAATATGAGGTTTAATTCAGTGGTGAAGACCTTCCAGATCTTTTCTTCTCTGTGTCTACACAAATTCCCAAATGATTTACACCATGCAGTGATGGTGGCAGCAAACTCGGCTTTGTTAACCCATGGGAATGAAGGTATCCTACAGTCACCTGGGCATCCCTTATTCCTCAGTGGAATGAAGGGGGCCTTATTAGAAGGTTATCACAACAGAGGTAGATATGGAACCTTTCCTGCCTTGGGCGTTACTATCAGCTTTATCAAGACTCATGGTGCTAACACCAAACTGAAAGATAGTGCTCTATACTGCTTTGGTGGCTGCTTTGCTTTAGCGCCTTAGAAGAGCTAGGAGGACCAGGATGTGGAAACATGCCAGTGTAAGGTATACAGATGAGAAAAAGTGCTCTGATTTCAAGGCCTCTGCAATGGATGAAAGAGTTCTGTTTGGAGGAATCTCTGGTGAAGGTGCTTGTTGAGAAATCTGAGCTCCAGAATAGCCCTCCAGTGAGTCCCCTTTCTTTTTTGGCACCATGAAAAATATTAAGGAGATACTAGAGGACCACTTCAGTCTTCAGCAGTGGAACTTCCTCTATTGCGCCTTTCTCCAGCAGATGGTCTATTGTGGCCAGAGTGTGCAGATGCTTTTCTTTGTATTTGGGACTGTGGTTACTGCAGGAATGCGTTGGATAGAAAGTAGCTCTAGAGAGGAGCCTCTATGTATTGTCTCACACACCTAAAAGGTTTGTGGTATGTGACTGTCAAAACCCTCTCATCCCGTCCCATCTCCCTTACCCTCTCAAAAAGCAGGCTCACTATAGGAGAGAGTTCAATGCCCTGAGCCATTTTTGGAAGGGTGGTATAGAAATCGAATTATTATTATTATTATTATTATTATTATTATTATTATTATTATTAATCATCCCTTTAGAGCAAAGGATGGCAAAAGCAATGAAGAAAGTCTTAAATCCACCAAATTCCTTGCAAAAACAAACACGAAACACCTGCACTCTCAACCCAGGCAGGACAGGAACAGAGACTGGGCCCCTGCAACTGGTGGAGGCAGAAATTTAACCTATGCCCTGAGAAGTTCTAGTTTCTTTTCAGGATGTCTTCCTCCTTCAAGGAAGAATATATACACACACAATTGACAACATTCTAGGATGTTTTTGCTACCCATGCATCTCAGATTCATGTTACTGATTCACATATTCTAGATCAGACATGCCAGTTGCTATTTTTCTGGCTACATTTGTATGGGAATTCCAGAATGCAAGTCAAGGAAAGTAATGGTGGGCTTTGAAAAATGGAATGATGGTCAACTTCTATCCAATAGAAGGATCTGATACAAAATGTATCAAAACATTAGTGAGAAAGCCAAAGAGATTATCTTAACAAGAAGGAAGGGGAAAGCACTATTGCAGCAAAGTAACTTACTTCTTCCAGTCTCCACTTGCCAGAAATACGTACGTAGTCCCCTGGACGACCATTAATCCTAACAGGGAAGTAAAGACTGAGATGCATCCATTCCTAATACTATCAATTCTTTTGACAACCACACTGCTTGGAAGACAGTGACACACACACCCCACCAAGTAAAGAAGTGTAATAGAATTAATAGCAGCACCTTAGATGACAAAAACAAAGGTTGGGGTTAGATTGAAAAAGAGCAAGGGAAAAGGATAAAGGAATGGGAAAACTATCACCTCCTGATTTCAGAATATCAGAGCCCCAGTTTTGTCAAAGATGCACTATGGAAGCAGCTCTACAGGCCTAAGCCACTACACCTGCATTCCCCTCTCCCAAGCAAATTGACTTTCTAATACAACTAATCATTTGTATTACGTGCCTTTAAAATTACAATCTCTACATTTGTCCTTACACTGATGATAAGGGCCACTATTGTTTCTATTTTACAGATGCAGATCTAAGGCAGAAAGAAAGTGGCAGAAATTTAATTCAGACCCAGGACTCCCAAGATTCAAGTCTAACATCATAAACATTGAACTCTCTCTGTTTTGATACTTTACCTCCCTAGGAAGAAAGCAATGTAGATCAGAGAAGAGAAATGTGTGAAGAACTGGAAGGTGAAGAGTTTGATTGTGTAGTTTCTCTCACGGTCAGAGAATGTCCGTGGCTTCTCTGAAAATAAGAGCACAGACACGTGTTATTTGTAATAGTTGGCATCCTCATTCTTGCTCTGATATGTGTCTTATTCTGCTCCAAGGAAGCTTGTTCCAAAGCCCAAGGAAGCTTGTTCCAAAGCCCAAAGCAAAGAAAACAATACAGCAAATATTTATATACTGCTTTTCAACAAAGATTCCCAAAGCAATTTACATAGAAGCAAGAAAGCGGCTCCTTGACCCCAAAGGGCTCACAATCTAAAAAAGAAACATAAGATAGCCACCAGCAACAGCAACTGGAGGGATGCTGTGCTGAGGATGGATACGGACAGTTGCTCTCCCCCTGCTCAAAATAGAGAATCACCACTTTTAAAAGGTGCCTCTTTGCTCAGATATCAGGGGATCAAGAATGCACTTTGGAACACATCCACAGGTAACTTTTTATTCCATTTATCCCCATCAATCCAAATACATATTCATAATGTGAGGTTTTTCTTACCCAGATCACAAAGGAACAGTGCTACACGCCTGTTTACCTACAACAGAAAAGATGCAAACAAAATAATAAGACATATACAACAGAGAACATTTACAAGACATGCAGCTGGAAAATACCAACAGTGCACCCCTTCATACCTTGCTCATAATGATGATCGTCAAGTAGTGCAACACAGCCCCCGTGAGTACTGCCATGGTGGTGGCTCGTTCTCGGAACAATTCTGAGTTGGACTGAGTAAAGATGACTGTTACCACGACCCGATAGATGACAAGTGCATGGGCAATACCAATTATCAGGCAGATCTACAAGGGAATAATGTGTTGGTACAAATCCAGGGATCCAGAGACCATGGGTGGCAAACATGTCACATTTTCACAGCAAAATTATAGGCTAGATCTGCACTACAAACAGACTGGTTTTATTTCACTTCACACTATCATGACCTCCCCAAGGAATCCTCAGCAGAAGAGTCCCTAATTCTACAAAGCATACTCAGCATGGAATGTGTTCCACCACACTGATGAGCATGGCAGACTCCAGGCTTCCTTCCAACCTTGGGGCCATGGAAGGGGTGGGGACTGTCCAAACAGTTGCACTGTGATTCAGAGGCACTTGGAAGAGCAGTGCAGCTCTGGGAATAATCCGTGCCCAACCTCTTCTGCTCCAGGCTGGAAAGGAAGGCTGGGCTTGCTTTCACACTATGCTTCTCAGGCATCTGGAGCACCTCAGAGGCACAGTTCAATTGCACAAGTGATCTTTCAAGGCCCTTCTTCGGCTCCAAGTGAAGCTGAGAAGGTGAACAAGAGATCACCCTGAATGTCTGAGGTACACTGCAAGATCAGGAGGACGACTCTGCCTGATATGGGATGCGACAAGGTTGTGGTGACTACAAACTTTTGTAGGTTTTATTTTATTTTATTTATTTAACATATTTATATACTGCCCAAAACCTGCATCTCTGGGCAGTGTACAACAACCTTATCAAGGCCAAAGTTTGTGGACTTTGAGTTTGAAGATTTCTGAAGACTGAGATCTTCAGAGTTTGAAGACGAAGATTTCTAACAGAATTCTAAACACTGTCACTCCTTACAAAACTACACTGCCCAATGTTTAATGGAGAGAGGGGAAGACTATTAAATCAGTTTAAGCCTATTATGTAATGTGCTCATAGAACAGAATGGCAGGCTCAATGTGTGGAGGACAGGGAGTGCACTTCTAGGTACATTCCTAAAATGTGTTTTGTTCCAACATGTAGTGGTCACCAGGCATGTCAGTTTGCCTAAAGACAGTACTAATTACATAGGAAGCTGCCATATCGTGAATCAGACCATAGGTCCATCTCACTCAGTATTGTCTACACAGACTGGCTGCGGCTTCAAGGTTGCAGGCAGGAGTCTCTCTCAGCCCTATCTTGGAGATGCCAGGAAAGGAACTTGGGGCCTAGATGCTCTTTCCTAATATCTTACAGCACTCATACTTCTAGTTTCCCTTTCGTATGCAACCAGGGCAGATCCTGCTTAGCTTAAGGGGACAAGTCATGCTTGCTACCACGAGACCAGCTCTCTTCCCCGGGAATTAGCACTCATTGATTGTCCCCCTTCAGTGGGACAGCTGGGCCTTATTTACTCATCCACTAACTGCAACTGGTTCATTCTGGACTGATCTATAAAAGCCTTATTGCTAGGTCTAGACAAGAAAAGCTGAAAGGCAATGCTATGCTGAGTTATTCTGCAGAAACATGACATCAAGAAGTCCAAGAAACCTCCTGAAATATCTGCTCTTTTTTCTACTCTCAAGAGCAGGATGTTTAAAATATATAATGAAAGTGCACCAGAAAAAAACCACCACATACCATAAGCAGAACTAAGATTAGCACAACAGTGCTGTGGAAATAAGAGTGTTGGTATTGCCGGGGAGGATGGTCTGGATTACCAATGAGATCAGTGGCCAGCTCCTCCTAGACACAGAAATGCAGTCACATTGCCAGATCTACATTCTTTTGCTCATGTGTAAGGCTAAGCCAAAAGTTCAGCAACCGACTTTTTCTGTTCATGAACACACAGACCCCAAACTCATCTTTTCCAAAATTAACTACTGTTAGCAGACAGCCTCCCTCCTTCCCTTTTGTTGTTGTAGGAAACTCTGGCTTCCTAGCACAGGAAGCAAAGTGTAGATGAGCACTGGGTGCCCATCTACATTTCCCTACTGGGTGTAGGGAAACTGGCCTCTTGTTGGATTAAGCAGCTGAGTCATGCAAATCCTGAACCAATGCAAAAGTTGCATAGGATAAGGTGATGTGCACCCTCCCCCCACCTTGAATTCTGTGCATATAATGAAGCCAGAGTTCCTGACACAGCAAAAAAAAAAAAAAAGTCTTAAAAGACCAAGACTAGTCCTGAGAAACCAGTAACACACACTTTGGAATGCAATCAAAGTTAAGTCCAAAGTCAGTTAGGTAGATCTGATACAACAGAGTCCTTTTTGTTCTATGTTCCAATGGAATAGCACCTACCACACCCACATCCTCTCCAAGTCCAGTATCCGTAATCTTTTTCTTTGGATTCCTAAATTTTCCCACCTTTGGAACTTTACAGAGGAGTAGACCCTACAAAAGGGCTTTTCACTCAACCTGCTGACTTTTCTGAGACATAAGGGCCGTTCATATGCCCATTTGGGGGTGGGGTAGGAGGGTCTGGGAGCTCCTACCCAAGTTGCAGCAGATGAGCAGAACCTCTGTTTGGGTCAGCAAACTCAGGAAACACACGATTAAGCCAGGCCCAGTGTCCTTTGCTGAAATCTTGAACTGGAAGTATGTAAAGTCCTCCAAATGCATAGTAGGCCTTCCCAGCATGCTTTGCACTGCCAGTAGACTGGAAAGCCTCATTACATCAACAGCTGCCCTCTGACTGGCCATGAAGGAACAAGAGGTGGATGAAGCCCTACTGAAGCTGCTGTATGCAGTGTGCTTTGCAGAGTGGCACATCCATTGTTGGCAGCCTCGGCAACTACAGCTCACTCTTGTTTTCAGACCTGCTGGACCTGGTAGCTGCACAGAAAAAGTGCATTCGCACATCCAGAAAAACAATGAAGAGAGCGCTCTTATCTTCCTACCTCGGTTAAGAACAGGGTACAAAAGCTGGGCTACCTTGCTTTGAGCAACCTGGGTTGAAGGGATTTTCATGAGTCACACAACCATGCAAACCAGATGTGAACAAACCTTTGCATGGATAGTATTTTGTTGTGAGAGCTTGGTGGAAAAAGCTTCCTTCTACTGCCCAGAAGTCTGCCTGGCTGAACACCCACCCTTGTATTCAAACCCTTGAGCTGAACCACAGGATTTTGGAGTACCTAAGTTGAAACCCTGGACTGTGAGGCCGAGAACCATTAAGCTGAAATCACTGTCCTTGAGTATTTCTTGCATGAGCCTGTTCTGGGGAGACCCCCTGGACACTCTTGGAACCCAGAGTCATTGAGTCACTCTTTGCATGGGCCTGCCATGGGTTAATCTCTGGGCTCAACTGCCTGGGAAACCCAGTGCTCCCCTTTGCTAACTGTGGGCATATGGAGTGCCACAAACCAGGAATAGGACCCCCTTGGTTTTGAAAGATGAGTTTCACTCATCCTGGTGCAAAAGCTTTTATGATAATTTGGGCAGATATGGCTTTTCACCACAATATCTATTGGCTCTGGGTCATGATTCTGTCACAGACATTATTAAGCAGGGTGTGGTGGAAATGGAGAAACAACTGGATTTAATTCTGGTTATTACCAGTAGTACTTTAGGTGAATTTTCAAACTACCCCCCTTCAACTGCATGTCTCACACACTTGACCACCTTAAACCAGAGGAGAACTTTATCACTGGTGCGGTTTAATGCCTTGCCTTCTGCTGTTTTGGATGGCAGATTTAAGGGGATACCGCTAAGGAACTGGTTATGTCCATGTGGTTCAGGTGACACGGCGTCCGTCTTGCATGTTCTTATATACTGTGCATATTATAGGGACAGTCGTACTATCTGGATCAAACCATTCTTAAAAAATAGGCCTGGTCAGTCAGAAGAGGATTACATTTCCTATCTCTTGGCAGATCAACATGCAGTAGTTACAGCAGGGACAGCAAGATTCTGTACAGCAGCCTCTAAACTGAGATGGGAGCAACTGAGTGGCTGTAACTGAGATTTCTGTATATCCTGGTGCTTTGTTTTTTTTGTTTTACTGCTTTGATTTTGTTTTGTGATGATTTGAATTGGTATGTATGTCGTCTGGTCACTGACCGTAATAAATTACTTACTTACTTGTAATAGAATGCCAAGCCAGTACACTCCTGCTTCTCCTTAAGAAAACAAGAAAAGCCCAACTAGATCAGGCCCAAGGCCCATCTAGTACAATATCCTGTTTCACACAGTAGCCCACCTTGCCTGCCACTTTGCCAAACCTTGGCAGCTGGGGCCCTGTAAGTCTTCCCTACTGGAAGTCAATCTCGATGAAGACATACACACACCCATCAACCTTTATGCTGTGAGGCAGTGCACTTTCTTTATGGTCTTGATAGCTTTTACAACCAAACTACAGTAAACACTCTGTAGAGACACTCTATAGTGAAGTCCCTTTAAGCAAATGACATATGCTATTCCAGTGACCCAATGAACAAGTCAAATGGTTATATAATGCTCCCTTATCTCGATTTCTTTGTCCATCTTTTCCAGTACTCTAACAGGCAGCATCTCTCCACAATCTTGGGCAGAAGTCTTCTCCCAGTTTTGCAACCTTTTAACTGGAGAGGCTAGAGATAAATCCTGGGATTTTCTACAGGCAATGGAAGTGTCCTATCATAAGTTAACGGCATAAGCCAAGGACTGAGCATACAAAGAGACCAGCCCATGCAGCCCAGTATTGTCTATGCCAATTGACAGTCGCTCTCCTAGCCCTGCTGTCTGAAATCTGTTTAACTGAAGATGCCAAAGACTGAACCTGGGACCATCTACACCAGTGATTCTCAAACTTGGGTCCTCAGGTGTTATTGGACTTCAACTCCCATAATCCTCAAGCAAAGGCCACTGAGGCTGGGGATTATGGGAGTTGAAGTCCAATAACACCTGAGGACCCAAGTTTGAGAATCCCTGATCTACACGTAAAGCATGTGCTCCACCACTGAGCTAGGGCCCCATCAAAAACAGTAGCAGGCAACACATGTGAACACCTGTCTCGGGCACATGATTGACTAACATACAAATTTGCCTTACACTGTGCCTAGCCCAGGACTGTCTACTCTGACTGGCAGAAGTCCTTCCCAGATCTGGTCCCAGAGATCCTTTTAACTGGAAATGCCAGAGATTAAACCTGGGACCTTAATGTATGCAATGCATGTGTTCTGTCACTGAACTATGGTGCCTCTCTGGAGACCCATCTAGGACAGAGATGTGTTTGGTAAAGTACAGAAGCAATATTTAAAGCTTGCAGTTCTGACAAACTGTAAAATAAGCTTCCTTGAAAATGTCTTATAAAAAGCAGGTCAACAAGCATGGGTTAAGAGATAGAGACTAGTCAGCAGCTAATATTATTGGAGGGCCACTTTGAAGAGGGGGAGACAGGGTGATTGGCCACAGTCCTTCCCAATAACAGGCTATCAGCAAGTCTCATGTCCACAGCTGCCATCCCTCCACACACCCTTTTCGCCTCAGGGGTGGCAACTTGAGGACCAGAGGAGGCCAGACTTGATACAAGGGTCAGCAACTGCAGACCCTTCTTATGTCTCAGTGTAGAATTGGACTAGAGGAATCTGGAAGTTTCTACCAACATCTTCAAGCATCATAATTCGTATAAGGTGAAATTAACAGTATGAGCTCCTCACACCGATGTCAAGCAGGAAGCCAGCACTAGTATGTTCATAGCTATATATATTACTAGAGCTAGTAGTGCAGAGATTTCCCAGACACACATTCACAGCAGTAAGCTCTTGACCACACACTTGACCACCTTTAAGGACTGCTACAGTAGACCAAAAGAAAAAGAAAGAAAAAAAGATGGTAACAGGAGAGCACCAATCTTACCTCTTCTTCATCCCACCAATACATTTTCCATCCACTGACCACTCTAGCTCTCTTTCTCTTCCACAGCTCCAAGAATACAGTGGCTACAAATTTAAAGACAAAATATAGTATATAAAATGATATGTATAGAGGGAATCAGAAAGTCTCCTTGTCCAACTCCTTGTAGAGGTCCTCCATCCAATCACTCTGAACCGGTCAGTGTGCAACAAGCAGAATGAGTCTGGCACTAACAAGATAAAACAGCTTAAAATGAAGTCAAGTCATTAGTAATTCCAGACAGAAGGCCTAAACACATAAGGTCCTCATAAAGAACAGAGATTCTTTGATCACTGAATCATGATGAGCTAATCCTAGGAGGACCCACTGTGTGTTCTATAGCTACATATTTTAGCACTACATTTTCCCATAGACATCTTATTCTCACACATAAGAATACAATATAGCCACATCTCGGCTGAATTTTGCATACAGTTCACTGCAGTCAAGATGGTTCTAGCACATGGGCCATGACAGGCTTTGGCAAGCCAAAGCTGGCTGCTTTTAAAACTTATTATGGCAATGTATTCAAGTGCCAAGGGTATGATGAAACATGTATACTCTTGTAACCAAGTGCTAAATGAACCTCAGTCTAGATACAACTGTGATGAGCTAGTATACTGATTCACTGTGGACCACTAGACACTTTTCAAGCACAATGACCAAGAGCAAATAGGAGTGTGTGATTTATACCTTTACAGCAAATATATAACTCACACATAAGCATGATTTATCTAACCAATTTCCAAGCCAAACATTTCATATATACCATCACTTTTGCCTCCCAATCGCATGCTGACATAACCCAATGTCACCTTTTGTAAAATGTACATCATTCTCTGGTATGGTTGCCTAGATTTCAATAAGCAAAACTAAACAAGTGTCAAGTTTTCCCAATAGACACTCCAGATTTTGTAATCAAAAGGAAAGGTGCATAAAGAGCCCCTGGTGGCACAGTGGTAAAACTGACGCCCTGTAACCAGAAGGTTACAAGTTCGATCCTGACCAGGGGCTCAAGGTTGACTCAGCCTTCCATCCTTCCGAGGCCGGTAAAATGAGTACCCAGAATGTTGGGGGCAATATGCTAAATCATTGTAAACCGCTTAGAGAGCTCCGGCTATAAAGCGGTATATAAATGTAAGTGCTATTGCTATTGCTATAACGTTTTATTTGCAGGGGGCAGGGACATGTTCAAAATATAGGAGAGGGGCTTATACTTGAAAAGAAGAGTGTTTCTCATCAAACCCAGAACAGGCTGCAGATCACCCATGCTGAAACTTACCCCAGAGAGCCATGAATATTGCAAAGAATACTGTCCCTTCATTGTCAAGCAAACGGGTGACCTAAATTGTAAAGTGGGGGAAAGATTGTCAGAAAAGGCATGTCCCTGTTGAAGGTGGGATTCTAATGACAAAAAGCAAGTCAATGAGAGTGTCGACAAGGGCAGTGTGTGAAATAATAACCTTCCACTGAAAGCCTGGGACATGATGAAAGGATTATAAAGAGGGCAAAAGCAGGGGTAGATCATTACCATTCAAGCCTAAGTGGAGAGAATCTCTATACAGACTGTATTCCCATACAATGAAAGAGATTTTTTAAAATCTCTACAAAGTGACCATAATTAGCAGTGAATATTTTGTTTTATTGGGGTGGGTGTGGGTGGGAAGTGTTGGCATTATAAGGGCACCACACACAAAAAAAATAATATGCATTGCATGTAGGGCATTCTTACCTTTGAATATGTGCAAGTGTCTGACAGTGCCCAAAATGGGCACTTTTGATCACAGAGTGGACACATGACTGTAGTTTTGGCTTCACAGATCTCTTTGCTAAACCAGAAAGGACAGTAAAGCACACAGTTATTAGTTTGCTAGCTCATTACCAATCCCACCAAGCCAGTGTGGTGTAGTGGTTAGAGTGCTGGACTAGGACCGGGGAGACCGGAGTTCAAATCCCCATTCAGCCATAAAACTAGCTGGGTGACTCTGGGCCAGTCACTTCTCTCTCAGCCTAACCTACCTCACAGGGTTGTTGTGAAAGAGAAACTCAAGTATGTAGTACACCACTCTGGGCTCCTTGGAGGAAGAGCGGGATATAAATGTAATAATAATTCAACAACAGGAAAAGGGGCAATGGAATCTCTGCCTTGTCCACATGCTCACAATCAGAGGCAGACTCGATCTGCAGTATGGATGCATATTGGCCAATTTGTTGTCCCCAATTGCCATTTTTTTCTCCTCAACCCTCCAATACAAACCAGCAATTACAATGACCAATGCCACATTCTTAAATGTGAACCAAGTCAACACTATGGCAAACGACATGTCTTGGTCCAATGTGATCAGGTATTAGAGCCACTGCAAGAGGGGACTGCAACCATGTTTATTTAATTATGATTATATCCTGCCTTTCTTCCATGATGAACTCAAGGCAACATGCATCAGGCTCTGAGCTGGTATCACACCTAGACACTAATTAGAATAAGCATGGTGTAGTGGTTAGAGTGTTGGACTAGGGCTGGGGAGACCCGAGTTCAAATCCCCATTCAGCCATGATACTTGTGACTCTGGGCCAGTCACTTCTCTCTCAGCCTAACCTACTTCACAAGGTTGTTGTGAGGAGAAACGTAAGTATGTAGTACACCGTTCTGGGCTCCTTGGAGGAAGAGCGGGATATAAATGTAAAATTAATAATAATAATAATAATAATAATAATAATAATAATAATAACAACTTGCTTAGCTTCAGGGAGTTTATTGCATCACTGTTTGACAAAACAATACTGCATTAACCTCACAAGCAGCACCAGCACTCTTGCAAATTGCTTGCATAGAAAACTCCGAACTATTCGATCCATGCAGAGACAGACCATCCAGAATAGATCAAAATATATTTCTATGAAGATGTGTATAGACACAAGCCTCTCTTTCATTCTGTGGATGCCTAACATTCCCCAGAGTCATTGTTTTCACAAAGACATGTAGATGTTCAGTCAGAACACACTGGTTCCTTGCACCAGTCTCTATGAACAAAGTTTAGGTTTACTCACCTGACCTGACTGGAACTGAAGTATATTGATCCAATTATGAAAAGGAAAATGCCGGGTATGGCAGCTGCAAGCAAGATGCAAGTGTACCAACCCAGCCAGGCAAAATAGAGGGCAACTTTCTCCCCAAAATATGCCCTGAAAGGCAAACACAGAAGCTTGAAATGGCCCTCCAAAGAGCACTTTTTACCTTGATATAAACACTCCCCTTGAAGATTTGGAGAAAGCTTCTACTAGATACAGAGCTGTCTGCTGCCCAGTTGACGTCCAAGATGTTCCAAGGCTCCTATTAGGTGTTCCAAGGCTCGGCTATCATTGGTTTGAGTCAGTATTCAAACTCCTAGCTACTGGGTTGCTAATGCGTGTCCAAAAGTTGACAACATTTAGCTTGCCTTGGATGCCAGGTTCAATGTTTGTGTTAGCTCAGAGAAAACCATTCTATTTTCAGCTAATACAGATTGTTAAAGATTAGCTGAGCAATATGACACGTTTTAGCAACTACTTTCCATTATCACTCCACACTTGATGGAAAAGCCTGGAACTCCTGACAGTTCCAATTCAAAGCAAAAAGAGGTAGGAATTAAATATTATTCACATTGTGACAAAGACTGCTCTCTTGTGCCTTGTCTAAATTTGAGCTCATACAGGTGAATATGATGGAACTTTACAGTAGTTGTGTACAGCTTAAAACATCCTCACTACCATGCATAGGAAGAGAATTTGGGCATCATTTTCTCTTTACCTGATTTCTTCAATTGGCTGTTTGTGGAAAATGGCTCCCCACCGGGCCCAATTCAGCTCAAGAAATTTATTCAGTTTCTCTCTCTGCATGAAACAGTATGGTTACATATGTTAAAACTCCTGACAGACTATAGATTCTATAAGCCATTTCTGCAATTCAGAGCATCAAGCACCTAAAAGATATCCACTAAGTAGTGTTTTTCTGTTTATCATGTCCCACCATCTGCAAAATTATTTTCTCCCTCTGCCCACTCCTCTTTTGCCAAGCATTCCCTCCCACGCTGGAAATAGTCCCTATCTTGAATGAGACTGCTGCATAAAGCTTGTGCCAAAAGGGTCAACCTCCATGACAGGCAAGAAAGTGAGTAACAGACACAGAACTGTGCATCGAGTGTGATAAGCGCAAGACTGCACCCAATGCTCTTCTATTTTAAATTAAGCTAATTTTGCATTCAAAGCGAGTCCTGGGATAAAGCAAGATGCCAGTGAACTGGCTAGCCACATCCCAATGCAAACAGAGCAACTCCTAGTCACTGACTGAATTTGGCAGAGGAGATCCCTCTAACTTCCAACTGAATTGTCGCG
Organism: Hemicordylus capensis; assembly: GCF_027244095.1. Classification (NCBI taxonomy): domain Eukaryota; kingdom Metazoa; phylum Chordata; class Lepidosauria; order Squamata; family Cordylidae; genus Hemicordylus; species Hemicordylus capensis. Next base: position 137,378,250 of record NC_069657.1, on the reverse strand, counting down.
ACTGACATACCTATGTGTCTCTGTCCCCCCCTCCCCCCACCAATAAAATGTCAACTTCTGCCATAGGAACCCCTGGATTCTAGAATTCAGGAATCCCCGGAACAAAAGTCCTTTAATTGCTAGCTACACCTCATCCCCATGTTTACTTCCAGACTTAGAGCTGCTGATGGATCCTGTGCCTAGCACTGTCCCAGAAATTTCCCGGCTGGGTGTTTGCACCCGCACTCAACCCCTGTCCCTGCCTGGAGGGAGAGGCAAATGCCCCTTGAATCACTAAGACCAAATCACTGAATTGGGATGCTTCCAGACATGGGCTTAAAGTGCAGCAATCTGCTCAAGACTGCCGTGGGACCACAGGAGGAATGGTGGGCCTGTGGTCTCTCCAATTTTTGGACTTAGGTGATAACACACGTGGAATTCAGTCCTGATTTGGTATCTGGTTGCTTTGGACTTTTTGATGAAGTTGCTTGCCTGGACAACCCTGAAGACTCCTTGCCTCCAGTGAAGGTTTTACTGCAGCACAGAACCCCAGATCTCCTCACTTGAGATCTACCCCCTTCTCTACTTTCAAGTTAGCAGACTTAGAAGAGAGATGAGACAGCTCTTCTTTCTCTTCCCCCTTTCTCATCCATTTCACTTCTCTCTCTCACTTCCATTCTGCCTGCTGGCTGTCTGATTACATCAGTTCCTGCTCCTCCTCTTTTCTCTCAAAACACCTCCAAATCCCATGAATGCAAACTGATACTCAAGTGTGACTACTGTGTTGTACTCTTTCAATAAACTTTCTTTTAGAAAGTTCTCATCTTTCAACTTTGTTCACCCTTGCAATACTTTAGGGTGATGCTCTGCTCTCCTCTCTAGGCCTAATCTAAGTTACTCACACTTGTTTGTTGGTACTAGTCACTCTGAGCTCACTGTACCAGATAGATGTGCTTCCTCAGCCAGTAGAGCTTGCTGTAGAAGGAAAAGGATTCCCCTAGCATTCAAGTAATTCTCTAGCTTCAAAGTAAAATAATTCCCAGAAAATCTGAGTTGGTGTGCCAGTCAAGGGCATGTAAGCAGATGCGCATGGTCCAAACAGTTGTGGTAATGCCTCCACCCATTCAGATGCACAGAGTGTAATTTTGATTACATTACAAATTGTGATATCTGGCTTCTGGTGTCTATCAAACTTCAAAAACAGTAGGAACTCTGCTATATAAATTGTATGGGCTGCAGAATTAAGTTCCTATGTATTTGCACAAGCAGGAATCAGATGCACTGTGAGTATATATGACTTCACAAACAGGGAGCAAAATTATCTCTTTCTGTTTCCGTGGATGCAATTTCCTTGCCACCACTACCAACTCTCTGCCAATACTGCACACATCCCTTCCTCCTTTCTACCACTGCACTATTTATTGCGACAGATGTTCCTAACATGGCTAGGGCTGTATCAAATAAGGAGTCATACTGATCCTATACGATGCTTGGCCCAAGTGGTTTATTATTAGATTAAGACATTTCTATCTATTTCTTTAAATCAAAAAGAATTTGTAGAATTTGGTCTGCTTTTAATGACCAAAACTACACCAAACTACAGCACTTTGATTTGTATCTTGCAATAAAAGCAGACCATCACACCAGGGCTGCAATCCTACATACACTTACTTGGGCATATGTCCAGTTAAAAATCAGAAGGGCCTAAAGCAAATATGAATAGACTGCAAGTCTCATATGTTGCAGAAGGATGAAAAACTGAATTTGAAAGCCACTGGTGTATGGTAACAGACATGCATATCTGCACATCAACCAACCCACCCTTGGCTTTTGTGGATATTCAGGTACTCCTAACCAGCTGCTGGAGAGGTAAGGTGAGGCAGTAGCAGCTGAGCTCTAATGAAGACAGGCCTCAGGGTAAAGTATAGACGAGTTTATTTCTCTCTTGCAAGCTTTTAAATGTCACCCTGATAATGACAAATGTGGATTCATTCAGAACAGTCTCTGGATGAAGCCTTTATTCTTGCTTGGGTGTTCAAAGCAATTTGAAAACTTACATAATATTTTGAACACTAGTTGGTCCATGTATAGAGGCATTGTCTCATGGATTCTATGGGGCCCACAAAACTATCAAGACTTTGGCATGCACCTAGGATTTCCTTACCTCATGTAGAGGAAATGCTGTTTCAAAGACCTTCTGCTTTATCAGGTCATGAAGCTTCTCTAATAGCCAAACAGAAACAAGAAATTAAAGACAAAAAGGCATAGTTCTGCCAATGTGCTTCTGAACTTGTAACAGCAACTAGACATCCATGTCTTTCCTTGATTATCTTAAACTGAAGCAGCAAAAGCAATGCTTCTCATGGCAGCTGTATTCCTATACACATTTAGCTGGCAAAAAGTCTCAATGAAATTAGTGGGGCTTACTTCAAAAGACACATGTATAGATAAGTCCCATACAAAAATCAACTGAGTGATGGCTGTAGGAAAAGCCTTATTTCTGCTGAATGATCACATGGAAAGTATAAGTGTGACATCTCAGAAGGTCGACTATACATCCAACTTGGCCACATGTGCAGGGAATATAGCTACCTCTGCACAGAAACACATGCTAAAGTGCACATGTGCAAGGGAAGCCCAATTCACTTGGAAGAATGTGATTTACCTCTGCACTTATTATTCACTTGATAATCACACTTCATCAAGGAACAGAGTGATTTTAGCTTCACAACCATCCTGTGAGGAAGGTTAGGCTGGAAGACAGTGACTTCTCCAAGGCCACCCAATACGTTTCATAAAAGAATTGGCCACCTTACTGTGTGTTTATTGCAAGGAAACCTGGCCATTCAAAAGTACATGCACTATTCACAAAGCCACATATGTAATTTGCCATTCAAATGTAGGTACTTTAGGGCCTAGGGTTTAAAAGGAAAGTGTGAATTGGGCAGCTCAGTGGAGAGTTGACCAAAACTGAAACTCCAGTCATCCCACTATACTGGCACACACCTTTTGAAAAGCAAGAACCCAAGGGAAAACAGGCATCCATTTGCCTTGCTGTGTGTCCAGGTTCTATACAAAACTGAGGTTTTCTCAGTTTGTCACAAGTTGGCTAGCAGCCAGATGATTGCTTAATTGATACAAATCTCAACAAGTAACCCACACCCCAGCATGCAAAACTGTTCTTGTGAATTGCCCTTAGGAGTGTCTGTGCAGGCAAGGTTATGTAGTAAACCGAATTTGTGTTGACAACTGCTGTACTTGTGGAATGGATGCAGCATACTGGGAAGGAAATATAAATTTAGCATTATATGAAGAACAAAGAAAAAAAATCTTCCATTACCATCAGGATTAATCTCGGTGTTCTGCAGGATATAGCTGACAATACTTATCCTAAAACACAGAAGGATCAAGAAGTAGCAATAACATGGTAAAAGGCAAGACAAGTCTGTGATTTAAATCTAAGTTTGCCACTCTTCAATGGACAGAAAACAATAGGTGCAGTTTTCCCAATTGATACCAGGAAAATATTTCTGCCTGATATGCAGATATTAAAAGGCATTGTTTGTCATTAAATGACAGATCCTCGGTCCCTTAAAAGGTGGCAGCCTAATATGTCCTAACCATATAGTAGAATGATAGGCAGAAGACTCACACCAAGATACAGAACTAGCAAGGGTGAAATGAGAGTTAACCAAATCAAGTTACAGTTGTCATCATAAACTGTCAACTTCATGTGTTAACAGTTCATGTAGGGTCATAGCCCTGGGAGAGGCTGTAGGGCTTCTTAGTCCCCTTCCCTGAATCTTCAACTTTCCATGTTTCTAATAAAAGTAACTCTCTAGAGCTCTGCTCACTTGCTATTTCAACAACTGTAGAAAGACTGTACAGTATACAGATCAATATAGAGGCACAGTTATTCCCATGTCGAACACGGGCACAGCAGTACACTTCCTATCTGTACCGCGCATTTAAGGGGCCTCTATGCAGGTTCACTTTTTAAATGAACGTAGGTTCCTTCACACATCTGTACAACATAATTTTTCAGTGGGGCTCAGTACTTATGAAGAAATAAGGAAAAACATGCAGACAGTGTTCCTCACACTTGTTCAGTAAGCAGTAAACCTGCTACTTCCAGTGTTCTAGCCAGTGAGTGTAAAGGCACTGGGATTTGGGGAAAGTTATTTGAATTTATTGATTAGTATTAAATAACATTTTTTTAAAAACCAACTACACTAATATTCACTTGTGGCCTTCGCAGTTTCACTGTGGCTTACAAGGCTGCCCCACATGAACATGCCAGGCTGCCATATACCAAGTCAAACTGTTGGTCCTTTTAGCTCAGCATTGTTCACAATGACTAGCAGCAGCTCTCCAGGGTTTCAGGAAGGGGTCTTTCCTGGCCCTACCTGGAGATGCCAGAGGTTGAACCTGGGACCTTCTGCAGGCAAAGCGGATGCTCTACCACTGAACTATAGTTCCTTCTCCCAGTGTACCCTTAGCCCTTAATCCAAACCACAAGATCCATATGCTGCTATCTGCCAACAGTGGCCTTCTACAACCACATCAGTCTTTATGCAGAAGAACATATAAAGCGGACACAGAAACCAGTGAGAGAACATTATAACCTCCCAGGACACTCTGCTGCACATTTTAAATCCTAACAATTCTTGAACAGAAAAACTTTGAAAGAAGTCTAGAGCAAGGACCAGCTGAATCAGGATTTATGAAGCCTGGTACTATTACCACAGGTCTGAATCAGGACAAAGCTGGTTTTTAAAAAAATCATATCACAGTTTTAAGAGCACTAGGAGGTCATTATCACCAATTACTTCTATTGCGAATTGTCACCATGCTTATTCTGAATAAGTTTAGGTTTGTCATGTGACTAGGTCATTTGCATTCCCTTTCCCATTTGACTCTGCTGTTTTCAGGTTTCCCCCTCTCTGTACCTACGTACTGCATATATACCTGCCTACTGAATATTTCCTTTCAAGCATATGATGGAGCAGACTACAGTCCATGAAACCTTATCCTACACTAAACGTGTTAGTCTTAAGGTGTCACAAGACTCCCTGCTGTTTAGGCCAACAGTTGGGACCATTTTCTCTATACCGGTGCAAACCCTGCTTTCCCTCTCTGACATTTACACAGGTGTAGAGAAAAAAATACCCCAGTCACATGGTGAGGCACTTCAGTTGAATGACAAGCCATAAGATAGCACAGGCCACATGGATTGACATAGAACAGCTTCTGTAGAGTAGCCAATGTATTTAGAGTAATAATGGGGAGGGACCAACACATTTTTACCTTGTTGTAACAGGCACTCCCTGCTGCTCTTCTTGTTGCTGTGTACACAGCCTCTCTGATTCAATATCAGGATTCCTCAAAAGCCACTGGTATTTTCGGAAGATTCCACTTGGGGCTTGGACTCCATTAAATAGCTTTTTGTCCTTAATTTCCTAAGAATCAGACAGAGCAGGGAGAATAAAGTGTAAAACCTCTATGGTTTTAAAGAGAAAAAACCTCTATGGAATGGGAGAGAGACTGGGTGAGCTTTTTCCAGTTCTTGTCTTCATAATGCAATACTTAGGACCTTAATGACCAAATCATCATCAGACCTGACTGATGATCCTATATTCATTGTACCTGGCAAGCTGGACAACTGCAAGAGTCCATGACTGATTGAAAGGCCCATCAAAAACTAGACGTCGTACAATCCCTAATCCTCTGTCCTTGCTAGTTTCTCAGTTGTGGTAAAAGTGGTATGCACAGTGCGCTCCCAGTGTTGGGAAAGAGCCTGTTACCTGAGCACCATGCTCCATTGTGTCTAAGCAGTGGGTTTCTCTTCCTGAGAGACTGAGCTATTTTTGTCTATGCCATCTAGGGAGGAAAAGCTGCAGGTCTCTTGCCAGGAAGGGCCCAAGAAGCCTGCTGCTAGCTGCATAGCCAGGGAGGAACCCAAGAACCCAGAGCCAGTTCTGCTTGGGAAAATGCCACTCTTACCTTGATAAGGAACCCTTTCTTGGACAGTTCCTCCAAAAACCTCCTTTTTTTGCGATTCTTCTCACTGAAGCGTTCATGATCATCACAAACCAAGACAAAATCCCATTGAGTTGGATTCTGGTCACAGAAAATAAGAAATTAGTAAAATGTCACATAAGAGCCTTTTCTCACGTGCATAATTCCCTCCAATATTAACTCAGGTGATATCATGCTGACCAGCTTGGAGCAAAAGAGGACCACCATCAAATACTTCTACTTACTTGGGGGTCTTTCCTAAGTACACAGAAGTATATAAATTTTTAGATTAAATAAAAAGAAATAAAATGTTATAATGTTCCAGATTGGTCCAACAAGAACTTGGTTATCTTTGGGGCCTACAGAATATTGAGACAGCCATGCCATGGAATGTTGAGCACCAGTTAAAAAATAAATGTTTCCATATATTTCTGCAACCTTCTGTAGTCCTTCCCAGAGCAAATCCATACTCTGGCCAACACTGGAGCTGTCTCCTAGCACAATTTTCTCAGCACTAGGCAAGATCTGACCTTTATTACATTTCTTAATGCATTTTATTTATTAAAATAAAAGTGTAGAAGATTACATCTCTGAGCTTCCAACTTGTCATATCATATGTAATAAGATATATCATACATATACATACGCACGTGCATACATACATATCATAGATAAATGTAAAAACAAGCTACATCTTTCCCATCAAAACAACTTTCTAAATGAAACAAAGTAAAAATGAAGAAAGGAGATAAGATGCAAGGCAACCACAGTTTTGCTAAAGAAGACTCAAACGCAAATCATATTGAATTGAATCATGCATTATGTTAGTTAATTATGTTAATTATGCATTAATTATGCATTATGTTAGTTAATTATGTTAGTTAATTAATTAGTTAAAGAAAATTAGTTAAAGAAAAATAAAATAAATCCACCCACTATGCTAATTCTAATCCATACCTATAAAATGAATTATGGTGTCAAAATAAAGAGTAATTCAATGCAAATTTCATTATTATTATAAATAAGTTTTGATTAGATTTGAAAGAAAGGAAAAAAACGATGGGCAAAAATAGAGGATAATAATAACAAACAAAAAAGTGAATCTTTAATCTTTAAAAACCCCAAAACCTCTTAGTTTTATCTTCCAAATTTAAATGCCTGCATCACAGATATAAAGATAAAAGAAAAGGGGAAAAAATAGATCTTAAGCCTAAATCTGTTAATCTTTTCTAACACTATATCTAACAGTACTGAAATGTGAGCAACTCCCAAAGGACCAATTAATCACCTAGTGACTAGGATAATCTGATAAAAGGAATAGTTGTTTTAAGATAAAAGCCAATATTACTAAAATAAAAATGTTAGTTATTTTAGGTACAAAAACCTTGTATATCTGAGGTTTTCTGTATTCTGGTAGAGTTTCCTGTCAGAAAAACATATCAGATCTTTAATATCCTCTCTAATAAAAGGCTTGGTGTCCGTCCGTGGACAACCAAGCGTGTGTCCGTGCCTCCCTCGGCCGTTCTATGCATGCGCGGAGCGCATGCGCAGAACGGCCGAGGCAGAAACGGAGACAGGCACCAGGCGGCCATGTTTCTGACTCTGCCTGGCCACGGGGAGGACAGATGCGGCTCCGGCAGCCGCTTGGAGGCAGAGACGGCGGCGGGACCAGACCACCCACGGGCGGCAGATAAAGATGGCTGCGACAGCCGCTTGGAGGCAGAGGCGGCTGCGAGGGGACCGGGAGGGCAGCGGGAGCAACGGAAAACAGCCGCAAATACTTAAAAAGCGGCGGACACAGAATGGAGAAGGGACCCAGCGGCAGGGACCAGGCGGTTAAAAAGCACACAATGTAAACCGCACGGAAGGAAGAGGAGGAGGAGGAGAGTGAACAGCGGGAAGGAGCAGCCGCACCTCTACAAATTCTGCGGCTCCTCAGCCGTGGAGCTGCTTGAGAGAGGGATGGCATGGTCGGAAGCAGAGCTGGAGAATGGAGCAGGGAAAGACGGCGGCGGCGGCATGCACGCTGCAAACGATATAACCAACGGCCGCCACGAGACCAACAGTACACAGGAGCAGCCGCTCAGAAGCTCTTTCTCCACAGCGCCTTCTCAGTTGGGGGAAAAGGCGGGAGAAAAAGCCCACTGCGAAAAGCCCTGTGTCCTCCACAAAGAGAAAACCCTTCTTCTCCCTCAAGCACGGAGTACACTCTAGAGCCAGAGAAGAGAGAACTCCCTGGCCAGGAAAGGAAATCGCTGGCTGCGCTCGCCCAGCCGAGCCGCGAGTGAGGGAAAAAGCACAAAACAGCCAAACACGACTGCTGGCCATTCTAATTAGATCTAACCCAGCTACATAAACGAGCCTGGCTCCAGGCACTTAGGCTAGGTGGCAGGGATAAGAGTTGATAAAGCTCCTCACAAAATTGAGGTGAGAAGGAAAAAAAACTTGAGAAAAAAATAGAAAAGAAAATCCGGGGGGGGGGAGAATCCAAACACATATATTTAAGAGGGGGGGGGGGAATTAACACATACTGTATTTGATAAACACAGAAGACATCCTTGCTAAAAAAAATAAAGGAGTGTTTACTACATTAAAATAAATAGTTTTATATCAACTCTCAGTACAGCAGTAGGGCAGACTATGACTGTAAGCTGCACGCTTTAGAGAGAGACTTTTATGGCTTTAAATATATCAGAAGAAATAATTAGCACACTTTGTGGCAGCCAGTGATGGAATTTATTCATTTGGAAGGCATTGGTTACCTGTCATCAAAACTACATCATGTCCTTCCTTTTCTGTTAAACTTCAACTGGGGGCAGTAAGAAGTCACTAAAAGGAAATGAAGAGGTTCTTTGACAGTGCTCCCATGCAATGATTTAATGCTGCTAAAAGACAGCAACCCCATAATGGATGCCAACAAACAGTTTATATTATCAAGCTTCCAATTAGCATGCTTACTTCATCAAGGAGGAAGGCAAAGAGAGAGAAAGAGAGGAAGGAGTGAGTGAGGGAGACAGGACAATAGAAAGATGGAAAAAAGGAAGGAGAGAAAAAGAGAAGGGAGGGGAAAGGACAAAAGAAAGAAGGAGGGAGGGAGGAAGGGAAAGAAGGAAACAGAAGGAAGGAAGGAGAAAGAAAAAGGAGAAAGGAGTGAGGAAGAAGGACAAAAGAAAGACAGAAGGGAGGGAGGAGCAGCCAGCCCCAAAGAGCGAGCCCGTTAAAGGAAGAAAAGAGGAAAAGAGAAAGAAAACAGAAAGAAGGGAGTGAGAAGAGGTGAAAGAAAGGAAGGAAAGGAGAGAGAGGGAGAGCGAGAGAGAAGGAAGGGAGGAAAGAGGGAGAGAGAGAAAGAAAAAAAGAAGGAAAGGAGGGCGAGAGGGAGGAAGAAGGAAGGAATGGAGAGAGAGAGAGAAGAAGAAAGGAAGGAAAGAGGGAAAGAGAAAGAAAAAAGAAAGAAGGGAAGGAGAAGAGGGGGAAGAAAGGAAGGAAAGGAAAGAGGGGGAGGGAGAGAAAAGGAAGGAATGAAAATGAGAGAGAGAGAGAGAGAGAGAGAGAGAGAGAGAGAGAGAGAGAGAAAGGAAGGAAAGGAGGGCAAGAGAGAGGGAGAAGGAAGAAAGGGGGGGAGGTACTAGCGCCCGTTATTTTAACGGGCTTAAAAATACTAGTACGTTAATAATTGGATAGTTCCATGTTCCCAAGGACAAAAATACTTCTGTGGTGATGGAACTAGGACTAATGCCGTTACTTTCAAAGGTAGCAAAAAGATGTGCATACAACAAAAATTATGTTTCTGCTTTATTACATTTTTATCCTGCTTTTCATCCAAGGAATTCAAAGTAATGTATAAGTCCCTCCTCCACCCACAACAACCATTTTATCTTTACAACAATCCTATAAGAAAGGTTAAGCTGAAAGCAAGTGACTGGCCCAAGGTCACTCAGTGAGTTCCATGACCAAGTGTGAACTGGAACCTAACCCTCTCAAGTTCTTGTCAGACACTCCAACCACTACATTTGGGGCTGTATGAATATCATTTTGCAATTATGATACTGTTTCTCAGCAGATAAGGTCTCAAAGGAGTTTGCACAGAAAAACAAAAAAATAAGAAACTGGTTCCATGTCCCTGAAGGGCATGTGATCTAAAAAGCAACAAAAGGTAGATGCCAGCAACTGCCATTAGCAGGGTTGAACAGGGCTGGCTGCTCTCTCCCTGCAAACTACATAGAGAATGATCACTTTGAAAGGTGCCTCTTTGCCTAGTTAGCAGGGGGAAGTTGCTTTTAGATCCTGTAAGTTTGAGCTGAGGAGAGGCAAGATGTACATTACATAAATACATTCCTTTGGGAATTGTTGAAAACAGAGAAACTTAATTTAGCATAGTTCGTGTCACACTTTCGTCTCAGAATGGATTAGGAATCATCATTCCCTCAGTAGTGGCAGCTGGTGGTTCCTGGGATTGGGGGGCAGGCACTAGCCAGGGCACAGGCAGTGAGAAGCAGAGCCAACTTTACTGAGCTGCAGAAGTGGAGCCAGGACTCGGCGGGTGCCTTAGCAATATCTGACAAAGTGCAGCCAACAAGTGAGATCAAAATACACACACTCACACACACACACATCTAAATTGCTCATCAGCAGAGATACAGAGAAATATGCAAAATATCAGTTGCTTAATAGTGCTTAATAGGACTACAGTAGTGTGTGGATTTGTATCTAACACGGCAGGATCAAAACATAAGCACTTGCATGCACACATGAAAAGTACTGTAAAAGCCACAAGTAAAGCACAGACCAACTACAAAAGGCTGTTTCTGTGCAGAGTAAATGCATTCTGAAGTTGCCAGAGTGATTCAGTGGTTAGTGTTCTGGACTAGACTGGAGAAATCCAAGTTCAAATCCCCATTCAGCCATGAAATTTACTGAGTGGCTTTCGAACAGTCACTTATCTCTCAGAATAACCTTCCTCCTAGGGCTTTTGGGAGGATAAATGTAACCATGTGCACAACTCTAGGGTTCTTGGAGGAAGCATAAGCTATACATGTGAAAATCAATACATCTATATAAGTCACAAGTGAAACAGAGACCAGCTACAAGAGTGGAGAACAAATGCATATTGAAGTTACAAGGGCAGCTGTGCCTGCCTATTTCAAAAATGCATTCATAAATGAAAGAAACATCACAGGTTTTTCAATTATGCTTGCTGCAGCTATGAACCATCTCTTATAACTTAGATGACACCATAGGAAGCAGAGATGCATGGGGACACCCTCTCCCTGTTGAACAGATGGGTGCCATTCTCTGCCCGCCCTGGATGCCCACCACTCAGCCTGGGTGTCCATCCTAGCAACCAACAAATGTTTTTAATAGAGATCACTTCCTTAATCCTTGCCCAATGAACCATAACCTCCAGTGGGCATATTAATGTTACAGATACTTGCCACAATCCAGAGAAACATCTGGTTAGCTCTTTGCAAAGCAAATTGATTTTTAAAATTATTTTCCTTCCAACAGAATCAATTCCTTCACTACATACACCACAACACTTGGAAAGCCACTTCTGCAATTATTTGAAAAGCAGTTTGAACTCAGAAATCCATGCATATGCCCCTAAAGCCAGAACATTCTGGATTCTTATACCAGTTTCTAATCAAATTAGTCCAGCCTTACAGTTTTGTTCTTTCCAATGTTTTATGGCATGACATTTTGGGAATAGGCCATAATGCTTTGCATACAAATCAAATCAGAGAACAAAGGAGAGAAAGCAAAGGTTGCATTCCTCCCCTCCAAACGCAAACAAAAAAGCCAGCAAAAGATCACACATAACAACAGACAACTAGCCTACCTACTCTGTAACCAAAATGGTGATTGGATTCTTCTGAGTAGCTAAAAGGAAAATACTTCCTCACCCTCTGGGCATTCTGATTGGCTGCCTGAGGAGTCAATCAGCCTAGTTCCTCTCTGATTAGTTTATAGGGTAGCCCCAGGACCACCCACTTTGCAAAACCAAAAGTGAGCATGCTTATTAGTAGGCTTGAGCTGGAAACATTTTAGAGGCCATTGTAAAGGCCTCCAAAATGTTTTGGCTCTGGGGGTGGGCATTCAGTGCTGGCGGGGGCGGTACTTTAAGGGTGGGGGAGGGTGCACTCACCTCTCCTGCCACATTTCCCCCACTGGTGCTCCGTTATTTTCAAGCTTCTTGGGGCGGCAGTGTTCATTGCCCTCATTGGCCGGAAGTAGCAATCACGCGTGTGTGCGCGTGATTGCTACTTCCGGCCACTTCCAGCCGATGAGGGGAATGGGGCGGCAGGGAGGAATGCTGCTGCCCTGAAGGTCTTGAAAATAACGGAGCGCCAGTGGGGGAAATGTGGCGGGAGGGGTGAGTGCACCCTCCCCCACCCTTAAGGTACCACCCCTGCCAGCACCGAATCACCTCCGGGCACCTCCCTACTTATTAGCTCCTGCCTTATTAAGATTGATATTTTAAAAGATCTGGGGCTTTTCATTTGTTCTTTGCTACTATTGCCCACCTCACAATAGGGATGTGTACGAACAGGTTAAATTTGGCCGGTTCGAAGGTTGGTGGGATAGCTTTAAGGACTGGGGAGGATGCTTTTCCCCCGCCAGCACTGCAGTTTAAAATGGTCCCACAGGGCAGCAGTGTACTCCTTGCCGCTCTGGTGCATGTCGGAACGGAAGTGCCCAGTGCGTGCACATAAGAATGTGATGAGCGCAATGTGCGCAAGGGCACTTTCGGTCCGACAAGCACCAGGGTGGCAGGGAGGTACGCTGCCTCCTCATGGGACAGTTTTAAACCACAGCGCTGGTGGGGGAAATGTGGCAGGTGTTAAGAGCATCCTCCCCAGTCCTTAAAGCTATCCTACCTCACCTCCAAACCAGCATTCACTGGTTCCATGCACATCCCTACCTCACAACCGTTAGAGCAGCAGCAGGCTGCAAACAAGCACATTGGGGAACAAGAGAGGGAAGCAGCAGGCACACAAAATGGAGACAGAGACAACATGGCTGACTGATAAATTTAAAGTGAGCACCACCCATTTTGCCCATAGGTAAGATCTGCCCCATCCCTCAGATTAGTGGTGGCCAGTGGGATCCCGACCCAACAAATGGCCAGTCCACACAGCTCAAGTTAATGTCAGGATGAGGAGAGAAAGGTAGCTGCAGTCTGTTCTGCATCCACTGCCTTGTCCTCTATTCCTCCAGCACTAGCTACTACTGCCTCAAATATAAGTCATTCTATCAAGACATCTTTTCTCACCAGAGGAATCACAACCATAAATTTCCCAGGGAATCAGCTCTAAGAAATCATATTTTGCTAAACTTCTCTCCAATATACAGTACATTCAGTCAAGATTGTAGAAAACATGGTTAACATTTCATCCATCTTTCTTGCAGAAATTTCTTTTTTCTCAGAAATCCAGATATGGATGGGTGCTGAGGAGTTTTGAGTATTCAAATACTCCCAAATAGTCCATCTGCCATTTTATTGAGAAAGGTAGCACCTAAAACTTCCATAACTTCAATCAATCCTAACTCCGGGGTTCTCAACCTAGATGTTGCTGAACTACAACTCCCATCATCCCCAGCTACAATTTATTTTTTGTGGCTGGGGATGATGGGAGTTGTAGTTCAGCAACTTCTGGAGTCCCACAGGTTGGGAACTCCTGTCCTAGCTTCTTAACTAACCTCAAACCTCTAGTTCCCAATAGCACAGAAGAATTCCATCTCCATGTTTTTAGAACTGGGGGTGGAGAGCTGGTAATTAGTTTTATTACAGGTCTGAATTATCTTCCTAACACACAGGTGAGATTTATTAAAAATTGTTCAGGATATAAAATAATCCCCATCAATGGTTTTAGGGTGTACTATGCTATTACATTGTTAAAGCTAAGGAGATCTGAGACTGGCTATTGCCTAGATAACAAACTTCTTGGGAGTCTCATATAACTTTCACAAAGAAATAAAAGCATATAAGCAATGATATATGCTGGCCTTGGGCCGAAATAAATAAATACTACTACTACTATAGGCAATAATAAATACATTTGATCATCTGCAAAACTATCACTGTAATCCTACATTAGTTTACAAGTAAAGTTTTTTCCAGGTAAACATGTTCAGGACCAAGGACCCAGCAATCCCAGTATCAACAAATCAACGCATACTTTTTAAAGTTTAAACATCTTCCTGTTTCTTAAAAGCATCTTTAGTTGCCAGGTTTGCTGCCAAAACACCTTTTGTGCCAGTTACTTCTTGGAGAAAGTTAACATCAAACTTAGTCCAGAAACAGGAAGAAAAGATGGATTATCTAGTCTCACAGACTGTCTATCCTCAGTATTTATTGCTGTCTCTATAAGTAGCTGGAAGTAAAGAAGATTTGTTGAAAACCAGTCCAGTAGGTGGTGGTTATAAGGCCTTTACTTGACCTTGATATGCAATAACCCACTAAGAGAAGAATATTCATTAAGATCTTCAACAAATGCCTTGCGCTGAGTATCATCATTACAGGAGATGAGATTGTCACCTACAAGGAGTAGAAGCAATCTTTATTGCTCCAGGATTACGGAATAATCTTCCAGAGAAGGCCTGGTCAAGTACATTCTTCCTGGCTTGGCGGGGGGGGGGGGGGGGAGAATGCATTCATTTCAAATGGTGTTTGGATACCTGAGTTAAATTGCTTCTATTGTGTTGTTGCTACTAGATATAAGTGAATTTGTGAGCATGTGGAAAGGCAGGAATAAATACAAACCTTTGGAAGTTGTGCTGAAAAACTGAGTTCAAATCAAGAACTCTATGTGGAAAACTAAACTATACTGGCTCCTGAATGAGTTACATAAAATCCTGGTGCCTTCTCACTGAACTGAAAACAGATAATTGATTGGTGAAGGTATTTGCATAATACTATTCACAGGTGCCTGCTGTAGCAACTATGCTATAATAAGCAGAGTTAAGAGCCTGCTGTTAGCAACTACCTGTAGGGTGGTAACCTTTTACCATTACAGTGTGAGAACTGGGAAATACAGCCCTAGACATCTGTATATACACATACATACTTTAAAGTTATATTTAAAATGGGTAGTGATGTATGAATGAGACCTGGATCTGTATTTTGCTGTTGTTTAGGAGTATGGCAGTCTTTCCTTGAGCTTTAGTAGGCTTCAGCTCAGAACAAAAGGTAGGTAACTTACTGGATTCAGAGCCTCACGGTCTTCTAAAGGGGACAAAGGCATCAATGCAATTTCATCCTAGAGAGAGAAGGAGACAGAAAGACTTAAAGAAAAAAAATGGCTTTTATCTTTATTCTAATACAATTCCTAAACAACATTGTTAACTGCTTATTGGCTCTGCTCCTGTACTTTTAATTTCTGTATGAGCGGGTTATGGTTAAGCAGGTGGAGCTTTCTCCACCACGGCATCTCTGCATTAGGAAGCTTCATCTGCTATATTTCTATAGAGAAGACTGCTCTTAAAGGTATAGGAGCAAAGCAACACAAAGGTGATAACCTAGTCTTAAATTGGGCTCAAGCCATAAGCTCATAAGGTGAAGCTGATCTGGAGACAGGTTACTTCTACACCCCAACCCCAAAAGTTGAAGGTAATTTGAAATCACTGTGTGTGACCTATATATTTATCCCACTTCTCTAATGCTCCAAAAACCTGCAAAAAACCCCAGGATGGAGGTAAAACACATGTGTACACATGTGTTAATCAGAAGTAAATAGTTTTTTCCAAACTATGGTCGACTCTTACAAACCTATTCTATCTCCAGCCTTGATTGTTGCTTCTTCAAAGATGTCAGCCCAGAAACACACATGTAATGTCTATTTTTATATTTTTTATATATAGGGAATGCAGTTTTGACATGTTTCTTTGCCCCAAACAAAAGGATGGTATGTTTTTTCAGCTGTAATCCTATACACACTTACTTGGGAGTAAGCTATATTTAATGCAGTGGGATTGTGCTGTGTTACCCAGATCTGAGCTAAATTGAGTTCAGAGTCACTGTCTAAATGTGGTAAACAAGTTACCTTTTATAATGAAGACACATTTTGGACAGTTGTTCTGGATATTTGTTGTTCTCACATAGGTTAAAAAACAACTTCCCAGCATGAAATGATGTAAATATGGGACATGCCTATATGCTGAATGAATAAAACTATAAAAGGAGGCCTTATTAGCATCTAGGTGAGAAGACATATCTCCTGTTGAGTGTGCCTGCTGTTCAAAGGAATGCATCCAGCTAATTGTATCTTTCACTAGGTACTTAGCCGGTACTGTGGAGGAAGGCAGTATGATACTTAATGGGTAAAGTTAGCATCTTGACAGAGTTAATTTGAAAGAATTGGTCAGTGAGGCTTAGTAGGTGTGTGTGCGTGAGTATATATAATCAATCTTTATTATTAGGGTCCAAGACCAGGCATGAGCATACATTAGGTGTTGCAATGCATTGCACTGTGTTACTACTTTGTTTAATTTATGTATAAGAAGGGGGAAAGGGGAGGGAGTTACACATCATGGGATTCCTGTGTAAGCTATCTACTGAGCTATTGTAAATAAAAAAACTGTGCCTTATTAAGAACTGTTTGTTGTTTAACTCCTTGGTTTCAAGAAAAAGGTCCTGGTTGCTGTTAGAGTTCTAAGTGAAGGTCTCAAATCCTGGATTTGAAGTCTCAGAGGAACCTCACATCCTTTGTTACTCTGATTTCCCCCTTCCCTTGATCTTGAACCTGACAGTAACGGAGGAATCAGTGGTACTACTGCTTCCTGTCTGTGTGCATAAATGTACAAACACTAGTTGGAACCCAGCCCAGTGCCTAGACAGCTAGCATAAGGGGGAGAAGCCTAGCCTAGAATCCCTTCTCCTAGACACGCTAACTTCCCATGTGCATGGAAGGAAGGTTTTGGAATGTGCTCTCTTTCAGTCCCAAAATTAGAGCAGCATCCCTGAAATCCTCCCCACTGTTTCTCCCAACCAGATCGAACCGCCCTGAGCCATTTTGGAAGGGTGGTATACAAATCTAATAAATAAATAAATAAATAAAAAGCTCAATGATGCTTTCTTTTCTGAGAGGACACTTCAAACTCAGTTCTCTTGGCACACACTTAATCTCACAACCTTCTACCACCCAGCAAATGGTATGAGAGGATCATCCAAATGGCCAAAGTAATCTGCTATTTTAATTACCATTATCTAACATTTACATACATATTTTTCTTTACGGTCCATGATCAAAACAACAACAACAACACACAGGACACAACAGTTAAATACAAATAAAACTGTTAAACAATACAGTGTCATATTAAACAGGAAAATTAAAACTAATCTGTTTGCATCTTATTTTGCAAGCCGCTGCACAAAATCTTGCCATTCTCCCAGTAATCTCCACATGATGATCCATTAAGAAATAAGCCACATAAAAATCATCTGAATGGCCGTGACATTTTTTAGATAAGGCACAATCCAGATGGAGCGAATAGCTTTATAAAAAGGACAGTAAAGCAAAACATGAGAAATTGTCGCAACCTTACCTGTGCCACATGGGCATAAACGATTCCTCAGAGGGACTCTCTTGTATCTTCCCTCTAAAACCGCAGAGGGCAAAATGTTGACATTATCTAACATTCACATTCACAGCGTCCTCGCTATGCTAATGGTAGGGAAAGAAAAATATGACCCGTGGTCACCTCCAAACCAAAACCTTGTTTGGCTTGGAGGTGATGTATCACCTTTTCCCTCTTACCCTGCCTCTTTGAACAACACATTCCTCATAGGACACAATATCTTACACATCTTACTACACAGGTCTGAAGTCAACTGCAACTCCCAGTATGCACAGAAGGTTACACACATGCAAGACATCATGTGACAGTCTTCACATGGTATCCACGTACATGGGAAGATGAATCTGAAGCTTCCTCCTCCCTGCCACCACCTCCATTTCCTATAATCAGATGCATGGCAGAAAAGGGAGAAAGAGGCCGGGAGATATGTGCAATGATTCTGCAAGAGGAGGAGGAAGCAGTGGGGTTGTTTTAGGAAACTGTCTCCTTAAGATAAACACGGAGTCAGGTGGTGATTTGGCAGGGGCTGCCGATTGCCCACCATTCTGCCAGAACTGATCTGCCCGTAGCATGCCAGCCACTATTGCCCTCCTCCTCCACCACTCACACATCTGGCTTTTCAAAAGCGAGTGGCTGGAAAAGGGGCAGAACGGAAGTGTGTGGAGGACTGGAGTAGGGTGCTAGGCTGCAGCATCTTCTTCCCTCTCCTCCAGTGCTGCTTCTCCACATACTCCCTTCTGCTCCCTTCTCCAGCCACTGACTTCTCCTGCCTCATGCTTCTGAAAAGCCTGGTGGAGGAGCGGGGGAGTAACAGCTGCTGCTGCACCGTTGCTGTGTGAGCAGGGGCGGGGGGAGCAGGGGGCGTGCTTTACCATTAGGAAGATGGGGGATAAAAGGCCAGGACATTGCTTAGGGGCACTGACTGCTGGCCTGGCAAATAACTAATTGGGGGGGGGGGGGTTGTAAAAAAATAATGAGAGAGAATGTCTTGTCCTCATTGTCCTCAAGGCTGAGGCCAGTGTGTGGGACTTTAGAGAGGCCCCAGGGATCAAGCGGACTCAACACCAGAGATATTTATTTATTTATTTATTTATTTACATTTTATATCCTGCTCTTCCTCCAAGGAGCCCAGAGCGGTGTATTACATACTTAAGTTTCTCCTCACCACAAACCTGTGAAGTAGGTTAGGTTGAGAGAGAAGTGACTGGCCCAGAGCCACCCAGCAAGTATCATGGCCGAATGGGGATTTGAACTCAGGTCTCCCCAGTCCTAGTCCAGCACTCTAACCACTACACCACGCTGGCTCATCCTTAAGTACCTCTGAACCCAGACTACTCCACCCCTTCCTGGGCTGGTACCTGGTGGTTTTGCTCTGCTCTGTCTGCTTCTGCTGAGCTTGTTGGCATGGACATGAAGAAGATCTTAGGGGGTGTGATGGTGTGGGAGAGACTGGTTCTGTATTGTAGTCCAGGACTGGGAATACTACCCCAGGGAGCCCAGGCCCTGAGGGAGCTTGCTCAGGAGACTACAGCCCTGGGCTACTGCAGGTCCTGCCTCCTCAGTGCCAGACTCAAAGTTGCTCCTGTGAGTGGGGGCTGCCATGACAGAGAACTCCACCATGGCAGATTTAAAGACACCATAGATGAACACAAGTCATGGCTTCACCAGTATGTCCAGCAACATAAAAATACCCAGAATATGGTTCTGTTGATCTCAAGTGAATGTTTGCCAAGAACAATTATCTGCAATCCTCTCTTCTATAGGATTTAAAGGAGAGAAATTTACTCTGCGTATGCTCAGAGGCTGTGCCCTCTATCAGCAGCTTTTACAATGGACTGCTCTGCAGAGCAAGGAAAGAGACAAGCACTAATACCACAACTTTATTAAAAAGAACATGATCTTAGCAGCCTAAGTCCAGTGTGGAAGAGGTACCTATGCTTCCTCTTTAATAGTTGCTAATGAATCTTAACATAGATAGCTATCTGCAATGCACCTGACAACAGCTTGCTGAACTCAGTTTGTATATTTTTAATTGTTAATTTAATTCCCTTCTGGGAAGAGGAATATATGAAGTAGATTTATACAAAATAGAAACTATGTGACAATTTCCTGCTAAGTTTTAGTTCAGCTGAATAACCTAATGGTGTGTCTGCTGAACAAGATAATATAGAGCATTTACTATATAGGTAAGTGATTTCCTGGGCAGTACTGGGCCTTATAGAGATGCTCTGAGTAGAAATTAATCTCTAGTGAGTGGGGGAAGATGCACCTGTTGAATTTCTGCCTGATGCATCCCTCTCCAAACCAATGCTGAGCTAAACAACCAAGTATGTGTTTCATAATACTTCTTAAGTGCTACTTGTCAGTTTAACCGGAGCTAAACAAACAAGGCAAACCACCTAATGGCGCAGCAGGGAAATGGCTTGCCTAGCAAGCAAGAGGTTGCTGATTCGAATTCCTGCTGATATGTTTCCCAGAATATGGGAAACACCTATACTGGGCAGCAGTGATATAGGAAGGTGCTGAAAGGCATTATTAGAGGAGGTGATGGTAAATCCCTCCTGAATTCTACCAAAGAAAACCACTGGGCTCTGTGGTCGCCAGAAGTTGACACTGACTCAAGGCCACAACTATACCTTTAAACAACCAAGGCAAAATGGGGGTGCATGGATCCTAATGTGTAAAGTCAGTATACAACTTTGTACAATATACAAAATTTTTCCTGCTTACATAGTGCATTGCATTTTGTTTTGTCTAGTAAGGATCCTCTGCCTTTAACTGTTGTGATGCAAGCAGAAATTAAGCATCTTATACTTTTTCCAACATAGAGATGTAGTATGAGAAGGAACTTCACTTCTGGAATTTCTGCCTATCACAAAACTGTTAAAGGTTCAGGGTTCACCTGTCAGAAACAATGGTCAGACCCACAGGTCAGTGGGGCTTTCTCCAGTGTCACCTGTTAAGTGAGCAGTTGTGCCTGGGGCTAGGCTGCAGAGAGTTTCAGTGTCTCGTGGGCAGCTACATAGATAAATACAGCTGGGGAAATGGTGGCATCAAGTTAGCTTTTTCTCTGGAGATTAAACCACTTTGTGTGAACCAGCCCATTAAACTAGTATGAGATGTAATAATCCTTTCCTATAGCTGTAGTTATTGCCAAGCTCATGCGAAAGCTGTTAATATAAATCTTTTTAATATAAATTTTTTGACACAACTCCTTCTACAGTTTGACATTAACTTTGCTTCAAGCAGTATGCTACGCACTGTAGTGAACATAAAAAAGATGTGGAGCCTGCCCTGGGAGCTTAAAATTTAATTTAGATGTAAAAGATGGGAGATGGAGGAAAAGGCTAGTATTAAAAATGGAACTGTCCCTATGGAGCAGTGAAGAATAATAAGAACAGCCCTGCTGGGTTAGGCTCAAGGCCTATCTAGTCCAGTATTTTGTGATTGTTTCTATTTCTTTTCTTCTATTCTGCTATCCCCTGGTATTGCTATGTCGATTATTTTAACTTGTTTTTCTTTCTTCTCGACTACAGTTATATCTGGTGTATTGTGTGGTAGATGTTTGTCTGTTTGTAGTCAGAAGTCCCATAATATTTTTACATCTTCATTTTCTTCAACTTTTTCAGTTGTATGGTGTCACCAATTTCTGGCTACAGGTAGCTTGTATTTTTTGCAGATGTTCCAGTGTATCATCCCTGCTACCTTGTCACGCCTTTGTTTGTAGTCAGTCTGTGAGATCTTTTTACAACAGCTGATTAGGTGGTCCACTGTTTCATCTGCTTCTTTACAAAGGCGGCACTTGCTGTTTGTTGTTGACTTTTCAACTTTTGCTCTTATTGCATTTGTTCTTAGTGCCTGTTCTTGCGCAGCCAGTATTAAACCCTCTGTTTCTTTCTTCAAGTTGCCATTCTTAAGCCATTGCCAGGTCTTGGTGAGGTCTGATTTTCCACTTATATTGTGCAAATATTGACCATGCAGTGGCTTATTTTTCCATTTTTCTGCTCGGTTCTTGATTTGTTTTTTCTTGTAGGCCTGCTTTCTTTCATTGGTGTTGAATAATTTCTCGTTATTGACCATTTGAAGTGCATCTTCTCCACTGTCCTTTATATTTTCTTCTCTTTTCTCCTCCTCTACTGTTTGATGGACTTGCAGAATTCCTCTTCCACCTGAGCTGCAAGGGAGGTATAGCCTATCTACAGCACTGCAGGGGTGCAGAGCATGATTGATGGTCATGATTTTCCTGGTCTTACGATCTAGCGTCTCTAGCTCTGCCTGGGTCCAGTCTATTATTCCTGCACTGTATCTGATGATAACAGGTATAGCTCAGGTGTTTGTAGCTTGTATGGTGTTCCTGCCATTGAGTTTGAACTTGAGGATTTTTCTAACTCTCCAGATGTATTCACTTACAATTTTTCTTTTAACTTCAGTGTGTGCAATGTTATCAGCCTGGAGAATGCCCAAGTATTTGTAAGGTTCTTTCTCTTCCAGGTTCTTGATCTTGCTTCCATTGGGCAGTTCTATTCCTTCTGTTTTTGTTGTTTTTCCTCTGTTCATTATTAATGCAGCACACTTGTCTAGTCCAAACTCCATTGCTATATCGTTACTGAATATACGGACAGTGTTTAGCAGTGATTCGATTTCTGACTGGGACTTTCCATACAACTTCAGATCGTCCATGTACAGCAGATGGTTGATTTGACTTGATGATTTAGATGTTTGGTATCCAAGGCCTGTTTTGTTTAGTATTTGTGAAAGTGGGGTCATGGCGATTACAAACAACAGAGGGGATAGTGAGTCCCCTTGGAAAATGCCTCTTCTAATGCTAACCTGTCCAAGTGTCTCGCCATTGATTGTTAACTGTGTACTCCACATGCTCATTGCTTTTTAAATAAATATCTGGATTTTTTTCTGACACCAGTTGTTTCTAAACATTTTAGTATCCATGTGTGAGGCAATGAATCGAAGGCTTTCTTGTAGTCAATCCATGCAACACTTAGATTGGTTTTTCTTCTCTTGCAATTTTCTAAAATCATTTTGTCAGTCAGCAGCTGGTCTTTTGTGCCTCTGGTGTTTGGGCAATTTCCTTTCTGTTCAACTGGAAGCTGTTTGTTCGTTAATAAGTGTTTCATCACTTCATCTGCTATTATTCCAGTTAATAATTTGAACATGGTTGACAGGCAGGTTATCGGTCTATAATTACTTGGAACTGCACCTTTTGCTGGGTCTTTCATGATGAGATGAGTTTTCCCAGTTGTTAGCCATTGTTCAATATCACCTCCTTGCAAAATGTGATTGAACTGTTTTGATAGTTGTTTATGAAGGCTTGTTAGGTGTTTAAGCCAAAAGCCATGCAGTTCATCGTCGCCTGGAGCAGTCCAATTTTTAATTGTCTTTGCTCTTTCACTTATTAATTCTGGTGTTATTATTAGATCTTGCATTTGTTGGTTACATTTTTTGACCTCTTTCATCCAGTCTGCTTTTTTATTATCATCTATTGGATTGTCCCATAATTTCCCCCAGAATTGCACTGTTTCTTCTTTATTTGGTGTTTCTAGGTTTCTTGCAGTTTCTCCTTCTATGCTTTGGTAGAAACGTCTCTAATTCGACTGGAATTGGAGATTCTGCCTGTGTTGTGTAATTCTGGCTTCGTATCTGCTAATCTTCTTTGACACTGCTGTTATTTGCTGCTTTATTATTTCCAAGACTTCTCTAATTTTCCTTGAATCTAGCTCGTATTTTTGGATCAGATACTGTTTGGTGTTTTCATTCTTCAGCTTCTTGTCTTTCATATCTTTCAATTTACTAGCATCTGATCTAAGCCTGGAGATTTTATTTTCTAATCGAATCTTCCATTTAGGTGATGTACTGCTTTCTTTTTTGACAGGTCCACTGATCTTATATCCAAGCTCTTGTGTTGTTATTGTTGCTGCACTGTACATTAGTTGGTTTGTTTCTTGCAAATTATTGGTTGTTATTTCTGCAAGTGCAGCATTTACATCTTTTAATGCCTGAGCAAGTTGTTTTTTAGCAACTGTTTTTAGAGCTGGAAGTTGAACCCTGGTGGTTGTTTGGTTCATGTGCTCAGTTATTTTTTTGCTTTAGTTCTTGTTGCTTTTCTGTTAAACGGCATTTGGTTTTTTGAGGTGAAGGCAAAGGGGAGGTTGCCTGGTTTTGATTTTGAAACAGTTCAGCAACAGTGGCTTCCTCTATTTCCAACACCTCCTCCACCTGCGCCTGAGCAACTTCTTCAGTTGGTGGTAATTCTTCTTCCATATCTTGAGCCTGTGTTGCTCTTTGCAGTTCTTCCAGCTCAACTCTTGTGAATGCTTTATTTCTTATTATGAATCTTCTCTGGTCTGCTAGCCTTTGTTCTGTTTTTTCTGTATCTGGATGCTTCTCTTTCCAAATTTGATACATTATTTTTAAATAACCTCTTCTAGTTGGACTAGACTTGTAAAAGCAGATCATTATTTCCTTGTTGGCATTTTTCGTATTTTTTTTCCCGGTTAAGTGACATTTCTTCCAGTAACTTTGCTGTCTCCAGCCCTGGTTGCTCAACTGAAGATCCTGAGTCCTGTTGCCCACTTGCCACCAGATTTCCAGGGACCCCAGCACCTGGCGCGGTCCTTGTTGACCCAGGCGACGACCGATCTGGTATAGATTTATTAAAGCTATGTCTCACCATATTGTTGATGGGAGAGGCACTCTTTGTCTGGCTCCTCTGGTGAGACTTGTCCAGTATGGTTGGACATCTGGCATAGCTCTCACCTTCCTCAGAGCACGCAAGCCCCACAACCACGCCAAGGTAGTGCCTCACTGGTGGATGATGATGATGATGATCTTTATTTATTTATTCAATTTCTATACTGCCCTTCCAAAAATGGCCCAGGGCGGTTATGAGATCACCTGGTATTCCTTGTCTGTGCCCACCACCCTCAACTTTGCAATGCCTGGACCAATATGAACCAAATAGGGTACAGTTGTAGGGATAACTCAATGGTATTGTTTGTGATGGTGTCATCCACCCCAGTTCAAGATGGTGGACACATAAACATTTGAGGCACAAATGGGCTAACTTGTTGGCTGCCTAACCTATTTGAACCAGATTTGCTACAGCTTTAGGACACATAAGGACATCTAAATGACATAGTCTGTAATTATGTCATCCACCCTGATTCAAGATGGCAGACACATGTATGTTTGAAGTGCAAGTGGGAACCGATTTGGACCAAATTTAGTACAGTTGTAGGGACACATAGGGACACCTCAAATGAACAGTTTGTTATGATGTAATTCACCCCAATTCAAGATGTCAGACACATGGAGGCACAAGTGGGCTAACTTGTGGACTGTCTAATTGATTTGGACCAAACTTAGTCCAGTTGTAGGGATAGTGAAAGGAAAGTAGGCTGATTAGTTCTTACTAGGACTTGTTAATAATAATATCCTGTGACTAATGGGGAGTCAAACCAAACCTGAAATCAAACCCAAAAAGTGGTTCAGGGAGTTTTTCCTGTGATTTGAAACTGAACTCCTCTTAAAGAGGTATCATTATACCTTACTTGAAGAAACATATATTGGCCCATGAAGTTAGCCGATTATAGACCCATCTCTAATCTTCCATGGCTGGGTAAGGTGATTGAGCAGGTGGTGGCCTCTCAGCTCCAGGCAGTTTTGTAGAAAACAGCCACCAGCTCATCTGGTGGCTACTCAGGGACAGGCCTTCTCTGTTGCTACTCCAAGACTCTGGAATGTGCTCCTTGCTGAAACCACATGCAGAGATGAGCCTCCTCATCTCTGACAATTTTTAAAGACTCTAAAGACTTTCCCCCACACCCAAGCTTTTTAACTGGACTCTGGTTTTATATTGTGTTAAGGTTTTCATTTTTAAGCTTTAAGTTTTATGTTGTTGTGTACTACTCAGAGACAGAAGTTTGGGGCGATCTACAAATCTGAAAAATAAACTATCTAGACCAATTTCAAACCAGCTTTTGACTAGACTATGGGGTTGAAAATGCCTTGGTTAGCCCCCATGGTATCGTTCTGGTCACCTGAAGGAGTTGGGATTGGGTGGCACTGTTTTATAGTGGTTCCATTTCTACCTCTGGAGACTGCTGATTTGTAAAGTGATAATTAATGTATGGAGTTCTGCAAGGCTCCATACTGTCACTAATGCTTTTTAACATCTACATGAAACCACTGGGACAGATCATTAGGCGATTTGGTGCAGGGTGTTATCAATATGCTGATGTCACCCAAATATTTTTCTCCCTATCAACCTCCTCAGGAAATGGCACAACTTCCCTAAATGCCTACCTGGAGGCAATAATGGGCTCGATGAAGGAGAACAAACTGATGTTGAATCTAAATAAGATGGAGGTACTAACTGGGCTGTGGGAGCGGCGGGGGCAGTCAAGAGATCGTTTACATCTGCCTGTTCTAGATGGGGTTCCACTCCCTCCAAAAGAACAAGTATGTAGCTCCTGAATCCCAAACTCTCTCTGGTTTCTCAAGTTGATGCAGTAGCCAGGATCAGCTTTGGCTGATATGTCAGCTACACCCATTTCTGGAGGTAAATGACCTTAAAACAGTGGTACATATGCTGGTAACCTCCAGGCTTGACTGCTGTAATGCACTCTACATGGGACTGCCTTTGAATGTAGTCTGGAAACTACAATTGGAGCAGAATGTGGCAACCAGACTGGTCTCTGGGTTAATCTGAAGAGACCATATAACACCGATTTTAAAAGAACTGCACTGGCTGATACATTTCCCAGCAAATACAAAGTGCTGGTTACTACCTATAAAGTCCTTAATGGCTTGGATCCAAGGTACTTTAGAGAGTGCCTTCTTCATCATGAACCCTATTAAGATCATCTGGGGAGGTCCAGTTATGGTGGTTGTCTGCTCGTATGGTGGCGACTCAGGACCAGGCCTTCTCTGTAGCTGTCCCAGGGCTTTGGAATACACTCCCTGCCAAAATAAGAGCATCTCAATCTCTGATTGCTTTTTAAAAGACCCTCAATGTTTTCAGACTTTTAGTTCAAATTAATTTTAAACTGTTTAATTGTTTGTATTCCATAAGATCTCTATATATAATTATCTAAGGTTTACCTGTGGCTAATCCCATGTGTGGCAGCTCTCATGAGATTTCCTCTCAGGGCAGAACAAAGCAGAGCACATCAGGGGGAGCTCCTCTCTGAGCCAACCTGCCAAGGAGGGACGGAGGTCGAGGAGGAGGCGACACTGCGAGTCGCCTCCTCGCGAGGATGGCGCAGCAGGCAGTGAAACTGGGGCTGAAGGAATGGGGGTGAGAATGAACTGGATGAAGGGATGTGGGGAGGGGGAGAGCGAACTGGCTGAAGGGATGGCGATGAAATGAAGACGGGGTAGGGAGCCAGATTGGTTGCGGGGGCGGGAGGAGGGAGACAGGGAGATCTAGGGGCACAAATGTCATCTAGTTGTTTTTATTTTGTTTAATTCTGTTTTTACATTTGTTCTTTTTAAAATTATGTACACCGCCTAGGGATACATACATCAGATGGTATAGAAATATGATAGATAGATAGATAGATAGATAGATAGATAGATAAAACTTGAATCTATCTATCTATCTGTCTATCTATCTAACATCTCTTGGTTGCTTTGAACCCAAATGGAAATGTAAGCCCCCAAAATGTAAACAAATTCAGAAGAACAGGTTCAATAATCAGGCATTCAGCTTTAAGTTCTAAGATTAAAGTTTTGTTTTGTTTGCTTTTAATCCTGTTGTATGTGTTTCATTTTTAAAAACCTTTAATTTTAATGGTCCTATTCCTTGGTAGCTAAAGGTTGATCCTATTTTAGTAACTATAGATTGTCACACATGTGCACTTTATTTATTTATTTGATTTGATTTCAATACCGCCTTTCCAAAATGGCTCAGGGTGGTTTACAAGATAAAAACAATTAAAACAAGTTAACAGTAAAAATCAAAACTATAAAAACAGAATAAAGCCAATTAAACCATTCAAACAGCTAAAAAAAACCCCCTGAAAAACCAGGGCAACCATTTAAAACAATTTAAAACAGTTTTTCAGTCATTTAAAAACCCTGGAAGGCCAGGCCAAACAGATAGGTTTTATGGGCTCTCCTGAAGGACAGTAATGATCTCGAATTACGGATTTCTGCCAGGAGTGCATTCCACAGCTCAGGAGCAGCTACAGAGCAGGCCTGCTTCTGAGTCACCACCAGATGAACCGGTGGTAACTGGAGACGGACCTCCTCAGATGACCTGAATGTGCGGAGGGGATCATGCAGAAGAAGGAGTTCTCTAAGATAACTCGGACCTAAGCCATTCAGAGCTTTAAAGGTAATAACCAGCACTTTGTATTTTGCCCAGAAACATATTGGCAGCCAGTGTAACTGGCTGTATTATAGCAATAGCAATAGCACTTACATTTATATACCGCTCTATAGCCGGAGCTCTCTAAGCGGTTTACAATGATTTAGCATATTGCCCCCAACATTCTGGGTACTCATTTTACCGACCTCGGAAGGATGGAAGGCTGAGTCAACCTTGAGCCCCTGGTCAGGATCGAACTTGTAACCTTCTGGTTACAGGGCAGCAGTTTTACCACTGCGCCACCAGGGGCTCATTATGACTGCAATCCTATGAAATTTTCTATTAAAACACACTTTCCATCTTTTCAAACTCTCTCCCTTTCTCCTCTTTCACTTGGGAAGGGAAGAGAAGAAGCAGCATGGTTAATTTTTCTTCTGCTGCAAGTCATCCATGGGGGCAGTTGCTGTGCTACTCCTGAGAACTGGTCCACAATCTGCACCAGAAGTGTCCCACTTCAACCTGTTTTATGATAGGACCAAAACCCTGCAACAGACTTTTATTTTCTATTTTGCTTCTAGAAAAGCCTATATCAAGCTACACAGAAGTGGCGCAGACACCATTGCACAAGGTTATGCAGTGCACCCAAGCCATGAGTGCCTGTGGGTTACGTACTTGCTGCTTCCCTCAGCCCCCTAGGCTGCTCACTCTCATCTTTTTGGCCCCTTGCCACTACCACTGCTGCCAGGCTGTGCTCACCCCAACTCCATGCTAGTGTGGCCCCGATCCCAGCAAGAACAAGTGGCCCCTTTAAGCAGGCCTGTTCTCAGTAGCAGTTGGGGCAAGTGCAGCCCATTGGGCTGGCAGACCATAAGTAGTAAGCAGCAAGTGGAGGGGCAGGCGGTGAGCAAGGGGCTGCCCTTCGGGTTTTGCTCAGGCCACTTCCAACCTTGCTACGCCACTTCTCCACTGGGCTAAAACTTGGAATTTGGCTAATAGGGCCCTCACTTCCCTTCACCAAAAGGCTACCGGCCCGTTAGCAGAACTGCAGGCCATTCAAGCCAAGATACAATTATTATGATCTAGAATCCTATTGATCCTGGTACATTGAAGGGCCCCTCAGACCTTGGAAGCCACGGGCCAGGTCCCCAAGGTCTGAGGGTTAGAGCGCCTCTGTGCGTGCATATCTATGTGCTCTGTGCAGACTCTTTGATAGAGTTTTTCCTGCTCCTCCATGCCCAGGAGAAGACACTGCTCAACGAAATGAAGAACTTGATATGCAGAGAGGGGCCTATGCTCAGCGGCAAGCCATGAAAGACTCTTGTGTAAAAAGCCAATAAATAAATGGCCTCTCAGGTGAGCTGCATGGCCTGCTGATTAAGCATAAAGCAAGATGCCATTCTAGACAAATCTATTGACTCTGTTGTGCATAGAGTACGGACTGTAGAAGCAGAAATGGGTGCTTCCTTTAAGATGTCTGCTGTTTAGTCCCAGTTCCAGTCCATAGCCTTCTGGTAACAACTTGTATGAGCTAGAGAAGGCCCAGGTGCAAGCAATCCATAAGCAGTCCTGGAAGAGGAAACCAAGAGCAATTTCTCTGGGATATCCCCAACCAACAGATATTTGTCAAAAGTGTGGAGGAAAGGGGCACTGGAAGAGGAAATGTCCCAGTCCTGGCAAGTTGCCTCAGGGAAATGAGAAACTGCTGTTGTAGAAAGGCCACCATAAGCAGCAATAAAAACAGCCCTGAGGAAGGGATGTCTAGGCTTCTTGTATTATGTGAAAGGGAAGATTGGGGGCTGGGAAACCTCTATGTTGGATCCGGGTTCTGAAACAAGCCTCATTCATATAGTGAACACCCCTCTTTGAAGGGAATGGCAGTGGATACAGCTAGAGTTAACTTGGTGACCATCAACAGTCAGCCACTGCCAGCAACAGGAGCAGCTGAACTCAACAGTGCAGTTGGGCTTTCTGAATACTACTTGGACCTTTATAGTCAATGCCAATATTTCAAGTAAAATTGTTCTTGGCGTGGATTTTCCTCGGAGTCATCATAGCTGTGCCTGGAGCAAAACACATTTGGCTTGGGACAATGTTCAGATACCTCTCCTGACTGTAGATGCTAGGAAATCAGGCTGTCCAGGAGCAACATTCCAGCCTTTTGGGAGACCTCTCCCTAGTCACCTTGGAGGTGGGGTGGAAGTACACTCTGTAGTGGCCCAGAATAAACTGGTCAAACCTAGATATCATGCCCCGATACCCCTAAAAGTAAACAGCTGATTAATCGTTTGGAGTGTTTGAGCCCAGCACCATCCATCCAGGAGGACCCTGTTTCAGGCTGGGCCTAAAAGGGAATTTTGGGTTAGAGCACTAAATGTGACAGATCAGGAAATACAAATCAGTCATCTGGGACAGTATATAAAGTAACGGGTGTCTCAGAGACCCTCCAAGCTGTGAAGGTGTAGCTGCTATATCAGCAAGTGAACTAAGCATTGACTTGACAAAAGTCAACAGAAGTAGACAGCGCTGCTAAAAAAAACAACTGGAATAGCCACTCCTGAAATATGCAAGCGTGTTTTCAGGCCCCAATCAAGAGACTGGCAATTATGGCCAAGTGCACCATAAGATTGTACTGAAGCCTGGGAGTGTGCTGGTGAGACAGTCGCCAAGTTGGATTCCTTTGGCATATCATTTGGCATATCATACTTGCTTCCTAACACTTTGGATAAAATGTCAGGAGCCAATTTTTAAAGCAGTTTTTATCTTGTGTTTTGGTTCAGGTTGCACCAAATGACAAGAAAAAAAACAGCCTTCGTTATACCCTATGGACTCTAAGTTTTGCAGGATGCCTTTCAGATTTATGAATGCTCCAAGTAGCTTTCAAAGGGTTGCAAATGATTTTACTACAGGTAGGATGCTGAAGACTGAAGATATCCTTACCTATTTGGACAACCTCATTTGTTTTCCTAAAATGCAAGCAGAACATCTGCAGGGCCTTGAAAGGATTCTTAGCCTTTTCAAGGAGTCTGGCTTTAAATTGGTGGTCAATAAATGCCAGTTTGCAAGAAGTCACATAGCTTTTCTGGGACATATTGTCAGTGGGAAAGGGCTGGAGCTTCATCCCCAGAAACTGGATATGATTAAACCGTGGCCAGTACCTGCAAATTTGGAAGAGGTGCAACAATTCCTTGGTTTCTGTAGATTCTACAGACCTTTCATGAAAGAATTGTCTGAGAAAGCAGCACCTTTGTATCAGCTCACCAAGAATAGCTTCACCTGGCTTTCTGGACACCAGAAAGCAAATTCAAAGTAAAGGGGGGGTCTGCTGAATTATGCAATTCTCTCATTTCCAGATCCTTCTCACCCATTCATTGTCACCTGTAATGCCTCCAAAGTGGCATTGGGTTTTGCCTTAAAACAGATGGATGAGTGGGGCAGGTGCTTGCCGGTAGCATTTGGGGGCTGGAAGTTGAATGGAAGAGAGCCCTTGTATTCCACAACGGAGCTGGAGTGTTTGGCTATTGTGAAGGCCCTTAGAATATACCAACCTTATTTACTGGGTACAGAATTCATGTTGTACAGAGACCACAGTGCTTTGCAGTGGCTACTTACCAAACACAATCCCAAGGGTCGCCTGTGGTGCTGGATCAACAAACTGTCTGAATATACCTTCACATTTTACCATAAACCTGGCAAGCAGAATGTGATGGCCAATGCTCTCAGCCATATAGCAGCAGCGAAAACAGATGCCACCTGGTTGTGGAAAGATGTTTGCCAGGAACAGTGTAGGGACCCTGAACTGTGCATAGTCCACCAACAGCTTCATCAGAAGCGACCTAGCCTAGGGAGGTTCCACTCTATCTAAAAGCACTTATCCATTGATCCTGTAACAAATTTAGTGGTTTATGACAGTTAATGGTTGATGAGAGCTCCCCTATTAAACCACTACTTGCTCCAAGGCCTGCTGCATTCCCTCAATCTAGGTAACTCATTAAAGAAAATACTAGGTTGTACTGAGTGGTAATGTCAAGTTGTGGAAGGCTTTGTGACAAAGTCCTGCATTGGCCCTCTCATGATGCTTTACCCCCTCCCCAGTATAAAATCCTTCTTAAAAAATAAATAATCCCAGATAATATATCTATTTAAATGTATACAAAAATCAATAAAAATATCAGTAGGTGTAAATCAAAGGCAGAATATAAACTACACCTTAGTATAAAAATTAGTCATCTAACTTAGATGAGTCAGATGAAAACATATTTATGGCCTCTATATCTAAAACTTCTAACGGTAAATAGAAACTAAGGCAAGAAGACTTAGTAAACTTAATGGGGTAAGAGAGAGTCAGAACATGGACATCATTTGAACCTATCTTGTTTCATCAAGAGACAAATGCCCTTTATCTAACAAGCACCTTTACAGTCTTGGTGCCAGTGAATCACCCCAGGATAGATTTGAGCTCAAATGCACAAATGAGGTACTGACCAAAGTTTGTTTGTTTGTTTGTTTAACACATTTTTATACCACCCAAAATGCAAGTTCTCTGTGAAGTTGTGAAGTCATACATGGGTGTTTGTTTTTTTGGTTTTGTGACTGTTCATCGCTATCACTTTACCTTTGAAAAGTTTGCTTTGTATCTCATCGCCTTCTTCCTGATGTTTTACCACCTCAGCCTGTCATCTGAATCCTTACTCTATTTAGGGCTAAAATGTCTTTCCCTGGGCTTGGTAAGCTCAGTTCAGAAATGCTCAAGTGATTTTATTGCCAAAATGCATGACTCACACAAACTCAAGGCACAATTCACAGTTAGTATGCAGTGGCTTTGTTTTGGAATGTTAGGTGAAAAATCAGAGAACAAGACAAACAGCTCCTTGATTTGTACCCAGAATGCATTTTATTAATTAATCTACAACTCTCTCTTAATTGCTCAAAATGTTTTATATTGATACAACCAATACTTAAGACTATTAAAATCCATATGTTTGCAAGCTGGAAATTGAAACTGTTGAGTAGTGCCCAAAGAAATACAAGAAAGGCCATTAACACAAAGTCAAAGGGAAGGTATTCAGAAATGGTTTCTTCAAAGAGGTGTTCTATTGTGTTCTTGATGTTCTTACTGATAGATTATTCTATATAATATTGGGCAATTTGCAAGACAGTAGAAGCTTGAATACAAGAACATATCTACTCTGCAAATGCTGTTATACTATTTTATCCATCATGACTTCTTCCTGGCAATGCCAGTTTGATGGTATTGAAAATTCTGTTAGAGATCCCCAGCACAATCTTAGAACAAAGGTTCCCAAGGTTAGCTGGGGAAAGGCAATGACTATTAAGCCAGTTCAATTTACGTTTGAAAGCACTCCTTTAACTATATGATTTTTTCAGCAATAGTTCTCTCTGCTGAAGCAGGTTCAACATGACCTTTTCTCATACTAAAGGAGCTGTGTGAGCAGCCCCATACCAATAGTATTATGGTTAAGAGCCACTCATGAAAACAACTAATACTGGAGCAAACTATTTTGCAATTCTCTTGATATTTGCCTGTACCTGTTGTGACAAACAGTGTTCTCCCACAAATCTCATTCATCTGACTTTGTGCCACCACCTCAGCCAAGATATGTGAAACTCTTGGAAAAATTCAGTTGCACTCTTAATTAACATATCTGAATACATTTCCCAGTTGTCAGCCTCCCTAGAATAAGAAATGTCAATTGACAAAATATCTCTTAGTTAACTATTTTGTTATTTAATTATCTAATCAACTGTCCAATACTACTGTTTATCATCACAAGTTATATTTAAGGCTGCAGTCCTACTGATTGAACTGAGTGGAATTTGCTTTTGCGTTAACATGAACAATTTAATTCAAATGTGGTTGTTGTTTTAATTAAATATAGCTTGATTTGTTGGCAGAGTCACTCAAATGCATTGCATAAATACAGATATGGTGCTATTAACACTAACTGCTTTGAGGTTTGAGGACAGAAAAACCACATATAGATATAAATAATCATCATCAAGCATTCTTTGAAACAGGCTACAAAATCTCATGTTCAGTTCAGTTTATTTATGGTCGCTGACCAGAGAAAACCTCAGAACCTAGAATACTGAAACTAAATAATACTGACTGATGAGATCCCAAAGTTGATTACTGGTTCCCAGTTTTTGGTATATGAAGTTCAGTTCCTTATTCAGGCTACTCATGGAGCTCCATGCTGAATAAGGAACTAGGAATCAACTTCAACCTCCTATAAAGACTTACAGTAAGCTCCCAATAAAATATTGTAATTATTGTGAGAGCAAAAATAACTATTAAAGCACCTTGTAAATTAAGTAGTGCCAGTATAAACATTAACTACATGATACTTCATCCTTGCCTGGGGCATTAACACTTAATGTTGGCGGGGATCAATTAACAGAAATTGATGTCATATATTAATTTCTATTTCTTCAGGACATATTATATAAGATACAAAGATGCAAACCTCCTGCTAACTGGGCAAAGAGGCACCTTTTACCGTGGTGATTCTCTTTATTTAGCAGGGGGAGAGTAACTGGCCCTATCCACACCCAGCACAGTACCTCCAGTGACTGTTGCTGGTGTCTATCTTGTGTTTCTTATTAGATTGTGAGCCCTTTGGGGACAGAGATCCATCTTATTTATTTATTTATTATTTCTCTGTGTAAACTGCCCTGTGCCATTTTGGAAGGGCAGTATAGAAATTGAATTAATAACAACAACAACAACAACAATAATAAATAATTTTTAAAAATGAAAAGGTTGTAGAAAATGAAGATGCAAAAATATTATGGGACTTCCGACTACAAACAGACAAACATCTGCCACACAATACACCAGATATAACTGTAGTTGAGAATAAAGAAAAACAAGTTAAAATAATCGACGTAAAATAATCGACAACACCAGGGGATAGCAGAATAGAAGAAAAAGAAATAGAAAAAAAATCACAAAATACAAAGATCTACAAATTGAAATTGAAAGGCTGTGGCAGAAGAAGACCATAATAATCCCAGTAGTAACTGGCACCCTAGGTGCAATTCCAAAAGAGCTTGAAGAGCACCTCAGCATCATAGTGGCCACAGAAATCACCATCAGCCAATTACAAAGAGCAACTTTACTGGGAACAGCCTATATTCTGCAACGATATCTATAACAACGATATCTATTAGCAACAATATTGATAATAAAATTCAGCCATCCTAGGTCCTTGGGAAGGACTGGATAAAACAAACCAGTCAATAACACCTGTCTGACTGTATAAACAAGAAATAATAATAATAATAATAATAATAATAATAATAATAATAAATAATGCTTCATTTTCTGCACCAGTCGAACATGGAGGATGATGTTTGTGGACTTCACACTCTTCCCAAGGGAAGAAGAGAAATGAGTTACAGGACAGGTCAAGACATGAAGCAGGCTCTGTAGAACACGCGAGAAGACTGTGGCGGAACCGGGAACTGAATCTCGATCTTCAACTCTATGTTCTAATATTAATAATATATTAATAATAGTAGTTCTAGTAATATTTTTTTCCTTCTCACACGTATAAATTTCTGGGTTGGGGCTAATTCAGAAGTCGACCAAGAGAGGAGCAGTTTTAAATCTAGTTGAAACTCTCTCCCTCTCTCCCTCCCACATCCAGCCTCAACTACCACGGTCCAAAGGTGCTACAATAAAACCCAGCTCGACCGACGAGACGGGGGCGAGCAAGCCAACTTCTGTACACAAACGCGTTCGAGGGAAGATGTGAGAGATCATAAACCCGGGACGCAAAGCTGCTGCTGGAATATGCAAACCGCTCTGGTTCCTCTCCAAGTATGGGCTCGCCAGAAGGCATTGCATTGCGAAAGGGTCTCTCTATTGCTTACCTGCATGGTGATAAGAAGTTAGTGCTTCTCCCTCGCCTCTTTTTCCTCGTGCCCCACTCTGAGGAAAAGCTCTCTTCTTCTTCTTCCAACTCGATCCTGCAGCCCGCGCTCTCGAAGGGCACCTCAGCATGCTTCGTTCGCGCTCCCCGCTTATCTCTAGCAAAGTGCCATACAATCCACCTCCCCGGCGCTCGCGAAGAATGGACTTCCGCGTGGGATTTCTTGGCTGGCTCGCTCCTTCCCGTTGAGAGGGAGCCGCCTGTCGCTCTTGCCACAGAGGGAGCTGCTGCCCTTTCCGCCCCCTTCTGCTCTACCTGTGTATGACAGTGAGATGGGCAGGGACAAACTAGACACTTCTCGCCGCTGAGGCTTTCTTCTGCTGATTGCTATTGGCAGCTGGCGGAGTCAAGGTGGCTTTCTTCCTGGGGAGAGGGAGGGAGACATTCGCATAATTAGCCCAACCCCAGATAATTGGATGGGCACCATTTCAGAAAGCCCCATTAACTTGAAAGGATTCGAGCCGATGTGTTTCATCCACAGTTTGAACTTGTGCCACTGCCACAGCATTTCTATGGGTCCTTCCTTGTTGATTTTCACTCACGTTGCCACAGGCTGAGCGAATATATAAGAGCTGGCCCAGGCCTCTCTGCTAGCTGCCTGCTGCCATATATTAAATGTTTGCTTACAGTGCAGGTCTGGAGGGAGTTTCCCCTCTCTCTTTGGTGCTGCCTGTCTTACGGTGCCACCAGTGTGCATGGTGCTTTACTGAGTAATATATGTAAATTATTTTGCAAACTACCTAAAGACATTTTTAATCGGGGGCATTAAAATGCAATAAATAAATAAATAAATCACATCTGTACTAAGGAGCTTACAATCTACATTTAGCAAGGAGGAGGGGTTAGACACAAAACTAATACAGGATGAATGTGAGCTCATGAATTCTATGTAGTTGGGATGGTGTTTTCCCATTGGGAGATGAGGACTAAGAGTCTCTCTCAGGGGCTTCATGGAAGATGTGGACTTTTGAGCCTGAGTTTGAAAGCTGAGAAGCCTGACATTAAGAAACTTATTTCAAGAGCAACCTGTAGGCATAGAGGGGCAGCAAGAAAGAATGGGCAGAAGTGTGTAAGAGAGTTGGAGGAGTCTGCTTACACTGCTCTTTCTCTGTGGGTTGGGGGCAATACCGGAGATGGGGCCAGTACTATATCAGCACTTATCAAGATACACACGTGGACAAATTTGTTGGTACCCTTACAGCTCACTGAAAAAGTGCTTTATGCTTCCTGAAAAGCGATTAAATGAAAAGCAATTGTCCCATGTATACCTGCATGCCTTTGATAATGTCATCGAGTAAAGCAAAGCAAGTGTGAAAAGAGATCGCTTATTCTAAAAAGATCTTCTAAAGTGGCCTGGACACATTTGTTAGTACCTCTAGAAAAGAACATAAATAATTGGATTAGAGTGATGTTTCAAATTAGCTGTTTTCTTTAATTAGTATCACACATGTCTCCAATCATGCAACCAGTCATTCAGCCTATTGAAATGGAGAAAAGTAGTCACTCGGTTGTTTGGTATCATCATGTGTCCCACAATGAACATGGACCAGAGAAAGCAAAGGAGAGAGTTGTTTGAGGAGATCAGAAAGAAAATTATAGAGAAGCATGTTAAAGGCAAAGGCTATATCACCAAGCAGTTTGATGTTCCTGTGACAACAGTTGCAAATATTATTAAGAAGTTCAAGGTCCATGGGACTGTAGCCAACCTCCCTGGACACAGCCGCAAGAGGAAAATCAACCCCAGAATGCAGAGGCGTATCAAGGGAAAATAGCACCTAGGGCAAGCACTGAAATTGCGCCCCCTGTCCAAATATCTGACACCCATCTTTCAGATAACTTTACCATAATATCAGCTGAAAAATACAAGTCAAGTTCTTTAATCTTTTAATATTTCAAAAACTATTTAGCAGTGGACGTAGCCAGACCAAAAAATACTGGAAAACTACAAATGTCAGGATGCTGGGGCTCATGAAATACCCAAATACTATGTGGAAGTGCACTTGGAAAACTAAACAGAAGTGCCTGTCTAATTCTCTACTATGCATCACTATTACATAAGTTTTAGAATTGACTTTTCCCAGATACTCTGAAAATAATTAAAGGATATGCATAGTAAACTGTGTCACTGCTTGGAATATATTCTAGTATTTCAGAAAGACAGTTAAAATGAGAGAAAGAGAGCAAGACACTCCCAGTGGGCCAATATCTAAGGATTTCACACTGATTCAAATACAAACTCACCATTAATAGCCATATTATTAAGACATCACATTTAACTCACTTATCACAAGAAGCAAAGTAAGAGCAAATAAATACAATCCCAGCTCATAAGCTTCAGCTCAGTGTTCACAAGCCCTGATTCTCTGTACGTAGTCCCAAACTGAATATGTGTACAGTGACTTATATTAAATTTTAAAAAATTATCTGTAGCCCCTTCGGGAGGGGCTTCCTAAAGGCTGAGGGGTTGTCTGCAAAGGTTCCCCCTCCCCCCGCTGGCCTCTAGGGCAGCAGTTGGGAACCTTGGCCCTCCAGCTGTTTTTGAACTACAACTCCCACCATCCCCAGCCTGGGGATGATGGTAGTTGTAGTTCAAAAACAGCTGGAGGGCCAAGGTTCCCCACTCCTGCTCTAGGGCCTCACAGGGACCATTTGAGCATGTGCGGTGGCCATTTTTAAAAATAGGGTTTTTTTTTTTTAAAAAAGGCCGCTAAAAACAAAATGGCCACCGCACATGCTCAAATGGCCCCTGTGAGGCCTGGCATGGCCTAGGGCCTCACAGAGACCATTTGAGCATGTGCAGTGGCCATTTTGGTTTTGGCAGCCATTTTTTTAAATTTTAAAAAATGGCACGCCCCCTTCAAGTGGCACCTGGGGCACGTGCCCTGCCTGCCCTACCCTAGATACGCCCCTGCCAGAATGGGCAGAACGATAGTGAGAATGGTAGACAAAAAACCAAGGACAACTTCCAAAGAGATACAAGCTGAACTCCAAGGTCAAGGTCCATCAGTGTCTGATCGCACTATCCATCCCTTTTTGAGTGACAGTGGGCTCAATGGAAGAAGACCCAGGAGGACTCCACTGTTGAAAGAAAAACATAAAAAAGCCAGACTGGGATTTGCTAAAATGTATATTGACAAGCCACAATGCTTCTGGGAGAATGTCCTTTGGACAGATGAGACAAAACTGGAGCTTTTTGGCAAGTCACATCAGCTCTATGTCCACAGATGAAAAAATGAAGCTTTCAAAGAAAAGAACCCCATGCCTACTGTGAAACATGGAGGAGGCTCAGTTATGTTTGGGGGCTGCTTTGCTGCATCTGGCACGGGGCGCCTTGAGTCTGTGCAGGGAACAATGAAATCTCAAGACTGTCAAGACATTCTGGAGCGAAACGTACTGTCCAGTGTCAGAAAGCTCTGTCTCTGTCGTAGGTCATGGATCATCCAACAGGATAATGACTCAAAATACACAGCTAAAAGCACCCAAAAATAGCTAAGAACAAAACATTGAACTATTCTGAAGTGGCCTTCTATGAGCGCTGTTTTGAATCCTATCGAACATCTCTGGAAAGAACTGAAACATGCAGTCTGGAGAAAGCACCCTTCAAACCTGACACAGCTGGAGCAGTTTGCTCAGGAAGAGTGGGCCAAACTACCTGTTGACAGGTGCAGAAGTCTCATTGAGAGCTACAGGAATCGCTTGTTTGCAGTGATTGTCTCTAAAGGTTGTGCAACAAAATATTAGGTTAAGGGTCCCATCATTTTTGTCCATGCCATTTTCATTTGTGTTATTATTTGAAACTAGTGTTTTTTAGCCCGATACAATAATGGGCGCTAGCGTTCCCCCCCCCCATACCTCCCGTTCCAAACAATTGCTGCCGCGGCCGCGGCCACTGCCCACTCGCCAGCCCTCCCAGGTGCCTGAGTCCTCCTCTCACCCCCCCCATGATTAAGGGCCAAATTGGCCCATGTAAATGCCACCGTGGCCACTGCCGCTGACTGCCCGCCCTCCCAACTGCCAAGTCCTCCTCATCCCCGGGCCGCATCAGTCGGGTGATGATTTTGAGAAGGAGAGAGGAGCTCGCAAGCAGAGCTCCTCTCTCTGCAAAGCCTCTTCCCGAACTGGTGCTTTGGGCGCAAAGGATGCCTTTGCGTCCATAGCGCCAGTTCGGGCAGAGGCTTTGGACAGAGAGGAGCTCTGTTTGCGAGCTCCTCTCTCCTTCTCAGAATATGGACTTTCATCGCCCAACTGACGCGGGCCTAACTGGGTGAGGGGGACTCGGGCAGCTGGGAGGGCGGGAGGGCGGTTGGCGGCGGCGGCCGTGGCAGCAATTGTTCGGGCTAGATAGGGCTTGGGCGGCCGGGCCAGACCCACCATCGCCACCTCTGGACTCTGGACTCTCCGTGGCCGGGCCGGACTTGCTGCCGCCGTTGTTCCTCTCCTGGCGGTCGGGCCGGACCCACCGCCATCACCATTGCCTCCCTGCGGCCGGGCTGGGCCCGCTGTTGCCGCCTCTGGCCTCCTGGGCGGGCGGAGAGTGCTGCCCCCGCCGCCCAGAGTGCCGCCCGTCCCCGCTGTCTTTCCCTTCCTGTGGCATGGCCAGTCCTCTTGCCGCCGCCTCTACCCTCCCCCCCCGCCTTTACCGTTCGTGTTGCCGCCGCCGCCGCCAACATGGCCGCCTGGTGTCGGTGGCCGTGTCTCCCTCGGACTGTTCTGGGCATGCGCTTCGCGCATGCTCAGAACAGCCCAGGGAGACACGGACGCAGACCCCAGCGTTCTAAAGGCACGGACACACACACAGCCTTTTATTATAGAGGATATTCTGTTGCATCAAAACTCTAAAGCAAAGTCTGATTTTTGTTAAATGCGGAATAAACAGTGATGGGTGCCAATTACTTTTGTCAGTTTCAAGTTATTTCAGAGACAATTGTGGGTTCTTCTTTTTTCGTGGAGGGGTACCAACACATTTGTCCCCGTGTGTATGTGCTTGTAAATGTAAAAACGAATCTTTAGTT
Organism: Hemicordylus capensis; assembly: GCF_027244095.1. Classification (NCBI taxonomy): domain Eukaryota; kingdom Metazoa; phylum Chordata; class Lepidosauria; order Squamata; family Cordylidae; genus Hemicordylus; species Hemicordylus capensis. The sequence goes on along the minus strand of NC_069657.1, from coordinate 137,337,382 downwards.
TCTGTTCCTGACAATCTCTTGCAAAATTTATCTTAAGCTGCAGAGCCCAATCTTGTGCCTGTTTAACCCAAAATACAGCAAAGTGACAATTCAGGCATTAGCAGGTTTGCCTTGCTTTGGTTTGGTTATAATTCTAAGCATTAGTTAATTTTGACCCAGCATCTTGCAAAGTCCAATTCTGTGCATGTTTATTCCATAAATATGGAATTTACTCACTACCTCCTTTCTCTTGCTGATCTTTATGTAATCTCAGGATGATGCAAATAAGTGCCTCAGTGCCCAGCTGCCCCAAGTCTTGTGTCTGGGTCTCTATCCTACATTCATCAACCTTGTTCCATTCCACATACATCCCATCACTGCTAACATTTGCCATTCTCCACAACTCAAATAAAATTATATAGGGAAAGTGGGGCTCAGCACACAGCTATCTGGACATTGTCCTTGTAATCTTCTGTTTTGCCCCAACCTTTAGAGGGAACGGGGACAGAAAGACACATTACGGACTGTATTTGCTGCTTACATGTTACAGAATTTAAGGTGGCATCTTATAACTGACAATGTCCATGCTTTTTGGTGCATGAGTATATTTAAAGGAACTTTTAACTCTTCTAAAAAATAAATTAATTAAATCCTAGAAAGTTCTTCATGTGTTTTAATTTAGAAATCCTTCATATCTCTGGGCAACTGGAACAAAAGTAATATAATGTAGGACTTGGCAGTAGACACAGTGATTATGTGATGTTTTCTAGATGAGAGCTGGAAGTACATAGGTATTCATAGGTTTTTATTGTTTAACTGATTTTAAAGTTTTAGATGTGATTTTTATGGAGATTTACTGTAGTTTAACTTTTTGTAAGCCGCCTTGGGATGTCTTAAGAAAAGCAGTATAGAGACTGAACAAACAAGTCCTAGTAAGAACTAATCTGCCTACTTTATTTTTACTATCTCTACAAATGGACTAAATTTGGTCCAGATTGGTTAGGCAGTTCACAAGTTAGCCAACTTGTACCTCAAATGTTCATGCTTCTGCCATCTTGAACTGGGGTGGATGACATCATCACAAACTATGCATTTGAACTGTCCCTATGTGTTCCTTCAACTGTACCAAATTTGGTCCAAACTGGTTCCCACTTGCACCTCAAACGTTCACTTGTCTGTCTATTTGAATCAAGGTGGATAACATCATTACAAACTATGCCGTCCCTATGTGTCCTACACTTGTAGCAAGTTTGGTTCAAATTGGGTAGGCGGTTCACAAGTTAGCCAAATTGTGCCTCAAATGTTCACATATCTGCCATCTTGTATCAGGATGGATGGCATCATCTCAAACTATTTTATTTATTTATTTATCATATTTTTATACCCCCTGATACTTTTGTACATCTCTAGGCAGTGTACAACATTTAAAATATTTAAAAGTCACATATTAAAATACATGACACAATAAAAACAATAGAATAAAATAGTTATTAAAACAAGTTTTTAAAATTATTAAAATTAATTCTAATTAAAACAAGAAATTAAGTAGATTTATATACTGCCCCATACAAAAAATTCACAATAAAAAACAAAACAAAACATTCACAACAAAAAACCATTAAAATTATGTTAAAACATTAACATAATTAAGACAATTTAAAATACAATGAAAACTCTAAAACTGAAGCTTTAAAATGATAAACTCATAAAGCATGGCTCCTTTTTCCACTGCTCCCTTTCTTAGGCAACCCCCCCCTCCCAAGTCTGCAAAAACAGGAGAGTCTTTTTTAAAAATATCTTTTTATTGTTTTTCCAACAAGATAACAGAAATAGGAAAGAAACAGAAAAAGAAGAAGAAAGATAAAAGTAACTTTACAATTAACATCTCTTGGACATCTCATAATTACATACATCAATGGGGGTTCAGCAGCCCTCCACCTTCCAAAAAACACCCACATGCACAAAACCACTCTTGCCAAAAATTGTTTAAAACGCCCCCACAGAGATAACACTTTAATTGGCTGTCTGTTCTAGAAAGAAAACCAAATCTTGGATGAGGGTGTTGATCCTGTGCTAAATTGTAAATTATGAAAGATTCCCAAACAGAAATAAATGTTTCATCAGAAATATTCCGTAAGTAAGCAGTAATCTTAGCCATAGAGGCATATTCCCATAGCTTTAATAACCACTCATCTACAGTCGGGATTATTTGTTGTCTCCATTTAGCAGCATATAAGATCCTGGCTGCAGTAATCATATACAAAGACAGCTCCATTTACTTGGTAGGAATATAGGATTTAGTAATATTTTAACAAGAAAACCTCTGGAGAATAAGGGAAATTTGTGTTTAAAATTTCTTGCATCTTACAGTGAATTTCCCCCCAGAATTGTTGCCCTTTGCTACATGTCCACCACATATGATAAAATGTCCCCACATGGCTCTTACACTTCCAACAATCTCCAGGGCAATTACTATCCACTAGCTGACCCCGCACAGAGCATCTGTACGCTCTTTGGGGCCGGCGGTTACCTCTTCACCCCCACCTTCTGCCCCAGTCTCTGCTTCCTGACCACGGCTGGCCCATGCCAGGCCTAGCTGCCTCTTCTCCCAGCCACCTGCCCTCCCCACTGCCACTTCTGTCCCCCCCCTCAACTTTCTTTCTCTCCTCCTGGGCCTTGCCTCCATGGCTGGGCTGGGCCCACTGCTGCCTCTGGCCTCTTTGGGGCCGGCGGTTACCTCCCCTGCCACCTTCTGCCCCAGTCTCCACTTCCAGGCCCAGCCGCCTCTCCTCCTCACCAACACTTCTGTTCCCTCCCCCCCTTTTCTCCCCCCCCACTTCCTGGGCCTTGCTTCCATGGCTGGGCTGGGCCGGCCGCTAGGGGTGTGCAAGATTCGGAGGCCCCCCGGACCGGCACGGGGGGGGCCTGCCGCTTTAAGCGGGGGGTGGTGGTAGTACTTACCCCCCCACACCGCTCTTCCCCCTCCGGCGCTGTTCCGATCAAGGAATCTTCTTGGGGTGGCAGAGTTCCTCTCTGCCGCCCCTGCCTGCCCCCGTTGTTGTCTTAAAATGCCTCCAATGCTGCCCCCGTCGTTCCTAAAGCCCACAGACGAGTGCTAGCGGCACGCATGCGCCCTGTGTGCCGCGCGCTTGTCTCTGACGCTGCCCCGCGCGCGCCGTGACGTATGTGGCGCCGCATACGTCACGGCACGCACGCGGCAGCATCAGAGACGAGCGCGCGGCACGCAGGGCGCATGCGCGCCACTAGCACTCGTCTGTGGGCTTTAGGAATGACGGGGGCAGCATTGGAGGCATTTTAAGACAACAACGGGGGCAGGCAGGGGCGGCAGAGAGGAACTCTGCCACCCCAAGAAGATTCCTTGATCGGAACAGCGCCGGAGGGAGAAGAGCGGTGTGGGGGGGTAAGTACTACCACCCCCCGCTTAAAGCGACAGGCCCCCTCTGTGCCGGACCGCTGGACCTCCGGACCGGTCCGGTGTTCTATGGAATGTTGCCGGACCGAACTGTGCACACTCCTACCAGCCGCTGCCTCTGGCCTCTCCGGCCAGGCCTGCCACTGCCACAGTGACCAATCCTTCTGGGTGTGCCTCAGCCAATCAGGCCTGTCCGCTGCCCAGCCAATCAGCTGGGCGCTGGGACACACATTCCAAGGCACACCCAGGAGAATTAATATAACTAGTCGACCCAGCACAGAGCATCTGTGCACTCTTTGGGGCTGGCGGTTACCTCTTCTCTCCACCTTCTGCCCCAGTCTCCGCTTCCTGACCACAGCTGGCCTGTGCCAGGCCCAGCTGCCTCTCCTCCCCACCACCACTTCTGCCCCCCACGTTCTTTCCCCCCTCCTGGGCCCGCGGCCAGGCCCTCCGCCACCAAGGTGACCAATCCTCCTGGGTGCGCCTCAGCCTATTAGGCGCCACGGCGACCAATCCTGAGTACCCAGAATGTTGGGGGCAATATGCTAAATCATTGTAAACCGCTTAGAGAGCTTCGGCTGTAGAGCGGTATATAAATGTAAGTGCTATTGCTATTGCTATTCTCCTGGGTGCGTTTCAGCCTATCAGGCGCCTCCGCCGCCCAGCCAATCAGCTGGGTGCCAGGACGCACATTCTAAAGGCACACCCAGGAGGATTAAATATATAGATACAGTGGTCCCTCTACTTACAAAATTAATCCGTTCTGAATGCACATTTGTAAGTCGAAAAGTTCGTAAGTCGAAAAGCGGTTTCCCATAGGAATGCATTGGGAACGGATTAATGCGTTCCGGAGCCTAGAAAAAAGACCCAGACCCCCAGTAAGGCTTGCAAACTGCACAGAAACATTTCTTTTCAAGAATAAACAGGCAGTAAACAGGCAGGCAAGTCAAGGAAACCGCATGTAAAATTCGTAAGTCGAGGAAACCCCATCTAAAAATTTGTAAGTCGAAAAAACCGCATCTAAAACCGGATCTAAAACTGCCGTTTGTAACTCGAAAAATACTTATGTCGAGTAGTTCGTAAGTCGAGGGACCACTGTAGATCTTTGCTATCATCATGGGGGTAATATACCAGTGAAAATACATTTTATACCAATTTCCCCTTAGGGTGCTATTTGCTGTAAATTTATGTTCACCTTCCATTGATATTCCCATTGTTGCATATAAATTGTCCTGTTTAAATTTTGCATCCACTTAATCATACAGTCTTTTACCTGTTCTGTTTCTGAATCATATTTCAATAGCAACTTATATATCAATCCCAGTACATGATCAGTATTTTTAATAATTAATACTTTGAATTCTGTTAAGTACCTAAGTTTGCCACCTTGTCTTTGTATTTCTTTCTGCAGTATAGTACTAATCTGTAGATATTGATTGATTGATTGATTGATTGATTGATTGATTTGATTTGATTTCTATACTGCCCTTCCAAAAATGGCTCAGGGCAGTTTACACAGAAAAATAATAAATAAATAAGATAAGATGGATCTCTGTCCCCAAAGGGCTCACGATCTAAAAAGAAACAGAAGATAGACACCAGCAACAGTCACTGGAGGTACTGTGCTGGGGGTGGATAGGTTACTCTCCCCCTGCTAAATAAAGAGAATCACCACGTTAAAAGGCGCCTCTTTGCCAAGTTAGCAGGGGGAGAGTAACTGGCCCTATCCACCCCCAGCACAGGACCTCCAGTGACTGTTGCTCGGTCTATTGAGATAATATTGAGGGCTCATGAGGGCTCATTGGACCATTCCGAAGCAACAGTCTGGATGAGTTTGTTTTTTGTTTTTTGTGTACTAAAACTTTGCAAGTTGTATGCCTTCTCTCTCCAGTGGGCAAAATTTCTAGAATTTTCTTCTCCATGAAAAAAGATGTTTAAGATAGATACCAAAGGCGATAGCTCCAGACTTATCCTGTTTTTATATTTGTCCCAAACATGTAATATACTACTTCTAATTGTATGGGATTTTATGTCATGATCTTTCCTTTTTATATTAGTACATAAATACTTATGTAACCCTTCTTGAAGGTCAAACCCTTCCATAGCCATAATCGAACCATATGGTTCTCTAATTTAGTCCAAAATCCATGTCAAGCAATTGGCATGATGATATAATTTTAAATTGGGAACAGCCAATACTCCCCCTGCGGAAACAGGAGAGTCTTGAGGGTCTTCCTGAAAACAAACAGAGAAGGAGATGCTCTTATTTCAGCAGGGAGCATATTCCAAAACCCTGGGGCAGCCACAGAGAAAGCCCGGTCCTGGGTCACCACCAAATGAGCCACTGGCAACTGTAACTGGAAATCTCCAGAAGATCGTAACAGGCGGCAGGGCTTATGACAAAGGAGGTGCTCTCTTAAATAGCCTGGACCCAAGCCATTAAGAACTTTATAGGTAATAACCAGCACTTTGTATTTCACCTGGAAACATATTGGCAGCCAAGGCAAGTTCTTTTAAAACCGGTGTTATGTGGTCCCTTCATGCTGTCCCAGAGACCAGTCTAGCTGCTGCATTCTGTACCAATTGTAATTTCCATACTACATAGAAAGGCAGCCCCACGTAGAGAATATTACAGTAGTCAAGCCTGGAGGTTGCCGGCATATGTACCACTGTTTTATGGTCATCCACCTCTAGAAATGGACATAGCTGATGTATCAGCCAAAGCTGATAAAAAGTACTCCTGGCCACAGCCTCAACCTGAGGAGGAGCTTTGGGTCCAGGAGCACTCCCAAGCTACATACCTGATCTTTTAGGGGGAGTATAACCCCATCCAAAACAGGCAGATCTAAACCATCTCTTGGGTCCTGACCTCCCCACAGTCAGTACCTCCATCTTATTTGGATTCAACCTCAGTATTTTATCCCTCATCCAGCCCATTACTGCCTCCCAGCAGGAATTTAGAGAAGATATGCCATTTCCTGATGAGGTCAGCATGGAGAAGTAAATCTGGGTGTCATCAGCATATTGATAACACCCTGCACCAAACCTCCTGATTATCTTTCCCAGTGATTTCATGTAGAAGTTAAAAAGCATTGGAGAAATTATGGAGCCTTGTGGAATTCCACACTTCAGTTCTCGCATAGCAGAACAGTCTCCAAGCGACACCATCTTGAATCTGCCAGAGAAGTAGGAGCGGAACCACTGTAAAACAGTTCCACCCAATCCCATCTCCTTCAGGCAGTCCAGAAGAACACCATGGTTGGTGGTATCAAAAGTCGCTGAGAGATCCAAAAGGATCAGCAGAGTCACACCCCCTGGAGAGCTGGCCTTGTGGTAGCAAGCATGACTTGTCCCCATAGCTAAGCAGGGTCTGCCCTGGTTGCATATGAATGGGAGACTTGATGTGTGAGCACTCTAAGATATTCCCCTCAAGAGATGAAGGTGCTCTGGGAAGAGCAGAAGGTTGCACGTTCCCTCCCTGGCTTCTCCAAGATAGGGCTGAGAGAGATTCCTGCCTGCAACCTTGGAGAAGCCGCTGCCAGTCTGTGAAGATAATACTGAGCTAGATAGACCAATGGTCTGACTCAGTATATGGCAGTTTCCTATGTTCCTAAAAGCCAGTTGGAGATCATCCATCAGGCCGACCAAGGCAGTCTCAATCCCACAGCCCACACAGAAGCCAGTTTGAAATGGGTCTAGATAATCTGCATCATCCATCTGCCTGGAGCTGAGAGGCCACCACCCACTCAATCACCTTGCCCAACCATGGAAGATTAGAAACAGGTCTGTAATTAGCTAACTCTGAGGGATCCAGTGTAGTTTTCTTCAAAAGTGGTCTAATAATGTTAATTGATTTGATGTTTTAGATTATTTTAATTGTAAACCACCCAGAGACGCAGGTTTTGGGCGGGATAAAAATATTTTAAATAAATAAATAAATAAAAATAGCCTCCTTTAAACAAGGAGGCATCCTGCCCACCCACCCCACCCCCAGACAAGCAGTTATGTTATCAGAGAGGGTCTGGTAAATATTATATGAGATGAGATAAACCAAATTGGGCAAGGGTCAAGAGAACAGGTTTTAGGACACACAATCCGAAGTGGTTTGTCCACTTCCTCATGAGTCACAAACTGAAAATGATTCAATCTAATCCCATGCGAGGAGTTGCTGAACACCTGCACAGTAGACCCTGCAGTAACTGTGGAATCCAGTTCAGCCTGAATCGGAGAGATTTTATCAGCAAAAAAGTCGTTAAAAATGTCACAGTGAGTGACTGATGGTTCCAAGTGTAAATTCAAGGGGGAGGGGTACATACTAGCCCCCTCACAACTATTCCATTGAGGCATCCCTATGATCCCCATAGCTGCAGCAAATTTGGTTCAAATCAGTTAGGTGATTCACAAGTTTGCTCATTTGCACCTCAAAAGTGCAAATCTTGAATCCGCCATCTTGAATCGGAGTGGATGACATCATTACAGCCTACACCATTGAGGTGCCCCTATGTGTTCCTACAATTGTACCTGATTTGGTTCATATCAGTCCAGGCATTGCGAAGTTGATTGGGGGAGGGGACACACACAAAATGCCAGGTGCTCTCATAAGCCTATTGGAAAGTAGGCTAAACACCAAACAAATAAATAAAATATGTACAGCAGCCAATGGGTTTCCATAAAAAGGTTAGCCTTATATGACCATCTCATAGTTTCACTGGGTCCAGAAAGTGAACCCACTGAGTTCAGGTAAATAGTGGGGTGGATGTAGCTTGGAAGTTAATTGTCTTACAGCACCACCTACTGCACTGCTGGCAAAACTGCAAATATTCCCATGTATAGCTAGCTGTCTTCTGGTTGTTTATTTTCCCTACAAGGTCACTCAGCTCTCCTGCTTCTGTTTGTCTTTTTGATGATTGTTTTTGGACATTTTATGATTTTTACTGTTTAACTTATTTTAACTTTTTAAATGTGAATTGTATGGAGTTTTATTGTATTTTAACTTGTGTAAATAATCTTGGGATGCCTTATGAAAAGGCAGTATAAAAAATGAATAATAATAAAATAAATGAAATAAGTGGAAGTAAACATTTGATACAAATTTAATATAATCCTTAAAAATTAAGTACATTTTTGAGCTAGAGAGAAAAGCAGAATTCTGACCATGCTGGCCTCTGTCCCAACTGGATTCCCCTCTCCCCAATATGATCATGTGTAGAAGAAAGTGACTGCTCAAAGGTATGGTGGCCCTGTGATTGTCTGCTAGTCATAACAGATTATTGCTGAGGTTCTTGGGAGTTAATGATGTATATTTTGAATAACTTGTGAAGGTTCTGTCCATAGGACAAGTCACATGAATTATTTAATTATCCTACTTTTACAGCCTCTGCCCACTTCACTTGCCACAGTTCTCTTTTAGTCATTGGCCCTTCATCTGCTCTGTCACTACCACAGATCTGTGTTCCTTTAGCAAATGGCTTAGCTGCCTGGTCCTAGTCTTGCAATGTTCCATTTGACATCAGATGATCTGATATAGGTTGTTGCACTCTCTGGTTGCCATTGATTCAGCTGCTCTGACATCACAGATGTCTTGCAAGCCTTGGGCCAGACAAATTGAGTGCTATGGGGGAAATCATTGTTGAGCTGATTCCGATGACACACAAAATGACAGGTTCTGTGCATTGTCCCCAAACCTTGGGAGCCTTCACCCCTTACCCACGTGAGTGTCCAAAGAATTATAATTCTGGCTGAGGTTAAAAATAAACCAAGATTGGTTGTGATGTCCAAACTGACTGATCTTCGTTTGTTCCAACCAACTTGCTTAAAATAAACCAAGATATAAACCCAAGGTTTGAATTGGTTGTATATCTCTGTTCATTTCAAGCAAGTTGGTTAGACTAAGCCAAAATGATTCATTACTAACACCACAACCAATCTTAGTTTGCTTTTAACCTCATATGGAACAGAATTCAGAGGTGAACACAATACTTTGGATTATACACTTTTTGAAGTCTATTTATGCCATAAGCTTTTGAACAACATCTTTCAGGTACAGAATGATTGAGCAGTATCTTAGCTTTGAAAACAGACAGCACTTGCTGCTTGTAAGGGGGAATAGACCATGGTCAGATGAAAATCTGAATCATATTCCAGAGTTCCAAAACTCAGTTATGCTTTCTAACTTGCCAGCACTGGCATACAAAAATGGGCATAGACATATGTAGTCACATACACACACACTTCAAATAATTCTGCTGCTTCTGCCAACCAGGGTCCCAATATTCCAATTCATTCCTACGTTTGGTACCTTGCCTTGTGATAAGATGATAGTCATCACATTCTGAACCTTTGGGAATCTTAAAAGATTGCAGTACAGGCATCCAGATGAGTACACTCTTCATACTGGGAAAGCTCCCAGATAATTAGAGCACTACAAGAGTCCCCATTTGGCAAGGGGTCTACCCTGCAGAGTACTTTGCATAATGATTAATTTAGTCCTGTAACTGACTATACATAATAGTATACTCATATTTGAATGGTAGTGCTGTTCAATACCAGTTCCAAAAAGTTGGCGGGAGTCTCTTTTGCTTTTAATGTGCTGAATAAGATTGTTGAATGAGATATGAATGCTAAAAGGATAGGGAACTGTTTCTATCTGGCATTCAAGAGAGTGCTGATTCTCACGTTTCATTTTTTTTGTACGTGGAGACTCATATCTGTGTATATATGAAATAACAGAAGCAAGTAAACCTTTGGCCCCAATGCACATATTAGGAAATTAATTCATGTACTGGCCTCCTGAGAGTATATTGCTCCTAAAATGCATACCCGAGGCAGCCTTTCTTATGTCATTTCATGCATGTTTTTCAGTCACAAATATAAAACTCTCTGAACCCCCAAAATTGCATGAGAATTAGCCCTTAGTGCATCAAACAAACCTTAGTGGGCTTTGCATTGGGAAAATCATATCATTGACAGAAGCGTTCTGCAGTAGAATGGAAACCTGTAATTGAATTAACTATATGTGAAAGCTGTGGTTTACTATTTATAAAAAAAAAATCCAGTCAGGCTGCATTCTGTGAACAGAATGAACTTGATGATAAGAAATGGTGCCTCTTCACTAGGATTTTGAAAAATAACAGTCTGAAGCCTTCTCTGGGAAAAGCAGAAGCAGCTTCAGGAGGTGAGCAAGCTTTTCTAAACAGAAAAACATCTAGCTTCCCCCCTCCCCTTCAAACTGTCTAACAGGAGGAGGGTAGAATTTAAGGGGCAGGTTTCTTTTTAAGGGATAAGTCAGTCTGTGTGTTTGTTATTTGCCAGGGCTAGCATTTGCCAGGGCTAGCAAACTCATGTGGCATCCAGTTTTTGTTTGTCCCTGCTTGGAGGGGGTGGAGCCAGCTAGGGCTGTGGGAGGCCCTATATTCCTTTGAGCCACATCCTGTGTCTCAGTTGGAAGCCTACTCTCTACATAAGAGGTGAAGGCCTGAGAGCATAGCCAGCAGAGCACAGCCAACAGGGATAACAAACGGCATTGGAGTTTTGCTGGAGTTTAACGGGAAGTGTGCGGGGGAGCCTGGAACAAGTCCCTGTTATCACAAGGAGCCCGGTGGAGAAGGGAAGGTAAGTGCAAATCCCTTCCTCATATAAGTACTGTTCCTGCCCCCTCATATTCCTGAGAAAGGCTGTTTGGACAGTTAAATAGCTGACCAATACAGCTGAGACCTGTCCTTGTAATAAACTATCTCTAAATAGTTTATTAGCCGCTCTGGGAAGAGCAGAAGGTTCCAAGTTCCCTCCCTGGCTTCTCCAAGATAGAGCTGAGAGAGATTCCTGCCTGCAACCTTGGAGAAGCTGCTGCCAGTCTGTGAAGACAATACTGAGCTAGATGGACCAATGGTCTGACTCAGTATATGGCAGTTTCCTATGTTCCTAAATACTGTAAACAGCCAACAAAACTGGTTGTGAAATAGAAAGTCAGCAGGAGAGGGGGCTTCCCAGTGTATTGAACAGAGTGCCACATGTATGACTATTTGCTCCATGGGCAGAAGTCATGGGTGTGTGTTCTGTGCAAGGAGCTCCTGGCTCTCAGGGAACAAGTTCATTCCCTCAAGACCAAGGTGGCGGATCTGGAGAAGCTCAGAGAGACAGAGAGGCATGCGGACGAGACTTTCAGGGACATGATATTGGCATCCCACTCCAGGGCTGATAGCTCCTCTGCTGTCAGGGAGAATGAAGGTTTCAGGGAAGGAGGACATCAGTCTGAGGAAGAGGGAAATGCTCCTTTAGAAGGGAACCCTTCTGTGAAAGATGAGCCCATATCCTCTCACACAGGGGATACTTCTCTGGGGGGTGGGGGCCTCCTTGTAGTGGGTGATTCGATCATTAGAGGTATAGAGAAATGGGTTTGTGGCCCACATGTTGACCACATGGTGACTAGCCTGCCTGGTGTGAATGTTGCGGAAATCACACAGCATCTAGATAGACTGTTAGGCAGTGCTGGGGAGGAGACAGCTGTCATGGTGCACGTCGGCACCAATGATGTGGAGAAATGTAGTTGGGAGGTCCTGGAAACCAAATTTAGGCTGATAGGTAGCATATTGAAGTCCAGGACCCCCAAGGTAGCATTCTCAGAAATGCTACCTGTTCCATGTGCAGGTACAGTGAGACAGGCAGAGCTGAGGGGTTTCAATGTGTGGATGAGACATTGGTACTGGAAGGAGTGGTTTAGATTTGTCAGGCACTGGGATACATTTTGCGGCAAGCAAGGCCTGTACAAAAGGGTTGGGCTGCACTTGAACCAAGATGGAACCAGACTGCTGGCACTTAAAATCAAAAAGGTTGCAGAGCAGCTTTTAAAATGATGCCTGGGGAATAGCTGACAGGAGTTGGACTGTATCCAGTTCAGCAAATGCCATCCTTTAATGTGCAAGGGTGCAAAGGATTCAGATAAAACAGAAGGGGACAGAGCTGAACCACATAAAGAGCAGACAGAAGGCTGTGCCACCTAGTCAAAGTGAGAGATTCAGCGTATAGGTGCTTATATGCCAATGCCAGAAGCCTCCGAGCCAAGATGGGTGGGCTGGAGCGCTCGGTTGCTAACACAGAAATAGATATAGTGGACATAACAGAAACATGGTGGAACAGTAAGAACCAGTGGGACACTGTTATCCCTGGATATAAACTCTATAGCAAGGACAGGGAGGGGTGCCTTGGAGGTGGAGTAGCACTGTATGTTAAGGAAGGGATAGAATCTAACAAGGTAGAAAACCTAGGAGGACCGGAGTCATCCTCAGAAACCCTGTGGGTGACAATACAAGGCCTGAAAGGGAACGTGCTACTGGGGAAGTGCTATTGCCCTCCAGATCAAAACACTGACAGTGACTGGGAGTTGCAGGAGGACATCAGGGAGGCATCAAGGAGAGGCAGGACAGTAATAATGGGTGACTTCAATTACTCACACATAGACTGGGTAAATTCACAGTCAGGTAATGACAAAGAGGTCAAATTTCTAGATACACTGAATGATGGTGCCCTGGGACAGTTGGTCTTGGAATCAACCAAAGAGAAGGTGACCTTGGACTTAATCCTGAGTGGCACCTAGGACCTGGTATGTGATGTCCGTGTCATCAATCCTTTAGGGAATAGTGACCATAGTGTGATCAAATTCAGCATGCATGCAGGAAGAAACAAAACTATGGTGAGGCCACACCTGGAGTACTGCATACAATTATGGTCACCACATCTAAAACAGGACATTGTGTAACTGGAAAAGGTGCAGAAGAGGGCAACCAAGATGATATGGGGCATAGAACACCTTTCTTATGAGGCAAGGCTGCTACAACACCTGGGGCTGTTTAGTTTAGAAAAAAGGCGACTGCAGGGAGACATGACAGAGGTCTATAAAATCATGCATGGTGTGGAGAAAGTGGATAGAGAGAAATTCTTCTCCTTCTCACATAACACTAGAAACGGGTCATCCCATGAAATTGATTGCCAGGAAATCTAGGACCAACAAACGGAAGTACTTTTTCACACAACACATAATCAACTTGTGGAATTCTCTGCCACAAGATGTGGTGACAGCCAACTACCTGGATGGCTTTAAGAGGGCTTTGGATAATTTCATGGAGGAGAGGTTTATCAATGGCTACTGGTTGGAGGGCTATAGCCCACCTCCAGCCTCAAAGGCAGGATGCCTCTGAGTACCAGTTGCAGGGGAGTAACAGCAGGAGAGAGGGCATGCCCTCAACTCCTGCCTGTAGGTTTCCAGTGGCATCTGGTGGGCCACTGTGTGAAACAGGATGCTGGACTAGATGGGCCTTGGGCCTGATCCAGCAGCACTATTATTATAAATTATGTTATACTCTAGCATGACTGTCTGTCCAGAAGTGAACCAGGAACAAATGCTTATAAGTATGTGAAACAATCTGGTGTGTGAGGACATAAATATTTCTGTTGCTTTACAAAACTGGCTTCTAAGAATTTTTTCAGCCCTGCCTCCAGTATAGTAACCCAGGATGATTAATACATGGCCCATGGGCCAGAAAGACATTTCCCCCCAGTTTGCACTGCCCCATTCTGTGGCTGTGTGATGACTGCATCCATGGATACCCAGTTTTTTCCTGGGAGTTGAGCCCTTCCAGGGGTACATGCTTTGCCAGTGCCTATCATTGCCATAACCATATTGTATCCCTATGTCAGTTAAACAATTTGCTGCAACTATCAGAATGGACAGATTCAAATTTCTAGACATTCAGGCACACCAAGTACTCAACTGCGAGAGAGAGAGAGAGAGAGAGAGAGAGAGAGTTATTTAATAAAACCTTTATTTGTCTCAAGCAGCCCTGCTTCTGCTCTAAGTAGAAGGGGATAAAGAGAAGCCCATTTACCCTCTCTTCCATAATGTCTGTCACTAAGTCTGATAATTTTGTCAAGTGTTCATTGTCTGGCTCCTAGTTCCAAATAAAAATCTGTCAAGGACTCAAACCCAGGCTACAACCTGCTTAAAATCAATCCATTTGAAACATATGATCAACAGGATTCTGTGCTCAAGTATTTGACACATGCCACCAACTTTGCTGAAATATGTGGATGTCTACACATCAAGAGTAAAGGAGAGATACTTGGAGACAGGAACTGAGGAAAAGTCATACATAAATATGTGTGGCACCATTTAGATACGCCCCCAAATGCCACTGACTTTAAGATATACCCACTATTCCTTTGTTTTATTGCCAAGCTCTAAGATATAGCTGCATTTGCTCCAGTCCTTTGGATATAGACAAACACCTGCAGGATTTACATCAAAGCATTCTTAGAATGCTACAACAACCACTATGGGAAGTGAAGAAAAAGATTGACATGGCCTGATGGGTACCCAGGAGTTACTTGGTCGAGGAGGGCCCAGCAGACAATCTCAGCTAAAACCTTTGCAAAGCATAACTGAGAGTCTACAACCTATTCTGGAAAATCCTTCCCCTCACAGCCTGTGAGTGGATGGGGGCCGGTCCTTGTTTACAGACTGCTCCCTCCACCCCTGCAACTGAAACTATTCAGCAGCAACAAGGACCTATTTGAGATACAAATCCAGGAACTATCTTCTGCAACAATTCTCTGGGCCAAGGGAAGCAAGCGGTTAGGCTGTGTTTCACCAGCTGTTCTGCTAGCACAATCCACAGTTTGATAGGTCTTGAATGTATTAGCATAGTGAGTTAGATGGACTATCCAACAATGATGAAGCACAATTGCCATTCTTAGTGTAGCCATGGTTAAATATTTAGCCAACTATTTTCAAGACTTAGTAATAAATTTGTTCTGCCGTTGTGGTTTTTGCTGATAAGATAGTATTTTAACACACATTGAACATAAGGTCATCAGAAGAAAGTTAGGTGACTTAGTTTCCTGAAAAATAATTGGGCCACAGATAGTGTAGTACCTAGTCACCAGTTATCTGAGCTTATATGTACATGGAAATGTTCACTGAATTCTCTGCTCTCAAGTAACACAGTCTGGGATGTCTCATATGGCTATATTACTTAGTGAACAGCACTGCCATTGTTTGCACAGTTATTTGGAAGCAAGTCCCATTAAACATTTAGGAGAGAATCTCATTGTGGCTAGACAAATAAAATAAATATTTTACCAATTAGGATAAATAATGGCTGAGATTGCAAAAATATTGGACTATGGAATGCTACAGCTTCACACACTTCAAAAATGATATCAAGGTTCACTGTAGTCTAACTGCTGCAATGGCTTCTCTTGTATTGCATCTTGTTATCTGACAAAAAACAAATATGGACAGCTCAGGTGGTCTGGCCATACCAAAGTTCAGTTAAACAGGAGGAGTACTTGGGTTCAGACTGATTTCCATATGAGTGACTGGTTTTCCTTACTTCCTATCCCAAAATAGGCATGTGCATGGAACCAGTTTGGAGGCCGGCTCAAAGGTGTGTGGGGGGATCTCTTTAAGGATGGAGAAGCATGCTCTTATCACTCCTGCTGCATTTCCCTGCATTTCCCCGACTTGCACTCACATGTCCTGTTGTGTGCATGCGCAGTGATAACTTCCAGTCACTTCTGGTCCGAGGAGGCACCAGGGTGGCAAGGAGGTATGCTGCCGTCCCGCTGGACCATTTTAAAAGGCAGCACCAGCAGGGGAAATGCAGCGAGATGGGTAAGAGCACCCTCCTCTATCCTTAAAGAGACCCCCCACACACACACACCTTCAGACTGGCAGGAGGCTTTACAGACAGGCCTTTTAATTTGAATCTACTCCAGATTGGAGTGTGCCAGTCCACATATTAATTTTGTTTACCCCAAAGTCCCTGTGGGCTATCAGGGATGAGTACACACCTGACTCTGCTTTCCCCCGAATTACAGTTAAGAATTACTGTGCATTCTTACTTGGCCTGAATTATGTCCAAAATTTTTTAAAAATCCTCTATTTGCAGCAGCTTTTTTGCGGCGGGGGGGGGGAGCCAAGCTTTCTGGTATTCCCCACCGCTTCTCCTGAGATGTGTGGAGTGGCTACTGGCAGTAATTCGGCTTTTTTCAAAACTCAATGAAGGAGAATTTGACAACTGTGTTGTCTGTTCTGCGTGTTTTGCAATTGTGAGCACTGGGGGTGGGGGTGGGGGACACAGAGTTCAGTTCAGGTGCCAGCTATCATTACTTCTAATCTCCCAAGCACTGAGCAACACACCATCTGAATCCAACCAAAAGTCAAGTGAGGGGAGCTGGAAAGGGGGAGAATGGCCCCCCTCCCTCCTTAGAGGAGGAGCTGCTGCTGCTGCCAGGCTGCCGCAGAGCAAGAGGAGGCGGGGAGGAGCATGCAAGGTGCTGGCTCTGCATCACTAGGCAGTGTGTGTTCAGTGGCGGGGGCGGGGAGGCAGGCTGAGTTGGAGACACCAGGGAAAACACAAGTTTTCTGCAAAAGGTTCAGTAGGGGAGCAGCTGCTTCTTCCCACTAAAGTCTCTGAGCTCTAAATAATAGATCTTGGTCCAGTCAGGATGCACGCTTATGCCGGCTTCTTGGCTCACAAGAAGACAGTTCCTTCATGTAGCTTCTTCTTCTTCCTTCTCCTCCTCCTCTCCCCAGCATCATTCTGCTCCCCTTGCAGTAGCACAGGTAGAGGAAGGCCCTCCGGTGCCCACTCTTCTGGCAAGAAGCTGCTGTGGTTCATTCCCACAGGGAGTGGGGGGGGTGGGCAGCTCAGAAGCAGCAGCAGCAGTAATGGACAGGTGCCTAGCTAAGTGTCACATCACCTCCCATTCCCCATTTTCGAGGGACTCATTCCTCTCCAGAGAAATATCTCCCCAATTTCACACAAACTCCCTCTCGCTCCCTCTGACAAACAAACAAACAAACAACAACAACAAAAAGGTCTCTCGCCTGTGATTGGTTGGAGGAAAAAACCCGGAGCAAGCTGTAGGAACACACAAGGGGAAAAGATTGCAGGGATTGCAGAGAGGAGCTGACCCCATGTGGACTGTCCCATTTAATCCCCAAATCTGCTGTGAAGCAGATTCGCTCTTCAGATACCCCAGGGCATGAAGGCATATGTGAATAATTCCCAGGCACTGGTTCCGTGCACACCACTATCCCAAACTACACACCTTCATTGTCAAAACATTGAACATGGTGGGAAGGATTGAGGAGACTATGCATTCAGCGGCTGAGACATTTTGCTGCATTTACCTTCTAATAGCATACTAGTTTCCTAGTCACTACCTAGTTTTAGAGGAAGGCCACTGTGAGGAAGAAAAGAAGGGATGTGGGCTAGGGTCCTCCCCATCCCTCAGGTAAGCAAGTCCCAATGTCACAGCCATTTCCTTCCATATTCCTCTTTCTTCTATTGGTAACTGGTGGAGAGGGATAGATGATACTCTCAATAGGGGTCAGATTTGGTCCTGGGGCTTCCAATTGTTGATCCCCATACTATTTTTTCCAGCTAATGTAAATGAGGCAGTAACATGCTTGGGATCAGTTCTGACCCCGTTTCTGTATCCCCCAAACACCATACCTTCAGGCATCCATTTGCAGCTGGGGGTTTTGTGGCTTCCCAGAGCATCCAGTGCTTTGACAGTCTTGATACATTACTCACAAAGTTGTTTGCTATAAAGGAACAAATCCAACTCAGTGGGAAGCTTTTGCACAAAGCCATTCATTTTGTGCTTTCTAGTTTGGTTCTAATTGTGTTTTGGATTGCTTAACAAGATGCCTCTTATTCTACTGACACATGAAGTAGGTCTCTGGCTTTTCCTGCAAAAGACTGGCCTGCCAACTTTTAGCCCAATCAATCACCACTTCCTCCCTTCTTCCCTCAACATGGTAAGGCATGACATCTAGGGTTGTACCCATTTTCTTCTGGCAAAGTTCCTTCTGCACCTTTAGCACTTGCATGACAGCTAGAAAATTCAACATTAGGGATTTCCCCTGTCTTTATGCTAAGACAAAGGCCCTGGATATGGTCTAAAAGTGCATGATACAGCCACTTTTCAAGTCTAAGCAGGTCTAAGTCTGGTCAGTGCCTAGGTGGGTGGTTACTAGGCAAATTCATCTGTGTTAACTTGAACTCCATTATGGAAGAAAGGTGAGTTATAATATAATAATATATTATTATTATTGCTTACACAGTCAGACAGGTGTTATTGACTGGTTTGTTTGATCCAGACATCAAGTCCTTCCCAAGGACCTGGGATGGCTGAATTTTATTATCAATGTTGTTGCTGTTATTATAGATACCATCACAGAATATAGGCTGTTCCCAGCAAAGTTGCTTTTTGTAATTGGCTGGTGGTGATATCTGTGGCCCCTATGGTGTTGAGGTGCTCTTCAAGGCGTTTTGGAATTGCACCTAGGGCGCCAATTACCACTGGGATGATTTTGGTCTTTTTCTGCCACAGCCTTTCAATTTCAATTTGTAGATCTTTGTATTTTGTGATTTTTTTATATATCTTTTTCTTCTATTCTGCTATCCCCTGGTATTGCTATGTCGATTATTTTAACTTGTTTTTCTTTCTTCTTGACTACAGTTATATCTGGTGTATTATGTGGCAGATGTTTGTCTGTTTGTAGTCGGAAGTCCCATAATATTTTTACATCTTCATTTTCTACAACTTTTTCAATTTGATGGTCCCACCAATTTTTGGCTACAGATAGCTTGTAATAATAATAATAATAATAATAATAATAATAATAATAATAATAATAATAATAAACAACATTTTTTATACTGCCCAAAACTTACATCTCTGGGTGTAAAAAGTAAAATATTTAAAAGTAAAACATTAATTAAAAACAAAAACAAAAAAATTAAAAGCAAGAGATTTAAAACACAATTTAAAATTTTAAAACAATATTCTAAAAACAACATTAAAACAATCAAAACAAAATCAGTTGAAAGCCTCGATGAACAGATGTGTCTTTAAAGACTTTTAAAAAGTTGTCAGAGATGAGGAGGCTCTTATTTCACTAGGGAGCACATTCCAAAGCCTCGGGGCAGCAACAGAGAAGGCCCATCCCTGAGTAGCCACCAGACGAGCTGGTAGCAAATGCAGATGGACCTCAATGGGCGGTGGGGTTCATAATGAAGAAGATGTTCTCTTAAATACCCAGGGCCCAAACTGCTTAGGGCTTTATAGGTTATGACCAACACCTTGTATTTTGCCCAGAAACATATTGGCAGCCAGTGTAACTCCTTCAATACGGGAGTAATATGGTCTCTCCTAGATGACCCAGAGACCAGCCTGGCTGCCGCATTCTGGACCAACTGTATTTTCCGGACTACATACAAGGTCAGCCCCACATAGAGCGCATTGCAGTAATCCAGTCTGGAGTTTACCAGCAGATGTACCACTGTTTTGAAGTCGTCTATCTCAAGAAACGGATGCAGCTGGAGTATCAGCCAAAGCTGATAGAAGGCACTTCTGGCCACTGCCTCAATCTGGGACACCAAGGAGAGACTTGGATCCAGAAGCACCCCTAGACTGCATACCTGTTCCTTCTGTGGAAGTGTGACCCCATCCAGAACAGGCAGATCAAAATCATCTCTCGGGTTCCGACCCCGCACAATGAGTACCTCCGTCTTATCTGGTTTCAGTCTCAGTTTGTTATCCCTCATCCTGCCCATTACCACCTCCAGGCATGCATTTAGGGAGGTTATGCCCTCTCCCGATGATGCTGACATGGAGAAATAGATTTGGGCATCATCAGCATACTGAAAGCACCCTGCACCAACTCTCCTGATGATCTCTCCCAGTGGTTTCATGTAGATGTTAAACAACATTGGAGACAATACGGAGCCCTGAGGGACAACATACAAAAGTTCAGATTTTGAAGAACAACAGTCTCCAAGGGACAACATCTGGAACCTGCCCGAGAGGTAGGAGTGGAACCACTGCAAAGCACTGCCTCCCACCCCCAAACCCCTCAGACGCTCCAGAAGGATACTATGGTCGATAATATCAAAAGCCGCCGAGAGGTCCAAAAGGACCAACAGAGTCACACTTCCTCTGTCAATTCCCAGTTGGAGATCATCCATCAGGGCGACCAAGGCAGTCTCCACCCCATAGCCCACCCGGAAGCCAGTTTGAAATTGGTCTAGATCAGGGATTCTCAAACTTGGGTCCTCAGGTGTTATTGGACTTCAACTCCCATAATCCCCAGCCTCAGTGGCCTTTGGTTGGGGATTATGGGAGTTGAAGTCCAATAACACCTGAGGACCCAAGTTTGAGAATCACTGGTCTAGATAATCAGTTTCCTCCAAGACTGTCTGGAGCTGGGAGGCCACCACCCTCTCAATTACCTTGCCTAGCCACGGAAGGTTGGAGACAGGCTTGTAGTTACTCCGCTCTGAGGGATCCAAGGTAGGCTTCTTTAGAAGCGGTCTAATAATTGCCTCCTTAAGACTAGGAGACATCCTACCTTCCCTCAGAGACACATTTATGATCTCTACCAGGCCTTCTACAACAACCTCCCGACCCTGCCAGATAGTATAAGCCATGTCAGGCAAGGGTCAAGAGGACAGGTGGTGGCCCGCACCATTCCAATCAGCTTGTCCACATTTTCAGGAGTCACAAACTGGAACTGATCCAACCTAACCGCATAAGAGGAGTCTCTTGACACCTCCACATCAGACCCTGAAGTAATTGTGGAGACTGAATCTAAGTCGGCCCGAATACGAGAGATTTTTTTCACAAAGAATTCCTTCAACACATCACAGCGGGTAATCAATGGTTCCAAATTCTGATTCAAGGGAGGAGGGGCACATACTAGCCCTTTCACAACCCTGAACAACTCCGCCGGACATGAACTTGTGGATGCAATACGGGCAGAAAAGAATCGCTTCTTTGCCGCACATATCGCCTGAGCATAGGTCTTCAAATGAGCTCTATGTTGCAATCTGTTGGATTCAAGCCGAGTCTTTCTCCACCTGCGCTCCAGTCGTCTACCTTGCCGCTTAAGCCCCCGTAGTTCTTCCATATACCAAGGGGCCAGTTTTGAAGCGGGTCGGAAAGGACGCTTAGGAGCGATCATGTCTATCACCCCGGTGAGTTTGCTGTTCCAGTTCTCCACCAGGACATCAACAGGATTGCCAGCAGAGCCAACACTGAATCCCTCCAAGGCTTCTTGAAATCCTATGGGATCAAATAACCTTCTTGGGCGGACCATCCTAATAGGTCCCTCGCCCCTGCGAAGGTGGGGTGTGACTGTGAGTCTAACCTTAACCAGATGGTGGTCCGTCCATGACAATGGGGAAATCACAGGAGTGATTTCCCCACGGAACACCACCCTGATCAGAGTGAAAGACCAAATCAAGCATGTGACCTGCAATGTGTGTCGGTCCAGAGACCACCTGAGATAGGCCCATAGTCGTCATGGCTGCTATGAACTCCTGAGCCGCCCTGGACAAATTGGTCCCGAAATGAACATTGAAGTCACCCAGCACCACAAGCCTGGGCAACTCCAACACCAAGTCCGAGACCAAGTCCGTCGGCTCAGTTAGGGACTCTGTTGAGCAGCGGGGCAATCGGCACACCAACAGAAGTCCCAGTCTATCCTTGGTTCCCAAACTTAAGTACACACATTTGATACGGTCTGACACTCTAACCTTCCCCTGGTAAGGGGAATATTATTCTTGTAGACCACAGCCACTCCACCTCCCTGCCCCTGGTCCCTCACCCGCTCCTCAACAGAGTACCCTGGAGGGAGAAGCTGGGACCACACTGGGCGCCAGCCTCCCCCAACCAGGTCTCTGTAATACATACCAGGTCAGTACCTTCATCCAGAATCAAATCATGGATGCTTTATGATTTGTTCTGGACCGACCTGGCATTACAGAGGAGCAAGGTGAGTGTCCATGGGTGATTGGCACTGCTCCCCAAGGTCAAAGAGCTAGCAGGACAGCCAGAAGGGGAAATAGCTAGTAAATGTCTATGTTCCCTTCCCCTGTAACGGCCTGCTCTATATACGGTATTACATTTACACAATATATACGGTATTACATTTACACTAGAAACATGTTATCAGTTGATTTTCTGCCTGTCACAATGGTTAAAGTCATCAAACAGAACCCTCAGTCCCCAAAGTGCCACACTATTGCCATCCCTAGTAGAGACCCCACATTTAAAGGTGTTATTGCCATGGCAACCCAAGGTTCAACCCCCCCCCCCTTGTACTGCTCCCATCCCATTCAGCAATTGCTCCTCTTGCTAAGTCTGCAGTCCTAAATATCTTCCCTAGGGGAAAAAATTCCTTTTTGAACTCAGTGGTTTTAACATTTTTCCTTACAAATGCACTATATGTCCAAGCTGGTTTGTGACCCCGGTGTGTGTTTGAACTGTGGAGCACGTACACGTGTTGTGTCCCAGTTGGTTTGTGAATGGTCAAGAATCTGGGGTGGGGGGGATTATCTTTTTTCTGTTTTACAAATGCACTCTGGCCCAGACCTGTAGATTTGTGGTGAATGATCAAGAAGGTGTGTGGGTTATTTGAAGTTTTGCATAGTATCCTCCCCCCATGCACTCTAGACCACATCTGCGGATTTATGATGAATGATCAAGAAGGTGTGTGGATCCTTCAGCTGTTTGGTGGGTGGGAGGAGCTGGCTGAGGCAGAGTGCTCTGTGCGCTGCTGCCTCAGTCTACTTGCCTCCCTACCTGCCCACACCAATGGGAAGTTATGTGAAACCATGGTGTATGTGTGTGTGTGTGTAGAGGATGCTTATTTTGCAAGCCCCCCTCCCCCCGTGACCCACTAGGTCCAGGCTCCCAAGTTATCTAGCTGTACCTTTGGCAAACCTGCAGCCACACCCATATGGATAGCTGTGTGGTGCCGCCTCCGTGCCAATACAATTCAAAGCACCCCTCCATGTGTTTGTCTTCCTGTATGCCATGGACCTTGTAAGATTAACACTCTGGACCTTCTTCTATTGGTAGTGTTTTGTGCTCCCCACCACTGCTCTGAGCACAATAAAATTTGTAGAGTTGGTTCCTTTTGAGGAAGGGGTACTAGAGAAGTCTTCTTCTGGCATTTTGCAGAGTTCTGTTGGCTTACAGATGTACAATTTGAGCTGGTGTTCCAGAGGCGCAGATGCAAGCATACAGCACTAACTTCACACCAACATCACTCCCAAAGTTAGAGCAGCAACCCTGAAATCTACCCTGCTTTTCTCTCAGACAGCTCTAAAAGCTGTGCAAACAATGGGAAGCTGTGTGAAACCATGGGGCTAGTGTGTGTGAGTGGTGCTTATTTTGCAAGGAGGGCCCCCCAGTGACCCACTAAGTCCATGCTCCAAAACTACCTAGCTGCACCTCTGAGCAGAACCCGTATCCGACTATAAGTATGACTGACAACAGCAGCGGGCCCCCACAAAGCCAACAAGCACGCATGAGTGCGAGACGGGTTGCAAAGCTATAAGAACAAAACACAACCCGGTTGTCCCGCGGTCGCGAAGATACGCCAACCCCACGCCACACCTCCGAGGGGGTGCCAGGGAGGGAGGGACTGATGAGCGAGTGATCCTGTGGTGCGCACGCGCGCGGCTGCCGAGCAAACTCCGCCTTCTCCGAATGTAGCCTAGCCCCGCCTCTCAACCCCGTCTCCTGCGTGGGGTCACTGCGAGCGGTTGAGAATGCGCCTTATGTGAGCGAGCCGCGAGCTCCGCTTGGCTGTTCCTGCCTCTCTCCAGCTGATGGGGCCCGCCTGGTGCGCGCGGGGAGTTGCTTGAGCTCACCCAACCTCCCCTCCTCACCCTCATTCTCGTCATGAGGCGCAGTGAGCGGAGAGGTCATGGAGTCGGGGCCGGCAAGGCAGCGCTGGAGGAGCAGCCGCCGCCGCCGCCTAACGGCGCCGCTTCTTCCCCGGCTACCGAGGGGATGCTGGGACTCCGCGGAGACCCACTGCCGGCAGTAGCAGCAGCAGCAGCAGCTCACGGCGGCCGGCGCAGTACGGAGTCCGAGGTGTATGATGATGGGACCAACACCTTCTTCTGGTGAGAGGCTAAGAGGGACGCCTTCCCCTTTTCTTCGTCCGCCTCGGGCCCTCTACTCTCCCCCCCTTCTTTTTTCTTTTTCTTTTTCTTCTTCTTCTTTGTCTCTCTTACTTAGCTTCTCCAACTGACAAAGTGGCCGGAAGGAGTAAGTCGCGTCCGCCGGACCGAAACAGTCCTAATAGACCTGATCTGTAGAGCACCGACAGTAGCTAGGCGCTGCACAGAGAATAAAAGACTCGGCGGTACCTGTGTACATTTTAAAAGACTAGACCTACAAGGGAAAGAGAAGAGGAGGGCAGCAAACAGTGGTCGGAGGAGGGAGGTCAGCTCGAGAATTCCCCAATCGGAGTTATCTTAAAAATGTAATTGTAATGTAACAGGTTTTCATGGACTGTAGTCTGTGTCATCAGGAATGTGAAGTGTTAACCTCGGTTGCCAGGGGTGTGTGTGTGTGTATGTGTACATATACACACACGAGTTATAGAGGAAAGGGGAGGAAAAGTAAATGGCAAGGATTATAATCTGTGACAACTCTGTAAAGCTTATGTGCATAAGAGAAACACAATTGATGACTTGCAATACAATTTATTGGTGATAGTCCTTTACTACAAAAACAAACATAGTTACCCCTCTGGACTAGCTGAAGTGAATCTTTAACAAGAATTTAAGTCCAGCTGGGACTGGGCTGATCTCCCCTTGCTGCCATTCTTCCTAGGAGGAAAGGGGTGGAAACCACTTGCAGCTGCCCTAAACCAGCCTTCTCCCTAAATCACTGCAGTCTCCCTTCTCACCCTTGGTCACATAAACAACTAGCTATGATGCAATTAGTTGCCTTTTCACTTTCTGTTCTTGCCCTCAGGGTTGTGGTTAATACTGCAGTCCCAAATGCAGTTACTGGAGAGCACAATCCCACTGAAGTTTTCTGAGTAAGCATGTTTAGCATTACTCTGTGTGTGCCTCAATATCCTTTCTTTTCCTTTTATTTTTCTTTCTTTCCCACCAGTGTTCTCTGTAAGAGAGATTCCCAGATGGTGTTGACTCCCATAATCCCCAGCCAAAGGTATTTGCAGCTGGGAATGCTGGCAGTTGTAGTCAACAACATTTGGGAAACCTTCTTACAGGGAACACCACCTCCCACCATGGTAGAACTCATAAATCAGGTAAGTGTTTGAGCATATAGCAAAATTTCTGCAAAGTAACTGTTAATATGCAGAACTAAGAAAGGTATGAGGATATATCCCTAAACACACATTCAGTTGAGTTCTCGTGGAACTAAACTTCTGAATAAACATATTGTTTATTCATATTGAGCTTTCTGTTGCATTTGTTGTGGCATGAATTTTCCTAGGGAGCAATCTTCTTGAGATGACTGAAATGCAAACTTGCAACCTTCCATTGGAGGACCAATGAAATGTTTGCCTATGCTGGAAATGGGTTTTGAGGCGAGAATTTAGACACGTTCTCTCTAACTTTTTTCCCTTCTGTATGCAGAATGAATTTTGTTCTGGGTGGCAGTATCAAGGCAGTGTGTACACATGTGTTCAGAGTAGGACTTTCCTGATTAAACATGAGTGGGATCTAAAATTAACTGAGCAGATATCAAAAAATGCATGAGCACTCACACAGGCCTTAGAGGGGAAATTTCTGTGTCCTTGCTTAATATTTGTGAGGGTGCTCTAGGTTTCCTTCTTCTACTCGTTGTTCCCATATTCTGAGTTTACTATCTAGGGAACTGCGTATGTGGTGGAACTCTTCTGTAGTTTAGTAGCCCCAGGAAGAGAAAGAGGCTGTAGGTTTACAAATGCATTTGGTTAGGCTTTCCCCCCATCTTTAAAATGGTTGAGACTGCAATTTTCCCACACCTGGTGATGATGAATCATCACCTGATGAAGTAGACTTGTGCATACACTGTACCTCTTCTGCCTTGTTTTGAGTTTTACTCCAACAGATTCAACATGGCTACCCTACTGAGTTCTTAATACATCTTCAACTGATTGCTGATAGAGTAAAGAAATATATGGAAGTGTATCAAGAGAATATCTGCAAGGCATATTTGTACCTGACACACATCTCAGAGCTGAGCAAAAGAAAAGATATACTTAATTATTAATATACTTAACATACTAAGTGAAAATGGTAATTGTGTCTTGGATAATTATCCCCTTACACTTAAAAAATTTTTTTTTAGCCTTCTCCTAGATCATTATTGTACCACAGTTCTTACAGTTGTGTTCAACTTCATTCTTAGATTGATTATGTCTGGTAAAATACTGTTAGTTCCCATGATGAATCAAAGTATTTCCATAAAGCAAAGTCTGAGAATGCAACTGTATTTTCTAATAAATAGTGTGGTGTCAGTCACAAACCTAGTAACTGCTAAATAGCAGTTCAGTGTCCTTAGTTTAACTGGAAGATGGGAAGTTTCATGCAAACTTGGAAAAAGTTTCAAGTGCTTCATCCTCCTCCACTGTATGTTGAGTTTAGGAGCCATCTAATGGCACAGCGGGGAAGTAACTTGCCTAGGGAGCAAGAGGTTGCTGGTTTGAATCGCTGCTGGTATGTTCCTCAGACTATGGGAAACACCTATATCGGGCAGCAGCGATATAGGAAGATGCCGAAAGACATCCTTATACTGCATGGGAGATATCAGTGGTAAACCCCTCCTGCATACTACCAAAGACAACTACATGGCTCTATGGTTGCCAGGAGTCGACACTGATCCGATGGCACAACTTTTACCTCTACCATGGCTTCTAGTTTGAGTTCTCCTCCCACCCCCACTTTTTGTGCTACATGCTTCCTCCTTGGAAAAGAGAATAAAATGGTTACCTGTAGATACTTCTTAACAATTATACTTGCTTGATTTTCAAAGGCGGTAGAGGGCATAGTTTTTCTGGCTCTGCAGGATACTTAGTAAAAGGAGGAAGATTTGGACTGTGAAGTGGGTCTTAATTGGCACTGTCCCCTCTGATCTTGGCAGTAGTGGAAACAGGGATGTGTTGATCTTGATGGAGCCCCTGATATTCAGTGACACACATTCTGCAGGCTTGGAGCGCAGCTTGTGGAGTGCAGCTTGTGGAGTACGTAGAGGTGGTTGCATTCTAGCGTAGTATCTAGGAACTTGCAGCCTGCAGTATCAAAGTTCAGCTATTTAGGAAATAGCATATTTCAACGCTTGGGAACTATCACTGAGACAACACTGGGAACTTGCTGTGTGTTGGCAGAAATAAGATCAATAGGATTTTATTGAGGTTCAGGCTTAGTGCCACCTTTTAAATGGAGAATGGGTAAAATTGTTGCTTGAACACTTCTTTAAAACTAGTTAATTTAAAGCTTATGCATCTTATTTCTAAACTTTATTGCGATACTTTGAGTCAGTGATACTTTTACTGTAGAATGTGATGTATACACTTCGTGTTGTAGAAGGGCTAAACTTTCTGTAATTATGTAGACATTGATTATCTTTTGAACAGATATGTAAATTTATGCCATGAATGAAAATAGCATCTTAAATTAGTTACAGTTGTGTTTAGCACTCAGGTATGCTGACCAACATTTTGATTCATTTTAGTAGCTAGCGTTACCTTGATCACCAAGTAGGCAACTAGCACAAATTCAATGTTCTTGCTACTGTTGAATGGAACTCATTAATGCACTAACTCCTTGCTTATAATCCTTAAAGTGCCACCACTGAAAATGCTGAGTGTTCTGTTCTAAGTGACATGTTTAGGCAATGCTGATCCTAAGTATAAATACATCTGAGGAAACAAATAGGGGGTTGAGTAAAACATTTACTTATTACTTGGCATTGATCTTACTGTCTGCATTAGCTAACAGTAATCCTGAGGGCAGTAGCCATCTAGTCTTTGCTACTGTCTTAGTAGATTCCTAGACATAATGTAACACAAGCTGACTGTATGCATGACTGTAAATATGGCTTTCTCTAATGTAATGTTTAAACTTTTTCTTAACCCTTTAAAGCTGATTCTGAATAATAAACTTTTCAGCTCACACTCTTAAAACTAAGTTTAACAGCAAAATTGAGGCTCTGGGATGGGGTGGAGATGTGAAACTAAATTAGACTTGTCAGTGGGGCTGCAGTGTTGCTAGTGTGAAACCTTTTGAACTTCTTTACAAGGTTAACACTAATTGTTTCAGAGCAAATTCCAGAGGGGCAGCTGTGTTAGTCTGTTAAAGCAAAAAGAAAAGACAAATAGTGCAGAATGCCTTGGCCTTAATGAATATGGAGAGGTGAGACTAATTGTGTTGTGATTTGCCCTAGCTTCCAATGATGTTCTGGGCCCAGTTCAATGTGCTTAACCTTTAAAGATCTTCATAGCCAGGGGCCGGCATACCCAGTGTCTGCATCTCCCTATATGAACCCCTATATTGGTTAAGTACTTTTGATCAGGCCTTATTTCATTTATTCTCATTGTACAAGTTAAAATAATCAACAACTAGGAGCAGGACCCCTACTTCAGTTGCTCTGAGACTCTAGAATGATTTCCTTATGAATGTTACAACTAGCTCTTCCATTCTCATTTTCCAAACGGCTGCAAGCCCTGGCTATTGCTATGATATTTGGAATCTGATTTGATATTGTGGGCGGAGACTTAGATGAATTGCTATCTTTGGCTCTTGAATTTGTTGTGTGTTTGTGTTTACATTTTAATGACATTAAGAGATGTTATATAAATGACAAAATATATTTCAGCTTAGTTAAAATACTGAGTTATCTGTTAATAGTTAAATATTAGCGTTCATTGATGTATGTGTTCCTGTACCACAGGCGAGCGCACACCTTAACAGTCCTGTTTATCCTTACCTGCACCCTGGGATATGTGACACTACTTGAAGAGACCCCACAGGATACAGCTTACAACACAAAGAGGTATCTGACTTTCACAGAAGTATTGTAGTATGAACTTGGGGCTTCCAGCTTTTTATTTAATGGGTTAATGTATTGATTATTTGGTAGAGGCTATAAAAATAGGGATTTGGTCTCTCTATAATGAGTTGTAAGATGGTCTTTTTATAATGAGATGTCTGCTGAGACTAGTGAGGGTTGCTTAAAGCAACAAAAGAAGCTCTTCTAGATAGATTTGATGGAAGGGACAGGAAATGGAAGGCATGCTGCTCAGTTGATAAAGAGCTGGTCAGGAAGCCTATTTTGAAAGAGTCCAGGTATTCAGGGCCAAATGAACTACATTCAATGATAGTAAAATAACTTGCTGATATAGAACCTCTTCTCTGTCATCTTTGAGAAATCTTTAAGAATTATTTGAGAATCTTTGAGAAATATTGGAGTATGACAAGACTGGAGATAAGCCAGTATTGTCCCCATCTTTAAAAAGAGAGAAAAAGATCATCTGGAATAATGCAGACTGGTCATTTTGGCTTGAGTACCAGGAAGATACTGGAGCAGATTATACAGCAATCCTTCTGTAAGCATCTTGAGACCAATGTAGTTAATTAATAAAAGCCAGCATGGATTTCTCAAAAATAATTCCTGCCAGACTAATCTTCTCTTTCTTGGATCAGCTTGCTAGTTTAGTAGATTGTGGGAATACTCTGAACATTATCTGTCTGTCTGTCTGTCTGTCTGTCTGTCTGTCTGTCTGTCTATCTGTCTATCTGTCTGTCTATCTGTCTATCTGTCTATATATCTATCTATTTCTCTTAAACATATCTGTTGCTAATTCCATGTGTGGCAGCTCTCGTGAGAGTTTGTGAGCAGCTGCTGGGTAGCCTTGGGGATGGGCGAACGGCAGCCAGGCCAGCCAGTGGGGAGGGAAAGTGGCAGCCAGGCAGTGAGGGAAAGCGCTGCTGAAGGGCAGAGAGAGAAAGCAGACTGGGAGGGGGAGAACAAGCCTGGGGCTGAAGGGGGGGAGGGGATGGACTCAGGCTGAAGATGAAATGAAGATGGGGGGAGAGACAGGGAGAACTAGGGGCACAGATGCTCTGCACTGGATCAGCTAGTTCATCTTTATTGTGACCAAAAAATATGAACAGTCTTGCTGGATCAGGCTGAAGGCCTATTTAGTCCAGCATCCTGTTTCACGCAGGGGCCCACCAGATGCCTCTGAGAAGCCCACAGGCAAGAGGTATGCGCATGCCCTCTCTCCTGCTGTTGCTCCCCTGTAACCATTGATAGACCTGTCCTCCATGAATTTGTCTAAGCCCCTTTTAAAGCCATCCAAGCTAGTGGCCTTCAACACATCCCATGGCAGAGAATTCCATAGATTAACTATGTGCCATGTGAAAAAGTACTTCCTTCTGTTGGTCCTAATTTTCCCAGCCGTCGGTTTCATGAGATGACCCCTGGTTCTAGTATTGGGAGAGAGGGAGACAAATTTCTCTGTCCATTTTCTGTATTCCATGCATAATTTTATACACCTCTTTCATGTCCCCCTGTAGTCGCCTCTTTTCCGAACTAAAAAGCCCCAGATGCTATAGCCTTGTCTCATAAGGGACGTATTCCAGGCCCCTGATCATCTTGGTTGCCCTCTTCGGCACCTTTTCCAGTTCTACAATGTCCTTCTAAAAATATGGTGGCCAGAACTGCATCCAGTACTCCAAATGTGGCGGCACCATAGATTTGTATAAGGGCATTAAAATATTAGCAGTTTTATTTTCAGTCCCCTTCCCAATGATCCCTAGCATGGAATTGGCCTTTTTCACCGCTGCAGTGCACTGAGTTGGCACTTTCAATGACCTGTCCAGCATAACCCCAAGTTCTCTGTCCTGGTCAGTTCCTGATAGATCAGACCCCATCAGTGTAACAGTGAAGCTGGGTGTTTTTTGCATCACTTTACAGTTTGCTTAAATTGAACTGTATTTGCCATTTTGTCACCCGCTCACCAAGTTTGGAGAGATCCTTTTGGAGCTCCTCACAATCTGTTTTGGATTTCACTACCCTAAGTAGTTTAGTGTCATCTGCAAATTTGCCCACTTCACTGCTTACCCCAAATTCTCGATCATTTAATAAACGAGTTAAAAGAGCACTGGTCCCAGTACAGATCCCTGGGGGACCCCACATCTTACTTCCATCCATTGTGAAAACTGCCCATTTATTCCTACCCTCTGTTTCCTGTTCGTCAACCAGTTAGCAATCCACACATGAACCTGTCCCCTTATCCCATGACTGCTAAATTTACTCAAAAGCCTTTGGTGGTGAACCTTGTCAAAAGCTTTTTGGAAGTCCAGGTATACTATGTCAACCAAATCACCTTTATCCACATGAATGTTGACACTCTCAAGGAACTCCGAGGTTAGTGAGGCAAGAATTGCCCTTGCAGAAGCCATGCTGGTTCTTCTACAGCAAGGCTTGTTCTATGTGTTTTAACAGTTTTGTCTTTTAGTATGCTTTCCATCAATTTGCCCAGCACTGAACTTAAGCTAACTGACCTGTAATTTCCCAGATCCCCTTTTTGAAAATCAGAGTTACATTGGCTACTTTCCAATTCTTTGGTACAGAGCTTGTAGGGACAAGTTATATATTTTTGCTAGGAGATCGGAGGATTGCTCACTTACAATGAAGGCTGCTTCTTGCTGCTGGAGCTGAGGACATCTCTGAGTGGGTTATCCTTCCCACTCAAATATTTCCAGAAGGTTAGTTCTCCCCAACAGGACTATGCTAATTAGTTAGAAAGCCTTAAGAGCCTGGGGAGGATAACTCCATCCAGTTCTTTTAGGCCAAGAAGTGATGACAGTTTGCAGATCCTACTCTGTTTTTGCAGGCAGTAAAAATATACAGGAAGAAGCCAACACATGTCGCTGATAGAAATGAATGAAAAACCTAACAGACATTTCCAGGAGTAGGCCAGGACACCCTTTAGGGAGGGTTGGGACATCCTTTATTCCGGCAGCAAGAATAGGCCTTCATAGTCAGTTACCAATGCTCCATTCTCTGCTGCCCGGAGCTGAGGACATCTCTGAATGAGAGATGTCACAGCTCTGGCTATAACACTCACCGGGTGGGAACATCTCTGGGAAAAGAACCTGCTGAAGCACCCTCTGTCTGAATGCTGCTTGAGAAGAGGCGTAAGAGTAAATTTTATAGTGCCTCATGAATGTAGATGTTGCTTTCCATGTGGCTGCCTTGCAGGTTTCCTGAACTGGTGCGTTTGTGGAGAACACTGCAGAGGTGGAAGTTGCTCTGGTGGAGTGGGTCATGATATACATGGGAGGATGGACATTCTGGGTTTCATACGCCAATGAAATGCATGTTAGAATCCATCTGGCAATGGTGGCAGGAGGGACCTCGTTGCTCATAGACACTGGAAGAAAACTGACAAACAGGAATTCTGAGTTTTGAAAGTCTTCTGTACATTTTAACTAGGTCTTAAGGCACCTTCGGATGTCTGACGTGCCATGCCTTATCTGTCGGGGGGACTGGCCTAAGGCAGAATGATGTCACACAATTTGTGGAAGGAGAAGGTCATCTTGGGTCTGAAGAATGGGTCTGGTATGAGGCGCACTGAATCCTTTGAGAATAGGTTCTTGTGGGCAGACAGAATATAGAGCTCTGTTAGATAACAGTTCAAAATAATTGAAAAGCTAACAGGTATTAGGGATGTGAATGGAACCAGTGGGGGCGGGACAACTTTAAGGGCAGGGGAGGGTGCACTTCTGGCCACAGAGGGAACGGGGCGGCAGAGAGGCCTGCTGCCACCCCGATGGAGCCTTTACTAATGGAGTTCTGGTGGGGGGGAAAGTGGAGGGAGGGGTAAATCCACCCCCCCATCCTTAAAGTTGTCACACACACACCCCACCAGTGAGCCTCCTAACTGCCTGGTATTCGAACCTGTTCGGAGGCCCGTAAAAGGGCCTCCAAACAGTTTCGTGCACATCCCTAACAGCTATTTCACCACTGCTGTGCAATGGAGATTTGAGTGTCTCACTGACCAGCAAAGGAAGGCCCTCTAGGTATGCTGGTAAATTCTGTTAGTTGAGTCTCTTGTGGATGCCAACCTCATATTCAAGACCTTTTTGTTGTAACTGCGTTGCTTTAGTATTCCCTGTTCAGTTTCCAGGTGGCTAGCTATAACCAGCCTGGATCATGATGGAGGACTGGTACTTGATGTAGTAGGTCGTCCATCATTGGTACAAATCAGGGCTCCTCCGTGACCATGTGGTAGAGTTCCGAGAACCACGGTCTCCTTGGCCAGTATGGTGCTACAAGCAGTACTTGGGCTTTGCTAAGGCATACCTCATGCAGGAATCTGGATAGGAGAGGTGTTGTTGGAAACACACATAGGAGGCCCAGAGGCCATTGTGCCGACAATGTGTCAACTGCTTCCACCTGATTACACAGGAACCATGTGAAGAACCTGAATTGTTGTGCATTGGTTGTTGATGTGAAGAGGTCGACATGAGGCATTCCAGAGCGGATCATTAAGAGGTGAAAACCCGACATGTTGAGGGACCATTCCCCTGGTGGTAGTTCTCGCAACTCAACCAGTCCGCAATTGAGCTAAGATCGCATTGTACATGATGGGCTGTTATAGAGGCCAAGTGCGTCTCTGCCCATGATATTATCAGGGTTGCCTCTGTCTGTAGGGATTTTGACCTGGTCCCTCCCTGTCTGTTGATGTGTGCCTTGGCTGTAGTGTTGTTGTTGTGTACTGGCACATGTTTGTGTAAAATCATGTCCTGGAATGAGTGCCAATCGAATTGCGCTGAGTTCCAACCAGTTTATACTGTTTGTTGCCTCTGTTGGGGACGATCATCCCTGGGTTGACTATCTCTGACAGTGTGCCCCCAACCCAACTTGCTGGCATCTGTTGTGAAAATAATCTTGGGTGGGTCCAGGAACTGATTGCCTCGATTGAGGTTGTGGGGAGAGGTCCACTGTCGCAGGGATTGGAAGACCGGTTGAGGAACTGGTATGCTGGTGTTGGTCTTTTGGGTGATCACACTCTGTAATGGGAGCAGAAATCATTGCAGAGGTCAAAGGTGGAAGCAGGCCCATGGGACTGATTCCAGTGTCACCACCATGGGTCCCAGGAGGTGTGCGAGAGACAATATTGGGGCCTCCCTGGCTGTTAAAATTTTGGATGCTGCTTGTTGCTAGGTGGTCCCCTGGTAGAAAGAACTTCTTCTTCTGGGTATCTATTTGTTAAGATGGCTCCAGGTGGCTCTTTTCTCTGTTTATGAGAAAATTGTTGTGCTAGTGTCTGAAGTGTTAGTTGCATGTCTGTGGCGGCTGAATGAGTGAAAGGAGACTTGAGGAGCAGATTGTCCAAATAAGGAAAAATGTGTACCCCCACTGAAGGCAGAGGTGCACGATTATTGGGACTAGAATCTTTGTGAAGATGAGTGGTATTAAGGGCAGTCTAAATGCAAGTGCTCTGTATTGGTATTTGGTAGTTCATCGTATTTGAAATGTAGCACATCCTGGGCTGCTGGGGTGGATTGGAATCTGAAAGTAAGCCTCCTTCAGGTTGATAGATGTCAGAAGGTCCTGATGGTTTAGGGCCTCTGCTATTGAGCAGAGAGACTCCTCACAGAATGTGTGCTTCTTTACCCAGTGATTCAGGAATAGGTACTAGCTGGGCTGGGTGCAGAGCATCTGTGCCTCTGGCTGGCCCACCCACCACCACCTTTTTCTTGCCCCTTCTCCTACACTAACAGGTTTAATCCCTCCCCGGTGTGGGCAAAATTCCAGGAAAACCCTCTTTCTTTTACCAAATGGAAAAATACAAAAACCTCCCACGTGTAGCCTACATGTGAGGAGAAAAACTTGGTAGTGTGCTGCTGAGCAATCAAACTTGAGGCATGTTTGCACCAGAGTAAAACACCTTTCCAGCCCCCACTTCCTGAGTTGAAAATCCACTCAAAGAGGCTGGTTAAAATTGTAAAGGACCAAAAAGAAAAATAACCTTTATTCAAATACTACAGACAGTTTAGTCTGAGGCGCACTCTCTCTCTCTCTCTCAGCTTCAGTTACAGATTTTTTAAAAAAACCACACTTGGTACTTTCAAGAATAATTCAAAAAGAGCACTCCAGTTGATAGTTGGAGTGGTACACTTTAAAATCTTGGTTAACCAGTTGGAAAGATAATTCAAAAAGTACCCCCAGTTGTAAGGAACCTTTAGAAGCACCTCTACAGAGACTTTTGCAGTGCCCTGGATGAATAAAAAGGGTACAGATACAACTTTCTTACGTTTATAAAATAAAACACAATAGACCAGTTGTAAGGATCTGCAAAGCACTAAAATAAAGAATTCTGACACCAGCTACCTAACACACGGTTCCCTGGCTAAACCCTTCTCTGAAGCCAAGCCCTGGTCTCTTCCCTAAACACACCAAAACCATGGTAGAGACTTCAGGACCTTGCAGAGTTCCTGGTTGCTGCCATGACTTGGCCAGCCAACCTGTTGCTTCCCCTGCCTGAGAACAAAGAACCTCTTCACTTCCTCCCTCAAGGCCGCTCTAGTTCCCAGTCATTGTGTGCTGAGTGGCTAATCCCTAGGGATCACTGCCTGATGGACAGGGCAGGGTTCACTTCCAGTTCACTCTTTAGGGAAAAGGAAAAGCTGTTCCTGACTGATCACAACACACCCCTTTCTTCCCTCCCGCCCATACCTGTGGCTATCCGGCAGCTCTCCGAATCCTTGTGAGAGCTGCCATGCATGGGATTAGCCATGGGTATGCCTCAGAGAATTAAATATATAGAGGATAGTACTGCTCTGAGTGACCTGTCCTCCTTGGGGACTGTGAACAGGATAGAATAAATGCCCTCCCCATGTTGTGAGGAAGGAAACCCGCTCTACGGCACTTATCTGTAATATGTATTGGATAGTGCTGACTAAGCCTGTGTGTTTGGAAAACAAATGTGAACATGGGGTTGGGAGAAGGCAGTTTGGAGGTAGGGCAGTCAATTCTATCCTGTAAACTGTTGCTATAGTGTCTAGCACCCAGTGGCCTGTGGTTGTCTGTTTCCAAGCATGGAAGAAATCCTACAAATGCTCTCCCAGGCCTGGGGGATACAAGTCATAGTAGTTGTTTTTGAGCTCTGGATTGGTTAGAGAAGGCTTGTCTATTCTGATTAAATGGTCTTGTGCAGCCCCCACCCCTACACCTTTGTCTGTTCCAGGAAGGATGCTGTGACCTGAAGTCTCCCTCCGTCCCTCTGAAGGAGGGTCAAAATGCCCAGAAGGGCTGCAGTTGCCATCTGTGTGACACTCATTCTTGGCGGCGGTGGGCTGATGGCATAGATGAACATTTCTATTTGGACTCTATGAGGACCTCCTTAAGGGCTTGTTCACCAAAGAGTTTAGTTCCATCATAGGGCACTGATGCCAGGTTGTGCTTGAGTCAGAGGTTATGGCATCCCACCACAGTTGCGGAAGCCACTCTAGACGTGAAACAGATGAAGTCTAGTGTGGCGTCTGATAGAGAGGCCTGTGCCTTTTTGAATTTTTATCAATTGATGTTGGAGGATCCTGGATCAGGTCATCCGACCACACCAGGGAGGCACAGGCCAACAACAAAGCAGATTTGTTGATGACCAAATTGCCAGAGATGAGGTTTTGTGGGCCTGCCTAAAGGACACTTGTGTGCATTTATCATTTTTATTCTTATTAGGATCCTTTAGTGCTGATTGCCAATCACAAGGGAACAGTAAGCCAGAACAGTAAACCCCCAAGTGCAGTTATGGGGCTGCTGAAACCACCATTATTCCCTATGGGGGGAAAGGAACATTGGTCTTACCGTGAAGGGTACTTTTTCCTGGTGGTAGGAGAGCCTCAGGACAGGTTAAGCAGTGCGCATGCTCGAGACAGAACTGGACATGTGACTGTTTGTAGGTGTAGCTGCCTTCCAGTTCCAGGAATGGTGAGCGAGGAACGTATGATTCTTGGAGAGAGCTCGTCAGATGCTTGAGTACTGAATAGTAGAAAAAAAAACAACTGTGCAAACGAGAGAACTAGAAAGAACACATGTATAACGACCAGATTAAGGTAACGGCAATAGAAAAAACAGTAGTAGAAAGGGAAAGGTTCTGTTCACCCTGAGAGTCATCTGACACCTCCCTCTGGATAACCATCCACCCAAAAGGAGAGAAAGCGCATCCGGGTGGGGCTGAGGCTCTCCTACCACCAGGAAAAAGTACCCTTCACGGTAAGACCAATGTTCCTTTTTCCCCGGTGGTAGGAGAGCCTCAGGACGGGACGTGCCCAAGCGAGAGACAATCGTCCCGGGAGGGAAGGATGCAGCTATAAGACTTGCTGGAGAATCGTGCGACCAAAGGCCGCTTGACCTTCATTGAAATCGGAGATTTTGTAGTGCTTAATAAAAGGGGAGGCGGAAGACCAAATCGCCGCCCTACAAATTTCCGACAGTGGGACGTGTGCTGAATAGGCCGCAGAGGTAGCAGCACTTCTGGTAGAATGGGCGGTAATCCCCCCCAGGTGGTGTTAGATGCAGAGAAGAGTAGGCCAGTTTAATGCAAGCCCTAATCCAACCCGCCAATGTTGAGCCCGAGACCCTGTTCCCCAATGTGCGGGAGTGGAAGGAGACAAATAGGGCATCCGACTTTCTAATATCTTTTGTTCTTCTGAGGTAAGTGCGTAAGGCCCTACGGACGTCCAAGTTATGCCATAGTTTCTCCCTCCTGTGGACCGGGGATGGGCAAAACGAGGGCAGTACTATCACTTGAGACCTGTGGAATAGGGAGTTAACCTTTGGTAAGAAGGTCTCGTCCAACCTCAAAATGGCAGCATCGTCCTGAAAGGTACAGAACTCCTTCTTAGAGGATAGAGCCCCAAGCTCTGACACTCTCTGGGCAGATGTGATCGCCACCAAGAAGAGAACTTTATAAGACAGGGTCTGTAGCGGAATGGTTGCAATGGGCTCGAAGGGGTTTTTGGTGAGTGCATTAAGTACCTTGTTAAGGTTCCATGTGGGGAAGCGCCTGACAGTGGGAGGGGAGAGATTTGTAGCCCCTCTGAGGAACCTAGCAATGTGAGGGTGCAGTGCGTGAGTATTGCCTGTATTAAGGTTCAGGACCGACGCCAGAGCCGAGACTTGCCGTTGTAGGGTGGAAGGCCGTAGATGGAGCTGTAGTCCGTCCTGAAGGAAATTCAGTACCTCCGGTACCCCTGCACGCATGAAATCGACATTGTTCCGTGAAGCCCATTTGGTGAAAGATACCCACGTAACTTGATAGATGCTGTGCGTTGATGAGCGTCTGGAAGCTAATATAGTGTCTAATACGGGTCCCGAGTATCCCTGCGTTGCTAAATTCGAGTGCTCAATCTCCAAGCACACAGCTGGAACCAATTGGGTTCTGGATGCAGGAGCGGGCCTTGGTGAAGGAGGTCGTGACGACGTGGCAGAAAGTACGGGCTTTCGACGGCCAACTCGATCACTGAGGAGAACCAGGGTCTCCTGGGCCAGTGTGGGATGACGAGGATGATGTCCGCTTGTTCTTGAATAATCTTCCTTAGTACCTTCATGATTATGGGTATTGGGGGAAATGCGTACATCAGGCCCTTCAGCCAGGGAGATATCAGGGCGTCCGTTGCCTCTGCCTTTCGAGAGAGGTATCTGGTAAAGTATCGTTGCACTTGGTGGTTGCTGTCGGATGCGAACAGATCAACCGCTGGCTGTCCGAGGTGACCCGCTATCTGTGTGAAGACCTCTGGGTGTATGGCCCACTCTCCTGGATCCAGCCTTTCGCGACTGAGCCAGTCTGCCAGGTTGTTTTGCTCCCCCTTTAGATGTTCTGCCGATAGGGAACGGAGGTTCACCTCCGCCCAACGAAATAAGAGGTTTGACTCCTCCATTAGTGCTTGAGACCTGGTGCCCCCCTGACGATTGATGTGGGCTTTTACAGTCACATTGTCTGTTCTTAGCAGCGATCTAGGAGAAGGTCTTGGAAGCGGAGGAGCGCCAGACGGGCCGCTCTCAATTCCAGCCAATTGATGGGGCGTTGAGATTCCTCCATGGTCCACCCCCCTTGTGTGAATCGCTCCTGGCAATGTGCCCCCCAACTGGTGAGGCTGGCGTCTGTAGTTAGGATTATCCGGGTTGGAACTTCCAGGGAATGGCCTCTTGTCATTGCCGGTGATATCCACCAGTCTATGGACCTCTGAACCTGATGTGGTATCGTGATAATGGTTTTCATGCCCGCCATTATGTGGTCCTGCCACGGCAGCAGGAGCCACTGTAGGGGGCGGGAATGCCATCTGGCCCACGGGGTGCAAGTTAGGCACGCCATCATCGAGCCTAGCGCCTGAGATAGGGTCATGACATCCAACTTCCGATTGACCAAGAGTGGTTGTAACTGGAGCTTTATGCGGTCTATCTTCTCCTGGGAGAGGGAAATCATTCTCTGCGTCGTGTCGAAGAGAGCCCCGAGATGTACTAATTGCTGGGACGGGTTGAGGTGGCTCTTCTGTAGATTGACCACGAAGCCATGATCCCCGAGAGTCTGCAGTGTTGTCCTGATGTCCCTGATGGCCTGGGCCTTTGATCTGGCTCTCATGAGCAGATCGTCTAAATATGGGTGGATATTTGAGGCGCAGGAAGGCGCAGGAAGGAGATTAGGGACAGCATGACCTTGGTGAAGACTCTCGGGGCGGAGGAAAGGCCGAATGGCAGTGCCCGGTATTGATAGTGACACCCGCTGTAGGCGAACCGGAGATATTGCTGTGACTGCTGAGCGATTGGAATATGTAGGTATGCTTCTGACAGGTCTATTGCCGCCAAAAAGTCTCCCGGTTGAATGGCTTCTTTGATCGAGTGGAGAGATTCCATTCGAAATTTTCTCTTTTTTACGTAGCGATTGAAGGCCTTCAAATCCAAAACGGCCCGCCATGATCTGTCTTTTTTCGGCACAAGGAATAGTATGGAATAGATGCCTAGAAAAACTTGAGACGGAGGGACTGGTTCTATCGCCCTCATTTGGAGAAGATGCTGTATGGCTTCCAGGAGATGTTGATGCTTGTGCTGGGCAGAAGATCTTGGTGTGGGGATGAAGTTTTGCCGGGGAACAGAGGAAAGCTCGATATCGTATCCGTTCGTTACCACATCTAACACCCATTCGTCGGCAGCCGTAGACATCCATGTGGTACTGAAGTCCGCCAGTCTGTCACCCACCGGGGTAGCGTCATTGTTTTCTATAGGCGGAAGGTGGTGTGAAATCTTTGTGGGGAGCACCTCTGGTGCTGCCCCTGTAACGCTGTCTCCACTGGACTCGGCCTGCGCCCCTGTATTGATTGAATCTCGAGTCCCTGTTCCGGTAACCCTGGCTGTAGGATGGGTGGAACTGGTTGAACTGTTGCCTGTAGGGGCGAAAGGAGCGTGTGGAACAGCGAAAATAACCCCGATTTTGTCTGCGGGCAGAGGGCAAAACTTTCTTTTTATCCCAGGATTCGACCAGGACTGGGTCGAGGGCCGGGCCAAAAAGCTTTTCACCTGTGAAGGGTGCAGAAATCAGTGCCAATTTTGATTTCTAATCCGCATTCCATGACTTGAGCCGCAAGGCCCTATGAATAGCTACCCTGGCTACCATGGCCCTTGACGCTTGTTGAATCCCATCTAAGCTGGAATCAGCCATCAGGGCTGCTGCTTTGGCCATTTTATTAATCCCCTGACGAAGTTTGGGCAATTCGGCGGGAACTAGCTTAACCAGTTCCTTGGCCCAGAGCAGGGATGCCCTAGCAAATATGGAATTTGTAGTAGCAATCCTTATGGCAGACGCTGTGGCGTCATGAACTTTCTTGAGTAGTGACTCGCAACGCCTATCCTCCTGATTTTTGAGTTGTTCTTGTCCCTCTGCCTGAATAATTGCCCCAGACACCAACTGTGTCACCGGGGTTTCCACCTTAGGGAGGGCAAGGAGCTTAGAGATGTCACTAGTTAACGTATAGTGCTTCTTGGAGATATTGCCTATCGGCTTAGAGGCCGTGGGGCGTTGCCACTCAGCTGATAACACACTCTTAAATAAGGGAGGGAAAGGTACTGCTGGACTCACCGCCTCCGCCATCGGAAACACCTCTTGATCCAGAGCGGAAGTATTGCCCTCCTGTTCCGGAGCAGCGACATCCTTGATTATGTGCTTCGCCTTGGCCAGTAAGACCTCAAATTCAGCTGAGGAGAAAAGTCTAGCATTGTTAGGTATGGGTGGAGGGATGTCCTCCTCCGATAGCTCTCCCTCCTCTTTATCTGAATCAGGATCGTTGGGTAACTGAGGGGAGTGTTCATCTGATGATGGGTGAGAGCCTGGCGGGGAACGGGGCCGAAGAGGCTGTGAAGCAATGATTGGGACCCCAATAGGCGCTGGAGGGGGCTGAGCGGGTATTGGTGGCGCTGCTGGTATTGGGAGTGCTGGCACCACCAGTGGCAGCTCCCTGGGATGCTTGGGTGCATTGTCCCGGCTAGACCCCGAAGATGAGGAAGGGGAATGCCTGCGCTTGTTTCTGTGTCTCTGTGGTAAAAGTCTAGGCATAAAGGAACCCAGTTCAGAGAACGGTATGGCCCTCCTTCTGGGGCTGGAGTCTGGGGACGAGGATGACAATCTCACCGTGCCTCGCCTGTTGGGTTGGCGCCTGCTACCCAACCTATGTCCACGTGCCAGAATGGGATTGTGCAGAGGAGGATGTATAACTTGTAGTGCGGGCTGTGCAGGTACTGTGGAACCACCATTAAGTATAGTAGTGGGCTGAACTGCAGCAATCTCTCTCCTGAAAAACTCTTTGAGCCACTCAGTGGCTGCAGGAGTGAAAGGATCATTACTCACATTTAAAGCTGTAGCAGCCTGAAGAGCAGTGCCACAAGTGCCCACAATAGAATTGGTAGGAGCGTCTAGAATTCTGGTCTCCTCGTGAGTAATCCCTGCCTGCATCCCAGCATTGGTCTCCAACGTGCCCACCGGGCAATGACCGTCCTGTACCATCTGACCAGGGTTGTTGATCGGTAAATTGCCCACCGGGCCCCGATCCACCCGAACGGGCTTAGAAAGCTTTTTGTGTGCTTCCTTTTGTTTTGCGCCATTTCCTGCCGTTTTGGCTTTGGAGCGGCGGCACACCGCTTGTATCAGTAGGCGCTCGCTAAGACGCTTGTGTCCCTCCGCCTTAGAGAGGGACTCCTTGCGTTTCTTCTTCCTCTTTTGGGGCAAATCCGTCCCCAAATGCTTAGACTTTTTGAGGGCTTTTGTAGGAACATGCCCTGAAGCAGATGCTTCTTCCGTCAAGCCCCCGGTAGAGAAGGGAGCGGGGGTGGGTGCATTAATCGCCGTTAGATCTGTGGAGGCGATAGCGGAGGGATCTTCCCGCCCGCTGCCCAAGTTCTGAGGCAACAGGGACGCTTCTGAAAGAGAGCCCTGTAGGAGCTCTTTAGCGTGGGAGATATCCATGAAGGACAGAGAAGGGATCATTGTTTAAAAGTTAAAACAAATACTAAAAATTTTAAAGGGTTCCAATCCAGATCGAATCCAAAGTAAAAAGAGATTTTTTTCTGGTAAATTTTTGGTGCCGAATACAGAACGGACTCTCTTCCCCCCCTTGCACAAATTGTAAAAGGAAGAGGAATGGCAGGAAAAGGACAAGTTAAGTATAACGAGTCAAGTAATCAAGAGGACAGAGGACCAAAGTGAGAAGAAGAAAAAACACTTGCCAAATATAGAGCTCTCTCATATGCAGTCTAGTCCTGAGCGAGACAGAACTGGAACTGGAAGGCAGCTACGCCTACAAACAGTCACATGTCCAGTTCTGTCTCGAGAATGCGCACTGCTTAACCCGTCCTGAGGCTCTCCTACCACCGGGGAAAAAGCTTAAAGACACTCAAACTTCCCCAAATCACAAAAAATCAGCCCTTTGCCCTATTCCTTTTGGAATCTGGGTTGTGGCAGGCACTCCTTGGGGCACTTCTACCCAACCCACTGTTCTTCCCCAGCAGACCCCTTTCTGCCACGAAGAACATCACCAGGCAGCACACACATCGACGACAACAACAGCAGAGCTTTGCAAAGAGCCAGGTTTCCGAAGCAGGCATCATATGCGCAGCAGACTAGTAGTCAACAGCAGCATCAAGTGCGCCCTGCCCTCCCTTCCCCACCCAAGTATTTGTCATCTACAGACAGGGACTGAGACTTCCAGAACATGCGGGTGGCATCTTGCAGGGGAAGGCAGAATCCTGGGGGCTTGGCTGGCTGGGGCCCACTGGGGAGAAACCTGGGGAAATGGTGCCCTGGGCAGATCTCACCAGCGCTGTTGTTGAGGGCATAGTTTGGGTCATCCCATCCGCAGTCATTCCTTGGTGGTCCTTGAAAACCAGTGTTGGAGTAGGGGAGGGGAGGCCTTGGCTGCTGTTAGCTCCCAAAGTTCCCGCTATGCCCATGGTGCTCGAAGTTGAGTTTGAAGCCTGGGCCTCACTCTCTGCCATCTGTTGTTGCTGCTGTGGTGGCAGGGCCAGATGTTGTGGGAGCAAGGTGGCTGCCTGGCCCATACTATCTGGGGGCGCTTTCCCCATGTTCTGGGCCAAGTTGCATATCTCATGGCCCAAAGGCGAGAAATTGGGGTCAACAGCAGTTGAGGGCCCAGCGTGACACAGTGACGGCTTTCGTGGCAGTGGTAATCCTGGTGGTCAGGTCACATGAGGAAACCCTGCACGGTTTGATCCCTTGGGGAGAAGGATGTTCCTAATAGCTTGTTGGCGCTCCATAAGGAGAGGAGGAGATGTGGTAAGGAAAGAATAGTGAGGATTTTTTTGTGGGGGGCAGGATTAGATGGAAATA
The DNA here is from genome assembly GCF_027244095.1 of Hemicordylus capensis. Classification (NCBI taxonomy): domain Eukaryota; kingdom Metazoa; phylum Chordata; class Lepidosauria; order Squamata; family Cordylidae; genus Hemicordylus; species Hemicordylus capensis. The sequence continues at coordinate 137,293,238 of NC_069657.1, read as the reverse complement.
AGGAGAAGAGCTTGAGAAGTTGGCAAGAAGAGTAAAGATAAGGACAAAGTTTTGATAATCAAATCAATTTATTTATGGTCCGAGACCAGCATAAGACAATACAGTAGAGCAACATCAAAAAGTAACTATAAAATGGCATGGTCAAAATTAAAATCATGTTACATCAACATTACAATTACATTAAAATTACTATAGACCCCAATTACTGTAAACTATAATATAATTAATGATAAAATTACCAGGAACTATTAAAAATTATTGTAGACTATAAAAACTTATAAAGTTTGAGATGTTTTTACAATAAAACTACTAAAAAGCTAAAGTCCTGCCTGGGAGCACATGGGAAGGATAACCCACTCAGAGATGTCTTCTTATCCTGGCAGCGGAGAACAGCAGTTTCACATTTGAGTTCCATCAGAACTCTTGGGTAGATGCCATCTGGCTCTCACAATTTGTTATTTTTTAGTTTTCAAGACAGTTTAGAACATCCTCTTCTTGTCACCTTGAATTGGCCCAATTCTTCAGCCTCCAAGCCTGAAAAGCTCAGTTCTGGAGTGGGTACATGGTCAGTATCCTCCACCATGAAGGCAGATGCAAAGAACTCCTTCATCTTCTCTGCAATCTCCTTATCCTCCTTAATCCCTTTCACACCCTCATCATCTAAGGGTCCAACCACCTCCCTGGCAGGTTTCCTGCTGCTGATATATTTAAAGCCAGCATGGTATAGTGGTTAGACTGCTAGACTAGGACCGGGGAGACCTGAGTTCAAACCCCCATTCAGCCATGAGATTTGCTGGGTGACTCTGGGCCAGTCACTTCTCTCTCAGCCTAACCTACTTCATAGGGTTGTTGTGAGGAAAAACCTACGTATGTAGTACACCGCTCTGGGCTTCTTGGAGGAAGAGCGGGATATAAATGTAAATAATAATAATAAAAAGAAGCTTTTGTAATTCCCTTTGACACTTCTAGCTATATGCTCTTAAAACTCTCGTTTTGCATCCCATATTGTCTCCTTGCATTTCTTTTGCCAGAGTTTATGCTCCCCATAAATTCCCCCATTAAATTTTTGTTAGTAAACAAATGTCACTATTGTCACTATTTGATTTCTATACCGCCCTTCCAAAAATGGTTCAGGGCAGTTTACACAGAGAAATGATAAATAAGATGGATCCCTGTCCCCATAGGGCTCACAATTTGAAAGAAACATAAGATAGACACCAGCAACAGTCACTGGATGTACTGTGCTGGGGATGGATAGGGCCAGTTACTCTCCCCCTGCTAAATAAAGAGAATCACCACATTAAAAGGTGCCTCTTTGCCAAGTTAGCAGGGGACTAGTCTTACATAGGAACATAGGAAGCTGCCATATACAGAGTCAGACCATTGATCTATCTAGCTCAGTATTGTCTTCACAGACTGGCAGTGGCTTCTCCAAGGCTGCAGGCAGGAATCTCTCTCAGCCCTATCTTGGAGAAGCCAGGGAGGGAACTTGGAACCTTCTGCTCTTTCCAGAGCTGCTCCATTCCCTGAGGGGAATATCTTGCAGTGCTCACACATCAGGTCTCCCTTTCACATGCAATCAGGGCAGACCCTGCTTAGCTAAGGGGACAAGTTATCTCTCCTCTCAAGTATTCTCTAGCACCTGAAAAATGGACTGCAAATCTCAATCATTATTTCAATTTAAGGATTATTTTATTACTCAAAAAGGTACTCTGGGTTAGAGGAACTCTATAAAAAAATTCCTATCTGTGCTAAAAGCATATTGTTGGATTTAATCTGACTCTGTTTCTGTAAAAAGTATATATACAAATGATTGACATTTTATTCTGTGCATGAGTGGTTTAAGAATACATTTGCTGTGAAACTGGCTTTTGTACAAAACTATATATCCTAGATTTTCTTGCACCTATGTTATATTTGCAAGCACTTTCTGAAGGTAATTTGTGTGTGCACGCACACATCTGCAAAGCTACTGAACATATCTGCATATTTTGGAACAAGTGAGTAGCAAGAAGACATTAGAAGTTGTTTTGTGGGAAGGCTGGGGAGTTCAGTGGCCAAATAGCAACAGGCTGGCCTTCCTGCAACCTCATCCAAGTCTACCTGTAACACTAAATACAGGAGAACAAATCCAGCATTCACGGATTTGTGGTTGGGTAATAGACACCTGACCTTGGTATACATTGTAAAAATCTGGCAAAAAATGAGCTAAACTTATGTATCTGTGGGTCATGGTGGACGGAAATGATGTGAGACATTAATTCAGGTTGCCATTTTGAGTGCAGGAGCCATTTTATGGCTCATTTTCTTGAGGGGGAAAAACATGAAACATGGGGGGGACAAAAATTGGGCAATTTCTGGCTTTAGGGGGGCATTTCTGGATCTCTGGAGACCCACAGAGCACAGTAGGGCATTTTATTTCACCATTTTAACACTTTTGGCATTTTTGAGGCAATTTTCAGGCCTCTGGGAACCTAACGTCAGCGATCCCATTGCCCCAGTGACTCACTATTCATGGTTTCCATGTCCACGGTGATAGTAGAGAACGGATCCCCCACAAATATCGAGGTCCTCCTGTAATGCCTTTTCCTACACCCTTTACATAAGAACAGTCCTCTTGCCAGATTTGGCTTTTTGGGTTATGGCCCATTTGACTCACGAGTATACCCCTTAGGTTCTGGCCACCCTGGGGCTGGATCAGGCCCAAGGTCTATCTAGTCCAGTATCCTGTTTCACACAGTGGCCCACCAGATGCCTCAAGCAGGAAGTGAGGACATCTCCTACTGTTGTTCCCCTGCAACTGGTATTTAGAAGCATCCTAAATGAGGTAGCCTATAGCCACCAGACTAGTAGCCATTGATACACCTGTCCTTCATGAATTTGTCTAAGCCCCTTTTAAAGCCTTTCAAGCTAATGGCTATCACCACATCCCATGGCAGAGAATTCCATAGATCAATTATGTGCTGTATGAAAAAGTACTTCCTCTTGTTGGTCCTAAATTTCCCAATGTTCAGTTTCATGAGATGACCCCTGGTTCTATTGTGAGAGAGGGAGAAAAATTTCTCTCTGCCTGCTCTCTGTATTCCATGCATAATTTTATACACCTCTATCATGTACCCCTGTAGTAAAACCCCCCAGATGCTATAGCCTTGCCTCATAAGGAAGGTGTTTCAGGCCCCTGATCATCTTGGTTGCCCTCTTCTGCACCTTTTCCAGTTCTACACAGTCCTTATTAAAATATGGTGATCAGAACTGTATGCAGTACTCCAAATGTGGCCACACCATAATTGGTATAAGGGCATTATAAAACTAGCATTCTTATTTTCAATCTCCTTCCTAATGATCCCTAGCATGGAATTTGCCTTTCTCATCGCTGCCACACGTTGAGTCGACGCTTTCAATGAACTGTCCACCACGACCCCAAGTTCTCTCTTCTGATTAGTCACTGACAGCTCAGCTCCCATCATCGTATTTGTGCTGCTGTTTTTTTGCCCCAATATGCAGTACTTTACACTTATCAACACTGGACCACATTTGCCATTTTGTCATCCACTCACCAAGTTTGGAGAGATCCTTTTGGAGCTCCTCACAACCTGATTTGGATTTAACGACCCTAAATAATTTAGTATCATCTGCAAATTCGGTCACTTCACTGCTGACCCCAACTTCTAGATCATTTATGAACAAGTTAAAGAGCACTAGTCCCAGTACAGATCCCTGGGGGCCTTACTTCAGCAGCAAGGTTCACCCATGTTAGCAGTGAGATCATAGAACTAGAATTGAGTTTTGTAGGGGTGAATTGTGAAATTCAGAAGTAGTCATTGCCACTTCTGTTGAGAGGTGGAGTACAGAACCCTTCTTGACTGTTGGAGTGCTTGCATTGCCTGTGTAGTTACAGTAGCAGATGAAAATGCCTCTCTGTTGAGTGACTACCCTAATGGGCTTAAAAATCAGTGTTCTGTTATAGGAATTAAGGCAGTAACCAGGAACTGATTTATAGGCATATCCCTATGATTCACTTCTGTGTGACCTTCTTGGTTTGTAATTTTCAACTTTTTCTCTGTTTGGAATAATAACTTCAAAGTACTGCAGAGGATTCATTAGTTAAGTGTTTTGCAAATATGTTGCCTACGTGTCCAAGATACTACTTGAGAGTGCACTTTCATACACTAGTTACCTTGGTACCGTATTCCCCTGGAAGAGCCTGCCTGCTGAATGAACACCAAGTGTTTTGGCTCAGCTTAGTTCTGGAGGCAAAAGTGCTGTGTGCATACTTCAAATGATGATTGAAACTTCTAGAGGCATCTTATTTCTCACTCCAAGATAGTACTTGGAGTAACTGGAGTTTGGCTGAGTTGCCCCATGATTTATGTAAACTTGTCAGCCATTTTGGGTGAATGCCATGTAGAACTGGCCAGGCTTTCCAAACAAAGGATCCATTTTCTCTTGTTCATAGAATACCTTGTCAGGCTGTATAATCCAACCAGTTCCATACCACATGTGTGTTCCATTCCACATATCCATTGAATCATTTGTGGGAAAGGACACTGGCTTCAGTCCTTTACTTTGTTCCTTGTTTGCCTTAGTAGTATTAGACTTCCCATAGCTATTGATTACAGATTATAATAGGGCTTCCCTCACAACTGTCCAGCCAATTATTCCTTAGCTAGTAGAAAGAATAAGTGCCTTGGAGAATATGCTGAGTGCCTTTTGCTTTCCACTGAGCAGGTGAAGCCTAGCCTTTCTCACATAGAACTAAAGAGATGGCTTAGTCCCCCCCCAACCTGATTCCTTGCATGTCTTTCTAGAAATTACACTGCCCCATCTTCCTAGCAAGTATACCTTATGACAGGCTCTCTTCCACAAAAACAGAGTCCTGATTTTTCCTAACTTGCATCTAGCAGCTCCTTGCAATTAAAATACTATTTTGTCATAGGCAAGCTCTTTTTTTTTTTTTTTCAAGAATCTGACACAGGACTTTGTTTCTATCAGAGCACAGTCCAGCAGGAGTTCTATTTTTCATTTCAGGGCTAAAAAAAGCTAGTGAACACAATCTTTCTCTCCACAGAGAAGTCCACTCCAGGTTGTATTGCCAGTCTCCATTCCGTACAGCCACTCCTTAACTTGCAAACAAGTCTTTTTTCCTCCCCCCCCCACATTCTGGGTGTCTCCCCCCCCTTTCCGGGTGTCCCCCCTTTTTCCGCCCCCACTTTCTGGCCTCTGCCCTTCCCCCTTTCGGGTCCCCCCCTTTAACTGAGTTTTTAACTGTTTAAATGTTTTAATTGTTAATTAGTTGTATGCTTTTTATCATTTAGTTTTTTGTTTTTAATTGATTTTTATTGTTTTATTTTGATGTAAACCACCCTGAGCCATTTTTGGAAGGGCAGTATATAAAATGAATAAATAAATAATTCAGTGTGGAATGGTCATGATTCAGTTTTAAGAGATTTTAAATGCAGGCTTCAACATGTTTCTATTAAATCCCATTTTTCTTCTAAACCAGATCTTTTTTTAAAAAAACAAACCCTCGATTACAGTAAGCATCACTTTAAAAAAACTAGTGTTTTTAAATCACTTCTTATCCACACTGCCGGACAGCAGTAGTGGGATTCCAGGTCATAAGAAATATTGCCAATGATAATCAATACTAAAGAACAACAGAAAGGGTGAAACCTGCAGCTAGAATCGAATTTTTTTTTCTGGTTTCTGTCACTGCTCAGGAGTCCATTTTCTATTGTTATTTTACAAGGTAAACAAACTTTACTCCTCCTAAGAGGGCAAAGAGGCACTTGTTAAAGTGCTGCTGCTTTTACATTTAGCAGAGCGAGAGCAACACTCCCTACTGAAGCCAGTATGATGCCCCTTCAGTGGCTCCTGCTAGTATCTTGTGTTTTCATTGGTTTAAAGATGGTGAGCCCTTTGGAACAGGGAACTGGTGATGTGCACGGACCGCAGAGGTATGGTCCAACTCCAGGGGGCTGTTGCTTTAAGGGCGGGAGGGTTGTACTTACCCCTCCCGCCGCTTCCCCCCTCCAGTGCTCCAGTTTTCGGCAAAATCTTCAGGGCGGCAGCATTCCTCTCTGCCTCCCCTGCCCCCTTGTTGTCGGCCAAATCTGGAAGTAACACGGGTGCATGCACCCGCCGCCGCCTCGCATGCCGCCGATGTGCACTCGCACGCCGCAGTGATGTGCGTGATGCGTGCGGCAGTCGGCGCATGCGCCTGTGTTACCTCCAGATTTGGCCGACAACAAGGGGGCAGGGGAGGCAGGGAGGAACGCTGCCTCCCCGAAGATTTTGCTGGAAACTGTAGCACTGGAGGGGGGAAAGCGGCGGGAGGGGTAAATACAACCTCCCTGGCCTTAAAGCAACACACACACCCGCTGATGGTTCGTTGGACCGCTGGACAAGAGAACCGGTTCACAGGCCTCCAACACGGCCTGCGAACCGTTTCGTGCACATCCCTACAGGGAACTATTTTCTCATTCCTTTTGCTAACAGCCTTGACCATTTTTATTTTTTATTTTGTATGTAAGAGCCACCCAAACATTCAAGAGCCCAACAATGGACAATGGACTTCGTGGGGAGGAAGAGTAAATGGGCTTCTCTTTATTTGCTTTACAAATAACTCACTTAGAACAGAAACAATGTGGCCTAGGACAAACACAGACTGTGCCTCTGAATATCGTAGGCTAGTTACCATGGTTAAATTTCTGGGCAGATTTGTCAAGCCCTGAGCTATGTAAATCACTTTTTATGGAAAAGAGGTATCACAGCAGCATCAACTACATCCAGACTTGTGTTGCACAAGCACAGCATGAAAAGTTGTGCACAGTTAATATTGTGGAGCTGTGTAAAGTTGCAATGCTCTGTAATCTTGTGCACCTGCTAGTGGAAGCCTACTCCCAACACATACAATGTTCTACAAGGTGTCATACAATCTGTTGTGCAAGGCATCAACATCTACTTGTACAAGACCTAGAAAAGTTCAATGTACAATGGAATGGGGAGGAATGGTGAGAAAGTATGTGAAGCCCTCTTTAAATGCCAGCTAACATGCAGTGGCAATGAAGATTCGTGTTCTGCTACAGTTTATATGACTAACTGCATCCTGCCACAAATTCTCCATGTGTTCTGTTTACCATAAGCCGAAATTCAGTTGCTCCTTGATTAAGATAAATGTTAATTTGATCTGTTAGAGAAATATAATATTGGGTACAATGTGATCAGATTAACAGTTTGCAGAGTTTAGTAACTCTAAAGGGAATCAACAAAATCAATTATTTATGAAAGTGTACATTGTCATGGAAAACTCAAAGGAACTAAGTGAAGGTTTCATACCATCATTAAATGTTTCGCACAGTAAGATTTTCAATTCAAATTTCAAGAAACTAAGTTGTATGCATTAACAAGAGCTGCATTGTAACATAAAGTCATCAGTAATTTTGGGCAGTAAACACTGAAACTAGTTGCAAAGATTGAAACAGACCTCCTGAACACCAGAACTCCAGCTATCCATACCTAACTAGAATACAGTGTCAACACAGGGCACAGTTAATAAGTGTTTTAAAAGTCAGCTTCCATTCAACTTTTAATCCTTTATGCATTATTAAGGTTGCCTCCTGGTTACTCTAGTAATTTGTATTTAAAAAGCAGAATTTTTTTTTAGAAGCAGGTCTTTCAATTGCTATCTGACACTTTTTTAGTCACATAGAGCATATATACTGATCATAACTACAGAGCACTAGAAAACAGACAAGATTAGTATGTCAGGCATATATGATTAAATTGTGTCTTTGTCTCCCTGATTTAAATCGCTTTGACTCTGTCAATTCATTATGTGGTCCAATAATTACCCTTGGGTTCAGCAGTCCCCATTGAGATAGAGTGAATCCAGTTTGTGTCCTTTGGTTATCTAGGGCATTTTCCTTCAGAACAAGATATGGAGTTCTTTTGCATGTGCAAATTATTTTTATTCTATTCCTTTCCTATTCCTTTCCTATTCATGAGCCAGCGTGGTCGTAGTGGTTAGAGTGCTGGACTAGGACCGGGGAGACCTGAGTTCAAATCCGCATTCAGCCATGATACTATCTGGGTGACTCTGGGCCAGTCACTTCTCTCTTTGCCTAACCTACTTCACAGGGTTGTTGTGAAAGAGAAACTTATGTAGTGCACCGCTCTGAGCTCCTTGGAGGAAGAGCAGGATATAAATGTAAAATAATAATAATAATAATATTCCGCCCTTCCAAAAATGGCTCAGGGCGGTTTACACAGAGAAATAACAAATAAGATGGACCCCTGTCCCCAAAGGGCTCACAGTCTAAAAAGAAACCTAAGATAGACACCAACAGTAGTCGCTGGAGGTACTGTGCTGGAGGTAGATAGGGCCAATTATTCTCTCCCTGCTAAATAAAGAGAATCACCACATTAAAAGGTGCCTCTTGCCAAGTTAGCTCTTTGCCATTGTAAGCTGAATTCTCTTCCTGATTCAAAGGCTTCTATAAACTAAAAAAAAAAAAAAGTTACAAGAAAGCCAGGGCAGACTTCAGTTTAACTGGGCCTCTCAGTGTAGTTGTGATGTAGTGAGCTTTCTACTCACATAAATCCAGCATGTTTTTGTTTGTTTGTTATGGGATTGACCCTGACCGTTCCCATATTCTTTTCGTTTTGCTAATTGGACAGTGTTAATGATATGCATCAGGACTGCACAATATTGGCACTCCAGCTGTTTGTGGACTACAACTCCCATAATCCCCAGGCACGGTGGCAAATAGGGAGGTGCAAGCTGAAGTTGTACAGTCTTGATATATTGTAAGGAGTACACTGTCCCTAGTGATGAAATTATGGTATTGCATGCAGGAACATAACGGTGTTTTGGAGGCGTATGGTAGGCTTCAGAGAGAAGAGATTTGTGAAAATTGACCTTTCCCTGCTCAAGCAACAGCACAGTTGTAGTCTAGAACTTGCACTACTGTATGTACACAGTGCTAGTCTGGATGCTGGCCAATTAATTTTTAGAAATGTAAAATTTTCCATGGAAACACAGTATGGGAAAATTCCACCCCACATCTCTGGTCATAGGCAAGGATTTCAGCCTAGCCCCACTGCTGCACCTCTCTGACTGTGCCCCCGACCTGCCTTATTCTTCTTTGACTATACATTATAGAAACGGCATGCTTTGTTTCTCATAACTTTTAAGGGCCAGGTACCTTTTTATGGTTTGAAAGGGAAATCAAAAAAAGGTAGGTCACCTGCACGTATACTTTTACTTGCCGTAAGTGACCAGGCAAGCAGCTAATTAGTTAACTCTTGTATTGAGTCAGGGGAGACCATCTGATCCAATTGAATCCAGTAGTGTCCCTCTCAGTGACTCTTGCTGGTGTCTCCCTTGTGTTTCTTCTTAAACTGTGAGGCTGTTTGGGATAAGGAACTATCCCAAATCATGTTCTCTGATGTTGAAAAGTGGTGTATAATTATTCCAATAGTTCCAATGAAGGTAGACTTCCTTCCCATGCACGGAACTTGGTTTCTCCCCCCACCCCTGCTGTAGCATAACTAGTGGAGAGCAGGAGATGCTTCTTTGCCCTATTCAGTTGCTATTTTTTATTCCTGACTTTAACCAAAAGGGATGCCTTGCAAACCTTATAAGGACACTGTCAGGAAGGAATTCAGCAACCACCAAAGCATTCCTCCCTTAGGAAGCCCTTTTCAGTGAGACCCTGTAAGTGTCCCTTAGATTCTTGTTCACATAGCTGTCTCAAAAAGGGGGCTATTGGAATTGAATGGTGCCAGAAAAAAATGAGCTAGATCTTTCTATGTACTTGAGGTTCTTTGCTTTTGATTAGTCTTTGCTTTTTAAGATGTCGCCTCTTTTTTAAAAGAATTTACTTGCACATGCTTTTTAATATATATTTAGATTGTATGTGTGCCAGGTAAAGTTGTTCTTCCTTGCAACAGGCTTCTGAATTTTGAAAACTTATATCTGAAACGGCTGACTTGTTAATGTAGTATGAACTGGATGTTCATGATACTTCAACCTTACATACAAGACTGCTTTAAAATGTGTCAGTCATCCTTTCTCATTTAGATGTTTAATAAATACTAAAATACTTATTTAACAAATGGCAACATGGATTTGCCTTTTCATGAACAAATATACACTGAAGAATTGTTCTTGATGTCTTTTTCAGAGGCATTGTTGCCAGCATTTTAGTCTTCCTGTGTTTTGGAGTCACTCAAGCTAAAGATGGGCCATTTTCAAGACCTCATCCAGGTAATCCAAGTTGCTCATAGCATAAAAATTTGCCTTGAGTAGCTCCTAATAGTTATATGTTGTTGAATTGAGTATCTTCTGTTTCATATTATATATCCTCCAGATAGATTGTAATTTCATTAAAGGAATCTAGCTTAGTTTTGAAGCCCTCTCCTGAATTTGTACCTGACTGTCACATTCCAATCTAAATTTTCTGTTCAACTCTTGAAAGAATGTCAGTTGATGCCACATTGTCATTGAGATATCTCAGGCTTAGGTTATACATGAGAGAGATATTTTCTTCCTCCATCCCCATGTAAAGGTAAAATGTGCCGCCAAGTCGATTTCGACTCCTGGTGCCCACAGACCCCTGTGGTTTTCTTTGGTAGAGTACAGAAGGTTTTACCATTACCGTTGCCTCCTCCCGCACAGTATGGAATGATGCCTTTCAGCATCTTCCTATATCGCTGCTGCCTGATATAGTACCAGCGGGGATTCGAACTGGCAACCTTCTGTTTGTTAATCAAGCATTTCCACACTGTGCCACTTAAGGTCCCCATGACTAGTAGGTAATTTGGTCACATGTGGCACTTTCACACCAATGTATTGATTGATCATCCTTCTTTTGGAAAGTTCTGATTGAACATAACTTCTTTATAAATGCCAAACAAAATAATGATCTTGTTATTAGTTTCAGCAAGAATTAAAAACAAAAACCCTTTCTAGGATATTCATTACCTTGTCCAGAAGATGTTTTGTCAAAAAATGAGAAGTACGATAGAAATACTCCTGCAGACATACCTCTGAAGTGTCAGTTCTGTAGTGGTTCAAGAATGTGTCAATATGCTACTGTTTGTTTTGGTAGCTCAGCATCCTCACTGTTGTGGTTTTAAATACATTTTTGGTGGCTTTATTTCCTTGTTTGTATGCTACAGGGGAATGTTGCAGCCTTAGTCACCAAATGTGTTGATGATTCTGTGTTCTGTGCCTACTGGTATGCTGAGTGCTTAAAACTTTCATAAAGATTTTGAAGACACAGACAGTGGAAAAACAGTTTAGAAAACGCAAGCTAATGCTGGCCTTCACTGTCATGAAGTTGACCTTTTCTGTCTCGAGGGAGAGAACAAAAACCAATGGAGCAAAATGGAGGTGCTCTTGTAATTCTGAATGATTGACCCATCAAAAATGGTTCAAAGGAATAAGTGGCCAATTTTCACTCCCTCCTGAGTTAAGCACCATTTTCAAACACAAACATCTTGACAATTACATCAAAATGATTTCTGAAACTATTGAGAAAGTATAAAATAAGCTGCCTTTGACAGAGCGAGCAAAAGTAGTTACTGAAACTATTTTGTAAGGCAGTCTCTGATGAACTTGAAGTAGTAAAGAACACCACTGTTCTTTAGAGTGATGGAATAAAGGGGAGTAGAAGAGCCAACTGTCACTTTAGAGAAATGAGTGTGATAAGGTTCCCATAACAGGCATAGTTTAAAAAAAAAGTGCAACATAGTTGTGATTGGAAGTAATCTTAGTAAAGCTAAATTTCTCCTTTTGTAACTTCTGTGTGTGTCTGAGATACTTTCCCACTTTAGTGGGAAAAGGCAATCAGCACATTTTTCCTTAAGAGGTATTTCATCATCCTATCAGAACTGGAAGGTTTTTTTTATCTCGCATGAAACACTTGCACTTTATCCAGGCTACCATTTTATTCCTTAATGCAAATTGGGCCCTTCTGAAAATTCTAATTTAGCACCCTTGCACAAGTTTATTTTTTAAGCTCTTTCAAAGTAGTTTTAGGAATAGCTTTTGCTAGATAAGTTCTGCTCTTATCTCGCCCTCCACCAGAAAACAGTCATTTTGTCAAGTATCTTCTTTCAATGAACAGTTTTCTTGACTTCTCTGATATGTGATGATGGAGAACTTAATGAATGCTAACCACATCAAATAGACTGATTACATAAGAGGTTTTTTCCCCTCTTGTCATGGTTTCTCAGAATTCCCTTCTACCACCTCACCCTCACCTGGTGACTTAGTCTTACTGTAGACCGTGTCAGCTTGGAAATTATGCCATTGTGTCATGCTACTTAGGTGAGATGATCAGAGTGAAAATGAATAACCCAGCCTTCTTTCACCACAACTCACATCAGTGTTGCAGAACAAAGTCCTGTATGCAATGTGAGAACCTGTAGCTAGGCTACAAAATAGTAACCTTGACTGAGGCCATCTGCAGATTTTTCTGACTTCTCTGAGATAATGATTGTACTGCAATATTACATTTTTGACTACCATCAATTACTTAAATAAATAAAAAGTGAAATACATGCCATGCCTATGCATTTAGTAGTTCACTGTTTCTGTTGTATCTCTTGAATATTTGTCACATTGTTGATCATAATCTCTTCCCAGAATGTATTACTACAATTTCTAAAGAGTTAATTCAAGTGCATATATAGTTATTTCACATCACTGCATTAGTTTCTTGATGCTGATAAATGTATTAGTTGATGACTGCCAGAAATTATCATTTGTCCTTTTGCTTCGGAAGTTCTGAATATGCAGCCCTCTGGATATATGTCAGATTTCAGTGTGTAATTGGCCTTATATTCTACCATTTTTCCTCCTTTAAGAATGGTTGTTCTTCTTAGACACAAACCAGCACAACATGTTGTGGAATGAAGGGATGTGCACAAATCGGTTTGGTGCTCCTTTTGGGAAGCACCAAACCAGCTTAGGTGCCCACAGTTGATTTGTTCAGCGGGGCAGAGAGCAGTTCCCTTAAGAAGCAGGTCCTTACCTACCCCGCTGCCGCCTGGCTGCTTTTCTGGGTGTGGTGCTCACTCTAGCAAACGTGGGTGCAACATTGTTCTCCGGTGTCAATAACGTCACAGCTGCATGCAGCCTTTGTGCCGTGCCTGGAAAAGTGATAGGACGGCAGTGGAGCAGGAAAGGGACCTGCTTACCTGCTTCTTAAAGGAACTGCTTTCTGCCTGCGCCTGCACGAACCATTCGTGCACATCTCTAGTGGAATGTTCTCTTTTCTGAGCCATCTTCAGGTATCTTGAAGATTGGAGACTTCCACTTTTGGAATTGCAGACCAGGTTGTAGAGGACTTGGATCCAGATGTCTGCTAGTTAGGTAGAATCTCGATCTGAGGTTCCAAATTGTGATCTGGTTGTACATCTTAAGAGTAATACCAGCTAAATGAGAGGTATGTCAGGAATAATCCTTTTGCCTTCTCTCCTCTCACCATTCATTTTGGGATAATCACCAGTAGAAGTTGTGTGAATTGTCCTAGTGTTTGAAGACTGGGAGATATAGCAAGCGTTTATGTATAGCCCAAAGGGTGTTTAGGAAGGAAGGAAAGAATAGAGGGCTGCTTACCTTTCTAGGCCTTTTCTAGCATTCAGTATTTGTTTGTTCTTGCCTTCTACAGATGTAGTTTTAGGGCTGTGACAGTGTGATATGCAGCCACGTGATTGCTGCAGGGAAAGGAAGATCTGGACTGTTATGATTTGTTTAATCCTAAAAGCACTAGGGACAGAGCATGGATAAGCTGTTAAATTCATTAAATCTGTGCCTCACTTTTTGTCTGTTTTGGCTTAACATAGGTTTGTAAATAGGCACTTCCTGGACATAGTAACACCTCCTAGGCAAGTAGCTTGCAGACCTGCCACTTAGGCTGCCCTGTGACACCTGAGAGTGGGCTTATCTGCGAGACTGTGGTTTAGTATGGATTTTCTTGTATCTGCTTGTTTGTTGACTTTGCTGAATAACAGGATGCCTGATTAGAGCTACTACAACAGGAACTGGTAATGTGTAGGTAGTAATATTAGGGGAAGGATTACTACTGATTATTTACTGACTTCAAGGTAAATTGGTACAAATTACTGCCTGAGTATTCCCTTTACAGAATAAGGATTGAAGCCAAAGAGTCATGGTTTGAACTGAAGCCAGCCAAAACATGTTGGACAAGGAGTGGGAGGAATGTTACGTTTAGTGTTCTTTAAAATTCATTTAGATATACCCCCTCTTAATCGCTTTCCAGCATTATGAGCACTTGAGATGCCTACAAAACCATTTTTTAAAAGTCAAGTTTTAGAAGCATCAAAAAGCTAAATGAGGTTAAAATGGGAATATTATCTTATTAACCATGAGTTTATGAAACAGGAGCAAATGCCTGACAGAAGGCTTGTCATTAGCTGGCAGAAGAATATGCATAGTGGGAGGGGCTTATTTCATCAAACTGAGGAGAAACAAAGACATTGAGTAGGCATAGGGACCCTAGAAATCTTGAGATATATGATAATCTTGTCTCCCAAAAATAGACACATTTCGACAGCTATTAAATGTGTGCATGGACCATCTCCAAAGGCAATCAAACAAGATTACCTTTTCCAAAAATCGTTCTTGACTAAATGAACAAACAATCTTTACTAAATGTTGAGACTTCACTGAAAACTTGCGGCTTCCTGAAAGCACATTGTCTGACCTTGTTTGATGTTGAAGTGCTGACCATTCCATAGCTTGCTTCAAATAACAGTTGTAATAAATCTACCCATTAAACTCTCATTTGTGTGTGTGTGTTCTGATTTTCTTGTTTGTTCCTCTAGCCTACTGGAGGTTTTGGCTGTGTGTCAGTGTTGTGTATGAGCTTTTCCTCATCTTCATACTCTTTCAGGTAAGAAATTTAAAAATTGCCTCCTAAAGAAGCTCTCTTAGGTGTAAAATTTAAAGACCATATTCAGCCCCCTTGCTGGATAGTATTGTGACCAATTTATTTCAGTTGAATAAATCTGTCTGTACAGTTATATTCTTCTTCATGACCTCTGTGCTGTTTAGTCTGGGGTAATGCACCTGCACAAAACAGAGTGCAGAATGTTCTTGAAAGCTGCTTTGGAGGACAGGATGCTTGCCATTCCCTTCAGCTCTGATATTGTGTACCATTGACAAGACAGGGGGCAAGACTTTTGCCTTTCCACTCAGTTTCCTTCTGGCTACTATATAAACAGTAGCAGATATTTAGGGAAATCTCATCTTTAACCACTCACCTGGTTGCCATTGCCAAACTGGATCTTAAGTCTTGGTGAGTGGTGTTGGAGGGAGTTGTTTCTTTATTACCTTTTCTTTTCTTTTTGGGCCATGCCTCTGGACAGCAGCAGCACTTGAAGCACTGAAACTTTTCCTGGTAGTTGGCTCATGCTCTAGAATATGTCAGGAGATCTATCCTGGGGCAAATCTAGGGTAAAAAAAAGCTACAGTGACCATCACAAGTCAGCTGTCAGAAACATTAACAGTGTATAAAGTGCTGCTGACAGGAATAAACTGCTCCAGTGCCCTTATAGCAGGCAAGTCCAAAAATGTTCAGGTAGGTAAACCATGGGAGCTTATTTACAAGTTTTAGTTAGGGTGGTTATCCTTTAGTAGTCTGCATGTTTTTCTGGTGGCAGCCTTGTATTGAGAGTCCTATAACTGGTAATGTTAATTGTCCAGTCTCTCTCTGCTGTTTATGGTACATAGCAATTAATCTGTTTAGAACAACGGGAGGATATTTTTAGCCATCATTTCACTTGTGACTAAGCCAGAGAAGTCCTCCTTAGCAACTCCACAGATTGTAAAAATCCTGTTTTTGAACTTTGTTAGGCATGTTAGGATGAGTGTTAGGCATCCAATGGGAGGTTATTCCCTGCTGAAATGCCTTCATATCCTAACATTGCATTCGTAATGGTAGGCAGAAGAGATGATGGGACATCAGGCAGGCTCAGGTAGTGTTCGCCTGTTTAGTGTATGTCATCACCTTCAGCCACTATCACCAGTCACGTAATTAGCCACTTTCCTGTCCACCATTGGCAAGTAAAAACTTCTAGTGACTCTCTCTTTAAGCGTACTGCGCTAACAGGGCTGTATTGCAAAGATTGCGTGTATTTCTTTCTCCCTTCCAATCTTGGAGCCTGTAACTATAAAAATACACTGGGGAGAACCCAAGTACAGCTTCTTTAATGTTGTCCTTTGTTAACGCTAAGTCTGCAAATATAAAAATACATTTTTCTCTGCTGCTCCTGTTGAATGGCAGGTTATTAGGCCCTTATAGCCAGGGGACAGGGACAGTTCTTCCTCTGGAAGATTTCATCTTCATCTCAAATGCTTGAGTATCCCAAATATCCTGCCTCTGCACACCCTTTGGGGCAGGATGATGATGCAAAGGGGTACATCTCTCAAGGTGGGGCACCAAGTGCACAAGCTGAGGTATTGTCAAATTTGTGTTTACTCTTGTAAGTTTTAACTCCTTATTCAAGAGCACTAAATAGACACTTGGACTTTGTTCTTCAGTCTCTTCCTGGAGGTCATGACTCAAATTGAGACAAAAGAACACACTAAGAGTTTGCCAGTCCATCTGCATTGTCAAATTAGCAAATGTAAAAATGGTTGTTTTCAAGAAATATTATACATTCTCTTAAACTTTAGAACATGTTTATTTCTATTTCTAATAGATGTATTTCATTCTGCAGAATGTACATGATGGAAGACAATTTATGAAATTCATTGATCCTAATCTAGGAGTCCCCTTGCCAGAAAGAGATTATGGTGGAAATTGCCTTATTTATGATCCAGGCAATGGGACGGATCCATTTCACAATATCTGGGTGAGAAACTGAAATGGAGAGATCTTATTTAGTTAACAAAACTTATTTCCTAAAATGTTGATTTGTTTGTAGCCACAGTGGGCAGAACGTGGGTCCAAATCTAGCTCATTTTCAACCGATTAGCAGGGTTTTCAGACTCCTGGCTGCCTCCCTTTTCTTTCAGCTAGTATTGCATATCTGATTGGTGGGCTGAATGGTGTAGCAGCGCTGTATTCACTCTCTTTCTTCTTGG
Organism: Hemicordylus capensis; assembly: GCF_027244095.1. NCBI lineage: Eukaryota > Metazoa > Chordata > Lepidosauria > Squamata > Cordylidae > Hemicordylus > Hemicordylus capensis. The sequence continues at coordinate 137,276,116 of NC_069657.1, read as the reverse complement.
TGCTCACTGCTTTTACTTGATATCTCTTCCTCCATCCCATGTGCTAAGCACCTTCCCCCCAAAGTGCTTTGTTCCCCTTCTCCTTGGAATTTGTTCCCCTTCTCCTTGGAATTCAGCAGCAGTAAGGAATGTCTGTAGCTTGTCCTCCCTCACCCTCAGGAATATACAAATAGCCCCCATTCTGGCCTACAATTGTGGATAACGAAAGCATGAATAATGAAACCGCACCCCACAGTTGGACTTGAATAATGAAACTCACCCCACAGTTGAAGTCCAGCACAGCAGCACAAGCCCCTGGCCTGTTTGGTTGGTAGGAGGGTCAAAGAGGAGGCACAAAATTAAATACATTTCAAGTAAACACCCACACACCACGTGAGAATCACAAACTGAGAGGAGAATCAATTTTCAGTGGATAATTAAAATCAAATTTTAATTGAAATTGAATTTGAATTGAAATTTAAATTAAATACCGCACTGTAATTATCAAAATTAATTTTTAATTTGAATTTTTTAAAATAAAAAATTCATTAAAATTAAATTTATAAAAGTGATAATTGACTGCCTTTCGAGAGCAGCACAATGTTGCAAGCGGTTCCAGAAAATGGCTCCAAGAAGTTCTACAGGAATGGCTGAAAAAGGACTCCCAATGGCTCCCTGAGGATATCAAGGGGTACTCAAATGGCTTTTAGAAGCACAAAAAACTCAAAGCATAAAGACCAAAGCACTCCACTGTCATCCTCCAAACTGTTCTTGTAACCCATGACGTGTACAGCAAAGGCACAACCATGTAAGGGGAGAACTGTGTTACCCCCGGTATGTGAAACCGTGGATAACGAGATCGCGTATATATTGCCTGACTGTGGTTACACAAAACCAAGGGAAATGAGGGCTACTTGTATGCCAAATAACTTCCAAGCAACCAGCTCCTGCCACTTCATTCCAGCAGGGAGGAAGTCTTGCTTTTTAAATTGGACTGTTGAACCCAATAAAAACTGGACAAAAACCAAGAGTGGGTTTTTGTGTGGCAACAGAAAAACCATGGCTCAGTTCTGGTACTGATTTTTGGACTGATAATGTAATCAGAGGCATTCTCTTCTTAATTTTAAACATTACTTGCTTGTGCAAATGAAAAGTGAGAGGGGTTAGAAAGTTGTGAAAGTATGTTTCCCCCTGAAGACCTCTGAGGGAGAAAAATGGAGTGAATATTTGTGTGGAACAGAACATGTGGTCTAATTGCTTGAGAGGTGGTATGGGGAAGATCTTTAATTTCTGAAGACAGAGGTGTTGGGAGGTATGTAGTTATCCTGTCAGCTCTGCTCCTTATTTTTACCCATACGGAAAGAGGATTAGGGGCGTTTGCTCATTAGTATTTGAAGGGAAAGTCATTCTGCTATTGAATTTTAAGGGTATGGAGAGGGGACAGGTTGCAGTTTCTCTGCAAAAAACACTCTGCTGCAGATGCTCGGTGTTTTGCTCCCTTGTCTGTCTGTCTCTCTTTTTCTCTGCCTTAGTTTCCCTTCCCCAGACATTTCCATACCCTGTATGCATACTCATGCACAGGAATGTCCTTGTTTTCATGTGTGGTATGTTGGGGGGGATAAGCTTGTATCTCCAGTTCCTCATTTCTCCTCCATCCCCTCTTGACCTTCCTGCCCCCCACCCAAGTGTGCTTCCATTCCTGAGGCTCCCCACCTTTGAAATCTTTCTCTTGTTTTGCTTTTTATTCCCCTCATGTTGGGCAGACTGGTCAATCTTTATTGCTGTCCAGAAGCTAGAGAAAAATGGTTTGCACCCATTCTATCAGACTTGTAAAGAAAAAGTCCACCATAGTAACTTTAAACAAAATAAGATTATATGTGTATATGGTAGCAGCATTTTGTCCTTGCCTTGATAGCCTCGCTATAACTATCCTGTTTCTAATTTATTCTTAAGACTTCAATTATATGCACTGTTACTTGAGTAACTGAGTAAAAATGCAGGAGCCCTGCTAACTTGGCAAAGAGGCACCTTTTAACACGGTGATTCTCTTTATTTGGCGGGGGAGAGTAACTGGCCCTATCCACCCTCAGCACAGTACCTCCAGTGACTGTTGCTGGTGTCTATCTTGTGTTTCTTTTTAGATTGTGAGCCCTTTGGGGACAGGGATCCATCTCATTTATTTATTATTTCTCTGTGTAAACCCCCCTGAGCCATTTTTGGAAGGGTGGTATAGGAATTGAATTAATATTAATAATAATAAATAATAGGATCAAGCTGCTTGCCTTAATGAAATGACAGGGTTGAGAAGTGCTCATATGCAAATCAATGCACAACTGCTTGCCTAGGCAAGTTCTATATATCTGCACCTCAGTGTCTCCTGTTCCTAAAATGGGACTTATGAATGCTGAGTGGGACTCATGGGACTTATGAATGCTGAGACAACTTGCTGTCCCTTTAAATTTTGCAAATCCTGTAAATTTCTGACTGGTTTCTGTTGTTCACCTTGGGCTTATCTCTTAGCCTCAGGGACCCTCACTTGTAACATATGCCTTGCCTTTGATCAGGTTTCTGTCCATATGATTATCGTGTATCCAACAAAGCATGTTCTGTAATTCCATGTAAATACAGAACTCAACTTCCTGAGAATCTTGGGTTTTGTTTTTCAAAAAAGGAAAAAGCAAGTTTCCAGCCGTTCAGGCTCTGGAGATGGGCCTGAGAGTTGGTGGGCAATGTCTAATGAAATATTAAAAGCAATGGTTACTGCTGCATACAGTTTTCAGTGGTCGGGAAGCAAGTTTCATTCCCCTATATAGGTCTTTGCCCTTCCCCATGGCTTGGAGAAAACCAAATTATGTAAAATAAAGTTGTGCAAATTAGATGCATGTTGCTGATTTTTATAGATACTTGAATTCAATAATTCTTGACAGAGTTCTGGTGGTGTTTTTTTAGAAAAGTATATACTTGCTTCTTGTAACCACCAATTAACTTCTGTCTTGACCAGATCATGTTCATTCATCTGTAACCCAACTACCCACGTTAAGGTTGGAGTTGAATTATTTAATTGCTATTTGCCCTTCAAAGTGTATTGATGTAAATCTACACCTATTCACCACTGCTAAAGTTCAGATCTGTCCTAACACTTCATGCTGGGATCTTTTACCCACTCTACCTAAGGCCAGGGTTGTCCCAGGGGTGTGTGGGGCTGGGGGCCAATCAGCACATGTGGGGCCTCTTTAACATTTCAACAGCAAGTAGGACTCACCACCTCCGCCAAATTAATTGTCCTACCTCCTTCATAGGCACACTGGCCATGGCTAACCTTAGGCTGCAGAAGCAAACAAGCAAGCACACAAGCAATCAAAGAGCAAAAAGCAAGCAAACCCGCCCCCACAAATCCACCACCCGCCCTCCTTACAAGCTGCTGATACTAATCAGAGGCATACACTGGCCATAATTAAGCTTAGGCTACAGAAACAAACAAGAACAAAAAACAAGCAAACAACTCTTCCTTCAGTGTAAGCTCTTAACTTTTTTCATGTGTGTGCAGAATGTGTTTTGCCCAGGGCAGCACTACAGGGAGGCAGTGTGTGCACACGTGCATTTAGAGTTCAACCTTCATGATTCAACCTGAGTGGGATCTAAATACTCCCTTGCATGATAACCTACCTAACAGGGTTGTTGTGAAAAAAGCCATCCATGTACACTGTTCTGGGCTCCTTGGAGAAAGGATATAAATTTAGTAAGAAGTTGGGAATGGCAATTAATTTGGTAGTGGTAGGCAGGGTAGATTTGATTTAAATCAGATCGATTAAAATCATGGTTTAAATCACTAGTCAGCAAGACTAGATTGAAATCATGGTTTTTTACATAAGGACTCATTCTTGCTGGTATAATCTTAATATTTACAGCCAGATGAAGGTTTCATTTTTGGTCCTCTTCTCGATAGAAAAATTGCCCAAAATAATCTTACAGAAACCTCTGGAAGAGCATGACATTGTGAATGGATTAATGGAATTCATTTACCAAAAATTTTAAGCAATTCATATATACAGCCTCATGCTGCATAATTAAAAATTAATCCTTATTTCATGATGAATACCTTTGGACTATAATGTATCTTAAATAGAAAACTATCTTTAGATTTTTTCTTCAAAAGGCATTTTATTTAAAAAAATTGATTTAAATTTAAAAAAAATCATTGGTTTTTATCCACCCTGGTGGTGGGGAGTCCTACTTGCTATGTTTATAAGAATCTGGAATGGGTGGGCAGAGTTTATACTACTAAACTTATATCCTGTTCTCACAGTAAATGTATCTCCTGTCACTGCTTCTGTGGGGGAGAAGAAGTTGTCCAGGGGTGTAACTACTATTAGGCAAGGGGAGGCAGCTGCCTGGGGGCCCCCACGCCTCGAGGGCCCCCCCAGAGGCAAATCACATGACTATATATTGTGAAGTATGTGTGTGTGTGTGTGTGTGTGTTTATCAGCGAGGGGCCCATTTTAAAATTTTGTCTCTGGGCACACTCCAGCCTTATTACGCTCCTGAATTTATCAATCCTTAGTTGTGCTTCTTTCCTACTTGTCCTTCATTGTCATTGGTAGGGCTCTTGCGAGATCGTTTTTTCACCCAGAGCGGGGGTGGGGGTGGGGACAAGCCCTTGGAAGGCATGCCCAGGGAGGGGAAAAATCCAGTTTGGGAATTGAGCTCTTAGCTGGTTGCCATCTTGGCTCCCCCCCACATCCCCGCTCAGACCTTCTGAGAAAGAGGAGAGCTGGTCATGTGGTAGCAAGCATGACTTGTCCCCTTAGGTAAGCAGGGTCCACTCTGGTTGCATATGAATGGGACACTTGATGTGTGAGCACTGTAAGATATTCCCCTTAAGGGACAGAGCCGCTTTGGGAAGAGCAGAAGGTTCCAAATTTCCTCCCTGGCATCTCCAAGATAGGGCTGAGAGAGATTCCTGCCTGCAACTTTGGAGAAGCCACTGCCAGTCTGTGTAGACAGTACTGAGCTAGATGGACCAATGGTCTAACTCAGTATAATGCAGCTTCCTATGTTGCAAACTAACTTGAACATAGTGCATTCTCTCTCTCTCTCTCTCTCTCTCTCTCTCTCTCTCTCTCTCTCTCTCTTTTACACACACACAGACACACACAGAGTTCGTTCCAAAAGTTTTTGTAATTTTCTGCCATGAAAGAAGCCAGTTATAGCAATAGCAATAGCACTTACATTTATATACTGCTCTATAGCCAAAGCTCTCTAAGCGGTTCACAATGATTTAGCATGTTGCCCCCAATGTTCTGGGTACTCATTTTACTGACCTCGGAAGGATGGAAGGCAGAGTCAACCTTGAGCCCCTGGTCAGGATCGAACTTGTAACCTTCTGGTTACAGGGCAGCAGTTTTACCACTGCGCCACCAGGGGCTCCTTTGGACTTCCTTTGGATAGGACTTCCTTTGGATAGGTTTTAAAATTAAAAAATGTATTAAAAACCAGCAAATTCCCCAATCTGTTTCAAATTAAATATTTGAAGTCTTCTCAATCTGCCCTGCCTCTCCCTACCTCACAATATCAAAGCCCTATGGCAAGCCGCTCCCTAAATATCCGGTCGGGGGGGACCACAAAAAGGAAATCGCATTATACCTCCGTTACTAAGCAGTCAAGAGCTGGGCTGGACTAGGCAGATGGTCTGCAGAGAGCTTTTATGGACAAGGGCAGCCAGCGCTGGCCACTCTGCCTGCCTCTCTCCTCCCTTCCTCCCTTGCTGCCTGGAGAGCATCAGATTTCAGCGAGGCCTCTCTGGAAGCCCCACCCACCCGCCAAACAGCTGAGAGATGGAGATGGAAGGAGCTGTAGCAGCTTGTAGGTTGCTTCGCTCGCTCAGCCAGCAAGCAGGAGGGTGAGCAGGGCAAGGGGGACTGGCTGAGGGGCCTTGGGGTGCCCACCAGACCCTTTGGGCCTAGGGACAAATGTCCCCCCTTGTCCAGTGGACCCTATGCTCCTGCCCCTGATTATCTCTCCCAGCAGTTTCATGTAGATGTTAAAAAGCATTACAGACAAAATGGAGCCCCGAGAGACACCATCCCAAAGCTCTCACTTTGTAGAGCAGCTGTTTCCAAGTAACATCTTCTGAAATCTGCCTGAGATATGAGCGGAACCACTGCAAACAGTGTCCTCTACACTGAGTCCCCACATGCGATCCAGAACGATAACCTGGTCGATGGTATCGAAAGCCACCGAGAGATCCAAAAGGACCTACAGTCACACTCCCTCTGTCAATTCCCCTTTGGACGTCATCCAACAGGCTGACCAAAGCAGTCTCCTCCCCATAACCTGCCCGAAAACCAGTTTGAAATGGGTCTAGATAATCTGTTTCATCCAAGACTGCCTGTTGAAAAGCCTCCACCCTCTCAATCACCTTGGCCAACCATGGGAGATTGGAGACACGCCTATAATTGCCTAACTCTGAGGGATCCAGTGTAGACTTCTTCAAAAGAAGTCTAATAATTGCCTCCTTTAAACAAGGAGGCATCCTACCTTCCTTTAAGCATTTTGCCATTTTGTTGATTGATTTCAACACTAGAGATTTAAACTTGTGCTTCCCTGTCTAATGAAAATCAGTAGAACTTCAAGGTGGTCAGCTTTGGCTGCATTGTGGTCAGTAGATTTCACCACAGTGTAAAAATAAATAAATTATGAAACCTCATCACTACTTGGGATAAGAAAATGAGTTGTCCAAATGTACCATTAAAAATCAGCAACGATGAGACATGTTTATATCTATCTAGATAACTATATGAAGATATTTTTCCTTTTGTTTTGTAGAAGTAAACAATACAAAGTCTTATTGTGCTAAAAATATTAAGTACCTGAAATACTTCATATTTTACTGTAAGTACAGTATTCCATTTGACCACCATTGGTCTATGCTGTAGTAGTCACTGTCAATCTTGATTTGCTTTGCCCAAGGAAAAATTTGTCTAATACTTGTAATCTAGTTTTTTTTCTGCTTTAATTATAGGACAAATTGGATGGATTTGTTCCTGCTCATTTCCTTGGCTGGTATCTAAAGGTAAGAATTGGTTCTTTCTGGGATGGATGGATAGATAGATACTTTATTACGGTCATTGACCCAACAATACAAATCACAGTAAAAAAAATTACAAATAGTACAAAATATGTTAGCGTCTTCATAATACTGATAATGCAAACCAGCTCAGACCTAATCTTACATGCAGCCATGCAGAATTTGGCCACACACATTATGGGTACACAACTATCAGCTAACAAAAAAGATGCATATCCATCATCCGAAGGATATTTAATATAAGGGGAGAGATAAGGGAGATACGAATATCCCTATAAAAGTGAACAATAAAAAAAGATGTGCGTCACAGTCTCAACACCTTGGCCGCAAGGACAGATCTGGTTAGTGATAGGGATTTTTTGATTTCTACCTTCCACTATTGCCAATGGAAGTACATTAAAGCATGCAAGGGAGAAAGCCCTTCTCTGGGACAGAGTAGTTATGCTCATTAAATAGTGGGCTGGTTTATGGTAGGTTGTAAAACTACCAAGGAAGTTTCTTGCAGAGATTCGTGCCAAATAGCTCTGCTTTCCAATGTCTGCTATATGTTGTTTTATAAGCCCTTTGGCCGCATTAGGACCCAGAGGCATTAAAATTTGAGTAGAAAGTTTATGCTTGCCCAGCATAACAGCAGTTTACACCAACTAGATTGGAAGCCTTCTTACAAAATGAGGGAGGCTAGTCCTTTGGAGGAGAAAACAATTTTAATCCAGAAGTTAAATACATACATCTAAACTTTGGCTTCCACACATATTAGATGGGCCTCCAGCTGCAGAATAACATACATTTAGGAGCTGAGAATGAAGCATGTAAAAAAATTTGATTGGACCATCTCCATTTGCTTAAAAGTATGCTGGTCACAAATAGCAGCACTGTACAGCAATTGTGAAAGCACTTTGGCCTCATAAGCCTTAATTACAGTTGGTATGCAGTGGCCACCTCTATGGAAGAAAAACTTTAAGATAGCAGAAGCACTTTTCTGAGCAATAATTATAGCATGCTCTTAATGGGCCCTCCAGAAACAATTTTTACTAAAGACCATTCACAGGTATTACCTCTCCATTAATCCTCCAGACATGTCTCTTGGGTGTTTTTGTTTGTTTGTTAGCAAAAAACCATGTTCTTGAATTTGGGAGCATTACTGGAGAAGTGCTTCTCTTCACAATATTGAGCTAGCCTACAGAAAGTTCTTCTCATGCCAACAGATGCCCTAGATAAAATGACCGCGTTGTTAGCATACAGCAAAACCGCTATAAATTTACTGGCTAGTATAGGAGGGTGGAAATCCGACTTATCCATACACTCAACAAGAGAATTTATATAAAAATTAAAGATGAACAGGGTGGTTCTTTCAGTGTGTGGCTATTGTTAGCTTTTGAAGTATGACTGTTTCCTTTTTCAATGTTCAGAATCAATTATGTGAGGCTGTCATCTTTGAAAAAGTTTAATCTGGAAGTGATTCGTTGTCATCCTGAGAAATGGGTTACTGCGCCTGCGCGGGGACCTTCCAGATGGATTAATTAGCTCCTTTCTGGTGCCACTCCCTGCCATGGACATGCTCAGTGCCTTTTTTTCTCAGCAGTTGGGCGCCATTTGATTCAGTTTCTTTTCGACTGCTGATGCGTGGAGACCTTCAGGTTATTGCTCCTCAGTAATTAGAAAAGAAAAGCATTATCCTATTGGATTTGACTGTGTTTTTTACTACGGACTGTACGTGAACTGTTGTTTGGTTTTTGGACGTTGGACTTGTTTGTTTGGAATTCTACGGCTTTGCCAGTAGAATGGAGAGAGCTGAGAGAGAAAAACTATTTTCAAACGTTGCTCTTGATGTAGTGAAATTGCCTTCTGTTGATGAACATGAGCTGTGCCTGTTGTGTTTGGGTGAACAGCATGTCCAGGCCACATGCAGAATTGTTTTCAAAACAAACTTCAAAAAATCAATCATTGCGCCTCAGAGCAGCATCCGTCAGCATCTATGGACTCAGTGCTGAAATCGACATCTTCAATGTTGGAGTCAGGTCTGTGCCTGCACACTCTAAAATCCTAGCGAGTGGCCTGGAAGAGATCGTCTTTAAGAAGCCAAGAAGCTCCGATGCTGGACATAAGAAACGTAAACATCATCAAGTCTCTTCTGACACTGACTCTCCACCTCCGAAGAAACATGTCGAAGACTCTACATCCACTGAGATCGAGGACTCCCTCGCCTACGTCGTTTCAATGTCAAGATTTGTTGGCATCGATGGATCCTCCACTACCAGTCTCTTTGTTGAGAACCTCTTTATCTGCTGGCCCTCTGTTGGGCCCATCGACATTGATGGCCATGTCAGTATCGATGTTGACCTTGATACCAAGTGCATTGGTATCGGTGGCTGAGGTTGAGCATGGATCTACTCAATGGAATATTCTGAGTTCACCATTGGCAGCAGTGCCTCCACATTCCTACAAACCTCTGTTCTTGTCTCCAGCATAAATGCCTGTGAGGTCTCCTATTATTTGACAATACTGATGATACCTTCATTGATCAAAGCACTGCAAAGTCACTAATGAGTATGTTGGACTCTCGCACCAGTACTCCTCCTGGCTCTACGTTCCAGGGGTTTTTAAGTGGTGGCTTGGACGTTGATGTGGATGCAGATGGAGATTCAACTCCTAAAACTCCATCCCTGCTACCTTTTATAAGTGCAATAACTGGAACGGGTCTCACCCCTTTCCAACCTGTATGACCAGCTGTATCGACTGCAACTTTGCCGCCCACCATTACTGCAACTTTGTGGAGGCCATCTTCTACATTTGGCCCTTTGCAATCTTCGGTGCCACAAAAGGACCCTTTACACATGTGTGGATTTAGACACACAATGTCTCTGGTGACTCAACTGGACTTGAATTTCAATTATGGAGGGTGCAGCATATGCTGCAAGGCCATATTGCATGACAACAACCTGTTCCTGTACAGCAACGTATGCTGCCTCCTCAGCCTGCAGCCCTCCCCTGCCTTATCCTATGCCTGCAGTGACCATGGAAGTAAGCCGTGGGGTCAGACTACCCCTCTTCCAGTGGATGTGCCTGTTACACCTGCAGCATCATCCTTATCTCAGTGTCCGATTACACAACCTCCTGCTGGAGATCACTCACACTCACCTCCACCCAAACGTCTGGTGGGTGCTTCAGTATCGGTTCCAGAAGTGGTTCCTATACCATCTGACAACTCTTATGATTCCTCCAATTCATTGGACCCAGACACTGATGAAGGGGGAATTGTAGAGCATCCTTCAGATCTACCCTTGGATGTACCCCAGAAAACTTCAACCTCACCTAACAAGGAATTGAAATCTTACACTAAAATGATACAGCAATGCTTGAGTTTCTAGGACTGGAAATAAAATGACCGACTCCAGACCTTGAGGATCCCATTTACAAAATGATGGCCTCAGTGCAATCAACACAACCTGTCACCTTTCCCATGTTACCAGTGATTTCTAAAGCAGCCAAAACAGTGTGGGAAGTTTTGCAAACTTCTACTCTGATTTCAAAACATTTAGAGAGTTTGTACTGTATCCAAGAGGAGGAGAATACTTTTTTAAAGCATCCTACTCCAAACTTTTTAGTAATAGAATGTGCAGCCCTGTCTAAATCAGGCCACCGTCATTCCACCCCTTAAGATAAAGGGAGAAAGCTGGATGTTTTTGGACGCTGCGTTTACTTGACTGTGACCTTATCTATTCAAATTGAGAATTATGCATCCTATATGGAATACTACAATTATTACCTGTGGGACTCTTTACCCAAGGAACTCTCCTCATTGAAACCAAAAGATTTTATGTCTAAATATGAGAAGATACAGTGAGGGAAATAAGTATTTGATCCCCTGCTGATTTTGTCCGTTTGCCCTCTGACACAGAAATGACCAGGCTATAATTGGAATGGTAGGTTTCTTGGAGCTGTGAGAGACAGAATAACAACAAACAAACACCCTCAAAAGCCCAGTGCCCAAAAGTCAGCGATGGATTTGCATTGTAGTGAGGGAAATAAGTATTCGATCCCCTATCAACCAGCAAGATTTCAGGCTCCCAGGTGTCTTTTCACTATATGCAGGTAACAAGCTGAGATGAGGAACACCCTCTGTAAGGGAGTGCTCCTAATCCCAGCTTGTTACAGTACCTGTATAAAAGACACCTGTCCATAGAAGCAAGCAATCACTCAGCTTCCAAACTCACCACCATGCCCAAGACCAAGCTGTCGAAGGATGTCAGGGACAAGGTTGTAGACCTGCACAAGGCTGGTCTGGGCTACAAGACTGTCGCCAAGCAGCTTGGTGAGAAGGTGACTACAGTTGGCACGATAACTCGCAAATGGAAGAAACACAAAATAACTGTCAATCTCCCTCGGTCTGGGGCTCCATGCAAGATCTCACCTCGTGGAGTTGCAATGATCATGAGAACGGTGACAAAGCAGCCCAGAACTACACGGGGGGAACTTGTCAATGATCTCAGGGCAGCTGGAACCATAGTCACCAAGAAAACAATTGGTAACACACTACGCTGTGAAGGACTGAAATCTTGCAGTGCCCACAAGGTCCCCCTGCTCAAGGCAGCACATGTACAGGCCCGTCTGCAGTTTGCCAATGCACATCTGAATGATCCAGAGGAGAACTGGGCTAAAGTGTTGTGGTCAGATGAGACCAAAATCGAGCTCTTTGGCATCAACTCAACTCGCCGTGTGTGGAGGAGGAGGAATGCTGCCTATGAGCCCAAGAACACCATCCCCACCGTCAAACATGAGGTGGACACATTATGCTTTGGGGGTGTTTTTCTGCTAAGGGGACAGGACACCTTCACCGCATCGAAGGGACGATGGACGGGACCATGTACCATCAGATCTTGGGTGAGCACCTCCTTCCCTCAGCCAGGGCATTGAGAATGGGTCGTGGATGGGTATTCCAGCATGACAATGACCCCAAACACACAGCCAAGGCAACAAAGGAGTGGCTCAAGAAGAAGCACATGAAGGTCCTGGAGTGGCCCAGCCAGTCTCCAGACCTTAATCCCATAGAAAATCTGTGGAGGGAGCTGAAGGTTCGGGTTGCCAAACATCAGCCTCGAAACCTTTCTGACTTGGAGAGGATCTGCAAAGAGCAGTGGGACAACATCCCTCCTGGGTTGTGTGCAAACCTGGTGGCCAACTACAAGAAACGTCTGACCTCTGTGATTGCCAACAAGGGTTTTACCACCAAGTACTAAGACATCTTTTGTGAAGGGATCGAATACTTATTTCCTTCACTACAATGCAAATCCATCGCTGACTTTTGGGCATTGGGCTTTTGAGGGTTTGTTTGTTGTTGTTCTGTCTCTCACAGCTACAAGAAACCTACCATTCCAATTATAGCCTGGTCATTTCTGTGTCAGAGGGCAAACGGACAAAATCAGCAGGGGATCAAATACTTATTTCCCTCACTGTACTTAACAAATCAGCTGAACTTACCAGACAGCAGCTAAGTATGTTTTAAGTATGTTTCCACTTGGCGGAAACAGAATCTAGGACAATGACCACTGCAGTCTCTCAGGTGCCATGCCTGGTTACACTCTTCAACCCAGCAGAACGTCATGAGAGATTGCATTGGAAATCTGCCATTCAACAGCAAAAGTCTCTTTAGTGCTTCAACAGATTCAACAATGGAGAACTTTAAAAAGTCAAGATTTACAGCAAAGAGTGTTTCATCAACGACAACTGCGCTAAGTTCTTCCTGCTACCGGAACTTCAAATGGCAACATTCTGGTTCCCGGTATCAAGACCATAAAGAACATAAGAAGCAATATAAGCCATACCACAAAAAGGGCTTTGGGCAAAAGAACAAATCAGGGACCCCATCCTGGGAAAGATGCCTCCAAGCAGTCCCTTTGATTCCCAAGATCATCCACCGCACATAACATTATCTCCTTCGGTACTGAACACTGAAGTACTGGCTATCAGGCATACCTGTAATAACACCTCTTTTGCCACCCCATGTCATCAGACTAGCCAGTCATGCTCCAGCATGGCACCAGATAACAGGTGTAAATTGTCAATTATCAATTCAGGTTAGGCAGTTGAGTTTGAAACTTTACCATGCTTCAAGGACATGAAGATCACTACCCCAACTCCCTCTTTATGGGAAGTAATATGAACTTTAGAAAAGAGAGTGATAGTGCCAGTGCAGTGGACGAACCAGCTGAAGTTATTTCTTGTGTTATTTCCTTCTTGCGTTATTTCCTCATTCCAAAGTGGGATGGCGGGATCAGGGCAATTATGGATCTCCTGGATCTCAATCAATTCATCAATACTTGCAAGTTCCATATGACAACGCTGCAAAGAATTCTCTAGTCCTCACCTGGGAGGAGTGGCTTGCTACAGTAGATCTCAAAGATGCATATTTTCATATCGAAATTCAACACAACCATGGGAAGTGCTTGCATTTTGCCATCGGAAGTACAGGGTCCTGCCCTCTGGTTTGTCTAAGGCACCAAGGGTATTTACCCTCTGTATGGTAGCAGTTGTAGCTTACTTGCACACACAAAGTATTGTAATCCGTCACCTTGACAACTGGCTCCTAGTACACCAAGACAGGTCAGAATTGGAGTCCCACATCCAGTATGTCTTGTGTCTGTTGAGGGACTTGGGAGTCCAGATCAATTTGGCCAAGTCGAAACCACAACCAACAAGATCAATAGACTACATTGGAGCAGTGCTGGATGCACTGGCGAAACAGGCATACCTACCAGAGGAACGATATATTCACATTTGTACTCTGGTGGAAACAGAAAACTAACTGCACCAACAGACCAAACAAGTTCAGAGGTTGCTCGGCCTAACGGCTTCCTGCAAAGCAACTGTCCTCCATACTCACCTATGTATGTGATAACTACAACCTTGGTTTCTGCAGTCATTTCTCCCAAATGTCGACAGTCAGTTGATGCTGCTAGAAGTCCCCCTGCCTGTTCTAAAGTCCTTGTGATGGTGGAAAGTGCGGGAGAACCTACTTCAAGGCATATCTTTTGAACCTCCAACTCTAACAAGGTGGATGACAACAGATGCCTCCTGGACGGGGTGGGGAGCACATTGCAGGAGTCATCAAACCTCAGGGCTTGTGGACAACACAACAGCGGAAGATGCATATCAACTTCCTAGAGCTGATGGTGACGTTTCTGGCCCTGAAATCTTTTGCATCCCTGATAAAAGACTCTACGGTTGAGCTCCAGTGGACGATACTATGGTGATTGCCTATGTCAATCAGGTAGGCACAGTTTCAACACACAACTTCTGGAATTGGTGCACACAACTTTGCTAAGCACATAACTTTGGAATTGGTGCATTCCCCAAGATGTGTTCCTGAAGGCCATCCACATCAAGGGTGTGGAGAACATCTTAGCAGGCAACTTGAGCAGGACATTAGAGAATCAACATCATGAATGGGGCTCAAGCAAGTGTGCCTGGACCATTTGACCGCTATGTGGGGGATTCCACAGGTGGATATGTTCTCAACGGAAGAGAACAGGAAATTTCTGCAATTCTGTTCTAGAGCGGGCATTGGGTGAGTGTCTCTAGGATGCTCTTCAGTACAACTGGAACATGGGTCTACTGTATAGGTTCCCCCACACTGTCCCTAGTCAACAGGGTTCTGAGCAAGCTGATACAAGATGGTGTGAAAGCTATTTTAGTGACGCTATGGTGGCCGCGCCAGCAGTGGTTTGCATCACTACTCAGACTGACGGGAAACAATTATTGCCATCTATCTCTCAACTCAGATCTGTTAACAAGAGACAGAGGTTGAATACTACATCTGGCTCTTCAGCTCACGGTGTGGAAGGTCGGTTATTGAAGAGAATCCTACTAAACTGCTGTAGACCATCTACACAGAAATGTTACACTAGTAAATGGAAGCGTTTTACCACCTATGCCAAGGACCATGGATTTGACCCATTCAGAGCTTCCATGGCTCAAGTCCTATTGTCTGAAGGAATCTGGTCTGGCAAATGTATACTTACGGGTGCATCTTGCTGCTATTTCAGCTAAGCATGGGGGCTGGCAAGGCAAGACCACCTTCTCTCACCCTCAGTGCAAAAGGTTTCTGCGGGGTATTAATAACCTATACCCTCATACACCACCAGCTGAACAGTGGAGTCTGGTACTGTCTTCACTAATGTAAGCTCCCTTTGAACCACTTCATGAGGCAAGTTTGTGTTATTTGACACCGAAAACTGCTTTTCTCATCATCATAATTACTGTGTTAGTGAAATGGCTGTTTTAAGAGTGGATGTACTGTATACGCAGTTCTTCCCTAACAAGGTGGTTATGCATCCTGACCCGTTTTTCTTACCTAAAGTGGTAACATATTTTCACTTAAATAAAAATATCATGCTTCCATCATTTTTTCAAGATCCTGAGATACGCCTGGAATGAACTTTGCATTCATTGGATGTCAGGCATTGCCTTCTCCATTACCTGAAATGAACAAAAGACTTTCAGCGTACAAAGCTGCTCTTTGTTCTGTTGAAGAGCAAAATAAAGGTATGCCAATATCGCAACAGAGACTCTCATGGTTAGTTGAACTGATTTTCTTAACATACAAGTTACAGAACCGTTAACTTCCAAAGATGGTGACGAGAGCATACGCTACTTCAGCTGCTCACTTATCTGGTCTCCGTCCATTTTAAGGACCTGTGTGCAGTTTCCAGTTGAACTACACATATGCCTTTTATATAGCATTATGCCATAGACTTACATATGCCTGCTGAAGTGAAATTTGGAAGAGAGGTACTGAAGAGAGTTCTAGATTAGTGGGTGGAATGGCTGCACCCTCCGCCATGGAGGGGAAATCTGGTTAGTCACCCATTTCTCATGATAACGGATTACTTCCAGATAAACAGGTTGCTTACCTGTAACTTATGATCTGGAGGTGATCCATTGTAATTCATGAGACCCACTCGTACCTCCCCGTTGCAGCATTGTAAAATTGGCAGATAACTAAACTGTATGGACAGTTGATTGGACACTTCAAGGAATGCCTGAGCATCAGGCGCTCTGCAAGAAACTGAATTGAAATGGTGCCCGGCTGCTGAAAGGAATGCACTGAACATGTGCACGGCAGGGAGGTGCACCAGAGAGGAGCTAATTAATCCATCCAGAAAGTCGCTGCTGCTCAGGCACAGTAACCCATTTCTTATGAATGACAATGGATCACCTCCAGATCATAAATTACAGGTAAGCAACCTGTTTAACTGCATTTGCCTGATATAAAATATTTCTGATCAGGGGTGTAGCAAGGTTGGAGTGGGCCTGGAGACGAGATTTTAAAATGGGCCCCTCACTGCCTTCCTCTCCTTCCCCTTGCCCAATGTCTCTGCTAACTATCCCAAATAGTTACAAGGTGTAAATAACAGCAGAACCAACTAATACAATGGATTCAATGAGGAACTTTAATCATGGAACATATTTTTCATTTTTAAAAGAAAGATCTTATCCAATACTCAAGAAAAAAATAAAATGTATTGGTACATGATCCAGCCAATGTTAAACGCTTTTACATATCAATTTCAACAGAAGTTAAAGTAAGCCTTTAACAGTTAGCTGAAATTAATGGATTCTGTATGTGCTTAATCTTGAAAAGTTCATGCTTTTTGTTTCAGCAATGTGTGAGAAACATATTTTCCTAAATAATTTCCTGACTTTTAAGACATGCTGATTTAACACCGTGCTGATTCACAATGGGAACCAGATCCCAGGAGGCAAGGAATGAAACATAACTCTAGGGTATGTAACAATCACTTTGCAGATTGGATCACTTCTGTGATTACAAATAATTAAGTGATCTGAATGCAAAATCATTTTTATACCCTATAGAGCTATATTTTAAGCAAAAGATCTCCCAAAGGAAGAAACAAAAAATAGAATTCTAATGGCAAAAACACTTAAAACACAATTTACAACAATTTTTTCAAGCCAAGGGAAGTCAATCATAGATGTTACAATACTTTCACAGAAATGGAGTTTATACAAAAATACAATTGCTTATAGATCTGGTACGGGATCCGTTGATATGCATTAGAATGGGTTCTGTGCCTGTGCGGAAGCCTCTCAGTGTCGAGTTTATACAGCTCCTTTCAGGCACCTGCGCCCCGCCCCACATGACCACATGGCTATTTAAGGCGGGAGGAAGCGCTGGCCGCTCAGTTCCTTTGTGACTGCCGTGGAAATCACTTGGTTTCTGCGGCTCCTTCGCGCTTGTTTCCTTGGCTACTTTCGTTTTTGAATTCACTGGATTTTGACTCGGACTCTTGCGGCTTACTTGAATTATATCGTTTTGACCCGGACTGAGACTGTGTTTGGCTTCTCTAATCCCCTCTGGCTTGGCGAAAGATCGGACTGTTTCTCTGGCTACTGACCTCGGATAGTGAGTAACATGGACGTCCCGATGGGGAAACGGAACTTTAAACGTTGCACTGAGTGCAAAGCTAAACTGCCCTCACAAGATCGTCATAGCTTGTGCTTACTGTGCCTAGGGGAAGCCCATAAAACTTCTTCTTGTAAGATCTGTCAATCCTTTTCGAAGCAGACCAGGAGGAATCGCGAGCTCTAGTTACGGGCCGCGTTATATGATGATTTTTTGGCAGCGCCTTCCTCCTCAAAATCTCCTCAGGCGCATGGCTCGAAGGACCTGGGTCCGGCCCAGTCTAAAACTTCAAAGCCCTCCGCGAAGTCCCCTAAGTCCTCGAAGAGGCCGAGTGAGAAAATGGCTGCCACGGATGTTCCCGCCAAAAAGACACGGCCTCGAACTCAGTCGGAATCAACACCCTCTCCGGGTACTGCACTCTTGTGCAGTACCCGGAGAGGGCGTTGATTCCGACTGAGTTCGGTCTTTGTCTCGCCATCAAGAGCGTCGGCTCCCGGAGATTCAACTTCGACACCGTCGATACCGACTTCTTCGCAACCTCCAGTATCGACAGCTCCTTTGACATCAGGAGCTCCAACCAAAACTTTGTCGACACCGAGACCTATGTCCCACTCAACATCAACAGCCTCAATATCGACAGTCTTGATACCGACGGAGTCTGTAGAAACTCATGCGGCACACGGAGCCTCGACATCGAGACAAGGCACCTCAGTGTCGATATCAACAGACACTCGAGACGCACCACTGAATGAGTCAACCTCAACATTGATGATGCTGCCAACAACATTCTCAATATCGATCACTAGGGATCTAGTTCTGGCGCCTACTCCGATCCGTTCGCCATCAACCTCGAGAGATGACCAGATATCTACACTAAATACGCCAACAAATGTCACGGCTGTAACCCCACGATTCCGGGCACCTATGATTTTTACTATGGAGGGAGCTGATACGGAGGACGATGCACCACAGCTAGATCCTCTTCTGAAAATGCTGGACTCCTCTAACAATACGCCATCCACTTTCCGAGGCTTTCCACATTCTGAAGAAGATGCTTCCACCTCTGACCCATGAATACTCACTGCTGTGCAACTCACAACTTCAACACCTTGGCACACTTGTGGTTTCAGTCATCAAGTGTCACCTTCTATGGAGACTGCTTTACCAGGGACCACTTCTCCTGGTGCGGGATATGACTTTCAGGAAAACAGTGCTTGGCGCAGCGGATTGGCCTCGATACAGACTCCTGCCTTCTCAGCAGAGACTGCTCCACCTCCTCATGAAAGGATCTTTACTAATGTGAGCACCCAGACGAGAACTCAGGGCACTTCTGCACAGACTCAAACAATCCCAAGACGCTACACTAACGCCAGTGCACAAACTGACCCTTTGCCAGCCCCTATCCACCCGAGGGAGACGTCTCCCAAACTTCCATCGCACCATTCTACTTCGGACCCAGATTCTGAGGAAAGTCATCATGGATTGTCTGATTGCGAATCAGACACAGAAACTATAGAATTGGACCCATCTCCAGATGTGGCAACACCTTCCCACGTGTCACCAACGGAAGAATTAAAAGCATATCATTCACATGTTTAACGCATGGCCAGTGCGTTGGGTCTGGATCTTACCTCTCAACTTAAGACTATAGACGATCCAGTCTATAACTTTATGCAAAGGTCACAATCAGCGCAGCCTGTAGCACTTCCTTTGTTGCCCATCATTTCCAATGCTGCACAGTGCGCTTGGCAAGTCCCCCATACTTCTACACCGACTTCAAAAAGACTTGAAGGTCTGTATCGGGTTCAGGAGCAAGATAATACCTACCTGTTTAAGCACCCTGTCCCGAACTCTTTAGTTATCGATTGTGCTACCTCCTCCAAGTCTGGACGATGTCATACAACTCCTGCAGACAGAGAAGGCAGAAAACTAGATGTTATGGGAAGGAAATTATATTCTACTTCCTGTTTATCAGTAAAAGTTGCTAACTACTCGGCTTGTATGGCAAAGTACAGTTATTGCATTTGGGAGGAACTGGAGAAAGTCCTGGATACGTTATCTCCAGAAGAGCTGAAACTTCGATTCCGAAAAACTTTGCAACAGGCGGGTGACCTTAGCTGTCAGCAGTTGAGCACTGCAAAGCACTTAGCGGAGTCTGAGTCCCGCTCCATCACGACGGCGATCACCCTACGTCGTCATGTCTGGCTAAGATCAGCCACCCTACAACTAGACATGAAAGATAAAATAGAGGGTCTGCCATTTGATGGGAAAGGTCTATTCTCAGAAGAGACTGATGCCACCATGGAAAAGATGAAAAAATCTAAGTTCACTGCTAAGACCTTCAATTCAGCGGCCTCACCTGCTACATCCTATGGAAATAGATAGCGTACCTCTTACCAGCCCCAGTCTACATACAGACAGCAAGACCGGAGGGACTTCCGTAAATCCTACCACCCGTTCACTAAACGGGCGAACCAACAGAAGGGAAAATTTTCCTCAGGCCAACGTAACAAACAGACTGACGGGAATAAACAGCGTCCTTGAAGTGCAGAGCAGCCCATCGCTTCCACCTGGTACTTCCCATTACTTCTATTCCCAGAACATCAGAGAGAATTTGAGCCCGGTCTACAATATCACGCAACCAGACCCACTAGTCACCAACACCATCAGGTTGGCAAGTCATGCGAAAGCATGGCGCAACGTAACATCAGATCAGTGGGTTTTAAAGATTGTTCAATCAGGTTACGCGATAGAGTTCAAGACCCAGCCAAAGTTCAGGGGCATACGCTTCACGAAAGCAACGCCAGCCCTTCTTCAGGAGGTTCGGGAACTCCTGCTCAAAAAAGCAATAGTACCAGTGCGATGGGCAAACCAACGGGAGGGATTTTACTCCCGTTATTTTCAGATTCCGAAGAAGGATGGCGGAATTCGACCTATCATGGACTTGAGACATCTAAACAAGTTCATCCGTGTGAAAAGGTATCGAATGATGACGTTACAGGACATCCTACCTCTTCTCCATCAAGAGAGGTGGCTTGTGACATTAGACTTAAAGGATGCCTACTTTCACATAGGAATCCGGCCCTCCTTTCAAAGGTATCTGCGATTCACGGTGGGGACCTCGCTATACCAGTATCAGGTGCTTCCATTTGGCCTGTGCACGGCTCCCCATGTCTTTACCAAGTGTATGGCAGTGGTAGTCGCCCACCTGAAGACAAGAGGTCTGAAGCTGTATCTGTATCTGGACGATTGGCTTCTGTCCTCAACAAAGAGTTACTTTCGCAGATAGAGTACATGTTGCAACTTCTCCAGGACTTGGGCATACAAGTGAACTGGAAGAAGTCAAATCTGACGCCAGTTACAACCATATTGTACATTGGAGCTCAACTCAATGCTACACTGGGGAGGGCGTTTTTACCAGAAGACTGTTTTCAGACCATAGCTTCGCTAGTTCAAGCGTTTCGAACTATGCCGTCACAAACAGCATGGCACATCCAACGTCTATTGGGTCTGATGGCTTCTTGCAGGACAACCGTGTGGTATACGCACCTGAAAATGAGGAAACTGCAATTATGGCTCCTGTCTGCCTTCAATCTACTCAGGGACAACCCCAAAAAATTTCTGACAGTTCCTCTTCCAATTCTGCGGTCTCTTTCCTGGTGGACACAACGCTCCAGTCTGCTCAGGGGAGTCCAGTTCCAGGCCCAACTTCCATCAGTATGGGTCACGACGGATGCCTCTCTTCGGTGTTGGGGTGCACACTGCAATACCTCCACTACTCAGGGCCTTTGGACCCACAACCAACGTCTGCTACACATAAACTTCCTGGAGCTGTTGGCAGTTTTTCAGGCCGTGAAAGCCTTCCTTCCCATGCTACGCGGAAGGGTGGTCAAGTTACAATTGGACAACACCACTGCCATAGCCTACCTCAACAGGCAGCGGGGAACGGTCTCCAGGTCACTCTGTGCACTCAGCATTCAGATTTGGCACTGGTGCATCAAGAACAGCATAACACCTGTGGCAATACACATAAAGGGATCAGACAATGTATTGGCAGATGGCCTCAGCCGCTTGTTCTCCAGGGACTGTCACGAGTGGGAACTGAACGACCATTACCTTCAACGGATCTTCGACCTTTGGGGCCATCTGGAAATAGACCTGTTCGCCACAACACAGAATGCAAAATGCAGACGGTTCTGCTCCAGAGCAGGACACGATCCACATTCTGTGGGGGATGCATTCCAAATAGACTGGTCACTTCAACGCTCTTATATGTTCCCCCCCCTTGCCGCTCGTGAGCAGAGTAATAGCTCGTCTCCTGCACACTCCAGCGAGATGCATCTTGATTGCCCTGTGGTGGCCACGCCAGCCATGGTTTCCACATTTACTCAAACTGACCTCACACACTTACCAGAGACTTCCGAACTGCCCGGACCTGCTAATTCAAGAAGGCGGTCGAGTGTTACACCCGGAAGTTCTCACACTACAACTGACAGCTTGGCGGATCGACTACTAAAGAAAATCCTGCTGAACGAACGTAAACCGTCTACTAGGCGGAACTATGCTAGCTAGTGGAAGAGATTTACATCCTATGCAGATACACATGGGTTCCGTCCCAAACGAGCTACCATACGGGAAGTCCTGCTTTATTTAACGGATCTTAAGACATCGGGCCTTTCTAATGTGTCCATACGAGTACATCTAGCTGCTCTTACGTCTAGACATCCAGGGTGAGATGGCAAGACACTGCTTTCTCATCCGGCCTGTAAGAGTTTCCTGAGAGGGCTCACGAATCTCTATCCTCCTATACGCAAACCAATTGAACCTTGGAACATCTCTCTGGTCCTCTCTGCACTAACAGAACTACCATTCGAACCCATGAATACGACAACTCTTCGCCATGTCTCCTTAAAGACAGCCTTTTTGGTAGCTATCACCACTGCCCGCAGGGTGAGTGAGCTGACTGCTCTCCGTATAGCAATAGCACTTAGCAATAGCACTTACATTTATATACCGCTTTATAGCCGGAGCTCTCTAAGTGGTTTACAATGATTTAGCATATTGCCCCCAACATTCTGGGTACTCATTTTACCGACCTCAGAAGGATGGAAGGCTGAGTCAACCTTGAGCCCCTGGTCAGGATCAAACTTGTAACCTACTGGTTACAGGGTGGCAGTTTTACCACTGCGCCACCAGGGGCTCTTTGAGGTATGGACGTACCTCACACCCAGTTTTACCCAGATAAAGTTCTCCTACTTCCGGACATCAGGTTGACACCCAAGGTGGTTTCAAGCTTCCATGTCAATCAAGACATAGTCCTGCCCGCCTTTTTTAGTACTCCTTCCACGCCCTTGGAAAAGGCTCTCCACTCTTTAGACGTCCGCAGAGCACTTCTCTATTATCTCTCAAGAACGAAACTGTTCTGGAAGTCCAAAAAGTTACTGATATCGATCGTACAAAGGATCTTCTAGGGGCCAAGCACTGTCTAGGCAACGTTTATAACATTGGCTAGTGGAAGCTATTCGCCTTACCTACTCAATCCAGGGAGTACCAGCTCCAAAGACTATCAAGGCACATTCCACTAGAGCGTATGGCACTTCTGCAGCTTTTCTGTCTGGGGTATCCTTTCCAGAGATCTGCAGGGCTGCTACTTGGTCATCTGAGGAACCTTTCGTTAAGCACTACGCTATTGACCTACGGTCCGCTGTGGAGGCAAACTTTGGGAGAGGCGTTTTTAAAAGGGTGTTGCAGTAATGCACTGCTCCCTCCTCCTTCCGGAGCTAACTAGACACCCATTCTAATACATATCAACGGATCCCGTACCAGATAAACGGGTTGCTCACCTGTAACTGATGATCTGGTAGAGATCCGTTGATATCCATTAGACCCTCCCAAACCTCCCCTCTGCAGTGCACCATAGGTCTATAAAGTAATACTGGTCATATCTACGACTGCCTCGGCGATCTCCAAGGAACTGAGCGGCCTGCGCTTCCTCCTGCCTTAAATAGCCACGTGGTCACGTGGGGCGGGGCACAGGCGTCTGAAAGCAGCTGTATAAACTCGACACTGAGAGGCTTCCGCGCAGGCGCAGAACCCATTCTAATGGATATCAACGGATCTCTACCAGATCATCAGTTACAGGTGAGCAACTTGTTTATACTGCTCATACCTTGTTCAAAGGCTTTTGTTTTGCTTGCATTTTGGAAATGCAGGCTTACTTGAAATGGAAGTAACTGCATATATAACTTTTAACTTAAAGAAAGGTTTAATTCTAACAGATGGAAGCCTACTAATTGGCAATCCTACCAAGCACTGATGTGAGGGAAACATGCCTTTATAGGCTGTTATCTCTAGGCACTGTCTCCTGCAAATGACACTCAGAAGAGCTGTGACAGAGCAGGGAGGCTCTCCTCCAGCCTAATTCATACTGCTTGTTCTGCTGAGAATAGTCTAAGAGCAGTAAGAAGGATGGATATTAAAAGTCTTATGATCACTTATGTTTAAGGGGCAAAGCGCCTTGCTTTTCTGAGAGTATTGGATTAAATGTTTTCTTCATGAATCTTACCTTTTCCAGGATATTTAGAATACAGGCAGTAGCTCTCTGAAACATGGAAAGGATGAGGAGTATGTGGCGCAGCACATTCCTCAGACAGGCAGGGCTTTGAACACAGCTTGGACTGGTTTACCGGGCAGCAGAGCAGATTCCCAGTGTGCGCCCCACTGCTGTTGGGAGTGCAAGTTCCCCTTCCTTCTCCGTGGTTGCCGATGCCTGCTTTCGCATGGCCACCATGTCCAACTTCCGCGCTCGCCATTATATTTTGATTCCCACTCTTGCCATGGGAGCTTTTGAGCGCAACTTACGACTGACTTCAACACACTAACCAACCCTTTAGCAGCCAGTTTGCTTGCTGTAACTGCAGTCATTATTTTCCCTCCCGAGATTTTGCAAGCTCCTCCTTTCTGTGGCGCCTCGTTACCTTTCTCTTCCTCCTCGATTTGTTTTTAAATAGCATTTTATGCAAGGAAAGAGGAGGCATTAAACTAATAGCCAGCAAAGCCTCTTTGATCTGAAACCCAGATCAAAACTCAAATACCTGCTTCTAACAAGACAGAGAAGGAAGGCGAGAGAAGGCGGGAGGGAGGGAGGTGGGGGAGCAGGCAGGTTTTAAATACCAGACAAATATTTAAACATGCGGGTTACAAGTTTAACTGCGGCTCATCTGGAATTTCAGGAGGCGGGAGGTGGAAGGGAAATATCTGAAACTTACCTCGGCTGGCGTGGTCCCCATAGTGGCTGGGATGCTGCAGAGTGCGCCAGATGCGAGAAGCAGCAAGAAGCGGGGGCTTAATCTGAAGCCCAACTTGCTGTCCTTGGTTCTCATGGTGGGGGAGTGGGAGGAAAAGTTGGAAGAGTGCCCCACTTCGTAATGTCTGCCGGTGCCAAGATCATTTTCAGCACAACTGCTGAAGGGGGTTGCTGCTCCGCCGAGCTTTTCCACGGCTGGGGTGTAACTTCAGCAGGGCGCACACGGAGATCAGCTTAGCCAAATGCCGAGCTCACATCCAAGGAGCAAAAAGCAGAGGAGGCGGAAGAGGTCCTTTCCCGCCATTGCCTAACTTCATGCGCTGCCCAGCCCAGACCAGGAGAGAGAAGGGCACAGTCGCCGCTCCTCAAGTCTTTTCTGAAGGCAAGGGAAGGGCCCCGCCATCCTTATAGCAGCAAGGCTGCCAGCCATTGCGCGGCCCGCCCAGGCAGTGGGCTGCAATTAGGTGGGGGCTGTGGAGTCGGGATTGGGTGCTAGGGAGTCGAGATCATGTGACTTGCCTCTGGGGGCCCCTTTGGGGTGGCGGGCCTGGAGACAACTGTCTCCCCTTGCCCAATGGAAGTTTAGCCCATTACTGATCATACTAGGTCATCTAATTTCTTTCCTAAATCTGTCTCGCACATGCATGCCTAGTTGTGTAAATAGAAGGATTCTTAGTATCCTAATATTTCAACGCTGTGAAAGCATCCCTTTGTGACACACAGCCAGACAGCTTCATTAAATATGTATTACACTCACTATAGTCATCTTTTCAAGATTTAGTCTTCAGCTTTTGGGGCCGGAAACTTTCTAGTAAGAAACCTGAGATTCTCCACTGCTGTAACAAATTTCTTGGTGACCCAAATTAAAATGGTCACTAAGTGACTATACTTTCACCATACGTCTAAGGGCAAATCTGCACAGGAACCTATGCTGTTACTTGTTTGGCATCATAGTAGCAAATCCAAACTGTGGAAGATGCAATTATCCTTCTGCTCAACTATTTTCCTCTACTAACTTTTTAGAGGGAGAGGAAGACCAACTTGAATATATGTGTCTTCTGGTCACTGGATGCACTAAATGAGCACATCTGTTTTCCAGAGGCTTGTGCAGATGTATGCTACAATAAGCACTTTTATCTTTGCTTTTGTAATATTTTATTTCATACATACATGATTTAAATAACGATTTAAATCACTTCACAGATACTCTATTTTAATTATTTAAATCACTAGTCAGGAAAATAACCATTTTCTAGTAAAAGTACATTCTTGTTGTCTAATACAACCTGAATAGATATTCAGAGAGATCTTTCATTTTTTATTTTTAGAAGGTAGGTACACACTTCTCATCATGCTGTTTCATTCGGGCAACCAGGCCTTACATTTCTTTATTGCACTGTTTGCATTTTGTACACATGCCTATCTTACCCACAGAACCTTCATTAAAAATATTCCCAAATGGGGTCTCTCTTACAGCCTGCTGCCATGATTCATTTTTTTCTTTTTTGCAGTGGAGGATGCACTAAAAAATGTTTCCTCGGGACTAAATGAATATATTTTGTTAACTTTTGTTTTCACTTTTTGTTCTCCCTCCACCCGCATCCCTTGCCTTTATAATAGTCTGTAGTCAGTCTCTGCGATCTTTTTACAACAGCTGATTAGGTGGTCCACTGTTTCATCTGCTTCTTTACAACGGCGGCACTTGCTGTTCGTTGTGGATTTTTCGACTTTTGCTCTTATTGCATTTGTTCTTAGTGCCTGTTCTTGCGCAGCCAGTATTAAACCCTCTGTTTCTTTCTTCAAGTAACCATTCCTAAGCCATTGCCAGGTCTTGGTGATGTCTGATTTTCCACTTATATTGTGTAAATATTGACCATGCAGTGGCTTATTTTTCCATTTTTCTGCTCGGTTCTTGACTTGTTCTTTCTTGTAGGCCTGCTTTGTTTCATTGGTGTTGAATAGTTTCGCGTTATTGACTATTTGAAGTGCATCTTCTTCACTGTTCTTGATATATTCTTCAAGGCCTCTTTTCTCCTCCTCTACTGTTTGATGGACTTGCAGAATTCCTCTTCCACCTGAGCTGCGAGGGAGGTATAGCCTATCGACATCACTGCGGGGGTGCAGAGCATGATTAATGGTCTTGATTTTCCTGGTCTTACGATCTAGCGTCTCTAGCTCTGCCTGGGTCCAGTCTATTATTCCTGCAGTGTATCTAATAACAGGTATAGCCCAGGTGTTTATGGCTTGTATGGTGTTCCCGCCATTGAGTTTGGACTTGAGGATTTTTCTAACTCTCCTGACGTATTCACTTCCAATTTTTCTTTTAACTTCATTGTGTGCAATGTTATCAGCCTGGAGAATGCCCAAGTATTTGTAATGTTCTTTCTCTTCCAGGTTCTTGATCTTGCTTCCATTGGACAGTTCTATTCCTTCTGTTTTTGTTGTTTTCCCTCTGTTCATTATTAATGCAGCACACTTGTCTAGTCCAAACTCCATTGCTATATCACTACTGAATATACGGACAGTGTTTAGCAGTGATTCGATTTCTGACTGGGACTTCCCATACAACTTCAGATCGTCCATGTACCTCAGATGGTTGATTTGACTTGATGTTTTAGATGTTTGGTATCCGAGGCCTGTTTTGTTTAGTATTTGTGAAAGTGGTGTCATGGTGATTACAAACAATAGAGGGGATAGTGAGTCCCCTTGGAAAATGCCTCTTCTAATGCTAACCTGTCCAAGTGTCTCGCCATTGATTGTTAACTGTGTACTCCACATGCTCATTGCTTTTTTTAATAAATATCTGAATGTTTTTGCTGACACCAGTTGTTTTTAAACATTTTAGTATCCATGTGTGAGGCAATGAATCGAAGGCTTTCTTGTAGTCAATCCATGCAACACTTATTATTATTATTATTTTCAATTTCTATACCGCCCTCCAAAAATGGCTCAGGGTGGTTTACACAGAAAAATAACAAATAAATAAGATGTCTCCCTGTCCCCAAAGGGCTCACATTCTAAAACGAAACATAAGATAGACACTAGCAACAGTCACTGGAAGTACTGTGCTGGGAGTCGATAGAGCCAGTTACTCTCCCCCTGCTAAATAAAGAGAATCACCACGGTAAAAGGTGCCTTTTTGCCCAGTTAGCAGGGGTCAGTATGGGACTTGGTTTCCTGTAAAGAAGCCCCTCTGCACCAGAAATGTGCAGTACTGCATGGAGATGGCCACACTGTGTGTAGCCACTTCTGCATAATACCTGTGTGAAGGTGCAGATTATTTGGCTTCAGCACAGTCAAAGCATAGGCCTAGTGATTTCTGTGTTTTGGGTTAGGTGCCCTGTTCCCTCTAAGGTGTGTGTATGTGCATACACTCACAAGTTTTTGGATGTCCGCTCAGTTCATTTTAGATCCCGCTCAGGTTGAATTGGGTAGGCCGATTCAGAATAACTAGCTGTGCCCGGCCCAGCTAGTTATTAATAAAAATAATGAATAGTGCTCTCAGATCAAGATGCAATCAAGATCCAGTCTCTGTTTTTGAAAAGGGACTGAGAGCCTGAAGAATAGTTACTTTAAAAAGTTTAGCAGCACAAGCTTTAAACAGTGCCAGACAGTCATGAGGTCTTCTGTTCTTCAGATCTAGAGCTGCTTGTCTCCAGAGGAGCACAGAAATACTTTGTGCAGCCCACCATATAATGTAAACCGAAATAGCTGCCAAGTTCTATTACAACTCTGGAATTCATGTTCAGTGAGTGTCTCTTAGAACCTTTGTGGAAGACTGTGTGTTGAGTCACCTGGGGATTAATCTTACTTTCAGGATTAACTGGTTTTATTTGTTTGTTTGAACTTGCTCAGACACTTATGATTCGTGACTGGTGGATGTGCATGATCATCAGTGTAATGTTTGAATGTTTGGAGTACAGTCTAGAACATCAGCTTCCAAACTTCAGTGAATGTTGGTGGGACCATGTGAGTACTACATTCTAAAGTACTACATTCTAAAGAAATAAAATGCTCCAGACATATTACTCAAATTCTTCTGTTAACAAGCTGCTTCAGTTGCTGGCTAAATTTTAATAGCTTTGAGGAAGTAACTTTTAACCTTTGCAGCCTAAAGACCATGTAATTCTGAACTGCAGTATCCTCTGCCATATGAAGTTGACTTGATAAATATTTTTGTAATTTTTTTGTAACTTTCTATACTTGTAATTGTAAAAATTAATTGTAACTGTAATTGTAAAAATGTAATTGTAAAAATTGTACTGTAATTTTTTATACTTTTATATTTTTAATACTTTTGTAATTTTTTATACTTTGACATGGCACTGAAATATGAAACAAAGCTCTGGACTCTTAAGACAACACATATAGTTATCCCTATAGTGAAAGTGCTCTGTTAATGAAATATTAAAAATAGTAAACTTTAGCAACATTACAGTTTTTCTAGTTCGGGCAGAACAGGAACCTGCAATCTGTAACAAGTCACAAAGCTTAGCTTTTAATTGCTTCTCCTTGTGCTTGAACCTGAGACATACCGGCTTGTGCTTGTAACAAACCATGCTTTGTTACATCTGAATCAGGCCTGTGTTTCCACAGACAAGACCATTTCCTATAGTTTAATAACTGAGAAGTCTTCTGCTTTGTCTAAGAATATGACTGACCTTTGAAATCATTTGGAAGCACATATCTGAATTGCAAAAATTACTTAGAATAACTACTTTATACATGCTTTTATAATGTAATAAGTTATATGAATTTGAACCAGTGCTACTATTGCTGTGCCATAGAGATGTGATTTTTTTTGCAGTGGATTATGGATGTACTCTTGTGCAATGGACTTGGCATCTACTGTGGAATGAAGACTCTGGGGTGGCTTTCCTTGAAAACATATAAATGGCAAGGACTTTGGAACATTCCCACATACAAGTATGTTAAAATATAGCATTTCATATCTAAAGTGGAAAATGTAACACAGCTTTTAATGCCAGGTATGCCAATTGAGCCTACATCTTTAACTTGGGGAAGATAAAACAAATTTATTCTGATGCAGACTAGGGCTAATCTAGGCTAAATGGGTAACTGCAACCACTGTTCTCTCTAACGGGGATTTCCAGATGTTCACTACAACTCCCAGCATCCACATCTGCAGTGGCCTTTGGCTGGGGATTATGGGAGTTGTAGTCAACATCATCTGGGAGTCTCTTTTAGAGGGAACACTGACTGCAACATTTTCAAAACATTTTTTAAATTTAGAAGTTTGATATATTTGAGTTATACGAATATGACAAATATTTATATACTGGTTTTCAGCAAAAATTCCCAAGGTGGTTTGTATAGAAATAAGCAAATAAATGGCTTTTACTGGAGTAGATAAACTAGGGCAACTGACTTCTGTGGGGGAGGAGATACAAGTA
Source organism: Hemicordylus capensis (assembly GCF_027244095.1). Lineage (NCBI taxonomy): Eukaryota > Metazoa > Chordata > Lepidosauria > Squamata > Cordylidae > Hemicordylus > Hemicordylus capensis. The sequence continues at coordinate 137,245,907 of NC_069657.1, read as the reverse complement.
GTGGTTTCTTCACTATTTCACTGGTAAGACTATGAAAAATGTTCTTGACATTAAATATTTCCCCCATGAACAAAATAGTTGCTCTCTTCTTGCAAATCATGCACATTTCTGATACGGTAACTCACTGCAGCATTCTTTTAAAATGTAGATGGATGTTTGTGGTTTGAGGTTCCAAAGGGCCAAGTCCCAGTACTAGGTTCAAAGTATTTGCATCCCTCTTAACTCTGGGTTTGTACAGGAACAGTCATGCAAAATGGGAGAATTGTTTAATTCCAGCTTTATTATATAAACAGATACAAGATCTCGATGACTTTCTGTATAGAAAAACGTATGATGTATCCAGAGCTCTTAATTTAATTACCACTTCTCTCAAATTAAGATGCATTTATATAAACATACATACAACTGATATTCACATAATGATCCAGTATTGAAATACAGTACCCAGTTACAATTAATTCTTCCCTTCTGACATGGAGATTGCTAATTGCTAATCATGTTTATTTTAAAACAAATCAGTAGATCATTCTTGACATTGTTCTTGACCCTGGAATATTAGCTACTGCTCTCAACATTCTGTACCAGCCTAGTGGTACAGTGGGTAAGATTAGAATGTACAGTAGGTTCAGGCATTCACAGCTATGCTTGATGCCAGATCAGCTCATGCCACATAACTCCATACACTATCCATTCATGTAAGTGTCTGTAGGAAAGCTCAAGGCTTAGTATTTGATCAAAGTTAACTAAATTCATTCCCAATATCTCTTTGAGTTTACGGCACAGAAATTTGAAAATTTGAATAAAAATTGAAATAAAAATAATTTGCGATGTGCCACACACTAGGTATCAAAAGGCTGTAACCTGGGATATTTGGTTTTTTCTCCAGAGGTAAAATGAAGAGAATTGCCTTCCAGTTCACACCATACAGCTGGGTTAAATTTGAGTGGAAGCCAGCATCCAGCCTTCGCAGATGGCTAGCAGTCTGTGGTATTATTTTTGTAGTAAGGATCACTTTCTTTCGTATAGCTACAACAAATGAACTATTCCAAAGTTCTTGTCTTAATATTGTAAATAAGAATGCTTAAATTCTGATACTAAACCTCCTTAGGTCACAAAACAGCTTTCCTGAATCGGACACATAGCAAAGGAGGTGGTTTATCTGGCAACACTTCTACCTTTATCCTAAGAGTAAGCCAGTCAGAAGGAATGGGGAAGAGAAGAACCACCTGGTCGCTTAATAATCTAGAAGTCATGCATCATATTGAATAAGATCTTGACCCTAATCACTTGAATAAGGTGATCAAAATTTGGACATGTTTAGTAGCTTGTGCAGGATATACATCATGTTGTGCACATGTGTTGTGCAACACTGGTTGAATTCAGACCTAATGCAAAACCGTAGTTTGTTCAACCATGGTTTATTTTAACATCTAAATCCAAGTTTACCCACAAACAGTTATCCACAAACTATTGTTTTGGGCATGCAAACCGGGATCTGAAACCAGCTTGAAGCTAGTTTGTGAACCACAGTTTGTGCTAACTGTGGCTTACTATTATGTCTGAGAATTCAGATCATTGACAAACTTCAACTAGCTCCATTGCTTAATTTCAAGAGGCCGCTGCCCCATGATGATGGGCAGGTCCGTGGCTGCCTCTGCTGCTCGGCTTCCTACCTGGCCGCAAAGGAGTCTCCAGGAGGGGAGAAAAGGGGCACCCGCCGGGAATGAGGGGGGAGGGGACACTGAGCCAGGCGACCCCGCCGTTGCCTCTGGAGGCAGGCACAGATGCGTCGGATACTTCCGGTCATATCCAGAAAATGGGCAACGGGGTGGCAGAGAGGTACGCTGCTGCCCTGATGGGCTTGTCAAAAATGGATGCCGGCAGGGGCAAAGCGGCGGGAGGGGTAAGTGCACCCCCACCCCCATTCTTAAAGCTAGACACCCCCGCCATCAAACTGGCGGAACCCCTAGTTCTTTGAACCATTCCAGAGGCCCATAAAGGGTCTCCGAACTGGTTTGTTGCACATCCCTACAAGCAACGATCTATGCCGGGTCCCAGACGCCAAACACGGCAGCAGCAGATGGGCAAGAAAACCCACAGAGAGCGCTTCCCATCTTCTGCACATGCACCACCAGAAGGTAGTGTGCATCCTCTGAAAGGTATAGCTGTACCTTTGATAGTTGTAACAGGCATGCAGAGGTCCCAGCCATGGGGGTCTATGAGAGTGCAGGCCTGGGGGTGATTGCCCCGCTTAAAGGACGGGCCTGAAGATGGGAATCAACTTTGAATTTAAGGTCTCTGAAGTAAGTCATGAGCAGATGGGAAACAAATAGATAAGCTACTCTAAATGATGATTCACCTGTTGTATATCCAGAAATTCAAACCATGGTGTGAGTTTTAAACTTTTCATTCTTACCTAATGCAAAAACATAGTTTTGCATTAGGTCTGAACCCAGACTATCTGAATAGTCAAACAGATTCAAATGAATATGGGGTATTGGTGGTCGTATCTCAGGGTCTGATAGGATCCCAACATTCCTTTTAGAGTGTTGAGTTCATAATTCTGTGATTGATGTCAGTTATGGATGCTGAATAATTAATTTCCACAAATAATTTTGTAACACACACACCTACACCTTTATTTTGGTCCATGACCAGGTACAGAAACACAATACAAATACACAGCAAAATAATACCACTTGCATTGAAAATAGCAAGTGTAAAAATCCTTATCACAAAGTTTGCATTAATATTGCAGGGGGCACACCAAAACAGCCATCTGGAGGTAGAAATGCCTTTACCTATTATTCAGACACTATTTAAGAGTCACCCCAGGCTAGGGATTTGCACAAATGGCGATTTGCAGCACATCCCCAGCACCTTTAAAACGGAGGAGAGCAGGTGCATACCTGTTCCTCTGCCGATATCTGCCACTTCCTGTATCGGCAGCACTAGCCAGGTGCATGCTGGCATTGCATGAGGGCAGCTGGGGGCTAGTGCTACCAATGCAGGAAGTGGCAGATATCGGCGGAGGATCAGGTATGCGCCTGCCCTCCCCCGTTTTAAAGGTGCCAGGGATGGTGCTGCAAACCATGTGTCAAATCATGATTCATGCGCATCCCTACCCCAGGCTGGGGACTCTAGGCAATTTTGATTTTGTTCAGTTGTCCTAATACAAGATTGAGTAGATTGCAGCCTGCAAGAAGGAGCTGGGGCTGCATATTTAGTGCTGATGAAAATCGCATTGAAGAATGTGAAACAACTTGCTCCTAACTAACTTTAAGATGCCTCTGTTGAAAAAGCTATGCGAGAATACTCAAAATCTGATATTTCCTGAAATATTGATCTGAAAAACTGAAAATCTCCTGAAATGGGATGATTCAATGATATGTCTTTCAGTTTCTTTTGGCAGAATTGAACACTTTTTACTTGAAGTTTGTCCTGTGGATGCCTCCAGAACACTACTTGGTCCTGCTGCGACTTGTATTTTTTGTGAATGTGGGAGGTGTAGCCATGAGAGAGATCTACGATTTCATGGATGATCCGTAAGTCATTCTTCTTACTCAAGCTCAGTTGCATTATTTTTAGAACTGATGAGGACTACTGCAACTTGGTGACAAAAATACCCGAGGAATGAATGGAGGTATCTGCTGCTGCAAAAAATATCCCTAGCCTTAAGTATCTGTGTGTTTGAATCCAATGCATACGATTGACTGCAGATTACATATGTTAGGAATTGAAGATGTCACTTTGCTATGTGCTGTTTTAAAATCTTCAGTATTGTGCAATAATCCATATGACAAATTAGCTTGAATGCTGCTGGCTTTTGCACAAAACACCTGAATTGCCTTTTGAATGTGGCTGGATACTTGAGGAAATTACTCAGTCTGAAGGGTCTAGGCATAAGACCCTTTTAAAAATCTTGTTCCTTGAGATCTTTCAACAGATCACCAGTCTTCCTTAAATTTTGTGGCACCATCTTCCCATACAGCTGTTGAAATGCATTTTGCAATAGTCTGCCCTCACACAGCAATGCATGCACTAAACATCTGCCTGATTTCCTGTACATAAGTAACAATTTGCTCTTTCTCCTTCATAATTCAGTAAAAAGTAGGAACCAATTCTGAGGGGGTGGTTTGATTTGGTGATATTGGAGCATCGTGGCTGATCCCACAACTTTAAGCTTACTGTCTTATTGACCTATACAAAAAGTGTCTGTATTTAGTATCTACTGTAGTCTTCCAATACTTTATGAAGATCAGTTCCACTTGCAAGTCTTTGACTCCTAGAACTGGGAACAAGGGCCAACCCTGATTACTTAGTCTAATTTCAGGACATTCAGCAGTGACAGGCCATCCCCTGCCCCCTCGTGTTGGACCTACTGATTTGGGATGTACTTCCTGCTTAAAGGTAAGAAGAGGTCTCAATTTCTTATTAGTGAGCTCCTCTACTTAGTACCCTGGCCCATCCTCAGGTCCTTGTGTTTGAGTTGAAAAAGCATCTGTCTTTGATTCCTTTGCCCTCTGTTCAACCACATGGCATAACATTGGAACAGGGGAGCATAATCAGTCACCAGTATCTCATTGCTGATCCACTGTGTTGCCATTCTTTGCTGGATTAAGTCCTCAATTTTTGCATCTCATACTAGCAAACATTCTAAGCAGTAGACCAATTTCCTAATTCTTGCATTTCTTATGAGTAAAGTGACTGTTTTGTGTACACTTAAGAAGAATCTCCTCATCACCACATTCCTCACTGGTGAGAAAGCTACACACAAAGAACAAAACAATCTACAAAACTTCCTAAAATTTATGTGAAGCTACTTCTTCTGTGTCCTGAAAAGTCTTGGCTTTTAAACATAGTTAGAAGACTTAAAAAATGATTTTTCTCATTACCTAATTAAGTAGCATTTTGTCAGAGTTCATTGGCTTCCTATCTGACCACTCTTAAACAAGAGTAAAGCTCATTTGTTAGAAGAGCCTCTTAACATTGGTGTTGGAACCAGTAGGATATTTCTTCAGATACTGAGATACTTACTAGAATATCTGCAAATCATTTTCTTATATCCTTAAAGTTCACATTCCTTGCGCACAGGGACCAGGCTACTTGCTCTGTCCCGACTGTCCATAAGAGCCGTTAACCTTTGTGGCATGGGAAGTGGGTTTTAAAAGTAAACAAACTATGGCAAAGAAACTCCCATTGCAGCCAGCAATATTCTGTCTTTTCTTCCTGTGCAAGACCACAGTGGGAAGACCTGCTAAGTTTCAGAGCAGTTTGCTGGAACAGCTGCCCACTTGTATATCTGTCTGTGGGAGGGGGCTCTCCCACAAACTCCCAACTGTAAACATAGCCTTCTTTTAAAATGGCTGCAAAACAGGTGGATTTCATTGGCAAGATGTTGTCAATTTCATTGCCAAATTTCATTGGCAAGAAGTTGCTTGCATCTACCAAGCCCTGAGCAAAGCGATTATCCCACTTGGTAGCTGAGGAAGGTTAACTTAAATCCTGAGGACTTGTTGGCAGACACAAGCCGAGGTAGTCCAGAAGCATGCAGGCTCAAAGGTTGAACTTGACTGAAGAATGAAAACGGCATTAGTCTAGATTTTTGTATTTGATCTATGAGCAAAGTTATTTCTCTTTGAAGGTCCTTTCTTGAAGTTGCTTCTTACAACATAGTTGGCTGTTTCTTGATGGCTGATCATATGTCTCTTGCAAGACCCCATGCAGTTTTTTTATGCTTTCTACTTTTAAGAAAGGAACTGTATAAAAAAGTATCTCTGGTGATCTCCTGCTTCTCTAAATGAGTCAGAAAAAATTAAAAGCATACAGATTTGTTTCAGGGTTGTTAGAACTATCCATCTTTGCCACAATCAGGATGAAGTAAGCCACTTCCAAGTTCAGTGACCCCAATGCTGCCCTGCAAGGGGAGGGTGGGTCATCCTCAAGCAATAGCTTATCAGCATTAAAGTATGCTCTGTGTAACTAATTTCCTGCTGTTTGCTTAATTCTTTGTCATGATCTCTGTTGTTCATATTATGAGCTTTCACACGTGTACGATAGCTCTGTTGAGAACCTTTTGGTGGTAGCTCTGCTCCCCAATCTTAGCCTTCTCAACTCACCTTCCTAAAAATTAAAGAACTCTGCTTTATCTCTTCTATACATTTTTTCCTTATTCCTCTCTATCTTTAGTTATTATTAGTTGTTTTTTCTTACTCTACTGCTATTTGCATTTTGCTTTTCTTCAGGTACCCCATTCCCTTCCCTCTCACCTCTCCCCCACCCATGGGAGTGGGGGATTAAAACTTGATTTAACTTCTCTTTGAAGCCCCCTCATGGCCACAGAGGTCATGTTTAAAAGTTGTACTAGCTACTGGGCCACTCGCATCGGTGGACAGGCACTCGCATTGCCTGTTGTACCTAGGCAAGGCTCATTGTGTTGACAGTTGCCCTCATTGCCTGAATTTCACCAAACAGGCCAGAAAAAATAGGGCTCTGAGGCTGCACTCCTTGCTCTGGGAGAAGGCCCTGGCTGCCCCAATGGCCTTGACATCGACCGCAGTGCTGTCAGATGCACACCCTTCAAACTTAGATTCATCTAATTTGGGAGATCTTCAATACACTGGAACTGTCAGTCCCGATGCCTCTGCTATCTGCTCTGGTCGCACACCAAATCCTGTCCAGCCCAGTACCAAGCAGCACTGACTGGGGCAAGACCACACTACTGGCCCCACTGAAGCATGCACTAGATTCCAATGCAGAACCTCTGAAAAAGAAGACCATCTTGTTGGACCCAGCAGCCCTCGTACCTCCAAAACAAAAGAGGCTACAGCTGTCTGTGGGACAAGGGTTATCCAAGAGACCAAAAAAGAAAAATCTTTGGAAGCACTGCAACCAAGTGCTCCAAAGTGCCAACAGGACCATTCTTGGCCTCATGAAGAGTGGCCTCGAGACAAGGACCACTCTTGACCTTGAGTCGAACCCAACCCAGTTAAGCCCAATCCCGTTATCAACCCTGACACACCACACAAGTCCCTCCATGCCTCTCAGCCTAGATTGGGATGCAGCCTCACCAATTAGCCTAGGGAATGATAGCTGCCAGTCTGATGGCTGGCATTCATCTCTGAAGGATTGGGATAGAGAACTCACCCCATTGAGGGAGAAGACCATACCACAGGACAATAGGTATCCACTCAAAGATAGAACAAGGGATAGACATCCAGGTGGTGATTACCATCCCATGGACCGGCATCAAGAGGATTGGGACCATTGATGACTACAGACACCACCATCACAGGTACTGTGACTAGGATTGGGATGATATTCACAGTGTACTCCAGAGCACCATCTCCTTGTTGCAAATCGTTATGTGCACGAAGATGCTACTACCATTACAGGAGTTTGTCCCCACCATCCTGCCATCATCAGGGCCTATTACCCTCTTATTGTTGTTACCGCAATTGTAAAGGACACAATTTGTCTCAATCCAGAGTGTGTGCCAGATCCAGTTCTGCCTCATGCCATGGGCTTTGGAACCAATCTCTACCCAGCCATCCAATTGTTCCTCCACTGAAGGAACAAGACACTTTTACACCCACTGGAGTGGCACCACCACAACCTATTCCACAAGATTGGCTGACCTCCAACCCATCCATCCCCTTGGATCGTGCTTCACCTATGAGGGACTTGAACTCTGCCTCAGTCAGACCTATCTGACGCCAGCACACATAAATCTTCTCTAGAGGGCATTCACAGAACCAAAGCCAGAGTCACCAACAGAATATGTCTGCTTTAACTCAGAATTTTGTGCATGGCAACATCCCTAGGGCTGAAAGTGAAACAGCCCATCTTTGGTCTGATTTGAGTCTGACGCCAATGCTCCAGTTTCTTAACCTATGTTTAGACCATTGCTAGGTATTACATGTGATTGCTGGGCCAAGCCTTAGTTGGTGCAACTGACACCAAAACATCTAGAATTGTTCTATAGAGTTCAACTGAATGACTGCACTTTTCTTCAAAAACATCTGATGCCGAACCACATTGTTGTAGAGGCTGCTCAGGCCTATTCGTGACACCATCCTCTATCTACCCCCACTGATCGTGAGGGTAGGAAATTGATTGTCATATTTACTCCACTGCAACCCTACAACTTGAGATTGTGAATTATCAGGTCTACATGGGCCAATACAAGCACTTCCTATGTGAGAAGTTGGGACCCTACCTTGACATTGCTCCGCCAGGGACAGAGAGTATCGGCATCAGTCATCCTCAATGAGGCTTTCCATCTATTAAAACTACTATATTTCTCAGGGCACAAAATGGACTGTGAAACACCAACCATGGCCACCTCTATTGCACTACGCTGCCATGCATGGCTCTAGTCTTCAGGGCTAACTCCTGAAGTTTAGACATGCATTGAGGATTTGCCTTTTGATGGAGAGGTCCTCTTTGGCTCGAAGACAGATGAGACTATGGAGAAGGTCCACAAATACGGCACGCTCACTGAGTTTCCAGCCTATCCATTCTAAACAAACTTAAGATGTACGAGTGGAATAGGCCCACCACTTCAGTCATCTTCCTACTCACAAAACTCTGACAATATCTTTCGCAGCCAGAGGCAAAATACTTACAGAAAGGCGGCTCAATATGCCTGTCAGAAACAAGCATTCTAAGCCGAAGACTATGGCCTACACGAAACGAACCTGACACTTGCACTAGGGATAGTTACACGTCGGCGACCCTACCTGGAAGCCTGGGAAAATATCACTTCAGACCACAGGGTCTTTACTATCATGTGCACAGGTTGTGCATTAAAATTAGAAGAATAATCCACATCCAGTATCCTGGATCATTCTTCCTGGAAGAATTGGATGCCCTTCTAGAAAAGGATGCAATATTGCCAGTGCCACCAGGCTTGACAGGAGTTTCAGTCCCCATACTTCACGGTCCTCAAGCATGATGGAGGGCTCCACCTCATTCTCAGTCTTGGTGATTTGAACCTTTTTCTGCAGTACAAAAGATTCCCTATGCTCACAGTAAAGGAAATTATAACCCTCCTAATCAAAAACACTTGGGTTGCCTCCATAGATTGAAAAGCTGCACATTATCATGTCTCAGTCCGCCCTCGGCATTGCAAATTTCTCCATTTCCAGGTAGGAGCAGATACATACCAAATCAAAGCCCTTGTTTTCTGATTTGCTTCAATCCCTAGTGTATGGCGGTTGTCATGGCATACTTTCAAGAGAGGGACCTTCAAATCCTGCCTTAACTGAGCAACTGGCTCCTCACAGCAAACTCGCCAAATCTCTTGACATGAAATCTGAACACCACTGTCAGTCTCCTCGAGAACCTGGGTCTTCAAATCAGTTGCAAGAAATGAAACCTAATGCCTTCAAAGACCATCCAGTTTGTGGGTGTCATGTTTGACTCCATCACTGCTCAGGCGTACCTGCCTTTAGAAGGCATAGATGCTTTTGCGTAGCTTGCAAAATGTCTTGTTACTCACGAATGTCATCCTGTGAAGAAGATCCAAAGGATCTTTTTGCTTGGCCTCACGTCATCAACCACATAAGTGTTAAAATACACAAGACTGCTACTACAAATAGTAATAATAAACTTTATTTGTCAGTCTCTGCATAACAAGTTATTCTCTGTGCGGTTCACAACAGAGGATTAAATCATATAATAAAAACACATAACACGTTAAATCATAACAGACAAAAAAGAAAAATACATTACAAAACCGCTTAAAAACTTATTTTAAAATTAGTTAAAAATCAGAACAAATCCAAAAACCCAAATTTAAAAGGCCTGTGTGAACAAAAAAGTCTTTATCTGTTGTCTAAAAGAACAAAGTCATGAAGCCAGGTGAACCTTAGTGGGGAGGCTATTCCATGCAACCACCAAAAAGGCTCTCTCCCTGGTAGCTACCCATCTCACCTCGTTTGGCAAGGGCACCTAGAGGAGGGCCCCTGAAGATCTTAAGGTATGGGTAGGGACACATGGGGCAAGGCGCTCTCTCATGTAACCCGGTCCCAAACCATTTGGGACTTCCAAGGTTAAAATCAGCACTTTGAATTGGGCCCCAAAATGGACTGGGAGCCAGTACAGTGGATGAAGCACTGGCATAATATAGAGCCCGTGGTGGCACAGTGGTAAAACTGCCGCCCTGTAACCAGAAGGTTACAAGTTCGATCCTGACCAGGGGCTCAAGGTTGACTCAGCCTTCCATCCTTCCGAGGTCAGTAAAATGAGTACCCAGAATGTTGGGGGCAATATGCTAAATCATTGTAAACAGCTTAGAGAGCTCCGGCTATAAAGCGGTATATAAATGTAAGTGCTATTGCTATAATATAATCAAAATGTCCAGTCCCAGTTAATAATCTTGCAGCTCTATTTTGTACCAGGTCCAGTTTCCGGACAGTTTTCAAAGGCAACCCCATATTCAATGCATTGCAGTAATCTAAGTGAGAGGTTACCAGAGTGTGAATAACTGTGGACAATCTATCTCTGTCCAGGTAAGGTCACAGTTGGTGTATCAGCTGAAGCTGATAAAAGGCACTCCGAGCCACAGAGGAGACTCTAGTGACTGTGCTGGATCGATGAGCACCCCCAGACTGGTCCTTCAGGGGGAGTGCATCTAGAAGAGGCTGAACATCATTCACCCAGGCAGAGGAACCACTGACCAACAGTACTTCAGTCTTGTCTGTATTGAGTCTCAGCTTATTCACCCTCATCCAGTTCATTACTGCATCCAAGCACCAATTCAGGACAGTCACTGTTTCACCTGTGTCTGATGAAAAAGAGAGATACAACTGAGTGTCATCTGTATATTGATGACACCTCAAGCCAAATCTCCAAATGACCTTTCCTAGCGGCTTCATGTAGATGTTAAACAGCATAGAGGAAAGAGTGGAACCTTGTGGAACCTCATAGCATAACTACAAAGGGATTGAGCAGTAGTCCCCCAGCACCACCTTTTGGGAACGGGCCTCAAGGTAGGAGTGGAATCACTCCAAGCAGTGCCTCCCACACCCTACTCGGCCAGCCTATCCAAAAGGATACCATGGTCAGTGGTATCGAAATGTGTATCTATAGTTTACACATAAAGTATACACAACTACCAATGTGTATACTTCAGCAGTGATTCATAGACAAGTTCAATCCACAGTCAGATTGTTAGTCAAAGACCATGTTCCTGCCCATTTCTGTTCAGGGGCCCCTCAGATGCGAGACTCCCCACAAATACCTAGAATGAGGGACCCTTTGTTCCCCTCCTTCCTCTCAGGACTCTCACCACAGATGTGTCAGAAGCTGGAATTGAAAGCCCATTTCTTGGCACTGAGGATAAAACTACTTTGGTCCCACTGCAAAGCGGCCCACCATATCAATTACCTTGAACTCCTGGCAATCTGCAAAGCTCTGAGGGGCTTTCTATGCCACACTTGTCGCTGTCATGTACAAATCCAGAGAGACAACACAACTGCAAAAGCCTATATGAACCGGCAGGGGGGGACAGGATCCAGGTCCCTGGCTCTGAGATTGTGGAACAGGGCCCTCTACCACCAGATTGACTTCTCCATGATTCACATTCAAGGACACACAAATGTCCTGCAGACATCCTCAGCAGAACAACTTCGGACTCTCACAAGTGGCAAATGGACAGGACCTTCTTGGAAGGTCTCTTCTGCATGTGAGGCACCCCAGTAACAGACCTTTTCACCTCACAAGGCAACAAACAATGCCCATGCTGTTGCATCAGGGCTGGCAAGGGGTAGTACTCGAAGGGAGATGCCTTTGCTCTCAGCTGGAGCTCCCAACTCCTCTCTCTTCCTTTTCTCCCCCATGTAATACAAAAGATAAGAAGGGACCACGCCTCGGCCATCCTTATAGCACCTTGGTGGCCTAGAAGACCTTGGTTCCTTATAGCACTTTGGTTTCCCTACCTGTGGCTGCTGGCAACAGGGATGGCTGCACTTACCTCTCATTCCTCACTTGCTCACATAGCAGCAAAGAAAGGTGCTCCACCTGGATGTGTATCACCTTTGCCTAAGGCCTTGTACCTTCTTCTGTAACAGACCTACAGCTCTTGCAGATTTTGGAGGCCTCTTGGAAACCTGCAACCAGAAAAACATACAGAAATAAGTGGAAACGTTGCATTTCACGTATGGAACAGATGGGTCACGATCATCACGAACCAACAACCTCACACATACTTTCATATCCCTTACATCTGAAAACATTGGGACTAGTTCCATCATGCTTTCAAGTCCACTTAGCTGCCATCACATTCTACCTAACTAAAGAAAATAGACCCTCAATGTTTCAAGACCCGATTGTGGAACAATTCCTGAAGGGCCTGGCCCACACTTATCCAGATGCACCTCATCTCTTTCTCCGCCATAGGACTTACCCCTTGTAGGTCCCATGGAAAAATCTTTCTGATGGACCAATCTTTCGAGCCACTTGCCATCTATGATCTCTGTTAACTTACCTGGAAGACTATTTTTCTTGTAGCAATTACAGCAGTCTTCCATAAGGACAAGGTTCAGCTATGGACCAATATTGACTTCTTGCCCAAGTAGTCTCCACCTCTTTGTGTCTTATGGGACTTGTACTTTGGGGTCTCAACTTGCCTCACAATCCATCTCAGGGTAGATTGTGGAAACCAGTAGGCTGGCCTATGAACCCGCAGAAAAACACCTGACAACTCTAATCAGAATGTATTCCACCTGGGCAGTAGCCGCCTCAACTGCCTTCAACAGCAGTCTCCCCTTAGAGACTATCTGCCAGGGGACTACTTAGGCAACACTTAGCTATTTCATCTCTCATTATGTCTTGGATGTCAAAGCATGCTAGGATGCCATATTTGAGAGAATGGTGCTGAGATCCATCTTCCAGTGACTGCATCGCACCCCCCAGGTTTGTAAGCTTGCTATGCACCCATAATCTGAACAGAGATCACAATGAAGAACAAGTTAATTACCTGTAACTGAGATTCTTCTAGTGGTCATCTGTTGGTTCATATATCCGCCCTACTTCTCTGCTGCAGTCTCTTTCAGATCAGTGGACTCCTGAACTGAGGGAAAGCTGGCACAATGCTAGGCTGTGGGGTGGAGTTACCGCCAAAATGTAGCAGAGGGGGAAAAGCTTGGAAAGTTCCTGATGCAGGAACTGTGCAGGTGCTAAAGCCCTTAATGTGAATGAACAGATAACCACTAGAAGAACCTCAGTTACAGGTAAGCAACCTGTTCTCTCTTGTATAAGGAATGGCACAGGTGTCTGATATAAATATCTCAAGTACAGCTGTTTGATATTGGACAAAATTATTCAATTGTGGTTGAATAATCCCACCAGTAGGAATTTGGCTCAGGGATTTCTGATTATCCCTTGCCATACAACAGCACCTTGGCAGGAAACCTTCTACTGTGACTTCTTGAATGATTGGTTTCCATGTTGACTGCATGCTTTTATGGGAGATGCACGGCAAAAGAGATTTGAGTCTTTTGCTGTTTCATCCTCATAGCCAACTCATTGACTGCTTGGGGAAAGATCCAGGGAAATGAGAAACACAATGTTCCTGAATTTCCTTCATATTCTATTACAATGTTACTCAAGTAACCTAGAAATTATGGAGAGGCAAAAAAAAAAAAATCATTGACAATCCAGCTGTACTTTATCTTCTGTTTAAGCTCAGCAAAAAAGTCTTTGATGCAGATCAAAAAAACAACTTAGCTTTTAAAGAGTTGTGCTTCAGATTCTCTCTAGCCAGATTTTTTTAAACTTTCCCTCTGTACCAGAAGAAGCTGCTGAAATGAAATGGAAAGCACCTCTGCATTAGCCCAGCTGCCACAGATGAAGATGGTGCTCTTTCATCCCCCTTCCCATGCTGGTCGTCTGTACATTGCAGTATTTCTCCATGGGTAGAGCAGGAAAGTGAAAGCCAAGGCGCTCTGTTGTTGCTGTTCACACCTCTTGATTTTGCAGGCAGACACACTTACATAGTAATCACCACCCCTTCAGTCTTAAATAGCTTTTTAGTTCCTTTTCGCTGCCATACAGTGCTTCATCCCCTATCCCAATAGTTGTGTCATGCTCTTAACAATAGTACCATGCTTACATTCATTTTGCAATTTGTGGTGTGTTCAAAGTTTGGGGGGTGGGGTTTGAGAACATGATTGGGAAGATAGGGGGAAGTATCTGTGTTGTTCATGCCAGTCATATACTGTCAAAATATATACTTATTAAAGACAGGGAAAGTTTGAATCAAACCCACACTTCAACTTCAGTTGTTTTAGATGTTTTAGTGCCAAGTAGAATGTACTAAATTTAATGCCAAATAGAAGTGAACCACAAGGTGAGATTTAAGGACATGAACAAAATACATAACCATGTGAGATTACTTTTGAGAATAAGTGAAATTACAGTTGATGTGAGAGGCTGTAGAATTGGAGGATGGTTGGCACTGGATAACGCAATCCCTTAAGATGTTTGCTAGGAAGTCTTTTTTCCTCTGGGGCATTGAGTACTGCTAATACAGACAGAATGTTGAGTGGTCGTGTCTCATTCTGATTCTACCTGGTTACCCTGTTTTTGGTTGAAGGAAGGAATCTTTCTCCCCAGATCTGATAAGGTGGTATCCTGAAGGCATTCAATTTAGTCTATCAAAATATAGAGTGGGCCAGAACATCATGTTGTCTAGCATAACATACAGCTCAGAAGTGTGAAACATCTGACTGTAAGCTCTACAGGTTTGAAGTGGCCTGTTGTCATTGGAGGCACCCACAATTTGAAAACACTTTCTGCCATGAATTCACTTGGTGGACTGGAGATGGCCTTACACTGATTTCCACAGGGTTGATTTGACTTAAATCATGACAGATTGTTTCACAGAGATTTGATTTTAATTATTTAAATCACTAGTCAGGAAAATCATCATTTTCTAGTAAAAGTACATTCTTGTTGTCTGATATAACTGTAATACATTTTTAGGAGGTAGGTACACTTCATAATGCTGTTTCATTCAGGCAACCAGGCCTTACATTGCTTTGTTGCACGGTTTACATTTTGCACACATGGCTGTCTTACCCACAGAAACGTCATTAAAATATTCCCAAATAGGGTCTCTTTTACAGCCTGCTGACATGTTAGGTGTTTCCTTTTTGCAATGGAGGATAAACTCTGAAAACATTTCCTCAGGATTGCATGAATATGTTTTGTTTTCACTTTCTATCCCCCTCCCCCATCCCTTACATTTATAATAATTTATAACTCCTCCTTGCTCGGCTCTACTTGATCCCCCCAAATCCTCTATTCATTTATTGACCACCTTTGTCATTGCACTCTGGTGGGGAGGAGGGAGGGCAAGGGCTTGATTGGGGGTGGGGTGCTGCATGTACACCACCTGCAGAATAGGATTGATGAGGTCTGTTATCTCTCATCTCCATATACTGCTATTAACATGTTCATAGAATATAATGAGAAGCTATGATTGATATTCACGATGATACATTTGACCTAGGTTCTATTTGTTATGAATTTTTTAAATCTGATTTAAATTTTAAAAAATCAATTTATTTCTTAATAAATTGAATTTATCCAAGGTTTACCTGGATTTCAGTAGAACAGATTAAATACTCTGCAACTTGAGATACAATTGAGAGACAAGTTGCTTTGCACTCTAAAAACTGGGAGTGGATTTTATTCATACCAGTAGCAAAAATACAGTGTTGCGCATTAACAGGTTCATCTTGCTGCCTGTCTGGTGGCTACTCAGGGATGGGCCTTCTCTGTTGCTACCCCGAGACTCTGGAATGTGCTCCCTGCTGAAATAAGAGCCTCCCCACTTCTAACAACTTTTTAAAAGTCTCTAAATTATTTTTTTACCCAAGCTTTTTAACTTGGACTGTGGTTTTGAATTGATTTAAGGTTTTCATTTTTAATCTGTTATATGTTGTTGTAAAACTCCCAGAGACGGAAGTTTGGGGTGGTCTGAAAATTTGATAAATGATGCATGATAAGTGATAAATAAAATAAACTGAATCTGGCTGCCCGGGCCACCACTGGCAGGACTCCAGTGGGTGGGGAGAAAGAGGACAATATTTCTTCTTTCCCTACTGAAGGCAGCTCTTTTGTGATAAGGGAGGGTGCAATATTTCTATGTGGGCCCTCCCCCGCCACAACAAAAAGCTGGATATAGACTTGAAGGAAGCATTGCAGTAGAGGATTGCCTCTTGCCCACCTTGAACATAGCTTTCAGGGTAGGTTGGGAAAGTGAAGGACTTTTTGTCCTCTATAAGCGGCATGTGACTTGGGGGAGCAGAATAAAAGTTGGGGTTTGGAAAAGCAATCGTGGTCTTACCCTCTTGGTCTGCCTGAAAATAATGGATGGGAATATACTGGGAGGAATTGAAATATCCATTCTTCACTTTCCTTTTTGACAGGACCCTAGCTACTAAATAGGTCTTAAAGATTAAAGCTACTTAGCAGTGGATATTGTTTCTGAAAGCATAGATGTTTTTAGATGTGTGCATGAGTGAGTGAGAGAGAGATAAGTCCAACAAAATGTTTCTTTCTCACTGTAGAAGCAGATACTCAAAGCTCTTAAGAATTTTGTTAGTGTTTATTTTGAGGATTTACTTCAAAGTTCCCTTGAAGTTTTATGCTATTGAGTGACACAGTTCTGTTTTACAAACATTAGTTCAAGGAGAAATTTCATGCCAAGAATGTTTGGATGAGGATGGTTAAGTCACACAAAATTGCTATTTTTTCAGCCTTGATTAATAAAAATTACAAATGTAATGTACTAGTACTATATGAAACTGGGGCCTCCTTTAATTAAACTGGCACATAATAAAGATACTACAGTATGTATGTGGAACTGAGTCTCATTAACAAATAAATTTGGCTATTGTTTATACATATATGTATGTGCATACAAACCACTGACGTTAATATGTATGAACATGGTTATTTCTTAACAGGCTGGAACTAATTTCAGTTCCACTGAAACACAAATGTTAGGAATCCAAGAGGTCCATGCACACATCCAAATGCATTTGTGTGTGTAGTAAACTTTTTTATTGTAGCTCCTCAAAAAAGAAAAAGAAGAAGAAGAAAGGCCTCTTCTTAAGGCTATTCCCAAAGGTCCCACAGGTTTCAGGAGCTGGTTCTTGGGCATCATAGAGAGAGTGTCTACAGTCAGGTGCTTCCAAAGCCATATCACTTGCATGGGTGATCCCTGCAGTAGCCACGATTGCCATCAAACTAACATTGACAATGCTCAATGGCCCATGTTTCTCAGGGTAATTCAGTTGACTTACACAACACTGGGAATCGTGTGTATTCTGGTTTTCAATTGAAATACCACTTTGAAGAAATAACTTCTTGCCCCTCTATACTAATGTTGTTGGTTTTTTATTGTTGCAGGAAATTCCACAAGAAGTTGGGTCAGCAGGCATGGCTTGTTGCTGCTATCACAGCTACTGAGTTCCTTATTGTGGTAAAATATGACCCCTATACCCTAACATTGTCGCTTCCCTTCTACATTACTCAGTGCTGGATCCTTGGAATCATACTTGTGCTCACTTGGACAGTGTGGCGCTTCTTCATTCGGTAAGAAAGAGCTTTCCAGGTGTTTATGTGTTGGGATCATTTCCATTATGTTTCCATGGTAACAATTTAAATATAAGAAATTAGGAAGAAATTTGCTAGCTCATATCAAGGGTCCATCTACTGCAGCATTTTTGTTGCCAACAGTGACCAGCAAGTTGCTTCTGGGAAGTCCACCAGCAAAGGCATGAAGGCAGCAGCATTCCTCTCCCACCCACTGCCCGGCCGGCTTGCTTGTTTGCCAATAACTGGTATTTCAGATACACACCTCTCCTGAATATGGAGATTCCATTTAGCCTTAATGGCTACTAGCCATTTACAGAACCTGTCCTCCATGACTCTGTCTGATCTCTTTTTAAAGCTGTCTTAACAGTGGCCATCACCACACCTTGTGGCAGTGTATTTCATAAATAGGAAATAGTATGAAGAAATACTTTCTTTTGGCTGTCCTGAATTGACTGCCAATCTGTTGCATTGGATGAATCTGAGTACTAATATTGAGACTTAAGAAATTCTATCCACTTTCTCCACACCATGCATAATCTTATGCAGCATGATCACGTTGCCCTTTGGTTGCTGTCTTTCTAAGCTTAAAAAGCCCCAAGTGTGTTAGCTCTTCTTTTGTGGAGAGGTGCTCCAGTTTCCTGATCATTTTGGCTGAAGTACTTTCAGCTCAACAATATCCTCTTTCAGATTGAACAAACAGAACTATACACAGTATTCCAAGCTATAGCTGCACCATATGTTTATATTATAAGCACTATGATATTGGCAACTTATTTTCAATTTTTAATAATTCCTGATGAAATATGCCTTCTTTCAGAACTCCCCCCACCCAATTTCCTGGAAGTGAGAATGCATCCCTTGTGCTGCCCCTCAATTAGACCTCTATATTACAGGGTTCCATTTGGAAGGATGTGTCTCATGACTGTATTTTTCTCTTCTCCCTGCCCCCAATAGTGAGGGTGGGGTGGAGAACAAAAAGAATGCTCAGCTTAAGTTCCACTGCATATATTCTACTGGTCAAACACAGCAGAGCTAGTTCCTGCTTCCCCACTCCCATCCTTTTGCTAGCAGGAGAGCAACAGAAAGAGAAGGTCCAGATAGCCCCAGTGAGCTTGCTTGGCAGATGGAGTGGATCTGGTTGACTGCTCCCTAGAGATGTGCGAGCTGACTTGAGGTTGAGCTGGCTCGCACTCAAGTGGCCCAGCTCAAGGTGGGGCCGGTTTAGTGTTTTGTTGTTGTTTTTAATGGCGGACTTAACTCCTTTGGGACATCGGTGGGGGGGAGGGTGTGCTGCCGCAGCCACTGAAGGGTTGTTGTTGAGCTTTCCCTCCCCCACCCCCCCGGCCTTCCACATCCTGTTTTGAGCTATTTTTGGCCCATTCAGGGCGTCTTTGTACTGGCGGTGGCCATTTTGGAGGATGCCACACATGCGCACTGGCCTTTGCTACTGCTGCAATCCAAGGGGGTCTCTTGAGTGGGTTATACTCATCCATGTGGCTCTCTAAAGGCAGGACTATGTAAATGAGTTAGTGTTTAATAGCCGGATAAGCATAGCCACACCCAGTTCTTCTAGTCCTGCGTGACTCCAAGGCAGTTGGAGAGCCCAGAGTGGAGCGCACACCCTGCTCAACAGCTGATGGGTGGCACTCCGGAGCTTCCACCCACTCAATCAGACATTTATTTATTTTTTGGTGGGGAGGCAAGCCAGGCCCTGAACTCTCTCCTTCCCACCGCCTGATCCCCGGGCCGAGTGCCCTTGAAAAAGAAAGCGCTGCTTCTCTTGCCCACTCACTGAAGCCTTGCAGAGCACACAGCTGCTGTGCCAAACCTCCTGCCGGCTCCGATGGCCTCCACCAGCAGCCAGCAGAGCACACCAACAGAAAAATGCCACCCACCTCCAGCACACGGCGACAACCAAGAGCATGGGAATGGGCCATGGAGCAGCAAAGGCCTCCACCACTATCCGAGCTGTGGTCACCAGGAGCACTTCTGCTGGAGCTGGCGCCCAAATGATGAGCTCAGCCCATACTGGGTTTTCTAATTTAGGCCCCCCCCCCCGCAAGGGCCCTCAGGGCTCCATCCCTTGCCAACCCACTCCAGTGCGTCTTTCGACCAAATGTCCTCTGATGTGGCATCAGACCAAATGCCCTCTAATGTGGCATCAAACCTATCTGGCACTCCTAGTTTGAGGATATTTTGGCACATTCTTTTGAACATTATGATAAATTAAGATTAAAACAAAGGGGAAGCGGTCTAGGAGAGACCCTTCCTCTTCCACCAGTGCTTCGTCTTCTGTTTCTGAGGCTCCAGTCCCTAGGAAGGCAAAGAAAAAGTACAAACACATTAAAAAAGCAAAAAAGGGAAGGTCTAAGTCAAAACAGGATAAGGGCACCCAACTTTCCAAAATCTCAGACCATGACTTACCAGACTTTGGGGGATGCCCAGGCAGGATTCAGAACCTTCCAAACAAACTTCCATCTGGTCCAGTACCTATTATTCCCTTGGATGCAGACCCTATCCCTAGGGGAGACATCCCAGAAGATCCCAGGGATCCCTTGGAGGGTACTGACCTTGACTACCCAGATAAAGAGGGGCAAGAAACAGAGGGTGCAGAAGCCCTCCAAAGACTTTTTCATTCATTGGACTTTGTCCCATTACTGTCCAAGACCATACATGCATTGGGCTTGGCCCAGCCTACCCCTCAGGAATCCTAGCCCCTGAGTAAAAGTGCTATGGTGTTTCCTGGGCCTAAATCAAACAATATGACGCTTCCAATCCCTAAGCACTTCATTGAGTCTTCAAAAGGGGAATTGACCTTTTCCATATCTAATAGGAAGGCAATGGCAATAGCCAACAATTGTATTCCTTCTAGCAAGCGGTGGGGGGGAGAGATTTTTAATACACTCCCCACAGACGCTCCAGTGGTCCAA
Source organism: Hemicordylus capensis (assembly GCF_027244095.1). Classification (NCBI taxonomy): domain Eukaryota; kingdom Metazoa; phylum Chordata; class Lepidosauria; order Squamata; family Cordylidae; genus Hemicordylus; species Hemicordylus capensis. The sequence goes on along the minus strand of NC_069657.1, from coordinate 137,225,364 downwards.
ATGATTTTCTGGCTCTGTCATCTCCAGGGATGGGGACTCTGCACTTAAAGACACTGCAGACGAACAAATAGAAGGGGCTATGTAAAGGTCACATGAATCTGCTGCCTTAGCGATGGGAGCTTCAACAGCTGCGTCCATGGTAACCTGAGCATGTCTCATATGGCTGGATAACTTAATCCAGCACCCTGTCTCAGAACCCACCCGTTTGAGGCAAACCCTCCTAAAATTACACAAGGCACAGGCGTTTATATCTGATTCCACCCTAGACGCTATTAGATTTGCATCAAGTGCAGGAGCTGCTTCGGTTCTGGGCCTCCAAAACCTGGTTAAAATATTGGCAGGTGGACACAACTTCTAAGGCCAATCTTACTGTCGTGTCCTTTGATGGGGAAAATATTTGGGGGGATACAGACTTAAAGGATCTCCTTGCTTCGGTTCTGGGCCTCCAAAACCTGGTTAAAATATTGGCAGGTGGACACAACTTCTAAGGCCAATCTTACTGTCGTGTCCTTTGATGGGGAAAATATTTGGGGGGATACAGACTTAAAGGATCTCCTTGTTGAATCAAAAGATAAGAAAAAGGTGATGTCCTCCTCAATGCATAAGCAGGATCGCCCACAGGGGAGGTGGGTTTTCCCAACCCTTTCGCTCCTTTCGTTCTTCCTTCACTAGCAGGGATTGGGGTTTCAGGCCCCAACGAATTTTCTGGAACAGGTCCAGGGCCTCTAGACAGGGGTTTGGGAACAGGGCAGCCTTCACAGCCCAGAATAAGCAAGCCAAAATGCAGTCCTGACTCGGCCGGGGTGCCCCAGGTTGGTCGCCTCTCCTCTCACTTTCATGTCTGGGAGGGCACCACTTCAGACCACTGGGTGCTCGACATCATCAAGAGGGATTACTACATAAAACTAACCAAAAATCCTCCTCGCCGCTTCGTTCCCACACCCACACCAATCTCCTGCCTTTCCTCCAAACACAGGAGTCTCGAGGTGATCCAGCACCTCCAGTCGGGGCAATAGAACTAGTGCCAGCAGAAGAACAGAGAGCAGCAATATATTCCATTATCTTCACAGTGCCTGGGGGAGAGGGGGGAAGACCGCTCCCTGGGTGTGGTTCTGGACCTAAAATACCTCAACCACCTCGTGAAAAAGAGAAGGTTTTGCATGGAATCACTCGGGTCAACTGTGGAAGCCCTACACCATCTCAATTTTCTATCCTCTAGACCAGGGATTCTCAACGTTGGGTCCCCGGATGTTGTTGGACTTCAACTCCCATAATCCCCAGCCCCAGTGGCCTTTGGTTGGGGTTTTTGGGAATTGAAGTCCAAGAACATCTGGGGGCCCAATGTTGAGAATCCCTGCTCTAGACCTGAAGGAGGCTTATCTGCATATCCTGATTCACCAAGACAGTTGCCCTCTGCTCTGCTTCCTCTACATAGGAAGTTACTACCAATACAGGGCACTACTTTTGGCCTATCCTCAGCCCCTCGCATATTCACAAAGAACCTGGCGCCAGTTGTAGCACATCGCCAGTTGTAGCACATCACAGTCAGGATATTTGCTTACCTGGAAGACTTGTTGGTCCAATTTCCTTCCCTACAGTCTGCCCAGAAGGACCTCAACACCACGCCACAGGTCCTCCAGAGCCACGGCTTCCTAGTTAAAAGAGAAAAGCCAGTTACACCCATTGCACCTACTGCAGCATCTAGGCATCGTAATAGGCACACAAAGGGGCAAGCTCTTCCTACTGCCAGAGCACAGGACCACCCTGGAGACGGAACTCTATCAGGCCCTGGTAAGGAAATCCTTACCATTGCTCACCTTATCCAGGATCCTGGGACTGATGATGGCAACCTTGAAATCCGTTCCGTGGGCATGTTTCCATCTGAGGCCCTTGCAGTGGTTTCTACTTCCCTATCACTTGAACCTGCCGTGAAATCCAACAGATGGGTGACCCACTCCCAATTCTGCACTCCCTGAGATGGACTACGCCTCCACACCTCTCCATGGGAAAGGAGTTCCTGGACCCTCCTCAGGTCATTGTCACCACCAAGCAAGCATGGGTGAGGTGCCCACTGCCTACACAAATCGGTTCAAGGAAAGCAAAACAGCATCAACTGGCTGGAATGCAGCAATACGGATGGCACTTCTGGCATTCCAACACATAGTCCACAATCAACATGTGCTGATCCGCATGGACAACACCATGGCGAAAGTGCATGTAAACCACCAGGGGAGAACCAGGTTGAAGTCTCTCCAGGTAAAAGCAGTTCTCCTGTTCCTGTCAGCCAAACAGCTGGCATCCATAACTGCTCACCATGTACAAGGTGATCTGAACACAGTGGCGGACTGGCTCAGCAGGAGGGAAATTCTCCCAGGAAAATGGAGACTGAACCCAGAGACCTTCCAGTTGAACAGTCTGTGGACCTGTTCGCGACTCCAGACAATGCCCAGGTACAATGTTTCTTCACCAGGTTTCCCTTCCCCAAACAGAAGCAGTGGATGCTCTATCAATTCCATGTCTGGCAGATCTTCTATATGCATTCCTACTAACACTGCTCGTCACCAGGTTTCTGCAACGGGTGAAACTCCTCAGGGCACAGGTCATCCTGGTGGCACCGTTCTGGCCTCGAAGACCCTGGTTTTCAGAGATCCAAAACCTGGCAGCAGCAGAACACCTAATATTACCTGTCATGGCAGATCTTTTTCAGCAGGGCCAAGTGCATCACCCAGATCCCAGCTGGTTACAGCTAGCTGCCTGGAGACTGAACAGTGCCTCCTTAAACAACATGGCTGCTCTTCTAAAGTGCTTGGCATGATCTGGCCTCCAGATGCTCCTTCACAAATAGGATCTATCAATATATTTGGAGGGCGTTCCTCAGATGGTCTACAAGGCACGTGGTTCCTAATGGGGCAGCTACCATGAAACATCTTTTACAATTCCTGCAGGACAGTCTGGACTGGGGTCTCTCTACAAACACTTTGAAACAGCAGGCCACCTTCCTGGTGAGACTTATCTCGGGATCAAAACGTTCCAGGCTGCATCACCCACACTTGAAGTACTTCCTCAGGGGGGCAACACTGATCCCCCCCCCAGTATTGCACCAATTTCCTACCTGGAATTTACATACGGTCCTAAAGGCCCTCCAGATTGAGCCAATTCAATCTATCCCTTTACATCTTCTGACCCTAAAACGCTTGATAGCCATAATTTTGGCACACAGGATGAAAAAACTTTGGGCACTTTCAGTCCATAAGAACCTTTGCATATTTTCTGAAAACTCTGTGAGGTTCATCTCTGGCCCTTTTTTCTGGCCCAAGTTGGCCTGTCCTTTTCACTTGTCACAGGATGTAATCTTCCCTTGCTTTTGCCCAAAGCCGGTACATTCAGTGGAAATGAATACCCTGCTAACTTGGCAAAACCCCTTCTAACTTGGCAAAGAGGCACCTTTTAATGTGGTGATTCTCTTTATTTAGCAGGGGGAGAGTAACTTGCCCTGTCCACCCACAGCACAGTACCTCCAGTGAATGTTGCTGGTGTCTCTCTTGTGTTTCTTTTTAGATTGTGAGCCCTATGGGGACAGAGATCCATCTTATTTATTGGTTATTTCTCTGTGTAAACTGCCCTGAGCCATTTTTAGAAGGGTGGCATAGAAATTGAATGAATGAATGAATGAATGAATGAATGAATGAATGAATAAATAAATAATAAAAAAGGCTAGGCATAAATTGGATGTCCATAGGTGCCTGATGCCTCGGAACATGGGCCAAGCCATTACTCCTGCCACGATAGCTCAGTGGCTAAAGGCATGCATAATCCTGGCATATGAAACATAGAAACTTAGGGCCCCCACTAAAGTGTTTGCCTATTTGACCAGGGTTGCCACCCTTCAGCTGCATTCTTCATGAACGCTCTGGTCCGGAACATCTGCAGGGTAGCTACCTGATGATCTCCATCTACTTTTACCAGGCACTATAAATTGGATTCCTTTGCCTCTGCTCAAGCAGCATTTTGGAGGCGGGTACTCCAACAGATCCTTCCTTCAGAGTAGGCAGGGTCCCCCCCCCCAACATTTGGGTTGAGGGCTGTGGTATGTCCCCACTCAAGAGATGCCCTTGGATTGCAGCAGCAGAGAACAGAGCATTGGTTCACTTACCGTGAAGGCTGCTTCTTGCTGCTGCATCCAAGAGCGTCTCACACACACCCCTTCAGTATCCGCAGGGACCTTAGGGTTGTATTGCTAAAGTAGCTGGTGGTAGTACAAGAAACATACTGGTTGTTTCCCCTTTTTGTTTGTTCTCTGGACACACTTTCGTTTTTAACTAGTCTCTTCCAGAAGAATAGTTGGATGTTTTTTAGGAATGTTGGGATTTTTGAGTATGTTTTCTTTCTGTTAGATCCGTGTTTTTAATTCTTCAGAGTACTCAGCTATCTTGGCCTAAAAGAACTGGATGGGGCTATGCTCACCTAGCTATTAAATACTCTAACTCGTTTACATAGTCCTGCCTTTAGTGAGCCATGAGGACGAGTATAACCCACTCAAGAGACACCCTTGGATGCAGCAGCAAGAAGAAGCCTTCACGGTAGGTGAACCAGTGCTCCAATCTGAGTGGCTAGGTAACTTGGCCATGCAGATGGCCGGTGTGCATGCGCAGCAGCCTCCAAAGCGGCCACCGCTAGCACACAGAGGCCCAAACAAGGTGAAAATGGCCCAAAATGGGCTGTGGAAGGCCGGGAGGGGGGACCTCAGCAGACCCTCCTCCCCCATGCTCCCTGAAGCTCTGCAATGGCGGTAAGTCCATCTTTAAAAAAAAAAATTTTTTTTTCTTTGCTTCCCTTCCCGAGCCAGGCCCAAACCCATTCGGACTCAAGAGCTGGACCAGGCTTGGCTCTAGTGTGTATAGGACTAGACTGGACCTGGTTCAATTCAAGTCCAGTTCTATTCAAGCCAAACCGGGGGTTCTGGTTTTGTGCCCACCCCTGCTGCTCACATTCTTCTTCTTTTCTCCACCAAACTTGAAACCTTTCATTTTAAATCTGGGGAAGAGAGGAAAGGAGCCGCCACAATATACACTACACTGTAGAAAAGCTTTGCCGTGCTGCTAACAGCAGCTCTCCCTCCTTGCTACTCCCTTTCTTATCAGAGCTGTGGAGAAAATATATGGTGTGCCTCATGCTGTAGAGAGAAGACTCAGGTGAATATTGGGATGACTGATCTTCTACCCCCTAAGTATTTGCAAGGCTGCTTTAGTCGCTATAATACTGTCTCTTGGAGATGCTCAGTGACTAAGTACAGCCAACTTCTGAACAAAGAAAAAAGTTCTTGTTCCATCATATAGTAACTGTTTCTTGTAAACTAAAACAAGAATGACTTGAGATGTTTTCCTCTAAACAGTGTGTTTTGTTTTTAATGTCTAGTGACATCACCTTGCGGTATAAAGAAATAAGACGACAAAAGCAGGAGCACAAATATGGAAAAGACAAGTCTTTAAGCAATGGTGATGGACATTCTATACTGGCAGCTGAGCACAGTGGGAATAAACTGAGAGAGAGAAAAGTTTGAACATTACTAATGAATTAACGGCTAAGAGGGTTATTTTGCTTAAGTCAATCTGGTTGCCTTGACGTGCAAGTTTAACCCTGTCTAGTTTTGTAACTTCTGTGTTTTCTCGTGTGAGAATCCTATTGGAAAAGGTACCACCTAATCTTGTTTGGGCAAGAATGTTACAACTAATGTTAGAAGCAATGTTCCTCCCATACGGGGACCTCCACCTGAGTGTGTTGTTTTTGTGTCATCTTACAAAAAGGAGAATTGGGGAGGCTTAAGCAGGTGCAAAGGGAATAGAGTTGCCCCAGTATTGGAAAACTGTTACTGCTTGGGGCATCAGGAACACATTTTCTGGAATAAATATGTGCACTGTGAAGAACAGTTTGATATTGTCTGCTGAAACTACCTTGACCTGCGGTGTAATATTCTTGTCCTTTTGATTCATTCACCATTTAGGACAGTATCTACAAGATAAATGGAGGGATGCAATTTGAAGCGTGAAACACACTGCATAACTTGCACAAAAACTATTGCAACAGCCTCTGGAGGTCCTCGATATAGCTGCCTATTTCACAAAGCTAAGGTGCATTATCTTGAAGCAGCCTCCTAGTTTTGTACTACATAATATTGATACCAAATACCTCTTCAATTCATATTTATCCTGGTTATCCCTTTAGGTCAGAATATTTTACTTAACTTTGCTGCCCCTTAGCCAAAAAGAGCAAGTGAAGGCTAACAAAAGTAAAGAAGAGTTAATCCACCAAAGCTCCAAGTTCTTGCCTTATCATACTACAGAGCTACTTTCTGTTCTTGCCAAGGCTATGCTTGCTTCAGTCTTGGGGCCCATATTGTGCAAGGCAGAGCATGTCATATGATCCTCCAGAACTGTCTTGTTACTTCTAGAGTTTAAGCTGCACTAAATAACATGGGGATTTATGTAGGTGTACACAACCACTCAATGCTGGAAGGCTACTCCTGATGCCTCATGAGAGTCTCCAGTCAAGGGCACTGGCTGTCTTGCTTGAAGCTCATCTACCAAAACCAAGCTTGGACAAATGGTGTTCATAACATGAACATCTCCTCTCTACAATGATATTGTCATAGGAACTTGTTGCACATTCCTAAAACAGCTATGCGGGTTTCCCTTTATGTGACACTACATTAATTTAAACAATATAACAGTCTTAAATCTGTTGAAACTTTTAAGAATTTTGCTTTGAAATGACCTTTTTTATTTTGAAGTACAAGCTACATTTAGCCCTCCTCTTGCCACCCTCAACCCCTACAAGATCTCAAAAATGCTGCTGGTTAAAGTACAGTATGCAGACCTTAGCTCCCTCTCATGTCAATACTTGAATGGCAAAACATAGCCTGCCTTTCCTTGTTTCTATAGTGACACTAATATGTTCTCCTCTTAAACAATGGATACTTTCATCAGGGCAAAATAAAAATATTTCCATATAAATGAATCTTTGAAAGCTCAACAAATGAAGCAATTTTTAAGCATACAAAATAATTGAAGGCACTCCTCTTCATACTCCTCAGTATGAAGAAGGTTGCATGAAGCTTATTTCTTGATTTGTACATAATATACTGCAGTTTAACAATTGAAGGCCAATATTTAAAACTAGAATTTATCTGCTGCTCAGTAAAACAATGGCTGTTACTAGACATGAACAGATTTGTTTTTTTTAAGGGCAGATGCTGAGTTGAGCTGATACAGATTACAAGCCTCTCCCCACATATGGATGCAGTAGGTTTTGGAAGTTCAGGTTCATTTTGTACCTGTCTGTGTGAACTGACTAGAGGTAGTGCTAGTGTACTTGTGCTAGTGTGGCTCCAGCTCTGCAAGGCTTACATGGGCATTTAGTCCTTTTCTCTTTTTGTACTAGTAAACTCCGCCCCCCTTGTAATTTTGTATTGTTATGTCCTCCTTGTAATTCTGGTGGTAACAAGTGCAGTGGGGAGAACTTGATAGGGATTTTTTTTTTTTTTTAAGGAACCAATTGTGTAAAAGTGGAAGTATAAGATGCGGGGCGGGGGGGAACCCTTGTTTCCCATTTTGAAGCTGACCTAATCTCAAAAATATTTTCTTTTGTATCGATCTTTATGTTCATTAAAATGTTGAGTTATAAACTGGATAACTGAACAAATGTAATAAAAGAATGTTTGCTGGTATACTGAGTTACAAACTTTGTGTGTGAAAGGGGCTCTTGCTAGCTACCGTAGTCTTGATTTTCCAAGGATGATAGAAGGTCCTGGATGCTTATTGAAGATTTTTGACTGTGGCTGCACTGAAAGTCAAAAACGTGATCCTAAACTGCTCTAAATTGATTTAAGTTTGAGTTGACACTTTGAATCAGATGGTAATGAGGTTCCATCCAGTGGAAGTCGGGCATGTCTAGGTGCCTTTTTGATTTTAAAGGGAAGGGATCTTATTGCATTCAGTGCTTCAGATTCCAGTGATAAATTGATGACTTCCTAATCTTCTGAGGTTAGAAACTAAAACTAAATGGCTGTATATTCAAAGCTACAGTGTGAAGGTGTTTATAGCAAATAAATGAAGCAATATGTACTTATTGAAATGTGCAAGCAAACAACTGGTGTAGCAATACGTTCAAGATGTGAAAAAACTATGTAGTATTGAATTTGCTCTGCATTGCTGGAACATTCAGGCCAGATGCGTCACTGAGATATTATTGACAAGGAATCTTTGATCCTGGTCAAGTGGATAACTCTGGATTTCTCACATCCCCTAATGTTGCAGTGTACTGGCTTGGGGTCTGTTACCAAACTTCTTGCTAGTCTTTCTGGTATCTTGGTCATTCTACAAAACTCTCCCATTTTGTGACAAATTATTCTGATTATGATCTGTAGTTTTATGAGTGTTTTGGACTGGATTCTTTCTCAGTATAGATAGGACGGGGTTGTCAGGCTTTTTAAACAAGTATACTCCTGTCTCAAAGCTTCACCTCAGGTAACCCATATATACACATTCCATAACTGTCACTATTACTTTAAAAAAACCCATAGTATTCTTATAACATCGGAGCTGCTGAAGAATGTGGAAGCCAAAACATCTTGCCCATTATATTTCTCTTAAATAGAAGTAAAACCCATTATATGCCTCTTAAAGTGAACATCTTAGAGTTTGAACAGTGTACACCCAAAAGAAAAATAAGGGAAGCACTGTTTTTAGACAAGTTACAGCCTGAGGTCAATGGTAAGGAAGAACTGAAAGAAATAATAAAATACATAGGCCATTCAAGGGTAAGCAGTAATTTAGTTCACACCCTCTCCTCTTTCATTTTTCTATTAGTTACTGATAATCAGGTAAAGCTGTGAGTCATCCATTTCTGCCTTGCCCGCCTCCCCTCTTTCTGCATGTGCTAATCAGGTGCCTGATTAGATTTAGGGAGAGTGTTTGGGATTTAAGAGTATGGATTTTTAAACAGTGAGACATGGAACACTGAAGTTGCTTTCTATACGTTGAAACGTTTGTTCTTTACTTGCAGCTGTTATATTTTTTCCTTCTAATTTACGCAATAAAAAGGTCGAGAGAACTTGGTTGTAGATCCATCATGTGTATTGCATCACCAGTATATAATTATATTTCTGTTAATAAAATTTTGTATTAACCTTTTTGATTAACAACATCCTTCTGGGATCCAGATAATACTTGTATGGAGTTCTGTTTGCAGCTTTAAAAATTGTATATCCTATCTATACTCTGTGCTATGTTATGAGAGCTGGCATGAGAGTAACATGTGCACCCCATTTGGGAAGGAGACGGGCAGCGGGGGAGGGCACTATGAATAGGGGGCCCAGGGCACATGCCACCTATACCCGCACTTAATCCAGCCTGTGCTCCACATATCCCCCACAAGGCTTTAGAGAACCTCCAAGGGTTCACATAGCCCTGTGGAAAATCCCTGATATAGGAGATTGGGCAACATAACCTTCTGTTCCCTCTTGCTTCATTTCTATGATAGAAAGTGCATAAGCATGTCCAGAGGGAAAGGAGAGACCACTAATGTAGTTGTGCATTAAGCTGGGAAATGCTTTGAGGCCTTTGTTGAGATCGCATTTTCCACAGTTTCAAGACCCTGAACCTAGGGATATGACTAGCATGACCTGAGAGGTTGACTGCCAGTTCTCTCCTTGCTGAAATATCAATTCCTTAGTCTGTGTGGTTAAGAGAACTAAAGCTCTTGACCCCTCTTCTGAGTTTCTGCAATTTGATCTTTGCTTGTGGAAGTGGTTTCTCTCTCAGCATTCTACCCTTCCAAGTGGAGGATTCAAACAGGAGCTTGTGTTGCAATTCCATAAAATGTGAAGGAGGTGTCAAGGAGTACAAAATGAACTACAGCTGCCTGGATACTAATATTACCTACCTCAAACTTTAATTTAGCCTCTTTTGGTAAGGAAATGTGTGTGTGAACTTTGATCTACAATCACAATACTTGTAGCTGCTTGTTTGTCTGTTCAGAGGTCATGAACACATGCCAGCTCTTTATCAATATGTGACTTTCACTGCATTATTTGAAATCAGTTAACAGCACATCCTAATTTCCTCCTCTAGCTATCCAAGTTAAAATTATTAGTCATTTTAATGATGCATATGATACTGCCCACATATATATCTGCTCATTGAAACAGATTTTGATTCTCATACATTCTGAGAGGGGGGGAATTGAAAAGCTATTGTAACTACAGTAATAGACTCGGTTAAACCACCTCATAGGAAACTTGCTACCATATTTCACAAAATGAATCTTTCCCTCATGATACTTTGGGTGGGAAAGTTTGAAAGATGTCCTAATATTCCCATTAAGAGTACAAAAACTGTAATGGATTGAAAACATGCAAGAAAAATGGAACAGCATATTGAAAAGCTTACATCTGAATTACTGCATTAAAAAGGGGGGGGGGGGGTGTTTGGAAATGAGTGTTAGTTAATTACCTTGGTGTTGCAGATCACTGATGCTGTCCTGTATATTATTGTCAGCCCTGTGGAAGTAGGTCAGAATTATTTCCTACTGATAGATTAGAAAACTAACCTGGAGACTGTGACCTACCAAAGTGCATTCAACACATTCCTGGTCAAGATGGGATTCTATGCTCTAATCCCTGATTATCTTGCACTGGCTGCCAATTTGTTTCCAGGCAAAGTACAAAATGCTGGTTATTGCCTTTAAAGCCCTCAGTGGCTTAGGTCCAGATTACCTAAGAGATCACCTTTCTCTACAAGATCCCTACCACTCTTTGAGAAGATCAACAGGGAGCCCATCTTTGTGTGCCACCGGTTCATCTGGTGGCAACCTGAGAATGGGGCCTTCTCTATTGTCGCCCCTAGGTTTGGAACACACTTCCTGTGGATATAAGAGGATTATCTTCTTTGGAGGCCTTCAGGAGAGCCTTAAGACCCATCTTTTTACCCTGCTTTTTAATGATAACTTGTTTAAATTGTAATTTCAATCTGATTAGAATTGGTTTTTTATTTTAATTATGTGTTTTTTATTTTAGTGTAAACTGCCTTGAGCCACTTTAGGAAGGGTGGTATATAAATCAAATAAATAGAGAAAATCTTGATGGATCGACTTCCTAACATAAGCAGTTGACTGGTCAAACTACCCCAAATCTATGTCCATAATAGTTTTACGATAATTCTGTATTACAATAGTGTTTGATCACTATAGGTTGTCACTAAATGTTGAATTTATGATATAGAAAGAGACATGTAGTGTTCTAGGGGTGAACTATTAGATTGTGAATGATGAGGGGGCAGAGCTCAACATCCGCCATTGAAGCCTTGCCCCTTTAAATGGAAACTGCTAGATAACTTCATTTGTTAGCTGTCCCATATCAAATTGTTCTGAGTGGCTGACAGCACATTAAAACATAAAACACATCAAATCACACACGCCATTTAAAAATTGTTTTTTAATTCAATTTTAAAAAGCTGGAGTGAACAAAAAGGTCTTCACCTAGCCGCTCCTGGGCTGTGGAATGCATTCCTTGCAGAAATCCATAATTTGAACTCTTTATTGACCTTCAGGAGAGCCCTTAAGACTGATCTGTTTGGCCTGGCATTCCAAGGTTTTTAAATTGTTGTAAGGGGTTTTTAATGCACTGGGTTTTTAAATCGTGTTTTAACTGATTGTTTTATGGTATTTTAAATTTTTTGTTTTTATTGATTGATTTTAACTTTTTGTTTTGCTTGTAATCCCCCCTGAGCCAAATTAGGAAGGGTGGTATAAAACTCCAATTAATAATAAATAAATAATAAATATTTCAGACTCCCAAGAGGACACTAATTTGCAAGTAACTGTCAATTAAGGCACTAACTTCCATCTACACACCACACAGATAGCAAGGGCAAACACAAAACTGGGAGGTGGGGGGAGCCTGCCCTATGGCCATATAGCACCCTGAGGATTTACTGAGCTGCAGTCTTGTGCATGAATACGTGGAAGTAATATAACTTTTGGAATACACCTTTCGACTGAATTCTAATTTAGTGAATTGTGTGCTAAGTGCATTGTTAAATGAACTGTACACGTAACATAGGCAGCTGCTCTATATCATGTCAGGCCACTGGTCCATCTAGCTCAGTATTGTCTGTACAAACAGGCAGCAGCTTCTCCAAGGTTGCAGGCAGGAGTCTTTCAACCTTATCTTAGAGATGCCAGGGAGGGAACTTGGGGCCTTCTGCATGCAAGCATGCAGGTGCTCTTCCCAGGTGCTCACCTAAGGGGAATATCTTACTGTGCTCACACATGTAGTCTCCCTGCTTAAGACCCTGTTTAGCAAAGGGGACAATTCATGTTTGGCATCATCTCAGACTGTGTGGGAGAGGGGAAAGGTTAATCCCTCCTGTATTCTACTAAAGACAACCACAGCTAGGAGTCGAAACACACTCAACGGCACACTTTACCTTTACTTTACCATAAGACCAGCTCTCCTCCCATGCACTGCTTGGCCAGACTGGGGTAGTATACACTGCTGCTTGGTGGTTTTCAAAAATGTTACAAAGTGATGTTGCATTTTACTTTATACACTAGTTGATTTTCTATATCTGTTAAAATGTCCTAGCTCCAGTACACACATGGAAGGAATTGGTCCTGTTCAGTTTGCATTCTCACAAATGTTTATCTTCAGCCCATGTGTTCCTGCCAGGCTTGTTTAAAGAGCTACTGCATCACTAAGAGAGGACGTCAACTTGTGCTTGAGGAAGTGATTGGTATGCTGAAAGAACAGGCTCAAAAGGTCTTGTTGGTGATCAGCAGCAAAAGACTGTGTGTGATCGGCTGTTAACAGTAGATCAGACATAAGCTGGGAAGGTGCAAAAAAGGGGGAGTGGAGAAACAAGTTGTTCCACCTCTGCCCCTATTCTCCCTCTTGGAAGCACTAGTAACACAGCACGCCTTGACACGGAAGACAGCATCAGTAACAGTTCGTCATGACAGCTAATCCCATACATCTTATTTTCTATTAAGAAGCTGCTCTCTTTGAAAGGATGGTAGCTTGGCACCCAAATGCACTTGGCACTGCAGTTCATCACAAGCTGACCATAAATCAGCAGTATGATGCAACTGAAGAGAAAATAAAAGAAAGGCTAATGTCTTTAAGGCTGCATTGACAGTCAAACTTCCCAAATCACTAAAAGTAATAGTTTTACTTTATACGGCACTAGTCAGACCTCATTTAGAACACTGTGTCCAGTTCTGGGCACCACATTTTAAGCAGGATGTAGACAAACTGGAACAGCTTCAGGGGAGGGTAACAAAGACAGAGGTGAGGAAAACAAGCCCTATGAGAAAACTGGTTAAAGAAACTGGTTCATCTGGGGAAGAGAAGACTGAAGGGGGACACGATAGTATTCTTCGGATACCCAAAGGGATGATACATAGAAGAGGCTGAAGGCTTGTTCTCTTTTGCCCCAGAGGACAGGACTAAACTGAATGGGCTTAAGTTATAATTAAATAGATTTCAGTTGACTATCAGAAAACATTTCTTAACAATAAGAGCAGTTTGACAATAGGAGCTATTACCTGATTTGTGCATGTACACATTCTCTCTCTCTCTCTGTCTCTCTGGTGGTCTTCAAGCAGAGGCTGGCCAGCCATATGTAGGAAGTACTGTGAAGTACCAACTGCCCCAAGATTAGAGGTTATTGGAGAGGGAGTGCTTTGATGGGGCTTGGAGTAGCCAGGGGAAAAAGCTTTGATTACTCCTGTGATTGAAACTTATAGTTGTGCCTCTGCTACGATGCATCTACTCACCATCATCACATGTGAACCATTCCTTTTCAGCCTATATCCCAGAACAGACACTGGTTGTTTAGAAAAGGCTATATTTTCCCAACAGTAAAATAAATTGTGCTAGAGTGGAGTGCACTGTAATATCTCACATGCATTCTCTCAGTAATCCTTACAACAGTACTGATAGGCCAGTATCCTCACCATGTTGCTGATGGTAGAGGAGGAGTCTGAGACTGAGAGACGATAGTTGCTTACTTAAGACTCCTAGTGCATTCATGCAGAGTAAAATTTGAACCAGGGACCATCTGGATCACAGCTTGGTTTCTCAACCACTATGTTATATTGCTACAAGCCTTGATAAATATATGCTTATTCTCAAAGTGTATTGCAGGTGACTCCCCCCCCCCCCCGTGCCATCCCCCACTAGATTCATAATTTGAGTATTTTACTTGAGGAATTCTAGCTCTCATAGATAGCTACGGTGAGTTTGGAGGCAACCCAAATTCAAATAGCTAAGGAGACTGCTGAATCCATGCAACTACATTTCGTACAGTCCACTAAGTAACAATTGGAGGGCAAGTTGCATCAGATACCAGCTTGTTTGTTTTCTGGATGACCTAGAAACATTGCAATTCTCTTTTTAACTGACTCGGAAATCTTTTCTTTGAAACTGTATCTGAAGATGAACACAGCTGACATTTCCTTTACACAAAATGCCAAATGCAAAGCAACAGCATGTCCTACAATCCAGTCTGTTGCACTGGTCACAATGTAATTAATCCCAAAGAGAAAACAAATATTATGGACTAATTGAACTTGTTAGTGTTGTTGCACTGCAGGAGGGCTTGTGGGAAAACAGGTTTCTCTTTGTACATGGTACTGATTGGAAAGATCTCAACAGATACTAATTTCACTAAAGTATAGTCTAGGCTTAACTGTTACCAGCTTCACACACACACACGCCCTGCAACATATTCCACCATGTATACCCTGCCTTTTAGATGCCCAAGAATGGCTTTTGGTAATATTAAAAACAAGTCGTAATAGCATAAAAAACAGGAAGGCTGAAACCAGACATAGCTGCAAAAAACAAATAAGCAGCAACCTGAATAATAAATAATCAAGTTGTCAATAACATCATGTCAAGTTTACAAATCTAGATGTCGGATTTGGACAGCATTTCAAATTGCTGAAATTCTATTGAGCCAGGATCAGGCATTGCTGTTGAGGTACCCTGGATATGTCCCATTCTCCTCTAACCCGGGTAGCACAAGAATCTTGCCCATCTTTTCTATCCTACCCCCGCTGCTTCCCTTGCCAGTTTAAAGGCACAATAGCAACTATGTTGCGATATCAAGCCTACATTGTGCCATTGCTGCTAGGAAAGGAAGACACACCCTCTCTTCGAAACAGTGGCCTTATTGTCCAGTGGGAGAGGACAATATGATGAGGAAAATGCCAGCTACCCAGGCTTTTGATGATGTCTAGCACTAGCTCTCAAGAAAGAGAGCACCAAAATATGACCATGAGATTAGTTCCTGGGGAAAGGTTTTTTAAAACGTCTTTTATTTCTATGCAACTGGAAAGGTATGTAAATATGTGTAGTACTAACTTATCATAATAAAAAAGGACTGAGGAACAGGATAAGTGCAATAATCTGAAACCCCATTTAGTGAAAAACAACCAACTTTTCGGTACACAGGCATGCCCGTCATCCACAAGGGGGTGCTAACATACAAGGATTCAAGAAGCACCAGCAGAGTCCTGCCTGGAGAATAGTAAAAAGGACAGAGACATCAGGCAGCCCAGGCCTGTGGTCTGCATTAGGTTAGGTACAGCAGTGCCAGCAGTGAGTGGCATCACAATTAACTGTAACATCTAGTGAGGAGAGCTGCTCTTTGGGGCTCTTCCTAGACGCCCAGGCAAGCCTGTACTCCACCCCACCTTTTCAGCATGTGTTGGTGCTGGTCTCTGAGGCTCCCCTGCAGTGTAGTGAAGCTGCTCTCAGGAGGCACAGACAAGGCTAACTTGGAGCCAAATGTGACATCAGTGTCAATGTTCTGTTTTGGAACATATGAAGTAACAGTGTCTCTGAGGATGTGCAAAGTGTGTCTTGCCTCTTGGACTACTGTCATTCCCACCCCCATAGACTAGAAGAGGCAATATTTACTCTTTGCTGTGTGTGTATCTCATTCGGCCTCCAAGGAAGGCAGGGCACAGAAGGGGTAGCTCAAGGCATTGTGGTGCCTGAGGCACAGTGCCAAAAGGCAGCCTCACCCCGTGATCCTGGTGGTTGCCAACCCTTCCCCGCCATCCAAAATTAGCCCTTGCAAACTTTGGCAGGGGTGGGGAGGGGAGGAGGTGGCCAGCAGCCTAGTGCTTCTGGCAAGCTTTGTGTAGTGGGGCATTCCTCACAAAGCTTGCAAAGGCCAGAGGGGTCCTGAAGAGTTGCTCCAGAGACAATAGCAGTGTGCATCTTACCACCCGTCTGGCACCCCAATAGTCTGTCAGCTGAGGTTACTGTCTTGCTGTGCCAAATGAAAGGATGGCCCCTGGGTACAGGGCAGCATTCACCTCATTTTACCCTCTGCTTGTGTGTGGTAGCCGAGGTGGAGAGAAAAGGATCACAAAAGGCCACTGGCTGACCGCTGCTCTCTCCAATGCAGATGTTATATCAGTCCCAAGCAGGTGTGAGCCCCGTTCCTCTCTTTTTGATCGTTAAATACAGAGTATACGTGATGCCTGATTTCTACAGTGGTGGGACAAACCAGATCTCATCCTGGTGCTGAGGCTCCAGGTGTGCCCTTGCAGAAGGGATAGTCCCCTTGTGGTGGCTGATGTGAACTGCTGGTTTGGAATTGATGACAAAGGGCTGGTTTATTATTTATGCTGTAGAAGCCGGGCAATCACCTTAAGTGAAGCAGCGGGGAAATGCTGGACTAACAAGCAGAAGGTTGCCGGTTCAAATCCCTGCTGGCATAGGAAACACCTATATCAGGCAGCAGAGATAAAGGAAGATGCTGAAAGGCATCACCTCACACTGCACGGGAGAAGGCAATGGTAAATCCCTCCTGTATTCTGCCAAAGAAAACCACAGGGCTCTGTGGGCGCCAGGAGTCAAAACTGACTTGACGGCACACTTTACCTTTAGAAGCCAGGCAACCTCACCAGATGCCTTGAGAGGAGTAATTTCTCTCCATTTCAGAAATTGGATAAAGACTTAATATTGAACCTAGATGATATGTTTTTGATATGAGAGCGTAAGAAACAGAACCATTCTTATCATTACAGCTAAGTCAAATGGTGTAATAAGCATGCTGGTTCTATCAAAAACCCCAAATAGGGGTCCCTGAGTGCCATGGGTCTCCTGTAACCAATTAGTGCAACATATTTTTACAGTGTGTATTCTTGTTAGAAGTTTGATCATCGCTCCCTGTGGTTTTTTGTTGATTTTTTTTTTAGTAATTTCTAATTTCCATTCAAATATCTTGTTGGATCAAAACAAAAGTCCATTTAGGCCAACATTCGATTTCCAACAACAGCCAACCTGAAGCCCCTAGAAGCTTACAAGCAGGGCATGAAGGTGATGGCTTTTCTCTGCTGTTTATCCTCAGCACCTGGTATTCAGAGGTAAAGTGCTGCTATACAAGGAAGTTATATTTGACTAATCATGCAAGCCACTCCAATATTACAATGAAGCAGAAATGGCTTGCTAGAATGATTCATTCAGTTACCACAAGCTAGATCCTTCAATTGTAGGGCTGCTTTAGTCTTGCAGTACATGGGTCTTCCTCATTGCAGTTCATCTGTGCTGCCCATTAACAAATTTGCTCCAAAATCTTTTGCATAGAGGATTGATATACAAGTAAGCCCCATCAAAATCTAAACTGAGAGTCAAAAGAAACCAAAAGTCATCCATCCCAAGCCTTCTCAAAAATGAGGGGACTGGTAAGAAGGAAGTTGAAAGGGAAAGTCAGGAGGATCAAATCACTCCAGAAAGCATGGAACTTATTTAAAGCCACAGTACTAGAAGCACAGGACTCTTAGATGATGAGGGTGTGAGAGGGATTATTAAGGAGGATGAGATTGCAGCGAAGCTGAATAAGTTCTTTGCATCTGTCTTCATGGCAGAGGATACTGACCATATACCCTCTCCAGATTTGGGTTTTTCAGGTTTAGCGGCTGAGGAACTGGGCAAATTTGAGGTGACAAGGGAACGGTCTCAAAAAGCTAAAAATTAACAAATCGCCAGAGCCTGATGGCATCCACCCAGGAGTTCTGAAGGAACTCAAATGTGAAATAGCCAATCTTCTAGCAAAGATATATAACTTGTCCCTACAGTCAAGCTCTGTACCAGAGGACTGGAAAGTAGCCAATGTGACTCCAATTCTCAAGAAAGGATCCAGGGGCGATCTGGAAAATTATAGGCTGGTCAGCTTAACTTTGGTGCTGGGTAAATTGATGGAAAGCATACTTAAGGACAAAACTGTTAAACATATAGAAGAACAGGCCTTGTTGAAGGAGGACCAGCATGGCTTCTGCAAGGGAAAGTCTTGCCTCACTAACCTTTTGGAGTTCTGTGAGAGTGTCAACAAGCATGTGGATGAAGTTGATCTGGTTGACATAGTATATCTGGACTCCCAAAAAGCTTTTGATAAAGTTCCCCACCAAAGGCTCTTGAGTAAACTTAGCAGTCATGGAATAAGGAGACAGGTTCATGTGTGGATCGGTAACTGGCTGAAGGACAGAAAACAGAGAGTAGAAATAAATGGACAGTTTTCACAACGGAGAGAGGTAGGAAGTGGGATCCCCCAGGGATTGGTACTGGGACCAGTGCTCTTTAACTTGTTCATAAATGGTCTAGAAGTTAGAGCAAAGTGGCCAAATTTGCAGATGACACTAAACTATTTAAGATAGTGAAATCCACAACGGATTGTGAGGAACTCCAAAAAGATCTCTCCAAACTGGGGTGGAATGCAGTTCAGTGTAAGCAAGTGTAAAGTGATGCACATTGGGGCAAAAAACACCAACTTCACATATACGCTGATGGGATCTGAGCTGTCGGTGACTGACCAAGAGAGAGATCTTGGGGTCATGGTGGACAGCTCATTGAAAGTGTTGTCTCGGTGAGCGGCAGCTGTGCAAAATGTTAATTCCATGCTAGGAATCATTAGAAGGGGGATTTGAAAGTTAAAATGCTAACATTATAATGCCCATTTACAAATCTATGGTGCTGCCACATCTGGAGTACTGAGTACAGCTTTGGTCATCATATCTTAAGAAGGATATTGTAGAACTGGAAAAGGTACATGAGAGGGCAACCAAAATGATCAGGGGCCTGGAGTACCTTCCTTATGAGGCTAGGCTACAGCATCTGGGGCTCTTTACCTTGGAAAAGAGACGACTAAGGGGAGACATGATCGAAGTGTATAAATTTATGCATGGAATGGAGAGGGTAGACAGAGAAATTTTTCTCCCTCTCTCACAGCACTAGAACCAGAGATCACCCCATGAAACTGGAGGTTGGGAAATTTAGGACTGACAAGTGGAAGTACTTTTTCACACAGCACATAATTAATCTATGGAATTCCTTGCCACGGGATGTGGTGATGGCCACCAGCTTGGATGGCTTTAAAAGGGGTTTAGACAAAATCATGGAGGGCAGGTCTATCAATGGCTACTAGTCTGATGGCTGTGGGCCATCTCCAGCCTCAGAGGCACGATGCCTCTCAATACCAGTTGCAGGGGAGCAACAGCAGGAGAGAGGGAATGCACATACCTCTTGCCTGTGGGCTCCCCAGAGGCATCTGGTGGGCCACTGTGTGAAAGAGGATGCTGGACTAGATGGGCCTTGTGCCTGATCTTGTGCCTTGTGCCTGATCACAGCAGGGCCGTTCTTATGTTCCTATGTTCTCCGCAAAGGACAACCCTGTGAAGGAGGTCGGGCTGAGAGGTATTGACTAGCCCACAGTCACCCAGTTAGCTTGGTAACTGAATGAGGATTTAAACTCCGATCTTTTCAGTCCAGCTACACCACATTGGCTTTCTGTGACTGCTTCAGAAGTGCCAGCTCTGCAATAAAACTGAAATCGGGTCCCTTCCTGCTTCCAGCCAGCCATGTAACTAGCCTCAAGATTCTGAGGTGGAATCAAGGGGCATCGGGGGGGTGGGGAGGTTGTATGGCTAATTTGCAGTGGAGAATTTTTTGAGGTGCTATTACAGCTTATTACACTTTGTAGTTACGGGTCTGCTTCCAGCATAGTTGCTTTGTTAGTCCCAGAAAATAGGAGCAACATCAAAGCAAGATATGGGTTTTTTGGACCAATTTCAGGTTGTGAGTTTACATTAGGATTTTTAGCTTCACTCAGCTCAGACTGTGGTTTTGTCTGCCAAAGGCAGAACTCTGTGTATCTGTTTCAATGAAAGGTATTGCCTCTCTGTGAGGATTTCGTCTCTTTACTTAGCTTAATGCTCGCATGGCTTGTGTGGGCCTTGCATCTTACAGTGAAGGAAATTAAAAATGCTTTGGAATAAATAACAGCCAAATAGCATTCTGCTAGAATTGGGCAGAAACCTATTCTTCCTCCTCTTGCTCCCAACCACATCAATCAATAATCTTTAAGTTGAGAAACCTAAACAGACATTTCGGTTTAATGGCTTTCCCTTTCCCATTAAAATTTCCATTAGTCACATTTCCCATTAAAATGTTTTGATAGTATCCCCCCCCCCCACCCGCCACAAGTTGGGTTTGTCAGTATTGTCTGTGGAAGTCATCCAGTGCTGGTGCACAGCAGCCCACCAATTATGGATTTTAGATCAATGGCTTTCCAACTGAAGAATTGGGAGGGGGACAGCACATGTGAAGATTCAGTGCATCCCGCTTCACAAAACTACAGAGGCAGGGGAACTGGCCAGAATGACCTCATCCAAGACAAGTCAAATAGGAGAGTCAGTATGTATAGCACAGCTGCTTATCCTTATGCACCTGCAATATAATCTCTCTCCTCAACCATCATTATAGTTACCTGTTTTAATGAAATAGCTGCTCTAATCATTTAAAAATACTTGTTCACTTGATTGTTTTCCTACTTTATACCACAAGCAAAATGATCTATGCAAAACATTGTGTTTTTAAAAGGCACTAAGGCTATTCACACGAGCAGCCCTAACCAGGCTTGGGCAGCTCTGCCTGGCTAGGGCTGCTCGTATGAAGTGCCGGGATCAAGGCCGAGCCTGGCGCTGCCTTTCCCAGGAGCCTGGGTTTTTAACCCGGGCTCTTACCTGGGTTAAAGGAGCATGCCTTTTAACCCAGGTTGAGGGTTGTGTGAATGATCAGGCAGCACACAGCCCAAGCAGTCACAGAGCTGGGTGCCTAGAGCACCCGGCTAGAGGGGGAACCCCCCACAGCACTGCACAGCACAGCACAGCATTGCTCGCATGGTGCATTTTGGGATTCCTGGAGACGGGGACTCATTTTCCCGGCCTCCAGTGGTCTGCACTATTTGTAGCAGTACGGGTCATGTGGGTGTGCCATGGTGCACCAAAGTGACGACAGTCAATCAGCAGGGGGGTGGGGGGTGTGAGTTCACCCCTGCCTGCCCACCTCTGTACTGGTTGTGTGTCCGACCGTATTGTTGAGCAAAACTCTACACAACTTCTAACTTGTTTTAAATGTGTAATTACCTTACGGATGTCACAAGATGTGGTGAGGGTCATTAGTTGGCTTCAAAGAGTAATGAGATAAGTTAATGGACAGTAAGTCTATCCATGGCTATTAGCTCTGATGTATATATGGAAACTCCATGTTCAGTGACATTATCCCACTAGAGTAGGGGTTCTCAAACTTGGTTGCTGGACTACAACTCCCATCACTCCCACTCACAATGGAAGGCCATTGTGGCTATGGATGATGGGAATTGTAGTCCAGCAACATCTAGAGACCCAAGGTTGAGAACCCCTGCCCTAGGGGAGAACAGCAGGCTATTGCCTTCACACCCTTCTTGTGAGTTTTTTGGAAGCATCTGGTTGGCACTGCTTTCCAAGGTCAAAGAGGTGGTAGACCTGATTGAGGGGAAACCCACAATTAAATTACTAAATTCCCTTCCCCTATTATGACCTGCTGATCTGTCAGTGCCAAATCTTGGTCAATTTCCCCACCACTACTGGAATAACTGCCCCAGAGATGCCCCAGACTCAGCTAATCACAAGGCAACAGCAATATAACAGGAGGGTCCCTTCCAGGAATCTTAAAACAATGCATTGGTCCCACCCCCAAAGGCCTCCACCAAAGGTCAGCCCCCCTTTGGTGGTTGGCTTTGGTGGCTGCCTAACGGTGGCCCACCCTCCAGCGACCTGTCCTGGAGGCTGTGCCTCCAGCCCAGGCACCTGACTCTCACTCAGCAAATGGGCAGGCTTGGCCCCAAGTGCTCAGTGTTAAAGCAAATTAGAAGAAGAGACCACCTCTTCTGGCAGCCAGGGAGTGGAGAGGAGCCTTCGGCAGAGCCTGGAGCTAGCCTGACCACCACAAACAGGGAAGACAGGGAGGAAGGGAAATGGAATGCACACAAATCTTCTCCTGAGTCTCCTGCCAGTGCCCACTGCCTACAACCCACTGAACCTCACCTTATTGCTTTGTAATGCCAGGTCAGTCCAAAATAAGTCTGAGATCAACCATGACTTGATCTTGGATGAAGATGCTGACCTGGTGTGCATTACGGAGACCTGGTCAGGAGAGGCTAGTGGCCCGGAGTTGGCCTTAATTTGTTTATTTATTTGAAATATTTATATACCGCCCAAAACTTGCATCTCTGGGCGGTTTACAATTAAAATAATTTAAAACATTAAATCAATTAATAATTAAAATCATTTTAAAATTAAAAACATTAAAAACCCAGTATTAAAATTATTTAAAACTATAAATCTAATTAAAAGCCTGGGTGAATAAATGTGTCTTCAGTGCCTTTTTAAAAGTTGCCAGAGATGAGAAGGCTCTTATTTCATTATTATATTGAATGTGTGTTCCTAAGTCTAGGGACCATGGATAGACTGAGACTTCTGTTGGTATGCTTTGTCCAGCGGAGTCCCTAACTGAGCTGACGGACCTGGTTGCGGAGTTGGCATTGGAGGGGACCAGGCTGTTGGTGGTAGGGGACTTCAATGTCCATTTTGGGACTCTGGAGTTCACAGCGGCCATGATGACTATGGGCCTATCCCAAGTGGTCTCTGGACCGATGCATGATGCAGGTCACACGCTTGACTTGGTCTTCTGCTCTGATCAGGGTTGTGTTCCATGGGTGGGGACCTCTGTTATCACCCCACTGTCATGGACGGATCACCAAGGTAGGACTTGCAGCCATAACCCACCTCTGCAGGGGTGAAGGACCCACTAGGCTGGTCCGCCCAAGAAGGTTATTGGATCCAATAGGATTCCAAGAAGCCTAGGAAGGGTTTCAAGCTGGCTCAGCTAGTGATTCTGTCGATGCTCTGGTGCAAATATGGAATAATGAACTTACAGAGCGGTAGACACAATTGCTCCTACGCGTTCTCTCCCACCTGTTTGAAAGTCAGCCCCGTGGTATTTGAATGAACTACAGGAGTTGAAGCAGCGAGGTAGATGACTAGAGCACAAGTGAAGGAAGACTCATTGTGGATCTGACAGATTGCAACACAGAACTCATTTGAGGATTTATACTCTGGCAGTGCAGACTGCAAAGAAGCAGTTCTTCTCTGCCCGCATTGCTTCTGCAAGTTCATGTCCAGCTGAGTTGTTTAAGGTTGTGAGGGGGGTAGTTTGTGCTCCCTCTGCCTTGAATTTGAAATTGGAACCATCTGTTACTCACTGTGATGTGTTTAACAAATTTTTGGCAGATAAAATATCTTGTGTTTGTGCTGAATAGACTGCACAGCTACTGCAGAGTCTATTGTAGAGGTACCCCAGCAGCCCCTCTTGTGGGATTGAATTGGATCACTTGCAGTTTGTTACTTCTGAGGATGTGGACAAACTGCTTTGGACTGTATGCCCCACCATCTGCAATCTTGACCCTTGCCCAACTTGGCTTATTTCATCTGGCAATCATATTATCAAAGAGGGTCTGGTAAATATCATAAATGCTTCTTTGATGAAGGGCAGAATGCCTCCTTGTCTTAAGGAGGCTATTATTAGACCTTATTTGAAGAAATCTACATTGGATCCCTCAGAGTTAGCTAATTACAGACCCGTCTCTAATCTTCTTGGTTGGGCAAGGTGATTGAGTGAGTGGTTGCTTCTCAGCTCCAGGCTGTTTTGGATGACACAGATTATTTAGATCCTTTCCAGGCTGGCTTCCGGGTGGGCTATGGGGTTGACACTGCCTTGGTCGGCCTGCCAGATGATCTCCAACTGGCAATCGACAGAGGGAGCATGACACTGCTGATCCTTTTGGATCTCTTGGTGGCTATCAGTACCATTGACCATGATATCCTGCTGGGTCGCTTGAAGGAGGTGTGATTGGGTGGCACTGCCTTACAGTGGTTCTACTCCTAACCTCTCTGGCAGATTCCAGATGGTGTCACTTCAAAACGGTGGTACATATGCTGGTCATCTCTATGCTGGACTCCTGTAATGCACTCTATGTGGGGCTGCCTTTGTACATAGTTTGGAAACTACAATTGGTACAGAATGCGGCAGCCAGATTGGTCTCTGGGTTTACCTGAAGTGACCATATAACACTGATTCTAAAAGAACTGCACTGGCTGCCAATATGTTTCCAAATAAAATACAAAGTGTTGTTTATTACCTATAAAGCCCTTAATGGCTCAGGTCCAGGGTACTTAAGAGAGCGCCTTCTCCGTCATGAACCTTGTCGCCTATTAAGATTATCTGGTGAGATCTGGTTATGGTTGTCACCAACTTGTTTGGTGGTGACTCGGGACAGGGCCTTCTCTGTGGCTGCTCCTTGGAATGCGCTCCCTGCTGAAATAAAAGCATCTCCTTCTCTGTTTGGTTTTAGGAGGACCTTGAAGACGTACCTCGTTTCCCAGGCTTTTAACTGAAATTTAAAATTAAATTTGTAATGTGTCTTTGTATCTATTGTGTTTATCTGTTTTTATGCATTTTCAATGTTTTGTTTTATATTATGTTTTAATCTGTACACCACCTAGAGATTTCTATACTAGGTGGTATAGACATGCAATAAATACATAAATAAATCTGTGGGAATCAAGATGGTGTAACAGATGGACCATTTGGCCTGATCGGGCAAGATTCTTCTATTATTCCATGTCCAATTTCCAACTTCTACCTTAGTACTAAATTATGCAACAAGTGTTAGATGCTGCATTCTGCTCACTTTCCTGCCTTCCCTCATTCGTTCATCCAGTGCTCTTCTATTGATGCCTCTTCATTCTTTGAGAACATAAAGATCTTCACCAAGTGTGGGATGTTGTTTCTCACAATGAAGAACATCTGTAAATTCTTGTGGCTAGAATTTGGTATCTCACATCACTAGTCTTAGCATTTCGACATATCTACCTGTATGTATTCATATAGTTAAATCTCTATACTGCCTTCCATAAAATGTAAAGGTTCAAAATAACATAAAAACACTGAAATTAGTTAATTCGTATTAATTATACATACATATTAAACAAGTATACAGATAGATAGATAGATAGATTTAGATTTAGATTTAGATTTAAATTTAGATTACATATGTATGTATATGTATGTATGGAGTGAAGGCTCCTAAAAATGAGAAAAAGCCCAGCTGATTTCTCTTTCTGAACATGCTCTGTGAGAGACATTTTGAACTTTCTCCAAATAAAAGCTTCCTAGACAAATAAGAGTCTTTGGAATAAGGCCTTATGGCTCATTTGGGTATTCTTATACCACCCGATCTCCATTCTGCTGCTTCTGAAGAGTCAGAAGGTACCTGAGTTCAACACTGGAATCCACTTTCAGCATCAAGACCCTGCCCTGTGAAAAATCAAAAAGGTCGACACCGACTTGACGGCGCAACTTTTCTTTATTCATCACTGAGAAACCACAATCCTGCCAACCCTGCCTGGGCCTGGTATGAGCCTGGCCTTCCAGACTGAAGTTCAGCTTCAGCTCCTTGCACAGCTTATTTTATTAGCTAACCATTGGCACAATTAGGCAAAGCCATCCAGAGAAACAAGGGAAAATTGGCCTCTTGATCACCAGTACATGGGCTGGTGACAAAGGAGACATAGCTTGGGTTGCCAGCTGACCAGAAGGGGGGGAGGGGGGGAACCTAGCTAAGGGGTTTGCATATTGGGCACTTGCTGGAAAAACAAGGAGAATCCCTTCCCCACAGTGGTGGTGGTTTCTAAAGTTTTAAAAGCATGTATCCCTTAGGTGAACAGACAGCGTGTGCACTGGGCTCTGAATCTGCCTTCACCTCAGAGCTTAGAGCCAACCATCACGGCAGCTGTCTCTTGAACAGCAGTTCGATTTCCAGCAGTTAGTAGGTCATTAGTTCCATGCTACAAAAAGCCTCACTGCTGATTCCTAAAGATCAAACACTGGTAAAGACAGAAGCAGGATAACTCCCCCCCCCCCGCCGTACTGGCCAGTGGGCAAATGTCTTTGGGGCCCATACTATGAAACAGAGGGCTCTATCTCCCAGAACCCACACAAGAACCAGACTGTTTTATTTGAAGAGCTGGCAAGCCTAGACAAGGAAGTTGTCTTCATTTAGGGTCAGGCCGGTGGTATTGGAAGGATGTTTTGGGAAGGTGCCCTATGATCAAAGATTATGCCCCTGCCAGAACGGTGAAGTAAGACAACGGAACATCTGATGCTGAAGTGCAGATTTTATACTGAAATAAGGGGAAAGCTTTTCTCCCCACTACTACTGTAACTCATTACAATTCTAATTGCCCTTCTGATGGGGACAAGGTCCTTTTCCTGCTTACTGCTAAGTCAGACTATGCTTACAGGAGGATAGCAAACTTTCTCTTTATAGCAAGCAAGATACGGTTTAGAGTGATTGAGGCACGAGATGCGGGGTTGTGTACTTCAGATTAACTGGTTTTATTTGAACGAAATTAGCCATGTATACGGTATTTGAAGGTATTAATGTTTTATGTATTTTATGTATTTACTGCTGCTGCTGTTTCTTTTCTTTTTGTATTTATGCTGGCCTTGGGCCAAAATAAACAAATACATTTAGGGTCAGGCCTTGTGGGAGTTCTTATGGTAAATAATATTTGTGGAAAGCAAAATCTCTTGGGAACAAGGAGGGCTCAGTGCCCAAAGTCAGAGTTATGTTTTCAGGAAAGCTAAGCTCCAAAAAGTCAGATTTAAAATGCATGGAGTAGCACAGTTATGTGTATAGCCAGATGTTCACAACTATTTCTTAAGTGGAAGCTACAGTTTCTTGAAGATCAAAAGCTAACTACCATGAAAATCTAATTTAGAGAAACTGCTTAGCAAACAGACCTTTGATTTAAACAATTATGGATAATTTGCCAGCTCAAGTTGAAGTTCACTTTTTTTCTATTTGAAGCAAATGGAAATTGCACTCTTCTTGATACTAGATTTATCAATTTTACAGTTGGCTTTGAATAGTAAGGGAAAGTGAGGATCATGTGAAATGATGTGGACAAGGAAAGAGAAAAAGGTGAAAAGCATAAAGCTCCTTGGCCCATTTTAAAGAATCCTTATAAAATGCAATCTTTACTTTTTATTTATTTTAGCCTTCTCTTCTTCAATGCTCTGAGAATGGGAATATTGTTGTTCCCAACCTAAGTCCCCTAGTTTATGGTAGACTATTAATTTCATATTATATAATTATTGCTTAGAACAAAGAGAAATAGCTATTTCAGAAATATCTGGTAATTCTAGACAATACAAATACTCCTTTGAGCTACATAACCCAGCATGAATGTGTTCTGGCTGGTGACACATCTGTAAAAAACTGTCTGCGGGGGGACGGGGGACCGGACCCATAATAACTGAACAGGAAATATTAGAGGATTGCTGGTCTTGTGGTAGCAAGCATGACTTGTCCCCACAGCTAAGCAGGGTCTGCCCTGGTTGCATCTGAATGGGAGACTTGATGTGTGAACACTGCAAGATATTCCCCTCAGGGGATGAAGCCGCTCTGGGAAGAGCAGAAGGTTTCAAGTTCTCTCCCTGGCTTCTCCAAGATAGGGCTGAGAGAGATTCCTGCCTGCAGCCTTGGAGAAGCCGCTGCCAGTCTGTGAAGACAATACTGAGCTAGATAGACCAATGGTCTGACTCAGTATATGGCAGTTTCCTATGTTCCTATTAGGAACAATGCTAGACCAGCTGTCTTCACCTTTTTAAACAAGTGTACCCCTTCTGTCTAATAGCTTTAACTCGGGTACCCTACAGTATATAAGCAGCAAAGAATTGTGACTCTAGTCTCAGAAGTAACTCTTGCCAAAGCTAGTGGGAAATAATATACAAGCTACATGAATTTGCCCTGAAATCAGGCAAAACAAAACCTCTAGTGTGACTGCCTTCCTCCTCCCACCCTCTGGAGCATCATGGCCAGGTGGGCTTCACAGCATACCCCTAAACTGGACCAGCATCTCCCTCCTCCTCATGCAGCTGGTTGGCTAGGTGCTCAAGCTCAGCCTGCCCCTCCCTCAACCTGACTGACAGGTTCAACAGAGAGGGAAATGCTGGCTGATGCTCTGTGTTGGTACTGCCCTTGTTGCCAAGCCTGTCAGTCAGGCTGAAGGATGGGTGGCCTAGATCTGAGCACATAGCCATCCTGTCATGTGGAGAGGAGGGGAAGGGGATGCTGCCTGATACTCGGCTTGAGAGAAGATTCCTTTGATTGGGAGCCAACAGCATAACATGTAAGTGAGTCAGGGAGGTGGGAGGTCTCTGCTTATCCCCTAAAGGTAAAGGTAAAGTGTGCTGTCAAGTCGAGTTTGACTCCTGGCACCCACAGAGCCCTGTGGTTTTCTTTGGTAGAATACAGGAGGGGTTTACCATTGCCTCCTCCCACGCAGTAAGAGATGATGCCTTTCAGCATCTTCCTATATTGCTGCTGCCCGATATATTGCCAGCGGGGATTGAAACCGGCAACCTTCTGCTTCTTCATCAAGTATTTCCTCACTGCGCCACATCAAAAGCACGCCCAGGGCTTCAAGTAACCCTGGTTGGAAATCCCTGCTCCAAAAGGCCTTTCCCTTCAGGACACAACCTCCTTAGCACATGAGCTTCTGTTGCTCAGGAATAGCAGGGATCAAAGAAAGGCTAGAGTGCTTGAGGGGAAAGCAAGCAAGCACCAAGAAACAAAGAAGAGATCTCAGAGAGAGCATTTTCCTCTCAGATCCCTAAGTGGGAGTGAACAGCTGCAGGACCTTGTCAATACCCAAGACTCAGTGAGAGGCAGGTAGGAGTAGGTGCAAATGTTGGTGGTCTCAGTAAATGGTATTGGGCTTGACAAGTCAGTAGGCATGGTGGACTAAATGAGGATGGTCTGCCAGGCCTTAAAAACTTGAGGGTCAAGTACATGATGCCCTTTATTAGTTTCTTTATGGTGTCAAAATGGCCCTGGAAAAATCCAGGCCAGTCAGTGAAAATAATTCAGCCAGACAGCTTGGAAGTCATAAGCAGAACAAAGGAATGGGATCAATGATGGTGTTCTGGTAGTCACTGAACTACTAAGTCATAAACAAAGGTAAAGTAAAGTGTGCTGTTCGAGTTGGTGTCGACTCCTGGCGACCACAGAGCCCTGTGGTTGTCTCTGGTAGAATACAGGACAGGAAGGGTTTACCATTGCCATCTCCTGCATGTGAGATAATGCCTTTCAGCATCTTCTTATATTGCTGCTGCCCGATATAGGTGTTTTCCCATAGTCTGGGGAACATACCAGCAGGGATTCGAACTAGCAACCTCTGGCTTACTAATCAAGTCATTTCCCCGCTGTGTCATTAGGTGGCTATCATAAACAAAGGAGAGAAGATTTAAATGAATAACAGAATAATAGTTGGAGGGAGCTGTATAAGTCATCTAGTCCAGCCCACAGTTTGATACTGGAAATCCAGTTAGAATATCCTCAACAGATGGCTGTTCAAGCTGTCCTTGACGACCTCCAGTGCTTGAAGACCAGCCATTCTATGTATTTATATTTATATTGAAAAGCAGTATATAAATATTTGTCATATTCATATTCCAGTGAGGAAAACCACCCCTCATGAAATTAGTTCCATTACGGAACTGCTCTTACCACTAAGAAGATCCTCTGTAGTCCTATGCAGACAAGCTGTATGTGCATACAGGTGTCTGTACACATGTACATGTTTTTGTGTTAATGACTGTATCTATGCTCATTTTAAAAGTGAGTCTGGGTACAGGCTCCTTCAAATGCAGGGTACAGATAGGAAGTGTGCTTGCTGTATGAACATAATGTGTGAATAAATGTCCATGCGTACCCTGTATACAGATTGTATGTGCATTGAAGAGAACATGTGAATAGGGCTCAAATGTTCAACCAAAATCTACCTTCCTATAACTTAAGCCCATTTGATCTAGTCTTTCCCTCTGAGTCAGCAGAGAACATGTTTTTGCCCTCTTTTATGTGACAGCTCTCCAGGTATTTGAAGGATTCTACCTTGCCCCACCAGTCTTCTCTTCTTCAGGCTAAACATATACAATTCTCTCAACCATTCCTCACAGGGCTTATTTCCAGACTACTGGTCATCTTCATTGCCCTCTGCTGAACACGTTCCAATTTGCCTACATCCTTTTTAAAGTGTGGCACCCAGAACACAACACAGCACGCCAGATGAAATCTAACTAGTATGGAATAAAGTGGAATTATTTCTCACTAGCCGATCCCGCACAGAGCATCTGTGCACTCTTTGGGGCCAGCGTTTACCTCTCCCCCCCCCTTCTGCCCCAGTCTCTGCTTCCGGGCCCAGCCGGCTCCTTGCCTCGGCGACCAGGCCCGCCACTGCCACCGCTGGCCTCCTGCCACTGCTTGCCTCTGTGGCTGGGCCAGGCCTGCTGCCTCTGGCCTCCGCGTCCTGGGTGTGCTTCAGCCAGTCAGGCGCCTCAGCCAATCAGGTGCGTCCTCCACCCAGCCAATCAGCTAGGTACTGGGACGCACATTCCAAGGCACACCCAGGAGAAATTATATATATATATATATATATATATATATATATATATATATATATATATATGTGTGTGTGTGTGTGTGTGTGTGTGTGTGTGTGTATATATATATATATATATATATATATATATATATATATATGTTGGTTAATGCCATCATTAGTCTTTTTTGCAGCTGCATCATATTGCTGTCTCATGTTCAGCTTGTGATCAACTGCATTCCTGAGACCCTTTACAGATGTGCTACTATCAAGCCAGCTCCCCCCATTGTATACCTTTGCATTTGACTTTTGTTCTTATAAATACAGAACTTTGCATCTGAGTCTTTAGGTTTCATTTTATTCCAGTCCAATTTTCCATTCCATCAATTTCAAGAGCCTTGTTTCTCTGTTTTTGAGGATTGGGACAACATTATCCTTTTCTAATCTGATGGCATCTCAGTCATTCCCCAGGATTTCTCAAAGATGATAGACAGAGGGTCTGAGAGTAGATCAGCAAGTTCTTCTATTATCCTAAAATGCCGTTCATCTGACTCCAAAGACTCGAATTCATTTAGGGTAAATAGATGTTTCCTGACCAACTCCTTATCAGTCTTGCTGCAATCCTGCCTCCTCACCATTCATGCTGCTTATATGAGGTTGCAGACAGTTTCTCTTTCTGAAGAAGACTGAAACAAAATAGGAGTTCAGCAGTTCTGCCTTCTTTGTCAACTGTTGTCACTTATTGTCTTTACTGAACAGTTGGCCCACCATTTCTTTCCTCTTCCTCCTAACATACCTGGTAAAGCGTCTTTTGCTGCTCTTAGCATCCATTGCTAGAATCATGCAGATAGCACTTGGAAGGCCTCTCTCTTCTACCCCCCGGGCTTCCCTGCATATTTACCTTGCTTAGAAACCATTGAAAGTGTTGGGAATTCTGTCTGGTAAGAGAACCCCTTTTTCATTATAGCAGAGTGCACAGAGGCACAACACAGCGGAATTTGGTAAGGCATGCGTGTATGCTGGGAGTAAAGTAACCTGGAGCCAGTTCATAGTTTCAAATCAATATATATGGCATTTATTAAAGAACTCCATTCTAGATAGGAAAGTGAAGAGTTAGGATCTCTAATCTAGCTAGCTAGCTGGATGCAGATGGATTCTGCATCTCTGCACACATGGTGCAGGGGAGAGGAGCTTGCATGTTGCAAGGTGGAAGGAACAGGAAGAGAAGAGGAGAGAGGAAGGAAGTGGATGGAAGGAAGGAACTCCCTAAGATTAGCAATCTACATTCCAAAGGGATAGTGTCAGAGCAGTAGAGAAGGGATGACCAATGTCTTGACCCTCTAGCCCTCTGACTCACTAGTTTGTCCTCCTATGTCACTGAGACAAGAGACAGCGCAAAGTCCTTCACTTCCAACAGAAAGTGACTGTTTAAACCCACAGCAGCTAACTTCACATTTCCTCTTCGCTAAAAGGAAAGAGCTAGTAGAGCTGTGAGGAGAAAGCGAAGGAAGTTACTCAAGTCAGGTGTTGATGGTCAGTTCAGTACTAGCAGCAGGCTTAGTGTGTGAGGTGGTGGACAGTCACCTCCTCCACCTTTTGCCTCCGTTCCCCTCAGTCTGTGGAAAACAGCTGCATAGTCGTCTTCTCTCACAAAAATGTTATGTTGAATATACGTCCAACAACTGTGAGGTGATCTTAAGATTGGGGCTCATCCTTATTGGGACTAGCAAGATACAACTACAGAAACCCCTCTTCATACCACATCCAAATCTGGGCCTTTGCACCAGTCCTGATAGTTTATCTCTCCATACTAATTGCTACTCTCTGCTTATTGCTGTTCCTGAACCATAACTAGTAACCTCTCTCTCTCTCTCTCTGTATGTGTGTGTGTGTGTGTGTCTATATCCAAATAATTTGTGCAGAATTACGCTACTGAAAGGCTGTGTAGGTTCTCCGTCCTGCCTTCCTTCTCTGAGGCCTGCCAGCTGATTCATGGTACATGGCAATGTCCATGTGGACAAAAGAGATGGGAGCATAAGGGAAAGAGGCTGCTGTTCAGTGGATCGGACATGGCCCACAAGGCATCCACTGAGGAACAGAGTGTGCTGCACTGACTAATCCCTTTAAAGCTCTGTTACTCTTCTGTTTGCGCATTTAAGTAGTAATTGGGATAAGTTTAAACTATTACTTTCAGGTAAGACATTCTGCTGCTATCTTGTTTTCTGCTAAGAGTCTGTGAAGTCCATTGGAGGAAGTCTCAAATGGAAGGATGGCCCTAACATTGCTGAGCCCTGTGCTTCTCTTTCAGACTGCCTCTGATCCTCTCATAGGGATGCAGATTAAGTGTTGCTCACAGCCTTCTCTTCAGTTCAGAGGGGGGCCCATTATTTGCTAGACAATATGAGTGCCTAATGGGAGGGGCCTCTATGTGGGGTGGCAGGCTGTTTCCTACAGAGCAAGGTTTGTTGCCAGGTGTGGGGCCTGGTACAGAAGCACCACTGGCAGCAAGGAAAGACATTTTGGAAAAGCTGTCTTTTGAGGTATCTGGGCATGGCTATGGGATGGGGGAAAGGCTGGTTTCTATTTCCCCACCCCCACTTTGATGATCAGGTAGTACTAGTCCAGCTTGGGCCACCAGGGGTCCTACGTAGCAGCCAACACATATTTTAGTGTTTATTAAAAGCAGATCCTGGCCACCCTAGTTTAGGAGAGGGGAAGGAGCAGGGTGTTACAAGCAAACCAAATGAATTTATTTTTTGAGACTCTCAGCCAAGGGAGAAGTTGCCATCTTGGATGCTGTCTTATTAGCATTTGTATGGTGTTTTACAGTGTACCAAGTGCTTTGTATACATTAGTTTGGTAATCTTTACAACCCT
Organism: Hemicordylus capensis; assembly: GCF_027244095.1. NCBI lineage: Eukaryota > Metazoa > Chordata > Lepidosauria > Squamata > Cordylidae > Hemicordylus > Hemicordylus capensis. Next base: position 137,191,597 of record NC_069657.1, on the reverse strand, counting down.
ATAAGGAGGTTATTTTTGTTGCCTTAGTCCAGACTGGAGGGGGATGGGATGGTGAGGATGAACGAGAGTGGTTTGCTTAAGGTCACCTAGTGAGTTAATAACTCAGGCAAGATCTGAACTGGGGACTTTCCCACTCACACTATACCAGAGTTTACATATACAAAACCCCAGAGTTTTGTCCAGATAGTATATGGAAGAAAACTGACATGCAGCTATTGTGGCTGCTTAAACCTGAGTCTCCACACATTCATTTTTTGTCTCCTGAGTCCTGAATAGGTTGACATGCACAGAGTACTAGCAAACAATACAGAGTTCTGCATAGACATCACGTTTGTCCCCCCACCCCTTCTCATATGCAAGATGCAGGGCCAGCCCCTATCATTAGGCAATGGGAGAGTCTTTCCCCCTACCCAGTAACAGATTTCAGGGCATCGTTAAGCAGCAGCTAACTGTTAATTATTTAGTTTAATTAAACAATTATCACGGGGCGCCAGTTGGACTTTCTTCTTCGGGCACCACAGGGTCGCCAGTTGACTGTGGCACGAACAGATGCGAAAGAGCGGGGAGGCTCTTTTACCTTCCATGGTTCTGGAGAAGCGGGAATTTCCGAAGGGGCAGCTTTTCTCAGCCGGCATGACAAGCTGCACCAGCCATCATCCTCCCTCTCCCACGAATGGATCTGGTCCGCACCAGGCCACACCAATTGGTCGGAGTGGCTTTGGAACGGAGCACTGATGGAGGTTCGAATGCGGAGCGACTGAGGGGCTTTGCCACCCCCTCCCGCTCCATCTCTTTCGCCCACCCACCTCTCCCTTTGCAGCCTCTGCAGCGAGGTTTAGTAAGCACATGGGTCGGAGTGCCGGAGCACGCTCGGCGTGTCCTTGTGGAGCATCCAATCACCGTGTCAGCCTGTGAAAACAATTCTCCAAGGACCGCTCTTTGGCGCAGGGGCGGTTGTCTCCACGGTCCTTTAGCCCGCCGCGCCTTCCCCCTTTGACCTCGACGAGGGATCCCCTCCTGGGGGGCGGGGGAAGAGGGGTGTGTGCGCGCCGAGCGATCTCTCCAGGCATTGCAGGGGTACGTGGTGCGCCTGCAGTCAGGCGGGGGTGGCTTTGAATGAATACAGCCGCTGGCCACCGCGAGCTTCGCTACACCTCTCAGAGCGGCGCGGAGCGAGCGAGGAAGGGGGCGCCAACCCACATTCTCCGAGTGGATCGCCACCAACCCTCGGCTCGAGCTTTTGGTAAGAAGCCGGCGTTCCTTTCCGGCGGGAGAAGAGAAGGGGTGGCTCAGGCGGCGGCTTCTCCTCCATGGGAGGAGCTGCACAAGAACTCATTCTTTTGCAGCTTCTCAAGCCACTAGGGCAAAAGAGCATGCCGGTAGTGCTGTGCTGCTGAGGCGCCCGAACCGATCTGCAGAGTTTGCAGGTCATTAGTGCTGCACCAAACTCCAAGGTAAGTGGCGCCACTGCTGCTGCACACAAAGCACTCAACGGTGTCTGGGAACTCAGCCCGGGCGGGAAGGGAACTCTCTGTTGGGAGAGAATTACTTAAGGCAGGCAGCTGGTAGTTCTTCCGGAGGAGCTGCTGCTGGGGTGCGTACGTGTGCAATGGAATGCAGCGCTGCAGACTGGTGCCTGGCAGTTATGGAGCCCCCTTGTCAATCTTCCCCTGCCATGCTGCATGCTGCAGGCTTCTCCCCGACAGTCCTGATCACCCCAGTGCGACGGCCGGCCGGGCGGGCGAACGAAAGGAGGGAAAGTCTCTCGCCGGGTAGCAGAGGCAGGCTCCTTGCAAAGTTTGCGCCTCGATTGTTGTTGGTGCGTGTGTGCAAACCGCGGACTACTAGCAGAGCGTGGCTGCCGTAACGGAGGATCCTTTCGTGGATCATGCCCGGCAAATCCCGGATACCTAGGACGTTTCTCATTGGGGGCGCCGAGACTAGGATACGGAGAAATGGAGGCGAAGACTTTGCTATCAAAAGGGTACCGTTCGGGGCAGGGGGACCGGAGCCTGCCTGATTAATGGCTGGAATCAGGATGAGGCAGCTGCTGAGGCTGGGATTCAGAAGTGTGTTCAGGAGCAGAGCAGCCTAGATGGAGCCCGGGCGTGGGAGGGGCAAGACGGACCGTATTGCAGAATGCATCGATGATTCAAAGAATAGCCGAAATAACAGCCCTATATCCCTGTAGGGCGTCCGGGATGAGAGCTGCAGCCGCTCTCCACCCGAATCTTCCGATCAGTTCTTGGCAGCGGGGGCTTTGTGTGCCACGTTGGATGCTTGAGGAGGCGATCCAGGCTCAGAAGCCAGGAAAGCTCGACTCCAGCCCTTTTGGCTGGGCAGGAGGAGCAATTAGAGCTTTCCTGGAAGTTTTCGCCTTCTGGCCGGGAGCGGGCGAGCTTCGGCATGGAAGTCAGGGTGACCTGCTGCCAGTGATGAGCAGAGGGCTTTCCCTACCCCGCCTCCCTCGCCCAGGGCCAACACGAGCCAGAAGGAGGAGGAGGACGCTGGCTTTATTACGGGTCCGTTTCTCTCTTCTCCCCTTAGGCGGCAGAGCAAGGTCTCTTTCCGAGGTGGGTTAAGGGCGTGGGTGGATGAATGGGGGTTGGAGGTGAGAGGAGTGTGAATGACAGGGCATGGTGGCTATAACAAAACCATCTTGTAGCCGGTTGGTCTTTGAAGCATCTAGCCCTGTGCAGTCTGAGATGCTTTTGCCGGTGTAGTTCTGAGGTGTACTGATTAAAGCTGTCATTTAGTACAGCTTTCTCTCTCTCTCCCTTCCTCCTCCCCCCATTGCTTGTTTCCTCCAGGGGTATCTGGAGTGCTTCAGTCGTATTTCTTACCTTCCTAAGAAAACTGCCTGCCTAGGGAAAGGATAAGATGTGAAATATTGCATAAATAATGCATTGCCTTGTCCAAGGAATACATTTTTCGCTTGTAAATCAAGGCTCTTTTTCAGAAGCGCTGTTAGGTAGAATGTAGAATCATGGTTTTATGGGAGGGGGAATTCCTGCAACAAAATCTATTGGAAAACCCTCACTTAGAATAAGAATTGTTTTATTTATTTATTGCAATTTAAACCCTTTCTTTTGGGCATGTATTATTATTTATTTTTACACTTGTATCCTGCCTTTCCTCCGAGGAGCTCAGAGCGGTTTACATGGTTATGTTTATCCTCACAACAACCCTGTGAGGTAGGTTAGGTTGAGAGATACACGTCTGGCCCAGAGTCACCCAGTGAGTTTCATGGTAGAATGGAGATTCGAACTCGGGTCTTCCCAGTCCTAGTCTGACATATTTTGCAATGTTTCTATAAAAATTCATTATTTATTTGTTACTCCTTGGTATCCCACCCTTCCTGCTAGGAGCTCAGAGGGCAAGCAGCATATCCAAGGTTTTCTAATTTAATCTTCACAACGATCCTGTGAGGTAAGTTATGCTGAGAGATCATGACTGGCCCAAGGTCAGGAGCAGAGAGATTTGAATCTGAGGTGAGGTCTTCCCTCACCAACTCCCAAATTCCAAAGCAACCAAGGCTCCTGTCACAACGGATCTTAGACTGGGGTGATGGTGATTCTCTTAACCTTACCACAGTGAACTTCCTTAAACACGATGAGTTTCAGCTGCTGCTTTCCTAAGTGAAGGGAAATAGCACCTAGCACCTTACTGATGCTGTGTAAAATCTTGCAAATTACTTGACAAAAGTGACTAGCTCACAAACTTTGTTACTTGCCTGCTGCCCAAATTCACCAGCGTATGTCTTGTTTACATTTAGGTCTTTGATACAGTCTGTAAACAGAGTGGGGCGAGGTTGGGTGGGTGGGTAGAATGCCAACTGTTCCGTTTTGCTAGAAATTCCCTGCCTGATCGTCTGAATGCACGTCTTACTTGCCACAGCGGACGAGTGGTTATTTACAAGTCTGCTGTACGGATTATAAATGCAACAGTCAAAGTAATACCAATTGTCCATAGTTGAGGTAAAGGGGGTTTGTCTCTCCCAGTAGCTGTTTGCATTTTCTCAGGGAAGCTCATTGCCCACTTTGAAAACCATTACAGTGGTCCCTCGACTTACGAAGTTAATCCGTTCCGAACGCACGTTCGTAGGTCGAAATTTTTGTAAGTCGAAAAGCGCACCCACGGAGGTCTGGAAACATTCGTAGGTCGAGGAAACCGCATCTAAAAATTCGTAAGTCGAGGAAGCCGCATCTAAACCGGCAACGACTTCCGGTCATTTTTGTCGTTCGTAAGTCGAAAACTTCGGATGTCGAGTAGTTCGTAAGTCGAGGGACCACTGTACTATCATTCCAGTAAATTACTCCCCCCCCCCCGCAAGCCTCACAGGGCATCTATATTTCACGCCATTTGTGCCATCAGTTGGGCAGCTTTCATTGGTTAAAACATTGTAAGTTTCCCGTGACTATTTATTTTGATGTCAAATGATCATCCTGGATTAAACAAGTCTACACCAACACTTCTGGTATCACAGAATAAGAGCAAAAGGTGGGCCAAATGCAGGATTGGGTTCTATCCACCTGGTCCCTACAAATCAGATTTATACTGATTTGAACCTGATTTATACTTATTTGGATTTGAATCTGAACCACAGTGTGCCACAGACTGAGTAAGTAAACTGGAGAAAGGTGCCCGCAGAGCAAAACATTCAAGATTATGTATTCTAACCACTACATGGTGAGCCAGCATAGTGTAGTGGTTAGAGTGCTGGACTAGGACCGGGGAGACCCGAGTTCAAGTCCCTATTCAGCCATGCTACTTGCTGGGTGATTCTGGGCCAGTCACTTCTCTCTCAGCCTAACCTACTTCACAGGGTTGTTGTGAGGAGAAACTTAACTATGTACTCTGGGTTCCTTGGAAGAAGAGTGGAATACGCCACCTAGAGATTTACATATCAGGGGGTATAAAATATGATAAATAAATATAATTTTTTTAAAAAAAGTCAAGAGTTCTAATGGTATCTGTCTTGGAGATACCACTTAGTCTCTCTGCCACCCTTCATATAATTTTCATTTGCTCCAAGAAAAATATCTACTTATTTTATTGTAAAACCAAAAGTGTATATCATGTCATGTTACCCCCACCCCAAAGTACATGTGTTACAGTTAAAATGGACAATTGATGAAGGGAAACAGCTTCAGGGAAATGACTTGACTAGCAAACCAGAGGTTGCCAGTTCGAATCCCCGCTGGTATGTTTCCCAGTCTATGGGCAACACCTATATCGGGCAGCAGCAATATAGGAAGATGCTGAAAGGCATCATCTCATACCGTGTGGGAGATGGCAATGGTAAAGCCCTCCTGTATTCTACCAAAGACAACCACAGGGCTCTGTGGTCGCCAGGAGTTGACACCGACTCGATGGCACACTTTACCTTTATGGCTATATTTTATGGAAATTAGTGTGGCCATGGTAACTTGGTACACATTTTGCTGGATGATTTTGGATTTGGTGCCATCGTGTATAGTTGAGGAGGTATCTTGTAAGGCTTTCCTTGTATTTGGGATATTCATTTAGAAAACGTCTCTTAGGTCATAACATAAGAAAAGCCATAGTGGATGAGTTCAAAGGCCTACCTAGTCTAGCATCCTGTTTTTCACATTCACCGACTAGATGCCTCTGGGGAAACCACAAGCAGGAGATGGGCATGCCTCCTCTCCTGCTGTTGCTCCCCTACAACTGATATTCAGAAGTATGCTGCCTCTGAACCTGGAGGTAGCTTACAGTCATCAAGATTACTAGCCATTGGTAGGTATCCTTAATGAATTTGTCTAATATTCTTTTATAGCCATCTAAGGTAGTAGCTGTAACCACATCTTGTGGCAGCAAATTCCATGAATTAATGCAGGGTTCCCAACCTGGGTTCCTCCAGATGTTGCTGAGCTACAATCCCCAGCCTCCCCAACCACAGTTTATTATGGCTGGGGATGTTGGGAGTTGTAGTTCAGCAACATCTGGAGGAACCCAGGTTGGGAACCACTGAAGTAATGATATGCTGTATGCAGAAGTACTTCTTGCATCCTGAATCTTTTGCCAGCCAATTTCACTGGATGACCCTGTGTTCTGAAACTTTCCTGCCTCTCACTTTCTCTACCCTGTGTATAATTTTAGAAGCCTCTGTCATGGCCCCGCTTACCATTACCATTTTTCTAAACTAAAAAGCCCCTGTAAGGCATTGCCGTCATCTTATCATCCTAGCCCTCTTCTGTACCTTTTCCAGTTCTACAACATCCTGTTTGAGATGTGGTGACCAGAGCTTTCCACATTATTCCAAATGTGGCCACACCATAGATTTGTATAAGGACATGATATTCAACTTTAATCAATCCTATTGGACATAGAAAGCTATCCTATATTGAATCTGACCTATCTATATTGAAATGGTCCATTTAGGTCAGTATTGTCTACAGTTACTGGCAGCAACTCTGCAGAATTTCAGACTGGTCTGGAGGTGCCAGCCGGAAATGAAGCCAATACCTGGAGATGCCAGGGGTTGAGGAGAGCTGGTCTTGTGGTAGCAAGCATGACTTGTAGCAAGCATGACCCTTAGCTAAGCGGGGTCTGCCCTGGTTGCATATGAATGGGACACTTGATGTGTGAGCACTGTAAGATATACCCCTTAGGGGATGGAGCTGCTCTGGGAAGAGCATCTAGGTTCCAAGTTCCCTCCCTGGCTTCTCCAAGATAGGGCTGAGAGAGATTCTTGCCTGCAACCTTGGAGAAGCCGCTGCCAGTCTGTGTAGATAGTACTGAGCTGGATAGGCCAATGGACTCCGTATATGGCAGCTTCCTATGACCGTTGTGCATGCAAAGCATGTGCTCTGTCACTGAGCTACAACTCTTCCCTAATTTTAGCTGTGGTTAGTTTTATATGAGCCCCTGCTGAGGAATCTCTGGGAAGACTTCTATTTGTGTCTGTTTTGCAACTTCAGGCTCATAATCCTGCCGTTGGAATATGTTGCATAAGCACTCAGTTGGATTTCCTTATGCATGAAGGTCGTATTCTCTTCTTTTAGATTTGCAGCCTCTATAAAGCAGTAGAGGCTGGGGACACACACAGTTCCCAACTGAAAAACACCATTAATCAAGGAGACTAGCCTGCATTGTATTAGGCGAATCATTTCTGGTTTCACATGTGCTATTCCTTGGGAATGGTTTTCTGAAACAGAGGTAGTACCCATGGAGAAAAAAATGACCTTGTCTGAAGTGGCTGTTGAGAATCAGCACCTTTGCTTAGTCTGTGCACAATACCCATGCTTACCTGTTAGATAGTGGATTTGCTGTGTTCCCTGCACCAATGCTAGACTGGAGTCACACTGTCTCACTGGAAGCTCTTTCCTCTAACCCCTGATATCTATGGGCTAGTGTGGTTACTTAATGGTGAGAAAGGTTTGCTTGGCACATGCTTCCAGGACCCTTTCAGTTTTGCATATCCAAAAGCTGAATTCTGGCATTCCTGACAGGTTCCTGGCAAAGACCCTTGGCCGAAAGTGATCTTCTAATCCAATCTCTGGCACTGGCAGGATGCCCCATACCTAGACCTAACAAAACAGACTGTTTCATTCAGATCAAGGATTTCCAACTTCAAGCAGCATCAAGATTACAGCATCGTTTTGTACACATGTGTACAACATTCCTCCCATCAATGTGTTAACACAGGGATGGGAAGACTGCCTCCACCTCCTCCCAGAAGAAATGGCAGCTTGTACTGATATTTATGTCAATAGAATAAGGGACTTTAACATCAAATCCCCAGAATTCCTGGAGAATTTCACTGCAGTACAGGGAGTGGTGCAGTGCGGAAATGCTTGACTAACAAGCAGAAGGTTGCCGGTCCGAATCCCCGCTGCTACTATATCGGGCAGCAGCGATATAGGAAGATGCTGAAAGGCATCATCTCAGACTGCCCGAGAGGAAGCAATGGTAAACCCCTCCTGTAGTCTACCAAAGAAAACCACAGGGCTCTGTGGGCGCCAGGGGTCGAAATAGACTTTATCTTTACAGGGAGTAAGAGGGGTTGTTAGTGGTGGGTGGGGGTGGGAGGAACTGGGCAGACATTAATGGAAAAGTAAAAGCAACTCTGAGAGAGAGAGATTTAAGCTGGTGTGGCCATGCTCCCACTTGGCCAGCCAATCAGATTTGCAGTATTGGCTGGAAGAGAAGGGAGGGAGAAGTGAGCCAAAAAACCCAGAGTGGTACTTTAGCTACTAGTAGCTTCCAAGCTACATAATGCTTGGAATGTGTTAATGTGTTGGTGTCTGGCGTTTTGAAAATCTCAAGACTACAGGAGAGGATGATGTGGAGGTGGAATGTCCTTGGCTTCCTCTTTAGCCCTCTTCTGCTCAGAACATGCATAAAAATCCCACTCAGTCAGTTCCAAGGAGAAGGGAGAATAGCAATCTACAGGCTCACAGAAACTGGTCAGAAGAGGAAGGCAAGACACTTCTGTCCTCATGTTCTCCTCCCTTGAACTCCAAACCCTCCTGTGACATAAGAGCTTATGAGCAATTTGGCAAAGCAAGGACCAGCCTCCCTAAGTTTACGAGGTTGGCTGTCCCTGGACCTGGTTGTACTGCATTGAGCAGCATGGAAGAGCATGAAAGGACATGTCAGAGGACAAGAAATGCTCAAGACACTCATTGTCTTCCTCTTTACTTAAGCAACTGATTCTGAACCTCCTTCAGTGTTGATTAGGAGTTGCAGCTCTGAAGTCTGTAGAGCTATGGAGTAATATAAGTGAGTAAAGAACTCTCCTCTTAACAGTTTATGGCCACTGTAAAATGCTTTCCTGCATGACTTTAAAAAGCTATGCCTTGCTCCAATAACTATTACAGCTGGATATCAACATCCAGTAAGATCTGAACAATTGTTATAGAGAGCAATGGAGTGTGACTTAAAAAAAAAAAGCAAACATCTGTGAATCACTCCGGCCCCTAATTCATTGGTGTTAAAATGCCACATGTGGAAACTTGTAGTGTGTTTGTGGTGGGAAGAGAGGAGGGTATAGTTTCTAGTGTACAGATGCTAACTATGGAGTGCTGTGTTGTTTTGCTGCCAATTTAGTGAATGAGTGAACACACACAGTTTTACACACGAAATGGTTCATTTAGATAAGCGAGAAATATACAAATCAATGCTGTGCTTAGCCTATTTCCTAATGAAAGTGTGGCGGGAAAGAATGTTCCATGTTTATATTTACTCAATGTATTTTTCCTGCTTAGATTACAGTACTGTTGGAATTGTAAAATATATAGTAAATGGAAAACTTGCAGGCAGCTCATCAATTTTTTATGTATTTCCTTGTATTGATTAGTCTGCATATCATGAGACTATAAGTTGAGTTAAATTCACAGTCAGCTGACAGTGCCCTAAAAGGATGAGTGAGTCCTTTCTTCCTAGCCAGATTGAGTTTCAACTAGTACTTGCTACATATACTTAGCTACATATACTTGCATTACTTTGTATGCTTGCTTGCTTATGTGTTGTATATGTGTGCGTGCAACTGCCCACAGGTAATATAGATTAGGCCTGATTCCCAGCATTTCAACTTCAAATGGTTATTGGGGTAAAAATCGATAGGTTAAGGTTGGTATCACAGCCACAATCCACCCCTGCAGGGGTGATGGACCTATTAGGATGGTCCATCCAAAAAGGCTGCTGGATCCAGTAGGTTTCCAAAAGGCCTTGGAGGGTTTTGAAGTTGGTGCGGCCGGTGATTCTGTCGATGCCCTAGTGGGAACCTGGAATAGGGAACTCACTAGGGCAGTAGACACGATTGCTCCTAGGCGTCCCTCCAGACCTGCTTCTAAAATGGCCCCCTGGTATACCGAGGAGTTGTGAGGGCTGAAGTGGCTGGGTAGGGGACTGGAACGCAAGTGGGGGAGAACTCGGCTCGAATCTGACAGGATGCAGCATAGGACCCATTTGAAGGCTTATGCAGTGGCGGTGTGTGCGGCAAAAAACAGATTTTGGTCTGTGTGCATTGCGTCTGCACGTTCACGTCCAGCAGAGCTATCCCAGGTCGTGAGGAGTATAATTACTGCTCCTTCTGCTTCAAATCAGTTCCCGGAGGTGCTCTGCTATGACGCTTTTGGTGGGTTCTTTGCGGATAAAATCTCCTGTATTCGGGCTGACTTGGACTCCACTATTTCTGCAGGGTCTATGAAGGAGGTGTCCAGCGTTCCCTCTTGCAGTGTTAGGTTGGATCAGTTTCAATCTGTGACTCCTGAGGATGTGGGCAAGCTGCTTGGGGTGGTGCGGCCTACCACTTGTTCTCTGCCCAGGCTGGCTGCTTTGATCTAGCAGGGAGATTGTTGGAGAGGGCCTAGTTAATATCATAAATGCATCGCTGAGGGAGGGTAGGGTGCCTCCATGTTTGAAGGAGGCAATAGTTAGACCTCTTCTTAAGAAGCCTTTCCTGGATCCCTCAGCGATGCATAGTTATAGGCCAATCTCCAATCTCCCTTGGTTGGGCAATGTGATTGAGAGGGTGGTGGCTGACCAGCTCCAGGCAGTTTTGGAGGAGACTGATTATCTAGACCCATTTCAAAATGGCTTTAGAATGGGCTATGGGGTTGAGACAGCCTTGGTTGGCCTGATGGATGATCTATATTGGGGAATCGACAGAGGGATTGTGACTCTGTTGGTTCTCTTGGCTCTCTCGGTGGCGTTCAATACCATCAACCATGGTATCCTTCTGGGTTACCTGGGGGAGTTGGGGATAGGAGGCACTGCTTTGCAGTGGTTCCGCTCCTATCTCTTGGGTAGATTCCAGATGGTGGAGCTTGGTGACAGTTGCTCCTGAAAATGGGAGCTGTTATATGGAGTCCCCCAGGGCACCATTCTGTCACCAATGCTTTTCAATATCTACATGAAACCACTGGGTGAGGTCATCAGGAGTTTTGGTGCTGGGTGTTATCAGTATGTTGATGACATCCAAATCTACTTCTCTTTTTCATCTGCATCATCAGGAAATGGTGTTCATTCCCTAGATGCCTGCCTATAGGCAGTAATGGGCTGAATGAGGGATAACAAATTGAATCTGAATCCAAGCAAGATGGAGGTGCTCATTGTAGGGGTTCAGAATCTGAGGTGTGAATTAGATCTCCCTGTGCTGGATGGGGTTACACTCCCTCAGAAGGAGCAGGTACGCAGCTTGGGAGAACTACTGGACCCAGGCTTCACCCTGGTATCTCAGGTGGAGGCCATAACCAGGAGTGCTTTCTATCAGCTTTGGCTGATTCGACAGCTCCTTGAAGAGGATGACCATTCCTTGAAGAGGATGACCTCAAAACAGTGGTGCACCAGCTGGTAACCTCCGGGCTCGACTACTGCAATGTGCTCTACATGGGGCTGCCTTTGAAAGTTTATGAACTGCATACAAAGTTAGTTCAAAATGTGGCAGCCAGTCTGGTCTCCGGGGCAACTCGGAGAGACCATATTATGCCTGTTTTGACACAATTGCACTGGTTGCCGATATGTTTCTGGGTGAAATACAAAGTGCTGGTTATTACCTTTAAAGCCCTGAACAGTTTAGGCCAAGGTTACCTTAGAGAGCGCCTCCTTCTGCATGATCCCCACCGCACACTAAGGTAATCTGAGGAGATCCGTCTCCAGTTACCACCGGTACGTCTGGTGGCGACTCAGAGGCGGGCCTTCTCTGTAGCTGCTCCTGGACTGTAGAATGCACTCCCTGCAGAAATCCGTAATTTGAACTCTTTCTTGGTTTTTAGGAGAGCCCTTACGACCTATCTGTTTGGCTTGGCCTTCCAGGGTTTTTTAATTGTTTTAAAGGGTTTTAATTGTACCTGTTTTTCAGGATTTTAAAATTGTTTTATTGTCTGATGTTTTATGGTATTTTATAATTTTGGTTCCTGATTGTTTTTAACTGTCCTTGTTTTGTTGTCAACCGCCCTGAGCCAATTTTGGAGGGGTGGTATAAAAATTGAATAAATAAATAATAAATAAATAAATAGGAGAGACCCATTAATCACTATACATTTCAGCGTATAGTGCTTTATCAGATTTCAGTTGTGTGCTCATCATTGTAGATAGCCATACAGGCCACATGACAAGTGCATAGTTCCTTTGGTTTAGATGGCCATGCCATGTTATAGACCAGATTGTGTCCTTTCTTGATGTTGCTTGGTAACCTATCCATATCAAACTGGCAATAGCTAATGACTGTAGAACCCTATTTCAAGCAAGCCAAGATTTCTTATGGTTAACTCGGGGCTTGACAGATTTTCTTTGGGTCTAGGAGTCAGACAATGACAATTTGACTAGACTTAGTGATGGAGATTGTGGTGGGGAAGGGTAAATGGGCTTCCCTTTATCCGCCTTTACAAAAGGGGCTGTAAGGAACAGAAACAGGGCTGTCTGGGATAAATAAAGATTTTTAAAAACTATCTCTACCTCTGAATTTCCTAGCCTAGGCACCATGGTTAAATTACTAGGTGCCGTGACTTCCTAGTGACTAGGATTTTTCAAGCCCTGTGTTAACAGCCATGAGCAGGGGCCAAGCAATGTTGGCTCAATTCACCAGCCAGCCAGAAATTTTACTCATGTTTCCTTGAGCAGTGTGGGTACATTATTTTTCAGGAAATTTTCCACAAATCAGGAAAAATTCCGCAAATGTCAGGAAAAAGTGCCACAATTTTTTTGCTTGTCACACGGACAAGTAGACAAGTGAATTTCCTGCTCCCTGACCATGAGTGAGTATATTAAACCAAGTTGGATGTTATAAAATGGAACACATAGAAATTAGGAACCCATGTAAATCACTTTGGACCCTTGTTTTCTGACCCTATAGACACTACAATTAAAAAGAGGAATTTCAAAGCACAAAAATGGAGCAGAGGGCTGTGGTTGGAAATCTTTTAAAAAATTACTTGCCTTTATTGGGACTTAAAAAGGAGTAATGAACACTTCTCTCATTGCAGCATTAAACTGGCTTCCATTTGGCTGTGATGTTGACAGTGACATTATACCTGGATGCAAGGATGGCAAAAGGGGCCAAGGCTTTGTTCCAGATAATGCAACAGACTCTGTAAAATGATTGATTCCTATAATCAGGCATTAGCTGTACAAATGCACTGGGAAGAAAATAATATTAGATGGAGAAATTTTTTGAAGCGGTTTCAAGTGGGCAGATTAAATAGGGTTATGCATTTAAATGGATCTCTTAAACCATATTAAGTTTCCATGCAGACATGAATTATTTGGATTAAGAATGTATTTTTTTAGCTTTCCTTAATCTAATAAAAATGGAATAAATTCAAATTAGGCAAGATTAAAATTTCTGTCTGCGAAGTTGCTTAACTGAATTTCCCATGTTTAAACAAACCAGTCCAATCCTTAATATAAACAAATCCTGAGTCCCCTGATATAAACACTGAGAAATAAGGGTTATAACTTCTAGGTTCTCAGCCATAAGGACAACTCTGCTGGACCAGTCTAATTTCATTCTGTTTCATATAGTAGCCCACCAGATACCTCCGAGAAGCCCACGGACAAGAGGTCAGGGCATGCTCTTTCTCCTGCTGTTGCTCCCCTGAAAGTAGTATTTGGAGGCATCTTGCGTCTGATGATGGAGGTGGCCAATAGCCATCAGACTAGCAGCCACTGATAGATGTGTTCTCAATGAATTTGTCTAAGCTCCTTTGAAAGCTATCCAAAATAGTGGCCATCACCACATCCCTTGGCAGAGAATTCCATAGACTAATTATTCATCGAGTGAAAAAGTGCTTCCATGGGATGACCCTTGGGTTCTAGTGTTGTGAGAGAGGGAGAAATATTTCTCTCTGTCCACTCTCTCTACTCCATGCATAATTTTATAGACCTCTATCATGTCTCCCCATAGTCATCTTCCTCAGGTGGTGTAGCTTTGCCCCAGGTGGTGTAGCTTTGCCTCATAAGGAAGGTGCCCTAGGCCCCGATCATCTTGGTTGCTCTTTTCTGCACCTTTTCCAGTTCTACAATGTCCTTCTTAAGATACGGTGCCCAGAACTATACACAGTATTCCAAATGTGGCGGCACCATAGATTTGTATAAGGGCGTTATAATATTAGCATTTTTATTTCCATTCCCATTCCTAATTATCCCTAGCATGGAATTTGCCTTTAAAAAAAAAAAAAAAAAACAGCTGCCGCACTCTGAGTCAGCACTTTCAATGAGCTGTCCACCATGACCCCAAGATCTCCTTCCTGGTCTATCGACAACAACTCAGACCCCATCAGTGTATATGAGAATTTGGGGTGTTTTGCCCCAATATGCATCACTGTACACTTGCCAACGTTGAACCACATTTGTCATTTTGTTGCCTCCTCACCCAGTTTGGAGAGATCCTTTTAGAGCTCCTTGCAGTCTGTTTTGGAGTTTACTACCCTAAATCTGCAATTTGGCCACTTCTCTGCTTACCCCAACTTCTAGATCATTTATGAATAAATTCAAGAGCACTGGTCCCAGTACAGATCCCAGTAGAAGACCCCACTTCTTATTTCTCTCCATTGTGAAAACTCTCAGTTTATTCCTACCCTCTGTTTCCTGTCCTTTAACCAGTTACCAATCCACACATGAACCTGTTCCCTTATCCCATGACTGCTAAGTTTACTCAGGAGCCTTTGTGAGGAACTTTGTCAAAAGCTTATTGGAAGACCGAGTATTCTATGTCAATTGGATCACCTTTGTCCACATGGCACTCTCAAAGAACTCCAAAAGGTTAGTGAGGCAAGACTTGCCCTTGCAGAAGCCATGCTGGTTCTCCATGTGTTTGATCCCCATATAGTGAAAGAATTGATTGTGTGAATATCAATATGCTGATGACACCCAGATCTATTTCTCCATGACAGTCATCATCAGGAAATGGCATAACCTACCTAAATGCCTGCCTACAGGCAGTAATGGACTGGATGAGGGATAATAAACTGAAGCTGAATCCAAGCAAAGCAGAGGTACTCATGTTATGGGGTCATACTTCGAGGGACTCAATAGACCTTCCTGTTCTGGATGGGGTTGAACTCCTCCCAAAGGAACAGGTATGTAGTGTTGGAGATGAACTTCCAGTGCATCGACCTTTTGCACCAACTATCCTAATGACCACTAGGGGCATTGGGAGTAGAGACAGTGAGTCAGGGTCTCCCTATCTGTCCCTACTCTATGACCCCTGAACTGACTCTGCAGCACTTCCTGTGCTGAGTCACAATCCTTCCTTTCCTCCTAGAGAGCAGATGGAAACATCTCTCTCTCTCCTTACCTATCCACTATGTAGTCCTTTAGATTAGATATAGGTCTTTCCTGTCTAAGTGTATTTAACCAATAAATGTTTAGTGTTTAGTCAAACAAGGATCTCCATGTGTTTTCTCTAAACAGCTGCAATATCCAAACCATCCTCTGCTACCTACTCTGTAACTGGAGTGTGTGCTCATTCGTTAGTGCTCTGCTGTTTTACCTATTGTGGGTAAAAATCAACAACCTCTAACATGTAGCTTGGGAGTGTTTCTGGACCTAGGCGTCATTGTGATTTCTCAGGTTGAGGCCAGTATTCTCTCTAATTTTTTCTCATCTGTGTGTGGAATGAGTTTTGTTCTGGCTGCTAGTATCAGGGAAGTGTGTGTGCATTCAGAGTGGGGCCTTCTTGATTCAACCTGAGTGGGATCTAAAATTAACTGAGCAGACATTAAAAAAATGTGTGAGTGCACACACATGTGCATGCCTTAGAGCAGGGATGGGGAACCTTGGCGGACGAAGGTGGTATCAACCAAAATTGATAGAAAGCACTCCTGGCCACAGTCTCAACCAGTATTCCCTCTAAGGCAGGGAAGGGGAACCTTGGCCCTCCAGCTGTTTTTGAACTACAACTCCCACCATCCCCAGCCACAATAATTGTGGCTGGGGGTGGTGGGAGTTGTAGTTCAAAAACAGCTGGAGGGCCAAGGTTCCCCTCCCCTGCCTTAGAGGGAATGCTGGTTGAGACTGTGGCCAGGAGTGCTTTCTATCAATTTTGGTTGATAAAACCTTCATCCGTTCCTTGAAGATAATATAGAACATATATTGAATATAGATAATATGAAGATTATTTAGAACTATAGTACACTCTCTGGTAACCTCTAGGCTTGATTACTGCAATGTGCTCTACATGGGGCTGCCTTTGTATGTAATTTGAAAACTTCAGTTGGTCCAAAGTGCCGTGGCCAGATTGGTCTTCGAGGTTTCTCAGAGAGACCATATTATGCCTGTTTTAAAGCAATTGCATTGGCTACCGATAGGTTTCCAGACAAAATACAAAGTGCTGATAATTACCTTTAAAGCCCTAAACAGCTTAGGACCGGGTTACCTGGGTGGGCGCCACCTTCTTCATGATCCTCACTGCACATTAAGATCGTTGAAGGAAGTCCATCTTCCTTGGCCACCAGCTCATCTGGCAGTGACTAGGGAGCGGTCCTTCTCTGTAGTTGCTCCTGGGTTGTGGCATGAGCTCTCTATAGATGTTCATGGTTTAACATCTTTACCAGGTGCCACCACTTTACTCTTTTACTCTTTAAAAGAGTCCTTAAGACTCTTACCCTGCTGTTTCCTACCTGGAAATGTTGCATTTTATCATTCATATTTGCTCAGAGATTGTTTCTGATTAATCAGTCTCAACTCTTGGATAACCTTCAGCCTCCTGTCTTCAAATTACTAGTTCAAAGGAAAAGAGAGAAAAGAGGAGGATGAATGCCTTTTCAATTAATGGTAGGCTTGCTGGGAGAGTACTGAAATAGACTAAAGGCTGATTCCTATCACACATACATGGAACAGATCCTAGGCTCAATTTCTGGCATCTCTAGTTAAAAGGTTAGTAAGGCTGTGAAAGACATAGAGAACTGTAGCCAATGCTTAGATTAACCAATTATCTAACTCAGTGTAAGGCAGCATCTTATGTTAATATATTTTGTACACGAGTCCTGATATCTGAATAAAATTGTGTTAAATCAGTTATTGGGGTATCTGTGTACATGTCCCAGATTTCCCTTTTAAATTCTTGCAAAGCCTTTCGTATTTGGATATCTGAGCCTGAATACTATAAGAAATGGCCGTCAGGGAGGCACAAAATATATTCCCATTTTGAAGACAGGAAGAACTATTTTCCCTGGGCTTTACATAGCAAGAAAACAACCTGTGTCAGAGTCTCTGTGCTGGAGAGTCATAACACTATGCAAGTTTCCATGCTGACTGCTACTACTACTGCTGATACAGGCAGCCTTCACTATCCATGATCGTGCCACCTGTGGTTTCGCGTATCCGTGGTCAGGCAATGGAGTCCCGGCCTCATTTTTCACAGATACAAAAATAGTTAAAACTTGCCTATCCCTAGTTCCTGGGTGGCTAGAAATGACCTCGGAGGTCACTTCACCATTTTGCTGAATTGAGCCATTTTTTTTCACCCCACCCCCACCCCGTGATTATTTGCGGAAAATCGACGAAACTGGGAGTTTGGGGGGATGGCTGGAGAACAGGAGAGCATGACACAGTACATTATTTCTGCCTCCTCCCTGCTTTTTTTGCCCTTTTTTTGACCCCAAAGGAAGAGCCTAATCCCCCAATTTCCATTCACACAAGGTCTTGTTATCTGTGGTTGTAGAATGGAGCCCTCGCAGAGAACAAGGGCCACATGTATAATTGTTGTTCTATCAATATCTAGGAGCAGGAGCTTAGCAAGTTTGTAGTGGGCCCTGGGACAAAAAGTGAAGATGGGCCCTGCCCCAGGCCTTCTGTCTACTTCATCTCCCTCCACCCCTCAGTTTTTGCTACAGAAGAGTGAACCATCGGTCCGCTGAAGGCCTCCCTCTCTCACAGCGGCAGGGCTCCAGGGATATTGCCCCCCTGTTCAGTTATAGCTGCACCCAGATCACTTGTAAACAGTACGTATAAATAACTTTGTAGGTGACAAACATGATCTTCCAACAAACGGGAAAACAGATGTATTTATTTTTATTTATTGTTAAATGTATACCCCGCCTTTCATTAAGAAAATCCCAAGGCGGCTCATAGGAACATAGGAAGCTGCCATATACTGAGTCAGACCATTGGTCTATCTAGCTCAGCATTGTCTTCACAGACTGGCAGCGGCTTCTCCAAGGTTGCAGGCAGGACTCTCTCTCAGCCCTATCTTGGAGAAGCCAGGGATGGAACATGGAACCTTCTGCTTTTCCCAGAGTGGCTCCATCCCCTGAGGGGAATATCTTCCAGTGCTCACACTTCTAGTCTCCCATTCATATGCAGCCAGGGCTGACCCTGCTTAGCTAAGGGGACAAGTCATGCTTGCTACCACAAGACCAGTTCTCCTCCCAATAAAATTTAAAAACAAGATTATAAAAAAGGCACATTAAAATATTGAGCTAAAAAAATTAAAAACAAATCTGATTTTAAAAAATTAAATTAAAACATAAAAACAGTACAAAATACAAGAAGCAGCAGTGGAGACAATCATATAAAAGCTTGGGTAAAAAGCCACAATTTGACATGCTTTCTAAAAACTGTGATTGAGACTGAGGAGCAGATACCCACCGGGAGAGCATTCCAGAGTCTGGGGGCAGCAACAGAGAAGGCCCTGTCCCATGTGCATGTCAACTGAGCCTCCCTCATTGTCGGCATCCGGAGCAGAGCCCCTCAGATGACCTCGTCAAGTGGGCAGCAACCCCTGGGAGCAGGTGGTCCCTCAGGTATCCCGGGCCCAAACCGTTAAGGGCTTTAAAGGTCAAAAACAGCACCTTGAATTGGACCCAGAAACGAACTGGCAGCCAGTGCAAGTCTTTCAGAATAGGCGTGGTGTGTTCCCACCGGGCAGCTCCAGATAAAACCCTAGTTGCTGTGTTTTGTACTAGCTGTAGTTTCCGGATATTCTTTAAGGGCAGCCCCACGTAGAGTGCATTACAATAATCCAGCCGTGATGTGACTAAGGCATGGGTAACTGTGGCCAGATCTGTCTTCTCGAGAATTTAGTATATAGGGCCTATAATGGTTTACATTCCAACAGAAGAATCTGATTTCAGAACTTTAAAAAAAGAAAGCCATCATTGATTTGTAATAATAAAATTCAGGTATTTTATAAATTTGTCACAGGAACGAACTTCAGTTCAAGAATCTGGGTGTAATTTCAATGAATTTGAGGAGAACTAGGCCTGAGGAACTGTTGGAATAAATAGTGTTTTTGTTTAACTATCTAGCTATAAAACTGAAAAAAGAAAAGACATCCCGCAAAGGGGCTCATTTGGCTGGAGGAATTCCACATTGAATGTTTGCTGCTAGTCCGATTTCAATTTTCAACCACAAACAAATGATTGGTGGGATTGGTCAACTACAGACCAACCCTGTATGCATTTCTACTAGGAAGTAAGTCCCTCTGAGTTGAATGGCATATACTCTGAACTAAATGTGTCTAGGATTGCATTCTTTGTTAGGGCTGTCCACTAATTCAATATTTTTAGTTGGTTAATCACTACCTTTCAATTGATTGATGTAATATATTTAAAATTTTATCCAAACTTGAGTATAGGATTTTAAAAAGATTATTGAAGTAAATATGAGATAACTTAAAATTTAATAAACATACATTTCCAACATTGTTAGGAAAAAAGCCTACCTATTTTTTTAAATTTCCTGTTGCAGTATTACACCAGAACCAGAATGTCCTTTCTTCTTAGCCCCAACCATTTGCCTCCATTGATCAGAACTTGCTCTTATCAATAAGCTGATTAATCTACCAGTTATTAAAGCATGGTACCCTAGTTTTAATCACGGTTGTATCATGGTGACATTTTTGCTGTCTCTTTGTTCCAGAAAGTCTTTGTTCTTGCCTTTGATTGTTTTTTCTCACCTTCTGTTTCAAAAAAGTTATTATTTCTCTTCTGCAAATGGAATGTGATTTCCCTGGCTTTGTTTAGCCCTGCCTGTCACCATTATCCAGTCTACAGCAGCTCATAAAGAAAATTAATGAGACTCTGTCTCAAATCACCTTAGTCTTCATTAGATTTTCATCAGCCGCCATGGGTTCCACTGGTGCTTTAGTGCAACTACTGGTGACACAAATTGTCAGTATTAAATAATGTTGCTTCAGGACATGAATACAGAGCTTTCTCAGTAACCCGACCATCACTGTGGATAAGCCAAGAGGGCTATTCCACTGAGTGACAAGGAGCTCTAGAATTGGAAAGTAGAAAAGCTTCCTTTTTAGGCAAAACAATATGCTACAAATGAGCATAAGATGGTGAAGTTATGCTGGTATTCCCCAGTTGAAAATCTGTGTCCCCACTCTTTAGGGGAGAGAGAAAAGTCTTTTTTGTCTGTCATTTTTTAATCCAGCCCCCCTCCCATTGATTCTGTGGGGCTCTTGAAGGCAAATCATGAAATGAAACAGCTCAGTGGAAAAGGAAATGGAAAATACTGCAATTTCCTGCAGGAGTTTCTTTTTCCTTTTCACATAATAATGTGAATTTGTGCTATTAATACCTTTCAGTTTTATTTTCATCCTGAGCTACTCTGCTACTCTTACCTGAAGCCTTTTATTATAATAGTTAGCTAGTGCAAAGGAACGTTAGGAATCTTTTGTGCCTGGTCCACAAATTTGGATTGCTACACTGATGCCACAGGGCCTCTAATGCCCCAGCAAGCCCTAGCCATGCCTGGCCAAATTTCTTACCAGCCTTTCCAATCTGTATCATAGCAATAGTATGGTGAGGTACTTCATTGGTTGCTCTTGAGGATTAATGAGAAAAGGAAGACTTTGATATCCAACACAAGCCTTATTATCTGGCCAGGCTATACATCTAATTTTGTGTTGTCTAGCACTGAGATGTAGTTGAAAAACATTCAAGATGCCAACCCTACTCACATTACAAATCATAGGAGGGTATTTAGGACAGTCTGTAGTCTGAATTTCCTTGATGACTTTGTTCCCTTGGCTGAAGGCAATGTATTTGAGGCTCATCTTGTGTGCTTACTGTGTTAATCCAGGGTTGGGAAGCCATTTGGGTTAAGTTCTCAAAGCAGATGCACCTGGGGAGGGGCACAGTTAGTGACTGACATCCAGACTAAAGAACTGATGCTGCATGTGTGCACCATGGGAGGAACATTTTTTGTCAATCTCCCCTTCTTTTTGAACCCCTTAGTGACTACTGAAAATATGTCCCTGAGGGTCACACAGCCCTGAGGGACACAATTGTACATTGGTCAGAGCACTTCCACGGGAAGGGGAGATTGGCAGAAATTGCCCCTACCCTATGCAAGCACCTACATTCTCAAAGTGGGAATGCTATTGCTGCAGCCGGGCATCCTTTCACTGCATGCACACAACATTAGGATGTAACTTGGTCAGTACATTTAAAAACTCGATTTTTGGTTAATTATATAGCTGGTACCTTACTGAATAACAAAGAAAAGACAGGCCCCTGGACCCAAGGAGCTTACAACACTGAGAAGAGAGACAAGAGTTGCAATCTTATAGAGAGGTGGAGGGAATGGGAGCAATAAGAGTAACATAAAAGGAAAGGGAGTGGATGCAGTTACATTTGCTTAGGCTTAATTTCATTTGGGGAAGACAGATAAAGGGTTTGGGTGAATGAATCATGGAAATCCCCTAAACATACGGTAATGATTTCATTTAAAGTGAATGAAGTCAGATTCTTTGGTATCTTTCCTCTTCCTCTTTCGACTGTTCTAGTCTGGCATAGACACACATTTCAGTACCAAGGACAGTTCTGGGCATTGCTTATGTTCTGGGCACTTGCATATTGTGTTTACATGTAATAAAATGACTTGACTAAAACTTATCCTAAATATCAGCTCATGGCAAAGTGGGAAATATCTCCACATTTGTGCTACACTTATACACTAAAATTATATGTTTATACATTTATGAACAACACATTGTAGGGTTCCATACACTTCTATAAAACATCTCAAATAGCAGTATATGCGTGTGTATTATTTTCAGAAAACTATTCTTACAATGCTGAGATGTGTGCTAAGTGTTCTTGCATCAACTGAGTTTTGGGCTCTCCAAGAGCTCTTTCGTAAACCTGATAATCACAAATATAAGTAAGTAGTCTCCCCAGTGAGCTAATCTTGAGAACCATTGGGTTGGATCCTGACTAGCATTTGCATGAACAGAATAGCACTTACACTTAGACAAGGGGGCGGTGGAATTTCTGCCATACCCCCGGTTATTCTTCAGGGTTCCCCAATCCCAGGACTTGCTTTCGATGGGCTGCTGGGAGTGGCAGGAGGGTTGAAAAAAGCTCCGTTCCCTGAGCATCAAATTGCTCCTAATCTCTGGATCCAAATCAAGGGCTTATTCTTAAATGGAGCACAGCTCAGAGTTACCAGGTTTCTTATTTCATAATTTTACAGAGGTATGAATCCGCTGCACATTTACTTAGAAGTAAGTTTCATTGAGTTCATATTACCTAGGGGAATATGCCTAGAATTGCAGCCTGAATGACTCCAACTTCTGAAACCTCTTTAGCTTATGCTTTTCACTTTTGACTGTTTCCTTCATCCCTATTCATTAAAAAATAGTGGTAGGGCCCTTTAAGAATATCTGTCTTCCTAGGTGGAAAATCTGAAGAAATGGCTTTAGATTTGAAAGATTAATCATCTGCAGCCCTAAGGTTTTTTCCAGTCAGAATCTTAATATAGGCCTAGTTCACACATGGATACTCCTCAGATTTGATGATGAACCTGGCTAGCAAATGTGAATGACGTATTGCAGGTCAAACATCACAGACAGCTTTATGTCACCTCACATCAACTCGAAAACAGTTGCTTTTCAGTGAAACTAGGTTACAGCCTCAGCTGGCAATAATTTTAAAGTTATGTTCATGTGTTTATGAACTGACCCATACATTATAGTATATCTATGATGAACAAAGGCAGGACTTGTTCAGAATAGTGTGGTTAATGTTTCTTTTAGGTGGCAGGAATGACAATGGCTCAGTTTTATTTCCTTCTGTTACTCGTGGTTTTCTGTGATTTACCGTTGATAAACAAAATAAACTCTGATTTAACACCCACAACCATGAGCTGCTTGACTGATGGCTTTGTGGTGGTGGTATTTTTTAAAAACAAAACAAAAAACACTTCAGTGCAATTAGGAATTTTGTTTCATCCATTTGGCTCTTCTTTCTCCATTAGCTGGTATTAACATTTCTAAGAGTGCTTGTGACACTGCTAAGGCTGTAGTTGCTGCTGTGTGAAGATGGCTTTGCAGATCAGCCTGTGATATGGTTGCCCCCTCCTCCCCCCCCTCATCCATTTCTGTCTCTTTTACTCACTGGACCCTGTCAGATGCAATGTGGAGCCAAGTATTATTTTAACTGAGCTTCTAAAAACAAGCTGAGATGCGCTCTGCAGACAATCAGCAACAGCATTGTTTGTTTTGGCTGCTGAGGTTTGTTTGGGTCCTCCCAAACACAATCCTAGAGTTCCAGGTCTGCCTGACTCCTGGCAGTGCTTCACCCCATCACTTCTTCTCTTACCATTGGTTGCTAGCTTGGTCTGGGTGTGGAAAAGCTGCACAAAAGCTGCTTTGGTTCGTTTCACCTGCCCTTGGCTGCTCTTGGGGGTTGGAGCCTAGCCATGGCACAGCTATACAGAGATGGGCTGCTCACAGCTTCCTTGTCAGCATAGTGCTTTCTTGTAACCGCTTTGCAAATAAAGTGGCCACAATTAACCAGAAAGGTGGGTTAACTGTCGCTTTCCCCCATGTGTCCCAAGATGTCAGAAGAAGGTGGCAATTCCCCCTTCCTGATCATTCTGGAGGGAGCATGGCATTTAGAATACCGTTCCCACTACCTCCACCGCCACTCCCATTGCAGTGAGGAGGGGCGTATTGCTTAAAGTCACATCTTATTGCTTGTGTCCACCTCTCCTCGGTCCCCTCAGCCCACAGCTTCATGCTTACTCCAAGCCCACCTCCCCTTTGTTTCTGTGGCTTCCTCTCCCCGCTGCAACCTCATGCAAGAAACACACAACTCACAGACCTGTAAGCAGCACTGATGAACTTTACTATAATAAAAAGTTGCAGACAGGTGTGGTGAGGGGGGGGTCTTTGACAAGCTGTGAAATTATCAGGTGTGTGTCGTTAAGCATCTGGTTACTCCAAGGGATTTTAAAGAGGGTTAGGATAGTTAGGAGTTATTACAACTCTTGAGAAACAGGGGGTGGGTGGGAATGTTTTATGGGTATTGGCAGAAGACCTATCTGATAGCCCATGCTTCTTCCCCTTTTGCTGCTGGCGGGCTAACCCTCACTCTCCTCTTGGGCTTCACCTACCGATTCATTCTCTGTCCCTGCTGATCCTGCAGGGTTCTCCAGGAGGACCTCTCCACAGGACTCGCAGATGTTGTGCAGGATACTGCGCCACGATGATGTCAGGAACCAGCTCCTCTTCCACATCCAGCAAGGTGTACAGCGCATGCCACCAAACGTTCAGCCTGCCAAAAAGCCCTCTCAACCACCATCCTGCCTCTGCTGTGATAGTACAGTATTAGTAGTAGTTCCTCTGCATGGTGTTCTGAGGTGCATGGAAAGGAGTAATCATCCATGGCTGGAGGGCATACTCCTGGTCTCTCAGAATCACTGGCTTGACTTGTATGCTGCTCACAGTGGTGGTGGGAGCACTGGCGAAAGTCCTGTTGTGCAGTTTCTCAACGAGGGTCTATGTCCAGAAGATGGCTGTGTCATGCAAGTGCCCCGAGGTGCCATTGTAGACATCCATGAAGTGGCCCATGGAATCAACAACCGGTTGCAACACCATGCTGTTGCACTACTTGCAGTAGTGTATTCCTTGTCCCTCCCAGCTGGGCCAAGAACCTCTACATGTGTGCAGTCTATGCTACCCAAGAGGCCAGGGAATCCCTCTCCTGGTAGCCTCTTATCACTTGGTAGGAAGGTGTTTCTTCTTCATGGTCTCTGAGTAGTCACACCTATTTGATGGTTTTTGGCACATCATCTCTGAGTCCAAGTTCCTCTGCCCAGTGGGGGCAAATGGTGCTGAAGCTTCTATTTTTCCCTGGAAGTAATCACTGGGGAGAGGGATTTTCCAAGCAGTTCATCCCTCCCCCATTTTACAGGTTTCATGCCCCTTAATATGTATTGCATTGAAAACAAACCCTAGTTAAGTGTAGTAGGTGTTAGAGCACATTACCCATATTTCATGGGAGACTGCTCCTCCAGGCCATAGCAATAGTCAGCAGGTTTTGTTGGAGGATGCCATCTGCAAGCCCTGGCATAATATCTGTTTTGCAGTGACCTAAATGAAGCCAATTTCATACTCAATGACTATGCTGTATATTATCTGATGCAGAGTCATTTGCATGTGGAAAATGGGGCAAGTGATGGAGAGATAAGCTAAATGGCAAGACAGCAAGGTGGTCATCGGATTTGGACAAGGTGAGGAAGGGAGTAATGTGTACAATGGAGTTAGAAAACACCATAATGGAGTTAGTGTCTTAATGGGAGGATGGGAAAGGAGCAGTGGGTTGATCTGTCAGGAGCTATGCAAGAAGAGCTCTGAAATAATCAGTGTGCCTGGTTGCCTATGTATTTGTTGTTGTTTTTTCCTTTCAGAGGTTCAAATTGCTGCTTATTAAAACTAGAAGTATGGTAAGAAATGTTCTCTTTAGAAATCATAAATATTTCCTCACATCAGTGCAATTTACAAGTTCCTGTTTTCTAAAGGCTAAAACTAGTTCACAGGGTAAACTTGCTGACAATAATATATTGCCATTGCGGAGGCTGCACTGAAACGGAAGGCCATTGCATGGGCTAAAAGTCCACATTGCTAAAGACCAAGCTAGATGCTTAGTTGGATATCCATGTCAGATTGTCTTCTTAATAGCATACACTTACTCTGTCTCTGTGTGATAAGAACAGTATCTGCTTGCTTACTAGGTGCGCAGGATACTGAATCTGTACCTAATATTGAGCAGCATCCAGAATTAATGCTGCCCTTGTGTTAGAATGTTGCCTGTGTGTAATAATTTCTACTGAACCCCCCCTTCCCTCTGCTGGGGGACCTTCAGGAACATATATTGGGGAGAGCAGAGAGAAGAGGGAGCTCAGAAATAATCATGCTTGCAACATTAGTCTGGATGCTGTGCACTGGAATCTGTTCATATAGTTTGACTAGCACAGTACTTTCCATCTTATTCAGTGAAAAGAGTTCAATGTGTAATGTAATTTGAATTTATTAGAACTTTGTTTAGAGAATATGGTGCTCTGTGACAAGAGGAAAAAAATGTGGTTTCTAAAATAAGTTCCATCTGAGTTGTAGGCAGATGCATATTTTGGTATTTCAAAAATTCTTGGGTGAGGATATGTCATGCACCCTCCCCCTAAGTATCTTGTCTTCTTTTCATACTCAAGTTTAATGTAAAATCAGCATTCCTATTTTTCCTCTAATTCAGGGTTTGTAAATGAATCATTCCTAATCAAGCAGATGTCATTTTCCTATCTTCTATAACCTGGCACCTAATTGCTGTTAAATCAAATTAGCTTCCTGTAAGTCCTTCATGACCAACCTCAGGTGTCTCTCTGAAGAATCAGACCCTAGGAAACTGTGATTTACTTTGCTGTTTGGATTGAAATACTGACTTGGCTAAGGAAATTATATTGCATGCTTGGAGTACAGATTCTTCAATCATCCTTCTTGTAGGATTGAGTTCACTGGAAACTAATGGCTTTAAGATCAATCTCTGTAGCAGAAAGGTGATTTTCAGCCATATGGAAACATAGAGTGCACTTTACCTGTTGTTTTCAGCAGGAGAAAGTTAAGCAGGTGTTTAAGATCTTGGGACTTCAAGATGCTTAACTATGACCAGAGTATGCTATTTTGTTTAAAATACAAAAAGAAAATTATGAAACCTTCATAATTCCATGAATGAAGTATTCAGTGACCTTCTATCTTGATTATTACCTTGAACAATCAGTTTCTTTTGTTTGTCTCTTGTTCTACCAAAGGCACTTGATATGCTGCAGAACTTGTGGAGAGTTTTGAAAACCAGAGACATCAACAGTTCTGAAAGTTATATCATGCTTTTAAACAATGTTGTGGATTGGTAAAAGAAAGAAAGAAAAGAAAAGCCCTACTGCCCTGCTAAATGTTACAGATGGGGTGGGAGAGAGAGGCTTGAGATGCAGCAAAGTTGTCTGTCATTGCATTTTGAGGTTCTTACAACAGAACCCATTACTAAATCCACTGCTTTTGGGTCTCAGTCCAGTCTTTACTTAGAAGACTGTGAAATGCTGAGACAGAGGAGCCTTATGTTTGAGGATTGTCTGACCCCACACTTCTGAATATGCAGTGAGTGCACTCACTAAAAGTTGTGATGAAAAATCCTGATGGAGCTTCTTGATGAAAAATACTGGGGTCATTGACTGTTCAAAAATATAGGAGCTAAGCAGGGAAGTCTTAGGAAAATCCTTACAGTGCCATTCATCACCTGGACATGGAATGGAACAATGCAGTAATTCTTCTTCAGAAAACAAAGAGAGAGCCTTTAGGAATGAAAAATAAATCAGACCTCCCCCATTGCCATGTAATAGTGTAGTGCTTTTGCAAGGTTCCAGCAATCAGGGACCTCTAATCCTGGATGACCTGCTTGAGAAGCAGATTTTAATAAAGCATTTCCACAAAACACAACACTATGTACAAGTGACTAATGCAGTGGATTGTGAGACCCACCTCACTAGGTTGTCATAAAATCAACACTTCCAGTGCAGATCTTAGTTCTTAAACAATAACACCATGATTAACTATTCAGATTTTTAATGTAACAAACCTGTAATTTCTTTGCTGCTAGAGCAAATAAGGAAACTATATAACTAATATATGGTTGATTGTTATTTAGCAGGCCCACTACAATATCCTGTAAACTCTGGTCTGGGCGTTGCAGGAGAAAAGGTAACATAAATTTCCTCCTTGGATTGGCATACAGAGGACAAACAAATAATGTAACATCTTCCAGATGGTTACAAATGCACATAAATACATTTCTGTTCTACCCAAGGGATGCCCAGATATTTTTCGTCAAGGTAGGTAGTTTGTTTTGTTTTGTCTTTTAACATTTATATCCCGCTCTTCCTCCAAGGAACCCAGAGCAGTGTACTACATACTTGAGTTTCTCTTTCACAACAACCCTGTGAAGTAGGTTAGGCTGAGAGAGAAGTGACTGGCCCAGAGTCACCCACCAAGTCTCATGGCTGAATGGGGATTTGAACGGTTGGCATCACTTGAAATCTAAGCTCAGTAAAGGCCCTAAGTATCCGAGAGTGAGTTAGGCTTATAAAATGCCATGGAATTATTCTTCTTGATTTCAGAAAACTAGACTGAAAAATGTGAGTTGCCTTCACTACTCTGTCCTCTCTAGCATTTTGATCAAAGGCCCAGTTTCTCAGCGCACAATGATGATGAATAGACAGGTATTCTCTTCCATAGAAAAGGTATATTTCCTCAATGGATTGTGACATTGCTGATCCCAACCTCCTTCTCTTAGTTGTTTCAGCCAGCACTGTTTAGTAAGTCTGGCATCTTCCATGCTGTTCAGCTTACACCAAAAAGGTAAGTAGTACAGGTGTATTCTGGCTAAGGTTCATGACAACCACAGTTCTGCTCTAGTTCAGGCAGATGGTGTTCCTTGAAACGTTCCTTAGGAGTTTATTCTGAAGAATCTCTAGGTCTGCTTTAGTCCCATCCCCCATTACTGCTCCATATAACATTTGGGCTAGGGCTGTGGCAATATAAGCCTTAAGAGCAAGATTCACTAATTGACCTCCTCTTTAAAAAAAGAAAAAAGAATCTGCAGCTGAGTAATGCACCTAGCATTAGATAGATTAGTGGCTGCTAGATGATGTTTCCAGTTAAGTTTATCATCAAAATTCAGTCCCAGGTACTTAAAGGAGCCAACCTGCTCCAAGAAATGGCTGCCCAGTGTCCATTTAAAGGTCTGGGATTTCCCCCCAAAAAATCATTACTTTGGATTTTTGGTTATTAACCAACAACTTGTTGTTCTTCCAATAGTGTCCAAAACTGGCCAGTATTCTCTTTAGTCCTATTCTGTTTAGGGAGAACAAAACCAGATCATCAGTGTAGAACGAGACTGCTACTTTACAATTTCCAACAGAGGAAACAAAAAAGGAGAGGGTTGTCATCCTGGTAACAATGTCATTGACACATATATTAAAAAGAAAGGGAGCCAAAATATAGCCCTGTTTTAACCCTGGATTAATGAGGATGGTTTCTTTCATGGCACTGTGTAACCCAGTTCTCTCACCTGCATAACATTTTCTTGGTGCAGAATCCGAATGAGCCACAACAGCTGTTTATCAGTTAGCTGCAGTTAGTTTATGCCAGAACTGGTCTCTTTCCACCAGATCAAAGGCAGATGAGAAGTCAATAAAAGCTGCAAATGTGTGCTCATTTGGGCTCTTTGTATATTTAGTAAGAGTATGGGATAATACATATGACTGGCCAACTGTATTTCTACCCTTCCTACAGCTTGCCTATTCTTCATGGATAATAGCATTTTCCTTTTCCTGTGACTGCAGTTTGTGTAGGAGATGCTGAATATGTATCTTAGAGGCCAGATCAAGAAGACTTATATAGGCCTGTAAATTTTAGGATCTGATGAGTCCCCTTTTGGGGTATTGGCACTACAGCACTGGATAACTATACAGTTGGAAAGTTACCCAGTCAATTCATGTAGCTGAACAATTTGACCAAAATTGGAGCCCACCAATCAGGATCCAGAATGTAAACTTCAGGTAGTATCATGTCCTTCTCAGATGCTTTACCTTTCTGAAGGGCTTGAATCAGTTCTTCCAGGGGTGTATCTTGACTCCCATTCTTTTCTACAGGCTAATGTGGAAACCCTATATTATCTCCATATTGCAGATCTGAACTGAACTATGCTAGAGGAGCATGATCCTCTCCTCATAAGGGATTTCACAGATGTGATTAGAATCAGCCTGAACAGCATGGACACCACTTAACATGAAACTAAGTATGTGGAGTGGTACCCACGTGGTTTGAGCTCCCAACAGCATCTGTATACCACAAAGGTAATATATGCAGCAGGCCTAAAAGGATGCTTTCAATATGCAGATTAAGCAATAGGAGTGTTAAACAGCAGGGTTGCTATCTTTTCTCTCAGAGGCTCTGTGCTTATAACAACTGCATAAAGGCCATGCTATACTGTCAAGACAGTGTCGACTACTGGCGACCAAAGAGCCATGAGGTTTTCTTCGGTAGAATACAGGAGGGGCTTAACATTGTCATCTCCTGCGAATATGAGATGATGCCTTTCAGCATCTTCCTATATCGCTGCTGCCTGATATAGATGTTTCTGGGAAACATACCAGCAGGGATTCGAACCAGCAACCTCTTGCTCCCTAGGCAAGTTACTTCCCTGCTGAACCATTAGGTGGCTCATAACAACTGCATATAAGACTGCAATTCAACTTTCTTCCCATCACACAACTTTTAAAGGCACAGAGCTTCTGTTGAGAAGTTGTCCCTAGTTTCCATAATCACAATGGTTCCAAGAAGAAGGGGAATTAAATACAAGAGTTAATGCAGAAATAGGAGAACACTCTCTCATAAAAACACACTGAAAGAGTTGGGAAAATCTCTCCTTTAGTTATCCTAAGATAAGGATGTAAAAATCTCAATATATTGCAGTCAAGTTAGTCAGTAGGAGGAGTTAGCCAGTAGTGCTGCCCTCCTCTCTCATTGCCGAGCTGAACTAGGTCTTGCCCAAGAGAAGGTGGCTGGGAGTCATTGCCCCTGCTACCCAAAGCTCACATCTGGGTCAGCCCCCCAAACCCACCCACCATAGTCAGTAGCACTGTCTGGGGCTGGGGGTGCTCATGGATCTTATTGGTTTCCTAATCTCTCTGGAGGAGCTTTCCACTGATAAATTTAGTGGTCTTACGTGATTCCTGAGTCACTCTCTAGAATGGAAGGGTGATCCAGACAGTCAGTGTGAGAGTTCCTAGAAGCCCTTGATCAAATTGTAGAGCCTGTGCAATTCCTTGGTTTTCTGAAGAATTGGGAGTGATGGTCTCTTGGGGCCGATGGCTGGGGTGTGTGGTAGAAAACTTGGGAAGAGTCTGATCAAACACAGGCCAAAGCTGCTGTTAGGGGCCTACTCTGTAGCAGAGATGGGAGAAAGAAGTATACTTCACCACCACCATTGCACCTGCACAGTGTCAGCTGGTGGAGCTTTTCTGAGTTGTCAGAGGCCTTTTATAATCTGGCATTGTGGAATACTTGGTAGCATGCTGCGACCAATTTGTAAAACATTTTGCAGCTCAAATCGCTCACGTTCATTCTGACTTGGATGCCATTGTTATAATAGAGTCAGATATGAATACGGCCATGGCCTTGTCTAGTCAGGTTGCTATGGTTACCTTTCATTTAGTTCAACCTGAGAACATAGACAGGTTACTTGGAGGGTTGAGACCTACCATTTATGCTTTTGACCCTTGCCCTTCCTGGCTAATTAAAGCTTCCAGGCTGGGTCTGTCTGTATGGTGTTAGATGTGGCCACTGCCCCCTTGACAGAAATTGTGGTTTCCACTTCCATAAAGAAGGCAGTGGTAAGAGCACTTGTGAAGAAATCTACCCTAGATCCCAGTGATTTAAATAACTATCATTTTGTGTAGAATTTACTGTTCTTTGATAAGGTGTTGGAGCATCAACTCCAGTTATTCCTAGATCAAGCAGATTACTTAGATCCATTCCAATTTGGGTTCTGAACTGGTTTGGGATGTGAAATCATCTGGCTTGTGCCAGTGGAGACCTAGAAATGGATTGGAGTTTGGAGAGAGATAGGGATGGTGTTGATTTTCCTAAACCTTTATTGGGATTTGATACCTTCAACCATGGCATCAAAACCATGGCATCTGGGTCACATTGGTTTATGGGGCTTGGAGGCACAGTTTTTTAATGGTTCCAATCCTTCCTGGAAGGAAGTTTCCGAAAGTTAGTGGTGGTACACTTTGTAGTCTTTATTCTAGAGTATGGCATAAGGATCCCTCTTCCATGCTTTTTAACATCCACATAAAACTTTCAGGAGAAGTTATCTGGGGAGGGGCTTTGGGCTGAGGTGTTATCAGTATGTTGGTGACACACAGCACTATTTCTTATTTCCATCTTCTGACCATATGGAGGTTGTGGAAAAACAGAATTGGGGTCAATGTGCATTTATGTTCTCTAGTTTTAATTGTAATTTTAATCTGCTTTTAATTGGGTTTTTTGTTTTAATTGTTATGTATTTTTGATTTTAATGTAAACTGCCCTAAGCCTCCTTTGGAAAGGAGGTATATAAATCAAATAAATACATAAATAATACAATTTACAGCTGGTTAGGGGTTCTGCAGATCTGCATGGGGATGTGGAAATTGACCTAGATGAGGTTACATTCTTTATATGAAATTGCATTCTCCCATGAAGGATC
This sequence comes from Hemicordylus capensis, assembly GCF_027244095.1. Classification (NCBI taxonomy): domain Eukaryota; kingdom Metazoa; phylum Chordata; class Lepidosauria; order Squamata; family Cordylidae; genus Hemicordylus; species Hemicordylus capensis. Next base: position 137,159,090 of record NC_069657.1, on the reverse strand, counting down.
CAACGTGCAGTTTGGGGTGTTTCAGGGCCTGGCATTATGCCTGGATATTCGTGATGTCAGTACCTAGGAGAGCATTTTACCAGCTTCATCTGGTTCCTAGCTACAGTCTTGTCTGGATAAAATATACTTAGCCTCAGTTATTTATGCTCTACTTATATCTGGTTTGGACTTCTGCAATGCTTTGTGGGGCTGCTTTTACAGACAGTTTAGAAACTGCAGTTGGTATAAAAGGTGGCCACCAGAGTGTTGGTTGGTGTGTGGAATTCGAAGCACGTTACAGCAATCTTATGCCAACTGTATTGGTTACCTATTTGTTTCCAGGCTCCATTTTGATATTGACTTTTAAAGCCCTTCTTGGCCTGGGATTCCCCTACCTCAATGAGAGTCTGCCAATATGAACTTGCTGCCTCAGAGATCTTGCTCTTTGGCCTGTTTCCACTGGAAATCTGATTGGCAGGCACTAGGGCATGAGTGGCCAACCTGAGGCTCTCCAGATATTTTTGGACTACAACTCCCATCATCCCCAGCTGCATGCAATAAATTGCTCTCCCTGGGGAAATCTGTCATCCCCCCACCCCCTGTCTCTTCCTGCTTTTAGACAAGGTGCACTTAAACAACAACCACCAGACAGCTACTTGTAATATTTTCTGCTGTTTCAGCTGCTTCTATGTGTTTTTAAAGTTACTGCTGTTTAGTTATGTTATTTACAGTGATCAGGATCCAGACTATTGCTGCCCTTGTATTAGAATGTTTTGCACATGTGGTGATGTTCCTCCGTCCGCTCTTTTCCTTGGTTGCCCTGATGCCTCCCAAAAACATGTTCCTGAGGCTGAGAGACATCCTACATAAGCTGCAATGGAGGGAAACGGGGGCGGGGGGGATCTGGAAAAATTGTTGCATAGGCGAAACATTCTAATGCAAGAGCAACATTAACCTGTATGCTGCCCAATGATTTTTAATGTTTAGATAAATGATAATGTTTACATGCTGTGTTGAGTTCATATGTATATGGAGAAGTGAGAAGGCCAAATGAATTGGTGTTCTATTGTGTTTTGGCAATGGAGTGCAGGATCTGGGCCTGGAGTCCTAGAGAGTCCAAGCAGTGAAAGGATTCTCTTCTGGCCCATGTGCTGGCTTCGCAGCAGCTATCAACTCTCCTGTGCCAGCACGTCCAACTCCCAATACTGTACAACAGGAGGCCTTTTCTGTGACTGAGGTGGGGTTGTTGCTGACCCCTTATATGGCATTATAATAGCTGGTGGAGTAGCTCTGCCTCAAGACCATCACTAGTCTTGATGACTGTAGGCGACCTCCAAATTCAGAGCCATTAGCCATTATACCAGTTGCAGGGAAGCAACAATTAGGGATGTGCACGGAACCAGGAAGGGGTGGTTTGATGGTGGGGGGCGGGGAGCATCTTTAAGGGCGGGGGAGGGTGCACTTAGCCCTCCCACTGCATTTCCCCTGCCGGCACTCCGTTTGTTAAAGTCTCTTGGGGCGGCAGGGTACCTCCCTGCAGCATCATCGCCGCATCTCCCGGAAGTGACCGGAAGTAACAGACGTGCCTGTGCACGCCGGGTACAGGCATGCACACATTGTGGGCAGGCATGCCCAGTGCGTGCAGGCACGTCTGTTACTTCTGGTCACTTCTGGGTGATGGGGCAGCAGGGAGGTATGCTGCCACCCCAAGGGGCTTTAACAAAACAGAGCTCTGGCAGGGGAAATGCGGTGGGAGGGGGTAAGTGCACCTCCCCTCACCCTTAAAGGTGCACTCCCCCCACTGTCAAACCAGTGGAACCGCCTGCCAATTGAAAAGGTTTGGAGGCCCATAAAGGGTCTCTGAACTGGTTCCATGCACATCTTTAGCAACAGCGAGAAAGGGGCATGCCTTCATCTGGTTGGCCACTGTGGGAAACTGACTACTGGACTAGATAGGTCTTGGTCTATCATCTCTTCTTACAGAGCAGCATTCCTCTTTGGTGTTGGTGATTGTGGCAACAGAAGTAGGAGTCAAAGTATTTAATAAGTCCCAATACATGAGTCGGTGCTTGGTGACCCTCCAAGTGTAGTTTGTGTTGTGTTCCTACACCATTTTTGTGTGTTACATCATTACAGCAATATCTCTAGATTGCTCTGATTGTCAGCACATTCTTATGCTTTCTGTCTGTTCTTCTAGACAATTGTTCTAACCCAGAATAGTCACCATGGACTTTAATACTGCTGAACACCGACTCAGTGGTGAGTATCTTCAATGCCGAAAAAGCTGTGTTAGCATGTTATTTAGAGAAATTAGTTCTAGGGAAATTGTCTTTGCTAGAAATAGGGGCGACTCACACGATCGTCCCAGGCAGGCTGGGAGGGCGTGGCGGGAAGGCTGCGCTTAACCTGCCTTCCCCCAGATGACCAAACTGTCCATCTTCAGCGCTCCTCCTGTACGCCCACAAGGGCAGCCCTGCAGCTCCGTCAAGCACAGAGCAGGGCGGAGAGAGCTGGGGCTGGAACTTGTTGCATTGAGGATTCCCCCATCAGACGGGTGCTCTATATGAGCCTGTCTTTGTGATTCCTCAGGCTACACGCAGCCTGAGGAATCATATGATACCTGGTAGCCAGGATAAGGGTGCAAGAGCACGCTTAACCTTGGCTAAAACCCGGGGTTGTTAAGGGGGCTAGGTGGGCAGGGAGTGGGGGGATTTATGAGGATCCCGCCGCTTCTTACAACCAACCTAACCCTGCTTGGGGCAGCCCAGGCAGGGTTAGGCTTATTGTGAGAACAGCCTCATAATATAACATGATATGCCCTCTGTTTAGGCAGATGGTTTCCACATTTGACATCCTTAGCTAGGGCTGAAAAGGCCTAAAGAATCTACCTGGAACAGAGATTGAGCTATATTATTATTATTATTATTATTATTATTATTATTATTATTTACATTTTATATCCCAGTCTTCCCCCAAGGAGCCCAGAGCGGTGTGCTACATACTTAAGTTTCTCCTCACAACAACCCTGTGAAGTAGGTTAGGCTGAGAGAGAAGTGACTGGCCCAGAGTCACCCAGCTAGTATCATGGCTGAATGGGGATTTGAACTCGGGTCTCCCTGGTCATAGTCTGGCTCTCTAACCACTACACCACACTGGCTCTATTAGGGAAGGGCTGTTTGAAAGAGATGAGTGGGGAGAATATATGAGCACATGAAACTATCTAGTAGTGATTCAGATCATTGGTCCATTTGTTTCTTAGCAAAGAATCATGGTTTCTAGAGGTTTTCCCCACAAATGAAGCTCAGTTGGGAATAGAATTGGGCATGCATATTATTATGGGCCTATGGGTCTTTTGGGAAGTACCCCAGGAAGCAGTCCTGAGAATATTTGTGTTTCCGAGTACAAATAGCGCTGAGTTGGTTGAAGTAACTCTCTCATTGCCATTCTCTTGTTAATCACTGTAAACCATACACTGTATGTGTTTACTTAGTTATGAGATGTTCACATTTGTCATAATTAAGCAGGAGCAATTTTCTGTGCCAGGATGAAATTCATAGCATGAAGTTGAAATCCTGATCATATATCTATGTTGAAAAGATGGCTGCAGTACAAGAGAATGCTTGAATAAATATTGAACAAGAATATTTGAAAAATAAACAGTTGAAATGTGAAAGATTATTTTGCAAAATCATGGAGAAAAGCAACGTATTTATAATAGTTATCAGCAAGATAGAAAAACAAATCTATTCTAAAAACCATGGAGATCCAAAGAGAAGGAATTAAATGATTCCTTAGAAACAGCTTATTAGTAATGATGATATTCACAGATCAATACAGATGATGAGCACGATTTGAATAATGTGAAATTGTTTAGCAAAAGTGCTTTATTCTCAAAAGAAAGAATAAAAATTATTTTTTGAATGTCATTTTCTGCATTTGAGTGATTCTAAACAAAGATCCAGTTATTTAAAACCACTCAGTGTTTTTTGTTAAATGTTTGATTGTATAGGGATGCTACATTTGAGTTTTAAAATAATAATGTGCTGAACGTTGTCATAGATTCAGACAATTTTGCTACATTTTCAAGTGACATTTTTGAAAAATGATCTGTACTGGGAATCTCAATCTTCCCTTCATCGTAGCATCAGATTAGCCCACATGGTAGAGATACCCTTGGAGGAAAGACCATTTATTTCATAGTCAAATAATGTTCTTGTAAGTTTTATATATTCTGTACATGTGGATGTGGATGTCTACTTCTTTCACAACAGCACTGTTTTCTTTCAGTCATAAGGAATCCACCTGGATGGGAAATAGGTGTCTATATTACTGGTGCACTTGCTCTTTTGGGAATAGCTGGAGTAAACCTGTGGAAACTGTGGAAATCTGGCAGCTATCCTGCACCATCTCCATTTCCAAATTATGACTACAGATACCTAGAGCAAAAGTATGGGACCACATATTCTCAGATCAAACAAAAGGTAAAGAGCAATTGACTGTGATGTTATTGAGGGAATCCATCATGTATCATGCATCCATCATCCCTCTGTGCCATCACAATATCTAAATGTGACCAACAGCTCCTGTGGCTGGCCCACTGGGGTTCAGTGGCTGGCCCACTGGGGCTGCTGCGCACATGGAAGGCAACCCTGCAGTGTTGCGCAAGAGGTCAGTAGCACAATAACTTAAAAACAGCATCCGCACAGTTGTGTGATGCTACTCCCGTTGGAAACATTGACTGACATTCTGTGCTATGGAACACCAGCACTAGGGATCCACTGTGGCTGCTGTGCACATGAGAGGCAGCACAGGCGGTGTTGCAGAGGTGGGGAGTTGTGCAAATGTGGATGGTTGGAAACAATAGAAGTCGTGAGACACAAGTGTCCACATGCTGTTTTCGGTCATTGTGCAGCTTCCTGGCTCCGCCACACCATCGGGACTGCCATTCCCTTGTGCAGTAGCTCTGGTGGGTCCCTAATGCCAACATTCTGTGGTGTGAAATGTCAGCCAGTGGGGAAAGTGCTGCAGAACTGGAGGGATGCTGTTTTAATTCGTTGTACAACGCAAGAAGCCCTGCTCTTCATAATGGCCAGCCTAGCCTCCCAAGGTAGAGAGCAGGACTTTCCTTGAGAATTTCATATGGAGATCAACACTCCATAAGCAACTTGCAATAAAATCTGAGCTGGACATGCTATGTCTCTGACTGTGTTTTATGAACTGAGTTGGTGCCTATAGGTGGATGTCTCTTGGGTATGGCTTCAGCTTTCATAAATGCACTCACTGATGGCTGTGTCATCAGTCATTGTGGAGGACATTCAGAGTGGTAGGAATAATCACACTGAGAGTTTCCGGGTCAGTGTGGATTTCAGGGACCAATATCAGCATAAAGCAATGTGAAATAGTAAAGCCAGGAAAAAGACAAAAGTAGTTTTTTCTAGACTTTCATTCTGGTCATTTTGATTTGAATCGTTTATCTAGTCAGTGAAGACTGTGAACTGGAAACTAATGCCAAGACTGGAGTCTACAGACATTTTCAAAATCTAATCAAAATAAATAGCAGCTGGAAAGCATTCTTGGAGACAGAGTAGTTCATTTTAAACCAGTGATTATCTTTTCCTTGACTTCAGTAGGTAAAGGTCATATGTCCCACGCTGCTAAGTTGTGCAAGCCCTCTTGCCCATAACATAGTTTGTGTTTCCTACACAATCTGCCTCATAAATAGGAATACTGGGCACAATTTGTTCTGAATAAGTCCTCCACAGGCAAGCGGAACACAGGCATGAAGAGGATGGCCACGGGGGGGGGGGGGGAGCGGGGGAGGAGCTGAATGCAGTTCTAAAGCCTTCAATAGGGCTGTTAACACCAGCAAATTGATGCTAACAGTTTGCATAAATTGGGCTATTGATCCTCTGTCAGAGCTAATATATTCCAGCGGAGGATGGAGATTTAATGGTCTCAATCCATAATTCTAGTCACCTTGTTACAAACCGTCCACATGACCTGCACATATGTGCCTACCCACAGTGACTCTGTACTGTACATATGACACCAGCTCTTATTATTGGGTCTGATACAAAACTTGTTGAAGTTGATTATGGATTTTTTGATGGTGTAAATGGTATTTGCTAATTAAGAAGCTTGATCTGAACATAAGAAATGCAGACATTGTGGTACTGACCCTCCACAGTTTTAACAAAACATTGCTCATGAGTTATTTTCAGAGCAGATCAGTACTTTGAAGACACTTTTTCCTTTTTTTCACCTGAGTCTTCTTCAAGCTAGGTTTTTCTTTTCTTCCACAGTTCTATGTAAAAACTCAGGAATCACTATTCAGAAGACTGTTTATGATGGGATTAAATATAGTCCACAGATAGAATGGCCATTAACTGCATCTTATGTGTAGAAGAAAGAAAGGGAAGGAATAAAAGAAGTGTCAGCATTAGAAAGTGGGAAAGACATGAGGGCTACTGAAAATGCTAAGAAAGAATGTGCATACGCATTAAAAAACAGAAACTATATGAATAAAATGCACAATACTAGAAGAATAGCTGTGTTAGTCTGTTGCAGAAGGAACAATGGTGCATTAGGCTAACACAGTCTTGTGGTACTTTGAAGGCTAAGAAGCACCTCTTGGTTAAGAAAGCTCATGCATTAAGAAAGGGCTACCCGTTTTTGCGGGGGAGGAAGCCCGGAAGCACTTTCCTCCCCACAGACGATCCTCACAAAGTCCATTGGTGGGCAGATTGTCTGCCCAGATGAGCACTGGCTCCTACCAGGTTGGGTTGCCAAGGGTCAAGATGCCTGGATGTGCTGCCCACCCCCCCGAGTCTGCTAGCTGCGGCTGCTTACAGCCACAGCTGACAGACGATCCAGAAAAAGGGATTAAGGGAGGTCTCGCTCTCTTAACCTCATTTTTAAGGGTGGCTCCATAGGTCTCTTCACATGCTCTGTAGGTGGTTCACATATGCGTGCAAAACGGGCTGGGCTTCCTTAGCCCAGTTTTGCACACGTGAGTAAGTAGCCTCTTTAAGTTGCTGCAAGATTGTTTGTTGTATGTAATATACACCATTCTTATAAATCTGTGTTTTAAAAGAAAAATTATGTACTCACAAAAACATGAGTCCAATTACAATCATGTTTTTTAAAAATCAGACTAAAACAGGGGCAGCCCTTCCATGAGGCAGAGTGAGGTATAGGGGCATCTCACATATGCGTGTAGGGGCACAGGGGTCACTGTGCTGGGTCACTCTCACAACAGGTGCCATCTTGCTGTCCACTGAAGCACACTGTTCATTTTCCATTCCTTGTTCCACTGGTGTACACCTTTTCTCTCCCCTCCCCCTACCAATTTGGGCTTGGAACTCTCCTGCCACCACTGCTTGGCCTGGTGGTATAGTCTGAGAATGCTCATGTGGGAATCCTGGCCAAGGTGGGAATCTTGGGCCATAAACCACCTTAGTGTGGATTCACACCATCACTTCAGTGTAGATAATGCACATAGATTCAAATGATTGTGTGGGCCTATTTGTGTCCCCCACCCCCCAATGTCTCCATACGATCAGGGTTCTCCACATCATGAACAACTTTAGAACACTGACAGCCTCCACATGATGATGCCTCATGTTGAAACTGTTTCTAGCTGCTTCTGGTAGCACCCATAACATTTGAATTGGCACATTATCTTGTCTAGCACATACCTTGAAAAATATTCCTAATTTAGTAACACCCATCTGCATGAGCTCAGTTTTTATGTTGATGTTTTAAGTTCGTTCATTCTTCCTTTCCAGCAGGGAAATGTTTTTCTACAAGGTGAATATTTACCTTGGCTTGTGGGGTAGTCTTTAAAATTAAAAAGTAATACAAAAATGAGTATTTTTCGCAGCTCAAAAAAGTCCTCCCCCCTCCCTACCGCTGTGAGAGAGACAGTCGTCTTTCTCTTTGCTATGAAGTTGATTGTACTTGTTGATTAATTAGGTTTTTGGATCTTGTGAAATGTTTGCATTTTACATTTATTAGTAAATATTTCCAAGTTGAAGTTATTAATGAACTTTGGCTGGCTGTGCTGTTCTTTTCCTGTCTGTAGAGATATGCAGGCAACTTCCGGAAGGCAGGAGAAAAGACATCTCCTATTCGCAAACCAAGCCTGAAAATGGATGATACTTTTGAAAACATTAATGAGTTGGGCACTCTGACGCTGATGAACAGAGAGCTTGAGTTGGCTCCCTATGGCCCCCTGAAAAAATCAATCTCCACTGACTCCCTCAGTTCCATCTCCTCGATTGGAAATAATTTTGGCCAAGAGTTCATGGTGGGACAAGTGGAAGTTGGCATGGAATACAATATGAACTCCAACACCTTGCATGTCACGCTACTGCAGGGGAAAGATCTTATGGAGAAGGAAGATGTCAACTTTGAGTCCTGCTTCGTGCGCATCAGTTTGCTTCCAGATGAACAAATTGTTGGCATTTCTAGGGTAAGTTTCATCACCACCTTCTTTTCCTCTTAAGGGTGCATTAGACCAGACTAGCAATTGCTCAGATCCTGCTGGGCACCACCAAGGCTGTACTGTATGCTCACATTCATAACACGTTTCCTGCGAGGTGGGGTGTGGACATCTAAGTGGGTGGAAGTTATGCAAAATCAAATTTGCTCCTTTCCCAGCCTTCCTGTCCCTCCACCTTTCTTTTTCTCCTCCCCGGAAGAGGAGAGCTCTTCAGGAATGCAGAGCAGAGCAGTATGTCTCTTTTAAAGCAGCCCTGCTGCAAGCAATTTATCAGGTGCAGCTATCCATTTCTCCCTCTCTCTCTCTTTCCTGCAGTGAGGCTGCAGCTCATGGTCATTTTAGCTTGCCTGCTCTGTTCTTTCTCCCCTTGGTGCTGCTGCTGCCACCTTGGTCCCCTCTTCCTGAGTGAGCGCTCCTGCCTCCTCCTCCTTTCCTTGACCCACTGCCAGAACCGGCTCCTTCAGCCCACCCCTCCAGTTTCCTCACAGAGTTGGCTTGTAAATTATCTATGCCAGAGCAGGGAATACACAGGTGCAGGCTATGCAGGTTTTTTGTTTTACATAACTGCTAATTTCCCATGGGTTATATTTGAGTGTAGGTATTACTAGGGTGCAGGGTATATGCATGGAAATACAGTACAGAAGAACCCCTTTATCTGCAGGGTTTCCGTTCTGCCGGTGGGGCACAGATAGTGAAACCATGGATAATGGGGCATTAGGCAATGGGAATTGGGGTGTGTGTGTTTAGGTTCATGAGGCAAAAGGCTGACAAAAACAGGATGAAAGATGTACTGAACATGGAGGAAATTGTGGGGGCGGTGTCCCCAGCTGTCCAGCAATCTTCCCAAAAGTTAAAAAAAAAAATTTAAAGAGAAAATGAGCCACAAAATGTCTCCTATCCTCAAAATGGCCAACCTGTGGATGCATGAGTCTTAACCCTTTAGTTGCCTAATTTTTTTGCATATATTGAGGTTGGGTGCCAATTACCTGACTGTGGATATGTGAAACCGCAGATTCCAGGTCCACGATTTAACAAGGTTCTCCTGTATTTCATCAAGTCTTCCAATCATATGAGCAAGTGCTTATTTTTGGAGGTGTGGTGCTATATTGATGCTAGTCTAGTTGTAGAAGTTGTTCTGAGTAGTAGGATATGTGTAGGTGGGTTCTGCCTCTGTTTTGGCCTCTGGGTAGAAAGTTGATTCTATAGTTTAGAGACCCAACAGGTCTGATGTTGACATTGGTTTGAGGTTCCTAAAGGCAGAGATTGTCTGCCTGTTGTGTTTGACTATCTGCATTTCAGGAATTGAGCAATGTTAAATATATTATACTGTACAGTACTGCAATACTGTACAGTAGAGCGCCTTCCTTACAAGGTAAGGCTACAACACCTGGGGCTTTTTAGTTTCGGAAAAAGACAACTGAGGGGAGACATGATAGAGGTCTATACAATCATTCATGATGTGGAGAGAGTGGATAGAAAGAGGTTTTTCTCCCTTTTTCATGACACTAGAACCCGGGGTCACCTGATTACCAAGAATTTTAGGACCAACAAAACGAAGTACTTCTTCACACAACACATAATCAAGTTGTGGAATTCTCTGCCACAGGATATGGTGACTGTCAGTAGCCTGGATGGCTTTAAGAGGGGTTTAGATAACTTCATGGAGGACAGGCCTATCAATGGCTACTAGTCTGAGGGCTATAGGCACTGGTGCTCTTTGGACCAGACTTCCGGGTGGAGGACCGGACTTCTACCATGGGGAGGCCTCCAAAACGTACCCCCCGAGGGGGCCTCAGTGGTGGCCTCTGCACTGCTGCCATCAACCCGTGCTGCCAGCGACCAAGTGCACGACTCGCAAGATCCCAGCAGCTTGGCGGGCCCACTAACAGCCCAATCTCTCATGGGCACAGTGAAGGGTGGCACTGAGTGCAGACCCCAGCGTCTTGCCTGCCTGTCTCCATGGCGCCTGGTCGAATTGCTCCTGGCACCTGCAAGAGGGAGCAGAGGCTGCTGCGAGTGTAGGTGCCGTGTCCAAGTGTGGCCCACAGAGTGTGGGCTGTTTGCCTGCCTCAGTGGGTGGCTAGCCAGAGCGTTCCTGGCTTCCCTGCCAATGTTCTCTCTAATTTTTTCCATCATTGTGCGGAATGAGTTTTGTTCTGGGCGGGGGTATCAAGGCACTGTGTGCGCACCTGCATTCAGAGTGGGGCCTTCCTGATTCAACCTGAGCGGGATCTACAATTGACTGAGCGGACACCTTAGAGCAGGGATTCTCAAACTTGGGTCCTCAGGTGTTATTGGACTTCAACTCCCATAATCCCCAGCCTCAGTGGCCTTTGGTTGGGGATTATGGGAGTTGAAGTCCAATAACACCTGAGGACCCAAGTTTGAGAATCCCTGCCTTAGAGGGAACACTGTTCCCTGCCCATGCAGCAAACCTGCGAAGAAGGGGGAGCAGAGGCGACGGCCGAATACAGGCCCAAGTGCGGGCCATCTGCCTGCCGCCAGCAGTGGCTGGCTGGATCTCTCTCTGCTTCCCTGCCCATCCAGCGTGCCTGTGAGAGCGAAAGGGAGCAGAGGCTGCCGCAAGGTGATGGGAGGGTAGAGAGAGGCACACTTTCAACTTTCCCTCAGTAGCAAAGCATAGCGTTAGAATGCTGTGCCTCAAAGAAGCTCCTCCTCCCTGGTAGCATAGATGAGATTGCTGGGTTGGTGCTGAGCTCTGCCCTGCTTGAGATAGGAGGGGGGGGGGCATTTCTATCTGCCTTCTGTTGCCCTGAGGCCCCACCAAGAGGTGGAAGGATTTGGGAGACACCATAAGGAAGTCAAGAAAAAGTAAGTCCCATTCTCTCTCTCTCCCCTCCCCCCCCCTCCACTGCCATGCTCAATAAAACTTCTGGTGTTTTTGTTTGTTGGCAGATTGTGGAGAGCTTGGAAACAGAAAGCACTTGTCAGAGTTTTATACCAGTGTCTGCTCTCCGTGGCTTGCAAAACTCCTGAACTCTGAAAAAGTATTGAAAAAGCAAAGGCAGGAGGGAAGCTGGGAGGGGGGGATGCTTTCCTTCAGGAAAGCAGGAAGGGGAATTGGCTCAAATGGTAGAGCGCTTGCTTAGCATGCGAGAGGTAGCGGGATCGATGCTCGCATTCTCCAAAATGGCTTTGGGGAGAGGAGAGCTGGTCTTGTGGTAGCAAGCATGACTTGTCCCCATAGCTGAGCAGAATCTGCTCTGTTTGCATACGAAAGGGAGACTCAAAGTGTGAGCACAGTAAGATATTCCCCTCAGGGGATGGAGCCACTCTGGGAAGAGCAGACGGTCCCAAGTTCCCTCTCTGGCTTCTCCAAGATAGGACAAGATTTTTTTTTTTAATAGGACAAGATTTTTTTATTGAACCAACAAACTACCAAAGCATACAGTACGTTGCCAAAGCACAATTATATACAAAGTGGTTGTTTGTACATGATATATCTACAAAGATTTACACACAAGGATTTGGAAACCCACAAGGTTATGAAGTATATGCAGGTAGTACTGTAACTCGGGGGTGGGGGATTTCAAGGCACATCAGGTAATCAGGGGGGTTACATACGACGTCCATTTCCACAATTTGTCCCATTGCTGTTTAGAAGAGGTACTCTTGTCTGAGAGAAATTCCTGCCTGCAACCTTGGAGAAGCCACTGCCAGTCTGTGAAGACAATACTGAGCTAGATAGACCAATGGCCTGACTCAGTATATGGCAGCTTCCTATGTTCCTTCCAAGGACTTGGCTGCTGAGGGAAAGAGTGCAAAGCGGGGCAGGAGCAGCAAAGCAACTCCAACTTTTTGCTTGATTTTTTGAATGCCGGATCCTTTTTCCCACCCAGCCCCCAAATTGCAGTAAAAACAACAAAACCCCCAAGGTCTCCCCCCCCATCCTCTAGAAACAGAGGGGGGAATGGGAAATAAATATGTGGGATGGGAATATGTTAAGTTGTGTGTTGAAATGTTTCTGCTAATGCATATTTGCATGAATATATTTGTTTTATATTACATTCTTGTGCGTTCTGTTGATGTTTATGCCCTCAAGAAACTGTGTGTGTGTAGGGAATGATGCTTAACTTGCGGGCAAGGGAGGGGGAGGTCTCCGCAGTGGGTGGGAGGGCCTCCAAAGCCCTTTAGGTCCAGGCTCCAAAATTACCTAGGTGCACCACTGGATTGCTATAGGTCACCTCCAGCCTCTGGTGGGCCACTGTGTGAAACAGGATGCCGGACTAGACAAGCCTTGGGCCTGATCCAGCAGGCCTGTTCTTATGTTCTTAATATGTATTTTAAAATTGTACATCATTTTGGCTGTTCTTTAAATAGTAAAGCAATTCATTTGTTTGGTTAATAAAGAAAAATGAATCCTTAGAGCCAATACAGTCAGCTGAAAAGGTGCTTCATCCTCCAATATCAGACTTGGTCTTTGTTAATTTTTCAAATTCGCTCACCCAGGATCACACCATCTAGTTGTCATTGGCTTCACTGCTCTGATGTCACAATCAGTAAATGCATATAGAATTATGAATCGCACGTCTGCTTTTAAGCAGAGAGAAAAGCATTGATTCTGCATTGCAAGGTCCATGGGCAACAATTGCTAAATAAATATGCAAAACCTATGGCTTTTGAATGATGGTACTTTGCTCATGAAGGTTGGTTGAATGCTCTAAAAACTTTTGTTGGAAGAAGCCAGTCTCCCTAGCTATTTATGAGGTGGTTCTTCTTAGAAGAAGGACAAATTGCATAGTAACATTGACTTCTCCTTCTTTGCAAGTTTCCAGATATTTCCTGAAGTTCAGAAGGGGGATAATAAGATCCTTATTTGTAGAATATAGCAGTGATAAATCTGTGGAGTAGGCCTAGGTTGTCAGAAGCAGTGTAATCAGAAAATTATCGAACTGTAACGCTGGCAGTGACCTCAGGCTCAACCAGTCAATTTCCCCTTCACCCTATTCCTAGGCAGAATCTATCATACTGCTGTCAAATATCTATCTGCTGTTGCTTGCAATTACTAGTACAAGTGTTACGGCCACCTTAAGTGGCGCAGCGGGGAAATGCTTGACTAACAAGCAGAAGGTTGATGGTTCAAATCCCCGCTGCTACTGTATCGGGCAGCAGTGATTTAGGAAGATGCTGAAAGGCATCATCTCTTACTGCGTGGGAGGAGGCAATGGTAAACCCCTCCTGTATTCTACCAAAGAAAACCACAGGGCTCTGTGGGCATCAGGAGTTGAAATCGACTTGATGGCACACTTTACCTTTACAAGTGTTACAGCCTATGGTGAAGCTGAATTATTGTATTTCACAAGCACATATCTAGTATATGCTGTTAATGCATTTGCTATTCTATTTGATTGTTCAAAGTTGAATTTCCTTCTTCTGTTGTTGTTGCTGAAGAGATGATGGCTTGGAGAAAATAAGGAGGGATAATATGCTTAGGAAATGACTGGAAATGAACTTGTCAGAGGGGAGGATCTGGTAGTTGATTAGAGAAGGGCATGTTGGAGTCATCATCGACAAACAGCATAGCAGAATCTTGAACATAGTTGGACAGACTGATCCATGTGGTTTCATTTGTTTGTATTTTTGGTGCATGATTGCAGTACCTACCAGAGTTGATCAATTCTAATATCTCTTAAGAAAGGTCCATCATAGATTAACATAGGTGTTAAAATATTGGAAAACACAGACTGCCATCAGAGTCCTGTTCTAAAGCCAACTGAGGAAAGTGCAAACCGGATTGTGAGCCCTTTTGAGACAGGGAGCCATCCTTGTTTGTTTGTTCATTCATTCATGTAAACTGCTTTGGGAGTTTTGTTGGAAAGCAATATATATATAAATATTCATCATAGAAGCAGTGGTATTTTGACTCTCCATTGGTGGGCGTGTTTTGAGTTCAGTGGGTGTGTTTTGACTCACACCATCTCTTTTGCTGGCATAATGTTATACAGGGACCAGGAGGAGGGACTATAATGCAGGTGTAGGAACCAGGAGAAGTGGTGAAGTGAATTTCACCACTTCAACTGGTGAAGTGGTTGTGCCAGTGATTGGGATACATCGCCATAACAGTATGTTGGCATATCTGTGACATTAAGCTGGGATCGGATCCCCAGCCAGAGAGGAAAAAATAGAAATCCATGTTTTGAAATAAAACTACAGAGTAAATGTTTTGCGTGTGGAATTAAGTTCTAACTACTACACTAAAACAGCTTTACAATTAATGCGCAGAGAGAATGATTGAATGATGCACAGTTTTCTAAAGCAGTGTTACATGATAAAGAATTAAATAGTTTATGTATCCTAGATACTATGAAAGGTTTTCTGATTTGTCACTCAATGAGGCTATTCCCACGATCACTGGAAAGCGAGCTAAGGGAGCTTAGCCCGCTTTCCAGGGATCATGGGAACCACCCGGCCCACAGTCGAGCCTGATGCTCCCAAGGCGGCTAGCCCGCCTCATTTCCTCTCCCCTTAAATGAGGTTAACGGAGCGAGCACGCCATTAACCTCATTTGGTTGCTTGTGTGTCGCTGCAGCGTGCGGTGACACACGATTATACCCCCGACCAGGAGGCTGCAAGCAGCCTCCCGGGCTTGGGGGTCTCTCCAGGATGCCCCACACACTTGCATGGGGCATCCTGGAACTTCCAGGGGCCATGCGATCCCCGCAGCCCCCACCGGCTCCGTGCCAGAGCCGGCAGTCGTGTGGGCGGCCTTTTGAGAGCGAAGCCCTCTCTCCCTGCAGACCCGGATCATGAGAAGAGCTTCCACATATTTCAGTGGTTATGTCAAGCAACTAATTTGCACTTTTGTTTAGGAAATACCTGAAGTACAATTTAAATCAATTTATTTAAATACCTTTTTTTTTCTTGCTTGGCCACGTAAATTGTTTTGATTTAGATGTTCATCCTAAGTGCATCTAAAGGCACCCGAGTCTCTGCTTTTCTAGGATTTTTCAAATGGAATACGGATTCCACAATTCAATAATTTTACCAGGGTCCTTTTAAAAAGTTAATTAGTCTCATTTAATTCTCAGCTGTAAAATGTGCATGCCTGCAACTCATTAAAAAAACCAGTTTTCTAAACATCTCCATCCCCATTGTCTTTTTCATCTTACAGAATGCATTTAATTGGTCCCATTAAAGTTAGCAAATTGACAGATGATATCCCAAGCAACATTCACAATGGAAGCTGAGGGTTTTAATTAGGCGTATCCAAAAAAACTTTGATTCTCAAAGAAAATGTTCTGTTGTGACTAAGATGCACATTTTAATAAATTCACCTTGATGAATATACTCAATAAAGATATATAGGGTTGTTGTTGGAGAGTAAATTAAGATGCCAAGATGCCACAATACATAGGGGTCAAAGAAAGGTGTGACAAAGATGCATAAACAAGGTGATAAGACATATAAGAAGGTTAGAAAAGAGAGTTATTCTGATTACATCTACAACGGTCTGCAAAAATGTTCATCCAGATATGAGGATTTCATCTAACAGTTATGAACATCATGAGTTCCTTTATTGACGATGTTTTTGAGCATATTGCTGGGAAAACTACCTCTCCAGACCAGCTCATTAAAACAAGCGTTCACTGTCACCTTCCTGGAGAATCAAATGGTTATATGGCTCTTGCTGCCAGGGGAGGGGAGGTGGCCAAACATGCCGAGGGAATGAAAGGCATTAACAAGTACACAACCTCCAAGTAAACTCTGCATTCTTCCACTTTAATCCAAAGATTCCTTTCAGAGCCGGAAAGGAAAGGAAATTAAAAACAGATGTAGATATCTTTGGATTGGAGTGAAGATCTATTTAAACACTCATCCTCTTTGGAGTGGAACATCTAGGTGCTTTCTTCTATTTCTCCCATTTGTCTGGGTTTTCCATACGCTACGTTATCATGTTTTAATTAAACCCTAGGAATTGCTCTTGGCACAGCTGACTGCATTATAGCAGCACATTAGGGGGAGCAGGGGGAGAAGGCTGACATCTACCCAAGCTAGCACTGTGCTGGTGCAGCAGTGCTGACTTCCACACGAATTCTGCCCTGGTGCTACAGGGGAGGGGCGATTTTTGCCAATCTCCCCGTCCCTCTGAAGCTCACTCTGCCTCCTGAAAAAAAATGTCCCCGTGTCATGTGACCCTCAGGGACATCTTTTCCAGATGCACAGTGAGCTTCAGAGGGAAGGGGAGAAATATTGGCAAATATTGTTCTGACCCTCACTTGCATGATGGTACAGTTTTGGTGTGGAAGTCAGCAGCACTGCTGCACCAGTGCAGTGCTAGTCTGGATGTCAGCCAACGTTTCTAGAGTAAGGGAGGATAAAGAAACTCACCTATAATCACCAGTAGAGTTGCCAGTTTCTGGGCCAGCCTTGTAGCTCTGTGTTAACAGCCGTTTGATATCTGTTAACAGATATTTGACAATGAGCAGCTTTTGGCGTGATATGAAAAGCTTCATCTGATAATTCCTGCATAGGAAGGCACTGTTACCAACACTAGACAAGAGTAAACCAAGTCAGGCTGTTTTTCTTCTTGGTCACTTGCAAACCTACCTCTAATCTTATATCTAGATTCTTTTGAAGGATGATTCACTTTTTTCATCTTTGGGCGCTTACAGTTGTGGAATAAGACTGTTGTGGCATACATTCAACATATTTTACTGATTGTGGTTTGGCATCACTATTATTCATGAGTATGATATACTAATTATTTTAATTACAACATGAATATGCAGATTA
The DNA here is from genome assembly GCF_027244095.1 of Hemicordylus capensis. Lineage (NCBI taxonomy): Eukaryota > Metazoa > Chordata > Lepidosauria > Squamata > Cordylidae > Hemicordylus > Hemicordylus capensis. The sequence continues at coordinate 137,141,854 of NC_069657.1, read as the reverse complement.
GTTGCAACTAGGAAACCCATGAATACCTTTCTCAGATATTACACTGCTTGCGTGAATAGAATGCTTACATGCAGTCTTTTGCATAAATGAGTAGGCAAAAAGGTTCTTCATCTGTTCAAGCACAAGTTTCATGGCTAAGTTAAGAGGTCAGCAGCTAAAGTCCTCTGGGCCAAATCTGACCCACAGGAGGATTCCATACCGCCTCGATCAGTGGCCAGCCCAAAGGTAAAAAGAGTGCAGAAGTCTTGTGGCAACAAGCTTATCCCACAGACCATTTGGGGTAGAATACTTGGAGCTTCGGCTCACCACCTCCTGTCCTTTCTGGAAGTGGGCCTCTGGCAGAATTTGTTGCTGACTGGAGTAATTTATGGACTGCTCAATGCAACAGTAAGAGATCTCTTATAAGAGATGAAACTTCACTTCATCTGGGGTTGTAGTGTTTAGTAGCTTGATAATCACTAGTAAATTGTGGGGGAAAGAGTCCCATTTGCCTGGGACTCATTGGCTGCTGGTGGCTTCATAGATCATTTGCTACATCATGGTCCTGAGATGCACTGAAGGGGAGGCTGGTGTTGGTGGCTGCCAACTGCAATATGCTCTGTTGCTCCTGCGGCTCATTGCTGCCTTTAATCCGGTGCTGTTAGGTTCAAATGCAAGTGGCCTGGAGAATTAGAGGCAGAGCAATTTGTGTAAATGGCATTTTTGGACAAGCAGATATGAGCTTGGCACAAGGGGAACATTTGGGAGTCTGGATGTGGAAAACATAAAGACAATTACTGGGCTTGAAAAAAATGTGTGTTTCGTTGTTTTTAAAAGGATTGTTTCCCCTGCTTCTAATCCTGCTGGGGCCACAGGAGGTGGTTTGTTTCTCAGTACAGTTGAAAGCCGAATTGCAAAATCATGTTTTGCATTTGCCCTTACTTACAAGTAGTGGGCTGTAATGTCTTTATTTTTATTTGATGATGGTGACAAGCTCTTGATGAACAAGAGTCTGAAAACAGCCTTGCAGGCTGATTTGAATATAGCAATTTTCCTCCATTCTAATAGCCTACACTTCTTGAATGCCATTGACAAATGTCCAGTTTCACCCTGACCTGTGCTTGCTTCTCTTGACTGCAACAGCTTCCCATTCTTGAAACATATCATTTTCTCTGAACCTCACATAGGGTTCTTCAGTTTCAGTGGAATGAGAAGAATTAAATTGCTGTGGAAGGTATCGAAGGCAACAAAAAAGGCCTGTTGTGGGTGGGGGAGGCTTGCATCACTGATTCCCCACTCAGTTCAGTCATTGAGCAAGTGCTAGAGATGAGCACATCCCAGCTGCTTTAGTTTAAACATACTTATGGATTTGAGACAATGATAGGTTTTTCTCAGGATTGCAACTGGTGCAACAGAGCAGGAGTGGGCAGTTTTGAGACTTGGAAAATCTACTTTTTTTTTGCTAGACTCTGGGGTCCACCAACTGAAGCTAGATGGGTAATCATGGCAGGTGGTTGCAGCCTGATACAAAATGGTGGCACAAGGGTCACAGCTTACTGCACCCCAGTCTAAATTACCAGAGATTAGTGATTCCAACATAAAACTCGTCAAGAAAGCTACACAAAGATCTATTCAAATGTAACCAATTAATACTCATATTTTACAGGTGTGGAACACCAAAGTTGGAAAAGAAGCAATTGGCACAAAGTCAGCCAAGGCAGTGATTTAAAAAACAACAATTCTGTCTTGCGTCTGTTAAACTGTTGGGACCAAAGAGCAGAGAAAGAATGGTGCAAAACTGTTAATTTCTAGAAACAAGTCCCAACATGTTTCGAGGCAATAAGACCTCTTCTTCAGGGGAAAGTCTTTATTCAACACAGGGCAAAACTCTTCTCTAATTCTCTGTTGGGAATCAACAACCTTTGATTCCAGCCACAGCGAACTCCCCCTCCTCTCCCCACCCCCGTCCACTGACTGCAGGGCTCTGCTCTCTGCAGCCCGTTTCTGGCTTTCCTCCCATGTGGAAGGAAAGACGGAAACGGGCTACAGATAGCACATGGGCTGCAGACACTTGGGAGGAGGAGGGAAGATGGAGTTTGCCACAGTTGCCACCCACGCAGCAGGCTTTTAGAGGTAAATAAAGGGGGCACACTCTCCTCGCGCCCCCCCCCTCGCTGCAGCCAGCCGCCGCCACTGCGTCCCATCCCGCCACCAGCAGTGGTGATCTTATTCTTTAGGGAGCAAAAGCGGGAACTTTTCCCTTGCCTGGTTGCCCCCCCCCCCCCGCAGTGACTGCCACCAGCATGGGTGGCTTTAAAAAGACATTAAAGTAGAAGGGGGGAACTTCCCTCTCATCCCCTCTCCCCATAGCTATTGCTGCCGCACAGTGGCTGCCTTTTTTAAAAAGGGCAGCAAAAAGGTTAATCCGCCCCTGCTTCTATTCCTTTGCTCAGGCTCATCTCTCAGTTGTACCATTATATAACCTAATAACTCCCAAGAGTTCCAAGCAGCCAGTTACCACTTGTAGGATAAGTGCATGAAGGGTTAAGCAGGTGACTCCTTCTCCATTTGCCTCCACATTCACCGGCGGAAAAATAGGGATCATTTTGGCAATTAGGGAGGTGAGGTTACAGATGCAAAATTTAGCCATGGCTAGTGGATGCTAGACTTTACCCTAGATCTCCCACCCAAATGATGATCATGATGTAGTGTCATTCTAATAGTTCTGGGGTTCTGGGGGCAAGATGTGGCCTACTGCATTGCTCTGGATTTCCTGGCGGGAGTGGGGTGGGGTGGAATTATGGCCATTGGCTGATGGATGAAGTTCCACTGCAGTGTAACAGAGTTAAGTTACACGAGGGTAGGGTGGCTCCCATTTCACCCCCTCAAAGTTTCAAACTGAAAGCTCTTAGTAGAGAATGCTTGGTTTAGCTTCATCTTATACTGAACCACTATTGGTCTATGTCACCCAGAACTGGCAGCAGCTTGCCAGGGTTTGGGACAGAAATCACCCCCTACTTTAACTGTAGGTGCCAGTGACTGAACTCAGGACTCTTCCACTGAGTTATGGCCCTCCCATAAAGTGATGCCCTTATGCCTATGGCTACAATAGCACCTGACTCCCCCTCTTGTTTTTGAAATCCTTTCACTACTTAAAGGCTTCTGCTGCAGTAGAGCTGTCTCTTTTTTGGTACGTCACCAGATAAGGAAATAAACTAGCTTCTTTAAGGAATGCATGGAAGCCACGTTTTGATGCACTGGCCCTCAAACTGAAAATTCACACCTCAAAAGTACAAATATTCATTGGGTAGGTTCATGTGATCTGCCAAAATTAGCTAAGCAGTCCTGGAGAGGGAACCAGAAGTTCCGCAGCACATGTGCTCTGGTGCGGCATGTCGTCCAACCTTGCCCAAGTCTGGTTGGCAGTTGACCAACCCAACTTATTACCAACTCCAACCCAAGGTTCATAACCAAGGGCCAAAGTGGGCCTGACAAGGTTGGTAACAAGTCGAGTTGGCTGGTTGCCAACTGGACTTAGGTGAGTTTGAATGATATGCTGCCCAATAGTGCATGCGCCACAGGAACCTCTGGTTCCTTCTTCTGGGCTGCTTAGCGGCATTTGACGGGTTGGGTGAACCTGCCCACTGTCTCGAACAATTTGAGAAGCTTTGTTTTTATAATACAAGTGTGGCCTCTGATCCCTGTCCTGTCAGTGAACACTAACATCTTCACAGGTTGCAAGGCTGATCCTGTTCAGAGTTAGGCATGCTTATGCCTGTTAATTTCAATAGGCATCGACATTGCTAACTTTGCACAGGATTAGGTTGTCGGAGCTTAATACCTGTCCAGAGCACACCTAAAGCAAACAAGGCTTTGCAGGTGTAGCATTTCACCCAAGGGGAGCTCATTTCAAGATCACCACTCTATAGATAAGTAATGGATCATATTACTCCAGTCTTTTACCATCTTCATTAGTTATCCGTTTGTACTTGTGCTCAGTTCAAAGTGCCATTAGTTGTTTTTTTTAAAGCAGGCATTCAGCACGTGAATTGCCTCGTAGTTCACTGCTATTTCCTTGTGCCATAATCTCCAAATTTTTAACAGCTTGGGTTGACCAAATAAAATATTTTAGAAAAACCTAATTCTTTACATTAAAGGACATTAAATATAAAAATATTTTGTAGCAACATTTAAGCCTCCTGGGTTCATAATTTGTGGTTCTAGTACAGAGATCTGTCTTTTCAGCAGGTTTGGGGGAGAGTGTGTATGAGATGTTCTGCTACACAGGAAAACAGAATGGGAGTGGGGAAAGCACCCTTCCTCACGAAGCAAATAGACTTGAGTTTCCAAAAGATCCCTGAGTACAAAATATTACCTGTCAGATATCTTGGCAGTATCTTTGACTTTAAAAAACCCACAAAACCTCAACAAATAAAGACCACTCTCTTTATATTTATGCTCCTCTGTTATCTATTATTTATCACCTCTATTTATAATTCACTACTACTATTTATTGTCTCTCCAGTGTCCTGAGACAAGTAATAAAGACACATTAGTTTCTTCCCCTTAATGCTCTCCGATCTTCTTAGAAAATAAGTAACATCTGTAGAGCATTTTTCATCTGCAGACTGTACAGCTGTATACAAGCATCACTCCTCCCACTACTGAAAAAGGCTGCAAGAAGAAAGGTTTTAATCAGATGCTTAGTAGTTCTGGCATTGCATCATTTCTTGCACTGAGTTATGAGAGCATCTAGAGCAGCGATGGGCAACACAGCAGCATCCCTTACTAGTCTATTGTTCTCTGTGTCAAGTTGCACACAGGCCTACTGCCGATGTAACACTGCTGATACCATAACCATAGTTGATAGATTGGATGTGGGATCATGTGCTCTTTCCTGCCCTCTCTTGATCAGACTTCCCTTCCCTTTTCAGCATTAACCATGATAGAGTATTAGATCTGCATCAGTCCTAACCGAGGTTTGCTTTTACAGATGTTGGCAAACTAGCCTGAAATTGTAGCTTCAAATGCTACCCTATAGTTAACTCTGAAAAGGAAAGGAGCTCACTCACAACTCTTTGCTACTCTTCATTTGGCTACAGTGAGCCTGTAGAGCATGGTGAGTGTGTGTGCGTACGTGTGCGCACACACACACACAGAGCACATACTCACTTTTATTCTGCCATAGTTCCAAGGAACTAGGAGTGGCATCCATAGTGTTTTTCCATGTTAGCCTCACAACAAAGCAGTTGAGAAATGATCCAAGGTCTCAGTGAGCTTTATGGCTGAGGTGGGATTTGAGTTGTGATCAATGAGCAAAGAACACAGTAACTATAACTTGTAACTACTCCAGTAACATATGACGAGCCATACTCAGTCTGACCTGTGGTTCATCCCACTCAGTTTTCTGTCTCTGACACTGGCTGTACTAGAAGAAATGCACAAGATTAAACCAGGCAAACAGAGAGTAACCCATTTGCTGTCAATCTCTTTTCATTTCTGTCTCTACCCAAAAATATGTCCTTGAGGACTGCACAGTCATCAGGGACATATTTTGGGGAGGCACAGGGCGCTTACAAGGGAGAGCAAGGTTTTCGAAATTTGCCCCCCTCACTGCATGAGAGGTGGAGCTGAGTTAGTTGAACTCTTCAGATGAACTGGTGCTTTGTTAGTCTGAATGTCCGCCAGCAGGACTTAATTTTAAGTAAACAGGCATAGGATCAATATGCAAGACACATTGTTTGCCTCGATAACCTTTTTTACCAATGGATTTGCATAGCTTATATTGAAAACATATCAAAAATACATGAAAACATTGGCTGGCATGAAGATGAAAATTACTCCTATTGAAATTAAAAAGAAAAGTTATGCATTGCCAGATTACCACTTTGAGTATTTTTTATCATCATGTTAGCCACTTCTTCTTTTTGCCTCAAAAAAAAATTAGTTGTGCATTACTTTGTTCTTCCAACTAAGCTAGTAATGTCTTGCTGTTTCTTTATCATAACCTACTCAGACATTGGCTTACTAAATTAATCTTTGTCTTTTTAATTTGTCCCCCATATAGCAGCCACTAAGTGCTTTTCACTGTCACATTAGATCTTCCTTAATCTGTTTTGCCCACAGCGCGTTTCTCCCAGCATTGAGGGCAGCATCAAATCAAAATATTTTCTATTACATCTTCAGATGTATTTATGCAACAGTGGGGACTAGAAGATCACTTTCTAGTAAATGGAATTTGAGATTGTCAACATTATAATGCACAAGCTGGAACAGTACCTTGGGGACTGTGGGAGGCCTTTAGGGCTCCATGTGGTCTGCTTCTGCACTATACAATAAGTTGCATAAGATATTCAAAGCACAGGAATTTCTTCTAGGTAGTAGGATGTTTTACATTAACTTCCCACACATCTGTGAATTCGTAATCTACTTTATTTTCCATTGCTGGCGTAATGGGAGGGGAAGTGTCTGAAAGCTGAGAAGGAAGGGAAAGAAATAGATGGTGTTTGAGAAACCTGCAGTCTTTCACTTGAGAGAATCTCCTTCAAATACCCTTTCCTTCAAGGACTGCATAGGGGAACATTGCTACTTTTGCCTACTTTAGGGAACCAACAGTGTAAAATCAGCGCGCGCTCTCCCTCTCTCATTCTCATTTATATATAGTACCTCCAGCTGCATTCTTAGAGTGACCTACAAGAACATTGTAAAAACACACAATAATGAAAACAAAGTAAACCACAATTAGACCAATTATTTTCCTCATCTTAGCACTATTTGAATATCTAGCAACCGACCCTAAGGGACAAAGACAGCCATGTTTTCTAGGCCTGAAATTACAGGGTTGAGGGTGGAATATGGGCATATAAAGTTAAGCAACAAATACGGTTACTCCATACAAGTAATTGTAATTGCACTGGTGGTGGGCATTTTGCTAGGTTTCTATTTTGCTTTTATTTAAGCTGTTTTCTTATGATTTATATCTCCTTTTCTTCTGTAAGAAAACTGCTCTTCCCCTTGAATATTCTTCTCTATAAGCTAAACAAGGTCAGTTCCTTTAAATTTGTTCCCATCTGAGTTACCTCTTGCAACTTTTTATCACACTTCTCCTCTTAATCCTAGCAGCTTGCGGACATACTCCTTTAATGGTAAGTTCTAGAACTGAACCCAGTATTATGGAGGAGTTCTTACCAATGTGGAGTAGATTGGTGCTGTTCGTTTGGGTTACAATGTTTGTGTGAAAGCCCAAAATGCCAGTGGCCATGTACACCAATATATAATTGTGTTGACTTGTGAGCAGTTTACTATCCATTCGTTCCTCCTTCCCTTCCCAATAGTTAGCAACGCATTCTCTGGATTATACTTGTTTAATGATGGGCGGTTTTGTTCATGTTCCACTTTCTCCCTCGAAGTAGGAGGTCACAGCTCACAAAGGGTTAACTTCCACTCCTTGCTCCCGATAGACAGGAAATCTCAGGTGTTTTTTCAGGTAGCTGAAGTCCGTCCCCCTTCCCCCAGCATGCTCAGGTGTGATTCCCCAGTTCCTTCCTGTCTTCACTCCTGATCAGACATATACCTGGGCTCCTGCCCAATTTCTAATCTACTTTCATCTGCTTGCTTGGTGAGCCTTTCCCCTTGTTTCATCTTGGATTGGATCTCTCACAAGCTGGGGGACACCTTAGCAGGGGAGGAAGAGAGAGCAAGGGGAGGGAAGAGAGAAGTAAGGCAGACAAAAGAAGGCCGCTAAGAGGCGCTGCCTCTGTGCCATCTGACCCACATGGCACAGGCAGGAAAAAGAAGCCCCCACAGAGAGAGGGTCTTTACCTCCTGCTCTGCAATAAAGTGAGAGGATGCTAATACAGGCAGCTTGCAGTGAATCCCTGCAGCAGCCTGGGACTCTAGAGATGTATGTGGCCGGCGGGTGTTTACCGGACAGCTCCTGTCACTGACTCTTCGGGATAACAGTTTGTTTTGCACAACTCATTGCATGATAATTAAGGAGGACTCTGCTACCAAAGTGCAAGATGGCTGATAACTGTTTGACTACTTATCTATGACTGCCAGTTTCTCCCATGGTGTTCTCTTGAAGCTATTAATGACAACTCACAATGTTTTAAGCTTTCGATAGCATATTGTGCCATCTTGCATGCCTCTGGTAGCACACCCAAGCCTCCTGCTGCAAAGCAGCCTGTCTCTTTGGCAGCCTCCAATAGCCTTGGCATCTTGGAAGCTGTGTGACCTGCAGCACGTTTGTGTGTCTCCACAGCTGAGAAGTACTAATGTTCATCCGCAAACAGTCCTGCCCTCCCCACTGTGCCGTATAATGCGAAGTGGAAAACTAATCCTTCAATAAAGTTAAGGATTTACACAAATCATGGTTGCTGGGGAAACTAGAGGTTCAGGTTTCTGAATGATGTGCATGTGAGCTAAGCTTCAAATATTGATTGCATGTTGTTCTTTGGGAAAAGCTTGTACACCACGAAGGGAGAAGCCCCAAACTGTCAGTATGTGTTGCTTATTGTCTTTCCTTTACAAAATGAAGACTATCAAAGATATCTTCACACTCCAAAGTACAAAGAAAGCACAGGTAGCCTTGCTACACTAGGTAGGTAATAGGTAAAACCTCTATTAAGACCAACCAAAAAGACACAAGATATTAAGTAAGCATTTGGGTTCTCGTTCTCCATCAGGCTTGATGTTAAGCAAAGCAAAAAGCGGGGTGGAGTGGCTAGGCATGGTGAAATAGCCCTGAAAACGTGCTTCTTGAAATAGTCTTAAGATGGGTTTCTTATTTACAGGAGAGGCTTAGCAGACTCATGTTGATTACTGCCCCCCCCCAGATGTGGGGCACAATGTCAGGCTGCACCCAGGAATTCTAGGAGGAGGGAGATCAGTAATAGCTGCCTGGCATTATTAGAAATTATAAAGTCCAGCTCTTACTGTGGGATTGTACTATGGAAAATAGTCTGTATGTTTGTATGTGGGTTTTCTTTGAGGGAAACTAAGACTAAGTCTATCCAATCCCTGTAAGCCAGGGTTTCTCAAACTTGGGTCCCCAGATGTTGTTGGACTGCAACTCCCATCATGCTCAGCTACAGTGCCCAGCCAGTGGCTGAAGACCATGGAAGCTGTAGTCCAACAACATCTGGGAACCCTACTGTAAGCAACAAAGCACTTGTGAACCATTCATCATGATTGCCCAGTAGTCTGCACCAAAGCTCTGGAGAATTATGGGAGATTTGTGGGGTCAGTATGAGGGTTGTAGCCTATACAGGAGAAGGATGTGCAAGTTGGTGGCTTCTTTTCATTGCATTCTCAGACTACATTTGCTTTTTGTTCTAAAGCCAGGTACTCCAGATGTTCCAACCTGTGGTACTCCAGATGTTGCTGAACTACAATAGCTACAACAATAAGTTGTAGCTGGGGATGATGGGAGTTGTAGTCCAGCAACATCTGGAGTACCACAGGTTGGGAGCTCCTTTTCTAAAGGACCAGACTAGGACTATCGATGGCTCCTGTGTGGGCATGCCCTTAGGACCGGTTTACATGGGCATGCTCATTATTGGATGACTTGCATGACGCAGCCATTGCTTCCATATCACCCCATAGACAATGATTTCACTGCAGTCCAGGCACTGATTTCACTGCAGTCCAGGCTTCAGCTGCTGCAAGCTATCTGCAAATGAACCAGCCTTTAGGATCTTTAATGCCTGTTGAAAAGAGAATGAGCTCTTTACATTTCTTAGTGCTATTTGTTCTATGTAACTGAAAAATGCAATCTATTTCAAAATATAGAAATGAGGGGTACATGATTTCCAGGGTTGTACTATGAATCCTCTCCCTGAGCTAGGCAAATAGAGGGCAGAAAGGAGAATTCCCAGAAGAAGTGAGCAAGGCTGAAAGGAGGCTAGGCCAAATAAAAGTCTGCAGTAGGCTTTGTTTTGTTTTTGTTTTTGTTTTTTAAACTAGCTCATGGGACTTGGGGTGGGGGGGAGGTTAGGTTCCTAGAGGCTGCAACAATTGGCTAAAATGGTAGAAATAATGTAAATAAAGTGCTGTACCATGCTCCACAGGTCTCCAGGTGTCTAGCAATTCCCCCCGCCAAGTCCCAAATTTGCCATTTCCCTATGAAAAATGGCACAAATGAGCAACAAAATGGCTCCTTTCCTCAAAATGGTGGCCAAAAATGACCTCAACTTTCCAGTCACCCCAAAACTGTAGATATGTGGAAAATAACCTTTTTGTTCTGTGTATACTGAGGTGAGGATTGCCCGACCACAGATATACAGAACCGTGGATGTCGGAACCACAAATAGCTAAATTTGCCTGTGTTAGCCTGGTCTTCAAAAAATGAGAAGCTCTCAGTTCCCCCATCCTGCAATTGACTTCCTAGCTTCCTTTAAATACTGAGTTTATAAAATCTCCCCCTTAACACACAGAGATGGGTTTAGGATATAGCGGTGCAGGACTAAATTTGAATCGGAGCTCAACATGGTTCACTTCATCCTTGAATAACATAAATGAGGTATTATTTAAAATAATGGCCAGGTGGTACCATGCCCCCCATTAATGCACATTATATTAGTAAGCAGTGTTCCAATCAGTGGTGGAAATACTATGGAGCCAGAGCAACTCACATCATCTCTGGTGCACATGCCAGCTGGCCAAGAAGTCAAACATCAAATCGATTATGGATTATTGTGCCGTTCCACTGGCACCTCTTTAAGCACTGTTGGAGTGCTTAAATACAGAAGCAATTCTAAGAATCAGAAGGGAGCTCATTGTGCAGTTACTAACTGATGCTGAGCTGCAGTTGGCATCCAAATGGAAATGTGAGTGGCTTGATGAAAATGTAGGAAGTCCTAGTCATAGACAAGATGTCTAGATTAGAGAACATGCCAAACCCTCCTCTATAGACACTTGTTTAGAAAAGTGGTTCCCTTTTCTTGACTATGTTGATTCACAAAAAGATACACTTAAAGGATCATTGAGGCTTCAATGCAGCTTTAGTTTATGACATATAGGAGAAAAATATGAACATACATTTCTTGAGAGGGGTACTAAGGGAAGCCGTGTTCTGAGTTTTCTGGATAGATGTATGATTAGCCCCATGTCAGCTGGATTTGGACATCTGAGAATGATTTATGTATGATCTGTAGCAGAAATATTGAGTAGTAGTTTGTTGTTATTTTGTTTGTAATTTGAAGCATCTTAATAAAAACTGTTTTAAAATACTGACATTCTATGCATCTTGGGAACTGCTTCTGTATGGCTGGGTTCCATACTGCTCTGGTAACATCTGTATAGGAAGCACAAGGCAGGAGACTTTCAGAATGGGACAAGACATGAAATAATCATGTCACCCTCTAATCTCACATAGTTCCTGAGGACAATTTTTACTGCTGCAGCAAGAGACCAGACCATTTGGAAGCATCTTCCATGCTGCAAAGGCACCCCATTAAAGGGCCTTAATATTTTTTAATGCATGGAAGCTATATGCTGTGTGTTGATTATAAAATATCTGAACTCTAGCTGTGTTTCACATGTTTGCAAACATTAATCTCAAATGGCCTTTAAAAATGAGTGGAAATGAGTTATATCCCCAGAGCACAGACTTGGCAGACAAACTGTAAACACTGCTACTGGGCTGGCTATGAATTGAGCACATAAGTAGTCTGTGCTAAAGCTGTCTCTTCAGTCCCTTACCCTCATCCTTTCTCTCTGTTTTTCCTCTCTGTCCTTTATTTCATCCATAGCACACTATTCTCCACTTATCTACATATGCAGGCTTGCCATAGACAGGTGATTATATCAGGCATAACAATCCTGCTGACCATTTCCTTAGTGTGACAATCCCTTCAGCAGCAGCGTAGTCTGTTGGGCAGAATTTGCACCAATGTGTGCCGGGAAAGAAGAGTGCTTCTCCTAAGCATTCCATCATCAGTTGCATATGGATCAAGGGATCTTGGAAGGTCATTGGGGGTTCCTCAGTGAGAAAAATCAGTCATGTCTGACAAGCTTTTCTGAAAGGCACCTTGCCCACTGCTACCAAATGCACTTTCTAATGTTCAGCTGCAGTGTGTTAGGTGTGCTTTAGACTACAATTTCTGTTGATGTGGGGCAATAATGAGGACCCAACATGCCTAGCAAGTCCCCTGGGTCATAGCTTAGCACATGTTTTGTGTACAGAAAGTTCCAGTTTATCATCTCCAGTTAAAAGAGTAACAGGATTTGGAAAGACCTCTGTGTATGTCTGGTAGCAAGCTTTCCAGCATCTTAGAAAGTTTGCTACCAGACATACACCAATGGTCTGATTTGTTATAAGGTGTTCACATGCTTCATATGGGTAAACTGAATGTGGATGCTAGACTATGCTCCAGAAGCCTCTACAGTGTGCAGGGATTCATTTAAAATATGACAAAAACAAAATAATTGTTTTTTTGTCTTCCACTTTTTAAGAAAGTGGTATGTATACATTATGATACTTAGAGTTGGTGGCTTTAGGGAAACTATTAATATATATCTGGAGTTGAACATTCACCACTGCACACTATGCATTTTATCGCATCATTGGAATAGCTGTCCATTTAGCACTGGGATAGGTCCTGTGTTTGTTTGGGCCTCTTTCTTTGTTGGGTTTGTAGCCTTTTGCATGATCTTAAAACATAGATTATTATAATAACTATGATAATGCAAAGATATAAATATACCACATTGGTACCATTTTCAGCAGTAGCATCTGTCATATGAATCCATGGCATCCTCCATGGATATATACAGCCGTGTATATATGGTAATTTTGATAACAGATAGTTGACTGCAGAGTAGGAAGCTCTAGATAAAAATCTGGGTCTTAATGATATTTGTCATAATGGCTAAATTAACTAGGAGAAAAAGATGCTTGGGTGTAGATATTTGTGGATGACGCTGCTGCTGCTGCATACACATAATCCAGTAAGTTTGTTGGATAGCAAATATGGGAGCCCTTACTTCTGAAGCCATACTGAAGATGTTTGAGGAAGCTATCCATCTACTTTATATACGTGCTTAGCCAATCTGTATGACAGGGTTGCAAGAGCGACCGAAATGTGCCTTGAAAAGTTAAGCTTCCCTGCTGCATCTATCCACCACTCTGTAGGCAATGAACTGCTGCACGTCAGTAGGATATGATGGGAAATGAGAGCGTGTGTTCCCAGTGGGCATCTTGTCCAAACCTGCCCAAGTCTGTTTCCTGTGCTCTCCACCTGAGTGGGGGTTGGGGTGTAAGGGCACATCGAGATTCTATGAAGCAACCTGTACTACAGCTGAGTGACATGGAGGCAACCCAGACGTATCACCAGTGATTGGACAGAACAGTTCTATCCTTGAACCCTGAGTGACTGGACAAAAGGGAAACCAGGATACCAGGGAACAACATTAACTGGCAATTCCCACAGTTGTAGGAGGATGCTTATCTGCTGGAAAACTGCTGGAAAACATATATGCATATTTTGAATGACAGAGTGAAGCTGGCCTCCCATTTTAATCCCAAACAATATTGTCTCCTAGATATCCAAAGTTTGGGAAACACTGGTTTGTATAATATAGTGACATACTAGTTGCCTTTTTCTTGCTTGAGGGTGTTCTGTGGAAGTTATTTTACATTATTTAGGTAATTAACCTCCCAGAGCTATTCTATACTCTGCCAAAAAGCTCCATGATTAAGATGCTGTTCAGAGGATTCTTGAATATAAAGTGCTGTGATAGATTAAATGAGAATGTTATAGAGAGGAAGGGTGTTTAATTTCTTAGGAAGTAGAAGAGGGGGAAATGCATATCAGAATGGTATGATATGGAAGGTGGGGGAGCGGGAAGAAAGAAGGCTGGATCCAAGCAGCTCTAAAACACAACCAGAACATTGGCATTTAACATAAGCAATATTATTATTTCTTGTTTACACAGTCAGAGAGGTGTTATTGACTGGTTTGTTTTATCCAGACATCGAGTCCTTCCCAAGGACATAGGATGGCTGAATTTTATTGTCAGTGTTGTTGTTATAGATATCGTCGCAGAATATAGGCTGTTCCCAGTAAAGCTGCTTTTTGTAATTGGCTGATGGTGATTTCTGTGGCCCCTATGGTGTTGAGGTGCTCTTCAAGGTCTTTTGGAACTGCACTCAGGGTGCCAATTACCACTGGGATTATTTTGGTCTTTTTCTGCCACAGCCTTTCAATTTCAATTTGTAGATCTTTGTATTTGGTGATTTTTTTTCTATTTCTTTTTCTTCTAGTCTGCTATCCCCTGGTATTGCTATGTCGATTATTTTGACTTGTTTTTCTTTCTTCTCGACTACAGTTATATCTGGTGTATTGTGTGGCAGATGTTTGTCTGTTTGTAGTTGGAAGTCCCATAATATTTTAACATCTTCATTTTCTTTAACTTTTTCAATTTTATGGTCCCACCAATTTTTGGCTACAGGTAGCTTGTATTTTTTGCAGATGTTCCAGTGTCATCCCTGCTACCTTGTCATGCCTTTGTTTGTAGTCAGTCTGTGCAATCTTTTTACAACAGCTGATTAGGTGGTCCACTGTTTCATCTGCTTCTTTACAAAGGCGGCACTTGCTGTTTGTTGTGGATTTTTCAACTTTTGCTCTTATTGCATTTGTTCTTAGTGCCTGTTCTTGTGCAGCCAGTATTAAACCCTCTGTTTCTTTCTTCAAGTTGCCATTCTTAAGCCATTGCCAGGTCTTGGTGATGGCTGATTTTCCACTTATATGGTGCAAATATTGACCATGCAGGGGCTTATTTTTCCATTTTTCTGCTCGGTTCTTGACTTGTTCTTTCTTGTAAGCCTGCTTTGTTTCATTGGTGTTGAATAGTTGTTGTTGTTGTTGTTGTTATTAATTCGATTGCTATAATATGATTGATGAGCATCCAAACAAACTTTTCACAAGGCAGTAGTGATAGATGTGGGGAAAGGACATGATTTGTGCCAAGGCATCTCTTTGGGATAAACGTACATTTTCAAGTTCCAGAGTGCTACAAAGGTAGATAAGATAATTTAGTATGGAATTGTATGCCTAGTACTTAAGAAAGAGAATTACATTTCTGACATCTTGGAAATTTGGTAGAACAACTGTAATGGATGGGATACAGTCATGCCAGGATACAAAGCAAAAAGGTCAACTGCCCTGAGCCATTTTTGGAAGGGTGGTATATAAATCAAATCAATCAATAAAATAAAAACCAAGGGTAATGTTTTCAGTGACAAATGGCTCCATTGGGAGCTTCTATAGAATCTGTGGAGCTTCTAGAGAATCTGTGGATAGAATGTTCACATATCTCAGGGCTTCTGCGTGGTTACAGATCACTCTTTAATCATACTTTGGCACCTAATGTGCAGTAAGATTCTCCTTACCACTTGGCAAGATGATACAGACAGCCAAGCTCCCCTGGGGTGAGAAACCTGTATGGGTTCTCTGATCCAGGTAGTGCTGGAGGCACAAATGGGGGAGACAGCTTTATTTCCAAGGTTGGCCCTCCAAAGAAGCAGGGTGAGGGGATTGTGGGTTGTGTTCTCAGAGGCAGCACAGCAGCCCACCACCCTTCATCGTACCATGGACAATCTGTAGAAGAAGGAAGGCAAGATGGCACCACACTGCTCTTTCTCTTCCCTTTCCATAGAACAGTTGCCTGGATGACTCTTGAAGTTGCTAATTCATTAAAAGGAAGAAGAAATGCTGTAATTTAATTATATACACACACACACACACACACACACACACACACACTTTATTTATTTATTTATTTATTTCCCCCCAAGGAAAAAGAATTGCAAGGTTGGCTCACTGCTTCCCCAGATGGCAGACCTGCAGATTAAACCAGGAAAGACGCACTTCTTCCAAGCTGTGGGGGCTTTCCTCATAGAGTCTCTGAGGAAAGACACACCACAAGTCTAGTTAAAAAGCATGCGTAAATGTTTCTTTAGAGACTTTCTAAAAGTTGTCAGAGATTGGGAGACTCTTATTTAATCAGGGAGTGCATTCCAGAGTCTTGGGGCAGCAACAGAGAAGGCCTGTCCCTGTGTAGCCACCAGACACGCTGGTGGTGACTGCAGATGATCTTCTTGGGATGGTCTCAGTGGCCGATGGGGTTCATCGTGAAGAAGAAGTTCTCTTGTAGTAGTAGTAGTAATTTTTGAAATAATCAGATAGGCAGAGCCACCCTGGTGACTTCCAAGCACAGCAGCATTTATAGGTCTATGATTTGCTTGTAGAGTGTACTATTCTCTTCCTGTATGTGTGCTTGTGTTTTGATCCTACCATGTTAGATACAAATCTACACTCTACTGTACTCCTGTCAAACACTATAAAATAACTGGCATTTTCCATATTTCTCAGTATCTCTGCTGATGAGAAAGTGTGTGTGTGTGTGTGTTTTTTTTTTTTTAATCTAGCTTGTGTTAGATACAAATCTACACTTTTCCAATTATTGCTAAGGTTCCCGCCTAATCTTGGCTCTGCCTCCGCTGCTGTCCACAATGGGCAATGTCCCCTGCACAGCTGACCTCTCTCTATCCCTGGCTCTGCTCATCACAGGCCCTGCCTGGTGCCCCCCTCCCAGTCCCAGGAGCCACCAGCTGCCACTGGCCCTACTCTTTCTCAAGGACTTAGGGTGGGAAACGCAAGTTTAAAAAATCCTAAAGCATACACAATTTAAGAAATCCTAAAACAACACAATTAAAAATATCCCACACCTGCTTAGCTGTGGCTGTTGAATGCCAACCTTTAGAGGAAAAATTTACAGTTATCTTGAAATATGTTGGCTCAGTTTAGAGGCTGCCATTTTACATACATCATCAGACTTGGAAAATGAGTCCATCTCTCATCCTCACACTATTGTTGAAAATAAGTTACTTGTCTTGCAGGGCTTAGTTTTATTT
Organism: Hemicordylus capensis; assembly: GCF_027244095.1. Lineage (NCBI taxonomy): Eukaryota > Metazoa > Chordata > Lepidosauria > Squamata > Cordylidae > Hemicordylus > Hemicordylus capensis. The sequence continues at coordinate 137,124,957 of NC_069657.1, read as the reverse complement.
AAAGATTCTGGGTTTATAGTAGGATACCAGTGCCAAAGGATGAAAACAATGCCTTCATGTCCTTTCCAGCCCCATTTCTAAAACTCCAGTAACCCAGTCTTAAACACCTTTACATGGAAGTTAGTACCATTAATCTCTATAGAATTTGCTTCCAAGTAATGTTGAGGTTCGGGGCATGGGTGCTATTTTGCTCTTGTCCTTTGAAAACCTTACAGATCAGTTTGGGGAGCTGGGATTGGGGTGGCTCTTCCTGCACTGCTGCCTTGTGACAGCTGAGCCAGGCGCACAAAGCAAACATTCTCCCTCTGCAACATGCCCTGCTGTTGAGAAATGATGAAAGTTTAATGGTTGCTTCATTGCTTCGCACTTGCTGTGTTCTCTGGGCTAATTCTGTCTTTCCAAGCACCAGAGGGGTTTGTGTCAAGCAGTCAGAGATGCTAGAGGAAGCAGAATGGAAGAAACGCAGCAGTGTATCGAACAACAGCTTGAGCCCTGGAGCCTTCATTAGAGAGGTCCTCCTTAGGAAGAAGAGGGCCTGGAAACTAGCAGGGAGACTATTTCTCCATCACACAGTATCAAAGCAAAACTTACATGGAAGAGAGAATACCAAAGCGGTCAGGAGCTGTTGCTAGACACAGTGGCACTCGGCTCTGCTTGCTCATTCAAGAAATTTCAGAAGCAGAGGAAATAGAGCTAGGGAGGATTGGCAGTTATGCAAATGTGATTAGCTCACAGAAATGCTTCTTGGCCTGCCCATCCATATGCACCTGTATTATGAATGTGCTAATTTGGGGTGAGGGAAAAGAGAACCAAGTTTTGTAAAGTTACTCAGATTGATTGCCTGGAAGATATTATTGCTTCGTCACAGGAGACCAGGTGAGTGGCTATTTACAGACTGCTGCCATTACTACTACTACCACAACAAATATTTTTATACCACTTTTCAACAGAAGTTCTCAAAGCTATTTGCATAGAAATAAATAAATGTGGTAAGGTGTTCTGGGGATTGGCCTCTAACAGGCAGTACCAATACAAGCAGCCACCTAGTGGCATAGCGGGGAAATAACTTGCCTAGGGAGCAAGAGGTTGCTGGTTTGAATCCCTGTATCAGGCAGCAGCAATATAGGAAGTTGCTGAAAGGCATCTCATACTGCGCAGGAGATGGCAATGGTAAACCCCTCCTGTATTCTACCAAAGAAAACCACTGGGCTCTGTGGTCACCAGGAGTTGACACCAACTCGGCGGCACAATTTGCTTTACCAATACAAGCACATTAATATCCTTGCATTTCTTGAGTGTCCTCTTAAACCTTTCTACTATATTTTTCTTATTATTATTTTGCTGTGCTTGAAGTCTACAAATTGAGCAAATGGCAGGCTTTCCAAAAAGGGGGCTGTTTTCACTTCTTTTGTCAGCATTACATCCCTGTGCATGGAGAATCTCAGAAATTATCAGACGTAAAGGCCAACACAAACTGGATTGATTAATGTCTCAACTCCCATCCATGTATACAGTCAATCACACTCTAGTGCTTGCCTGGAGGCTTTTCAGACAGCAGGCTTTACTGTGGGTTTACCGTGAGGCTTTACTTTGAGTTTGGAACATAACAGATACTCCAGTGGAAAAAGAGGATTTTTTTTTAACCCCAGGCATAAATTGGGCTAGGTTCCAATACGGAAGGAAAACTCTGAATTGTGTGTGAAGTGCTCTCTGAAATATCGCAATGACTTCAGGGTAAATCTAGCTGATATGTGAATGTACACCCACCCTCCCAAAGTAAAGTTGCCATCTGAAAAAGCTCTTGCTGCTCCAGTATAAAACCTGGGAAGGACTAGCCTACACAGGCGCAGAGCCAGCCGAGCGGCGGCCTAGATCCAGCCCCACCCGGCGGCCACTCTGCTGACGTCCCATGCACCCCGAACGAACCCTGTCTCCGCCCGGGCTACCGGGAGTCCAAAAGCGCTTGCCGATCTTTTTCAGGCAGTGTTTGCTGCCTGAAAGTGTCTATTCCCCTTTCTCTCCCTCAGAGGAGAGAAAGGGAGAATAGATGCTTTCAGGCAGCACTGCCTGAAATGAAAGGGAAGGGCTCGCTCAGAGCTCAAGGCCATGCCTCCTTTGCGTGTGATGTCCACGCAAAGGGGGCGTGGCCTCAAACTCCAAAGAGCCCGAGTGAGCCCTTCCCTGTCATTTCAGGCAGTGCTTGCTGCCTTAAAGCATCTATTCTCCCTTTCTCTCTCTCTCTGAGGGAGAAAAAGGTGAATAGATGCTTTCAGTCAGCAAACACTGCCTGAAAAAGATAGGCAAGTGCTCACTGGCTCCCAGTAGCCTGGGTGGGGGCGTTCGTTCGGGGCTCTTCTGGAGCCCAAGCCACCACACACACACACACACACACACACACACACACGGCTTCTCCGGCAGTTCCTACCATTGGCAGCCTGGGTTCTTTGAATGCTTTTGCACAATGGTGGCTATGCCCCCAAGCCTACAATAACTCAGGATACATACTTGAGACAAAACAGGAACTGCTGCAGGTTTTTCTCCTGCAGCTCAGGCTTGGTTTCCACTCACCTTTGCAACCAATTTGACAGACATTCTCGTCAGAAAATCAAATGATCCAGTATTCTCTTGCCTCTCTCCCAGTGCTTTGGGCAGGTTAACCACCTTTTTTGTATTTTTAGCATTGTTACGTATTCTTGCAATTAAATGTTCATTTGTTCTCAGCCACCTTTTAACAACAACAACAAAACAGAATCAATTTTTAAAGTGTTGAGAAAACACACTGGGGAATGATCTCATCAGTGGTGTGCTTAGCAATTCTACACAAATGAGAATAATGGCTTTCCTCTGAGCTCAGTCCAGGGGGAAATGTTGTTTGTCTGAACAAAATGAGGTGAGTGTGCTTCCACACTGGGTTCATCACTTAAAATTATGTACATCTGGACCCACTCTCAGGCTACATTGGAATACTGAGTAGGTTAATAGAATGGATTGATAATAAGTGGCATGGCTAGCACATCTGCAAATACTGTTTAATCAGGGTCAAGTTAACACTTTCCATATGGAACTTCTGTAAAAACTAGTAAGAAAACTATGGTGCACCATGAAATACTAACTGAAAGTAGTTTTTGTGATGATTGATGGAACCAGTCTAACAACTGGTTGATGGCAACTTTACTTTGGTTGCATTTTTCCTTCATTAGAGTAATCTTTGTTTAAAATCAAAAACACACATTCAAAATGCTTGCGGTTTTAGTAATTGGAACAGAGGTTCTCTCTTATACGGAAACCGCAGTCCTTTTCACCATGCTGGGCTTGTTCATCTATACTTGCTGCTGGCTTGGGAAGACTCCGCAAGGGATATAATCACAGCCTTGCTGATGAAGGAGCCTTCCATTTTATTAACTGGCTGAGAAAATTAAGAGCAAGCCAGGAGAACCTTCTGTAACCATGATGACAATGTAAGGCCCAAATAGGGAGATGAGATGATTTCATGGTGTTAGAAATTCATACTTCAGACAGACTTGATAAGAAAGCATAGCTGGGAGAATTGCTTTTCGGTCTATTTTAGTCTGAAATTCAACTGTCAGCTAAACCCATGTACATTTTAGGAGAATTAGTTGGTGCTGCCTCTATAGAGAGCAATTCTTAATCCATTGGTGATGCAGGGAGAACTATTTGAGATTGTGTGTAGGCCCATTGATTTTGTTTATTTATGTATTTATTTATTTATCATGCCACTTTTCTGCTAAAAGCACTCTGGTGTACAAACATGTTATTAAAGCAATATAAAACAAAGTAAAAACCATGGTAGAGTAACAAGATGTTCTTATCAGGGAAGTGGTCCCCCAGTCTGGTTGTATTCTGTCTCCCACAGCCATTCACTCCCCCATCACATGGCTAGCCAAATGCAGCTCTAGGTTTTTCTTATCAAGTTTGGTCAGGGATGTAGTGAAGTTTCTGCAGTTCTCTTGAATCCAGTTGGAGAAACCTTCAGTCCCCTCCACTTTCCAGCTGTGTCTTTCAAATACTGGTAATGTTAGCTATGTTGTTCTTGTTGATGTTGTCATTTCCCTCTTCTGCTGTAATACTGGTTTACTCTTTTATTCTTTCATGGCTTGACTGCTGAAATTGCCTTCTTCCTGGTCCTTTTCTTTATCAGCATCAGCCTCCCTCTTCGATTCTTGAGTATTCCATTTTGCCTCACCCCACCCCCACCCCCTTGTACTTCCTTTCTCTTTGTAACGCTTCCTTCTCTAACAGCTGATTCCTTATTGCATCCATTTTGTTCATGGTTTTGTTTTTAAAATCTCGTCATTTTTCTTAGTCTCTGTGCAGGCCACACACACAGATTCTGTGCCCTGAGAACCCTCCAGAGTTCTACCAGGGAGTTGGTCTCGTTCCCAGTCTAACTTGTTACCTTTTCTTTCTAAATCTCCTTTGGCTGGCTTGCTGACTGTTCTTCCCTTTGTTCTTATTTGCCTTCTCACCATCTCTGTTGTGCTGATACTGTATGGTAAAGACTGAGCTGCTGCTTCTATTCTGCGCTTGCTTGCTTGTTGCCCCCTTTCTCTGGAATTTGTGCCTCCTCCTACTATCTGTACTACTCCCTCATGGTTAGCATATAGAAGTGCCCAGAAATGCATCTTTTCTTCCCAAGCCCTTAATTTTTGACCTCTCCTTCTCTCTGACTCTCTTTCCCCTTCTTCCTTACCTTGGTGCCTTTTGCTGTTCTTGATGGATTGTAATCCTGTGGGGTTATGCATTTTAACTTAATTACTGTATGGTGCCTAGTGTTGAGGCACTTTATAAGTAATGAATATTATTATGGTTTAAACATCTAAGAGCAAGTGGAGCAAGGCCACTTCCAAAAGGCTTGTAGGTGGGAATGGCTGCATGGGAGATCTGCAGATCTGTAACCCATAAATGTGTCCACATCACTTTACCAAGTAGCCAGTTTGACCCCTGCCGTGAGTGGTAATGAGCTAAAGAACAAAGTGAAGGTTCACACTGGATCTAGGGGAGACTGTTGAGAAGGATGGAGAGCACTGCTGATACTCTGCCCTTCAGCAACCTGACATGCATATCTTGGCGCCACAGCTGTTCTTGAGGGAAAGTGCCAGGGAAGCCATTTTGCTCAGGTGTTTGAGAACAGCAGCGCCTGAGGGAGAGGAGGGTTGAAGGCAAAGGCAGGCTGTTGGCGAAGTGATTGTCCCTCCACTCATAGCATGTGAAAGGCCTGAAAGGAAGCACCTGTTTGGGGAGTAAGGTAAAGTGTGCCGTCAAGTCGATTTCGACTCCTCATGTCCACAGAGCCCTGTGGTTTTCTTTTGGTAGAATACAGGAGGGGTTTGCTGTTGCCTCCTCCTGTACAGTATGAGATTATGCCTTTCAGCATCTTCCTATATCACTGCTGCCCGATATAGTACCAGCGGGGATTCGAACCAGCAGCCTTCTGCTTGTTAGCCAAGCATTTCCCCGCTGTGCCATTAGGTGGCTGTTTTGGGAGTAGAAGCCCTTAGAACTGATCCTTGGGATAGCTAGTAAAAGGAGCTCAGGAGAGTTGGACTGGGCAAACCCTCTATGCGAGAGCTCCACCCTCCTTTGTATTTCATGCACATATTTTCCATGTGGGGCTTGAGGGTGGTGGTCTTGCATGTACTCATTTTCCTCACTCAAGACCCTCAAGCCTTATGGCATTGTCTTGGGATTCCCACCTGTCTCTCCAGATTGAAAAGATGTGCGAAGGCCCTCAGTGTGGCACTTTCCTTATACAGAGTGAAGGTTCTGCTAGAAGCCATGCACAAGACCTCCTCATTGCTGTGTCTTCCTGGGACTACTTCCAACACTCCTGGACGTGTACTAAATCAGAAGTGTAGTTAGGAAGGTGACCAGATGTAATTGCAGATTGGGCTCCTGTACCTTGTTCCCTGCCAAATGAGAAAAGAGGCACCTTTTAAAAGTGGTGATTCTCTTATATTTGGCAAGGGGAGAGCAACTGGCCCTGTCCAACCCCAGCACAGCATCCCTCCAGTGGCTGTTGCTGGTGTCTATCTTATGCTTCTTCTTCTTCTTCTTCTTCTTCTTCTTCTTCTTCTTCTTCTTCTTCTTCTTCTTCTTCTTCTTCTTCTTCTTCTTCTTCTTCTTCTTCTTCTTTTAGATTGTGAGCCCTTTGGGGAAAGGGAGCCATTTTTATTTATTTATTTATATCTCTGTAAGCCATTTTGGGAACTTTTGTTGAAAAGCGGTATATAAATGTTTGTCGTATTTGTATAACTGAACAACGAATCTTAAGCAATATGTTTAATAGCAGTGTGAAGCATTCTTTGTGTACATATGTGGAAAATATGGACCTCTACTCTCGGGACTTGCAAGGAATAGGATTGTGGAGGCTGAAACAATAGGCTGGAATCTGTACTTTGAAAGAGGATTTTGTCTCAATTGTGTAACTGGCAGCAGGATAGTATCGAATCCGGGGCTCCAGGGAATCTTGCTGCTAGTGTACATTCCTGTCACATTAGCGGTCCTGCTGTAAAATAGTTACACAAAACATTTTATGTTGCAGCTTGTGCTTCAGTGGAGTGGAAGCTGATGAAATAAGAGACCCGCTGTTGATGAGTTCATTTCGGGTGGTGGAGGGGAGAAGACAAAGGGGCAAAGGAGGTTGTGCTGTGAGTGGATGTCGTGGTGTACAGTATTTCCTTTCAAATACCAAAGCATCAGCCTCTTTGACTTTGCAGTGCAGGCTTGATCATGTGTTTAGCAAACCTCCCACGCACCCTGGGAATCGGAGACTGAAGCAGGCATGGAGGGGGAAGGGAGAAGGGTTACTTCATAAATTTACATTCTCTGAGGCAGACCAAGACAAATCTTACAATTTGTATCTAATTGTAATTGTATCTAATTGAACCTTTTCTTTAGTGTGATGTGTTTCTTATGTTAATTGCATTCAGTTAAGTGATCCTTTCCTAGTGGTGATCAACATGCTGAGAGAGTATCTGTGAGTAGAATCTGCTTATAGAATGTCCACTGCTTGATCCTGAATGAATTTGCGTTCGGGTTCAGCACTGGACTGGGTAGAGTGATAAAGAAAAGTGCTTCTATGTATGTACAGTTTCTTGCCCTTATTTGAGTAAGCAGACATGAGAGTAAGGGGAAGGGGTGCCAAATAACAAAGGGAAGACTCCCAGGTAGCCTTGACCTTTCTTGAGAAATAAGCACCTGGCAGGCATGGATGTTAGTGGAATACAAATGGACATTATTTGCTGGTTCCATTTGTTCTGTGTATATGCTTATTTTATTCTTTCTGCATGGCTAGTAGATGTGTTGGGGAGCAGGGGGTAGAGATTCAAATTGGGGAAACAGCCTGGGCATGGGGAAGACAACTGTCTTTTTATGCAAGCTGCTGCGTTTTCTGACATGACTGCAACTATCCCTGGTTTGGACTGAAGTCACTGCATGCTACTGTGTGTCGGAGTATGCAGTTGCCTGATAAATAAGCACCATTTCTATGAACCGGCTCTAATACTTTTCTTGTGGGAAGAGTTTGCCAAGGGATCCCAGTCTCAATGCTGTTTGATTAGTGCTTCCTGTTTCCAAATGAATGTGGGCGTTTGAGTGGCCACTGATGCCAGGCAAACAGGGCCTTAAGACTTCTCCCTATCTGCGTCATGGTCTTGCCACCCAAATGACAGCTTTCAAATAGAAGCAGGTGTGTTACCTCCCTCACACACCCCTCCTAACTCAGTGGGTTTTCCTGCCCCTTCCCTAGTTCTCTGACTGGGTATTTACATCATCTTGAGTGGGAGAAGGATTGTGTCATGGGGAGTCACTCTGATCAGGGAAGCCTCAGAGCATGGGGAGAAAATCTGACCCATTCATCCTTTGCAGAGGTACAAGAGTCTGGCACTGAGATCATGCTCACATCTCTCCTGACCAGGGCCAATACACTGTGGCACAATTCTGGCTCTCTCAGTGTAACATCAAAGCCAAGTCCAGAGTGCTCAAGAATATTGGGAAAGTGTCATGGCTCAGACTTCTGACGCAGAAGAGTCAGAGCAGGAGGATTCACCTGCTAGTGAGGGCTCAGAGGCACAGCAACAGGATTTGGCAGAGAGACCAGACTCTGGAGCTGAGGATTCGCAACAGCTGCCAGACATGATTTCTGATGAGGAGGAGCCTGGGATTTCACCTGTCTTGAGAAGACGTCTCAAGAGGCAAGCTCAGTGGGAGTCACGCAGGCGCAGGAGATAACAAGAGAGGAAGCAGAAGTGCTGACTCAGGGAAGCCTGATTGGCTGCTGGTTCTCTTGAACCATATCTATTTCGCAGTCTGTCAATTGCTCAGATGCTGTTAGCAACGTTGCAGACCGCAGACCGTGTGCTATCCTGAATCCCTAACTTTTCCGAATTCCAGTTTGCCCTTGTTTATGCTTTCCTGCTTTGTTCCAGTAATTCCTTGTTTCTGGTGTCCTTCACTCTTTTCATTCTTCGCTCTGTGTTTTCTTTTCAGTTATTACTCAGTTATTGTTAGAGGGGGGTGCCTAGTTCAGTTCAGGGGGACTTAATTCATTTACTGTTTTCTTTGTGAGCCTTGTATTTTCCTTCGCATCGTTTTGCTGCTACTTTCTGTTAACTCACAAGGGGAGTGCTGAACAGGGTTGTAAATCCTGTTGGGTGAGCCGAGCGAACAGATTTACGACACTTAAGACAAGATTCAAGTTCTGGACCTGAGCTCATGTGGTATCTGGGGAAGAAGGAGAATTGTCATGCCCTACATCCCCTGTCTAGAGATGTAGAATTGCCAGAAAGTTTTGAATCAGAATGTTTTCTGGAAATTTTTCCAATTCCCTAAATCAAAGAGCATATCACTGTTTCCTTGATAGAAGTTCTTTTCTCACGTTCTGTCCATGCATTAAGATTTAGGGTTGCTCAACTTTGGGCCTCCTGCAGATGTTGGCCTACAACTTCCATAATCCCTGTCTATTTTGTTGTAAAAGACGTAAGTTTTGGGCAGTATAAAAATATGATAGATAGATAAATAAATAAATAAATAAAGTCACTGTGGTTGGGGATTATAGGATTTGTAGTCCAAAACCATCTGGAGGGCCAAAGTTGAGCAGCCAAAGTTGAGCAGCCCTGCTGCTTTTGTACCCACTGGACCGGCCCCTGACCTCCAGAGGTTTAGTGGTGAGAAGAGGCTCTGGGTGTGTAGGTGTGGAAGGTGAGACGTGCATATGTGCTTAATGCCCTGTTCTCGCCTTCTGCTGAACACACGGAGGTGGGTTGGGGCAAGGCCAGCACCTGTGATACCACTCCCCCTTCATTCATTGATCAAGTTTTTGGATGGAACTCTGGTTATCTGAAAAGACTCTTTCTCGCCCCCCCTTCCCCCCTTTTCCTTCTTTTTTTAAGGTTAATTTTTTAAGGTTAATCTTTCTTTTTTTTAAGGTTAATTTCAACTTTGAAACGACTCAGTTTGATTGGTCTTATATCTGTTCACCGTGTAACTAATTCATGTTAAGAAACAATGCATTTTTAGAAATGGAAGTCTTTCCTCAGGAAAATTATTTAATTTTGGAATTTCTAGTTTGGGGAAATCCACCACCACCCTGCCACTACCACAGCGGTGTGGTGTTTGAGCTGCCTACTTGTCTTTTTGGTCTTAGTTCAGTTTCTGCCCCACTTCACTGCCCTTTGTCACTTGCCAGGTAGGACAGTTCTTAGAAGACTTAAAATTAGGACATTGTGGGACCTGGATGGGAGGTGGTAACTCTAGGAGTGAAGCTAATCCAGTCTAGGCCAGTGTTACGTTGTGACAGCTCTAATCACCTGTATGGTAAGCCTCTTCCTGAAGATAATGTTTGGCTTGCCTCAGACAGTTATTCAATGGCAAAAAAATTCCAATTTCAGAGGCTGTTATTGCTTAAGTTGCTAAATCATGAATAGTTCAATGCAAACACTTCAAAGAGTCAGCGCAAGGGAAATGTGCTAATCAGCAAAGTGCAGTAAGGACATTATTCAGAAAGGGATCACGGACAGAAGCCAATGTCAGTGGCGGGTGGTGGCTCCTGAGATGGGGTGTGTGTGTGTGCTAGGCAAGGCAGGTGATCTGCAGAGCCAGGGATTGTGAGAAGTGGAGCCAATTCTGGGCTTCAGTCTCTCACTTGCCAAGACTTGCCATGCCCCCTTCTCTTTCTCTCCAAGCCTCCCTCTCTCTCCCTCCCTCCCTCTCTCTCTCTCTCCCCTCCGCTCTCTCTCTCTCCCCCCTCTCTCTCTCTCTCCCCCTCCCTCTCTCTCTCTCCCTCCCTCCCTCCCTTCTCTCTCTCACCAAGCCTGCCTGCCCCCCCGCTCCACTGTTCCCTCTAACAGCGATTTCCAGATGTTGTTCACTACAACTCCCAGCATCCCCATCTCCAATGGCTTTTGACTGGAGATTATGGGAGATGCAGTCAACAACAACTGGGAATCCCTGTTAGAAGGAACACTGCCCCCCCCCCACACACAAGCCTCTCTCTCTCTCTCTCTCTCTCTCTCTCTCTCTCTCTCTCTCTCTCTCTCTCTCTCACCACCAAGCCTTGCCATACCTAATTTCTTTCTCTCTAACCAAGCCTCCCCTCACCAAGCTGTGTTTGTTTTTCTTTGGGGGAGGAAGGGGAGCCTAGCACCACCACCTCACCCCTTGGCCAATACTTAGTATATATTTTCCACAGTCTTTGGGGATTCCCTCTAAACATTCTGCCCCAGAGAGTGGGAGGGATCCCCAGGTGAACAGGGCAGCAGGTCTTAAGCATGAAAGGGATCTTTTGGAGATGGTAATGAGGCTCTGCCATTGTGGCACCAGAAATCAGGGGATCAATAAGCAGTTAGAAAGCAATTAGCACAGACTGACAGCATATGAGGGAGTCTGGGAGCAAGAAATACAAGATGTGCCAGAGGCCCCCTGAAACATACAGTTGAATGGGGAGGTTGGCAGGATTGATACTGGCACAAGAGCCACTACTTGCTGACCTCCTGGGATGCAGACATCAAAGTCAGTCCTTCCAAAGGGGAGCAAGAGAAAATCCAAATGCTGCAGCCTGAATAGATTAAGCGGGTTTGTGGATAGCGAGCCAGTACATTATGACTTGAGAGTTAGACTTGTGGACACATGACATGTTAATTGTGTAGTTTGTTCATCTGTATTGAATGTGTGTGCATATTTTAAAAATCAAGTAGCAGCCACTGGGGGCAGGTGGGATTGATGAGGATCAGGACCATGGAGAACTGATAGGTAACTCTTTCCCCTCATGCTGAGTTCCAGCAAAAATGCCCCCCACCGTACTGCTTTTGTTTTGGGAGGGAGACGCCTATCAGTACCAGTGGAATCTCCCCTCCCAAGGCAAAGAGCAGCTTTTGAGATGTGGGTTCATCTGGAGCTGTAGCATAACAGGAAAGAGTTCAGTATCTCCTCTCCCATTTGGCACAGCCCCACTCCTGACACTCCCTGGTCCATGTGGCTGTTATGCAAGTTAAAAGAAACACACACACACACACACACACACACGGCCAGACTGTGTATCTGATGTAACATGTAGTTCGGTCATCTGATCCTGGGTTCAAAACACTGCTCAGTCATAAATATATTGGGTAACCTTTGGCTATTCTCTATTCTCTGCCTAACGTACCTTGCAGGATTGTGTTGGGATTAAAAGGAAAGGAGAGAACTGTGTAGCCACCCTGAGCAACTTGGAAGAAGGATGGGATAACAGTCGTTCCTTTAGCTTATATTATTTGTTCTGCTTCTGCTAGTTGGAGAGCGAAGTGCTCAGTTCCCCTGTAGCTTAATACATTTCACAGGGTGCTGTACTTTCAAACCCATGCCTGCAACCATAAGGACTAGAAACTTGCCCTGTTTTAAACAAAAGAAAACTGAAATTCTCTGATTGATAACAGGAACAGATACTAAGCTTGTCTGTGTGGTGCATGAAGACATGGTGACAGTGTACATTTCTATTTGCTGAGCTCTGAAACAGTGAACCTTCAAATGCCTATCTGTTGAAGTCTGTTATTGTTTCCAGGAGCAGAGGTTTCTCAGGAACGTTTTTTGCAGGCCTCTTCTAAACTGAGATCCCAGTGGCACTCACACATCTTCCACATAGCAGCAGCTGGCACCAAGCCTGTGTGCAGGACACACACTTCTGTTTTGCTCCGCTGCAGGAGGGCTGTCTCAGCATCTTCTGCCTCCCCTGTCTTCTGGTTAACTGTTCTCTGGAGTATTTTCCTTGAGCTTAAGCTCAAACCTTAAACTTAAGCACTAATGCAAGTTTAGTAATTATTGTAACATAGGATTGTGATTTCCTTCTCTCCTTGCCTCATTTTCCTATATTACAGGGATATTCCAGATATTGCTGTGAGGCTAGAACCTCATCATTAGACCAAGAGCTTAACAGTCATGCGGAGGGGTTTGCGAATGCATTTCCTAGCACATTTTGCTGCAGGGAAACGTAGCAATTTCCAAAGGAGGAGGAGTGATAAGATTCTTCTTTATTGTTGGCTCATGTTGATATCATTGCATTATATTAAACCTGCTCCACGTAGAACAAGCAAAAGACATGCACATCTGGCTCTCTACAGTAGTTGCTTTTGTTTCTTTTAGGGATGTGCACGAAATGGATTGTGCGTTTTGTTTCAAGCTCGAAACATAACACAAATGGCCGAAACGTTTTGTTGAAACAGCAGTTGACCCAGTTGTTTCAATGGAGCAAAATTCAAAACATTTTGAGTGTTCCGGCTATAGGGAACAATGGGAAATTGTGAAACACCCCCTTGTCCCCCATGGGTAGCTCCTAGGGACACCAAAGTGGATTGGGTGGTAGGACATGATGGTTGCTACCTACCACCCAACCCACAAAAGAAATGGGCAAGCGGGCAATTTTAAACAAATTTTTAACCCTTTCCCCCAAACTCCCGATCCTATGGGGGTTTGGGGAAAAGGTTAAAAATTTGTTTAAAACCTGCTTGCCCAAAATGGCACTTGAAACATCAACACGTTTTGACTCAAAACAGAGTTGTTTTGTTACGAGTGTGAAACGCCCTTAAGGGTGTTTTGTTTCGAGCTTGAAACACTTAAAATAGATCATTTCGAGTTGAAACATTTTATTTGTTGGTTTGTTTGTTCGATTTTTAGACTGCCCTTACAAAATAGCTCAGGGCGGTTCACAAACATCAAAGACCCTTTAAGACAATTTAAGAGCACTGGAAGGCCAGGCCGAACAGGTAGGTCTTTAGGGCTCTCCTAAATTCCAATAAAGAATTCAAATTATGGATGTCTGCAGGGAGTGCATTCCACAGTCCAGGAGTGGCTACAGAGAAGGCCCGCCTCTGGGTCGCCACCAGACGAGCTGGTGGCAACTGGAGCCGGACCTCCTCAGATGATCTTAGCATGCGGTAGGGATCAGACTGAAGAAGGCGCTCTCTAAGGTAACCTAGACCTAAGCCGTTCAGGGCTTTAAAGGTAATAACCAGCACTTTGTATTTTGCTCGGAAACATATCGGCAGCCAGTGCACCTGTTTCAAAACAGGCATAATATGGTCTCTCTGGGTTGCCCCGGAGACCAGCCTTGCTGCCGCATTTTGAACTAACTGAAGTTTCTGAACTACGTACAAAGGCAGCCCCACGTAGAGTGCATTACAGTAGTCAAGCCTGGAGGTTACCAGCTGGTGCACCACTGTTCTGAGGTCATCCTCCTCTAGGAATAGATGCAGCTGTCGAATCAGCCTAAGCTGATAAAAAGCACTCCTGGCCACAGCCTCCACCTGAGATACCAGAGTGAGGCCTGGATCCAGGAATACCCCCAAGCTGCGCACCTGCTCCTTCTAGGGGAGTGTAACCCCATCCAGCACAGGGAGATCTAACTCATTCCTCAGATTCTGAGTCCCTACAATGAGCACCTCCATCTTGCTTGGATTCAGCTTCAATTTGTTATCCCTCATCCAGCCCATTACTGCCTGTAGGCAGGTATTTAGGGAATGAACACCATTTCCTGATGAAGCAGATGAAAGAGAGAAGTAGATTTGGATGTCATCAACATACTGATAACACTCAGCACCAAATCTCCTGATGACATCACCCAGCGGTTTCATGTAAATATTGAAAAGCATTGGTGACAGAATGGAGCCCTGAGGGACTCCATATAACAGCTCTCGTTGAGAAGAGCAACTGTCACCAAGCTCTACCATCTGGGATCTGCCCGAGAGATAGGAGTGGAACCACTGCAGAGCAATGCCTCTTATCCCCAACTCCGCCAGGTGACCCAGAAGGATACCATGGTTGATGGTATCAAACGCCACTAAGAGATCCAAGAGAACCAACAGAGTCACACTCTGACATTTTGACATTAGAACGTTTTGCAAATCCCTGCTTTTTACTCATTTGGGGGATTCTCCAGTTAAAGTGTGAAGACATGAAGTATCCCTTAGGAATCTTAAACAGTGACTCTGGGAGCTCAACTTTGTTTAGATCCTCTTATCTACCGGCTTGCTACCTGTGTGTTGTCCCCCGCCCCCCGCCGAGCTTTCCAGGACACATCAACAGCTCTGTTAAAGAAACAAAAACTTCTAGGCCTAGAATAGCGTTCTCACCGGACATTTTGAATCTCTCCCATGGTTTTTGTTTCTCTGTGCAGATCCAAAGGAGTGCCTACTCTGTCTTTTTTGATGAGAGGTTTTCCATCCCCTTGGATCCTTCCGCATTGGAGGAAAATAGCTTGCGCTTTTCAGTCTTCGGCATTGATGAGGATGAGCGAAACATCAGCACTGGTGTTGCTGAGCTGAAGTTGTCAGACTTGGACCTCTCGATCAGGCCTTTCAATGCGTGGCTCTATCTGCAGGACATGAACAAGGTAAATAAAAACTTAGTGGGCTACAAAAGAGATAGATCACATTATCCATGCTGCTAGGCAACCAGCAGGTGTTCTGCCTCTCACATACCTCAAACAGGCCCCTGGGCAGACTGTGGGCCAAACTGCATGTCACATTAAGCTTGTTACTCAGATTTGATTTCCTCTAGACAGCAGGGTAGCCACCTAATGGCGCATTAGGGAAATGGCTTGACTAGGAAGCCAGAGGTTCCCGGTTTGAATATTTCCCAGACTATGGGAAACACCTATATCGAGCAGCAGCGATATAGGAAGATGCTGAAAGGCATCATCTCATACTGTGCGAGAGATGGCAATGTAAAACCCTCCTGTATTCTACCAAAGACAGCCACAGGGCTCTGTGGTCACCAGGAGTCGACACCGAGTTGACGGCACACTTTACCTTTAAGGAAGTAGGAGCCAGCTTGCATGCCCCCATGGATTGGGACCATGGTGAGGAGGATTTAAGCTTCTGTACCCACCATGGTCCGAGTCCTGCAGCTCCCCTTCCCTTGCACTCTTAGATTTGGTGAGGAGAAAACTAGGGATGTGCAAACAGGTTCAACTGTTCAGAGTCGAACTGAAGCACCCCCTGTTTGGTCCGACCCTGGACCAAATCCCCCAGGAGTTCACGATATACCCTGGGGGTTCATTATATATACCCTCCTCCGGGGGAGTTGTTTGAGGGGGGGGTGTCCACAGAGGTTCTCTCTCCCCCCACCAGCCACCCTTATGCCATAATTGGAGGCTGCCGTGCCTGCACAATGGGCCTCTGTGCCCAGGCCACGCACAGGCCCATTGCGCAGGTGCGGCGGCCTCCAAAATGTCCACTGCCCCAAGGGGGAAAGGCCGACGAGTAGCCAGAAAGCAGCCGCATTATGGCATAAGGGAGGCCAGTGGGGGGAGGGGGACACACAACCTCCGTGGACACACACAACCCACTTCCTCAAACAACTCCCCCAGAGGAGGTAAGTGTAATAATAATATTTTTTAAAAAATAAATAAATTGTGAAACCTCCCCCCGCCCCCAGTTTGGATTCAAGAGGATGCTGGACCGAACTGGCCTGGTCCAGTTCAGGACAGTTTGGATTCGAACCAAACAGGACTAGCTGGTTCCGTGCACACTCCTAGAGAAAGCCTCCGATTGGTAGCCATGGAGGCTTCCCTCCTGGAATGATTTAGCAGCCCCTTGCGTGAAGGAGTGCACAACTGAACTGGGGTTGTAGCAGGGGCAGAAAGTGAACACTCCCCTCCCTGCATGCCATGGTCCTGATCCACACGGCAGACTGATCCAGCTGCAGTTGACTTAGGAAGAATCAATCCTGCCAGCCTTAATAACAGACTCAATGTAACATGTAATTTGACCCTAAGGCTGTGGTATGGCGTCAGGGGAAAGAACTCTGGAGAACAGAGGGTTCAGGGGGGCATCTTTCAGCCCCTTGAGTGATGGTGCTACCCTTGTTAACCACCTAGGTTATCCAGATGTGGATACTGGTCCTGAAGTGTTATGTTGTTTATCTCAATGACTTTCCAAGGTTCCCCCACCCCCACCCCATTGCCTAAAACCAGTTATATTTTCTGCCCTTGCTTCTGATTCTGGTGAGCTTTCTCATTCATCGGCAGTTCTACACTAGCAGAAATGTTTGAGTGGTTTCTGTTTCCATGAATGCATTTGAAATTTGGCTTATTAAACTTTTGTCTCATTTAGCTTGGCTGGATTATCCTAACAGTCATGTGGCTTGCACAAAACACTGGCTGACATCCTTGCTAACATAGTGCCGGTGCAGCAGTTTTGTGCTTCCAGCTAAAGCTGTGCCAGCACACAAGTGGTGGTGTGTGGGATCTCCTCTTCCTTTCACAGCGGCCCTGAGCCTAAGATATATGTGTTTGGATGGCACAGGCAGCTGTGGACGGGATGTTGGCATTGACTCTGAGACCTCTGATCTCAACTGTCCCTTTAACATTTTCAAAGTTTTATGGGGAAATTTGTATTTTAAGTGATACTGCAAAAAACACTTTGTCCTTTTCAGATTTTGATTTCATTATTTTTAAGGTATCCTGGTTCCAAAAGCAGCAGCAATAGAGAACATCATTAGAGAAACATCAGTTATAGCTTCCCTGTTTGAAGAAATGTCCTTTTACCTTTGCCTTAACAGAATGGACCCTTTCCCTCCCTGCCCTCCACCCCCCATGATGAGGCATGAAGCTGAGAAAATGCAGTCTGTTTGTGTTTAAGCCACTGATGAAAGAGAGAGATTTCAGGCACAAAAGTTATTCTTAGCTTTGATTTTCATCATTGTTTTTCACAAAAATATTCCATTTACTTTTCATTACTTTGACTTCCATGAAGGCCAAATAAATTCTTGTATAATGTACCTTATTTTATCATAAGAGTGGGAACATAGTGATGTGGCCCATTGTTTCTTATTACCCACCCCAACTCCACTCACACGTTGCAGCAAGCTATCTTCTTATAAAATGTCACACTTGACCCAGCTATCAGGAAAATAAGGAGAAACAGTGAAAATGGACCCCGACTTGTACCACACATTCTTTGCATACTAAACCATAACTTCTACAACACCAACTTCCTTTGGACAGTTATTTATATTGGGTGAAAACTAGTACTCATGATTCATAGGAGGCATTGGACAAGGGCCAAACTGTTTGATTTATTTACACAGAAATGTGTGATTGCTTTTCCCCTCCAACAGTGGAGGCAACCCAAGTGGCTAGTGATCTGGGTCAGGTCCAGTGTTTCCTCTAACAGGGATTCCCAGATGTTGTTGACTCGAACTCCCAGAATTCCCAGCTGTAGTGGCTTTTGCTTGGGGATTATGGGAGTTGTAGTCAACAACATGTGGAAATCCCTGTTTGAGGGAACACTGGTCAGGTCCATAACAGAAGCAAAGAATTAAATATTCCTTTCTGCTGAGGTCCTGATCCAAGTCAGGACCCCGCAGAGCTGTTACTTATATTGAATACCCACAGATGCACAGAGGCTCCAATCACACAATAGGCACATTATCTAGTTTGTCTGTAAAACTACCGCTTGTAAGAGCAACCATTTTATAGTGGGCAAAATAAACTCTTACCAATGCATCTGTGTAGTAATGATCCATGAATGGTTCCTTCTGTTTCCCTGTAGGCAACTGACTCCGTGGGTGAAATCCTGCTTTCTCTTAGCTATTTACCAACAGCAGAACGATTAACAGTAGTTGTGGTCAAGGCCAAAAATCTTGTGTGGACCAATGGCAAAGTGACAGCAGGTTTGTGAAAACATTTGGCAGATTCCACCAACACCCCCAGCAATGCAGCTGTGTTTAGATTGATCGTGAGGGTACTGTCTTGCACCTCAGTAGGCAATGGCATAATCCACATACAGTGCTGTACCCAGAACCTTTGCTTGGATGACAACCATCCTTGAATTTTAGCTCTCAGGCCATAGGCTTCTCCAGTCTGACCTAACGGACATTTGGAAACTTTGGAAAGCTTAAATCGCTTAATCAAAATCAGAATGGTAGCAGAAAGTATGGAATGTTATGGCTCTTATTAACTTGATATTGGCCAACATCTTGACTTACAAGTGTGCATGCAGCAAAGAAAGCAGTGTGTGCATTTTCTGCATTCCACAGTAAATCCCTGTGTGGGCTTGCATGTGTCAGGAAGTGATTTTTGCCAATCTCTCCTTCCTTCTGATGTGTTCCGTGACCTCCAAAAATATGCCCCTGAGGGCTTAGCCATTAGCATTAACTAAACTATACAGTCACTGGTTCTTTCAGTAATATGAAATCCTAGTCCCAGCATCTGGAAAGAAGGTAAAAGTATTTTTTCTAGCATTCTCAAGCCAATTTGATCATCTTCAGAGAGTCATCACAGCAGAGCAGTCATCAAATATTCTGGAATGTTTCTCTCCAAGGCATCATGTTTGAGCTACTTAAATAGCCGTCAACAGAAATTGAAAATCTGTGGGAGGTGATTCTCTTTGAAGGATCTCAGAAGTGATCAGTTAGCTTCCAGTTTTAATTAACTAGATTTCTCTTGGTTGTGGTGAGGGAGTACATTGCCAGTCCTTCTAAACATGTATTTATCTGTTTGGGATATGTTATCCCACAATATCCCAAAGCCTTTGGATAGATTATAGCACTTTAAAACCAGACAACTAAAACAAAATGGGTCTAAACATGTTATTTTCACCAGATAGTGCTAAGGATTATTTTGCTGGTCTGGACCCTTGCTGACAGCCAAATTGGCAGGGCCACACAGTTTTCAAGTATATGGCAGCACCTTTTAATGACGTTAATTCCAAAATAAGTTATTACAGAGTTAAAGTGTGTGTAGAGAAAACAGTTTTCCTAAGACAAGGTCCTGAGTAAAATGATCTTCTTCTTACTATCCAATCAGATCCTTTTGTCAAAGTGTACTTGCTGCAGGATGGGAGGAAGATCAGCAAGAAGAAGACTGCAACGAAGAGAGATGATGCAAACCCAGTGTTTAATGAGGCCATGATTTTCTCAGTGCCAGCAATTGTCCTACAGGTAAAAACAGAGTCCTAGCCCTCTATATGAGGACTGTGGCTACATCTGATAAGCCACTGCACATAGCATCAAGCATATAGGTCACAACACCACCACAAAGGACAGTAGGGATCCAGCACCAGCCCAGGCACTGTTGGGAAGTCGATATTACACTTTCCCCCTATGAGTCATACAGCTGTGCCACATGGAAAGTGCTTTTACTGCTAGCCACAGCCTCACTGGATGTTGTTGTCTACAAGATACTAGGCTGGATGCATTTATGTGCTGATTCAAGTGCTTTATTACATATCAGTACAACACTGCCTCATACGGTCAGACCATTGGTCCATCTAGCCCAGTACTTCCTACTATGATGGGCAGAAGCAGGTCTCGGGGCTCTCAGCGAGAGGTTTTTCCTAGCCCTGACATGCTTCTAATTGGAGGTGCCAGGGATTGACTCTGGGACCCTTTCATGCAAAGCATGTGCTCTGCCATGGATCTATACACCCTCCTCGGCCCTTTCAGCTTGTTTTGAGCCAGCATGCATTGTAACAGGCAGATTTTTGGCACGCTGTTGCAGTCCACCTTAGATCTGGTAGAGATGGGCCAGCACTGGGACTTGAAGCAGTATCCCTGTCCCAAGTGTAAGGCAGAGGAGATAGTTGAAACTTTCATGGTGAAAACTACTGTTTTTGTAGCAACTAAAGCCAATTCTTAGGATCAGGCTACCCAATTATGAAATATGACCAAAATTGTCATTCAGCTATTTATTGTTTTTGTCCAATATGATACTTTGAAGGTTTGTGTTAGAATAGATTTAGAAGCAGAGTCATTTCAAGGCCAATTCACATGGCTGCTTTAATGCCATATCTCAGTGGTAGAGCATCTGTTTTGCATGCAGAAGGTTCCACCTGCAGTTCTTGGCATCTCCAGGTAGGGCCTGGAAAGACTCCTACCTGAAACCTTGAAGAGCTGCTGCCAGCCAGTGTAGATAATACTGAACTAGATGGACCAATGGTCTGACTCTGTAGAAGGCACTTTCCTGTGTTCATAGTGTTTCTGCAGAAAGGGTTGGCCCATGCTGACTTTGATCACTACAACCTGTACCAAGCCAGTTGGATATAAGCACCATCACTGGCTGAATCCAGTGTTTAGCATGCCACCTAAAATCCACATTAAAGATGAACTGTGGTAGTGTTCCAGATGCGGAAGCATCTGAAATTCTGAAATAAGTGTGTGAATGTAAGCTTCAGATAAACATGGACATAAACACTGGTAGCCAATAGCATCCTACTAAATAGGTGCAAGATCGTAGCATTCAGTTCTAGTTACTCTGATATCTGTAGTTCTTCTGGAACTGTCTGAACTCACAAGTTTTTCTTGATGGAAAATAAATTCTGCCTACAAGGTTTTGGTGTACAAGGAAGAGACTTTTAAATTCAACCCTGAGAAAAGAAAAAGATCACGGGAAGTATAAACAAAATTACTGCATCACCTGGAAGGCCAAATATAATTTCATTTGCTTTTCAGTCATTCAAAGGCTTCTGTGCTGGAAGCTGATATAACATATTTCAAAGAATCTTCTTCAAAGAAGCAATAATAAGGAGGAAGCTTTATTCAGCAGTGACATGGAGACAAGAAAAAAGATGAGTTGCCATAACGACCGGGCAGAGGCCTACTGCTGTGACTTATCCCTTCCCTTCTTGAGGATGAGGGAATCATGGGAGTTAGGGCAAAGGTATAGAAAATATGCTCATGAAGATAGCTAAGAGATGCGGGGATGAGAGGTAGTTTGCTGTATGTACACCTGCAGGTGTCTAAAAGGTCCTTGGGACTTCCTTTGCACACAGGAAAGGAATGACTCTTGGTGAGGATGCATTTGCAGAGAGCTATCTTTGCAACAACAGTTTCATAAGTCCTACTGTCCACATAGGGTTTGTGTATTATGTCCGCCAATGTATTCTGAAGAAGTCCAATTGACTGTAGTGGACTTACAATGGAATGAATAGTTTATAGATTACACCCTTAATCTCTGAAATCTGTGTCTGTGTTTAATGACAGTTGACAGTATTAAAGACAATTTACAGTTACTTGTTACACAGAGTATACAGAATAATTGCTTAAAGCACAAGGAAGTAAAATACAATTATAAACTGTTAGCTACCAATCTTCAGGCAGGAGAATGTTCGGAAGTCTTCCGAAGTTAGAAGCCCTATTAATTCTTTAGGGAAACAACTTAAAGGGTTTGGAATCTTATAAGAAAAGAGTAAGTACCCACACAAAGCTATTTAAAGGAGGGTGGGGAATAGGGCAAGGGCAAAAGGCAAGGGCCCTGCCTAGAAACTACCTCTGCCCCCAAGAAAAAGGTCCCTCCCTGAAAGCAGAAATAGTACAGGAGCCAGTTTTGTTGGTCAATACCATCTGGCGGGGTGGGTGGGTGGGATATGCTCATTTTAGCTCTACACTCCTAGAGATGGAAAATAAGTGATACTTTCAAGTGATACTTGCCACACTTTTAGCTGTCAGTGTGTTGTTGTGCTTTTATTGTCCTGACCACCAGACTTGCAGTGGCCAGATTTGCAATGGTGTTTCTAAAACATTTAAAACACAAACACTACTATAAAATGTTTTTGAGGAATGGAAATGGGAATTGACAGGCACAGGAATGTCCTCTAGAGATTATTCCATGCAGAGAGTCCAATGTAAGGTACCATGAGAAGATCACAGAGAAGACAAGAAGCCCCTTTGAGAAGCTCCCCCTGCTTCCTTTGCTTTTTCTTTTGATCTAAAACTACTTATTTCTGCTTTAATTTTGAAATATATTGATTTGCTTAATTAGTTTGTTTCTGATACCCTTCTAATCTGTGAGTCAAGCCTTCCAAGTTTGGCCATTGGCACATCTCAGGATGGATGCTCATAGTGAATTTGGGCAGTGGCTACCCTCCTAGAGGTGGAAATAGGTGATAGTATTGTTTCACTTACAGCTTTCTCTGTGTTATCACCCCTTCTTTATTCCTACCGCCAAATGATTAGGGTAAAATTGCAGTCATTTTTGCACCGAAAGGATTAGTGTAGAGTTAGGTCAAGGTTAGAGCCACCTAATGGCACAGCGGGGAAATGTCTTGATTAGCAAGCCAGAGGTTGCTGGTTCGAATCCCCACTGATAGTTTCCCAGAAACATCTATATCAGGCAGCAGCAATATAGGAAGATGCTGAAAGGCTTCATCTCATACTGCACAGGAAATGGCAATGGCGAACCCCTCCTGTATTCTACCAAAAGACAACCACAAGGCTCTGTAGTCGCCAGGAGTCGACATCGACTCGACAGCACACTTTGCCTTTTACCTTTACCTTTAGATCAAGGTTAGGGTAACAATGAAGAAATTGTTCAGCTGCCAACGATTCCTCCAAGATCTTCCTACTGGCTACTGTTGAAACTTATTCTTTCCCATATACCAGTTTTAACCATCTAAAATGCAGCATTGTTCTAATTTCACCAAACTGCTGACCAGGCTAAAAAGCAAATGATGGCTTAAAATTCAGGAGCAGCCCATACAGGCAGGGTTGGGGGGCAGTAAATGAGCTGTCATGGCCCCTTAGCTTTTCCTTGTTTCTCCTGCAGCCATGTTAACTCCAGCACGTAGGCTGGTTATTTCCCCAGTTCCCTGTGTACACAGCAGCAGTGGTGCCAATTAGGCCGTGCACAGCCAAAAATATCATACCTGATCCAATCCGATAGTTATTGGTATCAGGCCTTTTGGCCCTTTAAAATATCGTTATCTGTTTTGTAACTGGATTTCCGATTAGAAATCTGAAAATATATCAATAAAAAGCTCTATAGCAGTCTATAGGGAAGTAAAAAGAAATTGGCAACCACAAAAATGGTTGGACAGCTCTGAAATTTGGCAGACATGTAGGGTGTCGGGACTCTGTGTATTTGTTTTCACGTGAATCTGGCCATTCTTTGATTTTCAATTAGGGAGAGGAGAGCTGGTCTGGTGGTAGCAATTAGGGAGAGGAGAGCTGGTCTGGTGGTAGCAAGCATGACTTGTCCCCATAGCTAAGCAGGGTCTGCCCTGGTTGCATATGAATGGGAGACTTGATGTGTGAGCACTGCAAGATATTCCCCTGTGGGGATGAAGCCGCTCTGGGAAGAGCAGAAGGTTTCAGGTTCCCTCCCTGGCTTCTCCAGGATAGGGCTGAGAGAGATTCCTGCCTGCAACCTTGGAGAAGCCGCTGCCAGTCTGTGAAGACAATACTGAGCTAGATAGACCAATGGTCTGACTCAGTATATGGCAGTTTCCTATGTTCCTAATTAATTTTTAAAAGTAATCTGGAAATTTTATTCTGAGAATTGCAGGAGAAAGGTTATGTCACGTCTAAGAATCACAGGGAAGTGATGTAACATCCAAGAATCTACCACTTGAGTTTTACATTGGTAAGCAAATAATTGGCTAATTAGATAAATAAATGCACAGCAGGCAAACAGATGACAGAAGATAGCATTTTTTCCTAGCCATTATTGCAAATAATAATAATAATCTTCAGATGCGAACTCCATTTTGTATTTCTGCAAACCGCCACCATTTTGTGCTCTGATATTCCGATAATGGCTCTGATATTTCCCCCCATATCCCCGATATCTGACCAGATAATTCCAATCCGATATAGGCTTCCCTATATTGGACTGGAATTATATCCAATATGGTCTATCATTTCAATGCCAGATATATCCAATGCACAGGCCTAGCATCATTGTCTTCTGGCCCTGATAGCATTGTGCATCATGTCAGCCAATAAAATGTTCCTCTGTCAAATGTTGAAGAGTCTGCCTAGGCATAGTGGGCTGTGTTAGCTGGAAATCTGGGGTTTGAGGCCCACATTTTTGGCAAGCTATTTCTCCAAAGATATAGCTCCAAAGATATACCCCTCCTCACATATGGGGTGACACCCCTTCTAGAATTCTGTGTAGTGACATCACCATCCCTTCACTGTGTTGTTTGCTGGTAGGATGCCAGCCATGGTTCTTCCACTTTGCTCTTGATAGATTTCTGCAATGCAAAATCACGTCCTGTGTGTTTGCCCTTGCAATTCATTTGCATTACTTGTCTGTTTGATTTTCAAAATAATTTAGAGGAAAATGGAAAGCAGGGCTGAGCCCTGTAAATGTCCTGAAATAATCTCGCCATTGTTTATGCATCCGTACTCTCCACTCACTGTACTCTTTGGCTCAGGCTGGGGAGAAACCTCTCTCTATAAATAATGACAGAGCAGATGCTTCTTAGTGCTCATTATTCATGCAAATACTGATATTTTAGTGGATAACAAAATAACTTTTTCATTAGTTCTGCAGATAATCTGAGCAAAGCAAAATGCCTGGAATAGGCTGCTGCTGATGTGACTCCAATAAGATGTCTGGAGTATTTAATTTATTTCAGCATATTTGGAGCAGGCTGTAATTTAACATAAAAGTTCCCCTTTACCAGCTACCAGCTGTTGAAATTTTATGATGGTCCATGCTTTCAGGAGTTGTGGAGGCTTACACTTTTGAGACTATTGACATAATTCAAGCTTTTGTTGTCCAAATAATATGTAACTAGGCCTCATGGCTATCATATAACCTGAAAAGGCAGATGTGATGACCCACCCAAGCCATTAAAATTGTTCATCCGGTGGAAAGATACATGTGTCCCAATGTTCCTTAGCTGTTAATATAGCGTGACTTGCTCATTATCTGGAAGGACATTATTTGTGAGTATCCTGCTCTGTAACTTTATCTTATCCTTCTCATACAGAAGCATACCTCGTAATGTAGATGCTCAAGGCGTCTTGGATGGCCTCTGGGTAGTAAAGCTAACAGTGGGTAGGGCTGAATATTTGAAATACATCTTACATGCTGTTGATGGTTACTTTTCCAGCTATGGCTGCAATCCTAAGTGTGCTTGTTAGGGAGTAAATCTCACTGAGCTCAGCAGAACATACTTTTGAGTAATGCTTAAGATTGCATTTTATACCTCTGATGTTGGCTTGTCCTTTTATGGAGTTGCACTTGAATGAAAAGAACTCAAGGTCAGTTCAAATTGTTACCCTAAATAACTGGATCCTAGTATTAGAATGGAGCTGTTCTGTGGTTCACAGAAAGTGCCACAAGGAGCCTGGTGTTGGTGCAGTGGCTGCCTTTGGCACTGCAGCTCCAGTTCTTCTGCCCCACCCAGTCTTTCAAAAGGACACCAGTGGAGCACAAAAGAAACAGTTGCACAACATCCTTTTGGCTCACAGAAGGAGCTGTAGATGCCAGCACAAAATTATACTTGCCTGTTAGGAAGTGGGCTCTGATGACACTGGGCTTTGAAGAGACTGAATATTAGCTCAAGTCATCAAATGCACTCTGGTATATTAACCCTCCCTGATCTGTGAACATTGGGTTGTTGGCAAATTCAAGGTAGCAAAGTTCTGAGATGTTCTGTACCACCGAGTGTTGTTAATATCCACTTATTTTGCTGCAGGAACTTTCTCTCCGGGTGACTGTGGCAGAGTGTTGTGAAGATGGGAGAGCGGAAAACATTGGCCATGTTGTCATAGGCCCATCTGCAGGTGGCATGGGCATCACGCATTGGAACCAGATGTTGGCCACCTTGAGGAAGCCTGTGTCCATGTGGCACCCATTACGACGAAGCTAAGGGCCTGCTTGCACCTCACGGTGAAGAATCCAGCATGGTGCCTAAACTCTTCCAGTAGGCAGAAACTGTTGACACCTGGGAGCCAAAACTATTTCCCCAAATATTCTTCACAAAATGGAGGAGCAGCAGGGGAG
The DNA here is from genome assembly GCF_027244095.1 of Hemicordylus capensis. Taxonomy (NCBI): domain Eukaryota; kingdom Metazoa; phylum Chordata; class Lepidosauria; order Squamata; family Cordylidae; genus Hemicordylus; species Hemicordylus capensis. The sequence continues at coordinate 137,098,733 of NC_069657.1, read as the reverse complement.
GAAAAAAGCTCAGTTGCCAGATGGGACCATGCAAGCCTTGAAAACGCTTCAGAGAACTAAAGCATAAGAGACGATGTCTCTTGAGTACAAAACGTACCTTGCAGTAGTTTGTGGACAACTAAGTACAGTCTTTTGGCTTCATCATTCTAACATCACCAGCTTGTGGAACCAATCATTTATGAATTTCTCTCATACACGGTATTGTGGCCCTGTGTGGTCTTTCCACAAATCAGGAGGCTTTGTGGTAAGATGAGGAAAGCTTTTGGATTGACCCAAATCCTAAACGCATTTACTTGCAAGTAGAATCCTAGAACTGAACTGTTGCAGGGGGCCTTGTGGGCCATTTAGTCCAGCCCTCTGCTTGATGGACATTGTCCACAGCTAGAGCATCCCTAACAGGTAAGCTGTCCAGTCCCTGCTTGGAGACCTCCAGCAAGGGAGAGCCCACCTTGCCCTCCCCCCACCAGTAATTGATTCCATTGTCAAGCTGTTTTTACTATTAAGAAGTTTCTCCTAATGTTCAACCAAAATCTATCCACTTGAAACTTTAGCCCATTCAATCTAGTTGTACCACATGAGGCAACAGAGAACAAGTCTTTGTCTTTCAAGTATTTAAAGAGTGCTATTAGTCCTCACTTAGTTTTCTCTTCCTCAGGCAGGCCTGCTCAAATTAGGCCCCCCCAGCTGTTTTTGAACTACAACTCCCATAATCCCCAGCCACAGTGGGCCAGTAGCCAAGATTATGGGGACTGTAGGCCAACATCTGCAGAAGGGCCAAAGTTGAGCAGCCCTGGAACAGACTGAGTTACTTCAGCCTTTCCTCATAGGGCCTATTGTCCAGAGTTCTCACCATTTCATCAGTTATTCTGAACCCATTCCAGTGTGTCTACATCTTAAAGTGCAGCACCCAGAATTGAACACAGTACCACAAATGAGGTTTGACTAGAGCAGAAAAAAGTGAACTGTTACTTCTTGTGACTTGGACATTGTCAACCTAAAATCACATTAGCCTATTTTGCAGCTGCATTTGACTCATGTTCAGCTTGTGATTGACTGCAGTCCAGAAATCCTTTTCACATGTGCCACTGCCAGACCAGGTATCCCCCATCATATATTTGTGCGTTTGATTATTTATTTATTGCTCAAGTACAGAACTTTGCATTTATCTCTGTTGGATTTTGTTTTGTTAGCATCAGTCCAGTTTTCCTTTCTGTCAAGGTCATCTTGGAAATTGTGCAAACTGAATAGTGTGACATTGAAGCCATTATGGCTTCACTGTTGGAGCAGTTCCATTTGTGCAGTTTTTGTGTTTGTCCAAAGAGTACACGTGGGCAACTGCACACATGTTCAGACAGAGTTTTGTGCAGTATGTCAACCAGGATTCCCCTGATAGTATTTCTGTCACTTAGAAGGCTCCTGTCTTCCCCTAGCTTTCTTGTCACAGTTGCAGTTGTGAGCACATGAAGACCCTGACTGTCTACAAATAGTGGCTGACATCCTGTGCATGCCTGCTTCTAGCAAAAATGTGTGCAACGCTAGCCTCTCCACTTCCAAAGTGTGTGTGCTTTTGCACAAGAATGCGGCAGTTTTCACCACTCTCCCCTTGTTGCAGAAGTCCTCTTTGACAGCGTAGGCACATCTCTGAGGGTCATTTGTCAGAGAATGCTTCTGGAGCAAAGTGGGAGTGGCAAACATTGCTGCACTCTTGCATAAGAGCGCCCACACTTTGGAGGTGGAATGGCTAGGGCTGTGCATGTGCTTTTGTTAGAAGCATGCATGTACTCTTAGGAAATCAGCCAATTAGGTCATTCTCATGATTATAGTGGCTAGGACTGGGGGGAAGCCAGGATGCTACCTACCTTCCCCCACACGAACGGTGCCTCTTCAGAGCTCTGCCACCCATGCCCACACAACCAGCACAATGGTTGGTGCCTGACGTGGAATCAGGAGTAGGAAGTCCTCCTGCATCCCACAATGCATGGCACAGGCAGTGGAGAGTAGCGGTGTGCCCGAACCGGTCCGGCGGCCATTCCAAAGAATGGCCGAACTGCCGGACCGGTCCGGCCCTGCCTGGTTCGGGTCCGTGTGGGGGGTATGCCTTTAAGGGCGGGAGGGCTTGCTTAGCCCTCCCGCCTCCTTGCCCCCGCCAACGCCCGTATTTAACAGTATAGGGGCGCTGGAAACCAGCCGCCCCCCCGCCGCCACCGCCGCGGCGAAATAACCCCCAAAGCCAGCCAGCCAGCCCTCCCTCCCTCCCAGCTAGCTGCCCGCCCGCACACCCACCCACCCTCTCGCTCACCCGCTCACTGGATAAGAAACGAGAGGAGCTCCGGCACATAGCTCCTCTCGTTCGGAAGGCCTCCTGCAGAATGGCGGCTTGCGCGCGCCGCAAAGCACACCGTTCTCCGGAGGCCCGGTCTACCTGCCGGGAAAGGGCCGGGTAGACCGGGCCTCCGATCGCTGAGTAGACCGGGCCTCCGATCGCCGGAGGCCCGGTCTACCCGCCGGGAAAGGGCCGGGTAGACCGGGCCTCCGATCGCTGAGTAGACCGGGCCTCCGATCGCCGGAGGCCCGGTCTACCCGCCGGGAAAGGGCCGGGTAGACCGGGCCTCCGATCGCTGAGTAGACCGGGCCTCCGATCGCCGGAGGCCCGGTCTACCCAGCGATCGGAGGCCCGGTCTACCCGCCGGGAAAGGGCCGGGTAGACCGGGCCTCCGGCGATCGGAGGCCCGGTCTACTCAGCGATCGGAGGCCCGGTCTACCCGGCCCTTTCCCGGCGGGTAGACCGGGCCTCCGGAGAACGGCGTGGTTTGTGGCGCGCGCATGCCGCCATTCTGCAGGAGGCCTTCCGAATGAGAGGAGCTCTGTGCCGGAGCTCCTCTCGTTTCTTATCCAGTGAGCGGGTGAGCGAGTGGGTGGGCGGGCGGGCAGCTAGCTGGGAGGGAGGGAGGGCTGGCTGGCTGGCTTTGGGGGTTATTTCGCCGCCGCCGCCGCCGCGGGGGGGGCGGCTGGTTTCCAGCGCCCCTATACTGTTAAATACGGGCGCTGGCGGGGGCAAGGAGGCGGGAGGGCTAAGCAAGCCCTCCCCGCCCTAAAAACAAGGCCCCCCTTCGGTGCCGGTCCGGACTTTTCCGGACCGTGCACATCACTAGAGGAGAGGCAGCCTCCTGCAGTGCAGCAGGGCTCTCCCTGGCTGCACAGGGCTCTATGGCCTTTGTTGGAGAGCCCCAGCACTGCAGACAACCCAAATGTGAAGTAGTACGGACTTCTCCCCCCTCCCTCACCTTTTGCCTAGGTAGTGGATCTGGGCTACCCAGTCTGGAGTAGCTGGGTCAGGAGGCCTTTTGTCCAGGCAAAACGGGCTGCTTGGGTAAACTCCCTCCTACTCAAGCAGTCCGTGTTGTGTGAACAATTTCATTGAGTACTTTACTTCTTGAGGTTGGTGGAACCAGAAGCAATCAGAGGAAATCAGGGTGGAAGCAACTGTGTGGAGCAGATGAAGAGTCCCTGCTTAGGATGGTGAGTTGGAGTAGATGGTCCCTTCAGGTCCATAGGGTTTTTAATGTTGCATTTCAGTAACTGCAGGAATTGTTTCCTTAAGCAAAAAGCTTTGCCAGTTCAAATGGGACCTTCAATGTGTGAACAATGAATTCATGCTTCATTTGCTGCGGCTTCTTATCTGCAGAGTGGCCAAGCATCTATCATCATAAGTGGGATCAGCATGGGTTGAGAAGGCTGAGCATGCCACAGGGGTATTTTCTCACAGCTTCCCAGAAACTGTTCATGCGAGCAGTTGATGGAGCTGGTCAGTATCTTTGGGCAGAGAGATCATGAAATATTTTTTAAAGTTTTGTTTCAAATGATCAAGTATTGTTAGCCAGCTGAGCTGGTGAAGATGAATAAATAATTTCAACAGACTTGTGAGGGAAAGAATGTAAATGAAATGGACATCTCAGCCCTACTTTCTCCCCGCCAGTTCTGCCATTCAAGAGCCCTTTTGCATATGCAGAATATGCTGCTCACTTGGCATGAACAGGAGCTGGAGGTCCTTAAAAACAAAAACAAAGCCAAATCCTAACAGCAGGACTGGCCTCTTAGCACCAGATTTTCACACTTTAAAAAAAACACTACATCATCTATGAATTTTGGATTTGATTGACTTTGATTGTGCAGGAGCAGGGCTGCTAAACATTCAGGTTGAATGCAGCCCTATTAGGCATTTGGAATCAAGAAAGCATCTTCTGTATTTGTCTTTTGGACCTTGCTGGACTTCATCATGAGTCAATATTTATTGCTTCATTGAGGCCTAAGCAACTTGTGCTGTGAGAAGTTTTTTATAGCTTGGAGGAGAGAGTAGTCTCTGTTCCACTTAAAGCTAACCAGCTGTTTAATTCTCCTTCTACCAAATACCACCTTGGGGCTAGTTTCAGCATCTGGGCAGAATCAGCACAAGGAAGGACATCTGGATTCACCGAGCTCATGTGGCCCAAGGATTCTTTGATGCGTATATTTTTGTCAGTGTTTCCTCTCACCAGGTGGAAGCTTTGCTGTATTCCTAGGGACAAGGATGGAAGGAAAGCACAAGACCTTTGTATGGGCATGTCCTTATTTTTAATTCCCTTGTAGCCAAGGACCAGAAGCAAGTACGTTGGCCCCTATTCCCTGCTCCTGTTCCATGGTTCACAAACAGTGCAGGAAGCCACCTGTCTACACAACAGGCCATCCTGCTGCTTCTGAGCCTGTTTAAACCCCTTCAGCAAGGCTTGCAAAGGTGGGGAGGCCCTGTGGCTACGAAGGAAGGCATCCTTGCTCTCCTGTTCCTATTCCCCATTGGGGATAATCAGAGTAGGAGTGCAACGGCACACTCCTTCATAGCTATTGAGCCTCTGTGCCTTCACAAGTCAGTGAATTTAGTGTTAACCACCTGAATCCCTTGGTGTTTTCCTTTCTTCCTAAATAAGGGTCCATCAAAACAACCCCAGCTGTCTTCATTGAGTGGGAGGATGTTTGGGCTATCCTTTGTTTTTGCTGCATTGGTGACTTCCATTTTTCAACTGAAAAGTGACTGAAAGTGGCTTTCCGTTTTTATTGGCTACTAGTCTGGTGGCTAGAGGCCACCCACCTCCCGCCTCAGAGGCAAGATGCCTTTCAATACCAGTTGCAAGGGAGCAACAGCAAGAGAGAGGGCATGCCCTCACCATTTGCCTGTGGGCTTCTCAGAGGCTGCTGCTGCTGGACCACTGTGTGAAACAGGATGCTGGACTAGATAGGCCTTGGGCCTGATCCTGCAGGGCTGTTCGTATACGGGTTTGCTATCTAACCTTTAAATTTACCTCTGTGGCTCCCAATGCTTCTAGGAGGGCAGCAGTGCCACTGCCAACTCTCATGATGTAATAATACAAAAAAACCCAGAATTATTGTCTGTCCTCATCCAGTTGCCTGTATACCCATTCATGTTGTTTGTTATTTTAGGGTTTCCAAAATGGAAACTATTTGATTGGTGTAGACTTAAAGGACTCTTCTTTTAAGGCAAGGCTGCCAGGAGCTTGAACTCTGGTCTGTGTCGGTGTCCTTGGGCAGCACTCATTGTAGGTGTGAGGCTCCTAGGGGTTGTTCTAGCCCCACAATTTGGGGAAGGTGAGGTGGGTGGGTGTTTTCTTCCAATCCCAGCTGTGGCAGCAGTCTTTGTTCCAGCAGTCTGAACCAGCACCATCTACTTACACTCTGTCCTCCTTTCCAGCGCAGAAGAGTTGTGCTGGGGTTTTTTGTTTTTGTTGAGGCTGTGACAAAGGAACTGCTTTCCTCTTGTATGCACCACCATAACAGAAAACCTAAGGGAAAATCACCTCTGTTCTATTTTGATAGAGCCCTGTTGCAAAATTTAGCAGTGTGCATACTTGGATAAATTTGCAAATAGTTTTCACAACTGAGGCCTTGTGCTTACTATCTAACTTGGGATTCAAAATAAATATAATACGTGAACCAGAGAAAAACTTTAGTAGTTGTCATCTTTGCCTCAGAAGAGTTGAATTAGGCATTGCATACGTTTGCCCGTAGTTCTGCCCCCCCCAGATACATACTTTCTGCCTCTCCACTAGCTTTGACCACAGCCACCTCCAGCACATTCCCTCTTTCCCACTGCCAGCTCCATCCATAACCCATAACTCCATCTCCTGACCCTTTAATAATACCAGGACAGGCAGCCGGGATGGTTCTGTAAGCAGCAGGTCACTTCCTTCAAAAGCCAGGAGTGTCACTGCACAGAGCACCATGCTACTGCTCCCCACTTTCCCCCTGGACAGCAAGAAGAGCACGGGGCAACTCCAGCTGCCTCTTGGCCACTAGAGCCCTTAGGCTTGTTACAAAGTCTAATATAACTCACAGGATTATTGTGAAGATAAGATGGCAGGAGGAGAGCTCTGTGCACTGCTCTGAGTTCCTTGGATTAAACAAAACCACCCTAACCTGCTCTAAATGTGTCTTATGTATACCATTTTCCATTTGGTCTCCCAGCTCCCCCCTTTGTATGCACAATGTAAAATTCAGGCTTTATTTCTGTCAATGTAGAAATCATTTTTGCTCAAATTATGCCATTCCACAGAGCCCATGTTGCTTTCTAATTGTGTTGGGGTTTTTTTCTCTCTCACCATCAGCAATTCTGGCTGAAAGATGGAACATCTTGTCTCCTCCCAATAGCAAAGAAGGAGAAACTTTTTTTGGGGGGGGGAATTGCAGCCACACTTGTCTCCCTGTGACAGCTGTCCACTCTTGCAGTCCCATCAACTGGAGTAACTTTGGAGAGGAGCCAAATCCCACCCTTTTCAGTGCAAAAGTAGGGAGAAAGCTGTTCTTATCTGCTGCTTAAGGATGAGAGATTTTGTTCTATGCCGAACCAGTGGTAAGTCATGAAGGTGCAATCCAGGATGTGTTCCTTTCCATGTGACCAAGCTAGGAAATAAGCCTGCATATTGAGACTTGTTAGAGATGAACCAACTCCCACAGCTCTGGCACGATTTGTTATGAGAGGAGAAATTTCACATCAGCCCTGAAGTAAGATGACAAATTATTGAAAGAAACCAACATTTAGATCTTCAGCATGCTACAGTTTTTCTGTGCTAGGATAACACCCATGAGCTACATCAGTATTAAATCCCTGATGCAGCATGTGCTTTATTTAATTTAGGCCAGAACAGCCCAAGGGCTTGGGTCAAGCAACACCATTAGTACTAAAATTCAATCAAGCAAATAAAAACACATTAAGAAGCTTCGGTGCTCAAATCAGAACTTCAATTTTCACCTTCTTAAACCTTGGCTCACATACCCTGCAGCAGAATATGGACAGTTCAGCAGCACTCAAACTGCTGTGTGTCTCAAACACTACCCACACTGTTGTGGAACAGGGTATTCTGCTGCAACTTGAAATTACGCAGTTGCGTGATGCTACATCCACCGGAAATAATCATCACACAACTGCACCTGCACAATTTTAAGAACTGCCCTGCTCTGTGAAGCGCAGATGGGGTTTCGGTCATGTGCAGCAGTACGGGTGGTACTGAGCCATCTGTGTTTCACTGTGCAGAACGTGAGCCATTTTCATTAAAAGCCAACCCAAATAAAAAATGAGTTGCCATTTTTCTGAAAAATGTCCAGACTTGAACTTTGGTGAGTCTCTGTAGGAAGAAGTTATGGTGTAACCCCCACAAACGCCTCGTGTCATTCATCCTTAGCTACAGAGGTCTCATCAAGACTGTTCTTCACCTAGTTTAAAGATCGAGCTGGAACTTAGGGGAGAAGATGACTTCCAAGCAATCTATGCTGTGCTGCGTAGCATTTTGAGATGAAAGCATCTTGGAATGTATTTTTATATTTCAATCCTGCCTTCCTGGTCATAACCCTTCATGGCCAACAGTTGTGCCTGTGAGAGCCAGTGCAGATGCTGGAGGACTAGTGTAATGTACTCTGATCCATCAAGAAATGGACTATTGGCTTCCAAGTTCTAAATCAGCCACCGCTTCTGAGGAGTCTTTAAGGGCAGCCCTTGTACAGCGCACATCGTATATTCAAGGCAACAAAGAGATTACCTGAGCTGAACCAGGCAAAAAATGGTTATAGTCATCATGCCTGGTGAACAGTGAAAAGCACTCCTGTCCATACCTACCATCAGGTCTTCTAAGTGCAGTGCTTGACTGAGGAGCATTTCAAGGCTGGGAACCTGTGTGATCATGTCTCTGTCCATACCCACCAAGCCACCTGGTCACATCGGCTGCTGACCACAGTCATCTCGTATGGCTTCAGGCTGGTTCATCCACATCTAGTCGGTATAGCAAGGCTCAGAGTACTTAGTACCCCACAACATGGGTAGGATGAAAATACAAATATATATCAGCAGCATACTAAAACAATAATTCTGACCATAAAACATCTATACTTATATATCTTCTGTCTTTCCTGTCACTTTTCTCTAAGAGCACTGTTTAGAACAATTCTGACTGTAGGGTTTATTAACTGTTGGGATAAATAAAGACTGAACTTTCATAGCTGTTTACACTGCAGGACTGTGGTATTTATTGTTACGATTATTGTAATTACATTTGTACTTTGAATGTTTGATCTTCTAATATGTTCCAACCCATTGGTTTTTCATCACTGCATTCTAGCAGAGCAGCAAACAGTGGAGGTAAAAGCAACAGTCACATTTTTAATGTAAAATGTACTTACCATCACACTGTTCCTGTATTATATGTCCATTTAAGCTGCCTCTTCACCAGCCTATTCCTGTGCAACATGTTTTCTAATGCTTTATGCCATCATCTGGGTACATACACACAGGCATTGATGACATTTTGTACATTTGCAACTCATTTACAGTAGATGTTCACTTTCTTCTCTTGGGCTCTTTTTCATTGGGAAGGGAGGGTTATTTTTCTTCTTGGAGCCTATATCTGCACACTGTTCTAAACACTGCTAACTTTGTTGAGATGTACAGAAGGAAAGGTGGAAAATAGTCTTGAACACCTATGTCTGTAATGGCTGGCAAAATAGACATATTTAAATAAATAGATTTATTTAAAGTTGGAACAAGATGCCAATACTGCAAATAGAACTTCAGCACCTCTTTCCGATACAGATGCTGCACACACACCTGGCAGCCATTCCTGCTTTAAAATTGTTTTGATCATTTGTGAAGATCTGCAAATATGCAGGTGAGAGATTAACAAAAGATTTTAAATCCTAGTAATGGTGCATGCAAGAGGGGAAATTACATTATGGTTAAAAATACTTGTTCATGTGACACAATGGCCATGATCCAAAGAAGTAATTTACACACACACCTAAGATAGATAGATACATTATTCTAGCAATAGGTTCTCACAAAGACCAATGTCAAAGTAGTGCTACAGTAACAGTTCCATCGCCAAATATCTCTCACAAATTTAAACACAATCCTCATTTTGACACACAAAGGGGTTATGCACAAGCAGCCAGAGTTTCCTTTCCGCTGCAGCTCTCACTTCCAAGAAGCAATCTGCTCTGAACATCAACCAGTTTCTTTGGCAGCGAGAACTGCTGTAGAGAAACCAAAAAGAGCAGAAGCTCTAGCTGGATGTGGCATTCACACGCACATGACTTTTTCAGAATTCAAATATTGCATAGTGCTTGTTTTAAGTGGCATGCGAATCAGGGTAGGATATTAGGTGTGCCTTGCACACGTTACAAACAGTATTTACTGGAAAAGATCATGTGAAAATCAGCTGATGCAGAATACTCTTGGAGAGTTTATTGCCCCTTTAAAGGCCTGTCATCTGCTAAGTATCACATTACAGCAGCCATCCAGTTGTTCATACTGGGACATACTTGAAAAGAAAATAAATCATTTGAAATAACTTGGCAATTGACTTGTGTTTCCTCAAACAATAAGAGTTCTGAATTACTGTGTATTCATGTGCGAGTGTGTATGTGTGTAATGTTTTGAACCCATGAGGTGATGCTCGTTACACCAGGACACCATCTTTCCCAGTGTGACTCAGTCACAACTAATTATTACTGGATTGTGCCAAATGCTTTTGCCCCAGACAAACGTAGCATCTGGCCTCTCTTCCTGGGGACATAATCTTTCCCATGCTATAAAACAATGATGGAGGTACAAATTCCTTAAGAACAGCGTTAACCTGTGGGTGTCTAAACAAGCAGGAAAGAAATTAAGATCAGCCCTGTGGACCAGCCCCAAGACCTATCTGGTCTAGCATCCTGTTTCATACAGGGGCCCACCAGATGCCTCTAGAAAGCCCACATGCATTGGAGACCGAATGTTTGTGTGTGGGATATAGTGCCTAAAGAGTTGGGTCTTGCTTATTCAGAATGCACAGAAAGCCTCTAAACCGATGAGTGGATTATTACATAGAGCACACTGCATTCTGTTCACATCTCACACAGAGATAAAAGCATCACATCGGGGGAGAGAAGCAGCAATAATGTTGGAAGGTTTTATATTATAATGCTTATCAAGGGAAATACAACAGTTAGCCTGGCTGCCTTCACTGAAAAACATATAGGTTGTATATACTACCACTGATATTTAAGCAGATGATGGAGGTGTATCCATTTATTTAATTTCATTACTTTTACAAACTATCATATATAGCATAGTCCAAGTGGGTAATTTTCATTGCCATTCAATATTTTCCTCTTTTTAACAACTTTTTAAAAAAAATATTTTATTTTTACATTTGTATCCCTCCAAGGAGCCCAGAGCGGTGTACTACATACTTACGTTTTTCCTCACAACAACCCTGTGAAGTAGGTTAGGCTGAGAGAGAAGTGACTGGCCCAGAGTCACCCAGCTAGTATCATGGCTGAATGGGGATTTGAACTCGGGTCTCCCTGGTCCTAGTCCAGCACTCTAACCACTACACCATGCTGTCACTTTGTTAATACAAAGGGCTTGGGGAACCAAAGAATGAGGGGTGTTTTTTAAATGCAGTATCTAAAGAGAGAAAATAAAACTGACATGCAGCCCGATCTAATATTAATATACTTGCAAATAAGTTCAATTATTAGGTTTAGTGGGGCTTACTCATTGGTGCATAGAACTGTACTATCTGAAGTCAAATCTCTCTCTACTTGCTCACATTTCCTTTTTTCTGCTAGCACCACTCTCTGTTCCCCTTTGCGATATCTCTCTCTCTCTCTCATATAACTTTATTTCTATTACATTTTTATCCTTTCTGCCAAGGGGCTCAGGGTAGTGTGCACTGTTCTCCCCCCTTCCCAATTTGTCCTCACAGCAATAGGTGAGGCTGAGCAAGCAAGGGACTAGCCCAAAGAAACTCATTGAGCTTTATAGCTGAGCAGGGACCAGAACCTGGTTCTGCTCTCTGCTCCTTGAGCAACAGTGGTTTGAATGAACGAAAACACTTCTGTGCAGCCCCAAGTAACTCCACTGCTGGCCCCTGCCATTGTCTGCCTGAAGCAGAGCGCCAAATGGCACCCCCTCCCTCCCCTTCCCTCCTGCCTCTCCTTTTTTCTGTTCAAGTCGCACCTGCATTCCTTTCCTTCTTTCAAATCTCTCCCCCATCCCCCCTCTTCTGTCAGGAAGTGACGAGCAGCGTCCGTGAGGGTGGGGGGAGGACTGGTTGGGCTGCTGTGCTGCCCCTGAAAACCTGCCCCCGAAGCAGCCCACTTCAGCCCGCTCCGTGGTAGGACTGCCTCTGGATGACCCCTGTCACCTCTTTAGAGCCTTCCTACAGTAGAAAAGGCTTAGTGGCCTATAATGAGGATGGCTTGCCTTCAGGTGGGCAGGTAGAGAAGGTCTTGTACATGGGAAGAGGTGGTTTCTTTATCCTTTAAGCCAACAGGAGACTACAGATGACTAACCAATGTATGTACGAGCAGACAGGCTAGTAAATCTATGTGGAGCCTTTTCTTGGCAGTGTGAGTCATGACATGCCTGCTGTCTGTGTTTTCAGAAGTCACTTTCTCCCACCTACTTCCCTCTGTAAACAGCTGCCCTCGGTGACCCCGCCACCCACCCCTGAATCTCAGCTGTCACGGCTTGGTATTTCAGGGTCCATCCCACTCTCTCTGAGCATCTACAATGACATTTCCTCTTTTTCATTTGCTTTCTTGGAACAGATGGTTGTGAATAATAAGGGATGTTTTCCAAGAGCTGCTTTCAGTCATGCATGGGTTGTCCTCCCAATCCCATGGAAAAATAAGAATGCCTTTGTTTAGTCAGAGCTTCCTGTTTGGATTTGTAATGATACAGACTACAAATAAGGCAGTGGAGGGAGGGGAGAGAAACACGCCTTCTGCGGGCACCAGGCTGTGTTGATACTGCAATCCAGGCAGGGAATTCTCTGGAGACATGGGTTCCTGGAGGACACTTGCACCCAATGTACTCATAGTAGCTCCCCAGGTCAAATCCTCACCAGTCTTACCAGTCTCTACCACAGGCTGTAGTCTACAGAACTATGACTTGAGGGTAATAATGGACCATTCGCCAGAATAAGTCTAGGATAAGTGATCCAAGGATTCCAATACTGATTATGGTCCGGAAGAACTAAAACTCCAAAGTTTTACATAGATGCTGCTAGATAAACCACTTTGACTACTTTTTAATAGAAAAGCAGTATATAAAACTTCAAAGAAACACCTTTTGTAATGGGAGAGTTTGTAAGTGTTGCTTCCAAGAATGACATGTGGTCAAAATGTGTGGGGGTGATGTACAAAGGAACATAGGAAGCTGCCATATGCTAAGTCAGACCATTGGTCTATCTAGCTCAGTATTGTCTTCATAGACTGGCAGCGGCTTCTCCAAGGTTGCAGACAGGAATCTCTCTCAGCCCTATCTTGGAGAAGCCAGGGAGGGAACTTGGAACCTAGATGCTCTTCCCAGAGCGGCTCCATCCCCTGAGGTGAATATCTTACACTGCTCACACTTCTAGTCTCCCATTCATATGCAACCAGGGCAGACTCTGCTTAGCTAAGGGACCAAGTCATGCTTGCTACCACAAGACCATCTCTTCTCTCCGCAAGACCAGCTCTCCTCTCCACCAGTGATAACACATGAAGCAATACATTCTCCTAGAGGCATCCATTTGGTACTGGTTTCTCATTTTGTACCTTTTCCATCAAGTAGAATCAATTTCTCTGCCCAGAAGGAATTAGGAAAATTGACTTAGTATGTATCTAATGTGCTTGTTTTGCATTAATGCTCCCAATCTGCACACCTTTCATCTCTCTCCTAAACGTATGAATTCAGAAGAAAGGCCTGCTGGTTTCATTTGGAGATAATTCCTACTAAGTATGTTTAACATTGCAAATTGGGGTTAAAACAAAAAATCTTATTTTGCAAGGCGAGGTGGGGAGGTAGGGGGGCAGGCATGTGGAAGTGATTTCAGGGTGGCACATGATTATGGGAAAGTGACCAGCCGTCACTTTCAGCCTGCATATACGTATGTCAATCATTCTGAGCACAGAAGAATCACTCCTGAGCATGAATGTTCCTTTGAACATCCAGGTTTTCAAACATAGTTCTGTGGGCTAAAAACTTGCTGTCTTCCATATCAGACTCTCTGACATGTGCAAAATGCCCCACATTCAAAAGTATAGATGAACATCACTAGCCTATTATCCAGTCACACCAATATGATACAGGGCGGTCACAAGACTGAAACCTGTGCTTGTTTATTGCATTTGTAGCCCATCTGCTTTCCATCTGGCACTCAAGGCAGCATACATGAGATTCTCAGGTGGTCTCTCACCCAGCCACTGACTAGACCCAGACCTCCTGCATCATGTGCCCTCAGACAATGCTCTGTCACCTGTTAAGGCTGCACACCTATGCACATTTCTTTGGGAATAAATGCTATTGAATTTAATGGTATTTACATCTGATTAAGCATGCACAGGACCACGCTCTGCATAAACTTCATTTTGAAGCATATTTACTTACTTGGAAGGAAGTCTCACTGAAACCACTAGGGCTTACTTTTGAATAAACGTAGTTAGACTCAGGCAGTATGTTATAAAAGTAAAATGTGACCTTCTGCTCATCTGCTATTCTCCCATCAGTGATCAATTCCGCCCCCCCACCCCCGATGGATGGTGTAACTTGCCAGTGATGATGCAAGCACAGTGCATTATTTGCCCTGAGAGTATGAAGGCTAGTCAAACCCATCAGAGCCATTTGAAGCTTACTAATGTTCAGTGGTGACATCTCTTTTAATTAGCTGCTATGCACATGTGGCTCCCAAAGAGCCAGGAAACAAGTGGAGAACAGGTTGCTTTGCTTGTGTTTTGTCTGCTGAAAGATTCTGGGAAGGATGTTGGGCAACTGTGGGGGTGGATTTCATATATTGACTAGGAAACAGGTGACCTCTGGGAAGCTCCATGATGTATTCAATGGTTGACGTACAGAATGAGTTGAATGTATTGAACAAAAAGAGCACAAATGATAATTCTTATTTTATTTTATTTATTTATTTTCCTTATTAAACTTCTATACCGCCCAAACGTTCATCTCTGGGCGGTTAATATAAAACAATTAAAACACATATAAAAAGTTAAAACAATGCAACAATTTAAAATCAGCCATAAAATTAAAACATTGATTAGTCAGATTGCCCAAGTAATATTTGTCAATGAGTATGCAGAGGCTGCCATTTCTCACGCCAAATGAGCCTGCTTGTTTTGAACATATTCCACCATTAAAGACTCAATAATAATTGTCAAGCTTAGGCAATGTTTTTCATGCATCTGCATGCAATCTTGCTGTTGTTTTCATGTGCGTATGCAAGATTGGAGAAGAGAGTCAAAGGAATCTATTCCAGTCCAGGTTGGTCCTACCATGAAAAAGGTGAAGCAGGTCACATCATCAGGCGACAGGTGTGAGGGGGTGTAAACAGGCCACTTAACAGGAACCTGCTTCCTCTCTTCCCACAGATTCAAAATGCAATGCTGGTTTGTACTGCATGCAAGCCCAGCTCTTCTTTTTTCTGGCACAACCTATGCTTTCATCCAGTTTGCTCAAAATGGCATTGCTTTAACAGTAGGTTTTGCCTTGGAGCTGACACAGCTTAATACATAATGTTTATCAATGAGACACGTATGAAGATAATTAGAGTCAATTATAGTGTGTCATTGTCAACTATGGGGCAGATAGATGATGCAAGAGGACTGCATGAACCACCCATAAAAGATCTGGACATGCCTCAAATAGGAATAGAAGCCTAAGCAGCAATGCAGAAAGTCAGAGTATCTGAGTGTTCAGTTGGCTACTAGGAACATAGGAAACTGCCATACACCAAGTCAGACCATTGGTCCATCTAGCTCAGTATTGTCTACACAGACTGGCAGCAGCTTCTCCAAGGTTGCAGGTAGGAATCTCTCTCAGCCCTGTCTTGGAGAAGCCACCAGGAAACTTCTGCTCTTCCCAGAGCGGCTCCATCCCCTAAGGGGGATATCCTACAGTGCTCACATGTAGTCTCCCATTCAAATGCAACCAGAGTGGACCCTGCTTAGCAAAGGGGGCAAGTCATGCTTGCTAGCCATTTGTCTGTGCCCAGTCTGCAGGAGAACATGGTGCTTTGTGTGTTAGATTCACACAAGACTGCACACTGGCATGCACACATTCCAAGACTGTGTGATTCCAAGACTGCACACTACATGCCCACTGGCATGTGGCCCTTCTAATTCTGCAAAGAGCAGCATCTACACAGAAGCCACGGGAGATGTGAATGCAATTTGCTGGGGATCTAGTCCCTGTTTCTTGACCCTGTGATACTGGCCATGTGGGACTATCTTCCTTATGTGCCCGCTATCCCTCTCACTGTTGAAAATTAACAGAATAAAATCTATCAAGTAAGGAAATATGTTCAAATAAGCATTTAATTCCCAGGCTTGATTATGGCAATGAATTGTATATGGGGGCTGCATTTGAAGAACAGGTAAGTAACTGAAGTTTGAATAGTCTTTTTGAGTGGTTATCTGTACAGTCACATCTATGGGATATGCACCTGCATAAAGACACATTTGAACCTTCTAGAGCTTCTTCTCAAGAGTTTCCTCCATGGGAAATAGGTGCATGTCCAAATAGTAGTGGTTCTTGCTTTCTCCCTCAGTCCAAACAGACCATCTTAGCAAAGTTTAAATAGGATAGGAAGGGGGAATCACTGTAGCAGGGAAGAAGGAGGGTTACGTGACTGCCTAGACAACCACTTGAAACATCAATTAAAGTTAAAAAACCTTTTCTTCATGGCCTCTGTGCATTCACACCTCCGGCAACTAGCAAGCTATCTTATATGGAAGGAGGGTGCAGTGTGGTCAGGTCAACAGGGGCAAGGGTGGTACTGGAACATGAGCACACATCAAGAGTGTAATGCTGGATGAAGGGAAGGCAGTTGAGCCCACCTGGTGGCTTGGTAGAACTTGGGACATCCTTATTGAATGCCTAAGAAGCTGCTACAGCCTGAATAGAATGGACTCAGCGTGTGTGTGTCTCCAATATTCAGGAGTGGCACAACCTCTTGCTTTGCATATCATCTCTGCATATCTTGCCAAAGAGATTAAGCACCACTGCTAGAGCTGTTATCCAAACCCATCTTCCACATTTAACTCTTTGTGTGGAGAGGAGTCATGGTTACATGCATCTGTGCTTTAGAAGAATTCAGGATCTGACAGTTGCTCCAGTGGAACCAAAAAGCCTAGGAATAAGATAGCCAGGAGAAGTTATTATCAGTGACTCAGGCAATCCAATTGATTGGTTTCTGCACAGCTGACACTCTTCAAAAAAAGCTGTTGTCTTATGGAATGCTAATAGACTGAAACATTACTTATTAGAGCACACTTCTCTGCACAATGATTTGTTTTTAACACAACTGCAGAATTTTTCCTTGCATCTGATCAAAGAAGTCGCTATGCACCAAATCCTCCTTATTAAGTGACAAATTAAAACAATTGTTTATCTCTTTCTGCCAGCACTGCAGAGCTTTCCCAGTTAAAGAGACTGCAAATCTTGATTCTTCCAAATCCCCTTTCAGCATAGATATCCAGGAAAGGAGATATTACATCTTTAGGGTAAAACCCATGTCATCTAGCAAATGTGTGCAGGAGCTAGAAATTACAATTATACTGAGTTTTTCTAACTCTCACAGTGACAGAACTCTACAAGTCTTCTCCACACTTATGATCTATTTATCTGTCCCTCCTGTTTGTGACTTATGATGTCCAGTCAATTCTCACCTACTGCTTGTGGAAATATTTCCTCCCAGAGTAATGTTCTGAAAGACTCTTCATAATTTCACTCAGATTGGCATGCCATTTATGGGGAGTATTTGGGTGGCTCAAAAAGTAAGATTTGAGAGATATTCTCTATAGACAAATATTTATCTGATCAAATAATATTGAAATGTGTCAACATGAATTACACTACATTATGTTTTCAGTTATATGCTCAGACAGTATTGAAAGGTGTTGCACTAATTACTCTGCATACTGTTTTCAGAAGGAGTTTATTCAAATGTGCCCTGATTAATTCCAGGGTTTAGATTAGAATAATTACTTCTTCCAAAGAGACTTGTGATCCTTCAGTACCCTGGACAGCTCATTTTGCTAAATTCAGCACAAGGCTCTGTGACAATTATCAATAGACGGAAATCTGGAACCAAGAGGGTTTCTTCATTAGGCCAAGTGCTCATAAGCACCAATGTAACAGAACATTATGATAATCTGTTTTTCTATGTTATGTGTGCTGTGTTTGAAAATATGAAGTAAAACATTTAGAAAAAATTAGTGGCATCTAACCACAAAAATATTTTTATGGTGATTACTGTCCTATACCAACAATTATAGTGAAGCAACACAGCTTTACAACAAGACTATCATTGTATACATCACCAGCAGCTATCATCACATCATATAGTTTCACCACACTGTACATAAGACCATCCTCAGTGCATAACTTCCAAAAAATAAAACTGGGATCACTTTTCGTCCCATGAAGAAGTTCTCTTCACAGCAGGGTCATTGCCGGAGTGCACTGATTGCAGCTTCTCCATGCTCTAATTCTATATCCTTCCATAAATATCTGTATATGGAAAAACACAGAATGGGCTCTGTGCCAGTGTTGCCTTTCTCTAGACTGAGGTGATGCTGGCATGGAGAGTACCTGGGTGCATTCAGATGCAACACAGAACCTTGGTTGAACTCAGGCTTATTTTATTAGCATAAAACAACTTAACAGAAGTATTCCCCCTCTTGAGTGTAATATATTACACTGTAGCCACGTATCTCACATCTGATCTCTCATATGTCCGAGACTGGACCGTTTGCATGTCATTATTCGACACATTTTAGGTAGTCCAGAATACTACTGTATTAAGAGGTTGCTCATCCGTCATAACAGCCAGAATGTACTAAGTGAGAACTCGGCCAAGTACAAGAGGCCTTCAGAATGGAGCTAGCCACCCTACTCTTTCAAGGGCCACACAGGTAATAAAATGTAGAGAAGACCAGAACTTGTAGTTTTAGCACACTGAGCAAGTAATATATCAAGCACCAAATGGCTGCAGCTTGAATCCAGCAAGGAAGGGTTTCGAAGGAGAAAGTTAAACAGCAGAGATTGGCTCTGATTTGATGGAAGTTAATCTTGCTTTTTTCCATTGAAAACAATAAGACCAATTCATTGTGACCAATAAATGTTATGGCAGCAAGTTAATGGAATGGGGGATTAGACACATAGGAAGCTGGCAAATAGTGAGTCAGACCATTGGTCCTTCTAGCTTGGTGTTGTCTACCCAGACTGGCAGTGGCTTCTCCAAGGTTGCAGGCAGGAATCACTCTCAGCCCTATCTTGGAGATACCAAGGATTGGGGAGGGGGACTTGGAACATTCTACATGCAAGCATGCAGATGCTCTTCCCAAAGCAGGCCCATCCCCTAAGGGGAATATCTTACAGTGCTCACATGTAGTCTCCCATTCATATGCAACTTTGCCCTGCTTAGCAAAGGGGACAATTCATGCTTGCTACCACAAGACCAGTTCTCCCTCAGACCAGTTCTCCTCCCTTGGGTAGCTAACTTTTGCAAATGTGGCATGCACAAGCGCAAGCGCACACACACACACACCCCAACAAAAATAGGGATAAAGAAGAAGAGAGAATTTTCTTTAAGCAGAAGGAAATTCCTGAGGAAAGAAAAAGCAATAGCAAGCTACTTTTGCTAGTTTCAGAATAACTGTACTTCAACATAGCAATCCCACAAGGTATTATGAAAGAAGGCTACCTTCCAGTCACAATGCATTATGCTTCCCTCCTTTCTCCCTGTCATGCATACCAGGTCTGGGCATCATTCACTTCAGATGGAGGCATTAGTAGTTGAAGGGTGAACAGGACATGTGGCAACAGTTAACACAACTCATTCTTAATGTCCATTTTGCATGGACTGTAACATAAGGCTGCAAGCAAACTTTGGTCCAGGAAGGGCATTCCTCATGCATGTGAAGAGTGGGGGGGATTAATCTTTACCACCTGCTTATGACCGATTGTCTCAGAGACAAAACGCACAATCAGTACTTTCAACATGCTTTCACCTGTTGCTGGACTATACAATTTCAGACTGCTGGTTGAGGATCATGTGTTTGAATGCTCCTTTATTCAAACCTAAAAAAACCCAGACACACAAACAAAAAACCTCACTGCATATTTAAAACGAGCATGTGACAGAGAAGGTCAGGCTAGAATTGTCTCACTGACATGCTATCTTTTTATTGGAGGGAACATCCAACCTTTCAGCCATTCCCCGCCCCCAGCTACCACCAGCAATTTGAGTGGCTACCCTCCAACAACACACTAATGTGTCTTGACTCTTACTATTGCAGAAAAGGGGAGCTGTTCAACTTGAACATTGCTCACTAAGACCAGCTGACTGCTTCTTGATTTATTTTCAAATATTATATATTTAACACAAGGGGGAAATTGGCAATGTAATATTTTAGGAAGTTAAATGTTGACATTTGTTCTTCTTGTCAGTGCTCCCAAGTCCCATATTATAGTGAGTTCCATGATATGCACTGGAGCTCTCCCTAAATTATAATTTACTTGCCAAATCAATCAAGCCACACAGTTAGAACCAACGTATCTCCAATCTACTTTTGAACTTTGTAAACCACTTTGCAGTTGGTATTTGCTCCTGTGAATGTCATCTGAAGCATCACACTGAGGTTTTCTAAACAGAGTACATTCATTTTATGCAGGATATAATTATTGCAGTTTTTAATGAAATCAATTTCTTTTTATTATTGTGGACTCATATTATTAATAAATCATAATCCAAGAGCAATCAAGGTTGTTGTAGCCACATCGTTATTACCCTCACATAAATGACATGAAGCCAATTGTTCAGATCCAGATGATAAAACACAAAAGCTGCTTGTGTTTCCAAGGCTGTCAACAGAAAGTGAACGCATTCATTTTAAGAAAAAGAGAGAATGGAGAGACGATGAGCCTAAAGTCAACATTAACAGATGGTAGAACTGCAGGGCTTGCGTGGATCCTCAGAGGCACAATACATGGCAAGAGAAAAGTGCCCCAGTGCTTTCGTGCTCAAAGTCAGGAACATTCTGATGAGAGCGAGATTCCTGCCTGCAACCTTGGAGAAGCCGCTGCCAGTCTGTATAGACAATACTGAGCTAGATGGACCTATGGTCTGACTCAGTATATGGCAGCATCCTATGTTCCTAACATCTAGGTCCTAGATTCTAGGACATTTGTGGCAAAGGAACTTAGGACTTGTAATCATTCTAGGCAACAGAACCAGAACCCATTTGGCATACTTGAAGTGAAAGTCAAAGGCATAGACCCACAAATCTAGGAGCAGGTCCCTGTTGGTTTTTTGTTCAGTTCGCTCTGGGGTTGCTAAGCAAGCAAAACCAAGAGTTAACATACATAATATCATATTAAGAACACACTTCTAGGAAACCACCACCACAACAAAAAATATTTATATACCACTTTTCCACAAACGTTTCCAAACGTTACATAGAGAAATAACAAACAAACAAACAAGATGGATCCCTGTCCCCAGAGGGCTCATAATCTAAAAAGAAACATAAAATAAACACCAGCAACAGTCACTGGAGTTACTGTGCTGGGGATGGATAGGGCCAGTTACTCTCCCCATGATAAATAAAGAGACTCACCATGTTAAAAAGGTGCCTCTTTGCCCAGTTAGCAGGGGTAACTGGGACAACTATAGCCCCCTTTCTTGACTGAATTTATATTTGTAAAATGAAAAAAAAAAAAAAGATAGAGTCATTATTCTCGGGATCATCTGGTGCTGTAAATACGCAGCTTTAAAAGTCTGAATAAGGTAACTGGATAAGATCTTCCATCTGGAACTGCAATGCATTTGGGGGTCCCTACTCTGTGGCTCTATGCTAAAGTCCAGTAGCAAGGCATATGCTTTGCATCCAGCAGTCCCAGTATCTCCAGTTGAAAAATATCTCAGGCAAGGCGGCTGAGAAAGATGGCTGCCAGAGACTTGGAAGCCATTGCAGTTGGAGTAGGCAGTGCTGGGCTGGATTGATCATTTGGTCTGACAGGATCATGAGAGAGAGATGTCACTACAACCATGACTCACAGGAGTATAATGAGCAAAACACACACTAACAACTCGTATTATAATGCCAATGGAGGCGGGCGGAGCATTGCTGCAGAAGACTAAGGATGCTTGAAGGGAAAACTCCGAAGTTCCTGGCAGCATTTATGCCTGAATGGAATACCAATCGTGGACAATCTATGCTACAAATGGGCAAGTACTCCAAAGTGAAATCCCAGCAAAGCAAGGGTGATCTTTTAAAATTTCTGTTCCCCACAGACAGGGAGAGAGAAGGCAGGCAAAGGGCCTCTGAGCAAATGAGATCTAGAAGAAGGGCCTGCAGCAATGAGGAGAAGGCTTTTGACCACCTCAAGGGAAACTTTCTATTGAAACTACTTGAAAATATGCAATTTGGAGAGAAGTTCCTGTGGATGATTAAGGCTTTATATGCAAATCCAGTGGCAGGCATAAAGGTGAATAGACATTGCTCTGCAGATTTTGCTATAGAGAAGGGTGTTCCCTACTCCTTTCATCTTTGCTATTTCATTGGAACCCCTTACAAATGTCCTTAGAAATCAAGTTGAGCTAATGGGAATACAAACTGGGCAAAGTAAAAACATTTGCTGATTATATAACATGGTACCTAAATCCGAAAGTGGAATTGCTTATTATTTTGCATATATTCCAGCAATATGGGCTGTTGTCAGGGCTGAAAATCAATTATAACAAGTCAGAGGTACAAAATATTTAATTTGAGCAAAAAACATTTTGAGCAATATGGCTTCAAAGTGGGAAATTTGGCATTTAGGAATAATTATTTCATTGGAAAGAGATTCACTGTTCACCAACAATTTTTCTCCTGTGTTAAACAAAATAAAAAAGGAATTGCTTGGTTGGAACAGTATATACATGTCTTGGATTAGGAAAATTATGGCAATATGCATCCGTTTAATATTCAGGATACTATTTTTATTTCAGTCTATCCCAACTGAAATACCTTACTCAATTTTATCTAATTGGCAAAATATCATAAATAGCTTTATATGGGGAAACAAAAAAGCTAGAGTAAGCCACAAAACTTTGTAGGCACCCATAGAAAAAGGAGGTTTGGTTGTCTCATATGTTATCTTGTGTACTATGTAGCTGCACAAGTGAGGCAGGCTATTCAAATGATAGAAGTCAAAGAAAGAGCCTCATGTTTAGATTTTGAAAGTCAGTTTACAGAAGAAAAGTCCCTAGAGGAAACACTGTGGCAGACTCCAAAAGAGAGATTGCAGGATGTTACAAAAAAAACCCTATTTTTGGCCTCTACCTTAGCAATATGGGATAGATGGAGGAACAAACTATTCAGGAAAGGTCTAAGGAAGCTACTTTATTAGAACAAAGAGTTTTTATGCTGGGACAAAGTTCCAAAGCTTTTGTGGTATGGAGAGCACACAGTATTGCTAAAGTAAGCCAAATTCTTGGAAAAGAAGGGTATAAATCTAAGGTTGAATTAGAAACTGAATTTTTGATATGTAATTTGCTGGTTTGAATATTTGCAGACTCAGCATTTCCTGGAACAGAATGGTTATCTGGAGAAAATGGAACACCCACCAAAGACAGAACAACTGTCCTAAAAACATCATCTCTGTATTATGTAAATATTTGCTAAATCTGCTTAGCTCACCTCACACTTACAGTTTAAAATGTGCAGTGGACATATGCCACTTGCTTCGAGAGGACTGAGATAAAATCTGGTCATCCCATCCTTTAAAATAGTTTTCTCTTAACATAACAAGTTTGTGATTAAAATATTGCTGAGATGGTATAGAATACCAATGCAACTAGCATACATGAACTCAGCCTATTCATCGAAATTCTGGAGGAGATGAGACCAGATAGGCTTTTACATCCACATGTGGTGGCTATGTCCAAGGCTACAGCACTTATGGAGAAGAGTTATTTAGGTTACATATGAGATTACAGGGGTCAGAATCACCCTGACAGCTGAGGACATATTCTGCATTGCTTTGATGTAAACAACACTTTAGTTAAAGAATGGATAGTATTGCAATTGGTAGCAATTAAAAGTGGTATAGTGAAGCACTGGAAAGATTTTTTTAAAGCCCCTAGCCTTGTGTTATGGTTCGATACAATATGGACAATTTTGGTTCAAGACAAAATCTCACAAATTAAATTGGTATCACTCATGCCATACAAGAATTATTTCTTAGAAAGGTGGCTGCCCTATCTGAATTATGTAGATCAGAAGAAAATAATTTTGACAAGCCAGAAATATTGAAATGCATGTTTATTTTGTAATGGATACTCTGTAAAGTGCATATACATAAATTTGAAAACAGTTGTTGGACAGGAGGAAGGAAGAGGGAGGGTGTGGGGTTTGTGGGGTTTATTTTGTTAAATGTTATCAGATATGTGTATCTATTACTTATTTAGAAGTAAGAAAAGATAAATAAAAAGTTTACCAAACAAATAATGGTTATAGGTTGAGATTTTGGATAGATGCTCTCATTTGATGTGGGTTTGTTTTTTTTAAAGACAGAGTTGGTTTCACATTTTATATTTTTGCATGTTAATCCAAGCAGCATGACCATTTTCTCCATATGCACTAAAGTAAAGTGTGCCATCGAGTTGGTGTCAATTCCTGGCGACCACAGAGCCCTGTGGTTCTCTTTGGTAGAATACAGGAGGAGCTTACCATTGCCATCTCCCACGCAGTATGAGATGATGCCTTTCAGCATCTTCCTATATCACTGCTGCCCGATATAGGGGTTTCCCATAGTCTGGGAAACATACCAGTGGAGATTCAAACCATCAACCTCTTGCTCCCTAGGCAAGTTACTTCCCAGCTATGCCATTAGGTGGCCCATATGCACTACCATGTGCCTATTAGACTCTTGCCTCTCTTAAAAGCAGCAATCACCCTCAGGGTCTTGGACTTTTAAATTTTGGTTCCAAACAATGACCTGAAATTTCATGCTGCTTCACAGAGATTTTATAGTTGCTTTCTGAAAAGAAACAAAAAGGCTGTGTAATTTTAAAAGAAAGAGAGAGATCCTCTATCATCAGACCAAAGAACTATGCTTTATTCTGCCAGGGATAGGGCTGGAAGAAGCAAAGCGGCATGATTTGTCAGCTAACCAGCACCTGGAAACCATGGCAGCCAACTTTGAGGCTGAACTAAGGATATCTGTCTCTATGGATGATTGTATCTTATGTTTTAGTAGAGTGATCACTTGTCTTCATCAGTGGTGAAAATCACACATTGATTGCATCATCATAATAAATCAATACTAACACATTTTCAGTGGCATGCACCAGCATTTGGTAAATACCTTGCACCCACTCACTGCAGAAAATGACTTCTGAATGGACTTCAGCTTACGAATGACCTGCAGCTAATTAATCTTGTACAATTATGCTGGGTTAGGATGTTTCCTTCTTTGTGATTAATTTTTTTAATTGGATTTCTTCACCCCATTGTTGGTTCAGTATCCACAAGCTTCAGAACAATTCAAATTAGCTATGTAAAGCGACTTGGAACACTGTCCATTTTATATATGTGGAGTGTTACATTAGCCTCAAGTGCTATGGTCAACTATGGTTAAAAAATCATATGAAAAACTCACTTCCTATATATGATGGGCCTATGAGTCCAAACTATTTTTCTCCAAGTTCTTATTTTATGTTTTTGAATACATGCATCCTTTTAATCTTTCTGGTGTGGTCAGAAGCAGAAAAAGCCAGCTGTGTCCTCTTGAAAACATAATTTGTATCTTATTTAGAACATTTTCCTTCAATATCTATATATTTAATTCCCTTAGCTGGCATGCGTGCCCTGGATTTGGCGGCGGAACTCTCGTGACACATTGTGAGAGTTCCTGGCCTTGGGCAAGAGATGCGGGCAAGAGAAAATGGCAGCAGCGGCAGGCCACAAAATGGCCCGAGGAGGTGGCCTCGGCTGGCCGCTGGGAGGCGTCTCAGGTAAGGAGAAGGAGGAAGAGGCAGCCTGGCCGGGCCGCCGGGAGCAGGAGGCAGCGGCAGCACAGCCAGGCACAGAAGAGGCGAAAGGAGGCCCCAGCAAGAGGGCAAGGGGGCAGGGAAGCGAGTGGGGCAACCTGGGATGGGAGGGAAATGGGCGGTGGGACTCCCCAGTTCGCTGCCTCGGAGGAGGAACAGCAGCGGTGGGGCCCTTTTCGGCCCTCTACCACCCAGTAAGGAGGACCTGGCTGTGGCGGCGGTGAGGTCCAGCTGGAAGTTGCTCAGTGCAGGTGGGGATGCGGGGCATGGAGGAGAGGAAGGGCATGAGAGAGTGGGGCAGGGGGGAGGGGACAGGATGGGGTGAGAGAGGGGGTGGGGGAGGGGTGAGATGGGATGAGAGAGGTGAGATGGGGCAAGAGAGGGGGCAGGAGGGAGGGGGCAAGAGAGAGTGGGGCAGGAAGGAGGAGGGGGGCAAGAGAGAGTGGGGGACAAGAGAGAGGGGCAGGAGGATGGGGGCAGAGGGCAAGAGAGAGTGGGACAGGAGGGTGGGGGGAGGGGGCAAGAGAGAGTGGGGCAGGGGGGTGCGGGCAGGGGGGCAAGAGAGAGTGGGGCAGGGGGGGTGGGAGGACTAGAGAGAGTGGGACACAAGAGGGGGAACAGCTGGCTCCAAAGAGCGCGCAAATGCTCTGTGTGGGTCGGCTAGTATATTTTAAAAAGATATTTCCCTTTTTTTTAAAAAAATGAGAAATGGAATGACTGTTCATATTCCCTTCATTTGAGAAATGACTTGGAGAAGTTTCTGTTACTTCCATGCTTTTGTTAGGAGGGCCCAGCACCCCATGGACAATGATTATTATATTACCATGCAATGTCAAACTGTCAGTTTATTATTCCAGGCATTTACTATCACATTTTTATTGTAAAACCTGCTATGCATCCACTCTGTGTACATTTATTACTTGCCAATAAAGATAATTACTCCGAACAAAAGCTGCCCACCTTTCTCCTTAGCCAACTTGGCTTTGTACATTTGACATGACTGAAATGAACACATTTTAGAAGATAAAACCTGAGCACTTTTTGAAAGATGCAGGCAGATTCATGCTGAAAAGTCCTTCTTATAGCCCTTCAGTTCTCTGAGAGCTGCATAGCAAAAGGACGTATCCTAGTTTCAGGGTGGGGGGGATGAGTCAGAAAGTTTAAGAGCATCATTGGCTTTTCCATGGGATCTTGTGCATGCTGCTTTAAGATGGTGCCTCAAGGAGAGGCTGGCTGGCACTATACCTTTATACAGCAAATCTTCTCATTTATCTTTGTCTTTCTTTTTACTCTTCCTCTGGCTAGTTAGTTCATTTAGTTTCTTGTCCAGGCGCCTCTGGAGATGAGCTCTTTTGACAGGGTCCAAGGATTTGTCTTTCAACCCACTTCCAGCATACAGAACTCCTTCCCGGCTGATTCTCTGCCGGGCATGTGCCTTGGCCTTCTCACCACACCCATGAACCTGTGGGAGATAAAGCCATAATCATCAGCGAGGAGTAACAAAAAGCTTTGGTAAGTTTTAGCACAAATACAAATGATCGGTATTGCTGAACTTGAACACTCTCCTCAGTCTTTCTCTATTGATGACTCTTTTAACATCAAAACAACAACAAAAATACAAATACACTTCCCCCCCTTGGTAGAACCTAAAGAGAAATTAAATCATTCCTTCAGACAGCTTAAGTATTTTCTTCACAAACTCTGAAAATGAAAGGAGAATCTCCACTTCATCATCTGGACGCCTTTGTCAAGCTGATAAATAGTAACCTTGCTATCTAATCCATAACATTTCAAAGCCTCTGGAGAGAACCATCAAGTCCTATAAATATAATAAAATGTGTCATAGCCATTTCCAGTGTTAAGTAATAAATTGGCAAAATATTATGAGTCCAATGTATGGGCTGAAGGTGCATGGTGCTTGCTGATATTATGAAAGCTAAAGAGATTTCAGCCCAGTCAATGCCTGGGTTTGAAGCCTCTTGGGAAAGCTCATATAGGCCACTCTGAGCTTACTGAAAGAAGAGTTTAAAAGACATAAAGATCCCTTACACACATCACATTTTCTTGTTAACAACTTTTCTGTGTGTCATTAAATCTTAATCCCTAGAAAAGGGATACTAGTGATGTTCCTGAAGTTCATAGTTACCTAGTTCAGAACATGAATCTGTCCAGGTCACAATGCTTAGGTGAATGGCGAATCAAGTATCGTTTCCCCAGGAAGTTATTCTCTGACTCAGAATGAAAAATCAGATTTTGTACATGTGCAGTCAGCAAATTTTCAATGGTCCCTCAACATTTCATCTAGTTTTTATCCAAGTTCTGGACAGTGGCCGGCATCCTCACTAACTATGCAGAGATGGTGCATTCAAACTGCCTCTGCAATGTTTTGTAATCCAGAATCCTGTTGTGAGCACAGGGGGTGGGGTTTTCAGGAAGTGCTCAGAAATATGTCCCCAGGAGTCACTCATGGACATATTCTCAGCTGAAAGAGGGCTTCCAGGGGAAGCACACATACACCCTTAGTGCTTGCAGAGGGACTAAAAAATGAGACACTGCAGAGGCAGTTTGCATGCCCTTTCACTGCACAGTTAGTAAGAAGGTCAACCAACAATTATAGCTCAGATACTATCCAACCCCAACACAGCATCCCTCCACTGGCTGTTGCTGGTGTCTATATTATGTTTCTTTTTAAATTGTGAGTCCTTTGTGGACAGAGGACCATCTTATTTATGTATTATTTATTGTTCTATGTAAACTACTTTGAGAATTTTGCTGAAGAGCGGTATATAAGTATTCGTAGTAAGTAGTAGTAAGATACAACTTGCAAAAGCCCCCAAACAGCTGATTTTTAAAGCTTCAGGAAATGGCAAAGTCTCTGAGCTAGTGGGTCAGGCATGCTCCTGAGCCTTGACAGCAAGGAAATTGTGCAATCCCCAAGCTTGTCTGATCAAATTCAGGGAAGCTCCTCAGCAAGATGAAGTTAAGTCCTTTTACACACTAGCTAATATCCTAACAGAGTGTGTGTGTGTGTGTGTGTGTGTGTGTGTGTGTGTGTGTGTAAGATCTTTGCCTCTTGCACAATGGGGCCAATACTTCTGAGCGCTTCAGAAGCACTCTGCAAGATCTGAAAGACGTTGCTGACCTTCAGCAATGTGTTCCCAATCTTCGAGAGCACTTCCGGAGTATGAGCAGCACTCAGAAGCATTAGTGCAATAGTGGACTCATTTGTGCAGCACAGGAGGGCTGAGGCTGTTGCACGAAGGCTCCTGGTATGTCCCCACAGACCCTCTTTACATGCATGCTTTGATAATCAGAATATCACCCCTCTTTGTAAGTCCATGTGAATGTAGCTTAAACTGGGGATGGAACTCTTACCAGCCTTATGGACTCAGGCTGGATCAGTTTCAAAGCAACAACATGGGTGTGTTCACATGGAACACATCAATGTTACTTTTCATATGCTTTGTGCCTGTGTGATGATGCCATACTGACTTGTATCAATCTTTTTTCAACATTAATGCCGTTCCACTGTGTCTATAGAAGAGGCCACTGATTGACCCAGAAAGTCCAGGTCATGAGCTCATGGTTTTAAACTAGGGCTTCAGAGTCACCCTACAGAAAAAGGAGAAAGGTCTTGTCACACAATCAAAAACTGTGTTCTACCTAGGTTTGGGAGCTGTGTGTGCTCGGAAGGTATGAGGGAAACCTGGGTAGAAATGATTGTGTGGAAGCAAGGTAGAAGGGAAACCTGGGTAACTTTTCATCCTATCTTGCTTCCACACAATCACTTCTAACTAGGTTTTCCTCCTACCTTGCTTCCACGCAACTGAACATTGGGAGCATATACAGCTTCCCAAACCTGGGTAGAACACAGTTTTTGATTGTGTGAATGACCTCAGAGTGTTAGACGCAATCATTGTCCATCCTTATGATAAATAGGAGAATCATGAACTGAATGACTCACTTCACCACAATTTGTTTGTTAACATGAACAGGATCATCTGATTGAAAATGTGCCACACACACACTGGAGGCTTCTGTGGGTATCAGGAGCAGGATAGTGTCTTTGAAAACTGGTACAAAAGCAAGAAGACGGACTGCCTTTAAAGAGTCCTAATCCCAGTTCTTCACAAGAGCTGTCACTGGCTTTAAAAATCGGATTCATTTGGATCAATGCTAAAACCATGTATTATTAAGCCCACCTGGTGTGTAGACAACCCCTTAAGAGTTCAAGTTGACCCTCTGATTAGTAAGACAAACTGCGGAAACTCCTGTTAGTACATGTAATCAGAATTTTAAAAAGAGCAAGCTGGTTTCAGCTCTGTTGCAAGCAAGATAATCAGTACAGTCAGCCAACATCTTTCTAGGGTCCCCAATGCCACTGTTGGCTTGTGTAATAGAGAATGGACACAGCTGGAGATTTCAGCTGAGTGAGTTAAAAGGGCTGACAGTTATAAAAGCAAATTGCACTAAACACATGTGACAGGGGAAAGGCACTGGAGGGGAAGAAATAAGCAGCTCCACAGTACAAGTAACATCGCTGTGATTTTCAGTAGGTTTCTCTAATTTGACTTCCGTCTATAGCCCCTGATGTCTTTCCCAAGAACTTTTGCAGGAATCTCATTTTCACATTATGATAGCTCCAGCAAAAAAGATTTTAAGATGCTGGCACAAAGGTGCAACTGCATTTGTCAGAAGTACCCTGGGCTTCCCAGGAGCTGCCCTGAGGTAACTGGGGGGGAAGGAGAGGATGTGTTTCTCAAACCTTGGTTTTTGCTTCTAGCCACCATTCTCTCACAGGAGCACTTGGTAGGTTGGCCTGCAGTTACCATTCAGGTAACAGGAGTTACTGTGCTTCTTCCGTGAAAAATATATAAATACACTTAATTGTTTACCAAACAAACCTTGACTATAACAGCAAAGGAAAAACAAACACATTGCTGGTCAGAGAGGCCCCCTTTCCCCTTTCTTTTTTCTCTGTTAATCCATTCTATAGGGTGTTGGTTCCTCACCATAGCTGCTTCTCCACAGAGGAGGTAAAGCCTAGCTCATTTCCCAAGCCACATAGAAGTGTGATTCACCAGCGATTAATTACTTAGCAGGCTCTTCTCTGTAGTAGTTACAAGTGCTAGTTCTGCTATTTCATTTTTACAAACTGAACCAATGTAATTCTATTGAACTGGAAAGCAATTTTGGATGGAGAAATTGGTGGAGAGACTCCAGATCTGAAATTTGCAATTAACAGATCTTGTATAGGCAAACAGCTTCATCTAAAAGAGCCAATCCTAAATTGTGGCTGTAGTTACCTACCCATTCGTAAATGATTATATGCCTATTATATGCTTGCACATGCATCCAATCAGCATGTGCTAACAAAAGCACCATGGATTACTGTTATCTGGACAAAAAACTATCCCTGTTTCCAAAGTGTGACAGTCTGGCAGAATGCAGAGGAACTGGGTACAATAGAATAAATTTCAGATTGGACTGTGAGGCTAAGTAGTACAAAATAGTCTCTCTCAATAGGTCAGTGCTACCACATTCTAATCAATTTTGGAATACAACTCTGATGTGAATACACATCTATCTCCACCAGTCCAGGTCGACATGAACCTAAGGAGGTCTACAGTTAGCATGTGGCATGTCCTGCCACAGATGTGGTGGATGCCAAGGACCGACCAAAATATTCTGTGGAATTGGATGCTTATATGACTGATCAAGATATTTAGTTAATGCAAACAAAATTTCAAAAAGACATTGCAACCTTGATTTGGGGGGCTTAAAATTAATTCTGACTATTTATTCATAGGAGGGGAACTTCCCTCAGGTTCAGATTCTTCTGGATCTTAATTTCCTGTATCATCGTCTAAAGTGATGGTAGCCATCTCTGCCCACTGCACAAGCCCCATTGCTAATTCCTTTTAGAAAGCAGATAATGTTGATTGGCAAAGAGGCTTCCAATCCTGATTCAGCAGCATGGTCTGCAAACTGGCACAATGGCTGGCCTTAAATTAAACATTATAGAAGAGAAGGCCCCAGAGAACAAATACTAGGGAATGAAGCATACCCTGTATATATAGGAAGTTAAGACACAAGCTACCTCAGTCACTTGTTGGAAGTATACAAGATACATTCTAGAACAAGGTTTCTTAACCTTGGGCCCCCAGATGTTGTAGGACTACAACTCCCATCATCCTAAGGCCATGTCTGGGGATGATGGGAGTTGTAGTCCAACAACATCTGGGAACATCTGATAGTAAGTACTTGATGAAGTGGAAGTAGGCAGAGCTGCTGAGGGAAAAAGAGTTGTTAAGATGGAGCAGTGCTGAAGCAAGTGCTTGTCAGAAAACTGTACTTCATTTTAACAGGAGTTCAGGTCTTCACGACAAAACTCTCTCAAACAATATAAAGGGTGGGTGATTTGTCAGCCAGTTAAGTTGGAGACCTGATTGTGACTGCACTGGTTTAAATCCAGGCTTCTGTGGAATGTTAGCAATAGCAATAGCACTTACATTTATATACCGCTCTATAGCTGGAGCTCTCTAACCGGTTTACAATGATTTAGCATATTGCCCCCAACATTCTGGGTACTCATTTTACCGACCTCGGAAGGATGGAAGGCTGAGTCAACCTTGAGCCCCTGGTCAGGATCGAACTTGTAACCTTCTGGTTACAGGGCGGCAGTTTTACCACTGCACCACCAGGGGCTCATCCAGCATCTTACACATTCTTTCTTAACTGGGCTGAGAGAGATGAAACCTTGAGCTCTACATGAATTCCTCCAAGCTGGAAGTCTTTAACCAGAGATGCAAGGAACTGGACCTGAGATCTTGTGGATACCTTGGGCACCTCCGTTTTGGAGGCAGAAATGCAGGACACAAGTCCTCCAATTAAAAAATGTATGCAAATCATATATTTTAGCACTGAGAATGGCTCTCTCCACATCAGCATAATAATAATAATTACTATTAATCATATTTCAGCTCCCCACATCATAATCAGCTCCGAACATCCACAAGTTTTAATAGAGCATCAGTCTCCAACAAATATCTAAACAGGCTGTGGGGATTATATGTGAATTGTGAGATAAAAATAAAGAGGTGCTTGGAGGTACATTATGTAGAAAGGAAATGACTCACACTCTTTGTGGGAGGGAAAGGACTCTGAAGAATCACATTATTTCAAAAGTGACACCTTGTTAAATACAGATCCTTCCCTTTGAAATGTTAAGTGTCTTTTAATGGCCTAGCCTGCTCATTCCAGTCAAGGACTCTAAGATCCTACTCATTTGGAAGAATATTCTCTCTCTCTCTCTCTCTCTCTCACACACACACACACACACACACACACACACACTCTCTCTCTCTCTCTCCCTCCAGAGAACAAAGATAAGGAAGAGGAGGGTGGGGTGCATTTTTGTTAAATTCCTGGGGGAAAAACAGTTAAATGTCCTGACCCTTGACAGGAAAAAAAAAACCCATTCTTGTTTAGTGCTTGAGGACTGAGGTGAAGCAAGATTTTTCAGACATGCTTTAGGATCATAAAAATGAAATCATTTTTAAAAAAGGGCCAAAGGTAGAACAAAAGAAAATACTTCTTTTTTTCTAAGGACTATGGGCAAAACCAACACCTCTGAGCAGTTTCTTTTTCACTTACAACTCAGCAGGAGGTCCTCCCCATCATTGGGCTACCAAACTACAGACAAAAAAACCTCACAGTTCCCTGGTGGATTATATACCATATGCACACATTATGCTATATTGCGTTCATAATTCTGGACTCTCCCCCTCCCTCATCACACTCTAAAGGCACATTTTCAAGTATCTTTTTAACACAATGGACAAAGAATTGGATTTCCCCCCTCTAGAAGACGAGTTACACATATTGAACTGAGCTTGCAAACAGTTCAACACCTGCCCAGGCTGTGACTGTCAATCTCCTTACCCCCAAAGCCGAATTTGTTAAATGCTTCAGAACAAGGCAATCTTGTTCCATATTATCGGAAATTCGGTATGGTTTAACCTGTCTGGACTGCTTCCAGATGGGGATGTTTGGTAGGAGATTATGGCTCTGCCCAGAACTGCTTCTGGGAGTTACTGTTGGGCATCTGTACCTAGCAGCAGTTGTGCTATTTTCTGTTCACACCAAGGTGGACACTCTCACCCCTGAATCTGCACATGCGCAGAAAGCATTTTTTTTTAATTCAAATGTTTTTGTTGCACAAAAGTGCACTTCTGACCACCTGAACTTCTGCAGAATCACCTCCCCCCTCACACAATACTACTGCAGAATCCTCCCACCTCACATGCTCTTGTTCAAGCTCTCAGCAATCTCCACTGGAGCTTTCACTGGAAGTATTTAATTCTCTCTCCTAATAAATCACTTCTTGAAATTGGGCTGAATTGTTCCCCTTTCCTCCTGCCCAATCATCCAAAATGACTTGGCTGCAATTCTATGCATATTTTCCTGGGAGTAAGCCCCACTGAACTTAGTAGGATTTACTTCTGAGTAAACATGCATCTATTCTCCGCTTGAGACTACAATTTCCTCCTTTTTATTTTTTACATTTAAACTGCTGCTTTTGTGCTCTTTCACCTGTTGGGTAGGGTGATATAGTGCAAATACTTATATACAGGAATACAATAGATAAGCAGAGGAACAGAAGGGCGTGGATCACTTTTGTTTTGAGTCTGAATAGAGAGTCACAGAAGATGCTGCTATATTCAGGAGTCTTCCTCTCTTTTTCTGATGCTTCAGCCATTGGCTATAATGGGAGCTCGCTAAAATGCTTATAATAGGGCTGTTTCTTGCCTGTACAGGTTAAATAACAGATACATGGCGAGACCATGATACCACCCAAATTTCAACCCAATACCCGCAAGGCTTTCTCTTTGGACACACTTTAAAGAATTCAGGTTTGACTTTGCCATTTAAATCTTCCTTTGTTGTCTTCCTGATCCCCACAATCTTGGAGGAGTAAGAAGAAACAAAATTGCTAATACCTACTTTGAAGTGGCTCCAAGTTCTTTGCAAAATTGTTGCTGTTGATTCAATCATTTGCAAGGACAGAGAGAGGGAGAGAGGGAGAAGAGAGAGAGGAGAGTGCAGGAAAGTTGCAATGGTCAGATTAAGTAGAGGGATGGGAGAAAGCTTCATTTCCTAAAGGCTAAAAAAGCAGTGCAACATCAATAAAAAATAAAAATAGTGGCTGACATGATTTGGAAAATTACTCAAAAGTTAGACACTGCCTTTAATTTCAGACTACTTTGAGTAATTTTCCTCATGGCAGCCAATAAAAGGGGGTTGAATGAACATAATATTGATCTACTGGTTTGGGGGTCAGGTGGGAAGGGAAAGACTGTACAAGGTGAGAACTAGAAGAAAAATGAGCTCAGATGCAGAAGTGAGGGGGCATGCGGGGGTGTACCCTTGAGAGCCAACCCTCCCATAAGTCACTATCTATGCAGGTAACTACGGGTCAGTCCACACCTTTCCTTCTTTTGCTGTATTTTCCTTTTCCTTTATCAAGGAAAAGACACAGATATGGTAATGAAAAGACACAGATATTTTATGAATTGGCAGGTAGACAATGTGCTGAACGTCATCTAGAGAGCCTGCAATATTGCCCATAACAATCCGTGTTGATGTTAAAATAAACCAATGACTGGTTAGGCCCTAAGAAAAAAAGCAAATCATACCTCAGGGACATGGTGGCTGAGACAAAAGCGTTTGTTGCAATGCAGGCAGAGTTGTCCTAGGGTTGTTACATTGGCTTTGCATTTGGGGGAAAAACACGTGTTGTCAGCCTTAACAACAGCAGAAATCATAGCATCAAAGTCTTCCTCAGCTGTACTTTCCATTCTGGGTTTCACAGCAGCTTTCCCTAAAAGTATAAGGGGGGGGGGAGGGAAATCACACACACTCACTGGTAAGCAATAAAAGAAATATTTCACCACAGTGTTTTATTATGGGTATAAAGGAGCACAGTGTGTGGGCCTAGTCCCCTACTGGTCTTCAAAGGATTTAATCCAGATAGACAAGAAATAAAACAAAAAAGAGGCCCATAGAGTGATTATAGCCTCACTTACACAGAATGGCAGGAGCCTTATCCCACATGCACAGGCTTGAAAACAGATTGCTTTTTAAGCCATGCAGAAGCAAACACCATCACTCAGAAAACCCTAAGTTAAACAAACAAATAAATATGACAAAGTTCCTGCCGAGAAGGTTTATGCAAGATAAACTCAACACAGAAGAAAAGACAATGAAGTTATTCACATGTGCACCAAAAACCAAGCTAAGGAAGCCCAGCCCGGTTTTCGGTGCAGGTGGGTACCGCCAAGAGCCACGCGGCTCCTGGCAGTGGTGCGGCAAGCAAGCCCATTTAGGGAGCCTGCCGCTTTGTCTGTGTTTTGGGTGCAAGGGCACCCCAAATGCAGCCTAAATGCTAGTGGGTCGGTGTGTGTAGGTACTTTGTGCAGCACCTACACACAAGTAGCCTCCAGACCAGTGTCTGGAGGCTCCCCATAATGCACTGCACACTTGCATGGTGCATTATGAAAACTCCAGGGCCTCCCGGCCCCCAGACCTCTCTGCTCCCTCCCTGCTACCGGCAGAAGCCAGCAATCGTCTGGGTGGCTGATCTGGCCACCCAGCAACATGGACGAGATTGTCTGTGGGGGAGCTAAGCTTTTTGCAGCTTCCTCCCCTTGCCCCATCTGAGCCCATTCTCCAATTGTGAGGATGGGCCCAATGCATGATAAAGGCACAGCAAAGTGAGGCGATAGTGGTCTGCATATATAAATATATGTTATAAGGCAGCTTCATATCAGACCATTGGTCCATCCAACCCATACTTCTTCCTCTGACTGGCAGCAGTTCTCCAAGGTCTCAGGCAAGCATCTTTCCCCACCTCGAGATCCTTTAACTGGAGATGGCAGGAATTGAACTGGGGACCTTCTACAGGCAAAGCTTTGAAAAAGGGAGGAAAACAGTTTTAGAATGGAAAATCCACAGATGGAAGAATATACCTTTAGCTTCGTTTTTTTGTTTCTTCCCAGTGATTTCCTGGAGTTTTACATCCAGTTCCTGACTTTGCTTCTCCCGTTGTTCTCGCTTGGCTTTCTCCCTTTCCACCCGTTCCCTGTGCAGTGCTTTCAGATCCACTTTCCCTGTGCTAGCACAAGTTTCTCTTTCTTCGATGTGGGTATGAATTGCTTCCAGGGGGCTTGGAGACCTGCAGGGCAACTTTTGTTCACAGGCCTTAGCATCTCCCAAAGGTAAGTCAGTGGCAGCATTTCTTTTGCGAATACTGATGTATCTCTCTCTACCTTCTCCAGTGCTTACATGCTGCAGCCCATACTCCTCAGCCAACTGGTGGACCACCAACCTGTCATGAGCATTCAATGATGAAGGGAAATCCAGCTGGGACTCACTGCTCTCCAGAAACTCCAGTATCCTTGCTTTATGTTTACTTGAATTATCTTTCACTTCAGTTTGCTCGGTTCTGATCCAGGCTCTTCCCGGCACAGTACATTCTTCTGGCCTCTGTCCAGTCTGTTTTGCTGGTTTTCCTCTTGGTTTCTCAGCACCAGCCTTTGGAGCAGAGGGAACGTTGTGTTTAGGTCTCTTTTCTTGCTCACTGAGACCCTGAGAACTCTTGTGAGAATAGTTTTCTGGAACAATGTCATCTAAGTATTCAAAGGCTGTGCGTACTTCTCCACACTTGTTCATATAGTCCACCAGCCGCTTTAGAAAAGAATGGTTGCCAGTTGTCCGAGAATCACAGATTACTGCCACGTGACGTCGGGCACGAGTAATTGCAACATTTATTCTCCGGTCTTCAGCAAGGAATCCCACTTCACCTACATATCAAACAAGAATACAAATAAACACCCTTAGTAATCCTAGATGACCATTTGTCCCAATGGAAATCGGAAATAACAAAGAAGTTATTGTAACTGCGGCTTTCAATAGAACTCCTTACTTCTTTAGGGTACGAGTGAGCCAAACAAGTATCTTCCCAGCGGGTGGACGATATAGAATATCAAAATGATGTTAATGGAATGCCTCAGTACATGAGGGGTTGAATAGTAAATTTTGTATAGGAACCTGTCAGCTATTTAATGTTTTCCTTTTCCAGGCTGCAAAAGGAGTTCTCTAGGGCTAGACATGTTCTCCCTTCTGCGCTCCTTCAGGGTAGATACTCTAAAGTGCCATTAGTGGAGAGAACCTGCCCATGTGGGTCAGAAGAGATAGAAATGATCCAACATGTTCTGTTATATTGCCCCTAAATAAGGACTCCTGTACAAGGTATATTTCCTGTCTATTGCAGAGGTACCCAGACAGACCAGAGGGGTTCTATACTAAGCTATTGCTTTCTAATACAAATCAATCCACAACCTGCAACATAGCTAAGTTCTGTGTAACGGCAGTGAAAACATCACAACAATTGATATAGTCACAATCCAGTTGGTTTTAATATTTTTCTTTTATTGTTTTTTAACTCTGTATTTGATCTTTTATTGAAATAAACATTGATTTGATTTGAAGAATACAAATCTGATTAGGCAAACAGCTTTTAATATTTGTAAGACAGACTCATGTTTCAAGGGTTAGAGAAATATCCAAAACATTCAGATAAACAGATAAATCACAGGGTTTAAAGGACTTTGACAGATTCATTATCTAGAGCTTCAATTGATTAATTCGTAGGGGCTAAATTTAATCAGTGGGGCTGAGAGTTTAGGGCACAATTGTTTACTTTTTGAACCTATTTTGGCTTAGTGTCCTAATGGAAGAAGACATAAAAATATATAAAATATTAAAGATTAGTAGTATTAAAGTTTATTCTGCAAGAATTTCCCCCCACATATTTATGCCATTTGTTTTTGTTACTTCAGCCACATTTGCTTATTTATTTATCATATTTTTATACCACCTGATATATACATCTCTAGGCAGTGTACAGAATTTAAAATATTTAAAAATCAGCACAGATTAAAATAAACAAAACAATTAAAACAGTAGCATAAAACAGAAATAAAAACAGTAAAATAAAGCAATTATTAAAACAAATTATTAAAATTAATTCTAATTAAAAGCCTGTGAGAACAGGTGAGTCTTGAGGGTCTTCCTGAAAACAAACAGAGAAGGGGATGCTCTTATTTCAACAGGGAGCATATTCCAAAGCCCCGGGGCAGCCACAGAGAAAGCCTGGTTCTGAATCTCCACCAAACGAGCTGGTAGCAACCATAACCAGATCTCTCCAGAAGATCGTAACAGGCGGCAAGGTTCATGACAAAGAGGCGCTCACTTAAATACCCTGGACCCAAGTTGTTAAGGGCTTTATAGGTAATAACAAGCACTTTGTATTTTGCCCAGAAACATATTGGCAACCAGTGCCGTTCCTTCAAAATCAGTGTTATGTGTTCCCTTCGAGTTGTCCCAGAGACCAATCTGGCTGTCACATTCTGTACCAATTGTAGTTTCTGGATTATGTACAAAGGCAACCCCACATAGAGAGCATTACAGTAGTCAAGCCTGGAGGTTACTAGCATACAGTGGGTATAGGAAAGAATCACCCCCTTTGATAGACCCTTACATCCTGAAATGAAAAGACAAAGAAAATTCCCTTCACCAGCTGTACTTATCCAATGCAACCTATAACATCCAACTGAAAAACATCACAATTACAGTCCAGAAAAAGTGTCAGAAATAAAAAACAAGAATTACTGAGATTGAAAAAGGATCACCCCACCCCAATGTCAATATTTTGTTGAACCACCTTTTGCTTTAATAACAGCCTTGAGTCTGTTGGGATACTTCTCTATCAACCTTGCACATCTAGACAGAGCAATATTTGCCCACTCCTCCATACAGAACTGTTCAAGTTCAGTCACATTGGATGGTAGGTGTTGGTGGACTGCTATCTTCAAATCTCTCCACAGATTTTCTATGGGATTTAGGTCTGGGCTCTGACTGGGCCACATGAGGACGTTCACTTTTTTCTCCTTCAGCCACTGTGTGGTCAATTTTGCTGTGTGCTTCGGATCGTTGTCATGTTGAAAGGTGAATCTTCTGCCCATCCTCAACTGTCTGGCAGAGGGTAGCAGGTTTTCTTCCAGAATCTGACGGTATTTTGCCCCATCCATTTTTCCTTCTACCCTAACAAGAGCCCCAGTCCCTGAGGCAGAGAAACACCCCCACAACAGGATGCTGCCACCTCCATGCTTCACTGTAGGTGTGGTGTGTTGTGGATGGTGAGCTGCATTGGATTTACGCCAGGTGTACTGTCTGGTGTTGAGGCCAAATAGTTCAATCTTGGTTCCATCTGACCATAAGACCTTTTTCCATTTGGCATCAGAATCTTCAAGGTGCCTTCTGGCAAAGCTCAAACGAGCTTTAATGTGGCCTTTCTTGAGAAGTGGCTTTCTCCTTGCGACCCTCCCAAACAAGCCACATCTGTGGAGTGCTTGTGAAATTGTTGTCACATGCACAGAACAACCACTCTTTGCCATGAAGTCCTTTAACTCCTTCAGAGTGGCCATTGGCCTCTTGGTAACCTCTCTTACCAGTTTCCTCCTTGCTCTTCCATCCAGTTTGGAGGGCCGACCGGATCCAGGGAGGATAGCAGTCCACCAACACCTACTATCCAATGTGACCGAACTTGAACAGTTCTGTATGGAGGAGTGGGCAAATATTGCTCCGTCTAGATGTCCAAGGTTGATAGAGAAGTATCCCAACAGACTCAAGGCTGTTATTAAAGCAAAAGGTGGTTCAACAAAATATTGACATTGGGGGGGTGATCCTTTTTCAATCTTAGTAATTCTTGTTTTTTATTTCTGACACTTTTTCTGGACTGTAATTGTGATGTTTTTCAGTTGGATGTTATAGGTTGCATTGGATAAGTACAGCTGGTGAAGGGAATTTTCTTTGTCTTTTCATTTCAGGATGTAAGGGAACCAGAATTTAAGGTCTATCAAAGGGGGTGATTCTTTCCTATACCCACTGTATGTATCACTGTTTTAAGGTCATTTACCTCAAGAAATGGACGTAGCTGTCGTATCAGACGAAGCTGATAAAAAGCGTTCCTGGCCACTGCCTCAACCTGAGAAACCAGGGAGCGCTTTGGGTGCAGAAGCACTCCCAAGCTATGTACCTGATCTTTCAGGGGGACTGTAACTGTGGAATCCAGCTCGGCCTGAATATGAGAGATCTTATCTGCAAAAAAGTCATTAAGAATGTCACAGCGAGTGACTGATGGTTCAAAGTTTAAATTCAAGGGGGAGGGGGTACATACTAGCCCCCTCACAACTCTAGACAACTCAGCTGGACATGAATTTGCAGAAGCAATGCAGGCAGAAAAGAATTTCTTCTTTGCCGCCCACACTGCCAGAGCATAGCTCTTCAAATGTGCTCTGCGTTGTGCCCAATCAGATTCGTGCCGAGTCTTCCTCCACTTGCACTCCAGTCGTCTACCTCACCGCATAAGTTCCCATAGTTCATCCAAATACTACAGGGCTGTCTTTAAAGCAGGTCGGAGACGACGCTTGGGAGCAATTGCATCTATCGCTCTAGTGAGTTCTTTATTCCATGTTTGCACCAGAGCATTGACAGAATCACTAGCAGAGTCAACCCTAAACCCTTTCAAGGCTTCTTGGAATCCTATTGGATCCAATAACCAACTTGGGTGGACCAATTTAATAGATCCTTCACCCCAGCAGAGGTGGGTTGTGGCTGTAAGTTCTACCTTAACCAGATGGTGATCCATCCATGCCAATGGGGAGATGACAGGAGTCCCCACCCATGGAATATCACCCTGATCAGAGCAAAAGACCAAATTGAGTGTGTGACCAGCATCATGCGTCGGTCCAGAGACCAACTGGGATAGGCCCACAGTCGTCATGACTGCTATGAATTCTTGAGCCACTCCCGACAACCCAGTCCCAAAATGAACATTGAAGTCACCCACCACCAGCAACCTGGGCCACTCCAATGCCAACTCAGCAACCAGATCCGTCAGCTCAATTAGGGACTCCACTGGGCAGCAGGGTAATTGGTACATCATCAGAAGTCCCAGTCTATCCCTGGTCCCTAGACTTAGGTTCACACATTCAATATAGGTCAAATCCACGACAGGGTTCTTGGTAAGAGAGATGGTATTCTTATAGACCACAGCCACCCCACCTCTCCACCTACATACTCTCACCTGCTCCACCATGGATTAAGACGCTGGAACAAGCTGGGTCCAAACCAGACCACTAGCCTCTCCTGACCAGGTCTCCATGATACACACTAAGTCAGCTCCTCCATCCATAATCAAGTCATGGACTACGTCAGATTTATTTTGAAACAACCTGACATTATAGAGTAAGAAGGTGAGGTTCTGTGGGTAGTTGGCATTGCTCTCTGAGGTCAAAGAGGTGGTAGGCCTGCTGGAAGGGGGAACAGCAGTTAAATTTCTGAATTCCCTTCCCCTATAACAGCCCACTGTCCTACTAATGCCATATCTTTGTCGATTCCCCACCACCACTGGTATAGTTTCCCTAGAGTCCTCCCCAACCTCCACTTAGTTATTTTCTGCTTAGTTATTTTCTCATTTGTATTTACATTTGTTTAATTCTTATTTCATTAATCTATCCTTTATTTTGTTACATCTTATTCATCTTTGTGGGTTTTGAAATTTTATTTTAATGCCTATTCTATTAATACACTTTTTTCACCACTACCCACAGTGATAGTAGTAGCTCTAAGTTCCTTTTCTACAGTATCACAGAATATTGCTGCATCTAGGGCAATGTGGGAAAATAAAGTGGCGGATGTTCAGAGAGCTACCATTGCCAGCAAAAGGCAAGCCCTCTGCTCCCAAATGTGTAACATGCGAGTATGAAAGGGGCTCCAAAAATGAACCATAATCATACCAATTTTTTGCAAGGTGCCTTACATTTTGCTGTGAAGAAAAACTGAACCAAATGGGCTCAATCACTGCTTTAGGGTGGTTCCGTTCTTATCTCTCTGGGAGATTTCAGATGGTGTCGCTCGGAGCTGGTTGTTATCTGAAATGAGAGATATTGTATGGTGTCCTTCAGGGCTCCATCCTATCTCTGATGCTTTTCAATATCTACAAGAAACTGCAGGCTGAGATCATTAAGAGATTTGGAGCTGGGTGTTATCAATATGCTGATGACACCCAAATCTATTTCTCTATGACATCAACATAAGAAAATGGCATAGCTCCCCTAAATGCCTGCCTACAGGCAGTAATGGACTGGATAAGAGATAATAAATTGAAGCTGAATCCAAGAAAGATGGAGGTACTCATGGTAAGGGGTCATACTTCAAGAGATGTGATAGATCTTCCTGTTCTGGATGGGGTTGCACTCCCCACCAAACGAACAGGTATGTAGCTTGGGAGTGCTTCTGGACCCAGGCCTCACTCTGGTTTTTCAGGCTGAGGCTAGAGTCAGGAGTGCTTTCTATAAACTTTGGTTGATACGACAGCTGCATCTGTTCCTTGAAGATAGTGATCTCAGAATTGTGTGTGGTACACTCTCTGGTAACCTCTGGGCTTGACTACTGCAACACGTTCTACGTGGGGTTGCCTTTGCATGTGGTTCGAAAACTTAAGTTGGTTCAAAATGCAGCAGCTAGATGATGATGATGATGATGATGATGATTGCATTTATATCTCGCTCTTCCTCCAAGGAGCCCAGAGCAGTGTACTACATACTTAAGTTTCTCTTTCACAACAACCCTGTGAAGCAGGCTAGGCTGAGAGAGAAGTGACTGGCCCAGAGTCACCCAGCTAATATTATGGCTGAATGGGGATTTGAACTCTGGTCTCCCTGGTCCTAGTCCAGCACTCTAACCACTACACCATGCTGGCTCCCTGGAGATTGGTCTCCAGGGTGTCTCAGACAGACCAAATTATGCCTGTTTTACAGCAATTGCATTGGTTACCAATAGGTTTCCTGGCAAAATGCTAAGTGCTGGTGATTACATTTAAACCATATGGCTTAGGACCAGGTTACCTATGAGAGCACCTTCTTCAACATGAGCCGCACATTG
Organism: Hemicordylus capensis; assembly: GCF_027244095.1. NCBI lineage: Eukaryota > Metazoa > Chordata > Lepidosauria > Squamata > Cordylidae > Hemicordylus > Hemicordylus capensis. The sequence goes on along the minus strand of NC_069657.1, from coordinate 137,055,048 downwards.
AGATCATCAAGAGAGATTTGTCTCTATATGCCACCGGCTTGTCAGGTGGTGACACGGGAGCGGGCCTTCTCCGTAGTCACTCCTAGGCTATGGAATGTGCTCCCTATAGACATTTGTGGTTTAACATCTTTGCCAGCCTTCAAAAGAGTCCTTAAGATGCATCTTTTCAGCCAGGCTTTTAATAATCTCTGATTATTATGTTGTAAATTTTTAAATTGCTGTTTTTAATAGTTTGTTTTATTTCGTTATTTGTTTGTTTTTCTGAACCACCTATAGCCTTTGGAGTCAGGCGGTATATAAATTAAATTTAAAAAAATAATAAATAATTTTGTTTAATTACTGATTCATTCCAAAATGAATGACCACCTCTATTAAAAGGTCTTGATAGAGTAGTTTTTGTTTATGATGATGCATTATCTTCCTAGATACTTCAAAAAGGCACTCAAGCTGTGTTTAAGGAAAATATAAATATATTCATTTTTAATTAAGTAATCTGACTGATTTGTTTAAAAGCAGCTAAGTGATCAATTAAAATTTCTTAATTGGTTGTCAGTCCTACTTATTTTGTGGCTGTGCAGTGCCTCAGGATCACCTTCTGAAAAAGCAAGTGGGAAATCAAGCTTTATTCCATTTGATTTTAAAACAGAAAGCAGGGTCCAGCAAAGGGCCAAGAGTCAAACACTAGAGTTCCTGGGACTTGATGCATCACATAACGGCACATATGCTCTTTCTTGGTTCACCTCATTTTGATTTGGAATGTCAGAAGTGGAACAGCAAGGATAGCCTGCCCCATGGAAGGTCCAAGTTGAGGCTGTAATTGTATGGCAGCTAGGCATACTTACATGGATATAAGTTCAACTGAACAGTGCAGGACCTACTTCTGAGTATGTATATTTAGGAATGCACTGCACATTTAATTAAAGTTCACATCTGCAATGGAACTGAGCTGACAATATAGGTCAGGACTGTCTTGTGCCAGCAGGAATTTAGTCACACTGTGTTTGCCTCTACTTATTGACAGAAGTCTAACTTTCATAAAAGTCAGAAACATACATAGTCTATGCTATTTTTGAAAAGGCAATTAACCAGCACGCACATATGAGCAAATGGTTATAAATGACGAATGCATATAAGACTCTACGAGAAGCTATTTCTGCTCCCCAATTATTTTCTTAAGAATCTGTAATAACAGATAGCAAATGCCAAGATGAGTCAGCTCAGTCACCTAACTTGGGCAGAAGCTGAGTCCTCTCCTCCTGCAGCTAAGCAAAAAACTGGTAGAAAAACAAACATTACAAGCAAATCAGTCTGGCAGGGTTTGCTTCTACCGTCTGAAGAGGTACAACATCTCAGCAAAAAAGCTGTTGCTATATTAAAGTGTATTAGTCACCAACTTGTGCTTAATAATTATAACCTGAAAGATAATTACCAAGTGAGAAGTGCCTATCAGAACACAGGAATGTTAACATGCAATGATTTTCTACCTTCGGCTTAGTGCATGAAGAAGGGCAAGGTGCTACGGCTTTGAAACCAGTACCTTTAGTGAGTTTTTCTCTTTAGTGAGTTTCATGTTCTGTCATTGGGTCCAAACCCAAGGCATCCGGACCGTATCCTCCAGAGTGAAAAGAATGGTAGCTAGGATCATCTAGGTGATATCCAAGAGGTTCTCTCTGGGCACCAATATCAAGCCCATGCAAGAGCGGGGCTGAGAGCTTCAATCAATGCCTATCATCCACTTATTTAATAGGCAAGACGCTGCCATTTGTATCAAAGGATTGTACAGTTCCCAATGAGAACACACCGGGAAAACAAACTAGCTTTGACTTGCATTTGCACTACAGTGTCCCCCAAGTATGTGATCCATTCAAGTGGCTGCAATGGTGTTTTAAGGTGTGGACAACTGCACTGCATTTATTTTGTGTGAGCTAAGAAAGGAAAAAGCAGCCAGCACATGCCAATGGCTCAGCATATTTAAGCTTGCTCTTTGTTGCTCAGCATATTTAAGCAGCAGCGGGGAGGCAGGGCTCCATCTCACTTTTCGTTCCAGAGTCCACTCCAACCTTGCTACATTCCTGATGCCAGTTTCATACTATATGTATTTAGAGACTAGTCAGCAATACTCTATTCAGAGGCACTTGAAAATCACAGGTACAATTTGCCATCTTAACATATATGTTAAGTAAATATACACATCATGATGCTGACTCTGATTAGGTCCTTTTTGGCCTAACTCTGTAGAAGAATTCTTTTGAAACATTGTAAAAGACACCTCTTTTCCCTCTATCAGCTTCTCTTTACAACAAATATTTCCACCATGCCTCCTTTCTATAAACCTCACATCACGCATACACCACACAGCAGGTATGTGCCTAACCACTAGGATTTTCCAAGCAACAGCCTAGGTTTGGACACATCCTTTTCCAAGCTCTCCAGAACTGAAAAGTGAATTTCTTATCATGAAATGCTTTAGAATGGATTTTGACTCATATCCTCCACTTACTTGACTTTTACGGACAAACGGCAGAATGGGGTCCAATTACTTGGCATGGTGAATCATACCTCCAGCTTCAGGCAGTCAGCTTTATTGTCAGTTGTAGTCATTAACAGCAAGGCACTCAACTTTTGGCCTACATTACTGCCCTACTTTTGGCTGAAAAAACTTTTTCTGTGGGCTTCTTTCTTAGCTGCAATGTTGCTCTATGGTTTTTGCTGACATAGCTAAGCTTCCTTGGGAATATTCTGCCCTTGGAAGTGTGGCAGTGGGTCCTTTTACATATATTCTTAGCAGTATGGAAGGCACATACGATGCATAGAAACATAGGAAGCCGCCATATACCGAGTTGGACCACTTGGCCACCTAGCTCAGCATTGTCTACCCAGACTGGCAGTGGCTTCTCCAAGGTTACAGGCAGGAGTCTCTCTCAGCCCTATCTTGGAGAAGCCAGGGAGGGAACTTGGAACCTCCTGCTCTTCCCAGAGTGGCTCCATCCCCTGAGGGGAATATCTTACAGTGCTCACATGTCTCCCATTCAAATACAAACCAGGGCAGAGCCTGCTTAGCAAAGGGTACAATTCATGCTTGCTACCATAAGACCAGCTCTCCTCCCATGCAATCTTACACTACTGTAATAATATGGCCATGAGTTGAGAGACAACTGCATCAGTCTTGCTCATGCATTTAACACATCACTGCAAGGAAAGATGCTTGACATTAAACATTCCATTGGCCTTGCCCACAGGGTTGAATTATTCATATGTGCACCCTTGCAACATGGGATTGCACCATGTGGAAGCTGCTCCCATGCTTCTGGGAGCATATGTGAAGTGGGCAGTGGCATGTGCCAAAGTAGAGCAGCATCCAGACTACATAGGCATGATAAGCATCACTGAAATCAATGAAAGAAGTTAGTCATAACTAATTTATGTTTCATTACTTTCAGTGCCCATAGTAATATCAGCAGTTTGGTGGTCCTCATAAATAAGCTTGTTTTCATTCCCTACTGTCCCCAGTTATAATCTATTAGGAAATGTTTTACCTTTTCTATTAGATCTCACAAAAGAGAGGACAACGGCTTCCTTTTCTCTTCCCTGGAAGCCATCCACTGATTTAATCTCTAGGTCTGGGTACTTGTGACACAAAAGCTCCCTTAGCATATCCACCTGGAAAACAAAACTATTGTTGATACAAAGAACATGGCAGATGCAAGGTAAAAGTAAAACATATCATATCCTAGTCTGAAAGATTTATTTCTTCCAAAATGATAACACAATTTGAATGTGTCCTTAGAAAATTGCACCCCAAAGTAAGAAGGAACCACATCCAAGTCATATTCTCAATGGACCTCTCTGTGATTACTCCCATGGGGGTCATGGAGGAAGATTCCTCAGTTGAAGACCCAGAGCAGGGGAGTAGGCTGAAACTCCGGTAGACTCAGCCGAGCCAGAGCTGACAGGTATGGATGTGCATAGTACCGGCTGGCCCGGACTCGAACCTGGCTGGACCAGTTCGGTCTGGCACCCCTTAGAAACAACCCCCTCCCCCGGTTCTGTCCGGTCCAGAGGGGGTTCGTATTTTTTTATACCTCTGGCCCCTTCGGGGGGCTTCCTATAGGCCACAGGGGTGTGTGTGTGTGTGTGTGTGTGTGTGTGTGTGTGTGTGTGTGTCCCACGAAGGTTCCCCCTCCCGCTGCTGGCCTCGTTTATCACCGCTGTGGCCCGTTCGGGCCTTGGTAAGCTGGCGCAGCGGCCATGTAGCCCGCTGCCACGCATGCGCAAATGGCCTTTGTGAGGCCTGGCATGGCCCAGGGCCTTGCAGAGGCCATTTGTGCATGTGCAGCAGTGGGCAACATGGCTGCCGCGCCAGCTTACCAAGGCCCAAACAAAAAGGGCTTAAAACGAGCCACAGCGGTGATAAACGAGGCCAGCAGGGGAGGGGAATCTTCATGGACCCCCCGCCCCCGGCCTAGAGGAAACCCCTCAAAGGCGCAAGAGGTTAAAAAAAAAATTTAAACCTTCGCAAACCCCTCGAACCATCAGGGGTTGGTGGTGGTGGTTTTGGTCCAAGGTCGTACCGAACCGGGGGGGGGGTCAGTTCTACCCCAGAACTCCAGCTGGTTCCGTGCATATCCCTACTGACAGGCCTGCAGGCCCCTCTGCCTCCTTCCCTCCCTCCTCCTGATGAAGCCTCCGGGGCCGCTGAAGTCGAGGTGCCTGCCCCAGATCCCTGACAGTGATGTTTGGCCAGAGTACAGGTTCAGAGGGAGGAATGCCGTAAGGTCGGAGAGGCTGGCCAGAAGGAACAGGTATCCCAGCTCTGGCCCAGCTGCATCTCTTTGACAAGGCCCAGCTGCAGTGATGGGCGGGGCACTCAGCACACAGCTTGTTTAGATCAGCCTAAAAGCTGGGTCTGTGCTGGAAACAATGTCTGTGGTGACCAGCCCTACTGTGAGCAGCCTTGGCCTAAAAATCTGGACTTGTTTGTTGTTGTCTGACCACGATTTGTGTTTACCCCTGATCCTGTGGAATTCCCGGTGTTGACGTCTGGCAATGTTTGTGACTACTCTCTGTCTCCATTCCTGTCTGCTCTCCTTTCTCCTCTGAAAAGAGTGGTTTTCGCAGCTGCTGGGCAGTTGGCCAAGGCAGGTCATTACACTCTCTTTGATCTCCCACAAAATGGACTGTGATTTGCACAGGAGCAGGGCACTGTCAGGCTCCTGCTGCTGATTGGCACCTGAGGGGGAGAAGCTAACTGGATCCAAGGAGTGATGGAGAGGATTGGGTAGGTTGGCTGACAGATCCCATGAAACCAGCACAGGTAGCTTGCTGTTGGCTTCAGGGGTGTAGCAAGGTTGGAGTGGGCCCAGAGACAAGATTTTAAAATGTGCATCAATTTTGGAGGATGAATACAACTGAAGGAAGCCCAGGCGGGTGCATGGCTGAGGGAGTCAATCATGTGACTTTCCTCTGGGGGCCCCCTCAAGGCAGTGGGCCCCCAGACAACTGTCTCCCCTTGCCCTATTATAGTTATGCCCCTGGTTGGCTTTTAATTCTTTATTTCTTTCCTTCAAATCTCTCCTCAAAGCCTAGCTTTTCCATGAAGCCTTTGGCTCAACACCCTAACCTTCACACCCTATTATGATGAAGCCTAACTATACACAAATGAAATAATTGAATAACTTCCCCCTGTTTACCCCTATCTCCATTTCCCTTTTTCTGTTGTCTCTCCTGTGTTGAATTTCAGATTGTCAGCCTCTCAGGGTAGGGACCTGTCCTCTTGCACTTTGCACACTGATAACACAATAAAAACAAACACAAGTAAAATAATGCTGTGCTTCTGAGGGCATGGCACTCACCTGGAGGTTGTAGGGAGCAATGACTGCAATGTCTCTTGCCTTAACCCCAGCCTCTACCAAAGCCTGTATGTGCAAGCCCACAAGACGTGCTTCACCTAGAAGGGAAGAAATTAACTTATGCTGGAGAGTGAATGATTGTGCCCTAAACAAGCTTCTAGATTCAATAGAAAAAGCATGCCGTTTGAACAGTGATGGAGAAAGATTGCTTTCCATTCCCCACCTGAGCTTAAAATCAGTCTTTAAAGACACTGGCTGGCATCCACACTAACACAGTGTGGTGTTACAGGGAAGGGGTGAATTCTATCTCTCTCCCCTTCCCTCTAAAGTCCACTGTGCCCCCTGAAAATGCATCCCTGAGGGCTGTATGACTTTCAAAGACATGTAATTTTATTCAAATCCCCCCACAAAAGCCCAAATTGTCTCCTTAATGAAACTGGCAATAAATCACAATGACTACTTCATATATTTTACAAATGGATGGCACTTCCATGTCCAGGGGCATAGCAAGGTTGGAGGGGGCCCAGAGACAAGGTTTTTAAATGCCCACCACCACCACCACTGAAGTAAAATTTTTATATATAACCTATATGCCACAATAGAACATCATCCTAAATTATTTTTTAAAGGTTTTGTAAATTGTGGATGATACAAGTCATTTAACGGTATTAGAGAAAGACATGCTGTTCTGGTAGCTCCAGGTGTTAACACCCACATCAATTTTGGAGGATTAATACAGCTGAAGGAAGCCCGGGCGGATGCACAGCTGGGGGAGTCAGTCATGTGACTTGCCTCGGGGGGAGCCCAAGGCAGTGGGCCCCCAGACAACTGTCTCTCCTTGCCCTATTATAGCTACGCCCCTGTCCATGTCTTTGTATGTTGATTGTAATGTTCATCAGCTATTCCAGTTATTGTTCCATGTACATACACTGGGATAGATATGTAGCACATGCATACACTATTCCTCTGTGGGAGGGCCTTCCATTTAGGAACTGGCTGTGCTAATGGCATATAATGTGTGAAGCGGCCTTAAGTTAACTGTCATCTGCCAGCACTCAAGCTTTCCTTCACAAGCCTTCATTCACACTTCACATTCCTTTTCCTCCAATACCCCTGTAGGCTTCCCAGTTTCTAGATGTGACTTCTCATTGGGCTCTTGCAATAGCAGGGAACATCCGAGACTTTCCACTGATGCACACCCCACCTCCCCACTTCCTACTTGTCCTCATCAATCCTCCTGGAGCCCTACTGGAGAATTGCTACAGGTGCCCAGCCAGACCAGAAACTTCCCCGTTTATTCAATTCAGAGACAAAGCTCCATTGCTGTCCCATTAACTGCAAACTAGGTTTGTGCCTTGTACACTAAGAGATCTGACAAAGTGCTATGTGCCAAGGCAATTAAAGTGAAAGCTCTCTTGACAAAACTGTACCACAAACCATATGGGAGCTGGAAGAGTTTGACATTTCAAGTTGGCAGCTCACAGCTCTCCCCTCATTTTGCAGTCTGTGGTGCAATTCAAGAAAATGATATAAACCTCAATTGCTATTCAGAACTTTTGGATCAAGGCATACAGGTGAAACTCGGAAAATTAGAATATCGTGCAAAAGTCCATTAATTTCAGTAATGCAAATTAAAAGGTGAAACTGATATATGGGACAGACGCATTACATGCAAAGCGAGATACGTCAAGCCTTAATTTGTTATAATTGTGATGATCATGGCGTACAGCTCATGAAAACCCCAAATCCACAATCTCAGAAAATTAGAATATTACATGGAACCAATAAGACAAGGATTGAAGAATAGAACAATATCGGACCTCTGAAAAGTATAAGCATGCATATGTATTCAGTACTTGGTTTAGGCCCCTTTTGCAGCAATTACTGCCTCAGTGCGGCGTGGCATGGATGCTATCAGCCTGTGGCACTGATGAGGTATTATGGAAGACCAGGATGCTTCATTAGCGGCCTTCAGCAATTCTGCATTGTTTGGTCTCATGTCTCTCATCCTTCTCTTGGCAATGCCCCATAGATTCTCTATGGGGTCAGGTCAGGCGAGTTTGCTGGCCAATCAAGCACAGTACACTGTATACTTTTCAGAGGTCCGATATTGTTCTATTCTTCAATCCTTGTCTTCTTGGTTCCATGTAATATTCTAATTTTCTGAGATTGTGGATTTGGGGTTTTCATGAGCTGTACGCCATGATCATCACAATTATAACAAATTAAGGCTTGACTTATCTCGCTTTGCATGTAATGCGTCTGTCTCATATATCAGTTTCACCTTTTAATTTGCATTACTGAAATTAATGGACTTTTGCACAATATTCTAATTTTCCGAGTTTCACCTGTATCTTGTGGGGTGTATATGAACACTGTCGAATGCAGTGGGATTTTGATTTCATATGGGAACTTGCACCACCCATCGCCAGCTATCTAGGGTACAACTGTGTGCTTTACTACAGTTCTTTCTGACTTTTGGAAACAAAAAGGTACGGCCACTACTTTGCTACTGAAAAGCTCCGAGAGATGCAGGCTATCCATCTATCTATCACCATAATACAAATACCTAAAGTTTGATGTCCAAGATACTTCCTGATATGTATTTACATTATAGTTGTTTTCCATGCATATAGATCCTGCATATAGATCCATGCATATAAATCCTGCATATAGCACTTCAGTCACCGAGAAATTCCCCAGTGCCACTACTGTACATTTCTGGGAACTTTTTTACCTAGTGGCAGCTGACATTATGGTACATTTGCAGATAAAATACCTGAAACATGAAGGCTGGGGGTTGGGGAGTGGGGTGGGAAAGGAATTCAGTGAAAGAGAGAGAAAATCTTACAGCAGGTAACAAGATTACCTGGATTCCCTTTTGACTGCTCATCTTCCACTTCAAGCTCAAGCAAGCCACAGCCAGCTGTATCTATAAGCAGCAAAGGAATACTAGTCTCTTCTGTAGAAGCCACTCCTGGCAGGTCCCTGACAAGTTGTTAGAAAGAACAATTAGTTAACAGCACTTAACTAGAACTAGCATAACAGCTGCAGATTTACTCGGCTTCTTAAAATCCGGCACAATCTGATCCTGACTATTCCACAGATCTTTCAAAGGTCAGGGCCACAGAGTTCTAGAAGCCTTGATTCTGTGGATTAACAATGCAATATCATACACTAGTATGTAACTGCCTGCCCTCACCCCCTCCTCACTCAGTTTGAGGCTTGCTAATACCAAGTGCAAGATATAACAGATTCTGTGCTCTGCTAGAAGGCCTGATGGTACATCCTCTTCTTTTGTGCATGGCAGAGACAATCAGGTGACACTGCTGGGTCACTGTTGCTCTTAGGCAAACCATACTGGATCTTCATACGTGATGCAACTGAAATTGTAGTTCACATTTAATTAGATTTAGACCACCCTCCTTTTCTACTATCTTAAGCCAAAATGCAACCAAAGGAAGTTGTTGAAATAGTGTAACAGATAATGGAGGCTGCTGGAATATGCTATGCTAAATCACAAAAACTCAGAACAAACCCTACAATTTCAGACTGGGTAGACAAACTGCATTATATTGCAGTGATGGCTAAATTAACTATATGAATTAGAGCAAAGGAAGGCAGATAAATGTAATACATTTGTTCAAAACTGGCAGCTGTTTATTGGTTACTGGCAGAATAAGGCACACTCTTCCTCTGATGTATAATTTTTATTTGCAAGCTATAATTGAAATTATGTTTGTAAATTTTGCTTGTACATATTTTTATAAAAACACTTTTGATAACATTATTAAAGTTAAAAACATGTTATTCCCCCCCCCCAGAGATCTTAGTTTGCTTGAATCTTTTAGTTCAGTAAAGAAGGTTGCATCAGAAATGTACTGTAAACTGTAAGGTGATTGCTAATTTGCATAGACACGTGCATATACTTTTTGCTACTAATATGGTGGTGCCAGCCTCCCAGTAGTAGACCTTTAGAGCTTGCTCACACAAGATTCAGAAAATCTTATCCTGAAATTACAACCCCTTTCTTCAACACTAGTCTACACAAAGACAGTCACAATGTTTCGGCCACATCCATTTGACAACCGCATTTGATTGTTCTCAGTTCTCTGCTTTCCCCTATGGAGTAATGATCTTTGCCCCACCAGAGATAAACCTAAACAGCCCTGCCTGCTATTAATAGGATCTATATGGCATGATAAAAGAGGAGCAAGTCAAGAACCTTCATCTTGCTGTACTGGTGCCCCTTTTAACCTCTGGTTCACCCCCTGGGTGTGAAAAGAAGGAGTTTTCAGGGGTTCTTAATGCAGGATAACTGATAAGCAAGGCCTATATGGACTTGCTGCACTTATTTACTGTTCAGAAAGTGTTATCCTCAAGTATGAGATGCTCTGACTCAAGTAAGACAAAAAGTAATACATGGGGTTGGAAACAGTGTTCCCTCTAATACAGATTCCCAGATATTGTTGACTACAACTCAAAGAATCCCAAGCTGCAATGGCTTTTGCTTGGGGATTATGGGAGTTGTAGTCAACAACATCTTGGAATCCCTGTTAGAGGGAACACTGGTTGGAAACTCTAATGGATAACAAACTTCCCCTTCATTTAATTTATCTCAAGGTTTCCATTTCTTTAGTATTTTTGCTATCACATCCAAAAACCTTGCCTCTGCTACTACAAGGGCTAGGAATATACTTCTCATATATATATTTTTTAAAGATCAGAACTCTTAGGTGAAAGCAAAGTGTCCTCTTTAAGCTACCATAGCAGCTTGACACAGCAACACACCACAGCATGTTTGGGCTTCCATTCCTCCTTTTAAAATCTAGTCAAAGTAGTCTTCAAAACTTCTGTCTGCAAAATACAGAATATGGGAGTTAGGATCTCATTTAAGTGGTGCCAGATAATAAAAGTCTAGATGTAGGCTTCCACAGTGTATCTGCTTGCATTTCTTAGTACTTGGAGGCAAAAGAAAGCCCCCTTTGATGTATTACAAGAAACAATGTTGTGACAGCTGTGATATTAAAAAAGGCATAAATGCACAATCCTGATAACTTCAAACAAAATGCTGTGTTTTTTTAATATCAGTTCGCTACCTAAAGAAGCCATATTCGTAACTTTCATTTGAAAATCATGGCATTCATAGTTGCAGAACAAAGAATAAGAAGGCTTTTAAGGTATCCCCATGTGACTGTAAGTTCATGAGACCTAGATTCATCAGTTATTCTAGAAAATAATTGTAGATTTTAAAAAAAAAAAATCCAGTTGTTCATTTATTCAGGGTCCTATACAAAATCATTGCTGATCTGGCAACAGAACCCAGAACAAACTATAAGGACAAGACCTTAAGAGAAGGGATTTCTGGAAGGTTCGACTCATATACGTCATGTTAAATTTGCATTCTGCTTGAAGTAAAACTACCCCAGCCGGCCAGTCCTAACCATACAGTGGGTATAGGAAAGAATCACCCCCTTTGATAGACCTTAAATTCTGGTTCCCTTACATCCTGAAATGAAAACACAAAGAAAATTCCCTTCACCAGCTGTACTTATCCAATGCAACCTATAACATCCAACTGAAAAACATCACAATTACAGTCCAGAAAAAGTGTCAGAAATAAAAAACAAGAATTACTGAGATTGAAAAAGGATCACCCCCCCCCAATGTCAATATTTTGTTGAATCACCTTTTGCTTTAATAACAGCCTTGAGTCTGTTGGGATACTTCTCTATCAACCTTACACATCTAGACGGAGCAATATTTGCCCACTCCTCCATACAGAACTGTTCAAGTTCGGTCACATTGGATGGTAGGTGTTGGTGGACTGCTATCCTCCCTGGATCCGGTCGGCCCTCCAAACTGGATGGAAGAGCAACGAGGAAACTGGTAAGAGAGGTTACCAAGAGGCCAATGGCCACTCTGAAGGAGTTAAAGGACTTCATGGCAAAGAGTGGTTATTCTGTGCATGTGACAACAATTTCACGAGCGCTCCACAGATGTGGCTTGTTCGGGAGGGTCGCAAGGAGAAAGCCACTTCTCAAGAAAGGCCACATTAAAGCTCGTTTGAGCTTTGCCAGAAGGCACCTTGAAGATTCTGATGCCAAATGGAAAAAGGTCTTATGGTCAGATGAAACCAAGATTAAACTATTTGGCCTCAACACCAAACAGTACACCTGGCGTAAATCCAACGCAGCTCACCATACACAACACACCATACCTACAGTGAAGCATGGAGGTGGCAGCATCCTGTTGTGGGGGTGTTTCTCTGCCTCAGGGACTGGGGCTCTCGTTAGGGTAGAAGGAAAAATGGATGGGGCAAAATACCGTCAGATTCTGGAAGAAAACCTGCTACCCTCTGCCAGACAGTTGAGGATGGGCAGAAGATTCACCTTTCAACATGACAACGATCCGAAGCACACAGCAAAATTGACCACACAGTGGCTGAAGGAGAAAAAAGTGAACGTCCTCATGTGGCCCAGTCAGAGCCCAGACCTAAATCCCATAGAAAATCTGTGGAGAGATTTGAAGATAGCAGTCCACCAACACCTACCATCCAATGTGACTGAACTTGAACAGTTCTGTATGGAGGAGTGGGCAAATATTGCTCCGTCTAGATGTGCAAGGTTGATAGAGAAGTATCCCAACAGACTCAAGGCTGTTATTAAAGCAAAAGGTGGTTCAACAAAATATTGACATTGGGGTGGGGTGATCCTTTTTCAATCTCAGTAATTCTTGATTTTTATTTCTGACACTTTTTCTGGACTGTAATTGTGATGTTTTTCAGTTGGATGTTATAGGTTGCATTGGATAAGTACAGCTGGTGAAGGGAATTTTCTTTGTCTTTTCATTTCAGGATGTAAGGGAACCGGAATTTAAGGTCTATCAAAGGGGGTGATTCTTTCATATACCCATTGTATTTGCTTGAAAACAAGCTCCGCTGATTTCAGCAGAACAAACTTTCAAATAAAGATATTTAAGATTCATTCCACGACCATATAGGATAATACCTTTATTAGGACTAACGAAAATGTCACAAAGTAGTGAGCAAACTTTTAAATTCTCCAGAACTCTTTTTTGCGCTTAGCAAAGCAAGCAGGCAATAGCTATGGAGAAATGGGGGAGAGAAGAAGGTAAGCATGATGTTGAAGCTCCAAAGTCAGTAGTTTGTAACAATCTTCAGATGGAGCAACAGTCTTAAAATAGGCTGACTAAATTAGATTCGATTCTGTTAAGTGAAAGACAGAATTTAGATCGCAGCTGCTATGACAAAGATATAATAATGGATCTTTCCCCATTTGGGAATGTTGCCCAAATCTCATAGTTCAAAACAATGATTCCTTTCAGATGAAAATCTTCAAAAGTTAGCTTCACTTGATTTAGAGAAATGTTTAATGCTGTATTAAACACACATAAGCAGAATGGCAGAAAATTCTACCTGCCCCTTCTGCTCTAAATATTTAAAGGTAAAGGTAAAGCTGCGCTGTTGAGTTGGTGTCGACTCCTGGTGACCACAGAGCCCTGTGGTTCTCTTTGGTAGAATACAGGATGGGTTTACCATTGCCATCTCCTGTGCAGTATGAGATGATGCCTTTCAGCATCTTCCTATATAGCTGCTGCCTGATATATGTGTTTCCCATAGTCTGGGAAACATACAGTGGGGATTCAAACCAGGAACTTCTTGCTCCCTAGGTAAGTTACTTCCCTGCTGCGCCATTAGGTGGCTCTCTAAATATTTAGGTATTTATTATTTATTACAATAACGTCATGTGCCCCTCTTCAGTCCAAATGGATTTCCAGAGCAACTTACAGCACAGCTAAAAACAACAGCAAAATTAAAAAGCATAAAAACAACAATGCATTATTGGCAACACAGCATACAAATATAAGCATAGGACAGAATACAATGAAATGGATCTAATGGGACTGGTAAAAAACACAGCTGGCGTTTCACCTGGTGCAGAAAAGATGTCAAACTCAGCACCTGGTGAACCTCCACAGGAAGCAAACTTCAGAGGCAGTGCACCATCATGAAGAAGGCCCTCTTTCCAGTCACCTGACAGTGGTGAGATCCAGAGAAGGGCCTCTGAGGAGGATCTCAACACAGATAGCATCTGTTTGGATGATAAATTAGGCCAGCAGTGGCACAAGCCCTTTGGGCACCTGAGATGTGATACCAAGTGCTGCCCTCTTGATCTCCTGCCTGCCATCACTTCACCTGCTGCCACCACCACCCCTCCTTCATATCAACCTGCCATTCTCATGTGCCACTCCTACTCCTCTCCCCTGTTCACTGCATTTGAAAAGAGAGAATGAACGTAACCCAAAGTTTGGCTTAAAAAAAGCCAAATCTGGCAACCGAAGAGTGAAACTGAGAGGAGAAGGAGGTGTGGAGGAGAGGAGAGGAGAGGAGAGTGGTGTACTAGCGTGCCTGGCACTCCAGCACACCACTCTCCTTTCTTCTCCACACCGTCTCTTCATTCTCCTCTGCTGTAAATCCTCTTCCAATATATTAATTACTGCTATTCCTCACAGGATGGGGAACAATTCATTGTGTGTTACTCTTGAGGAAAGAGAAAAAAGAAGAGAAGAAAGCAGAAGGGGGTGGGAGGTGAAGCAACTGTTGGTTCCCCCCATCAGTGTTCCCTCTACAAGGATTTCTAGATATTGTTGACTATAACTCCCATAATCCTCAAGCAAAAAAAATTGCAATTGAGGATTCTGGGAGTTGTAGTCAACAACATCTGGGAATCCCTGTTAGAGAGAACATTGCCCCTCACCATTCTTTGAAGATCCACCAGTTTGCCTCATTATGGCGCCAGTCCTGAATTAAACAATACTCCACTTGCTATTAGATTCATTAGTGGGTCCAATGAATCCAACTCCATTTGGATGCAAGAAGGAACTGTTCAACATTCATACACTCTTTGTATGGCATGGAGATAATCTCTCTGTCCAAGTAGCCAGTGCTTGCCAGAAAGCAAGAGGAAACAAGTCTGACCACAGGGCTATGAATACAGCTGCTAAGATCATGGAACTGCAATATCTTATCCAATGGCTGCTTTGTTGTTCTGAGGCCTGAGGAGAGGTCCTTTTCTCACACATCTTCCATATAAATTATTGCCACAAAACACAAGCCACTAATGCTTCTTTATCCTGTGAGGGATACCAATAATTGATTCTAACTTTTAAAACTTGTCACTGAGAAACTGTCTCTGTTACCAGTACTCAGCTCTTTAAACAAGTAGACCTCAGCTCATTGCAAATTGCCTGCCACAGCCTAGATTTTTTTTTTTAAGTGAAATGGGGTGGAAAGCTCTTTTTTGGGGAGGGCTCCAGCTTTTCCAACTTCCATTACTCTTGCTCTGTCCCTTCTTCCAAACACTAGTCCCTACTACTCCTCAACAACAAATAGCCTTCCCATCATCCTGCAAGCTGGAGTTGTCTTAACCTCCTTTCTCCAAACCAGTTACCTGCCTTTGTTTAATTTGATGAGCTCCGAGTACGATAGTTCAAAATGTGAATGACAGAAAGTTGGGCACTGGCTAGTATACACATGTAAAATTGATAGGGAATCTGTTATTTGGCACAGACACAAAATCCGTGGAATTCTGAGTTTTCAGACTTTTTAATGAAAATTAAATTCATCCAGTACTCAACAACAGGGACATCTAGCCATTGTTTTTCATTTCTCTCTCTAAAATGCAGAGCTCCCTCCCCTTCCTTCTCCTTCTCCCCCAGCATAGGCAATTTGATTCATGTGCTGCAAAAGTTAATAGGATTACCAGCTCATTAGAATAGCACACAGTTATGAAAATGGAAATGGTCCGTCTTCCCCATAAGTGTTTCAGCAGAAACCAGAGTGTTGAGTCCCTCTGTTTTTCGGCTTTTACAGTCCTGAAGTTCCACTACTCCTCCCAGTAGAGCACAACTGCTAAACAAACTGCCTCCTTCAAGGATATCAAGAGATCATTAAGATTCTTATTTGTCTGTTCCTGAACATAAGAGCAGGCTGGAGGGCAGTGCACACATCTGTGCTTGTTACAACTCCCAGAAACAGTCATAATTTGAGCAATTTTGTGAACATCACTTCTGAAGATAATTAGCAGTATGAATTTTCTAGTAGAGTCTGAGAAACATCACATGTCTTTCTGAGAGAAGACAGGGCTGGAGGAACATGCTTATGAATCTCTAGCATCCACTTCAATGCTAAATCCTAGAGGTAACCCTCATGCTTGTGCTTTAGCTTAAACCAGAGATGTGTCAGGACCCTTGCCTGCCTGGAAGCTATTCCCTATGACCTAGGAACCCAGCTCCCAATCCCAAACATACGGAAATTGGCTGAGATTACTTGACTGGGAAAGGCATTTTGTGTGTGGTCTGAGTCACTCTCGATTATTATTGCATTGCATGTTTTAGGGCTGCATTCTTACACTGAAAACAGAGACCAAGACTGAGCCAGTGGTGGCTGTTACAGTGGATGACGCCCCAGTTGGGGCAATCAAAATCAGCTGGAGCAGAATTCCAGCAATCATCTTAGCACAGGTAACTCGGAGTTTCTTGTTTTTTTCTCCATGCTCAGCTCTTCCCTGTCTTTTTCTCTGCAATAATCTTATTATCCTACTTTCTGGTCAGACCTGTAACTTGGCCATAATATTTGACTCTTCTTTACTCTTTGCTCTACAGATCTAATCTCTTGTTAAATATTTTATTTAAAGCTACATATGTAAATAATACTTTAAAGACTGAGTAGTGTAAGCAAAAGAGATAGATCCCTGGCCTGAGGAGCTTACAATTGCAGTTTTGACAGTGTGAAGTCAAAGAAACAAAGAGTCAGGACGGCAAAAATAATAAAAAAAATTTGTTTCAGAGATGGAGACTAAGGGGTTAAACCAAATGTTTTGATAAAAGGTGGCATTTGAGGTGGGATTTTAAAATGAAAGAGAAAGATCCGAAGCAATACCTCCTAAGGGCACTGAAAGGGAATTCAAGACAAAGAGGGTAGCAAGGATAAATATATGTCTCTCATCATGACTATCTGAATGATTCAGGGAGCCATAAACATTTAGTATTTGCTCAGAAGGTCACGTCCACTCCAATTTACAATGCTCTGTATGTAGTTCCTCCCACTGCCCTTGAGACCTCTCTCCTGCAGCTTTCCTGCATGCCCCAAAGACCTAGCCTTTGTGTTGTGTTTGAAGAAGTAAGCAACTGCTGGTTATTTCTGCATCAATATTTCAACACTTCCTTACTTTTCTTGCTCTGCTGCACCACCTGAGCTGCAGCAGCCCAAACACATTGGTCAAGAATCAGATAATACAGCCAGCAAATAGCCAGGTTAGCAGCTCCTTACAAAGTGTGCAGCCAAATATGCCTCTTTAGCTTCATTAATAATATCTGTCTCTCTATATGCAGTAAAGACTCAATTTCCAACACACCTCATCTCTACCAAGATTTGGGTCTCGGAAATTAATCTGAGCCTTCATAACTCAGCACCCAGAGGAAGCAAAATGAAGCAAACTGACAAGTCAGCAAAATAAGGCCTTAAGGTATTCCGAAGGCTGCAGACTTGGCTGTAACAAGAGCTAATGGGAGGTTTCAAAGTTAGTAGGCAGCAGCTTCCACAAATTAGAAGCATCTCTTAGTCTTTTATGAGAACGCTATCCTTTTTAGTGTCCCACGATCAAGGCAAGCAGATTCCTTTACTTCAGCTGCTCGGGCATCAACTACTGACTTCATGCACACATTTGTACATAAGGTTAAGTCTGTTCCCACTGGCCAACATTACAGTGGGATGTCAGTGTTAGGGACCCACCAGGGCTGCTGTGCATGTGGTCCCTCTAGCTCAGTATTGTCAACACTGACTGGCAGCAGCTCTCCAAGGTTTCAGGCAGGAATCTTTCCTAACCCTACCTGGAGATGCCGGAGACTGAACCTAAGACTTTCTGTATGCAAAGCAGATGCTCTTCCACTGAGCTACGGCTCCAAATAACCTAATGACTGAGTGTGGGGGCTGTCTCTGTTTTTTACACTTTTAATAACAAGTGGACATGGAGGAATTACAGACTACTCACTTTGTGGTGAGATTTCTCTGTTAAAACAGTCACGTATGTAAACCTGACTTAAAAGGTATGCCCGCCAAAACAAGTGTTAGCCCACTGCTTTCAAAGCAAGAATAAAAGCAGAAGGAGGAATAACTATGTTAAAGGTTGCTTTAAAGTCTGCAATCATAACAGAAGCAGAGCAGACTGTGGTATAATGTAGCAGTATGATTACTCCAGGGGAAGATTCCTTAAGAAGTGGATGAGTTAATGTAAAAATGATTCACATCAATAAATAGCAGGGCTGCCATCACAATACAAAGAAGAAATGCCGATTCAATCACATGGAAAGGATGAGAGAGTGAGGAACTGACTCTACTGCTATACATGATCTTCACAGAGGAAACCACTCAGTTATTTATTTCTTCCTCAACAAATAAGGCATGTCTGCTTATTAATACAGTGCAAAGTGCTGTCTCCTCAAAGGCAATTAACAATCTCTGTTCAATTATTAACCAACTTGGTACCACAACCCCATTTTTTAACTTTGTTTTTACCAGTACCATAGAAAGCAGATTTTATTTATTTATTTATTAAATTGTGCATACTGCTTTCCCAAGCATGTTGCCCAAGGAAGTACACAATAAGCAGAACACAAACTAAGGCTGGTAGAACTCCATTTCATTAAGAGGAGAAGGGGATATTGCTTGCTGTGGCTACCAAGCCTCAAATGATAGCAAATGCAAGCAATATCCCCACAACCTGATACCCTTAAAAACAATTTTATCCAGCCAAAATTAAACCTTTGATGGCTACAATCCTGTACACACTTACCTAGGAATAAGCTCATTGGGTAAAGTGGGTGTTTATCCCACTTTATCCAAGTAAACATGCATAGGATCAAATTGAGTTGGACCACTGAATTCAATGGGAGGGATTTATTGCAGGTATTTAACTCTCTTATTGAATTCTGTGGGACTTAAACATGCCTAACTTTGGCTGAATTGTGCCCCAAAGCAAACAGGCACTCTTAGAGGCCCAAGAAATAATGTGCCTGGAGAAAAAGTATTGATTAATGCAACTTAGAACCCTGTTTTTGCAATGATTTACATAGAGGGTCTTACTGCCTATACGGTTGATTCATCAAGTTTTTTATCTGATAATATAATGATCACATGATTACAAAAGAGGGGAAAAGAGGTTACTCCAGAGATGAGTAAAGTCAGTAGAAATTTATATAGGTTTCAGTTTGGTGCTGCATCAGACCCTGACTGCATTGCTAACATTTTCTTTCAGTCAAAGCTGGTTGATAGAATTCATTTTTATTATCGACAATTTATTTCACAGTCTTTAGGAAATATTTCACTGCAATTGCCAACAATACTACATAATGAAATTATCTTCTCACTTATTTAAAGCCATAATGTGATGTCCTAAAAAAAAATCCTATTATCTTCATGGAAGTGTTCTCTAAAAACAAACTCTTCATTTTTGCCATGGAAAAGCTCTTTGTGGGCCTGTTATATATATATATTTGACAATTTAGTGGCTGTAAAGAGAAATATTCATGTACTCCATCATGGTCACTGCTATAACTTATGCCAGTTACTACAAGTTGACAGATTCCCACTAGTATCAGTGCAACACACCGTCAAATTTCATATCACCAAATTTCTTTAAAGTGGATCCTTCTATATACTTGATACCCTTTATGTTATCTGCTTTACAGTATATAGTTTGTTTGTTCTGGAATCCTTAGCAAATTGGACCAAATAAAGCATCCATCTGAGAGTTCTTAAAGAACTCAAATGTGAAAATGCTGATCTCCCAACAAAAATAAGTAATTTGTCCCTAAAAATCAGCCTCTGTGCCAGAGGACTGGAAGGTAGCCAGTGTAACACTGGCCGACATCCAGAGCAGTCTTCCGGTAGTGCAAAAAGAGATCTTTCCTAGCTGTGCTGGGTACCATGCAACCATGGGTGTGCAGCCAGGGGAGCAAATTCTGACGATCCACTCTGGCTCTGGGAGTCCACCAAGTCACTCAAAAATGTGGCTCTGAGGGTTGTGTGACAATAGGCATCTGGTTGGCCACTGTGGAAAATAGGATGCTGGACTAGATGGGACTTGGCCTGATCCATCAGGGCTCTTCTTATGTATTTCTAAACAAGATGGTTGGTTTTTCATAAATTGGTAATTTCTTTAACAACAACATTAAGCAGGACCTGTGAAAAGGACAGGAATTCAATGGGGGAACATCACTCATCTGTAGCAGAGGGAGCACACAATGACTTGCTCGGGATCTCTTAAGGAATCAGGAACTAAGTCTGTAGCAAGCCTTGGAGTCAAAGCCCAGGATCCAAAGAACTATGGAATTAGTTCTGCAACTAACTAAAAGGGGCTTTATACTGTTTTTTCTCCTATAACATTTCCTTCCACCCAGGCCACAAGGCAAACTGCAGTTGAAATTTAGGAGTTTAAGAAAATGCTTTTGATATGAGATGAAGGAGGGAACTATTCAAAGAGAAAAATGTAAAGAATTCCACTTATGTGCAGCAGAAGCTTCTTGCAACCCAACCAAAGCCACTAAAACATAGAGATGGCATAGCAATTTGACAAAGGCAGCAAAGTACATGATTGTGGGAGATATCAGATTCCCTAGGAACTGGCTATAAACACACTATATGGTAAAGTAAGGGGAAAAAATACATATTAGAAGCAGCTTTTATGGTTATAACTCTGAAATGACCTCAATGCACATTAAAAATCCGGCTGAAATATTTACAATATGCTATAAAAAACAAAGAGACAGAACAATTGGAGATAGGTCTGTAGCTCAGTGACGGAGCATCTGCTTTGCATGCAGAAGATTGGCAGTTCAATCCCTGGCATCTCCAGGTAGGGCTGGGAAAGATTACTGCCTGAAACCTTGGAGAGCTGCTGTGAGTAAATGTAGACAACACTGGGTTAGATGGACCAGTGGTCTGATTCAGTTTAAGACAGCTTTCTATGTTCCTATACACATATAATGGAAATAAGCCCCACTGAATTTAATGAAACCTTCTCCAAAGTGTGCATGGTATTATAGCCCTAAAATTTAGAACTGAGATAGTTTTTTTAAAAATGCAAACAACCTTAACCACAGTGTTCATGATCATCCTAGGCAATGGGACATGACAGAAATAGCAATGTTCCAAAATTTAGTAGCATATATGTGAGGGGAGGCCAAAGGTTACTAATTTTCAAAGCAATGGAGTCCATATCACACAAGAACAAAAATATGGTGACAAATATTAGTTCTGAAACCTTATTTTAATTCATTTGAAGTATTTATACTGGCATGTAACGTTATTCATATGCAAATTATCAATTGTATTAAAGGTTTATAAAAAATGAAAAACTTGCTTTACAGTAAGTAGAATCTCTCACTAAATAATCAGTGTGATATAAAAATATATTCTTCAAAATTAATTAATTATAATTGGTTTTATATCATAATTGTTTTAATCATTTTATCCTGTTTTTATATTTGTTGTATTTTAAGTTATGTACACTGTCTAGAGATGCACATGTCAGGGGGTATAGGAATGAATGAATGAATGAATGAATGCATCCTAGACTTAGCTTTCAAGTGAACTAAATCTTGTTCTGCACCCTAGATATAGCTTTAGGTCTATAAATTCTAAATAGCCAATCAAACCAGTTATGAAGGTAGAATGCCAGCAGGGGAGGCGGTGCTTCCTAGTATATTGCACAAAGTGTTGCATGTATGACTGTCTCCTTGAGGGAAAGAAGTCACGGGTGTGAGCTCAGTGCAAAGAGCTCCTACGTTCCCTCGCTCCCTGAAAGCCAACATGGCTGACCTGGAGAAGCTCAGGGAGACAGAGAGGTGTGTGGATGAGACCCTCAGGAATGTGATAAAGGTATCGCACGCCCAGGCTGATGGCACCTCTGCTGTCATGGAGAAGAAAGGTCTCAGAGAAGGAGGACATCAGTTTGAGGAAGAGGGAAACACAACCTTAGTAGGGAAGCCTTCCTTGGGAGATGCGCCCATATCCTCTTGCACAGAGGATGCTCCTGGCGGGGGGGGGGTGGGTTAAGGCCTCCTAGTATTGAGTGATTCGATCATTAGAGATACAGAGGGATGAGTTTGTGACCCATGTGTAGATTGCACAGTTACCTGCCTGCCTGGTGTGAAGCTTGCAGACATCACACTGCGTCTAGATAGGCTGTTAGGCAGTGCCAGGGAGGAAACAACTGTTGTGGTGCACATTGGCACTAATGATGTTGGGAAATGCAGTTGGGAGACCCTGGAAGCCAAATTTAGGCTGCTAAGTAGCAGGACTGAAGTCCAGGATCCCAAGGGTAGCGTTCTCTGGAGTGCTACGCATTCCACGAGCAGGGCCAATGAGACAGGCAGAGCTGATGGGTCTCAATCAGGGGCATATCTAGGGTAGGGCAGGCAGGGCACGTGCCCCAGGTGCCACTTGAAGGGGGTGCCATTTTTTAAATAAAAATTTTTTTTAAATGGCCGCCGAAAACAAAATGACCACCGTGCATGTTCAAATGGCTTCTGTGAGGCCCTAGGCCATGCCAGACCTCTCAGGGGCCATTTGAGCATGCACGGTGGCCATTTTGTTTTCAGCTGCCATTTAAAAAATAAAAATAAAAAATGGCCACCGCACATGCTCAAATGGTCCCTGTGAGGCCCTAGAGGCCAGCGGGGGGAGGGGGAACCTTTGAAGACCTCCCCACGGCCTTTAGGAAGCCCCCCGAAGGCGCTACAGATAATTCTTTTTTTAAAATTTAATATTATATGTCACTGTTTACATATTCAGTTTGGCACTATGTACAGAGAATCAGGGCTTGTGAATACTGAGCTGAAGCTTATGAGCTAGGATTGTATTCATTTGTGCCTACTTTGCTTCTTGTGATAGGTGAGTTAAATGTGATGTCTTAATAATATGGCTATTAATGGTGAGTTTGTCTTTGAATCAGTGTAAAATCCTTAGTATTAAGGCCCACTGGAAGTTTCTTGCTCTCTTTCTCTCATTTTAACTGTCTTTCTGAAATACTAGAATATATTCCAAGCAGTGACACAGTTTACTATGCATATCCTTTAATTATTTTCAGAGTATCTGTCAAAAGTCAAATTCTCCATTTATTTTTAAAACATATGTAATAGTGATGCTACAATGCATAGTAGAGCATTAGACAGGCACTTCTGTTTAGTTTTCCAAGTACACCTCCATATAGTATTTGGGTATTTCATGAGCCCCAGCACACTGAAATTTGTAGTTTTCCAGCATTTTTTGGTCTGGCTACGCCCACTGCTAAATAATTTTTGAAATATTAAAAGATTAACGAGCTTGACTTGTATTTTTCAGCTGATATTATGGTAAAGTTATCTGAAAGATGGGTGTCAGATGTTTGGACAGGGGGTGCAATTTCAGTGGTTTCCCTAGATATGCCTCTGGTCTCAATGTGTGGATGAGACAGTGGCACAGGGAGGAGGGGTTTAGATTTGTTAGGCACTGGGATACATTTTGGGGGCAAGCAAAGCCTGTCCAAAAAAATGGATGGGTTCCACCTGAACCAAGATATAACCAGATTGCTGGTGCTTAAAATAAAAAAGGTCAAAGAACAGCTTTTAAATTGATGCCTAGGGGATTGCCGACAGGAACTGGGTGATATCTGGTTTGGCAAGCAAAATCCCCTAAGGCTGCAAATGTTTCAGATAAAACAGAAGGGGACAGAGTACAACCAGAAGTAGAGCACAAGGGTAGCTGGTCTAAAAGGTCAAATGACAGTAAGGGGGATAGCACATGCAAACACCAGGTAAGAGACTCAGCGTATAAGGTATCTATATATCATAAGGACATAAGAACAGCCCTGCTGGATCAGGCCCAAGGCCCATCTAGTCCAGCATCCTGTTTTGCACAGTGGCCCACCAGATGCTGCTGGAAGCCACAGGCAGGAGTTGAGGGCATGTCCTCTCTCCTGCTGTTACTCCCCTGCAACTAGTACTCAGAGGCATCCTGCCTTTGAGGCTGGAGGTGGCCTTTAGTCCTCCAACTAGTAGCTGATGATAGACCTCTCCTCCACGAAGTTATCCAAACCCCTCTTAAAGCCATCCAGGTTGTTGGCTGTCATCACATCTTGTGGCACAGAATTCCACAAGTTGATTATGCGTTGTGTGAAAAAGTACTTCCATTTGTTGGTCCTATATTTCTTGGCAATCAATTTCATGGGATGACCCCTGGTTCTAGTGTTATGGGAGAGGGAGAAGAATTTCTCTCTATCCACTTTCTCCACAACATGCATGATTTTGGAGACCTCTATCATGTCTCCCCTCAGTCATCTTTTTTCTAAACTAAATAGCCCCAGGTATTGTAGCCTTGCCTCATAAGGAAGGTGCTCTAGGCCCCTGATCATCTTGGTTGCCCTCTTCTGCACCTTTTCCTGTCCTACAATGTCCTTTTTTAGATGTGGTGACCAGAATTGTACGCAGTACTCCAGGTGTGGCTGCACCATAGTTTTGTATAAGGGCATTATAATATTAGCAGTTTTATTTTCAATCCCTTTCCTAATGATCCCTAGCATGAAATTGGCCTTTTAAACAGCTGCCGCACATTGAGTGGACACCTTCAACGAGCTGTCTACCACGACCCCAAGATCCCTCTCCTGGTCAGTCACCGACAGCTCAGATACCATCAGCGTATACTTGAAATTGGGGGTTTTCATCCCAATGTGCATCACTTGACACTTGCCAACACTGAACCACATTTGCCACTTTGTCACCCACTCACCCAGTTTGGAGAGATCCTTTTGGAGCTCCTCACAATCAGTTCTGGATTTCACTACCCTGAAAGAGTTTGGTATCATCTGCAAATCTGATACCAGTTACGAATGCCAGAAGCCTTTGAGCCATGATGGGCGATCTGGAGTGCTTGGTTGTGAAAGAAAAAAACATACATCTAGTGAGGGGAACAGAAACCTGCTGGAATGGTGAGAACCAGTGGGACACTGTTATTCCTGGATATAAACTCTACAGAAAGGAAAGCAAGGGGCAGATTGGGGGTGGAGTAGCACAGTATATTAAAGAATTGATAGAATCCAATAATCTAGGAAAAGGTGCAGAAGAGGGCAACCAAGATGATCAGGGTCCTGGAGCACCTTCCATATGAGGCAAGGCTACAGCATCTGGGGCTTTTCTTTGTTTAGAAAAGTTGCAACTGCGGGGAGACATGATAGAGGTATATAAAATTACGCATAGAGTGAATGTACAGAGAGAAATTTCCCCCCTCTGTTGAAATTTCACAACACTAGAACCAAGGGTTATCCCATGAAACTGAAGGTTGGCAAATTTAGGACTGACAAAAGGAAGTACTTTTTCACACAGTGCATAATTAATGTATGGAATTCTGTGCCACAAGATGTGGTGACAGCCAGCAGCCTGGATGGCTATGAAAGGGGCTTAGACCTGTCCTCCATGAACTTGTCTATCAACAGCTATTAGTCTGGTGACTATGGGCTACTTCCAGCCTCAGAGGCACAATGCCTCTCAATACCAGTTGCAGGGGAGCAACAGCAAGAGAGAAGATATGGCCTCGCCTCTTGCCTGTAGGCTCCACAAAAGCATCTGGTGGGCCATTGATTGTAACAGGATACTGGACTAGATAGGCCTTGGGCCTGATCCAGCTAGGCTATTCTTATGTTCTAAATACATACATACATAAAATGAATCTCTCAGTCTCTC
This sequence comes from Hemicordylus capensis, assembly GCF_027244095.1. Lineage (NCBI taxonomy): Eukaryota > Metazoa > Chordata > Lepidosauria > Squamata > Cordylidae > Hemicordylus > Hemicordylus capensis. The sequence continues at coordinate 137,029,402 of NC_069657.1, read as the reverse complement.
TCTGTTTTAATAGTCATGGTATTATAGATATTTTGACTGCAACCCAAAACAGAATTAAGTGCACTAGAGTCCATTAAAATCAGTGGGTTTAAGTGCGCTTAACTAATATTGAATTGTGGCTTCACCTAGAAAATCTTTCCCCACTTATGGTTCCACTGGATTGAACTTGCAGCAACTGCAGAATTGCAGTTATAACTAGAAGATAACTAGAAGATATAACTAGCTGCTGTATAACTTTGTCCCCCCCCCCTTTCTAAACAGATCATAACTATGTGGACTTCTATTCTGTAAGCAGTGCAGGAAAAACTAAAATCAATATTTGCTAAATGAAAAAAGGACCAAAAAATACTGCTGAAACAAAGTACTAGACCCCAAAAAACCTATCGCAGGCAACAGAAGAAAAGCTTGCAAACTCTCCATATATATTAATTGATAATGTTGATCTCCCAGTGAAAAATCTTTCCTCTCCTTTAAAAACATAGGTTACTCACTTCAGTAAATGTTGTGCTACAGAGTGATGAGCTGAGAGACGTCCCTCATACATCTCAGTAGATGCCCACTGCATGATGGCTTGGTGCATTCGATACTGCACAGTAAGCATCTTCATAACACGGTCGCCATACTTCTGAAGCAGACGTTCCATTAAGCTAAGAGAAAGACCCTCAGCAGCAGCCCTGCAGCAAAAGAGTAATTAACAAGATAATCTAAATAAATGGAGGGGAAGAGTGAATTCATTTAGAAGACTGCAACTTGGAACACTTCAACTTCACCTCCATGTTCACCCCTCAGATTTAGAGGGAATGTCAACTTCCATTATAAATAATGGCTATGCCTCTATAACTCAACATAGGACCCAGCTGTGCATACAGTTCTCTAAATCTAAGCAAATTCACTCCAAAATGCCACCCAGAATCATATGCTAAGCACTGCTCTGGCACCTCATATTTAAGGCATACAAAAGTTCTATTACAGTCAATGGGTCACAGATATCCAAAACACACAGCATGTTGGATTGTAGTCTTATATTGTAAGTCCTCTGGATAGGGATTGTGCCACCTACTCTGTACGGTGCCAAGCATGCAGCCAATACTTTATAGGCTTGTTCACACAGCCGTGATCTGGATAGGGCGAACATCATACCCAGTTTCGAGAGCTGTGCACGCTTCCAATTTTCAGTCATGTGCAAGTGAAAGACAAGGTAGGAAGAGGGGAGAGTAATACTCTGCCAAGCCCCAGATAGGTAGGACAAGCATGCCCTATCCAGGTTCTGTCCCTAGCTTCTGAGAGGTAGGAGGAAAAACTGTCCTACCCAGCTAGGGCTTCGCAGATAATAACACTCCTCATCTCCTACCTTGTTTTTCACTCACATATGACTGGAAATTGGGAGCATGCACAGCTCTCAAAACTGCATTGGACACTTGTCCCAACCTGTTCATGAGTCTATGAACAAACCCAATACTGGGATTGTTATTTAACGTGTAAGTGATCTCAAGGTATCTCTGAAGCTAAGCAGGTCTGGGCCTGGCCAGTATTTGGGATGGGACATCTGGAACAGCTTCATGGAGGAAATGTGGGAAACAAAAGGTATACATTTAACAACTGACACGATATGAAATGGTGCCAATATCATTGTTGTCACAAAAATGGATAGGGAAAAAAATATCACTGGTGTCTGTGGACACCAGACATTTGCTGCATGCAGCACTTCTGAATTGCAGCCAGCAAGTTTTTTATCTCACCTACATTCCTAACAAATCTATTCAATGAAATAAGAAGCAAATCTATAGTCATCTCACATAGTTAAAAACCTTTTCTTTTAATGCCAGGCAGTAAATGTTCCAATGTATTCTTTTTAATGGAATCCCATAAAACGTAGGAAAGCCAATAAAGCTCACCATGAGTGTCAAATAAAACTTCTGTATACATTAACACCACTATTGCCAGGGTACTGTGCAACCCACTGGAAAAGTCCATAATAGACTATGTGGTGAATTAATTATGAAGAGATCTTTTTACCTTTTAATGAATGTTGATATTATTTCATCCCTAGTTATTGTCAATTACTGTGGATTTTGAGGGGAAAATAAATACAAATATTTTCGGGGGGGGGGAATCCCCCCCGCTTTCTCAGAACATCCACTGTTTGCAAGAGTATAGACTCTAGCCTGATTCAGAGATCATGCTATACAAATGTATATAGATGTCTGCACACTTATACATAAGCCATCTAATGGTGCAGTGGGGAAATGACTTGACTAGCAAGCCAGAGGTTGCCGGTTTGAATCCCCGCTGATATGTTTCCCAGGGAAACACCTATATTGGGCTGCAGCAATATAAATAGATGCTGAAAGGCATCGTCTCATACTGTGCGGGAGGAGGCAATGGTAAATCCCTCCTGTATTCTACCAAATACAACCACAGGGCTCTGTGGTCACCAAGAGTCGACACCGACTTGACAGCACACTTTTACCTTTACATTTATACATGCGTGTGACTGACTGTACCTGTGTTCATTTTAAAAGTGAACCTGGATACAAGCCTTTCAAATGCATGGTACTGATTGGAAGCGTACTTCTGTACTTGTATTTAGCATAACATTTGAATGACTGTACCTGTGTACAGATCTTTTACCTGTGTAAACTGTACACTCATTGTATGAGTGTTGAACATAATGTGTGAATGGGCCTTCTGACTCTGGGTCATGTGGATCTGCATATATGGGTTCATTAATTAGTAGTAGGCATGGTTCTGAAATTGCCCTCATTTGCATTTCTCCCCAAATTCTGGAGTTCCAAATTAGCTGGTCTTGTTTCCAAAGTAGAATCTATGTTATTAAGAATCCTCCATTGTTCCACTTTCCATTTCTGAATTTTGGATCGAGCAGTGTGCATGTGCCATTTGCTCTAAATGCCAATTCCTTCATGTCTTGTTTACTCTTTACATTAATAATGGACATATAATGGGCCATTGATAATAATGGACACATGTGCAATGATAAAACATGAGAAAAACCAGACAATGTAGTTGTATGCATGAACATGTCAAGATTCTTTTTTCATGATGTTTTACCAACACCAGTAAAACATTGCACAAAAGTCATATCAAATTCCTTTGCTTTCGAACATTATATAAATGCATACATGCAGACCAGTTCTGTAGGAGGAAATATGCAGATTTTATTTATCTGAAAACTTATATCCCACTTAAAAGTCCTAAAAGGCTCTCAAAAGCAGCTAACAAAAAGTCCTCACAATAAGATCACACTGAAATATATCAGCAATAGAAATAAGATTTCTACATGGTACCAGGATAATTCAAGCAGGATTTCCTGAAAGGAATTGAAAAGAAAAGAAAGCCACAGCAAACTCCACATGCTCCAATTCCGGAATTAATTTTAGAAATGTTCCTAATCAGACATAAAATCATGAAGAGTGCAGCACAGGGCAGAGTGAACTGAAGGAATAAATAAATTAAATACACACAACACAAGAACTGGCATTCATTGAGCTGTTTGGTAGCTTATCTTGAAGTGTCAAGTGCACAGAATCCTACAGGACCATAAGCCCAACTTACATATCCTTAGACATAGACCAATGTTTCACGCTATGGAATACCAGTGTTAGGGATCCCTCAGAATTGCTGCACATGTAAAAGACAGTTCCAGAGCACTGCTTCCATTTGAAGCAATGGAAGTAGCATGACACAAGTGCCCACACACTGCGCAACCTTCCATCTCCATTACACCTCTCAGATGCCTTTCACTCGTGCAGCACCCCCAGTGGGTCTCTAATGCTGGAATTCTGAGGTGCGGAACTTCAGCCAAATGATTTATTGAGGAAACCCCATTACAAAAGCATGTTGTAAAAGAAACATATATGTTCCAGATAATATCTAGGCAGCTTCCATCAAAGTATCCAGAATACAATAAGACACATGGGATGATCTGAATATTAGTCTACTGGTCTTCTTAACATTTCCCTCAGAACTTATTTCGTTCTTCTGTCAAGTCCAGTCATGAAAGTGTCACTCTCCCCAGTTAGAAATGCGTATCAAAAAAAGAGTATCAAACTCATCAAGAGGCAATTTTCAATCAATCAATCATCTTTATTACAGTCAAAGACCAGCGCAGGATAAAGTATAGATACAATATAAAAAAAACTCATGCTAAATAAAACAAAACTCTAGAAGCTAAATATGATTAAAATAGTAAAGTATAACTCTAAAAACTGTAAGATTACCTGTAAGGTAACCGGCTAAGCCTAAAAACTGTGGGAAGATTAATAGAGTTAATGTACAACTATCCTTAAAAGTAGGGCAACTAAAAATATAAAATGGATAAAATAACATATACAAGCTACATAAAAGTAATATAAAAGCTGAGAAGTAAAAGGCAGATTACAATTATGAAATCAAGCAGGAAAATGCTCAATAGTCATACATCTGTTGCCAGGAGTATTAACTGGCGATCAGAACCCTGCGGATCTTGCACGCTTCCCCACAGAACCTGGCAACATTGTACGTGAAGGACCGATTGTCAGCATCTTGGCATAGACTTGACTGGAGCGACCAGGGTATTTAAGAAGCAGGGAAGAGATGAGCCTGTCCCGACTATCTTTATAGAAGGGACACAAAAGGAGCACATGGTCTACGGTTTCCACCTCACCAGAGTCACAAGGACAGAGCCTTTCTCTGAATGGGATCTTCTTGTATTTGCCTACCAGAATGGCGGACAGAAGGGCATGACACCGGGCAAGGGTGAACACCCTTCTTGTATTTCCAATTGTGCCAGATATGCAGAGGGGGAGACCATAAACCTACGACTGTCTGGGGCCAGAAAGCCTGTCGCCTTAATTAAATCAGCCTGGCATTCCATGTCCAGGATCCTCTGTTTGATGGCGATTTTCGCCTTGTCCCCAGCCCACTGCAAGCAAAAGGGACGGAGAGAAGCCCAGCTGTGCCACTTTGATGAAGACTGCCCATTTCCATGAGGACTGGAAGTTGTCTTGCAAGGTTAGCGGAGCCAGGCCCCGCAATTTGAAAATAGACCAGAACACCTTTGAAATTCTCATGGGTCCATACTTGTTTCAAGATTTCTTATTAATTAACACAGATAAGATAGCCATTTCTGCCACTCAGCTGATGACAACAACCTATCAAGATCCTAACTGCATTACTCACCATTACATAGTGGAGGCATGACATCCTTTATGACAAGATAAATATTACCCTCACCACAGCATGCCTGTGGTATCAAGCATGGCATCTAATAAGTCACTCTTGTGGCCTAACATCATCATATGTTAAGCACGTGCTTGGCACCGATACCCTTATCTTTTACTCCCAACTTGTTGGGGGGAATAAGAGACAAGGGCATCAGAGCCAATCACATGCTTAACAGAAGGCCTCTGTAGAGGGACTTGATGTAGAAGTAGACTATGATGTGGCATCAATGGTAGCTTCTCTCCCTTGGCAAATAGTAGTTGCAGGGAGGGGGTCATAGGAACACAGGAAGCTGCCAAGGCAGAGTCAAACCTTCTAGCTCAGTGTTGTCTACAATGACTGGCAGCAGTCAGGAGTCTTTCTCAGCCCTACCTGGAGATGCCAAGGACTGAACCTGGGACTTTCTGCATACAAAGCACATGTTTTACCATTGAGCTACGGCCCAATCCCCAAGGGTCATAATCTGGATTGGGACTATGATAGGAGCAAAGGGCTAAAGCTCACCTAACCCATGCTGTGATTCTTATTTGGACTGCCCCTCCCTGGGCCTGTTATTTAGGGAAGAAAAAACAAGCATATGGAGGTCAAGCACATACTTAATATAACATGTAGTTTGGCACTTACAGTCTGTAACATGTCACATTTGAAATCCTGTCTTTTCTCCAGAAACAGTCATGAATGATTGTTCTGAAATGATGCATAAATGTTTTTAAACCGCCCCCCCCGTATAAAATGATGGAGGGGGGGCAAGGGGAAAGCAGTGATGGAGGGGGAAAGAGACAGATGTCCTTCAATATAAGTTATTATTGCAGATGGCTATCACCAGGCCAAAGTCAGCAAGGCAAATTGATAAGATCAATTCTCAATTTTCAGCATCACTGAAGCAATGAATATATGAGTGTTTTGGAAACAAATGCGTCTCTTGGCTTAAAGTAGTACTGCAGCCAGCAAAGAAAGCCCAGAAACTGCACTATTTTGATGGCATTGCACATTGCAATATTTCCTAGCTGGTATGTTTTAAAGCACTGATTCTAACAGTGAATTTCCTGACCAACTTTACAACCTCAGAGAACCCCTCCCCCCAAACAAGTTCCTTCAACTTGTATGGGAGCTTCTCTAATCACAGATATTGCTGTAGATGAATTTAATGAAGTCCCAGATCACACGTTACACTGTTCACATGCAAGACCGGGAGACTGATGCAGCTGTCTGGAAGCTCCCAGTCACAACAGAGACCTTGCAATGCATCTCAAGGATCTGTAACAAGCTGAGAGAGCATGAGCTCCCTGATTCAGTCCCAGAGGTCAAAGTTTGTTAAGGGTTTGCCTTCCATAGTCAGGTCTGTCTAAGAAGTCCAACTGAGGGGACTGTGGATAGCCATCCTCAGAAGTCAATATATGAAACTTTGGGAAATGGCTTAGTAGGATCAGACTACTGCAGGGGGAAGAAGCTGAAGTCAGGAGAATCTGTTGAGCTGAGGGTGCTGCATGGAGAGAAGGCAAGGCTGGAAAGGCTGAGAGACAGATGCAGGGTGCAAGGTAGGGGCAGGTGCAGATTGATGTTGTTCAAGAGGAAGTTTAGAGGTAGGCAGAACATTGTTCTTGTACCTCTTCTTAGGCTTAGCTAAAGAATAAGCACTAATACATCTATGCTTCTTTGTTGATTTCTTGGTGCAATTCACACCAAAATTCTTGAGGTTGAGCTCTAGAAAGTTTCAAATTGCGCTCACTAATCCCATAGGTGTGACAGCACACAGACTAAATAGTACATAAGACCTAAATGAATTTTTAAAACCTGAGAAAGCAAAAAGAAATGCAGGATTATCCTACATATAAAAGCTTATTAAAAACTGCCACGTATTCAGGAACCATGACCTAAGAAACACTGAAGAGCCTTTGGTATCTGCAGATAGGCTAGGATCATTGCTATGGGGTATGTGTGTGCTTGTGGGGGAGATTGCCTCTTATCCACAGTTCCTTTGTTGCCATCTAGAATGCCACTATGAAATATGACTATTGAGAGGTCAAAAGTCCTGGTCATTGAAGTCAAATATATGGAGTTTATATGGTCAATAAAGTCAAATGATTTTTCCAGGATTTCTCCATACACAAGCGGGTTTTAAACTACACAACCATAGGAATATTCCAAGTGCAAATTATGGTAGAGCTCATACTTCTTGCATGCATCCATCTTCATACCACAGAAACTCCATTGGCACCCCATTTTGAAATAGATTTGTGCTAATCACAATCACAATCCGCCCAGAGACGAAAGTTTGGGGCGGTATACAAATTTGAATAAATAAATAAATAAATAAATAAATAATAATCACCCAGTTAATTTAGCAGTTTCAAGAACATCTCTGAACCATGTTCAAGTGCCTTAATTCAAACAGTTTGAATTAAAATTAAAATTACTGGACTACTCTACTGATTTGAAAGCAATGCTCCAGAGAAATAAACTGACTCATAGTGAGAAGAAAACTTAATAAAGTCAAAATGTGACATAGTTCATCTGTTAAATGACTTTGTGAAGAAGTTACATGACAATTACTAGCAAAATTTAAAGAGCAGAGTAAATAAAGATGGTGATGAATTAATGAGGGTGAACTGGGTGTATGGTCAGGAAAGGAAATACAAAAGAAAAGCTTCCAACAATAAGAACAGCCCTGGTGGATCAGGCCCAAAGCCTATCTAGTCCTGTTTCACACAGTGGCCCACTCGATTCCTCTGGGGAGCCCATAGGCAAGAGGTGAAGGAAAGAGGAAGGTGAAGGAAGAGGAACCTTCTCTCTTGTTGCTGCTCCCCTTATCTACACTTCTAGATCAGAGGTGCAGATGGAATTAATAAAATGTACTTTGAATGAAACTCAGACCTCAATGATCACGGTTTTACTGGAAGACCCAGCATTCTGGACATTCCAAGTTTCACTGTATCCATTTTCACAACCCTTTTGTCACTACGTTAGCATTTTAGCAGCCACAAAATAAGTCATGTTGCCTCGGGCACCCACCATTTCCTTCGCCTTACTTTGGTACATACACGAATAGTTAATTACTGCTCTATGACTGTTCAGGTTTGCTGGTTAAGGAAAGAAGATCAATGTTTTTGTCCAGACTAATCAGTTGTCTCTAGGTGTCTGAAGGCAATGGCTCAGTAGTTCATACAGGAGTTACATACTATCCAAGACAATAAGCCTATTCTCATAAGTAGCCTAACCCAGGTTAGGGCAGGGTTAGACTGCTCGTGGGCAGTGCCAGGATTTGCATGGATCCTGGCACTGCTTGCCCCACTAACCCTACTTTTAACCCCAGCCTTTAGCCAGGGTTAAGGGCACCTGCGGCCCAAACCCACACAAAAAGTGGTGCCTGCACTCATGGGGGTATCCTCCAATGAACCATGCTCATTGTGTGGTGCATTGTGGGATATCCAGAGGCTAGGACACATTGTCCTGGCCTCCAGAGATTCACGCTGCCAGAATTATGGGGGTGCATGATAGCACGGATTATGTGGTTGATAGTGCAGATTATGTGGCTATCAAAATCCGCATGATAGCGCAGTTTATGTGGGTGCATGATAGTGCACTGAAGAATGGAACAGGGATCTTCAGGGGGAAGGTAGGTTTGTCCCTGTCTCCCCACCCCCACCCCGCATGGCCTCCCATTAGGGTGCATAGCCCTAATACCTAGCATTTTTAAAAGGAGTAGGAGGCACTAAGTATATTGCATTGTCCTGTTTTGACAGCAGGAGGAATAGATGAAAATGGAGGTAAAGTTATAAACTTGCAGCATCTTTTTCAGATGTAGTATAGCTCTCCAAATAAGACATGGTACCTGTTAAGTAAAGGAGACAATCCAAGTTGGCTGAACACGTTTCTCCTATATACATATACACTGAGTGCTGCCTGTCTTTAACTGAAAATCTTCAAAATTGTTGAACCAGTCTGCACCAGCAAGGTGTCTTTCAAGAGCCAATGGAGTATTGACATAGATTAAGGGGTATATTTTCACACAACTTATTACAGACCAAAAAATTAACATTCTAAGGGTTCAAATCCACCTTACCCCACATATGAAGCAATTAAAGATCCAAGATTGCAAACTTATTGATGATATCAGAGCAGGCAAGCCAATGGCAGATGGCTATGACAACTCTACATGTCAACAGTTATGGCACACTGATATCACAGATCAGCCATTGGGGAAAAATCAGAATTGGAGTACAGGAGAGGTCAAGTGGTACTAATGGACCCTTAGCTAGCATTCTACAACTAGGATCTCAATTCAGATCCCTTGCTTGTTCAGGAGTTTCCAACTGGTCTCTTTCTTGTGAAAGCCTTTTCAGACCAGTATATGCCTCTTGCCCTTTTTTTTTTTTAAAGTATGCTTTATTTAGCTATATACAGGCCATCCTCTTGATCTTCTTCCTTTAACCCTATCTCAGTTCATTTATTCAAATGTATCTTATCAACCTAGATCACCTCTTCAATCCCTTTGCATGAATTATAAGCCTTGTTCAGAAGTTATTAAACCATGGATACTGTATCCATGTAGCCTCATCAAGAGCACTCTGACAAGTCCTCCCCTGATATGCTTAAATCTTAAGTCACACCTCGACACTTTCAATGGATATAGCATTGTCAGCCGAAATAAACACTGTGCCATGAAGAAATCTTCCCCATGACTGAGAATACTGGTGCTGCACAATCACAGGGAGGATCTATCTCAGAGTACAGCATTTATTTCTGCAGACAAACACTCTACCTGTGGAAAGCATGTGGTGAGGGGTGCAGTCTAAGAGCATGACTGTGTGGGGAATGGGGCTTGTCACTGCATTCCCACTGATGCTGCACCTGGCTACAGAGTCCACTATTTTATAACTTCTAAGCAGGGCTTTTGCTTTTCTTCAATTCTATACAATACTTCTTTGTTGGTTTTCCTTTCTGTCCAACTCATCTAAATATTCTTCTCCAATATCACGCTTCAAAAACTTTTCATTTCTTTTCTTACACTTACTCTATTATCCATGCATCACAACAACCGTATGGTGCTATACATCCATATGTATGTTTTTATATATTTCTTTTTTGGTGCTAAAATTATTCATCTTGTAAGCTGGTGTTTCATATAAAATGCCTGTTTTGCTGTGCTTATACTACTTTCAACATCTGTTCCAAGTATTCAGTCTTCTGTTGACTTGCTTCCCAAGATATTTAATTCTTGTATTTGCTAAGTTTATATCCTCTCTAATAAAAGCCTTGGTGTCCGTCCGTGGACGGACACTAAGGCGTGTGTTCGTGCCTCCCTGGCATGTTCTGGGCATGCGCGGAGTGCATGCCCAGAACAGAGCAAGGGACAAATGACTGCCAGCACCCGGCGGATATCTTGGGCGGCCAGAAACGGCCGTCCCGAAGAAGCCGGGTATGCGGCGGTTCGGCCACTAGCTGCGGCGCAGGCAAGACGAGGACGAGACGGCCAGAAGCGGCCGCCCTGAATAAGCCGGGGACAATGGCGGTGGGGGAAGACCGAGACGGGGGACGGGAAAGCCACCGCCCCCTCCCGCTCACCCGCCCTCCCAGCTGCCCAAAATCACCTTCCCCGCTCCCCCCCAAAAGATTAAGAGCCAAAATCGCCCATGAGAAGGGAGCTGCCCCCGCCTATCGCCCGCCCGCCCAACCAGCTGCCCAAACCCACCTTACCCACTCCAGCCCGCGGCAATCGGGCAATTCCCCCGAAAGAGAGAGAGAGGCAGAAAGGTTTAAAAAAAAAAAAAGGATTACGAACACTTAAAGACGGCAGAGAAAGCTAGCGCCCGTTATAATAACGGGCTTAAAAATACTAGTTTATTTATATATATATATATATATATAGAGAGAGAGAGAGAGAGAGAGAGAGAGAGAGAGAGAGAGAGAGGCTGTTCACATGAGCAGCCCCACCCAGGTTTGGGCAGCCCTAGCTGGGTAGGACTGCTTGTGTGAAGCACCGGGATCGTGGCCCACCACTGTGCAGCCCAGGAATTTTCCCTGGGCTATTACCTGGGTAGGAAGGTGCAAGTGCACCCTTCTACCAGGGCTCCTGGTCGTGTGAATGCTTGGGCTGCCTGCAGCCCAAGCAGACATGGAGCTGGGCACCTAGAGCGCCCACCTTGAGGGAGAATCCCTCAATGCACCACACTCCTCGCATGATGTATTGTGGGATTCCTGGAGGCTGGGCAGGAATGTAACCAACAATGGTTCCACACAAACAAAACTACTACCATACAGCTTTTTTTCGAGACCTCTTTGATAGACAAATATATGTTTAAAAAACCAGATGTTCAAGACAGCAGACATTTCAGTGTAAAACATCAGCCTCAGTGATATATACAAGTGGCTGAGTCATGCTCTTAAATACAACTCAATGCCATGATTCAGCAAAAAAAGGTCTCATACTTAGAGGGAGGGAATAAAATTCCCAACCTCACATAACAGGAAGAGCAACAATAGAAGGGAGAAAATAAAAACGTTAAATTAAGTTCATACCCACACTCAATAACCAATGAATTTTATTGTTTCTCTCATTTCTTCTTTGACATTTATAAGTTGAGTGCAACTGTTCCCTGATTTTCAGTTTCCTCACATCTGCCTCCACAGCCACATAACAGGTGAATATCTTTGTATTTATTACTCTGCCTTGGTGTTGTTCTTTAACATGCATTGTCCATGGTTTTGTTCCGTCCTTGTGCTGTATGTCTGCCAGGTGTTCCTGATAAGTTTTTATCAGGGGTCAACCTGTTTCCCCAATATAATATTGCATACACTTGAAGCACACCATTTTATATCACCCCCTCTGTCTGATACGTCCCCTCCTTATTCTCACAAATTTGGCAATCTTCTATTTCATATTTATTGTCATACAGTTTTGATTTTACTAAGTGCTGTCTCAAGGTCATCAGGGCTATTATGCAAGGTTGGGAATTTTATTATAAGAACATAAGAGCAGCCCTGCTGGATCAGGCACAAGGCCCATCTAGTCCAGCATCCTGTTTCACACAGTGGCCCACCAGATGCCACTGGGGGGCATACAGGCAAGAGGTATGTGCATGCCTTCTAGGAGATTTCCAGCCCTAGCAGACCTAGTTTCTCCTTCTCCTCTTGTTTTCTTGGTGATTGATTTATTTACTTAATATCCTTGCTGTGGAAATGTTGCTACAAGCTTGTTGCTTCCTTCCTCTTCAAGACCAGCTGCTTCAAGAATGCTGCTTCCTCTTTATTCAAGAATGCTGCTTCTTCTTTATTCCCTCCCTCTGAGTATGACACATTGGGGGTTTGTAATGGATTGACACCGTTACAGGATTGGCTGATTACTGTCAGTCTTTTTGCTGAATCGTGATATTGAGTTGTATTTAAGAGCAAGATTAAGCCACTTTTGTATAGCACTGAGGCTGATGTTTTACATCGAAACATTTGCTCTCTTGAACACCTGTTTTTTTAACATTTATTTGTGCATTAAAGAGGTCTCGATATAATCTCATCGTCATTATATCATCTTATTACCATACATGCAAAATGAGTGCTGAATATGAGCAACAATCTATTTCTTCAGTGCTTTTTGCAATTTCTGCTTGTACCTCACAAAAGCTGCAACTGTCAGAAGACATCAATTATCCTGTTTATATTAATACTCAATTGGGCTGTGCTGGTCATAGATGGTAATAAACCTTGAACTGAACTGAATTGACATCATAATTTGTTGCTTTATTATAATTTACATTACAGTTCACATAAAGAAATTCAACTGTATGGATCAAATGTATAAAGGCTTACTTATTTCTTCTAGTGGTTTATTTATGCCAAGAAGGAAGGAAGGAAGGAAGGAAGGAAGGAAGGAAGGAAGGAAGGAAGGAAGGAAGGAGAGAAAGATCTCTGACATTTTAAAATTGCTTCTTCTTTTCAAGTTTTTTTTTTAAAAAAAAACACCTTTCCAATTTATTGACTTTTCTATTTAATTAGAAGAGTCATCTTTCCAAGCTCTGTGTCAGCTTATCCAATAAAAACACCGGACAGCAGACATCTTTGTTCCTAACACCCAAAACCTGATTAGAGCAGCTTTTAAGAGTATTCTTCTACTAGCAACAAGAAGATGAAGTTTTTTCGAGGGCTTTTAAACATAACAGTTTAGTATCTCAAAATATTATCTCCAGAAATACAATAGGTGCTAGGCTTTGTTTATTTCTCAAACCCAATAATAATTTAATACATTCTTATAACCAATGAACAGGCAATACTGCAAGCTCATAGAGTCAATTGCTCCCCTCTCAAATCTCAAAGGGAGGTTTGCTGTCTAAAATGGCACACTTGAACATAATCAGGTTCTAACTTCAGGTACCAAATGAATTGTTTTAAATGCCATCTCTTGTAAGGACATCAAAGCTACCAACAGTTATATTCTAATGATTATAGTTGTTACAACACTGATCAACACAGGTTTCAGTCTCAGTGTTATCACATTTCCTCACAGGATTTGAAATGAAAGTCGCAAAAAGGACAGGTTTCTGACCTGTAACCGTAGTTCTTCAAGTGATCTTCTGTGCTTTCACACTTGGATATGCGCCTGTGCAGAGCCACGAATTCAGAACATTCCAGAGTTTCACCTTATAAGGAAAAAAAGAGTGGGAAAATGATCCCCCTATTGGTTAGAGTACCTCCCTAACTCAGTCTAGGAGACCGCCACAAACAAGTTTGAAATTTTGAAGAAAGGCTGCAGCAGGAAAGTTGGGAGGGAATGTGAATGCATATTAGACCACTTGAAGAACTAGTTCCAGGGACGAAACCTGTCCTCCTCCTTTGTGGTCTCTGTGCATCACACTTGGGATTATGCAAGCTCGCCAAGGTAATTGCAATGAGGAACACCATTCTGAGGGTAAGTAGTTTAAAGTTGCATGAAGCTAATGGTTCAAGCAGATGCTCCATCAACTGAGTCAACACAAATTGTAAAGCCCGTGAAGGCAACAGTTTAGGAACAATAAGGAAAACATTCATTAAACCTTTTAGGAACTGTTTAACTGTTGAGTCGGAGAACAGACCCTTAACTCTATGCTTTGCTGCAACAGCTTCTAAATGCACTCAAAGAGATGAGCGTGCTAGACCCTTGTGCTTTAGATGCAGAAGGTATGCTAACACTACAAGAACAGGCACCTCCTGGGGAGATATGCTCTGGCTGGCAGCATAGGTTGTAAACCTCTTCCATTTCAGTGCATAGCTTCTTTGGGTGGAGGGTTTTTTTGTTTTTTTTTAAGTTTTCCAATATGTTTCTTCATCTTTGCTGAATCCACTGTCCATTCTATCTTTCTGACCATTAAGTGGAGAGAGTCCATGTCGGAATGGAGTTTTGTGCCATTCAGTAGTGCATCACCTACTGGTTCAGTAGGTGCAGGCAGGTGATAAACCATGGTTGTCATGGCCACCATGGGGTGACCAAGAAGGCCCACATCCTTTTGCACTTCAGTTTCTGAATCACCTTTGGTATCAATGGGATTGGTGGGAAGCTGTACACTAGTTGATGACTCCAGCAGGAAAGTGTTGCCTAGGGATCTGGGGTCTCTGCCCACTCTGCTGCTGAACTGCACACATTTTGTATTGACTCAAGTTACAAACAAGTCCAGTGTGGGTGTCCCCCACCTGCAAAAGACAGCTTGAAACATTTGTGTCTATAGACCATTTGTGAGACAGGCAATATTAGTGGCTGAGGGCATCCACTAAGGTATTGCATTTCCCTTTGATGTGTACTGAAATTGGCCAAACTTTTCTGCGTATGTACCAAGCCCAAATTTCTAGAGCTAGGAGGGATAACCAGCATGATTTCGTGCCTCTCTGTCAATTTAGGAATGAGCATGCTGTCATACTGTTGGTTAAGATGAGGATCGGGTGCTCCTTTATCCAGTGGTGGAAGGCTTTTAGTGCATAAGAGATGGTCAACAACTCTAGGTAGTTTATATGCCTGAGGGTCTCTTTGTGTGACCAGATTCCCACCACAGTAAGATTCCATAAATGTGCTCCTCAACCCTTTCTAGGAGGCATCTATCATTATGGTGAGGATCAGAGAAGGTTGGTGAAAAGAAGCTCCCTCCAAAGGTTGTGGTCTGCTCACCAAAGGGCAGATTCCTGTGTTTTCTTGGGTACATTTAGCATTTTGCTGTGATGTTGATGGTGTGGTCTGAAATTGTCATGTGCATGCTGGCGCCATGCAGGCGGTTATTGGAATGCATGCTGCCCCAGCAGGAAGCTGCATGGGACGGTGGAGAGCAGGTAAGGATCTGTTCTCCTTTTTCTTAAAGTTCCCTGTCAAATTTCCCTAAAAGTGCTTGAACTACAGTTCATGCTCATCCCTACCTATTGTATCTAATTTTTTCCTTCCTTATTCACAGTGCTGCTAGAGGTCATTGGTAAGATTTAGACTGTGCTGATTTCACAGCCTTGGAATTAGGAGCAAGGGTGTTTTGTAAGGTACTGCAAGTCGGACTGCTGCACCTTGTACATGTTTTCTAGCTTCTTAGACGTTGGGGGTATGGAGGCTGGTTCTTCCCATGCTGCCTTAGTGTAGGGACCAGAGGTAATGACACCACATTCTGAGAGTCAGAATTTTTTAGCCCAAAAATTCCAGGGCTGTTACTTGTTGGTGTATTTCCATCCCTAAGGAAGATGCCATGCGCAGCTGTGCTGTGTAAATTTTAAATTCCTCTGATGGGTGTTTCGTCTAACTGGTCTTCAGCTCTGTCCTCTCCTGCGGAGCTGGTTATTTCCATTGACACAATTGGAGCTTCTGAGCCTGAAACTACCTCTTTGGAGTTTTTGGTTTTATCCTCCAGAGGATTGCTGGGTGATTCAAGTAGTGGTGTCGGTAGGGATGGCGGCTGGTCTTCTGAATGGGTAGATGCTGATCAGTTGGAAGGAGGCTGAATTGGTTTCTCTTGTGATGATGGCCTGCATGGCCTTTCCCTTGTATGGTCAGGACTCCTTCGAGGCACTAGTCCTTGAGGGGATTTAGAGGGAGATCTAGACCAAGTGCAGGATCTGTGGCAATGGCGGTGACAGCTGTATTTCTCCTGGTACTGCTCCTGGGTGATTCAGGAGAAGTACAGCTGGACTTCTCCTGTTGGGGGTAGCCATAGGAATAGTTGCACGGTTCTGGTGCATATAATGCATAATAAGTGTTGTCATATTTCGGTCTAGGTCTGTAATACTCCTTATAGTCCCAATCACCCTGAGAGGAGTGTGAGCTATGAGTGTCTGTGCCATTTGATGTCTGTGCTATTCCTGATGTCTGTGCCATTCTATGATGTCTGTGCCATTCCTGACGCCTTCAGCTCCTATCCTTATAAGTGGATCTCCTTGTGAGAATGATGTTTCTGTGAAGACCCTCTAGGGTAGAATGGCAATTTCCACAAGTCAGGAGTAGAATGGCCCCTGTTACTCATTGAACGTGCATCTGAAACCTCTGAATGGGCACTGGGATCTGAGAAAAAATCATAAGGGTATTCAGGGCTATTCGAACCCGAGGCGGATGAATGTCTTGGGGAGAGTGGTTGAGGTTCTGGAGTGTGCAGGGTCAGGATGACTGGCTGATCTTCCTGTAGATGTTTTTTCTTCTTTTTGGTGGTAGTTCTCCTCCATGAGTGTCAGCTTCAGCATTAGAAGTGGGCATTTCTTTTTCAGCACCTTTGACAGAGTTTGCCCTGCCCCTGTAACTGGTTGCGGCTTCGACTGAATGGCAGACTTTAGCTTGGTATTATTGCGTACTGTTCCTTTAAGGTGCTGCTTGGCTTCCTCCCTTGGGACAGAGGCGGAGCTTTTATTCTGTTTCATCAGTTGGTTGGAACCCAATGATCCCTTCGGGTTTGAAGAGATGGAGGCCACAGCCAGTAGAGGGAACGCAATTAAGGAAGTTGGATCTGACAGCAGCAGTAGCTGTAATGTAATGGGAGTGTCTGCTGTTGGTCCCATTACCGATGCAGGCTGTCTTATGGCTGGTTGCGCTAGCCCTGGACCCATGTTGGGAGCTTCTGGGGGCTCATATATAGAAGCCTCATTTTGATAGCGGTTTGCAGGTGTAGGAATAGTGCCCGGATCAACCTGCATTTTCTCTCCACTCCCTTTATGCACAGTCCTGTCTATAGGCACTGTCTTTATGATAGCTTTTGAGACACTCAAGGGCTTGGTACTCACCACAGAGGTGCTCACATGGAGGGCTTTCCCCCATAGAAATGCTCCCAGTCGGGATGCTATATTCCTGCGGGCTTGCTTTGTAAAACTGAGGCACAGATCTGCTCTATGTGTCTCTCTCAAGCACAGCAGACACTTAGTATGTGTGTCAGATGTCAGGATATTTGAGTGGCAACCTGCGCATGGCTTGAAAGTTACTTTAACAGTCGCAGCCATAAGGTGCCCTCAGCTTGAGAGGCTGAGCGGCAGTGGTGCTCTTACCTCTGGGTTGTGGGGCCATAGTCCAGGGCTTCCACACCCCCTGGGGGCCCCCAAATCCTCTTTAGTCTGTCCTGGGTGGTGTGGTAACCACTGGCCTGCACTGCGCTGGGTGGCCGAGTGTGATTATGACCTGTGCCGGGTGCTTAAGAGACAGTGGGAAAGAAACATATGGGAAAATAACAGAGGAATGATGCTTAACTTGCAGAGGTGGGATGGTGGTGGGGTGGGCTCTAGTAGGGAGAGGGACTTCCAAAGGCCTTTAGGTCCAGGCTACAAAATTACCTAGGTGCACCTCTGCTGAAGGGAGAGAGTGGTGGGGAGGGATCGAGGTAAAACAAAGACACTAAATTCAAATACAGAAAAACTATAACAAACAGATAGAAAGTAAAGAGAGTTAAAGAGTGGGGTACTACTTATTTTCTCCAGCGGCAAAGCAGAGAAAAATTGTAAACACCTGCTTGAGTGGTGGTCAATGAAAGACTGAGGTAGGGAAGTATTTTAACCAATAGGGGGATTGTTTCCCCGCTCTTTTTTCCTTATAAAGGTGAAGCTCTGAGTTCATGGCTCTGTGCAGGTGCATACCCAAGTGTGATGCACAGAGACCATGAAGAAGAGCAGGTCAATTGCTAACTTTCTTTTCAACTGCCTAAAGCATGTTGGTAAAGTTTGCTTATCAGAGTTAATTTCGTTCATTGTTCCCCACCCTTTTATTTTCTCTGCCTCCTTCACATCTTTTTTCACATTTTCTGCTATAGTTTTACTATACAGTACATAGATCTTTATTGTGCACAGTTACTACACAGACCTTCTCCCAACAAAGGTCTTCTCACAATCATCAAGTTAATGAGCAGTAAGTATCTTGATTGCTCCTAGGGAACACAGATGAAGGAGCATCACTTCTGGGGAAGAAGCATTATAAGGCTGCTCTATTCAATATCACCAGCTGTTGATTATTTACTTTCTAGCATCCTTCAAATTATCTTCTCGCACCCTTAGTCATGGTGGTTAAGAGCACTGAATAGGCAGGCGTTTTGCATCCATTCCCTACTTATAGGTGAAGTGGAGATTCTAATCCATGGTAGCAATTATGACCTTAGAACTGTGGGGTGAAACTAATTTTCGATTAATTATCATGGATTGCAAGGGTTAGGGTATGTGGCATAAAGAGAGTGGTTGACATACCATGCAAGGGAACGCAGGTGGCTGGAGCACAGCTGATGGGACTGTATTACAGGACAGCAGCACTTCATCATAAAGTTCCATTTGAAACAATATTCATCATTTTCATTGGGCATCACACAACTACTTGCACAGAACTTTAAAACAGAAAACTTCTGCCGCTTCTCAGCCTTTTGGCTAAGATCAAGTGTGTGTGTAGATCAGCTGCCCTACAGGGCAGCTCCATTGGGAGTGCTCTAGCTGCCCGCATTCCCTAGCGTGGTACGTCGGACACTACATGACAGGGTACTATGTGGTGTCATACAACATATGAATGAACACCAGATCAAACTAATCTGAGACCTGAATCCAGGGAGTAAACACCAATGAACTATCACACGTCATAGATACTATGCAACTGACAGAAATTCATGGGTGTAGCATCCATTGGACAAGGGGGGACAAATGTCCCCGGGCGTGGAGGATCAGGGAGCCCATAAGGCTCGGAATGCATCCTGCCACTGCCTTTTCTGTGCAGGGCAATGGTGCCCTGCAGCTGGGGCACATGGTGTTTTGTGCCTGCACAATGAGAAGAAGCGTGCTGGGGCTTCCTTCCTCCCCCCCCACTTCCTCCTCCCAGTGGACCACCCCTGGCTGCTGCTCCACCCCCTGGACACCATGCAGGAGCCACTGGAGGGGCTGCCCAGCCCTGATCCACCCCCACCTGGCCCTGCACCATCAAGCTGGTGCTGCTGCTGGCCATGGTGGCAGCCACCCTCCCACACCGCACCGGCTCACCAAATGGTGAGTTAAAGAAATGGGGAGGGGAAGACTTGGGTGGGTTAGGTTGCCACGCCCTTTGCATCTGACATCAGACACAGGGGGTGTGATTTGGGGTGCTAGCGCAATAGAGGCTGAACACTGTCCCCTGGCCACCGGGACCCGCAGAAACTGCCCACTACTTAAACACAATGGGACCTTTATCTTTATATACAGCAATGTAAAAAAGAAGAGCCAAGAACAAGAAGTATAGTGTAAATGTTTGAAATCCAATCAAGTGGCATTCTGGGCAGAACTATCTGCAAGGCATCCTGCCTGAACAGCAATTGGGTTATAGATCTAGAGTATTGCTGATGCCTTTAACCATAATTGTGTTTAATACAGTGAGCTCCTTGGGGCATAATTTATTGGCAACTCAGCCTGAGAAATGTAAATCTGTAAACAGTATTGATTCAAGCCATGTTCTCTCAAGCTCTATTTTCTTTTAAATCTAGTAAGCCAAAAGGAAGCACACAAGGTGCCCGTCTTGAAATATTGCATTAAAAATCCTTTTGGTTCCGATGGTAGTTCACAGGACAATAGAATCTGTAAGAGACAAATGATCTTCCTGCAGCAGCAACAACAAACATTTATATACTGCTTTTCAAGTGGTTTTACAGAGAGAGAGAGAGAGAGAGAGAGAGAGAGAGAGAGAGAGAAAGAAAGATGGATCCCTGTCCCCAAAGGGCTCACAATCTATAAAGAAACATGATAGACACCAGCAACAGTTACTGAAGGTACTGTGCCGAGGGTGGATAGGGCCAGTTACTCTCCCCCTGCTAAATAAAGTGAATCACCATATTTAAAAAGGTGCCTCTTTGCCCAGTTAGCAGAGTCTCTTTAGCTCTCTCATGTGCAGAGTGACTGAAGGCTCTTCAATGTCATCACTGCAGCGGTCAGAGAAAGACTCAGGGGGAAATGAAGGGGTAAGTGTGCCAAGTACTGCTGAGCTACTGCCAAAATCTGGATCTAGAAGGATCTGATGATGTCATCTGCACCTGCGTAGCCCTCCTGAGTGTGGTTGGACAATAGGACCACTACTGGGGAAAAAATCTCAAAACCAAACCCATCACCCAAACTTTTATTGTCCCTTGTCTTAGAGGTGTCCTTTCCTCCCAAGAGGATGGTTTAGGGTAATTGTTATGTTTTGACTGGCCACATCTAATTAGAAGAAACCAGCCATCTTAATCAGAAAGATATCATTTTAGAATTAAAAATTGATTAATATTGCTTTGTTTGCTAAAAGTATGAATTTGCTGACTATTATGCATTGGCTGCAGAAAATATATCTTGATGAAATGTTCTCACTGTCAGTTGACTATGACAGAATGGCCAACTCTTAGCCATCTATATTCTTGTGGTTTTTTCCGTTAGAAAATCAGCTGGTTACAGCACCTGATTTTCATGAATGACATATACCCATCTAAATTCATGGATCTGACCCATATCTGGTCTGATTGATTGATCTGATTAAGTGCCGTCAAGTTCGTGTCAACTCTTAGCGACCACATTCTCTCCAGATTATCTGTCTTCAACTTGGCCTTTAAGGTCTCTCAGTGGTGCCTTCATTGCTCTTGTAATCAAGTCCATCCACCTTGCTGCAGGTCATCCTCTTCTTCTCTTTCCTTCAACTCTTCCCAGCATTATGGACTTCTCAAGGGAGCTGGGTTTTCACATAATGTGTCTGAAGTATGATAGTTTGAGCCTGGTCATTTGTGCCTCGAGTGAAAATTCTGGATTGATTTGTTCTGTGACCCATTTGCCTATTTTCCTGGCTGTCCATGGTATCCTCAAAAGTCTTCTCCAGCACCAAGTTATTTAAAACCACAGTAATGGAAGCCCAGTTAGAATGTATAGCAAAAAGGTGGAAAGGTATCACCAGGTCTGGGAGGATGCCAGGAAGTTAGCTGGTCTAACTTCCCTTTTTTATAAAGCTGTGTCAAGTGCTTTTCAAAAGACCTTTTCAGCAACTGTCAGCAATAGTCAGTATGGACAGACTTAAACAAAAGTCTTCATATACAGATTCTTGATTCAAAGCACAGGATCTCCTTATGTGATAAAGGGATCACATATTAAAATAATGACCCTATGGTATTTATGAGATATATGTTGAAAAATACACGCCCCATTCTCCTTCACCTTGATGCTTTTAACTAAATGCTCCTCAAACTCTCTTTTCACCTCTCTTCTTGTCTCCTTGCATTTCTTTTGCCAGAGTTTGTGTTCCTTTCTGTTCTCTTCATTTGGGCAGGCCTTCTAATTTCTGAAGGAATTATTCTTCCCCTTTACAGCTTCCTTTACTTGTTAGCCATGCTGGCATCCTCCCAGGCCTGGTGGTATCTTTCCTCCTTTTTGCTATATGTTCAAACTGAGCTTCTATTATTGTGGTTTTAAATAAGCTCCATGCATTCTGGAGCAGAGTGACTCTCTTGACTTTCCCTTTCAGTTTTCTTTTCACCAAACTCCTCATTTTAGAGAAGTTTCCTCTTCTGAAATTCAAAGTGTCTTTCTTAGACTTCCTTAACGATTCTCTCCTTGCATGCATGCTGAATTTGATCACACTATGGTCACTATGCCCTAAAGGTTTCACAACACTGACATCTCACACCAGGTCCCGGACACCACTCAGGAATAAGTCCAAGGTCACCTTCTCTCTGGTTGGTTCCATCACCAACTGTTCTAGGGTTTTCTGGTCAATGGACGGAATAAAGATGATTGATTGAACGAACTGTTCTAGGGCACAGTCGTTCAGCGTATCTAGAAATTTGGCCTCTCTGTTATTATTTGAATGACAGGGATGAGACATAGGCGTCCTCTTCAGATGCAGCTCAGCAAGAGTCTGGGACCTATCAAGAAGTGCAAACCAGCTCTGTCCAAGGGAGAGAACTCTGTTCCACTTAGAAGAGGAAGAAGAAAATGCTATGCTCAGCTTTGCACAAGACCAGGGCTTTGACTCATCTTACAAGCAAATAGAATTTTTGCTCCACAACCACACCACTGTGCAAGGGCGTTCATTCCCTTGTTCAAGTTTCCAATATAGAAGATAGAGGGAAAATGCACCTGGAAACTACCCCTGGAAGCCAGAAGGTGCAATGACCTGCATTGGCCGACTGCCCAGCAGCTGCGAAACTACTCTTTTCAGAGGGGAAGGGAGAGCCAACAGACAGGAACAGAGACAAAGTGTAGTCACAAAACATTGCAAGAAGTCAGTACTGGGGACTCCACAGTCGCCAGGATCGGGGTGAACACGAATCGTGGTCATTCACCACAAACAGGTCCAGATTTCCAGGTTCAGGTTCCTTATGGTAAGGGCTGGTTGTCTGCAGCACAGACCCAGCTTTCAGGCTGCTCTAAATAGGCAGTGTGCTGAGAGCCCTGCCCATCACTGCAGCTGGGCCTTGTCAGGGAGATGCAGCCGGGTCAGAGCTGGAACACCTGTTCCTTCTGGCCAGCCTCTCCGACCTACGGCGGTCCTCCCTCTGAGCCTGTACTCTGGCCAAACGCTGCTGTCAGGGATCTGGGGCAGGCACCTCAACTTCAGCGGCCTCACAAGTTTTATCAGGAGGAGGGAGGGAACGAAGCAAAGGCGCCTGCAGGCCTGTCAGCTCTGGCTCTGCTGAGTCGACCAGAGTTTCAACCTGCTCCCCCTGCTCTGGGTCTTCATCTGAGGAATCCTCCTCCATGACCCCCCATGGGAGTCATCACAGAAGGAATGGCTCAAAACTAGGGTTCTGCCCCTTTAAAATTTCAACTAGTTTTCAAACGAGGGGTGGGGCTTGAGCTTTCAGCAGAGCTGCTTGGCTGTTTAGGTGCTCAGCTGCATACTTCAGACCACTGTCAAAACAACTCTGGTCTGAGCCAGAGATCCTGAGACAAATATATAGTTCTCTCTCGATTTATTATTTATTTATTCGATTTATATACCGCCCTTCCAAAAATGGCTCAGGGTGGTTTACATCAAAATAAACATAGTTAACATCAACTAACAGTTAAAATCAAAACTATAAAAATAGCATAAAACTAATTTACAGTTAAAACATTTAAACAGTTAAAAACCCTAGAGAATCAGGCCAAACACAACAGTTAAAAACAATTTATAACAAATTAAAAACCCTGTAAGGCCAGGCCAAACAAAAAGATTTTAAGGGCTCTCCTGAAGGCAGCGCTGGGGCAGCTACAGAGAAGGCCCACTTCTGAGCCGCCACCAGACGAACCGGTGGTAACTGGGGACGGACCTCCTGGGATGACCTTAACATGCGGTGGGGATCATGTGGAAGAAGGCACTCTCTAGGATAACCCAGACCTAAACCATTTAGGGCTTTAAAAGTAATAACCAGCACTTTGTATTTTGCCCAGAAACATATTGGCAGCCAGTGTAACTGTTTCAAAACATGCATAATATGGTCTCTCCATGTTGCCCCAGAGACCAATCTGGCTGCTGCATTTTGAAATAACTGAAGTTTCCGAATTACGGACAAAGGCAGCCCCACATTACGGACAATTACGGACAAAGGTAGCACACTGCAATAGTCAAGAATTACGTAACAAAGAATTACGGACAAAGGCAGCACACTGCAATAGTCAAGCCTGGAGATTACCAGCAAATGAACCACTGTTTTGAGGTCATCCTCTTCAAGGAACAGATGCAGCTGTCGAATCAGCTGAAGCTGATAGAAAGCACTCCTGGCCATGACCTCCACCTGAGATACCAGGGTGAGGCCTGGGTGGAGGAGTACTCCCAAGCTGCACACCTGCTCCTTCTGGGGGAGTGTAACCCCCTCCAGTACAGGAACCTCTAACTCATCCCTCAAATTCTGAGCCACTACAATGAGCACCTCCGTTTTGCATGGATTCAGCTTCAATTTGTTCTCCCTCATCCAGCCCATTACTGCCTGTAGGCAGGCATTCAGAGGATGAGTGCTATTTCCCGATGATGAAGATGAAAAGGAGAAGTAGATTTGGGTGTCATCAGCATACTGATAGCACCCAGCCCCGAATTTCCTGATGACTTCACCCAGCGGTTTCATGTAGATATTAAAAAGCATTGGTGACAGAATGGAGCCCTGCGGGACGCCATATAACAACTCCTGTTTTGAGGAACAACTGTCACCAAACTCCACCATCTGGAATATACCCAAGTTATAGGAGCGGAACCACTCCAAAGCAGTGCCCCCTATCCCTAACTTCCCCAGGCAATCCAGAAGGATACCATGGTCGATGGTATTGAATGCCACCAAGAGATCCAAAAGAACCAGCAGAGTCACACTCCCTCTGTTGATTCCCTGGCAGGGGCATACTAAGATTAGAGTGGGCCCGGAGACAAGATTTCAAAATGGGCCCCTCATGTTATATTTATATACCGCTTTTCAACAGTGGCAACAGCCACTGCAGGGATGCTGTTCTGGGGATGGACATGGCCAGTTGTTCTCTCCCTGCTAAATAAAAGAAATCACCACATATTTCTTTACCCACTCCCCCTTCTGTCTCTGAAACCACGAAGGACCAGTGAAAGGAGGATCTGGGGGTCAAGAGAGTATTGGGGGAGGGGAATAAAAATTGCATGAGATCTCTGCTCAGATTTCCCCCTTTTTCTTAAAGTAAAAGTGGATCTTTCTTATTTAAACAGGCAACAACAGCCCCTTTTGAATGGCAGACTGAAGCTCAGAGTGGGGGGGGGCCATTTAAAACATGTGGGGTGCTTATGCTTAGTTCTTGAATTTGAACCAATTTTATTGCATCCAGCCCAGTGATTTGCGTAAAGAACACATGTCTCCGAATTCAGAAATGGATAAAAAATTATATCTGACCCAGAGATTGTCAAACTGGGTCCCCAGTTACTGTTGGACCTACAACTCCCATCATCCACAGCTACAATGGCCTTCAAGCTGGTAGAAGGTGGGAGTTGTAATCCATCAACATCTGTGGACCTCAATTTGATAATTTGATGGATTAAGTAGATCTAATTTATTGTAGAAGCTTTAAGCCATAAAGTGAGTGTTTATATGGTTCCTCCTCTTGTGAGAGCTCCTTTGTTTAGTATGGTGGAAACTCCTCCATCAGTGCATGTGCACAGACTCCCCCTGCCCGCCCTCCACACGTGTTGTTTAACCCTGTGTTTTCTTGCTTGCACTCTTTCTTCTCCTCTGTGCTGTGTTCTCACACCCACCCCCCAAACCATGTTGTGAACACTTGTGCACATCAAAAGGGGGCAATCTCCCAGGATGGGGGCGAGGTGGTTCTCTAAGCTTATTTGGGGGATTCGAGGAGGAAAGTTTCAGCATTCACCTTGGTTCATTCCTGCAGCTTTGAGATTTCTGCCTGAAACCTTGGAGAAACTGCTGCCAGTCTGTGTAGACAAATACCAAGCTGGATGGATCAATGGTCTGACTCGGTATAAGGCAGTTTCCTATGCTCCTAATGCCATTTTACTGTTGTGAGGAGCTTTTGTAAGTCGCTTCAAAAGCATCTTGAGAGTACAAAGTGGGATATAAGTTTTCAAAGAACTAAACTATAATGCAAGTTCCACTGGAAATCCTTTGGACTTCTGAGTAAGCAGATTTAGGATCGGGCCGGAGTATTAATTTGTTTGCCAGAGCAATGAGCCCCTCCATTTCACAGCTCTGTGATAGATTTGCTCCCCATGGCAACCAACTGCTACAAAATTAGGCTAGCTCTGCCTGATTCCTATGTTATACAAGCCCCCTGTTCTGACTGAAAGAGATCGGGTAGGATCCCGCACCTCTTTGCACCCAACGTCCTGCATTTCTCCCACCTCACCTCCCACGAACCTGCAGCTCAGCCCCCACACACCACCATCCTCTCGCCTTTCAGGGTTCTCAGCAGCAGGTCTTTCCCACTCATGCTGCTTTCTTTGCCCCTCCCCAACAACAGCAGCTTCCACAGAGCCACCGCTGCTGTCTCCACCCAGTGGAACCTGGCAGCAAGCCACTCTCTTTAGCAAACATAGGCAGCATTATGGAAGATACCATCTTCCCAGCAAGTGGGGGAGAGGGTGGGCAAAAAGCAGGGTGGTGAGATCTGAGATTGCATCTCTTGATTTGCTGGTCAATGACCGAATAAACTTATCTATCTCTTGATGGGATGAGTGCAAATCAAGGGAGGGGGAGCAGACCGCCAGGCTTTTTGGGTACTGTTTGGGGGACTGGCCTTGGGGGCCCCTCAGAGGAGGCTGGGCCAAGAGACATTTGTCTCCCTTTGTCTTATTGAAGGTACACCCCTGTTCCCTGGTAAATCAGGCCGACAAAGGCTGTCCCAACCCCATAGCCAGCTCTAAAGCCAGTTTGAAATGGGTCTAGATCAGGGATTCTCAAACTTGGGTCCTCAGGTGTTATTGGACTTCAACTCCCATAATCCCCAGCCTCAGTGGCTTTTGGTTGGGGATTATGGGAGTTGAAGTCCAATAACTCCTGAGGACCCAAGTTTGAGACTCACTGGTCTAGATAATCAGTTTCCTCCGAAACCACTTGGAGCTGTTCAGCCATATGAAAAGTAAGGAAAATACATTCCACACCTTCACTGTTCAGTGTAGCTTATATGTTATTGTAGGCAGGTACAGATCCTTGGGGGCAAGCAGGGGGTTATTTATTTATTTATTTGCTACATTTTTATATCACCTTTCTGCCTTGACAGAGGCACCCAAAGTGGTTTACAATATTAAAAGAAGCCAATTACAGAAGATTAATAAAATGTCTCAGGCTGTTGGTCTTTTCAGGAGCTGAGGACAAGAGCAGCTCCCTGGCCTGGGCGCCTCCTTTCTTGCCTTCCTCTCAGAGCACACTGCCCAACAGTCCTCACAGGCCAGAGCCAGTCTCTATGGGGGCTGATGTTATGTTCTCCCCTGGCCTGGGAGCCTCCTTTCACGCCTTCCTCTCAGAGCAATAAATAGCAAAATACAATGGCTGCCATCCTAACAAAGCATCCATGCAGTGGGGAAAGAGTTCCAGACTAAAGCTAGTGCATATGGGGTGGGGATTTCAACAACTCCCCCTTCCCCTGGAAGCCCTCTGTGTCACCTGAAAATATGTCTCTGAGGGTTGTGCAACCCTCAGGGGCATATTTTCAGATGGAACAGAGCACTTCCCGGGGAAGAGAAGGATCACTGAAATTCCCCCAGCACCACCACTGAGCCAGCAGTTGAGCTGACTTAGCAAAACCTTTCAGAAACACTGGTGCTTCTCCCACTGCACTGATGCTTCATTAGTCAGAACGTCAGCCACTGTGCATCTTTGTCCTGCTCCTATCCTAACCCCTTGTCACGGCACCAAGACACATTGTTTTGCATAGACAGAGTGTGCAGTGCATAGCACTGCAGAATCCTAATTTTATCTGTGACCTCTACTCACTACCCCCAAAAAAAACACTTTTAAGCAAGCAACACGGCACGGGTTTTCTGTACATGGCTGTTGCGATATTATGCCTGTATTTAACAGGATATATATTATAGATTTTCAAAGAACCATAAAACTCATGTACATAAAAAACTGACTAAAGATTTACATAGTGAGAAAAGCATACAAAACAACGCACGATTTATAGGCTTCTTGCATACTTATTTCCTACTGGGAGTGGAAACTAAAAGCAGAGGAGAAATACATTCCTGTTAGAGTTCTAATGTCTCTCAGGGAGCACATCCATAAATTAGATGTATTTCCCCCCTACCATAGCCGTAATTCCTAACAGAAGAACAAAAGCAAGCCACACATACATCACAACAAAACCTATGGCATCCAAATCCTTGACTGTGGATATGCAAAGATGATCTTGACAAATGTGTCATGATAGGAAGATGGCAACAAATCACTCTAACCCAACACAGAAGTTGGAAGATTAGCCTTCTGGCTGCCTAGTGGCTATTCTGTTTTGGAACCCTGGACAAGAAAATGCCATTAGTTCCTATAGAAGCAACTCACAGAGACTTCTGTACTTCCCCGGGAACTCTCATAGGGAGCAGATGAGGGCCTCCTGCTGTTGCCATCCTCTTCCTTCTACTTTTAAAAATATGTGGGGGTGGGGGTAGGGCGGTAAGACTTGCAAATCCTATTTGTGGCAGGCCAGTCAGGGGGAAAATGTGAGTGCTTTCTGAAACAATCTAGAAGTGGTAGCAAACCACGCTAGTCTTTAAGGCTTTATGGTCTCTGTAGAGTCCAAGCATATGCATGTGAACCAAATAAATGCAGTCCTAGTCCTCAAATTATCGCCATTGGTACCACTCAGGAAGATGCAAGGTCATTATGATTTCTGGCAAACTCCGAGTCTTTTGAGATGGAAAACAGATGATAATTTGTGACCTTCTTTGCATTATCTCCACAGTTTCAACCCAATGCATACTTGGGAAAACAGCAGCAGGTGGGAACTGTGCAGGAGGGAGAGAGTGAAAAAACCCCAACCCTTCACCCATATCTGATCCAAATCAGGGGCAACCACAGCTGCTCTTAACTATGAAGAAAAAAATAGTGGAAAATCCATGAATGGTTTTCATTTTATTTAGTTTGGCCCCAAACATTCATATTAAGAGTTAAGAATTTCGATTCAGAAAAAAGTGTCTCAGCTATCAAAAATTTAGTGTTCTTCTAACCACACATGTTAAAAAAACACTTATATGGGCATCGAATCCCTTCCAGGAGAACATGGTGGCTTGGTTCTCAGCATAACTACAAACAGCCCCAACCTCTGACTATTTAAATCCAACATCAACATTCTATTGAAATGCTCTTTTTCTGCATGAGCTTTCCCCCAAAACTTGTTTAGATAATTAATAGGCCATTCTGTAAAATGTTCCTTACTTGTGAGAGATGATAGTAGGAGGCAGCTGTTTGTGATCTCCAGCCAGGATACATTTTCTGGCCTTCAGAAGAGGTATCCAGCAGCTTGCTTCCAGTGCCTGGGCACATTCATCAATCACTACCAGATCAAAGTGGTTGTCAGGGAGTAGCTTCAGTGGGCCATCAGATGAGGCTCCTAATTCAAAAGAGAATTTAAACAAACTGAACCTTTGCTCCACACCGGAGGTGGGGAAGGACCTGTTGGTTTGAGAGCCGGGTACTTTCAGTGTGTCACCACCTCTCACATCATTTGGTCTTCAATTGTGTGCTGTGACAACAAGCAATGCAGGTTCTAATCTAGCACTATCCATTTTTCTTGCTGCCCTGACACTCTAGCCTAGCAGATGTCTATATGCATACTTAGAGCAAAAGGAAGGGATACAGACTCCAAAAAGGTGTTTTTGGTTTTTTTTAAAAAGATGGGATTTATTACAGTCTCTCTTTAAACTCAATGCATCTTGACTGTTTGCCTTCTTCAAGGGCACAAAAAGAACCTCTTCTAGTGGCATAGAATCCCACTAGTTGTGGCAACTTCCATGTCAAATTAGCAGTATGCTACCACTACAAACATACCCTAAAACAGCCAGTATCATGAGTCCTAATTCACACAAACAGCACGTGAGATGATACAACTGTTCCTAGACTATACCACTTCAGACTGCAGGGGGTGGGGGGCAGTGGAAATCACAAGACGGAATGCTTCATATATATATATATATTTTTAAATGGCTGTACAACTAGATGTTATGGACAAGGATTCTAGCCCAGACTTCTTTGCTATATGCTACTTTTGGATGTGCAGAAGGTTTCAAACCACCACCACCCCATGGAAAAGAAATTGAACATTTGGTCCTCCAGCTGCAAACTAAAGTGGCACAACCTGGAAAAGATCTGTTAACATATGTGTTTCCTGTATGAACTAAATCAGAGGTGGCTTTGGATAGAAAATATTTTCTAACTCCTCTAATACTCAATTAATCATCTGCTTCTGTTTGGATCATTATATTATGTGTTGCACAACCTAGTTTGATAAGACTAGAAGAAAGGTTATCCTTCATTAATGCTGTCACTTTATACTAAGCTTGATATGATTCCACATCATGCCATTTTGACTTGGATATTGATGTTGTGCTATGCTTCTGATATATACCCCTGGGCCTGTACTAGAAATTACATGAGTACAATTATTCAGGTAAGATAGGTGTTAGTCCATTACGACTACTCTGGTAGAATCCTAATGTATTGAACTCTGTTAACTAAGAGTCAGTTCCGTCCCTCAGGGTTGAGGCAATTAAGCTCTCCTTCTGCTGAGCTTGGCAACAAGATGACAGAAGTAGGTCTGGCTTGCTCCAACCAACTCTATAGAAGAGAGGAGGCTACAGTGATTTCTCCCTCCAATTATTTCATCCAGATAATTGCTTCAATTCAACTGGTACATGTTTTTTTGAGGGGGAAACATTAGTCCACTGTAGAAGCAACACCATTAAGGCTTCAAAGTAATAAGGCTTTATTCATGCCTGATTTCCTTTGAATGTTTTCAAAACCTCTCACAAAAAGGAAAAAATGGAATCATCGTTTGAAGAAAGGTTCAAACAGAAGCAGAGAAAGCTGGGGCAACATACTTAACATCATAGAGAAAGAAAGACGCAAGAAAAGACAGCCCAGTCCTCTCTTTGCTGAAACACACTGTGAGGCTCGACACATGAGCAGCCCTACCCCGGCTTGGGCAGCCCCACCTGGGTAGGGTTGCTCATGTGAGGCGCCAGGGTAGTGGTGGATCCAGCGCTGCCTCTCCGGGTAGCCCAGGAATTTTCTCTGGGCTTTTACATGGGTACAAGAGTGAGAGTGCGTCCTCATACCCAGCCCCCCGGTTGTGTGTCTGCTTGGGCTTCAGGCAGCCCGAGCAGACACAGAGCTGGGCACCTAGAGTGCCTGGCTTGAGAAGAAATCCCTCAATGCACCGCACTCCTTGCGCATTGCATTTAGGGATATTTGAAGGCCGGGCATTTTTTATTTGGAGGCTGGGTTTTCCCAGCCTCCAGATGGCTGCGCAGCTCCCAGGAGAGCTGCTTGTGTGGGCATGTGAACCTCATGGCCAGAAAACCAGGAGCGACTGTCTGGTGGGGAAGGTAGGTCTGATCCTGCTTTCCCCGCCGTCCTCCCTGCTGGCTCTATGGTCGTGTGAACAACCTTGCTGTCTCTCACTAACTACAGGAGAGGCAGGAAAACCAAAGTTACCTGCATACATCACCAATTTGTATTTTGCCCCCACAGCCTTGGCTGCTTTGAATATTTGCTTCTGCTACCCTGTGCAAACTAGGAGCTGCAGGACGATATTGAAAATGTAAAGCAAGATGGAGACAGTGGGCAGCATCCAGACTAACACTGCCCTCATGTTAGAATGACATACACACCCCAATTTCGCCAGAATCCTCACCTCCTCTCTGCTGCCCCAATGTATACTTCAGAAGGTCCCCCAGCCCTCAGGGACATGTTTTTGGAGGGCTCTGGAAGCAGCAAAGGGAAGGTGGGGATCAGGAAAAATGGTTGCACTCGTCGAATTTTCTTATGCGAGGACAGCATTAGTCTGGATGCAGCCCACTTCCTCTAGACCCTCAGCTCAAAACTACAACAGAAAGTACAGTCTTTATGAATTAATTGCTTGGGTGCCATGTTCTAGAATGAGAAACAGGCATAGTTAAGAAACTATTCAAGCATTCCACATGTGCCCCAAAGAAGAAGGCCCAAGTATGGCTTATACACGATTGAGCAGAGCAGCTATCAGGCCCCAACACCTTCCTCTTAAGTGTATCTTTAACTAAGGCTGGAATCACTGTGAACTATGAAGACCTGGGCGGTGCACATGAAACCTACACAGATTGGTTCCTAAATGATATTTTGAGCTGACAGTATTCTGTTTTGTTCAAACCGCTCTTCTATGACATTTAAGGCATTGTTTCAGTTTTCCAACTGGAAGAGAAAACAGTTTCCAACAACAAATTGATTTTCATATGGTCTTGTTGTTATGTTCATAAATATCCTTTGTACATATTTATTTGCAAGTTTCACTGGTAAGTATATTTTGGGGCTCACTAACTGCCCCCCAGCAGAAGTTCTGTTTGGCCCTGTTCCAATATGCCACATAAGTACGTACTTAAAACATACAAGTAATTCACTGCTTTAGAGGCCCAGGAGCTTCATTAGTTCTATAAATAATGTGCCATTCCCTCCTTACATTAGGTGATATACAGAAGTAAGCAATGTTTTATTAAGTGTGAATAGTAGAATTGTGCATGTTGTTCAGATGCACACAACATTGATCAGTTACACAAACTATCATCAGGGAGCAGAAGTGCAGGACCAGAAGGGAAAGGCAAACTACCTAGCTAAATGTAATTCTCTATATTGCTCATACTGGGCTGAGAATCAATTCAAAGATGCATTGTGTAATCTTTGGAGTTCCTGATGAAGCACAATAACACAGTGGAGTGTAGAGCAGCCTAAATCTGCAGCTGCCAATAATTTGATTTAACAAACCTTAAAGGCAAAAATGGAAACATTCCTCTAACCTGTATTTGTTGCAAGAACAACATTAGCTTGTGTCAGGATTTCAGTCATCGCTGCTTCCTCTCGCTCCTTCAGCTCTTTTCTCAGTGTCTTAATCTCATTTAGAAAATGGCTTCTCTCCCCTTTGTCTTGGGTCTTCTTGGTTTTTGCCTGTATGAAAGAAAGAAAAAGATAACACAGCTTATAATCCAGCACATCATTGTACACAATGTGCAGTAACCAGGGTAATAGTTAAAGTGGCACAATCTCTCTCATAAAAATGCAACATACTGCAATTATAGCATCAAGTGTATTCTTTAGGTGCTCAGCCCTTCTTCCTCTCCTGACAGAGTTTACACAAGAAAGGGAAATATAGTTAGTCCATATTTACCAGTGATGTGAACTGAACATTGTTTTAAAACAAATTAATAAACTGCATATTTTCTGACATAGGCATCAGTGATCCTTCCCATGCTAAACAAAATATAGTTTAATAAAAGAGAAAATAACATTTACTTTAAGAGGGCATTCTATTCTGTTTCATTCAATTATATCACAGTATTTTAATATGCAAACAAGCTGCAGAGTTTATAGAAAAGGTTGGTGATAATGCTTTCCCACTATGAATGTCTCCAGTAATCTTCACTGCTCATTTCTTGAGCAATAAAATGCTAACTAAAATGCAGTGTGACTTATAGATCTTATAGCACTTTCTAATTGCACATGCCTTTTAAAATAATACACTTTCACATAACTTATATGCAACAACAAAATAACACTACCTATGTGGTTTAGCAGTTCTGATGTTTGTCATATAGGAAGTATGTTGTACAGTGCAATACTTCCTAACGCTAAAACATATCTCACAAATTTAATAAAAATTGTCAGTTTAATTCTGATGCCAGAAAGTTCTTATTTAAAAGGCAAACTACCACACAGGTAAATTGGCAACAGAGTAAGGAAGGGGGAAAGGATCCATAGTTCTCATAATCTTAGCTTTGTTGATGTGTACACTTTCATCTAAGGCAACTGCACTAAGCTTCTATCCAGATCATCTTAGCATTAACAGTTTGCAAAACCTCAGTTCAAAAACAGGGACACACTTAACCCTAAAACCAGTTGCATGCTATGAAGCTAGGCAAACAACCCCAAACACTATGATATAATAAGGCTGTTCACACAAGCAGCCTAACCCAAGCTAGGCAGCCCAGTCTGGGTTAGGCTGCTTGTTTGCAGCACGGGGAACATGGTGGATCCTGGCGCTGCTGCAGTACCTAACCCGCCATTTTCACCCAGCCTTTAGCTAGTGTTAAGGGCAAGAGCGCACCTTTAACCCAGCGGCTGAGATCGTGTGTTTGCTTGGGCCGCTTGAAGCATGAGCAGACACAGAGACAGGCACCTAGAGTGCCTGTCTGACAGGGTAATCCCACAATGCACCATGCTCATCACACCACAGTGCATTGTGGGATTCCTGGAGGCATGGATGCATTGTCCTGGCCTCCGGGAAACGGCACAGCTTTCCGGGAGAGCTGCTTGTGTGCATGGCCAAGCTGCGCAGCCAGGAGGCAACAGGGAATGCAAGGAGATTGCCTGCGGGGAAGGTAAGTTGAGCACAGCCTCCCCTGGTCTGTGCTCCAGTCATGTGAATAGCCTTATAGGAGCACCACTGGGTGCCGTACTTCATAGGAATATATTCCTGTTTCTTCTACCACACATTTGGCTGGGAGATGAGGAAGAGACAATAAATCCTTGAATCTCACCCTGTTTCTACCACCCCAGTCATCAATCAGAGTTCTCTAGGGGTATGAGGTACAACTAGTAATTTGCTTCATCCTTAATGCAGGAATGCACAATATACGGTCTGGAGTCGAATTACTCTTGGTCAAGAGACTGCTGTCAGAATTGCCTGAATCTCATATTTTATTAAAAGCAACATTTCTAGACTTGAGAAGGACAAGGAAAGCATATAGACACAACCCTTCTTTCTATCTATCCATCCATCATTTCCCCTGTATTTAACTGCAGTAGAGTATTATGTGACTTTAATACTGATTTATTGCTCAACACAGACACCTGTCACATCGTGGCATAGGAACTAAGGAAAGGGAAAGGAAAGGTTGTGCAGTCAAGTCGGTGTTGACTCCTGGCGACCACAGAGCCATGTGGTTTTCTTGGTAGAATACAGGAGAGGTTTACCATTGCCATCTCCCGTGCAGCATGAGATGATGATGCCATTCCACACCTTCCTATATCACTGCTGCCCAATATAGGAGTTTCCCAAATTCTGGGAAACACACCAGTGGAGATTCGAACCAAAAGCCTCCTGTTCTCTAGGCAGGTTACTTCCCCACTGCGACATAGAGAAAATACAAAATAAGCCAATTTCTTTTGTTAGGCCAGCATCTATTGTATGAGTATTGTGGTGTAAGCCTTCTTTTTGTGTTTTCTGTAAAGGCCACTAGATCTATAGTTCCCCACACTTTGGATTAGCTACATGGGCCAGTGCAGCGTAGCAGATAGTGTTGGGTCTGGTTATGAAGGACTCAGGTAGTCAAAATCACTGGGCAAGCCTCAGGCAAATTCCTCTTCCAGCATTTCTTATTTGTTTCTTCTTCCAAAATACTACAAGAGGGCCACTGTCTAATAAAAAATAATAATTAAAGTTTCATCTTGCCTTCAAGCAAATGCAGAAAGTGTGAAAGATAGTTTCTTACTCACACAGCCCACTCTCAGGTTTACTCCCAGCTGAGTAGTTAGCATGTACAGCTTACAGTTATCCGTTCAAATCAGTTTACAGATTAAAAAGTAACATCCATTTTGTCTTCATGCTTGCTACCCATTGCTTTTATCCCTTACAAGTAATTTCAAAATCTTTTTACAAGTTTTAGTGCAGCCAGTTAAAATGTTCAGAAACAAGAAGAGGCATATTTAACAAAAAAACATGGCATACTCCCACACCAAGAAGAATGCCTAATAAAAACATTTTAAAACTATTTTGGACTTTTTGTTTCTGGGAACAGAAGAGCAAGAACACCAAAAACCTGCTCAAGCTACCCCTGATAACTGGGCAAAGAGGCACCTTTCAAAAGGGTGGATCTCTTCTCTTTGGCAGGAGGAAAGCAGTGGCACCTCTTTATCCCAGCACAGTGTCCCTCTTGGAGCTGCTACTGGTATCCCCCTTTGTGTTCCTTTTCCATTCTGGAGCCTGCTGGGGACAAGGAACCATATTTTCATTTTATTTTGCTTTGCTGACTGCTACGAGAACTTTCGTTGTTGTTGAAAAGTAGTATATAGGTATTCTTAACAAGGAGAGGGAATTTTTAAAAAAGAAAAGAAAAAGAAAAATTGAAGTGACTGCAAGGTACAAAACCTATAGAGATGGAATACAGACAGCACCGAACTCCCGATTCCTGGATGTGGAGAGACTGGCAAAATACCTTCTACTGAGGTGTGCTTTGGGGGACCAGAAAGCTCTCAAAACAATTATACTCTCTTGGATTCTCCCAAATGAAGAACAACTTCTGAGTTTTTATCTCTCTGGTCATTAAAGTTTATTATAAAGAGAAGTGTGGAAATGCTGTAGGAAGCAAAACGCTGAGGTAAGTGGCGGGGGAGAAACCTTTAGCTCCCGCTGGATATTCCACAAATGTGGTGGTTAACGGTGGGGTTGTTGATTGTCCTCTAGTTTAAATAAACTGCAACTGCACTCCAAAGGAATATATCTTTTCATCAGAACATCATTGCTCCAGAGAACACAATGAATATCCCTTATCTCTGAACATTCCTACTCTGTAACACTATAGCACTGTATGTTAAAGAAGGGATAGAATCTAACAAGGTAGAAAACCAAGGAGGACTGGAGCCCTGCACAGAAACCCTGTGGGTGACAATACAAGGCCTGAAAGGAAATGTGTTACTGGGGACATGCTATCCTTGCCCTCTGGATCAAAACGCTGCCAGTGACTGACTGTGAGTTGCAGGAGGAAATCAGGGAGGCGTCAAGGAGAGGCAGGACAGTAATAAAGGGTGACTTCAATTACCCACATATGGACTGGGTAAATTCAGTCAGGTCATGACAAAGAGGTCAAATTTCTAGATACGCTAAATGACTGTGCCTTAGAATAGTTGGTCTTGGAACCAACCAGAGACAAGGCAGCTTGAACTTAATCCTGAGTGGCACCCAGGACCTGGTGCATGACGTCAGTGTCATAGACTCTTTAGTGAACAATGACCATAGTGTGATCAAATTCAGTATACATGTGGGGGGAGAATCACCAAGGAAGTCTAACATAGACACTTTGAATTTCAAAAGGGGAAACTTCTCCAAAATGAGGAGTATGGTGAAAAGAAAGCAGAAGGGAAATTCAGGAGAGTCACTTTGCTCCAGAATGCATGGAGTTTACTCAAAACCACAATACTAGAAGCTCAGTTAGAATGTATACCCAAAAGAAGGAAAGGTACCACTAAGTCCAGGAGGATGCCAGCATGGCTAACATGTAAAGTCAGGGAAGCAAAAAAATGGGAAGAACACTTCCTTCCAAAATTGGAAGGCCTGTCCAGATGAAGAGAACAAAAAGGAACACAAACTCTGGCAAAAGAAATGCAAAGTGACAATAAGGGAGGTGAAAAGAGAGTTTGAGGAACATTTAGCTAAAAGCATCAAGGAGAATAACAAACACTTCTTTAAATACATCAGACGAAGGAAACCTGCCAGGGAGGAAGGTGGACCATTAGACAATGAGGGAGTGAAAGGGATTATTAAGGAGAATATGGAGGCTGCAGAGAAGCTAAATGAGTTCTTTGCGTCCGTCTTCACGGCAGAGGATACTGAGCATATACCTGTTCCTGAACCAGGCTTTTCGGGGATGGAGGCTAAAGAACTGAGTCAGATAGAAGTGACAAGAGATGATGTTATAAAGTGTCCGGAAAAACTGAAAACTAGCAAATTGCCAGGGCCGGGTGGCATCCATCCAAGAGTCTTAAAGAACTCATATGTGAAATTGCCGACCTCCTTGCTAAAATATATAACTTATCCCTGCAATCAAGCTCTGTACGTGAGGACTGGAAAGTAGCAAATGTAACACCAATTTTCAAAAAGGGATCCAGGGGTGATCCGGGAAATTACAGGCCAGTTAGCTTAACGTCCATTCCAGGCATCCTCAATGGATCAAATTGTAAAGCACACTGAAGAACAGGCCCTGCTGGGAGTGAACCAGCATGGCTTCCACAAAGGTAAATCTTGCCTCACAAACCTTTTGTGTAAACAAGTGTGGGGATAAAGGTGATCCAGTTGACATAGTATATCTGGGCTTCCAAAAAGCTTTTGACAAAGTTCCTCATCAAAGACTCCTGAGAAAACTTAGCAGTCATGGGATAAGGGGACAAGTACATGTGTGGATTGCTAACTGGTTGAAAGACAGGAAACAGAGGGTAGGTATAAATGGAGAGTTTTCACAATGGAGAGAAGTAAGAAGTGGGGTCCCACAGGGATCTGTACTGGGGCTGGTGCTTTTTAATTTATTCATAAATGATCTAGAAGTAGGGGTAAGCAGCGAGGTGGCCAAAGTTGCAGATGATACCAAACTCTTTCGGGTAGTGAAATCCAAAACGGATTGTGAGGAGCTCCAAAAGGATCTCTCCAAATTGGGTGAGTGGGAGACAAAATGACAAATGCACTTCAATGTTGGCAAGTGTCAAGTGATGCACATAAGAGGGGTTTGGATAACTTCATGGAGGAGAGGTCTATCAACGGCTACTAGTTGGAGAGCTATAGGCCACCTCCAGCCTCAAAGGCAGGATGCCTCTGAGTACCAGTTGCAGGGGAGTAACAGCAGGAGAGAGGGCATACCCTCAACTCTTGCCTGTAGGCTTCCAGTGGCATCTGGTGGGCCACTATGTGAAAGAGATGATGGACTACATGGGACTTGGGCCTGATCCAGCAGAGCTGTTCTTATGTAACACTCTGTACATCATTACAACTTCAAATATTCCTTTATTTTGGAGTTTTCACTAACACATCTCCCACAAAGCAGCAGAGAAAAAGCAAGAACTCATGATCCAGGGCACTGGTAGCTAAAGCCTGCTTTTTGTGACTGAAGCCTATTTAACTTGGTTAACAGCTTTGTGGTACGTAGGCCCTAAAGTCTGTCTCTGCCATGGGGCTCAGATAACAGATAGCGAGATCATTCACACAACCTCACACTGCTCAGGAGGGCTAGCGGGAAGGCAAGAGCTCAGCTGCCTTCCCTGGAAGACAAGTTTGAAGACATGCTTTAACTAATGTTTTAAATTTTCTGTTTTTGTTGTAAACCACCCAGAGACGTATGTATTGGGTGGTATAAAAATATGTAATATGTTGCCCATGCCACGCCCCACAGGCGACATTGCGGCAGAGGCCAAAGCTGGGATCAGGAGAAGGAAGTCCTCCTGCATCTTAGAGAGACCTGTGCCAGCAAGGCAGTGGCAGCCCTCATTATATCAGCCACTGAGTTGGTGTGGCCACTCCTTCACCCTGGCTCACTGCCCCAAATGGCGGTGGACCGGGAGGAAGCCTTCTACCCGGCGCCAATCGCCCAGACAATCGCCTGCCAAGCTACAACGAACCACAGTTTGCTCTACCTGGATAAAATGACGGGTAGAAAAATAGGACTACCTTCAGCTGGAGCAGAGGGAATGGAGGGCTCCTAGTGCCCTAGATGACATGAGCTGCCTGGGTTACCCCAGGCAGTTCATGTTGTGAGAGCAGCCTCTGTATCTCAGATGCAAAACCCAGAGAGGTCATTCACACAACCAAAAACTGTGTCCTATCCAGGTTTGGGAACTGTGTGTGCTCCCAATTTTTGGTTGTGTGAGTGCAAATAAGTAGGTAGGAGGGATAAGTGATTCTGTGGAATCAAGACAGGAGATTAGCTTTTCTGCCTACCTTGATTCCACAGAATCACTTCTCCCTCCTCCTACATAGTTGTTTGCACCCACCACAACTGAAAATTGGGAGTACACACAACTCTCAAACCTGGTTAGATACAGTTTTCAGTTGTGTGAATGACCTCAGAGTGTAAGCATACAAAGGCAATCAATCAATCAATCAATCAATCAATCAACTAGGGCAGTCAAAAGGAAGTACTACTTTACACAGGGGTACTATAATATACAGTTATACTGAATTCTGTTTACAGCATAATAATAAAAATAAAAACAACAAATAATTTTGTTTGCTGCCCTATGACAAATTGTTCTTTGGGTGTCTCACAACACAGCATTAAAACATAAAATAAAAACACAAAACACATTACATTACAACAGACCAAAAGGGGGAGAAAACAAATACAAAATATAATACAAAGCCATTATAAAACTCTTTTAAAATCAGTTTAAAAATCAAATTTAAAAGACATCAGTGAACAAAAAAGGTCTTTTCCTGGAATCTAAAAGAATGAAGTGATGAAGGCAGGTGAACCTTTTGTTACATCTTTGCATGTACCTGTTTTTTTCTGCAAGCTGTATCTGGGCAAGTAAACACAAGCCCAAATATGCACAGAGGTGCACCTAGGTGGACCAAGAGGCCTTTTGCCACCCACTATTGCTGCCGCCACTAACATTACCGCAGCCAGATAAGC
Source organism: Hemicordylus capensis (assembly GCF_027244095.1). Taxonomy (NCBI): domain Eukaryota; kingdom Metazoa; phylum Chordata; class Lepidosauria; order Squamata; family Cordylidae; genus Hemicordylus; species Hemicordylus capensis. Next base: position 136,988,742 of record NC_069657.1, on the reverse strand, counting down.
TACAATGTACTGTTTTTTACACCAGAATATGCCAGGAAAATCTGGAAACTCTTTTTAATTTTATTTTTAGAAGAGATTCTGAATAAGATACTTCCCACTGACTTGCAGAGAGATACCACATTTTGCATGCTCAGCATTTTGAGGCTCCCCAAGCCAGCAGGGGACTAGACCTCTGCCTGGAAATCCAGTCCAAAGAATGCCACTACACACAGCTGGTGTATCAGTCAGTCAGTCAAAAAGAAGCAGCAGCAGCTGGTGTATCACTGGCATTACTTCATCAGCATTTTCTTGTTTGAACCTACCCTATTTGACACACCTTAAGTGGCGCAGTGAGGAAATGCTTGACTAACAAGCAGAAGGTTGCTGGTTCGAATCCCAGCTGGTACTATATCGAGCAGCAGCAATAGAGGAAGATGCTGAAAGGCATCATCTCATACTGCGCAGGAGGAGGCAATGGTAAACCCCTCCTGTATTCTACCAAAGAAAATCACAGGGCTCTGTGGGCGCAAGGAGTCAAAATTGACTTGATAGCACACTTTAACTTTACCTTATTTGACACATCATACAATCAGCCCAGATCTGTTACAACACAGATCAAGTCTGTACAACTTGTGAACCACAAGCTGAACAGAACCCACCAACTATACATTACTGCTGTTGTCCCTCAAATGCTGGATAAGCTTTTTATTTCCCCCGCCTTCCTAGGACTGCAGCAACAACCACCACCATGAGATGTAGACGTTGGGCTGCATTTGGCTTGGAGGACCACAAGTTGTGCAGGGCTAATACAGATGTTTCCCTGCTGGCTTCATAATGTGTAACAGCAGTAAAGAAGATTCGACTTCACAGGGCAGACATGGGCTAGTCTGAGTTCAAATTAGTATGGAAGTGAAAGTGGGGGAGCCTTGGGGAAAGTGGTCAAGCCACCTTGGAATTAAAACTATCAAAGAGAGGAAAAACTGAAGGAAGCTGAATTTCACAAAAGCTGGTTTTAATGAGCTCAACGAAAAACTAAGTAAGATCCAATGGCTAGAAAATATAGCAGAGAAAAGAGCTAAAGAGCAATCTCAAAAACAAAGATATTGAAAGCCAAAATCACAATGAGAAGGCACAATTCCCATGAGAAGGAATAATGGAAGACAGCTTAAAAACAACCCAGAGTGAACAGACAGAGACCTCTCAGTAACAGCTAAGAAGCAAAAGAGACACATACAGGAAATTGAAGGAGAGGCATATAAACAAGGAAGAGTACAAAACAGTGACCTGAACCTCTAGGAATGGTGTCAATAAAACTAAAGCTCAGAATAAGCTAAGGCTTGCAAAGGATGCCCAAAACAAAACAACCCCCCCCCCCGATATGTCTGAAATAAGAGAAAGGTCAAGGAAGCAGTAGGTCTGTTGCCTGGAGAGGATAATGAAATTGTAACAGGAGACAGATATGGCAGAGATGCTTAGCACACAAGGGAAATGAGAACCAACTTTTGTTTATTTAAAATATTTAAATCCCATCCCTCCAGTACACTACTACTCAGGGCAGCTCACAACATTAATAAAATAGATACTATATAAAACAAAAGATTAATAAAGTTAAACAAGTTAAAAAACCAGGCTAAAAACACATTTTAAATGACATTTTTTTTTTAAAAAAAAGTTTCAAATAAAAAGCAAAAAACCTACTAGATATAAGCAACAGATAAAACTTTTAAAAGTCCCTTTTAAAATATGTTTTTAATTGTTGTTTTTTTTTAAAACAGTGAGCATGGCAAAGCTCTTCAGGGAGGGTGTTAGGAACATAGGAGCACAGGAACACAGGGAGCTGCATTCTATCAAGTCAGACCATTGGTCCATCTAGCTCAGTATTGTCTACACCAGAGATTCTCAACCACTGGTCCATGGACTGGTGCCGGTCCATGAAGTGTTGGGTACCAGTCCGTGAGGCATAACTAATAAAAATCACCCCCCCAAAAAAATTTTGGGCTGGTGGGGGCCACCGAGAGCTCTCCAGAGCTCATTTCTAGGCAGCCCTCACTGCTGGATAACATTCATTTCACTTCCTCGAAATAAACATTATCCGGCAGCGAGGGCTGCCTGGAAATGACCTCCAGAGAGCTGCCCGAAATTGTTTTTGGGGGGCTGCCTGGGGGTGGGGGTGAGGGTAGCGACCCCCTTACTAACTACTGGTCCAGGAAACTGTGCATGAATAATGTGCCGGTCCATGACTCCAAAAACGTTGAGAAGCACTGGTCTACACAGACCGGCAGCAGCTTCTCCAAGGTTGCAGGCAGGAATCTCTCTCTCTCAGAGCTATCTTGGATATGCCAGGGAGGGAACTTGGAACCTTCTGCATGCAGATGCTCCTCCGAGAGCTTTCCCTGAGGGGGAAATCTTACAGTGCTCACACGTCTGCCATTGAAATACAAACCAGGGTGGATCCTGCTTAGCAAAGGGGACAATTCATGCTTGCTACCACAAGACTCTATAGCACACATTTCTTTGTCTCTCTAGTCCCCTCCAGCTGGAGATCTGTTAGTGGCAGGGCCATGAGCAGGACCTGAGCAGCTCTGCCATATGGGTGAATGGGGTCTAACAGGTACCCCTGCCCCAAGCTATGTAGAGCTTTAAAGGTCAAGCCCAGCAGCTTGAATCTAGCCCAGAAGTGGACTGGTAAGCAATGAAGCTGCCGCAGGATGGGTGTGATAACTGAGCAACATATGAACCAACGAAGAAAGGAGGAGGCTATGCCTCAAGATAGATGGCTATCTTAAGTGACTTTAAGGGTCCATGTAAATTACATCACAAAGTACTGAAGGAATTTGCAGAGTGAATCTAAGAGCCATTATCTATAATCTTTGAGAATTTCTGGAGAACAGAGAATGGGTGAGGCGCTGTAAGGCTGGAGACAAGTAAGTGCTATCCGCCCACATCCTAAAAAAAAAAAGTGTGGGGGGGAGGAGTGAGAACTGGGAGACTATAGACTAATCAGTTTGTGGCTGATCCTGGCACCACCTCACCAGGTAGCCTGGGAATTTCCCCCAGGGAATTCCATCCGCCAGGTGCGACCTTTTACCCAGGTCCTTGTATGAAATGTGTAAGTATGAAATGTGTAAGGTTGCCAGGATGGTGACTGTAGTTTAATGCTTATGCATCCATAGGTCACTTTCAGGCTGTAACCTGTAAAGTAATAACATGGCACCTGGATGATGTTGTCCTGCAGAGACAGTCCAGGGAATTTACAAGTATGGAACAAAGTGTTCCAGGTATGCCAGAAGATTTGTGACCAAAATCAGTATTTTACCAGACAGGTTTTTAGGTAGGGATCAGAAACTGGTGAGCAAATCTGTTCCTCCCTACTTTGAGGGGTATAATCTGACCCCACTGTCATTAGCCCAGAAACCAGAGGGGTGTGCAGAAGGAACAGAAGGTTTACTCATGGACATTGCTGGAAGTGCATTTTGAGGTATCGGTTCAAGTCTGTCACCCTCAAACTCAACCATGGGCCTCTACCAAAGATAGTTGCTGACCAGGGCTTAGGGGAAAAACAGATCTAGAAAATATTGCCACAAAGCTTATTCCCCTATTCTACACTCAAGTCCAAAGAGCTGTTTGGCAGACATCAAATTGTCTGGAATCAGGAACCCAGATCGCTCTCCCCCATGAGTGAGAACTATGGGCCATAGTTCTGGGTGGGAGGATATCAGCATTCTGGCCCACAGCACTTATTTACTCTCAAATGAGAGCCAGGATAGTCAGTGCACAGCAAGTAGATCTGTTGCTATGATGTGGCTTTGGGCAAGTCAAGCCCCATCTCTTATCCTCAGCTTTCCACCTGCAAAATGGAGAATTAACAGCCACCTACCCTGGTGTGCATTTGTATGTTATGACAGTTATAATAAAGACTACAAAGCACTTTGTAATTAAAAGCGTTATTTATATAACACTCTTCCAGCAATAACCATGCTAGAGAAGCAACAGGAAGGAAATTACTGAATCATCCTACCAGAAATTAAAGCGGCTGAGAAGTGGACAAGGCAGGCACAACCAAGTGTTCTCCATGTTCTGGATCCCATTTCAGGTGTACCTCCGCTTGACAATGAACTACATCCCAATATAGTGCATTTAATATGGTTATGAAGCCATTTTGTACAATGTCACTGGGAGATAAATTTAATCATTTATATTAAAATGCATTATCCCAATTAAATTAGTGCCACATTTTAAATTAAATTTAAAATAGGGAATTGAATAAAGAAGATGACAGTGAACTTTTAATACTTTTCTTGCTTACCCGTTTCACCAGGCTAGCAAAGGAAGGGGGGAAATGTACAACGAATTAAAATTCAGTTACAGAATTATTAAGTGAATTCTCTTCCATCCATTTTAAGTTGTAATCTATATATATAACTAGTATTTTTAAGCCCGTTAAAATAACGGGCTCTAGTGGGGGTGTGTGCTGCTCTTGTGTGTGCCTTTATTCCTTTTATTATTGTTTTTGTTGGCTCAGTGGGCTCAGTCTTCTCGCCGCGGCCACCGCCACCAGCAGGGCCAGTCCTCCTGGTGCGGCTGCTGCCGCCAGTGTGGCCAGTCCCCCCGCCCCGCCCGCCGCCATGAGCGGGCCCAGTCCCACCCTCCTGCCGCTGCCAGCGGGGCCAGTCCCCCCACCCCGCCTGCTGCCACCAGTGGGGCCTGTCCCCCCGTCCTGCCCGCCGCCGCGAGCAGGCCCAATCCCCTCACCCCGCCCACCACCACAAGCGAGCCCAGTCCCGTACCTTGTCCTCTGGCTGAGGCTGCGGCTCCGCCGCCGCCTCGGCCGGCTTCCCCCGCCAGCTTCTTCCCCCGGGCGGCTTTGGCAGCGGCCGCTTCTTCTCGGCCCGCCGCTCTCCTGTGGCCTCAGCGGCCGGGCCAGGCCCGCCGCCGTCTCTGTTTCCCCGCCCCAGTCTCCGGCCGGGCCGCCTCTGTCCCCCCGTGACTTCCCCTCCTGGCCCTGTCAGCTTCTCTTCCTCCCGGCCAACATGGACACCTGGTGCCTCCGGCCGTTTCTCCCTTGGCCGTTCTGGGCATGCGTGGAGCGCATGCCCAGAACGGCCAAGGGAGACACGGGCGCAGACACAGAAGGACACGGGCGCACACCGAGGGATCTTATTATAGAGGATTCTCTAAGACGTACCCGTGGCTAATCCCATGTGTGGCAGCTCTCACAGGAGTTTTCAAAGGGAGGGGGAGAGGAAACATTACCCTCATGCAACTTTGATTCACTTCAGTGGAAGCTTTCCCCCCCCCCTGCCCATTGTCATTATACACTTGTTTAACTCAGCTAGTAAGTTAAGCTTGACCAAGACTAGCCCTTGCCTTTGCATCTGGAAATGGCATGGACTTCACACTATGCTCCAATTAGGTGGAGTTTATGCTTTCTGATCTCTACTTAACTCTTGGTTGTTCCACAGAGTCCACCCATCAGATCTACTTCCAGTCACAAACCTGACATTAAGTACAGAGGTAGAACAGAAAATTTAGGGTTACTTCACAGACTACTTTTTTAAAAAACAAACTTAAGTGTTCACCTAAAAATGTAATGTGCGACAGCAATAAACAGTTGCTTGAAAACGTGTATTACTGTATATAGGTATTTTTATTAGGAGTTGGAGTTTGCTAAATCTCCATAATAAGTGTATGTGCTGTGACAAAACCAGATCTGTGGCTGTTTTATGTGTGAAATGGGACTCATCCAGATCCGCAAGGCCACCAACAATGGGCATGGAGACAATTCCACAGATCATAACCAGACAGCAGCCAGTTTCCTTGGGGGTTGTGGTTCCTGGGCCATTCAAGAAAGTGATGGCTATAGAACTAAAAATAACAGCCAACTGATGATCAAGATACTTCTCTTTCCCACCCCACAGTTGGACCAAGGAAGCTCAGGAGAAAGGAAAGAGAGGGAGCAGCAGGTCCATCAGCCAATATCCACTTAGAGGGAGTCCATGGAGACTGCAGACAGGCATTTACCTGGGAAGGAGAAGCAAGGGCCGTGGAAGGGAAGAAAGTACTTCTATGAAGGACAGGGGGAAGGCAGCAATAGTACCTCAAGGAGTGCTGCTGTGAGAAGTACAGTGGCAATATTGAAAGTGGGGCCTGTGTCTTAGCCTTCTGAAACATGTAAGAATTAAGTTCCCACTCTGAAATGCACAAAGCAGGTTCATAAGGGTAAGCAACATGGAGAGTGTTCACTCAGTTCAACACTTCCAATATACATTTGCAAAAAAAGTATTACCCCACACCACTGCAACAATATGGACTAGATCAGGGTTAGGCAAACCTGGCCCCCAAGCTGTTGTTCAACTACAACTCCCATCATCCCCAGCCACAATAAATTGATGGTGGGAGTTGTAGTTCAACCACATCGGAAGGGCTGTTTGCCCAGCCCTGGGCTAGATACTTGCCACTTTAAATACACAAACACACACACCAGCACCAATGATCTCAGGATTATGCATATTGTACACAGCTTGATTCATACAGAATTGCAGAGTGCAACTACAGCTATTCTGCCTTCTAGACATCCCACTCATACAGGCAATATATTCCACAGAATAGTTGTTTACGGAAAAACAGATGGTAGAAAATGAGATAGCAAACATACGAATGCTTGGTCGATATCTTTCCTGATATCTGCTACAATTTGGGCATTATCTCCCCGTGCCAAGACTGCATCAAGGGAATGGTGCTGGATGGACTCCAAGAGACGAGCTGGATGACCAAGGCGCAGTATTCGCTCTTTGCAGCTGGAGAGTCTTTCTACCAGGTTATCCACTGCAATGTTAGAGGGAGCACAACACAGGACCTTGGAGAAAAACAAGTTTAGAAAGAGCTAATTAATTTCACTAAAATGTCTAAAAGTTTGCAAAGCTGAAATGCAGAGAGGTTAAAGAAACAATCATCAGGGCTGGCAAGAGGGAAAAGGAGGTCACTTTACAACTGTCCAAGGAAGAGCAACATTTGAAATCTTTTGTTTCACATTGTTCTTGAGTTAGGCAGCGGGGGTGCGCGGAGACACAGCTTGAGCTGCCACATCTCAGAGTTTGATATGAAGTTTCAGGCTTTTGATTTCTTCTTGTTGGGAATGAGAAGGCCATTTTCTTCTCAGCTTGAGAGTTTATACTGTTCACTCATTCATTGCTCACATTTATATCCCACTGTTCCTCCAAGGAGCTCAGGTGGCTACCCTCTCCACCCCTTATCCTCACAACCTGTGACAAGCAAGGCCAAGAGAGAGAAAAACTGGCCCTGTGTCACCCAGCAGGTTTCATGGCCCAAGCAGAGGCTTGGAGTCTCCTCAGTCCAAGTCCAACAATATACCACACCAGCTTTCAACTCAATCACTCATGTCAATCAGGCATCATCCTCCCTGAGCTACATGGCATGACAGGCTCTTCCTCCAATAGTGGCCTCCTCTTGCCTGGGACTCCTGGACAGAGTTGCCAACCAACCATAATTCACAGACTCCCTCTCCCTCTCTTCCTCACCAGCTCATTAGCACACTGTTAGCTCCCAATTAGAGGATTAACCTCAGCTTCCATAGCAGACAAGTCTGGAGAAGAGGAGGAGGGAGGAGTGGCAGGCAGAACTCCTCTCTTCTCCTCTCCTTGCGACTGCCTAGCTGGATAGTCAGGTTCAGTCCATTCATCCCTTGGCCTGACTGATACGTTCAGCAGTGAGCGGCATGTGGCAGCTAGTCATCCAGTCATGAGGAGAGGAGGGAGAGAGCACCAAGCCCAGGCCAGGGGTATACTGTGGAGCCTTGGCCAAGAGAGCACTAAACGAATCCACAGCGTACAGTTGGCAGTTTTTCACCTGATCCCAGGGCAACTTCACTTGGTTTGTATTTTCTTGCCACCAACATTGGTAAGATTTACTTGGGAAGGCTCACTATTCAATGGCTGCTTGCCTAGTATTATTTTATTTCCCACCAACTTTCGAAGGGTTTACTTCTGGGGGCCACAGTTCTTGACTGCTTCCATAGTATACTGTTTCCCACCAATTTTGGAGAGATTTACCTCTGAGGGCCACAATTCTTGGCTGCTTTGCACATTATTTTATTTTCCATTAACACTGATAAGACTCACTTATGAGGGGTACACAAATTGACTCTGAGTAACATCCTGGGAAATGTGTTGGGCACACTTTCTTAATTTATTTTTTAAATTAAATAACAATTCACAATTAAAATTAGAATAATAGCATTGGTGCTGTGATGTATATGTGTCTGTATGAATATTGTTCACTTTTGGCCATTTGAGCCATCTTGATGTCAAGAATGTATCTGCAAAAGAAAATTGATTATCAGTCATTTGTTTCCACATCGTGCATAAAAAAACATTTTCAGGGGTTGACCCCACACTCCTAGATGGCAGGTGCCAGACTGTACAGAGATTACAGAGCTGATAGGCCATCACTCTGATATGGTATCAGGTAGCTCCTAAGAATTTATACCCGCTCACTCACTTTCAAGCCTTGCTGCACAGCTTGGAGTATTATCTCCACCACAGTTGTGGTTTTGCCTGTTCCAGGTGGTCCGTGGATGATAGCAAGCTCTTTCTGTGCCAATGAGAAGCAAACAGCCTCCTTCTGAGAAGCATCCAGTGACTCATTGTAGAACCTCAACAACTCTGCAAGAAGAAGCAGGAGGAGTGTTTGTTCAGATCTCAGAAAGAACATTTGCAAAAGAAAAAGGAAGAACAATACAAGTAAGTAGTTGTCCTCCTTGGAAGCAAGTCAGATTTGATAGAGAGAATATCCTTTGCAACAAAGGAAACATCCTAGTTAATACTCAGAGGACTTGAGATTCCCAGTGAGAGCCCCCTTTGAGTCCTGGCTTCCTTTAATAAAAGCTAATGTTTAGCTGCAAATATCTGAGTCCTCAAGCTTTCTGTTTCAGAGACATTCTGTATCAATATCTGAAGCCCTGCTGGATCAGAAAGTCAGTCTCTTATGCCAGGTGGTATTTTAAAGGCAGGTGTGTACAGTAGGACTTACCATCATCTTACTAGAAAGTTAAAACAAACACACACACACCCCTCTTCTTTGCTATGAGGGCAAACACCAGACCTGTGAAAGCAGATATGTTCTCTCTCCATAAAATCATTAATAGTAACCCACAAAGTAAAGAGCAAGAGGCATCAGATTGCACCAAGTCAACAGGGGCTCTGAAGTCCCTTGGACAGAATGTCAGGTCGGAGATCAAAACTTCAAAGCACTTTGATATTTATATTTTATCCTAATAAATAAATAATTGTTACATCAAGTTTTTGTTACATCGTTTTTTCAGAAAATGTTGAAGCATTTAATTTCTAAAACCAAAATAAAGTCTCAAATTCTAAACATCCAGCTTTAGCCTGTTTTCCCTAACATATATGCAATTTTTCAATATTGACATCAACACATATTTCTCTATCTATATTTTTGCTCATATCCAGTATTTTGTGTGTGTATATTTATTTACTTACTTATTTATTTTACTCTAGCAGGACAGTCTACTCAGATATAGCCTTTGTATTATTGTAGGTAGAAAACAAAGCTCAAAAGGAAAAGAAGACAAGTTGTTCTGGTAAGAACTAATCTGCCTACCTTCCTTCACCATAATCTTACTTGATAATTACAATATTCACAAATTAGCCAGCTTCAGCCTTTAATGTTCACATGTCCGCCATCTTGAACTGGGGTGAATGACATAATCACAAACAACGCCATTGAGGTGTCCCTATGTGTCACTCACTACAACTGTTCCAAATTTGGTTCAAATCGGTTAGGCAGTCCACCAGTTAGCCCACTTGCATCTCAAACGCTCATGCATCTGCCATCTTGAATAAGGGTGGATGACATCATCACAAATTATGCCACTGAGGTGTCCCTATGTGTCCGTACAACAGCACCAAATTTGGTTCAAATCAGTTAGGTGGTTCAAAATTTAGCCCACTTGCACCACAAACATTCAGCATCTGCCATCTTGAATCAGGGTGGATGACATCATCACAAATTATGCCACTGAGGTGTCCCTATGTGTCCGTACAACTGCACCAAATTTGGTTCAAATCAGTTAGGTGGTTCCAAATTTAGCCCACTTGCACCACAAACATTCAGCATCTGCCATCTTGAATCAGGGTGGATGACATCATTATAAACTACGCCATTGAGTCATCACATACACCTGTAGCAAATTTGGGTCAAACTGGTTAGGTGTTTCCCAAGTTAGCCCAGTTACGCTTCAAATATTCATGTTTACACCATCTTGAATTGGGGTGGATGACATCACCACGAACTACATTGTTGAGGTGTCCCTACAACTGCACCAAATTTGGCCCAGATCAGTTAGATGGTCCGCAAGTTAGCCCACTTGCTCCTCAAATGTTCACACATCCACCATATTGAATCAGGATCGGTGACATCATTACAAACAACGTCCTTGAGCTGTCCCTACAATTTGAACTAAGCAAATTTGGTTCAAATAGGTTAGGTAGTTCATAAGTTAGCTCAGCTATGCCTCAAATGTTCATGCTTCCACCATCTTGATGAATGACATCATCACAAACTATGCCATTGAGGTGTCCCTATATGTCACTCACTACTACTATACCAGTTTGGTTCAAATCAGTTAGGCTGTCCACAAGTTAGCCCAGTTACGTGAAGTGGGACGTAATATAAAAAGAGAACTAAATGCACATTACTTCAGGATGAGTGAGCTTTGCAACTGAAATGGCAGGTGAACATGCCAGCATACAGAACACTGGCTCAGCTGTCCTGTTATCCCCTCATGCAATGGTTCGCAACCTGTGTAGCGGTTGGGAATCACTCTCCAACTCCCATAATTCCCAGCTACAATTTATTGTGGCTGGGGATGCTGGGAGTTGTAGTTCAGCAACATCTGGAGGAACCCAAGTTGGGAACCACTGCCCTAATGGTTCAGGCAAGATGTCCACTTAAAACACCAGTTGTTCTAGTAAGAACAAATCTGCCATCTTTCCTTTCACTATCCGTACAACTGGACTAATTTATTTATTTATTTATTTATTCATTCATTCATTCAATTCGATTTATATACCACTCTTCCAAAAATGGCTCAGGGCAGTTTACATCAAATAAAAACAATTAACAATTAAAATCAAAACTATAAAAACAGCATAAAACTAATTTACAGTTAAGAACAATTTATAACAAATTAAAAACCTTGGAAGGCCAGGCCAAACAGAAAGGTTTTATTGGCTTTCCCGAATGTCAACAATGAATTCAGATTAAGGATTTCTGCCGGGAGTGCATTCCACAGCCCAGGAGCAGCTGCAGAGAAGGCCCGCCTCTGAGTCACCACCAGATGGACTGGTGGAAACCGGAGACGGACCTCCTCAGATGACCTTAACTTGCAGTGGGGGTGATGTAGAAGAAGGCGCTCTCTCAGATCTAAGCCATTTAGGGCTTTAAGGGTAATAACCAGCACTTTGTATTTTGCCCGGAAAGATATTGGCAGCCAGTGTAACTGTTTCAAAACAGGCATAATATGGTCTCTTCGGGTTGTCCCAGAGAGCAATCTGGCTGCCGCATTTTGAACTAACTGAAGTTTCCGAACTACATACAAAGGCAGCCCCATGTAAAGCGCATTGCAATAGTGAAGCCTGGAGGTTACCAGCTGATGCACCACTGTTCTGAGGTCATCCTCTTCAAGGAATGGGCACAGCTGTCGAATCAGCCGAAGCTGATAGAAAGCACTCTTGGCCATGGCCTCCACCTGAGATACCAGGGTGAGGCCTGGGTCCAGGAGTACTCCCAAGCTGCACACCTGCTCCTTCTGGCGGAGTGTAACCCCATCCAGCACAGGAAGATCTAGCTCATCCCTCAGATTCTGAACCTCTACAATGAGCATCTCTGTCTCGCTTGGATTCAGCTTCAATTAGTTCACAGATTAGCCCACTTGCACCTCAAATGTTCATGCATCTGCCATCTTGAACTGGGGTGGATAACATCATCACAAACTATTTGTTTGAGGTGTCCGCACAGTTGTAGTAAATTTGGTTCAAATAAATTAGGTGGTTCACAAGTTAGCACAATTGCACCTCAAACGTTCACAGGTCTGCTATCTTGAATCGGGGTGACATTATCACAAGCCACGCCAATTAGATGTCCCTGTGTGTCACTTACTACAACTGTACCAAATTTGGTTCAAATGGTTTAGGTGATCCAAAAGTTAACCCTCTTGCACCGCAAATGTTTACGCATCCTTGAACTGGGGTGGATGACATCATCACAAACTATGCCGTTGAGGTATCCCTACAACTGTACCTGATTTAGTTCATAGTGGTCCAGGCACTGCGAGGTTGATGCGGGAGTGGGGACACACATGTGGATGGACACACGATCGGACACGCACACGGAATGCCACGTAATCTCATAAGCCTACTGGAAAGTAGGCTAAAAATACTGCAAAAACATTTATGCATTATCTGTTAATTCATCCTTTCTGAAGTACAGAACTGTTCCAGGAATGGAGAGAGAACACAGTTATTTGTTGGTGACATCATGAGGTGTTAGCCACTCACTACCATGTATAGCCAGCTGCTGCTTCTAATCTGCAGAACTTGTTTTCCAGAGCTTGAATTTAGAGGGGGAAAGGTACATTTGTACTAAGTGCAGTGAAGATGCTTCAGAGCTTTTCCCATACTCCCTCATCTAAAAATTGTGCACATGTTTTCATCTTTGGGTCAGTAAGGATTTCAGGAGTTTATATCCCTGACTTTCTGTTTCATTACTAGTATTCTGACTTTATCCTCTCAACTGTAAAAAGGAAGGAGGGGAATTATGACTTTGCCCTTTATTCCACTGCTTGTTTGATGTCAGATTATTGCTGTAACAAGCAGAAGAACATTTGGTCTCCAAGGTCCAGAGGAAATTAAAAAAGAAGAAGAAGAAGTGGAATTTCTAAAGGAGGAACAGTTGGTAAGTAGGAGTTGTTGCTCGTTGTTAGTTTGGCAAATGCTATGTGAAACAGGCGTTTTAATTTCAGGCTGGCAAAAGACACTGGAATGGACAACTTAATTCTTCTGTATCCACTATCCACAGGGAGCTGATGAATTAGAAGGGGCAGCAGTGCCACCTCTGCCAAGAGATTTCACATGCCAAACAACAACAGCCTCTAAATTCGTTCAGCTTTCTGCCCTTCTGTTATGACCACCAACTAAGCAAGTGACTTTGGGGCTGTTTTGTAAGAGGCACAGGAAAGCATTAGAATTTTACTACAACCCTCACTATTTGAGGGCCTTATTCACCCTGATGGTCTTGCTGAACAAGTAAAAAACAATGCAGTTAAAAGATCTCATAATATTTAAAATGCGGGAAGCAAACTTCAGAATGACACAGAGTTCTTCAAACACATGTGTTTAAAGCAAAACTTAATAAAATAAGTAAAAGAATAAAAATGAAAATGGTTACTCAGCAGTCAGAAAGCACTTCCTAAGATTGCCAAATCCATGTTAACAGTCCTTGCTTTTTAAAAAGGATTTACTCTGCATGCAATATCCACTTGCATTTTTAAATGTTATGAACACCTGAAGAATTCAAAGAGTTCATGTCTAGCATTTTAAATACCAGCCATACAATTTATAAAAGGTTATTATTTTGCTCTGTATTTATTGTTGAGAAGGTCCAGAGGCCCCACTCCCACCAAGTTCCCATTTCTTCCAAATTTTCTTCCAGACTTGCAGTAAAATATTATGTCCTTCAGCATTTAAAAACAACAACCCCAAACCAAAAACATTTCTATCTCTTATAATTAGAGATATGCATTAGAGATGTGCAATTCGATTAAACCCTGAATCGATTCGGGTCGAATTGGGGGCCATTGGGGATTCAACCTCTAATCCAACCACTCTTAAAACAAAGGGCCTGAATCGGGGTTGAAGAGAATCACCCCCATGATTCCACGCGGGTGATCTGAGCACCATTTTGAGGCCTGTTTTTCTGGGGAGAGGTGGTCTACCAATTGGTGTCAGCAGGCAGACCAGCCCTCCGCTCCAGACATGGCCCATCTGGTAGACCAGTCTTCCAAGGCAGGCTGACATGCTAAGTCTGGGGTGCAGGGCTGGTCTACCTGCCAACCCCAAATGGTAGACCAGCTCTCCTGTGAAAAACGGTGCCATTTTGAGGCTTGTTTTTTCAGCTCTCCCCCAGAAAAATTGGCCTAAAAATGGCGCTTGAATAACTCAGATTGATTCGAGGTTGATTCATCAAGACAGCCAGCTAAGCCAGTTTTTGCGATTTGATTTGAGCTTAAATTAAAAAATTGCACACCTCTAGTTTGCATGGAAAACAATGCCAGGAATTCTCACTAAACTATACAGTTTCCAAAGACAAACTATAATTTTTCTGCTTGATTAATTTCAAAAAAAGTGTTTGTCTCCACATGACATTTTAGACTGGATCTAAAATTGTTACAAGATAGAATGGGAGAGAAACCAGATCTATGCATCAGTTCATCAGATGTAGAACAGTAACATGCACACACAGAAAAGTAGGCAAATAAGAGATGGATCCATAGCCCTTTACTTTTCAATCTGTATATGTCAACAGAGTACCACTTGACAGGATCACAGCACCGTTGGGATTTATCAGCAGAACAGTTAGGGCAGCAGAGAGTTAGTGAAGGATAACCTATGAGGGTTGTGAAGGAAAGTTTTACTGCAAACTGCAGAGGTTTCTTCTTTATAGTACTTTCATTCATAGCTCAGCTTATGCTAGGAATCCTCCATATCTTTTGAAATGTGCACATTAAAAGTAGTGATTTTCAGTCAGGTTTTAACACTATTCTCCTGTTATCAAAAGCTCTCCCCACAGTGATATGAAGCGTCTGGAAATTATGAAGTCATGGGGCGGAATCCCACCAACATTTTCTCACCCGGCAATCTTTTTTTCGGGTGGGGTGTGTGTGAAATTATGCAATGTTTACTTTTCTTCAAACCTAAACTTAATTTTGCTACTTTAAAAAAAATACAGTGAATTTTGGGTATATTTATGAAACTTAAGTATAAATGCCAGTTTTTTATTTAAACAAAAATTACAATTATGCCCACTGACTGTCATCTTGACTAATTAAATACACATGTAAGACAGCTCTGTGGGGTTGTGCGGGGAGCCTACATGCAACTCCCCCAGTTTTCCTGGGCAAGTGCTGTTGTGCATGGGAGCTAAGACATCCAAGTGCTGCTCACGCTCTGGAAGTGTTCTGCAAGACCCTCAGCAATGTCTGTCCTCCTTACATACATGTTTTGTTGGTCAGGATGTCAGCTGCAGTTAGAAATGAAGCCACAAGCTGCTGCACCCTAAAGCCTTTCAATTTTGCTTTGGAGGGCAAGAACAAGCCTTAGTTTATTAGTTTAGATGGAATGGTAAACTACGGCTTGCACTAAGCAGGAAGAAACTGATTGAATCTGTACAAGCAAAGGAAAAAGGAGGAGGGAGCATTGTGTCTGGTTCAGAGGAACAGGAAGATTACATCTGAACTGACCTAGTCTGGATAGGCTCCATGGCCAGCTCACACTTCTGGAGCCTCTGGCTGGTCGCTCTTGTGATCAGCTGTCATGGCAGCACATGGAACAGAAAACTGGTGCGAGGATATGAGACGCACCATATCTCAACTTGCTCTGAAGTACACAGCAAAATGAATGAAGCAAACTTCTCAGATGCTCCTTGACAGTGTGTGAAGGAATGACTTCGTCCCATTATGTTTTATGATTTGCTTAGTTTGTTCTGTGTCCCCTCCAGACTCTGCAGGGGTTCAAAGGTAGCAACCCCTAACAGCCAAGTCTGAGGTAAAAGTGGCCTGCTGCAGAGTTTTGGAGGGACAGTTACAAAATATTATGATTGGTTGTCTCTAGGCAGAGAAAGAAGGTTCTGGCTGCCTGAGGGAAGAAACTCCCTTGACAGTGTGTGAAGGAATGACTTCCTCCCATTATGTTTTATGGTTTGTTTAGTTTGTTCTGTTTGTTTAGTTTATCCCTTTGGAGTTGGATAAAAGGGAGGGTTGAGCAGCCAAGAGGAGGAAGGTTGTGGGAGATTAGAGTTCTGTGAGAGAGAGTGCTGTTGAGTGTTGTGTGAGCTGCAAGGCTGGAACACAAGCAGAGTAGGGTTGGGCTGAAACAGCTAGGGAAGGTAGCAGTGAGGGAGCTGGTCCTACTGGAACCTGTTAGGCCTTGGGAGAGAAGGCTAGCAAGCAGTTCGTTATTTTAGTCCCACCTCACGCCAACCTGCCCATTTACCACACGACTGAGTTCTGATATAGTTTTTGAAAGACAGAGGATTCAGTGACTGGGAGTAGAACCAGTCACACAAGCTAAACATCTTGTTTTGGTGGCAGCGGATGGTGAGACTGAAGGCCAGCTGCAGCCAAGCCCTCACACTGTGCCAAAACATTTCTATCTGTTGCATCCTCCACACAAATAATTTCTTCTTCAAACATTATTCACAAAATGGAATAAGTACACCTCAGGAAAAAATGAGCATAAAGAGTGGTAACAGCATAGCTATGTCTGTGCTGCTCACGGGAGAATGCTGACCTCTGGTGGTTATCAGCTATAATTTAAAAATATTCACAGGTTCTAGTCTGGTTATTCTCCTTGATGAGCTAGTTTTCTGCATGCAGGTATCTTTTTATGTGGGGGAATATTTAAACATCCACCCTTTGCATTCCAAATAGTCACAGAAGGGCTTCACTATATGCTTTTTCTGAGCATGTGGATCAGCTCACAGACACATTGATAACACATCTTCTGGCAAACACCTGTATAACTTGCATTAAAAAGCATATGTTGGGTTTCTCCAATGACTGAATGAGACTAGCAGTTATGCACTACATTGTTTTACTATAATTTTTAAACCTGGTTCATGTAACAGGATTTTATATAAATGGGACCTTGTCGTTTCTGTATTCTTCTTAAGAACAGGATAATCTAACTCACACAGAAAGAAAAGCACCTGCAATGCGTAAGTGTAACTTAAGACTTATATTATGCAAGACCTGGTGTATTCTGAATGTAGAGCTTGGCTGTACTGGCACAGATGACTCATGTGTAGGAGAGAAAAACAACAGCCAATGGATGCTGCGAGTTTTAAAACTGTATGCAGGATGCCATAAAAATGAAGGAAGCACAAACTAAGTGTCTGTGGGATTGCAACCCAGCTTTGAATCCTGCAACTATCTTGAATAACCTGAGTTCTCTGTTTTCAATGAATTTCTGGATCCTACCATCTTCTAACACATTCTACATAAGCCTTCTGAAGGACATCCAATGCTGTGCCAGTTAGGTCTGTTCATCTACAAAGACTCAGAGTCAACTGGATTACCAGTATTCCCTGGACTCTTCCCATGGCCTTTGACAGCTGGAGCAGCACATCAACTAGGTTAGGGGCCAGCAATTGTTAGCCCATAGTCAGAATGTAGGCTAAGGCCACAGAAGAATCGCCAGCTGGTGGTATCTCCTGTTACTCTTCCGACTAGCACTACCACTTTAAATTAAGGCCTGCTAGCGATGGAACTTTCTAGCTGAGCTCAGTATGGATTAAACTGGAATGGGAGGGGAGATCATGTGCATGGTTGCTAGGCAACCACACAAGCATCCCATATAGTTTCCTGGTTAACAGGAAGAATTCTATGAGTCTTCTGTAGTTGCTAAACAACCACCCTGGGAGTTTCCTTATTTTCCACTCCCCTATTTTTCCAGCTTGTCACTTACTAACCTAGCCAGCAAGAAGCCTGATTCCTCCACCACACTCTAATCGAAATAGGTGGTACTGATGGAAACAATGGCTGAAATCACTCCATCCTCACATCTGGAGGCTTCTCAATGACCTGAGTGACCGTGCAAAGGGAAGGGGGAGTGATTTTCACTGATCTACTCTGCCCCCAGACACACTCTGTGCCTTCCAAAAATATGTCCCTGAGGGTTGCCCCTAAGCCTCAGAGGCATATTTTCAGAAGGCCCAGAGCACTTCTGGACACAAGGAAGGCCAGCAAAAAAAACCCTCCCCCTCATGCAAGAACTCCGGTAAACGAGAAGCCTCTAACGGTGTTAAGGGCAACCTCCCATTGCATCCCCACTTTGCTAGTCAGGATCTCAGCCAGTGCCAGGAGCTGTTCAACTTCATGAGTCGTTCAAGGTTGCTTAGCAGTGGGAGAAGGATAGAGGAACATGTGAGATGGAGCAGCCTGTTGACTCAGTGTTTGGCACTGGACTGACTGATATCCTATCCATTTTCTGATTACTGGCTCAAAGAAAACCCCTAATGCAATAACACAGCCATACTACCCCTTGTGCCATAAACATTTCTATTGGCATAGGGTGGTAGGAGAGTGCAAGGGAGTAGAGTAGCAAAAAGCAGAGGAGAAGCTACCAGCTCATCAGATAGTACAGCTATATATTTTCTTCAAAGGGTAACAGAAAGAACTGGAGAGGCAGGACTATCAGAGATTGTGAATGCAATACAGGTGGCCCTTGTCATCTGTGGTCCCGGCCCCTACAGTTTTGCGTATCTGCATGGTCGGGCCATGTGCACCTAGCCTCATTATCTGCAGATAGAAAAAGAGCTAAAATTTGCCTAACCGCAGCCATCATTTTGTTGATCAGAGCCATTTTGCGGCTCTTTCCTCAAAAAAAGCACCACCACCACCCGTAATTTTTCACAGAAAATCAGCACAGCATTGCTGGAAAGATGGAGACCTGCAGAGCACGGCACAGTATGTCATTCTTCCAATTTCTGCCTTTTTATTGCTTTTTTGCCCTCCAGGAACCTAACCCCCCCCCAATAACCATTGACTTAAGGTCTCTTTATCCACAGAAATTGGCAGAAATGGAAATCTCTGCAGATAACGAGGGCCACCTATATATTTGCAAGTCATGACTGGAAAACCATGTGACTAATTTCCAAGACTTTCATCATTATGTCTGTATTCAGTAAGAAAAGAACAAGTTCTTACTTGCATCATTGGTATCACTAGGTTCAGAAGAACAGAAGAGAACATCAATAAGGCCAGATGCTGGACCAGAGCGATACTGACTTAATGTATTTAATGCCCTGCCAAAGAAGGGAATACAAAAGAGGTGATCAGACTTCAGAAAACAACACAACACTGAACCAAAAATAACATCTCAAATCACTAGAGATTCTTGTAGGATAATTTCAAGATGGGCACAAGAACACATCTGTATGGAGACTTCCCCAGAGTTCAGCAGGATTAGGAACTGCACAATTAAGTTTGGTTAATTTCCATTATATATAATTTTTCTCAAGCTAGAAATGCTATATATTCTGTAAACCATTATATACTACTGTTTCCGACCATGAGCAAAGGTAACACTTTAATAGATTAATCCCTGCTAAGTGAGCAAAGAGGCACATTTTAAAATGGCAATTCTCTTAACAGAGGGAGAGCAACTGATCCTATCCAAATCCAGCACAGCATTCCTCCAGTGGCTACTGCCGGTGCCTACTTTATGTTGTTGTTGTTTTTAGATTGTGAGCCCTTTTGGGACAGGGAACTATTTTGTTCCCCCACCCCATATAAATCATGTTGAGAACTTTTTTGTTGAAAAGTGGTATATAGATATTCATATTATTAATAAAAGAACAATAGATGGTATTATCCTAGCCATCTGGAGGTCAATCACTTTAATATTTATATTTATTTATTCATTCAATTTTTATACACCCTTCCAGAAAGACTAATATTCAGTCTTCAAAAGGAAAGCAAACCAGGTTATCATCATAATCAGATGCCAAAGTATATAAACCTTACAGCAAGTCCTATATGATAGAACTGCTGGAGCTCTTGAAGTACTCAGCATAATTTCTATTATTAAAAGTAGGAAGTATACTATATGTCAGTGCCAACACCAGAACCTGTGAAAGCTAGACAATCTTCCAAAGGCCCAGCACTGCCAAATCAAATGGAGAGGCATCACTCTGCTTGTACCTTGCCCAACCACTTTCCTCATTGTGGATCACCTGTTTTCCAGAGCTAGTTGTAGCCTAACCCTAACCCTAACCCAACTGTGGGACTCTGGGGTGGGTGATATCCCTTTCCCACATCTTACTAGTATTAGATTAAGAAAGAAAGTCTCAAATCTAGCGCTGCTGTCTAAAGACAGCAGCACTAGATTTGGGATTCTTTTGCACTGCTTGTTATCCTACAGTGGGATGGGAGATGGGCAAGAAAGAGGATAGAGGACGGAGAATCCTCCCCCTTCCCAGATATTACAACTTATATAGGACTCAAAAAGTTGTTAAAAAAATTTTTAGGCAGGCTTACTTCCCTTAAAACATATAATGAGCCACAACGTGCCCTGTGTCAGTAGCTTTACCTTTTAAGTCTCTTGTATGTGACATCATTGGCAAGTTTCAGCAAACGATAGGCGTTTACCTGGTCCAAGCTCACTAGATTGCTCTGAGGCTCATCAATTGCAACAGTAACTGATTTGGGAGTTATGCGGGTAACAATCCCTGTGGAAAGCTGATCACCTTGACTAGCAGTTTCATAAAGTCCCACAATGTCGCCTGTGGAAGAGAAACCATAATAGAGAAGAAATTTTAGAATACAAAAACAGTAAATGCGTTCATCACATTTATTACTGTAAAGCCTGCCAATCCTCAGGAATTACCTGATGAAACTTGTGAAATTTGCTCATCCAGTTCTCCACAAATGCCTTCATCCCCCAGGGCTAACCTGCAAGTCCCACCTCATCAAATTAAAAGTTGAAAACTATCCCCTTACAGTTGCAAACTATCCCCTTACAGCTAGAGCAGAAGAAGCACAGCACTAGATAGTGAGTTCAGAATCCAACATCCTGAAATTTCATTTCAACAGCTTCATCCACACTGTTCCACTCCCTGTTGCTCTCTGCAATACAGATTAGATGGGAGGCTACAGCAAAAGTCTTAATAGAAATGCACCAAAAAGCTACCTATTTTTGAAAGCACCTGCTTTGTTTTGAAAGCACCTTCCTAAACTCCCATTACAACAAATTATTGCCAAACCAAAAGCAAGGGAGATTGCCGCCTGAATATGTTCTTAAAAGAGAAGTTGCTTACATTAGTAACCTCACATTGATGTTTATTTATACAGTTAACCTTGAGAAATGCACCTACCTAGCAGCAGCATATCTCAGTAAGATGGAATATTACTTGAACAATCAGTTCCTGGATGCAAACCAAAGAAAATAGGCATGCCATGGGACCTACGCTTCTGTCATTTTTATGTCAGTGTGTCGTGGTCATGACCAACATTCTCTAGGCTCATCGCCATTCTTGAAGTCTCTAAAGTTCTAGTGTAGGTAACATGACAAATGGTTATTTCAAAAGCCCCACTGAAGACTGTAGTTCAAACTGATACAAACTAATGCAGCTCAAGTGAAGTCAAAGAAGATGTACTAAATCTATATTAGCTGAGAGTCTAGAGGGAAAACATCGAATTGAAGAGGTCAGCCATATGGCATAACATTTATAATTTTGCTAAGCAAACCCTCCCAGTTAAAATGCTGTAGGGCACAAGAGAGGAAAAGTGATCAGAACTCAGCTGCTGGCTTCACATGAAACTGCTGTCTCAGGAGGAGCATCTACTACTAAACCTAGCTGCAATATCTTTTTAACATTTTGTAATGGTAGCTCATTATATCTCACTGGGCCCCAAAATTACAATTGGGAATGTAGAGGAGTCTTATCTTAACTACCACGGTCCAGAGCTGGTGCTCTCAGATAATATATCTCAATGGATCTGGTACTCTCCAATGCAAAAATCTGGACCCAAGAGACCCAAGCAGATAAGATACTCTCTCTGCATAATTTCAGTTAAAATAACAAAAACAAAACAAAGGCAGAAAATGAATCCAGAAACTTCACCTCTGGCAAAGAAGAGCTAGAACTCCCAACCTTCAGAAACCAGCTCAGTCCCACACTGAAAGATCCTAGAGCAGTGACTTGGACCACCTTGATCCAGCTTAGTTCCTGGATCAAAATGAGGAATGGCATTACCTAGAAGCCTTGCAAGAAGTGTCAAGATCTAGACAGTGAGAGAGCTTGACACACAACCACTTTGGACAGATATCATAAGTGTTCTATATTATCATATACATATGTATATATCTAAAATATATCAAATTCTAGGTAGATTCCACTACTTAGTGGAATCTACCTAGATTCTACTAAGATTCTAAACAAAAAGACAAAAAACATATTGGTTTTATCCACCAGATATGTTCCATTTTGGAAACTTTTCCAATAAGCAATGAAGATGATTAACACCCATTATTTAAACATAGGCGACTGGATGTCCTAAATAATTACAGAAGTTGCCAATTTAAATTTCCATGATTAAATCAGTTGACTCTGCTAGAATCCAACAAGAGATGTTGCCTTCCCTAAAGTGCATATGGTTCATTTGCAACTACAGGTGGCCCTCGTTACCTGCGATCCCAGCATCCGCTGTTTCGCTTATCTGGGGTTAGGCTATATAGACCGGACCTCATTATCCGCAGTTCCAAGAATAGTCTAAATTTGCCTAATCTGGGTGACCAGATATTGCTATAACACTTGCTGGAACCAGCCCTACACTAGCAAATAGGTAATATGTACATTTTTCAAGTAAATTACTTTACATTGCTCTAACAAAAGGTGTCCTTTTAAAATCAGTGCATTGTTCTCATCTCATCCAAGGACTACACAGCTTAATTCTCAACAGAATTCATACTGTATTCTCTGGGTGGTTGCCTATTCTTGGGTGACCAGAAATGACTTCCAATGTCATTTCTGGCCACCATTTTATACTATGGAGCCATTTTGTGGCCCTTTCTTTTTAAACAATCCTCTCCTGCAATTTTTCATGGAACATCTGAGGAATTGGAGGGTGGGGGGCACTGCTGGACAGCTGGAGACCTGGAGGACATGGTATGTGACTTTATTTCAGCCTTCTCACTTTTTAAACCCTTTTTCTTTTAGCTCTAAGAACCTAACCCTCCCATTCCCATTGACTCAAGGTCTCATTATCCACAGTTGTAGGGCAGAACAGAACCCCCCACAGATAACGACGGCCTCCTGTACAGCAAAGCGACATTTTTGTTTTACTTTCCATCTGCCTTTTCCCCACAGACCCCTCATCTTACTGAAATATTTATTCATTAAAGGAAAAACTCAGCACTGCATGACTAAAATGTGCAGACTGTGTCTTTAGCTCATGTTGGCTTCTGTGTCATGCACCAGAATATAAGTGCTCTCTCAGAAGCAGTGCACAGAGAGATGATGTGCTTTTTAAAGTCCCTGGGGGCTCTTTCCAAAGCACATGTTTGTCTGAATGACATACAATCCAAATAGCCCTTTATTTCAAAAATAACCAAGGATACAACAGTGTGCTTCTCCCAAATTGCTACTATCATGCATGGCCACTATTAGAGCTGAAGTGTTAATTCAGGTATGCAGTTATGCAATTGTCTAGTCATCTTGTTGCAAGGAAGAATTATCCTCAGAAAAGTCCCGATTCTCATCTGTAGTTCTAGCCTAAGACTTGGTTCAAACAGCAAACCTTGGTTTGTTGTGACAAGAATGAGCCACAGCAAGTCTTAGGTTTGTGTACTCCACTCCTTCACACACAAAGGGAAGGAGGAGTAAATCAGCAGCTTCCATTTGCAGTTTGTAACAAGATACCACTTCCCATTATACCCTAATACCAGGATATGACCAGATCAAGTTATACAACCATGATTAGATATTTGTTTGAGATCCTGACTTGTTTATTAAGTGTGACTTATACATACCACAGTTTCCCATATTTGGACATAATGGGAAACTGCAGTTTGTAACAAGCCACAAGCAAAACTTTAAATTTCCTCCCTTGTGCATCAAGAGAATGGCTGAGGAGCACAGAAGCCTGTTTCAGTAAACTTTACACTTTATTATGCACTTAACTAAAAGGTATGTTTCACTGTTGTATCTGAACTGGGCCTTAAAGAGCTAGGCTGCTCGGCTCTATCTCCTTCCTGCCCCTCTTGGAATGTCCCTCCTCCTCCTCTTAGAAAGAAAAAGAAAATCCCACAAGATATCCTTAAGAGACTGTATTAACAGGCCTGGATTCTGAAGGCTGTGGCTAGTACTTTCTGGTCCTGCTCCCCACCTCCACTTTCAGGAAAGTAGTGGTAGGAGAAAGATAGAGATTGCTCCAATACAGTGCCTTTAAAATATATCTCAACAGGCAGCACATGGAGCTGGCTGGTTGTCTCCCCGCCACCCGCCCCCGCTAATTCTCATGTGCAACCTTCAGAACATAAACCCGTGTTTAAAGAGGCTGCATTCAGGAAGTTGTGTTTGGATAGGCATCCTTTCCAGCCTTATGTGTGTGAGCTCTGAGGTTGAAAAGGAGAAAGTCTATTCCATAACCCAGCCCTCTTTCACACAGGAACCATGCCATGGAGTGTAAAGAAAAGCCACCAATAGTACTCTACTAGGCACAACATTAAATGGTGGCTCTTGCCTCTCCTCCTTCCATCTATATTTTCTTAGACTGTGAGGGGAGAGGTTTGCTAAAGAGAGAAGAGCATCCTAGTGGATGGAGGGGAGGAAGGTAACAGAGCATATTGTGAAGGGCATCAGGAGAACGAAAGTGGGTGGAGCAATGACTGAAATGACTATTGTCTGATATTAGAAAATGGTGACACTAAGTAATTTACAAATATGTGAAATTAGATTATTCAGATATGGGCTTCTGCTGATCAATTTTGTTTAACTGTAAAATAAGTGCATGACATGGACACCTGCCAATAAAACCAGGTAGCTGGGATACTGGGTCAGGCCAATAGCAAAATGAATTCCTGAATTATGTCCTGTGAAGATCTCTGGAGAATAACAAAATGTAAAATATCCTATTAGGAGTCAGCATACTGGTAATTTACTACTGCAGCTGTACCATTTGCCTTGGAATGCCAATGTCACTTTTTCAGTTACCGTGCCAAGAGACAGATTTAATTTAAAGGCACTTCTGTTGCTTCACATTACAGAGCTTTTAAAAAGCATGGTTTAGAGAAAGATTTTAGGATTATGTTTCCCTTTTTAAAACAAAACAAATGAAAGATAAGCACCGTCAAGATGAAAACACAAACAGGGCCAGTTCACATGATTAAAGCAATGTCTGGTAGGGGAAAAACCAAGATCCCGGAGAAGTGCTTAATTAAAACCTGGGGGAAATCAGCAATCCTGGTTTGATATCGCCTCAACATGACATTTACCCTGGATTATTAATCCTAGATCTGAACTCCAGCTGTCAATCCCAGGTGAATGTTGGGCTGGCATGGTGCCAACCCGAGATTGCTGATTTTTCCTAAATTCTCATGAGTCGTTCTGCAGGAGCACGCGTGCAACAAGGATCTCAGGTTTTGAATAACAGTTTTGAGTACTGAGAGTGCATCACATTTATGATTTTGTTGGAAAACCAACAACAACCCTATAAGTTAATTATTATTATTACTGTGCTGCAGTTTTGAGGGCGGGCAATGCTAAGAGGAAGAGGCTTGCCTTAGGCTTCCTAATGAATTTATAGTAGAGATGACATTTGAACTAGAGATTTCAGGATTCATAACTCATCTCTTAGCCACTATGCTACAACAGCTCTCAACATCTATTCTCTCTCTACAAAAAATGTATACATTTAAAAGTATATAATAGGGTGAGTGGAGAGCTATACTGGAGACATGCAGACTATACCTGATGCAACAGATCTTCCTAAATCTCTCAGTATGAACCTGCACAGACTCAAGCCCCTTCCGACCTCCACTACATAACCTTGAGCCATAATGAGATGCAAACCCCAGTTTTAGTTAATTAATTTCTAGCCAGCTGCCTTGTAATGGAAGGCTTCCTTTGCCTGCCCTCCAGCTGCAAATGCCACACAGTCTAGGCTTCTTCTGTCAAAAGTGTCTGACACCTGTTAGCATGGGAGAACTAACTGGGTTCATCACTGGATTCCATTAGTCAAAGCTAAACTGCACGTACCAAAAATTACCCACTACATTCCACCTAGCATTTATAATTTTCTTATCATTATAGGTTAAAGATAAAGCAAGTCCACATAACAATCCACCCTACATTTCAATTTTAATTAGTAAGGATTTGTGATATTATGCACCTCTGTTTAGTATATAAAGCTAGACTTAGCTTTTCAATCTACTTTTAAAAAACAACAGTCTTTACTCACCAGGCCCAAAACTACTACAGGGCAGCTCTGCTTCTGAACCATGTTTTCTAGGCTGGAAAGTTACAAGCAACCGGCCATACAATCCAGTTCTTTGACTGGCTACTTCAAGCTTCAGCAAGCAGACCCCTCTGCGCTGCAGCTCTTTCAGGGAGATGCTTTCTTGCCATGCCCTGGAAAAGCACACACAAAAAGAAAGACAATGGCTGGTAAGTGAAAGGTATCAACTGATACTCATAGGAACATAGGAAGCTGCCATATGAGATCATACGTCCATCTAGCTCAGTATTGTCTACACAGACTGGCAGTGGCTTCTCCAAGGTTGAGGGCAGGAATCTCTCTCAGCCCTATCTTAGAGATGCCAGGGAGGAAACTTGGAACGTTCTGCTTTTCCCAGAGCAGCTCCATCCCCTAAGGGGAATATCTTCCAGTGCTCACACATCAAGTCGCCCATTCGTATGCAACCAGGGTGGACTCTGCTTAGCTAAGGGGACAAGTCAAGTCAAAGCAAATCAACTTTATTACAGTCATAATAACCTTTATTAGAAGCATAAGACAGTACAGTAGAGCAACAACAAAAAGTAATTATAAAATGGCATGGTCAAAATTAAAATCAACATTAGAATTGCATTAAAATTACTATTTTAATCATAATTCAGACACATTATGTGAAAACCCAGCTCCCTTGAGAAGTCCATAATGCTGGGGAAAGTTGAAGGAAAGAGAACAACCAGCAGCAAGGTGGATGAACTTGATTACGAGAGCAATGAAGGGACCACTGAGAGACCTTAAAGGCCAAGTTGAAGACAGATCATCCTGGAGAGAATCTATCTATGTGGTTGCTAAGAGTCGACACCAACTTGACCTGTACTTAATCAATCTATCAATCAAAATTATTATAGATCAAAATTACTTTAAATTATAATATAATTAATGATAAAATTACTAGAAACTATTAATTTATAAATTATTATTATTTTATTAGTATTATTATTTATTGTAGAATATAAATACTAAAAACTGTTGCTCTAAAGTTGTAAAGACTATAAAACTACTACTAAAAAGCTAATTCAAAAATATACAAGTTGTTCTAGTAAGAACTAATCAGCCTACTTTCCTTTCACTGTCTCTACAACTGGACTATATTTGGTTCGAATTGAGGTCCACAAGTTAGATCTCTTGCACCTCAAATGTTCATGCATCCACCATCTTGGAGCAGGGTGGATTACAACATTACAAACTACACCATTGATGTGTTCCTGTGTGTCACTCACTACAACTGTATCAAATTTGGTTCAAATTGGTTAGCCAATCCTCAAGTTAGTGCACTTGGCCTCAAAAATTCACACATCCACCATCTTGGATTGGGGTGGATGACATCATCACAAACTATGCCATTGGGGCATCCCTATGTGTCCCTACAGCTGTAGCAAATTTGGTTCAAATCAGTTAGACTGCCCACAAGTTAGTGGACTTGTGTCTCAAAAGTTTATGTATCTGCCATCTTGAATCGGGGTGGATGACATCATCGCAAACTACAGCACTGAGACATCCGTGTATGTCACTGTGAGGCCACTTGCACCTCAAATGTTCATGTGTCCATCATCTTGGATTGGGGTAGATGACATCATCACAATATGCTATTGAGGTGACCCTACAGCTGCAAATTTGGTTCAAATTGGTTAAGCGGTTCACAAGTTAGCCCACTTGTGCCTCAAAGGTTTACGTGTCCGCCATCTTGAATCAGTGTGGATAACATCACAAACTATGCCATCAAGGTGTCCCTGTGTGTCACTCACTGCAACTGTACCCAATTTGGTTCAAATGGCTCAGGCAGTCCACAAATTAGCCAACTTGCACCTCAGACTTTCACGTGACCACCATCTTGAATGGAGGTGGATGACATAATCATAAACTGTGCCCTTGAGGTATCCCTACAGCTGTACCAAATCTGGTTCAAATCGGTTAAGTGGTTTAAAAGTTAGCACACTTGTACCTCAAATGTTTGTGTGTCTACCATCTTGAATAAGGATGGAGTACATCATCACAAACAACATTATTGTGGTGTCCCTGTGTGTCACTCACTGCAACTGTACCTAATCTGGTTTAAATTGGTTAGGCGGTTTACAAATTAGCCCACTTGTGCCTCAAAAGTTTATGTGTCCGCCATTTTGGATCGGGGTGGATGACATCATCACAATCTACATGGTTGAGATGTCCCTATGTGTCCCTACAACTGTACCCAGTTTGGTTCCTATTGGTCCAGGCATTGTGAAGTTGATAGTGGGGGACACACGGACGGACGGACGGACGGACACACACACACACACACACACAGAGAATGCCAGGTGATCTCATAAACCTACTAGGAAGTAGGCTAAAAAATTAGTATAAATCACTACATATGGAACCATATAACTATATTATCACTCTAATATTAAATATATTGTATAATAAGCAAAAACTGCTCCCCTCAAAAACTATAAAAATACTTTTTAAAAACCCTAACGTACTAACATGACTAAAGCAAAGTGTATAAGAAAGGAGTGCTAGCAAATTGTATCAACAAAAGATCAAAACTATTCAGAGTTGGTGCGAGGTCCTGGCCATCATAGTCCGGCAGATCTTACATGTTGCCATGCAGAACTTGGCAATGTTAAACAAGAAGGCCAGAACTCCATCAGGAAGTAGGATTGGGTGTAGACATGGTTCAGGCGGCCGGGATACTTTCAAAGCAGTGGAGAAATAAGGTTCGGCCAGACATCTCTATAAAAGGAGCAAAGGAGAAGTACATGTTCTGTGGTTTCTACCTCGCCAGAGTCACAGGGGCAAAGCCTTTCTGCCATTGGGATCTTTCTGTATTTGCCTTCCCGTACAGCGTAGGGAAGGACATAACACCGGGCGAAGGTAAAGGTCCTTCTGTGGCTAGAGGTTTCCAGCTGTGACAGATACGTGGAAGGGGAGGGGGAGTCCCTGCGGCTTTCTGAGGACAAAACGTTTGGAACCCTACCTAAGTCAGTGTGGTGCTCAGTGTCCATTATCCTCTGTTTGATGACTGCTTTTGCCCAGTCCTGGCCCATCGCAAGCAGGAGAAGTGAGGAGAAGCCCCAGGGAGACAGTTTAGACCACACAGCCATTTTCCAAGAAGACTGAAAACTGTCCTGTACAGTCAAAGGGGCCAGGGATTGAAGGATAATTAAGCTAGAGGTTAAGAATAGACAGCCACACTCTGGCCTCAACCTTGATCATGCCCGTTTCCAAACGTAGGATAGCATTTGAGACACAAGGGGAACTTGGAGGGCTGCTCTTAGAAATTTGGACTGCACCTGCTCCAAAGGGGCAAGATTGGAGGAGGGGGGACCAGACTGGGCCCATCAAGGAGTTGCACCAGCGTCTTGGCCTCAAATAGTTTAAGCGTAGCAGATATGTACTGGCCTCCCCTAGACTGCAGGAATCTTAGAATGATGGTGGAGGTCTTCTGGGCAGAGAGGATGACATGGTCACAGTGGGCCTTTGTTGAGCCAGAGGCATGTAGGACCACTCCTAGATATTTAAAACAGGTAACCTGCTCAATCTTGTGGCCATTTATACTCCAGGAGCAGGTCTTGGGTCCTCTGGTGAAGGCCATGACTTTGGTTTTTTGATAGTTGATTTTCAGTTTATCATTTTTACAATACTGAGCTAGGGCCATCAATGCTCTTCTGAGGCCAACTGGTGTTCTAGAGAGAATTGTAGCATCAAGGGGACAAGTCATGCTTGCTACCACAAGACCAGCTCCCCTCTTTCTCAACTGAGAAGTTTGATTCTTCTTCTATATGTCCCTCCAAAGGAAAAAGAAACAGAGGGAGAATGCCAAGGAGAATGTTGGTGGACAACAAAGAAATACTACCCAGGACAGCCAATTATGTGAAAAGGTTTCTTACAGTGCATTTTGGGATACAGGGAGCTGCAAAACTACAGATTTTGCATGATGTCCAGCTGTTGCTGTGGTTTCTATAGCATTCTGAATATTTGGAAAAGAAGGCCAAATCTTTTTTCTTCCTTTCAGCTAGGCAAGTAGCAATCGCTAATGTACATAATTTCCATTAACACTTTTAAAGGAAAGAAGAGATGGCAAATCGAAGGAAAACAGAAGTACAGAGATGAATAAACAGCCTTCAGAGCATGCACATGCGAGACAAAAGAATGACTGCTGTCATAAAAGATGCAGCTTATTTTACACATGTCCGGAAGTAATCTGCTTGACAGCCCTGTATTAACTGATCAGACACCACACACTAGCTGCCCAACAATCGATAGGCAGCAGCTTGCTTGCTGCTATGTGCAGCAATCAAGGGGGGAAATTCGTCAATACTAGCAGTAAGCAGAGATGTAGTCAGTGTAACTGAAAGAACAGTGAAATCTTAAATATATTTCAGAAGCCATTTTGATTTGTACCTAAAGCTTCTTCAAGAGTTCACTTCAGGCAAGCCCTAAGCAATAGATAACAAGTATGCAATCTTCACTGTGTGGTGTGCAGTGCCTTAAAGAGGCTGTTTTCTCCTTTGCTCTAGGGGCCTTAGACTAGAGAATAAGAGAAGCTTTGAATTAATAAGTTGCTTCTGGCTGCTGTTTGAGAAACAAGTCCAGAGACACACATACCCCGCCCCCAGGGTGTGCAGAACTAAGTACAGAAGTCTTTGGATGCTGGTCTTAGCCTGAAGCTCTCATTGTTTTGATACCTCTTTTACTCTTTCCAGTAATTAAAAACAATATTTCTCTCTCCCTCCCTCCCTCTCTCTCTCTCTCTATATATATATATATACACACAGTTTTTAAAAACCATTTTACTTTAAAAACTTCAATAATATAAAAACTTCCTCAATTTGAAGAAGAGAACCAATAAGTCCATTTTACTTAACAGTAAAACAATACTCTGAATCAAATCCATTGATCCCAAAGAAGTCTGAAAACTTCAGTTACTCCTATAACGAAGTGAGGAAACCTATGACATCCTCCCCACTCCTTGACAATTATATGCTTACCCCAAGCCCCCGCCCCCCATATACTTGCCACAGGAACTGTTAGCCATTTCTCATAGTTGACAGTTACTAAGGGATATGTTAGGATTGCCTTGTTCAATACAAGAGGGATTCTGTGCCTTTAATTATGTAGAGAGGAGAATCTGAGTTTCTCACACCAGACTGCTGTAGTGGAAAGAGAAGTTGTACCTGGTGTAATGTCCGCACTACAAGAACAGGCAGCTTGCCACACATTTAATTTGTAAACCTTCTCTGCTATTTATTTATGCTAAGATGGCCTACAAGTCACATAATTTCAACTGGAGATATTGCTAGACATTACAATCATCCAATTCAGAATATGAATTTGGCATTTGTTATGCACACCTGTATTCTAAATTGGGATCCCTCCACCCTTTCCCAATAGTTCTTATTTGGCTTTGTTTGTAACCTGAATTGTAGAATAACCTCCCTATATCCTAGCTCATCAAACAGCTGCCTCTACAAATAGGTGGTGGGATAACCTACTTATAGCCTACTTCAGTCAGCAGATATTGGGGGACCATTAAAAGGCAAGAAACTGACAGTTTTTCATTTTTTATTACTACCACCATAAGAGGCACATTTTGGACTTTCTGTCTACAAACTTGCTGACTCAATGGCCAATGAAGTCCACAAAGTTTAGCTTATTGCCCCTGTTTGGAATCAGCAGACAATTTAAAACCTCACAAGTACTATGCTCTCAGGACATTGTTGCAGAATGCCATTAGTGGCAATGTTACTACTATTAATTATTCATTTTGAGATTTATACCCTGCCTTTCAATCTAAATGATCCATAGGACATAGTATAATGCAAGCAGCATTCTCTCTATTTTTTTACATGTGTGTGGAATTAGGGTTGCCATATTCTGGCTTTCCAAATCTGCATGCCTAATTTGCAGATTATGTAAATTGGCTTGAAAAGAATTTTTGAGCAGAATAGTGACTGCACATTTTCCTCCATAACTAGGGCTAGAGTCTAGCTTAAAAAGAAAAAAGAAAGAAAGCTGAAATCCGGGTGAATCTGGGTGAGCTAAGCTATCTGGGTGAGATGCTTAAAATCTGGGTGAAACCCAAAATTCCAGGGGGCATGGCAACTATGCAGAATGAGTTT
The DNA here is from genome assembly GCF_027244095.1 of Hemicordylus capensis. NCBI lineage: Eukaryota > Metazoa > Chordata > Lepidosauria > Squamata > Cordylidae > Hemicordylus > Hemicordylus capensis. Next base: position 136,956,336 of record NC_069657.1, on the reverse strand, counting down.
TGTTCTGGGCAGCAGTATCAAGGCAGTGTGTGTGCACATGCATCAGAGTGGGGCCTTCCTGATTCAACCTGAGCAGGATCTAAAATTAACTGAGTGGACCTAAAAAATGTGAGTGCACAAACATGTGCATGCATGCTTTAGAGGGAACAGTGAATGCAAGTGCCCCCAACCCCCCTAAATCTGCTGCAGTGTGAAAGGACTGTTACAATTCCACATGGGACTACATATGAAAAAGCAATGAATGGCTGGTGCTACAAGGACCACGTCTGGAAGGATTCTAGTACTACTATTTTATGCCCTCCAACAACCTGAGCTCTGCAATGTGTTCACTTCAAATATCACTTCATGGATATTTAGGACTCTTCTAGCCATACAGCATGGATATTTACTTTCCCCCTCATCAAGAACACTATTTTGCTTAATAAACTACTACCATCCCTTGCTTCTGAAAAGTCTGGACACGTGCTGTATCTTACGCATGTGTGTATACGAGGAAGTAAGTCTCTCCTTCAGTTTTACGTCTAAATAAGAATGCATAGGATTGCAGCCTTAGCCTTCAAGTAAATGATCGGACTTCATACCCTTGCGTGTATACAGAGAGTCAAACATAAATCTGTTGCTTGACAGATCCAAATCCACAGTACATGTGGGATGCATAAGCAAAGGATGTGGACTATGCTTCTAGGTTACATAAGTGCTCTTTTTGTCTCAGACCAGATTATTTTAATTGTTTTTTGCATGCGTGTTCAGGAAACACATACATGGCAAAACTGCTTAAATCGCCCTCTTTTCTGAAGCATTTAAATCAATCTACCCCTTTGCTGGGGGGCCCAAGGGCGCCCATATATGCAGAAGCAGCAGTTTCCTGCTGCCCGCCGATGACGATGATACCTGGCTTCCGAAATCTCGGCCTCTCTTTCCTCCTTTAGTAGCTCCACCTGCCGAGACACAAAGTCCTGAACAAGCGTCACCATCGCAGCAGCCTTAGCCGGGCGCTTGGAGAGCTCCTATGCAAAGAACAACCAACAGACTCCAGGAAAAGGTGAGAGCAGCCCTCCTGAACTGAGCTTCTGCTTCCTATCGGCCCCAGTGCACCGCTGTTCCCGTCCCCTTGCTTCCGGTTCCGCTGGGGCCGCAGTGAAAAAGAAAGAAGCGGCGCGGTGTAGCGCAGCGCAGATGGCGGTAGTGACAGTAGGACGTAGAGTTATTTGTGGGCGCTTTCTGAGTCAAGTAGCAGTGCGGGCAGGTAAGGTGGTGGTAGGCTTATGTGCAGCTTTCTTTTGGACTTTGTTCCGCCTTGCAGTCCTTACTTTTCTGGATTTGCAGTCCATTCCCTTCCCCCAGCTTTCAGTTTATTTCTGTGTATTTGTCCAGCTCTGCTCTACTGTACTTTCAGTGGTGATATCTTGGCTTTCTCTATATGGTTCTGAAATCTCTTTTGCTGTGGATTTCATGTACTACATCTTGTAGCCGCTCATCCAGTATCTATCTGTTTGTTGTTCTTTCCAGTAACCGCGCCTTACTTTAGTGCAGCTCTCCTCATGCTTTAAAGTAAAATTGTGCCTTAAGCCTGTATATGTTTCTAAAATAATGTTCTTCTTCTTTGTCCCTCCCCGCAACCTGCATCAGCTATACCTGTCCCTAGTTCACGTGTTTTCCAAACCTTGTAGTGGTCTAGTGCAGGGTTTCTCAATGTGTGTGCAGATGTTAATAGATGTCAACTCCCATAATCCCCAGCCCCAGTGGCCTTTGGTTGGGAATTATGGGAGTTGAAGTCCAACTACATTTGGGGACCCAAACGTTGAGAATCCCTGGTAGTGTGTCCACCCTGTGCTACTACTTATGCCTCTATGTAGGCGTTTGGTTCTCTCTGTTATGCTGACTGGTACATTGTGACTTCATCATTATTCCTAACAGTGTAGCTTCTGCTCCACCTAGTGCATCTGGTTTTTTTAAGGAGCAAGTTCAGTGATCCTTGTCTGCTCTTAAATTGTATTGTAAAAGGTGGTTGTTTTCATTTAAATATTTTAGTCTAGCTTAGATTCTTTTCCTTGCTCTGTGAAGGATATTATTTATGATATTATTGCAAATTAAGAAACAATAACTGTCTTAAGCTTTGTCTAAAAATCATGTAGAAGACTTGGTTTCATTTTTAAAATACTTAAGAACGTTTCTCATATAATTTTGAAAAAAAGCCGTCATGACCCCTAACTTCTAAAAAATCAAAAGGTTAGTCAGGAAATTTTACTTCTTTAAAGGGAGCTGTTAAAAATAATTTGGGAAGGATGAAAAAACTAGCTGAGGTTGTTAATGGCTGAAGTAGACTTTACTAACTGTGCTGCTTTCAATATCTCATTACTGGTGTTTTAGGGAATGTCTAGCTGATGTTATATGTGCTGCTGATGATGATTTTAGGGAGTAGTCACAGAAAACTGAATGTTACAGACCTCATTGCTCTCCCTTTATTAGACAAACTGTTCTGCAGTTCATAGCGTAGTGCCCTCCTTCATTAGACATGTTCTGTAGTCTTTCCTTCACCAGCATGCTATATTGCTTAAGGAAAAATCTTTAAGCAGAATGAGCCCTAGCTCTCTCCATCTGCTGAAAAGGGATGGTTTGGCTTACTAAAATTGGTTAATTAGTGCTGTAATGGCTTTATCCAGCCTCTCCATACAGCTCTGCAGATCTCAACAATTGTGAGCAGCAACTTGTACTTGGTGGTAGCTGTAAAGGACCTCTCTGCCATTCAGCTTCTCTGATGGTAGTCAAAAGCTTGTCATTCCAATAGTATCTCCTACTCATAATCTTTTCAAAGCTATATTATTACTCTGTGGATAGAGGCTAATAAGCACTCTTAGGAATTAGATGTTTGTAGTGTTCCTTATGTCTTAAGGGCCGATTCATATATATATTTTACAGCTCTTGTTTGCCAGAAATACACAAAATCATCACTTTCTCAGGAATTTCAGTCACCTAACTTCCCCATGGATCTGTACCTACAGCCCCATCTCCATTCTTCATGTCTGTGTGTCATATGTTTCCCATAGTGCCAGGAGTACAATCTAGTTGGAGCACACTGGCCAGCCTCCTTTACTTCCCAGATAATGATTGAGTGGAAGCCATTGTTCTAGAACACTTCTTCACACACCCAAGAACACTAGAGCCTATACATTTCCAGTACAGACGTATACAGTCTCAGAAGATGGTGCTGGCAGACTTCTGCTCTGTTTTATGGCTTATGAGGTACTGCAGTGATTCATCTTGTTCCACTTATAAACTGCCTAGAACCTTTGGAGTCAGGTGGTATATAAATAAAATAAAATAAATAAATTATGCTTTTTAACATGTACATGAAGCTGCTGAGTGAGGTTAGCACTTCAACCCAAACTTCTGTGCCCCAACCTATTGATTGAACCTCTCATTTTCAACAGCTTCTAGAGACCTGGTGGTCATCCTGAGCCATTGTTTGATTGCTGTTAAGAACTGAGTGCAGGGCTGTCCTTGGGGCATGGCAAGCAGGGCAGCCGCCCTGGGCCCTGCTCTTTTAACCCCCATTAGAATTAACTGGAAGGGGGCCCTGCATTGGCTGGTTTGCCCTGGACCCCGCATCCTGCCAGGGTTCTCTAAGGGTTCTCTAAATAAGTTGAAACTTAATTCAGATGAGTCAGAGGTGGTGTTGCTTATGACATTTGCTGAGTCGGGAATAGGGGTTGCACTCACCTTAAAATAACAAGTTTGCAGTTTAGGTATCATCCTTGGTCCAGATCTCCTTTTGGAGACATAGGAAGCCACCTGACTCCAGGCTTCTTAGAAGCCATTTGCAGCACAGCCGGCAAGGGGGAAGGCAGGGAGTTCTTCCGCTCGTCCCCCTTGCAATGGGAAGGGAAGGGAAGGGCCGGGCCGGCAGGGGTCTTGAAGGCTTGAATGGGGCGGCCGCCAGCCGAGCGGGGGCATTAAAGAGGGCGGCAGGGACTGAGGATACCCTGCCGCCCGATTCAGAATTTGAACGGAGGGAACGCCGAGAGGGGGAATGAAGCGGGCGGCAGGGAGGCATGCCGCCCGCTTACTCACATAAATACGGCGCCGTTCTTGGGAGGGTGAGTAAAGCCCCCCCCCCCCGACGTTATTTGGAACCCCCCATCCCAGTGCCGGACCGCAGCTCCGCGATTCTGTGCACATCCCTAATCAATGCATCGTTGAGGGCGGGTAGGATGCCTCCATGTTTGAAGGAGGCAATGGTCAGACCTCTTCTTAAGAAGTCTTCCCTGGACCCTTTAGTGATGAATAGTCGCAGGCCAATCTTCCATGATAGGGCAAGGTGATTGAGAGGATGGTGGCCAACCAGCTCCAGGCAGTTTTGGAGGAAACTGATCATCTAGACCTATTTCAAACTGGCTTTAGAGCTAGCTATGGGGTTGAGACAGCCTTGGTTGGCCTGATGGATGACCTCTACCAGGGCATTGACAGAGGGAGTGTGACTATGTTGGTTCTTCTGGATCTCTTGGCAATGTTCAATACCATTGACCATGGTATCCTTCTGGATCGCCTGGGGGAGTTGGGGATAGGGGGCACTGCTTTGCAGTGGTTCTGCTCCTATCTCTCGGGTAGATTGCAGACGGTGGAGCTTGGTGACAGTTGCTCCTCAAAACAGGAGCTGTTATATGGAGTTCCCCAGGGCCCAATTCTGTCACCAATGCTTATTAATATCTACATGAAACTGCTGGGTGAGGTCATTGGGAGGTTTGGTGCTGGTTGCTATCAGTATGCTGATGACACCCAAATCTACTTCTCCTTTTCATCTGCATCATCAGGAAATGGTGTTCATTCCCGAAATACCTGCCTACAGGCAGTAATGGGCTGGATGAGGGATAACAAATTGAAACTGAATCCAAGCAAGATGGAGGTGCTCATTGTAGGGGTTCAGAATCTGAGGGATGAGTTAGATCTTCCCGTGCTGCGTGGGGTCACAGTCCCCCTGAAGGAGCAGGTATGGAGCTTGGGATTACTCCTGGACCTGGGCCTGACCCTGGTATCTCAGGTGGAGGCTATGGCCAGGAGTGCTTTCTATCAGCCTTGGCTGATTCAACAGCTGCGTCAATTCTTGAAGAGGAAAACCTCACAACAGTGGTGCACCAGCTGGTAATCTCCAGGCTTGACTACTGCAATGCGCACTATATGGAGCTGCCTTTGTATGTAGTTTGAAAACTTCAGTTAGTTCAAAATGCCGCAGCCAGATTGCTCTCTGGGGTAACCTAGAGAGACCATATTATGCCTGTTTTGAAACAGCTACACTGGCTGCCGATATGTTTCTGGGGAAAATACAAAGTGCTGGTTATTACTTTTAAAGCTCTGAATGGCTTAGGTCCAGGTTATCTTAGAGAGCACCTTCTTCTTCTGCATGATCCTAACCACACATGAAGGTCATCTGAGGAGGTCTGTCTCCAGCTACTGTGTCTACTGGCGACTCAGAGGCAGGCCTTCTCTGTAGCCGTTCCTGGGATGTGCAATGCATTCCCTACAGAAATCCACAATTTGAATTCTTTATTGGCCTTTAGAAGAGCCCTCAAAACCAATCTGTTTGGCCTGGCCTTCCATGGTTTTTTAATTGTTGTAAATGATTTTAATGTTGTAACTTGGTTTTTAAACTGTTTTGAATGTTTTAATTGTTGTGTTTATGGGGTCTTATAATCTCTGGTTTTAAATGTTAATTGATTTTAATTGTTTTGTTTTAATGTAAACCACTCTGAGCCATTTTGGAAGGGCGGTATAGAAATTGAATTAATAATAATGTAAGCATGTAGCAGGTGCACTTCCCAGAGTGGCCCCATCCCCTGAGGGGAGTATCTTACAGTGCTCACAATGTCTCCCATTCAAATGCAAACCAGGGTGGACTCTGCTTAGCAAAGGGGACAATTCATGCTTGCTACCAAAAGACCAGCTCTTCTCCCATGTGATAGCTGGACAAGGGGCACCTTATACCAACATTGGCTGGTGTGGCAACTGAAGTCATTTCTGGGAAAAGTCTGTAATGGCCATAGTTATCCATGCTTTATTTACCTCTAGAGTGGATTGCTGTAACACAGTCTTCTTGATGCTGCCCTTGAAAATGCAAACTCCAGGTTGCTGACTAGGGCAGTTCTCCAGGAGCACGTTACTCCACCCTTGCTCAGTTCATACTAGCTGCTTGTGTGCTCCTGGGTCCAGTTCGAGTCTTACTTTTAAATCCTGAAATGGATTTAGACCTGGGTACTTGAAAGACCACCTCCTCCCATTTGCACTACACCCCATATGCTTAGGCGGTTATCTGAGGCTCTGCTTTGCAGTCTAGCTTGTCTGAAGTTCAGCCAGCACCCAGAAGAAGCAGGACCTTTTGATGGCAGCGCCAGTTATTTGGAATACCCTTCCCATAGAAACTGTTTGCATTTAAATCCCACTCTTCCTCCAAGAAGCCCAGAGTGGTGTACATGGTTATGTTTATCCTCACAACAACCCTGTGAGATAGGTTAGGCCGAGAGATACATGACTAGCCCAGAGTCACCCAGTGAGTTTCATGGCTGAATGGGGGTTTGAACTTAGGTCTTCCCAGTCCGAGTCCAACACTCTAACCACTACACCACACTGGCTCTGGATAAGCCTGTACAAGTGGATAACTTGTACAGGCTTATCCATAAGTTACCTTATGGATAGCTTCATGGAAGAGAGGTCTATCAATGGCTACTAGTTGGAGGGCTACAGGCCACCTCCAGCCTCAGAGGCAGGATGCCACTGAATACCAGTTGCACGGGAGTAACAGCAGGAGAGAGGGCATGCCCTCAACTCCTGCCTGTGGGCTCCCAGTGGCATCTGGTGGGCCACTGTGTGAAGCAGGATGCTAGACTAGATGGGCCTTGGGCCTGATCCAGAAGGGCTGTTCTTATGTTATTAAGTGGGGCAGAGCGGGTGGAAAATTAGCTGCAGGTGCAGCTCATTTCCACTCTCCTTGCCCTACCTGGGCTGCCTTGCTCTTCCTTGCCTTCCACACCATAGCATTAACCCCCGGGGTGCAAACTGTTTGTTTGCCCAGGTTGGGGACTTGGATGAATGACCAGCCTGCACGCCTGCGGTTAATGCTGAGGTGGGGAAGGCAAAAGAGAGCGAGGCAGCCCCAGGCAAGGAGAGTCGGAGTGAAATGCACCTGAGGTTTGCTTGCCTCCCCACCCCACCCCGCTCTCTTCTCGTACAGGCTGCTGCTCTTCTGCATGCTGTGGATATGGACAAATTCATAGGAATTCTCAGTCTACTGCAGATGAGACACAGTGTTTGCTTACAGCAGAGATAAAGTCTCTTCTAAAAATGAGATGGTGAAGAAAGAGAAACCATCTCCTCTTCCTTTCCACTGCTGTCTAAAACAACATGATTGTAGGTAGAGTTCAGAATTATCCTTTTTCATTCCGCCAGCTCTGTGTATTGGGCTTTTCAGATTAAGCTAAAGCCCATGGGATGTGAAATCTAACAAACTAGTTTGGTATTTACTAGTTTGGTAAATATGTTGGCAAACTAGAACAGCTGACTGACTAGTCAAGGCATTAATGGCCAACTAGAGGGTCCAGAGAGATGGTTGATGGTAGCTAGAAATTTTTTTTCTGGTGTTGAAAGAACACTTCCAGTAGGTGGTGTGAACACAGCAGTAGCGTGTGTTCAAAAGCCACTGGTAAATTGGGGACGCGGAGTGTGCCTTTTCCAAAATAATACAAGATTGCCTGTTGTATAGGGTCTCTGCATCATGGATCTATGTAAACATGTGAAATATACAGTTCTCTTGCTGCATTGCAGATGCAAAATGAATGCACTTTGTGGAATAGAGGAGGTGAAAAAGCCAAACTTAAAATGATGGACAGGATCAGCAGCTCTCCAAGGTTTCAGTCAGAAGTCTTTCCTAAGCCTACCTGGAGATGCTAAGGATTGAACCTGGGACCTTCTAAAGCAGATGCTTTACCGCTGAAATATGGTCCCATCCCTTATTGGGCCAGGCTGTTTAGATTGCCTGCATCCGGAGGGAAAACTTAGAAGGGAGGAAAGTCTCCAAAGTTTCTGTGTGTTTAAAAAAGCAAACAAACCTGGTTAGGGAAACTATTTAACATTACTTCCTCAGTTGTAACCTACTTTTTGATGTTAAATCCCCTGTAAATAATTACTTTGCGCAGGTTGTCTTTTCTTGAAAGGAGTTAGCTCAATGCTGTGACTGCAAGAAAGATGATTAAACTAATAAGCTGTTGGGAATAACTTTCCAAGAGAGGATTTTCACTAATCTAGCCATTAATTTGCTCATTTTTCTCTCTGTTCTCATTATTTCTGCTGCTTGTTTTCTGCAGTAGATTTAGAACAGAAGCCTTGTTCAAACTCCTTTTTATACTTATTTTTCCAGTTCACTTAAGCCACAGAAGCAAGAGCCTTGGTTTGTAGAACGAAGTTCCAGACCCTGCAGGCTTCCATTAGGGACATTTCCATTTCACTTAGGAAGCTGCCTTATACTGAGTCGGACTGTTGGTTCATCTAATTATTATTATTAATAATAATAATAATAATTTGATTTCTATACCGCCCTTCCAAAAATGGCTCAGGGCGGTTTACACAGAGAAATAATAAATAAATAAGATGGCTGTCTGTCCCCAAAGGGCTCACATTCTAAAAAAAACCAAGATAGACACCAGCAACAGTCACTGGAGGTACTGTGCTGGGGGTGGAAAGGGCAAGTTACTCTTCCCCTGCTAAATAAAGAGAATCACCACGGTAAAAGGTGCCTCTTTGCCCAGTTAGCAGGGCATCTAGCAACTTCTCCAAGGTTACAGGCAGGAATCTCTCTCAGCCCTATCTTGGAGATGCCAGGGAGAGAACTTGGACCCTTCTGCATGCAAGCATGCAGGTGCTTTTCCCAGAGTGGTCCATCCACCTACAGTGTTCCATGTAAGAGGGAATCCCAGATGTTGTTGACTACAGCTCCCAGAATCTCTAGCTGCAGTGAGCTTTGGCTGAGGATGTTGGGAGTTGTAGTCAAGAACATCTGGGATTTTCTGTTCGAGGGAACACTGTTCCCCATCTTACAGTGCTCACACATTTGGGGCTTTTTAGTTTAGAAAAAAGACAACTGCAGGGAGACATGATAGAGGTCTATAAAATCATGCATGGTGTGGAGAAAGTGGATAGAGAGAAATTCTTCTCCCTCTCACATAACACTAGAACCAGGGGTCATCCCATGAAATTGATTGCCAGGAAATCTAGGACCAGCAAACGGAAGTTCTTTTTCACACAATGCATAATCCACTTGTGGAATTCTCTGCCACAAGATGTGGTAATAGCCCACAACCTGGATGGCTTTAAGAAGGGTTTGGATAACTTCATGGAGGAGAGGTCTATCAATGGCTACTAGTCAGAGGGCTATAGGCCACCTCCAGCCTCAAAGGCAGGATACCTCTGAGTACCAGTTGCAGGGGAGTAACAGCAGGAGAGAGGGCATGCCCTCAACTCCTGCCTGTGGCTTCCAGCAGCATCTCGTGGACCACTGTGTGAAACAGGATACTGGACTAGATGGGCCTTGGGCCTGATCCAGCAGGGTTGTTCTTATATTCTTATGAAGCTCTTTAGGAAGGGTGTTCCAAAACCAAGGGGCCTCAACCAAAAAGGCCCTGTCTCTAGTCACCACCAACCGGATCTCTGTTAGTGGTGGGGCTGTGAGCAGGGCCTGAGATGCTGAGCATAGGGACCTGGCAAGTTCATATGGGCAAGTGTGGTCCGACAGGTACCCCTTCCCCAAGCCGTGCAGAAGTTTAAAGGCCAAGACCAGCACCTTGAATCTAGCTGCGTCCACGAGCATCCTTGCAGCAGCATTCTGGACCAAACATATAGTCTCCCATTCAAATAGAACCCAGGACAGACCCTGCTTAGCAAAGGAGACAACTCATGCTTACTACCACAAGAGCAGCTTTCCTGCTTTTTAATAAACTACAGAGATTTCTTGAGGCTGAATCGGGATGCTATTTTTGCTGTCTTTAGATACAGTTAATAAGCACCTGAAGGAAAGGGAATAATGAACGCATTCTGCCTCTGTCTCTGCACTTTAGTGTCCATTCAATTCCGAAACTGGCACAACTTGTTAGCTTATCAAACGAGCAGTGACTGCTTGTTTCTAATTATCTTACTTGTCTTTTTCAGGTTCTCTTTTGTGGTCTGCATCTCGAACTCAAAGTTCACAAAGCACCTCATCACAGCAAAAGTAAGCTCAATATTTTGCTAGTTTTGTGTGTTTTCTTTCAGCTCAAGGATATGGACCTTCCTTTCTCTTTCCTTAGGGACAGCTTTATCAGGTTAGCCCCCGGATTCCACTAGATCAAGGGAGGCAATTTATGGCACAGGTGCCAAAAGTGGCACCCACACTGTGAGGAAGACCGGACGTTATGATGCTTACGATGCCCGCTGCCTGCCTCTCACTGGCATGCTGCTGCTTGCTGTCAGAGGCAGCAGACATTCAGGATCAACGGTGAAGGTCTCTCTGGCTGCACCGGCTGGCTGGCTGGCTTTCTCTTGAACAAGCATGCTCTGGGGGGAAATGAACACATGCATATGAGAGAGAGCCAGCAAAGACGGAGAGATCTCCACCACCGATCTTGGGGGTGTGCTGCCTGCTACATCAAGCAGTGAGACACCAGCTGGAGGCAGGCAACAGGCATCCTAGTGGCCAGTATTCCTCGCATGTGCATTGTCTTCCCACTCCAGAAACAAACTTCTGTGCTTCCCAAAATGGAGCGCACAAGTCTGCTGAAGAAACAGACCAGCTGGTGATGGGTAATGCTGGCTCGAGTACAGCACTGAACACCACTGGAAAGAAGAGAGGTAATCAGTGCAGGGCTTCCAGTATGGATGGGCCCGGACCGGTCCGGAGGCCATTAAAAAAGCCTCCGGACCGGTCCGGAGCTGGGTGGTTTGGTCCGGGGGTGGGGGGTACCTTTAAGAGGTACCTTTCCCACTTGGCGCCCGTAATCCTCTGTGTAATTGGGGCGGCAGGACACCTCCCTGCCGCCCCTTCCCCGATGTTACTTGCAAAAAACCCCAGCAGTCCTTTGCGTGCATGTCACAGAGACGAGCGCCCGCAAAGGACTGTTGGGTTTTTTGCAAGTAACATCGGGGAAGGGGCGGCAGGGAGGTGTCCTGCCGCCCCAATTACACAGAGGATTACGGGCGCCAAGCGGGAAAGTAAGTAAACCCTCCCGCCGCTCTTAAAGGTACCCCCCACCCCACTGCCGGACCGCAGTTGGCGGTTCCGTGCACACCCCTAGCTTCCAGTCCAGTGATGATTCTGGTGGCTGAGGTTGTGGCCAGTGGCATGGCCAGTGAAGTAGGGGTTTGGGTAGGGTTACGGTCCAGCTGACACGGGGTGGAGCAGGACCAGTGAGGCAGGGATGCCAGCTTTGCTTTGAGTGGCACCCCTCCTCGAGCCACCCCTGTAGATTTGGCACATCACTTTGGGAAGGTCGCCAACCCCTGCACTAGAACATTCTAGCAGGGCCAGCCTGTCCGTCTAGGTGACTAGGCAGTTGCCTAGAAAACCAGATTTTTAAGGGGTGCTGGTGCTCCTACACTCAAGGGAATAGCCATGTCTTGCAATTGTGCTGATGTGCTGTCCTGTAGGGATTTATCCAGGGTCCTCCCTGCAAGCATGGTCTCTTCATATGATGTGCAGGTTAGCTAGCTGCTGCGTGTGCTGTTGTCATCTAGGCCCAGCTAAGCCCAGCTGCCAGTGTGGGAGTGGGAGTCACCAGAATGGATCTGAACAGGCTAGTTACAAAAAAAGTGTGTTTCCTGATCCATGGAGGACTTTGGTGAGGAAGATGTTTTCATTCTAGACTTTTCTATATAGAGAAGTGTATATGGGGGTGCCAAGGTCATATTTTGCCTAGGGTGCCAAAAACCCTAGGGTCAGCCCTGCATCCTAGGAAGACTGAGAGGAACTTTCTGTGCTGCTGTGTCAGTGCTAAACTGAAACTACATCAAGAAGTTTCCAAAAGCATTAACTCTGGAGCTCTATCCCTCAGGGTAGCCCTAGGGCAAACTCTTTAGGAAACAAGTTAACGCTTTCCTATTATGTCAGGCCTCTGGGATGTGGGAGCTTTTTTGTTGTTGCTTAGCTATTGTAACTGTTCAGTATCTTATTTTTATTCTTAATGATGGAATGATTTTTACTGTTTAATTGTTGAGAGGAACAAAAAGGCAGGACCAAAAACAAGCTAAATGAAGCAGCTATGATGTATGAGAAACATCAGTGCTGACATCTCTCCCTGTAAGCTATGCTGTTTTCCTAGCCCCATGATGTACAAGCAGGAAAAAACTGTGTAGGTTAAACACCAGAGCTATGTGATTTGCAAGGATTAGATGTACAAGTTGAGTATTTTCAGTCCTTGAAAAATGCTTCTTGCATCAGCAGCCATAGGAGGTAGGTGCTAATAGGAGTGGAAGGCACTATCACACTTTTATATTTCCCAACATCCTCAGCTTAACTCTGTATACAAGATCCATTCATATTCTTCCATGAATTTTCTGCCCTCCTTTTCTAGGCTTTTGTGTAAAGATGACTACCAAAGCAGGGTGAGAACCTTTTAAATATTAGTTTTGGCTGAAAAGTAGAAACTTAATATAGTGTGCTGTTTTTGCAGCCTAATCGTGTTTCTTCCCACTTTGATGCAGTTCTAAAGAATAGCACGAAACGCACCCTAACTCTTCATCATGAGAGTTTGAATTTGCTCCCAGCTTCATAGCACCTGGCACTAAGAGACAACACCTCAAAGTTGCAATTCTCAAAGGTATCATCGGTTGCATCAAATGATCATCCTTGAGTAGTAGAATCAGATGGCACCTAAGCGGCAAGCGAAGCTTAGAGTCAAGGGGAAAAGCCAGCATTCTGTGCAGCCTGTATTGCCCCTCCTCTCCCCATGTAGCGAGAGCTCAGCCAGCTCCACGCTTGGTGGAACCAAATGCAGAAAGAAAAAGGGCAGCAGCCTCCTCCCAACAAGTCCAAGTAGTGGCCTAGGCAAGATATCTAGAAGGGAAGCTCTTCAAACCAGTATCCCCTCCTCCTTGCCGTCCACATCTTCTGTGGTCTTACCTTTACAAACTGCTGCTGGTGACTCTTGTTCGGAAGTGGGTCCTAGTCTTCTGGAAGCAACGGCCTCCTTGAGTGATGATGAAGGAATGGAGCAGGAAGAGGTTCAAAAAGAGATTTTTGGAGAAACCATCCATCCTCTGCAAACTTGTAACCAAAGTAGAATGACAGCTGCAGAAGTAACTTCAGAAGTGGAACCAATTGAACTTGATGAAAGTGCTTGTGAAGTAGTAGATCTTACCTGTGAGCCTTCAGAATCTTTAATAGTTGATCTTACACATAATGATTCTGTTGTGTGTATTGAAGAGGACAGACAGTGGCAAAATCAAGAGTTAAGGAGCCAGCTGTTGTCTGACAGTTGTATATTAAGTAGTGATGACGAGAGCGAACCCAGAGAGAGCAATCTGCATGTCACCAGTAAGTTGCCCAGAGAATTGCTCAGGGATGGCATTGCAAGTTCAGTACGCTCAGGTACTGTGAACTGTCCAATTTGCATGGAAGGCTACTCAGAGATAGTGCATAGTGGACGGCTTATAGTGTCAACAACATGCGGCCACATTTTCTGTAGTCAGTGCCTCCGTGATGCTCTTAGAAATGCTAATTGTTGCCCAGCATGTAGGAGAAAACTCAATCACAAACAGTATCACCCAATTTATATATGAAGACAAAAATCTAATTTGGGCTTTCATGATAACTTCATAAATGTTAGAGAACTTTTAAGGAGTATGTAAATGACTAAACCGGACAATTGATTGTACACTGATTTTTTTTCATTTGGCTTTTTTGGTGGTCCATTTGTACTGTCCAAGTTTCCATCTTGCTCTGTTGCCTTTATGCCAGAAGTACAAGGTCTGCAGGTGTCTGAAGGGCAGTTTTTCCTGTGGTAAATATGCCTGGTGTTGCCATCCTCCCTTGGACATATTTTTGTTAAAGGCCTCTGACTGAAGAAATAATGGTACAGAAAGAATTTTTTTGTTCGCAACTCTGAGGTTATGGTGATCATGATGGTGCAAGCAGAGATGACAGGCTACTTATTGGAGAACTTGCTGCTTTGTTGTGCACTTCACCCTGTAAGAAGTAAAACCAACTACTTACTGAAAAAAGAATTGCTTTCATCTGCTGGTTATCTAGTGGCAAATTTCCCTTTGTATTAATACAAAAAATACACAGATTAAAAAAATGTTTGAATATCCACGTAAACTAGGAATTACAGGAACACTGTAGCTCATGCCTAATATAAAATGCATAAATATCTTTATTGGAAATGATTTTTCATGTGGAGTCTCTTTATTTGAACTGACAATTAAGGTAGTTATTAATGAATCTTATGTATGCACAGGTCTACTGTGTAAGGCCCACTTCAAATTGCAATTGGCACTGCTGTTGCCACTTGAAATGCAATCAAGTAAATGCAGGCCAAATAATTCACATAAAGTATCTCCTCAGTCAATTAGTGACTGTGTGGTTGAAATGGTGTAACTTAACAAGGAGCTGTTTCCTGCAAATGGCTTGCTATATGAAGCTGGATCCATTTGGGTGTGTTCAAGCACTGACTGTGCTACTACTAATTGCATATAAGAACTGGACATCATTTTGCAAAGAGGAACTCGAATTGCAGTAATACAAACTCATCCCAGCCCTGTTAACTTGTTATAGTAGAATGGCTTGAAGAGTTGAATTTCCCTGCTTCTGAACTGATGTCAGATTTGTTAACATTTCCCTGCTTCTGAACTGATGTCAGATTTAAGTTTTATGTTGCTAATTCTGAACTGTCAGACTTGCTCTCAGATGTGTGTAATCCATTCTTCTGTTAGCAGCAGATGTTGTATTAAAGGAGCATAGGCATGTCCCTTTAATTAAGGCAAGTAGCAAAAATAAAGTTCAGCCATTAAAAGCCTCAAAATTCTATTGCTTATAAACATAACTGTTGAGCTAATAATTTGAAACTTGGTGTGTCTGATGTACCTGGTAAGGTTTACAAACATGCTGAATTTCAAAGACATCTGTAGCTATAGCTACAGAAGGTTAGTGTGTTGAAAACTAACACTTTGGTTCCCCCAACCTAAATTTAAAACAGTGTGGCATGAATTAAATTCTGGTGAAAATAATTGATGTATGCCAGGCTTCCCTAGGAAGGCAATCCTTTGTTGGTTTGAAGTTCTGACCAGCAGTTCAAAAGTTAAGGTTTTTCTGCCCCAATAAAGTCGTCTATGGGTAAGTGTTGGCAAAGTTATGCAGAGCATGATTGTTTTGATAATGAAGCCAAAGTTTTCCAGTCCTCTGACATCAACAGTGGGAACCACCTAGTGGATTCTATTGGAATTGCGATCGGTCAGTGAACTTCACTATTTTTCCAGTGAGGGCCACTGGGGGGGTGGGATTCCAGTGTGAGCACCATTTCCCACTTCCATGCAATTCTGAGCTTTCCCCAGCATGGGGCAGTGGGGAGGACTATAAGAATAATAAAGGCCTGGGAAGTCCTGGCACCATCTTTAAAGGGACACACACAGCGCAGGAAGTGTCATTCTTCCCAGCACCTTCCTCACAGAGCAAAGTACTGGGGAAGATGAGACTTCCCAGCACTCTATGTGTGTCTTTCAGGATGGTGCTGGGTCACTAGTGTTGGCTTCTGTTGTATGAAACCTAAAGATTGCTCACTAATCTAGTCTTTACATAACAAGTTATAGAAAGGTTATGTATGTAACTTACATACAATGACTTCATTTTTAAACACCTTATCTCCCAGTGACAGAGGCCTTCTTTCGAATGTTTTCAGCACAATTAGAGAAACCTAGTGAAGTTAGACCTAGAAATTTTAGTAGCACAAACTACTTATTAAAAGCTTTTTTCAATTTTAACAGCTGTACTGTACTCATATAGCTGCAATTGCCAGGTGGTGCACAAGACAAGATTTGTAGGAATGTTTGGAACGGGTCAGGACTTATTGCCGTGTCTGTGTGGATCTGCAGTTGCATACTATACCCTGAACAGAGGCTGTAAAACTCTTTTTGGGTGACACTGTGGTACAACTTCATATAAATCTCCTAGCGTATGGAATAGTCCACCAAACGAAGCACTTGCTTTTGTAAGCACTACCATTTCTCAAGCACAGTAATTCTACAAACTTCTGGATAACAAATGTTACCTGCATTTTAAACACACCACCTTTTGAGCAAGTACTATGTTTTCAGAGCAAGTACTATGGGCTCAGTAATAAGGGAGATTTAAAAGGGCTATCAAATGACTTGCTGCTCCCCCACCCCCCTTATTGGTTAGTCTATGTATAGTTCACATCTGCTTTTTAAAATTGCATCCATGGGACTCATGTCTGCAGAGGAATCTTTGGTAGGCAATGACTTTGGTACTGCTCATAAAAATAAAGCTATTCAAGTTCTTAATACTCTGGTGTTGTTGTTTTAAAGTAATGTAATTGCAGTGCTCTTAAACTTTCTCCTCATTACTAATACTTAGTGTCATTTCTTTGACTAGGGCACCTAGGGAAAATGCAACTCAAAAGTCCACAATAGTCTTCCTTTTTTCCATGTGGCACTGTTTTTAGCCTACTTTCCAGTACGCTTATGAGATCACCTGATATTCTGTGTGTCCATGTGTGTTTGTCACCATCATCAACTTCGCAATGCCTGGACCATTATGAACCAAATCAGGTACAGTTGTAGGGACACCTCAACAGTGTAGTTAGTGATGATGTCCTCTACCCCCATTCAAGATGGCAGACACTTAAACTTCTGAGGTGCAAGTGGGCTAAGTGAACCACCTAACCAATTTGAACCAAATTTGCTACAGCTGTAGGGGCACATGGGAAACCTCAATGGCATTGTTTGTGATGATGTCATTTACCCCAATCCATAATGGCGGATGTTTGAACGTTTGAGGTGCAAGTAGGCTAACTTGTACACTGTCGTACCTAATTTGGTTCAAATCTGTTAATTTGTAGTAAGTGACACACAGGGACACCTCAGTGGCACAATTTGTGATGATGTCATCCACCCTGATTCAAGATGGCAGATGCATAAACTTTTGAGGCACAAGTGCACTGACTTGTAGATTGTCTAACTGACTTGAACCCAATGAGGTACAGTTGTAGTGAGTGACACACACAGGGACACCTCAATGGTGTATCTTGTAATTATGTCATCCACCCTGATCCAAGATGGTGGACACATGAGCATTTGAGGCACAAGAGATCTAACATGGACCTTAATTTGAACCAAATTTGGTCCAGTTGTAAAGAAAGTAAAAGGAAAGTAAGCAGATTAGTTCTTACTAGAACAACTTAATTAATATTGTTAGCCACTCTTGGACCATTTTGTCAAAGCAGCATACATATTTTAAGAATTAGTATACTTCTGTGAGAAATATTATTTAGTAAGGCATTCACTATATTTCTTAGATTAATTGTTAGGAGATGAAACACTTTCTCCTTTGAGATTCTTAATTGGTGCTTTTTTCTGACACCTCTGGCAAATAGGAATTTTCAGTAGGCAGTTTCTTATACCTTGTAAATTCTCAAACATTTGGCCCACAAAACCAAGCAGTATGGCTCCAGTTGGACTGCTTATTAATATGGAGACACAGACTTCCACAATTCTTGCAAACCTGAAAGAATCCTTTCTCACTGCTGACACAGCCTTGATGGATGCCAAAGAGAATAAATACTTGAGCTGCCATTTGTCAGTTTTATGGCAGCTGCATAGGGTCTCTTGCCAATCATTGCATCTCCAGAAAATGTGTTTTGTCAAAACTGTCACTGTGCTAGAAAATTTGACACTTGTGGTAGGAAAGTTGAGTGCTGGGAAGGCTAATTCTGCTTGGAAATGGGTATTCAGGTGCTTGGATAGTGTGAGCAGTTATGACAGTTGATGTAAATTTTTGTTGGTAGTGCCTTAGGGGAAACGGTTGTGTTTCCCAGTGGCATAGAGCTGCATGATTGCAATATGTCTTCCGTAGTGACCTGGAGCTTTCCTCTTCTATGGCCAGCTCCACAGACAGCCTTTATATCCAGTGGCAAAGCCCTGTTCCATCATCAAAAGGTCAGCTCCTGCTCTCCTAGATCTTGGCTTCCCCCTTCTCCCACTTTCTACATGTTCCATCTGGCTAGCCATTTACCTCCTGTCAGTCACAACAATCCTGCCACACCACTGCTGGGCAGTTGAATATCTGATGGTGCAAGCTATTTGTAGTTTAGTATAAAAAGCTTAAGAACAATATGGCTATTAATTAAGGCTATTAAATCCCGTTTAGATACTCTAACAAACAGAATTTAAACTAATCTAGTCTGTTTTTTCACAAAAGGCTAATCAGTAGGATTAGAAAAGTGATTTTCTTAAGCTCTTCCTGAAAAGTTCAGCCCAAGTCTATTGGGTCTATTCTACTTGCTCTGGAAAACACTGTTCAACACCTAACACAGCCTTGTACTTGCCAAGACCAATTATATGCCACCTATATACAGCAGTATGGTAAAACAATCACTGCTCTGTGTTGTAGTCAATTATCATGGACCGGTTCAAATGAACCTATATAAGTCAAGGGCATGCTGATGTGTTCTTGGCATCTCTCTTACTCATGTGTAAAAGGTGATCATTCAAATTGCCCTCTACACATGCTGAAAAACGCAACAGGGTTTTGCAGTGCATGCAGAGAAATAATTCAGATGATCACTGTTTACACATGAGTAAAGGGTGTGCCAGGAACACGTTGGCATGCCCTTGACTTACATAGGGGTAAGTGTGTTCACAATAAGGCAGCCTGAATGAAGGGTAGTGAATAGATTGGGGATCTGGGAATGCCGCGTGTCTTCCCATAGCAAAACATGCCATTCCCTGCTACAGCAGGAACTTCATCTTGCCTTTTTAGACTTCTGTGATAATCCTAAAATAAAGTTATGACAAATGAAGACCCAGCATTGATAAGTCAAGGGCATGCTTTTTGAAAGCTTTTTCAAGTCCACAAATGAATCATTTTATATCTTCTGAAAATTGTTTGGTGCAATCTTCAATGTTGTTGACATCATTATTTTAGTTATTAAATAAAATGTTGTTTCAATCACTGGTTGTAATAAATAGAAGTCTGGCTCTTGATCCATACAGCTCACAGTAATCAACTCTGCTGGCAGTGGCTTTTCAGCGCCTCAAGCAGAGGCCTCTCTCCCAGTCCTGCTACCTGAGATTTTTAAATTGAGATGCCGGAGATTGGATTTGGGACCTCCTGTGTGTAAAGCATTGTGCTACTGCTGAGCTAGGGCTCCTTCTAGTTCACTGTCTCCAATAGCCATGTTGCTCTTTTTGCTTCAAGAATTCTGTTGGTCATGGGAAACCAGTCTATCCTTGCCAGACCAAGCTGATATTGCACCAAAACGTCTATACATAATCTTCTCAGTTCAAATCTACAGTGGAAATATTACCACATGCGTACTGATTTCAGATTACTTGCTAAACAACTGGCTTTTACTAGCACCTTCTGAAAGAGATTAATATTCATGGACACAGCAAATGCCTTATTTTCCAGTTCATTTGAGCTACAGATCCTCAACTTGGCCAGGTGGGCTATTTTATACCCCAAGTTTTAGAAAGGAATATGCTTCTGGTCCCCTATCTGTTACCTTAAGTGGCGCAGCAGGGAAATGCTTGACTAACAAGTAGAAGGTTGCCAGTTTAAATCCCTGCTGGTATGTTTCCCAAACTATGGGAAACACCTATATTGGGCAGCAGCTTTATAGGAAGATGCTGAAAGGCATAATCTCATACTGTGTGGGAGGAGGCAATGGTAAACCCCTCCTGTATTCCACCAAAAGAAAACCACAGGGCTCTGTGGACGCCCAGAGTAAAGATCGACTTAACGGCATACTTTACCTTACTCCATCAATTGAAGTTTTTGGTCTCCTTTCATTAGATCTTGCTTGTTTTATTTCAGTCTCTTATCTTATCTTACCAGGATCCCTGTCAGGGAATTGGCCCATATTGAATGTGTGTACCTAATCCTGGGGACCAAGGATAGACTGGGATTTCTGTTGGTGTACCGTTCACCCCACTGCCCAACAGAGTCCTTAACTGAGCTGATGGATCTGGTTGTGAAGTTCACATTGGAGTTGCCCAGGTTGTTGTTGGACTTCAGTGTTCATTTCAGGGCTGGGTTATCAGGAGCAGCTCAGGAGTTCATAGCGGCCACAATGACTATAGGCCTATTCCAAGTGGTCTGTGGACCGACAGTGATGCTTGTGACATGCTCGATTTGATCTCTTGCTATGAACAGGATGGTGTTCTTTGGGTGGGGATTCTTGTCATCTTCCCACTGTCATGGACGGACCACCATCTGGTTAAAGTAGGACTTGCAACTACAACCTACCTCTGCAGGGGTAAAGGGCCTATTAGGTTGGTCTGCCCAAGAAGGTTATTGGATCCAATAGGATTCCAAGAAGTCTTGGAAGGGTTTAGAGTTGACTCTAACTGCTAGTGATTCTGTTGATGCTCTGGTGCAAACGTGAAATAAGCAACTCACTAGAGCAGTAGACACAATCACTCCTAAGTGTCCTCTCTGACCTGCTTCAAAATCAGCTCTGTGGTATTTGGAAGAACTACAGGAGCTGAAGCAGTGAGGTAGACAACTATAGTGCAAATGGAGGAAGATGGAGCATAAATTTGACATTGCAACACTGAGCACATTTGAAGATCTGTGTTCTGGCAGTGCAGGCAGCAAAGAAGATATCCTTTTTTGCCTGCATTGTTTTTGCAAATTCATACCCAGCAGAGTTGCCTAGGGTTGTGAGGAAACTGATATGTGCCCCCCCTCTCTCTTGAATTTGAATTTGGAACTATCAGTCACTCACTGTGACTGTTCAATAACTTTTTTGTGGATAAAATCTCTCGTATTCAGACCGAACTGGATTCCAGAGTTATTGCAGAGTCTACTGAGGAGCTGACCAGCAACTGCTCTTATGGGGTTAGATGGGATCACTTTCAGTTTGTGACTCCTGAGGATGCGGAGAAACTGCTTCAGACCCTGCGTCCTACAACCTGTTCTCTTGACCCTTGTCATATTTGACTTATTTAATCTGGTAATCATATTATCAGAGAGGGTCTGGTAAATATTATAAATGCTTCTCTGAGAGAGGGCAGGATGCCTCCTTGTCTTAAGGAGATTATTATTAGACTTTGTATGAAGAAACTTGCATCGGATCCCTCAGAGTTAGCTAATTACAGACCCGTTTCCAATTTCTCGTGGTTGGGCAAGGTGATTGACCTGATGGTGGCCTTTCAGGTCTAGACAGTTTTGGATGATGCAGAGTATGTAGACCCGTTTCAAACCGGTTTTCAAGCTGGCTATAGAGTTGAGACTGCCTTGAATAGCCTGATGGATGATCTCCAATTGAAAATGGATGATCTCCAACTGAAAAAGGGATCTCTAGGTGGTTTTCAATACAATCAGCCATGGTATCCTTCTGGGTCACGGGAGGTGGGATTGGGTGGCACTGCTTTACGATGGTTCTGTTCCTACCTCTCTGGTAGATTCCAGATGGTGTTGCTTGGAGACGTCTGTTCTGTAAAGCAAGAACTGAAGTATGGAGTTCCACAAGGCTCCATACTGTCTCCAATGCTCTTTAACATCTAAATGAAACAGCTTGGAGAGATCATCAGGAGATTTGGTGCTGAGTGTCACCAATATACTGATGACATCAAATCTATTTCACCATATCAACCTCATCAGGAAATGGCATAACTTCCCTAAGTGCCTGCTTGGAGGTGGTAATGGGTTGGATGAGGGATAACAAACTGAAGTTAAATCCAAATAAGACAGAGGTACTGACTGGAGGTGGGTGGGTGGGTTGGGACCCAAGAAATGGTTTAGATCTGTGTGTTCTGGATGGGGTTACACTCCCCCTGAAAGATCAGGTACATAGCTTGGGAATGCTCCTGGATCCAAAATTCTCTATGGTTTCTCAGGTTGAGGCAGTGGCCAGGGGCGGTTTTAATAAGCTTTGGCCGATGCATCAGATACTCCCATTTCTCTAGGCTCAACAACTGTAATGCACTCTACATGGGGCTGCTTTTGTACATAGTCCGGAAACTACAGTTGGTACAGAATGCGGCAGCCAGACTGGTCTTTAGGGCAACCCAAAGGGAACATATAACACCAATTTTAAAAGAACTGCACTGGCTGCTGCTGTTATGTTTCCAAGCAAAATAAAAAGTGCTAGTTATTACCTATAAAGCTCTTAATGGCTTGGGTCCAGACTACTTGAGAGACCCAAGTACCCTGACCTTTGTCATGAACCCAGCCGCCTATTAAGATCATCTGAGGAGGTCCAGTTATGGTTGCCACCAGCTTGTTTGGTGGCAGCTCAGGACCGGGCCTTCTCTACATTTGCCCTAGGGCTTTATGCTCCCTGTCAAGATAAGAGCATCTCCATCTCGGATTGCTATTAAGAAGACCCTCAAGACATACCTGTTTTCTCAGGCTTTTAAATGAAATTAATTTTAAACTGTTTATTTTTATCCTATGAAATTGTTTTAATTTTTTATTTTGTGAAATTGTTTTTACTCTGTTTTATATTGGTTGTTTTTAAATAATGTACACTGCCTAGAGATACACATATCAGGTGGTATATAAATATGATAAATTAAATACATACATACATACATACTCACCTCCTCTTCAACCAGGACTTCATATGTTGGTCTTTTCTGATTCTGCAGAGAACAGTTGCTGTAATCTATTCAGCTGGACCCATCATTTATCCTTGATTTTTGATAAGTAAACAGAAAAAGAAATCTCTTTCACATACAAATTCAATAATGGGAGATATCTTCCTATATGTGCATCATGCAATTAGAAAATATGAAGGAAATATTTTTGAAACCCAGAGCTAGATGCAAAGGATGGCAGGGACTCCCAAACTAAGTTTGCACTGTGGTTCCCAGTTTTGCTGTCTTGTATGGTTTCCATGGGAAAGCTTTTTCTTCCTTATTTAAGAGCAATAACTGAAGCATCATTTTGTGTAGATGTGGCTATCGAGAGCATCAGTGTGGTTAAAGTGTAGGTGGTTAAAGTGTTGGACCAGGACCCAAATTCAAATCCCCGGTCAGCCATGAAGCGCACTGGGTGACTCTGGGCCAGTCACTTATTTCACAGCCTGACCCTACCTCACAGGGTTGTTTTGAGGATAAACATAACCATGTACACTGTTCTGGGCTCCTTGGCGGAAGAGTGAGATATAAAAATGAAAATAAATTACATTTATAACAAGGGATTCTTCTAATTTGACAGACTCCTTCCAAAAACGTCTTTGACTTCACCCCCATGGCCTGAAATCAAACTACCAGACCCACTAGAGGAGGCAAAACACCACAGAGGTAAATATCTCAAGCTCCTCAAAAGCTGAGGGTGCGGCTATACTGTTTCACTGTGTTTATTTTTGCTTCATTTTGATTTCTCCCTAATTGCCTCTCATTTGTTTTTGCTTTGTGCCGCTCAGTGCTCATGCACAAAAATCATTAGCATAGAAGAAATAGGAGCAAGAGACATGGGAAGGAGCAAGGTGCCATTAAGTTTAAACTTAAGAGTTCTTCCTTGCAAGCAAAGAGAATTGTGTGTAGCTGTGCCTACTCACTACCTTAATGGAGCCCGGAACTTACAAATGCACGTACTTGTAAATAGGTGCCCAGTTTGCTGCATCAAGTGGCAAGCTTGAAGGGGGAGAGAGGTCATAGTTCCAGAACCCCAGCCTGAACATTTGTGCCGGCTTCATGAGACTGGCTTTAAAGTCCTGATACAATTGGATAGGGTTAAGTCCACAGATGGTTAATTGACCCGCAGGCTGAATCTAGCCTGCAAAATAACTTCATCTGGCCTCTGATGACTTTGTCAAGATGTGACATGCTGTTTTCAGAAATTGTGTACATATGTGAGAGATGCTCACATAATGTTAGTTAGCTTTGGTTTGGTATAGAATGCCCAAGCATATATACTCCATAACTACTAGTATGAAGCTCCTAATGCTAACACTTATTATAAAGTTCAACCCCTACCACCCCTAGGAATGTGACCAGCAAAATACTCTTCTTTGACCAATACCGTGGCCAGTGGGAATCTAATTTTCTATTCAATAATTTATCAATTTTCTCCCAGAGCTTGTAGAAAAGGTGAATGAGCTAATTGCTGCTGGACATTATGGAAGGCTCTTTGCAGTTGTTCACTTTGCCAGCCGTCAGTGGAAAATAACCAATGAAGACTTGATTTTAATTGAAAACCACATACCAGCTGAATGTGGTGACAAAATCCGAATGGAAAAAGTAAGTTTCCTATTAGTGATTGTTTTATCCCTGTATATGGATATATTTATTGTGTTGTTACTGCCCTTGCATTTTAAGTGATTAGATCTCCTGAACAACAACTGTTATTATTAGATGGATGTCAGAACCATTTGATAATGTCACATCACCAGGAATGTTTGGGCCGGTTCTTGCCAAGATGCTAATTTCCTTACCAGGATACTCCAGGTACAGAACTGCCAGGAGAAAATATCATGCAAGCTGGCTGTTTACACAGGGATGATTGCCATCATTTCCATGACTGCAGCAGTGAGTCATGAAAAAAGGGACAGCAGCAATCATGAAAATGGCTATCAATATATAAGCAGATACTTAACCCTAACATTTCTCAGCCATATTCTTATTACATCTATTCACATTTCTAGACCCCATAAGGTAGGCTGATGTTCTCAGAAAATACTCTTCAGTCTTGTCACTGTCCTGCTAAACCTTCGATTCTTACTCACTGCTGTTTTTATACACATCCATCTAATCTAATTTTGGACAAGCCAGTTGACTTTCATAGTTTCTCTTAAATCTGCTTTCAGATTTTCCTATGTGGATCTGCGTTACCTCTTTTGCTATCAGTTTGGAAATGATCATCCTTCACATGCATTGGCGGCTTGAACAGATGGAAGCAGAATAGGAATTCTCATGACCAGAAATGTATTTAGGATTGTGTAGAAAACATTACTATTATCTTGCATTTCGGAAAATCATGTATCTGCAAAATACTACTGTTAATGCTATGGATAGCTTGATGAGTCTTTCTCTACCTTCTGTGCTGACTGAAATAATGTGCTGGTATTAATGGAAACGGCTTGCATAGAGACTAGCTATCCACATGTTTCATCACTATCAAGTGGCTAAAGATTTATTTATTATTTTATTCGATTTCTATACCACCCTTCCAAAAATGGCTCAGGGCAGTTTATACAGAGAAATAATAAATAAATAAGATGGATCCCTGTCCCCAAAGGGCTCACAATCTAAAAAGAAACATGATAGACACCAGCAACAGTCAATGGAGGAACTGTGCTGGGAGTGGATAGGGCCAGTTACTCTCCCCCTGCTAAATAAAGAGAATCACAATGTTAAAAGGTGCCTCTTTGCTAAGTTAGCAGGGGTTAGAAGATGAGCTTACTGAAGTTAGCAGGGGTTAAAGATGAGCTTCCTGAATTCAGATAATAATTCTCGCCACAGATACCTACCTTGCTTTTGTCAGGCTTTGATTTTGGTCCTAGCATGTTTTGAAGAGGGTGTGTGTGGATATTGGGACCTTTTAGGATAAGTTAGAGGAAAGATACTTTATTTGCCTAATTCAGACCAAACCAGTCAATGTCATTTTCTTAGATATATTCCCCAAATATACTGCTTAAAAGAAATGTGCCCAAAGACTGGTGACACTGATAATACCTTTGAAACAGTTTACTGTTTTGCTGTCCAGGTATTGTTCTGCACCTATATGTTGACGTGTGCATCTGCTCTATTTTGTAAGCATGGGTGGTATTTACTTGATGATTATGGGTCTGTGCTTTTGTGTATCCACACTAATCCACTTCTAGCATTAAATGGAGCCTGGTTAATCCAAGTCTTAAAATGAAATGCCACAAGAAACCACAAAACAAAGCTGTGTTCTGTTAATCAGCATATATATCCCTGCCAGACACTTGACTCCCAGTCTTTCTATGGAATAATTTAGCCATGGAAAGTGGTTTCCTGCAAATCTATTCCTCTCATGTTCATTTCTGAGAGGCCTCTGTGGGTATCGTGCTCTTGACAACCACATGCTGCATCCATGTGCGAAATAGATGAGGGCTTTGCAAGGAGCTGACAGCTGGAAGTGCAGAAATTTAGATCAGGGTGAAAAAGTCAGGTGTTCATGATTAAGCTTCCAGTAAATCCTGATCACAATCCTGTCAGGATTTAACAATAAGCCAGAAGGCTCCCAATTATCAGCTTTGTGCAGCATTGAACTGCTTCACTTCAGTTGGTAATGGGATGGCTGGTTAGAGTAAATAAAAAGGGCCATTTTACAGCACAATGCTTTGCATCTCTGCTCAGAAGTTAGTCCTGTTGGTGACCAGCAGTCATGGGTTTATAGCAGTAGTTCCCGACCTATTGTACTCCAGATGTTGCTGAACTACAATGCCCATCACTCCCAGGCTGGGAATGATGGGAGATGTAGTTTGGCAACATCTGAAGTACCACAGGTTAGGAACCCCTGGTTTACAGGACTGTAGCTTTAATTACTTTATGAGATACTAGTATTTTTCAGCCCGTTAAAATAACGGGCGCTAGTAGCCTTTCTTTCTTTCCTTCTTTCCTGTAGTAGCGACCGTTGGTCTGCTTGCCTCCCCGCGGCATGGCCGGTCCTCTTGCCGCCGCCTCTACCCTCCCCCCGGCTTGTCCGGTCGCGTTGATTTTGTTATATCAAATAACATGTCAAGCTATGCTTTTTATTCAGCAACTGCTTGGGTAAGAGTGCTTTCGCCAGAAGCAAACACGGACCAAAGGGACGACCACTCACCCTCCTCACCGACATAGTTGTGTAGGCAGGGACTAAATCAGGAGAAGGGACATCTCTCTACCTTTGCCCCCCCAGCAGACACGCCTTTCCTGAGGGAGTAATACCTAGCCCGTCCTCGGCGACTCCTCCTACGTCGACAACCAAGCAGCTTAGCTCGAGTCCCCTCACAACCCTCCCCCACCCCAGGAAACCCGGTTCTTCCCCCACCCCTTCCCCCCTCATGCAGTTCAGCTTCCCTCCGTCTCTTTTTCCCACACAGTGCATGAGCCGGTGCCGCCAGGAGTCGAGTTCGCGGCGGACTCCCCTACACTCCGCCGTGCAGCGGGGACTCCGGCATTGCGAGGCGGCAGGAGTGGGAGCCACGGCAGCCATTCTGTCTGTTCCCTTTTCCATCTGCCTCTGACCTCAAGCCTGCTCATTTACATATGGGACCACGCGCGCGCCTAGTACTCCGCCAGAACGCGAGTGAAGGAGACCGCGCTCCTTGCTCTCCCTCTGGTTCACTGTGTGGCTGCGTGCTTTGCTCGGCTGTTCTACACTGTCCCCTTTCGCCTTTTAACTATCCAGTCGTGTGGAGCCGCCGCCGCCCAGAGTGTTGCCCGCCGATCCCGCCTCTACCCTCCCCGCGGCATGGCCGGTCCTCTTGCCGCCGCCTCTACCCTCCCCCCAGCTTGTCCAGTCGCGTTGCGGCCGCCAACATGGCCGCCTGGTGCCGGCGGTCGTGTCTCCCTCGGCGTGTTCTGGGCATGCGCTCTGCGCATGCCCAGAACAGCCTAGGGAGACACGGACGCATGCCAAGCACTTTTTTGACACTGGCGCACACTTAGCCTTTTATTACAGAAGATTCAAGTTGCCTATATTATGGAACTACCTATCTTCTTGAGGCAGGGGTCTGAACTACTCTGAACCCCAGTAGATAATTAGATGCTGCCAATTCACCAGACTCTTCTGCAGTCCTGTGAGTTCTCTGGGGAGGATTTGCCAGCAGAAGCCTTTCCCCATCCCTTTCAAAATGTGTGGAGATTATTATAATGCTTGAAGCACACAGTCTCTTTAAGAGTGAAGATGGAGAAATGCATTGCTTCTTTCTCAGTCATCTCTCACCATCTCACAAAAGCGAATTATATCCTCTCCTGTTGTACAGAAAAGGAGCTCTTCAGGTATACCTAGGTGGGGACAGAAACACATTGATCACCAAAGATTGTATTCATTGGAGTGGCCAAATTCGCCTCTGTGTAGCCTTATTAGGCTATAAACTGTGGCCAGAAAAGAAACTTGCAGATTTAAAGAGCTTTTCCTTCTAGTACATTGTCAGAACAACATTGTGAAAATATAATGTAATGATTAATGTGCATAATTTAATCTTGCCTAGGTATTGTTGGTTGGGGCAGATGACTTCACTCTACTTGGGAAGCCGCTTCTGGGGTAAGGCATACTTTAGAATAATTCTGCCTTGAAGTTAGCTGTCAACTTTTATTGAAATGATTTCAGGACAAACACACCATGCTGAAAACAGCACCGGGAGCCTTGGGAAGGTATGTCTGCAATTCACTCTAACATGACAGAGACATTACTATTGCTGTAATGATGGCTGGGTTTAGACATAACATAAAGCTATGGTTTGTGCTAACGATAGTGAAGAATCCAAAGCATGGCTTGAGCTTCTAGATGTATAGCAGGCAAAGAATGTTTTAGAACTGCTGGTCTGCTTATCTTTCACATCTGTCTAGGACTCAACTGCATAAGGTCAAATATTCACTCCTGTTTCCATGGTGCAGCAGTCTCTTGAGACAAAACAGTGGCTTTAACTGTGGTTTATCAATGGTTTACGAATTCAGACATAATGCAAAACCAGAGTTAACACTAACTGTGGTTTGAAAACCAACTTCAGATCCTGGTTTGTTGACACCAAATAAGTTTACGGTCAGGCTGTGCTTCAGACATAACAAGGCTGTTCATACGCACAGCCTAGCCCAGTTTAGGGCAGCCCAGCCAGGGCTAGGCTGCATGTGTGAAGTGCCGGGTTCGATCCCAGCGCTTTCCCTGTGCCTAGCTCTGCTTTTTAACCCAGTGTTTAGCTGAGGTTAAGTGATCCTGCAGTTTGCTTAACCTTGGCGTGTCTGGACGATCACCACATGTCGGGGGTTAGGAGGCCTCCCCCAAGCTCGCCACCATTTCCATTAGTGAACCAGAGGGGAGGAACAGTCATGCTGAGCATGGCAGCTGCTCTAAGGAAAGGAGCGGCTGCACTCGTAGCATGCGGCACCCTGAGATGCCCAGGGTGGGGAAGTCCTGCTGCTCTCAGCTTGTGCCGCCGCACCGCTGCTTGTGTGGGTGTGCAGCATGGCAGAATGGAGGACGGCCGCTGCTCGTCTGCCAGGGAAGGCAGGCAAGCTCCTGCCTTACCAGCAGCACACCCAGCAGTGCCATGAGGTCGTGCAAAAGACCTCAGCATAAAACTAAACCATGGTTTCATGTGATGTCTGAACCTAGTCAATAAAAGCCAAATTGGGTAGTATGACCTGGTGATTGAATGGCTTGATCCCACAATTAAGTCTTTTCTTCAGACAGTAAAAGATCATCTTTCCCCAGTTTTATAATCCATCACAGTTTAATTTTATGTTCTCCAAAACACACACAAATCATAAAGGCTAATCAGATTAAGTCTACATAAAACCTGCATCCCATCTCAAGACTATTACAAACTGCAGATTTGAGGCTTTTCCATTATGCCTAATTTTCCTCTTCCAACTTTTTAAAAAAACATCCTGGCTCAATCAGAGTTCTGCAGAACTCAAAAGTTGGCTCATTATTTTGAGATATTTCAAATAAATAAAAATAAAATGAAACCTACTTTCGTTTTGAATGATTTAAAAATGGATTAACATGGCTGCTCATGCTTTTTCTATGCATCCAAATGCATTTGTGTATATATCTGTATTACAAACACTTGCTCATTCATAGGAGTTATCAGCATTATTATGGCCCTTGCAGCCTAGAAAGCTGTAATACAGCACAACTGCCTTCATGAACCCCTTCAGAAATATTTGAAAATGAGAAATTTCTGCAGCTGTTGCTCAAAACCAAGGATTATTCACACATTATATTCAGTGCACATACAGTCTGTGTACAGTGTACACACATGCAATTATTCATACATTATGTTGAATACACATACAATAGTAATACATTTCATATCTGTAAACTACATTTGAGGAGGCCTGTACTCAAATTCACTTTTAAAGTGAATGCATGTCATCATTGTAAAAACATGTAGCACACATACGTACACTTGTATGCACGTACAACATGTCTGAATAGGACTAAAGTATACCCCAAAATAGTTAAGGAATTTCCATAGTGCTCAGCCAAAAGACATTGTGACTATAGAAATTGTAGGCTTATGAGAGCACCCGGCATTCCATGTGTGTATGTCCCATCAACTTCGCAATGCTTGGATAGGGACCGGCCCGGCCCGGACCGGCCCGGACCTGGGTGGTCCGGATTGGGGGTGGGGGGTCGCTTTAAGAGCGGCGGGAGGGTTTACTTACTCCTCCCGCCGCTTTCCGCGGTGGTGCCATAATTAGTAGAGTAATTGGGGCAGCAGGATATCTCCCTGCCGCCCCTTCCCCGCTGCGGCTCTGCAAAGCTCCCAGTAATGCTTTGTGCGCGCGCACATCAGTGACGTGAAGCATTACTGGGAGCTTTGCAGAGCCGCAGCGGGGAAGGGGCAGCAAGGAGGTATCCTGCCACCCCAATTACTCTACTAATTACGGCGCCACAGCGGAAAGCAGCGGGAGGGGTAAGTAAACCCTCCCGCCGCTCTTAAAGCGACCCCCCACCCCAGTGCCGGACCGCAGTGTGGTGGTTCCGTGCACACCCCTATGCCTGGAGCAGTATGAACCAAATTGGGTACAGTTGTAGGAACACATAGGGATACCTCAGTGTCATTTGTGATTATGTCACCCACCCCAATTCAAGATGGCGAACACATAAACATTTGAGGTGCAAGTGAGCTAACTTGTGGACCTGTCTAACCCATTTCAACCAAATGTGATACAGTTGTGGTAATTGACACACAAGGACACATCAGCGGCATAGGTTGTGATGATGTCATTCATCCTGGTTCAAGATAGCGGACGCATAAACATTTGAGGAGCAAGAGGGCTAACTTGTGAACTGCCCTACTGATTTGAACCAAATTTGATACAGGTGTAGGGACACATAGGGTCAGCTTAAGGGCATAATTTGTAATTATGTCATCCACCTTGATTCAAGATGGCAGACACATGAACATTTGAGGTGCAAGTGGAAACTGATTTGGACCAAATGTGGTACAGTTGTAGGGACACATAGACACACCTCAAATGCATAGCTTGTGATGACATCATCCACCCCAATTCAAGATGGTGGACGCATGAACGTTTGAGGCACAAGTGGGCTAACTTGTGAACTGTCTAACTGATTTGGACCAAATTCAGTCCAGTTGTAGAGATAGTGAAAGTAAAGTAGGCAGATTAGTTCTTACTAGAACTTGTTACATCTGTCAAAACATAGTGTAAGATGGACATGAATTTTATCTTATAACAGAGGGCTTGAAAACAGAGCAAGCAAGCCACACGTGGTATGGAACATTGGACTCTGAAACTTCTGTAATTCCTTCATGTCAGTCAGCGAGGGATGAGGCACAAAGAGGGACTTCCAGCAAAAAACAGAAAAGTGCTTGCAAACTGCAAGCTGAATTTACTAGTTTATATATAAAGAAGAACATAGGTGCAACTGCAGCTAACATTTGGAGGGAGTATGAGTTGTCAGAGAACTATAGTTTGGGCAAATGGATTCTGCAATGGTGGTGAAAGGTTAAGGGGAAGCTGGAAGCAGAATATATTATACTAGCTGGCCCTGCGCAGAACATCTGCGTGCTAGGACTTTATTGCTCTTCTTAAAGACCTGCCACAGCCCCTGCTTTATTGCTCACTGTCAGCCACCCCACTCGCAGCCACCCCCTCTCCTCTACCACTTCAGCCACCCTCTCCTCCACCCTCAACCACCCCTATCCTCCCCACCACCACTTGCAGCCACCCCACTAGCAGCCATCCCTCCTCCCCCACTCGCTGAGTCCCCTCGCTGAGTCTCCTCGGCCGGGGCTTCTCATCCAGCCTGCATGGATGGCCCTCAGTAGTCTCTCCCACCCCAGCTGAGGGCCATCCATGCAGGCTGGATGAGAAGTGGCAAAGCTGGATCTCATACCACCCCCAAGCTACGAGCCTGATCTTTCAGAAGTGTGACCCCATCAAGAACTGAACACCACCACCTTGGAAAATAAACTTCCTACCCAGAGTACTTCCATCTTTTCTGGACTGGGCTGCTTGCTTGCTTATTTATTTATTTGACATATTTGTATACCACCCAAAACTTGTGTTTCTGGGCAGTTTACAATAAAATAATATAAATTACAAAATAAAAAGGTTAAAACATTGCAATACTTTATAGGCTTCATCCAATCCATTCCCAATTCCAGGCACTGGTTCAGTACTTCCTGTGCTTCACCTGAAGCTGACAAAAATAGGATATAAGAGCTAATACTGACTATATCTTACTCCAGATTCTTGGATGACCTCACTCAGTGACTTAATGTTAAAAAGCATGGGGGATGGAATAAGTGTTATGTGGGACTCCATAACATAAATGCTGAGGTTGAACAGTAATTCGGCCCCCCCTGCATTTACAGTAAGTAGGAGTGGAGCCACTGAAAAATAGTTCCCCCAATACCCAACCCAGACAGCCTATCCAGAAGGACAGTATGGTTGATGGTACTGAAGGCTCCTGAGAGGTCCAAGCAAAGAGGTCCCCTGTCCTTCCTCCAGCATCCACCAGGGCAGGTTTCACTCCAAAACCAAGCCTGAAACGACATTTAAATTACACTGAGATTGCACAATCCATTCCCTGACTCCACCTGTTCTTTATTGCTTCCTGCCATTCAGATTCTTTGCCTCCTGACTTTTGTCTGGCTTCTTTCATTGGTGTATTTAAAAATCTCATAAAAACTTACCTTTTCACATTTGAATTTTCTATTGATCTTGCACCTCCTGCCTTATACCTCCAGGTTTGTGTCCTCTGTTTTGTTTTGTTTTGTTTTATAAGTGTGAGAGTGGGACCTATTTTTGTTTCATGTAAATCACCTAGTCTTTGTAGACACTCTAGAAATACATCGTGATAATAATAATGGTACTGTTTTACTTTTTAAGGAAACTTCCTGTTGATTAGAAGAGAATGTAAACAGTTTGTTATTTCTCTTTTTTATTTTAAAGAAAAGATCTTGTCCGTGTAGAGGCTACTGTTCTTGAAAAGACAGAAGCTTGGCCAAGAATTAATATCAAGTATCGTCCAAAGTGCCGTTACCAGAGGAAGAAAAGTAAGAAGTGGGTGGGGGGGAGGGAATCACAACTCTTTTTCTCATGATGGCACTTCCACTGGTGTTCTACACCCATATTTTGTAGGAGTATGATCCAAAACTATCACATTCCCAAAGAGTGCAGTGACCTGTCTGTGCACGTGGGTGAGAATGATCAGAATTATGAGAGAGCTGCAACCCGAGTGGATCTCTCTCTTTCCCCCATATTCCTCATGAGTCCTTTCCCATTTAGTTTTCAACACAATCAGTTGCATATGAATCCACAGATGTTAACAAGCTGAAATAACATCTTTAGGCAAGGCTTGATTAGCATGTTAACAAGGCAGTTTTCTTCCAGAATGATAGGTTGAATGATAGTGCCTCAGGCAAAGTTCTTTTCAGATGTATATACTGAATAGAACGAAAACTTGAACAGATGTGACTGTTCTTTTCCTTGATCGGGATCACTGCATTATTTAGTTATTTGTGTTCACATATAAGGTAATTCAATTCTAAGGCTGTGCTCTTATTTGTATTTTTCCATTCTCTTTCAGTTATCATTCAACCACAAACCGTTCTCCGGATAAACACCATCGAAATTGCTCCTGTTCTATCATGATGAGTTGCTTGGCATGAGTTTGTTGTTGCAGCAGCTGTAGGGCAATATGAAAATTGAAAATGTTTCTGTTGTATTTGATTATTGTCTAATACAAGAAAAAATATATTATTAAATGAAATTGTTTTGTTCCGATATTATTTCTGACTTAATGATGGGGGTGGGGAGGGGCTGTGACTTAATGACTGAGCATCTGCTTTGCATGCAGAAGGTCCTAGGTTCAATCCCTGGCATCTCTGGGTAGGGCTGGGATTGACTCCTGCCTGCAACCTTGGAGAAGCCGCTGCCACTCAGTGTAGACAATACTGAGTTAGATGGACCAATAGCCTGACTTGGTATAATAATAATAATAATTATTATTATTATTACATTTATATCCCGCTCTTCCTCCAAGGAGCCCAGAGCGGTGTACTACATACTTAAGTTTCTCTTTCACAACAACCCTGTGAAGTAGGCTAGGCTGAGAGAGAAGTGACTGGCCCAGAGTCATCCAGCTAGTATTATGGCTGAATGGCAACTTCCTTTGTTCCTATATTTGTGCAGCTACTCCAGGGTTTCAAACTGCAGCCCTCTAGTTGTTGTTGGACTACAACTCACATCATCCCCAGCCACAGTGGCCAATAGTCAGAGATGATGGGAGTTGTAGTCCAGCAACATCTGAAGAGCCGAAGATGTGCAGCCCCAATCTACTCTTATGGATGATCAGGGAATAATTGACAGACTGCTCTTTTATTCCTATGGATTGAATTTGCTGGAGGATGATATAGAGAAGACTGGGACTGCACACTTATAAACCAGCAGCAGCAGCCGCCAAACACAGCCAGTGAGCCATGTATAGTGGCCCATAAGGGGTTCAGTGAGCCTCCTGTTTAGGCTACCTCACTAGGACTGCAAAAATAGAAGGGCTGTCAAGTACCTGAGAGGCCACAGCATAGGGCCTGTGAGTTGAGTTCAGCTCAGTGAGTCACAAGTTGTGAAGGTCGGACTGAGGTCATGCTGTATCCCCTGCACCTGGGCTCTCCCACTTTTGTCAATGGCAAGAGAAAGCATCCATGGACTTGTGAAACATCTTTCTTTTGTTTCATGAACAGTGGAATCCTGTACTCAGGGAAACCTCCAGATCATATCTTTATGTCCAGATGGCCCATTTCATGCTAAAAATTTCACCCTAAAAGGTTAAGATACCAAAACTAGATATGATTTTTCCAGAGTTTTGTGGTCTCATCATGGTTACCTGTGTGTAAACTGAAGCTAAAGAGGCTGTTCTCATGAGCAGACTAGACTGCTTGTGTGGGGCACTGGGATCCAATTGGATCCTGCTGCTCCCAAGCCTGGTTCTTAGCAGAGGTTAAGGGAACAAGCACTCCCTTAACCCGGCTGCCAGGGTTGTGTGTCTCCTTGAGCTGCACGCAGCTCAAGGGGACACACAGATGGGTGCCTAGAGCACCCATTTGATGGGGGATCCCTTCAAAGCACTGCATTCATGGCACAGTGCTTTGTGGGATATCCAGAGGCTGGGACTCATCATCCTGGCCTCTGGAGCTCTGCTCTGTGTGGTGCAGTGCTGATTGTCTGGGAGCTCAATCCGCACTGTTTGTGCTCATCTGTGGGGTGGGGTGGGGGGTTGAGTTTGATCAGCCTTCACCACGGCCCCTGCTCAGTCGTGTGAATGGCCCCAAAGTCTCTTTAAGAAAAAACCCTGTTAACAAGAATCTTTGTTAACCACTTCACTATACCTTAACCAGCCACCTTTTCTGCACAGGTCATATATGAAACATGTGATTAAGCAGGTGCAAAAGCTCTACTTGAGCTAGAAATGTGCAGAGCTAGAGTCGAATCAGGCCAGTTCAAGTGATTCAAACTCAAATTGAATCTCCCTTAGAATAAAGGATCTGATTCAAGTTCTAATCAAATCAACCCTGATTTGAGCTCGAATCAATTTGAGTGATTCAAGCACCATTCTGGTGAGTTTCTCCCCTTTGCTGATTGGTTTTCTGGCACTGGCTTCCGATTGGCTTGAGATTTCCTTGCTTCTTGGTTGGCTGATCATACAAATCAAGTGTTGTCATGGACAACTGTGCCTCCATTGGCTGGGAGGAGGGAGGGAAACAAAAAAGGAGGGAATTTCAAAATGTTTTCAGAGGAGGGGAGGCAGAGAGAGCCCTTAGTGATCCCTTGAAGAGGCTACATCAGGAGAGGAGGAAGGAAGGAATCAAGGCAGGGGCATAACTACCATTAGGCAAGGGGAGGCAGTCATCTTGGGGCCCCACTGCCTCGAGGGCCCCCCCAGAGGCACATCACATGACTCCCCACCCACCCATGTTGCACCCCCTATGAATTATGTGGAGTCTCTTGGAGATCGGCAGGAGCAGAGAGTTAAAAAACTAGATTCATTGTGAACTGGATATTCACCGTATTCATAATGGGGATTTGAGTGTGAGTGCACTATATATTGTGAAGTGTGATTGTGTGTGTATATTAGCAAGGTCCCAATTTTAAAATCTTGTCTCTGGGCCCCCTCCAACCTTGCTACTTCCCTGAATCAAGGAAAGTATGACTTTGTGGTTTTCTTTTCTCAGCACTGAGCATATCTTGTGCTATTGCTGCTATATTATTAACTATCTGATTTTGCTAGATCTCAGATTGACAAAGGCAGAACTTGGGTGCTTGCCTACCTTCCTTGAGTTGTGGTTTGGTCTGTTTGTGAGATAGTGTTGTGGTGAGAAATGGACAGTGGCAGCTCAGGTGTAGGTATGGGTGTGTGTGTGTGTGAGAGAGAGAGAGAGATTTCTCGGTGACTGCTGTGATGAGCTGCATCTCTGGAGACTTACGTATGCTTCACTTACTAATCTGCTCTGCAATTTGCATTGCAAAATCAACTCAGTCAAAATGTGGCTGAAGACGTTCTAGTTGAGCTTATAGCTTTGCTTGCTGGCTGCTAAGGGTGCTACTGTGGCAGCTGTTGCAATGCTGGAGTCATAATTGTGTGTCAGAGTGCAACTTGTGCCAATGATGTTACTGCAGCGCAGGCACTGTGGCTGGCAGTGAATTCTGGGTCAGTGATTATTTTTTGGCCATATATGGACTGTGTGTGGCAAAATGTGGCGTTCTATTTTGGGAGGGACTGTGTGCTTCTGTTCTACAGTGTTTTTCAAGGCAGAGTTGCAAAATTTGTGCATGCTGCTTGTTTTGGCCATAGGGAACAATGGGAAACTTGAAACACTCTATTGTTCCTCATGGTTAGGTCCTAGAGACACCAAAGTGGACTAGGTGGTAAGGCATGATGAGTGCTAGCATTGTTGCATGGGAGATGAATTCATTGTTGGCTAGTTATATGTTGTTAAAATGACCTTTGCAAGAGCACTGTTTTGGGTAAAACTTAATATGTGGTAGAATAAACATCATCTAGTTCAGGGATTCTCAAACTTGGGTCCTCAGGTGTTATTGGACTTCAACTCCCATAATCCCCAGCCTCAGTGGCCTTTGGTTGGGAATTATGG
Source organism: Hemicordylus capensis (assembly GCF_027244095.1). NCBI lineage: Eukaryota > Metazoa > Chordata > Lepidosauria > Squamata > Cordylidae > Hemicordylus > Hemicordylus capensis. The sequence goes on along the minus strand of NC_069657.1, from coordinate 136,918,843 downwards.
GAGTTGAAGTCCAATAACACCTGAGGACCCAAGTTTGAGAATCACTGATAGTTGTTTGCCAAAGTGCCTTACTAGTATAGAACATGAAGAGAAGAAAATTAGGTAAAATAACACTCTTAATTGGAGTAATTTCTACTATGTATGAGGCCTTCATCTTTCACAAAGCTATCCTTCTCCCAGATTGAGGTATCCCGATCTACCAGTCAGCTAAACTAGAGTACTTTGAAACTGATTTGGTTCCAGTGAAATCGCCTATAGCCCAAGATGCATCTGGGCTAATCTGGATTCTAAGGTGTAATTTGCATAGGCATATCTATCACTTGATGGCTACAGAGTGAAGTGGCAACTAGCATATGTGAACGGGCCAGGCACGTAACAACGATTGGGCAAGGGGAGACAGTTGTCTGGGGGCCCCACTGCCTGGAGGGGCCCCCCAGAGGCACCTCACGTGACTCCCCATTGCCCCCTGCCCAGCCCCAAGGCCCCTCAGCCACTTGCCCTGTTCGCCGTCTCTCCAGCTTGTTCTCCTGGCCCGCAATGGAAGCAGCAGGCAAGCTGCAAAGAGCTCCTTTTCTCCCGCCTCTCAGCTGATCGGCGGGTGGGCGGGGCTTCCACGGAGGCCTCCTGTAGGCCTCTGTGAAGCCTGAACTCCAGTAGGGCCCAAGCCAGCCAGGAAGGAGGAGGCAGCCAGAGTGGCCACCACTGGTCTCTGCAGCAGACCCCTTGCTGCCCTGCCCAGCCCAGCATTGGTCAGGTAGAGTGTGAACTCCTTTTTGTGGTTACCTTCCCCCCCCCCGCCCAGATATATATATAGGCATCTGCTTGCCATAGGGCTTTGATATGGGGGGGGGGGAGGGACAGAAATATTTATTTTTAAACAGCTTGGAAAATTTGCTGGCTTAAAAAAAACTATCTAAAAAGTCCTATAAGTGGCTTGTTTCATGGCAGAAAATTACAAAAACTTCTGGAAGAAACAGTATTATATTTATTTTATTCATTCATTCATTCATTTATAAATGCACTTATGTTCAAGTTGTTTTGCAATCCAGAAGGTCTGAGTGAGAACTGTGAAGCATGTCTTGTGCTTTTATTTTATTTTATTTTTCTTGTGTGTGAACTGCTCCCCAATAACTTGCAGGGACTTCAGGGTATATCTGGCCAACATGTGAATGCAGCACCTCCATTCCAGAGGAGATGTGTGTTAAAGGGCTTTAAAAGCCTCCTGTGAAAAACCTCCTGGAATCAAACTTGACTGAATTTGTTCAGAATTCTGAGAAAACAAACATGGGCTCACCCTGCATGGTTGAAAGTCTCCTTTGCTAATCTGCAGCGAGGGGGCCATTTTAATCATTCATCTTTCTAGTGTGTTCTAGGCATTAAAAGTAAAACAAATGTATAGTACTCAATGTATATCACTATATATTGTGACGTGTGCATGTGTGTATTCAGTGAAATGAATTTCCAGGCAGCATACTTATTTTGGAATATCAGACTTAAATCCTTGGGGGCCTGGGGTGTGCGGAGGCCCTGGACTTTGAGTGGGGGGGCCCCATTTTAAAATCTCGTCTCTGGGCCCACTCCAACCTTGCTACGCCCCTGGAACGGGCCCTCACGAATCTATCACCACAGATAGAGCTTTCACTTCACCCATTATACAGCACTTTTAAAGTCAGTTAGCAGCCAAATTTATGAACTGACTAGTAAAGAAATACAGGGGTATGCCAGCCCTTACTGGTGCTATTCCATTGTTAAAATTCCTTAAAAGTATCTCATGAACAAATACATGCAAACTGAATCATCTAGTTGTCCCTCACTCTCATGCAGCGTGTCCCTGTTTCATTTCCTTTAAACCTAAGAGTAGGTTGTGAGGCGAGCATCTGTTTAAAATATTTATTTATTATTGAATTTATATTCCCCCTTTCGTTAAAAACAACCCCAAGGCGGTTTACAAAAGTTAAAAAACACAATAAAATCACAGTAAAAACAATTAAGCTAAAAATATAAAACAAATCTAATTTAAAAACTATAAAATACATGCATAAAAATTATAAATGGATAAAAACACACAGAAGCAGCAATAGAAACAGTCATGTAAAAGCCTGGATAAAAAGCCAAGATTTAAGAAGCTTTCTAAAAACTGTGATGGAGTCCGAGGAGCGAATGGCCACCGGGAGAGCATTCCACAGGACTGGAATGGACTTCAGTCGTGCCCTTGGACTCCATGAGAGGAGCACTGCCCTGTTTTTCAGCTATAGGAAAGCATAGTTGGACAAGTTTTTAAAATTCCATGTCTAAGACTGAGCAGTGCTAGCTATATACTCTTGGAACACTTTACCTTTACAGTCTTGTTATTTTCCTGACAGGTTTGCTGAGTGTTACTTTGGCCTAATTTATTTTCTCAGCATGGCACGGATGCGTTCTGGCTGCAAACAGAAAATATATTTTAGACCCTTGACTTCAAAAATGCTGCAAATAGTAAGCATTGTATTTCTGTTGGGATAGAGTAGGGGGCATATAAAGTTGAAATTCTTACTAGGAAAGAAATAAAAAAGCCTGCAACAATTAATCACCTTAACATATGCCCAGTAGACATTGAGGTTGTGCGCATGACCGTACAAGGGCAGGGAGGGCAAGCAGGGTTGAACCTATCTTGTCTCGACGATCTCCTCTTTGGCGCGCCAGTGCGCACCCATATGATCCATGCTGCTCCTAGCAGTGCGGATCACTGGAGGCCAGGGAAATGAGTCCCGGCCTCCAGAAATCCCAAAATCCAGTGCACAAGGAGTGCAATGCATTGGGGGATTCCCCCATAAGTTGGGCGCTTTAGGCACCCAATTCTGTGTGAACTCTGGCTGCATGCAGCCAGAGCACACACATGACCCCGGTTAAGGGCCAGGGTTAAAAGTCGGGCTAGCACGGGCGGAAGCACCAGGATCAATCCCGGTGCTCCACACAAGCAGCCCCACCCAGGCTGGGGATTTTCGGCTGCTCATGTGAATAGCCTCATTATGTTGTACTTTCATTCAGGTGTCTATGTACATGTCTCTGTGTGAATGACTGTACCTGCAAGCACTTTAAAAGTGAACCTGAGTCCAGGCCCTCTGAAATGCAGGGTACAGATAGCAAGTGTACTGCTATACCTGCTTTCAATATAACCTGCGAATAACTGTGCCTGCAGACACATTTGTACCTGTGTATGAATGCTGAACATTAATATATGAATACAGCTATTATCTCAACGGTGAGGGAAGAAGGAAAACTGGAAGATGAGAGGGCTGGCAGCTATGGAATAGTTCCCCTTGGCTGGGATAGTCCACTGCAAATTGAGATGGGTCAACTTTTCCCAACATTAGATCTTAGCCACTGTTTGATATTGGATGGTTGTTGAAAGACTGAAAATGGGGAAATTCTGGTCCTGAAGTCTTTAAGCAAGCCATGCCCATCTGCCCTGCCCCTCAAATATATGTTACATATTTGGTCCTCATTTTGTTCTTTTTGTATTTGTTTTGTTGTGGCCATCAAAAGCGTGCTTTGTAGCTATTAGCAGAGAAGCATTCCATCAACTACCACAGGGCGAAAAGATGCTCTAAGACTCACATACAGTCTAATCTCATTGACCTGAGTGACTTGGCATAAGGCCAGAACATCCAGATAACCAGAAGTTGAGATGATGAGAGTACTGATTAATTAGTTATTCTAGCATAGGGAACATACAAGAGAATCTGGCTAATAAGGAGCTTTAGATAATCATGGTTCAGGTTGGAGAAACTGATGTATTAGAATAATTATAAAAATTATGAGGCACATGCTGAGACACAATAAAAGATAATGGCATTAGTAAGATATTTCATTATATATTTCCCTCTGTGCATCATTCAGTTGGGTGGTGACAGCTTGTCTCATGGATCTTTTCCCTATTAAATGCCAGTGACAGTAAAATCAATTTCTGTCTTGAAAATAGCCCATAACTACTAGGATTTGGTTAGTACCTTGGCTAATCCAAGGTGATATTCTGAAGGGGGATTTCTTGATTTGGTTGCTTTGAATGGTTCGCTCCATCTACATAATGACAGGATTTTTTTCCTTTTGCTCAGACATACTTTGCTGATGATCACTGTTTCTTTCTAGTCTCTGGATATTCAAAATGGACTGTGTCTCTGCTTCAAGTTTTACTGTTTGGAACAGACAGCCTTGTCATACGTTACATTCCTCTAGTCCTAAATGCACAATGCTAGTGCATCAGGGAATCTTCTGAATTAGTTTCTGCAAAAATCTTTGTTTATTGGAGAAAATTTACTCAAACGCAAAGGGTGTCATCTTTGCAAAGAAATAAACACAGCTCCAGGTTTGGCGCCACAACGCTGCTCTCAACCTTTCACTGTTCACCTTTCCAGGTTCCACCTACCATTCTTCTCTTTCCCAACCTCTTCCCCCAACAACCTGAATTTGCTGTCTTCTATACAGTTTGCAAGTGGGGTTTGGAAACAGGCAATTCATGGGCTTCATAGGATTTCCTTGACTAGTTTTTATAGGCTGAACCCCTTGATAAAATCTTGACAATGTCAGCTGTGATTTTGTTTTTAACTAAATTACTAGGCTGCACCAAAACAAAAAATAAACCTGAAACCATAATTTATTTATTTATATTTATTCATTCATTCATTCAATTTTTATACTGCCCTTCTACAATGGCTCAGGGCAGTTTACAATTAAAACAAAACCATTCAAATCAGTTAACAATTAAAACAGAAATTATAAAACAACATAAAACCACAATTAACAATTAAAACATCATAAAACAGCAATTAAACAATCAGAACAATTTAAAAACCCTGAAAACCAGATTACAACACTAAAACCAATTACAAATATTTAAAAACTCTGGAAGGCCAGGCCAAACAGGTTTTAAGGACAATCCTGAAGGCCAGTAAAGAATTCAAATTGCGGATTTCTGCAGGGAGTGCATGCCACAGTCCAGGAACGGCTACAGAGAAGGCCCACCTCTGAGTCACCACCAGACGCACTGGTGGTAGTTGGAGATGGACCTCTTCAGATGACCAAATGTGCAGTGGGGTTCATGCAGAAGAAGGTGCTCTCTGAGGTAACCTGGACCTAAGCTGTTCAGGGCTTTAAAGGTAATAACCAGAACTTTGTATTATGCCTAGAAACAGATCAGGAGCCAGTGTAATTGTTTCAAGACAGACATAGTATGGTCTCTCCAGGTTGCCCCAGAGACCAATCTGGCTGCCACATTTTGAACTAACTGAAGTTTCTGAACTACGTACAAAGGCAGCCCCACGTAGAGCACATTGCAGTAGTTGAGCCTGGAGGTTACCAGCTGTTGCACCACTGTTTTGAGGTCATCGTCCTCAAGGAATGGACGCAGCTGTTGAATCAGCCAAAGCTGATAGAAAGCACTCCTGGCCATAGCCTCCACCTAAGATACCATGGTCAGGCCTGGGTCCAGGAATACTCCCAAGCTCCATACCTGCTCCTTCTGGGGGAGTGTAACCCCATCCAGCACAGGGAGATTTAACTCATCCCTCAGATTCTGAACCCCTACAATGAGCACCTCCATCTTGCTTGGATTCAGCTTCAATTTGTTCTCCCTCATCCAGCCCATTACTGTCTGTAGGCAGGCACTTAGAGAATGAACACCATTTCCTGATGATGCAGATGAAAAGGAGAAGTAGATTTGGGTGTCATCAGCATACTGATAATACCCAGCACCAAATCTCCTGATGACCTCACCCAGCGGTTTCATGTAGATATTGAAAAGCATTGGTAACAGAATGGAGCCCTGAGGGACTCCATATAACAGTTCCTGTTTTGAGAAGCAACTGTCACCCAGTTCCACCATCTGGAATCTCCCGAAGAGACAGGAGCAGAACCACTGCAAAGCAGTGCCCCCTATCCAGGGGCGTATCTAGGATAAGGCAGGCAGGGCACGTGCCCTGGGCGCCACTTGAAGGGGGGCGCAAATTCCTGAAATTTTTTTTTTTAAAAAAATGGCCACCCAAAACAAAATGGCCACTGCACATGCTCAAATGGCCTCTGTGAGGCCCTAAGCCATGCCAGGCCTCACAGAGGCCATTTGAGCATGTACGGTGGCCATGTTGTTTTCAGCAGCCATTAAAAAAAAATATTTTTAAAAATGGCCACTGCACATGCTCAAATGGTCTCTGCGAGGCCCTAGAGGCCAGCAGTGGGAGGGGTAACCTTTGCAGACGCCCCCCTCCCATGGCCTATAGGAAGCGCCCCGAAGGGGCTACAGGTAAAAAAAATTTAATTAAATATAATATAAGTCACTGTACACATATTCAGTTTAGTACTATGTACAGAGAATCAGGGCTTGTGAATACTGAGCTGAAGCTTATGAGCTAAGACTGTATTCATTTGCTCTTACTTTGCTTCTTATGATAAGTGAGTTAAATGTGGTGTCTTAATAATATGGCTATTAATGGTGAGTTTGTCTTTGAATCAGTGTGAAATCCTTAGTATTAAGGCCCACTGGGAGTTTCTTGCTCTCTTTCTCTCATTTTAACTGTCTTTCTGAAATACTAGAATATATTCCAAGCAGTGACACAGTTTACTCTGCATAGCCTTCAATTATTTTCAGAGTATCTGGGAAAAGCCAAATTCTCCATTTATTTTTAAAACTTATGTAATAGTGATGCTACAATGCATAGTAAAGAATTAGATAGGCACTTCTGTCACTGCTAAATAGTTTTTGAAATTTTAAAAGATTAACGAGCTTGACTTATATTTTTCAGCTGATATTATAGTAAAGTTATCTGAAAGATGGGTGTCAGATGTCTCGACAGGGGGCGCAATTTCAGTGCTTGCCCTAGGCGCTATTTTCCCTAGATATGCCTCTGCCCCTATCCCCAACTCTCCCAGGCGATCCAGAAGGATACCATGGTTGATGGTAATATGTCTGAAATACTCAAAAATTGGGATATCATTTTGATATTTCTCAAAATTATTTTTCAAATTTCAGGATTTCCAAACACATCTCAGTATTTTGAGAACATGCACTGATTATCTTTCGTGTTGGCAATCATAGAGTAGCTTTGCTCAGCCTAGGGGTTAATACGAAGCTATGGGGAAAGTTACTTTTTTCTAGCCTGCTGTTAAATTCCTAGTAATGAAACACCCCACAAGGCACTGGTCAAAGACACCTGACTTATTAAGAGAAACAATGTCCTGTTTGAGGAAAGGGTTATTCCAGTTTTGAAGTGACAGACAATGCTACTGTCTCTATTTCCTGTCTGTCTTGTATTGTTAACAAATGATGGAGAGAGAAACAATTCTGTTCTTTTCTTCTGCTTGTTTTCTTGCAGACTGAATTACTGTGAAATTCATAAAACATTAGTGTGGGGAGCTAAGACAAGGCCATTGAATCCAGTGCCCTGTCTAGAGGTAAGATCATCTACTCACAGATCAGCTCATGCAGTCCTGATTATAGCAGTGCCAGAGGCACTTAAACGAGCTTCTGTTTGGCAATATATGCACTTAAAAGCAGTTTTTTTCATTGCTTATGAGGACTGAGTGCAAGCCAGCCAATAGAGATGCTCTTCTTTGAAATATTTCATATAAATAAAATGTCATTTTAAATAAATAATGTGTCCATGTGCCAAATCCTCATTTAGGTATCATTGCAGGGTGCAACAGAAGCAAAGCAAGGAGGAAGTTAGGAGCAAAGAAATCCCCCTTCTCGTTCTCTGATTCCAGCTGCCTCCCTCAAAGTAGATTTTCCCACTCAAAAAGAGTTGTTGGATTACCTTTACATAGCAGTTTGGGCCCCCACAGCAGCTCTCCAGCTCATGGTGTATATTGAAGTAGAAATTTCTTCTCTAGGTATTATTTAGACTATATTTATATATTGCTTTTGGTGAGGGGTAGTTCTCAAAGTGGTTTACACAGAAAAAGGAATGAGAAGATGGTTCCCTATCTCAAAGGGTCTCATAATCGAAACAGAAACACCCCCAATAGCCACAGGCAGAAATGCTGTGCTAAACAGAGTATACACCGATACACCACTTTAAAAGGTGCCTCTTTGCCCAGTTAGTAGGGTTCTGTTAAGCAAAACTGCAGATGGAAGAGTTTTCTTGCACATATATTGAGATCTCAGTGGCTGTCCTTCCATGGCAGGCAGCCCAGCTGTTGAACGAAGCTTCTGGATTTCTAAGTACATGACATTTCATGAGAAAGTACCTCATGCATCCATTCACTTTCTGGCATGGAATTTATGTTGAAACAGTGTCAAGAAAATCTCTCCCAGGTCTGACGACTTACCTTACGGAAAGAAACAAATTTGCCCACGTTTTAATTATGGCTCCAACATGTAAGTTCATACATCCACACTTCCTCAGCTGCTTGGGATGCAATGCCAAGCTGTGGAAAACAAGAGAATGAGTTCAGAAGTCTTATGAAAAATACATTTGGTGAAATAGTTTGTGAAATCGGACACTTTCATAGCAGCTCTAGGCTGCAGTGGCCCCTCTATTGTTTTTGTTCTGGGTGGCAGTATCAAGGCAATGTGTGTGCACCTGCATTCTGAATGGGGCCTTTCTGATTCAGCGGGATCTAAAATGAACTGAGTGGACATCCAAACACTTGTGAGTGTGTGCACATGTGCACGCCTCAGAGGGAACAGTGCTAGGCTGGTCCCTTTGCAAGCTGCCACTGCTTTGCAAGCTGCCACTGATAGACAGTGTGGTGCAGTGACCAGCCTTAAGCCAGGATTTGGGATACATATGTTCATGCTTCAAGTCTGGATATGGGAAACACATGTTCATGACCCTGCTCAACCATGAAGGTTACTGGGTGATTTGAGGCAAGTCTGTCGCCTATTCAAATGGGTTAATGTACAGACAATCTGTGTACACAGTACAGATCTGTATGCACATGATGGTTATTCACAAGTTGCATTCAACAGATGTACATTTCCTATCTGTACTCTTCTGCGTTTGATGGGGCCTGTACCCAGATTTGCTCTTAAAGTGAACACATGTACAGTCATTCACACCAAAGCATAACAAACAGCATTTTGGGTCCATGGCATATCCTGGCAAAGTCCTGGCAAGTGGTTGTGATTAACAGGGAAAGCATATCATCATTATTAAAGCTACTCTGTAAGCAAAGTATGTGTTTATGTAGCCAAAGTGTATGTAGATCGTCATAGACTTTGAAAAGAGAGTGTGGTCTGGAAGATTTGACCTGCTCTCAAGTCCATTTGCTACCGATGATGCTTACCTGCAGTGCTTTTAATGTCTCTGGCGCTGGCAGTTGGTGGGCAAAATAGCACCACTCTGGAGACCGGCTTTGGCCCAGGAGCCACCAGTTGCTGACTCCTAATGTAAATGCTACAGTTGCTATTTAGAAACCTATGGAGAATTGGGCTCCAAGGACACAATATGGAGATTCCCACCATTTCCATGCAGCTGTTCCTTAAGGAATCCGTTCCCTGTTTCAGTGTTTCCAGTCCTCAGATGATGCACACATGCAGGTGTCTTCACCTCATCTGGTTCACCACCAGCAATGAGAAAAGAGGGAGAATAAGATTAGAGAAGGAAACAGTGGGAACCATGACTGTCTGCAGGGCTGCCTTTCCTACTAGAAATGTGGGTGTAATTTCTAGTGGGAATGTCTTGATGAAATATACCTGTCCTTTCTTAGGAAATGTTCTGCATTCATGTTCATACACTACAGTGCCCTTAATTACTTCCTTTATTTAACTCATGGCCTGCCCCATCCCAGAGTCCCAAGGTGGGTAGTATGTTAAAAACATAAAACCAATCCATTCAAATAGACAAAACTTTAATAAAAAGTGTCTTCATATCTGGGCTACCAGAAGCCATCTACATTTTTTAAAGCAATCGTACTTCACTCCTGGAAGACAGGCTATTGCACAACTGAGGAGCAACCACTGAGATCATATCTCTGTGCATCTTGGCAGTCTTCACTGAACCCACACAGATAACCTTAAGCAGCACTCTTGTTAATTCGTAGGGGAACAGGCCTGGAGATGGTCTCTTAGATATGTTAGAACTAACCCATTTAAGATCATAATTGGGATAGTGCATTGACCCTGAGGGGCAATGGGCAGCCAGTTCATATAGTGGCGCACTGGTCCTGTGCCTAATGGCGATCCCATCAGGAGATAGGCCAGTGCTCCAAATGAACATCAATGGCATCACTATGCAAAGTGATTTACAGTAGTCTAGCCTTGCAGTTAGGAAAGCATGAATGATGGTTGCTAGGTCTGAACATGCAAATCAACTATTTCAGCAGAGCGATGGGTTTTCTTTTTGTAGAAAAGGAACTGAAGTTGGTAACCTGATTCGTTGTAATGCAGCAAGCTTCACATACCATACAGATGAAAAGTTACACACTTGTTCAAGCCAACAAATTATGCTCTGCAGTGAGAAACAGCTCCTTAAGTTATTCCCAGTGGCAGTCTGCTGGGGAAGAGAAATGAGTTCCAGCAGTTGGGAAGTATGTAAACTACATGTGGGCTGAAAGCTGTTGCCATGACTTGGGAGTTATTTGGGGTTGTCCTTATTTGTTATTATGATTTAAAATATAGCCAGTGGTCTGTTCTGTTTGGGAAAACATACTGCTGGCAGAATAAAAACAAATAACAGTTCTATGTAAAGTGTTACAAAAATTTAGACAGCAACACAGGGTAAAAAGTTCAGCAGCAATCTAGCAACTAAGTTGGGTGAACTAAACTTTCCAATGTTCATGGGGTTTGGGTGGGGGGGTTAGTTCCGAAAAGAGCAGGATACATTTATGAATGATTTCTAGTCTGGTGCCTTAGTTGTGACATATTGGAGCCAGCAAAGTTATTTCCTCTCATCTTTAAAGCCCTGGTGGGAATCCTCCAGACTTGGATGAAGAGGGCAGGGAATCACTGCAGAACAGCTGGAGTATCCGTGCAGGTACCCGAATAGGTTTACAAGTTATCTAATTTGTATTACTTCTGACTGAGCAGTTTGATAGAATATTAACAGCACACTTTCCCTTATGTCACCACAGGTTAAAAAAATAAGCAAAAAACTTAGGATTGTATCCTTCACGGTCCCTTTCAACTCTGAAAAAGCTAAAGGCTACATGGTTCCATGGGCCCAAAAGTTAGGAGAGAGCAGACTCGGGAGCAGGCACTTCTATGGATATGTGCTTTGGGCTTCTGAGTTGCCATGAATGAATGGATGGATTTATTTCTCACAACAAAGCAGCAATTCTCTCATGGCACACCATTTGGGAATGACTGGGCTAGCCCCATGCATTTTATCCCTCTATACTCTAACCACTGTCTTGTACTGCCTTTGGCAAATTAGGTGGGCTATAACTTGTTCACATGAAAAGGTCTTGGGTCCATTAGTCTGGGCACACGATACTTCATCTGCTGCCAGGATAGCAGATTAATTTCACTGAGCAACAGCTTTACGATTCCAGAGCCAGCGTGGTATAGCGGTTAGAGTGCTGGACTAGGACCGGGGAGACCCGAGTTCAAATCCCCATTCAGCCATGAAACTAGCTGGGTGACTCTGGGCCAGTCACTTCTCTCTCAGCCTAACCTACTTCACAGGGTTGTTGTGAAAGAGAAACTCAAAGTATGTAGTACAGCGCTCTGGGCTCCTTGCAGGAAGAGCAGGATATAAAATGTAAAAAACAAAACAAAAACAAAAACAAAATGTTTCTTGCTGCAGCCTACTATGGAGATATAAAAAACTGAGGAGACATGATTAAATGTTCTGCGGGACAGCTGCAAAGAAGGTGGGGGAGAGGCCAAAACTAGAGGAACGTTACAGTCAGTTACTGGAGTAAGTTTGATAAAGGAAATAAGCAGCGCTGCTTTGTAAACAGAACCCATGTTGCACTGCTACAGCCAGGCTGTGCTTCATAACCTTACATGGCAAAAGAAAGGCCATATTTAAAACAAAAAACCCTTGGAGGTAGAATTATGAAACTCTCTGTTAGCGTCATTTGTAAATGTCACACAACTGTGGTATGCAGCCCAGTCTGTTCACTGCCTCGTCTGTCCACATTTGTCTTCAAAAGGATCTACAGAATGCAACCCCAGTTGCCACGAGGATTTGAGGGCACCTGAAATGTTTAGCTAATCCTACCGATGCCAAAGCAGGAGGGCAGTTTGAATAGGATTACATAGAACAAATACATTCATTAAATGCAGCTAAGTCTATCCAAAATGAAACAATATGAAGAAACCCTGCTAGGCACTTGGATATTCGCGGCATAAGAGGATATGGCCCCTTGTATGGAGACATTTTCAATGGCAGTAGATGAAGTGGCACCACTTTAAGAAACGGAGACTAATTGCCCCATTAACAGACCAAAGACTGCAATTGAAGAGTACCGACTAAGAAGTAAAAGTCCCACTGAACAAAATAGGATTTATGTCTGCATAAACATACATAGAACTGGACTACAGGTATAACAATCACAGTTTGTTACTCTTACCCAAGTTTACAAAACAGTTGATCTGAACCTAGTAAGTGGTTTCGTTTTAGAATCAGGGTTGTTTTAGAGCAGGGTTGTTGGGGAGCCCTTTGCAGTTTGGCATCCACACAACTACTTTAAAATTGGCAGTAGGCTGTGTTTAAAGAGAGAGAGAGAGAGAGAGAGAGAGAGAGAGAGAGAGAGAGAGAGAGAAAAGAAATGCACCTATGCTTTCTCTCTCACATACACAGAGATCTATACATACAGACCATCTGTTAGCATTGGCTTGGTTGCGGATTGTTACAAAGAAAGCACTGCTGAGAAAATGTGTGTGGGGTTAACCAAGCAGGGGCTGCCTGGAGTTAGAGATGTGCAATTTGATTCAAGGTTCAATTGATCTGAGTAAAGTCGGGGGCAATTCACAGATTTGACCTCAAATCTTATCACCCTCAAAATAGAGTGCCTCATTTGTAGTCGAAGCAAATCACCCTGATTCAACCCAAATCGATTTGGGTGATTTAAGGCCCGATTTGCTGGGAAAACAGACCTCAAAATAGTGCTTTTTCCTGGGGAGAGCTGGTCTACTAAGCAGGTAGACCAGTCCTCCAGGGCAGGCTGTGCCAAGTCCTGTGGAGGGCTGGTCCACTCGCCAACCCCAATTGGTAGATCAGCTCTCCCCAGAAAAATGGTGCCATTTAGCCCAATTTTTCAGGGAGAGCTGGTCTATCAAATGGGGTTGGTGGGTAGACCAGCCCTTTGCTCTGGACTTAGCATGTCTGCCCACCTTGGAGAACTAGTCTACCCAGGTAGACCAGTCTCCTGAGGTGGGCTGATGTGCCAAGTCTGGAGCGGAGGACTAGTCTATCCCCTGATCCCAACTGGTAGACCAGCTATCCTGCTTTTCTGGGGAGAGTGTTGTGAACTACACCTGGTTTCACACTCTGTACATGCTCAGAGGGAAAGAGGCAAAGTCACATCATACACAAACTGAATTGGTTCTTGGAGATGGTGACCATGTAGGATCTGGGCATGCAAACAGAGATAGAGAGAGACACACTCAGAAAGTTCAATGGGCTTTATTATAAAGAGTTGCTCATCAGGACAAAATAAAAAAACATGTTTCCGATTCAAAGTGTAGTGTAATGTGCCTAACTAACATATGTGTGTGCAATCAGTAATTACAGCTATCTAACAAATCCTAAATAAAACATTTAGAGAGAAGCAGAGAAAGAAGGAGGGGGGGGGCTTAGGAAGGGGGTAGCAGCGATTAGTAAGGAGGAGGAAAGTAGGGATCCAAGGCTTGTGAAGGCAGCATATTACCAGGATCAGAGGCTTGAGAACGGTGGATCTTTCAGCTGAAGGAGAGAGGCTTTTTGGCTGGGGACAGGAGCTTTTAGATCAAGCATGCAGTTTGCTCAGAGCACGGCTGAGAGTCAGAGCACCATGGCTGGGGAAGTCTTGACTTCTCACTTCGCAGCAGAAGTCACAAACAGTCCCTTCTCCCATGGAAAGAGTTCCTGCCTCTAGCCCCGCGGCTTGGGCAGCAAACCCTTGGATTGCTCATGAGCAGATCTTGCTTGTAGGCACAAGATTGCGTGTAGGCACAAGACTGCTAGCTCTCTGTCCAGTAAGCCTGTTCTTTATAGTTATATCTTCCTTTGATCTCCCATCGTCTTTTCTGGGTCCCAAAAGGTGACAACTTGCTGCTACCTTCTGGATAATGTCTTTTAATTATTCAGGATATTAGCCCAGTCCAGGGAGATCTTAATCCCATCTTCTGTTAGCTGCTATCTTGAGGAGGGGACATTGCCCAAAGCAAATCTGCATCTCTGAGCTGCAAATGGGCATCTTCTCTTGTCCCAGATTTGCTAGCCTGATCCCCAAAGGTGTTAAAGTGTTAGCAAAGTAAGAAATAAAGTCTATAGGTGTTTTGTTTGTGTGCATTTACCTATGTTGAATTTCTATAGAGAACAATTAAGTATAGCAGAGCAATAATTGACAAGGATTAACATAGACTTCTTGCAACAGGAAAGGGGAGATCAGCCTCTGGCCTCTTCCACAGACATTATCTGATAGTAAGTCACATTTTAGCATTTGGATTGTTCTGGCCTGGCTTTTGTGCTTCCTTGAGTACCCATTTCACAATACAATGCTGGATCGCCTCTTCCCTCACAGACCAGTTGAGATCTGGGGTGTCAATTCACCTTGAGTTCAGGCATTTAATTGAACTCTTATAAAATGAAATCAGACACAGGCCTGAATTCCATATACTTTCTGGGCCGGTACCTCTGGATCTAATGTTGGGGTGATCCCAATTGGTAGACCAGCTATCCTGCTTTTCCGGGGAGAGCTGGTCTACCAATTGGGGTTAGAGGGTAGACCAGCCAGACTTTGCACATCTACCTGCCTTGGAAGACTGGTCTACCCACTGACCCCAGTTGGTAGACCAGCTCTCCCTGGAAATAAGTGCCATTTTGAGGCCCATTTTTCCAGCAAAAAAGGCTTTAAAATGGCGCTCAAATCACCCAAGTCAATTCAGGTGATTCCAGGGTGATTAGCTGGCTGTTCTCAATAAATCAATTCAATGGTTCTGCAATTTGATTTGACCTCACATCAATTTTCAGAATTTGATTCGTGCACACCCCTACTTGGAGGGCCTTCATCAAAGGAAGAAATCACTTCTGACTCTTACATTGCTCCCTGAGCCAGACTGCATGGCTGCCCTTTTAAACAAAGTGGTGCCCCCAGATCAGGGGTTCCCAACCTTGGGTCCCCAGATGTTGTTGGACTACAACTTCCATCATCCCAAGCCACAATGGCTTAGTCCAACAACACCTGGAGGCTCAAGGTTAGGAACCCCTACCCTAGATGGTACCTCTTGCAGTTGAGGGACTCAATGGAAAATAGAATTCAGCCCCCAAACTTGTTTTTCAAGAATTTCAGCCTTTGAACATTTGACATAATACAGTACCTCTGAAACCCGTGCATGGTACATTTCCTACACTATAGGAACTTTCCAAGTTCATGACAACACATCTGTCCCCATCATTACATCTGGAAACTCTTGCTCCATCTGGGACTATTGGAGCTGTCTGAGAGGGTCTGGCATCCAAGCAGCCTTGAGCCCTGGTACCTCTCTGTTTAGAAACAAATCCCCAGTTTTGTTAAGTAGGGAGTCTCAAGGGAGTTGCAATTTAAAGGACCAGATGGAAAAACTTGGCCTATGAACCTGAGATTTCTCATCACTTGTAGATATGACAGTTTGCCATGGCCTTTTGCATGGTAATTATTGTCTTTCTCAGGCTTATATTCCACTTGAAATAATGGAAGTCAACCCAGATGTCAGGCTTGTATTGGGGTGTGTGTGTGTGTGTGTGTGTGTGTGTGTGTGTGTGTGTGTGTGTAATATTGAATGGAAATATGTACACAACAGAGACTGTTGAAGTATTAGGTGTATGCAACAGCCCCAAATCCTAAACATATTTATATATCAGTGAGAATTGCATGAATGCTTAGGACTGAAACCTAGCTAGGGTTCTCATCCTCAAAATAGACCCATTCTAAGGGAGCTAGTGGGGTTGTCCAGAAGAAATGGTTCAAGAGTGAAACATATTTCTCAAATTCTGGTAACATACACGAATGATGATTCATGCAAAGGCATGAATCACGAACATGCAATGTATATTTTGCTCACACATAGTGCCCACCTGTGGTGAAATCCATAACCTAAACCATGCCTACACAACATGACCTTCAAGTGATATGCAGCCCACCAGCCTTGTATAACATCCTGCTGTGTGTCTGACAACTCATCTGTTGTTTATAATCTTGGGCAGACAGCAAAACACAGCAGGTTTATCAAGACCCTGATGGGATGCTGTACATGGAGGTTTGGCTTGGTGGTCACAAACTGTACAAGCCTACACTGGAACAAGTCCAGGAGCTGACCTCTGGTAAAATCTCCACGTTCTTTCATTGTGTTTCTTGTGGGTATGCAGAGGCATGGAAGAGTCTTGCATCTGCCATACCTAGGAAGGAAATATTCAAACCAGCTTTGACAAATGTCCTCTGGTACCTTTACAATCTTCCAGCAGATAAATGTTTTCAGTCTTCAAATGGCTTGCAATTCCCCATATTTCTCTGAGGTCCTTGGCAAGCCCAGTTCTATACCAAACACCCAGTCAGTTTCTTTTGAAAAGAGCCCCATACTCTCACTGGGTTTTGGAATTTACTTTTTGCATTGCAAGGCTATTTCCATAAAATCCATCAGATTTTCCTCTTGGTTTCTCTCCAGGTCACATGCAAGCAAAAGAGCATTTTGATCTTTTCCTCTCTAGTTGCAGGCAAGAATCAGAAGCATTGGATGGAGGGGGTAAGCTATGAACTAATGAGGAATGCATCTGTCAGCAAGAAGTAGGCTTGTTCTGCTTCTGTTTCAGCTTATTCTTATACATGCAGGATTTGTTTCAAGTTACCTTAAACTATAGTCACTTAAATACACCATTGATGGTACTGCAGATCTATGTATGAAACACAGGAATATAGGAAAGCTGCCTTCTACCGAGTCAGACCATTGGTCCATCTAGCTCAATATTGTCTTCTACACAGAGTCTGCCAATGGCTTCTCCAAGATTAGATGCAGGAGTCTTTCTCAGTCCTATCTGGAGATGCCAAGGAGGGAACCTGGAACCTCAGGGCAGCTCCATCCCCTCAGAGGAATATCTGATAGTACTCACATGTAGTCTCCCATCCAAATGCAAACCAGGGTTGACCCTGCTTAGCAAAGGGGACAACTCATGCTTGCTGCCACAGCACCAGCTCTCCTCCCCTTAGACCTATGCAGCCAGAGTGTTTCTATAGCTAGATTTTGAAATTTTGGAAAGGAGCAAAGGGGCACAAGTTAGGGGTCGGCCCCCTTATCTACCACTTTCAGAAGGTGTGTAAGGATGATTTGGCTATAATTAGAGGGACTCAGGGCATGGGGCTTTCAGATTTCATTCAGATTCCCAACTGCTGCCTTTTCCACCATAATGCGAGTTTTGTCTCTATACCTTTCTTAGATTTCTAGCACTCCTGGGTAAGACCACTAGCTTTCCCCCCACAGCAGGGCTCCCTGCAACAAGAAGCAGAAAATCGGCCTTTGAAGCTTTATACATCACCACCACAGCAGCATGCTATAGAAGCTTCATCTGATTATGAATTTCTGCTTGTCTTGCAGTTGTTACAGGCACAGGGGCCCCTGTGAGGGCAGTGGGGAGGGAGGTGATAATTCCCAGGGCCTATGAGTGCAGTGGCGAAATGACTTGCCTAGCAAGCCAGAGGCTGCCAGTTCCAATCCCCGCTGGTATGTTTCCCAGACTATGGGAAACACCTATATCAGGCAGCAGCAATATAGGAAGTGCTGAAAGGCATCCTCTCATACTGCGTGGGAGGAGGCAATGGTAAACCCCTCCTGTATTCTACCAAAGCCAACCACAGGGCTCTGTGGTCGCCAGGAGTTGACACTGACTTGACGGCACACCTTTTCCTTTATGACCGCTTTGACATTTGGTGACTGTGGCACATTCTGCACACGGCAGCTTCCAGCTTGTGGCCAGCTGATTGGGATCTACTACTACCACCACCTACTACTACCACCACCACCACTATTTCTATTCTGCTTTTCAGCAAAAGTTCTCAGAGTGATTTACACATAATAATAAGATGGTTCCCTGTCCCCAAAGGGCTCACAGTGTACGAAGAAACACAAGGGAGACATCAGTAACTGCCACTGCAGGAATGCAGTGCTGGGGTTGGAGAGGGCCAGTTGAGCTCCCCCTGCTAAGTATAAGAGAATGACCACTTTGAAAGCTGCCTCTCTGCCAAGTTAGCAGGGGGCGTACCTTCCAGTCCAGTGCACACAGGGCTCAACTTTTGGCATCCCACTGCAAACACTTAAGTCATGTGTGTAGCGAGGTGACGTGCCAAACGTCCAATCATATGAACACAGGAAACTGCCTTAAACCAAACCAGACCATGGGTCCATCTGGCTGAGCACTGCCTACTCTGAGAGGGTTTCAGGCTGGAGTCTCCCCGAGCCGAACTGGAGATGCTGAGCCTGCTCTGCCAGCTATATTAGGCCTGTTTTCATAATTCTAATTAGGGTAGGAGATGTGTCCTACCCAAGGTTGGGAGCTGTGTGTGCCCCCATTTCCCAGTTGTCTGTGAGTAAAAAGCAAGGGAGGAGGGGGAGGACATGATCCTCTGTTAAGCAGCAGCCGAGCAGCAGTTCCGGGACTACACTGGCTTTCCCAGGCCTTCTTTAGGGAAACAAAAAAGGCCAACCCGAAACTCACAGTCAGGTTGTTCACACATGCAGGGATGCCACTCGATTCAACATCAAGGGGGTATACCTTGCCATTGACTGACTCCCTTGAGAAGAGTTGTGTCTGCGGTCTTTGACTCAGCGATACTTCAGTTCTAGCTGTTGTGTGTTTGTCTCACTCCCCCAGGAGAGACATGACCCTGCAAGCAAGTGCGCGAAGGAAGCGAGCCGCCGGCCTCTCGCTCTTTTATGCTGCTAGATGGCGGCGCACACGCACCAGCTCTCTTTGCAGAACTTCGCAGCCGCGGCGGGTCTTCTGGCGAGCTCAGATCGTGTGTGCGGTCCGGAGCGGGGGCAGCTCTTGGCAGCCGCCGCCAAGAGATGGGCTGCTGCCAGAGCAGAGCAGAGCTCCCCTTTCTGATGATGTCACTCCCCCCGCCCGGGGAAGGGTGCGAGGTCAGCCGCCCCCCACCCCGGGTCACCCGCTCCTTCCCAGTGGGAGTTTTTGCAGGGAGGGCTCCCTGGCTGGGGGCTTCACGCTCCCACGGAAACACGTGCCGCAAGAACTCGGCTCAGTCTTTCTAAGAGGTTGTCCCCAGGGCAGGGTCCCCCTCCCCCCCCTTGGAAGTGCATCTGTGATCCTCCTCGGAAGAGCGGGCAGCAGCAGCAGCAGCAGCACAGCCCCTCTTGGGCGGAGCTCGCCTCTTCCCTCCTCATCAGCGTCGCCCGCCCTGGAGTGGAGAAGAGGACCGGGGGAGCTGAAGGCGAGGCGCATGGGGCTGCTGGCTGCACTTTGCCCGTCGTCGAGCTGCCCACTGAGCGCCGCCTGAATCCTTCTCCTCCTCCTCCTCCTCCTCCTCCTCACCATGAGCTTCCCGCGGCCCCTGCGCCGATCCGTGAGCCTGAACCCAACCCGGACCCTGAGGCTGGTGGTGCTGGGACAAGGCGCGGTGGGGAAAACAGGTACTGGCTTCCCCTCCCCTACTTCCTGGGGGGCAGGGCTGGGGGGGCATTTAGCAGCAGGAGGCAAGCGAAAGTTGCGCGGTGGGGGGAGGCAGGCGGCTTTGCTCTCGAAATCCCCTCCCCGCCGCCGCTTCTCCTCCTCCCTCGAGGGGGTTTCCTAGTCCGTGTTCGCGCGAAGGACTGACTTGCCCTTGTACAACAGTACTGGCATTTCTCGCTCCCCATCTGGAGGCGATCTCCCATCGCAGGCAGCATTCCCATGACTTGCCCAAACTGAATGGGGAAAGGGAAACTTTCCAGCCCGGGTGAAACCTTCCTCCAGGATGACAGATCCTACCGCCAGAAGGAACGCCTGGTGGTGTGGATTGAAGAGCTACAGCCCTCTTTTTTTTCCAAGCGCCCCTTCCCTGAAAAATCCTCAGATTGAGCCACCAGGAAGGAACAAGAGATACCCTCCCCTCCCACTTTCCATTAAGCTCTCCGTTTATCTATCTGGAAATAAAATGGCCATGGTAGGGGGTGGGTGGAGAAGGATGCCTAAGCAATAGCTGTCACACTGGCCCTGTGACCCCTTCCCCTGGGCAGTTCACTGTGTGAGGACAGGACATCTCCGCACTTCACAGGGCCTGACAGGCTCAGACTGGCCCACAGGGCAGCAGGGCATATTCCCGGGGCGCCCCACTGGCCCCACCCGCAGGGCACCCCTGAGCCCCGCCGCTCTCGGCAGCAGTGAATACTCCCACCCTTCAGCACCCATTCTGCTCAAAACCCGGCACCCTCCCCACATACATTCCACCATTCTCTCATTGCCTCCAGTCCGGCCTTGCAGGGCCATTGTGTGTGCTACGTTTATCTAGTGGTTCCAATAGCCAGCATGACGACAGACATGTCATGCCCCCAACCCAGGGGCATAGCTAGGGGAGAGGGGGCCTGTGTTCACCCCTCTTTTTGACAGCCCCTTGGAGTGAAGGAGATAATGAAGAAGATAGGAGAGGTGGAGCTGGGGGGGCCCTCAGGAGCTCGGGGGGGGGCTGGGTTCTTTGAACTCATCTGCTCAATCATAGCTACACCCCTGCCGCAACCCTTGAGCACCTGCATCAGGGAGCCCTGTTCTAAAGAGAGGGGCAAAGAGGACACATATCTGGTGTGGGAAACGCTAGTGTAAACATGACCATCGCCAATAGTGTGTGGAGCTGCTCTGAATCTATTCCTGATTATGAGGCAAGAGCTGTATCACTCATGCGGTGAGCTGACTTCAGCTTGCTCTGGTTTGTTGTCCTTTATAAGAATCCTCATGGTGTGTGTTCATGTGTTTATTACTATTATTAAGGAATATTTTATACTACTTTTCAACAGAAAGATCACAATGCAGTTTGCATAGCAAAGGGGCTAATTTTTCAAATGTAAGGCATACCATGTTAGATGATCCTGAGCATGCACTCCTGAGAACATAAGAAGTTCTGGTGTTGAATCAGACTTAATGCTGCAGTCTACTTACCCCAGCTTTCTTTGCAATAAGAAGCTCAGTATTTACACAGACTGGCAGCGGCTTCTCCAAGGTTGCAGGCAGGAATCTCTCTCAGACCTATCTTGGAGAAGCCAGGGAGGGAACTTGAAACCTTCTGCTCTTCCCAGAGCTGCTCCATCCCCTGAGGGGAATATCTTACGGTGCTCACACTTCTAGTCTCCCATTCTATTGGACCATCTGTACTGGTGTGTCCAATAGAAATTGGTAGGTAGAGAGGTCTACCAGTGGACAATGGTTGGTCTTCTGACCACTTCTCCTATAGCTTTCCCATTCTTATTTACTTGTAATGCTGCATTTTAACCCCACTCTACTTCCAAGGAGCTCAGGGCAGCATACATGGTGTGTGCCAGCGTGGCGTAGTGGTTAGAGTGCTGGACCAGGACCGGGGAGACCCGAGTTCAAATCCCCATTCAGCCATGATACTAGCTGGGTGACTCTGGGCCAGTCACTTCTCTCTCAGCCTAACCTACTTCACAGGGTTGTTGTGAGGAGAAACTTAAGTATGTAGTACACCGCTCTGGGCTCCTTGGAGGAAGAGCGGAATATAAATGCAAAATAATAATAATAATCTTCACAACAACTCTGCCAGATAGCATAAATTGAGAGAGTGACTGGCCAAGTTCACCCAGTGAGCTTCGTCTAAGCAGGGATTTGAACCCTGGTCTCACATAGGGACATAGGAAACTGCCATATACTGAGTCAGACCATTGGTCTATCTAGCTCAGTATTTACACAGACTGGCAGCGGCTTCTCCAAGGTTGCAGGCAGGAATCTCTCTCAGACCTATCTTGGAGAAGCCAGGGAGGGAACTTGAAACCTTCTGCTCTTCCCAGAGCTGCTCCATCCCCTGAGGGGAATATCTTACGGTGCTCACACTTCTAGTCTCCCATTCAGATGCAACCAGGGCAGACCCTGCTTAGCTAAGGGGACAAGTCATGCTTGCTACCACAAGACCAGCTCTCCTCTCCTCTCCTCTCCTCTCCTCTCCTCTCCTCTCCAAGTTAGACATACTGTCACTGCACTATGCTGCTGTGTATTCTCACAACTTGTGCCTGTGAAGTGAGAATGGAAAATGTGAGATAACCCAATAAGCTTAGTAACTGTGGAGGGATCTGAACTTGGACCTTCCACATCCTTATTAAGCACTCTCTCCACTTGATCTAATGGTTGCCAAGCTTCCTCCCACAAAACCTGCCCCCTTTATTAACATCTAAATAGCCTTAAAAGCATATGTAGAGAAAGGAGAAGGAAAATGACCTCCTTTCCAGCCTCTTTCATATGTTAAGCATGGGAGGAGATCAAAAGGAGGAGCTACACAGCTCATGCTTTGTTTTCTCCCCCCACCCTTAATGCCTTTTTGCATTTACAAAGCAACTTTCATCCAAAGGTCCACATCCCCAGGAACTTGACAAGTTGAAAGGATACAAAGGTTCTTCCTCCTACATCATACATATACAAATTTGCCATTAGATGGATTTCCCCTGAATCCTAAAGGAGTGCTGTGCATGCTCCACTTCCCCAGTGGTGGAAAGTTCCAGGGTCAGCACCACGGGGTTTTGTTTCCTTTGGATGACAGAGCATTAGAGGCTGTATTTGTAATGTTTGCTATAATATTTATTTACTTGCAGTATTCATTTACAAATGTATCAGCAGAGTGTAGTGGAAGCCAGCAGACTCCTAAACAAGCACCAAATCCCAGATACCCGCTGGGGGCAATCTCTCCAACCCCCAAGACTGTGTCCTCAATTTCCGGATAGAAACTCACAGCTCTTCCTTTCTCTGTCTCCAGGCAGGGCTGTTTTTCTCTCTTTCTCTCCCACACATTAATACACACTCACCTGCAAAACACTCTTTCCAGGCCTGAATGGATGACCTACCTCCCCATTCAGGAAGCCAGCCACACAAGTGAAAACAACAGGTCCCTGATAACTCATTCACAAGGATCAGTCCAGCCAAACTCACAACAACATGCCTCCCCCCACTCCTGAAAAGGCTTGACAAGTTGACTTTAAATGCTCACAGCTCCGAGAGTTCCTTAGTAAATGACAGTGGGATCAGGTTAACTAAAAACTAAGCATGTATAAGCAGGTTCATGGCGTGGCTGGCTATTCACATATTGCAAATATATTTCTCCATCACCAATGAATGTTTTCTTTTTATTTGGCGGGTGGAGCATCCCTACATCCATCAATTCTGACAAAACAAAAGGGCAATATTAAGTCCTTACACATAGCTATTTCCTATTTCCCTGGTCCCCTGGCTATGCTTGCTTACATGAAAATAGGCACCCCAATGACATCCTTGCTGTTGCGGAAGCACAAATTAGAATTTCAGTGAACATATCTAGCCCTTCCCCCAGTGATGAAGTCCCGCCCCCCGCCACATGAAGTTATACTAACAGGGAGTAGGTCAGAGGTGCAGAGAATGCCATGCTGCACCATTAGAGCTGCATCCCCGAGCAAAACATTTTTAGTTCACAAAAGGAATCTTCTATTATGCTTGTTCTTTGTACCATCTGAAAGAGGTCTGCATTTTTTCAGATGTCCCATCCTCTGAGCTCCCCTACTATATGGAAGTTATCACATTTCGTTTTAAACACAGCCCATATTACTTCCCCTAACAAGCTGCATTTCTCCTCATCCAGAGGCCGCAAGGGAGGTCTCCACATCTGTAGTGCTTCCTTGTGCTGGGCAAAGAAAAATCTCTAGGCACAGTTCTATGAGGATCACTTGAAAGCTCCAACCATATTCCCTCTCAGCAAAGTGATCCCTTGCTTCTATTGCCTGCATTTTGACCTGCCAGGTCTAAACCTCCTCAAATGTGCTTTAGGCTGTGGCAAGCTCCATCTTTCTTCCTCTTCCTGCCACTCTTGAACTGGTTCCTGGGCCACTCAGACTGATGCTCTGGTCCAGCCTGTAGAATGAATAAGTCTGATCCAATCTTCAGATTGAATAGGTCTTGGATGAACCTTAGTCTGGAAATAAATTGTGTTGTCCCTTCATGACTAGCCCTCTCAGGTTGACAGCCAGTGATTTCCTGTTCTGTCCGTCAAGTTATTTGCTTATATTGGGCACAATCTCAAGCATAGAGAGGCTTCCTGGTCTGCTTTGTCTCCATAATGCATAGCCTTCTTGATTACCCTCACAGTTGAGGCCTGCCAGTGGGGAACATCTGCTATAAAGAACTAATCCAGGGGCATAGATTGGGGAGAGGGGGCCCATGTTCACCCCTCTCTCCAGCGGCCCCTTGGAGTGAGGGAGATAATGAAGAAGATAGGGAGGGGTAGAGGGGGGCCCTCAGGAACTCGGGGGTGGTGTTCCTGGGTTCTTTGAACCCATCCGCTCAATTATAGCTATACCCCTGAACTAATCCCACCCACTAAGAACTTCAAGGGATATAAGAACAGCCCTGCTGGATCAGGCCCAAGGCCCATCTAGTCCAGCATCCTGTTTTACAAAGTGGCCCGTCTGATGCCTCTGGGAAACCCACAGGCAAGAGCCGATGAAGTTCCTTTTAGGAACTTGTAGCTCACTCATGACTGTGGACTTCAGCCAGTTTTCCTCTCTGTTCCTGTGTGGGATACACCTTCTCTTCTTTCAACTCCTGCAGATTCATTTTCCAGCATCATTACCATTCCTGGGTCTTATCCTCCAGATTTCTCTTTCTTATCCGGCAGTTTTTAGTTGATTCCTAGCTTCTGACTGCAGCATTCCAGTCCAAGGCCTCACTCTTATGGACTTACACAGACATTCGTGACTAAATGCTCTGCAGTTAGGTGTCCAGGTCAGCCTAATCCCTGAGAGCTGCTTATCAAACATACTTTCATCTCTTGACACACCACTTCTAGGCTCTCCCTCATGACTGCCTTAATTTCTGCTAGGAGTGCTGCTCCTTCCATCTTGGCTTCAGTTTTAATCAGTTTCTCTCAAAGGAAACAATAGCCCACTCTGACATGGTCCGTATTAATGGATTCCCCTTTTCCTGAATGGTGAAAAGTTCCAAAGGCAAGACTACCAGTTTGGGATGGAAAAATGCTGGAGACATAACCCTGTCTTTGTACCATTTCTTTTCTTACATTGTGTAAGGAAGAAGGCTCCTAAAAACAAGCACCAGATCCCCAGAGATCAACATGTGTAGCTCCCTCAAGGCTTCACTCCCAGCTTCAGTAGCCACCGGCAGGAAGCTCTCAGCTTCCCACCCCCCTCCAAGCTTTAAACTGGCTGTTGCTCTCACAAATATACATCCACAGAGCACTCATCCCAGGTCCTAGCCCTGTAAGTAAATTGTCCATTCAGGAAACCATCCACAAGCATTAAGAAACACAAATGCTGCTCATTCACAGTGATTAAGTTGGCCAGACTTTCAACAAAGAAAACAAATGGTCCTGTAATAATGTCAGAATGTCAGGTAATCGGTTTTTCTATTTTATTTAACAAGCTGTTCAAAGCCATGCTGCAGAGCAATGCCTTTTAGAAGAACAGCTACCTCCAGGTGTGCATTTGTGAGTTTGATGGGTCTCACTCTGATTTCATTTGGAATTGGGGGCATGATGCTAGCTAGCTATTGCCTGAAATTGCCAGACTCCAATGCCTGTCAAGCTATCACAGTCCCAAAAGCTGATTCTGTGTATGTTTGAGTTGAACTGTGTATCTTGCAGGCTCGTAAACAGAAGGTAGAATAAAATCTTACATGGATTCACATACTGACTGCTTGTCCCCTGGTAATGAGTAAAAGATCTAGCCTTGTTGAGAATATGCAAAACCTGGGTTGCTTAGAAGGTTATGCACTTCCTTTAACAGATGAGCTATCACAGATGAGCCCCACACACTTGTAAGTTCTTTACATAAGAATCAGGTGGTAACTTGCATGTGTAAATTATTTATCACAGTTCTAAGATGCAGATAGAACTTTAACATCATCTTAGAGACAATGCCTTCAGTTGTGTGCATTAAGTGATGAGAAATCAAATGAAAAACATGCTAGTGTGAAATAGCCCAGGGGGTGGGGGTCTATTCTGCCTTACATGATTAATAACTTAATGAGTTTCCTATTCAGTACAGAGCTTGAATATTATCCCAGATTCAGCATGTTATTTATTGATTTTTCATTTTATATTTATTTTTATCTTACGTTTCCACTGCATGAAAGCACAAGACAAATTCTCATTGTTGACTCCTTATTATAAAATTGCTTAAAATTGCTACATAGAAAACTTCACTTGATATAGAATACTTGAATACATTGATATTACATCATTTACATTGAGTTATATTGGCTGATATACTGTACAAAGGTACATCAGTCCAGTAACATTGCATGCACATAAAGGATGTTACATAAGAGTAAGTTCATTGGAAATAATCATCTTCCTCTTATGTGTTGTCATTTGCACAACTATATATGCAGTGTCACTGGGCTGACATACCTTTGCATGGTATGTCAGCCAGTCTACATACATACATACATACATACAGTATAATGTGCTTATATTGGCTGATATAATGATTTATGAAGCATGGGTGCTATGTGAGAAGTGCCAGTCTGCTGCTGAGTTCCAGAGAAACACAGCACAGGTGGGATTCCAATAACCTTTTCTTCCCCTGGAGATCTGTGCCACCTGAAAATATGTCCCTGAGAACTGCATGACCCTCAGGGACATATTTTCATGCGGCTCAGTGCTTCCAGGGGAAGGGGAGATGGTTGAAATTTGCTCCCCCACCCCTTAGGTGGGTGCCAGGGCTGCATTAGCTGAACTCATCTGCAGCACTGGCTCTTCTCAGGTAGCACTTGCGCTTTGTTAGTCAGGATGTTGGCCACTATAACTGAATGTATTAATATAATAAAATACTTGAAATGTATATGTTTACATATTCATGCTTGGAATGTACCATATATGCATGAATATGTAAACATAATATTTGAAACAAAGCCCTGTTTTGCTTGTTTTCCTAAAAATATGAATGTTAGAAGCTTCATTAAAATGTAGATTCTGTCAATAGCTAACTATTTCCAATCAGTTAAACAAAGCAAATATTCTTGATTATAGTGCATTTTTCTTAAAGTTGACTGATTTTTATACCTACCTATTTAATCATATTTTTACAAATTTTCCTAGTTTGTGGACTGGGAGACAGCAGGTGGTGCTGAAGCTGGAAGTTGTATGTCAGAGTTCTGTCACATGTCCAGTCGCTAAATACCTTATATAAGTCAGTAAGTCACTTCACTTTTCTGAGGTACAATATGCAGTGGAAACCAAATGACATGATGGTCCTGGGAAATATGCCACTGTTCCACAGCTCATAGTGATAGTGATGCTCTCAGTCTCTTTAACCTGTACCACTCTTTGTTTGTTTGT
Organism: Hemicordylus capensis; assembly: GCF_027244095.1. Classification (NCBI taxonomy): domain Eukaryota; kingdom Metazoa; phylum Chordata; class Lepidosauria; order Squamata; family Cordylidae; genus Hemicordylus; species Hemicordylus capensis. Next base: position 136,891,225 of record NC_069657.1, on the reverse strand, counting down.
TTGTTTGTTTGTTTGTTTTATTTTAAGATTTTCTTCCCTGACTTCTACCAAAGCCTCAGGCTGGCTTACAAGTTAAACATATTAGTGGCAAATTGCTGTGAAGTTATCTGTGTGCAGGTGAAGAATGCTTGTTGGGAATGTATCGGTCTTTTCTTTGTGAACATAATTTGATTGATTGATTGTTAAATTTTTATACTGCCTTTCATTAAAATAATCTCAAGGCAGTTTACAAAACATTTAACAATAATAATAACAACAACAACCATAAAACTGCACAATAAGAATTAAAATGGAATATAAAAATACAAATTTAATTAAAAGTTTTAAAAAATTTTAAAGACATGTGCAATATAACCATAAGACAGAAAGCAGCAGCAAACAAAACACTCATTTAAAAGCCTGGGTAAAAAGCCAAGATTTTACTTTCTTTCTAAAAACTGTGACATCATGCCACCTTCCTTATAAGGATATATTTTATTCTACTTGTATCTCCGGAAGCAATAGAAGGAAATATATCTTACCATAGCATTGGGGAAGTGAAAGATTTGGATATTATAAGATTCTGTGTTTACGAAGGATACAGAGAGTTAATGTAGGCTATATGCAGGCCATTTTCTCTCAACTCCAGCCCCCTCACCTGTAATACAAAGCTGCTGCTACTACCTTACAGGGTTGTTGTGAGGACTGCTAAAATAACGTGTGTGAAATGTTTTTAACATTAAAGCACTATTGAAATATAAGGTATGGTCATGTATTCTGAGATAATATTTACCTGCTAAAAAAATGAGGTTTAAGTACAGGCTGCCATCTCGGTCTAATGCAGGGCCCCTATCTCACTCACCTCAACGTTTACCTCAACGCAGTTGTTTCAAATGGCAGTCTTTCCTTATACTAGTTGCCGACTGAGATTGTGCAACAAAGTAGTCTCTGTGTGAACCTGTTCACACTACTCTAGTAACATTATAAAAAGAATACATAGCAGAGGTGTAGAGCGGAAATCTGTGTCTAGAAAAATAAATATAGCCTGTTGACGTGTCCTTTTCTAAGCCTTTTCTAGGTCTGGCAATTCAAGTTAAATTGAAAGGTATGCAACTAAAGATTTGGTTGTTTTGTCCAAGTCAACACAAGAAATTACAGCTTTTCTTATGGTCTATTTAGACTAATTGCTGCCTTGGTTCTCTGGCCCACAATTCCTCACAATTCTCCCTTATTAGTTTTCTTCTACCCTGGCAAGAGTACATAACCTTTTTTGGTCCAGACTCTGGACCTGTGTGACAGTTTTAACAGTCCAACTGATACTTCATTTTCCTCATAAGAATACCACAGCTTGCCAACATGTTATGGTTGATTGTTTTCCCTCGTCCATGAGAAGCTAAAATGTTAAATGTTCAAGCGAAAGTGAAATGTTGTTTATCACAACAACTTAGCCAAAGGCTGGGTGGTATGGAGGGCAAGCGCCAGTCAGTCTACTTTCAATATAAGATTTCCTTGTGAAAGTGAAGAAACATGCTGGGGATGAAACTACAGCCATCTTTTAGGCATTAGGTTTCAAAGAACACTCCTTCCCAATTAATTTTGTCCACTCCAGAAAGGAAGGACTCTTCACAGTCACTGCAGAGAGGATGTAGCTTCTGTAATCTCAGCCGGTGTAGGGCTTGTGCTTTGGCTGGAGATGCTGTAAGAAAATTGCATATCCCTGCTAACTTGGCAAAGGGGCAGCTTTTAATGTGGTTATTCTCTTTATTTAGCAGGGGGAGAGTAACTGACCCTATCCACCCCTGGCACAGTACCTCCAGTGACTGTTGCTGGTGTCTATCTTATGTTTCTTTTTAGATTGTGAGACATTTGGGGACAGGGATCTATCTTACTTATTTATTATTTCTCTGTGTAAACCGCCCTGAGCCATTTTTGGAAGGGCGGTATAGAAATCAAATAAATAAATAAATAGATAAAATCTCCCTGTGGTGTTCCATAGTAAGTTGAGTTCTTAAGTTGGCAGGTTACTTTATTTGACGTTGGTGGGGAAAGGGCCATTTTAATTTGGAGTGTTGAAAAAGTAGGGTTAATAATTTAGTGGAGGCCTGTGCATTTTGATTTTGATATCTAAATATGAGAAGAAGGCCTATTTCAGAATGTGAGAGATCAAAATCTTTATTTAAAGATGCAATTCACACTGAGGGTAACACAGTAATAGCAGCGTCCTGACCACCACAAAAGGAGGCAATCTACAACACTAATATATCCCATATGTAGCTTTTGCAAATCCCCATTTCCTTTACACCCCCTATACACATGCTTTGCATGTTTTACTGAATTGTAGCTTTTATCGGGATATTAGGCACCGTTTGATTTTACCCCTATTGATTAGATTTCCTGGACACCCTGATGATTTTTTAGTTAAGTTTTTACTTGCGGATAATGATTCCTCTATCTCCTATATTGTACCAACATTTTATTATATGACCATTAGGGTGTGCAGCTTCCTGACTGGTTCAAAAGGGAGCTTGGACTGTTTATAAGACTGCTGTGATGATGACTTGGTACTGCTCCAATCGCTACTGTGATATCTGCGCTCTGTCATAGTAATCTTTGTAATTTTTGGCTTTATATTTGGTCAATGGCCATAAATTAAAAAAATTACTAGCATGTGCTCTGTAACATACCTCCCTAGAGATTGTTGACACTTTAGAGAAGGCCAGCAGGGTAAATTTCAAAGTCAAGGGAATTTCACAGGACAAAGGCAAATATTTCTCTTCTGGCCTGCATCATAATTGGTCACACCTGTGTGTGGTACTAATACTAGCTTATTGAATATCATAAGGCCTTGAACTAGCAAGATGTTCCATGTGGGTAGAGCCCATGTGCATATACTCAGGCATCCGCCCCCTGCTCAGCTGCTGGCTTTCAAGACTGAGCAGAGTCCCACGTGTAAGGCTCTTCATACTGAATAATTGGAACTGAGATCCTGGGGGTGGTGGGGAGAAGGTGAATTAGCAGATGGAAACTGAAAAAAGAATGCTGTTGTCACATGACCAGTATTTCATGCAACAGGTTTCCCACGAGGAAGGGATCGCCAACATTCTGTAGTCAAAGGGAAAGATCTAAGAACTACTAGAATAGGGGTGGCCAATCTGGGGCTCTCCAGCTGTTGTTGGACTACAACTTTCATCATCCCTATTCCCAGTTTACTGCAGCTGGGGATGATGGGAGTTGTAGTGCAATAGCAGCTGGGGAGCGTCAGTTTGGCCACCCATGTACTAGAAAATTTCATAGAATGAATGCAGTGTTGGGCTAAGGTAGGTCTGGGTGTTTAAATTGGGCAGTTGCCGCAATGTAAAGTTGCGTTTACCTTGAACTGCATTGCTTTGACTTATCTCACAGCAGGCAACATGGTACAGCACCTACACACATTCTGCACACAGGGACCACTCCACATCATCAGAAACGATGAAAAAACAGGGCTCCAGATTGTACGGAGAGAACCATGAAGGTGTACAGTTGAACACCCTTTGGCTGAATTAATGAATCCTACTTCACTACCTCTACACATTCACTGGATGTTTGATTATTTTATGAGCTTTCATTTGCTTTCATTAGTGACCCTTATGAAGAATCCATGGGGAGAATGTGTGTCTTCCCACATTCCTCCTCTGGCTGGACTGTGGGAAGGTTTTTGTGAATGTGTGAGCAAGTGGCAACAATGTGAGTTTTACCATTGGTTTTGTGTGGTGAGCATTTCTCTTGGAAGCTCCAGAATAAAAACAACCTGCTGTTTAACAATACTTGATTTCATTGTATGTTTTGAAATTGTAAGGTACCATGAGAGCCAGTTTATGGACTAGATTGGGGGATATAAATTTCAAAATAAAATAAAAACAGACTAGTTTATTATCTATAAATCAACAGCTGTGAGTGTAATGCAACTCAGAAGGTAGTTCTTTTTTACATTAGAATCTTGACCCAATGAGAGTATTATCCTTTTCTTTTAGTATACTTGCCCCCTAAAATACTGCAGTTTTTGAGATGGGATATTCTGTTTAGAGGCTTGCTTTGAAGACTCAAGTTATATTGTTAATAGGACTCAAATGCAGTAGTAGTTATTACAAACTGTGAGATAAAATTGTGATGAGGATGTCATGGTATTTTAAAGCTATTTAAAGATTCAGATCCCTCTGTTTGATTAAATCTTGTCATAAGAACATAAAAACAGCCCTGCTGGATCAGGCACAAGGCCCATCTAGTCCAGCATCCCGTTCATACAGTAGCCCACCAGATGCCTCTGGGGAGCCCACAGGCAAGCAGTATGTATGTGCATGCCCTCTCTCTTGCTGTTGCTCCCCTGCAGCTGGTATTGCAGGTGGTGGTAGATACATTGGCAAGAATTAGCAAGATCTTGAGCCACGTGATGAAGGCACTTGGAATTGCTGGGCTGCAGTGTGAGGGTTCTCCTTTGCTTTCAGATCTGTTACTGCCAGGAGATTAGGCAGGTGTAGCTTTTCCTACTCATCATTATTTCCCATGTATGCTCACTTTGTCCAATATAACACCCCTTCCTGCTGCAGTGAGCAGGTCTCCCACGGCCTGATCCACTTGCATCCTCCTCATTCCACACTATATGTGGGAGCTTCCTACTGCTGACCCCCTCTCCTGATCAGCAACCCTCCTGGGACAGCCGTACCTGCCTAACCATGCATTTATGAGAGTCTGGCTGGCTGGAGTTCCAGCTCTATTGCACAGCAGATGAGAAAGGGGAGCTGTCAAAAATGACTGAGAAGGATTAGCAGGAGATGCTGCAGCTGCCTTAAGTCCTAGTTCAGTAGCAGATGTACAGGTATAGAAGGACTCTCCCAGTTGCAACCTGGCCACCCCAAGGGCACATGTTTGATCTAATAACAAGGGATCCTTTGAACATTCTAAAAGTTTTCAAGAAGGCATGAGGTTACTTTATCTTTTAGGAACATAAGAACAGCCCTGCTGGATCAGGCCAAAGGCCCATCTAGTCTAGCATCCTGCTCACGCAGTAGCCCCCCATATGCCTCTGAGAAGTTCTCAAGTCGGGGGAAGAGGGCAATGCCCCCTCCCATTTGTGCTCCCTAGCATCTGGTATTCAGGGGCATGCCTCCTGTGATCCTGATGGAAATATACAGTTATCCAGGTTAGTAGCCACTGATAGCCCACTTGAATTTGACTAATCCCCTTTTAAACCCATCTAGATTGGTGGCTGCCCCATCCAGCAGCAGAGTATAATACTAGCTTTGGATTTTTAATTTAATTTAATTTATCTAATTTTTTGCTTTTTTATATTTCAAGGATTCCCCCCTGCCGCCCACCTACTCTGAGCTCCTAAGAAGGGAATATAAGCAAAGTAAACAAGTAGTTTGTAGACATTTATATAGTGATCTACTCTGTAAAAGCTCTTCAGATTGATTTATCCCAAACCGTCTTGTGTTCAATATATGTAAATGCCCATACCTTTAAAGTATCTTCATTGCAAGGCTTTCAAGAGGAACAGAAATGGGGTAGTTGTGCTTGGTCTCTGCATGAACCTATGCCTGTCTTCAACTTCTTCCTTATAAAGATGCCTTCTGTTGTGTTCTTGAAAATTTTAATCAGTTTAATTGGGTTTCCTTCTTAATATAGACCCATGCACTTTAACTTTGGGAGCCTGCCCAGTTCCTGCTATCGAAGCAGGCACTTCCCAGAACTCCAGATTGATTTGTTCAACTGCCTTGCCCTTTACCATTGAAGACCTTAAAAATGTAAATAATTATAGGCTGCTATATTTTGTTGTTTCATAATCTAGCTTTATGCACTTGTGGTAAGGCACACCATGTATTGGTATGTTATAGCGCTTTCTAGAAACTTCCCTCACATGATGCTTGACTCTTACTGCTCCGGTATCATTTTCTTTTTGATCCCTTCTACTGCTTTATCAAGCCCTCAGAGTGAATAAAGAACAAATAGTCCATATTTTGGTGCAAATATAGCACTAAATGGTATGGTACAAAAATGTATGGTGCTGGAACTGTGGGAGATTTGTTTCATCTTTATTTCGTCTTCATCAGCAGGGCTGCAGAAATCCACTAGTCTACTAGTCAGTGACTAGTGAAAAATGCTGCCTGATGAGTGAAAAAAGTCCTGATGAGCAATGTACCAACATAGCTTGATGAGTAAAATATTTTGTCTGGCTGATAAACCAAGCCAACATTTCTTTACCCCTGACCATCAATATGAAAATCTGCACCTTCCCTTGTCTCTGAATTGGCTTCCGGAGGCAGCAGCTTGTGGTTGGGCTTTCCCCCTGACCAGAATGGACCATTTGCCCTAGACTTGGATTAATGATGCCCTCTTTCCCTGCTGGTGGCAGCACTGCAAGTGATCTGCCATTTAAGGGGAATGCTGGAGGGCCTGAGTCCTTTTAGATAGATGGTGTGGCCCAATGGAAAATTGTGATGATTCAGATTTTCAAAAGAAGTACTATGGTTTATTTTTTAATGGTTTTACTTTCTGTTCATGTTCTTACATTATTATCTTATTTTAGATTTGTTTATACAAACATTTTATTGTTAGTCATGCTGGATCTTCATATTAGAGGGCAAAGCAGAGAGAACATTTTATAAATAAATACATTTTTCCCCAAATACTGAAAGAAAACAAATACCAAAGTGTTGACTGTCTTGGTCTCAAATGCTGGCACAAATTGCTTTCTGTGCTTTGGAATTTCCAAAGCTATGTCATTCTGAAACCCTGCTTTTACCACTAAAGCTTGAAAATCAAAGCTAGGTTTCACCAGCGTAACTTGCAGTAAGCCTATAACATGAGAAGGGGAGATATGCATCCCTAAATAATAAGGAGGCACTCACCAGGGATGCACAATTGGCTGTTCCTGGGATTTGCGCTCAATTCTTTAGGGGCACCTCTTTCTCCTTCACTTTTACATGTTTACTGTGGGCTTAAGCAGGTTTACAGAAAGGCTGTTCTCACGAGCAGCCTAACCCAGGCTAGGACAACCCAGCCTGGGTTAGGCTGCTCATGTTTAGCGCCGGGATCGACACATATCCCGGAGCTACCCACCCACCTAACCCCACTTTGTAGCCCAGCCTTCAGCCGGTTAAGGGTGCTCGTGTGTCTTTAACCCCAAGGCCAGGATTGTGTGCATGGTTGGGGCTGCTTGCAGCCTGAGCATACACAGAGATGGGCGCCTGGAGCGCCTGTCTCCTGGGGGATTCCCCCAGTCCCCTGCACTCATTGTACAGTGCATTGTGGGATATCTGGAGGCTGGGATATCCGGAGGCTGGGATATCGTCCCAGCCTCCAGAGATCCTCACTGCTTGGTGCAGTGCAAATCATAACCCTGCCTTCCGACCCGCCTGGTAGGTCATGTGAATACCCTTAGTATGCCTGAGTTGAATTGTGAACCAGATCTGTAATTAAAGAGCAATCCAGTGCTTTTGAATTGTGTAAGGTGCTTCAGTAATTGAGGCAATTTCATAAATATGTGTATTAAAAGCAAGGGAAAGATTCTGCAGGTGTCTCTGTGTGAGAGCCAATGTCTGTATCTAAACTGAGCTCACTGAGTTCAGAGGGGGCTGTTGCATGATTCCACCCCTTCTAGCTACTTCCAAGACACGGATAACCATTAATGTCTCACTCATAAGAAGAGATGCTGACCTTCCTCTGCAAGTTGACATCTAATATTGCAGTCATATGTGTGAATTAAAAATTGTGAAGTATGACCCTTATGGCCCTCATTTTTAATTAACCTTTAGATTACTCTGTCCCTGGCTGAACTGAAAACTCCATACTGCCTTTACCTTTGCATTACATTTACTTTGTCAGCCATGATGCCATTGTTCTTCCTCCATGGTGGTTCATTATTTCATTATAAAAAAGTAGAATGTGAGAGGTTTCGCAAGGCACAGGAAAGAATGGGCTGGTATTTTGCTTTTTTGTGTTAACTTGTGGCTGGCGATCTTGTCACAGACTTGCTCTGCTCCCACATTGTTGCTGCTGCTCTGTGGTATCTGGAAAGAAGGAAGGACACATCCTGATGTGCCCCAAGTCTGTTATGGCCAACTGTGCTATTTTTAAGAGAGAGAGAATATAGGCTGATTCAGTACCACTGACTACAGATAATCAGTGGTATTGTACAGTGATGGTATCCTAGCCCCCACTGCTTTGTCTTGATATGCATTTGGAATAAAAAAAAATCAATGGTATTTCTATCTTGGGTATCTGTAGAGAAAACCTGAAGCCAAGTCAGGCAAGGTAGTACCTAGCCTTTAAAATGCTTTTGGGGCTCATTTGCATTTTCTCACTGGAGTTTTCAGAATATATTGTTCTTGGGCCAATAACCAATCCAGCACAATTCCCATAGCTCTTTCATTATGGGAACCTTCTTTCTAAAGTTACTCACTAAATGATGGGGACACACAGAGTTTGTACTTAGTCTAGACCTTAACCACATCCTTCTTTCACTAAAAGGAGCCCACCCATTTGTTTTTCTGACCCTGTCAGTCTCAACCAAACCCACATAATCCTTTAACCGCCAAAGCTTGTATATTATTATCTCTGTCTGGACCTCCTGCCTCTGGCTGGCTGTTGTCTTGTACTGTGTTCTCTGTATATGTACTTTGAATGGTGACCAAAGTTTTAATAATCCAATCCTCTCTAGCTGTAAGTGATAGTTTGAGCTATATGGTGTGTGTACTTTCCCCCCCCCCTCCTCCTAAACTCAAGAGGAACAAGTTATACTGTGTATAAAAGGACTATTACCCCTGTCCACAGAAGGCAGATTATGTGAAAATTGCTATGTCCATTTTCAAAATGACTACATAGTTCACTACTTTTGTAGAAGAGAACACAGAAACTGTTCTTCTGATGAGCCCAAAGCTTATTTCTTTTGTACATATAATTTGCTTTTATTTACATGTATATTTTTATGTACTTCAGTCCAATTAGAACTGTACTTTGATTGATGTGAATAAGAGGTGAGAGGGTGCACTCCCCCCCCCTCGAGTGCTCTGTTCCTTAATCGAGTAGGGGTGCAGTTTGTCCAAATCTCTCTTCTACACACACTCCAAATACTGGCCAACATGACAGTTATTTCCAGTGGACGTAGTGCTGTGCAACTGCCTGGAAGCAATTTTAAGTCATTCCGCAGGGTGACTTAATGTTTACTCCATCGAAGTTGCCTTTCAAGTTGATCAGCAGCCGTGGCCGGTCCGGTCCCTAATGTCAACATCAGGCTGCCTGTCATATTGGCCACTACATGGGGGGGGGGGCCGCGTGTGGCGTGTGTAGATGGGCAGTTTGAGCAAACTGTCTCCTCATTCAGTTAAGGAGGGGTGTGCTGGGGAGAAGATGTGTGCATTCACAGCATGCTCACCTCTTAACCACATAAGTTGGGCTAACTGAGCAAAGAGGCACCTTTTAAAAGTCATGATTCTCTTTATTTAGCAGGGAGAGAGCAACTGACCCTATCCATCCCCAGCACAGCATCCCTCCGGTGGCTGTTGTTGGTGTCTCTTATGTTTCTTTTTTAGATTGTGAGCCCTTTGGAGACAAGAATCCTTTCTTTCTTTCTTTCTTTCTTTCTTTCTTTCTTTCTTTCTTTCTTTCTTTCTTTCTTTTTTTCTTTCTTTCTTTCTTTCTTTCTAAACCACTTTGGGAACTTTTGTTGAAAAGTGGTATATAAATATTTGACGTATTTGTATTGTCTGAACCAGCCCTGTGTCATACTAGAAATATATCGCCTCAAAGCCATTTTGGATAGCTGTTCTTCCTCTGGGTGACAACTACAAACACAATACTCAGCATTGCAAGATGCCCCCTGTCAGGATTCAAGAAGGATATCTCTGTGCATGCTGTCAAATGAGAATTAGAGGCACACATTGCACAAAAAAGATAATTGCCACCTGAATGCTAGGAATTAACTAGGAAGGAGAATCAAATGAAGTTATTTACACCTGTATAGTCCTCTATTCAGACTTTTTAGTCCCTAACCTTTCCATATGATGGGTCCTTCACCAGTCTCCCTTAAATGAATGCTGTAGGAACAATGTATTCAGCACCAACTTAAACCATCACCGGATAAAAATCAATATTGAAAAGACTAAAATTTAAGTCGAATATATGCATTAGCTCAGTGATTCTCAAACTTGGGTCCTCAGGTGTTATTGGACTTCAACTCCCATAATCCCCAACCAAAGGCCACTGAGGCTGGGGATTATGGGAGTTGAAGTCCAATAACACCTGAGGACCCAAGTTTGAGAATCCCTGCATTAGCTTAAGGAACCATAAATGAGTATCATAATGTGTCCTGGTTTGTGGCTGGGCCATGCAAGGCTGCTTTCCAAATGTGCTCCTCTTGCTCCAGATTCTGGGCTAGTTTTGAGTTCTAACAGTCAGAATGGTTCCTCTGTTCAACACCATTCTGCCTGCACAGCCTAGGCCAGGCATCCAGGCCTCCTACCATCCCTACAGACATGCATTAGATCTTGAAAAAGTCTTTCTCAAACTTGCCCTCCCACTACATATCATAAGGCCCAATTTCATCTCAAGTACTTTTCCTTTTACTGTCATGTAGTAATACCATATCCTGTCTGTACTCTTCCAGTAATGCATACATGCTGAATCTTAGCTTGTGCTTTCTATATTCCCTACCTTCACTCTACCATGTTTCATGGATCTGTGGGGGTTTTTTGGCACACATTTTTGCCTACTCTTTCCATACTAAAAAGAGTGACAGCCCAGCTCACAGGATTGTTTGGGGGGGAAATATGTGAGTGATGCATTCCTGCAAATTGTGTTTGTATTTATTCATCCAGAGGAGTCACTCTCCAAACCATACCACAAATACAAAGTATTGGTGAAAACAGCTTCTCAGATCCACAAGCTAGTGAATAGGCATCCAGGATTCCTGACCATAGGCAAGGGTCTTCATCAATCCCCTCTCTTCCCTCAGATCCTTTTCTGATACACAGGCAGAGGGTTTAGGAGAAAAGCGGGTTTTCTGTCATTTGCACTGCATATGGATATGGTAAGAAACAGTAGAATCCCTCTCCTCCTGCTTGGAAAAGATTCCTGCTGTTTCTTACTTTCTCAAAAATGGCAATAAAAATGAGACCGCTGGGGAAGAGATTGGTTGGATGTCCTTCAGAGGGCTGGAGCACTCGCTGCTGATGAGCCGGCAAGTGGATTTGTAGTTGCCTGTGCATGGCACTTCTTGCATTGATATCTTTGGCTTCTTATGGGCCTTTAATAAGCTCTTCTTCTGTTCCCAGTTCACTTGTGTTTTTTTCATCTGACTCCCAAAGGTTGCTGCCCCCAGGCTCTAGAATGCTATCCCAGTGGTTATTCACTCCTCCGTCTCCATCACAGTTTTTAGAAAACGTGTGAAATCTTGGCTTTTTACCTAGGCTTTTATATGATTGTCTTTACTGCTGCTTCTTTGTATTTTGTATGGTTATCTTATGCTTGTATTTTAAATATTTTTTAGTCCAATCTATGTTTTTATATTTTAGCTTAATATTTTAATTGTGTAATTTTTATAGTCTTGTTTTAATTTTTCTATGTGAACCGCCTTGGGATTTTTTTAATGAAAGGCGGTATACAAATTTAACAATAAATAAATAATAAAGGTTATACCTCTTTGAACAGTGGCTGACATCCTGACTAACAAGGTGCTTGTGGAAAGATATTGCACTAACTTACTTGCATTAAGTCTGGAGCTTGCATTCCAGACTAGTGTTGCGCCATTGCAACCATGATTGTGCAACAGTTGCACAACTTGCAACATCTCTCATCTATTTTACAGGGATCAGTTGCACTCAGTGGCGGATTACTGCAGAGGCAGTATAGGTAGCCGCCTATGACAGCAAAACTTGGGGAGCAGCATCTTGGAGAACAACTTAATTCTGTTTTTTAAAACCTTTAAAAATGCCACTGTGTAGCAGCGGAGGCTCCACCTGCCTCCTAAACCATCACAGGAGCGGAGGTGAGGTTGGGCACTGGAGGACGGGATGAAAGAGGTCTTCACTCAAACCCGGCTTACTCGCAAATGAGGCAGAGCAGGCAATTTGGGGCCTTTGTGCGTGTGTGCAGGGGCCCAAAATCACCCACTTTGCCTCATTTGTGAGTAAGCTAAGCTTGAATGTGGACCTCTTTTGCTGCCGTCTCTGCCGGGATGGCAGATGGCGGCGAAAGAGGTCTTCACTCAAGCTTGGCTTACTCGCAAATGAGGCAGAACAGGTGATTTCAGGCCTCTGTGCATGTGTGCATGTGCACAGAGGCCCGAAATCGTCCGCTCTACTTCATTTGCAGGTAAGCCAGGCTTGAGTGTAGACCTCTTTTGTCTCGTCCTTCAATGCTTGACCTCACCTCTGCTCCTGTGATGGTTTAGGAGGTGGGTGGAACCTCTGCCACTACACAGAGGCATTTTAAAAGGTTTTTTTTTAAAAAAAGAATTAGTTTGCCCTCCCCACAAAGCCCCTTACGTTTGTCCCTGCGGTGGGACATCTTTTGCTGCCTATAAGTGGCAAAAAGATTGATCTGCCGCTGTTTGCACTAGAGCACAATAATGCAGTTCTGCAGTTCCCCATTTTTTAAAGTTCAACTGAATGATCTTGTGGTAGTGCAACTTTGTTAGTGACACCAGTGCTTTGTTAGGAAGGATGTCAGCCAGCCTTTTCTGGCCCTACCTTGGACTTTCAAGCCACTTTTGCTCAGAGTGAATGTTCAAGAAGCTGTAACATGAGCCAGTACTTTTCCATGGTAAAAGAGAGAAGAATGGACTGCCATGCCATTTTAAGGAACTTCTTAGTCCAAAGGTTAAAACCAACATAACATGAAACTCAGAAATATATGAACCAACCTTAGATGCAGGTAACATATCCCAGAACAAAGGTCTCCTTTTACCTCCCTAGGTGTTCTCCCCTTACATCTTTTATTTAAACAAACACAAAAGTGGTAGAACAATAGATCACTTGGCCAAATGGTTTCATTCTTGTTCCCTGTGGCTGCCTAGCTATCCCAATGAGAAGAACAGCAATTTACGTGACCTGCTCTTCTGTGGTTTGCCAGGAAACAAGGCAAGCTCCCACTGGGCCTAGCATAATCCCACTGGGCCTGACATATCCAAAATATCTCTTCTTGCTCTTCTTAGAGCAATGGGTACAAATTCTCAGGCATAAATACCTTGTGTGTGGAGTGTGTGGCATGTTTGCTGTCAAAAGGCACCTAGCTGATTCACAGAATGGGGAAGAAAAAGGCTACAGGCTGTGCACATTTCAGTTTCCCGCTTGGACAGCTCTGTCTTGCTCATTCTTGTCCTTCAAAATATTCTTTCCACCCTCATTGTGGGAGGTTTGCCGTATTTGCATTGCAGGCTGTGACATCCTCCTTCCCCACCCTGATGATGTGCCACCAGCTTCTGAGGTTCCACTCCCATCTTTTCCTTTTGAAAATGCATTCAAGAAGCTTAATGTAAAGTAGTTGAAAATGCCAGAATCATCAGATGCATGTAGGTGATGCTTGTGTAACAGAGAAGGCCTTTGTAAGATGTTTGTCTGATTCTTGCACATGTTGGGAAATCTCATGGCAGAAATTATCTTGGGTTCCACTTCTAGAAGGAAAGTTAGAGTTGTACATGTACTGCAGGCCATGACCACATTGAAGGATATGGGATTACCCTGTGTTGCCCTGTCGACCTCCACGTCTTCTCTGCTAGCATACACAGTCACACCTCCTCTTCAGCCTATCACATTCCACATTTGACTTTACCCGCAATTCACGAAGCAAGTCATTCTGCTTTTGCTGAGCAGACTCATAGTATTCTGGGCCTCTGAGAGAAAATGTAGGACCCACATAGGTCCCACTCTGCCCATCTCTACCCCCCAACTCACATTCTACCTGCTAACTTCCAGTTTCCCTGCTTTGCTTTCTACAGATCAGGGACGAAGTCCATGATTGCCCTTGCTGGTTGGTTTTTGGTAGGAGCCAATTCCTTCGCTTACAGGAACCACTGTCCTTTCTAGAAAACCTATTCAAATGTTCATTGTCTGAGATAACATTACCCTCTGCATGATTATTGGGATTATAGTGGAGCCAAGATCTGGCTTCAGATCTTGTCCAAAAAAGTATTAGTGCTAATACTTTTGTCCAAAAACGTGTTAGTGCTACTCAGTTTTCATGTGGGGAGTTACAGGATGACTTCACAAACAAAGGCATTGTGAGGGATTGTGCTTAAAGGGTGGAATATTAAATCTATTCAGTAATAAGGCCCTCCCATTGCCAACACTCTGAATGAGGGAGAGAGGGAGCAAATCTCCATTGCTAGGCAACCAGGCCAATATTCCCTGCCTTGCAATGCTGCATTGACTGTCTCATTGTCTGCTGGGCCGTGCAGTAAGATTTCTGTCCCAATCTCGTTTTTATGGAGGATTGTTGTGGAGGAGCTTCAGCAGATACGCCAGCTGTGTCCATTTCTTGAGATAAACAAACTCAGAATGGTGGTAAATTTGCTGGTCACCTCCAGACTTGATTACTGCAATGAGCTCTATGTGGGACTGCCTTTGTATGATGTAGTCCAGAAACTGCAGTTGGTCCAGAATGTGGCGTCCAGGTTGCTCTCTGGGTCATCTTGGAGAGACCATATCACTCCAGTACTGAGAGAGTGACACTGCCTGCTGATACATTTCCGGGCAAAATGCAAGGTGCTGGTTATAACCTATAAAGCCTTAAACAGCTTAGGCCCTGGGTATTTAAGAGAATGTCATCTTTGCTACGAACCCCACTGCCCATTGAGTTAATCAGGGGAGGTTCATCTGCAGTTGCCACTGGCTTGTCTGGTGGCTACTTAGGGCCTGCTCTATTGCTTCCCCGAGGCTCTAGAATGCTCTCCCTGCCAAAATAAGAGCCTCCCCATCTCTGACAACTTTTTAAAAGTCAGTCAAGACGTATTAGTTCACCCAGGCTTTTAATTAGATACTGTTTTGATAGTTTTTAACATTGTTTAAGTTTAAAATTATTGTGATTTTATCCTTTTTATTTGTTGTAATCTGTATTTTATTGTGAGAGTCTTTTTATCCTTTTTTATCTTTTTATGGATGGAGTGGGATGGTGGAGTGTCTACTCAGGTGCCTTGACAACAGTAATACTGTAGGGCTGTCCTTACAATTCTAGTTATGGTAGGAGACAGTCGTACCTAAGTTTGAGAGCTTTGCATGCTCCTGTTTTCTGATTGTGAGTAAAAAGCAAGGCAGGAGCGGGAAGTGGTGATCATCTGCTAAGCAGCAGCTGAGTGGGAGCGCTTTTCATGCTACTTTTGTAAAGAGCTGGGTAGAATGGAGTCCTCTGATGGAAAGGGTGTGTGTGCACAGCTCCTGAACTTGGGTAGCACACGTCTCCTACCATTAAATTAGGATTGTGTGAACCAGCCTGTTCTCTCTCCCCTCCCAAAACTGCCCCCTTGCAAATACTTTCACATTTTTTCTCAAAGGGGTACAAAAATGGCTAAGGGGAGAAACATTTCATGTTTGCAAAATGTGCTTTCTGTCTCAGCTCATAAACAGTCATTTCACATCCTATCAAACTTTGTTTTCTCTAGGAGGAGTTACAGACTAATTATGGACATCTACACAGATGAAGTTATATAAATACTTAATATTAATAATAATAATTTAATAATAGCAAACAGGGCAAAGTGGGCCTGGTCACTAGATTCAAGACCCATCTGTTAAGTCCAGTCCATGACCTGGGAGTGAGCCCTCTTTTGTCCTTTTGGTTGTCTCTAAAACCTTCTAGTCTAATAATTTGCTTATAGACCCAGTCACTGACCACCCTTTTGCCTATAAGCCCAGCCACCCTCACCCATCATTTGGTAACTGTTTGGCTGTTTTAAATGCATGTTGCTGTTTTCCTCTGCTAATCACAATGCTGTTCTTTTTCCAATGAAGCTTTGACAGTGAGATTCATTACCAGGCGATTTATTGGGGATTATGATCCTACTCTCGGTAAGTCTGGCATCTTGCTTACTTATGTTGTGGCACTTCAGGATGTTGGTAGATATCTAACTAGTATACTTACATATGTTTTTAAAAAAAGATCCTCTAGTTCATGAAAACCATGGCTAAGATGTGACTGGATGATGATAAAGTGATGGCATAATGCTTGAGTTTCATTGGAATTCTGCAAATAAACCTTCACTATTTGCTCACAACTCACTTGTTATCTTGCCTCATTTCCTAAATAGACACATTTCAGAAATCATTTTGAGTGCCTCAGTCTAGCAGAATTCAGATGGGATGCATTTTTATTATTTGCTAATAAGCTTAATGTGACCTCTGAAAATACTGCCCCTTTACTATATCCCAGAATGCCTACATTGCCTGCTGTGCTCTGATCATTTTTTAAATGTAGGTTATGTAAACATTTTCATTTAGCCTAGGGCTTGGACGTTTATCTGCAAGGGATTCTATCCTCCCCCCACACTTCATTTGGGAATAGATTATGGAACATTAGGCTCAATATCCATTGTGTCCTACTTTCCCCCATTTTTGTTTTCCTTCTCTCTTATGACTGGAGAGGTCTTCTGCCCAGCACAAAAGCAAGAGTTGTTTTTCTCCTGAGAGCTCTACAGAGGAGGCACATAGATCTGTCTGTGCCCCTGAAGGATTGCCTTTTCAACAAGGCAAGAAAGTCTACTCTGGAGAGGGCAGGAGGTTGGTAATATTGATTTGTGAAACAACCCTTGAAGAAGAGGTATGGTGCCGTAACTACCAAGTTAGCATGGTGTCCTGCAGCCCCCAGTAAGACTACTTTTTAAAAAATGGTTTTCAACAGCAAAGGGATCTTTCAGCCAGTTGTATACGAATGGATTTTCAGTTGTGGCTATATCCTTTCCTCCCATGGCTCGAACAATAGCTGGGGGAGGGATTATTTCAATCAGGAAAACAACATATAGGGAAATGGTCACACTGCCACAGCACCAATCGGATTTGAGTCCCCTCATTGCTGCTTTGATCTTTTTAAAATGCTGTGGGCAACCCTGTTCATGGATCTTGATCCTCACTTATTCTCACAGTTTCCTGTTGATCAAGAACAAGATATCATCCTTAAAGGCATAGAAACAAAAGCAAAAATGTACATGACCTCATATTTAATCACTCTACCAGGGGTCTCAAACTGTGGCCTTCCAGCTGTAGACTATAACTCCCATCATCCCTAGTCACAATGGCCAGTAGCAATGGATGATGGGAGTTGTAGGCCAGCATCTGCAGAAGAGCTACAATTGGAGACCCCTGCTCCAGCTAAAGAGACATTTACTTTTGCATGGGATGAATAAGCTTACTTAAGTTTCAGTAGATACAGATTCCATGGTCCACATTTCAGGACAGAAACCAGTAAGGCAGTCCTGATTACCTAGAGAGCACAGAATTTGCCCAGTGGGGTGATGACAGTTCTTAAGGGTTAGCCAGTTTATCCTTCTGTAAAAATAAACTGTGAAAATTTATATGTCAGTGTTGGAACCAATTTATGTTACAGCCAGGGAGTGCCATGGAAGTGCCATTTGCATGTCTGATAGTCATTATTTCCACAATGTGGAATTTGGAAAAGTTAGACTTGCTTGTTTTAAGCCTTAAGTGGGGTGTGATCACTTTGGGGCATCTCCAGCCTTTACCTTCCAGTAAAACAAAAGCAAAAATGGAGGGGAGTTTTCTCCCTTCCACTCTTACTTTCTTCTTTGTGGGCTGTCTGAATGGATTCACTCGAAGGTCTTGTTTTTTTTTTCCATTTAAAAACTCAAATTTGAATTTATAATACGATAAAATGGTGATGATATATGCAACCCTACTCCAGACAAGATTTAAGACCTCTTTTAATGTGTAGATAAAACAAATATCTTACAAACTCGAGCAGATGTGTTTCAGTGTTAAAACATCATTGTCAATGCTCTATCTCAAACAACAGAAGACTCTTAAAACTAAACACAGCAACTGAAGCTAAATAACCAATCCAAGAACAGGAAGGAGGAGATGACTCTACAGAACAAATTTTAACCCTTTTATAGACCAATACATTTCATTCCATCTTTCTTCTGCAACATTAATAGTTGGTTGCAGCTGTTCAGTATACATGGCCTCTTTTATCTTATGCTTTACTGTATTCCCTTCAATAGCCAAAATAAACATCTTTGTTTGTACTTCCTTCGTGTTTTTCTTCCATATGCTTTGCCCAGGGTTTAAATCGGTTTTTATTATGTTGCATGTCTGTCAAATGCTCTTTATACCTTTTTAACAGGGGTCTCCCTCTCTCCCCTAATCTCTGGCTATTGAAGGGGAAACCTGCCCCAATCCCATAAACAATAAGCAAACCAAACAAAAGATCAAGGTAACAAACCAAATTCTATCCACAACTCCTTTTTCCCTTCAGCACATCAGGAATTCTGTCAAATATATACAAAATTTATGCAGAACAAACAATAAAATAATGTAAATATGTAAATATGATAAGGTCTTAGTCCAACACTCTAAGCACAATACCACACTCAGACATGGTGTTCTAACTGAGAAAATAGGGTGATTTAGCTATAATCACTATGAAAGTGAATTTAAAATCTATTTTTCCTCAGATAGGACATGTGAGAATACAGGAGGACCTTGTTAATCGTGGACCAGCTCTCGTGGTTTCGCATATCCGCAGCCGGGTAATTAGCACCCGACCTTGGTATATGTGGAAACATGGGAGGAGGGTTAAATCTGTGGGCCGGGATGGCCGGAAATGACCTTGGAGGTCATTTCCAGCTGCCATTTTGTGTTTGGGAACCATTTTAAGTCTTATTTAGTTGAAAAACATGGGGGGGAAAACTATTTTTAGCTGCTTTTTGGCCCCCTGGATGCCCTGGACCACTCTGCAGCGTGGTAGAGCACTTTTGGAGGTGGTTGGGGGGGGGGGACAGGGGCAAAAACCATGATTTTCAGCCATTTTGGGCAGTCTTGGAACCTAACCCCCTGATTCCCATAGACCTAATGCCCCGTTATTCGTGGATTCACTATCTGCAGCCCCCCCCCAAATGGAACCCCCACAAATAACAGGGTTCTCCTGTACATGCAAGTCTTATTCTCAGTTGTATTCTGGGAAGTGTGATTATCATCTTGTCTCTCTTAGCCATTGAAGAAGACTATTGGTCCATACATATTTGGCTATAAGAATTACCTGTTGGATGCATGTGAAGTTCTTTTGATACTCTGGTGATTTGCAATATCGTGTGTTAAATATGTACACAAGATAGCAATTTGTTCTATATTTCTAATGTTTTTAGTTGTTTTACATCCAATTGCAGCTTTTTATCTGGCAGTGTGATCTATATTCATATTATATATATATTATATTTACACACACAGAGAGAGTATTTTGTTGCTTTTTCTGAATACATTTTGTATGCATTTGATTTGTTACATTGTCCTCCTGATGCATCCTTCCTCTCCAGCCCTTGCCAATGTATTCGAAATTCTGCCCAAGCCCATATTCTGCAAGTAGAATAATTTCAGAAAAGCAAGCTAACTGGTGGCAATATACACCATTCATTCTGGTTACAGAATTTGCATTCTCTCATTGCACATTTGCATAGAAATCTTTACACTTCAATTCTAGTAAGCGTAATGAGGGACTAAAACAGTGATAAGACAAAATGTGCTCCAGAACAGCAGTAGCAGCAGAAACCCTCCCCCCACCTTTGAAATAGATTATCTTGAGATTATGCTGCTAGGTCTGTCTAGTCTTAGAGGAAGATAGCAGAGCAAAGGGCTGTGGGCTGGAGGCATCCTGGTTTGTTACTGAAGAGGCCCTCCTTTTCAAAGCATTTCCCTGTTTTGCACTTTTGAAAAACAACTCTATGCTTTTTATTCTTGGTCACAGAATGAACGATGAATAAAACAGAGTGATACAATTTCTCCGTGGGCTTAAGAGAAGGGCGGGGAGGGGGCTCGGAGAACCTGAGTTCACAGTTTCTTTTGACAGATGGGCCGGATGGCGAGGAGAATGTTGCCAAAGGTAGACAATGTGATTGGCCTGTATTTGGTAGTTCCTCTCCTTTAATCCGCCATGCATATAGACAAGCTCCATTATATCAGCACCTAGATCTTGAGAAACAGAAGAATGCCCTTGGGGCCATGATGAGTTAACAAGACTTGTTGGAACCCAGTCATTTCAAAGTCGGAGGACGTGTGGGAGTCAGAAACGAGAACAGAGTGTTTGGGAGGAAAGATGTCACTGTGCGCTGTGCAGAGCTGCCCTTCAGGGCATCTTTTGTTCAGTAGGTGGGTTTTCTGCCTTTCTTGGCCTGAGTCCAGACAGGACCTCACTTCACAGAGCAATTGACGTGCTTTCATTTTAATTCACTGGCAACCATCTCTTTACCTCCACTGACTCCCAGGATTGCTCCTCTCAGACTTTCAACTGTCACTGCTAAAAGGAAGCTATTGAAGCAGTCAGAATGGGGCAGTATTTGTGGCTGCAGTCACAGCTGATGCACTGGGCGGCCAGTTGTTTGTCGTGGCTGAGGATGTGGGATGAGGACCCATGAGTCAGCAAGCACCCACACCACCACACCACCACCTGCCTGTGCCATTTGCTTTCTCCATCCTGGGTTCACCTTCTGGACCCCATGCATCTTGTCCTCCTTTCCTTCTACATTCCAGGATTGTTCCAGTGTATCCTCTTTCTGTCACCCTACTAAACCACCTGTGTTTCCATACCCAGCCTCCAGCACCTTCATTCTCAGAAGACTTTGAAGTGAGATGATGTGCAGGAAGGTTCCCATAATAGGCTGCATATGATATTTGCAGGTGGACCCAGGAATACAGAGGAATAAAGAAGACAGTGGGGCTATTCAGACAATCAGCAAAAATCAGGCTAGGAGAGCCTAGCCCGATTTTTGCCGATTGTAAGAACCACTGGGCTCGCAGCCAAGCTCGGTGGTTCTAGAGCAGGTAACCCACTCAAGAACCCCTGCTTTAAAACCAGGTTTGCGGAGCAAGTCCTCCACAAACCTGGTTTTAATTGTTGTGAGTAGCTGCGGCACGCCTTTGCGCTGCTCCTACTCATGAGTAGACCCCAGAGGGGAGGCGAAAAGCCACCTCCCAGCTCCGGGGGTCTCCCCAGTATGCCCTGCATGCTTGCGCAGGGCATACTTGGGCTTCTGGGGGCTGCATGGCCCCCGAGCTCCCCAGCCCCCACCGGCTCCGTCTCAGAGCCGGCAATAGTGTGGGTGGCCGATCCAGCTGCCCAGGGCTCCCTCCCCACTCGTGAGCGAGGAGAGGGGACTTAGCCCACTCTTCCCGCTCACTGCCCCAAACCGGGTCTCACGGATCATGAGACCCGGTCCAGTGGCTAACATCTGGACTAATGCTTTGATAGTGCAGTGATCAAGGTTGCAAACGCACACACATGAAGGTTGCATAGCTGTGTGGATGCCCATAGCTCAATAATTCCTTGCATTCTTGGTCAGTTTGTGTAAGCTTCCTGCTTGTGCAGCGGAACATGGTGTGGATGTCTACTTCTGTTTCTTGTTGTGCAAGCACATGCTGACGTGCTACTGCAACTCTTGTCTGGAATGCCAAATTCCCAGCTTAGCACAACTAGCTAGTGCAAAAGCCTTGCACTAGTGCAATATGTTTGTGCAAGCCCAATGCTAGACTGGATGGCAGCCAATCTCATTTCACATGCTGTTAATTGAGTTTTAAAAATTATTTCAAGTTAAGACTGAAATTTGCTTTGTGCAGATATCAAAGGAGCTTTCATCCCTGTTTCTTTTCCACAGAGATGATTTACAGGCACACAGCTGTCATCGATGGCGAGATGGTGCATTTTGAAATCCTTGACACAGCAGGACAGGTACAGTTATGGTTTAGCAGATGGAATGACATAAACAGTTGTGCCAAAAGGCAGAGTAACCTCTTATTCTTCGTTGGTGATTGCTCATGGTCCTGTGTGTGTTCAACACGCAGAAACCACATTATGGATTTTCTTTTTGTGCTGCTGGTTTCTATTTTCTCTTTCTTTTTTGTGCTGCTGATCTAAGGCTTGACAGGTATAAACTTACAGGGTTGGCAAATATGTCGGGACTGTGGAACTGAAGTGGAGTGAGAAATTGAGACCAAGCGGAAAAGAAATAGGAATTGCGTGTGTGTGTGTGTGTGTGTGTGTGTGTGTGTGTGTGTGTGTGTATGTGCTTGCTTGGTTGCATACATGCATTCTGGGGATGTGAGACTAGGCTGCAATTTAAAAGTGAAAAGCTTCATCTTTATGTTACAGAAAGACAAGGAGACTATTCTCACAATGGGAAAAAACTGGGCTAAAGGAGCCTAGCCTGGTTTTCTCTCATCATGAGAACCAGTGGGCTTGCAGGCAAGCTTGGTGGTTCTCTGGTGACTAGCCTGCCAAAGAGGCCATCCTCTTAAACGGAGTTAGCGGAGAGAGTGCTCTGCTAATCCCATTTTCCCGATCGTGAGTTGCCATGGAGCAGCACTGCACCACAGTGACTCATGAGGAGACCCCCGCTGGGAGGCTAAAATGAGCCTCCCAGTGTCGGGGGTCTCCCCAGCACTCACGCGGGGCATCCTGGGACTTCCAGGGGCCAGGTGGCCCCCGATCCCTGCAGTCCCTACCAGCTCCATGACAGAGCCAGTAGTCGTGTGGGCGGCCGATTCAGCTGCTCGTTTGTGGGGAGAGTGGGCTAAGCCCGCTCTCCCTGCAGAACCCTTCCCGGCTCTACACAAGGATTGTGTGTAGAGCCTCAACATGTCATTGCAGGAGTTAGGGGTGGAAAGATTCAGAGGACAGATGCCAAGGACTGAGATGAAAGTTTGTCTTGATGCTACAGGAAAGCACAAAGTTAGTCTCACTGAAATCAATAGGAACTTAAGTTAGTCATGATTAACTTGTCTAATTTATTTCAGTGATTCGGACCATGTGATAGTGTCTGTGGAGCACACAGAACCCTTGGAAAGTTCTATATAAATGTCAAGTAGTATTATCATGAACTAGTAACTGATTGCCAAAACACTGATGAATAACTGAAAGCATTCTTGGCATAGAAAAGAATACTGTTCTCTCAGAGTTTGGAGAGTGGTGCAGAGAGAGTCCTATGGTGACAGCCAATGTAGTGGTGGTCTGTGACAAGAGAGGCCTGGGTTCATATCCCTGTTCAGCCATGAAACTCATCAGGTGACTTTAGTCTCTCTGTCAACCTAACCCACCTAACAGGGCTATTATGATGATAAAAGGGAGGACCATGCTCACAGTCCTAAGCTGCTTGAAGGAAAGGCAGGATAAAAATGTAACAAATACTAAAAATCACATGTAACATTTTGCAGACTAATGAACTAAAAATCAGAGGAACTTGTACCTCTGTTCCAAACACAGTTGCCAATATGACTGGCAGCTCTCCATCGATAGTGGGGGCTGCTGTGCGACTTAAAAGGCAACCGTGATGCTGTGTTGATAGAAATGATTTAGACCACTTCTGGGCAGCAGCAAAACACTCCTGTCAATTGTTTCCAGTGGAAGGAGCGCTGCAGTGCTACCCAGAAGTGGTTTTAAGGCATTCTGCAACAGCCCTGTTGCTACACTATCAGGGCTGCCTTTTAAGTTGTGCCAGGTACCCACCATTGATGGAGAGCTGCCTGTCAGATTGGCCACCTCTTCCAAAGGAAGTACCAATAATTTCAGTTTCAAAGTAAAAGTGTGTTGGGCCATAAAAGCTATGGAAGTTGTAATAAATTGGCTGTATTGCACTCAGTTTCTGACCTACCTTCCGGCTTTGTAAATACTATCAGTTGAATTAAATATAGCAAAGAATATTGAGCCACCTCAAACACTAACAGAGTTATTGTAGCCTAAACATTTGTGGGCGAGAACTATGAGAGTAGGCTCTAGTCAATGAAAGCTTATGCCATGAGCAATCTGTTGGTCTTCAAGATACCACCACCACCAAAACTCTTTGTTACTTTTGCTATAACAGATGAACACAACTCCCCCTCTGGAATTTCAGTCTAAATATCTAAGCTGCAGTGAACAGTTAAGCAGTTGTTGTGTTTCACCACAGAATGAGCCTATAATTTCAGTCCCTCTGAGGGCCAAGCAGGATGTTCAGCAGCAGATCAAATCTGGGAACCAGGGAGTAGCAGGGAAAGCATTATTTGCAATGGGGAAGTGCTGAGTAGAAAGGGAGGACTTAACCATTCCCCCACCCACCACGATTCCCTTCATCACCATTCTCCTAGCTGCTTTCTTCCATGATGAGGCAAGCACATGAACAGAACCAGTACTGAAGGAAAAGCAGCAGTTGAAATGGGGGTTACAGGGGGAGCAGTGGTGGATGGGGGGGGAGATCAAAGGTTCCTCTTCTGCCCACTGAGACAAGATATTTGGCCATCCAACACTGTGAGCACATCCTTTCGCCTCCGACCTCTTTGCAGTTGGACCAAATCTCTAGTTCAGAGATTCCCAACCTTGGGGACCTCTGCTCTAGTTTGAGATTCTCTCTCTCCCTCTCCCTCTCTCCTTATATCTCTTCATGTTAATGTTCTAGATCCTTGGCCGCCCTCACTAGTGAGATATACTGAGCTGTCGGCAGAAGAAGCTGCCTTGATTACACTGATTTGTCCTTTTATCCTAGGAGGAAGACTCTCTACAAATTGAAGAGAAGATCAAGTGGGGAGATGGTTTTGTGGTGGTGTACTCTGTTACTGACAGATGTAGCTTTGATGAAGTCATGCGACTCTGTTTCCTTATCAACCACATCCATTCCAGCCCAAAGCGGAGCAGTGGGAGTGAACAGCCACCAGTGGTGATTGTTGGAAACAAGAAAGACCTGCAGTTTGACCGGATGGTGTCCTCTGAGGATGGGGAGAACCTCTCCAAGGCCCTGAAGCATCCTTTCTATGAGATCTCTACCAGGGACAACTATGAGGAGACTGTTACCATTTTCAACACCTTGTACAATGAGCTGATGAAGCAAGGACATTTTTCCCCAGGGTCCTTCAAGAGGCGAACGGTGTCTAAATTAATAGAAAAGATCCCAAAGATGCATGCCAACTCGACTCCGGCCACAAGTGGCAGGAGCCTGAGCTTCAATTCTTTCAGAGACTACATCCCAGAGTGAACTTTGGCACAGGCAATGTGCAGTGCTGAATGATGCATGGAGGGACCAGATGAAGCTAGCAAGGGCTGCAGAGCTGGGAACACTGCAAGTCCAGAGGCCTGTACATAGTTAGGAAAGGGTTTTTTCCCCTACCCACCTCTAACACAGGAAGTCAGAGGGAGATCCTGGGCTGATTAAGAGCAAGGGGCTAGCAGTGCAATCGCTATATGAGAATCTGCTGGATCAGATCACATGTCCAGCTAGTCCAGGTTCCTGTTTCCCACAGTGGTCAGCTAGATGGTTTCAGGAAGCCCACAAGCAGGGCATGAGGGAAGAAGGCCCCCCTGCACTGTTTGCCCTCCCAGCAATTTGAATTCTGTAGCATATTGCCCATTTTGCCATCACAGTTAGTAGCTACTGATGGACCTGTCCTCCACAAATGTGTCTAATCCCCTTTTAAAGGCATGTGAGCTGGTAAACCATCTCCACATCTTGTGGCCGCAAATTCCATAAATATACCGGGTGCATGCAATTTTCTCCTTGTATGATTGGCCTTATAAATTGTGGCTGGTGGGCAACTGGGAAATTACATTTGCTTAGGTGGCCTCTTTGCACTATACTTCCACTGGGCCCAAATATTGAACCACTTGATGAGGCCAAGGAATGAAGAAAAATTAGATGTCCTTGCAGGTCAGAACATGAGTGTTGAGCTCAACAACAGCTCAGGCCTTGTTGAGTATCCGCATCTCTTATTCTACATATAGTTGTGAAGAAAGGTTTATTAAGACTTCCTCTCATCTTTCTGACTCTGGCTAGTAGGTTGCTGATCCCTCCCCTCCATCAGTACAGTATTCACAACTACTAGAACTTTATGCATCTAACCCCCTCCATTCTGGATCAAGCTAACTGGCTCACTAGCAACTGATGCAATAATATCTTACTTGTCCAGCTAAACTAAAGGACATACAACCACAGATGTTTAGCGTTGGCAGGGACCTTGGAGGTCTTCTAGTCCAACCCTCTGCTTAGAGAAAGAAACCATCACAGCATCCCTGACACATGGCCATCCAGCCCGTTTGGAACACTGGATATTTTCTTGATTAAAGGTCTGGATGATGGGGAGTACCATTTCATGGCTGGCCTGCTAATGAGGCAAGGTGGGGCAGCCACCTCAGGTGGCAGATTGGCTGCCTCTACTATACCTGCCACTTCTGGCCACCTTTCTTGGCCCACTAATCCTCCAAACCTGTCCCAGTGGCTGTGTCGCATGTGCGCCACCCCCCACCCCCCTTGTCATCTTCCTGCTTCTCCCTCTGTCCTGCCCTTCCTTTCGAAAAGGCAGAGGATGCGGACATTGGAGTGGCAGAAAGTCACTCAAGACACTTCCTGCTCTCGGACTTGCCTGTGTCTTTTCAAAAGGCAGGGTGTGAGGTGACTGGGATGGAGGAAAGATTAGGGCAAGGATGA
Source organism: Hemicordylus capensis (assembly GCF_027244095.1). Classification (NCBI taxonomy): domain Eukaryota; kingdom Metazoa; phylum Chordata; class Lepidosauria; order Squamata; family Cordylidae; genus Hemicordylus; species Hemicordylus capensis. Next base: position 136,864,614 of record NC_069657.1, on the reverse strand, counting down.
TGACAACCATGTACCCCACCAAAAGAGAAGTGGAGGGGAATTGAGGGGGAGGAGGATTGGTGGCAGGGGAGGCAAGTGAGATCAGTGGAGGGGTTGAGAGCGATCAGCAGGAGGAGGTGGGAGGAATATAGTGCATGGTATACTTTGCATTTCACATGGATAGTAGGTATGGGAAATGGGCAGGAGATGGGGCAGTGGCTCATCACACCACCTTAGGTGTTGGGGAGGCATGGCTTGGCTGCACCAAATTCACAGGTTTATAATGACACAAGACTTCATGGGGTGGGGGGCAAATAATTCAGAGAATGGGGAAGTCCACAGAATAGTAGAGCTAAAGTGACCAAAAAGGCATCAAGTCAGTCCCCTGCTATGGTGTCACAATTTCCTCCTCTTCAAATGTTGTATCCATCTTGCTGATTTACTGTCCTTTAGCTAACTGGAGAAGCCGTGGAATGAACTGGAGACCACCTGCATGCAAGGCATATGTCTGCCACTGACCTATTACCCCTCCCAAACTACATATTTCATCGCATCCATTGTGCTAATTTACTTTTCAAGGGCTCCTCAATGCTTGCTAACCTGGGAGGAGTGATGCCTGACTCACCAGCTCAGTCCAGTCCACCAAGACTTTTGCACCATCTCTCAACATTGCGCGCCAGCCTTCTGCTTGCCACCCACTTGCTTCGCAGCGTGGTATGCATGACTTCTGTGTGGGCAACACAAATACACTCCTTGTGTCTCTTAACATGCAGATCTTGTACATGGAAGGATGCTCCTTATTTCTATCGGGAACAATCAGAGCCATTTGTGTTTTCTCTGGCACTTGATCAAAACACAAGGACCATGTTTTGTGTGTGTCCCCCACCCCCCAATGGTAGTAAAAGGAACTGCCTTCATGTCTAAAAAGGCAGCTTCTTTTTGAAGCTTAGTCCATTTTCAAATCGGAGTTAGATGTGTTTGTTCACTTTTCTTGCTCTGAAGCTGTGTGGCTTCAAAATTACATTTTGTGCTGTACAAGTCTATTATCTTCTGTTGTTGCATAAAAGCTGTACGCATGCAGGGGAAATAAGCATATTGTATAGGAAGCAGAATCTATTTACACAAAAAAGGACAGTTAAGAGTACAGATTTTACACCCTGGGAGACACAAAGGTATGATGGGATTTATTTATTTTTTACTAAAAGAGAGAGAGAGAGAGAGAAACACAAATATGTGAAGGCCTGGACCAGATGGTCCTGGAGATGTGTGACTGCCACCAGGGCAGCAGCCTTGTAACCTTTTCCTCTGGTAACATCTGATAAAACAAAATGCATTATGTAATACTACCATATCCCAAGTTTCCCTGCCCATGCTCAAGCTCACTGGTTGCTGCCTGCAGAAGCATGGAAACTCAAGAGTGTGATGACAGCACATCCTGTTTTGTTTTATGGGGAGGGGATGGAGAAAATGAAGCATGCCGTCAACATATGGCTTCCGTGGCATCCAGTTCTAGCCCAAAATGGAGGGATCTACAGTTCCAGCAGTCTTTCAGCTTCTGTCTAGATTTTCCCATGCTATGTGATACCAACATTTGACTATGTAGCTGTTGCCCAGTAATCCTCCTACCCCAGGGCTAGAAAACAACTGGGATGTGAGAAAATGTTCCTAAGATCAGTTAATGTGGATTGACTGATTAGTTAATTGTCATGTAATTTTAATTACTGTTTTATTCACAGCAATGGAGAGATTGTACCCTGACAAAAGTGTGGAATATAACTTCTTTCCAAAGAACATTTCAGGAATGGACAAGAATTGTGTCTTTGACAATTGAGGGGAATTAGAATGTGCTAAAATAGTCCAGAGCTGAGAGAGTACTGACTATCAAGGGATACTCCCTAGGGCATGGCAGCAGGGGCCACTTATCCTGTCCTCAGTGGACTGGTAAATTCTGTGGTATCTGCCTGTGGTCCACTCAGGTCTCCTGCCCATCTGTCTTGCAGACTTCCAAGGCCAAAAGCCGCATTTCTGCTAGGAGCAATGCTCGCTTGGTTGTATTGGCCTTTCCAGATACTTCTTGCCACAGCCACACTGAAGTGCCAAGATAGGAGCCCAGAAAGCTCCGGTGCCACCAAGTCCATAGATGAGCAGGGTATGCTACAGAACCGCTGCTGTCATGTCTTCGAACCAGAGCTTGGTAGTGTTGGAACCTTGTTTCTTGAAAGTTACTTCTACGGAATAGGAACATATGAACATAGGAGACTGCCATATACTGAGTCAGACCATTGGTCTATCTAGCTCAGTATTGTCTTCACAGACTGGCAGTGGCTTCTCCAGGGTTGCAGGCAGGAATCTCTCTCAGCCCTATCTTGGAGATGCTGCCAGGGAGGGAACTTGAAACCTTCTGCTCTTCCCAGAGCGGCTTCATCCCCTGAGGGGAAGATCTTGCAGTGCTCACACATCAAGTCTCCCATTCAGATGCAACCAGGGCAGACCCTGCTTAGCTATGGGGACAAGTCATGCTTGCTACCACAAGACCAGCTCTCCTCCTCCAAATGTGAATGTTCGAATGTTACTGCATTTCCGAATGAACACTCTCCGAATGTTACTGCATTTGTCACTGGCCCTCACATGCTTGAATAAGCCAGAGGAACTGACTGGTCCTCTTACTTCCCAAGAGTGACATTTCCATGTGTCATCTTTGACATGTGATTCCTACGCATCTGGGAAACTGCCCTTTGCAAGTTGAAGAGAGTAGCTTCCTGGGCTCCTGGTGAGATGCTGTAGCACCCAACCAAGAATGGGAGGAACTCTCCTGGGAAAAGACAGATACAATTTTGCCCAGGATGTATGTCCCTGTGGTCACGACAGGAAGCCAGCTGTATGGATAGCAGCCTGCAGTGGCTGCTCTCAGCCATGTGGTCTGGCAGAGGCTGGTGACTCTGGGTTGTAAATACTGGAAGTGCTGAGACAGCACATGCAGAGCCCAGAATCTGAGCTGTCTGAACATGCTGTCAGCCTGACAGTAACATTCAAGCTTACCTTGAAGCAAACCTCTACTGTTGTTTTTTTTAATTTCAAAAGGGGGCATTGTCACAGTGAACCCATTTGACAAAATTCTTTCCTTTCATTACTACTGACATCCAAGGTTGTTAAACGTTTTCCTTTGATTTATCTTCTGGCATTTTCAACTTATTTTACCCAATAACAATGCCCTAGATAAAAGCTTGGCCTTTTCCCTCCTCTTAAATTAACGCCATTCAGCTTTGCACTGTGTAGACATCTCTAGGGAACAGATAAATGAAATTAAAACCTCTTCAAAGGGAACCCTTTAAAAGATACAATCATAAATCCAGGGCTCTGTAAAATGGAGGGAAAACTCAGCCAGAGTTGTTTTCTTTCAAGTAGCCTGGCTCTACTGGGTGTGTCACAGCTGTTTTTCAGATAGGCTTTTAAAGTGATTTGCTTGTGTGGTAAAATACTCTATTGTGGGCCATTGTCTCATTTAAGGATCCTTCCATTCTGGGGCAAGTTTTCCAAGCTTATTTGCATTTCCATGGGAGAAAGATGTGACTGTTGATTTGCATTTCCATTGGAGAAAGATGTGACTGTTGGGTCTCTCTCTCTCACACACATACAGACACACAAGCGTTTTCTAGCGGAAAGGGAGTTGTCAAGATTTTGTGTATTCATGAGGATTTTTATTGAAGGCTTGTTCACTGATATGTGTCTTCATCACCTTTTCTTATCCAAGGGGCCAGCAAACACAGTCCCTTAAAGAGCAAATCTATGTACTTGTATTGCTTTATAGAAACACATTACAGTGACTGAAAAGCATAGTATTCCTCCTGATACCATAATTTAATGAATTCTGTTGAACCTGCCATAGACCAAACACTTGCTGGGAAGTGTGCATGCAGTGAAATATAGACTGGAATAATTTTTCTTCAGATGTTGATTCACATAAGATGTTATAAAAAGTAAGCAAATTATTTCCTTTTTCAGCCCTTTATTTAAAACATCTCATAGTCACAAAATTCCACAACAGTAGCACTGAAAGCATCACATCTATGGCAGCATTCACAAATACATATGGATAAACAATGGATTATAATGTAATGTGATGTAACCTGCTAGAAAATCTGGTAATTATATCATCAGAGACAGTCTGGTAAATATTATAAATGCTTCTCTGAGGGAGGGCAGGATGCCTCCTTGTCTTAAAGAGGCTATTATTAGACCACTTTTGAAGAAACCTGCATTGGATCCCTCAGAGTTAGCTAATTACAGACCTGTTTTCCAATCTCCCATGGTTGGGCAAGGTGATTGAGCAGGTGGTAGCCTCTCATCTCCAGGCAGTTTTGGATGATGCAGACCTATCTAGACCTATTTCAAAGTGGCTTCCATGTAGGCTATGGGGTTGAGACTGTCATGGTCACCCTGATGGATGGTCTCCAACTGGCTGTCAACAGAGGGAGTGTGACTCTGCTGATCCTTTTTGATCTCTTGGCAGCTATTGATACCATCGACCATGGTATACTTCTGGAGAGCCTGAGGGAGGTGGGATTGGGTGGCACAGTTTTACAGTGGTTACGTTCCTACCTCTCTGGTAGATTTCAGATGGTGTCACTTGGAGACTGCTGTTCTGCAAAGCGAGAACTAAAGTGTGGAGTCCCACAAGGCTCCAAACTGTCTCCAATGCACTTTAACATCTACATGAAACTGCTAGGAGAGATTATCAAGAGGTTTGGTGCTTGGTGTTATCAATATGCTGATGACACCCAGATTGATTTCTCCATGACAACCTCATCAGGAAATGGCATATCTTCTCTAAATGCCTGCTTGGAGGTTGTAATGGGCTGGATGAGGGATAACAACTGAGATTGAATCCAAATAAGACGGAGGTGCTGACTGTGGGAGGTCAAAGATGGTTCTGCCTGTTCTGGATGGGGTTACACTCCCCCTGGAAGAACAGAAAAATAGCTTTGGAGTGCTCCTGGACCCCAAGCTCTCCCTGGTTTCTCAGGTTGAGGCAGTGGCCAGGAGCACCTTTTATCATTGATATGACAGCTATGTCCATTTCTGGAGGTAAAATACCTTAAAACAGTGGTACATATACTGGTAACCTCTAGACTTGACTACTGTAATGCACTCTATGTGGGGCTGCCTTTGTATGTAATCCAGAAACTACAATTGGTACAGAATGTGGCAGCCACATTGGTCTCTCGGACAACTCAAAGAGACCACTTAACACTGGTTTTAAGGAACTGCAGTGGCTCTTGATATGTTTCCGAGAGAAATACAAAGTGCTGGTTATTACCTATGAAGCCCTTAACGGCTTGGGTCCAGGGTATTTAAGAGAGCACCTCCTTTGTCATGAACCCTGCCACCTGTTATGATCTTCTGGAGAGGTTTGATTATGATTGCCACCGGCTCGTCTGATGGCGACCCAGGACCAGGATTTCTCTCTGTGGCTGCCCCAGGGCTTTGGAATATGCTCCCTGCTGAAATAAGAGCATCTCTTTCTCTGTTTGTTTTCAGGAAGACCCTCAAGACTCACCTGTTCTCAAAGGCTTTTAATTAGAATTAATTTTAATGATTTGTTTTCATCATTGTTTTATGCTACCATTTTTGTTTATGTTTTATGCTACTGTTTTAATTGTTTTGTGTATTTTGATCTGTGCAGATTTTTAAATGTTATTTTAAATTTTGGACATATGATGTACATATTTAAATGATGTATACATATCAGGTGATATACAAATATGATAGATAAATAAATAAATGTCCAGCTGAATTTCAAAATCTGCATTTAAAGGAAGCTACAGGTGGATACCTATGAAATTCCCAATCCTCCAAAGGACTTCTAAAGGTCAGCATTTCGCAGTGCTATATCTTAGGGAGCCACTGAATGAAATCCAGGAGTCAGGAATCGGGAACTAGGACTTGGAGCTGAAAACTGGACACAGTGGATACCATTGTTGCCCAGGCAAAATTCCAGCCTGATCTGTAACCCTTTATAATACTTCAAAAGTACGAGGCAGTAATACAGGTGGGCCTCGATATTCGCGGCTTCAATTCCTACGGTTTCACTTAATCATAGGCCACCTCCCTGAATACCAATCTAATTATTGCGAGGGTAGTTTTGTTTATTCATGGGTTTCTACATGCCTGGTAACTAAATTTTTTCAGTCTCTCATGCTGCCTTTTAAGCCTCCCCATGTGCTAGCTGGGAAGTAGGGAGAGTGGCCATTTAAATTTTAAACTTCCCCGCCCATCAGATACGGGGAGGATTAAAGAGGTGCACAAATGGCTGGGGCACTTTAAGTGCCCCAGCCATTCGTATTGCCTGAATGTGGAACCTAACCCCATTTCCCCCCCGGGAATGTAACCATTGCAATACTAGAAGGCTTCTTGTAGTTAGCCTGGATGGAGTCACTTCAGAACCTAGGAACTCTTCACTATTTTTTCTTAGTGGAGGCCACTTTGACAAAACCCCTTCAGTGTGAGAGCCATTTCCCATTGTGGTGACCTCTGTTCAGTGCTGCATTTTGCTTAGTACTAAGGGAAGTCCTTTAAGTGAAACTGAGTCTTGTCAAGCCCAAGCACCATCTTAGAAGGCACATACAGAATGCTGGGATATTTAGTCCTTCCCACAGCATCCCTCTTAGAGCACTATAAACGATAAAAGCATGGTAATGGCTGAGCAGATAATTCTGAAATTTGGCACAGAGGTAGTGGAGGAGAGCAGGATTATGTGTATTTAAGTTCAAGCTAATCGGTCCATCTAATGATTTTAATGATTTTTTTTAATGCAGTGATTCTCAGATGTGACATTTTTTGCCATGATCCTTGAATGTTGGTGCACTTTTGGCTTAATTAAAAAAAATCATTACAAATCAATGGCTGGACCAATTTGCTTGAAATTAAACACACAGAATCCTGTCATCCTCCACTACCCATTTGCCAAATTACAGAGCTCTCTACCCAGTCATTCTGATACTATGACTTTTTCTCTTATCTCCATAGACCTCTTGGTTTTAAAGAGTATTCTTATGTACCCATGCTGGTTCAAAAGGATCTATCATTTTGCAATAGCATGGGTGCACAAAGACACCTTGTAAAAATAATCAGAATAATTCTGGCTGCAGGGGAGAAATTGCTCGAATTTCAGAAAGCAGCTGCAGCTGCCATTTTGTATTTCCACCACCATTTTACCTTTCAGTTTTAATAATAATTTTAATGATATTTCTGAATTCTATTCAAACCAATATAGGCTTCTGAGTACAGTACAGTGTGTGAAAGCTGCTATGGATTTTGGATTTGTCCATGTGGTGTGTCAGTCCGTTGCACCCGGGGTGGGGGGGGATGACTGGAAGTTCACTGCATGGCACAGGAAACAAGTCTGCCCTGTTAGGAATTGAAAGGGGTAGCAGGTGGAGCCAACACTCCTCAAAGCCTCTCTCAGGCAGGTAGCTACACCTCCACCTCTCACCTTATCCATGAGGTCTATCCATACAGCTCAGCAAAACTCTTGGTGTATCCTGCACTGCTATTTTTAACACTCTCCCAAAGTGCTTGTATTATGTATTAATTCATCATGAAAAAAGCCATTGGCTGTATAAACAACACTTCACTACAAAAGGCTGCTTCTATGGACAGTAAATGCATTCTGAAGTCACCAGGGCAGCTCTGTCTGCCCAATTATTTCAAAAATGAATACTGCTAATAATAAGAAAGAACTTTCAGCCAGAGTGGTGCAATGGTTAGTGTGCTGGGGAAATCCAAGTTCAAATCCCCATTCAGCTATGACATTCATTGGGTGGCTCTGGGATCTCTCATCATAACCTTCCTCCTAGGGCTGTTGAGAGGATAAATGTAACCATGTGCACCATTCTTGGTTACTTGGAGGAAGCACAGGCTACACGTGTAAAAATAAATAAATCTGTATAAGCCACAGGTAAAGCAGAGACCAGCTACAAAAGTGAGCACAAATGCATTCTGAAGTTACAAGGGCAGTTCTGCCTGCCTATTTCAAAAATGCATACATAAATAATAGAAAAAGCACAGGTTTTTCAATGATGCTTGCTGCAGCTATTAACCATCTCCTGTAACTTAGAGGACACCATGGGAAGCAAAGATGCATAGGGGCACCCTCTCCCTACTGCATGCCTGCTGAACAGCTGGGTGCCACTCTCTGCCCACCTTGGGTGCCCACCACTTAACCTGGGTGTCAATCCTAGCCAGCAAAAAATGTTTTTAATAGAGATCACTTCCTTAATCCTTGTGCAATGAACCACAACCTCCAGTGGACATATTAATGTTACAGTTACTGGCCACAATCCAGAGATAAACTTGATTAGCTCTCTGCATAGCAAATAGATTTTAAAAAATATTTTCCTTCTCTACACCACACCCACATGGAATGACACCTGTAATTATTTGAAGAGCAGTTAGGACTCAGAAATCCATGCATTTACTCTAAAAGAACTTTCTGGCTTCTTATGCCACTTTCTAATCTAATCCAGTCTTACAGTTTGCTGTTCTTGCCAATGTTTCATGGCATGTCATTTGGGAATGGGCCATATAATACTTTGCATACAGATCAGATCAGAGAGCAAGGGAGATAAAGAAGAGGTTGCATCCCTCCCCTCCAAACAAACTCCACGAAGCCAGCAAAAGATCAGACTTCCCAAGAGCCAGCCACCCTACCTTCTCTCTAACCAAAAGGATGATTGGATTCTTTTGAGTAGCTAAAAGAAAAAGACTTCCCCTCCCTCTGGGCACTCTGATTGGCTGCCTGAGGAGTCAATCAGCCTAGTCCCTCTCTGATTGGTTCCTAGGACTGCCCAATTTTGCAAAAACAGCATGCTTATTGGCTCCTGCTTCATTAATATTAATATTGTATTGTAAAAGATCTTTTAATATTTTAAATATCAAAGAACAAAAGCTTTTCGTTTGTTCTTTGAGGTTGGAGCTATCATCACTCACCTCACAACAGCATGCTGCAGGCAAGAGCAGCAGGAAACAACTGAGGGAGGCAGTAAAGTAAAGTGTGCCATCAAGTCAATTTCAACTCCTGGAACCCACAGAGCCCTGTGGTTTTCTTTGGTAGAATACAGGATGGTTTTACCATTCCCTCCTCGCACACAGTATGAGCTGATGCTTTTCAGCATCTTCCTATATAGCTGCTGCTCGATATAGTACCAGCGGGGATTCGAACCAGCAACCTTCTGCTTGTAGTCAAGCATTTCCCCACTGTGCCACTTAAGGAAGGAGCCAGTAGGCACTCAGAATGGAGGCAGAGACAACATGGTTGGCTGAGAAATGTAAGGTGAGTGCCACCCACTTCGCCCATAGATAAGATCTGTCCTCGTGTCAATCCCACCCTCATATGAACGCCTCCTACTTTATGCATAGTGAAGCAGGAGTAAATCGCCATTTGGGAAACCTCCTGGAAAGCTGCTTCCATGTATGGGCCTCTTTTGCTGCATCAAGGCAGTAAGGCACCCAATTTTTTTGGTCTCTCATTCATAAGGGTCTGTTTACTACTAGAGGTTACGAAACCAGGCATTTATTCTGAGAGTGATCTGCTGTTGCAAGCTAGGGAGACATCTGAGGTCCCTTGGCTTCATGTATTGGATTTGTTGTCCACTTGATGAATTATAGTCTTCAAGCATGATGACTTGAAGACCAGCTTGCAGTCAGTGATTTGATTTTTGTTCCAGGGGGTTTACATTCCTCTAACTAAATGTTCATGACACGTCTGGCCCCAGAAGTCAGCACAAGAGAGCACAGCCATTCTTATTGAATTATTATTCCTTGCTGGTGCAGGAGAATTTTCAACAGCATATCTTGTTCTATTTGTGATATGGATAACATGACTTACAATTTGGGATGAAAACAGTTATTGCTATGAACAATTGTATGACTAGATTCTCTTCCAAGAATGTGAACAACATTTTCTGGTTTCTTTAACAATGGGAGCCTCTGTTCCACTCTCTGCAAGTGAGATGGTTCTCCTGGGTGTATATATATGGATGTGCATTGTTCACTGTACTATTTGCAGAAGAGAAAGCCCTGATGGGTGCCACATAAAGTTCATCATTGTAGTATCTACACAGATTTCCTTATTTATTCTCATTTTCTGCATGAAGTCTAAACAATCTGTATAGGGTTTCTGGGCAGTTTGGGGTTTCTTGGTTGAAATTTCAGCATTTTTTTCCTAACCCCAATTTCCCACCCTTACAAAAGCAAAGCATTTTTAAAATAATGACATTAGACTCGATTCAGTTTTAAGTAAATCTTGCAGATGACATCATTGGCTCCAGTGGTGACTCTCCTGCCAAATATAGTTACCATTTCACTGACAAGCCTATAAACTATAAGATTGCCTATAAACTAGACCTGAGGGTCCCAACCTTGGGTCCCTCAATGTTGTTGGACTACAACTCCCATCATGCCTAGCCACAATAGCCAAAGTCCATTTTGATGGGAGTTGTAGTTGGGAAACATTGTGGGACTCAAGGTTGGGATCCCTTGCTCTAGTGCAGATATGTGTGTGCAAGAATTTTTTTAAAAATACTTATAGTGGAGATGCAAGTTGCTACATCACCCCGACTGCAGCTTTACATAACCTGTATTTGTCTGGAAAGAGGTTTTCATGCAGATCTGCTCCAGCTCATCAAACTGGGGAACTGTGGCTGACCTGAAAGCTGGTTTGAAATCAATAAGGAACAGATCCAGATAGTCATGGTGGCCATTCCAATGAGCAGAGTAGTGCATTGGGGAACGTTAGGGCCATGTTCCATGGAATGGAGAAAATTCCCTTAAATAATGAAGCAGTGTTTGTTCTCCTTTGGGGAGGAGAAGGATAGGAGAATTTGCCCAACCAAGCATGTGACAGACAATTTATACAAATGTGGTCAGTGTGCTGTGCTTACCATGCCAGCAAGCGACATAATGTGTGACCAGAGCAAAGCGTACGTGACCTCATCTACTCATGCAGTTGCTAGGTAACAACCGGCTGCTGCTGGGCTACAAGATCAAAACGTCTTCCTTAAACCCTAGCAATAGGAGTACTTCGCACGGCCCTTACAGGTCCTGCGAAAGGGCACCCCAATTGCTGCCAGTGCTCTTTAACCAATGGAGAGAGAGAGTGACCACTTCAGTGGCTTTGGCTTTCAGGAACAGTCAGCCAAGACAACTACGCTGTCTTGGTTTGTCTTGGTGAGGCTGTTGTGGAACAGCTCCTTTGAGTCTTCCATCACTTAATCTTTCTAAAATCACCTTCCAGGGACGGGCTTGGAAGGGACGGAAGCTGGATAGTGCAAAGATTTTCCACTGCAGCCCCTAACAGCTGCCTCACATTTTATGTATACAGTGTAATTTGCAAGAAATGATGAGCTTGCTTTTCAAACTATTCAAGAGCAGGAACAAACTGCTGGGAATGTTTAAAGTTTCTTTATCCCTTTTCATGACCTTCCTCTAGGCTGAAGAAAAGCATCCTGACATCCTAGCCATTCGCTTTTCTCCAGCCAAACCCTTCAACCCCCATAAATATGCACATACCGGTAGCTGCACCAGGACTCTCCCTGGCAGCCCTTCTCATGAGAGCCCCAAGGCATTCACAGCACTGTTTTCTCTCTTACTGGTTTTGCAAATTGCCCCCTATTTCGTTTGATCGTATTTGGAGAGTATTTACTGCCCATATATGATTGCAGGGGTTCCCAACCTTGAGTTCTCAGATACAGTTGGACTACAAATCCCATCATCCTCAGCTGAAACCTTCAGGCTGGGGATGATGAGAGTTGTAGGCTAATAATATCCAGGGATCCAAGGTTGTGAACCTCTTTACTATTGGAAATGGGGTTTAAAACACACAGAGGGACACACATTACAACTGGTTTGTGGTTGTCCTGCATGTTAGAAAAGATACTCTCAAGCTCTGTATTAATTGCTGTTCTTCCCTTTCAACTGTCCTCTGCATTTTTTCCTAGCACAAGGAATTTTACCAAAAGCCCAGTTCAACCCCCAGCTACTTCCAAATGTCAAAGGATTATTTGTCCAGTTCTTGACTATAATTAGAAAGAAACGATGACTCTGGCAAACTCATGGTATTCTAAAATGTCAATCTACATTTGCCAGTGGGATTCTTCCCCTGCCTGTTAATATTTTAAGCATATTCTGATGCTTCCTTACCTGCATCATTATGGAGCACAGGATTCTCTGGAGTAAAGATGTCTTCAGTTTTTAGTACGTTATTATACAGTAAATAGATTCTTACTGATCTAAGCTTTGCGAAGATGTAACTAATTCTATTCTAATGTTCTAAAATGCAGATGGTGTTTTTCCATCAGCCTCATGCTGTGTCAGTGTTTCTACACTACCATGTGATTGTAAACAGGACGGTCCACGGGCAAAACTGAATACATCTGCTCAGGGCTTGTTTGGATCACAGACACAGACCCCTCTGGTCTTAGCTGACAGTTGTTTGCCCCTGGCTTTTAGCATCTGCTTTGGAGAATAAAGAATATTCTTCAAGAATACAGACACTAACTAACCAAGAAATGAAGCAAACGTTACTGAACAACTTTTACAAGATTGTACCACATGAAATGTTTTTCCCCACCCCCGCCTGCCATCAAAGGTAGTTCTGCAGAAAATGTTGGCTTGTATGTGTGAGTTCTTTACAATAAAGTATGCTAAGGGGTGGGACTTTGGGAAAGGTTGTCAGTGTTTCCTCAAGTACATGCATGTTTTTGACTACCTCTGTTAAAAAATTAATAACTCTGTTTTCTTGAGATTCCAGCACTGTAAGCTGAATCTTACACTTCTCCTTGTTACTGTAGGAATGGGAGGCAGCCAGAGCCTGGCTGAGAGAGCAGAATATTACTGTTGAATTTTATCTAGTAATATTTTATGTTTTGTTGTTGAGAAGTTTGTCCCAGTGGGGATCCTATAGAGCAGGGCTTCTCAACTTTGGGTCCCCAGATGTTATTGGACTTCAACTCCCATAATCCCCAGCCCCAGTGGCCTTTGGTTGGGGATTATGGGAGTTGAAGTCCAATAACATCTGGGGACCCAACGTGGAGAAGCCCTGCTGTAGAGAGTGTGGCGAGGGTGGGGGGTGGTTGGAGTGAGAAAGAAAAAGGCAGGGAACAAAGAAGGAGAAAATGGAGTTGTTTCTGAATAAATCCCTAGTTACATCTACATCAGATTCTTTGTGTTTATGATGGAAGCAGCTATAACACAATTACTCAAGGGAACACTGGAGGGAAATTCAACAAGGGGACAGGAGGAGGAGCCTCAGGCTATGGGCCTACCCATGTACTGCCAACTGCCACTTTACACATGAGTGTGGTGGGCTGTGAGCTGGAAGGAAACCAGAGCTGGCCAGAAAAACACTCCTCTCTCCGGTGTTGCAGGTTCATTGTGGCTATGCAAGACGATCAGTCTGGTGTGGCTTATTAGGCCACAGCAGGTTCATGTTATTGGGCCAACAGCAATGGAGAGGAAAGGGCCAAGAACGCTGAGGGACTGCTGCTGGCAGCTGCTCAAGCTCAGGTATTTTCAGACCACATGGCCCACTGAACACCTGCAACCTCCCTCATCAATGCAAAATGGAAAGAGAATTGAGACAGACAGTGCAATCCAATGCCAAGTTTCTTGTCAGTTAAGTCCCACTGGCCGGCATCCAGATGAAAGAAGTGCTGGGGCAGCCAACATACAGCACACGCTCCAGGGGAGGGGCAATTTTTGTCAGTCTCTTCTCTTTGTGAGGGTTCTCGTACCCACTGCCACCATTTATCTTCAATAGTCATCTCTTATCATATCTATTGCCCTTGATAGCAGGGGAATGCTTTAGACATGGGGTATTACTACAATAGAATAAGGCCAAATATTTTAAAAATAAAGAGGATTTATCGTTTCACAAAGAAAAAAACAAAAGCAAATAAAACAAAAGCTGAGCCTCTTCAAGAAACACACAGTTCAAAGCACAACCAGTTTACTATCCTTCAGTTTGTGTCTTTTTCTGCCAGTCTCTTCCTTGAGATTTCCTGGGCAGAAAATGATGGTAGGATGAATGGTGCTGGTATTTGCACACGCTTTATACACCATCAAACTATCACCAAAAATGCCATTATGCGATTGTGTCCAAATCTATTTACAGGGCAGTATGAGCCAGCATCTAGGATAGGCAAAGGGAGAAGTGCTTCCTCCCACACTAGTTGACGTGATGTTATTTAAAGGCAAAAAAAGTACAACTTGTGAGCAGTGGAAATGCTCATTAACTGAAGTGGAGGAAGATTCTTGAATGATCATTAAAGCACTTGAAAATACAGAAGTGATTTCAATTGATAGTTAGAAATTTAAAATTGTCCTTATGTACCAAATGCTACCTTATTAAAGTCTGAATATGGGCTCTCCCCCTTCTGTGTTCGGTTTCCATTTTTGTCTGGGCACAACAAAGCCTAACATGGTACCAGCTGAAAGATAACAAGAAACCACAGAGCTGACAACAAACAAGAATTTATGAACCCTGCTGGATTAGACCAGAGGTCCATCTTGTTTTCCATAGGAGCCATCCATACCTACTTGGGAAGCAGGGCACAAGCACATCCGCTTTCCCCTTCTGTCACTGCTATTCAGAGGATAACCGCTTCTGATCATGCAGGTTCCATTTAACTGTCATCATGGCTAATACCCATCAACAGGTCTTTTCCTCCATAAATTTGTCTAATCCCATTCAGTTGCAGCCGCTAGGGAGCAGAGGGGTGGGAGGCAGCGAAGAACCCAGTCACTGAGGCAGGAGCCTACGACCACCACCTTCTCTCCATGCCAGCGGGCTCGAGTATTTACCCAAGCCTGCTAGCATGGAGGAAAACAGAAGGGGGGCGGGAAGCAGAAAAGCAGAGGCAAAAGTAGAAAACAAACATTTGGTTGGGGGGAATAGGCAGAAGCAAAAAGTAGAAAGAAGGGTGGAAGGAAGGAAGCACGAATTACATCCCCCCACCCACCAAACAAGCTAGTAGAAGACCAGACTTTCCAGTAGCCAGGGAATCCTCCAGAGTAGGGATTCAAAGCACAGATTCAGCACTTTTCAAAGTGAGGAGAGCAGGTCCTTACCTGCTCCTCTGCCACTCTACACAGCTTCCTTCTATGGCGGTGACACACATACACCCCAGCAGCCCTTGTGCTGCAGCAGCACGCACATGGCTTCCATACATGTGTGGTGGTCATTTGCATGGCCAGCAACCATGCTGACCACACAAATGGCCATCACACATGCATGGAGGCCATGTGCATGCTGCTGCTGCCGCCATGCAAGGGCTGCTGGGGGCAGGGTGCCGCCACGGCAGGAAACTGTGTGGAGCAGGTAAGGACCTGTGCATCCCACTTCTAAAGGGGCTGAATCTGTGTTTCGAATCTGTGCACAAATCTTGACTCATGCACATCCCTACTCACATGCACATCCCTATGCAGGGAGCTTCTTCCAGCTCCTCTCCCCTGCCTGCAACTTTCTCTTTTAGTCTTACTGGCTGGAACAGCTGCTACTCAAGCTGCTGCAGCCAATCTGATTCCTAGGGGGCTCCTCTGGGCACTGCCCCTAGGGAGAAAAGAAAAACGTATTTAAAATATGCTCCCTGAAGCAACTAGGAAGTGAATTTTTTACCCATTATTTTAGTTCTTCTTGGGGGCAGTGCCAGGAGAAGCCCCCTAGGAATCATACTGGTTGGAGCATCTTGAGTAACAACTGTTCTAGCCAGTAAGACCAAAAGAAGTTGTTACAAGCAGGGGAGGAAGGGCTGGAGGCAGAGGTGCACCTAGGTAATTTTAGAGCCTGGACCTCAAGGCCTTTGGAGGCCCCCCTCCCCTGCAAATTAAGCATCATCATGTTCCCCTGGGTGACCACACCACTCAGTACAGACTAAAGAGGATTTGAGGGCCCCCAGGGGCTCTGGAGGCCCTGGACTTCAGCTCCGAAGTTCAGGGGTAAGAGCGGCTCTGGCTGGAGGAAGTTCCCTGCTCTAAATGTTTCCCCAGCTACTGGTAGGTCTGATCTTTTACTAGTTTGTTTGTTTGTTTTTTTTTTTTTTGTGGAGGTTGGGGTCGGGGTGGAGGTGCAGCCACCACTGATCCAATTTTAAAACTTTCTAAATCTCTGGTCATTACCAGATATTGTGGCAGTAAATTCCTTTCAATTAAGTATGTGTTATGAGGGAAAGTTCTTCCTTTTAATTTTGTCTAACCTATTGCCAGGCAATTTCCTTGAGTGACCCAAAGTTCTGGCATTGTGACAGAGGAAGGAAATGCATCTCTCTCTCTCTCTCTCTCTCTCTCTCTCTCCAGAGTGACCCTGAGCAATTATATCAACTTCTATCATAGACCCTCCTTTCATTTTCCATTTTCTAAGCTCCATAGCTCCCATTCCTTTCTACAGTCCCAATTCTTGCCCTTCTTAACAATTTGCAAGAGCCTTGAAAACCTACATGATGCAATTGTTGTTGAGGGCTGGGGAGAAGTGAGCAGCTGGGCTTCAGCTTCTGCAGGAAGCAATTGGTGGGGTGAGCTGATGCTCTCCACCTACTCCCTGGTGAATCAGGGAAGAGTGGGGTGTAACAGAAACCTCTCCCAAATTTTTTGGCTCATTCTAGGCACAGTAGCTTGGTAAACATACACAGGGATTTGTTCTATCTGATATGTGGGATGTTTGGAAATGAAAATGTGTTTTTCAAATTCATTCTTGTTTGAGGCACTGCCTTAACTCAGGGCTGCTTCACTGGTTACACATGCAAAAAAGTGTCTGCAGTGAGATGCAAGGATGCCTGGGGTTTCTGGGCTCCAAATCCACAGAGAGCAAGCTGATATTCACAACTGCTTTCCTTTGTAGGGAATTAATAATAATATGAGGCACTGGGGCCATTCACAAGCACCTACTGGGCAGGTGGGCAGATGCAGGGAAGGCTTACCAAGCCTTGCCTTCCCCCCAGGATGATCACTGTTGTCAGATCAGGGCTGATGGCTCTGAGGCCGGGGACCGTTGTTCCAGCCCCTGGAAATCCCACAATGCACCACACGAGTGGTGGGGATCCTCCCACCAGTGACGGGCAGGTGCCAGTCAATACTCCAGCATTGGCTGAAAACAGCCAGCGCTGACACATGATCGATTGAATGGGGTTAAAGGAGTGATCACTCCCTTAACCATGTTTAACCCCCTGGCTTCTTAGCTGCGTTTGCCACAGAGGTGCCACTGGGATCCATGTGCCTGGCTCCTGGCAGTTCCCATGGGCAGCCAAGGCTGGGCTTTGCTAACCTAGTCCTGTCTTGGCTGTTCATGAGAACAGCCTCACTAACTGAAGGCTTTGGCATCCACAGTTCTATCCTGTTGTGTTAGCAATTATCCTGTGAGTCCAAGGGGGCTTCTCCCTAGCAGAAACATAGGCACACTGTTTGGTTTTGTGCCATACTCACAGCTCCTTGGATTCAGCCAACAACACCAAATATCATGCGCTTTTTCTTCTTCACAAAGCAGATACTTACATCTTTGCCTTGGAGGGATTATAACTGGTGTTGAGGACATAGAGTTGAATCCATGACACCCTGCTTATTTGAAAAATATGAAAACAGAACATTTGTACATCTCTTCTGCAAAATGGAGGATTGAGAAGCCCTGTTCACATATTATGTTCAGTGCACATACAAGCTGTGTACAGGGCACACATTTACAGATCTGTATGCACATATAGTTCTTCACACATTATGCTGAAATTAGGTACAGTAACACACTTCCTACTGTACCGTGCATTTGAGGGACCTGTATCCAGATTCACTTTTAAGATAAATACATATACAGCTACTCACACAAACATATGCACGTGTGTACAGGCACCTGAACATTCATGCAGCATAATGTCTGGATAAGAATGTACCTTCATTGTTAAACTACTCTCCCACACTAACACTGATATTTGGTACATATGTAGCCCAGGCCAACCTGATTGGAGGGAAATGCCTAAAGGAGGACATTTGTATATCCATCTCTCAAAACAAGGGACTCAAGTGGATTTCAAAATGGTTGAGGTTGTTCCATAGCAGTCAGTAACTTGAAAAGTGGGATGTGTGTTGTCCAGTTTACCCTAACAATGTCTGATATTTAAATATTCTTCCCTCAAAGTAAGTGTCACAAATCATTTGCCCTGCTGGGCACTCAGCCATACAAATTAGGCTGCAAGTTCTATGGGTGGATGTGAGCCTTTAGTAGAAAAAAGAAAACTCTAAACATAAACCTCTAACTGGCAGTGGGCTGAAGCTGTGATGGAAGGGTTCTAGTTATTTCTGGGCGGACTAACATTTCAGAAGTTGACTATATCATTAGATATATACCCATACAGACAGATGCACATGCATCTCCTGAGATATAGACACACAAGACTTGCACACACATACAGGAAAATGAGTTAAAGGTCCCTTAGGGTTTATTCAAAGCTTCACCAATTAAAGCATAAGAAATATCAAAGATGCTTAAATCATCTCTTTGCAACGCTTTGCAAATCCTTTAATGAAAAAAGCCACAGCCTTTGGAGTCTGCTTTTAGATTAATCCTTAATGAGCAAGACTTGGAAGATCTGCTCTTAACGCTCTTAGCCTTCATGATGCCGACTCCAGTGAAAGTGGTGAAAACTCACGGAACTAGTTTAAATCCATTTCAAAAGGGCTGGAACCTAGGCCTCCTCCAAACCTTTATTTCCAATTAAACCTTCACAGACCTATCTTGAGAATCATACCTACCTATGCTTGAGAATCTTAAACCGGAGGTTAGATGTTCCCAACCAAATAGCTTTGCTCACAGTTAAACACTAAGGTTGTCCACACAACCAGAGTGGAGAGGACTGGGGCAAGGGGAGGAAGGAGCCTACCTGACTTCCCCCAGATGATCCAACAAGCCTCTTCTGGGCTCCGCTGCTTGTGTGTCCAGATAAGCATTTCATCAATTGGGCAGGGGGAGGAAACCAGACCATCAGGAATTCCACAATGCACCACACAAACAGGGCCAGGCCACTCCTTCCCCCAGCTCTATGGCAAAAATTGTTGCCGGCGGCCTCAGCACCCACATGTCCAGAAAGTGAAGTAGGAGGAATGTGTTTGTCCTCCTACCTCACTTTCTGCCTGGGTAGAAAAGTAGGGCCACCTGGGGAGGAGTGGTGGGATCAGGAATAATGCTGGCACTTCCTATGATGAGCCTTACTTGGGCTAGCCATGTTGGAAGTTAAAGGACTTTGCGCTGTCTCTTGTCTCAGACAGTGGAGGACAGACTAGTGAGTCAGAGGGCTAGAGGGTCAAGACATTGGTCATCCCTTCTCTACTGCTCTGACACTATCCCTTTGGATATGTAGATTGCTAATCTCAGGGATTAACTTCCTTCCCTACCTGTCCTTCTACCTTGCAACATGGCAAGCTCCTCTCCCTGCACCATGTATGCAGAGAAGATGCAGAATCCATCTGCATCCAGTTAGAGAGATAGATTAGAGATCCTAACTCCTCACTTTCCTATCTAGAATGGAGTTCCTTAATAAATGCCTTATATATTGATTTGAAACTATGAATTGGCTCCAAGTTACTTTACTCTCAGCATACACACATGCCTAACTAAATTACGCTGTGTTGTGCCTCTGTGCACTCTGCTATAATGAGAAAGGGATTCTCTCACCACAGAGAATTTCCAACAAGCCGTGTCTGATCTGGGTAGGGGCTGGTCGTGAGAACACAGTTTCAGGAGGTACAGTGGCCTTCAGAAGAAAGGGGAGATCAGAAAAAATCACCATCCTCTGTAGTGCCGGCATTATGTTAATCTAGATGTCAACCACTCTCTGTCTACTTATAGAAGCTGGCATTAGGACAGTATGATGATATGCCATAAATAAAAATGGCAGAACTCTGAATGCTTTTCAAAAGTGTGCATTAGAGTAATTATGATTTTAATAGTTCAAAATATGGAGTGTCATAGCAGATAGTACCAGTTATACATCCTTGATATTCTGAGTGTAGAGCCATGTCAATGTGCTACTCCTCTTAGCAAAATTCCTTGATCCATAAGAGAAAATTTCTATAACTCTTGTGCTCCAGCAGGTGGTGGTGTTCAACCAGGAGGTTAGGAAAGAGGAAAGTTAAGTTTATTTCTGCAATGTCGTGCTGGACTGGAACAGTTTGTAAGAAACAAGCCAAACTGCATACATGGAGACCTGAAAACTTCAATCTGTGTGAACAACTAAGCAAACCTTCACAAATGATTACATTCCTATGCAGGACTTTTGTGTCAGAATGTATGGACACCCTGCAGGCAGATCATAACAAGTCAATCCTACATGTGTGGAAATACCTATGTATATTCATGGGGTTATGTACAAGAAACTTGTGGCCATGTGTGGATTTCCAGTGCATATACATAATATATGTAAATGATTTTCATGTGTGCAGAATTTTCAGATGTTTAATTTTCCTTGCTTGTCAAAAGCAAAACTGGTGCCACAGCCTAGTTTAAATTTAGTATAGGGAACATGGGTCAGAGAATCAAATAGCCAGTTGACTATCCATAATCTAGACATATTTCTAAAGGGAGATAACATTGTTATAAAAGTTCATTACAAAAAAAATTATAAAAGTTGTACCTTTTATATATCTATGTATATCCATTATTTTGGTTATACCGATTACATAGCTAGTAAGTTTTGTTATATCCATAAAAGTTATATCCTAAAGTTAGACATAATGTTAAGCACATCTTTGAAAGTGAGCCGAGTAGGAATGAGCTGCACCTGCGGTTCATTCACCACACTACTGTGGGTGGGGATGATGGGAGCTGTAGTTCAACAATATCTGGAGGGCCAAGTTTTGCCCAGCCCTGAAAGAGAGAGAGAGAGAGAGAGAGAGAGAGAGAAAGAAAGAAAATCAGATATCAATGCCTGGCTTACAGCAACATTCAGAAAGTGGAAGATACCTTAGCAACTGCCTGTTCCCAGCTGAATTTACCCACCTAGGAAGGCTGAAGGCTCTGCTCTGCGTGCCAACACCTGCTGAGGATTGTTTGTTGAGCACACAGAACAGGGCCTTCTCAGTGATTGCCCCTGGGCTATGGAACTTGCTGGCAGTTGAGATCTAAATGGCTCCCTCTGCCGCAGCCTTTTGAAGGAATGCAAACACTGCCCCTTTTATACAGGCTTTTGACGCATGATCGGCCTCTGGCTCTCTTTTAACATAGCTGTGTTTTGTTTTATCGGGATGTTTTTATTGAAGTTTAACAACAAACAACAACAAATTCACACAAACCTGGATGTGAGCCAGGTAGTACATGGGCTGAAGTTCTCAACATGGTGGTGGTTTGATCAGGTCACTGCGCCCCAAGAATCCACTAGAAAGGCTTTTGATAATCAGAATTCAGTAGTGAAATGCCTAAATGTTAGCTTGCATTAAAGAATGTGGCATCTTTCATTCATGTTAGACATGCACATCATGTTAGCCACTTAAAACTGATGGAGCATAATCAGGGACATCATGCTCTGCCTTAAAAACAACAATTCTTCTGTTAGAGTCACTGTGGAGAGGGGATGTAAAACACCTAAAACCAGTGATTTCTCATTCCCTTCCTAGAAGCCAAATCCATTCAAATGCATTAAATTATCCCTGCACCTGCCAATCTCTTTTGTCCATAATTACAAGGCATTATTCCTGTTCCAATCGCATATGTTATTCTCCTTCTACCTTGAGCACAGATTTGTGCTAAATCATGAGTGCAAACATTCATGCAAGAAACCCTGGAAGCTAGCCAGAGGGTAGGCTTCTAATTAAGAAATAGTCACAAAATATCCAGAAGTCTCAGATGATTATTAAAAATCACAAACCAATGGAGATCCTCTTCACTTGCCTACACTGGGGGGCTTTACCTCAACCAGCAGTTCCAAGCTATTTAAATAGGCCTTGTCCATAATAATTGTGCTACTGTACAGGGAGACTTCCTGAGTTTCAAGGGTTGTTAAAGGAGAACTGGACCTGTTTTGCACAGCCAAGCAATTTTAAAGGTCCTGCGTGGACCCAGGAGCGCAGTGAAGCCGCTGCCCCCCCAGCCACGCCCCCTGCATCTGAGATCAGACGCAGGGGAGCATGGCATGCTCACAAATTGAGCCACATGCCCCGTTTTCAAGCATACTCCACCCAGCACCGCATTTGCAGCTAGACCAGAAGCGGCTCTACCAGCTTTAAAAGGCCGGGAACGCAGCTCCCTGCTGTTTAAAGCAGAAAGAGCCACTCCCAGCCTCCCTGCAAACGCTGCACTGGGTGGAATATGCTTGAAAATGGGGTGTGCGGCTCTGTTTGCAAGCGCCCCATGCCCCCCGCAGCTGATGTCAAGTGCACAAGCCTGGGGCACAAGCCACGACCCCTGAGCACGGCGGCCTGGGTTCTTTGAACCTGTTTGAGCAAAGGTGGCTCCGCCCCTGCACAGACCTTTGGGGAAAGTGTGCATGAGAATAAGCTGCAAAATAAATTAGGAAATAAAGGTTTTGATTTCAGGTGGATTTTTTGGAGCGAGTGTCAACTTATGTATGAGACACATAATACTGAAGACCAAGCTGTCAACAAGGGAATGCCCGTTCATCATGACATGCTTGAAGTAGCCTGAACCCAATGCTGCGTAAACTGCTTCGAGAACTCTTTGTTGTTGTTGAAAAGTGGTCTATAAATACATATTACAAATGCTCTGATCATCTCTGGACACGTTTTGCTGCTGTTGGCACAACAGTAGAGAAGAGAGGTCAGGCGACAGTGCTGGAGGCATGCTCCATGCTGCCTTGCACCATGCAATTACCCAGGAGTAGCAGCAGAGCATCCCAGCAGTGAGACAGCAAGGGGGAGGGTGGCGCCTGGGCTGGCTAAGGGGGCTGGGGCGTGCCAGGCTGGGGTAGGGCCAAACCAGTAAAGTGGGCAGGGTAACTCATTACTGTTCACCTAAAGTGGCAAATGGCCACAGGCTGGTGCTGCTCAGAGCAACATCTCTGCCATCATGGCCCAGGTCCTGCATCGATATGGCAAAAAATGCTAGCACTTTGATCCTAATGCATCAGATGCTACACTAGAGTACAAGCAGATAGAAAAACAGACATACAACAGGAGCACTTTTGAAGGTTCCATGCATCTGTTGACCACCTGCTTGAGCAGGCAATATGGGAAAGTGCCAGGGTTTACCCATTCCACCAGTAATCATCTGCAGCAAACACTTTCCAAACAACTTCAGCTGCATTTCTCCTCCACCTGCTCTGTGGCTTTGGAGGACTGTGGCCAAGCATTGGAAGTAAGACCTATTGGAATCAATATACTTAGGATTAGGATTTTAGGGTGGGTTCAAACACTCTCCACATAATAACTACAGTTATCACCTGCTACCAGTGCTGCAGATGGAAATAAGTTGTCCAAAGAGTAGGAAACCTACAATGCAAACCCTTCTTTTACAGCCTTAGAAACACACACAGTAACCTGAAGATGTCCTTTTAGACACTGCCTACATGCGTCACACATGTGCTGCCTTCCTACCAGTCCCCACCCCACCGCTTCCCCCCTGCTGGCGCTCTTCCGAAAAGCAGGTGTGCAGGGCTGCAGCATGCCTCCTTAAAACCAGGATCATCGTCGCCACGCAAATGGCTAACCGTGTACACACGTTGGCCATTTGCGTTGTGATGTTGTTCCCAGCTGCAAGAAGGCACACTGCGCCCACTTTTTGGAAGAGCGCCAGCGGGGGGAAAGTGGTGGAGCGGGGGCTGGCTGGTAGGCCGCACTTTCCCTGCCCCTTAAAGCGCCCCCCCGCCCTCCTGGGAGTGCACAGAACCAGTTCCATGCACATCCCTCCTGATCATTTTACCAGGCTTGGCCAAACCAGAGGCTCCATACTGCCTTCCAATTGCAGGGGCTGGTGAAGCACACCCTTATTCTCCTTGGTACTTCAAAGGGCCCCCAGGGCTTCAGTCTGTACCATATAACAAGTCAGTTCATTATGTTAAATTCCACCTTGAGACCTTAAGGTACCTGGTCCAAGACCAGAAATCCCAACTCCTAACATTCTGGATTCTTCATCTTCCTCATCACTTTTTTTTTTAAAAAAACCATAGTACTTATCAAGGATTTCTTTCAATACTGCTCTGCTATGGAAACAACAGCTTGTCATGGTTTTATTGCTGCATCAGTGATTAGAACTCTTGGCCTAAATCAATGCAATTCTTAAAAAAAGGCAAACATCTAACTGTTACAAGACTGTGTGTGCAGTTGTGGTCATGATGAGCGATCTAGTTCTAGTCCTGTTAGCTCGTAGGGATATGCATGAACCGAGGTCCGGGCACTGCTTCTGTGCCACGGGGAGCGGGAGGGTGTCACGCCCTCGATCTCCGACAGTGAGGAGGAAGGGGAAGCTGTCAACTTTCCAGGCGGTGCAGGAGTGTCTGAGGGGCAGAGCCCGGCTGTCAGTGTTCATGAAACAGCTATGGCTAATGATTCAGAGCAGGCACAACAACCTGAGGCAGCAGAAATCGTGAAGGACCAATCCGAAGAGGACCTATGCAACCAACCCCCACTGACCCCACAACAGCGGCGTGTCACGAGACGCAGGGCTCAATTGGAGACTATTAGGAGAAGCAAACACCTATTGCAGAGGGCTGATTAGCCTTAAATCCCTGCCAGCTGGGAGCTCTCGTGGCATGCACTATATATCACATCGTCAGTCGGCTACTCCCTGCTGAAAAACAACATTCATCACTATATGTCGACAGCGTGCAGCCAAGTCTGGTCGAGACCCTGACAGAGGCAAGTGGTATTGTTAAGGAAGAGGAGAGCAGGTCTTTACCTACTACCCACTGCCACATGCCGATTCTTGCTGCTGCAGCACTTGTCCTAAGTACTCCCATGTGGTACCAGTATGCACATGGCATCTTCACATGTGCAAGTGCCATTTGCGTGGTCAGCATGATGCTGCTGACCACGCAAATAGGGCTCATGCATGTGTGGATGCCATGTGCGTGCTGGTGTCACAGGGGGATGCTTGGGACAAGTGCCACCGCAGCAGGAAGCTGCATGTGGTGGCGATGAGCAGGTCAGGACCTGCTCTCCTTTTTCTTAAAGACCCTGCTTGCCCTCCCACTTCCTGTGGCACAGAACCAGTTCATAAACTTCAGTTCTGCACATCCCTATTAGCTCATAAGTGCTGCTTTGTGTTTAAGGAAAATATGAAAAATGAGCAGGAAGACATCAAGAGAGTGGAGTGTTTGAGAAGTAAGTGTTTGTCACTTATAATACCTTTCTCTGGCTACACAACCTTTAAATTTAAAATACAATTGTGATGTCAGAGAAAAATTGCATCTTAAAAAATGCACATTTGATTTTGTCCAATAGAAACAGGAGATGAGCCTGAAAAGAAAGCAGGCCCCACTTTGAAAAATAAGAGCACTGCACTATTCCCGCCCCCCTTACTCAGGTCAAAGGGGAGCCATTTTTCTTGGCTGCAGAAGGTAAACACAGAAGATCATCCAAGGAAAACTCAGCAAGATGAAATGCAGTTTTGAGCATGCTGTGATTTGTCATAGGCCAGAAAAATATTGTTAATTTTAAGCTTGGTGCACATTGCTGAAATTGGGATTTTGAAGCATGAAGGCCTAGAAGGCGTTCCCAACATGCCCAGCTCTCTATTGTTTTCAGACCTGCAGGTCCTGATAGCTGCATGGGGGCGGGGGGGGGGAGTGCATTCGCACATCCATAAAAACAAGAAGGAGAGCTCTCTTCTCTTCCTCCCTTGGTTAAGAACAAGATACAAAAGTTGGGTTACCCTGCTTTGAGCAACCTAAATTGGAGGGATTTTCATGAGTTCCCCTAACCATGCAAACCAGGGCCTTGTACCATGCAAACCAGGGTACAAGGCCTTCTATTCTGATGTTGATGGTTATGTGAAAAGGCCTGGGCTATAAGCAACATAACTGCATGCAGGATTTCCAGCTATGACGACTCTAAATCTCAAGCATCAAGTTGTGGTTTTACTCTTGACAGGTTTTTGTAATCTAAATCCTGAGCAGCATTTCTCAGAGGTTCAGTCAGCTCGAGTCTGGAGCAGCAGCATCTAAGAGCTTGCCCTGCTAATTAGGGATGATGGAATTGTATTAAGCAGGCTCAGTTGAAAAGGAAAAGCAATGCAGGAAGTAGTAAAGGCAGGAAGGTTTATAAGGCAGAGTTTATTGGCTTTCTAATGTGATCCTGGTCCCAACAAGGGCCTCTCTAGATTAAGTGGCAGGACTTTATTATTTAAATCTTGAATTATATCTGATATAATGAGGTTTCAAGCCTTCAAATAATAATGTTTCCTTCTGTCTTCATGCTTACCTGATTGGCTCTCACGCACCAGGCTTTGCTTCTACAGAATAGGAATCGCAGATGAAGCCGGGACTTTTCCAGTCTTCAGGCTTGCAAAGCTACAAGAGCCAGTGCAGAACAAGTAGGTTGCCAACCTCACAGAGGAACAGCTGGAGTCATACTGGGGGAGTGGAATGGAAGTGCCAGTTGGGTGTGCTTGTGATTGAAGTTCGAAGGCAGAGTACCTAAGGGTTCTGAGAAGTCAAGTGGTAGCCAAGTGCTCTTCTCATCTATGCTCTGTGGCTAACAGACTGTTTGTGCAAACTAAGTGTTTATTTGTTTATATTTATTATTTATTTAAAATATTTATACCCCGCCCCTCCAGTACACTACTGCTTGGGGTGGCTCACAACAATAAAATAGCTACAGTATACAATAAAAGTAATAAAAGTAACCAAATTAAGTAAACAAGTTAAAAGTCAGGTTAAAAACCGTAATCAGTATTAAGTTTCAAATCAAAAGTTATTTAAAAGCTAAAAATTGAGAATTATAAAAACTAAAAAACCCTACCAGATATAATCAAAGATGGAGCATTAAAAAGCCTCTTCAAAACTATGTATGTTTAGTTGTTTTTAAAAAAACTCTGAGGGAGGAAGCATGGCAAAGCTCTTCAGGAAAGGCATCCCAAAGCCGAGGGGCCACAATAGAAAAGGCCCTGTCTCTAGTCCCTGACAACCAGATCTCTGTTAGTGGCAGGGCCATGAGCAGGGCCTGAGATGATGAACGGTGTCCCCTGGCAGGTTCATATTGGCGAATGAGGTCCGACAGGTATCCCAGCCCCTTCTTCTGCAAAGTGCCTTTTTGTACCGTTCCCATCACCAAAGTGCCTCTTCGTATGCATGAGATGAGGCCAGATTACTATAGTTCCATGCTGTGCTCCCTATCATCTGAGTTATGATTTTCCTGTCAGGAGTTTATACACTGGGATAGGAATGTCGTGACTGAGCGTAGTTAGTTTGAATCCTATACTCTGCCCTAGCCTGCCTAGGGTATAATCCTATATCCTAGCCTGCTTAGTACCACGGTTCCACCAGCATAGATGGTGGAAGTATATCTGTGTCTCCACTGGTGGAAGGGGACTTAACAGCAGATTCTATACTGCTTGAACTGTTTTTTTGAACTATAGGATTGCACCTTAATAGCACTTACATTTATATACCGCTCTATAGCTGGAAGCTCTCTAAGCGGTTTACAATGATTTAGCATATTGCCCCCCAACATTCTGGGTACTCATTTTACCGACCTCGAAAGGATGGAAGGCTGAGTCAACCTTGAGCCCCTGGTCAGGATCAAACTTGTAACCTTCTGGTTACAGGGCAGCAGTTTTACCACTGCGCCACCAGGGGCTCCTTAAGAATCAAGAAGGGGCTCCTTAAGGGGCCCCTTAAGAATCAGGGGCTCCTTAAGAACCAGGGGCTCCTTAAGAATCAAGAAGAACCCTCCTTAAGGGTCTGATTCATCAGATTAAACCATATCAAACATTTCTGGATGCTGAAATATTGTAACTTCATTGCAAATTACCATGAAAAATAAAACATCTACATTAAGAAGGATACTGTGCTATATTTTTAGCACCATCTGCTGGTAACCTGCAGCAATCAATGAAACAACTGTGAAACATGCTCCTTTTAGTCTAATTTGAAACAAGACAGCTTTTACAGTTTAACGGATTGCCACAGTTTGCCAGCAGGTGGTGCTAAGAATATAACATCCTACTTCTTAGTGTGGATTTCCCATTTATTATTTTCCATGGTAATTTGCAATGAAGTTAGGATATATCAGCATCTGGAAGAGCCCACTGTGTATGAATTGTGCAAGGTGAATGCTTCCACTCATGCATTGAGGGGAGGGTGATTTTTGGTGCTCTCTTCCCTCTGGTGGCACTTCTGTATCCTGAACATATGTCTCAGAGGGCTGGGGGCCCCCTCAGTGACATAATTTTGGGAGACTCAGGTGGTGGCAAAGGGAAGGAGGAATTGCCATAAATAGACCCTCTATTACATACGTGAGTGGAAGCGTTCCCCTCACATAACTCTTACTCGATATGTCAAGCCATGTTTCCCTCAGAAAAGCTGTCTTGACCTCTGAAAACAGTGACTCAAGAATCAGTCATGAAACTCAATGGTGGAAATGCTTGGAGACCTGCTGACTACAAAATACAGAATCACTGTATTTTGTGACCTTGGAAGGAAATTTCTAAATTCTCTCAAATCACAAACAATCCAATTTTCAAAATACTCTCTTGATATACTGATACATTAAAAATGACATAATTTGCATGCATTTTTTTCAAATGGGAAATTATACTACCCTTCCAAAGTAGTTCCTCAGTTGAAAAAAACAACACTGGCAATGCAGACATGCTTCCTTCAGGGGAAAATAAAATTAAAGTAATGTCCAAGTCCAAGAACTGGTTCAGCACAATGAACTCCAGCCCCATGAAAACTCATAAACAAAGATACCAATTCCTTCATATGTTTCTACAACCATTTTTCATTCACTGGGAAGCTTTAAAATCGGCACATGCACACACATACCCACCCACTTATAAATCAACTTCAAGCCTATGCAATTATACATATTGACTTACCTTAGCTACTGGGCAGCTACCATACCTAAGTCATTGGTAGGATCTTGCTTGTTCCATGACTAACCTGTTTGATGAGTGACCAACATCCCGATTAAAGCTATGCATGTGCAAGCAAGAGAAGCATGCATGCAACAGCCACACTCCTACTTCAAAAGTGCTGGGATTCATAAAGTTATACCAAATCTGATCAGCCTGCCTGGATGCATCTCACTGGTATCTGTCCCAGCCAGGCTAAGATGGTATA
Organism: Hemicordylus capensis; assembly: GCF_027244095.1. NCBI lineage: Eukaryota > Metazoa > Chordata > Lepidosauria > Squamata > Cordylidae > Hemicordylus > Hemicordylus capensis. The sequence continues at coordinate 136,835,368 of NC_069657.1, read as the reverse complement.
TATAACTGCAAGCTTTAGGATGTCTCTGCAAGGTGTCTTATCATTTTGAAAAGTCCCTGGTGTCTCACAGAGCCCAGCAGAATGATTGTTCAAAGGCATCCACCCACATCTGTTGTTGTCACATTTTGTTCTGAGATCAGCACTAAGCTTCCTGTTTTCCTGCAAGAGTCTTTCAGAGATTTTGCTAGCAGTATTGGAAAAACCTTAGATTACACAGGACCAGTTTTCTTTTTAATATGTCTGCTTGCTTCTGCTGGTTGAAATTGCTGACAACCACAGACTACGGCAAGGTAAGACTTTTCTCCCCAGAAGTTCATGAAGCTGAAATTGAATTCAACTGGCAAGGAGTTTCCTTCCTAGCTGGCTGCTGAAGCATCAGTTGCAGAGGAAGGGGTGTGGTTTTCTTCTTCTTTTTCTTCTCCATTACAATTTTGTCTATAGTTAGGTCACAATAACTACACTTTTCAATATTGTTGCCAATTATTAATTTTAAGGAAGGAGAATTTGAGGCAGACTATGGGATCTAAAACCATTCAGGTCTCGTTAGGACTGCATGTATTCCATGCTAAATAAAAATAAAAATACTGTGCAAAGGAAAGCTGAATCTATGCTTTTTATAAAGTATGCAAATTGGGAAAAATGTCCATACTTTATCTTATTTTGCATAATTTATTTTTCTTCTACTAGTCATAGCTGGCCCTATCCAACCCCAGCACAGCATCCCTCCAGTCAGTGGCTGTTGCTGCTTTCTTTCTTTTGTTTCTTTTTTTGATTGTGAGCCATTTGGGGACAGGGAGCCATTTAATTAAGTAATTATTTTATTTATTTCTGTATGTAAGCCACTTTGGGAACTTTGGTTGAAAAGCAGTATATAAATATTCATCATATTCATATTTGTATTCATAAGGGAGGAAAGTTACTGGAAGTCTCTTTTTAGCCACCCTTCTGTCTCTGAGATTTCAGTAGGGATTGCCCAGGCATTTCCCAGTCAATCTTTGTGGCCATAAGGGATAGAAACTTTCTTTTTTTTAAAAACCAAACGAATTAAGGCTGAGATTATCATGATGCCGAATCCTGCTCACAGCATCAAGTTCTGTGCTATCCTGTAGCATATACATAGCCCCAGTAATTTGTGACCTCACTGCCAATACTTGAAGCATGCTTTAGAAGAGGGAATTCTGGTTCCTTAATTTTCTGGACTGGATTGACTCACTGTAATAGGAACATTGCGTTAATAATGTAATGAACTGAACTCAAAACTTTTGCCAGAGCTAAAAAAATGTTTACTGTTCACCCCAGAGCTAAGGTCTGCTAAAATATTTCATTTTGTGCCAATGCATAGCCTAGCAAAACGTGACACTCTCCTCCAACTTGGCTCCTGATATATAGAGGCCTGTGGGTCAGTCATTATGAACACAAGCACTTTTTTTAGGACGGAGTACCTTGTGGGGGTCTTTTCTGCCACGGTGCAAATATTTGTGTTTGGAACAGGAAGTTTGAGACCTAACTCGACATTGTGTGAACACAGAGTTTCGCCCGCCCTCTATCTTTCCCCCTTGGTCCTTGTCATAGCTAGGCAAAGATAGCATGACTTCTCTTTCTCTCTTTTTAAAGATACCTATGACAGAGGGAATGGAGTCAGACATGACCCTTAGAATCCTGTGTGTAGTAGGGTAATAATATGGTGTGATATTTTCCTGCAAAAAAAGAGAGTAAATCTTGCAGAGACTTTCCAGAGTGTCTGGAATTTGCTGTAGTGCAACACATTGCAATTGGCTTGGTCCAGGTCCTGCAGCTAAGAGCCAATGAAGTGAGTCAAGGAGGTTTTTCACACATGGCTCTATGACTCGGGGAATCTGAAGAGCGAATCTGCTTTGCAGCAGATTTGAGGCATTTTAATTTGAAGGATTAGATGGACTATTCGCATAGCCATCAGCACCACATAGCTGTCAGCACCTCCATCAACACCTTCGGAGAAAGCAGAAGCCCCAGAGTTTTTCTCAAAAGCCACTGGAAATAGAGGATTTTTTTTACCCCAGACATAACTCGGGCTAAGCCAGAATTTGCAGCCTCCCTTCAGAGAAAAACAAAGCCTTGTCTGTCCGGGTCCCTGATAGCCCGCAGGGCGTTCGGATTAAATCCAGCCAATATGTGGACTGGCACACTCCAATCAGGAGTGGATTCGGTGGCGGCGGGGCGGGGGAGCCCTGTTTGTAAAACCTCAAGGGCAGGTCAATGCACAGCAAAGTTGTATCATGTCAGAAATGAGTTGCTGTGCCTAAAAGGTGGAATACAAATCTGTTAAATTAAATTGGAATTAAGTATAGATGTGTTTACCTATAGTTTGTACAGACAATGCTTTCTGTCTACACCATAAACACACATATCCTGCCCCACTCCTGGGGCATTGGGGCATCACCACTTAATCATGTGCTGGGTATGGTTTGTCTAATTTAATTACACATAGAGGAGCAGTTTGGATGAATCATTTGCCCATATGATTAGGCAGAGATATCCTGAGAAGAGAGCGAGACATGCATGCTCATGGTGCACTCACAAGGGACTCTGCATGAAATAGAATGTCCCTTGGAGATATTTCATTCCATCGGAGACTATCATCCTATCATTCCACTGGAGACTAGCCACAACATGAAGTGTGACCAGAGCTGAGTAGACTCAATACATCTATCTATATTGTACACAGAATAGTACAATTATCTGACACCCATTCATGGGATCCAGTTCTTATTAGTGCAAACTGGGAAAGCTTGATTGACTTTCAAGGATCTCTGCCTAGTACTCTTTTCATAATTGGGACAACTCAGTAGAAAATTAGATGTGGATACTCCCTCCCCTTATCTCAGACTTTTCATTTTTAATGTGGATTTGGAAACCATGCTCTGAGCTAATGAGCTATCACAGTGTTTTCAAAAGGGACGTCTTTGCACCCTCTTCTGTGCTTCAGTACAAACCCAAGTGTGGGCTTCAACTGAACGTCTGTAGTTATTTTTTTAGTACAGCTGCCTACCCACTTACCTGTTCTGCAAGCAGCTTCTCTCTTACACAGGACTAGGCTTCCCCAGGATATCTGGGCTTCTACTGTGCTGTGGACAGAGTTCCTGATTAGGCACAGTCTGACATGCCAAAGAAATGTCATGGTTCAAGCACCTGGGACAAATCTGGCAGGGCCGAATAGATCTGACACTACATATGTGCAGCTATATTTTGCAGGCTCTTTTCCTTTATGCTGCTAGCGTAGAACTGGCTAGAACAACTTTCCCATACTTAAGTCTCTGTTTGAATAATGCGTTGAGAAGTGCTGGGAAAAGCTTTGAAAAGTTTTACCTTTCCCTGCTCCTCTTTTTTCTCTTCTCCCCCCTCCTGGGCGGGGACAGTATAAAGTTATTCATGGACAACAGGGGAGAAGAATCAAAGTTGAACAGAACTTCTTACAAAGTTCTACAAGATAAAGCTCTGGGTCCTGAAATCCCTTGCTAGATTTTCACATTGTTATTCTGCATGTGGTAAAATGTCTCACAGTCGTCCCTGGAACCCAAGTGCAATCCACGAAGTAACTTGGGACTCTGGACTGAAGGAAATGAATGAGACCTGGAAAGGAGCAATTGGCTGCCTTGGGGTGGCTGTGTTTTTTGTGATGACGATTGGGATTATTTACTGGCAAGTGGTGGATCAGCCAAACAAAAACTGGATCCTCAGAGGGAGCACCAACGGGCTTATCTGGGAACGAAAATCTCACTCCCTCATCCTGCAGGCTCTCAGTGAAGAGAAAACCGTGCTGGAGATTAACATGGGCAGCTTCCCAGACATGGAACTGCCGTTTGTGAAGGACCTGTGTGGGCTAAACAAGACAGAATTTTGCTACACCTGGGAAGCCACAGTAGACCTCAAGATCTCCCTGGAACCCAGCCTTTCGCCCAACACAGAGTGCTACAGTATAAACTGGAACCCTCTGCACTGCCAGGTTAAAATAAAGGTAACTATCTGTAACCTTGGTATGTTTGCAAGACAATTTCAGTTATATAACATCTTCCCACTCATTTTGGATGGCAGATGTAATATAAGCAAGGTGATATAATGATATGGACAAGGCAAATATGAAAGTAGACTTCAGATGACAGTAAAGACAAAGATGACAGCAAATAATATTAAATGTTGTTCTAACAGTAAATCTAGAAGATCTATTATTGTTGTGTTCCCAATTTGCAAAAATCCTGGAAAAATATCTTAGTCAGATTCTTCCTCTGAGAATCTCCAGGGAGCAATGATAACTATTAAATGATGTGCACAGAAAAGTAATAATGGCAACAATAAACCAGGCAATTACGTTCCAGTTCAACAATAGCTACGTCATTGCAATGTGGTGCTGTTAGCTAAAGGGTAAAAGAGTGACGTTTGTTAAAAATGAACCCAATAAATATGTAAAATCATGATAAGCTAAGAAAGATCATTTGCAATCCTCATGAAGAGATAAGTTTTCATATCATTTATTGTCAGATGACAGCAGAATCCAGTGCTTTAAAAAAAGCTTCAGAGTGATTGTGTTCAGTGCACAGGCACTGCATTTTCAAGACTACTTCTCTGAATACGTAAATAACTGAAAACAATGTGTTAGCAGCTTCTGAATGTTTATAATATTCTTACAGCAATGTAAGATTTCCTAAGCATACGCACTTGGAGATGTCCTATTGAAATCAATAGGGTTTTCTTCCAGGTAAACGTGTTCATGATTTGGTGTTAATAATATATTATGGAGAGAATTTTGCCATGGGGAATAAAAAATGTGTTTATTTGGAAGTTCAGGCTCACTCATCTCAGAAACTGAGGAGCTTACATTTTAACAACTGGCTCCACTGACATGTAACAAGTTGGAATTTATATTAAAAGACTAATCCTAAGCGAACTTACTTGGAAGTAAGGGTGTTGTCATGAGTGCTCTAAAGAATACCTTTGTGTCTGGAATGTGTATCAATCAATGCAGAACAGAAAATTGAAGAGAGACTTCAATTTAAAAAACCCCCACAGTATTTAAATCAGTATATTTTTAAAATCAGTATATTATACAGCCAATGCAGGCATTATAGCTGAATTACAGACATGGAGAACACAAAGCTATTAAAGTATCATTAATGAAAACGACCTTTGAAATCAATGGAGATCTAGCGATCTGTCTTGCCAATATGCCTCTGTCTTTGTATACTCCGTTTCGTTTGCTGCTGTGCTGGTTGTACCTGAAGTAAGTTCAGAATCTGTGTGGTCAAGATGTAAAGGGTAGTTTTCCAGGTCAACATTCTGGAAAAATAGCTACAGAAGAGAGGCCAGATAGCAGAAAATGCTTTGAACAACTATAATTAAACTATTTAGTTTTAAGCATAAAGATCAACAATGGGTCAAATTCCACAACCCTGATGAAGCATCCTGTTTCAGGCTAGAATTTGCCCGGTCTTTTTAGAGGTTAAATCATCATTAGTACTATCCAAATCAGAATCTCAAAGTTACGCCAAATCTTTTCAGAGGTCAAGGATTCAGGAATTTCTCTTGATGTCCAGGATGAGGAAGACCTGAAAGGACCTTGCTGTACTTTGTATATTTATGGGACTGATATATATTTTTGCCTGTAAAAACTCATCATCTGGTCTGAGAAGACTCATCATCTAGAATAAAAGAGCAATCAAGTGAACTGTGATGTTTGATTAAAATAAGGCAAAAGAAAATAAGCTTGACTTCATGACGCCAGCCAGACCTACAGCTGTGCCTAACTGTACTAGCCGGGCTGGTGAGAGTGCACAGTAGCATTCGGATCCCTAGCAAAGACAGAGGAATCAAGATAGGGAGATTTGATTTGATCTGATTTGTATTTGTACACTGCCCCAAACATCCATCCCTGGGTGGTTAGCAAATATTTAGGAAGGCAATATGATAAAGACATGATTGCTCTTGCCATATACACTAGTTTCTTATGTCCCACTGTCAGCTTAGTTAGACTGGTTTTGCAGGTTTTTGAAGCATTCCCCAAACTGGAGAACTTGTTTGGCAGAAGCAATAGTGCAATTGGAATACAGTACACATGATCAACAATGCTTCTATTAAACAACCTTCAACACACTGAAAAAATGGTTGCTTACTGAGGTCTGTTGACTGGGTTAATAAGCTTGATTGACTGATAGCTGTCTGTCTCCAGCTTTAGTTATAATAAGAGAAGGAATTAAAAATATCTGGTTTAAATACTTTAGCTGACATGCTGCACAGTAACACTGCATGTAGTCAAGTTGCACAAATTGTGCAAATGCAAAATCTGTACAAATGATGTTGTTGTAAGCCACCCAGACATGGAGGTTTGGGGTGGCATACAAATTGGATAAATATAAATAAACAAATAAACAAACTAATTAATTAATTTAATTTAATTACACACGACCAAGTCCATTATTAATAATGGGCTAGGTCCATTGCTTCTAATAGGCTTATTCTTGTGTAACATCATTTTCATAAATTGCATACATACAACATTAGTGGGCTGATGTACCCTTGTGTGGTATGTCAGCCAATATTTTTATTTACTATGTTATTGAATTCTGGATTATATACAGCATTTTTATCTATACAGGCATGTATGCCATCATTAAAAAAAGAAAAGAATGCAAAGGTTGTTGGGGCATTTCCACATAGTTTGAGATTAGTACTGTGATCAAATGAGGAGATGCCATGAATGGGATCCCAAGGTATGGTTTGAGGACACCTGAGCTGGTCTAGGTCTGAGGAGTGCCTGGATGGGGGATAACCTGGAACCCTATATATGTCGCTTTGAGTTCCAGGGTATCAATTTAAATAAATAAAACCTCACACTTGCATTCATATGGACAGGGTCTTGCTCTGCAGGGAGTCACTATTGTCAGTGTACGGCATATGTGGAAACTCAGGGCTGAGAATAGATAGAATTAATTCTACAACTCCAAGCCTTGTGCAGATCCACACTCTGGGCACCCATACCCTATACAGTGGCACTCTTTAGAATACCACTGTAAACACACGTATAACCATATAACCCTGCATTGCTTTGGCCACATTTCTTGTTCTCAGTTTCCAACCGTCCCGGTTTACCAGGGAGAGTCCCTATTTTCTGGAATCTGACCCTGCTGAATCACTGCCTCTACTTTGTCTCTATTTCTGCCTCTTGAGAATGACTGGTTCAGTTTTTTTCATGTGAGTTCTGAGTAGCTAGAGTTGTCTTTCTTCTAGATTCAGAGTCTCTAGAAATGAAAGCTGCAAGTGGGTGAGTGGATGGGTTGCCTCTAATGTCGCTGCAAGTCAAAGAGTGCATGACAAGAGATACTATGCAGAGCAGAGCATATAGTGGGTGGAAACCAGTCTTCAGCAATATTTAATTTGGGTGGGGGGTGGGCAGTAATTCTTGGTATGAGAATGGGATACTTACTATAAGTGTATCCCTATTTTCATCTGCAAAATGTTGAAGGCTATGGCCTTGGTTCATCTGCTTTGGTAATCTGGAATAATGTGCACTGCATGCACTTTATTACGCACTTTCCATGTGGAGCATATTTGTACTCAGAATTGTATTCCATGCTTCCCAGTTTTCTTGACCATACCCCCTACACATTTATTTATTCTTTATTTATCATATTTTTATACCACCTGATATGTACAGATTGAATTACATAAAACACAATCAAAACAATATAAAACACATTTTTAAAATTATTAAAATCAATTCTAATTAAAAGCTTGTGAGAACAGGAGAATCTTGAGGGTCCTCCTGAAAACAAACAGAGAAGGAGATGCTTTTATTTCACCAGGGAGCATATTCCAAAAACCTGGGGCAGCCACAGAGAAAGCCCAGTCCTGGATCGCCACCATATGAGCTAGTGGCAACCATAACTGGATTCTGGACTGTAAAAGGCAGCAGGGTTCATGACAAAGAAGGTGCTCTCTTAAATAGCCTGGACCCAAGCCATTAAGGGCTTTCTAGGTAATAACAAGCACTTCATATTTCACTCGGAAACATATTGGCAGCCAGTGCAGTTCTTTCAAAACTGGTGATATACTGTATAGTCCCTTCATGTTGTCCCACAACAAAGTGTTCACATTCACAGGCATGACCCGATTTTCATTGTTGAGGATATGAAATGATGCAAATACTATAGCATAACCCTAAGAGAGCTGCATCAACTCCCATTTCCTTCTGAATTCTTGTCAGATCAGCTCCTCCTCACCAGACGTTCTGGTGGTGAGGAGAAGCAGATCTGAGAATCATTCATACCGTAGTATTTCTCAAAAGGATTTTCAGCCACTCATTCCAGTTAAAAAATGAAAACCCGAAACACTCCATTCTGAGACAGAGTGATTTTTCCTCTTACTACTCCCAGCTCTACTTTAGCCAAACTGTGAGATAAGCATCACAAGGATCTGAAAAGGAGTGTCTCCCTCATTAGTGGCTGACCCATGACAGAACTGCTAACCCTTACACTCTCTATAACTCGAAATCCCCTTTGAAATCTGTCTCGGCTTTCACTTAAGAGGCCTTGTGCTGTTCACCAGTGATTGTGTGATCATGCGGGAGGTAAAACTTTCACTAAGACTTCTGCTTAGCAGAAGAAAATGCTTTCAGAGGGTCTGGGGCAACTATTTGAGTAGAAACAACAGCCCCACAATTGCTCACATTACAAGGTGGGAGCAAAGTCATGTCAGAGCAGAAGAACCATATAGCCCTCAAACTTTCAAGTTGAACTATTTTGACCTTTATTAAATTTATGGGTTCATCAATTAACATTGATCTAGTTCACACATGTACATGAACCACTCATTTCTTGATACATTATTGCTGAGCACTTGATGACAGGCAGAGGAACGTGTGAGCTGGCTTCATTGGGAAGCCTTGCATTTACAGTGATGTAATCAAATGTGAACATGTTATCCGAGGTGTTATATCTATCCCAGCTGGACCCAGCACATTCATAGATGCATGCAATGATCAGGGGCTGTAGCTCAGCACATGCTTTGCATGCAGAAGGTCACAGGTTCAGTTCCAGGCATTGTCAGGTAGAAAGGTAAAGTTGTGCCATCAAGTCAGTGTCGACTCCTGGTGACCACAGAGCCATGTGGTTTTCTTGGTAGGATACAGGAGAGGTTTACCATTACCATCTCCCGCACATATGAGATGATGCCTTTCAGCATCTTCCTATATTGCTGCTGCCCAATATAGGTGTTTCCCATAGTCTGGGAAACATACCGGCGGGGATTCAAACCAGCAACCTCTTGCTCCTTAGACAAGTTACTTCCCCACAGGTAGGGCTGGCAAAATTATTTTCTGAAACCTTGGAGAGCCATTGTCAGCCAGCACAGACGCTACTGAGCTAGATGAACCAACTGACTTGGTATAAGGTAGCTTCATAGGTTCAAAACATCAAGAGAAGAACATGCTTGTGTGGATCTGTCCACTGAGATATAACAAACTAAAAGAATGTGCTGTATTTAATTAAACTCTTGTCTGAGACTTAGAGCCTGAACTCTAAGTCAGGTTCTTAGAGTGTCATGATGGATTTTTGTATAAACAGACACAAACGTCGTTGAGCACATGCTCACACATGTGTCAGCTGCGTGACCATGGACATAATTAACAGCAATTCCAGTGACTGTAGTATCTCATTTCCCCCCGCAGTGTCATGATGAAGGGAATTGCAGCAGTCCTAAGCTATGCAAGCCTCCTTCACACATTCCATTTGTCCATGAGGACAGAGTCAGATAGGCTGTTTTTATTTTAGAAAGGAAAAGGAAAACACAGTGGCTGGGAGAACACAGGTGACTTTCAAGCCCAGTCCTCAAACATTATCAGAAGAAAATCACAATGACCCAATGGCGCAGCAGCAGGAGGGAGGAAGAAGGAATGTGCACTTGCAAACAAGCTAGAGACTAGCTGTGGTGAAAGTTTTTCCTGTCACCATGCATGGGGTGAGGGGTAAGCAATTTTTGTTGTCTGCCCCTCAGGGACATATTCCTGGCAGCAAACAGAGCTTTTGCAGAGAGGGGAGAGAAGCAAAACACACTTTCCCCCTCCCCCTCCCCACCCAGAAAGCTGTGGAACATGCTGCCTTTACCACAGCTAGGCTCCACCCTTCTGTGAGTGTGCAGCCCTTTTTCCACCCTTGTACTGCTGCACAGCATGTAGGCCACCATATTTGGTGAGACTTAGCTCCTGGTAAGCAAATTGATGATTCCAGAATCCAGGCCCAGCCCACAATCTATGGATCTTCAGATCACTTCAGCAGTTGTGCTTGTCCTGAAGCGTGCTGCATACCATTTTCCTTCCTCAAGCCAAACTACCTGTGAATACCCTATTGTGTGTCCTGTGCTGCCCAACAGCAGCAGTATATTCCAATAAAAGGATGCTCTAATAGTGTTTCTGCATGCATAGTAAGCAGAAAGAGAATGTGACTAAAATTAACAACCCCCAACACTGGTAGTGAGGCCAAGGGGAAGAACAGTACTGTAGCCAACCTATTCCAACATGAAATATTCTAATGCAGGGTTGAACTTTCAACTCTGCCAGCAGGTCTTGGCTGCTGTCTTACAGCATTTAGGATTCCCCAGAGAAACAAAGGAACTTTTCAGTTCAGAGAAAGCTATTTTCAACAGTCAAGGATCATAATGCTAGCAATAAGCGGCAAACATTTGAATTATCCCCCAAGTTATGTATTATTATGCACTACCTGCCTGGAATTTTTTATGGCAAGATTAGCAACCCCTCGTTACTGGTGTGAGTACAGACTGTGTTAATCAAAGAGGATTAAATTTCAGTTGGTTTAAATTGGCATCATTCCATCACCTTCAGCAGCCCTTTGCAAGTCATGCCTATGAAAGTCCTCTGCTCTATGTCCCCAGTTGCAAGGGAGTAAAATAAGGGATGCAAACATCAAACGAGAAGGTTCCATAGGATCTCACATAAGCATCACCAAAGCATTCAAATGAGTAATTCAATGAACTATAACAAACCAAACGTTCTTGCATGAAACAATTAACGAAGCTAGTTTTTGAGCCTGCTGAGGCCATATAATTACATTAGCCACAGCGATTAAAATACATTAAGATGGTTACTGAAGGTAAAATGAAAAGTACTTAAGCAGAAAGACATACTCCGTTAAAATAGCTATTAATGAACTGCTTCCATCCCAAACCAAGGTTGTGAGTCCTCCAAGATTGGCTTGGAGTTTCCAGGACTCTGCATCAATCTCCAGGTGACAATTGAAAGCAGATTTTAATGGCTTGATACTGGGGGAAATGCTGAGGAAAATGTGTGTGTGTGTGTGTGTGTGTGTGTGTGTGTGTGTGTGTGTGTGTGAAATCCAGGAATAGCTTCCGTCTGTATTGCCAACCCTGTCCTAAGGATAGGATAACCTGTCCTAAGGGTTGAAAACTATGGGGGTTTCAGTAGCGCAAAGCTTGGAAGGTCATCAGGGCAGGATTAAGGTTATGAGAGACCTAAGGTTAATGGGAGAAAAGAGCCAGGATGGCTTATGAGATCACTTGGCATTCTGTGTCCATGTGTGTGTGTCCGTGTGCCCCCCCATCAACTTCGCAGCGCTCGGCTCACGTTGCGTTGGTCCTTTAAAGGCAGGGAGAATCGCTCTGGCCCGCTCTGCCCAACACAGCAAGGGCCAATGTGCCTTCCAAACGGGGCCATATGGCCCCGTTTGGGATGGAGACCATGCCCCTGCATCTGACGTCAGACACGGGAGTGTGGCAGGGCCAGGTGCCACCGCAGCCTCACTCTGCAGCTGACCCCAATCCAAGATGGCAGACACATGAACATTTGAGGCACAAGAGATCTAACTTGTGGACCTTAATTTGCATCAAATGTAGTCCAGCTATAGAGACAGTGAAAGAAAGGTATTATTATTATTTATTTATTATTACATTTATATCCCGCTCTTCCTCCAAGGAGCCCAGAGTGGTGTACTACATACTTGAGTTTCTCTTTCACAACAACCCTGTGAAGTAGGTTAGATTGAGAGAGAAGTGACTGGCCCAGAGTCACCCAGCTAGTTTCATGGCTGAATGGGGATTTGAACTTGGGTCTCCCCGGTCCTAGTCCAGCACTCTAACCACTACACCACACTGGCTCTCATTTATCAGTTTTAACTAATCTTAACATTTATCTGATTTAACTAATCAGGTAGGCTGATTAGTTCTTACTAGAACAACTTGTTTCTATTGTGTTAGCCCTTCTTTGCATTATTTTAGTCCTTATCTGACTTAGAACAAATCATGACCAATTGGTGATGCTCCTCCTCATTCATGAACATCATAGCTGTTCTTTCAGCAGTGCCGTCCCTTGGGGAGTGAGGGGCCTCACTCTGAAACGGGAATACGAGGTTCCCTGCCGTTCGCTGGCACAGCAGGGCCCTACCGATTATGGGGCCCGGGGCTGCCACCTTGCCCTAAGGTGGGGCCTGTCTTTCAAAGTATGCATGATTTTCTCTTTAACATTTTGACTTGCAGGACTGCTTTTCTATGGCAAATATTTCCTGGTATGGTGGAGCAAGTATCAGCCCCCAGCACTGGCCTTTGAACAATGTGAACATGGAATCCCAACCATTCATTATCAGCAAGCCTCTCAAAAACCCTACTGGCTATGGATCTGTCCTAGAAAAATATTTTTTGGGATCAACTGGTAAGATTTCTTTTCTCACAATTTCCCAACGTAGTGGTTGATAAAGACCTCTGACATGACTTTAAACATTTGCCTGCTGTCCAGCTGAATGGAAGATTAAGAACGCAAACAGGGTTATTTCTCCCCCCCCCTTTCTTTTGTACTGAGAAGGGTGGCTACTCTAAGTAATTGCCTCAAGGGTGGATTCTCATACCCTAATACTTCAGTGCAGTCAGTGACAGTCCTGAATATGGTCCAGGGGGTCATATGTCTCTTAGCCTCATGTCATTTTGAGAAACTCACATTTGCTTTTCTTTTTAAAAAATCCATTAACCAAGGACAAAGAGTGAAAAAGTAATGGATTTACTAGAGAAGGGATGAAACCTTCTTCAACCCCCCAACTGTCTTTCTCTCTGTGGAGAAGACCCCTTTGCTCTAGAGAGATCTGAGCTTGAGGATGTTTTCATACATGAGGCTTGAAACGGTTTGTCCTTAAATTGGGCTGCAATGCAAATGTAAACCCTCATTGGTTAGAAATAATGCCTATTCAATTTCTTTTCTGCATTCTGCCCCATATTCTGCCCCATAGTAATAATGTTCACTTATGACATATATAGCATGCCAGCATTTTTAATATGTGTCACATGTGTAAGGAGTCTGAGATACAAGAAGCTCCCAGCTGCCTATGTTGCATTTTATTAGAAGGGCAAGGAGATTGTGCTTCTTCCTACGTATCACAAAATGATCAGAATTTTCTGCCAGAAGCAACACCCTTGGAAGCCAGGAAACACCTATTTCCTTGCTGTGTTCAGTTCAGAGATGCTAGGCATACACCCATGACCAACAGAGATCTAATTACATTGAGGCTATTCCATCTGTGCTAATAGATTTTGATACCTTATATACATATTATTTCATCGGTAAAATCCCAGAATGTTTATATGATCTCAGCCATGAACAATATATTGAATATGATTGTATGTAGCGTGTATGTGACTTGAATCCCAAAAAGGAGAGACACAGGAGCTGTTGTCACACATTCTGTTCAATACACGTACAATCTGTGTACAGTGTACACAGTGTACACTCATAGAGGCACAGTTATTCACATATCATGTTCAATGCATGTACAGTAGAACAAGTAGAACAAGGCTTGACAAATCCCAGTCACTATGGAGCCATGGTGCCTAGAAAATTTAACCATGGTGCCTAGACTAGGAGTGTGCTTGAACCGCGATTCGCACACTGGTTTGAGCCCTGGTTGGGAGTGGGAGCTTTAAGAAAGAGGGGAGCGGGTCCTTACCTGATCTCCACCACCCCATGCAGCTTCCTGCTGGGGAGATACTGGCCCAAGTACCCCCCCCCCGCATGGGAGCCATTTGCATGGTCTACATGGTCTTGCTGATCATGCAAATTGTGCCCACGCATATGTTGATGCCATGTGTGTGCTGGTGCCACACGGGGGGTACTTGGGCGAGCACTGCCCCAGCAGGAAACTGCATGGGGTGGCAGAGAGCAGGTAAGGACCTGCTCTCCTCTTTCTTAAAGCTCCCGTTCCCTGCTCCCAACCAGGGCTCGAACTGTGGTTCAAGCACACACCTAGCCTAGACTAGGATATTCAGAGGTACGTTTATTTAATACACTCTTTATTTGTCCCAGGCAGCCTGTTCCTGTTCCAAATGTGCTACTTATAAAGGGGTTAAAGAGAAGCTTATTTACTCCCCACTCCATAATGTCCATCATGAAGTCTGGTAATTTTCTCAAGTGTCCATTGTCTTTGTCCTAAATTATTGGGCTGGCTCCTAGATCCAGAGAAATTTTGTCAGAGCCTACGCTCTCTCTCTTTAATACACTTCCTATCTTTACCCTGCATTTGAAGGGGCCTGTATCCTGGTTCACTTTTTAAATGAACAGATGTACAGTCCTCCACACAAACACATGTATATGTGTCCAGACTCCTGTATGCACATACAGTTTAATGTTGGAATAGGGTATGGAGTCTGTTTCCTGCGCTATTCACCTGAAATCATCTGCTAGAACATCAGTAGCTGGTTCATAGAAGTCCCTTAGGCTGCCATCAAGAGAGCTGTGGTCTTGGATGCAGAATATCATAGGAACATAAGGAGCTGCCTTATACCAAGTCACACCATTGCTCTATCTAGCTCAGTATTGTCTGCACTGGCTGGTTCTCCAAGGTTACAAGCAGAAGTCTCTCCTAGCTCTACCTGGGGATGCCAGGGAGGGAACCTGGGACCTACTGCTGTCCCACTGAGCTAGAGTCCCATCACTTACAGCACTCACATGTAGTCACCCATCCAAACCAAGGCAGACCCTGCTTAGCAAATGGGACGATTGATGCTCATTCTTACAAGGCCAGCAATCCTCCTTAATTGAAAAGTATAATAGGAACTGGAAGTTTTTGTTTTTGTATATGTTTTTAACTGGTTTTATGTTATTGTAAACCGCCCAGAGAGGAAAGTTTGGGGTGGTAAACAAATTTGACAAACAAACAAACAAATAAAATATCCAGTCAGCAGAGAGATACACATAGGCTTATGCCCATATAGTCATGTTGCTGCTGCTGCTGTCCTTGCCCTCATCGTCGTCGTCGTCCTCCTCCTCCTCCTCAAAACAAAACAAAACAAAACAGGAAAGAGGAGTTCTGATTTCTCATATTGTACACCAAGAATTCTTGTCACTGGAAACATCCCCTTAACTGTTAGATGCCTCTTTTGTTATCTCTCAAGGGGTGACAGTGATGATTGCCTCGGATGTACCCATCTCCTTCTCAGTAGAAAGGAATAAACATTTTTGCCTGGAGAGCACCCTTGGCATTGACATGGCACCCCTGCAGTACACAGTGTGTATCAGTCAGGACATTACATCTGCCCACCAGGAAGTGGGGAGTCGGCTTTCAGGACAACCGCGGAGGCTACCAGATACTCACATACTCAGGTACGAAAGAGATCAGAACACGTACTGTGGCCTAGCAATAGGTTGCCAAGCTGAAAGAAGGGCTGAATTCAGACGTAGCATGAAACCGGCGATGGGCGAACCTGCTCTTTCCATTCTAAACTGTAAATCACACCACAGACATTCGTCCAGCCGCAGCCCACCAACTTCCTATTCCAGGAGAGGAGAGCCCCTCCCTGCTGCTTGGCCACCAAAGCTGATCCCAGCAAGCTCCACGGCCAGACTGTGGGCAAAGCATCAGCATGCTAGCGGAACAGCCATGATCTCGAAGGGGGTATAATGAGTGCGATTGTGCATTTTTTGAGTGCTCCTCCTGTCCTCAGCATGGAAAGGGTATTTAAATCCCTGTAAATGCCGTGCCATTCCATCGCTTCCTCTGACAGCACTGCCATCCCCCAAAGAGCCCTGCACAAGCATGATTTCGGGAGGGGGTCTAGGGGTAACATTTCCCTGTTGACATTTCCCTTTTACTCAGGAAAGGGAAGGGAACATGAAGACTTCCTAGGATATGTATATGAGGGAGGGCAAAGGATCCTGCTGGGTGTGTGTGTGTGTGTGTCTTACCATGATGCTAGGATGCTGTTGCAAGGGATCACTCCATCAAACCAGTCCATACAGATCAAACCAAACTCCTGCTCCGCTGGCAGCTTGCTGCTGGTGGGCCTATCCTCTCATGAGAGAACATAGGAACAGCCCTGCTGGATCAGGCCCAAAGCCTATCTAGTCCAGCATCCTGTTTCACACAGTGGCCCACCAGATGCCTCTGGGGAGCCCACAGGCAAGAGGTGAGGACATGCCCTCTCTCCTGCTCTTGCTTCCCTGCAGCTGGTACTCAGAGGCATCCTGCCTTTGAGGCTGGACTTGGCCCACAGCCACCAGAGGGCCAGCCTACTGGGGAGGACCATGAATCTGAAACCCCCGTGTCTCCCTTCAGACTGCATGCTCACAAGTTGAGCTAAACCAACAAAAGACCCCCTGCTTGTGTGGGGCCCCAACACTCCATGGTAAAAAAACAGAACAGAATTGCTGCAGCCCCACCCCCCTTCCCCATGAAGCCTTGTGCACATCCAAAGGAGATTTTGATGTTCCATGTGTCAGAGCCTGGCCACGTGCATGGACAGGGCGGTGGGGGGAGACATCTGGTGCGTGGGTGTATCTTTAAACCCATTCAAAATTCCCGGGTTTGGTCCAGATCTGTTGGTACGGGGAATCACGGGAGAGGGGAGCCCCACTTTCCAGCTACTTCGGGAGAGCGGGGTTGTCATTTTGGGGCACAAGCAAGAGTGCACATGTTCACATGGCTGGCAGGGGGCACACTTTGACAGCTACTTTGTGGCAGTCATCATGAAAGGGAGAGCAGTCGCCAAGGTATATATCCCTGCAGCTTTCCTCCATACAGCGACCTGGCTCGATCTAGAGCCCCAGTGGCCTGGCACTCTTGTGAGAGAGTGGTCCATGGGAGAAGGGGATGTTTTGTCATCACACATTATTGGAGATCTTGCTCGGCAATTCTCTCCCCGCCCCTCTGAAGGTTCTTTTCATGAGTTGTTAGGGGGTGTCCCCATGGCCTGGCACTCTCCTGAGTGAGTGTGGTCTGCTTCAGGTCAGCATCCATTGTCATTACACGTGTCAAATTGCTCCTTTGACTGGAGCACTGCTGACCCTGGTGACTGGCCCTTCTCGTGAGGAAGCCTAGGGACTGCAAACCCCCGAATGGGAAGGGGCTGCCCCCACCTCCCCAACCTTTCTGTGAAAAAAATAGAACTTGACTGCTCTAGAATCCCTGATTGGGGCTGCCTTTTAAACCTGAACCCGGGCACCCCACCCCACCCCCCACAGCCTCCTGGCACTGAGAGAGGGTGCCCTGCTTATGTTGCCACCTGGAGTTTTTGTGCTTGTGATCATTGCCACGTCCTTCTCAGGGAGCAAAGCCCATCTTGTCATCCTGTCCCCTTTCCCTGCTGCTTGCTGGGTGGGGGAGCAAAGGACACAGCGGGGAAAGGGAGTGCCCTTGTGTGGCATGAGAGCTGACAAGTCTGGGGTGGGATGTGGTGGTGTCCCTTTCCTGAGCAACTCCATAGCTGGATAGGTGACACCAGAAGTGGGGCTGGTGCTCGGAGAGGCAGCCACTGAGAGTCACTGCAGCCATGGAGCGGCCACGATCCCGGACACATCTGTGCCACCGCCTCCATGGCTGCAGTTTGAAAACCAGCATGAAATTACATGCAGCGTCTGGGATGTGATGCTTCAGCGGCCAAACTGGAGGTCTCAGCAGCGAACCTTTGTGCAAACCGAAGGTTCAATTTGGAGTTTGGCAAGGCAAACTGCAGGTTGCTTTTACCGCAAAACGGCAGTTACACCAATTCAGACGTACTGGAGATCCAACCTTTGCCACGTTTTAACTCCAGTTTCGTACTTTGTATTAATTTGGCCTAAATCAAGTATACTCATTCTGTTTGAGAGGGAAAGTGATTGTTTATCTCCAGGATCCACCCCCACATTTTGTTTTGTTTTGCTTTGTTTTTACGTTTATGCATTGATTTGCCAGATGGTTATTGTTTTTCATCTTGAAAAATCTGTGAACCAGACAAAAAAACCTGTTACTCAAGCAAGATTCCACTTTTTAACTACCCCAACACAGGTTGCCAGTCTGGAGGTATTACGGAGCAGAAGATTCTGCTGCCAAACTGGAGCAAGGATTAAAATCTTTCTTCAATAGACTGCAAAGACATGATCTTGGGGAGGGCATAATCACTCTCAATGAGCATTGCACAATGTTGCTTTGTAATACGGTAGGTGCATCTGTGTAGGACATGAATTTTCATCCAGTATGTTAATTCCTCATTTCCCCCCCAGCATTCCTTCTGAAATTATTATAGGCTAAGGATATCAGATTTAAATCACTGACCAAGTTCTTTTCTCCCATGTACTGAAGGAGCCCCGCCCACTTGAGGACTGAGCAGACGCCTTTTCTTTAGCTCTGTTTATTTTGGCGTTTTTCTGGATTTAAGCACTTTCTTTACTTTCTCCCATGTACTAGGTTGTTTTCACCGACTGTGATGACAATTAGATTAGGCATGCAATTACTTATCATCAGAACTTTAAGTCTAATTTTTCATCATTAGATTTTGCACAGACACCTAGTTGACATTTGTACATATGAAATTTGTAGATGTGCAAACAGGCACCAGTATTCAAAGGGGTACAAGCATGTGGAGGTGGATTTTGCAGATTTATCCCCTGAAGAGGAGAGCTGGTCTTGTGGTAGCAAGCATGACTTATCCCCTTAGCTAAGTAGGGTCCACTCTGGTTGCATATGAAAAGGAGACTAGAAGATATTCCCTGTAAGATATTCCCCTCAGGGGGTGGAGCCGCTCTGGGAAGAGCATCTAGGCTTCAGGTTCCTTCCCTGGCATCTCCAAGATAGGGCTGAGAGAGATTCCTGCCTGCAACCTTGGAGAAGCCACTGCCAGTCTATGAAGACAATACTGAGCTAGATAGACCAATGGTCTGGCTCAGTAAATGGCAGCTTCCTATATTCCTATGTTCCTATGTTCCCATTTATAACATTGTTTCCTATGGGAAAATAGGGTCCAGGTTAAGACATTTTCAGAAACCAATTGTGCCATCAGTCTGAGGACTTCCTGTACTCTCTTTTGGCTTATTACAGGACCATACACATTTACCTGTGCTGAAAAGAAGAAGGCTGCATACCCCAAGACACACCATGGACCACTCACTCATAAAATCTCTCAAGCTGTCCATCACTTTGTCCCCTTATGCAAGCATCAACTCCCAACTTTTTCAGATGTCTCTGCAAGAAGGCAAAGAATACTTTTGGCTGAGCCGCCACTCAGAATCTGGTGACTATTCGGTACAAGTCCCTATATCATCTCCTTCACTTGATCACTTGGATCTAGTGGTTCCTGGTGTGGGAGGAACCAGTAGGTCTAAGGATTGTTTGGTCTGCTAAACAGACTTCAGCAGGCATTCATCATCACCAATGAAACTAATCAGGCTCTGCTTAAATTGTGTGCTCTTGGTTCCCGAGCTTCAGGCCTCTGACTAACAACAGGAAAATACAGTTTTATATTTTACATCTCCTGCAAAAGAAATAACCTTTAGGCCATGTGTTACTAAACAGCACCATATAGCAGACTGCATTACTTTAAAATTTATTGGTATATGCTTACCTACCAATAACATTATCTCAATGTTTATAATATGCTTAGTATGGAGGAGTTGCTGTGTTTTGAAAACACACATTAGTTAATTATGAAACAGTCTGTTTTATGTACATCTAGCAGAATTTGAGAGGAGGAACAATCAGTGTGCATAACCTTGAAACCAATTAGTCATGAGTGGTCCCGTAAATCAAAAGTAACAAGCAAATAAGTGAGTTCAAGATTTGTTGACTCTCAGAATACACCAACCTATCCTTATGGAATCTATAACACTATTTCTGCAAGCTGGCTTTCTTTCACTTTTAAAATACATTGAATCCATAAAGTGGGCACACGTAACCACGGCGTAATTAGACACAGTTCATCATCTGAGGTTTATGATTGCAGTAGGAGCATCAGGCCAGAATATCCCAAGTCCGACAGAGCAATGCAGCAATATAGCTAAATCCTAGGTCTAATCATGGCCAGTGTAACATGTTTTGAACCAAAACCGCCCTGCAACTGGAATGATAACGGCTGACATGATGCGCAGTCTTCATCTTCAACATCTTCAGAAGAACTTGCAGTGCTGTTGCAGCAGAGCCAGAAGCAGTGGTGTTGCTGCAGAGAACAGGCAGAAGCACCACGAGCTTTGCCACATTCCCCATTCACAATAATGGGAAAGAATATGGCAATGCTCATAGATGTTCTCCATAGCAGCAACACTGCTTCTGGCTATGCTGCATAACCATTACAAGTTCTTCCAAAGATGTCAAGACTGCGCATCATGTCAGCCCATGAATCTAAGTAAAAAGTGGCAGGGCAGATACCTCCCTCCCCACAAGAATGCCCAACTGTGATATCATAAAGTGCTAAGCTGAATTCCATACTCAGGTACTCTGCAATCCGTTTAGAGCAAGAGGAATGCATCACTTGCTAATCTTTATACAGTGACTGATGCTTTGACTGTGTTCCTCTGATGTCTGATCTCCTATTGCAGGCACCATTGCTCACCAAATGGAAAGGACAGTTTTCTGCTCGACTGAATGTTACCAGCCAGGCTGCAGTGCTCTGGTACATGGACCAAGTGAACCTCTTGAGGCAGAGACTGGGAGCAGAATACGTGGTTTTTGAAGGTGGTGAAGGCAACCTGTTTATGGAGCAAGCCATCCCACCCCCCATGGGACTCAAAGGGGATAATTACATTTGCACTTTAGCCTTGATAGCAGCTACACTAGGAAATTCATCAATAATTAGTGCTGGCACAAGGTAAGTCTTAGGCCAACTCTCCAAATGATACATATTTCTAAGACTCTCCTGTCATTGGGCTAGAAAAGAATGTGGAAGTACTTGCAGTAAATAGTGCCTGCAAATACCGTGTTTCCCCGAAAATAAGACAGTGTCTTATATTAATTTTAGCCCCCAAAAATGCACTAGGGCAATTAGCGGTACATCAGAAATTACTGCTAGGTCTTACTTTCGGGGAAACAGGGTAAGTACGTTTGTCTGTTTAGATTGATACAAGCTGGGGAAAACATGGTGATGGTCACAAAAGCCTCCCCTCTCTCCCCACAAGGGGGGGGGGACCCTGTCCTTAGATCTAACAAGGGGTTAAGAAAGTGGTTGGATTGGTTTGTATTTTCAGCCAATGGACTAGCATTATAGCAGGGCTGCACAACTTCAGTCTTCCAGTTGTTTTTGAACCACCATCATCCACAGCCAGAGTGATCAGTAGGGACGATGGGACTTGCAGTCCAACATGTGCAGGAGGCAGGGGCGTAGCAAGGTTGGAGTGGGCCCAGAGACAAGATTTTAAAATGCCCCCCCCCAAAGTCCAGGGCCTCTGCACACCCCAGGCCCCCAAGGATTTAAGTCTGCTATTTCAAAATAAGTATGCTGCCTGCAAATACATTTCACTGAATACACACACACACGTCACAATATATAGTGATATACATTGAGTACTATACATTTCTATTACTTTTAATGCCTAGAACACACTAGAAAGATGAATTATTAAAATGGGCCCCTCGCTGCAGATTAGCAAAGGAGACTTTCAACCATGCAGGGTGAACCTATGTTTGTTTTCTCAGAATTCTGAACAAATTCAGTCAAGTTTGATTGCAGGAGGTTTTTCACAGGAGGCTTTTAAAGCCCTTTAAGACACATCTCCTCTGGAATGGAGGTGCTGCATTCACATGTTGGCCAGATTTACCCTGAAGTCCCTGCAAGTTATTGGGGAGCAGTTCACACACAAGAAAAATAAAATAAAAGCACCACACATGCTTCACAGTTCTCACTCAGACCTTCTGGGTTGCAAAACAACTTGAACATAAGTGCATTTATAAATGAATGAATGAATAAATAAAATTAATAAAATACTGTTCCAGAAGTTTTTGCAATTTTCTGCCATGAAACAAGCCACTTATAGGACTTTTTAGATAGTTTTTTTTAAATCAGCAAATTTTCCAAGCTGTTTCAAAATAAATATTCAGAGACTTCTTGGTCCCTCCCCCGACCCCATATGCAAGCCCTATGGCAAGCAGATGCCTATATGGGGGGGGGGGGGCGGGAAGGTAACCACAAAAAGGAGTTCACACTCTACCTGGCAAATGCTGGTCTGGGTTGAGCAGGGCAGCAAGGGGTCTTCTGCTGCAGAGAACACTCTGGCTGCCTCCTCCTTCCTGGCTTGCTTGGGCCCTACTCGAGTTCAGGCTTCACTGCGGCCTACAGGGAGGCCTCCGTGGAAGCCCCGCCCACCCGCCGATCAGCTGAGAGGCGGGAGAAAAGGAGCTCTTTGCAGCTTGCCTGCTGCTTCGATTGCGGGCCAGCAGAACAAGCAGGAGAGACGGCGAAGAGGGCAAGTGGCTGAGGGGCCTTGGGGCTGGGCAGGGGGCAATGGGGAGTCACATGAGGTGCCTCTGGGGTGCCCCTCCAGGCAGTGGGGCCCCCAGACAACTGTCTCCCCTTGCCCTATCATTGTTACGCGCCTGGCAGGAGGCCCAAAGTTCTGCTGTCCTGCTCTATAGCCTTCTGATCTCTCCTTGACTCAAGGGGTATTTTCACACTACAACCTTTCAGCACTGCTCAAGCAAGGATCTTTCTCAGTCTGTTAAAAGCAGATTTATTACTTTGGCTCTGGCTCGCATTTAACATTGTTCTGCTTCCCCATTAACATCCATAATGTCCCGCCTCACATCAAAAGTAGGAGTAGGAGATTAGCAAGAGAATCCCAAAAGGGCTTTCCCATCAACAGATAGCTGAACTTGCCTCTCCTGGCTCTAACAACATGGATTGGCTAAGCTAGGCTACAAGTAGTCTGTATTTCTGACCTACTACCAGCTCATCCTCTGCCAATAGCCTTTCCTTCCTTCTGGTGCCTGTAGAGAAAGCAGATTTAGATGAGGGACTCCATATTGCCTACAGGAGTCAGAAGTAATCCAGCAAGGCTCTGGTAAGCCCTTCCTGTGCTTGCAAGGGAGGGGATGTGAGAGAGCGAGAAGAAGATGGAGGAGGAGGACCTAACTCCAGGCTGCCACAACTCAGTGCAGAGGTCAAGCTAAGCTCATCAGTACAGGTTGTGCTTGCTGTTTGGTGGCTAACCCAGACTCTCTGCAGCTTGGAACAGGAAGGAAGATTCTTTCCACCCTGCTTCAGTGACACATTCCCACTGGCTCAAGCCCCACTGCTGCGGAGGTGCATTGAACCCACTTCCCAACTTATTCCAAAGAAGCAACGTATACTTATTTCCTTATTGCACAGAAACCTCCCAAGTACTTTCCCTAAAAATCCCTTTTCCTCTTACACAAAAGCTCCTGTAAGCTTTTTCCTCCACCACCACCACCACCAGCAGTGGTGCCTGGGGAACCTTCACCCATCTACCCCTTTCTCTGCCACTGTAATTGCTGCTGTTGTGTACTCTCTTGTTTAGCCTCAAACAAATAGCTCCAGAGTTGTAGATTATATGAATTATATGTAGATTAATAACAACAACATTTAATGTAACATTTTTTTACTAAACCCTTTGTTTCCTGCCAGTCTCTGTCTCTGTTTGTGCTGGCCCTTCCTATCTCTGCTGCCACTTACCGTCTCTCCTGCACAGTACTGCAAGAAACTCTGTAAGCAGCTACACTACAGCTGCCACTGCTGTAGTCTGAAGAGGTGTTTAGGGCTTTAAAAAAAAGTTAGCAAGTGACATATCTATGCATCAGCACTGGTGCACACATAAGTGCTTCTTTTAAAAAGAAAAAGAAAAAGAAAACTCAGACCTGGGCCAAATTCAGATGTAACAGGAAACTGGAGGTGCTTTCACCTCCCGTTTCCTTAGTCGTACATCCAGATGTGGGCAACTGGAGTTTATTACAGAAAGGGGCCCACAGTTTCCCTCCCCAAACTCCATTCTGAACTTTTGGTTCAGAGTGGAGTTTTGCTGCTGTAAACTCCATTTCTGCAGATTGCTGGCTGAAGGACTGGTGTGGGCTCTGTGCAGCAGATTGCACTGATGTCACTGGGATGTCCCAACATAAAAGGTGCTTTCATTTCCAAGGAAAGTTGCCTGTGCATGTTGGCACCACACCAGACCAGAAATAGGGCCAGCTGCCAGATAGCCATGCCCTTAGA
Source organism: Hemicordylus capensis (assembly GCF_027244095.1). Taxonomy (NCBI): domain Eukaryota; kingdom Metazoa; phylum Chordata; class Lepidosauria; order Squamata; family Cordylidae; genus Hemicordylus; species Hemicordylus capensis. The sequence continues at coordinate 136,810,930 of NC_069657.1, read as the reverse complement.
AGGGGTTGTGACTTGGACTGGATCTTTCTTCCCACCGAGGGATGACTGTGTGTTTGAATGGTTCTGATTTTACTGTTCATCTGTTTTTGCTGCTACTAGATCTAGCCACCTGCCACTCTTTCTCCAGATGAACATGCGCCAATCTGACTGGACTTACGCCGGCTTAAAAGGGATCATTCCATCTGTACTTCACTACAGTCTTCTCGGTTACAACTTTTTTGTCCCAGATGCAATAGGTACTATTATTTTATGGTCTGTTCCTTTCCCAGATCTTTCCAGAATCAAATTTTATGAAAGCAGAAGCCTTCTGGGTTGCTCCAGGGAGAGGAATATACACAATCGGCTCCCTTCATCTGCAGCGTTGCTAATAAGCACCCCAAACAAGACTTTAGGGGTGCCGAGGTCTTGAAGTTCTGTTCCATGTCACATTGAAGTTATTTGATTTTCTGTTATCAGGATGTTAAGCCGACATGGTTTTGGTTTTTGTTTTTAAGTACAACTTTTTGGAATAAGTTATATAGGAATTCCATATGCATTTAGCTTTGCCGAGGTTAGGTTTCAATAGGTTTTGTAAGTGCAAATGAATAGCAACTCAACTTCATTCATCTCATTAACAAAAGCCCAGAGACTCCAGGGTTACAACTGTGGCTCAGACATGTTACTTTTAACCCATGGTTTGAACCTGAGCATGTGTTTTCTTGTGTAAATAGTTTGGGTGGGGGACCTTATTTTCTGTATTGGTATGGTGGTGGGTAGAGAGGTGTTAACATCTTGCTGTGCCATGGTCTTGATCCAGAACAGGCATCATGTGCATGCTATTTACTTTGGGGGGAAATTGGCACCAATGGGAGCATTTTCCCCAAGGTAAATAGCACACATGGGGGGAGGAGTATTGATCGGGATCGAGACCACAGCAAGGGCAGATGGAAAGCCCTCTAGCCTTGCCATAGTCCCAATCCTGATAATCTCCATCCCTCTGCATGTGCTGTTTATGCAAGCAACCATGACCTGAGGGAGAAGCCATGGATTGACCCTGATTTGCAGCACCAATTGCATCCATCCCAGTCTTTGAGACCAGTTTAGTTTGCAGCATTAGACCACACTGCCTATGCCTGTAGGTTGAACAGCAGCTCCTAAAAGATCCAGGCTGCCTTCTTAGCAGCCATCAGTTTGTACAGTTTAGCAAAGTGCACCAGGGAGTTATCCAGACATGGCTTCATGCTGCAGGGTATCCAAAGAGCGAATCTGCTTCACAGTGAATTTGCAGCTGTTTAATTTGGGTGATTAGATGGGCTGTTCACATAGGGTTGGGTCTTGTCCGCATTCCCTGCGGATCTTTTTCCTGTGTGCATTCCCACAGCTTCCTCCAGGTTTTTTCTCCAGCCAATCACATCACAGGAGGAGGAAAATAACTCCCTTCATTATTACTTTTTTTTTTTTTAGTTTGACCTTTGGTGGTGTTCCGCAAGATTGACTAGTCAAAACAACAGAACCCGAACCTGCTGAATCTGACTCAAATCTATGCTGATTTTTATGAGCTTGCCTTTGTGACTGCCTTCATCACCTCATGCCCCCCACCCCACCCCAGACCATTTAAAAGGCCATGGAAGTCTAAAGTAGAAATCATTGCTTTCTCTCTGCGATGAAGAAAAATGCAACCTCATGGAAACATCTCAGACACAAAGGGCTCAGGTTACATCAAACCTGTAGTCTCCATTGTTAAGCTTCCAGGCATCCTCCAACAACATCTGCATGTGTAAAGCCTGCCTATCTGACTGATTTGCAGCATCTATGTTCCTATGGTGACCAGGAAGCTTTACACACAGGGCTTTTATTTTGAATCCACTCCTGATTGGAGTATGCCAGTCCACATATTAGCTGGATTTATCCCAAAGTCCCTTTGGGCTATCGGAGACCAGGACAGACAGGACTTTGTTTCCCCCTGAATGGAGGCTGCGAATTCTGGCTTAGCCCCAAGTATCTTCAGCTTTTAAAAAATCCCCTAGTTTCAGATCCTTGGCGGCGGGGGTGGGGGGTTGTTGTTGCCTCACAGTTTTCTTTGTTATGTGTGGGATGGTCATGCCAGTAAATCGGCATTTTTCAAAACTGAATGAAGGTGAGTTTGACAGCTGTTTTGGGCATGGCCTGCTCTAAGTGATTTGCAATTGCAAGCACTTGGAGGGGAGTGTTGTTGCAGATTGGTGATACTCTGTTAAGGAAGGGGGAGGGAGAAATTGCTGGGGGAGGGAGAGGGAGAAATTCCTGAGTTAAACACAAGCACAAACTGCAAAATGTATGTCTTCTTATGTTTTACACAAGATTTAGATATGCAGAATGGATGTAACCTGAACCCTTTTTTTGTCTAAGCTGATTCCATTAGGTGTGTGTGGGGTGTGTGTGTGAAACATGATGTGATGGAGGCAGTCATTCACAAAGGCAAAGGTTAAGTGTCCTGCTGTTTGATCCAGCTGTTTTTTAACTTGTCATGCTGGTCTTCTGCTCTTAGCTGTCAAACTATTTTTAAAAAGCTCTCTCGCCTCTTCCTCTGTGGTTTGATTTGTGAGTGGTTGGAGGAAAAACCTGGAGCAAGTAGGTGGGAACACACAGGAAAAAGATCTACCAGGGAGGAGCTGACAGCTATGTGAACTGTCGATTTAATCCCTCAAATTAAACATCTTGCGAAACTGCTGCGAAGCAGATTTGCTCTTCAGATACCCCGAGGCATGAAGCCATGTGTGAATAACTCCCAGGCTTCAATAATACGAATTAAAAGTAGCCAAAAGACTGGAGTAGCACAAGCAAGAATCTTGTACATGTTGAAAGCACAAGAAGACCCACATTTTGCATTCCTGTTCGTGCTTGCATTTAACTCAGGAATTCCTCCCTCCCCTTCTGGACTCCCTCCACAGAATTTCACCAATCTGCCACAACCCCTCCCCTTCCCCCTCCCCCAGCACTCACAATTGCAAATCACTCAGAGAGCAGACCATACCAAACGCAACTGTCAAACTCCCCTTCATAAATGAACAGGCTTCATAAATGCAAGGCTAAAGCCTTGCAGAAGATTGGCAAGACAAGTTGCCAAGGAGCGGCTTCTGCTGACACTTGGCATTCCGCTAGTTCACCCAAGTCTCCAGTTCCTTGCAAACGGTCTCCCCTTGCATTCAGATATTTTTGGAAATCGACCTGGCAAGGAGCGACCTGCTCAATAATTCATCAAAGGGGATGGGTGGGATGCGGGGAGAGAGAGAGAGAGAGAGAGAGAGAGAGAGAGAGAGAGAGAGAGAGAGAGAAACAGCTTTTATTGGTTGGAGATCGTCACTCCTGCTGCCGCGCCCCTCTTGTCCACAGGCACAGCATAGGGAGCGTTTAGGGTTGCCAACATTGTGTTGGCTAAAATCGGGACACCGAGGGGGAGGACCAAGTGGGGCAGGGACGGGGTACTGAGAGATGGGACTTGTCTTGGCCCCAGGTGGCAGCCGCTGTGCACACTTACCTGGTGGTGATCACCACCACCAGGTGGTGGGTGGGTGGCTGGCTGCCACTGTGTGGCGACAGAGTGGGGACAGCGGCGAGAGCTCCTCCCACTTCCCAAACTATATGAAGTTAGGGGCTCAGGGCGGGTGTGCTGGTGACAGGTGTGCTGGAGACAGGTGAGACTCGGTGAGAAGGCGCATGTATGCGCAGAGGCCAGAAATCAGCCCAATCTGCCTCATTTGGGAGGGAGGCAAGCCCGAGGGAGGAACTCTTTCGCCGCCTTCTCTCCAAGTCTCGCCTGCCTGCCTGCAACCCTAGGCAGATGTCAGGAGTTAGGACGCATTAGGACAGTCTCGCTGAACTGATCTGCTGAACTGATCGGACCTGGCTTGGCAGGAGGTGAGAAAAACAAAGTGGCTAGGGAGCGACGGCTGCGTTTGGGGGCAGGCAGGCAATGCTCCACACCTCCTCTTCTGAGCCTCAGCAAAAAGCCCCTTCTGAGCTGCAGGCTCTTTCTGAAGCAGATCAGCGCTGCTTGGAGTTTTATTTTTTAAATCCACGAAAGTGCAAGTTTTGAAAAAAGCCAAATTATTGGCAATGGCCCCTCCACACATCACGGGAGAAATGGTGGGGTATACTAGAAAGCTTGTTTTTTTTTAATTCAGAAAAAAACCTGCTGCAAATAGAGGATTTTTTTTACCCTGGACATAATTCAGGCTAAGCTAGAATGCACAGCAGTAATTTGGGGGAAAGCAGAATCATGTGTGAACTGGTCCCTGATAACCTGCTGCAACTTCAGGGTAAATCCAGCTGATATGTGGACTCACACCCTCCCTTCCCGAGGAGATCCATACTAAAAGTCATGCGTATAAAATTCCCAGCAGGTTCATTGTACAGGTGTAAAATAGAGGGTGTGATTTTATGAACTTCATGTGCAGAGTACTGCATAGAATCTGTGCAAAAACAAAACAAACCCCAACAGCCCCTAACTGATTTTACTTTAGACCTTTACATTAGTGTATTTGTACATGTATATGGGTCTGTCTGTCTGTGTCTCTGTGTCTAAAAGCCTGAGATTAATCAGGATTAAAGGCAACCAGTAAAAGCCAGAGTGTTGTAGTGGTTAGAGTATTTGACTAGCACCAGGGACTTTTACACATAGCAGGCTTTACCGCACGTTTACTGGGAGGCTTTATCCCCCAAAACTGACACAAATAGTGGATTTTTTTTAACCCCAGATATAAGTCGGGCTAAACTCTAATGTGCTGTGAAAAGCTTGAATTGTGTGTGAACTGCTCCCCAATAATTTGCAGGGACTTTGGTAAATCTGGACGATATGTGAACACACCCCTTCTATTCCAGAGGAGATGCGAGTTAAAGGGCGTTAAAAGCCCCATGTGAAAAACTTCCTGGAAGACCAGAGTTTAAAATCCCCATTCAGCCATTAAACTCAATGGGTGACTCTGGGCCAATCACTTAATTTTCAGCCTAACCTACATCACAGGGTTGTTGTAGGATAACCATATACAATGCTCTGAGCTCTGTGGATGAAGAGCTGATTATAAATGTAGTAAATAAATAAAGTTCCTATAGGGACTAATACAATTCCAGGAATTTTGTTTCTTGGCTAGAATTTTATCAGGGGATAGACAAAGAACTTGGAGCTGAACAGCCCAGGTTCTCTTCTTGCAGTCTCTAACAAGAAGTCTCATGAATTCTATCCACACTGGTTGTTGTTTGCACACCCTTCAACATTTGTGATTTTTGGCACATGCTTGCTTATAATAGACTTCGCTAAAGTTTTCGAGATAGTGTGCAAGCCGGAGAGGTACTTAAACATTTCTTGATTTTAACTGAAGATTGTTTTATTGTTGTAAGTGCTTCAAAAGAGCCAAGCAGACAATTCAACAATGGTAGAGTGTTGTTTTTTTAAAACTGAGATTGGTGTGATCAGTCTTCAAACTCTTTTAAGCTGAAACCTGAAGACCTGGATTCTGTATTCAAAACAAGACATGATTATCTGTCAAATCAGACACCCCAGTTTCCACCAATTAATACTAAAGGTACCAGGGACTGATTTTAGATTTGCTTCCAATGTGTCTTCAGAGCATTTCGGGAAAGTCATGTTGGCAACTTGATTGTACAGATTTAATTAACCTGACTGGTTGCAGACTGGTTCAGCTGTTCCCATGACCACTATATGTACTATAAATACTTTTCCCTTTATAAGTTGAAGACAACAATGATAGAGAAGCGCAAATACCCAGATGGTAAACAAGTCTGTGATGACCTTTGGTTCCAGCAAATAAAGAATGGACTGACAAAGAGCCAAACTGGACATTCCATGGGAGATCCATGGTTAGATCTCCAATATAATTTTAGTTGCAGAGCCCTGCCTCACATCAGGGTTGTGCCTGAGAGAAAGGATCAGGGCTGTGCCTTCCCTTCCACCCCACCCCATGTCCTTGATTAAAATTACCCTCCTGGGCGTTTCCAGATTACGAGATTTGCACCACTTAAAATGTTGCAAAGTGCAACGGTATTAGGCAGTGGCTGGAAACAGCAAGCACAGCGTTTTCCAATGCGTTTCTCAATGCATCGTGACAGGTTTGTGACCATTCAAATTGCCCACCACTGCGGGTTTTGCGGGCAGGGGCTGTCCATATTCCACAGGAATCGCATTCACTGCCCCCCGCGCCTCCATTTCGGGTCAATGGGGTTGCAGAGTGGGAATGACGTGAGGAAGTTTTTAAAAGTTATTTCCCCTCTGGGCACTTTTGTGCAAAACCAACCACCATGGCGCAAACTGCAATCCCTTGATTGCTTCTATAGTAAAGAAACAAAAAGGGATTGTGCATTTGCACAATAACCAGAGCAAAAAATAAACAAAAAAAAATCATATATGGAGAGGGGCTTTAGATATGAACAAATCATTGAACTGCAGAATGAGACCTCCACACCACATGGCATTGAGAACAGTTTGTAGGCTTGCTGGTGGATGATTCCCACTGGGCTTCCTTGCAGTAAAGAGGGGGGAAGTCTGTTGCTTTGCAGTAAACAAATTGGATTGCACAGAAGTAAATGATTCAGTGCAGCGCCTTCGATGTCGCAACACGGGCAATTTGGAAAGGGCTAGACCCCCTCCCCTATGCTGTGGTGCTGATCTGAAATCTGGAAGCCCTACAGCTGCTTTTAGAAAAAGAACACGATGTGCAAAGATCCAGTCATGGGTTATCTAGTTTGGCCCAACTGGTAAGTAAGTATTTCTGTGAGGCCTGTACCTGTGTAAGTACAGTGCAGATTTCATTTGTACTAGTGTGTGTGTGTGTACGTGCGCACGTATGAGAATATAGAAGACAAGGCAGTATTTGATAGTGGAGAGAGAGAGAGAAATAATATTTTTGAAACAAAATTAATGAACTGGCTGAAACCAATACTAAATCTTGCTTTTCATGCTGAGAAGTTGCAGCCATGTTCTCATGAGTTGCTGCCACTTGTGATAAAATGTAAGGCTGCTTATTCTGCTTGGAAAAGCAATTTCCTTTTCAGCAAGAGTTGGGTTCTTGATGCCTGCAGCAAGGCTTTTAATAAAATCTCATTTTAACCTCCATCCTCTCCCCTGCTAGCCAGCATCTAGTATTTCACAGATGCTCCCATTTTTAGCATGTGTTCCTTATAAATTAGTTAGCAATACTTCGTTCTCTCCATCACTTTTCTGCTCTGATGGAGCCAAGCTGTAGTATTATTTCCTCAAGAACCTACCAAGCTAGATAAAGTGGTGTCATGTCACATTACATGCCCAAGTCTTCTGGATTAGTAAACTGCCCCCCACCCCACCCATCGTCGCTCCCAGTCCTCAAGGAGGATGAACTGCAGAGGGCAGCATTCTGTGCCTGGACAAAATGTTTTGTACAATATTACAAGCGATGTCAAAGGCTTTGGAAATAGTAAGATTCTGTGATGCTTTAGCTGCCTAAATATGGATGGATTTGGGGATTGTCTCTGCACTATGCCAGCATAGATGAGCTTCATGTTTCAAGATTGTATGATTCATTATTACTGTTTGGCAAACAAATTATATGAGTTTGCAACAAATTATATGAGTTTGCTCCCTGCCTTTTCACTAAGAATGAGTAGTGTGGGCTGGTGAGGAGAGACACTGCCTATTGTTGTTGAAGCAGTTTTCTATATAAGTCTATAAAAATTACTATCCCACACACATTTTTACTAGTGCTTACTCACAGTTAGTTTGTGAGTCAAATGAGGACTACTAGCAACACAAATATTTATAAAGCTTCCCTTGCTGGTCATGTGTGGGTAATTCTTCTGATTGTTAATGGCACACAATCATTTTCCTGAGGTGGCTGTGAAATGGTTATTCACTCAATGCCTGAGTGAACCACACAATGTCACTGATGCCACAGTGCCCAACCAGGGAGGCAGATGGTAGTTTGACCCATTCCTTAATGATTGGGAGCCCATCCAAGCAGGAACCATTCGTGGAACAGGGAAGAGGATGGTTTGGCACAACCATTCTGTCTTCTCACATTTCAAAGATTTCTGCATGGAAACTGCTTCCATGTAGGGATTAACAAATTACCTCGGGGCAGGTCATCAAATGTAATGATTGTAGATGCATTCATGCAGCAATTTACATATATTTAGGCCTGGTCTTTGGTACCACTAACATATAGAAATCATGCAGTTTTGTACACCAAACTAACTTGTATGAACCTATAGGTAAAATGTGAAGTGGGCTTATGCCTTTTTGGAGAAAAATTCCAGTTCCTTGGAAAATTATTATATATTTCCTGAGACCTGGTATCATCCATAGATTTATTCTAATCTATGCAGATTTATTCTAATCTATGCGGTGCGCAAGGGAGTTTGTTGGCTCAAAATGTGGGGCATTTAAGCTCCCCGCTTTTGGAGTGGGCACACCCCATAATGCATTGGAAAGGCCATATCCCTCCCACTTGTACAAAGGAGCTAGAGCTAGATCCTAGAGAAAGAAACAAAAATTGGGAAATCCTCCTTTAGGTAATAGCAGCTTGAAGTGTGGAGGGAACAATTTAGAGCAGGAGATGTTTAAAATGTCTCCCAGAGCACCACTTCTCTAATCTTCAAAGCAACCATGTGAGGCTACTAATTAGTTAAAAATAACCTGCAGGAAATCTTTACTATAGATCTCCTGCATCTAATTTAATTTGACTCTTAGGCAAACCTCTGTCTTTCAGCCTCATTTCCCCACCTGCGATATGGGAATAATATTTATTTTATTTATTTATTTTTGCATTTATATACCGCCTTTTGTTAAAAAGATAACCCCAAGGCGGTTTACAAAAGTTAAAAACATACAATAAAAAGACAATAAAAACATCATGTTAAAAGTATAAAAACATATAAAAACAGGCATAAAAACAATACAACAAATAAAAACACAGAGATGCCGCAGTAGAAAACGATCATGTAAAAGCCTGGATAGTACTGACTTACCCTATTTGATTGTTGTAAGTATTGCTGAGACAGTGATCAATATCCAGACTAACTCTCTGCTAACACCAGCATCTTCTGCTGCACAAGTGGGGAGGGATAATTTTTCGTGACTCCCCTCCCTCTACAACTGCCTGTGCCTCCCTAAACTATGTCTCCAGGGGTCATAACTCTTCCCTTTTTTCTTAGAAAAAAATCACCCTCCCCACTTGTGCAATGGAAAACTCTGGCATGTTGGCAAAGGGTTGGTCTAATCAGCATGTGTGTGTTGTTGAGTAATGTGCTGTTTTGAACATGCAAAAAAGCATTCTTAATGCTAAGCATTATTCAATCTGGCAGTTCCTAGTTTTATTTACTCTAAATTTTATGGTAAACCCACCCCCACCTCTGCCACCAGTTTAAGACCAGAATTAAGGCTCTCTCATTTTGGTTCACAAAATTAGGAAACTGGAACCTAAGGCTGATGCCTTAACAGACACGCCACATGAGCAGTTAGGATTATGTGCAATATCACAGGTTGTGCTTGCTTACAACTGCCCTCCATGCACCCACACCTTTTCTTGGAGTTTGAGATCCAAATCAAGATGGGGGGAACGGAGTGCCTCGCAGCAGCAAAGATGCTCCTTGTTGTCCATGTAAGTGCGTGAAAGGAAAGTTGTAAGCGAGGGAAATCGGTGACTTTGCACAACATCAATGTGGAACATCTGTTAAGGCACCAGCCTTGGGTTCCAGTTTCACAACTTTGTGGAGCTTGAGCCAAATTGTGAATGAGAAAGCCTTAACTCTGGTCTTAAACTGGCAATGTATTGTTACAGAGCTGGCAATTCAGTACCCTGCCCAATGTCACATTGAGTGCCAATTCTAAAGACACAGTGTATTGCATTATATATATATATATATATATATATATATATATATATATATACACACACACACACACACACACACACACACACACACACACATACACAGGTGAAACTCGGAAAATTAGAATATCGTGCAAAAGTCCATTAATTTCAGTAATGCAAATTAAAAGGTGAAACTGATATATGAGACGGACGCATTACATGCAAAGCGAGATAAGTCAAGCCTTAATTTGTTATAATTGTGATGATCATGGTGTACAGCTCATGAAAACCCCAAATCCACAATCTCAGAAAATTAGAATATTACATGGAACCAAGAAGACAAGGATTGAAGAATCCTCTCTAATAAAACGCTTGGTGTCCGTCCGTGGACGGACACCAAGCGTGCGTTCGTGCCTCCCTGGCCTGTTCTGGGCATGCGCGAAGTGCATGCCCAGAACAGAGCCAGGGAGACACGACTGCCAGCACCCGGTGGCCATCTTGGGTGGCCAGAAGCGGCAGCCCCGAAGAGGCTGGGTAAGCGGCGGCGGGGGACACTGGCCGAGGCGGCGGCTTGGCCAGAGGACGCAGCATAGCTGAGGCGGCGGCGGAGCCATGGCCGAGGCCTGGCCGCGCCACGCCACCAAAGCCGGACGGGGGGAGGAGGCGGCGGGGGAAGCTGGCCGAGGTGGTGGCGGAGCCGCCGCCGAGGCCTGGCGCCGCCGCAGAAGCCGGGCGGCTGAGAGAGCTTAGGGCCCTTGCCCGGCCGGGGAGACCGGCCGGGAATGTGAGGTGGGGGTGGGGGCCGGCAGCGTGGACCGGACCGGCAGCGTGGCCATGGAGGTGGTGGCGAGGGGAAGACTGGGCCCGGGCCCACTTTCGTCAAGTGAGTGAAGTTGCTGGGTGGGTGGTGGGTGGAGCGCAAGAGACCTCTGGGCAGGGGGGAGGGGGAGGGGGGAGGGCAAGAGGGAGTGGGGCAAGAGGGAGTGGGGAAGGGCAAGAGGAGGAGGGGGAGAGCAAGAGGCAGTGGGGCAGGGGGGAGGAGAAAGGGCAAGAGGGAGTGGGGCAAGAGGGAGTGGGTCGGGGGGAGGGGGATGGGCAAGTGGCAGTGGGGCAGGAGGAGGGGAAAGAGGGGGGAAGGGAAAGGGCAAGCGGGGCAGGGGGAGGGGAAGAGGGAGTGGGGGAGGGGGAAGGGAAGGGCAAGAGGGAGTGGGGAGGGCAGGAGGGACTGGGGGAAGAAAGTGGGAAAGAGAGAAGTGAGGAAGGAAGGAAGAAGAAAGAAAAAGGAGAAAGGAATGATGGAGAGGGACAAAAAGGGGGGGGAGGAGCACCCAGCCCCAAGGAGCGAGCCCGTTAAAGGGGGAAAAAAAAGAAAACAGAAAGATGGGAGTGAGAAGAGGTGGAATTAAGGAAAAAGACGGAGAGGGAGAGAGAAGAAAGAAAGGAAAGGAAACAGAGAAAGAGGGAGAGAAAAGGAAGGAGTGAAAGAGAGAGAGAGAGAAAGAAAAATGGAATGGAGGGCGAAAGAGAGAGGGAGAAGGAATAAAGGAAACAACAACAAAAAGGTACCATCGCCCGTTATTTTAACGGGCTTAAAAATACTAGTAGAACAATATCGGACCTCTGAAAAGTATACAGTGTACTGTGCTTGATTGGCCAGCAAACTCGCCTGACCTGACCCCATAGAGAATCTATGGGGCATTGCCAAGAGAAGGATGAGAGACATGAGACCAAACAATGCAGAATTGCTGAAGGCCGCTAATGAAGCATCCTGGTCTTCCATAATACCTCATCAGTGCCACAGGCTGATAGCATCCATGCCACGCCGCATTGAGGCAGTAATTGCTGTAAAAGGGGCCCAAACCAAGTACTGAATACATATGCATGCTTATACTTTTCAGAGGTCCAATATTGTTCTATTCTTCAATCCTTGTCTTCTTGGTTCCATGTAATATTCTAATTTTCTGAGATTGTGGATTTGGGGTTTTCATGAGCTGTACGCCATGATCATCACAATTATAACAAATTAAGGCTTGACTTATCTTGCTTTGCATGTAATGCGTCTGTCTCATATAACAGTTTCACCTTTTAATTTGCATTACTGAAATTAATGGACTTTTGCACGATATTCTAATTTTCCAAGTTTCATATATATATATATATATATATATATATATATATAATATTTCAGAAACAGTTGTAGTATAGTCTGCTTTGCAGTAGGGTCTTACAATCAACAATAGCTTGCAAGGTACACACAGAATTCTAGGAAGTGAAGTCCTTCCCAGCACTTTCCCCTTCGAACTCTGTGAGAAAGATGCTGGCAAGACTATTCTTCCCAGTGTTCTGTCTGTGCCTTCCAAGATGGCGCTGGGCTTGACAAGGCTCTGTTACTCTTAAAGCCCATCCCCACAGGGCTGCGGGAAGCACAGCACTGCATAGAGGTGGTGGGAAATGGCTCTTACGTGGTGGGATGGGGTTTTTTTGCAAATGTGGCCCCCATTTGCACAATAGTGACAATCACTGACCTATGGGATTTTCCCCACAGTAAAAACAAATACTTTCCCCGCCTCTAAGATCTAGGAGGTAGGAGAGAGGAGTTAGTGAGCTGGGAACTGTGCAATAAGTAGAGTTTTGTGAAAAGGTAGTAAATAAACTAAATTGCTCTGAGATTAGCTCAGTGTTGTTTTTTTAAAATATAAAATAGGTGTAATTAGAGTGCATCATTCATTTTCACTAAATTTGAAATAAATATATGATCTGCCTGGAAAAATTTGGGCAAAAGGGGCCCATGTGTCAAATTTCAGCAGCTCTTATCTTGCTGTACCTGTGGCAATTTCCTTCAGATCACTTTAAATTCATACATGCCTAGTTTCAAGTTATATTCTCAACAAATGTCCTGTTTATAAGCAATACAATTTTGATGCCCATAATGGCAGAAACCTTTTTTTTGGGGGGGGGCTACTTGCCTTAATTAAAAGGGCACTTCAGTGCCCTTTTAATTAAAGCTGAATTCTAAACAGCAACATTCACTTTTCTTCTTGTCCATCTAATTTGTGTATTATACAGGAGGGACACTTGCAGGTGCATTTCTGACTGATGAAGAGCTGTATATTAGGTGGCTCCAGATTGTGACCTTCCTTCCAGTGATGTCCTTCAGCACTCCACCATGGGACTGTTGTGATGAGTGGGTAGGTGTGCCTTTATGCTTTACTTTTCCATGAGTGTGTGTGTGTGTGTTTGTGTGTTGTCAAAGCCAAACAACTATTTCTGAAAATTGAAAAAGGGACGTTTGAAAGGCGTATTGCAGTTAAAGTTCTTACTGGGAAGGTACCATTTCCCACCTACTTCATCAACTAATTGGGACCGGAGAGAGCAGGGTTACTCATAGTTAAGCTTATTGTGTCAGTCCTTTCAAGCAGGGGTGTAGCTAGGGGAGAGGGGGCTCATGTTCACCCCTCTCCCCAGCGGCCCCTCGGAGTGAGGGCGATAATGAAGAAAATAGGGAAGGGTGGAGCTGGGGGGCTCTCGGGAGCTGAGAGGCCCGGGTTCTTTGAACCCATCCACTCAATTATAGCCACACCCCCTGCTTTCAAGTCGGAAAAGTTAGAACAGTAGAGTATGATCCCCTTTGGATCTCCCTGAAGTGTAATTATTGACAAGTTAAAGGACAAATTACCCTCAGAAAAAGAAACTACATTGGCGTGTACCATAGATAAACAAGAGATTTATTATTATTATTATTATTATCTTGTTTACACAGTCAGACAGGTGTTATTGAATGGTTTGTTTTATTCAGACATCGAGGCGGGTCTCACGATCCGTGAGACCTGGTTTTGTCAAAACTGCGGTGAGAGCGGGCTAAGCCCGCTCCCCCCGCAGACGAGCAGGCAGGAAGCCCTGGGCGGCTGGATTGGCCACCCACACAATGGCCGGCTCCGTGATGGAGCCGGCGGGGGGTGGGGGGAGCGGGGGCCACGCGGCCCCCGCAGGCGCCAGTATGCCCTGCACGAGCGCGCAGGGCATACTGGGGAGACCCCTGAGCCGGGTGGCGGCTTTTCACCTCCTGGCCAGGGGTCTACTCATGAGTAGGCGCAGTGCAAAGCCGCACCACGGCTACTCATGAGCCTAAAAAGCAGGTTTGCTGGAGTGCTCATTCCACAAACTTGCTTTTTAGCAAGGGTTCTCGAGCGGGTTACCTGCTCAAGAACCACCGGGCTCGGCTGCGAGCCCGGTGGTTCTTACGACTAACAAAAATCGGGCTAGGCTTTCCTAGCCCGATTTTTGTTGGTCGTGAGAATCGCCTCATTGAGTCCTTCCCAGCGACCTGGGATGTCAGAATTTTATTATCAATGTTGTTGCTGTTATTATAGATATCATCACAGAATATAGGCTGTTCCCAGTAAAGTTGCTTTTTGTAATTGGCTGATGGTGATTTCTGTGGCCCCTATGGTGTTGAGGTGCTCTTCAAGTTGTTTTGGAACTGCACCCAGGGCACCAATTACCACTGGAATTATTTTGATCTTCTTCTGCCACAGACTTTCAATTTCAATTTGTCGATCTTTGTATTTTGTGATTTTTTTCTATTTCTTTTTCTTCTGTTCTGCTATCGCCTGGTATTGCTATGTCAATTATTTTAACATGTTAACTGTCTTCGACAGTTACTGTATATCTGGTGTATTGTGTGGCAGATGTTTGTCTGTTTGTAGTCGGAAGTCCCATAATATTTTTACATCTTCATTTTCTGCAACTTTTTCAATTTTATGGTCCCACCAATCTCTGGCTACAGGTAGCTTGTATTTTTTGCAGATGTTCCAGAGTATCATCCCTGCTACCTTGTCATGCCTTTGTTTGTAGTCAGTCTGTGCAATCTTTTTACAACAGCTGATTAGGTGGTCCACGGTTTCATCTGCTTCTTTACAAAGGCGGCACTTGCTGTTTGTGGTGGATTTTTCGACTTTTGCTCTTATTGCATTTGTTCTTAGTGCCTGTTCTTGTGCAGCCAGTATTAAACCCTCTGTTTCTTTCTTCAAGTTGCCATTCTTAAGCCATTGCCAGGTCTTGGTGATGTCTGATTTTCCACTTATATTGTGCAAATATTGACCATGCAGGGGCTTATTTCTCTATTTTTCTGCTCGGTTCTTGACTTGTTCTTTCTTGTAGGCCTGCTTTGTTTCATTGGTGTTGAATAGTTTCGCATTATTGACCATTTGAAGTGCATCTTCTTCACTGTCCTTGATATATTCTTCAAGGCCTCTTTTCTCCTCCTCTACTGTTTGATGGACTTGCAGCATTCCTCTTCCACCTGAGCTGCGAGGGAGGTATAGCCTATCGACATCACTGCGGGGGTGCAGAGCATGATTGATGGTCATGATTTTTCTGGTCTTACGATCTAGCGTCTCTAGCTCTGCCTGGGTCCAGTCTATTATTCCTGCAGTGTATCTGATAACAGGTATAGCCCAGGTGTTTATGGCTTGTATGGTGTTCCCACCATTGAGTTTGGACTTGAGGATTTTTCTAACTCTCCTGATGTATTCACTTCCAATTTTTCTTTTAACTTCAGTGTGTGCAATGTTATCAGCCTGGAGAATTATTATTATTTACATTTTCTATCCCACTCTTCCACCAAAGAGCCCAGATCGGTGTACTACATACTTAGGTTTCTCTTCACAACAACCTTGTGAAGTAGGTTAGGCTGAAATAGAAGTGCCTGGCCCAGAGCCACCCAGCAAGTATCATGGCTGAATGGGGATTTGAACTCAGGTCTCCCCAGTCCTAGTCCTGCACCCTAACCACTACACAACACTGGATTTCTGGTCTTTCCATTTTCTCCCTTCCAATTCCTTAACCTCAGTTCCAAACTCAGTTGCATCCTTCACCTTTCTTCACCATTCTCCCTCTTCTGCCATTCTCTTCACTGGCTTCTTCTTGCCTTTCTTATCCAGTTCAAACAGCTACTAAATCACAGACTCTACCATTGCTACTACTACGTCTGTCTCCCCATTCTCTCCTCTCTCGTTTCCCTTTAGAGGATGGGTTCACACAACATGTAAAAGGTGGAATCTCTGGTTTCTTTAAAGAAAGTGGCGAGCCCAACTTCCAGTGGTGAGGGTTGGTGGGAAGCCCAAATTGGTCTTGTTGTCTGAACTTTCCAATGTTGGCACCATCAGCTCTATATATGGTTCTGGGAACAACATGTGCAACCAAGAGAGTCAGCGTGGTGTAGTGGTTAAAGTGCTGGACTAGGACCGGGAAGAACCGTGTTCAAATCCCCATTCAGCCATGTACTTGCTGGGTGGCTCTGGGCCAGTCACTTCTATTTCAGACTAACCTACTTCACAAGGTTGTTGTGAGGAGAAACTCAAGTATGTAGTACACTGCTCTGGACACCTTGGAAGAAGAGTGGGATAGAAATGTAAAAATAAAATAAATAAATAAAATAAAGAGTTGAAGTCAGATGTTGTTCCCAGAACTGTAAGTAGAGTTGGCAGAGCTGACATTGGCAGGTTCAGATGATACAATCAATGTCGGTTTTGCTTTGGTTTGCATTTAAATGGGTGATCACATGTGAGCACTGTCTGCTGGGCCATAGCTCAGTGGCAGAGAATCTACTCACATGCAGGAGGTCCCAGGTTCAATCCCTGGCATCTCCAGGTAGGACTGGGAGAGACTCCTGCCTGAAATCTTGGATACCTGCTGCCAGTCAGTGAAAAAGATACTGAGCTAGATGGACCAATGGTCAGAAATGGTATAAGGCAGCTTCCTATGTTTCTACAGTATATTCCAAATGTCAGGCTTGCTGTTGGACTCCAGGATGATTCTGAAGATTCTGCTTTTTATGTGTCGCGTGAACCTGCCCACAGTCTTTCTCGTACTTTTTATTCAACTAATACTAATCTTCTTTTCAACCCCTGTCTTTGTCTGCTCTATCTCACTACTCCTCAAACCTGGAACTTTCCTCTCCCTGCTCTTCATCATTTCCTCTTCCCCTCTTTTATACCAAGGTTTTGAAAACCCTTGCTTTTTCTTCCTGGTTTTTCAGTTATTTAATATCTGACAGCACTGCTTCTTAAAACTAGAGGCATTTAAGAGTTCACTCTCTACAATTTGCCATCCTGTCTTTTTCCTCTCTTGCTGTGTCTCCTTGGAGTTCAGCCTTGTGGCTGGAGGCTTATCTGCTATATATATCTGTATTAAAAGTTATGATGAAAAACATAAGCATAAGAACATTCAGATCAATAAGAGGATTTCCCTCTCTCCTTAATGGTAAGAGTTCTGAACAGATTGAAATCAGTGTACTAAGAAGTTCGTATTTTCTTGACTACTATGTATCTGCTCACGACATCTATTTTCATATAGTCCCCATTGTGTCTATTAATCATTGTCAGTATTTATTTTCTCTGTGTAACACTCTTCTTCCTTTTGGAAGACATAAATCAAGCTAAAAGTCTTCTTTTTCTTTTTCCTTTTCCGTGTATTGAGCTAATATGCTAAATTTCCTTTCTTTCAGGTGCTGAATCTCACTAGGCATTATGTACAGAAGCATCAGGATTTTGTGGTGCCTCTCATTGAAAAGTATAGCAAGGACTGGCTCATCTTGGGGTATCCTATTTTCCGACCTGTCTGGTGGCTCAGTCCCACTGAGTCCATCGCCTTTACGATTGATGATGAATTTCTCATAGGGGATGAGGTAAGAAATAAATTGTACAGTACTCTAGAATGTTTTACAAGCACCACAGTGATTGCTTATTTTTGCATGGCATTTGGATTTGTGTTAGCATCCTGAAAATTTCGGTTCTCTGTAGATTTTGATAGTCTGTATGTAGTTATGAAGTGAAACTGAAATATGTGACAGTACAATGTCTGCTGGTGCTGCCTGAGGTGGGACCCCTTATGCTGGCCACACCCCCTGATGCAGACACCAGCACCAAGGGGTTGCACTAGCCGGGCCAGCTCCACCCCACCTCCCTAGCACCCTGCTTTCCCCTTGCCCTTCTGCTTACCTTCTGTCCATGTGAGGATCCCATTCCCTCATGCTCAGAAGGTAGGCGGTAGGAGGATGGAGAAGGGGACGGTGGCACACAAGTCACCCCCTTCCCCTACTCCCTTCCCCCACCACTTACCCTCTGAGTGTGTGGGGATGAGATTTTAAAATCCCATCCCTGCATACAGATGGAAAGTGGCAGGAGAAGGCAGAAGGGGAAAGTGGCACATGAGGCACCACCTTCCTCTTCTCCCGCCATTTACCCTGAGCATGCGGGGATGGGATTTTATAATTTCATCCCCACACATTCAGAAGGCAAGTAGTAGGAGAAGGGGAAAGCAGTACACAAGGCACCGCCTCCTACTGCTGACTCTCTGAGCATATGTAGATGGGATTTTGACATCCCATCCCTGTGCACTCAGAAGGTAAGCGGTGGGTGAAGAGGAAGGCAGGAAGCAACACAGGGGGCAGCAGGAAGCATGGGGGGCGGCAGGAGGGTGAGGTGACAGCCATGAGTGATGAGGGAAGGGCAAGATGTCCACAGTCATCACCCTAAGGTGCAGACACCATCTGAAACCACTGTCTCACCTTGCCCCATTAGTAAGCTGCCCCAAATGCCTGAACAATTCAGCACGTATAATGCAAAAATGTGTTGAAGAGAAACCTTCCTCTTGTTTTGGGGCTGTATGTTTGAAGAACTGACAAACAGAGGTGTCGAAGGGTGAAGTTTTGGAACTAACAAGTCACTAGTGTTTGGATGGTATTAATGTAGGAGTTCTTAAAGAACTAAAATGTGACATTGCTGAACTCAAATACAAAACTTATTTCTGAAATTCGTTCATTCATTCCATTTCTATACCGCCCTTCCAAAAATGGCTCAGGGCGGTTTACACAGAGAAATAACAAATAAATAAGATGGATCCCTGTCCCCAAATGTCTCACAATCTAAAAAGAAACTTAAGACAGACACCAGCAACAGTCACTGGAGGTACTGTGCTGGGGGTCGATAGGGCCAGTTACTCTCCCTCTGCTAAATAAAGAGAATCACCAGGTTAAAAGGTGCCTCCATAATGAACCTCTTTAGCAGAGAATTGAAATGAACCTCCTTAGCAGAAAACTGGGAGATAACCAGAATAACACACTCTTTTTAAAAAGGATATGGGGAACTTGTTGGTCTGTTAACACAGTTTCTGACTCAAGGAAATTGATGAAAAATATTATTAAGGCAAGAATTGTTAAAGCATAAAAGAATTAACTTTGCTGATGAAAAATCAGCATGGCTTCTGCAAATGCAAGTTTAGCTTCACCAGCCTTTTGGAATTAAGATACTTTTGGGAGTGTCAGCCAGCATGTAGATAGACATGATCCAGTCAGTGAACATTATATACTTGGGACTTCCGAAAGAGAGTTGTCACCACTTTCCTAAAGGATTCCTACAACATCCTAACTGTAGAAACCACTGTTATGGATTGATAACTGGTTCAAAAATAGAATGGAGAATAGGAATAAAACAATAGTTTACACAATGGAGGAAAATCAGTAGTGAAATCCTCCAGGTATGTGGAGCTGTGTTGTGAGCTGAGCTATTTAACTTATTCATGAATGATCCAGAGTCTGGGGTGAATAGCAAAGTATATGTCATAAAATTAGTCATGATGGTGAAATCTCAAGCAGTATGTAAATAATTTATTCAAACTGGGTGATTGGGCAACAGAATAAGAGCTGGATTTCAGTGTAAATAAGTGCAACATGATGTATCCTGGGACAATGCGGGGGAAAGATGTATTGTGGGTACACATTTACTGATGGAATCTAACCTAGATCTCAGCAAAGATCTTGAGTCATGGTGGAAAGTTCACTGAAAGTGCTTGCTCAGTATGCATTGGCAATGACAACTGTAAATTCTATCTTAGGGATTGTTTTTAAAAGGGGATTGAAATTAAAGCTGTCATAATGCCATTGTATAAATAAGTGGTGTGCCCATATTTAGAAGTATGTGCATGGCTCTTATTGCCTAATATCCAAAAACCATATAATAGAGAAGGGGAAAGTACAGAAAGGGCTACTAAAATGGTCAAGGTTGGAGCACCTTCAATAGAAGGAGAGTCTAAAGCATTTGGGGCTTTTTAGTTTAGAAAAAAGTTGTCTAGAGGAAGATGTGTGTGTGTGCATGAATGGGAGAGGGAAGGGGAGGGAGAGGGGGAGAGAGAGAGAGAGAGAGAGAGAGAGAGAGAGAATATATCTATATCAAAATTTTGATACATTATTTATCTGGCCTATACGTCTACATTTGGAAAAAGCAGATCAAATGTGAGCTATTTCCACCAATCCAGACATCTGGCAATTTTAGTATCAGTACATTAGGCCAGACCAGAATAGCCAACTTCTCATTTCCAGGGACTGCTTTATTTTCCAGACAGTGGGCTTAAGATCGATTATGTAAAGCATTTTCACCCCCTGGCAAAATTACATGAAAAAAGGATTGAAATGTTTGTTTCTTCTGTGTTGATCTGTCAGTCTCTGGCAGGCTACATAAAGCTACTTCAGGTGCTAAATCTGACCTCAGGATACTGGGATTGTTCATCATTAGGTTAGAGCTCTGCACCAGATTCCCCACAGGAATGTGTCTGTGGATGACATGATAAATGGAGAAGACATATGAATCTATGATTTCTTGTCCAACTTCAAAGATTTCCACATAAACGTGCAGGTAAAGTAAGTAAAGTGTGCTGTCAAGTCAATTTCGACTCCTATCCAAATCTAATTTTAGATACCATCCCTCAGAGGCTATTCACAGCCTCACACACAATGTTGCCAGGAAATGTTCCCTCATGTTCAGAGCATTCCAGAATGCTGTCCCAATGCTCCCAGCTGCAACCTGCTACAGAAAGCAATGCCTCTCCATCTTTGGCCAGTAAAATATTTGCCCTCAGCCTCTCCATCTTTGGCCAGTAAAATATTTGCCCTCACAATCAGTCCTCCACCCTGGCAAACCACTAAGTCAGAGATGTACTTGAAACTGTTCACCTTTCCCTCCCAAGACAGCCCTACTCCATTCACTGCAACATATTTCATACGCCTCTCTGAATTCCCCCCTCAACTGCCCTACCTTTGGGAGAGAGTTCATAGGAGTGTGAGGGTGATTTATGTGACATTTTCCATAACCTCCTAAAAGCCCAGCAACATTAGCAGTTCCTAGTTAGATTTACAGTGCTTTAGCAAAGCAAGCTACTGCTAACCGCAACAGTGCAAAATATGGGACTTTTCATATAGTGACATTCTAGATTCTACTCTCACTTCCCACATTTCCTCTTCATCCTCCTTCATTTTCTCTTCTTCTTGTATGTTTCCTGCCACATTCCTCCTGGAAAATCTATCAAACATCAATGCTTTATTTGCCAGGGTTTGTGATTATTTAACAGAGTGCCAACAAGAGAAGCTACCCACTCCAGGCAGAGAGTAGAGTGTAGAGTTTCGTTGTTGTAGCTACTTAAAGAACACGCATGGAGATTGTTGTACAATCTAAATACTAAGTTGATTTATTAGTGAAGTACATTTGAGATAGGAAAGAACTATTCTATCTATCAGCTACATAATAAATAGGTAGCGGGAGAGAGAGATGTTTCCATCTTCTCTCTAGGAAGAAAGGAGGAGGACTGACTCACTACAGGAAGTACCTGAGTCAAGACAGCGGTCATAGAGTAGAGGCAAGCAGGGACAGGTAAGGAGACCCTCACTAACTACTTCTGCTCCCAATGCCCCTAGTGGTCATTAGGATAGCTGGTGCAAAAGGTTGATGCAGTGAAACTCCATATCCAACATTATTTTAGTTTTCTACAGTAAACTGGATGCACAGAGGGCATATTGTACCTAGTAGAATTTAATACTTTGGCTGTGTAGCAGTTATTAACTTGATCACCATATTTCATCATCATCAACAACAACAACTTAATCATCTTTATTGAAGCTTCTGTTTTTGCTAGAGTGGGAAAAGCACCTTTATAAAGTCCAAACTGAGGAAATTAGGAATATAATAATATGATGCACTCCTCTGAATCATTAGCCACAGCTCTCAGTGGTGGTACATTTGTGGACTTCAGACTCTAACTCAGGGTTAGACTGGTGAATGTTTGGGAATGATAGGACACAGAGGGCCTTTGGTCCAAATAATGATTATTTATTTATTTATTTGATTTATATACCGCCCTTCCAGAATGGCTCATGGAGATGAATTGGTCATTCAGCCCTTGATTCAACAGACTGGTTCCCACATCCATACAAACGATCAAACAAACAGGCAGGGTGAAGGGCTGGCAGGAAGGCAGACCTACACATGAGTGACTTTGGTCCATTGGTTCTGCCACTCACCCGACACATAATTGGTGCTGTGGTGCACAGCAGAGCAGGAAGCCACAGGAGGAGGTCCTCTGGCATCCACCCTCAATGCACTGTGCCAGGAGCACAGTACATTGAGTGATCCTCCCTCAGCCAGGCACTCTTGCCACCTGGCTCTGTGTGCATCACCCACACGATCTCGTGCACACACATAACACCAAACCTGCACACACACTCATGCCCTTAAACCCAGTTTAAAGCCTGGGGTAAATTCCCAGGCTTGGGGCCGATCCAGTGGTGCACAGGGGCAGCCTAGCCCAGGGCTTGGCTGTTCATATGAATAGCCTCATAACTTCATAAGTGCAGCATAAAGTAGTGATTTATCTAAAGTAGTGGGAATGAGCCACCGCAGATCAAACTTTCATATAACCTCAAATGCACTGATTTTTTCATGGCATCAGTTTACATATTAATAATAATAATAATAATAATAATAATAATAATAATAATAATAAAGAGGACTTGAAGAATATATCAAGGACAGTGAAGAAGATGCACTTACAATGGTCAATAACGAGAAACTATTTAACACCAATGAAACAAAGCAGGCCTACAAGAAAGAACAAGTCAAGAACCGAGCAGAAAAATGGAAAAATAAACCACTGCATTGTCAATATTAGCACAATATAAGTGGAAAATCAGACATCACCAAGACCTGGCAATGGCTTAAGAATGGCAGGTTGAAGAAAGAAACAGAGGGTTTGATACTGGCTGCACAAGAACAGGCATTAAGAACAAATGCAATAAGAGCAAAAGTCAAAAAATCAACAACAAACAGCAAGTGCCGCCTTTGTAAAGAAGCAGATGAAACCATGGACCACCTAATCAGCTGTTGTAATAAGATCGCACAGACTGACTACAAACAAAGGCATGACAAGGTAGCAGGGATGATACTCTGGAACATCTGCAAAAAATACAAGCTACCTGTAGCCAAAGATTGGTGGGACGATAAAATTGAAAAAGTTGCAGAAAATGAAGATGTAAAAATATTATGGGACTTCCGACTACAAATAGACAAACATCTGCCACACAATACATCAGATATAACTGTAGTCGAGAAGAAAGAAAAACAAGTCAAAATAATCGACATAGCAATACCAGGGGATAGCAGAATAGAAGAAAAAGAAATAGAAAAAACAACAAGATACAAAGATCTACGAATTGAAATTGAAAGGCTGTGGCAGAAAAAGACCAAAATAATCCCAGTGGTAATTGGCGCTCTAGGTGCAATTCCAAAACCACTTGAAGAGCACCTCAATACCATAGGGGTCACAGAAATCACCATCAGCCAATTACAAAAAGCAGCTTTACTGGGAACAGCCTATATTCTGCGACAATATCTATAACAACAGCAACAACATTGACAATAAAATTCAGCCATCCCAGGTCCTTGGGAAGGACTCGATGTCTGGATAAAACAAACCAGTCAAAAACACCTGTCTGACTGTGTAAATAAATCATCATCATCATCATCATCATATTTCAATTTCTATACCGCCCTTCCAAAAATGGCTCAGGGCGGTTTACACAGAGAAATAACAAATAAATAAGATGGCTCCCTGTCCCCAAGGGCTCACATTCTAAAATGAAACATAAGATAGACCCCAGCAACAGTCACTGGAAGTACTGTGCTGGGGGTGGATAGGGCCAGTTACTCTCCCCCTGCTACGGGGGGAGAGGACTCAATAATAAGGACTCGATGTCTGGATAAAACAAACCAGTCAATAACACCTGTCTGACTGTGTAAATAAATAATAATAATAAATAATTTATTTCTATACCGCCCTTCCAAAAATGGCTCAGGGTGGTTTACACCGAGAAATAATAAATAAAAAAATAAATAAGGTGGATCCCTGTCCCCAAAGGGCTCACAATCTAAAAAGAAACATAAGATAGACACCAGCAACAGTCACTGGAGGTACTGTGCTGGGGGTGGATATGGCCAGTTACTCTCTCCCAGCTAAATAAAGAGAATCACCATGTTAATAGGTGCCTCTTTACCAAGTTAGCAGGGGTTGATTATGAGGACTCATAATCATATTTGATTATGAGTCCTCAAGTGCTGAGTCATCAAATGATGGAAAATCAACTGAAGTTTATGCATGTGTGAATCAGCCCAAGAGAGGGAAAGTGAGACAGCCTTAAAATGACTTGTCCAAAAATGAACTGGAATCCTAGGGTGAGGCTTGAGAAAATTCTGCCATGTAAAGCAACTACTGAAGGCAGCCACCTCTCTTGATGTGGTGGTTGTAAAAGGTAGTTGAGAATGCAGTATACTCAACTTCCTTAGTGAAGCTCCAAATCTATTACCATCCAAGTGAGCCCTGGGAAGAAGGTTGAGAGGGAAAGGAAGCCATCCTTGATTTATGTCACAGAGTATATGCAAAGAGAATGAAGGCATCTTTTCAAATGTGAAGCTGTGGAGGTGCATCAGGACCTCCAGATGCACACCAAAGTCATTTAATTATCGCAATTGGTTTAAATTTGCAGGGGTACTAAGAAAACCCTGTAGTATGTCCTGTATCCTAGGAGTAGGGGGAAGAGGATTGCGAATAAAGGCATAAAAAGACAAAGTGTTTATTTTTGCCCACCATATCCATCAATCCCTCTCTTGATCACCCTGACAAATATTTTCCCCTATGCCTACTCCTTACATATTGGGGATAATCCCGCAGTCTAGCAACTCAGCTCCTATTCTCTCCAGTGGTCATTGGTTAAGGCAAAAGAAACATGGATGGTACTTGCTGCCCCACTTTGAGACATCCTAAATAATAACAGGGAGCAACAGCAGGAGAGAGGCCATGCCCTCATCTCTTGCCTGTGAGCTTCCCAGAGGCATTTGGTGGGCCACTGTGTGAAATAGGATGCTGGACTAGATAGGCCTTTGGTCTGATCCAGCAGGGCTGTTCTTATATTCTTAACTTAAATGATGAACACTATTTGCAGCATTGCTCTCTATGATGTTCTCATACCAATGCTGCCTGCAACTACTACACGTTTTTAAAAACCTGGATTAATAAGGCAGTTGCATCTGATGTAAATGTTATCATCAATTTGAGCCTAACAAGTTACTGGAATGAGATTAAAGAGCAATTAACATGTTAATTTCCTTTCCAGTCACATTTCAAATACAGCCAATATCTAATTAAATCATTTGAAGCATTTTTCTATTTGCTGCATGTATGAATAATAATAAAAACACAAATCTTTCTGACAGATCAAGGCAATGACACATTGATCTTTAGTGTCTTTACTTCTAAGACTATTGCATGGTACGATAACTACAGTTTTGTCTTTCATCATATTCAGAAGACTCTCACTTAGGGCTCATTAAACACTCCAAATGCTGTGATGTGTTTAGCATCTAGTTGTGGCCTTTTAACATTTAAGAAGAACAAAAGGTATCTCATATTTTGGATAATACTTCTGCTTTGATGTTTTAAGTTGTCTGGCTTATAGCTGCAGCATAAATTTGGGCAGGAGTGGGAATTGTTTTTCTGCCCCAGCACTGTTTTCCTTGCAACCACAACTCTATTTAGGCAACACCATGCCACATACTATAATTATGATTAATTATTAAGAATATTTATATATCCCTTTTCAACAAAAAAAAAAGTCTCCAAGCAGTTTAAATAGCAAAAGTAATGAGAAGATTGTTCCCTGTCCCAAAAGGGCTCACAATCCAAAAAGAAATAAAAGGCAGACATCATTTTGCTCAGTTGAATACAACTAATTGTTCTTTCCCTGCTAAATATAAGAGAACCACCACCTATAAGGTGCTTCATTGCCTAATTTGCAGGGGAATACTCAAAATACGTATTCACATAAAAGAAGAATCCAAAATATTTTCTATTTCTATTCAAAAAAGAGCCTATTTTCCCATAGGAAACAATCAGGAGTGTAGCGAGGTTCCTGTCGGCCAGGGGACAGATTGGAGCTATGAGGCCTCTGTCATGCACGCAAAGTGCACGCATGCCCTATCACCCCAGCCATTCCCCCTGCGTCTGATGTCAGATGCAAGGGGTGGGGCAACCGAGCCCCCCAGAAGCCTTCCCCTCCACTGGCTCACCTTCTGTGCAGAGCGGGAGGGTGGCTAGCAGCAGCACCGGCTCAATGGCATGGAGCTGGGCTGAGCGCGGGGTGGCCAGAGGTCACCGTCCTCTGCTGGGGACAGTGGCAGTGGATCAGGGCCATGCAGCATGGCTGCAGTGGCCAGGAGCGTTGAGGGCAGCGAGAGGCAGTCTGCTGCCTGGGAGAAGGAAGCGTGGGGGGAGAGAGGTGAAAGGAAGCCCCAGCACACTTCTTTTCTTCCCATCATGCTCAGAAAGAGCGCACGCACCCCAGCTGCAGGGCACAAGTGCCCAGCAAGGAAAGGGATGCAGGGCACACCCCAAACCTTGTGGGCCCCCTGACCCTCCAGGCCAGGGGACATTTGTCCCCCCTTGCCCAATGGACCCTATGCCCATGGAAACAATGTTATAAATGGAGGGGGGGTTGATTCCTGAACCCTGACCAAATAAACTATTTCCCCCCCTAGCTATTGTCAGAGCTGGTGGTGTGTCAGTTGTAGATGTGCAGCTCTGTCTCAGCTTCAAGAGGGAAGAGGGAGGGAAGAAGTATCAGGTAGTATCCTTCCTCCTCTTCTGAGCACTAGCCAACCAGTCAGGAGGAGAGGGGGAGGGAGGGGTACTGTCTGACATGCCTCCCCTTCCCTTCTTGAAGAGGACTAGTCTCACTAGTCCTCTAGCCAAGATGAGTTCTCTGAACAGGAAGAAGCGAGGAAGAAGGGAACAGCTTGGGTGGGGCACTGACTGTACTGTCTTTTGCTTCTGCCCCACCTCTCCTTCAGGTGTGTAACATCTCCTGGGCTGTTGCTGTGCTGGGGCTTCTGCTGCTATATAGGGCAGGCTGGCCCAATGGCTCTCGTCCTTGTGGCTCTCAGCCATGGGGCGAGCTGCCCAGGGCCCAGAAGATCTCTCCCCTTCTCCGCTGAGAATCCTTCTCTCTGCAATTAAGAAGCTAGCAAGAGATTTTACAAGTCTGGTTCTGGTTTTTATTAAGCCAAGAAGCTGTGGTGGGTTAGTCTGGGGAGATGTGTCTGGGAGAGCGAAAAAGTGGGTCTGGAGTGGGGGCGGCAATATCACAGGTAGCGGGCAGAGGGAGGTATGGCGGTGGGAGTTGGGCAGGCCGTTACAGGGGAAAACAGTCCAGGCAATTGAGGCCTGTTCCTTTTTCCGACCCTTCTCCCAACCCTCTGACCCTAGGGAGCTCTGAGAACACTCCTTCGAGGATTAGGGTGCTGTTGCTGAATGCCAGGTCAGTTAATGCAAAAACATCTCTCATCCACGATTTGATTGTGGATGAGCATGCTGACCTGGTATGTGTGACGGAGACCTGGTTGGATGCACTGGGCGGGGTTGGTCTCTCTCAGCTTTGTCCTCCAGGTTTCCAGATCGTGCAGCAGCCCCGCCTCGAGGGTCGGGGAGGAGGCATTGCAGTCATCTTTCAAGAGACCCTCCCCGTTTCCAGGTGCCTGGTCAGGCAATCTCAGAATTTCGAGTGTTTGTCCTTGAGGGTGGGCCTCCGAGATAGGCTGGGGATTCTGTTGGTGTACCGACCACCCCGCTGCACTTCAGTCTCCCTACCTGAGCTGGCGGGGGTGGTCTCGGAGGTGGCCTTGGGTTCCCCCAGGCTTATTGTTTTGGGGGATTTCAATGTCCACGCTGAAGCCCCCCTAGTGGGTGCGGCTCAGGATTTCATGGCCTCCATGGCAACCATGGGCCTGTCTCAATTGGTATCGGGCCCTACCCACGTGGCGGGACACACTCTGGATCTGTTTTTTGCCGACTGGGAAATAAATGATCTGGAGGTGGGGGAATTTGAGATCACTCCCTTGTCATGGACAGATCATCACCTGGTGGGGTTTAGTCTGACTGCTCCGTCTGCCCTCTGCAGGGGTGGTGGGCCAATTAAGATGGTCCGCCCCCGGAGGCTTATGGATCCGCTTGGATTCCAGACAGCCCTCGGGGAGTTTCCAGTGTCCAGAGCTGGTGACCCTGTCGAGGCCTTGGTTGATCTCTGGAATGGGGAGATGGCCCGGGCTGTTGACACGGTTGCTCCTAAACGCCCTCTCCGGCTTGGTGGAGCCCGATCTGCTCCTTGGTTTTCCTCGGAGCTTAGGGCGATGAAGCAACTCGGGCGACGGCTGGAACAACGCTGGAGGAAGAGTCATCACGAATCCGACCGAACACGGGCTAGAGCCCATTTTAGGGACTACTCCGTGGCGGTGGGGGCGGCGAAGAAATGCTTTTTCTCCGCCTCCATTGTGTCTGCTCAGTGCAGACAAACAGAGCTGTTTCGTGTGGTAAAAACCTTGCTCCACACATCCCCCCAGACAATGGGGGAGGAGTCATCTACAGCTCTTTGTGATCGGTTTGCCTGTCGCTTTGCAGATAAAGTCGCTTGCATCTGTGTTGACCTGGACTCCAGAGTTTTGGCAGTTCCGGCAGACGTGCCTCTGGTACCATCTGGTCCCATTGTGTTGGATTCTCTTCAGTTGGTGCGGCCTGAGGATGTGGACAAGATCCTGGGCAGTGTGCGGGCGACTTCGTGCGCTCTTGACCCTTGCCCTTCATGGCTAATAAAAGCTGCCAGGGAGGAGACAGGCAGATGGCTGGTGGTGATCGTTAATGCTTCATTAAGGGAGGGCAGGATGCCATCATGCCTCAAGCAGGCGGTGGTAAGACCACTATTAAAAAAGCCCTCCCTTGATCCCTCCAACCTGGATAACTATAGACCTGTGTCTAACCTTCCCTTTTGGGGCAAGGTGATGGAGCGTGTGGTGGCATTCCAGCTGCAGAGGGTCTTGGATGATATGGATTATCTGGACCCTTTTCAATCTGGCTTCCGCCCCGGGTATGAGACTGAGACTGCCTTGGTCGCTCTAGTGGATGACCTACGCCGGGAACTAGACAGGGGGAGTGCATCCCTGTTGGTTCTGCTGGACCTCTCAGCAGTGTTCGATACCATTGACCATGGTATCCTTCTGGACCGCCTCTCGAGTATGGGAATTGGAGGCACTGCGTTGCAGTGGTTCCGGTCCTTTCTTGGGGGGAGGGTCCAGAAGGTGGTGCTGGGGACTACTGCTCGGCCCCGTGGCCGTTGGCCTGTGGGGTCCCGCAGGGATCAGTCTTGTCCCCCATGCTGTTTAACATCTACATGAAGCCGCTGGGAGAGGTCATCCGGGGATTTGGACTGAGTTGTCAGCAATATGCGGATGACACTCAGCTCTATCTCTCCTTGTCATCTGATCCTAGGGAGGTGGTGGATATCCTGAATTGGGGGCTGGAGGCCGTGATGGGTTGGATGTGGGCTAACAAACTGAAATTGAATCAGGATAAGACGGAGGTACTGTTGGTCAGTAGGAGAGCCAATCGGGATGAGGAGATTTTACCGGTTCTGGATGGGGTTGCACTCCCCTTGAAGGAGCAAGTACGCAGCTTGGGGGTACTACTGGACCCGGCTCTGCTTTTGGAAGCTCAGGTAGAGGCGGTGGCCAGGGGTGCCTTTGCACGGCTTCGGCTGGTGCGCCAGCTGCGTCCCTTTCTCGAGAAGGCAGATCTGGCCACGGTTGCCCACGCCTTAGTCACGTTGCGGCTGGATTACTGTAACGCGCTCTATGTGGGGCTGCCCTTGAAGAATATCCGGAAACTGCAGCTAGTGCAAAACGCGGCAGCGAGGGTTTTATCCGGAGCTGCCCGTTGGGAACATATCACCCCCATTTTGAAAGAGCTGCTCTGGCTGCCGGTTTGTTTCTGGGTCCAATTCAAGGTGCTGGTTTTGACCTTTAAAGCCCTAAACGGTTTGGGCCTGGGGTATTTGAGGGACCGCCTGCTCCCAAGGGTTGCTGCCCGCTTGACGAGGACATCTGAGGGGGCCCTGCTCCGGGTGCTGACAATGAGGGAGGCCCGGCTGTCATGCACTCGGGACAGGGCCTTCTCTGTTGCTGCTCCTAGACTCTGGAATTCTCTCCCAGTGGCCATTCGTTCCTCAGACTCCATCACGGCTTTTAGGAAGCTTTTAAAGACTTGGCTTTTTACCCAGGCTTTTACATGATCGTTTTTACTGCTGCTTCTGTGTGTTTTTATCTGTTGTCTTGTTTTTATGCTTGTTTTATATGTTTTTAGCTTGATGTTTTTATTGCTTTTTATTGTATGTTTTAATTTTTGTAAACCGCCTTGGGGTTTTCTTTTAACGAAAGGTGGTATAGAAATGTAAAAACAAACAAACAAACAAACAAGAGCCAACAGTGTGCCAATGGGTTGCCCCCCTCCCCACACACACCCCACTCAGGGCCCAGGAACATTTGTCCCACCTTGTTCAATTGTAGCTATCCCCTTGGTCACAGCACAACAACTGAGCCTGGAGAAGGAGTGGAAGCAGTGGCAGGGGGAGCATATTATATGGGTAAGTCAGCCCCCTCTGCAGCCTCAGATACAGCAGCAGCTGCCACCAGGACTGCCAATTTCCATAACAATGTACACCTGAGCTGCCTTTGTCACCTCCTCCTCCTGCTCTAGCCCATGCACCAGCAGTCAGCTACTGGACCCTCCCTCCCCATGGTGAGTTGTAAAGCTGAAACAAGATGGCAACTGACCAACATCTTTAGTGCCATTTGGAGGGTCTTAAGTTGAGGACTGACTGACTGTAGGTGAAACAGATGCACATGACTGACCTATCTACCCTTATTTCCATGTGAACTCTAACACTAGTAGTCCAATATTGCTCCAGTTAGAAGAAACAGTTGCAAGCATCCCATTTGTTACATAGATGACTATATTAAATGTTCTAGCATCACTGAACCAAAATCCATGTTCTTGGAACAAAATTCATTTTGTTGGGAGGGAAACAAAAATCGTGACCATGTACAAGAAGCCGTTAAATGTGCCAGGACAGAAGGCAAGAAAGTCATCAGTGTCAGATTTGAAAGCTAGAAAGTCCTGAGAGTCTGTGTTTCTTATTTTGGTTTCAACAGATGTCTTCTTCACTTGCAAGAAAGGAGGTTGAACATTATTCCAGTTTTGAACATATGTGAACCACGAGGCTCAATGGCAGTAGGAGCCAACCTGGCTTCTGCTGATTCTTTATAAAGTGGAAATGGGGGAGGTTTTTAAACACAGCGTGGGTTGAGGGATGAGCGGAGCCTTCCTCTACCTGTGATTTTTCCACCTGAAGTTGTATTAGGCATTTTTCTCTCTGCAGAAAAACAGCTTCAAAAAGTCGTTTCAGGGTGGAAGAATACAGCTCCTCACTCCTGCCAGCGCCATCACACTACCAAACTACCACTTCATAGGAATTCAACTTAAGACCCGATGCTGCAAATGGGTCTGCCACTATTATGCCTAGTTTGGCCCTTAGATTTATTTTTCTAAAAATCCTATTTGATGGCAACCCTCAAAGAAATCCAGCCCATAGTAACAGACAAGTGGAATTTGAGCTTTTAAGATACCATCGCATATCTTCTCCCTGAAAACCACTTAAATAGAAAAACTGCCCGATTGAATTCGACAGTTTCCAACACAGAAATGTGGCTTGCATTAACAACAAGAGATCTTTTGTTAAGATCCAGCTAACCCATGAACAAAGATTGGACTAACAACATTAGGCCTTTCTCCTGAAAGGCTGGGAGCCAAAGTTGAGATGAAAGTTTAGTCCAAAAAATATAATACAGTATGTCTGCAACGCCTGGCAATTCCAATTAAAACAAGTACGGACTCAAACTCAAACCTCCGCCTGTCAGCCATAAAGATTCTTCCATCAGTTTGGAAACAAATCAGCATGCATGCTTTAATTGTGAGAATTCATGCACTCTTGCTCCTTGGAACTCAGTGTTTCAAAACAGAGTGAAAAGACTGTTCTCAAATTCCTGACAGCCCTCTTGAGGGGTTCACTTACTTCAGGGGTGCGCAGCCTTGAGTTGGACTACAACTCCCATCATCCTCTGCCACGATGATCAAAGGCCGAGGATGGCCTTTGGCCATTGTGGCTGGGGATGTTGGGAGTTGTAATCCAACAACATCTGTGGAACCAAGATTGACAACCCCTGAATTAGTTCCTCACAAGAAAGCTGTTTCTGAGAGGGGCTAAACAAAGAATATTTGTCTTATGATTGATTGATTGATTGATTGATTAAGTGCCATCAAGTCAGCGTCGACTCTTAGCGAGAACATAGATAGAGTCTCTTCAGAATGATCTGTCTTCAGCTTAGCCTTCAAGGTCTCTCCGTGATGCATTCATTGCTGTTGTAATTGAGTCCACACACCTTGCTGCTGGCGGTCCTCTTCTTCTCTTTCCTTCAACTTTCCCCAGCATTATGGACTTCTCAAGGGAGCTGGATCTTCGCATAATGTGTCTGAAGTATGATCGTTTGAGCCTGGTCTTTTGTGCCTTGAGTGGAAATTCTGGATTGATTTGTTCTATGATCCATCCATTTGTTTTCCTGGCTGTCCATGGTATCCTCAAAAGTCTTCTCCAGCACCGAAGTTCAAAGACATCAATACTTTTTCTATTTTGCTTCTTCAAAGTCCAGCTCTTGCATCCATAGAGTGTCACGGGGGGGGGGGGGGACATGCCTCACAGTTCACAGCAATCACTGGGCAGAGAGGATGTGCCCAGCGGTCGCTCCCCCCATTGCTGCTGCTGGAGGGGGGCACTTGCTTCCCCTCAGCCACACGGTGACTTTGTTTTTTTTAAAAAGGCACATAGGTTAGCCGCGGTGCGGCAGGCAGGCGCAGGGCAGCTGTAGGAGGCCCCCTAGCCATTTGGGAGCCCCCCGCTGGACCTTGGAGGCCATGGACCGGGGCCCCAAGGTCTAGGAATTAGAGCACCTCTGTTTGTAGATATAGACACATCATTGCATCTAAATATCCCTTCCAAGGCTTTCATTGCAACCCTACCAAGTGCTAGTCTGAAGCGTATTTCTTGACTGCTGGACCTTTTACTGTTGATGGTCGATCCTAAAAGGCAGAAGCTATCCACTACTTCAATGTTTTCAATGCCTACTTGCTTCATTTTAGAGGTGGTGAAGCACTCTAGCAGAGCACGTTTCTGCGGAACTGAAGAAGAGGGAGAAAGGCATAAGGAAGTTCGCTGTCAAACAAAAGCATAGTAAAGTCTTTATTCTTACAAGTAAAAACAAGTTTATTTTTTCAGTTAACAATATCAACAATAAAAATTATGCTGTTTTCCCATGATGTGCGGCAGGCAGCCACAGCAGACAGAGAGGAATTATTTCAGAGCACTCCATCACCATTTAGGATGCTATGGATAAACATTGCATCATAAAAACCACATGCTAGTTATTCTTTTTAATTTTTGCCCTAACAGCCTTGGGAAGCAATGTCATTAGAAATGCTACGATCAAGTAATAGTATGCTGATTTCAAGTGTTGAGCCTCTTGAGACCAACTCCTCTATACATGTTCTGTTCTTGACAATGTCTTTACTTTTTTTCCTCCTTTTAAATGCAGGTGCTTGTTGCCCCAATAACCGAATCAGGGCAAAAGCAGAGAGACATCTATCTACCCAGGAAAGGTCAGAAGTGGATGGATACTAACACTGCTCAAGTGTTTGATGGAGGGACCTTCATCAGAAACTACTCCGTTGCTCTTGCAGATGTGCCCGTTTTTGTCTCCATTTCCTAGATTGTCCCAGATCTCAGAAAGTTTACCTGTGTCTCAGAAAAACATTGCTGACAAAGAAGTTCTCTCTCCTTTTAAAATGACTTATCAGTCAGTTACACCTTCCCAGGAATTATACAGTATATTAAAATAAATATCAACATGTGCAAGTTTCAAGAATGTTTCATTGCCATTGATTAAAACTTTTCACATGACCAGGAGGTGGGGAGGGCGGGCAGAACGCTGCATAAAACCTACCTCCCCCCCCCCCGACCCTGCAAGATGGTGGGAAGCACGGACTGCGCTCCCACATGATCTGCACTAATACACACAGCACGGATCTCTGGAGTCCAGGATGATGCATCCTGGCCTCCATGCATCCCACAATGCACTGTGGGATGAGCACAGTGCATCGGGGAATACTCCCATTCGACGGGCGTTCTAGGTTCCCTTCTCTGTGTCTGCTGCAAGCGGCCCGAGCACACACACAATCCCACTGCCGGGGTTAAGGGCGCACTTGCACCCCTATCTTGGCAAAAGGCCAGGGTAAAAAGGTGGATTAGGCAGGCAGGCAGTGCCAGGATCCGTGCAGATCCCGGCGTTTCACAGATGCAGCTTAACCCAGGCTGGGCTGCCCTAGCTTGGGTTGTGCTGCGCATGTGAATACCCTTACTATTTTTTGAAATAGTAAACTCTTACAGGAGTCTCTGGTGGAATTGCTCTTTCTTTCACCACCTCATATGCTGAAAACCCAGCTGTCGTTTCTCCTCTACAAAGCAGCATCTGGAAGGGGCAATTTGCAGGATAGAAATGGTGGGCTGGAGAAGGTGGCTTTATTCTTTTAGGAGCAGGTGGCTTCTACTCTTCATTGCAAAAGGAGAGTGGACCTTGTCAATCAGAAAAGGATATGTCTTCTGGTCCTACTTGGAGGGCAACAGAAAAGAAGTTCAATGCCTCCTGAGGGACAACTGCTATCTAGAAAAGTTACTTGATCAAAGAAGTCTAGAGGCTTGGTCACATGAGCTTTCAACTTCTCTTTTTAATTAGAGCACGCATCTTCCATTATCTTTTTTTTTTTTAAGAAGTAGATTCAGATGATATGATGGGAATCCATGATGCGTTAATAACTGGAGAGACAGAAGTCTTGATTTATGATCACTATAGGTCCCTTATTCAAACGATACAGGAACATCTTGCTCGGGAAAGAAATAGCTACAATTTCCAGCCAACTGTTAGATCCAGAGGTTAGTATGATCAAGAGTGTATAGCTGCCAAGAAGGCGTTAGTGACACATTACAAATTATATCAATTAGACCTTCAAAGAAATAGCTACAGTGTGACCCATTTACCTTGATTAAGCCTGAAGAAATAATATAAAGCTCTACTCAAAGTTAAGAAAATTGAGGCTCAAAGAATGTCCTGGCAATGGCTGCTTACATCAGTAGGAGAGGGGAATTCTCCTCTCTTCTGGTGTATTACAGCTGATTAGTCACTCAGCTACCCCTCCCGGTTGACTAGCCAGGTCCCTTTGGAGATATGGGAAATATACTTTAGAGCCATTTATGTGGTTCAGGAAGAGGAAACAGTATTATCAAAATAATGATTTACTCCCAGAATGGCTTCCTGTTTTGGTATCTGAAGTTAAGAAACTCATAGATTGCTTAAAAGTAGGCAAGGCTTCGGTTAGTGATGGTATTTCTTCTGAAATGATTAAGCTCAATGCAGATTGGTGGGCTCCTGTGTTGGCAGCCCTTTTTACATGTATAGACAGTACTGGGC
This sequence comes from Hemicordylus capensis, assembly GCF_027244095.1. NCBI lineage: Eukaryota > Metazoa > Chordata > Lepidosauria > Squamata > Cordylidae > Hemicordylus > Hemicordylus capensis. The sequence continues at coordinate 136,775,280 of NC_069657.1, read as the reverse complement.
ATATACCTAGAGATTGGGGAGTAGCTATAATAGTGCCCATATTTTTAAAAGGGGATGGATGTGATCCTGCCAATTACCACCAGATCAGCCTGCTGAGTATTGTGAGCAAGCTCTACTTGAGGCATTTAGACTGGAAGCTCCAAGACTGGATGGAGAAAAGAAGTATTTTGGGGGGGGTGAACAGGCTGGTTTCAGAACTGGGTATTCTGGATCACGCCTTGGTGCTACGTCATCTTATTGCCCAAGTCCCCCTTGTACGTGACCAAGTAAGCCCAAGTCCTCCTTGTATGTGGTCTTTGTAGATTTCAAATGCAGCACTAAGGCTGGAAACGGGCCTAGAGAGGGTGGAAACAAAGGCATGGATTTTAAGTTTGTGTGCAAAAACACTTGTGTTCTAGCAAATGTATCGTGCATTCGCCATGAGTTAAAAAATGTTCTCATAGAACACTTGGGGATTTAATTGACAACATGAATTAAACCCAGATCAATTTGCATCCATAGAGATCACTGGGCTATCCCTTCAAATTGCCTCCCCGTGCGTGTGTGAACGGCTGGTGGGCCGCAGGGAGGGATGATGGGTCAGGTCGTCATCGCCTCCCAGCTGCTGTGCGCTCTGCAGTTACCACTCACAGGAGCATTTCAAAGGCACCTCGGCACCTCTTGTTTGTGCAAACAAACAAAAGCAGTGGCCAGTGGGCCACACGAGGGTGGTGGGTCGGGTCGCCATGTAACCTTACCTTTAAAAAAATGCTGAAAGGAGGCTCTCTTCCCCCTCCCTCTCCTTTCCCCCCCTTACAGGTTGAATTAATTCAGATTGATTCAGTTCAAATTGGGCTGATTTGATTTGAATTGAAATAGCTCAAATCATCCAGATTCCAGTCAAATTGATTTGGATTTGAATCAATTTGCACATCTCTAGTTTCTATAGACTTTTCTGCTTTCATGTGAGTTATAAATCACTGGCAATATCATACAAATTTGCAAGCTACATATCTCATTGGTTTCTGCTAGAAGTCTGCCAGAAAATGTCACATATAAATAAATTAATTATGCAGCATGCTTGCTCTCAAACTATTTTAGTTCCATTGCAATTAACAGATTAATTCAATTTTATTGCACACATAATGCAGGTGGCTTATGGACAATAGCCTACAGTGCTGCCATATAACTTCTCATGCCTGTCCTCTATCATCTGAAGTCATTTGTTCAATTCCCTTTTCTCTTCCCATTCTTTCTGTCCTAATTCTAAATGCTGTGCAGTGAGGACATCTAGTGGGGAAGCAAAGCATTTGTTAGAGCACAACTACTCATTCTCTCAGTTGCCCTTCATCCATAATTTTGCCCACTTTATTGTTTTTAGAGTTGGCTATAAAAATGTCCATGCACTTGTATTCCTCGTAAAAGCATTTATTACCACCACTGCTTCTAATCACTCTTATTATTTGTTTGTTTTTCCAGTTTTTCTTGCATACATTACAGCATGATTAAGAGCCCCTGGTGGCGCAGTGGTAAAACTGCCGCCCTGTAACCAGAAGGTTACAAGTTCGATCCTGACCAGGGGCTCAAGGTTGACTCAGCCTTCCATCCTTCTGAGGTCGGTAAAATGAGTACCCAGAATGTTGGGGGCAATATGCTAAATCATTGTAAACCGCTTAGAGAGCTTCCAGCTATAGAGCGGTATATAAATGTACGTGCTATTGCTATTGCTATTGCTATTATGGAAAACTGCAAACAATAGCACTGAATACTGTCTGATATTTTGAAGATGTGCCTGCGCTGCAGAAGACTTCCAGAGCTTCACAGTGTTTTTCACTGGGGGGAGGGGCAATTTTGACATCCTCTGCTTCCCACGAAAGTGCCCTGCACATACCACTTTCCTCTTCTCCCAGCAGCTTACCTCAGCAGGCGCGGGGTGAGAGGCATTTTTTCCATGGAATGGTGACTTGGCTTCTGTCTTGCTGCTTTACTAAGTGGATGGCCAGGATGGGTTTTTTAAACCCCATTTCTGTGTGCCCAGAAGGTAAACTGAGGAGAAGGTGCTCCCCAGTGCTTACCTTCTAGGTTCACCAGTAAAGTAAAGCGTGCCGTCAAGTCGGTTTTGACTCCTGGTGCCCACAGAGCCCTGTGGTTTTCTTTGGTAGAGTACAGGAGGGGTTTACCATTGCCATCACCCGCGCAGTATGAGATGATGCCTTTCCGCATCTTCCTATATCGCTGCTGCACCACTTAAGGCGCACCAGTACAGAGTTCTAAAACCCTGTCCCCATGTCCCTAGCAGATAAACAACAAGGAGAAGGGGAATACAGTGGGCCAGAGCAAGGAAGGTGGAGTTGGCCTGCCTGGCTCAGCCAGCCCTGCGATGTTGGCCTCCGCACCAAATGGTATGTTCCATGTAAGGGGCATGGCCAGCTGCAGCATGGTGCCACCTTCATGGGTGCCGGCACTTAAGCCAGTACTGTGAAGACAAGAACCTAAAGGAAACTGGAACGTCCGTTATACTAACTAAAGCCAGCCCTAGGAAGCCATTTTTAATATAGGTAGATCCAAATTCCTCTCCATCTAGAATCCAGGACATGTTTTGAAGCTCTTGTTAGGCAGGTGTTGATTCTGGACTGCAGTGGGGGCTTACTGGACTGTGACTGGTTTCAGCCCCTGTCCAAAGACTTCCAAGCTACACTAGGCCCCTCTCTGCATCCTTACAGGAAGGCTTCTGAGCCTGTGAAGCATCATAGCAAATTGTAGGAGAAGATACCTGCTGAGCATGCCCAGCAAGGCCTAGCTAGTGTGGCTCAGAGATGTCCCCAGAATACAGCAAGACTCACCATGTAAGTGCAGACACAGTGCTATGTGCTAGAGGCTTTGTGCATGCATGGCAAGACCTAGTAGCCATTCCAGGTTTTGATTCCTGTATACAATTAGACATTTTAGACTGATTTCTGAAATATACTCCAGAGTGCCTGCTTTACTCTGAGATGTGTGTGTGTGTGGGGATCGGTATCAGTGGAGTGGGCAAAACCAAGGGGTTCCTACTACTTCTAACAGCCTGCTTTTATTTCGATGATCGTTAGGAACAACTCCACTTAGTTGGCGCATATTGTGTGATGCTTCATCACAAAATATCCACTTAGAGAACTGAGTAGTTTTACAGCATTAAATTATGTGCACCACAGCACAGCACTTCAGTTTATATGACATTATGTTTAGGCAAAAATTAAACAAGGTCTCCCAACTATATGCTATTTTATTCTCTGTAGACAAGGGCCTGAATTTTTGCCAGAATTTTTGTACCGTGCTTCCCACACATATAAACTGCACTACACCCAAATGTATGAGTAATGGCAGGAGAGAGGGCACGCCCTCAACTCCTGTCTGTGGCTTCCAGCGGCATCTGGTGGGCCACTGTGCGAAACAGGATGCTAGACTAGATGGGCCTTGGGCCTGATCCAGCAGGGCTGTTCTTATGTTCTTATGACTGATCATAGTCTTGTACAAAATAAGCAACCATTTTAGTTTTGCTTCCCCAGTTTGTGAAGTTTTGCCTCATTAGGCCATACAAAGAGACTGAGTAGAATGCAAAACCCTTTCCTTCTGAGTATCTGATGTTTGTTTTTTATATGCTCCTATCACCGAATAGGGGAGATTTGGGGACAGTTTATCTGGGGTGCTGTTTACAAAGATGACACTAACTGCATACCAACAGTAGTACACAGAGATTTGCAGAGGCAATCAGTACCCTGTTTCCCTGAAAGTAAGACCTAGCAGTAATTTCTGATGTACCACTAATTGCCCTAGTGCATTTTTGGGGGCTAAAATTAATATAAGACACTGTCTTATTTTCGGGGAAACACAGGTACATGGTGCAATCTAGGAGCAGAGATTAAGACAGACCTGATCATTTCAAACATTAGATATCCTGCAAGCATCATTTTAAGGGCATTCACTCTTTGGAGGTCATTTCTTTCAATAATATGAACAAGTTTGCTTTCAAGCACTTTGGCATTCAGGGATGATTAATTAAATGATGCCCAAATTTTACATAATGGCTTTTTAACATAAATTACTCATGAGTAGGCCCATTGAAATTGAAGGACAAAGTTAGTTATGACTAGCCTATCCCAGTAATTTCAATGGGATAACTGATAAGTAATTTAGTCTGGATGTCAGTCAATGGGTCTTGAGCTCAGAAATTTGTATGCCTGGTATCCCAGGTTCACCCAACCCATTTTATTGTGATTTGATAGGCTCCTTTTTGTTAGAAGGCTCGGTGTGTGTGTGTGTGTGTGTGTGTGTGTGTGTGTGTGTGTGTGTCTTTATCAGCCCCAGCTACAGTGGAAGGGCACAGGTAAGGGAGCACTACTAATTAATATTGTCAGAAGACATGGAGTTAAAGTTCTAAATAAAATAGTGTTCTTGGGAAATCTATCAGGGAGATAGATTGAGAACTACATGCCTCATTCCTAGCTACATACAGGAAGTGGGGAGAGAGAAAAAGGAAGTGTCTCTTTATCAGGTGAGAGAATGAAACCTGAGACTATCAGTCTTACAAAGGGGAATCAGAATAGAGAATGCATGGTCAGAGGGGGAATGCCCTTACTGGCCGCCTCTACCCCTAATGCCCCTAGTGGTCAATAGAGTTCCTGGTGCTAAGAGTTGATGCCATCAGGAGCTGCATCTACAACACTATATAGGATTAGACATTTTAGTCTGGATTTGGAAATATATTCCAGAGTTCCTGCTTGACTTTGGAAAACAAGTAAGCTTCTAACCAAAGGTTACATATTAGCACCTTATAGCAGCAAATGCTAATCATTAACCTGAGCATTTAATTCAAGTTAATTGTTAGAATGGCTTCTCTCTCTCTCTCTCTCTCTCTCTCTCTCTCTCTCTCTCTCTCTCTCTCTGAGTTCTCTATATTACAAAAGTAGTGCTACATACAACAGGAGTAACAGCAGGAGAGAGGGCAAACCCTCAACTCCTGAGGTAGGCTTCAAGTGGCATCTGGTGGGCTACTGTGTAAAACAGGACGTTGGACTAGATGAGCCTTGGGTCTGATCCAGCAGGGCTGTTTTTATGTTCTTAACTGTTTAACTAACTCAAGTTTTCTTTAAAGTCTCTAGGAAAAGACACTGTCCACTCCCCACAATATCTTGTGGAGTTTTTGTTGATATAGACTATATTCTCACAACCACAACAATCCTTGTTAACTCTCATCTGGAGTCATGTTTCTTTTACACACAAGTAGGACCTCCTAATCCCAAGTTGGATTAACACACACACCCCAACTTTTTCAGGCCACAGAACCCACAATAATTTAACATTTCACTCCAGGGGAGTGCAGCAGTAACTCCCCATCCCCCATATCCCAAGCATGGCATCCTTTGTGACTGCACAACTCACTGAATATGTGAGTTCTCAGCTAAGAAAAATGGGCACTTCAAACCCCACACTAATAAGGATTCTTATTTCAAAAGCTCCGTTCTCAGCATTCCAGCTGTAAAAACACTGTGTGACTGACCTAAAGGCAATCATCATAGGAATGGGAAATAGTCAAGTGCCTTCTGCAGGCCAGTCTCCCACCATCATCCCATCTTTTGCTTGGTTTCTTGTCAGCTGTCCTTGGGTACACACAAGATTATGGTGTGCTGTCCATCCAAGCCAAACACAGATGACAGTGCTTCCTTTTATGAATGTGCTTGCATCTTTGGGGGTATGTCTGGCTTATTGTGTCTCATGATGGCTACATAGGTCAAGAGATCTTCTGCCAGCTGTACACTGGAGAAAAAGTTATCCCCCTCCACAATGATCTGAGGGCAGGTTCAGATGGCACCATTAGACAATCAGTCTTCTCTCCTGTTGTGTGGTTTGTCATCAAACCTTAAATTACTTCTGATGTCCTCAAGTCAAACCATCTCAGCTGCATCGTGGCACAGAAGTAGGAAGGCCCCAAATGTACTGTCCTCAATCCCTGCAGCTCTTCATAATTGGCATGAAGCACACCAACCATTACTAGCAGTCAAAGATATGCTTTCAGTTCTGTTAGGTCAAGGTGCTTCCACTGGAACATAGGAAGCTGCTGCCTAATGAGTCAGGCAGTTGATCCATCTAGAGCAGCATTGTCTGCTCTGAATGGCAGTGGCTCTCCAGGAATTCAGGCAACATTTGATTTCTCCCTTGGGGTTCCTGCCTCTCCCTTTAGCACACTCAAGGTCTCAAATTGCAAAGGAGGGAGTTGCTTCACTCCCAGCCTCTTCCTGCTGGACTAAACTCCTCTTGGTCTGGCCTCTCACTGGAGGACCCAGAACCCACCTCAGCACTGTTAACCTCATCACTGATCTGCAGATCCCTAAATACTTCTATTTCAATACACATCCCTTCAAAGGCCTCCCACTCCCCCCTCTATTTCCTGTCTCCATCTTTGTCCTTCCCTGATGAACTGTTAATGGTGCTTACTCCTGGGGAATTGTCAAACACCCCTATCTTTTGGGCTTGAGTGGGGAACTAGCAAGTATACATGGAGCAGCCCACCTCAGAATACATTTGTGCAAAGCTTCAGTCTTGGAAAGAACTGAAGAGTTGAAAGTAAAAAAAATAGAATCAGATTTATTTTAGGGTTTTAGGGGTACAGGCAAAGAAATAGTGACTAATAGGCAACACAATATTAACTAGTGAAACTACAAGACTAACAAATCAATAGGACTAAGTTACGGCTCACTAATAGGCAATTTGGCTTGAGATTCTAATTGAGTCCACTCAAGGCTGACCAGATAAATGGTCTTAGAGAACAGCTTTGGATTTTAGAGGGAGCAAGAAAGGAGGGGGTTAAGAGGCTAGAGCGCAGAGATTAATTATACTACTCAAGTCCAATGGGGTGTGTGCACCCTTGTAGTTCAACCAATGTTGAGAGACCTCTATCCTCCAGGACAGGCAGGAAGGCAAAATGGCAGGAATGGGGGCCCAAGGGCCAGATGAAGGTCTGGGAACCAGGCAAAATCCAAAGCGGGTCTGATCTTGGGAGACCAGTATCTCGCAGCCAAGCATGCTGCACAGATTGGGCTTGGGAAAAGGGCCGATCTGAAGGTGACAAGTGGAACAGGAGCAAAAGTCCATGCAAAGCAAGATGGAGTTGCCAATGCCCAAATGTACAAACATGCAACTAGTGAATCAGAGGAAGGGACACACTGATTCAATTGTGTCTTGACTAGAAATAGACAGCATCTTGCCCTGAGGTGAGATGCTGACCACATCTTTCTGTTAACAAAGGTGACAATAGGGATAGACAAAGGAGTACATCTTTGTCTTGTTCAACTTTGCTGGGTGTGCTCTTTCAACACAATAGGTGAATAGGTTTAAGAACCCTTTATGGGGCTGAATGAAATGGGCGTATCAGAGCTTGTTTCGTGTTTTCAGGAGACTGTGGTAGTGTCTAGGAATGTTTTAACAAGCTTGCTTCTTATGCCCCAAGCCAGCCATTAGCACTTTTGTTAGAGAAGGAGGTGAGCTTGTGATCTGTCCCTTCCTGCGAAGGTGATAGGATTGGACTGATCTGATATGCCAACACAGGAGTTAGAGAAGGAGGTGAGCTTGTAATCTATCCTTTCCTGCGAAGGTGATAGGATTGGACTGATCTGATATGCCAACATAGGGGGCAAATATTTGGCTAGTTCTTGAGAATTATCTACTCTGGCTTCTCCACCTGAAAGGCAATCAGGGAGATGAGCACAGAGATAGTCCTCCTCTAGTTTCAGGTTAAATTTGCTGTTTTTAAAATTTGCTCCTTTTGCTGTTTCCCAAGTCTAGCTCCCCACATTCTGGGGCCATCTTAGATGTTAGAAGCCCCACTTCATAGCCATTGTGCACATCAGCTGCTACACCAGTGTCTTCTTGCCCCTGCTGTTGCCCAATTCCCATTGCTTGATCAATACCATTCACTCTGGCCAGGCCTCATGGCATGTCAGTACTCCACCCCACTCTGATTTCTCCCAGTGTTGCTTCCCCTTTTCTGGGTGAGTAAGGCATAGTGCATGGTGTGGGGGACTGATGGTGTCTCTGATTGTTCTGCATGCTATGCCTGTGTGCTCATATATGATGTATGTATTGGGCTAGTGATGGGCTGGTTTTAGACTACATTTTGCCATTTCTGCTTGTCATGTAACCAATTATCTTGGTATCTTAATTGGCAGGTGAGTGAGGTTCAGGAGACTGCTCAGTGCCACATATCCCACCTCTACATCTTCTAATTCTCTCCACATGAAACCAAGCTATAATCCCCCACTTCTGGGCTGTATCCCACTGGGAGAAATGAGAAAAGACCAGTAGTGATGTGCGGTTCGGTCTGGATCTGGCGGTTCGATCCCGGACCGAATCGGGCCCTTCCGGGACCGATCCGGACCAAATCCGAGCCGGTTCGGTACCGAACCGGCTCGGGTTTCCCGAACCGGTTCGGGAGTGCGATTGAGTGTCTGGAGTGTCCCTTTAAAGTTTCAAGTGTGTCCTCCATTTTGTGTCTCCTTCCCGAAACTTTTGCTCCTCCTTGCATCCATTTTGTGATGCTATTTCCAGGCATTGTATTGGCTGCGCTATTGATCCTTGATTGGCCAGAATGAGTCCTTTGGTCTGGTAGGCTGCTTGGCTGTTGCACTGTTGAGAGCTGGCACCCTGTTGGCCGTGGGGGGAGTGCAAAGGTGGGGGCTCCCAAAGGAGGGAATTTCAAACCTATATAAACCCAAGCCTCTTCTCTGGAAACTTCTCTTGGTTGCAGTTGTGGGATCATCTCTGAGACCTTGCTTGCTCTTTTGCTGCTGGTGTCTGCTGTGAGTCCCTGACTGTGTGTCACATTAGTGTGTGTCTGTCTCTCTGCTCTCTCTGTGTGTTGTTGTGTGCCACCTTGTCCATCTGCCCTCTGTCTGTCTCTGTCCAAACCTCTTTAATACTTTCCCCTCAACTTTTTCAACTTTTCCTGTTGTGTTTTCTGTTCTCTAGTCTTCACCCTTTCTCTCTCAACCCTTCTCCCAAAGTTTTGGCTTGCCCTCCTCCCCCCCACCCACCCCCCACCCATCTTCTGCATTGCTTTCCTGTTTTTGTGCCTTGCCAGACTTTTGTTCCACTTTTTGAGTTTCATTCAATTATTGCTTCTGTTTAAATTTATATATTTGCTGATTTTGGTTTTTAATTAATAACTTCTGCTATTGTTATTGCTGGCTGCCTGTCTGAGTTGTGTTTCTGAGGATTTAGTTTATATTATTGCTGCAATTTGATTCCTTGTGTTCTGATATTGATTGTTAATTTGTTCCCCTCTGGCCCTGCTCCTAGCTTCCCCCCCTCCTCCCACCCAGATAAGATTGTTTCCCTCCTGTGCTGCTGCCCGTTGAGTCTTGCATTCTTTGGATTTCTTTGTGGAATTAGGTTCTGGTTTTGGTTTTGCTCGCTGTGTGTGTCCCACCCACTCCCCCAGTCCCTCCCCCTGGTAGTTGTCCCCCCCCCCCCCGCCCTGCCCTGAGACTTTCTGGCTACCCTTTGGTTTCCTTTTTTTTACTTTGTGTATAGATTGTTTTGATTCAAATTTGATTGTTCCCCTGTGTGGTCCTGCTCCTAGCTTCCCCCTCCCTCCCCTCCAGAAAGCCACTCCCCCCACTGCCACCTCCTCCTCATCCACTCCTGCCCTGCCTGCCCCCTCCCACCCAGACTGAGTGTTGTTCCCCATCTTCCCTGGTGCTGCTGCTGCCTGTTGAGTCCTGTCTTAGTTGGATTTTTTTGTGAAATCAATTAGCTTCTTTTGGTTCTGGTTTTGCTGTGTGTGTGTGTGTGTGTGTGTGTGTGTGTGTGTGTGTGTCCCATTCCTCCCTGCTGGTTGTTGTTGGTTCTTCTCCCCCCCCCCCCGACTTTCTGCCCATTGGTCCCAGGTTTTCTTTTTTGGACTTTTTTTCATATTGTTTGGTTTGCTTTGATTGACTCATTGATTGTTCCCCTCTCTGTGTGGCCCTCTGCTCCCAGCTTCCCCCCTCCCTCCCTCCCCTCCAGAAAGCCACTCCCCCCACTGCCACCTCCTCCTCCTCCACTCCTGCCCTGCCTGCCCCCTCCCACCCAGACTGAGTGTTGTTCCCCATCCTCCCTGGTGCTGCTGCTGCCTGTTGAGTCCTGTCTTAGTTGGATTTTTTTGTGAAATCAATTAGCTTCTTTTGGTTCTGGTTTTGCTGTGTGTGTGTGTGTGTGTCCCATTCCTCCCTGCTGGTTGTTGTTGGTTCCTCCCTGCCCCCCCAGACTTTCTGCCCATTGGTCCCAGGTTTTCTTTTTTGGACTTTTTTTCATATTGTTTGGTTTGCTTTGATTGATTCATTGATTGTTCCCCTCTCTGTGTGGCCCTCTGCTCCCACTTCCCCCCTCCCTCCCCTCCAGAAACCCACTCCCCCCACTGCCACCTCCTCCTCCTCCACTCCTGCCCTGCCTGCCCCCTCCCACCCAGATTCATCCCCCTTGACGCATACTAATCCCCCCAAAACACACCCTGCCCTCTGGTCTCTCCCCCTCTTGCCCCCCTGACTCCCTGCTACATACCCCAGACCCCCTGAAACACACTCCACCCCCCAAACACCCTCTGTTGGTCTCTCCCCCTCTTGCCCCCCTGACTCCCTGCTACATACCCCAGACCCCCTGAAACACACTCCACCTCCCAAACACCCTCTGTTGGTCTCTCCCCCTCTTGCCCCCCTGACTCCCTGCTACATACCCCAGACCCCCTGAAACACACTCCACCTCCCAAACACCCTCTGTTGGTCTCTCCCCCTCTTGCCCCCCTGACTCCCTGCTACATACCCCAGACCCCCTGAAACACACTCCACCCCCCAAATACCCTCTGTTGGTCTCTCCCCCTCTTGGGACCGTCACCGCTGCTGCTGCTGTCCTCCCACACCCTAATCCCCCTCCCTGCTGCTACATTACAGCTTCTCCTCTCTTCTTCCTCTCTCTCTCTCTTTCTCTCTCATCCCTTCACTTCTTCTTCTTCCCACAGCTGCAGCCACACAGTATCCTACCTCCGACCTCACCTGGAGGTCCCCGCCATCGGTTTTTTTTCTTTTGAAAGTTGTTTTATTTCATTTGTCTCTGCTTGGGGGTGAGTTGAGCAACAACACATAAATAGTGTTGTCTCCTCACTTCTGCCCCTCCATCGTTGAACTACCCCGGTTGCCTGTGCCTTGTGCGGCCGCCCTGTTGTGTCCCAGCCCAGGGGGTTGGCTGGTGGCGGCGCATCCGTGACCAGCAGTGAGCGGCAGGAGAAGGACCGGAAGAAGAGGGGTTAGTGCGTGTGCAATTGTGCACCTTTTGTTGCCCCCTTTCTCTCCCTAGCTGGCGGTTTTAAATAGGGACACCCCTATCTTGAAATGCATTTGGGTGTGGGGAGGAGGGAGAGGAGATGTAGTTGTAACTTGTGTCTTCATGCCCAATAAAGAAATAGCTGCTGTGTGTTGCGTTGCATTGCATGCGTCTTGCAGGTGGTTTTTGAACATGTGCCTTCTTCCAGAGTGTTTCCTTGCCTCTGGGGCAGTCTGAGTGGGGTCAGGGGATCGGATGCTGCCACTACATGCTGGGCCAATGCCATGCCAGAGTGCTTCCTTGTCTCTGGGGCAGTCTGAGTGGGGTCCTGGGTTCCGATGCTGCCACTACATGCTGGGCCAATGCCATGCCAGAGTGCTTCCTTGCCTCTGGGGCAGTCTGAGTGGGGTCCTGGGTTCCGATGCTGCCACCACTACATGCTGGGCCAATGCCATGCCAGAGTGCTTCCTTGCCTCTGGGGCAGTCTGAGTGGGGTCCTGGGTTCCGATGCTGCCACTACATGCTGGGTCAATGCCATGCCAGAGTGCTTCCTTGCCTCTGGGGCAGTCTGAGTGGGGTCCTGGGTTCTGATGCTGCCACTACATGCTTGGCCAATACACACATATGATGATGATGTTCAATCCATGATGCTGCCATCAAGTGTTTGCTGCTGCTTGCTTGCCATGGCATTGGGCGGGCAGAGTCACAGAGTGGGTGGGTTCAACCTCTGTGTAGGTGCGACTGGGTTCTGGTTTTGGTTGTGTGCAATTTAGAGTCACTAAATAGGCTGCATTGAGTTTGATGCTCCCCCCACAGGAGCATTACTTGAGAACCACCCCCCAGAACCCACACTTTGTGTTCCAGTCCACTAAATAAGGGTTTCCTCCTTTGATCTGCAGGTTCCCAAGCTTTGACTGCGTCCCTCCCCCACCCCCGGTAGGTGCTGTGCCCTCCCCCCATCAACTCTCCCCCCCAAAAAAGTTAAAAACTTGCCACCCACACCACAACTACTCCACCCAACTGCCCATGCCACCCACACCAGGGGTCCACCCTTCAACCCCCTATTTTTTTTAAAAAAACCCTTCCAGACCCATCTCCCCAATTGGCTTGGTTCGACTCCCAAATTCTAAAAGGACACCCTCCCCCTCACTTCAATTGGCTTTCCCCCCATATCCAAAAGTCTTCCATTCCCCCCAATTGGCTTCCTTTTTTAAAAACAACCCTCCCCCCGCCATCTCCAAATCAGCTGCCTTTTTTTTTTTTGCCCCTAAGCCCCTCCAAATTATTTTGTTGACCCTGTCTGGCCTTCCTCCTAAAGTCTCCCTCCTTCTGACCTAGCAGCATGTCTGAGCGCCGTGTGGCGGGCAGGGCTCGCTCAAGGTTGGCAGGCAGAGGTGGGAGAGGCCAGGTGCGGGGTGTGCCTGCGGCACGGGGAGGGAGAGGACGCGGGGAGCCTGAGGACACCCCGGTTCTCCCCATTGGAGAATTCTTCGCTCCGGCCCCATCTTTGGTGCGCAGGACTCAGTTCCCCCCACCTGCTGCCGCCAATCGCGGCAGAGGTAGAGGCACCGTTAGGGCTGTGGCGGGTCCCTCCTTGCCGGCGGCACCAGGTGCTGCTGAGGTACCGCCAGTTGTTGTGGTGGAGGAGACTGTGGAGTTGGAAGAGCAGGTAGAGGGTGGTGAGGACCGTGCGGCTGGCAGCGATGCAGCCAGGTTCTCCCTCCCTCTGGGGCCCCTTCCCCCTATCCTTTCACCACTCAGTGGGGCCCCCCTCATGAAGCCCGACACTCTGGTGGGGAGCGGTCTGGCGAGGTGGTGGAGGAGAGGCCTGCCTCTCCGATGCCAGTTGAGCCGGGCCCTTCCTCCGCTGTGGAGGGCGGAAGGGGCGGATTGGGTGGCAGCATTGGGCAGGCAGCGGCGGCCACCCCCCCCTAGGACTGCAGCCACCCCGCGAGAAACGGCCTAGGACGGCGGCCAGGGCGCAGGAGGCCAAGGGCAGTGTTGTATGGGTGCATTTTGAGGTCCCTCAAGATGCCCCATTCCAGGCCCGCTGTGTCCACTGCAGGATGCTTGTCAGCCATGGAAGGGACCCTGCGCACCTGGGTACGACGCCTATGTGGAGACACATAGAGCGTCACCACCCAGGTCTCAGGGGACAGGCTGGCAGCGCTAGTGCGCCTTGTGCATCTGCCACTAGGGCGGGCAGCGGCAGTGTGCCAGCCAGCAGGCAGGCTACACTGCCCGTCCAGCGGTGGACGCAGTCCTCGGGCAGCCAGCGTATTGTTCGCGTGGACCATCATCACCTCACCCGCCTCATAGGGGAGATGATTTCCACCGATGACCAGCCATTTCAGGTGGTCGAGAACAACGGCTTCCGCCGGATTCTCCAATACCTGGCTTCCGAATACGTCATCTCCTCAAGGACCACGTTCAGCCGGAACGTGGTCCCCTCCCTGTACCGCCGGTGCAGGGAGCTCGTGTTGGCCGAGCTGCGTGCAGCTCCGGCTGGGACAAGCGTGCATTTCACGACTGACCTCTGGACCAGTGTCAGTGGGATGCACGCTTCTTTCCTGGCCCTCACTGCCCACTGGTGGGGACCGGAGAGTGAGGGGACCTCCGCGGGCGATGCTTCCGGGTCTGGCGCGGCTCCTGCTGCACTACGGCACAGGTGGGCCGTCCTGCACGTGGAGACGATGGACACGAGGCACACCGCGGAGGAGGTGGCGGCCGTACTCGACCGCCAGATAGAGGAGTGGATTGGCGGGTGTCCACACCTCTCCCACGGCTTCATTGTCACCGACAATGGAGCCAACGTTACCGCCACTGTCGAGACAGTCATGGACTGTGTGAACATACGGTGTATGGCACACACGCTCCATCTGACCGTCAGGGACGCCCTTGGCCTTAAGGAGCTGAAGGCGTCCCAGGAGAAGGGGGCCCGCCCCATCCCAGCTGCTGTTGCTGCCACGGCCACGCTTGTGGATAAGTCTCGCAAGCTGGCTGCCCACTTCCACCGCAGCGAGAAGTCCAGGAGACTGCTTCGCCAGAAGCAGGATGACCTTGGCCTTCCTCGCCATCTCATCCCTACGGATGTGGAGACGCGGTGGAACTCCACCTTCCTCCTGTTCCAGCGCCTGTTGGAGCAGGAGAGAGCCCTTGTCGCCCTGGCGAGGGACGAGTCCTTGGATGTCTGCGACTTCTCGAACACAGAGTGGAAGCAGATGTCCGAGGCTGTGTCGGCACTCGAGCCCTTCCAGCTTGCCACGAAGGGCTTGTGTGGCGACACCACTCCCTTGAGCCAGGCGCTGCCCACAGCTGTTGGTCTAGAGAAGCTGATGGGTGGACTCCATATCTCTCTGACCACGCCAGAGGGTCGTGCTCTGGCTGGGAGGCTGAGGTCTGGGGTTGACAAGCGGCTCGTTGATGTGCTGGGAGACAGGGAGGAGTATGTCCTCGCTTGTCTCTGTCACCCAGCCCTCAAGGGCAATGCTGTGAGTGCCAACGAATTGCCCAGGTGGAGGGGCATCCTGGTCGAGAAGGTTAGGGAGGAGGAGGCCGCTAGGGCCCACAGAGACCAGGGTGTTGGTAGTGGTGCGGGTGCAGCCCTTGCGGCCCAACACGCACCCAGCAGCAGCATGGGCAGCCAGCCAGCGTCAGCTTCCCCTTCCCCTCCCTCTTCCCAGTCCAGCAGCGCG
Organism: Hemicordylus capensis; assembly: GCF_027244095.1. Lineage (NCBI taxonomy): Eukaryota > Metazoa > Chordata > Lepidosauria > Squamata > Cordylidae > Hemicordylus > Hemicordylus capensis. The sequence continues at coordinate 136,760,278 of NC_069657.1, read as the reverse complement.
GCATCCCAGGCGGCGCCATCGCAGCAGCCACTTGCTACCGACTTGAGATCCACCCAGTGGTTTCAGCGGTTCTGCTATGGCGCCATGCCTGGTATGCGGGAGGCTCGACCTGCCAGGCCCCCCTCCAGTGCTGAGCAATGCGTTGCGCAGCACTTGGAGGAGCCTGTGGAGGGAGACGGCGTGGACTGCGCACAGTTCTGGGCGAGCCGCCGCCAAGTCTGGCCGGACCTGGCAGTGGTGGCTGTGCGCCTCCTCTCCTGCCCCCCAACCAGTGTCCAGAGCGAGCGGGTGTTTTCACGTGCCGGGGACGTGGTGACACCCTCTCGCTCCCGCTTGGACCCTGGTCTGGTGGAGCAGCTGGTCTTCCTTAAGGTGAACGTCCCCCTGTTGGGCTACCCCAAGCTGGAGTTTGAGCCGGGCGAGTGATTACCGTGGGTTGCCCCATGGTTGGTCACCTGCCTGGCTCGACCTCTGTTCTTATCCCTACCTTCCCCCGTTCCACCTCTAGCTGAGCTGACGTGACAGATGCTGAGCCGTGCCAGCCAGTCGCAGCGTGTAGTGTGCCCACACAGAGATGCAGTGGTAGTAGTAGTTGTAGTGCTGTGACTGGCCAGATGTTTACAATGCCCACGCCTACCTAAAAACAAACCCAATGCTGACCAGCACAGGCCCTTTATCTATCCACCTGTCAGCATTTGGGGACCTGGTGTGGGCACGGCACACACCCCCAAAGTAGCACAGCCCACAGAGTACTAGACTTAGCAGCAGCGGCGGGTATACGTTCTAAAATGCAGTGTAAATATGTAAATACTGTATGTAAATAAACATGTAAATAAATTTTTCTTTAAAAACCCCATGTTAAAATCAAGCCTCAAAATTATGCAAAAGAAAGAAAAAAAGGTGACAAAGGGATGACAAAATGATGAATGCTAAATGAATTGATTTTATTGAAAATGACATGTTACCAGAAATCATGTGTGGGGGGCTTGGTTTACATGGAGAAAGTAATTGGATGATTTTTTGTAATGAAACGAATGAATTATTATCATCTTATGTTCATCTTGATTGTGGTCTCACTGTTGATGTTGGCTGATGGCAAAAAATCCAAAACCATCAGAATAGCAATGAACTGGCTGCCAACACAACATATTGATTGATAACTGTGCAGGGGGGGAATTGGGTCTGTGTGTGTGTGTGTGTGTGTGTGTGTGTGTGTGTGTGTGTGGTGCAGGCTCAGTCTGTCTCTTCCTGTTGTGTGTCTGTCTGTCTGTCTGTGTGAATGGATGCCTAGCACTGTCTCTGTGTGTGGATGCTTTCTGTGTGTAGTGTGCTGTGTGTCTGTCTACATGTTTTTTTCCTCCCCCCTCCAACTCCCTCCCCCCCATGCCTCTCTCCATCCCTCCCCTCTCATCCTCCCCCCTTCCTCTTCACCACCCTCCATCCTCCCTCCCTTCCAGCCCACCACTGCCTCACCTGCCCCCAACCCCGGTCTGGCAGATGATGAGAGTCTGGTCTCTCCCACCGAAGCACACACGTGAGCACGTGTGTGCACAAATATGTGGCTGACCAACTCTGAGCCGGACCCTCCCCTGCTTCAATCCCCTCTACATCCCTCTCCCCCTCCCCTTTCCTCCCCCCTGCCTGCCTGCCTCCCTCCCTCCCCCCTCCTAGCTAGCAGCGCGCACATACACATACACAAAACACCTGTGGTGGCAAACACCACCAGCACACATGCACTCACACTGGTGCCACCACCTCTGCCTTGGGCCTCTGTGTCCTTGAGCAAATATGTGGTGGTGGACCAGAGAAGCATTTCTTTCCAGCAAGGCAAAAGGCATGCACTCACTGCACACACACACACACACACACACACACACACACACACACGAGGTGAAAAGACGAGAAGAGGAGGCAACTTCTAGAACCAGCAGCAGCAGGTGAGTGTCGTGTAATTGTGTTGCTTCCCAAGGCCACTGCCCATGCTCAATGCTCAGTCTGCTGAAACTAAAGAACTAGCTACTATCATCCTTCCTCACACGCAGCTCAGCTTAGCTTAGCTCAGCTCAGCTGCACAGCACTGACTAACTAGACACTACAGCTGGTGGTAGAAAAAACAGAAGTCTAGATTCTAGAAGATGTCCTGGTGGATTTCAAACTTTCAAATCTGTGCAAGGATTGCCTCGCCTCCTCCTCCTCCTGCTGCCTGTAATTGTGCCCTCTCCCCTTGCAGTTGCGCCGTCGTGATGGGTTGGTGATGTGCGTGCGCCGTCTACTTAGCTCTCTCCTCCTCATGTTGGCTGGGCTTGCTAGGCACTGGCTGGCAGCAGCTGTTGGCTGTGTGCTAGGCTCAGGCTGTGGCGCGCGTGACTGGAATGGGAATGTTAGTGTAGCAGCAGCACTGGTTGTGGTGGTAGCAGAAGTAGTTGTTGTTGTTGCTGGGCTGGTGGCTGCTGGCCTGTGCTGACTCTGCGCACTTGGTCTGGTCTGGTAATTTGGATGCAGATGTAGGGTGTGTGTGCATCATCCATGGGGAGCATCAGAGCAGAGCAGAGCAGGTTGGCTGGCTTCTGTCTGTCGGGCCTAGTCAGTGGCAGGCACTGAGTGAGGCGGTGGTTTCTTTGGGCATCACATCACCCATCATGAAGAGCGGCAGGTCTGCTGCTCTGCTGTTCCGCCTCCTGCTTCTTCTCTGTGTGTGTGCTCTTGTGCTTAGTGTGCTGCTCCGCTGCTGCTGCTGTGCTGGCAGGCAGCACAGCAGTGGCCTTTTTGTTAGATCAGAGAGTGGGTGTTGTCTCTCTGAGTGTCCTCCTCTTACTTGCTTGGATAGGAGTGGTGGTAGTAGGTAGGCATTAAGATGGACTGACTAGGTGTTACGTGTTAGGGCACCCAGAGAGAGGGGCAAAAAAGACGGGGTGGCAATTGTTGGGTTGCTCCTAGTATTATTGGTGAATTTTTGAAGAAATTTTTTTTTCCCATTGGCTAGAATGGGGGTTTGGGGCTGCCCCAGACCCACCTCTGTGGGGTGGCAGCACCCCCAAAGTGGGTCCGGGGCCATGGCAAAAATGCCCTCAGTCCCTCCCAGCAATCCCCGGAGAGATAGGAGTGATGGTTCTGTTGCTTTTCTGAGGTATTCTGAGTGTGGATTCTATGATAGCTAATGAGGTTTCCAATGAGACACCATGAATCCACTCTCATTTGCTATCACAGAATCCACACTCACTCAGAACACCTCAGAAACAACAGAACCATCACTCCTATCTCTCCGGGGATTGCTGGGAGGGACTGAGGGCATTTTTGCCATGGCCCCGGACCCACTATGGGGTTGCTGCCACCCCACAGAGGTGGGTCTGGGGCAGCCCCAAACCCCCATTCTAGCCAATGGAAAAAAAATTTCTTCAAAAATTCACCAATAATACTAGGAGCCACCAATTGCCTTGGGATTTTTGGGGTGGAGGACACCCATGGGTGGCTACCACCCACCCCAGCTTTTTTGCCCCTAAGTGCTCCACATTGTGAGTTATGGGCAAAAATTAATTTTAAAAAAATTGTAAAAAATCAGAGGAAGGTCCAATCGACTTGAAATTTGGGTGGCAGGTAGAACACAAGGTCCCCTTCAAAACCAGCCACTTTTTGCGATCCGAACCAGTTTGGTTCAGATCCGAACCGGACCGGGGGGGTTCCGGCAAAACCAAAACCGAACCACCCCGGTCCGGTCCGGACCCGGTTCGGACCCGAACCGAACCGGGAGAACCGGTTTTATGCACATCCCTAAAGACCAGAGATGTACTATGGATGGTTGAGCCATTGATCCTAGGCTTACTGAAGCTGACATGTGGTTGCTGCTGTTGTGATCCTTTTGGCTCTGTTCTGCTGTCTAAAAGCCCTGCTTCTACATGGTCAGATGCTTCTGGATGATTTACTTGTTCCAAATACTAGGTCTGACATTGTGGGAGGGGCTGGTTTAATCTTCCAGAACTCAGGCGGAGCACAGAATTATGCAACCCCTCAGACTATTTTTCAGACACTATCATCAAGCTTGCTGGTCCTAAATTTCCTGGCAATCAATTTCATGGGATGACTCCAAGTTCTAGGGTTATGTGAGAGGGAGATGAATTTCTCTCTATTCACTTTCTCCACACCATGCATGATTTTATAGACCTCTATCATGTCTCCTCGCAGTCGTCTTTTTTCTAAACTACATAGCCCCAGATGCTGTAGCCTTGCCTCATTAAAAAAAAAAGGTGCTCTAGGCCCCTGATCATCTTGGTTGCCCTCTTCTGCACCTTTTCGAGTGCTACAATGTCCTTTTAAAGATGTGGTGACCAGAATTGTACGCAGTACTTCAGGTGTGGCCACACCATAGTTTTGTATAAGGGCATTATAATATTAGCCATTTTATTTTCAGTCCCCTTCCTAATCATACCTAGCATGGAATTGGCCTTTTTCACAGCTGCCGCATATTGAGTCGACACTTTCAATGAGCTGTCCACCACGACCCCAAGATCCCTCTCCTGGTCAGTCACTGACAGCTCAGATCCCATCAGCGTATACTTGAAGTTGGGGTTTTTCGTCCCAACGTGCATCACTTTACACTTGCTAACAGTGAACCACATTTGCCATTTTGTTGCCCACTCATCCAATTTGGAGAGCTCCTTTTGGAGCTCACAATCCGTTTTGGATTTCACTACCTGAAAGAGTTTCATATCATCTGCAAATTTGGCTGCCTCGCTGCTTACCCCTACTTCTAGATCATTTATGAATAAATTAAAAAGCACTTGTCCCAGTACAGATCCCTGGGGGACCCCACTTCTTACTTTCCTCTATTGTGAAAACTCTCCATTTATACCTACCCTCTGTTTCCTGTCCTTCATCCAGTTAGCAATCCACAGATGTACTTGTGGATTGCCTGGGAAATTATCTATCCTGGTTAAATGTGGTTTAATCACAGTGGTTTGACTAGGATTGCCCGGGAAATCCATGTTCACATGTCATGCTTCCTAGGTGCAAGTGGGGATTGGCAATCCTGGTCAAAGAATTAACCAGGATCAGTGTGATTGTGAGAATGCAGCCTTAATTGAATAATTCTACATGCTGGTAGCCTTCAGTCTTTCTCTTGATATTTTGGTGGCTACATTCATTTTCTTTGAAGTGTACTCAGGACTGTGATATAGACAAGAAATTAGGCATTTGTTTTCTATCTCCACTGTCATGTACAGTTTACAATATTTTAAAAAACATGTTGAGAAATGTGAACATTTCTACAAAGTCTATCTGGTTTCATAAAAAGTTCATTAGTCCAATGGTAAATTATTTTCTTTTTGTTTTGGAAGATAACTTTTGCAAAACATGTTCACCGCCTTTGGTTACAAAACTATCTATTGGTTTTTGGATCTTTATCAGCATCATGTGACGCATTTGTAATGCGTCAAAATGGTTTATTCTGCAATACTGCATAAGTTAGAGATGTTACACCAGGGATGAATTTGACACCACTATTCAGTTGCTGTTTGCAGAAGGACAAAGTCCACTGAATACTTCACAACAGTACAAAATTCTCATCTGCAGCAAAATGGAATTCGGAAGCTGGCCACTTTAACAGAGGGATGAAGTTACATGAAGTTTTAGACAAGAAGTTACATGAAGTTCAGACAAGAAACGTTACCTGCTTTCAGCTTCAATCATTTTTGTAGTTACTCTGTTGGTTTTAACAAACATGATAATACTAATGTATAACAGCATTTTAAAATTTTCAGTGACCTAAAATGCAAGCATATGTATTTTATTTATTTCTTACAAGTCAAATGCCTTCTTTATTAAATACTTTAACTTTAAAATATTTATTTCATTTATTTTATAATTGCATATCTTGCCTTTCTCCTCTAATGCAAGAGGAGTTTAAAGTTGCTAACAGTTAAAATAAAAATGTTGAAATTCAGATTAAAAACCAGTACTAAAAGCAGCAGTACACCACAGACAATCAGAAAGCAAAGCAAAAGCCACAGACAGCATGTGGAAATATAACTAAAAATGACAAAAATAAAAATGGTGACATAAAATGAGGAAATTAAAAAATGACAAAATGAATATTTTGGGTTGGCAGTGCAGCACTGCCAATGAAAGAGCCAAGCAAACTTCTGTGGAAGGGCATTCTGTATTAGGGGTGTGCGAGCTGGCTTGGTTTGAGCGGGGCTCAACTTGACATTTAAATTTTTCCACTTTAAATGTCACCATACACCTTCCAGCTTATATGGGAGAAGAGTACAGGAGTCACTTCTCCCATATGAGCTGGAGGGACATTTAAAGTGGGAAAATAACAACTTATGAATGGCGGTAATGCACACTAAATGAAGGGAAAGAGTCCTGAACATTAAAACACTTAAAATGCACATGTGATTTCAGCTGAAGTTAGTATCATGACAAATGTCTACTTACTGCTTTGCAATCAATCACATAATAGTTGTTATCAGAAGAGAGCCTTTGAGGAGACAGTTTGGGTGAACAGGGACTGCACAGTGGTAGGATTTCGGGATCCATCCTCCAGATAGCATGCTGAAATAGGAGCTGTCACTAGCAAATATTTAATATACAAGAGCTAAAAACAAATTCAAAATTTCATATTTTCATGTCAAGTTTTTCCCCACCCTAGCTATGTTTGAGTGACACATTCTGGTAATTTAGTTACAATACCCTCCAACAGATGGCAGTAGTGACTGTGTAAGAACTACACATTTTAGGTTTCCAGATTGAAGAACAATTATTCACTGCCACTCTGCACATTACATTTTAACAGATACACACAAAACATTTTACATATACTTGTAAAACCATAGCATGTGCATGGAACATATTTTTCCGGTTGCGTATATCATACAGGTACCCGCATAGGGGATGCACATATTGTGGCAAATATATGTTTGGCACTGTGTAACATGAAAAGGAGTCCTAAAGCACAAGTCATTAGCTTTGTGTGGCAAATAGCAATTTTCCAGGTTATATTCTGTAGAATGAAGGTGGTTATTCCTAGTTCTTCATACATGCAGTAATCCCTCTCAAGAATTACTTGATTGTATATATATAGCCGGTCCACAGACTCATCAAACTTCTTCCACATTTTGTACTTCAGATATGCCAGAAGCCATACATGCAAAAACTCATTTTTATTTATTTTAATTTTATATCCCACTCTTCCTCCAAGGAGCCCAGAGCGGTGTACTACATACTTGAGTTTCTCTTTCACAACAACCTTGTAAAGTAGGTTAGGCTGAGAGAGAAGTGACTGGCCCAGAGTCACCCAGCAAGTCTCATGGCTGAATGGGGATTTGAACTCGGGTCTTCCCGGTCCTAGTCCCACACTCTAACCACTACACCATGCTGGCTTTTTGTATATATACTCAGGTCTAACCATCTCATCTTCAAAATGCAACATAGGAAACAACTGAGAAACACTTCTTTAAAACACTACTTGAAACTCTTCTCAATTGCTATGAAACTTCATGAACAATAAAGTCAGTTCTACTCTCAATGAAATGGTTGCTGACTGTCATGAAAGATGTGACCAGATCATCCAACTTAGCATCCTTTTGTTTGAATATCTTCTTTATTTGGGTCAATTATCTCATTTTTTTCTCCTACGAATGATATATATGGTTGCTATCCTCCATCTAGGGATGTGCATGAATCGAGATTCATGCACAGATTCTAACCACAGATTAGGCACCTTTAAAAGTGAGGAGAGCAGGTCTGTACTTGCTCCAACACTGCTCCACACAGCTTCTTGCTGCGACGGCACACCTCCCAGCACCCCTCGCTTAGCGGCGTGTACATGGCCTCCACGCATGTGCGTCAGTCATGTGCATGCCAACACAGCACTGCACATGAGGGGTGTTTGGTGTGGGGCACAGCAGCAGGAAGCTGTATGGAGCAATGGAAGAGCAGGTACAGACCTACTCTCCTCACTTTTAAAGGTGCTCAATATATGCTTCGAATCTGTGCACAAATCTCAATTCATTTTAAAAGGATTATTTGGCTCAGTCTCTTTGCCAATATGGCAGCAAAACATTTATAATCACAATATAGTAGGGAAAGGCTATTAGTCTGGTGTCTATAGGTCATAGGAACATAGGCTACTAGTCTGGTGTCTATAGGTCATAGGAACATAGGACGCTGCCATATACTGAGTCATACTATTGGTCCATCTCGCTCAGTATTGTCTACCCAGTCTGGCAGCGGCATCTCCAAGGTTTCAGGCAGGGGTCTCTCTCAGCCCTATCTTGGAGATGCCAGGGAGGGAACTTGGAACCTAGATGCTCTTCCCAGAGTGGCTCTATCCCCTGAGGGGAATCTCTGACAGTGCTCACGCATCAAGTCTCCCATTCAAATGCCTCCATCCATTTAGAGACAAGATGCTCAGGGGAGCAACAGCAAGAAAGAGAGGGAGCATGCCCTCACCTCTGTCTGTGGGCTTCTCAGAGGCATCTGGTGGGCCACTGTGTCAAATACTGTGCTGGTCTAGACAGGCCTTGGGCCTGATCCAGCAGGGCTGTTCTTATGTCTGGTAGCTACTCAGGGATAGGCCTTCTCTCCATTATTCCATTTGCTCTTCACGTAACATTGCATTGAAAATTCTAATAATTTCCCCTCTAGCTATTTTAGTTAGAAAGTTTCCCTAAACATAGAGAAATGTTTCAAAATATACTACTAGAAATCTGTCTGGTACTTTCTTGGTTTTTTGTTTCTTAATCATGTCTACAATTTGTAGACATGTAATCTTTATCCATTTTGCCCTTTGCCATGTGAAATGAGTCATTCAGCTTTCCAAAACTAGTCGGGGAAACAAGAGAGTGAAAATCAATCGATCAATTAATTATTTCCTACTAGGTGAAGAAACTTCCAAACTTGGAAGTCCTAATGAAGCCAGAAGGATAAGAGTTAGTTGTGGTGAGTCAGTGGATCAGTCATAGTGAAGAAATTTTGCAGAGTGAATGGCATGTGCTACCAGATACCACAACACAAGTAAGTGTCCTCCAGACAGAGTGACTACTAATAGGTAGTTGAACCCTACTTGTCTTGTATAATAAACTAAGGGCCGCAAGCTCACAATCCCCATAGAACCAATTAAAGGTAAATTAAGTAAATTAACCACTGCGTCACCCCACATATGTTTTAAAAAATAGTCTGATGCATATCTTGGCCAGTGAGCATAAGAGTAGTGATCTAGCAAAATAAGCAACCCCATGTATGCAAGTAGCTGGCAATGGGAGGGAGCGGATTCTGTTCAGGACAATCTGACACAACTAGGAATGAGACTTCTTTCACATTTACAGGATACAGATCGTGGTCAACTGGTTTTGGAAAACCTATTTCGTGAAAATGCTTTGGTTGCTCTAAATTATTTAACTGGTGAACCCTACATATAGCTAAGCTAAAATCCTCTGCAGAGTTATATGGAAGTAAACCCCAGTAAATTCATTTTAATCCAGACTGGCTTATTATTGATTCTACTACATATTATTTATGGGTTGCTTCCCAGCATTCTTAAAAAGCTGGCAGTGGCTAACAGGATTTGGCTACAACATTAGCCACAGCTTTCACTAATAAGGATTTTATTTGTCATTACCTTCATCTAGGTTATAGTTCAGAGACTGCCCTTGTCTCAAAAGTGATATCTTTTCGGCAAAGGGGAAAAAATTCAACCTGATTTCTTTAGAATTGTGATGACATTTACAACAAGCAAAGGTTTTGTTGAAAAGAAGCTTTGGAAAGTAGCAAACTGCAGCTACTGCCTGCCATTTTCCTTTTCTGTTTGGAAAGGAGTCAGAGTACATTGTTGGCATTACTAACTTCAGTGTAACTTTGTCACATGAAATGCCAAAGGTGCTTTAATTTTCTTTTTAACCCTTTGTGCTAGGGTACCAGAATTTTTGAAATAAGGAGTTAACAACCCCTGCAGCACCTAGGGCACACTTTACTAAGAACATGGTAGAGACGTGATCTAATACAGAAGCATTGCAGCCTGTGGCCTACACAAAAACAAGACCTGCAAATTTCTAGGTTTATGATACAGCCTAAGGACTAAGTTAAACAAGGTTCTATGGCTTCCGAGTGGTATGCTTTAGATTTTAACAAGAAAAGCCACTCTGAGTGGCCTTTGTGATATTTGCCCAGGCGTACATTTTGCTGTCTTGACAACTAACTCACATTGTGTGATTTTAATTTTTAACTCTCTTTTCATCTGTATTTCATGTATGATAGCTCTAGCATTACCCTGTAACCTCATTAAACAGCATGGACTGTTTTTGCATATTGACAGATTTATAGAAAAACCTATTAACATAAGTAGATGAGTAAGTACACAGAACAATTCCAGTACCTTTGACCTACATTCTTGAGCAAGTGTTACAGTTCAGTTAATACCAGTCTAGTTTTCAAAAAGGTTACCAGAAGGTGCTTCACTATGGTAACATCCTTATATCGAACTGCAATTGCCTGTTGCAAGATAAGACAGGAAAATGTGAAGAAAACCTTGTTTAATAAGTATGACATCATTGTGTCATTTTAACCAGTTGAACAAGAGAAACACCTGTCTGCTTAGAAGACAGAATGAATGAACATTATCTGAAAACATCTGACATATAAAGTAACCCAAGATGAAACCTCTATCCACATTAAACTGATTGCTTTTACTAATGTGGACACTTCATTGTTGTGTTGTGAGCCGCCCAAAGAACAATTTGTTATGGGGTGGCTAACAAAGTTTATTATTTCTTGTTTACACAGTCAAACAGGTGTTATTGACTGGTTTGTTTTATCTAGACATCGGGTCCTTCCCAATGACCTGAGATGGCTGAATTTTATTATCAATGTTGTTATTATTATAGATATCGTTGCAGAATATAGGCTGTTCCCAGTAAAGTTGTTTTTTGTAATTGGCTGATGGTGATTTCTGTGGCCCCTATAGTACTGAGGTGCTCTTCAAGGCCTTTTGGAATTGCACCTAGGGTGCCAATTACTACTGGGATTATTTTGGTCTTCTTCTGCCACAGCCTTTCAATTTCAATTTGTAGATCTTTGTATTTTGTGATTTTTTCTATTTCTTTTTCTTCTGTTCTGCTATCCCCTGGTATTGCTATGTTGATTATTTTAACTTGTTTTTCTTTCTTCTCGACTACAGTTATATCTGGTGTATTGGCAGATGTTTGTCTGTTTGTAGTCGGAAGTCCCATAATATTTTTGCATCTTCATTTTCTACAACCTTTTCAATTTTATGGTCCCACCAATCTTTGACTACAGGTAGCTTGTACTTTTTGCAGATGTTCCAGAGTATCATCCCTGCTACCTTGTCATGCCTTTGTTTGTAGTCAGTCTGTGCGATCTTTTTACAACAGCTGATTAGGTGGTCCACTGTTTCATCTCCTTCTTTACAAAGGCGGCACTTGCTGTTTGTTGTTGATTTTTTGACTTTTGCTCTTATTGCATTTGTTCTTAGTGCCTGTTCTTGTGCAGCCAATATTAAAACCTCTGTTTCTTTCTTCAAGTTGCCATTCTTAAGCCATTGCCAGGTCTTAGTGATGTCTGATTTTCCACTTATATTGTGCAAATATTGACCATGCAGTGGCTTATTTTTCCATTTTTCTGCTCGGTTCTTGACTTGTTCTTTCTTGTAGGCCTGCTTTGTTTCATTGGTGTTGAATAGTTTCTTGTTATTGACCATTTTAAGTGCATCTTCTTCACTGTCCTTGATATATTCTTCAATGCCTCTTTTCTCCTCCTCTACTGTTTGATGGACTTGCAGCATTCCTCTTCCACCTGAGCTGCGAGGGAGGTATAGCCTATCTACATCACTGCAGGGTTGCAGAGAATGATTGATGGTTATTATTAATCATCATCATCATCATCAATGCTTGTCTGCATACATGGGATAACTGAAGTCATACTTTATTGTGGACTAATAAGAGCCAGCGTGGTATAGTGGTTAGAGTGCTGGACTAGGACCGGGGAGACCCGAGTTCAAATCCCCATTCAGCCATGATACTTGCTGGGTGACTCTGGGCCAGTCACTTCTCTCTCAGCCTAACCTACTTCACAGGGTTGTTGTGAGGAGAAACTTAAGTATGTAGTACACTGCTCTGGGCTCCTTGGAGGAAGAGTGGGATATAAATGTAAATAAATAAATAAATAAACAATTCTTACAAAATGTAAGAATTGTGCTAAGAAGGCAGGCCATTGAACTCAACCTCAGTGCATAATTGTTGCTAGGATGAAACAAATTATAACAAACCTTGAAAGTAGTAGTGGATGACAAAATCCATACTACGTCTGCTTTAATCATAGATTCCCAAGGAAAATGTACGTGTCCAAAACATACCCTCCAGTATATGTAGAGGGTGATGGGCACACTATTTTAAAAGTCAAGTTGACATAAAAATAATAGTCCTGCAAATGTTTGAATTAAACAGTCATGACTACCAGAAATAGTACTGCTTATGGGGATCAGGTACAGCTAATGTCTGTTGCATTGTGTCCATGCAGTTCATATTATAGTGATAAATCTAAACTAATAGCACTAGCAATCTAGCTACTTCTATGGGATGCATGCACAGCTTTTAAAAAATTATTATTTTATTTTCTTCAAAATATACTTCCTCAAAACTCAAGTTTTCCCCTTAGATATTACAGATCTCTTTATGTTTGTCACAAAGCATCTCATTTCCTATTAAAATTGTCCAAATTCTAAAATTCAAGACACACTAGCAAGGTTGTGAGATCTAGACTGCAAGTAAATGGATTCCCATTTATAAGCATCCTGAACTGGTCTGAACTGGTTCAATTTGAACTGGGCCCCGTTCAATTCAAACTCAGATCAGCCCCCTTTTTGAGGGGTCTGTCTGTTTTGAGCTTGAACTGGTCAAACTGGGCCACTTTCAGTCAACCAGGTTCGATCTGAACCAGTTCTGCACACCCCTAGCTGTGACAAAGGGTCCTTACAGATGGCAATGAACTGCACAAGTTCAAAGTGCTGTCTTACTGACTGTACACACGGTATACTACAGGATTCTATGCTGCTTCCCATTGGGATCTTACTCTTTGGACACATGCTGATCAGATCCCCTGTGTGATTTTTGCAGTGCCACCTGCCAGCCAGCACTTGCATTCTGAGAAAAACCAGCAGTAACCACAAAAGCAGTATTGAAAAGTTCTTTTCAGAATGCAAGTGCCAGCTGGCAGGTGGTGTTGCAAAACATGTGCACCACCCAGAGCCTTTGGATGGGGTGGTATAAAAATAAAATAAATAAATAAAAATCACACAAGGTCTCTGATCTGTGTATGGTCAGAAAGTTAGATATAGACAGGAATAGGTGCAGAAGTCTATTGGAGCAGGTGTATGGTTAGTAAGATAGTGCTTTGACGTTGCACAGAAGTTTTCAGCATTGGGCAATTTATTGCCATCTGGAAAGACCAAGGAAGTCTGAAAATGAGAATATATTAAAGGCTAAGAAGGTATTCATCTCTAGCTCTCTTTGGGCCAAGGTCAATGCTCTAACCAATTACTGTTGTGCATTATCACTGTACTTATACAAATTTAAGATGTACATAGAATAGTAGTTCTTATTCACACATTATGTTTAACACATGTAGAATCTCAAAGTGCTGGCATTATTCACAAGTTACATCAACATATGTTGATGTAACTTGTGAATAATGCCAGCACTTTGAGATTCTACATGTGTTAAACATAATGCATATTAGTACACTTCCTATCAATGACCTGCATTTCAGGTGGTCTATACTTAGGTTATCGTTTAAAATGAACACATGTTCGGTCATTCACACAAAAATACGTACAAGTGGACTCTGTGTTACTTTGCTGGGTTAAGACCAAAATAAAGTATCTATCTGTACATGTGGATGGACACAAGTGAAACATAAGATCTGAACATTGCTGCCCCGAGGCTTTGGAACACACTTCCTGCTGAAATAAGAGCCTCCCCATCTCTTACAACTTTAAAAAAGGCAGTCAAGACACATTTGTTCACCCAGGCTTTTAATTATATGTTGTTTTGATTTTTAATAGTTCTAACCTTTTAAATTTTAAATTGTTGTAATGTTTTAACCTTTTAATAGTTTTTATTATTTTAGCAATAGCTATTATTATTTTGTTGTAAACCACCCAGAGACTTGCGTTTTGGGTGGTATACAAGTATGCTAAACAAACAAAACAAACCAGGGCTGGACTAGAACCCTCTATAGAGGGTAGGTTGTATATATGTTGTTTGTACACACACACATCTTTGTGTGTGAATGACTGCACATGCATTCATTTAAAAAGTTGAACCTGGGCTGGCTCTGGCTCAGAGAAATGCAGGCTACAGACAGGAAGTGTACTGCTGTATCTGTGTTCAACTTAACATATGAATAACTGTATGTATGTACAGATCTGTACATGCATACACTGTACACAGATTGTACATGGAGACATAATGTCTGAATAGGACTTAGGCCTCTTGCATTTCCCAACACTACTGTTTAACATTTTCTCTGTACCCACAAATGAACTTGCTAACTGTGGCTAGCATTTCATACATCTGATAAAGTGAGCATGAAAGCTTATGCTACAATAAATGTGTTGGTCTTTTAAGGTGCCAGGTCATTATGACCCTGAGCTGGAATATATTTTACTCCATGTACAACAATGACTTACATACACAGAAGCTATATTTTGGGATTACCAGTTCAAAACAAAGACAGTGTGATCTGAAAGGCCTAGCCTTTCCACAGCAGTTGTTTCCACTGTAGTTTCCACTAGAAAACCCAACAAATCATCCTACCTTTTAAAACAACCTGTCAATCTTACCCTCCAGATACCAAGCACCTCCTTGGCACGTTTCTTGCTTCTGATGTATTTGAAAAAGTTTTTGTTATTCCCCTTGATGCTTTTAGCTAAATGTCCCTCAAACACTCTTTTTGCCTTATTGTCACGTTGCATTTCTTTTGCCAGAGTTTGTGTTCCTTTCTGTTCTCTTCATTTGAGCAGGCCTTCCAATTTCTGAAGGAAGTCTTCTTCCCCTTTACAGCTTCCTTGACTTTATCTGTTAGCCATTCTAACTTGGCTTCTACAGTTAGTATTGTGGTTTTAAGTAAACTCCATGCATTCTGGAGAAAGTGACTCTCCTGATTTTCCCTTTCAGTTTTCTTATCATCAAATTCCTCATTTTAGAGAAGTTTCCTCTTCTGAAATTCAAAGTATCTGTGTTAGACTTCCATGGTGATTCTCTCCCCGCATGTATGCTGAATTTGATCGTGCTATGGTCATGTTCCCTAAAGGTTCCACAGCACCAACATCTCGCAGCAGGTCCTGGGGTGCCACTCAGGATTAAGTCCAAGGACACCTTCTCTCTGGTTGTTTCCAAGACCAACTGTTCTAGGGCACAGTCATTCAGTGTATCTAGAAATTTGGTGTCAGTCTTTGTCATTACCCAACTGTGAATTTACTCAGTCTGTGTGTGGGTAATTTGAAACCACACATTATTGCTGTTCTGTCTCTCCTTGACGCCTCCCTGATTTCCCTCTGCTACTCCCAGTCACTGTCAGTGTTTTGATCTGGAGGGCGATAGCATGTCCCCAGTATCACATGTCCTCTCAGACCTTGTATTACCCACAGAGTTTCTGTGGAGGACTCCGGACCTCCTAGGTTTTCTAGCTTGTTAGATTCTATCCTTTCTTTAACATACAGTGCTACTCCACCCTCAAGTCACCCCTCCCTGTCCTTTCTATAAACTCTATAGACAGGACAGGGAGGGGCGACTTGGAGGGATAACAGTGCCCCACTGGTTTTCACTGTCCCACCATGTTTCTGTTACGTCCAGTATATCTACTTTTTCTTTAGAAACCAACCAAGCACTCCAGCTTGCCCATCTTGGCTCAGAGGCTTCTGGTATTGGCATATAAGCCATTTAATTAATTAATTAATTTCTGTATGTAAAGTGCTTTGGGAACTCTGGTTGAAAAGCGGTATATAAATACACGTCGTATTCGTATATGCTGAATCTCTTACCTGGTGTATGCTGTCTTTTAGCTGTTTGATCTCTTTGACCAGCTAGCACAGCCTTCTGTCTGCATTTTATGTGGTTCTGCTCTGTCCCATTCTGTTTTATCTGAATCTTTTACACCCTCATACCTAAAGGGATGGCATCAGCTGAACCAGATGCCCAGCTCTTGCTGGCTATTCCCCAGGCGTCATTTTAAAAGCTGCTCTGCAACCTTTTTGATTTCAATCGCCAGCAGTCTGGTTCCATCTCGGTTCAAGTGGAGCCTGTCCTTTTTGTACAGGCTTTGCTTGCCCCAAAATGTATCCCAGTGCCTAACAAATCTAAAAGCCTCCTCCTGTCATGACCATCTCATCCACACATTGAGACCTCTCAACTCTGTCTGTCTCGCTGACCTGCACATGGAACACGTAGCACTTCAGAGAACATGATCCTTGGAGTGCTGGACTTCAGTCTGCTACCTAGCAGCCTAAATTTGGCTTCCAGGACCTCCCAACTACATTTCCCAACATACAGATAAAGTAAATGAATTGCTGCCTTGGACAAAGCTGCATCTGTCCTGACTGCCAACATGGGAACCCTTAATTAATTAATTAATTAATTCCCTGCTACCTGAGCAAAGAAGCACCTGTTTGCACCTACTGAGCAAAGAGGCACCCTGCTACCTAAGCAAAGTGGTTATTCTCTTTATTGAGCAGGGGGAGAGCAACTGGCCCTATCCAGCCCCAGTACAGCATCCCTTCCGTGGCTGCTGTTGGTATCTGTTTTTTTAAGATTGTGAGCCCTTTGGGGACAGGGAGCCATTTTTATTTTATTTTATTTACATTTATCTATGTAAGCCGCTTTGAGAACTTTGTTGAAAAGTGGTATATAAATATTCGTCGTCATATTAAGTACTATTGAAAAGTTGCCATCCTGGAGCAGTCATTCTGTAGTGCTGCCAGAGCAGAGGCTCAATTCCGATTGTACATTCAATGCACTTCCGTGAGCCTTTCACCTATACGGATTCCTTTGCCCCTTTCATGTCAAAGCCTGTGTCCTCCCGCTAGCCGAGGGCCTCCTCCATCGGGGTGCAGACCAGGCATCTTCCAGAGCGAACTCCCCGTGCTTTTCATAGACGTGAAGCTCAAAGACAGAACTTTCCCCGGTGCCGTTTCCTCCGCCGCTGCAGCAGTGTGCCGCGAAAAGTGCTCGGGCGTCTCCCTTTCATAGAACTCCTAGAGCAGCAGATCCACGCCTCGGGAACAGCTCCGTCCCATCTAGCAGAAGCCTCCCTCTATATCCACGCTTCAGAGAACAGCCACCCTCTTCTAACGCTGCGCGGAGTTGATAAGGAGAAGCTTCCTCCTTTTTTCAGCGGGGGCGGCTCTGTCAGTGCCGGGCTGAGAGGTGAAGAAGGAGGAGGAGAAGCAGCAGGAGGAGGTGGCGGCGGCCACAGCAATTGCTTAGTTGCCTGGCTGGCAGGCTCCGCCCATCCCAGAGCGCGCCTCCGCCGCGCCTTCTCCTTGGTTTTCTCCTTGCTAGACCGCACGCTCGGCCCACCCCAGCAGCCCAACCTCCTCCTGCGGCCCAGTGACGCCGCGCGGCTCTCTGTCTTCCCTCTCCTCTAGCCACCGCCCCTCCTGGCCCTGCCCCCTCTGCTGGCAGGTCGGCCAATCCGGAACCAGCCGGTAGCCGCGGCACTCCAGGGAGCTGCAGTGCGCGCGGGCTCCCTTCGCATTTCTCCTCTGCTTCTCCTTCGCATTCGCCCGCGGAGGAGCCCTGGACCTCGCCCCTCTCTCTCCTCGCAGAACCGCCGTAAGTGGCACCTCCTTGCCCGTCCCCTGTGCCTTTCCGTTCTTCTCCCCCGCTCCTCCTCCTGGGGAGGTGCACGCAGGCAGTGTCCCGGTAAAAGGTAGCGTGGAGAGGGGTTTGCCTGGCATGGCGTGTAAGGAGGCATTGCATGAAGGGCTGTGGCAGGTGCTCGCGGGGGGGGGGGCGGGGCGCATGCCTCCAGGCGCGTGTTCCGCGCTCTCGACGAGGGCTGTCTAGAGGACAACGTGTGCACGACTCTGTTCTCATGCCAGCTCCTTCCTTGTCTGCTCCTTCGTTGCTCTTAACAAGGAACTAAGACATCTTAGGGGGGAATCTTCAGCGCACGAAGCTTCATGGTGTGCCCCCGCCCCCCGCAGTTCCTCTGAAGAAAGGAGTGGGCTCCCCCCTCTCCCGCTCCCCTCTCGCTCCCCTTGCACGAGTTCCAAGAGGAGAAGCATGAATGAAAACAGGCGTTTCCCTCAGAGGAGCGCTGACTCTGTCCAGCTGATTCAATGCCATCTATGACAAATCTGTTTTGGTTTTTCCCCCGTTTTGTTTCTTCTCTCCCCCCCCCCCCCCGCTTCAGGCAGTCCTTGGCACATCCCACCTGTGCAACTCTCTTCTTCCCCTACACACCCTTTCTGCTATTAGTGCCAATCTATTTACTGGGAAACGTGCATTTTACTCAACTAGGAGAAATATTATCTGCTTATAGATTATAGATGCTTTAGCCTGTTGAAATGTATCATTCTCCCAAAGAGTTGCAAGCTTTAATTGATTTAACTGGTAATCTATTTATTTTTCACAATTCATATCCTGTCTTTCTAAAAGACTCTACCAGAGGCAGCTCTAGTTCATTTCTTGTGAATGTGTAACTTGATTTTAAACCATCTGAAAGCAATGGAGGTATGAGGATGTAGAGTGGGATCAGGAAATTAATACACCATCTCTGGGCATTGTGTAGTGGTAAATCTATGCCTTTTAAGCAGTTTGCACACAAAACCTGGTGCTTGCAGCTGTGTAGATTGCTGAGAAGAGCTTGAACTTACAGGGACTTGTAAAGCAACTTTTGATGCTGAGGAAATATATGACGTGCAAAATTTGAGTTTAAGGAAGTATATATATATATGTATGTGACCATGTAATTTAGCTGTGGTTTTAAAAAAAGGCTTCTTACTCAGCTCTTGTGAGCAGCTTCTAAAGCTTCATGCAACAGTTGACCCTGATCATGGCCCTGTGCATTTGGGGTAAATTGCTCGAAACCATGTGGTAGTTCTTGTATAACTGGAATAGTTAGGTGAAGTAGAACCAGAATCCTTCGTTAAATCTTAACTGGAAAGTGTGTCTAGTACTTGTTAGAATTCTTTACTAGGCATATGCTACACTGCTTTTGTGGCCTGCAGTTTTTAGGAAGTATTTCTCTGTAGGCAAAGTAAAAAGTGACTGTAGTCCCATGTGTTGTGTTGACATACAGCCAGTTCCCCAAATGCCTCAGTTCTTATTTCTGCTCCTGACTTTCAAGCCATGCTCTTTCTCCTTGTATTCAGATGACATAAATTAAGGATCAATGGGTATCATAATCATTAGGAGGTTTCAAATGTGTGAGTCATGAAGCTTTGTCCTAAATTGGAGCAGAGGCAGATTGTGAACATTACACATTACACATTAGACATTCCCATTTCAAAGTGGGTTTGGAGTAGAATTCTTCTTTAGTTTGATATATTCCTTGATATATTAACAATTCTCAATTTAAGCCAGGAGCAGATGATCTAGAGCAGGTAAAGTAATCAGAAGGGAGTATCTTTTGGTCACGGGCTGGCTCCTTTTCCCCTCTCACCACCCAGTCACTGCAACTAGTCCCCATATATCTGGCATTAAAAGCTAAGAGTTTTTAGGTTGGTGTTGTGCACTCTTAAGCATGCCTGAGTCCTGGCCACCTCTTATTTGGGAAATGAAGGACTGATTATTAGGGATGTGCATGGAACCGGTTCGAACAGTGTGTGGTTCTGCCAGTTCGACGGTGGGGAGGTGCAGGTTTAAGGGTGGGGGAGGATCATTGTGCCCTTAAAGCTGCACACACACCCCGCCATCAAACTGGCCTCCGCCGGTTCCCTGCACATCCCTACTGATTATGGGGAAAACCTATCTAAAAGAAATCAAGGCACAATGAAGTTCAGTGCAACTTGTAATATTAATCACTAGGATGTAGAATCAAAATTCATAGTTGTGGGAATCTGTTCATGTGAGCTTGAAAACTTGAGAGAATGAGAGACTAGTGCATCTTTGCAAAAGTGAATTAAAGTTCTTTCTGAGGGGGTATTATATATTTTATGGCATTATATATTAAATCCACTCCAATAGTCAAGAATAAAATTTTACAAACTCTACCAGAAGCCTTTTGAAGTCAAGAAAAATGTCATTTGATCCTCTTGTAAGTGGAAAAAACAAATAGTATTTGAGGAGGCAGTGCCCACTCGTGTAGAGAGATATGACTACAACAGTGGATTGTTGGAAAAGGACCATAAGTGCACAGTTGTGTTAAGATAGGTGGGCAACATGCAGCATCCATGCTGTTATCAACATCAAGTGGGAAGGGATAAAGTTACTTTATAACACTGAGGAGGAAAGAAGTGATACTAATCCTAGACATTATTCATACCTTTGAAGACGCTTTCTACTTTGGGGTACAAGTGGCCCTCATTATCCACAGTTCTGGCACCCACAGTTTCACGTTGGGCCATGTATACCGACCTCATTATCTGCGGATCTAAAAATAGTTGAAATCTGGCTATCCGCAGTTCCTAAGTGGCTAGAAATGACTTCCGAAATAATTTCCAGCCACCATTTTGCTGAATGGAGCCATTTTGTGGCTCTTTCTTAAGGATGTGCATGAACTGGTTCAGCGCTCCTTTTGTGAAGTGTCGAACCGGTTCAGAAGTCCGGTGTTTGAGCCGGTTCAGAGGTGGGGGGAGCCTTTAAGGGGCACGGAGGGTGCCCTTACGTGCCCCACCGCTTTTCCCCTGCTGGCACTCTCCCCAAAATCGTTGCTTCAGGGCTACAGCATACCTCCCTGCAGCCCTGGTCAACATCATACCAGAACTGGCCAACGCACATGCGTATGGCACGCACACGCATGCACACCGGCCACTTCCGGTACAATGCTGACCAGGGCTGCAGGGAAGTATGCTGCAGCTCCACAGCAACAATTTTGGGGGAAATCAGAGGGGGGAAAGCGGCGGGGCACTCTCCCTGCTCCTTAAAGGTCCCCACTACCTCCCGGGAGTAGACAAACCAGTTCGTGTACATCCCTACCCTTTTGTAAAATAAACAAACATTCCCACAATTTTTCACAGAAAAGTGGCAGAATTGGAGGGGGTGGGCATTGCTGGGAACCTGGAGAGCATGGCATGGTACATTATTGCTCTTATTTCTGCATTTTAAAGCCGGGGGGGGCTTTTTTGACCTCCAGGAACCTAACCTCTCAATTCCCATTCTCAAGCCCTCATTATCCATAGTTGTAGCCAAGAACTGAACCACTGTGGATAACGAGGGCCACCTGTACTTGGGATGTCAAATGGCACACACAACAAATATCACAAATAATGCATCTGTTAGGCTGTGTTTAGGGGGAATTTCACCATCTGGATGGCTATAACAGATTAAGCATGCATGTATTCTTCTAGCTTCAGTGTTTCTATGTATCTGTTTCCTCTCTTCTCTACACTGGCATTTCCTTGTGAATATTTTAAAACATAAAATATTTTTTACAGAAAGGGTGGTGTAGATTTTATAGTATTTGAGTTGAATTTTATTTATTTATATACCGCTTGGTATATACATCTCTAGGCAGTGTACGTAATCCAAATTACAATATAAAATAAAAACAATTAAAACCCTTTCACAGAATAAAAACACAAACAATTCACAATTTTAAAACAATTAAAATTTGTGATTAGCATGTGGGTGTAAGCTGCCTAGAGGCTTGTAGCATTTTCTGTTTATGTGAACTGTAATTAGAGAGATGTGAGCTTGAGGATGGATAGTCTGAGAAGAAGAATCCTCCCCCAGTTATGGAGTTAAAATACAACATAGCCTGAGTATTTTTAAGGTATTGTCTGTTGGGACAACAAGTGCTGGGAGCCTTTAACTTGCAACATTTAAAGTTCATATGCTTCCTAACTTGGACAACAGTTTAAACAGAAATATTAGATTGTCAGAACTTTGAAGCTGTCAATAGTCATCTGGTAAATTGTAGGAAGGGCCTACTAAGACTTCTTAATGATTAGACTTCGGGTTGATAGTTTTCCTTTTTAATCTAGATACTTCCCATTTCAAATCTCTCGACTTTGAGTTATTGTCGTTGATTTTTTTTTTTTTAGAAATACAGTCAAAGCATCAAACAAAAAAATAACAATATACAATCCCTTAAAACAATTTAAATACCTAGACGACAAAGGCTTTATTGCTGTGTGCACTTACATGGGAGTACTGTAAATCCCTTTGAAATAGTGGGCATTACTGCTGAGTAGAGATAGTTAGGATTGGGCTGCTCAATATCACTATAATCCTGAATTCAGCAAATAAGTAGTCAGGAGAAGGGGAAGTCTTCTTATCATCATCATCATCATCTAAAAGTTACTTGTGGAAGTTCTGCAGAACGATGTTGCAGCTCCTCCCACATGCCAGTATTACCCTATAAAACTCCAGTAGGAGCTCAGGGAGAGTGTGGGCTTCTCCCTATGTTGATCCCAAAGGCCAGGAAGAAACACATGGTGCTCCCTAAGCTCTGTGTGTGTGTGCTAACTTTTGTACTTAAATGCAATGGAGCTTCCAGTGGTTTAGTTATAATATAGTTTCCTTTTGAGAAGTATTTTCAGTGTGTACATTTTAAAAAAAACCCTCATCCATATAATTTGCAGTGTTGCTCAAGTAAAAACCATGAAACCGTATGTGTTAATTTTATACTTTTATAGATTGGAGAAGATCAAATTTGCTGGGTTAGTTTGTGTCTAAAAACAATGAACTTTCATCTTCCTTTTAGACTATTATGCCTTTTGAATGTGCAATTCATTCAAAATGTTTTATAGTTTTTCATGGTGCTTTCATTTTTAATACGAGCTGGGACACTGAAACAGAATCTGTAGTCTAGAGTGTGAAAGACAAAATGATCTTTTGTAGTCTAGTGGTGTGTTGTGCATCAGCGTAACCTTTTACCTACTTTTCTGAGTCTGCCATGTGATTTTTTCTGTGCTGTGGAGGAAGGGCGGGGTTTCAGGGAGTACACTGCTGTGCTGAAGTGCCTTTTAGATGACACATCTTATAGCCTAGTCAAACTAACTCACAAGATCTGGATGATAGGAGGGTGGGGATGTGAGGAGGAGTAGGAGGGCTGAAAAAGAGGAACTACTATTTCTGGAGCTCATTGTAGGACAAGCATGTTTTCTTGGCTTGTGCCAAACAAAAATGGTAAGGCCTGCCGGCCTGCCTGCAATATTGCTTCTGGAAAATATTCAGTTATGCAAAAGCTAAAGTAGCAGTTTCTACAGTAGCTGTGAATAATTTTCATTGTTCCAAAGCTGTAGGAAAACTTTTAATTTCATCTCTGATAATGCAATAATTAGGATAGCCATGCTATGGCATTACCTAGTAATCTTGCTGGAAAAAATGTTGAATATCTGGGGAGTGAAATTAAATATTTTATGAAATGGTGCCAAAAGAAATAGTCACAGCAGTCTAATAAGAATTCTACATAGTCAGCCCAAGTTGTGAGAGGTTAAGTTTGCTTCTCATATGGAGCATTATAAGTGAAGTATTGTTCACTGAGGACAAGTCTGAGGAAAGCTTCTGCTTTGAAGTGTTGTTTAAATGGTTAATGGCTATACTGTACTTAGAAAAAGAGTGCTTCGGCAGCATGTCATGTGGAACAGGTAGTATATTTCTCTTATGTGAGGGGGAAGAGTTGGATGATACTTTTGGGGGGGGGATATTAACCCCTTCTGTGAAGTAATCAAACAATCAACAAGGTGTGTGTGTGTGTGTGTGTTGGATGATACTTTTTTGGGGGGGATATTAACCCCTTCTGTGAAGTAATCAAACAATCAACAAGGGGTGTGTGTGTGTGTGTTCAGATCTATAGTCAGATCAAATGGTGCCCTTGTGCAGGGGTGGCCAACTTGAGGCTCTCCAGCTGCTGTTGGACTACAACTCTCATCACTCCCAGCTGCAATTTATTGTTATAACTCCCAGCATCCCCTGGTTGTGAATGGTTGCTCTATCTGCAAGGCTGCTATCCACACTGCCCTGGTAATGATGCAGTGGGGAGACCCCACACTCCATGGTGGCACTAATTCTGAAAGTAATCATGTCATACAGGTGGTCTTCCCACTACCAAATTACTCACGTGCCACAGGAATTGGACTTGGTGAAGTGGTAATCTGTAAGATGGATCTTAGTGTGCACAGAAGTTCTGAGCATTATGAAGAACACACAGGCCGACATCCTGACTAATGTAGCCTGGGTGCTCATACTCCTAATATCAATGCCCACACTGCACTAGTCCCAAAGTGCAAATATTTTCAGAGCTTGCCTGTGATCTGGAAGCTCCCAGAACCGAAACACATAAGTTGAGGGTGTTTCAGAAGTTCCCCCTCACAGGAATTCCCAGATGTTGTTGATTACAATTCCCAGAATCTCCAGCCAAAGGCCACTGCAGCTGGGGATGCTGGGAGTTGCAGTGAACACATCTGGGAATCCCTGTTAGTGGGAACACTGTTCTTGAGTATGCGCAAGCACCAAAATAATTTTCACTCGTGCGCAAGAGTGTCTTGTGCTTTGGGAATTGGATGGGTGCTTGTGTTTGGAATGGCCACACTGCGTTAGTCGGGATGTCAGCCACAGTAAAGGGAGAGCATTTGATTATTACTGTCAAGAGAAACACTCTTGACAGTGTTTCATCAAATCCTACTGTTGGGGCATGCTTCTTGTCTATATTACGTTTGCTCCTAAGAAGTATGCCCAAGGGAATAAAAAGAGAGTAAAAACTTACCAGCAGAATTGGGGCAGGGAGATGTCAACTGATTCAGTGGGAAGCCTCCTCTCCCCACCCTTCCTTTTCTTCTAGTGGTGGCCTGAGCCACCATGTCTGGATCTCCTCCTTTGGTTAGGTGGCATAGGCATCTCTGACACTGATTACTAGTGTATGTTTCCAGATTTGCAACTGGGCATTCTTCTCCAGTGAAGTAAAATAAATCCTGGAACATGTCTCATGCTGCAGCATAAAAGTGGACAGGTGCTGCTGTTCTGGTAGATGTAAATATGACAGAATTAATCTGAGTAGGTTAATGACTAATCATGTATGAAAAGGTACATGCAAACGAACCCTGTGAATACATCTACAGATGTTAGGTTTGAGCAAAGCTTTGCCATTTTTTAACATTTGCTTTTCTTGAAGGTTATGTTGAAAAGCGTGTTTTCATAGCTATATGGAATGGGGAGGCCACATACTCCAGAGTGGCATTACCTTTAGACTGAACTTGTAAAATAGCTAGTACTATTGTCCTCAAATGACTTGCCACATTGTACTTTTGTGTGTTTTCCTGCCAGCTAGGACTTCTGTTTGTCCATTGCCCAATGATATGGTGTGCAGGGATTGTGCAGAATCACTGAGAAGTTGGACTTAGTTCTCTAGGTTTGGCACTATAATCCTTAATGTACTAGGGTCCTGTTAGTAACTTCCAGGAAAGCAGATTTGGAATCTCCAATACATAACCCGTAGATTACTATCAACTTTTCACTCTGATTTGTACAAGCCTTTTCAGGTCAATATACATCTCAAACCCTTTTTTATTCTCTGATGTGTTTTATGTAGCTGTACCTGCCGCCTCCTTGCTCGGTTTCTTTCTTGCTTGCCTTATAGTCTTGAACAACTCCCATTTTTGTAGAATATGCCCTGATTTATTTAATCACTTTTTCACACTCAGCATCAAGTCTCTATGATCTTATTCTGTCTGTCTGTCTATCCATCTATTATATATTTAATTCTCTTAAACGTACCTATTACTAATCCCATGTGTGGCAGCTCTCGCAAGAGTTTGCAAGCAGCTGCCTGGATAGCAAAGGGGACGGGAGAGAAAATAGTGGGGAGCAGGAGGAGGCGGCTGCTGCCTGGAGTGGGTGGGCAGGCAGAGGTGGGGGGCGGCTGGCCAGCTGGCCTGCCAGCCAGAAAGTGTGGGGGAGGGGGGGAAGAAGCGGGCTGGCCGGCCCACTGTCCAGAAAGTGGGGGCAGAAGTGGGTGAGGGGGGAGAAGAAGCGAGCTGGCCAGCTATAAAGCTGGGTGGGGGGAGAAAAACAGGCAGTGGCGGTGTCTGGGCCAGCTGGAGGCGCAGATGTTCTGTGCCCAGTCAAGCTAGTTATTTTTATTTTTATTCCATTCAGCCACTTTATTTGGGTTCACAGCCATAACAATTAACATGAAGGTATGAAGATAACTTTGGCCCACTTCAAGATATGAAGATTCTGATACAGTACTGTATATGGTATAATGTTGAGCTTATCCTTTGCTTTTATACTGGATGTTTCATGTCTTTCCAGCCATGGCTCTTAAAATCCTGTAAATATATGAAGAAAATATAAAAACAAAGCTAATAAAATGCTGCAAAAACCTATTTTCCCATAAAAGCAAATTCAGCCATCGTTTTAAAATAAATTATTGTAAATACGCATGCTTTTCCTCCCCATTTTATTATTATTTATCAGCCACTTTTCAACAAAGTTCTCACAGCCTTTTACAAAGAAAAAGATTAGTTCCCCAAAGAACTTACAATCTACACCTGAAAGGGCTCACAAAAGGCCTGTTCCAAAAGGGCTCACAATCTGCCTACACACACACACACACACACACACACACACACACACACACGTCTCTTTGCCCCATTTAGCAGGGGTTAAAATGGAGTGTGCGTGGGTACATATAAATTGTATTAATGCTAAATTATAGGTACAGGGAGCAAGTAATGCCTTTCCAGTAGAAGTTTTATTTCATTGCACATGTCACTGCTTACTACATGGCACCATATAAAAGACCAAATGAGTAAAACCGATATATAAAATGCAGTGGAGGAATAAAAACTTGAGGTTCCACAAAGAACGGCAATTGGAAACTAAATCTGAAAAACAAGGCTTTGGGGGAGCATTCATTTTACTCCATCTACTTTCAGTATTGAATTATTTGAATACATTATGCATCTTATTTGAATACACTTGGCCCTAAATTTGGCAAACATTGTGGAGGTTTTAGCCCCCAAACCCTTAAACTGAGAGAATTCAAAAATTGGTTTGGAACCTACAGCTTTAAATGCATTTAAAAAAAACAAAAACCTGCAGGAAATCATGTGTAGATCTCCTAGTTCAAGATCTGTATGTAGTAATAGTGTTGAATATTTACATTCACAGAGCGATTTTCAGACAGCGGAATAAAAAGGCACAGTAATGGGCTTTATCCCCATGGTTTAATAGGGTAGTTGCAGGTTTTCTAGATCTGACTCACTACATAGTACTTTGTGCCTTCTGTGCTAAAGGTGAACTGTTGGCTTATTGATCAGGGGCATGCTAGGTTAAAAAATAACCTTTGTTTTTTGTAATAGAAATGTCATAAAGATATTTGCATATGTTAATGAAGGTTGCATAGTGCAATTTTTTGTTTTGTTTCAGATATCAATCTGTTGTATTGGATATTGCAGTGTGGATGTTTTTACATGTTTGAACTCTTGTTACAGTTCAGTAAAACATTGAATTAAGGAAGCTGGTGGATCCAAACTATAAATAGCTTTTAAGAAAGATGTTCTACCCCCTCCTTACAATTTTTGACATTATGTAGTTTACAAATATCTTTCCCAGTTTTTTTCTATCCCCTGCCACTGAGACTGACCTTTCCTCCCCAAACCAGCCTCTGCTCGCTGTGATGGTTGTTGGGTGTTGGGGAGTTGAGAAAAGAAAGGAAGGATAGAGGGAAGAAGACAGAGAACAGAAGGGGAGAGGAAGGAGAGAAGAGAAGGAATACACACCTTTGCACCAGTAGATGTGGGTAAATCAAAAGGATTCTTATTCTAAGAATAATTCAAGGAACTTGTCCCAGATTTCTGACCATTTATCTGGTTTATTTATTTTTGAGGGCCCATTTTTCATGTGCCGCTAACTCAAGCAGGTCGTGCACCCTTTCCTCAATCCTAGGGGGAGTGGGAAATTTCCATTGCCACAATATTACTCTCTTGGCCACCAGTAAGCTTTTCCATAGCCATTGCTTAGAACTTGACTTTAGTCCCCAGTCAGCTGGGATATACCCCAGTACTGCATTCATGTCCTTCAGTTCAAGAGATGAATGTATCAATAAATTAATATGTGTAATAACCGCCTTTCAGAAACCTTGCACTGTGGGACAGTCCCAGAACATAAG
Source organism: Hemicordylus capensis (assembly GCF_027244095.1). Classification (NCBI taxonomy): domain Eukaryota; kingdom Metazoa; phylum Chordata; class Lepidosauria; order Squamata; family Cordylidae; genus Hemicordylus; species Hemicordylus capensis. The sequence goes on along the minus strand of NC_069657.1, from coordinate 136,731,991 downwards.
CGTTAAGTCTGAGTGAGGATTATTGCATCTCCAGGAGTTAACTATTTGAGGCCAGTTTTAATACTGGCTACTGCAGTACGGATTGAATGGCCTCCAGACCAATGAAAAGATGGCACAATTGCAACAGTTCCTCCCAAGCACACAGTGTCTCCTCCACCCCACCCCCACCTGCACAATATCTTGCTTTGAGTAAAGAGAAAACTCTTCAAAAACAGGACAGATGTTACTGGCATGTTGAACTTCTGCAACTATGGAAATATCACTGAGTGAGAGAGAGATTTCACAAGCTCTGTTTTTATACTTTACTCTTCTGCTATTCGCCTAGCAAGGACTGTACACAGATACTTTGCCAAATGAGTTCATGTAGCTTCTGCGTTCCTTGCAATAGAATGGTCTGCATTTCTAAATTGAGGCGCATGCTCTGTAGTGCTGTGCCCTTTTACCTACTTTTTGGACAGACACGTGACTTCTTCAGAAATGCAGAGGCGGAGAAAGTGCTCTGCAGCAGACGATTAAAAATCTCTATACAGAGCAAGACAGTGATCTTAAGAGACAAAGACAATTTAGATTAAAGTTCTTTTTTTATTTCTTTTACCCAACTAGCTGCACATAATAGTGTGCTTGCATTTCATTATTTCTTGTCACAAATTTAAAGTTCTTTCCTTTTGAGAACTGCATAGAAGCCTCATGTTCTAAGCAGATATTTCTTGGGCTATATCAGAGTTGCATTTTACTTCTCTTGTATTTGTCCATGAGCATGGAAGAACAGCACAGGAGCTTGTGACTATATCCTTTGAGAACTGTTTTGGCTAAAGAGAAGCATTCCGTTACGGAGGTGCGGAAAGCAATTGTTTCAGTAACCATGGCTGACATCCGGCTACATTACTCATGTGTAGTCTCATTGAAATTAATAGAACTACTTCAAAGTAATGTAGTCTGGATGTCAGCCAGTGTCTTCAAGTCCTATTTTTTTTTGTCATGAAGTGTATAAATTTTAAATATAACTTTAATGGAAGCATGCCTCAGTGCTTTCCATAATGTACTGCTGTTAAAGTATTGCATTTCTGACCAGTACCATCTGGAATCTTGACCCCACAACCATCCCAATAATTCCAGCAATAATTCAAAACCATAAAGCTCGAATTAGGACAATGTGTCAAACTGTATTAAGGGTCTAATATAGAAGTAGAGGCTTCTGTTTAAACTTGTATAGAGCTTGACTAATGCAAAATATATTTAAATTTTGTATTTGTTATAAAAGAAGGGCAAGCTGTTCCTGGCTATTTAATTTGAATCAATATATTAGATATAGGTATCCACTTTTGAGCACTAATTTACATGTGCAGACTGACAAGCAGAAACAATTCACATTTCTGTATTATTTAGAATATTTTACTGCTTGGTTTCTTGTCCCAAAGGGGCTCACAGTCTAAAAAAGACAGAAGAGAGACACTGGCTGTGCAATATGCTATGCCAGGATGAATGGTGACCATGCTAAATATGAGAACCAAAACATTAACCTAGTTATCGCAACATCTATATTGCCATTTCCAGTATTTTCTTGATGTTTTCCTGCCATCTTTCACAGCTGTACACCTTTCCCACTCCCCCCACCCTTGACTATGAAGGATTTCTGTGACTGGCTGTGACTAATGTTGTGAAGCCACATTGAAATTAGCTTAATCTGCCCAAATCTGTGTTAAATGCTAAGGTTTTAGGCCATAGTATAGTGGTAATGAATGAGCTGTGAGCCAGGAACTTCCTTGGTCCAATTTCACCTCAGGGACCTAGACAAGCCGCTATCTCTTAGGCTGCATACAAATGTATAATTAAAATCAGTGGCAGCTCAAGGCCTCTGTGTGCTTGAGGCATGAAGCCAAATGTTGCTCCATGTTTGTGTGCATCCTCCTACATTTTCTCTTTCTTTCTCTTAAAGTGGGGGCATCTGTTGCCTCACTAATTCTCCAGTAATCTGCTGCCTGAGGCAACCTCCTCACTCCACCTCATGGAAGGGCCACCCCGATTTAAAATAATCAATGTGTGTGTATTTTTCTCTCTTGGGCTGAACTAGGTTTCTTCTCGGGTTCATTGTGCAAAAAATGGACAGACTAGCAATTCTGATTCAGCCCTCTGTTTTGCCCCTTCCCCGTACTTCAGGTGATCTGCCTGCATTATTTTAATTGTTTTGAATAACTGCATGTACACTTACTGTATGCAATTATGTTCATTCCTCACATAATTTTTGTGTTTTTAAAAAGCATGGTCACTTTCCCAAAAAAGTGACAAAAACCTTTCTGGGGATGGTAGTTTGTGACATTGTGGGAACCAGCTAGTGAGTGCTGTGCACCGCTTGCTGTTGCTGCACACTCACTAAACCTTTTCCCCCTGGTCTTGACACTGGAGACCAGAACACAGTGAACGTATTCCTAGAGCAACCCTGTTCAAATAATACTTTGTACTTGGGCTTAGCCCCAACCCCATATCTTCAATATGAGGATAATAATGATATTGGGCTGCTGTAAGGTTTTCTGAGATAAAGTATATATTATGAAGCTCTTTGAGCACTCAGGGCACGGTGCTTTACCAGTATCTTACATAGGGACAATTTGGGTATTACAGATGTGGTAATACAGAAGTGTGAACGATTTTTCTTATCAGTCTGCATATTTAAAACTATCAAAATTTGTGTTGAGATCCATTGTATGGGGAAAGTGTCCTGGTTATTCTGGGGAGTGTAGTTACATTGTGGTGGTGGGGGTGGGGAGAGGACTAAACTGTGACACTAATCCCCCCCCACTTACTTTCATTGGCCTAACCTATTCAAATCTCTATACATCAGGAGTTCTCAAACTTGTTGATACTGTGACCCCTATAAGATAATATACCTATTAATTTTTAATTGCATGTTTTTTATGCAAATATAATATATAAAGCTACATGAATCTGCCCCGCCCCCCTGGCATTATTTAAAGCTACTGGCTGACATTAACTAATTATGTATAGACCAGAAACATGTTGCTGAGGTTCAAGCAACATGTTTCCATTCTACCAGAGTGCTCCCAGAGTACAGGCAAGCTATAAAAAGTATTTGTGCTCTTGAAGAAGAATGGACGAGTGCCCACGCTTTGGAGGCATGGCAGACCAGTGTAGGGGCTTGTGCTTCATTGATGATAGGAGCTCACACACTTTATTATGTCAGCCATTGATTTGATTAGGTAGAGATAAATAAAGCACATTTACCTTTTAAATGAGAAAGAGTTTGCTTGCTCCTATGTAGTTTTTCAAATCTGATCTTTGTGTTGGAGACTTCCAATCTAATTTCAGGCTCCAAGTTATTTTCACTAGGTATTTGCTCATTATAGCAGCAACTGCTGGAAACTCTGATTTACACAAGTAGGAGTCAAGCAAAGGGAGTCCATATTTTCATAGCTTTCTCACTTTATTCTTTGTACTCAGTTTGTACACTAATCCAAAATTCAGGAAGAGACTGTTAAGAATATAAAGCAAAATACTGCTCTGATTTCTTCAAGGCACAGGGAGGCTGACAGAGGGATAGGAGCTGAAAACCATTCAGCTCCTCTTTGATTCACAAAGCCACAGGGAGGCATAAGAATGGCATTTCTTTGTCCACTCATTAGATGAGCTTTATCAGTGTCTCCCAAGAGAGAACTCTCACCTGACCTGTCAGCCAAAGAAGCTCCACCGCTGTGCCTGCCCTTGGTTTTGTGACCAGCGGAGGAGCCAAGTAGTTGTTAACTTCTATCTCCATCTGCCTCCCACTGTCCCTGACCATCTCTACACCTTGGACATAAGGCCCCTGCTCTATTGACAGCTCCCTCCTGAGTTGTTTGGGACCGGGGTGTGTGTGTTTTCCTGACCAGGGATGTGCAAATGGGCTCGAGGTTGAGCTGGTTTACCATTGAACTGGGCCTGTTCGATGGCTTGCCCTCGAGCCAAACAGGGCCCGGTTTGGTTTGGCTCGATTTTGAACCACACCCCTCAGGTCGGCTTCGGGGATTCTAAATGTTGTGTTTAAAAAAAAAAAAATTCAAAACTTACAGCTGGGTCTGGCATCCTCTGGTGGTTTCTGCCATGGCTGCGAGAGAGGGGGGTTCACTGAAGTTCCTCCTCCTCTTGCCAGGTTCCTCCTGGTCTTCGGGCCCATTCATAGGACTTTTTGGCCCTGTGACTGCTTGCGGTGACCATTTTGAAGGTCGCTGCACATGCGCACTGGCCATTTGTGTGTTTGCTTCACGGCTGTGTCAGCACTCCCTGGAGGCTGCTGGACCCAGCTGTAATTTTTGGGATTTTTTTATTTTTTAAAAAAAACCTTGTAGAACTCGCCCCTTTGGCCTCAAGCCTGAACCAGTTTGGCCTTGGGCCTGGCTCGACATGCACAGAACCAAACTGGGCTTGGTTCGGTTTGAGTCTGGTTCTATTCAGACCAAACCAGGCTTCCTGGTTCTGTGTACATCCCTAGTCCTGACCACCCAGTTCGTGAATTCTGTGATAGAATCCCTTATGACTGCCTGCTTGTCTTCATTCCAACATGGGACACAATTGAGAACAATTAGTATTTGTCATGAAAACATTTCTTGAGCTAGGAAATTAATCATTATAATGAAACTGGTAGATTTTATAATATTTCTCTTCCACCTCCAATCAATATCTAAGTAATGCTATATAAGCATAACCTATAGCTGGTTGTAATGGGTTATGGAGGCCCAGAAGTAACATGAAGTTGCAAATCTACCACACACTATGATTTGTGGATAAATAGTCCATGATCAACTGCCAAGATATTTGATCATTGCTTAGATATAGAGAGGGACCTGATCCACAACCAATTTATTACTGATCATCAGAAGGGTAGTTTAGTTATCAGTGCTAAAATATGTCTGAAATTCTGTGTTACAGCATTCCCACTTCATGTTGCTTAAGCTCCCATACCACTGAATTACTTTTGCACTGCTTTGGTAACATGCATGTTCTGAGAGGGACTGCTTATTTTGTCTATCCCGGAAGCTGGGGCAGTACTGCTTTGGGGGGTGGCTTTATTGCCAACTTCCCTTATGTGACCCTCGGGTCCTATGTAACCAGAATGGCACAGTAAGCATAAGTTGCCATACTTCAATGGCTGTTGTGCAGCTGAGGTAACATAAGAACAGGCCCTTAATGTACAACATTCTTTCCATATGGTAAATTTGTGATAGAATCCCTCCCTGTCAACAAATTATTTCAGTTCATCCTGTGTGTTTGTAAGACAATTGTTTATAGTGCAGTAATATAACCAAGAAAAGTCCATTCATTTACCCTTCTACCCTGATTCCCTTCCTTCCACCATTTGTTTTGCACATGGATATTAAGTTTATTTTAGGAAGTAAACTATTCTGCTTTGCTATTAATCACTTGGAACTTATTCTGTTATCAGTGGTCATGTCAGGTCTGCTTCTGTGTCTTGTACTGATACTTCTATGTTTGCTAACTGCTGTTAATCGTTTAGATAAGGTTATGATCTTCAGTGTTAGAAGTAGGCATACTTCAAAAATGTAAGCTAATGTAAAGAAGTTAAGAACAAATTCGGGTTGTATTGTGGAGTGGGAATGTGCTTGGAGTTCAAAAGGATTTTGGCCCATTTGTGGGAGCAGCTGTGGTTGAGCAGTGAATCAAAAAACAAATTGTTTTAAAATAACATTGGTAATTAAGGAATGATAGATAATCTGAGTACTTAAATTGGAGCAATATGAACAATCAAAACACAAATACGTTTACAAATGTACAAAATCTTTTGAAGTTACTAAACTGTAACTTTTGATTAGACTAAATTCATTGGTTTCTTCTGCCACATCTTTACAATGGATTTCTTCTGCTTACCCTCATGTTCCCTCTTTCCTCACAATTAATAGCTGACCTGAATGCAGGGCTCTGATGTTCTTCAGTTGATTTAGTTTGCCTGTGTGAAAACCTAATCTAGTTCTTAATGAAATAATAGGATTGCTTCAGAGCAGAGGCTTCTTGTCACTTATCTTTGGTCAAAAGTATCCTGTTGTAGATATTACTGTGGGCAAAGCCTTTGTTCTTGTTGTTTGGCATATCTGTGACATGGCCTGGGAGGAGGAGGAGTGCTCATGCAGTATTCTCTTTGATGCTTGCAAAAACAAAAAAACAAAAACCCAAGATGGTATCTTCTTGCTCTGCACAGTTTTGCACTAGGATCATTATGTTTTCTGTTTTGGATGATATATCTCATGCAGAACAAGTGTCTCTCAATATAATTTTGTAATCCTTTTCACTTCTCAGATACACTCTAACAATGGCGGAAGCCCATCAAGCAGTCGCATTTCAGTTCACTGTAACCCCAGATGGAATTGATCTTCGCATGAGCCATGAGGCTCTCAGGCAGATCTATCTGTCTGGTCTCTATTCCTGGAAGAAGAAGTTCATAAGATTCAAGGTAACGAATACTCCAAGTATTAACCTGTACTCAGTGCAGAAGTATACACTGCACAGAAAATAAGGGATTACCAAAGCCATGATTACCAGTAACGTAGAGTAGACTCCCTTAGCCGTGGACTTTGGGGCTGAAGTCCAGGGCCTCCACATCCCCTAGGGGCCCCAAATCCTTTTTAGTCTGTCCTGGAAGGTGTGGTTGCCCGGCAGAGCATGATGATGCTTAATTTGGAGGGGGTGCCTCTCAAGGCCTTTAGGTCCAGGCTCCAAAACTACCTAGGTGCAGAGAAGATGCCTAATCTTTCCCCTCACGATCTCTCTCTCCTAGCCATGTTCCCAGTCAGACTTGCAGACCAAAAGAAAGTCTTGAGGAGGATTAGCAGGCGGGGAAAGATTTAGCAGCCCATGCCTGCCAAGTCTTCTCTACAAATCTGCTTTCCACCCCTGCATTTACTGTTAACCAACAACTCCATGTTATGAAAAGTAGTCATCAAATACTTTGAAATGTGATAGGCCTGTGAAAAAGTTTGATAACTCTTGCCATGCTTTCTCACCTGCACTGCCTCTTGTCATAGAAAGGCAGGCTCTGACAAAGCAGCTTGGTGCAGTGCTCTTGGACCAAGAGTACCTGGTTTCAAATTCCTAATTTTAGCCATGCAATTCTCACTTGGTGGCTTTGGACCAGTAAGTGTCTCTCAGCTTTACCTATTGTGCAGCTTGACTGTGAGGATAAAAGGGAGAGAATGCCCATATTCCACCTTCTGCTCCATGGAAAAACAGGATACAAATGATCTTGATTGAGATCCGTCGAGATCCATAAGAAGTGGAGTTTTCCACGCTTGCGCAGGAACCATGCGGTAGCTATACCAAAGCTTGTCGAGGTGTCCTGACCACGCTCCCACGCCCTGTGCGTGCTGTTTAAAGGCAGGCAGGACACACATCCCTCAGTTCTTCTACCGCCTTTGTGTTTAGACCTACGGTTTGCCGCTAGTCAGGAAGTTCCTCTTATTTCTTAAAGACTTTTGTGATTTTTTTCTTCTACTTTCGGACTGATTATACGGATTTGTGACTTGGACTGTTTGGCGAACTACGTTCCCCTCTGACCCGGACTGGCTGACGTGTTTTTCTCTCCTTCAATTTTGAACTTGGATTGGCTGATGGACTATGCGGGAAATTGACTTGGACTGGCTGACGAGACTCCCTCGGTTATCTCTGACCTAGTGACTGCCTGACTATCCCTCTTGTCTTCGTGATGGCTGAAGAGGAAAAAATCCTTCAAGAGGTGAGAGCGCTGTAAAGTGAAACTCCTCTCTAAGGATTTACACGATCTGTGCCTTATTTGCTTGGGTGAGCAGCATAATGTTGCCACGTGTAAATCTGCCTGTCGTTTTCCAAGCAGACTCGGAAAAACAGAGCACTCTGCCTTTGTGTGGCAATCTATGACAACATGCTGAGCCCCTCGAAGCTGGGCACGCCGAACCCTTTGGCATCGAAAACGAAGATGCCTCCAAAATCCTCTTTAACTCCACTGTCGACTTCGGCTTCCCACAAGTCAAAATCACAAACTAGATCAACCTTGCAGTAGAGTCCTGATCATTCCTCAAAGAACAGCTCGAAAAGGCCCGAGAAATGGAGCTTGGCATCGACCACAACCACTTCTTTGACATCACGCACAGCATCATCTGGAAAGTTCCCTCCGACACCGACAGGTGAACCGACCTCGACACGCTGGGAAGGGGACCATTTGTCGACCTCAACCTCGATGGGTGAATTGACCTCAACGCGCCGAGAAAGAGACCACTTGTTGGCCTTAACCTCAACGTCGAGACCGCTTTCTCATCAAGGAACTATGCAAGGATTGTCGACACCTTTGAAGCACCTCATCTCTGAATATCTTTCAGCACCGAGTGAGAATCGTCAGAAATTCATCGACCTAATGGTGGAGCGCACTCCTTCCCCTTCAGACGTACAGCTAACATCTCCAACTGTGGGGACTGACAGTGCTACCCTTGCGGCACCGGTGGGTGCCGCGCTTTCGGTATCAACAAGGATGTCGACAGACCTGCCTTCAACATTGACCATCCCGGTATTGAGGGCCTGTTCTCTTTCACCAGCTCAAACACCAATCTCATCCTCTCCTCCTTCCACACTGGTAGTAACTAGCCAATCTCTCTCGATGCTTCATACCCCGGTGGTCTCCATTTCAAGATAAGTTTCTCCTCGATGTTGACTGCCACCTCCATCCTTCGACATCGATGATGGAGACAATGCTGATGCTGCTACATCTCTCGTTCCAGCAGAAACAGACGCACTCCTCACGTTACTAGACTCGCACTCGAGCACCCCATCGACATCGGGGTTTCTTCCATCAGAGCCCTGAGCAGCCTCATCGTCCTTTGCCCACCTGTCTCCTGCATTGACAACCACCCACCTGCAGAGCCCTCTCTCGTGGTGCACATGTGGTTCCACCCACACGAGATCAACACAACCAACCGGCTCTTCTCCACCTTGAACAGCCTACATCACTGAATCCAACAGGACATGGAAGCTGCCTCCCACGTCATTGCCATTCAATCCATGTCCTAAATGTGTCACTGTTGCTACCCAGACCTTATCTGTTGCTACCCAGACCTTATCTCACGCTCTGACCACTATGGTTCCTCTGATTTTGAATCTGACCAGGAGGAGGAGGAAATCATTGTACAGCCACCAACTAATGTGGCCCCTACCACTTATGTATCGCCTAACGAAGAGCTCAAAGCGTACCACAAGCATGTCCGAGCCATGGTTTGGAGCTCTGTTCAGAATTGGCGACAATAGACGATCCAGTCTATAATTTCATGCTAAAGACCCAAACGACGGCTCCAGTGGCTTTGCCAATGCTTCCAGTAATAATGTGAGCAGCCAAGTGCGCCTGGGAAGTTCTCCACACTTCCACCCCAACATCAAAGTGCCTCGAGCCTATGTCGCATCCAAGACAAGAAGAACGGCTATCTCCTTAAGCATCCTGCACCGAATAGTCTGGTAATTGACTGCGCTTCCATGTCAAAAACTGGGAAACTCTACACGGTACCACTGGACAAAGAAAGTCGAAACCTGGACCTCATCGGAAGGAAAGTGTATTCGACCTCCTGCCTCTCAATCAAGGTGGCTAACTACTCTGCCTGTACAGCAAAGTGCAGCCATAGCATCTGGGAGAGTTTGCTCGCAGACGTAGACATGTTGCCTCCAGAAGAATTTCGGAAGAGATTCAACTAGACTCTAGAAAGATCTGGCGACCTGACCAGACAGCTGCTTAGCACTGCCAGGCACTTGGCTGAGAGTGAGTCTCGTGCATTGACAACGGCGATCACTTTACGAAGACACGCTTGATTGCACTCTACTAATCTGCAACCCGATATGCGAGATAAAATAGAGGGCCTAGCCTTTGATGGCACTGGCCTGTTTAGTGAGGCAACAGATTCAACAATGGAACAATTAAAAAAATCAAAGTTTACAGCAAAAATTTTCATGAGTCAGGCTTCCACTTCATCGTCTTACCAGCAGAAATACCGCTCCACCTTTCAGAGACAACAACCACCATTCTGGCATCAAGATTGTCGAGAATACCGGAAGCCAAATTCGATGTACCAAAGGAGGCCTTATCAGGCTAAATCAAAGTTGGGACAATCTCAACGCAAGGCCACCGACTCTTGGAAACATCCTTGAGACACCGGTCCGCTCACTGACACCACTTCTCTCCCCATTCCCGCCTACGGGGGCTCTACTACCATCTCCACAGCCTCATTTCATCAGGTTGGCAAGCCATGCCCCCGTGTGGCACCATATAACATCAGACTGCTGGGTCCTGAAGATCATATCAATGGGATACACCATCAAATTCAGGACGATACCATGGTTCATGGGAATAAGATTCACTTCTTCAACAGAAGCCCTACAAAAAGAGGTGAAGGAGTTATTGGAGAAAGTGGCAATAGCTCTGGTGTCATGGGCGGACAAGTGGAACAGTTTCTATTCCCGCTACTTTCAAATCCCAAAGCGAGGGGGGGGGATTCACCCCATCATGGACTTCCACCATTTGAACAAGTTTGTGAACGTCAAGAAGTTTCGAATGATGGTGTTGCAACAAATTCTTCCACTTCTACAAGGAGAAAAGTGGCTTGTAACGCTGGACCTGAAAGACGCCTACTTTCACGTCAGCATCAGACCTCAACACTGAAAATCTCTATGGTTCACAGTAGGAAGCCAAGCATTCCAATACAATGTATTGCCCTTCTGATTGTCCACCACTCCAAGGGTCTTTACAAAGTGCATGGCTCCAGTGATTGCCCATCTGAGAATGCTGGGGGTTATGGTTTACCTATATTTGGACAATTGGCTCTTGGCTTCAAACATCCGTTGTGTGTTGGACGTTCTGGAAAACCTAGGCATACAAGTGAATTGGGAAAAGTCTCACCTGGACTCGGTTCTGGTGACCACTTACATAGGGGCTATCTTGGACATGGAGCGCCAAAGAGCATACTTGCCAGAACAGTTTGTCCGCAATCGAGACCAACACTCCCCGGTCCAATCGGCTCTCACGATCCAACGTCTCTTAGGCCTCATGGCCTCCTGCAATGCGGTCATCCGCTTTGCGTGATTGAAAATGAGAAATTTTCAGCTGTGGTTTCTGACCGTCTTCCACCCAACCAGACACAGCCAATGGAAGTGACTAGAGATTCCACCAAGGGTCCTGGACTCACTCTCCTGGTGGAAACAGCGAAACAATCTCCTCGCAGGAATCCCATTTCAAATCCAGATTCCAATGGTATGGCTGATGACAGATGCCTCCCTTCAAGGTTGGGCAGCACATTGTGGCCTCCACCAGACTCAAGGCAGGTGGACTCCACAACAAGCCCAGCTACATATCAATTTTCTAGAATTACTGGCTGTTTTTCTTGCGCTACAAGCTTTTCTGCCACTTCTCCAAGGCTCGTCCGTCTAGGTACAATTGGACAACACAACAGCCCTGGCTTACATCAATCATCAGGGCGGGACAGTGCTCGCAGCCTATGCGCCCTGGCAGTTCAAATATGGAATTGGTGCATCCGGCACTAAGTGTCGCCAGTGGCAGTCCACATCAAGGGCCTGGAGAATGCCCAGGCGGACAACCTCAGCCGAGTCTTCCTCCAAGACAAGCATCACGAGTGGGACCTCAAATTGGAGTAGATCACTCCCTTTTTCAGTTGCTGGCTTCAACCAACAATGGACCTGTTCGCAACATCCTTGAACACCAAGTGTGCCCGCTTTTGTTACAGGGCGGGACACGACCCTTTATCCCAAGGGGATGCTTTCCAACTGGTTTGGACACAGGAAGTGCTGTACATGTGCTGTACATTTCCCCCAACCAATAATTGCCAGTGTAGTAGCTCGTCTACTTACCAACGTGTCTCCTGGTGACTCCGTGATGGCCAAGGCAACCATGGTTTCCACAAGTACGCAGACAGTCCCAGAACCAGTACCAACATCTCCCAAGGGTGCTGGACCTTCTGTTCCAAGTTGATGGCCAAATCCTCCATCCGGATGTGCACACTCTCCGGCTGACCGTGTGGCGCATAGGATTCTGAAGGAGGTCCTTTTGAATCGTAGGAAGGAGTCTATCAGGCGTAATTATGCTGGCAAATAGCTGCGCTTCAAAAACTACGCCAAGTCTAGAGGTTTCTTGCCCAGCACGCGTCTGTCAGACAGACATTGCTATATCTCTCCACAAAGGCACAGGGCCTAGCTAATGTTTTCTTGAAGGTCCACCTGGCTGCCCTTTCGTCTCGCCACCCGGGCTCGGACAAGACCACTCTCTTTTCTCACCCGGAGAGTAAGGCCTTTTTGAAAGGCTTATCTAATGTCTATCCTCCAGTAAAGTGTCCAGTGGAACCCTGGAGCCCCTCGTTGGTTCTCTCCACACTTACTGAGGCACCATTCGAATCTATGGGAATAGCGTCATTGCAGCTAGTTTCCTGGAAGTCTGCTTTCCTTGTCGCCATCACGACAGCCCGACGTGTGAGTGAACTCACAGCGCTAAGGTTCGACTTACCGTATACTAGATTCTACCAAGATAAGGTCCTTATGTGTATGGACCCAACTTTTCGGCCCAAGATCGTGTCCAGTTTTTGTCTGAACCAGGACATTGTCCTTCTGTCTTTCTTCAGGAACCCATCTTCGGCTCTGGAAAGATCCTTGCACTCACTCGACATGCGCAGAGCACTCCTGTTTTACCTGGCACGGACAAAAGACTTTCGCACCACAGCAAGACTATTTGTGGCTTATGCGGGTTCTGCCAAGGGCACCTACATTGCACGCCAATGCTTATCCAGGTGGTTAGTAGAGCCCATAGGCCTGACATACAAGCTTCAGGGGAAAACTCCACCGAAAGCCATCAAGGCCCATTCAACCATGGCACACGTTTCCTCGGCTGCACACCTCTCCAGAGTGACCTTGATGGACAGCTTCAAGGCAGCAACCTGGTCCTCCGAGACCCCCTTTATAAAACATTATGCCATAGACATACGCTCTGCAGCAGAGGCTACCTTTGTGAGGAGTGTATTAAAGCGGGTGCTGCCCTAACTACTACTTCACCCTCCTCCATTAGGAGCTTGCCAAACACCCACTTCTTATGGATCTCGACGGATCTCAATCCAGATAAACAGGTTACTCCCCTGTAACTGATGATCTGGTAGAGATCCGTCGACATCCATAAGACCCTCCCTACCTGCCCCTCTGCAGTAGTGTTGTTCTATGTGTGTATGCCTGGGTGTGCAGCCCTTCTCTGTGGTGTCGCACTGCTCACTCTTCACTGTTTAAAGAAGGAAACTCACAAACTTACCTGGGTGATTGTCGTCCACGGTGATCGTCCAAGAACTGAGGAACATGTGTCCTGCCTCCCTTTAAATAGCACGGACAGGGTGTGGGTGTGTGGTCAGAATACCCTGACAAGCTTCGGCATGGCTACTATGTAGTGCCTGCGCAGGTGCGGAAACCCCCAATTCTTATGGATGTCAACGGATCTCTACCAGATCATCAGTTACAGATGAGCAACCTGTTTTTATAAGCTGCAAGGCTTTTTAAAAGTAACTTCTTTTTGTACCAGTTCCACTCCACATTCTCTCTCTGTCTTCACACTCTCACCCAATTAACTGTCTTCACACTCTCACCCAGTTAACTCCATTTCCCCCATCCTCTGCTGTTGGTTCTTGTGGCCCGCTAGCTGTATTTTCCATCTCAAATCTTACCTGTACCTTGTAAGTACTGTTGTTAAAGTGCCTTGATGGACTGGAGACGCTGTTCCCTCACAAGTTTTTTGATGTCCGCTCAGTTAATTTTAGATCCCGCTCAGGTTGAATCAGAAAGGCCCCATTCTGAACGTACATGTGCACATACTATCGTGATACTGCCGCTCAGAACAAAATTCATTCTGTATATGGATAGAAAAAATTAGAGAAAACACTGCCTGGAGACCCTGAGAAGTCTTGGCATTAGTTTCTTTAGGTAGCTTGCCAGTTCCAGATTGGTCTTTAGGTTGTAGGACAAGAGCTGCAAGAGAAGGAAATGAAGGAATCCTTTTCCTACCCTGTAAATATCTAGATGAAATTGTTAAGGTGTATCCATACACTTGAGAGTTTTCCTTTGTTAGTATCTGTCTTTCTGTGCGAGGATGAAGTCCAGGTTAGGCATGGCAAGAGATTGAGGAAAAAATCTGTCTGGAGAGCCTTATGCTGTGAACATGTATAACTTTTCCTGGTTTCAATGATGGGGTTTATAGTTGTGCAGATTTCGATACACCCCTTTTTCCTGTGAATATGCAGACTGCCTGCTTTCCAGTAGTGCCTTAATAATCAGTCTCCAATGTGTGTTGGACAAAAAAAGAATAATTTTTGCTCAAATATTGTTTTCCAGTAATATATAATGGTGAGCTGTAAAGAAGTAAAATAGTAAATACATCTGCATTCACATGATCAAGTTATCCATATGCTTGTTTTTAATAAGATATTTTTCTAATAAATATGAAGCAGTTGATTCAGAATATACAAAAAAATAAGTATAGGTTTCTTATCTTTGCAGAATGGCATAATCACCGGAGTCTATCCTGCTAGTCCATCTAGTTGGCTTATTGTTGTGGTTGGAGTTATGTCAACAATGTATGCCAAAATAGATCCTTCATTGGGATTAATAGCCAGAATCAACCAGACTCTTGATACAACGTAAGTAAGCTCTATCCCCTTTCCTACCCTCCCTGATTATATTTTCCCAAATAAAGTTAGTGATGAGCAGAGGCGTATCTAGGAAAAATAGCACCTAGGGCAAGCACTGAAATTGCGCCCCCTGTCCTGACACCCATCTTTCAGATAACTTTACCATAATATCAGCTCAAAAATACAAGTCAAGCTCATTAATCTTTTAATATTTCAGGAACTATTTAGCAGTGGACGTAAGACCAAAAAATGCTGGAAAACTACAAATTTCAATATGCTGGGGCTCATGAAATACCCAAATACTATATGAAGGTGTGCTTGGAAAACTAAACAGAAGTACCTGTCTAATTCTCTACTATGCATTGTAGCATCACTATTGCATAAGTTTTAAAAATAAATGGAGAATTTGACTTTTGACAGATACTCTGAAAATAATTAAAGGATATGCAGAGCAAACTGTGTCACTGCTTGGAATATATTCTAGTATTTCAGAAGACAATTAAAATGAGAGAAAGATAGCAAGAAACTCCCAGTGGGCCTTAATACTAAGGATTTCACACTGATTCAAAGACAAACTCACCATTAATAGCCATATTATTAAGACATCACATTTAACTCACTTATCACAAGAAGCAAAGTAAGAGCAAATGAATACAATCCTAGCTCATAAGCTTCAGCTCAGTATTCACAAGCCCTGATTCTCTGTACATAGTCCCAAACTGAATATGTGTACAGTGACATATTATATTAATTTTTTTACCTGTAGCCCCTTTGGGGGGCTTCCTAAAGGCCATGGGGGGTCTGCAAAGGTTCCCCCTCCTGCTGCTGGCCTCTAGGCCCTTGCAGGGACCATTTGAGCATGTGCAGTGGCCATTTAAAACAAATTTTTTTTTAAAAATGGCAGCTGAAAACAAAATGCCCCCCGTGCATTCTCAAATGGCCTCTGCGAGGCCTGGCATGGCCTAGGGCCTCACAGAGGCCATTTGAGCATGTGCAGTGGCTATTTTGTTTTCGTCGGCCATTTTTTAATTTTAAAAAATGGTGCCCCCTTCAAGTGGGGCCCAGGGCACGTGCCCTTCCTGCCTCACCCTAGATATGCCCCTGGTGATGAGTGAATCCCACCCTTCAGAGAACTCTGGTTCTCATCAGATTGGCTTGGAATGAGCTGTGCAGAAGTTCCCCAAAAGCCGATAAATGGCTTGACCAGGGCTGGATTAAGCTTTCTGCTGTCTGTAGATGGCCAAGGATTTGCCGCCCCGTCTCATGGTGGCTACAGCGGCTGAGGCGGTAGGCCATGAGGAGAAACCCCCACCCCTTTACCTTCTAAAACAATGTCACTGCACGGCAGGATGGGGAAACGGGTGGCTGCAGCAAGAGAGTTGACTTCCTTGGCACTTTTGAGTGGAAAGGTGGGATTTAAAAAACCCTAAATAAATAAATGCAGAGCAAGCATGACAACACCTCCTGCCCCATGAGCTCTCTCTCGCTGCCCCATCACCTCATCCTTCTGCACAATGGCATTGTGTTTGAAGGTAAAAGGGAGAACCTTCCCCTCATGCCCCACCCTCCCCGTGTGGGCACATACACACAGAGTGCTTGGCACTGCTGAATTTCCAGGACTATTAAGAAATGTACATTTCTTGACACTTCTGGCATCTCTGGAGAACTAGAGACTTGCAGCTGTGTGGAAGGAATTAAATTCTTCTCTGCTCATATTAAAATACTGGCTGAAAAAGAGGAGCAGTGTCTAGGTGGCCAAAATTTTCTCCTGTTGCTTCCAGCTGTTATGTACTGCTGCTGACTGGTGACAGGAATATTGGGTCAGGGCTGGTGTTTATCCCTCCGCCCCAGAAATGGTGGCTCAAGTGGATAGATGTATTTGTTCAAATGGGGTAGGCTCAACTGAGGTATTGCAAGTCACCAAGGTTTGTATTCCAAACCAAGGAATTCCTAGACATGTCACTGAGTTTTGTCAGTATTATTATTTTTTAAACATTTATTATGATACTCTTACCTGTTTTGACCAATTCTTATTCAAGTGGCATACTTTGGTTCACTTAGGATGTGTTTTTAGAGTCTTTGGAAGTTGAAGGTACGTTAGAGTGCTGGACTAGGACCGGGGAGACCCGAGTTCGAATCCCCATTCAGCCATGAGACTTGCTGGGTGACTCTGGGCCAGTCACTTCTCTCTCAGCCTAACCTACTTCACAGGGTTGTTGTGAAAGAGAAACTCAAGTATGTAGTACACCGTTCTGGGCTCCTTGGAGGAAGAGCGGGATATAAATGTATAATAATAATAATAATAATAATAATAATAATAATAATAATAATAATGTACTTCAAGTCTTGATATCGGACTCTATTAATGGATTCATGTATATATATGCACTGAACATAATATATTAATAATTGTGTGTCCATGGGTACATTGTAAACAGATTGTACATGCATTGAACATACACCACCCAGAGCCTTTGGATGAATGGGGCAGTATAGAAATGTAGTAAATAAATATGTGAATATGTCTCTGGTTTAGGTTTTATAAAACCATGGTTTCATGGTATGTCTGAATCCTCGCTCTGCCTGAAACCTTGGAAGAGCTACTTCTAGTTACAGCAGTCAATTTTGGGCTAGGCGGACATGGAACAAATGACTTTGTATGTTCAGAATAGTCATTATTAATAGAAAATACATTAATAAAATTGTATTTTAGTACATTTTGCTATGATCTCTTCCAGAATTCTTGTAGTGACAAGTGCGTTCTCTCTCTCTCTCTCACAGTGGTTATATGTCCAACCAAACACAGAATATTGCCAGTGGGATTATTTTTGGGACAGGGCTCTGGGTGGCCCTTATTTTCACAATGCGCTACTCACTAAAGATGCTGCTTTCCTACCATGGGTGGATGTTTGCTGAGCATGGCAAACTTTCTACAGGAACCAAGATATGGATGGTAAGCTATTTTTACCCTCATCTTGTATTGGAATATGGAGTTGACATGAGGTTTGCTTGAAAATATCTGTCATTAACAAGACAGGTGTAATCAAGCAAATCTTATGTCACCTTTATTTTCACTGGGGTGGCTTCAGTAGTGATCTTCTCAATTCCTCTTATTTAGTGGAAACTGAGGAGTACCATTGAGTGATGCTGTCTATCTTTCCAATTTTTCATTTCTGTTACCTTCTGTGAGCCAGTAGAATGACTCTTCACTTGAATGAAACTTAGCTGTTACTGACTGTAATATTTGAAAAGTTAAATGTTGGAATACACAAGTATTCCAAAAGGGATTCCGAAAGGGATTGGGTACCTGAGGCTTGTAGGTCAAATCTCATTGGGATTTGCAATTTTGCCTGTGCTGAAGAGAAGGCCCTTTCTTGCTTGACATACTGCTTTCTTTAGAATAAAGGGAGAAGCAGTTGTAACGTGTGAGAAGAAGCATTTTATTATTTTATTTTTAGACCACCTTTGTCAGTATAAGAACCCAGGGTGGTTAACAACAAGATAAAAGCAGTAATAAAGCTTCAATAAAAACACATTTGCTAAAATAAAACAAAAACATAGCTATGTTAAAAGGAGAGCCACACATTGGCCAAAAGCCTGTTTTAAAAGGGCGGTCTTCATATCCCGTTGAAAGAATGGGAGAGGGAGAGCCATGCAGATCTCAATTGCGAGTTCCACAGCACGGAGGTAATCACGGAGAAGGCCCTGATCCTTGTGCTTGACAAATGAGCCTCAGTAGGTGGAGCAGAGCCCTCCCAGCTAGTCAGGTGTGTAGATTCAGCTGGGAGCAGGGGTAACCAGAAAAAAAAAAACGCAAATGAAAAGAGCCCACAAGAAAATTGCGCACAGAAAAAACCCCACTGTCATAAAAGTGCACAAGAAAAATGCCCACACGGAGCGTTGCCCACACGGAAAAATACGCACATATAGTAATTTGAAATGCACATTTTTAAATCTTGTTATCTATATTTTATTGTTTATTGTTTGTTGTTATCTATATTTTATCTTGCTTTCGATATCTTATGATTAAAATATTTTATATTCATATGCTCTTGAGTGCAAATGTTTGTAGGGAAAATACAAGAAATAAAAGTGAACAGTTTTTTATCAACAAACTTTAAATTTATATAATTTACAATTTGTCAACTTTTTAAATGTTGGTATGAAGTAACTTTTAAAGTAAAGACAGAAAGATATTATTTTAAATTAAATTATGTATATATTAAATTATGTAGGGGTTGCGCCCAAGACCCCAGGAGATCAAACCATGCTGCTGATACTTGCTGGTGCTCCCCCTGCTGGGAAATAACTGGAATAGCAGCAGAAAGTTAAGTTAACACTTTTTATGAAGCTGCTGCTGACGAGGAACTGCTGATCTGGATCCAAATTCACAGGGGGTGCAACTGCACCCTTGCACTCCCCCCTGGCTCCACCCCTGGACTGGCGCCCCAATAGAGACGCATTCTGAACGCATCAAGGAAAAGATGTTACTACGCTCCAACGCAAGAATTTTTCTGTGTGGCCATTTTTCCATGTGGGCATTTTTCAGTGTGAGCAATTTTCCGTATGTGTAATTTTCCATGTGGGCATTTTTCAGTGCGAGCAATGTTCCATGTGTGCATTTTTCTTGTGCGCATTTATGACAGTGGATTTTTTTCTGTGCGTAATTTTCTAGTAGGCTTTTTTCATGTGCGTTTTTTTCATAGAACCGGGAGCAGGTGTTCCCTAAGGTACACAGGGTCCAAGTGGTTTATGGCTTAAAAGTAATAACCAGCACCTTGAAACAGGCAAACATGCCTTCAGAATTGGTGTAATATGTGCACTGCATTTGGTCTCAGAAATCAATCTGGCAGCAGCATTCTGCACCATCTGTAGTTTTTCCAACTACTTTTCAAGGACAGCCCCATGTAGAGTGTGTTGCAGTAATCCAAATGTGATGTGACCAAGGCATGGGTGACAGAGGCCAGAGCAGCCTTTTCAAGGAAGGATCACAGCTGAGCAAAAGCACTCCTGGCCACAGCCGCCACCTGGTTCTTGAGAAGCAGGAAAACTCGGGATGTATGTGTGGGGTGAGGTGTGTGGAAGAAACAGTCAGGGTTACTTCAAAACTCATTTTATCTTAGCCTAACAAACCATGTTGAAAAACATATATCTTATCTACAACACTCTCTTGTGGTCACTGCAGTATGCCCCTTGCATGTATTGATTTCACTGTCAAAGGAGTTCAGCTGGAACATGATGAAGTATATTGAATATTTCCATGGGAGTAGAAAGCTGTTGCAAATGAAATGTCTGATAGGTTCTTGGACTCCTTCTCAGTTGAATTCAAGCTCATATCTGAATGGTAAGGTCCAGAGCATTGTGTTGACATGGCTTGGCATTTTCACTGGTTGGATTTTCAGCATGTCCTACAGATTCAATACTTCTAAAGTTGTTTTTCCTATAATGCTAAGCTTGAGCAGTGTGGACATCTATGACTAATACGTTTTACTCTCTGAATTTTACTTCTGGATACCGGCAGGAAACTATTTGTCACCATAACAGAAGTGGCAAGTTTGTTAAGAATACAACCAGTATTGTTTATCTAGACTGAAATATTTAGAAGGTTGAGACTTTAACATAACCGGACTACTTTCCAGGTTGTAGTATTCTCCCTCACTAAACTGTGTTGACCGTTATACTTTTTCTATGCTGCCTTCCTCACTATTTTTCTAACTTTGTATTCCAAGTTTTTATTTAGCTTTTATGTTGGTGATTGGGTTTTTTTATTTTTGTTTTTTTGTTTATAGACCTAGGGAAAGAGAGTTGTTGTGACATTGGTAATGTGTGATTGACACATCTTGATGTGTGAGCACTGTAAGATATTCCCCTTTGGGGATGGAGCCACTCTGGGAAGAGATTTAGTTCAAGTCCAAGTTCCCTCCCTGGCATCTCCAAGATAGGGCTGAGAGAGATTCCTGCCTGCAACCTTGGAGAAGCTGCTGCCAGTCTGTGTAGACATTACTGAGCTAGGTAGACCAATGGTCTGACTCAAAATATGACAGCTTCCTATGTTCCTTTCTTGCAGCATAACATGCCCTTGCTCCTCTGGACACCTAAAACACATGCCCACATGCTGTGCAGCAGGGCTGCTCTGCTGGTACTTACCATTTCACAATCACACATTGAAATGTGGCTTGTACTAGGAATAATGTAGTAGTGAAACAGCCCTCTTGTACAGCAATGAGTGTGGGTATGTTAGATGCTCACAGTGGCACAGGCAGATCAGAACTGCCCATGTTACACTGCAGGACCTGTCAGCCTGTATTCTTGGTATGAGAACTGCTGTATTTTGCCAACATTCAGAAAATTAGTCTTCTTCAGGAGACTAGATTACCCACAGTATTGACAGGAGTGCTGTAAAGTAGTAACTTCAGATATTTGCACTTGCATGCTTTATGTATGTGGGAAGGGGGTTAAGCCACTAATAGTTTAAATTTTAAAATCTCTCCCGGAGGCCCCTCTAGCAACGTCCCGTGTGGGTGATGTCATACGCATGGGGCATGGCTCAGGCTCCAGAAGAGCCCCAAGAAAACTCCCCATGCCCAGGCTACAGAGAGCCCCAAATGAGCGCTCTCCTATCCTTTTCAGGCAGCTTTCTTTCCAGTGAGGGAGAGAAAGCGAAAGAGATGCTTTCAGGCTGCAAGCTCTCCTCTGCCTGAAATTGTCACACACAAAGGGGGCATGGCCTCAAGCTCCGGAGAGCCCGAGCGAGTTCTCCCTGTCACCCTCGCTGGAGGGGAGAGACAGAGAAATAGAGGCTTTCAGACAGCAAACACTGCCTGAAAAGGATAGGGGAGTGTTCACTGGGGGCCCGGGTGTGGGCGGGGGAGTTTGTTTGGGGCTCTTTTGGAGCCAGAGTCATTCCCGCCTGTGGGCTTCAGCAGCCCTTTCCATTGCCTGCCTGGGCTCTTTGAACCCATTTGCACAATGGTGGCTCCACTCCTCCTCTCTACTGAAACTGCAAGATGCAAACTGCTTCTGAAAATATATGAAGTGATTTAAGAATCTTCAAAAATGCCTTTTCCTTGCAATTACACTAATTGTCCTGCTTTGAGCTGTGGGAGATTTGTATGTGATGTCTGTTCATATACAGCTCCTATGTTCTTTTCTCTGTCCTTTGACAGTTGTACTATCGGGAATATTCGAGTGAAGCGAGAGAGGAGCTGTTAGTAATGAGGTCTATACTCTTCCATGGTTTAGGTTTAACCTAAACCATGATTAAACCTTACATCTGTACATTTAAACGCAATAGGTTAATAGCAGCAACTAATTCATTTCTGAACTTGCTCTTTAATTATCATCTTCTAGGAAGGAAGATGAAGGCTAAAGAGCACATTTATTATAGGGAGCATGGGCATTCTTGCTATTCTATGTTCTGCAAAACTTCATTTTCCTGTCCAAAAGTGTAATGATTGTCTTTCATTTCAGACGTTGGTGAAGCTTTTCTCAGGTCGTAAACCAATGCTGTACAGTTTTCAGACATCTCTGCCACGTCTTCCAGTTCCAGCTGTTAAAGACACAGTAAATAGGGTGTGTGAAATATTTTGAAACTTCTCTCAAAAATATGGATGCTGCCCTTAATTTGCTTAATTGGAAAAACTTGCATAAGTTAAAACTCACTCATTCACTCACTCACTCACTCTTCGCTGAATTCTATATATCTTACAATGAAATCATGATTAACTGAATCTTAGATCTCTTACAATGAAGTCATAACTAGTCAAAGTTAAAGACTGGCACACCTTTCTTTTATCTGGTATTTATACTCATAAGGTTAGGATGTTCAAAGTCTTTACATTCCTATGTCTTTTGTGTGCACTTTGTAATCTCTAACTGGCTTAGTCTTATTTTTCTTACTGGACTTTGTTCTGAAAAGTCTATTATGCAAAGCATTGGTATATTAGATTTTGGATCATTGTTTTTTCAGATAAGAAACCATAAAAGCAGACAATTATATTCAGTAAATTACTTGCTGCAAACAAGTGTGTTTTTAAAAGGAACTAATGGAAAGTAGTAGTCTGCTCTTGGGGTTTTTTGTTTTTTAAAAAACCGCTACCGCTTAAGGGATCTTGCATGTATAAGTAGTTAATACACAATGCTTTTAAAATCTACCTTTGCATATTGCCTTTGCAAGCAGCCTATGTCTGGGAGGTAGCAGATAAACACACATTTTTCTTGGCTTAAATCAAAATCAATGTTAACTACTTCTCTCAGCTCCATTGCTCACTAGTATTTTTAAAGAGAGAGGCTTTCCTCAGTTTTTGGCCAAGCTGGCTTTTCCTTCAGGTTATCTTCTTTGCCCCTGGAGTTCTGCTGTCCTTTATGAAGAATGAGCCAGGCTATCCTTGAGTGCTCTGGTGGCCTTGTACCTTCTGGTGGAATGAATCCTTCCCCCATCTTTATTCAGTTCAGAAGTTTGGACTTGTAGTTGCCACATATTCTGCATCCAGTATGTATTTGTGGCTGTCTAGCTCTCCATAAAGCAATCATAACATAAACCCTTAACAAAGCCTGCTGCTGTGTCCTGTCAGCCCCTGAAGAGGCTGATCATCCCACCTTGTAACACTGGTTATTGCTGCTGTCCTCTTGTAATGTACTATCCAAAGGAATATTTCTGTGTGTGTGTGTAAAAACAAGATGGTTATGGTGGAACCTGCTGCTTTAATGCCAGTTCTTCTGTTTTTATAGTATTTGGAGTCAGTTCAACCACTTATGAATAAAGAAGAGTTTAAAAGAATGGAAGGTCTTGGCAAAGATTTTGCTGTTAAGCTGGGACCAAAATTACAGTGGTACTTAAAGCTGAAATCCTGGTGGGCTACAAATTATGTAAGTAGATGAGTTGGGTGCTTTTATGAAAACGAACAGTTTTAACATCTCTTGATACTACTCCGTTCCTGAATTCAGATTTTCCCAGTGCTTCTATGTTTTTAAGAAAAGTTACTCTGCAAAAGTGTAAAATGCTTAGCATTTCAGTGCACCTTATTTCTAGAAATGCTTAATCTTGTGTTGTCTGTAGAAACTAGTGATAGCCAAGACTTGAAAAGGTAGTCCACATAAAAGAACTTCTATCTAAATAACCCCACAGTATTTGGCAAGTGTTCCAGCCACAGCTCTGATGGCTGCACTTTGCCCAAGCACCATCAGTATTGTTACAAGGGAGGCTGAGAACAGTGGTGATAGCTTAAATTGGGCCCTAGTAAATTACTAGTTTGAGGTTTTAAAAAATGAATTTAAATTATTTTAAGTGGACAAGCATCATTATTAGCTCCCTTTTTCTGCATGGGAAAATAGATAACACGCTTGTAAGCCATAGGTAACTGCTGAGAATTCCTGACTTACTAGTTTCTAGGCATAGCTTCCTGTTAATAAAGGTACAGTGTGCTATTGAGTCAGTGTTGACTCCTGGCAACCACAGAGTTCTTTCGTTGTCTTTGGTAGACTACAGGAGGGGTTTACTGTTGCCATCCCCCATGCAGTATGAGAAGATGCCTTACAGCATCTTCCTATAGTGCTGCTGCCCGATATATATGTTTCCCATAGTCTGGGAGACATACCAGCGGGGATTCGAACCAGCAACCTCTGGCTTGCTAGTCAAGTCATTTCCCCTGTTAATACTTGCATACATTTCAAATGTAGTTTATAACTTGAGTATTGTGGTTTGCAATATGACTCCTAGTTTGGCATTGTGCAACACTACTGGCATTGATAGGTGTTTCTCTGGGATACATCCTTCTCTTTCCCTCAAACAATTGCATGAAGCATCACAAATGAAAAAGCTTCTACTCAGTGCATTTTAAGTGTTTAGAATGTTTTAAATTTTTAATTGCTGTAATCTTTGAGTTCGTTTTTTAAATTGTTTAATAGTTGGCTTTATTTTGTTTCTGTTGTGTTTATTTTTGTGAACTGCCTAGAGCCTTTGGAGTCAAGCTGTATATAAATAAAATAGTGGCCTTGAATTCTTAGTGAGATCTTAACAATTATTTAAAACTTTTCAGAAGAGGCATGTTTGAAAGAGATCTGCATGATGTTCTGCCTGTTCTCCAAACGATGCCTCTCATCCATCTGCCAGTATTACAAAGAAATTGTCACTCACTTGTGTTACACAATTCTCAGCGATCACAATGAGAAGGACAGTGGCCACTCATTTGATTTGTAAATACATACTCATTGCTAATTGGTCTGATCTTTCAGCCAAATACTGAGGTGGTGTTTCATTTCTAAATTTAATGTAGTGTATCCTGGATGTGTGTGTGGGCTGATGTCCTAATCATCAAATGTCTTCATTAAACTGTTGGCATGCAGATTAGTGAATTCAATCATGTTTTGCTCTTATTCTAGGTTAGTGATTGGTGGGAAGAATACATTTATCTTAGAGGACGTGGACCTATTATGGTAAACAGTAATTACTTTGCAATGGTGAGTAAATCATGCAATTCAGTGGATAGTGGTCCTACATCTCACGGGGCCACTTCTCTAGACTATAAAATGAGCATTTCACACACACAATTTTGGGGTTTTATTGCATGTTAGAGCGTAGCCTGGTTTATATCTGGGATTAAAAAATCCACTTTTTGCATCATTTGAGTGGCGGGGGGGGGGCAACTTTGAACTTGCATTAAAGCCTCTCAGTAAGCTTTCAGTAAAGCCTGCTGTTTGGGAGAGCTTCTGGGGTCTTTAAAAATTGAAGAATAGCTGCTTGATATAAGTGACTTCTAATAACATTCTTGGAAGAAGTTTGGAACCTGTAAGGACTTGTGGGAGAATGGGTGACTCAGCCTCCCTTCTCCCATGAAGTGATCAAAGAGTGGAAGGAATACTGGTGGGGAGGAACCATCCCCAGCCTGAGTGGTATAATATGGGGAGGAGGATTGAACTCCTCCCACTGCTATATTTCCAGTTCCATACCTGAGCACTTTGTGGGGAGTGGGATGGATTTAAGATCTTGCTGTGCAACCAGCCATCAGTGTGAGCAATACAATGTGAGGAGGGGGTTATCCCTAGCATTGTTGTCTTATATAAAGTGAAATTATGCAAATGCAGAACTCCCCCCGCCTACCACCACCACATGGCTAGCAGTGGAACCCTGCGCATTCAAAGTGGTCTTCATCATGAGCACAATAGGATCCCACTAACATGTGTTCCCTTAATCTTTTAGGACTTCATGTATTTTACGCCTACTGCTGTGCAGGCAGCTAGAGCTGGCAATGCTATCCATGCCATTCTCATGTATAGACGAAAACTGGACAGACAGCAAATCCAGCCAGTATGTATATTTTCCTGAAATAGTTACACATTTAGATGAGATATTCTGTGTAAGATGACTATTATCTGTCTGAAAAGTAACAAACGGGGGGACAAGTAAAGCCTCCCCTTGGTGAATATAAAAGAGTGGTGTCCCCAAAATGAATCTCCCATCAGTTAAAAGTGCTTTCCATGCCATACCATATCATAACAAGACAAGACAAGCTTTCTAAAAAGTGTGGCACCAGATTGATGCAAGTGAAAATGGGCTTCAAGGGCAAGCCAATGGGATTCACTGCTAGAGCCCTGCTATTTTCAACCACAGACTCAAGAGGGTTCCTTATCCTGTTCAGTTGATAAAGTCCCCATCCTGTCATTACTGAGTATTTTGAATGCTTGGTGGGGGGGAGCTGTATAGGATGTTTGGAGGCCCCTAGTGTGCTCATTCAGCACTCCTTAACTTGCGAGTGTACAGCGCATAAACATATGAACCTTCCTTATACTGAGTGGACCTTTGGTCCACCTCTAGCTTAATATTTTCTATACTGACTGGCAGTAGGGCTTCAGACAAGGTCTTTCCTTGTAGATGTCAAGGATTAAACCTGGGACCTTCTAAATGCAAAGCATGTGCTCTGCCATGAACTATGACCCCATCTCCACTGCACATATCTCCATCTCACTGCACAAATCTCCCCCTATTAACATAGCAAATATGGAGAATTCTGAGCTGTGCAGAGGAATGAGTGATGCTCAGTTCTTGAAACCCCATATTACTCTGAATCACTTTTGGAAGGAGGTGGCTTCCTGCGCTTGTGGTTTTACACCAAAGCTGATGTATGTGATGTCCCTGTGCATCCCATATATATGTATGGGATGTAGTTAGTTAGTTGTTTATTTACGATCTTAGATCAAACATCAATAGACACAGAATATACACAGTAAAGAGAGAAAACAAAAACGGAAACAAAATCTAAAATGTCATCAAATACATAAAATCAGGAACCTTTGACAGTAACCGATTGCTGTGCTCTAGCTTCTCTTAGTTTGGTCAATGTGTAACAGAATTTAGCAACCGCCAGGGATATTGTTGGGTCCCTGTCTTCTAATAAACATGTAAGAATCGTCTCCACTGAGTGGCTTTTGAGATCTTTCAGGTACTGAGATAAAAATAAATCTCTTTCATCAGTATAAAGTGGACAATGTAACAGTGAATGCGACAATGTTTCGGGAGCAGCTCCGCAGAGGCATAGTCTCTCCTCATAGGGTTTTCTCTCAAATTTCCCTGCTAACATCACTGAGGATAGAGCATTCAAGCGAGCTCTTGTAAACGCCCAGCGCAGCTTTGGTGAATAGATTGTGTGGAAATAAGAGGCTGTGACCCTATCTTTCTTGGTGCTTAGGAATTGTAGAGGTCTATTTACAGAGGCCCTTTCCTCCTGGAAATTTATGTCCCTAAGCCTTTGTTTAACTAGGCATCTTGCCGTTGACTCGCCCTGTTCTAACAATTGTGCTGGGCAGAAGCCCATCTTCCGGAGTCTTTCCTCAACCATCATACACCAACGGGGTCGTGGGGTAGCGGCAAGGAGATGAGGTATAAGTCCTGCAGGGTAAAGATAAGTCTTGATCCAATACAGGATAATAAGAAGCCAGGCCCTGGTCTCCAATTTCCATAGCCCAGTCTCCAGCCATATTAAGGAGTTTGGGATGCATTTTGGTACCCCCAATAGTGATCTCAGAAAGCCCGATTGGACTTTTTCTAAAGCTTGTAAGTCTTTTGGCGGTCTAACCTGAATCCCATATAGCAGCTGAGGTATCACTTTAGCCTGAAAGGCTTTATTTGCTGCCGGAATGTAGCCACCACCTTGTGCCCAGAAAAATTTCCTAATTGCCATGGAAGATCGAGTGGCATTCAATTTAGTGGCACTGGTGTGCATAGAAGTACCGCCATTAAACTGAAGCACCACCCCCAGGTATCTGTAAGACTTCACCTGCTCTACTCTAGCTCCACCTATGGACCATCTAAAAACCCGTTGCTTCTTTGCAAATCTCACGATTTTAGTTTTGGTGTAGTTGATTTCCAAAAATTCCTCATTGCAGAGCAGACTCAAGCATTCTAACGCTCTTTTTAGACCAACTGTGGTCTGTGACAATAAGGCTGTGTCATCTGCATACATGAGGATAGGTAAGCACCTGTCCCCTATCTTTGGTGCATGGGTTTCAGCTTGCCGTAGGCGGGTGATTAGACCGTTTATATAGAAATGGAAAAGAGCTGGGGCTAGTATGCATTCCTGCCGGACCCCTCTTCCTACAAGGATCTCTCTGGATAATTGGCCATTATGGTCGCATTTTACTCTTAGACTCGTATTCTCATAGAGTTTATATATTAGAGATAGCAATCTCTTGTCAATAGAAGAGTTTGCAAATTTCTCCCACAGAGCATCCCTGGATATTGAGTCAAAGGCACTCTTAAAGTCTATAAAGGTGACATATAACGGCGCCTTTCTGCCCTCAACATATTTCTCTATTAAACACTGGAGGACCAAACAGTGATCCATCACAGATCTTCCTTTTCTGAACCCCGCTTGTTCTTGTTCTAGAATGTTTTCTTTCTCCATCCAATCCAACAGTTTGGAGTTTAGATGTTTAGCGTATAGCTTACCAATTACGCTTGATAGACTTATGGGTCTTTAATTCGATGGGTCATCAGATGGGCCTTTTTTGTGAATTGGGACAACAATTGCCTGTCCCCAGCCATTGGGCATATTTGTTGTTCGGTCTATGTAAGTGAACATGGAAGCTAAGAGCGGAGCCCACCAGCTAGCATTGGCCCTTTAAAAATCGGGGGCAATATAATCTTTACCTGGGGATTTGCCTCTCTTTAGCTGTCCAATCAAATTCTCCACTTCTTCAGTGGTAACTGGAGGCCATACAGGCAATTCCTCCGGGGGGATGCTGGGCCAAGATGGAAAGGTTAAGTGTACTTGTGGGGCAGCATAGATTTTGGTGAAATGGTTTACCCATCTTTCCTCTGGGACTAGAATTTGTTTGGGGAACGAATTAACCCCGGATACTAAGCGCCAAAAACTGGCTTCATCCTTATTATTAAGGGCCGTTATAAGTTCTAACCATTGTCTTTCTTTCAGGGCCTCCTTTTTGGCTTTAATCAGAGACGTGTAACTTCCCTTATATTGTTTGAATTTCGTGTCTAAAGATAAGGTATTATTTATTTTGCGGTCAGCCGAGAGTTGTAGCAGTACTTTTTTCGCCTTTTTACAGTCCTGGTCGAACCAGGGTTGTAAGATACGTGCGAGGCGGCCCTCACCCTGGCTTGAGTGCCTCTGAGCAGTAAAGGGATAAGTAGAGAAATCAAGGCTTCGTAATTAGCAATCACTTCAGTCTGGGACACCAGCGCCTGTATGGGATGTATCTACATGTCCTTCTGCAGACATGCTGTTTCACTGAACCTTGATATTCTGCAACACATCTCTCTTAGTAATTTCGTATCATTTTCCTAAAAATCAGTAAACTTCATATGAGACTGTAGGAGATAAATGCTTGTCTTTCCCTTGGTCACTCTGCTGCATATAATGAACAGAAACCCAGTTAAAGTTATCCTTTAACTTTAAAAAATAAGTAAGGATACATAGTTGAGGATGACCTAAACTTGAATGGTCTTTCAATATTTCCATATTGCACACAGCAGAAGGAACAATGACAGTACTACTTTATACTACAAACAAACAAGCTAAGACAGCATAATGAAGCTTAAATATTTGCTTTCTTCTGAATAAACTTTCTGAACGCTTAGAGGAGAGCTGGTCTTGTGGTAGCAAGCATGACTTGTCCCCATAGCTAAGCAGGGTCTGCCCTGGTTGCATATGAATGGGAGACTTGATGTGTGAGCACTGCAAGATATTCCCCTCAGGGGATGAAGCCACTCTGGGAAGAGGAGAAGGTTTCACGTTCCCTCCCTGGCTTTTCCAAGATAGGGCTGAGAGAGATTCCTGCCTGCAACCTTGGAGAAACCTCTGCCAGTCTGTGAAGACAATTCTGAGCTAGGTAGACCAATGGTCTGACTCAGTATATGGCAGTTTCCTATGTTCCTATGTTCCTAACTCCTGAATGAGCTTTTATAGAAGCCGTGGGAGGGAGGTCAGTTGCATCTTAGGAAAAATGTATATTAAATGTTCAACCTGTGTGTGAAATATTACAAGTGAATCTGTATTTCACTGTCTTGAATGGTATTGTGGATAAAGAACAGACAGCATTTCTCTTTGATCTCATGACATCTTTTACAGTTTGGTTTTTTAATTAGCTTTAAATGTACAATACTCATTGAATTGTGTGTCTGTATACAGAGCTGCTTCTCTTCACTTTTGCTTTAGTTTCAATTCTTCCTTTCTAGATTTCTTTGTAGAAGGCACTTTAGCACTCCTTTTCTGGAACTAGATAAGTAGTGGTATTCATTCATTCATTCATTCATTCATTCATTATATTTGTATACTGCCTAAAACGCAAGTTTCTAGCTGGTTAAAAGATTTCTTGTTGTGAAAATGGGGTATAAAGGATAAAAACCCCAAGTGGCAGCCCCCATTTCAGTTAGTTTGAGCTTAAGGTGATTTGTGTCCTGGAGGGCCTGGGAAAGGTGAGACTGATAGCTTAAGCACAACAAGGGAAATTGCCATAGAATACCAAGTAGACTGGAGAAAGGTCTCGAAAGAAAAAAGTGAAAGGGATTTTGGAAGCTAGTATTCTGAAATGGCTTCATATAAGATTTTTTTCTGAGAAGTCATATTGCATGTGTGTTCATGTAATACACAGTGGAACACACACACATATGTGTAAGTATTAATCACAGGTGGTGAACTCCATGAAAGATTTGTTCAATTTCCTCTCATGGGAGTGACTTCTGTGTAGGACATTTCTCCTTATGTAAAGTGGCCCTAAGCATCTTCTGACAATCTCTAACACTCGTGTGTTTTTCTCTTCGCCTGCTAACTGTATGCGTAAAACACAATTGTAATGCTCATTTGCGGCATAGATTCTCCTGATGGGATCCACTGTTCCACTCTGCTCAGCTCAGTGGGAGAGGATGTTTAATACCTCCCGTATTCCAGGAGAAGAAACAGGTAAGAAGGGTCAGCTGAAGGCAAAGAACTTCTAAGAATCTGAAAGGTGTGAAATGTTGCCAGTGTTTCCTCTTGAATATATTAGGCTAATAACAAATGTTCATTTTGACAGTGTGTAACCGGAGGAAAACTAAGTGAAATGTACATTTTAAATATGTGATAGCCACTGAAGAAATTTCAGACCACGGTTATATTCTTGTTGCTTAAAAACCAAATTCTTCAATGTGTGTATTGATCCATTTTGCCTGTTCTTTCCCTTAAAAAAAAAAAAAAAACAATCCGGGAAAATCATTTCTTTTCAAATCTAGCTTAGATCTTTCTTTGTTATCACTTCCTTTTTTTGTTTCCATTCTTTCAGGTCCTCTTGGTTTCCATTGCCTTCTTAACCTTCTTAAGAGTTCGTGTGTTCCATACAACCTCATTGTTTTGAAATCTTTGTGTATGGGGTGTTTTGACTTTCCCTTTTTCCTTTCAGCTTATGATTTACAATACCATCCCAATGTGCTCTTCTCAGTATGAACGTATGTTCAACACTAGTCGTATACCGGGCACAGAGACAGGTACAGTGTTAGTCCTGTCAGCGTATTTGGCCCTTGTTTTGCATTTTAATTTTCTGTGTATGTGACAGATTACTTCACCCTAAAACATTTGCATATTTGGTACGGCTGTGTGATTTTTTTTTCTAATAGAAAATTCATAGTATTTTATTTTTTTTTACTATAAGGTCCAGTTCTTAAAAGTTATGAACCATTTCAGTGTTGTGGCAACTCACTACTATGTGGATTGGTTATATAAATTTTAGATGTTTGGTTCAGACATCTGTTCCCATTTGTTGTTACCACTTTTTGTTTCCCTGAACAGATATTTTAAAATATTCATTTAGTTTTCTCTGCCACTTCTTTGCCACCAAAGCCACATTCAAAGCATTAGGCATCATACTAAACAATAAAAATAATTTAAAAAATCAATTAAACTCACAACTACACTTTTAAAAACATCATTTAAAATGTCAGCATGATATCAAATCAGCCATGAATGAAAGCTTTCCTTTTAGAAACAGATGACCAATCACCAAAACAGTAGTGGCCAGGCAAGCTTCTGATAGAAGCACATTCCAAAGTGTGGGTGCCACCACCAAGAAAGCCTTGTCCTCACAGATCTCACTTCAGTTAAAACAAAACAAAAAACTGTTTTGTTTGTTTGTTTCAGTTAAAACAAAACAAAAACTGGGATGTGGAGCAGCTCCTCTCCTGCAGGCCTAAAGGAGTGGGGAGAAACGCACAGAATGGAGCAGATGCATACTACAAAGGGTTTTACAAGTTTTCATCGAATGGGAGAAGGTTCTGTGAAGCTGACAGAATTTCCTTTAGATAGTTAACTTTCTATTGACAAAATTGAGTGATAATTTGAAAACAAAACAACTCTTTGTGCAAAGCAGCTGGTTCTGCTCCTTAGTGCTATATGTTTACCAGTAAGGATCACAACTGGGGAAAATGAGATCTAGTAGAATAATCCCAGAATCATTTGGATTATTTTGCTTTTATGTTGGGTGATGCTCCCCACCACTCCACTTTGCCTCAAGTGCAGCCAGATCTTGTAGCTGAGCCATAGCATAGTGGGAAGAAAGTGAAACAATTATTTCCACTCTTCCATACATATGACAGGGCTCAGCATTGTTTCCTGCAGGCACTTCTGAGTTATCTGCACCACTGTGCATATTAGGGCTTTTCACACGGTTATCAAAATGAAGGTAGGAGGCATGCAGCCCTGGTTTTCAGGCTCTTGAGAACTCATGCAAATCCCTCCAACTCAGCTCGTTCAAAAGTGGGTAGCCCAGATCCTGTACCTTGTTTTTTACCAAGACAGGACAAAAATAGGAGTCATCCTACCTCAGTGTATTGATTGTGTAGGTGTGTTTGTTGTTTCTAGGAGTCCCTGGGAGTAAGCAGCCATGTTTGTAATAGAGCCCTATGGCTCCAGGGGCTCACATCTGTGAATGCGCTGCTCTGCACAGCATACTCTATGGTCCTTTGCTAGCAATGCCTTCAATAGCATTGGTCCCATTGGCCTCCTGCCCCTTTGTGGCGTTCCAGGGGATAACTGATAATGCAGTGATGGCTGCCAGTCTTCTGGCAGTGCAAAGCATGATAGGAAGGTTTTGCTGATCCTCTGAGGCTTTCCCTCCCCCTCCGCCCGCTACTCTTTGCAGTAATGGAGATAGCAGCTGCTGTGGTCATCTGGGTGCTCAGGTTGCAGACCCAAACAGAGGGAATTAGAGTAGACAAGGGCATAAAGCTGAAAGTGTATTATCATTGGGACATTACAGTTGATAAGAAATATTTCTATCTTGGAAAAAGCAGATCATGATTCTGC
This sequence comes from Hemicordylus capensis, assembly GCF_027244095.1. Lineage (NCBI taxonomy): Eukaryota > Metazoa > Chordata > Lepidosauria > Squamata > Cordylidae > Hemicordylus > Hemicordylus capensis. The sequence goes on along the minus strand of NC_069657.1, from coordinate 136,698,531 downwards.
CTTTTGGGGAAGGTCACTTTTGTTTGTCTGTTCTAATGTGGAATAATTTAGTAAGGGATGACAACTTGGGTCGTCTTCTTATATCAAAACAGACTAAAATGGTTCATATATTTCCTTGAATTGGACCATGCAAAATATCATGTAATATTTCATGATGTGAAATATTTCAAAATTCAACATTTTGCCCGTTTCCCCCTAATGTTTGTAATCAACTTTTTTGAATAGTCTCTGTTATCTAAAATCATTACTAATGTCCTCAAAATTACTCCCTCTTTCATGTCTCATTTTCCTTAAGCTTTGTTCAGCCTATTACTACTTCGGTAATGAAAAACAGCAATCAAATTTTTATATTAAATTCCAATCTGCTGGCTTTATCTTGAAAACAGTACATCAGAATAATGCTTTTGCTATGTGATGGCTAATTCACACAGGTTGTTGTTCTGCATCCTGGTGAAAGGTTTGATATCTGTACCACTTATCTCCATAGCATACATGTGATGACATTTACATGTCCTGATTGTAAAAACATAGAATATTAATTTACTAAGGACAGGACCAGATCCTGGCTTCATGAAATGTGCCTGAGCCACAGGAGCAAGCACTCCCTTCTCCCTTTTGTGCATGAGGCTCAAAATAATTCAGAAAAAATCTACTTCAGATTCTGATTTGTGTTGGAATTCTAGCTAGAATATGTCAGATTTTCTCAGCTGAGATGTAACAAGTGATCCTGGCTTGTTCAGAGTCAGAATCTGGGGTAGACTTCTTATCTTCACCATGAAGCATGCAGTCCAAAAGCTTAAGGACATTGCAGAAAGCTAGGATTTAATCCTGGCGTCTTTTTATATCTGAATTAGTCCTAAGACATATATTTGTTTTTAGGATTTAATGCTGGCTTGCATTTACATCTGTACTAGTCCTAAGACATGAATTGGTTTGCTGTGGTATTTGAACACACACCATGACCCATGTCAAAGTGTTGCATCTCAGAGAAGATATGAAAGCTAGCTTTATCTCTGAAGCAGTTGTAAATTCTGATATGAGGTACAATTTTCATGTGGGGTCACTTTCAAAAGAATTGTTTGCCATACAAAGAGTGGCATGTTCCAATGAGAGAGTTCTACCTCATCAACCAATGAACGTTAGAATCCTTCCCACAAGAGTTGAATGGGCATAGCAAGCAGAAGTAGAAACTTGGCTTTGAAGTGAAGTCCCTATGTAGAATGAAGAGTACATTCATGTGAAAATTTCTGCAATTGGCCTACTCAGCTTCTTATCCTGAATGGAGCTTGACCAGACTGTAGCATTGACTGGAGCCTGACTGGACTTCTAAACATCAACTATTTAATTATGTAGCATAAGGAAGTTGCAGATACACATGCTTGTGCTCATGAGAGATTATAAAACTGAGAGTATAATTTGCCTCTTAAAAGGATAGCTTTATCCAGCATAGTTTCTTTGAAATATTGAGCATCTTCTTCTTGAAGTATAAATTCATGTTTGCACAGCATATAGTTTACAAATTGTGTGCCTAAACAATTTAAAGTTAGGCAAATGGATTTAGTGTGATAAATAGATACTTAAGATACTATCTGGAACTGAACAGTCAATAGGATTACAGTTTGTTATTACTGAAGTCTTGCTTATGTCATCACTTTGGGTTGCAATTCTAGACACTCTCCAGCATATTAAAGACAGCAAACACATTGTTGTGTACCACAAGGGATGCTATTACAAAGTATGGCTGTACTATGATGGCAGACTGCTGAAACCTCGGGAGATTGAACAGCAGATTCAGTGGATCTTAGACATCAAATCAGAGCCCCAGCCTGGTGAAGAGAAGTTAGCTGCTCTTACGGCAGGTGACAGGTATGAATTCTCTACACATTTTTTAGGAGTCCGTAATTTTTCACAGCTGAAAACAAGAATTGACATCCAGAGTAGCGAGGAGAGCTGGTCTTGTGGTAGCAAGCATGACTTGTCCGCTTAACTAAGCAGGGTCTGCCACAGTTGCATATGAATGAGAAACTTGATGTGTGAGCACTGTAAGATATTCCCCTCAGAGCCGCTCTGGGAAAAGGATCTAGGTTCCAAGTTCCCTCCCTGGCAGCATCTCCAAGATAGGGCTGAGAGAGATTCCTGCCTGCAACCTTGGAGAAGCCATGCCGGTCTGTGAAGACAATACTGAGCTAGATAGGCCAATGGTCTGACTCAGTATATGGCAACTTCCTATGTTTCATAGTAGTGTTGCGTTAGCACAACACAAGAAGTTGCAGTGTTCCACAATGTTGCACAATTGTGGGACACATACAAGGTTGAGTACAACCACTAGCACTTGTCTGGAACAGACAGTGCTTTCTTTGCACAACTTCATTGTGTTACATCCCTTTGCTAGCTCAACAGCATTATGAGCACAAAAGTAGTCTGGATGTAGGCCAACATAGACCTGATTTCAACTTTAAATTATTAGTTTTTGTTTCTGTGTTTGACCAAAAAGCTTCTTGTTGACTCTTGCTGTTAACAGAAATGTTCTATGCAATGTGTTCCATATAAGCCCTCTTCAGAGGTTATAAAACAGAGGGCACTGTACATGACTGTCCACAGTGTCCCTGAGAGCACACTCTGAATCTGCATTCCCATGCTGATATTGTCCAAGTTTAGGAACATAGGAAGCTGCTTTATAGTGAGTCAAACCCATTTGTCCATCTAGCTCAGTACTGCCTACACAGGTTGGCAGTGGCGGCTTGAAGGTTGCAGGTAGGAGTCTCTCTCAGCCTTATTTTGGAGATGCCAGGGAGGGAACTTGGGACCTTCTGCATGCAAGCATGCAGATTCTCTTCCCAGAGCGGCCTCGTCCCCTAAGGGGAATATCTTAGTGTTCACACACGTAGTCTCCCATTCAAATGCACACCAGAGTGGGCCCTGCTTAGCAAATAGGACAATTCATGCTTGCTACCACAAGACCAGTTCTCTTCCCATTAAGGTTATAGCATTTGCCATGGGCAGATTTTTTTGTATTAGAACGCTGGGCTACCCCATCATTCTGCATCATGGGAAGAATTTCCCATGACAGTGTTTGTCTCTGCAGACAAATGCTATAGCCATAGACCGGGTGGAGGGGGGTGGGGCTTGTGAATGCATCAGCATGGGGGCAAGGATATAGCATGTGCTCTTGTGGATGCTGTACTCGTGTATAGAGTCCTCGATTTTAAAAAGTCTGAAGAGGGCTATTGTCTTCAAGCATTCCATTTGTGCACTTCTCTGAACTGATTGTAAGATTGATGGACTGGTAACCATATGATTCTTCCTTTCCTTACACTATATAGAATTCTCAAACTGAGGGGTGAAAAACCAGCATTAAGATAGATGCAAAAATTTTATACCGTTATATCTTAAGAAAATGACATGTAGAATTTGTTTGGGTCCTTGAGTTTTCTAGTGAGTGGGAAGAACAGGGCAAGGATGCAGTAAACTTAAGTGTATGTGTATGTGTCTCTCTCTCTCTCTCTCTCTCTCTCTCACACTCACACACACACACACACACACACACACACACACACACACACACACACACGGATGGATTAAAGAGGCACTGTTCAGACTAGCGGGGAAAGCCACTGGCCTTATTCAGTCCCAACAGAGCATTCCTCCAGTGGTGGTTGCTGGTGTTTCTTTTAGAATGTGAGCCCTTTGAGGACAGGGAACCTTCTTTCTCTTCTTTCCTGTATAAAGTGCTTTGTGAGGTTTTTGTTGAAAAGTGGCATATAAGTGATGTTGGTGATCTGACAACTTCTGAGATGAAATGCATGCGCACACACCCAACATCTGGTGGGTACTGGGGGCTGATCTTGTATCTCTTCTACCCTACCTTCCATTCACAAAATCTAATTCCTGAACAGGTTGGTAGTGTAGTACGCTGAACATAGTGTCTCTATTTTCCAATACTGCGTTCAGTGCACATTAAAGGGTGGGTGGGGGGATGGAGCCCCACAAGCCTGAAGCCTGCTCTTAATTTTACTACACTTAAGACATATTCAGAGGGTACTTTGCTGCAAAGCCTCTGAGAATTGCTACTACACAGGTATTGCTTTAAGCCAATGAACTGAGTATCGGTATAAATGCGAGAAGTGTTTTGTATGTATCTTCTACTTTTTACATTGCAGTTACATTGTTTATTCTCAATGTGTGGTATCCTGCAGCAATTTCTGTTCGTTCTTCATTAGGAACAATTAAAGTTTTTCTAAAAATATGAACGATGATCATAAGGCTAGGCATTCACTAACTTTATATGTTAGCGGAGGGAGGGCAGGATGCCTCCTTGTCTTAAGGAGGCAATCATTAGACCTCTTCTAAAGAAGCCTGCATTAGATCCCTCAGTTGAACAATTATAGGCCTGTTTCCAACCTCCCATGGCTGGGCAAGGTAATTGAGAGGGTGGTGGCCTCTCAACTCCAGGCGGTCTTGGAGGAAACTGATTATCTAGACCCATTCCAAACTAGTTTTCAGGCAAGCTATGGGGTGGAGACTGCCTTGGTCGGCCTGATGGATGATCTCCGATTGGGAATTGACAGAGGAAGTGTGACTCTGTTGGTCCTTTTGGATCTCTCGGCAGCTTTCGATACTATCGACTATAGTAACCTTCTGGAACATCTGACGGTGTTGGGTGTGGGAGGCACTGTTTTACAGTGGTTCCGCTCCTACCTTTTGGATAGATTCCAGATGGTGTCATTTGGAGATTGTTGCTCTTTGAAATCTGAGCCTAAGTATGGTGTCCTTCAAGGCTCCTTACTTCCTCCAATGCTTTTTAACATCTAAGTGAAACCGCTGGGAGAGGTCATCAGGAGATTTGGAGCTGGGTGTTACCAGTACGCTGGTGGCACCCAGATCTACTTCTCCATGTCAGCTTCTTCAGGAGCTGGCATATCCTCCCTAATGGGGTTGTGCATTTTGGTTTTTTTCTGTTTTTTGTTTTTGGCCCAAATCTGAAACACCCCCATTTTGTTCTTTGTTTGAAATCAGCCAATCCAAAACACCCCCATTTTGTTCTTTGTTCGAAATTGCAAAATCCAAATTTGAAACATTTTGGATTTTAAAAAATGGCCTGGGGCAAAACTAGTGGGTGGGGGTGGTAGTGCCCAATGGGTGGAAGCTACCACCCAAGTTTCAGAGGAATTGGGCAAAGGGCTGGTTTTTGGTGAATTTTTGAAGTTTAAGATTTTCCCCATAGGGAATAATGGAGGTTTCAGCAAAAGTATAGCTTCACGTTGGGGGGCAAGGGGTGGCCCAGAGCAGAGTAGGGTAGGTGGTAGTGCCCAGTGGGGGCAAGGAAGCTGCCAGAATTATTTCAAAGTAATTGGGCAGAGGGCTGATTTTTAAAGATTTAATGGAGTTTATGCATTTTTAAAGTTCTTCCCCATAGGGAATGATGGTGGTTTCAGCAGCCCCATAACTGCACTTGGGGGGCACTGGGGTGGCCGGGAGCAAGTGTTGGTATAGTGCACATAGGGTGCCAACCACCCCCATGGGTTGCTAACCCATGTGGTGCTGGGTTCTGTTGTTTTTGAGGTATTCTGGGTGTAGATTCTCTGGTAGCATATGAGATCTTTAATGACAAACCATGAATCCACTCTCATTAGGAGAGTCGATTCATGGTTTGTCGTTGAAGATCTCATATGCTACCAGAGAATCTACACCCAGAATACCTCAAAAACAACAGAACCCACCACCCCATGGATTAGCAGCCCATGGGGGTGGTTGGCACCCTATGTGTACTATACCACCACTTGCTCCCAGCCACCCCAGTGCCCCCCCCAGGTGGAGTTATGGGTCTGCTGAAACCTCCATTATTCCCTGGAGGGGAGAACCTTAAAGAAGCGTAAACTTCAACAATTTCTAAGAAATCAGCCCTTTGCCCCTTTCCTTTGGAATCTGGGTTGTGGCAGGCACCCCTTGGGGCACTGCCACTCAACCCACTGTTTTTCCCATCAGGCCCCCTTTCTGCCACAAAGACATGTCAACTTCAGAAATTCTTTAAAAATCAGCCCTTTTCCCAATTCCCTTGGAATCTGGGTGGCAGCAGGCACCCATTGGGGCACTACCACCTGACCCACTCTTCTGCCCCAAATCCACCACAAATAACATCAACATCACACATCATCATTAACAGCAGAGCTTTGCAAAGAACCAGGCAGATTTCCAAAGGTCATGCACATCCACACACACACCCCCAATGCAATTTATCTACACACAATGGTTTCAAACAACAACAATGAAATGCGCACTGCCCCACTGGCCAATGAGGGTAAAATTTTACCGCTAAATTTCCTTAAAAGGAATAAGAAGTCAATTGCCAGCAGATCTGCCCATGCATTCGCTGGCCAATCTGCAGGTTGGAAGGGCTGGAAATTCAAAGAGATGTCAAAACTCAAAATGGAGACTGAAGGAGAAAGACTTTTCGCTATTGCAAAATGGAGTTCCAGAACAGCCGAAACAACAAAACGTTTTGTATCTGAAACAAGGATGTTCTGTTTTGGCTACAAAATTTTCTGTTTTGAACATTAGGTGTTTTGTTTCGGCTACAAAACAGCCAAAATGGCCTGTTTGGGGCACAAAACATTTTGTACCCAGAACGAAATGCACACACCCCTACCTAAATGCCTGCCTGGAAGCAGTAATGGGCTGGATGAGGGAGAATAAACTGAAGCTGAATCCAGATAAGACGGAGGTACTTATTGTGCGGGATCAGAACTCTAGAGATGATATTGATCTACCTGCTCTAGATAGGGTCACACTTCCCCAAAAGTAACAGGTTTGCAGTCTGGGAGTACTTCTGGATCACACGTCTCCCTGGTTTCTCTGGTTGAGGTGGTGGCCAGAGGTGCTTTCTATCAGCAATGGCTGATACGCCAGCTGCACCCGTTTCTCGAGATCAGTGACCTCAAAACAGTGGTACATCTGTTGGTAACCTCCAGACTTGACTTTTGTAATGCGCTCTACGTGGGGCCGCCTTTATACGTAGTCCAGAAACTTCAGTTGGTTCAGAATGCGGCAGCCAGGTTGATCTCTGGGTCATCTCAGAGAGACCATGTTACTCCTTTACGGATGGAGCTACACTGGCTGCCAATAGGTTACTGGACAAAATACAAAGTGCTAGTTATAACTTATAAATCCCTAAATGGCTTAGGCCCTGGGTATCTAAGAGAGCGTCTTCTTCACTATGAGCTCCACCGCCCATTAAGGTCATCTGAGGAGGTCCGTCTCCAGTTACTGCCAACTCGTTTGGTGGCTACATAGAGACGGGCCTTCTTGGTCGCTGCCCCGAGATTGTGGAATGCACTCTCTGCTGAGATATGATCCTCCCCATCTCTGGAAATTTTCAAAAAACACTTGAGAACCCATCTTTTCACCCAAGGTTTCTCAGCTTCCTAAATTTTTAGGTTTTAATTTCTGGTTTATTTTTAAATTGTTAAATTGTTTTTAGTTTTTATATATGTTTTAAACTTGTTTTATGCTATTGTTAACCGCCTAGAGATGAAAGTTTGGGGCGGTGTACAAATTTGATAAATAAATAATATATTTATATTCTTATGAAAGAGTGCCTTGGGCTAAGGCTCGCCAGACATATTTTGCACGTGGAAAGAACAAGCAATCTTTGGATGCAGTGGAAAAGGCAGCTTTCTTTGTGACTTTGGATGACACTGCTCAGGGTTACACACAAGATGATCCAGTGACATCCATGGACACCTATGCAAAGACACTTCTGCATGGCAAATGTTATGACAGGTATGTTGAATATTGGAAACAAAAGTGCTTTCTTGCCATATGTGTATCTCCAGCTTACCTTTTTAGCAAGTACAATTGCAGGTTTGGTTTTGTATCATGAACCTTTGATATAGCTCTCTTGTGCTGAGATTCAGAATGGTAAGAAAGTAACTTTTTAAGAAAGTAACTTTTCTTTTAGTGTTGTGTGTACAGATATAATGACTCTTAATATATATTTTTGTGGCAAATTTCACCCAAGAAATATTCCAACACTTACCTCATGCCTTATTTAGTAGATTTTAGCTAAAGTGATATATTTCTTTTCTCTCGCTCTCTCTCCCCCTCCCCCACCCCCATTTGCTGGGATGTTTCTAACCTTAAGTGAAGTGCTCCTTGGTATATCTACAAACATAACTGTTTTATATTTAAATTAAATTAAATTAAAAAATTAAATTATAATAAAAAATTAAATGTTAGTCTAACTGCCATTGCTTCCCACAAAGATTCCTGGGAATTGTAGTTTTTGGTGAGAGTACTGAAAATGCCACAGAACATCTCACATCCATTTCCTCACAAAATTACTGTATAGTTCTTGAGGAGAGGAAATAATTGTTCAGCTAACTTAAAATGGTAGTGTAGATGTATCCCGACTGCAACCCTTGGATAAAACCAAACATTTTGCTACGTAATTAACCCTGTTCACTCTTCCTTTTTTGGCATGTAATGGTGTCACACACTTCAGTTACACACAGCCATATATGGTTTTAATGTCATGCATGTTATGGTTAATGTAATTTCATAAAAGGATTGACCTTGTAAGCTCCAAACACAGCTCTACTACAGATTTATTTCTGTAAAGATAGCTGATTACCTGGTCTTTGTGCATAAGCACTTGTAGATAATGACAAACACAAAGATACCCCTTGAAATACTCAACTGTTTTATATTGAGTGAGAAACTTTTAATGTATGGGAACTTTCTGTCTTTCATAGGTGGTTTGACAAGTCATTTACATTTGTAGTGTTCAAAAATGGTAAAATGGGCCTAAATGCTGAACATTCCTGGGCAGATGCTCCTATTATTGGACATCTATGGGAGGTAAGTGTACATTATGCACAGAGGTGAAATGATAGGACTTTGGGATTTGGATAGGATTATAGGATTTTGTTTGTACAGATTTGGGTAGATGAATACGTATGCTTCTCTGTTTAATCACCTTTTCTCTAAAACTGAGAGATGGTAAATTCTGTTTTTAATGTACTCATTCTAAAATCACTAAAAGCAAAATACTGGAAGCTTCAAGGGTTCTTTGTACTCTTCCTTTTCCTCCTCAATACTAGTGTATTGCCAACTGTGTAAGTGCACAAAGTTGGCAGCTGAATGCGGAAAAGTTGGAGATTCCTATTTATTTGTGAATACATGTGACACGATGGTTTCAGAATTCTTCTATTGATCAGATCTCCATTAACGTTAATAAGGAACTGCTGCAGAACCAGTTCGTTCACAATTGCTTACAAATGTTCCATTAAATGAACATATTTTAAGAATGCATAACAGGAGGTCTGAATTTTAGAGCTCTTACAGTACATAATACTTGTCGTCATGTTTTATCCATTGCCTGCTATATATTATTGTATTCACATAAAACAATTTTCTTGTATGGAAAATGTATCTGAAGTGTTATCTGAAAATATTTTGACATTGTAACATATCTGTGCTAAACCTATTTGGCAAAACTCTGGTTACTTCGTAATCTCTAACAGAGAGTGTGTTAAGCATAGTGTAGTGGTTAGAGTGCTGGACTAGGACTGGGGAGACCAGAGTTCAAATCCCCATTCAGCCATGATACTTGCTGGATGACTCTAGGCCAGTCACTTCTCTCTCAGCCCAACCTACTTCACAGGGTTGTTGTGAGGAGAAACCTAAGTATGTAATACACCGCTCTGGGCTCCTTGGAGGAAGAGCAGGATATAAAATGTAAAGTAAATAAAAATAAATAAATATCAGTTAATACAAAATGTTGAAGGGTTAAGATTAGCCATTTGTTTAGTTCAAAGAACAAATATGTTTTATAAAATATCTCTTTAAATCAGTGTTTGCTGCTGCTCTTTTGCCCCTTTAGGATCTGATTCTTAATCCAAGATCATTTCAATAGAGATTGAACAAACTTATTTTTAAATAAAACTCAGATTTCTCTAATATGTAAAGTGCGTGTAATTATGTCTCTGTGTTTTCTCCCCCTGCCACACCACTCCTCCTCAGAATGTCATGTTTTCTGACTGTGTTGAACTTGGTTACACAGAAGATGGGCACTGCAAAGGAGAAATCAATGTAGGCATCCCTGTGCCTACCAGGTTGCAATGGGAAATCTCCGAAGAAGTGAGTGTAATGCCACTTGTGATTTAGGATTAGAACTATTGACTCAAGTGCATTTCTGTCCATTGTTTTGTTTATATACCGCCTGACTCCAAAGGCTCTAGGTGGTTCCAACAGAGATACTTGTTTGTCTGACTGCTACTTTAAACTTAGATATAAAGTGCATCCAATAAGATCTTTTACAGAAAAATACTTGTGGTTTATTTCACAAAATATTTTGTGATGTAAATGTGCAGTGCTTCTAGCCTGTACATCCTTAAAGGGGTGCAAACCTTTTTAAGTTGTATGGACAGGTATCATAGTGTTCCTCTTCCTGGCATTGTCCTAGGAAACATGCACACTGACTCTGGGGCAATCTTTGTTGGGGGGGCAGGGGAGTTCCCCTTTTCTTCTTGGGGACAATGTCAGGACTGCCCCCAAGCAATCAAAAGCCACAATAGCTTGACTTCCAGCTAGGCAGTCACTGAAGACAGGAGGTTAGGCTGCTGATCCCATTCTTGCTTTGTGCTCAGTGCATGAGGCAGCAGCGATTTCCTCACAGATTAGGTTAAAAAAAACCCTGCCTAACCTTCCCTCTGTCTCTCCCCACTGCCAAAAAAAGTATGCTTGCTCAAAGGCCCTCCACCCACCTTTACTCCGCTTCCCCTGTGACTTAGCTGTTGATAATATCCGTACATCCCACAATCTTACTAGGAGGGCTCTTATTTCTTATTACTACCTTTTGATAACTTTAAACTGTGTTTGACAGTAGTTGTTGGCATATTCAGTAATGTTTTCCAGAATTCATTCAGTTTTAATCCATTCTTTAGATAGATTGTTGTAGTCAGTTTTATGAAAATCTAACTTCAAAGTAATCATCCAGCAATGGAGAGTAATGAATGGAATGTGTCTATGTTGGACAGGGAACTAGAAGCATCTCTTTAGCTGGCAGGATTTGTGCTTGGAACTACCCAAAGTGAATCATGCTTAATAAGAATACAGTGGTCCCTCGACCTACGAACTACTCGACTTGCGATGTTTTCGAGGTACGAATGACAAAAAAGACCGGAAGTCGTTGCCGTTTTAGATGCGGCTTACTCGACCTACAAATTTTTAGATGCGGCTTCCTCGACTTACGAATGTTTTCAGACCTCCGTGGATGCGCCCTTCAACTTACGAAAATTTCGACCTCCGAACGTGCGTTCGGAACGGATTAACATCGTAAGTCGAGGGACCACTGTACTTATTCCTAGCATTTTTTTACAACATACACACAAAAATCACTGTTATATGAATTGCAAGAAATTGGGTAGTATTTTTTTAAAATGTAAACTTAAAAGCAAAATAACATTATTAAGTCAGAACCCTTGAAATGCATTGTAAATTTTATTGTCTTTATTTATGGTGCCTCTGTGTAATGCAGTATTTGCATTGCTCCTATTTCTAGTGCCAAGAAGTGATTGAGAGGTCTCTGGCCATTGCAAAACCTCTAGCGGAAGATGTAAATTTTCATTCTTTTCCTTTTGAGACATTTGGGAAAGGATTAATGAAGAAAATAAAAACTAGTCCTGATGCATTTGTACAACTTGCCCTGCAGCTTGCTCACTACCGGGTATGACCATCAGTACTTTCCTCTGTTTACTTTGTAAAGCAGGTATACAAAATTTTGAGATAGATAGATTTTTTTAATGTCAGGCTTCTGAGTTAGCTCTGGTCCTGCTCCTGCTGACATCAAAATCTTTGTCCAACTCATGCTACTAGTGTTTCAGTGGGAGTTATCAGGCTCTTAATAACCTACCGTAAAGATATTTATAGTTCAATAGATTAGTTTTGTGACTTGAGGAAGCATGAGCATGGATTCTGAAAAGGCAACCTATTTTTCAACATGCATGTAGATGTGGATACTCTGGTCAAAACGATATAATTTGTTTTTCAAGATGATTTTGACAGAGTTCCTCCCTAACAGCACTTAAGAAGACGTGTGATATGCATGGCAAAAAATGGTTTTAAAAAGTTTAAAATGGGAAGGAGACACTAGGATTAAATGCAGTCTTCACAAAGCAAGAATGTAAATATTACATTTCCCCATCTTTATAGGGACTAGAGTTATTAACCAACAAATGCTTGAAGTCAGTGGCAAATAGTGAAGTAATCATGTTTGCTGATGACCTCAAACTATTCAGATTGGCAGAATCCTAAAGAATATCTCCAAACTGGGGGCTGGCAAACAGACTTGCAATGAAAGAGTACAGATCAATTTTCATTGAAACAAAAACATCCTACCTTTCTCTCGTGAGGTACTGATTTAAGTGGATCCTTCCTACAAAATCAGCCCCACCTGCACACGTGTGCTCTCTCTTGCGTAAACACATGCATGAACTAGTGTTGTCCATGGAACCAGCGCCTGCCAATTTGAAGGGGAGAGGGAGAGATCTTTAAGGATGGGGGAGGGTGCTCATACCCCTCCCGCCGCATTCCTCCACCAGCACTGTCTTTTAAAACAGTCCAGCAGGGCACAGCATAGCTCCTTGCCACCTCGGTGCCTCTTTGGGCCGGAAGTGCCCAGTGCAAGTGCACCAGACACTTCTGGTCACTTCCAGTCCAAGGAAACACTGGGGTGGCAAGGAGCTATGCTGTTGCCCTGCTGGACCATTTAACTCTCCTCTTTTTGCGCATGAGAGAGAGATTTAGCGTTATGTCTGAATTGGGCCGGTGTGTTCCAGTTTTCTGACTTTGAACATGCTGCTTGCATCTGAATTTCCCTCTGCATTTTTGTTTAAGGACATGGGGAAATTTTGCTTAACATATGAAGCATCTATGACCCGCCTCTTCAGAGAAGGCAGAACAGAAACAGTTCGTTCGTGTACTATTGAATCGTGCAACTTTGTGAAAGCTATGGATGACCCAGCTGAAAGTGTGAGTTTACTCTGGCAATAATATATAGCTTTACCTTCATTTGCATTTTGCATGCTAAGTGGCAGAGCCTGTCCGCCACTGCTGTTGGGAAGAGCTTTCAGGGCCAGTGATACAGGGAGGTAAGCATCTTCTAATCTATATTTAAAGGTGCCTCCCTGCAGCTAAATATGGCCATGGCCCAACTTGGCAGTTGAGCCAACTCCTTTGAGGTGGGGAGAAACAAACTCCTTTGAGGTGGGGGGAAAGCGCAAAGGGCTGAAATGCCCCCATGTGGGGCGCAAATAGCACTCCATGGGAAATAGAAAGGGAGGGGTTGTATTTGGTGCTTTAGCTGTGGCGGGTACACCAATGCAGCATTCCTGATAGAGTTCTGAAAAATTTCAGCCGTTTTTCAGTGGTGCGGCATTTACGCCAATGTGGCTTTTCTTCCAGAAAATAGGTATAACATTTTATAAAATCAGAATAAGGAATTCTGTTACTGCAAAGCCTAATTTTTAACTTTATGTAAACTTTATGCTTTGCTTCTAGATAGTGTAGGAAACATGACACAGATGCTATATTAACTATGGATTATTGCTTCTGAAATAAAGCATCTTGAAACAAACATTGTAAAAGCAGCTGTATTATGCAGTAAAACAAGGAATCACAAAGTTGTCTGACTGGTGCTGCCTGCTGGCCACTGTCAGTGAAACACTTGAGCCAAGACAGTATTGGAAAACCAAACTGAGTTCTTAGTTTTTATCAGTTATACAGCTCATGGATGTAACACTCATTGGACAAATGTCCCTGGGGAATGTCAATGTCTAGACTGTGCATGTGTACAGTTTGGCTGGAGAGGCCAACTGGCTAGCTACAGTTCCCACCGCCGCTTGGCTCACCCCTATCCTCCGGAGGTAAACAGAAATAACGGTGGCAGGGCAGGGGAGGCAGCAGGGGGAGATGTTGATTGCCCCGCCCCTTGTGTCTGATGTCAGATTCATGGGACATGACTTAGGGTGCTGGGGGTGCACGTGAAGGGAAGCCCCCAAAGAAGATTTTGCCCATTGGCCCCCCAAGGGTCTCACTATGCCCCAATACAGCCTTTGCCCAGCTTCGTCTGGTGTGCCAGCTGTGGCCTTACCTTGACCAGCAGGCCCTGGCAACTGTAACTCATGCGCTCGTCACCTCACGGTTGGACTACTGCAATACGCTCTACCTGGGGTTGCCTTTGAAGACAACTCAGAAGACGACTCGGTTAGAAAAAAGACGACTGCGGGGAGACATGGTAGAGGTCTATAAAATCATGCATGGTGTGGAGAAAGTGGAGAGAGAAATTCTTCTCCCTCTCACATAACACAAGAACCAGGGGTCATCCCATGAAATTGATTGCCAGGAAATTTAGGACCAAATGGAAGTATTTTTTCGCGCAATGCATAATCAACTTGTGGAATTCTCTGCCACGAAATGTGGTGACAGCCAACAACCTGGATGGCTTTAAGATGAGTTTGTATAACTTCATGGAGGAGAGGTCTGTCAACGGCTAGTAGTCTGAGGGCTATAGGCCACCTCCAGCCTCAAAGACAGGATGCCTCTGAGTACCAGTTGCAGGGGAGTAACAGCAGAAGAGAGGGCATGCCCTCAGCTCCTGACTGTAGGCTTCCAGTGGCATCTGGTGGGCCACTGTGTGAAACTAGTGTTGGACTAGATGGGCCTTGGGCCTGATCCTGCAGGGCTGTTCTTATGTAAGCTTCAGCTGGCCCAAAATGCCACAGCCCTGCTGCTTATGGGCAGCAGAAAATATGTTCATATTTTACCTTTGCTGAGTTCACTGCATTGGCTGCCCATTCAAGGTGCTGGTTATCACTTATAAAACCCTTCAGGGTTTGGCGCCTGTGGACCGCCTCTCCTGTCCAACTTCACCTCACCCTGTGAGGTCATCTCAGGTGGGCCTTCTCAGAGTTCTGGGCCCAAGGGAGTTACGTGGGGCCTGGGCTCGTGGGAGGGCCTTCTCTCTTGCAGCCCCCTCCTTATGGAACACTCTGCCTCCTGAAAATCGTAATGCTCCCTCTCTCCTGTCCTACAGGTGAAACTCGGAAAATTAGAATATCGTGCAAAAGTCCATTAATTTCAGTAATGCAAATTAAAAGGTGAAACTGATATATGAGACCGATGCATTACATGCAAAGCAAGATAAGTCAAGCCTTAATTTGTTATAATTTGTGATGATCATGGCGTACAGCTCATGAAAACCCCAAATCCACAATCCCAGAAAATTAGAATATTACATGGAACCAAGAAGACAAGGATTGTAGAATAGAACAATATCGGACCTCTGAAAAGTATAAGCATGCATATGTATTCAGTATTTGGTTTGGGCCCCTTTTGCAGCAATTACTGCCTCAATGTGGCGTTGGCATGGATGCTATCAGCCTGTGGCACTGATGAGGTATTATGGAAGACCAGGATGCTTCATTAGCGGCCTTCAGCAATTCTGCATTGTTTGGTCTCATGTCTCTCATCCTTCTCTTGGCAATGCCCCATAGATTCTCTATGGGGTCAGGTCAGGCGAGTTTGCTGGCCAATCAAGCACAGTACACTGTATACTTTTCAGAGGTCCGATATTGTTCTATTCTACAATCCTTGTCTTCTTGGTTCCATGTAATATTCTAATTTTCTGGGATTGTGGATTTGGGGTTTTCATGAGCTGTACGCCATGATCATCACAATTATAACAAATTAAGGCTTGACTTATCTCGCTTTGCATGTAATGCGTCTGTCTCATATATCAGTTTCACCTTTTAATTTGCATTACTGAAATTAATGGACTTTTGCATGATATTCTAATTTTCCGAGTTTCACCTGTATAAGAAGCTCCTGAAAACCTATCTATTTTGCCAGGCTTTTAGTTTGTAATGTGTGTCTGTGGGGTTCCCCTCACCTTTTCTTTCTCTCCCCCTTCCCTCCTCCTTCTCTTGTCTTCGTTGTTTTAATTTATGTTGTCATACTATTTTAAAAAGGAAATACTGACTTTGATGTTTTTCCCTTTTAAATCTTCAGAAGGAAAAGAAGCATGCACTATTCAAGACTGCTGCTACTAAACATCAACACTTGTATCGTCTTGCCATGACTGGTTCTGGCATTGATCGCCATCTTTTTTGCCTTTATGTGGTATCCAAATACCTTGCAGTTGAATCTCCTTTCCTTAAAGAAGTGAGTCATCATATAATGCTTGCTCATCAAATAATAAGTGAAAACTATACATGTGGTCAACGTATAACATTTTTGGGAATTTGAAAACGTTCTGAAGATGTTTAGTAAAACTGAAATATATGTAATACTTTTACAATTTTAACCTAATAACAGGAAATGTATTATGCAGAACTTAACAGATACAGTTTTTGCTGTTGACATGTATGTAACTTTTAAATGTATCTATCAATTACATTTATATACCACCCCTTATAAAATCTCTGGGCAGTTTGCAATTAAAACCCAACCTTAATTCATATAAGAACAAATTAAAATGACCAGCAATAAAACTTTAAGACATTATAAACTAAAAGCCTGATAAAATAAGTGTCTTTTTAAAAGTCACTTTAAAACTGCCAGAGATAGGAAGGTCCTGATTTTATATGGGAGCATGTTCCAAAGCCCGGGTACAATCCAAGAGAAGTCCTGATTTTTGGTCGCCACGAAATGAGCCAATTATAACTGCAACCAGACCTCCCCCAATGATTTTAATAGGTGGCGGGGTTCATGAAGAAGAAGGCTCTTTTAAATAGCCTGGGCCCAAGGCATTCAGGGCTTTATAGGTAACAACCAACACTTTGTATTTTGCCTGGAAACTTATTGCAGCCAGTGTAGAAAAAATAAGAGTAATGTGGTCTCTTCTGGTAACCCTGGAGACCAGCCTTGCTGCCACATTCCGCACCTGTTGCCGTTTCTGGACTACATACAAAGGCAGCCCAACATAGAGCACACTGCAGTAGTCAAGCCTGGATATTACCAGCATATGCACTAATGTTTTTAATGGTAGTTTACTCAAGAAATGGATGTAGCTGGCATATTGGCCAAAGCTGATAAAAAGCACTCCTGGTCACTGCCTCAACTTGAGAGATCAAGGAGAGGTTTGGGTCCAGAAGTACTCATAGACTACATACCTGTTTGTTCTTTCTAGATGGAACATAATCCCATACAGAACAGGCATATTTAAGCCACTTCCTAAGTTCTGAACTCCCACAATGAGTACCTCTGTCTTGTTCGGATTCAACTTCAGTTTTTTCTCCCGCATGCAGCCCATTACCGATTTCAGGCAGGCATTTAGGGAGGTTAAGCCATTTCCTGATTACGTTGATATGGAGAAATAGATCTGGCTCTAATCAGCATGTTGATAATGCCTTGCACCAAATTTCCTAATGATCTCTCCCAGCAGTTTCATGAAGATATTAAAAAGCATTGGCAAGAGAATTGAGCCCTATGGAATTCCATACAGTAGCTCTCGTTTTGAAGAGCAACAGTCTCTCAAGTGACACCATCTGGGAATCTACCTGAGAGGTAGGAGTGGAACTACTGCAAAGCAGTGCCTCCAACTCCAACCCCCCTCAGGCAGTCCAGAAGTATACTATGTTCGTTGGTATTGGAAGCTGCTGAAAGATGCAAGAGGACCAACAAAGTTGCACCTCCCATTCCTAATTGGATATAATCCAACCGTTTGACCAAGGCATCTCCACCCCATAGCCTGCCTGAAAGCTGTTTTGAAATGGGTTCCGATAAAAATTTCTTCTCTATTTCAGACCCTAGAAGGGGAAATAGAAAATAATTGCCAATATCCAGACTAACGAAGCATGTGGGCAGCAAAGCAAGTGTGTTGCGTGCTGCATCCCACACTAAAGCAGTGTGTCCGTTTGCACAGTGGGAGCAATTTTCGCCAATCTCCTCATCCCTTTTAAGTGCTTTGTACCACATGCAAATGTGTCCTGGAAAGTCATGCAGCCCTCAGGGCATATTTTGAGGTGACTTAGAGGAAAGCAGAGTGGCAAAAATTGCTCCCACTTGCACTGCTTTAGCACAATGTACATTAGTTGTCTGGATGTTGGCCAACTTCTTTTCTGAATGTGTTCATTTATTTTTTCTTAGCCTTCATGTGTCTAGACATATGTGACACATTTCGTACTATGTCCTAAACAGAAGTAGTAGAAAATGTAACTGTTGCAGTAGCCTTCTCACAATATAGCCACCACGAGGAGGCTGCCTGAAACTTCTTCTATGTGGCAGCTGCTCCATGTTAGCCATTCATGTATACCTCTACTATGTGGACCAGGCCTGCTATGTGGTGTGTCTTCACACTGGTCCAAGCTGCTAGTAGGAATATCTAGTGGTAGTGTGAGGATAACTTGCATGTTGAGGGTAGGGTTTATTATATATGCAGTCTGTAAGGTTATGATATATAGAAAGACTTGCACAAAGTTAGTTTTGGGCATCCTCCATGTGGCAGCCATATAAACCTGAATGGCCCTTTTTGCCAACAAGAAGTCTTATATCAGAACTGACCTTACTCTTGTTCAGTGACAAAGTTGCATTCTCTCTGGATCAGTTAACCTGGAGTATATGGAGTACATCCTAGTCCCATGAAAACTTAACTATACTGAACAGCATTCATTCGTGCTAACTCTGTAAAGGTCTAAAGCATACTGCTTTACCATTTAACCCTTTCTAAAATAATTCCAGTGTACCTGTACAATGCTGTACTTGTGCACCAGCTGTACCTCAAACGCACCTTCCATGTGTTTGATTTCAGCAGCACTTCCATGTGCTTGGCTGAAAACTGAGATTGCAAAAGAGAAGAAAACATAGTTTCAGAAGAAAGAATTGTTCAAGAATGCCTCTTTTCTTCCCTTCCTTCCTCCTCTTTCTGACCACTTCCCCGTCACAATTTTGTGGAATTTATAATTGACATGAGGAAAATTACTCAAAGTAGTCCCACAGAAATTAAAAGGACAAGTTCAGCATTGCAGGGGCATAGCAAGGTTGGAGGGGGCCCAGAGACAAGATTTTAAAATGGGCCCCTCGCTGATATACACACACAAACACACTTCACAATATATAGTGCACTCACACTCACATCCCCATTATGAATACGGTGAATATCCAGTTCACATTGAATCTAGTTTTTTTACTCTCTGCTCCTGCCGATCTCCAAGAGACTCAACATAATTCATAGGGGGTGCAACATGGGTGGGTGGGGAGTAATGTGATGTGCCTCTGGGAGGCCCCTCGAGGCAGTGGGGCCCCAAGATGACTGCCTCCCCTTGCCTAATGGTAGTTACGCCCCTGCAGCATTGCCTAACTTGTCCCTTTTTAAATGGAACTACTTTGAGTTATTTTCTTCATCATGCCAACCAATGTTTGCTGCAATTGCAAATGGTGTGTTCTGGCTTCAAAAATTTTTATTACAGTTTTAAAATACTTTTATTCTCTAAGGTTTTGGCAGAGCCATGGAGACTTTCAACAAGTCAGACACCCCAACAACACATTGATCTGAATAAGCATCCTAAATTGGAGTCCAGTGGTGGAGGTTTTGGACCTGTAAGTTGAATTGTCTATGGTATCCTTTTTACTATATATCTTTAAGAAATACTGGCACAACTGTCTTGAAAATTTGTGCAAGTATATAATCAGTCTGATGTAGTAATGCTACCAGTGTAATATCATGTTTTGTGATTGGTATGGTATACAGTGGCCCAAGCATTCACATACAATACTGACACTGCAAATCACAGATTACTACATATGGCATTATGAAAACAGCTCCACCTAGAGGATTCTGCAAATGTATGAATATGATGAATATTTATATACAAGAGGACCTCGATATTTGCAGGGGTTCCGTTCCACAGTTGTACCATGGATATGGAAACCACGAATATTGAGGCATTGAGTCAATGGGGAATTGGGGGCTAGGTTCCTGGACTCTGGGGAAAATGAGAAATAAATGCTGATTTTCAGCCACATTTTGGGGGGGGAAGCTTCTTAACATGCTTTGCTGCTCCCTCTGCATTGCTCTGTGCCCCCGGAATGCACACAAATCACCATTTTTTGTTTTTAAAATGGGAGCCATTCTGTGGCTCCAAGGAACAAAATGATAGCTGGTTACCTCCGACCCCCGGATACACAAGATCGACATGGGTTTTTGTGTCCTCCCCCCCCACCGGTATGATGAGGTTGGGTGTCTTTTTCCCGGCCGCAGATATGCATATCCATAGATAATGAATCAGCAGATAACAAGGTCCTCCTGAAGTTTCCAACAAAAGTTCCCCAAAGTTCCCATAGAAATAAATAAAATGGGTCCCTGTCCCCCAAAGCTTCACATTCTAAAAAGAGAAACATAAGATAGACACCTGCAACATCCACTGTAGGGATGCTGTGCTGGGGATGGATAGGACCAGTTGCTCTCCTCGTGCCAAATAAAGAGAATTACCACTTCTAAGAGGTGCCTCACTTGAATTTTCTATTAGTTAAAAAAATGATACTCCAAGGCATGCCCTTTAGAAAACCTTTATGTTCTGTAAGTAGTAAAACCCTAGGTATGCTCTAAGCATCTTCCTTGAAGTATTATGCTACAAAAAGCACTATTAGTTATGGTTGTGGAATAAAACAATTGCATTTTTGTAAAGCTATGCTTTCTTCTGTTATACACTAACTCTTTCTACTGGAGATAATTAAGATCTGTTCTGCTGCAGAACATTTCTGTGGATGTAAAAGATAAAATTATTATTATTTATTTATAGTCAGACAGGTGTTATTGACTGGTTTGTTTTATCCAGACATTGAGTCCTTCTCAAGGACCTGGGATGGCTGAATTTTACTGTCAATTGTTATAGACATCGTCGCAGAGTATAGGCTGTTCCCAGTAAAGCTGCTTTTTGTAATTGGCTGATGGTGATTTCTGTGGCCCCTATGGTGTTGAGGTGCTCTTCAAGGTCTTTTGGAACTGCACCCAGGGCACCAATTACCACTGGGATTATTTTGGTCTTTTTCTGCCACAGCCTTTCAATTTCAATTTGTAGATCTTTGTATTTGGTGATTTTTTCTATTTCTTTTTCTTCTTTTCTCCTATCTCCTGGTATTGCTATGTCGATTATTTTGACTTGTTTTTCTTTCTTCTCGACTACAGTTATATCTGGTGTATTGTGTGGCAGATGTTTGTCTGTTTGTAGTCGGAAGTCCCATAATATTTTTACATCTTCATTTTCTTCAACTTTTTCAATTTTATGGTCCCACCAATCTTTGCCTACAGGTAGCTTGTATTTTTTGCAGATGTTCCAGTGTATCATCCCTGCTACCTTGTCATGCCTTTGTTTGTAGTCAGTCTGTGCGATCTTTTTACAACAGCTGATTAGGTGGTCCACGGTTTCATCTGCTTCTTTACAAAGGCGGCACTTGCTGTTTGTTGTGGATTTTTCGACTTTTGCTCTTATTGCATTTGTTGTTAGTGCCTATTCTTGTGCAGCCAGTATTAAACCCTCTGTTTCTTTCTTCAAGTAACCATTCTTAAGCCATTGCCAGGTCATGGTGATGTCTGATTTTCCACTTATATTGTGCAAATATTGACCATGCAGGGGCTTATTTTTCCATTTTTCTGCTCGGTTCTTGACTTGTTCTTTCTTGTAGGCCTGCTTTCTTTCATTGGTGTTGAATAGTTTTGCATTATTGACCATTTGAAGTACATCTTCTTCACTGTCCTTGATATATTCTTCAAGGTCTCTTTTCTCCTCCTCTACTGTTTGATGGTTTTGCAACATTCCTCTTCCACCTGAGCTGCGAGGGAGGTATAGCCTATCGACATCACTGCGGGGGTGCAGAGCATGATTGATGGTCATGATTTTCCTGGTCTTATGATCTAGCGTCTCTAGCTCTGCCTGAGTCCAGTCTATTATCCCTGCAGTGTATCTGATAACAGGTATAGCCCAGGTGTTTATGGCTTGTATGGTGTTCCCGCCATTGAGTTTGGACTTTAGGATTTTTTGAACTCTCCTGATGTATTCACTTCCAATTTTTCTTTTAACTTCAGTGTGTGCAATGTTATCAGCCTGGAGAATGCCCAAGTATTTGTAATGTTCTTTCTCTTCCAGGTTCTTGATCTTTTTTCCATTGGGCAGTTCTATTTTTCTGCTCGGTTCTTGACTTGTTCTTTCTTGTCGGCCTGCTTTGTTTCATTGTTTCATATTATTATTGTTGTTATTAATTCATTCTTTTTCTATACCGCCCTTCCAAAAATGCCTCAGGGTGGTTTACACAGAGAAATAACATAAAATGGCTTTGATTTTATATGAATATGATCAACTGAGGCATTCAAAATGTGTCTTCTGCAGGTTGCTGATGACGGTTATGGTGTTTCTTATATTATTGTGGGTGATGATCTCATCAATTTCCATGTATCCAGCAAATTTTCTTGCCCTGAAACAGTAAGTATCTTACAAAATTTTAAGTCCATGAATCTGTTCTGCTTAATCCACCTTTTTGTAGGGGACAAGCTTAGGACATATTTACTGTTATGTGTGTTTGGGATAAAGTCTACTATTTATGTGTATTGCAAGGTTAAATCTGCATGACTGCTTAATATATAGACTTCTTTTTCTTTAGTATTTGTGGAAGCTGCCCAGCAATCCCACTAATGGTTGTGCACCAGGAAGAATTCATGTCCTCTCTGCAGGGCATATCACACAAGTGAGGGAGGCAATTTTCACTGATCTCTTCTTTCCCGGGAAATGCCCTGCACCACCTCCAAAATATGCCTCTGAGTGCTACCATGACACTCAGGGCACATTTCTGAGTGGTTTCAGTCATTTTCAGGGGAAGGAGAGAGTGGTGAAAATAACCTCGCCAGCTCTGCAGAGCTAAGGAAGTAGTCCACTGCAGGGACATTTCATAGCATGCACTGTATTTACCTGAATTCAAGGCTAGGTTTTTTCCAAGTATTTTTATATTAGAAATTGGGAGGTCATCTTAAATTCAGTCCTGCTACTTTTGAGTAAATGCAGGTATAACTTGTATTTAACCTCTACTCCTACTATCTGTTTATCTGTTTATCTATCTAATTAACATATTTCTATACCGCCCAAAACATGCATCTCTGGAAGGTTTACAATTAAAATCATTTAAACATTAAAATAATCAACATTAAAATCAGTTAAAACCCAACATTACAAGTATTAAAACTATAAATCTAATTAAAGGCCTGCGTGAATAAATGTGTCTTCAGTGCCTTTTTAAAGGTTGCCAGAGATGGGGAGGCTCTTATTTCAAAAGGTAGCACATTCCAAAGCCCAGGGGCAGCAATGGAGAAGGCCCATCTCCAAGTAGCCGCCAGATGAGCTTGTGGCAACCGCAGACAAAACTCTCCAGATGATCTTAACAGGTGGTGGGGCTCATGGTGAAGAAGACGTTCTCTTAAATACCCAGGGCCTGAGTTGTTTTTAAGGGGGTTACTCTTAAATTCAGAGTCGTCTTTGATTCAGGTAAATATGGTAGTTGTACTACCCAACATTGTGGGGATGTCAGTTTCTATTATATTCTCTTGCCTGTAAACAGGGGTGCACCTAGGTAACTTTGGTGCTTGGATATGAAGGGCTTCGGAGCCACCGCCCCAAGTTTAAATTAAATTAAATTAAATTAAATTTACAAATAATTTTAACCTGCATTTTTAAAAAAACGGTGGTGCCGAAAGGTCCAGGGAGGCCTCCTGCCACCACTCCACCCTGCTGCTTCAAGAATTATAGCTGTGCCATGTGCGCAGCTGGGGTGGTGGGGGTGAGCTGAGCAGGTCTCCCCCACTCCCATGGTGGCAGTGATGGCGGGCGGAGCAGTGGGCTTGACCGTTTGGCTCAGTGGTCATTGAAAACTGCAAGGAAGCTCCAGCTGGCATGCCTGCTCATTAGAATAGAGTGTTGCAGGCTTGCGGGGAATGATTCTTGCTGATCTCCCCAAACATAATCCAAAAATATGTCCCTAAGGGCCATGCTACTTCTGGAGGCAGGCAAGATCAGCAAAAATCGCTCTCAGCTCTGCTGCTTGGGAAGTATTTGGCTGCAATAAAAACAGCCTCTCTCTGTGAGGATGCAGCAGGACCACTGCTCTAGATGTTAGCCTCTGTTTTTAAATGTAGAAGCTTTATTTTTCTCTCTGTGCCAATTGATTTGTATTGTCTGTTCAAGCTACTTGCTGCTTTTTAGAAATGCTGTGTTCTTTTCTCTGTCTTATTCTACCACAGGAAAATCAATGACTGACATGCTGTGTGGGGTAACATGGGTGGATCTTAACTGCCTGTGCCACTGTGGGTGTCTTAAACAATGACTGCTGTGTTGAAAGCAGGGCTCATCTGCTACTACTTTAAAATTGTGCAGTCACACTTCTGTGGCACGATGTGCAACTTTAAGTAGTTTTATTTATTAAATAGCACAATTCTAAGTAATAGCAAGTGAGCCCTGTTCCTCAATACCATGGGTGGTTCAGAACTACATGTTACCCTGCACACGTCAGCCAATAATTCTGAGAGATTTTGCTACAAAATATATGCACTGTTTTTGAGCCCACTGCTGTTGGTCAAAATGCATTTTAATTTAATTAGACTGTATTAATTTCATTGAATTGAACAGGACTGCTAGTCCTCCAGTTCAATCGTTTACCCAAATACTGCACCATTCTCCCAGATCAATCTACACAACCCAGACTGTGTGTGTGTTACAAGAAAAGCGCAGGTGCACCTTCAGAAAATCTATTGGTGTTTAATCACTTTTGATTTTGACCACTACAGCAAGTTTTCTGACTGAAAATCAAAATATTCCGTACTCTTGCAATATGTTGTAGGGATAATAAATGAATATGCTATTAGATAAATATTATGCCATCTTCCTGATAGAACTTTGAGCAGATTTATATTGGTTTAGACTTTTACTTAGTGCTCTGTGAACAGAACATTGTAAGACAAATATAGCAAGTATATTTAGTACTGTTTCATTATTTGAAATTCATTAATTTCTATTTTTCTTCAATCCCACCACTGCCAAATTTGTATTAAGAAAAGCAAATCCCTATGTCTCTGCATGAATATGGTCCTACTGCATTTGTATAGTGTGAGTTTAACAGAAAGGAATTGCAGTTACATTTGTTTTTGTGATGTTAAGTGTGTGGGTGTGGCTTTTTTTAACCTGTAAGGAACATCTTACCTCTTATTTAAAAAAATAATAATAATTAAAAAATCCCAGAGGAATACTCTTCTCATGCTATACTTCAAGATTTGTTTTTAACTTTGTAGACAAGTATAACAAGAGCGTCCTGTAACTATGAATATATATTCCTAGCACTTTCCTGTCTTTTTTTGTTATTTTAGGATTCTCATCGCTTTGGGGAAAACATCAAACAAGCATTGTGTGATATCCGTGACTTATTTGGTTTTGGCAAAAACTCTACCAAGTGATTCCCTAAGAGCAGGTCATCTAGTCACCCTATGTTGGGGGGTGAGAACTCTTCTGATCAGTACCTGAAAACAAGCAGCAGTTGGAGAGACTGTTTGATCTTAATCCATTCAGGGATATATAAACAAGCATTCTTAAGAAAGGAACCAAGATCCACCACTGCAATTGTTCAGAAGAGTTTTCTTTTCCACAAAAGATGACTTTTGTCATTCTCTGTATTTGTAGGAGAGCTGCACGGTAACAGCAAGTGAAGATGTGTATGCCAAGCCTGTCTTAATGTGGTCACTTAATGTGATCACTTATTAGTTTAAAAAGTTTTGTCTTATATTCTATAAATTGAAGGGATGAAATGTGTGTATTCCAACCTTGTGTCAACAACAAAAAACGACTTGAAATGTACCAGACTATCAGTTCATTAGTCTGTCATTTTTTCAGTCAACTATTTGAGGCATTCATATTAAATAAAGGTATTTCATTAAGCTAAACATTGAAAGAAAAAAACCTGTCAAACCTAATGTGATGCATGCAGTAAGTGGAAAAAATGCTTTTCTGCTTGGAAACAAGCTTATGCTGCCAAAGGTCAGTGAAAAATGCTTCCTAACTGCCTAAATTTTCAGTTCACACCTTTTTTAGCTTAGTATTTGTGACCATATACTTTCTCATGTTTTTAGTTTACTTTGTAAATGAACCTGCATGTATGTTTTTCAGTTCCTTAAAACAAGAGGCCCTAAATAGAGGGCATTATTATTCTGTGGGGTTATTTTGCATACACTTGTGAAGGTTCTCTGCTATAATTGGGGAACAGAGTTGCTGAATTCACAAAAACTTAGCTGAATAAAACTACAAAAAGTAAACACCCTTGTACCTGGTACTGTGTATCTGGGAGGCCCTACAAGAAATTCCCTTTTGTTTAACCCTGATGAAAGTCCCTTCCTATGAGACATAAATAATCTTTACACTATCTTTAAAAAGTTACAGAACTGTCATTTTTGCTTTGAGTGGAGTTCAAATAAAACAAAAGTTGCCACATCCCATTACTTTTCTTAGGTTTCAGTAAGTCTAGCCATTAGACAGAAAACCTGCTGGACAATCCACAGTACAAAGACCAAGCCTGGCTGATGTATTGTAGCTTGTCTACCCTTGTGCCTTAAGTGGCTCCTATCTCATGTGTAACTATGGACAATGGAGAAGGCCTTTAACATAATTATTATCTGACACTTGGATAAGTCATGGGTTAAATCAGGAGGAACAAATGCTGTAAAGAGGTCATGACAAATTTTGAGTGATGTTACAAGAAAATGTATAATGAAGATTGAAAGGAAGGGAGTATGAGGGATCATGACTGGCACAAAGGTGGCCAAAAGCCTTAATATATGAACAACAAAAAGCTATTAATAATGTACTCTAGACAGTCTTTACATAAAACAAATTAAGCATTTAGTGCATAAGTCATATCTTCTTTGATTTAATGGCGCTGAAAAGATCATGCAACATACTCGGAGTTCTTTGACTAAATGCTGATGCTCCAGAGCTTTTAATAACTAGAACATGTGGGGATGGGGGAAGTCTCTCTCTGTTCTGAGATGGAGACTATGGGTGACCACACATAATGAGGCAAGTAAGGTTGCTCTGAACCACCAGTTCCTAGAGTACATGCGGGATCCCAACTCCCAGTGTCAGGACAGGCATGCTTACATTAGATGTATAATCCAAACCTACCAGTGTTGGCAAATTCTTCCCTACTTGTGGTTCCAGATCCAACATCTGTAACTTCAACATGCCCAACACCAATAGTTGGGGTCCCCTGCATGCTCAAGAACTAGTGTTTGTGACAACCATATTTGCCACATCACATGTGGAGCCACACTATGAATCGCTAGTTCATGTTTTGTAAGTTACTTTGGCTCAGATGTTAATGAAGATAAGATACATTGCTTTGTAAATATTGGAATACAACCCACCATCCTTGAGAATGGGCATAATATGTGTTTGATCAGGTATGATTAATAGGCAAGAAAATTATAAGAGAAGAGTTACAGCTCCTGGAATGCAGCATGACATCCAATCAAAGTACTGTGACAAAGTTAAGAGTCAATGTTTAGGAGCTGTAGGAATACACTCTTTATATTGGCTGCTGACCAGTCTTTATTTTAAGAAATAATCTTGTAGATTTTTAAAATTAAGAGCATACTTAGGTTTGACTCTCAGGTTTTAGATGTTTCAAATGTAATCATAGTTGACTAGTGCATTATCAATGCAATTTTTGCATTCTTTAAGGGAATGTAAATGTGTAATTGGCTGAAGCTGGCCTGGTTTTTAATACAAGTCTTTTGAGGGTTGGGTGTCATGTATTTTTTTATTTGACACAGATAATTTCTAAACAAACCTGGTTTGTATCTTAGAATGTCAACTGCATGTAAATAATGTTCCTTTGGTTGTAAATCTTAAAACGCACAGTAAGCATAGGTTATCCTTAATAAAGAAATTAATATTCTAATGCGTGTGATCTTGTGGTCATGGTAATATTGTGTGTTTTCACAGCTTTGTAAATGAGTTCGTTTGGAATTTCTACGAAAGAATTGTACACAAACTGTCTACAACATTGCATACGATTTTAAGGGGCATTTTGCTGCAAAATATGTTTATGTATTTTTAAAAAAAGAACATTTAAAGTCAATATAAGCATGGATGGCCATGGGATGGAAATAATGGTCTAGTACAGGGATTCTTAACCTTGGGCCCCCAGATGTTGTTGGACTACAGCTCCCATCATCCTCAGCCATAAAGGCCATGTCTGGGGATAATGGGAGTTGTAGTCCAACAAGATCTGGGGGCCCAAGGTTAAGAAACCCTGGTCCTAGTATACTTACTATGCATACTAGACCGGGAGACCCGAGTTCAAATCCCCATTCATCCATGAAAGTAGCTGGGTGACTGGGCCAGTCACTTCTCTCTCAGCCCAACCTACTTCACAGGGTTGTTGTGAAAGAGAAACTCAAGCATGTAGTACACCGCTCTGGGCTCTTTGGAGGAAGAGTGGGATATAAATGTACAGGGTATAATTATGCATTATTATTATTATTATTATTATTATTATTATTATTATTATTATTATTTCCATGCCATGGCAATCCATGCTTATACTGACTTTAAATTATCACATGGTCTAGTATACTTACTATGTGAGCTTCAATAGGTGGCGCAGTGGGGAAATGCTTGACTAACAAGCAGAAGGTTGCCAGTTTGAATCCCCGCTGGTACTATATCGGGCAGCACTGAAATAGGAAGATGCTGAAAGGCATCATCTCACACTGTACAGGAGGAGGCAATGGTAAACCCCTCCTGTATTCTACCAAAGAAAACCACAGGTTCTGTGGGCTCCAGGAGTTGACATCGACATGATGGCACACTTTCTATGTATTGCCAGGTACTATAAAACATGGAGGCAGTTTCCCCAGGTGATGCTTAAGCAGAGTTTTCTCACTTCTGTATCAGTAATTTGAATGTGACTGACTTAGCCTAAAATTAACATTTTGATTTAAAATTAGTGTTGCATTTTCTGCATTCACAAGTAACATATTCCAGACTAAATCTTGCTTGTTGAAATCAATCTGAAGCTTCAGAACCCTTGATTTAGCTGTGTTTTGTGAAATACTACTTGAACCTTTTTGTTGATGCACAGATTAGGTATTTCTCACACACTGACAGCACCAGGGGAAAAAAATTGAGAGGGCCCACTAAATGGGCAAAGTGCATTTTTCGGTGGATGAGCTGTGTCCTACATATTAGATTTCTGAAACAGAAATGAGGTAGGTGTGTGTGTGTGTGTGTGTGTGTGTGTGTGTGTGTTAGGAGGCAAGCCACTTGTCTGCCCCCACCCAGCCCCCCTTGTCACTTTAATCAGAAAACCTGGATATTGGGACCTAATTCATTCCCTGTATGCTACTTTTGAGAGAAAATAAGTCATGGCATCTTGCAATATTTTTGCCTAATTGTAAATAATGATTATGCTTATTACTTTTGTTCTGGTTTTGGTTTCTTGGTGTGATGCAAGAATGGAATCTTGGCCTTATAAGCCCGATTAAACAAAATGTTGAGAAACTGGCTGTCTTACATAAAGATATTATTTTCAAACTCTGAAGAGGAAGTCTTGGGAATCAGTATATATTTGGATCCTATAAGAAACAGGTTAAGTTCTATGAGGCAAAATTAAGGGATGAGATCTGTCCCTCATTCCCAGTAGAGAATGTCATTCAGTAGGAGTGGGTTTGCTTCTTGCACCAATGTGATTTCTAGTTCTACTTTCGTTTGCTTCTGCCCACATGTAAGTGTCCAACCACCTCTCAGGAAGTGGTGCATTTTAGGATAGCACTGCTGTGTGTAAAAATGCACTTCCCTTGCTGCATAATCAATTAGCAAGGGGTGTGTACCACACAAATTGTTTCTCACCACCCTCAATCCCTGGCATTTTAATAGAAAAAAGGGGTTTTTGCAGTCTGTGTTCTATGGGTGTGTGTGTGGAATTAAATAGATAGGTTGTACAACACATTCTAAATATGTAGGCTGCTGGAATGCCACGAACCATGCTTTGAGAAGAGGCGGTGGTCGTAGGGAGGCAAGAAGGGCCTGTATCCATTGAATTCAATGGGGCATGCTCTGAAGGAGGGGGTTACTGCAGTGCTGGCTTCCCCCACCCCCGAAAAAGTCCTGCGGACGCCCATTTGAAGAATATAGATTGTCTACATGTTCAGCTTCTAGGTGTAGTGTTTGAATTCACTAGATAGCGAGGAGGAGGAGGAGGAGGAGCCCTTCAAAGAGCATCTTCATGCGGGGCGGGGGGCGGGTCTGGCAGCTTGCCTTCCATCCCCCAGACTGGAGAGCGGACGGACCGCAGCAGTAGCAGCAGGGAGGGAAAGGAAGCGCCGCCCCCAGCGCCCACCTCGGACTCGGAGACGGAGTCCGCTCCAGACGTCGAGAGCAGAGCAGCTTGCTTGCCGAGCTGCCTCCCAGCCCTCGGCAAGTGTCGCGGGAGAGCCTGCAGCAGGCGGCACGGCTGGAGGGAGCGCAGCACGGAGCGGAGGGCGGGGGCTGATTGTCAGGGCAGGGCGCAGGGGCGAGGTGCGCGCGTGCCACAGCCCCGAGGAAACTTTTCCGGAGGCGGGGTGGTGGAGATGCTCAACAGAAGCTTTCTTGGCGGGTCGCTTCAGGCATGCGCGTGCCTCCCAGCTGCTCCTCAGCCAGACTCTCCAGCACCCCAGCCAACGGCTACCTCACAAACGACGACAAGTAGTCGACCTAATGGAAGGGAAAAGGCGGGAATCTGTGGAGGGAGAAGGTGAGGAGTCGAGAGGACGAGGGAGGGGCTGGGGGCGCTGGAATGGAGATGTGTGTCGGGCCACCAGTCCACTAAACTAACCCCAACGCTGTGGGTTTCGATGGTACAACTTCACCACATTTGAAGTGGCCGTAAGAGGGTGGTTCCACACTTTTTGTGGCCAATTCAGTCGACTTTGCAGGGGTACATTAAGTTTTCCTGCAGCAAACATGTCAAGTAAGGACAACACAACAGGCACTTGTTAAACATTTGAATACACCACCAGCAGGATGCAGGTAGACATGAGTGGCCTATAAAGTTTGAAGAAGCTCCTGTTGCTCTCTATATATTGTAACCCATTTGAGACCTTTGGGTATAGGGCAGGCTAGAAATGAGATATATATATATATGTGTGTGTGTGTGTGTATGCTAGCCTGACCTATACCCAAAGATCTCAGAATGGATTACAATAAAACCAATATAAAACAATTTAAAGAATCAAAAATACAGTAAATAAAATACAGTGCCTGGGGTTGGAAGAACCACTACATTACTAGTCAAAGGCCAGGGTAAAGAGGTGTGACTTCACCTTTCTCCTGAATGTGGGGGAGAAGCCACTGCTACTCTGTGAAGACAATGCTGAGCTAGATAGACCAATGGTCTGACTCAGTATATGGCAGCTTCCTATGTTCCTATGCACAATGTCAGAGCTTGGCGCACCTCAGAGGGGAGGGTATTCCACAACCTAGGGGCCACCATAGAGAAAACCCTCTCATGTGCCCCAACGCTTTTAACTGCGGGCAGTGGTGGCACTACCAAGAGGGCCTCTCCTACAGATCTTAACTGATGGGCAGGTCCATATAGCAGAAGGCGTTCCTTCAGGTATTTGGGAGCTAGGTTGTTCAGGGCTTTATAAGTCAATGTTAAAACCTTGAAACAAGTTCCATGGCAAAGTTGGCAACCAGTGCAGTACCTTTAAGACTGGTGTGATTATTTTATATACCTGCTATGTGTGTATATACAACAGGGAGCAATGACTAACTATTGTTCTCATGCATACACAGATGTACAACAGCAGTTTCAAGTACAGGTAATGTCTGTATGTGTGGTGAAATGGAGATACGTTGATGCTTCAGACAACGTAATGCAAGAAGTACAGGTTGGGAATCCTTTATCCGGACTCCCAAAATCCGGAAAGCTCCGAAATCCGGACACCACGCCGAGAAAAGGGGGAAAAATGCTTGTAGCTTCAACCTCTCTCACACACACACAAAAACCCTCAGCCCCCATACCAATCCCCGCCCCAAGTCAGCAGCTAACAGAGTATATACAGAACTGTATAACAAAGCAGCAAAAAGCCCGCAACTCACAGAGAGAACATTACAGCGGCTCTGTAATGGGCTGGGAAGCATTGGGTCCGGGATTGGGTGGGACGCTCAGTTTGCAGGAGCGATTACTTAAGGCCCCTAAACTCACTGTTGTTGCTTCCTCAGCTCCTAAGCTCCCCTTTTAGTTCTTCCACTCAGGCTTTGCTGTCTGCCTTTTGTTTACTGTCTCTCAAGCACTGCCACTCACACACTTCTCAAGCCAGTCTGAGAGAGGGGAAGCCAGGAAGGAGTGCGATCCTATTGAAAAGCGTGTGAGAGGGGAAGGTGGGAAGGAGCTTGGTGCGAAGCAACTTCAGGGGTTGTTGAGACCCTCTACCAAAGTCCACCTACCCTCTGCCAAAGCCAAGCCTTTTCATCTGAGATTATTTTCATCTGAGTTTCATTTTCACCTGAAATGCCATGTTTGAGTAAATTCAATGCTTATTTGATTATATACTTTAAATAAAACCTTTTAAAAAATTCAGTAACCTTTTATGCCCAAGATATCTCATTTATGAAAATATTTCGAAATCCGGAACACCTCTGGTCCCAAGCAGTCCGGATAAAGGATTCTCAACCTGTAGTCATTAGAGCATACACCATGTGCAGGGTAGTATTTCTGTGTTCCACATTGGTTCTGTATATGTGAGGTGAAACAGATGTGTATAATCACTTCAGAAACTTGAGTATGTACTCATCCATAATGTGGTCACCACATAAGCTTATTTGGATCTTGATGTCTATCCATGTGTTCATTTCAGGTGGAAGATAATATAGGTCAGGGCTACCCAGACATAATCTACCAAAGTGTCAGGGTTGTAAAGGTCTAGTCTGCATTGGAAGGCTACAATACCACTCTACAAACAAAAAACCACCCCAAATATCCATTATTCTACCTTTCAATACAATTATCTGGTATCTTTTCATTCAGTGTGTTTATATCCTTTCATTGTGTGTACTGATTGCTAGTATATACTACATTTGATACCAAATATTGGAACTAGTTTGCTAACAGTACTTACTTAGCTTGAATGATAGGGTTTGTCTTATTTTGGAAATATTAAAATTTTATTTCTTTTAACCTATGATGGAAATAAAATTATTTATGGAGAATCTTAGATTCTAGATTAGCCTCTTCAAGCAGGCAGTGGTATAGTGTCATAAGAAATCATGTTGCACTTCAAACGCATAGCAAAAACTGTGATACTGTACTGATTATTGTTGATCTTGTGTTTTCTATGTTTGCAAAGCAAGCATGCATGCCAGTATTACTGATGTAAGTACAATTAAGGGTGCATACAGATCACTTAAAGCAAATTCATTACCACTCAGTATCTTTTAACCAGTGCCTACTTCTTTGTACTCATACAGTGGTTAAAAGTGGAAATGCAAGTGAATGTGTTCTCTTGTGAATGTGTCCACTCTTTCAAGAAGATTATGTGTATAGGGAAAAATCTAAACCGTGTAAATGATTGTCTTACACAACCAAGGGCTGGTTTCTATTGTGGATTTACACAGAGTACCAGGATGAGACACTGTGTATATGTTACAATATGTATTTGAGCAGTGAGCATATGCTTTGGATTGAGCCTTTATGTTAAATATGCTAGATATATTTTGTTTCATAATTTTTTAAAATTTATTTTGAAGCTGAAATGCCTACCAAGATTAAAATTGGCCTAGGACAATTAGATGTCTCCACAGAGATCAAACATGTCCATCCTGAAAGTCTAACTATATCCGTGGAAAATCATATAACTCTTAGTGGAGTTCCAAGTATGGATAATGGACTTGTGAATGCATTTAGTTCTGAAAACCTTCACTTGAAGAGTGATCTGATTAAACCAGTTGAAGAAGGATTCCACTCCTCTCAAGATACCTGCTTAGGTACTGTGCATGAAACTACAGTTGATCACTTGAAATATACTCATAATAAAGAAAATGAAAATGCAGTGCTAGAAGTAAGAATGCAGCCATGTACACAAGACTGTTGTGATGAAGTTCATGGAAAATATCTGAGATTACCAGAACAGACTCATTCAGAAGATGCAACGTGTGCTTATTTACCACAAGTGCAATTGCACTCGTACAATATCCATTTTCCACCTTCCTTAATGACACAACATAGAAATTCTGTGTTATCTCTTGGTACCAGCACTCCAGGTGGAGCAGTCAACACAAATGTAGAAATGATACCAGTAAGATTGCTCTCTTATTTCTTGCTTATTAAGTATCCTAATCAAAATGTATTGCATTTTAATTGCTTTAGATTAAAAAGCCCACTATTTGATTAAATGTAAGACAATTTAGGAGTATTTAATTTCTGCTGCATGGGATATATAATGATGCACTTTTGAGTCTAACTGAAAATATATTTTATTTCTTTATACCTTTATATAATATTTTTGAGATGACACAGAGATTTTCTCTGTAACTATAACAAGTGTAGTTTCGTTAATAGTTTAAAAAAACAACACCTTCATGGGTTATGGATCTGCTCTAATAGCAATCCATGTGCAGAAAAAGGCATCCTTGTGGATCTACTGAAATATGAGGGCAAAAACCAACTTCTTCATACAATTCATAACTCATTCATGGAATTCATTGCCACAGGATATGGTGATGGCCACTAAAATGCCTTGAGGAATTCATGGAGGATAATCTATCAACAGCCATGATGGCTGTATGGAACATCCATGTTCTGTATGACAGTATGTCACTGCATATGAGTCATTGAGGAGCAATGCATAGTGAGAGCTGTAGTCTTTGGGTCCTGCTTGAGGGCTTCCTGGGAAATCTGGTCACTGTGGGAAGTAAATGCTGGACTAAATGGACATTTGATCTGCTCTAGCAGGGAGGTTTTTATGTTTTAATGCAAACTACCAGTCTGGAACATTAGCAGCTTATTTCACTTTGCCGAACCACCACTTTGAGGGCAAAAATGGTTTAAATTTTATTTAAAATGATTGTGAAATAACCAAATAAAAATATTGGTACTTTTGAAGCTCTGTGATTGTTGGTGCAGGTGCACAAAATGGCTTGACAGTTTGCCTCATCCCACATAATATATTTGAGCATTTTATAGGCACTTGCTCTATAGGATAGCACAGATTGTGGAGGTGACAGATTGTGAATCTTCCTGGTCAACTGATTACTGTTGCTGCTTTTCATTTTAGTGCCTTTGTTCTTCCACTTCTTTAAAATGCAGGTGGAGTCTGGAGGACAGAGGCTTAATCATTCATGGATTGCTGCTGGATTAAGATTAAAGGGGCAACAGAACTAGATGAATGAAAATAAATTAGAACGTTTCTTTTATTTGGGGGGGGGGAGCAAATTTGGCCAACCAAATTTCTCTGAAAGGTTTACTAACAGAGCAGGAGAGCAACAGCATTCCACTATTGTTTGTCCCCAGTATATGGTATTCAGAGTTAATGCTTATGAACATGTAGGCTCCATATAGCTAACATGGCTGTAGCCTGTTAGGACTTTCATGGGCAGATTTTCAATGAAATTGGTAGGAAGAACTTTGTATGGGTGGAACCAAGGGAAAATGTTATGGTACTGGCTTGGTAGGGTGAATTGAACTTGTAGTACGCCTATTTGGGGGGAATACCAACCACCTATGGTCTGAAAGAACCATTTATCTGCAGATAAGAATATAAAGTAAAGAGGGTAAGGTACAATGTTGATTTTTCCATATATTAACTTCAGAGATGTAGTTGATTTCATTTTTTTCTATATACGTTAGGTGAATGAGAGATATTATTAGTGTTGCTTTCTCAAATTGCCTTTTTATCAGATCTGTTGAATGCCTATGACAGTGCTCTTGTTTTACAGTTTTTGTAATGATCAATGGTTTTCAATAAAAATGAATGTCATTTCTTCTGATTTCCCTAGATACTTTTTAATTCTACAAATAAAAATGTAAGTATGGTTTTTAATAAAATTAAGTGCATTGTATTTAAAATAACAAGAAAATAATGAAGCTTATTCCATTCATGAATAATATTTGATTTCTAACATCTACTGGAATAAGGCCAAAATGTCAATATGGCAAGTTAAAATAAAACATATATAATTACTCCATTAGATAATTTAGCACATTAAACTAAATGGTAATTATTACTACAGTACCAATTCATAGTTTGTTCACTGGGCTTGAACAATATGCTTGCTTTCCTAGGTATTGAGGCCATCATTAACTCCGGGTGCAAGTGCAAATAACTGTGCTGCTTGCGACCAAATCAAAGGAATGATTAATAGTTCCATAATGTCACAAGCCTTACCAAGCTGCTCTGGAGGTAAGTGTGTTTGAAATATCAGCTCCTGTACATATATGGTTCTTTTTGCCCCAGAAGAGTATAAAATATCTTACTAGATGTGCTTCTAAACATACGATTTCTGGATTACATTTCTTATTAAAGATACTAGGTTTTAGCATTCGGGAAGAGCTATCAAATGGTCCCATCATGCTTGTGTCCTACTTAGGTCAACAGACTTAGACAGGGGTCCTGTCTAATGTTCTCTGCGCAAGGTTACCCAGCACAATAATTAAGGAGAAATAAAGTAAAAGGTAAAGTGTGCCGACTCCTGGCGCCCACAGAGCCCTCTGGTTTTCTTTGGTAGAATACAGGAGGGGTTTACCATTGTATCCTCCTGCGCAGTATAAGATGATGCCTTTCAGCATCTTCCTATATCGATGCTGCCCAACATAGTATCAGCGGGGATTTGGACCAGTAAGCTTCTGTTAGTCAAGCATTTCCCCACTGCACCACTTAAGGTGACAAGGAGAAATAAGCACCCCCAAAGTAAGATAGAATAGGGCAACCGGGATCTAAAATTAACTGAGCGGACATCAGAAAACTTGTGAGCGTGTGCACATGCGCACGCCTTAGAGGGAACAGTGCCTGCCAGCCATTTCTTCAGCAGGCATGTTAACACTGACATTACACACTAATCATGAGGTGGCTTACCAACAAAGCCTCCATGTGGGCCAGGCAGCAAGGAGCCAATCCACAGATAGTGATGGGGACATACCCTCATGATATCACAACACTTCACCAAACATCAGGGGGCAAAGCTAGGGGAGAGGGAGCCCATGTTCACCCCTCTCTCTGGCGGCCCCTCAGAGTGAAGGAAATAATGAAGAAAATAGGGAGGGGTGGAGCTGGGGAGCTTGGGTTCCTTGAACCCATTCACTCAATTATAGTAATACCCCTGCCACACATAACCCACCTGACACAAGGCCATACCACACATACTCTTTTTGACCATAGAATGCAAAAGAAAAGAAGATAGTTCAATTAATTTTATTTAATTGGTATTGGTATTGTTGTTGTTCACTGCCTAGAGTCTTTGGAGGAGGTGGTAAATAAATAAATAGATAGATAGATAGCCTCCTGGCAGAGGTGGTATGTGGTAGTTTGACTACTTGCCTTCCTAGGGCAAAGGTTCAAGCCCCTTTGAAGAAGCTATGCCCATCTGAGGGAAGGGGTTATTTTGTCAGGAGAGGGACTAGGATAAGCAACAAGAGAGGCCACAACTGGCACATGTTCAGGAGTAATCTACATTAACTTGGTAATACATAAAGCTCTGGGCTGGAAACCAAGAAAGCCAGGTTTGAACCAGACTAGGAGTATGGTAGAATCAAGCCCAAACACATATTTTGCTTGCCTGGCTAGCAAAAATGTCAGATCGAAGAGAAGGGGCAAACAGGACCAACACTCCTCAGTATGCCTCCAACATGCCCCTGTGTGACTATCCTGTCTTGAAGGAAAACTGCAGCAGCAAAACCAGGAGATAACACATAATTTTCATCTAAAGTGTGATCGTATTCCTGGAAAGTGTTCAAAGCCCAGTTTACATTAACCCCTTATCCTCTTTGTACCATCAAGTTCTCTCTTTATGCAGGTATTAGAACTTTTACATCAGACTTAAAGAAATTAATTATTATTTTAAAATCTCTGATCCAGCAAGGAAAATACACTTGCTGAAGCAGGCATCTGCAGTCATTACACTGTGATCATCCAATTCCATTTAGATTTGTAATTTAATGCAAATGACAATCTCCATCTCCATTTGATACCACATTGTTTAATGCAACTAGAATTTGGGACTATAATCTAGGAGCACTTATTCACTAAAAAGTTAATCACAGCACTCTTCTTACATTATTTTTGTGAGCCTGAATTGTTTAGGTCATTAGAATGTGGAATGAGGAGTTTGGGTTTTTAAAAAAGTTTCTTTCTAGGAAGTTATATTTAAATGCTTCATTCATATTTGCTTTGTGTTGATATTCATTATAATCATGTTAAAAATATTTAAACATGTTCAGAAATGATAAAAGTCAGATGAAAATATCCTAGAAAACAATTACTGTACTGAAACTCTTTTGAAATTAGGACACATGGGCTTTGAATGAGGTCCAGAAAGACCACATTTTCAGTTTGTTCTTTTCTTTCTAGTCCCAGTTGCACACAATCCAGAGAAAAACTTTAAAATGAACTTGATGGGGGAGGGAGACATAAGAGTAGCAAGTACAAAACCAAGTCTTAAGGAGAAGACAACATCTGCCAAAGGTGCAAGCAAAATGGAGGAGCGATTTTCAGAAACTCACAAGTCACTAAGCAGGAACTCAGAAGATGGTGATACCCATGGTCTCTAATATTTATGCTCTAATCCACAGAGTATGGGAATCACAGGAAGAATTTGACATTCCAATGCAGAAAAGCAAATACAATCTGATAGGTATTGCTGAAATTTGGTGGGATGGTAGTCATGATTAACTTATAGTACTTGAAGAGGGTTTAACTTGTTCAAAAGAAATAGACCCAACAAAAAGGGTCTAGTTGTGTTATGTTTTTTTAAAAATGTATACACCTGCACAGAAATCCATTAATCTGAACATAGAAGCCCAGGCAAAAGTATCTGGGTAAAAGTAATATGGACAATACTTTCCTTAGACAGATTACCATTTTTTCAAGAAGGCAGGTATTAGTAATGCAGGACTTCAACTAATGTGACATCTGCGGAAAATTAAACTCCGCTAAGAGTGAAAGTCCCTTGCCTCTCTTGTTGACAATTTCATCTAGAAAGTGGAAAAAGGAGCAAGGGAATACAAACTTTGTATTTTGGACTTTGTCTTTATCAATAGGGAGCTTTGTCCTTATCAATAAGGGACGGTTGAGAAAGTGAAAGTGGGAGAGCCCTGAGGGAAAGTGACCATGTCATCTTGGAATTCATTATATCAAGGGGAGGGAAAACTTCAGAACTCAGACATGTATGCTGGATTTCAGGAAAACTGACTTAAATGAGCTTAGAGAAAAACTAGATAGTATCACATGGCTAGACATAATGGGTGAAAGTTAAAAGATATGGGAGATTCTGAGATGTGAGATACTGAAGACATGATAGCAAACAAATCCCAAGAGATGGAAAAATTGAAGACAACTCAAGAAACCAATGTGGATGGACAGAGAACACTCTGAACAGCTGAGAAGCAAAAAGGACACATGTAGGAAATTGAAAGAGACTATCTAACCAAGGAAAAGTATAGAAAAGTGGCCTGGTTCTGTAGGGATGGCATCAGGAAAGCAGAAGCTCAGAATGAGCTGAGAATCAGAAGGGATGCCAAAAACAACAAAAACTTATTTTATGGCTTTGCCTGGAAGAAGGAGAGTGGTTGGTCTATTGCCTGGAGAAGATGGTGAAATGATAACCAAGGGAAGGCAGAGCTGCTTAATGCCTATTTTGTACCTGTCTTCTCCTACAAGGCACATGTGGCCCAGCTGGGCAACAGATGCACAAATGAAGGAAGGAGGGAGACGCACCTCAAGATAGGTAAAGAGATGGCAAGAGAACACCTAGCTACCTTAAATGAGTTTCCAGGTTCAAATGAATTACATCCCTGAGTACTGAAGAAACTTGCAAATGTGATATCAGAAACACTGTCAGAAATCTTTGAGAACCCCTGGAGAATGTGTGAGGTGCTGAAAGACTGGAAGCAAACAAATGCTATCCCTATCTTCAAGAAGGGAAAAAAGAAGGAGCTGGATAATGACTACCTGTGAACTTGACTTCAGTACTGGGCAAGCTCCTAGCACAGATGATTATTAATAGGAGCCAGCATAGATTTGTAAAGAACAAGTCATAACAGACTAATCTCATCTCATTTTTTGACAGAGTTACTAGATTAGTAGATCAGGCAATGTTGTAGACAGGGTTGATTCTCTCAAACTGTTAAATGTCGGGAGAAGCAGAATCTAGGACTTCCAGAGCTTTCAATTTTATAGTCATGAGAACTCAGAGCAACATGCCAACCCACACTCCTCCTCCTGACATCAGATCTAAGATTACTGATGCTGGGAAGAGCTCAGACTGGCATGTTGCCAACCTGTAGCAGCTATCTTTTTTTTGAATTCTCAAAAATACAAAATGGGGGTGCATGGAAGCACTGGATTCTGCTCCTCCCAATATTTAAAATATTGTAAGAACCAGCCCATAGTGTATCTTGATTTCAGCAAAATATTTGACAGAGTCTCCCATGTTATCCTTGTTATGTAGTTGGTAAAATGTGGGCTGAATAATGCTAATGTTGGATTGTTTAACAGCTAGTTGAACAACCGTAGCCAGCAAGAACAAATCAATGGCTGTACATCCTGGAGGGAAGTATCAAGTGGAATGACACAGGGCTTTGTCCTGGGTCCTGTATTGTTCGTGATTTTCATAAAAGACTTGGAGGAGGGAGCAAAGGGGATGCTTATCAAATTTGCCGATGACACAAAGTGGGGGGTGGGGTGGATAGCTAACACCTAGGAAGACAAAATCAAAATAGGGGTGTGCACAAAACCGGTTTTCATGGTTCGGTTCTGGTCCAAACTGGACTTGAACAGAACTGGGCATGTTCATTTTTGTTTGCCCCAACAGACCCCCCCCCCCAGCTTGAATTCGAGCCAATTGGGGGTTCTAACTTACTTTTTTTAAAAAAAATGTAAACACTCATCGTCTCCAGGAGGTACTGCCAGGGCCACAGGGGGATCATGCAGATGACCAGTGCACATGCATGTTGGCCTCCAAAATGCCGGAGATCCCCCCCCCCTGTGGCCCCAGCAGTGCCCCCTGGAGGTGGTGAGTGTTTTTTAAAATGCTAGAACTCCCAAACTGGCCTTAAGCTGGCTGGCAGGGGACAGGATTTGGCTTGACCTTGAGCCGAGCTGGACCAGTTTGATGGCGAACCAGTTTGAGGTCGAGCCAATTCACACATCCCTAGATCAAGATTCAGTCCAGTCTGGGCAGGCTAGAATATTTGGTCAAAATCAACAGGATGAAGTTTCACAGGGACTGATGTCCTGTATTTGGGTAAGACAAATCAAATGCAGAAGTACAGAATGGGGAGACTTGACTTGACCTAGGTGTCTTAGTGAATGACAAGTTGAACATGAACCAGCAGTATGGGGCAACTGCTTTTAAAAAAAGCTAATGAAATCTTAAACTGCATTAACAGAAGCATCATAAGAAGTAATAGTATCATAAGAAGTAATAGTTCCATTCGATTATGTGTTAGACAGACCTCACTTGGTATACTGTATCCAATTCTGGCCCCCGCATTTTAAGAAGGACTTTGATAAACTGGAACAGGTTCAGAGACAGGCAACAAAGATGGTGAAACATCAGGAAACTGTCCTAAGAGGAACTGGGAGATGGGTATGTTTAGCCTGGAGAAGGGAAGATGAAGGCCCTATTCAGATAACTGAAAGGCTGTCACATAGAACAAGGAGGGACTTGTTCTCTGTTGCTCCTGAGGGCAAGACTAGAACTAATGGGTAGAAATTACAAGGAAGCAGGTTTAGACCAGACATTAGGAAAATTTACCTAACTGTAAGAAGATAGTGGAACAGTCTGCCTTACGCTGTGGTAGTCTCTGCTTTGCTGGAGGTTTTCAAAGAGAGTCTGGACAGGCATTTCTCAGGATTCCTCTAGCACAGGCCTGTTCTTAGTGCCCGCCCCCCCAGCTGTTTTTGGACTATAACTCTCATAATCCCCAGCCACAGTGGCCAATAGCCAGGGATTATGGGAGTTGTAGGCTAACATCTGCAGGAGGGCTGAAGTTGAGCAGCCTTGCTCTATCGGTTTCCTGCACTGAGCACAGGGTTGGATTAGAAAAACTGCAAAGTCTCTTACAACTCTAAAATTCTACAGTTTTGTGAAACATTAATACCCAATATTATGCACACAATTCCGCCCCCCCTCTTGTATTGTAGAATCTTGTAATGGTATCAGTGCTTTACCTCAGGATACTGCTCCTGTTTGTGATGAACTTGTAAGTATACACTTGATTTTTCATTTTACTACTATGTTAGGAGTCTATATTATTGGTATTGAATGTTATAGGGAAATGATAATTAAAAATAAGAACCATGTTGTCTATTGATGCTCCCTTAAGTACAAAACTTTCTCCTCATTGCTCTCATTTGTAAGAATATGCTCATGTATAAGGTTTATGCGTGTGTTTCCATTAGCGACACTTCCAGCACAGCTGTAATGTGCATGGAATTGGGGCTATGTGGCTTGATATACATGGAGGATATATATGTTAAATAGTTACCTAAAGGTCTTCTGTGCCAACATGTACATTAGATTTCACATTGATATGCATACCAAGGAAGGCAAGTATGGATGTGGCAATAGCTAGGACAGTCTGACTCATCAAGGGATTATTAAATCAGCATTGTGCTGTATGAACTGAGCTGTTTCAAGCTTGTACACTCTCCCTGTTGTTATTTCCTGCTGTGGTACTGATGGTGTTGAGATTGAGGTTTTGGACAGCGTAGTCTAACAAATGAGTGAAAAACAAACTCTAATTTAGAGTCACTAAAATATTACTAGATAATGACTGACATCAAAGCTAACTCAGTGCTGGTGCTATTAGCACTACCCTGGTTCCATAGGGGGAATTTTCATTGTTCTCCTCTACCCTCTGAAGCCCACTGTGCCTCTTGAAAATATGTCCATGTACTTGCACAGTCCCCAAGTACATAACCTCAGAGGGGATGACTGACAAAATTGTGCCCCCATAGCACTAGCACAGCGTTAAGCACCAGTGCTGCATTAGGTTGGATGTTAGTCACTATTTATAGTTAGTTAGTTAGTTAGTATACTGCTTGACTCAAAAGGCTCTAGGAAGTTCACAAAAATAAAAACAAGACAAAATAAAACAAACTGTTAAAACAATTTAAAACATTCAAAGATTACTAAAAATCAAGCTTTAAAAAAATGTATCTTAAGGGCTCTTCTGAAGGCTAGTAAAGATGTTAAACCATGAACGTCTATAGGGAGTGTATTCCACAGCCCCGGAGCAACTACAGAGAAGGCCCACTCCCAAGTCACCACCAAATGAGCT
This sequence comes from Hemicordylus capensis, assembly GCF_027244095.1. Classification (NCBI taxonomy): domain Eukaryota; kingdom Metazoa; phylum Chordata; class Lepidosauria; order Squamata; family Cordylidae; genus Hemicordylus; species Hemicordylus capensis. Next base: position 136,654,971 of record NC_069657.1, on the reverse strand, counting down.
GGTGGCATAAGGAGATGGACCTCTCTTGATGACCTTCATGTATGGTGGGGACCATGCAGAAGGCGGCACTCTCCCGAGTAACCTGGACCTAAGCTGTTTAGGGCTTTAAAGGTAGTTATCAGCAGTTTGTATTTTGCCTGGAAACCTATTGATAGCCAATGCAATTGTTTTAAAACAAGCATAATATGGTATCTTCAAGAAACCCCAATCTAGCCGCTGCATTTTGGACTGAAAGACATACATTTTGTGCTGCATTTTGGAAGACAGCCCTACGTAGAGTGCATTGCAGTAGTCAAGCCTAGAGGTTACCAGAGAGTGCACCACAGTTCTGAGATCATTATTTTCAAGTAACGGATGCAACGTTTGTATCAACCGAAGTTGATAGAAAGTGCTCCTGGCCATAGCCTCCACCTGAGAAACCAGAGTGAAGCCTGGGTTCAGAAGCACTCCCAAGCTACATACTTGTTCCTTTGGGGGGAGGGCAGCCCCATCCAGAATAGGAAGATCTATCCTTGACCCCTAACCATGAGTACCTCCGTCTACCTCCGTCTTACTTGGATTCTGTTTCAATTTATTATCCCTCATCTAGTGCCTTATCTACTGTAGGCAGGCATGGGGAGGAGTTATGCCATTTCCTGAGAATGATGTCATGGAGAAATAGATTAGATTCTTATTTTTAATTATTTATTCTTATTTATTAGATTTTTATTTATTATTTCTCTGTGTAAACTGCCCTGAGCCGTTTTTGGAAGGGCGGTATAGAAATTGAATTAATAATAATAATAATATCATCGCATCAACAATAAAATAATAAAAAATATAATAATAAAATAATATCCCATCAACAATATGGTGAGACGTAACTTTAATAAATCTATACCGGATCGGTCGTCGCCCGGGTCAACAAGGACCGCACCAGGTGCTGGAGTCCCTGGACATCTGGTGGCAAGTGGGCAACAGGACTCAGGATCTTCAGTTGAGCAACCAGGGCTGAAGACAGCAAAGTTACTGGAAGAAACGTCGCTTAACTGAAAAAAATATACGAAAAATGCCAACAAGGAAATAATGATCTGCTATTACAAGTTTAGTCCAACTAGAAGAGGTTATTTTAAAAGAATGTACCAAATTTGGCAAGAGAAGCATCCAGATACAGAAATAACAGAACAAAGGCTAGCAGACCAGAGAAGATTCATAATAAGAAATAAAGTATTCACAGGAGTTGAGCTGGAAGAACTGCAAAGTGCAACACAGGCTCAAGACATGGAAGAAGAATTACCACCAACTGAAGCAGTTGCTCAGGCGCAGGTGGAGGAGGTGTTGGGAATAGAGGATGCCACTGTTGCTGAACAGTTTCAAAATCAAAACCAGGCAACCTCCCCTTTGCCTTCACCTCAAAAACCGAAATGCCGTTTAACAGAGAAGCAACAAGAATTAAAGCAAAAAATAACTGAGCACATGAACCAAACGGTTCGACTTCCAGCTCTAAAAACAGTTGCCAAAAAACAACTTGCTCAGGCATTAAAAGATGTCAATGCTGCAGTTGCAGAAATAACAACCAAGAATTTGCAAGAAACAAACCAACTAATGTACAGTGCAGCAACAATAACAACACAAGAGCTTGGATATAAGATCAGTGGACCTGTCAAAAAAGAAAGCAGTACATCACCTAAATGGAAGATTAGATTAGAAAATAAAATCTCCAGGCTTAGATCAGACACTAGTAAATTGAAAGATATGAACGACAAGAAGCTGAAGAATGAAAACACCCAACAGCATCTGATCCAAAAATACCAGCTAGATTCAAGGAAAATTAGAGAAGTCCTGGAAATAATAAAGCAGCAAATAACAGCAGTGTCAAAGAAGATTAGCAGATACGAAGACAGAATCACACAACACAGGCAGAATCTCCAATTCCAGTCGAATCAGAGACGTTTCTACCAAAGCATAGAAGGAGAAACAGCAAGAAACCTAGAAACACCAAATAAAGAAGAAACAGTGCAATTCTGGGGGAAATTATGGGACAATCCAATAGATTATAATAAAAAAGCAGGCTGAATGAAAGAGGTCGAAAAATGTAACCAACAAATGCAAGATCTAATAATAACACCAGAATTAATAAGTGAAAGAGCAAAGAAAATTAAAAATTGGACTGCGCCAGGCGACGATGAACTGCATGGCTTTTGGCTTAAACACCTAACAAGCCTTCATAAACAACTATCAAAACAGTTCAATCACATTTTGCAAGGAGGTGATATTGAACAATGGCTAACAACTGGGAAAACTCATCTCATCATGAAAGACCCAGCAAAAGGTGCAGTTCCAAGTAATTATAGACCGATAACCTGCCTGCCAACCATGTTCAAATTATTAACTGGAATAATAGCAGATGAAGTAATTGAACACTTATTAACTAATAAGCAGCTTCCAGTTGAACAGAAAGGAAATTGCCCGAACACCAGAGGCACAAAAGATCAGCTGCTGATTGACAAAATGATTTTAGAAAATTGCAAGAGAAGAAAAACAAATCTAAGTGTTTCATGGATTGACTACAAGAAAGCCTTTGATTCATTGCCTCACAGATGGATACTAAAATGTTTAGAAACAACTGGTGTCAGCAAAAACATTCAGATATTTATTTAAAAAAGCAATGAGCATGTGGAGTACACAGTTAACAATCAATGGCGAGACACTTGGACAGGTTAGCATTAGAAGAGGCATTTTCCAAGGGGACTCACTATCCCCTCTGTTGTTTGTAATCGCCATGACCCCACTTTCACAAATACTAAACAAAACAGGCCTCAGATACCAAACATCTAAAACATCAAGTCAAATCAACCATCTGCTGTACATGGACGATCTGAAGTTGTATGGAAAGTCCCAGTCAGAAATAGAATCACTGCTAAACACTGTCCGTATATTCAGTAGCGATATAGCAATGGAGTTTGGACTAGACAAGTGTGCTGCATTAATAATGAACAGAGGGAAAATAAGAAAAACAGAAGGAATAGAACTGCCCAATGGAAGCAAGATCAAGAACCTGGAAGAGAAAGAACCTTACAAATACTTGGGCATTCTCCAGGCTGATAACATCGCACACACTGAAGTTAAAAGAAAAATTGGAAGTGAATACATCGGGAGTTAGAAAAATCCTCAAGTCCAAACTCAATGGCGGGAACACCATACAAGCCATAAACACCTGGACTATACCTGTTATCAGATACACTACAGGAATAATAGACTTGACCCAGGCAGAGCTAGAGACGCTAGATCGTAAGACCAGGAAAATCATGACCATCAATCATGCTCTGCACCCCCGCAGTGATGTAGATAGGCTATACCTCCCTCGCAGCTCAGGTAGAAGAGGAATGCTGCAAGTCCATCAAACAGTAGAGGAGGAGAAAAGAGGCCTTGAAGAATACATAAGGGACAGTGAAGAAGATGCACTTCAAATGGTCAATAATGCAAAACTATTCAACACCAATGAAAGAAAGCAGGCCTACAAGAAAGAACAAGTCAAGAACCGAGCAGAAAAATGGAAAAATAAGCCCCTGCATGGTCAATATTTGCACATTGTAAATTGAAAATCAGACATCAGCAAGACCTGGCAATGGCTTAAGAATGGCAACTTGAAGAAAGAAACAGAGGGTTTAATACTGGCTGCACAACAACAGGCACTAAGAACAAATGCAATAAGATCAAAAGTTGAAAAATCCACAACAAACAGCAAGTGCCGCCTTTGTAAAGAAGCAGATGAAACTGTGGACCACCTAATCAGCTGTTGTAAAAAGATTGCACAGACTGACTACAAAGGCATGACAAGGTAGCAGGGATGATACACTGGAACATCTGCAAAAAATACAAGCTACCTGTAGGCAAAGATTGGTGGGACCATAAAATTGAAAAAGTGGTAGAAAATGAAGATGTAAAAATTTTATGGGACTTCCGACTACAAACAGACAAACATCTGCCACACAATACACCAGATATAACTGTAGTCGAGAAGAAAGAAAAACAAGTCAAAATAATCGACATAGCAATACCAGGGGATAGCAGAAAAGAAGAAAAAGAAATAGAAAAAAATCACCAAATACAAAGATCTGCAAATTGAAATTGAAAGGCTGTGGCAGAAAAAGACCAAAATAATCCCAGTGGTAATTGGCGCCCTGGGTGCAGTTCCAAAAGACCTTGAAGAGCACCTCAACACCATAGGGGCCACAGAAATCACCACCAGCCAATTATAAAAAGCAGCTTTACTGGGAACAGCCTATATTCTGTGACGATATCTATAACAATTGACAATAAAATTCAGCCATCCCAGGTCCTTGGGAAGGACTCAATGTCTGGATAAAACAAACCAGTCAATAACACCTGTCTGACTGTAAACAAGAAATAATAACAACAAGCCGACCCCTGCACAGAGCATCTGTGCACTCTTTGGTGCTGGCTACCTCTCTCCTCACCGCCCCAGTCTCTGGCCGGGCCGAGTGCCGCAGTTCGGCTCGCCACCGCCTCGCCTCCGCGGCCGGGCCAGACCCGCCGCCTCTCTCCCCCCACCCCAGTCTCCGGCGGCATGCCATCACGGGTGGGCCCACCGCCGGGGCTGAGAGCTGCTGCCGCCGCCATCTGTCAGGCCTGCCAACCCCCACCCCAGTATCGGGCCCGCCGCGCTGCTGCCTCCTCGCTCCTCGGCCTGTCCTCCCCGTCGCTGCCAGGCCAGCCCGCCAGCAGCCATGGCCGCCGCCGCTGTTCTCCTGGGTGCGCCTTACCCAATCAGGCACCCCCGCAGCCCAGCCAATCAGCTGGGCTGCCGGGACACACGTTCGAAAAGCACACCCAGGAGAATTAAATATATAGATAGAAGATTTGGGTGTTGTCAGCATATTGATACCATCCTGCTCCAAATCTCCTGCTGATCTCACTCAATGGTTTCATGTAGATGTTAAAAAGCATCAGAGATAGGATAGAGCTTTGAGGGACACCATACAATAGCTCTCATTTCAGAGAGCAACTATCTCCTAGTAATACCATCTGGAATCTGCCAGAGAGGTAGGAATGGAACCACTGCAGAGCAGTACCACCTATTCCCAAATCCCCCAAACTATCCCGAAGGATACCATGATCAATAGTATTGAAAGCCACAGAAAGATCCAAATGATGTGAATTCGGTTCGTCCCTGGGTCCGCCTTTTAGCCAATCAAACAGACTTAGTGGGAATTATTTAGAGGCTTTTTATTGCTACTGCAGTTTAGCAAGGTATTCAACGGGCTGATTGCTCTACATTGAATACGAATTGGTTATAGGTGCATCTTACATTTATACAAACAATCTGAATGATGCTGACACCCTAGACACAGTATACGTGCCAACAAAATGGTGGACTAAGTATCTAGTACGCATGCGAATGATTCATTGTTCATCTGGTGATAACGCCTTATTTGGTTAAATCCTGTTTTCTTAACTGTCAACAAAGAACAGTGAGAACCAAGTTTCTTAGATACAATTTAGTGCAGAGAGATAACGACATTGATCATGAGAGGCCGTGATGGCCCTGAGCTGGGCTGGGGTTACTTTAAGTCAGACTGAGGTTTTCTAAGTAAAATGGAGTTACTTTGGTTTTCTAAAACACATCACAAAGAACCAATAGAGTCACACTCTCACCATTCCTTGGAAGAGATCATCCATCAGGTGGACCAAAGCTGTCTCCACCCTATAGTATGCTCTGAAGCCAGTTTGAAATGGATCCAGATAATTCCAGGAAAAATGTCTAAAAGTCTTATAGCATAACCAGCAGGTATACATGAAACACGACCTTCTATAATTGAAATTCAGTTGTTGATGGGGAGTGTGAGCCGGCTGTTCTGTCAGACCGGATTCAAACCAACCTGATCTGGGTTTGGGCTCAGCTAACCTGGGTCCAGTCTGGTTCAGCCATCAAGCCAGGCTGTACTGGCTCATGGACTGGCTCGGGAGGTATACTTGTAAAAAGGGGGATCCAGCAAGAACTCCCCTTTACAAGTACAGGAGAAATCCCTACAGTAAATGGTGAGAGAGGGAGAGAAAAGGTAGTATTTATATTTAAAATTAAGGTGGCGGGGATGGCAGAGGTAGTGTGGCAGCTGAGACAGTGGGGGCTCCTCCAACCACCCCATCAGCCTTCCAGATGACAGCCTCGGCCACTCTAATGGCCTCCGTATGTGCACAGAGGCCTGAACCAGACCGCAACCAGCCTGGGCTGTCATTTGGGACGCCAGGGGGGTTGGAGGAGCCACCACCACCACCTTTGATGTCTCCACCACCCCCGGCACCTTAATTTAAAAAGTAAATACTCTCTTTTCTCTCAGCCCCCCCCCCCATTTGCTGTAGGGAATTCCCCTGTACTTGTAAATGGTAATCTTTGCCAGATTCCCCTTTACAATTATACCTCCACAAGCTGGTTCTTCGAACTGGGAGTCAATCCGGTTTGAACTTGGACCGGCACCTCCCCTTTGGAGTGCTGATGTGTTTCAAACTTGGACTGCCCAAACTGGGCTGGCTCGATATTGAACCCGGCTTGAAGCGAGCCAGCTTGCACATCCCTAATTGTTGATAAGAAGCAACTGAGTTCTAGAGGACAGCCAACAGGAGCTTGGGAGCTTTCAGTTCAGGACCATTTATCCCCTGAGAATGCTTCAGGCCCTCAAAATAAGGATTAGTTAGAACTTGGCAACAAGTGCACAGAAAGAAATGACGGCAATTTAAATAAAACAAGGTGCCACGGGAGAAACTGCACACAAAAAGGACATTTGGAGCAGGACATAAAATATAGTGTTTGTATGCTAGACACCTTCTGCCCAAGCCAAGATGGGAGAACCAGGGTTCTTGGTAGTAAAATAGGACATAGCCATAAATGGGATATCAGAAAATTCCTTGAGGAACAGGGAACATCGCTAGGATACTGTTATAACTGGATATAAACAGTATACAGGTTTCCTGTCATTTTTGTTTTCTATGCAGCTTGGATTCCCCCCCCCACCACCTCTGATTTGCTTAACATTGTAGTATAATATGTGCTCTATAAAATATTGATTCCTTACATTTCAGGCAGAGGTCAGAGAGGCAGTTGTTAGCATTACAACTAATAATTTGGAAGAATCAGTTTTTCAAAATTCGAATGGTGGAGGAACCAGCCACAACCTAACAACTTCACAATCTGCAATGGAGGAATCTGCCAATTCACACAGAAATTATTCCAGTCCTCAAGTGGTAATGAACTGCATACATAATAGCACAGGAAAGATGAGTGTGTTTGCCTATTTAGAAGAAATGTCTCTTATCCCAATTTTGATTATACAGCCCCAGCTTCAGACCCTGCTTTATTCGTAGACCTTAGCAAGAAGAAGCCAGGATTGTCTGATTCAGATGTCATAACAGATCCTGGCTTTTTCTAAACCAGGAGTTGTAAGTACAATCCTCTCTCCCTTTGTGCATGAAGGGGAGGGGGGAACACAAGCGTGCCTGAAAGTAAAGGACATTGTGTAAAACCAGGATTCAATCCTGGCTCCATATGATATCTGAACCAGACCAATGCCCAATTTAGACTGATCTGGGTCGTGATCCGTTGAGCTCCATTAGAATGGGTTATCCGCCTGCGCAGAAACCTCTCAGTGTGGAGTGCCACAGCTCCTCATGGCATTTCTGCCCTGCCCCATGTAATCACATAGTTGCTATTTAAGGCAGGAAGAACGCCAACGTTCCATTTCCTGGATGACCAGTGACTGCGGCTCTTCGATCTGGTTCCTTTTCCTGTGAGTTCTACAATGAAAACAAAATATATTTACTGTGTGATTTCCCCAGTATTCGACCTTCGGACTGGCTTTACTACTGCTATGGATTCTCCTAAAAAGAAAGACAAAAAACCGGACAAGAAAACCTTCAAACGCTGTGAGAAATGTAAGGAGAATTTGCCCCCTCTGGATGGGCACAATCTATGTTTAATTTGCCTTGGGGAGGATCATAATACATCGTCATGCAATATATGCATGTCATTTTCCAAACAAACACAGAGGGACAGAGAGCTCCGTTTGTGTGCAGCCTTGTATGATGACGCCCTTCGCCCCCCCAGGACTCCATCGATATCAGCGAGAGGGGCAGCTGCGTCTTCTACCTCTCCTGGCTGGAGGACTGAAGCCCATGCTCAGTCTAAATTCTTGATGCCCTCCTTCAAATCTCCGCATCCTCCAGAGAAAAGACAGAGCAAAGGGGTTTGTGGTGGAGGCTGGAAAGCCCGCCAAAAAAGGAACACAAGGCTCCGAGGCTGGAAAGGACTCCGTCTCCTATGGGTTTCCAAGATGTGATTATCACCTCGGTATCAAAAAACCCGAAGCCGAGATCTCCAGCACAAGCTTTCCCATCGATGTCAAGACGTCTCTCGGCATTGAAAGACCACCATGTATCCTCAACACCGGATGTGTCAGGATCAGCTCTGGTCGGTTCAGCTTCGGCGTTGAACCTGGAGAGCACGAAGCCCTTGACAACGAGTGCTCCAACACTGATGCCTACTCCAACTCTAGCATCCTGTTGGCTGCTACCTTTCAGGGGTTTTCGGATACAGGGAGTCCTCAAATTGCTACTCTGCAGAAGCGGACACTGGCGTGCTATGCCTTGACCGCTGTGCACTTGGCTAAATCAACCAGTTGGCACACTTGTGGCTTCTCTCACCACGCCACTACATCTACTCAACTAAGCAGGTTAGGCCAAGATTCCCCAGGTTTTTCCTATAATTATCAGGAGGGAAGACCACGGAAGCCTGCTTTTTATGAAAGACAAAAACCCATTGGCTATTGCTTGTGCTAAAGATAAGTCTGCTTCTACTTGAGCCAGCGGTGATGCCACTTCTGCCTCACAGACTGAAACATTGGCTGCTGCAGTGGCCAAAACACAGACTCCACCATTACTACAGCTGCAAGTAAATAAACCTACAAAAGCTTCAAAGCAAACTCAAACCAGACTCCTTTAACTGGCCTCTGCTGAGACACAAACTCATCTTGTGTCACCGGCTTCTCCTCCTCAGTCATCTTCTCACCAAGATCCTATTCCGGAAACGTCCCCAGCAAGATCTGATAGTCACCACGGGTCATCCGATTTTGAGTCTGATCCTGAGCAGGACCCGTCCCCAGATATGGCTACTCCTGTGCATGTGTCACCAACTGAGGAGTTGAAGGCATGGCATGTTGAGGAGGATTTGAAGGCAACCGCCCTGAGCCATTTTTGGAAGGGTGGTATAGAAATTGAATTAATAATAAATAAATAAATAAATAATGTTCAGAGCAAGGAAGTGGCCAAGGCCTTTGGCTTAGATTTAAAATATCAAATGACCACGATAGACGAAAACTTCATGGCAAAGTTGCTCTCGGCCCAACCTGTAGCCCTACCAATGCTTCCCATCATCATGAGGGCTGCACAGAGTGCCTGGGAGGTGGTGCACACTTCAACCCCGACCGCCAAAAGACTAGAGGGTCTGTACAGGGTCCAGGAGATGGACAAGACTTACCTGTTAAAACATCCAGTTCCCAACTTGCTAGTTATAGACTGCGCTGCTACCTCCAAGTCGGGAAAACATCATAGACCCCCTCAGACAAGGAAGACAGGACATGCTAGGAAGAAAGATATACTCCACATCAAGTCTTTCAGCTAAAATCACTAACTATGTGTGCATGGCGAAGTTTAACCATTCTTTATGGGACAGTTTAGATTAGGAACGGGACAAGTCCTCGGAGGACCTCAAGGCACACTTTCAGAAAACTTTAGCAAAATCTATGGCGTTGATACATCAGCAATTAAGCACAGCCAAACGTTGTCGTCTTCTTCTTCTTCTACTACTACTACAGATATTTATATACCGCTCTTCAACAAAGTTATCAAAGCAGTTTACATAGAGAAATAAATAATACATAAATAAGATGGCTTCCTGTCCCCAAAGGGCTCACAATCTAAAAAGAAACATAAGGCAGACACCAGCAACAGCCACGGGAGGGATGTTGTGCTGGGGCTTGATAGGGCCAGTTGCTCTCCCCCGGCTATATCTTAGAGAAGCACCACTTTAAAAGGTGCCTCTTTGCTCAGTTAGCAGTCTCATCTGACTGAATTAGAGGGGGGAGAAGCCAAGATGGTGGCTGGTTAGCAGCACTTTGCTGAGGCTCTGCAAACCCACCGGATGCACCCCCCTTCAGGGCATCTTTCCCCCTAATCTGTCATTGAAGGTGGGGGAATGAAGCAAGGACAACAGAGAAAGCCCTAGTAATGAAAACGGTGCCCAGCCTCAATCGGAGAAGGAGAAAAGAGAAACAGCCAAAGCTTGATTCATTCTTGCCACCAGCAAGGCAAAGGAAAACAGTGAGTAACTCTTCTCACAAGACTCACCTTCTTAACAACAGATTTACAGCCTTGTGCACTGATGAATCAGAAAGCCCCCCCCCCCAATAATGACTCTGCCAATGACTCTGCCACAGGGGAGCCGCAGCTAAAGCTAACTTCTTCCAGATCATCCAAACAGCCTGGCAGGAGCCATTTCCTGGGACTGAGTAATGAAACCCATAAATCTCCCAGGCATGCCACACACCTCCCCCATGATCTCCTCACCTAGTATTTAGGAGATGCCTGTTTGTTGTCTGCAGAGTCCATGGTCACCATAATTGCAAAACTAAATGAAATCATGGCTAAATAGATAAGCTTGACTTTGAACAATTTACACAAAGGCAATGCTCGCACACAGACTGTAACTCCCAGCCAGCCCCCACCCCCCATGAGGGCTTAAAGATTGCCATGTTGACTGGATGCAGACAGCATTCAAAACTTCTATAGAATACTGCAGCTACACCAGAGTCTCATTGAGCTGCCTGGGAGTCCTGAATTTGGTCAAACCGGAAAACCATACTGGCTTCAGTATCAGAGATTCTAAAGTGTCAACTTGATAGCATACAACTGAAAAATGATCATTTTTTCCTGAGCAGAGATGGCTGTAAATGCCTCTTCCTAACCTTCAGAACAGCCACTATCCCCTCCCAACTTCCACACCTGACACATTGCCTAAAGGCTTACTGTCTAAAAGCCCATTGTTTTCTGGACCTGCGGGTCAGAATGCTTATTACTGGGAGGCTAATTAACTACAATAAATCCTCCCCCCCACAAAGTTCCAAACCACTTCAACTCTCCACAAGCTAACTCATTTATAGAGAGCTCCAAGTTAAAAGCAACTCACAAGGACCTAGTGAGTAGAAGAATTACAAAAAAAACCCAACTGATTGAGGTTAGACAAAAAAAGATCTGACAGATTTATTGCCCCCGCCCCCCAGGACTCTGATCCTAGCTCCGAGAGCTCTGATTCCAAGAGTGATATGGAATTTCAGCCAGTGCAGATGGCTGCAAACCCACTCAGAACATCTAAAAAGAAATTGTTAGTGCATTTTGTAGATTTTCAGAATACAGATTCTGAGCTCTCTGGCTCCACTACCCTGCCTGTGTGCCCACGCCATCCTGTACCTGGGTTGGGTCCCTCTCTGTCAGCCCCCCCCCCCCCCGCCCCAATATGTCGATGTTCCTACTCCCAGGGAGGGCACATATACATTGATTCCTGCACATTCCAAAAAGATACCGTGAAAACAGGCCACCCAGAGCTTCTGCTGCTCCAGCCTCTCTTCATGTGCCATGCCCTGAAGGAGACTGAGCTCTCTTCGCGATGCCCTTCATACCTGAAGAGCAATGCCTTGCTGACGCCCAGCCCAGGGCTGCCATTTGCTAGTGACACTTTGACAACATGACAACACTTTGACAACATTGTTGTGCTGATCACCCCAGACAGCCTGCCTATGCAGAGGGACCTGCCAACCCACCACACCATTCAGCAATGTCCCTCAGAGCATAGCGATGACAGCCCCACCCAGGGACAAGAACTGGGGAAGCACCCACCATCTCACAGGTTTGCTGCTATGGCATACCCTTGAAAAGCAATACCCAGTCCAAGCCTGACAGTATGCTGAGTACATTAGGCAACCACCAGCGTGCACCCGTGGCTCCCCTGCCAAACCGTCAGGATCAGAGTTAAGACAGGTGGTGCCTTTGAAGGAACCATCAGATCCCCTGAGTGCCACACCAGTGCAGGTGCTAACAGATGCTTCTTTGCCCTTTCTATCTCAGCAAGAGCTGCAGCTTCCCAGCAGGCCTACTGATGAGCACCCAAATCCTACTCCTGTCTCGACCTTATGACAGCACCCTGACCAGCATAGGATCAAGGTCATGTCCTGGAATTTGGAAGGGTGGTGCCATCACAGGGATACATATTCTAATAACTTTCTTTCTCAATTCAACATAATTCTGGCCCAGGAAAACTGGACAGTGGATATCACTCATTCTCGTTGGGGCAGTTCCTGGGATGGGGCATGGAAGGCTCAAAGGAGGACTGGCAATATTAGTCTCCATCTCCCTGCAGGTAACATTAACACCGCTCACCTCGCTCAAACACTACGCTATGGCAATGTTAATCTACTTTGGTCCCAGTTCTCTTTTAATAATCAATGCGTATCTATCACCACAGCAACAGAAACTTGAAATCTGCTCTGTATGGGCCAAGCTTGAGCATTACACAAATGACCTTCTTCTGGCCAACCCTGGAGCGCTGGTGGTGATGGGGGGGTGACTTCAATGCTAGGATGGGACCTGATGACTATACCTTACTCTTTAGACATCAGCTCCCTATCCCATGCCCAGAGACTGAGCTCCTACCCCTTATCCACGCTCCAAAAGATCAGAGATCAAATTATGTGGGTCTCTGTTTAGCTCAAATGACTGTCAGACTTAACTTACTAATTTTAAATGGCTCACTTGTGGGCAATCTTCCAGGGGAATTTACATATCTGTCTAGCTCCAAAACAAGCATCATTGATTATAATGCTATTACTGGAAACTTGCTCCCTTTTGTTGTGAACTTTAAGGTCCTTCCCTACCTAAATAGCCATCATTTCCCACCCTTCCTCCAATTGGCACCCTTTGCTGAACAGTCATACCTGGAGACCTGCTACACTCCTAACATTCTGTCTGATGGGCAAGGCAGATGTTGCACCAAATGGTCACTTCAGCTTGATCAAAAAATAAAGGAACTTCTTGCAGTGGAACCCCTTCAAAGCTACCGACGAGACCTCACATCAATGGCTCCTTCTCTTGCCCCTCTAGAGGCCTATGATAACCGGGTGCAAGAGTTCAAAAAACATTTAATCAGGAAAGCTGACTCCCCCTCTAAGCCACTTGGGCGTCCATCCAAACCCTAGTTTGACAAGGACTGCGTAGAAGCCAGGAAAGCCCTTATCTCTACTTATCACATCAACAGCTCTAGTACAGGAGCAGTTGCCACGGAGGTCCTTCCACAACTCTTACACCTCAAGAGACAATACAAACACTTATTGACACTCAAGAAGAGAGAAGCCATGAGGGCCACTTGGTCACATCTCATCCAGGCAGCCAAAGCAAAGGACTCATCCATGTTCTGGCACATCACGACTGACTCTTCTTACAGTGGCTTGGCTCTGATAGACTCTCCCATAGCTCAGGAGTCGCACTTTCAGAACCTATATGAAGACGCCACTGCAGATCTGGGCCCCCCTCTACCGGACATAAAAGACCTACCCAGCTGGCTGTTGGTCACTGCAGTGGAGGTTAAGCCCTTTGTCTCCCAATCTAAAGTGGGGAAGGCCCCCGGGGAAGACTTCATCCCTATGGATCTTATAAAATGTAATCTGAAGTGGTGGGCCCCAGTTCTGGCTTCACTATTTACCCTATATCGACTCGCATGGCCACATTCCCAAGAACTGGGGGTTGGCATTCATTGTCTCTATATTTAAGAAGGGATGACCCTGCCAACTATAATCCCATCAGCTTGCTCAACACCATCATCAAGCTATATGCCAAACACCTACATGGGAAACTCAAGGACTGATCAATGCCTAGTGCGCCAACACCTCATCAAAAAGTATTCCTCCAACAATTCTGCCTCCCTCTACACCGCCTTCATAGATCTCAAGGCCGTATTTGACTCCATATCCCGAGTTAAGCTATGGGAGAAGCTGGACTCTTCCTCAATTGATCGTCTGCTCTACCCAATTCACATCCTCCACACAGACACAACACTCAGGGTGAGGTGTAGCCCCCAAGGACGCCTTATGAACCCTATCCTGACCCAGAAGGGATGTATCCGGACCCCGCTTTTTTAAAACTTCTACATAATGCCATGGTGAGCCATCTTAACAACCCAGACTTCCACCCTGCCCCAAGCTGGCTGAAAGAAGCATTTCTAACCTACTTTACACTGGTGATGCTACAATCCTCTCGAGGACCCCTATAGGTCTCAGAAGGGTGTTGGAGACACTAGAGCAGTTCTGCACGAGTGAACAACGTGAAGTTAATTACAAAAAAACCTAAGGTCATGGCCTTCATAGAAGACCCAAGATCCGCCACTGGAATATTGATGGCCACAGAATTGAGCAGGTCACTTGTTTCATATACCTGGAGGTGGTCCTTCATGCCTCTGGCACAAGAAAGGCCCATTGTGACCACGTCACCCTCACTACTCAGAGAATCTCCATTGCCCTCCTGAAGTTCTTATGGACTAGAGGTGGCCATTATGTACCAGCAGAGCTTAAACTATTTGAGGCCAAGCCGCTGGCTCAGCTGCTCTATGGTGCCCACCCAGGACACACACTCACCTCTAAATTCCTAAGAGCGGTCCTACAAGTGCCTCACTGTGTCTCCAATGTTACTCTACGCCTGGAATCTGGTATGATAAAAGTTGAGGCCAGGATGTGGATGACCATACTCAACCACTGGCTCAAACTAGCCCTCAGCCCTTGGGGCCTGGCCCCTCTGACCCTACAGGATGATTTCCACTCCAGGAAATGGGCAGTCTGGAATAAAGTGGTATTACTGGGCTTCTCCCTGCCCCTCCTACTTGCTATGGGCTGTGACAAAGCAAAAGCGGCCATCAAACAGAGGATTTTGGACACTGAGCACCAGGCTAACCTCGGCGGGGCAGCAGGCTTCCTGTCCTCAAAAAGACTTAGATTCTCCTGTCCTCAAAAAGACCCCTTGACACAGTTGGGCACTCCAGCAAGGCTCTCCAGCACGCCTGTGCAGTTGGAATAGATTGTGATGTCATGGCCTTGCAATGATCTATTCCAACTATGCAGGCGCACTGGAGCCAGAAGGATTGGCTCAGCAGCCGCTCCAGTTGCTGCTGCCACAGGTGAGGGAGGCCTGCTTGGATCACTCCCCTGGCCATGCACATGGCAGCTAAAATTATGAAAAATATTGGAGGTTTGGCCTGGTGGCAGGAGGGCCTCCCCCCTGCCCGGACCTTGGAGGCCACGGGCCAGGGCCACAAGGTCTGGAGGTAAGAGTGTGTCTGACCCTACACACACACACACACACACACCACTGAGCCCCTTGAACACCTGGGCTCCAGCTCCTTCATCTTGCACACCACTGCAGAAGTCTGCTGAGACCATCTTATCAGCTCAAACAATAACACCATTCACTGCCAACAACATTAAACTGGCAGGCCATGCCGCAGCATGGCACCGCATAACATCAGATGGTTGGGTTCTAAAGATAATTTCTACAGGTTATGCCATAGAATTCAAGACCTGACCTGTTTTCAAGGGTATATACTACACAGAGGCAAAGCCTGCTCTTCTAGAAGAGGGGAAGTACCTGTTGGCGAAAGGGGCCATAGTCCCAGTAAGGTGGGTGCAAAGATGGGAGGGCTTCTACTCCTGCTACTTCCAGACCTCCAAGAGGGATGGTGGAATAAGACCAATAATGGATCTAAGACATCGAAACAAGTTTGTCCACGTGAAAAAGTATTGTATGACAGCGTTGCAAGATTTCCTGCTTCTCTTACATCAAGAGCAGTGGCTAGCAACACTAGACCTAGGGATGCTTATTTTCACATTGGCATTCAAGAGACCCACAGAAAGTTCCTGAGGTTCACAGACGGGGAGTTGATTTACCAACACAAGGTGCTACGCTTTGGCCTATGCACAGCCCCCGGGGTTTTCACCAAGTGCATGGCTGTGATAGTGGCACACCTCAGGACCAGAGGTATGGTAATTGTCCATATCTGGACAATTGGTTACTAGCTTCAAGAAACAGAAAGAAGTTACTTTCTCAGATAGAGTATATGTTGCACCTGCTTCAAGACCTTGGTATAGAGGTTACCTGGAAATAATCTCACTTAGAACCAGTGAGGGCGATTCTCTACATCCCTGCTACAACCCCTGCTAACTTGGCAAAGAGGCACCTTTTAATGTAGTGATTCTCTTTTATTTAGCGGGGAGAGTAACCGGCCCTATCCACCCCCAGCACAGTACCTCCAGTGACTGTTGCTGGTGTCTATCTTATGTTTCTTTTTAGTTTGTGAGCCCTTTGGGGACAGGGATCCATCTTATTTATTTATTGTTTCTCTGTGTAAACTGCCTGAGCCATTTTTGGAAGGGCAGTGTAGAAATCAAATAAATAAATAAACAGCCTGTGCTGCAAATCCAACGTCTCCTTGGTCTCATGGCATCCTGCAAGACAACAGTACATTACACTCGTTTAAAGATGAGGAAACTCCAACTGTGGTTCCTCTCAGTCTTCCACCAACAACCTAATGAAAAGTCTAGTCATCCCTTCCCAGATGATTCGTTCTATGACCTGTCTGGAAAACTTTCTGCAAGGGGTATCTTTTCATTTTCCTCTCCCAGCAGTATGGGTGACAACAGATGCTTCCATGTCAGGTTGCAGGGGGGCATTGCAATGGGAAGAAGGTCCAGGGGCACTGGAATGCTCACCAAAGGACCCTACACATCAATTTCCTATAACTCCTGGTGATTTTTCAAGCAATGAAAGCTTTCCTGCCTATGCTTAGGGCAACATGGTGCAGCTCCAACTTGATAATACCACTGTGATTGCTTACCTAAACTGGCGGCGGGGGGGGGGGGCTGTGTCCAGATCTCTCTGTGCCTTAAGCATCCAAATTTGGCACTGGTGCATTTGAAAGCGCATCCAACCCCAAGCCATATACATCAAAGGGGTGGACAATGTACTAGCAAACAACCTGAGTCGGAATTTCACCCAGGTAAGTCAAAATGAGTGGGGATTGAACAAAGAGTACATAATCCCAATCTTCCAGCTCTGGGGCCGACCAAAGATAGATCTGTTTGCAACTTTGCTGAATGCGAAGTACAAGACGTTCTGCTCAAGAGTGGGTCATGACCTGCTGTCCTTGGGCATTCCAGGTAGACTGGACTCAAGAACTTCTATACATGTACCACCCTCTATCTCTCATAGGGAGGGTAGTGGTGAAGCTTCTGCTCTGTCATACATCATGCATCTTCTTGATAATACCGTTTTGGCCAAGGCAGTCTTGGTTTCCACTGCTTCTCAGACTGTCAAAACACACAGAAGGCTTCCTCAGTTCCCAGGTCTAACACAGGAAGACGGCCAAATGCTATGCCCAGATTTAGCCATGCTGAAACTAACAGCCTGGAGGTTAGGCTGCTAGATGACATTATGTTAAACCAGAGAAAGTCTTCCACTAGAAGAAATTATGCTAGCAAGTGAAAGCAGTTCAGATATTACGCATCTTCGAAAGGGTTCTGCCCTCTAAAAGCATCAGTCAGAAAGGTACTATTATACTTAACCTCTCTAGAGTCAGTAGGCTTATCCAAAGTTTCAATCAAAGTACACTTGGCTGTTATTTCAGCTAGACACTGAGTTGGGATGGGAAGTCTGTCTTTTCCCACCCCAGCTGTAAGAGCTTCCTGAAAGGTCTTGGCAGTCTATATCCGCCTATACGTCAACCTATTGAACCATGGAGCATTTTGCTAGTTCTCTCTGCCTTGTCAGAGGCCCCTTTCGAATGAATGGCCTCTTCATATATAAAACTAGTATTCCTGAAGACAGCATTCCTAGAAGTGATCACAACTGCCCGCAGGCTCATTGAGCCTGTGTGGATCAACCCTACACAAGATTCAACCCTGACAAAGTGCTCCTGCAGACAGATAAGTTTTTCCTGCCTAAGGTGGTAACGGACTTTTACCTGAACCAAGACATCATGCTGCCTACCTTCTTCAAGTCTCCATCCTCGCCACTTTAGAAGGCTTTCCATTCACTAATATGAATCTTCTAGATTCACTAGAAGAGCTCTCTTGTACTATTAGGAAAGGTCCACGCCCATAAGAAAATCTAAGAAACTGTTCATTTCATATAAGGGACAGTCTCAGGGTCACTGCATTTCAAGGCAGCGTTTGTCCCACTGGCTAGTGGAGCTGATCCTTCTAACGTATAAACATCAGAAAGTGGACCCACCTAAGTCCATCAGGGCGCATTCTACAAGAGCCTATGCTACATCAGCTGCCCATCTGTCTGGCATTTTCAAGGACATCTGCAAGGCAGCAACCTGGTTCTCAGAGTTGCCCTTCAGTAGACACTATGCCATTGACTTGCGCTCTGTAGAGGAGGCTGAGTTTGAGAGAGGTGTTCTTAAAAGGGTGTTACAATAACAACTACTGCTTCCTCCTCCTGAGTGAGCCAACTAAACACGCATTCTAATGGAGCTCAACAGATCACAACCCAGATAAATAGGTTGCTTACTTGTAACTGATAATCTGGTAGTGATCCGTTGACATCCATTAGACCCTCCCGAACCACCCCACTGCACTGCAGTAGTTTCAAGTCTCCATTATAGAACTCACCTGTTCTTTGCTGCTCAACTGCTTCAGCGTTCATCCAGGAACTGGAATGCTGGCATTCTTCCCGCCTTAAATAGCAACCATGTGGTAATGTGGGGCAGGGGAGAAATGCCACAAGGAGCTGTGACAGTCCACACCGAGAGGCTTCCACGCAGGCACAGAACCCATTCTAATAGATGTCAGTGGATTACCATTAGACCATAAGTTACAGATAAGCAAACTTTTTCTGTTTATACTTTTGATTAGATAAAACAAACGTTTTGTATTTTATCTATTTTCTCTCTCGATCTTCTGTCTCCTAATGGTGAACTAGTTAGCCTGCAAGGATTTTGATATTTCCTTTTAAATTTCCAGAGCAGCACTAATGACTGCTGTCTGCTTTCTCTCATCTTTTCTTCCCACCGAATTTATTTCCTTGGCTTTGCTCTAAGTCTTTCTTCTCTTCAGTTGCTTCTGACGTGTTATTTTGAACTATTTAGTACATTAGTTTCATTTCTGTTGATCTGTTATATCATTAATAGCTACTCTTTTTCATTTCCTATTTCTAAAGTAAAAAACAAACCTTAATGCACTCTACTGAACAAAACAGTAAACTTTTGCAGAATAAAACTTATTTTTTGAAAATGTGAAACAGAACAAAAATCAAATCCAGCACAGCCTGAGTGCAACTAAACTTAACTTGCAAATTCTTCCAAAGAAGCACAAATATTCAGTGTCAGCTTTAAAAATCAACAAGTTGACTTTAAGAAAGATAAATGAGAATGTCTTTACTAAATTATTCTGCAGTCTTCAAATGAAAACTACTGAAAGATAATAACTGGTTATACCTTTCAGATAATCTGCCAGCTGAAGGGTGGTACCCATATACTCTGTATAAACAATACAGACACAAGAGAATTGAGAACAGTTCATTTGGTCCCCCAGTATCACGACCAGCATAAGTATATTCAGCCAGGTATGTATGTATGTATGTATGTATTTTTACATTTTATATCCCGCTCTTCCTCCAAGGAGCCCAGAGCAGTGTACTACATACTTAAGTTTCTTGTTACAACAACCCTGTGAAGTAGTTATTAACATCTTGGAAAATATAAACAATAGATCCCAAGTATTTCTTATCTAAATGCATGCTTTACTTTTCCTATGGAGAGGTAAAGACATATTTACTTATTGCAAATGATAGAGCAATCTATTTAGATCACAACACTTGGCACTGTTGGAGTTCTGTAGCAGCACAACAAGAAAGTGGACAGCCACTAAGAGCGTATTTTTCTTTGGATTAAAATGTAAATGCTCACAAAATGGTGTGGACATGGGGAGGTACATAAGAACAGCCCTACTGGATCAGGCCCAAGGCCCATCTAGTCCAGCATCCCGTTTCACACAGTGGCCCACCAGATGCTGCTGGATGCCACAGGCAGGAGTTGAGGGCATGCCCTCTCTCCTGCTCTCACTCCCCTGCAACTGGTACCCAGAGGCACCCCGCCCCCGAGGCTGGAGGTGGCCTACAGCCCTCCGACTAGTAGCCGTCAATAGACCTCTCCGTGAAGTTATCCAAACCCCTCTTGAAGCCATCCAGGTTGTTGGCTGTCACCACATCTCGTGGCAGAGAATTCCACAAGTGGATTATGCGTTGTGTGAAAAAGTACTTCCGTTTGTTGGTCCTAGATTTCCCAGCAATCAATTTCATGGGATGACCCCTGGTTCTAGTGTTATGGGAGAGAGAGAAGAATTACTTTCTATCCACTTTCTCCACACCATGCATGATTTTATAGACCTCTATCATGTCTCCCCGCAGTCGTCTTTTTTCTAAACTAAATAGCCCCAGGTGTTATAGCCTAGCCTCATAAGGAAGGTGCTTTAGGCCCTTGATCATATTGGTTGCCCTCTTCTGCACCTTTTCCAGTTTTACAATGTCTTTTTTAAGATGTGGTGACCAGAATTGTACGCAGTACTCCAGGTGTGGCCACACCATAGTTTTGTATAAGGGCATTATAATATTAGCCGTTTTATTTTCGGTCCCCTTCTTAATTATCCCTAGCATGGAATTCGCCTTTTTTACAGCTGCCGCACATTGAGTCGACACTTTCAACGAGCTGTCCACCACGACCCCAAGATTCCTCTCCTGGTCAGTCACCGACAGCTCAGATCCCATCAGCATATACTTGGTTGGGGTTCTTCGTCCCAATATACATCACTTTACACTTGCCAACATTGAACCACATTTGCCACTTTGTCGCCCACTCACCCAGTTTGGAGAGATCCTTTTGGAGCTCTTCACAATCAGTTATGGATTTCACTACCCGGAGGAGTTTGGTATCATCTGCAAATTTGGCCACCTCGCTGCTTACCCCTGCTTCTTGATCATTTATGAATAAATTAAAAAGCACTGGTCCAAGTACAGATCCCTGGGGGACCCCACTTCTTACTTCCCTCCATTGTGAAAACTCTGTTTATACCTACCCTCTGTTTCCTGTCTTTCAACCAGTTAGCAATCCACACATGTACTTGTCACCTTATCCCATGACCGCTAAGTTTCCTCAGGAGTCGTTGATGAGGAACTTTGTCAAAAGCTTTTTGGAAGTCCAGGTATACTGTGTCAACTGGATCACCTTGATCCACACACTTGTTGACACTCTCAACTCCAAAAGGTTGTTCAGGCAAGATTTACCTTTGCGGAAGCCATGCTGGTTCACTCCCAGCAGGGCCTGTGCTTCTATGTGCTTTACAATTTTATCCTTGAGGATGCTTTCTATCAATTTGCCTGGAACGGATGTTAAGCTAACTGGCCTGTAATTTCCCGGATCGCCCCTGGATCCCTTCTTGAAAATGGGTGTTACATTTGCTACTCTCCACTCCTCTGGTACACGACTTGATTGCAGGGATAAGTTATATATTTTAGCAAGGAGGTCAACAATTTCATATTTGAGTTCTTTGATGACTCTTGGATGGATGCCATCCGGCCCTGATGATTTGTTAGTTTTCAGTTTTTCCAGACAGTTTAGAACATCATCTCTCATCACTTCTATCTGACTCAGTTCTTTAGCCGCCATCCCTGAAAAGCCTGGTTGAGGAACAGATATATGCTCAGTATCCTCTGCCGTGAAGACATCATTTAGCTTCTCTGCAGCCTCCATATCCTCCTTAATAATCCCTTTCACTCCCTCATTGTCTAATGGTCCAACTGCCTCCCTGGCAGGTTTCCTGCTTCTGATGTATTTAAAGACGTTTTTGTTATTCCTCTTGATGCTTTTAGCTAAATGTTCCTCAAACTCTCTCTTCGCCTCCCTTATTGTTGCCTTGCATTTCTTTTGCCAGAGTTTGTGTTCCTTTCTGTTCTCTTCATTTGGACAGGCCTTCCAATTTTGGAAGGAAGTCTTCTTCCCTTTTATGGCTTCCTTGACAGTACCAGTTAGCCATGCTGGCATCTTCCTGGACTTAGTGGTACCTTTACTCTTTTTGGGTATACAATCTAACTGGGCTTCTAGTACTGTGGTTTTGAGTAAACTCCATGCACTCTGGAGTGAAGTGACTCTCCTAATTTTCCCTTTCAGCTTCCTTTTCACCATACTCCTCATTTTGGAGAAGTTTCCTATTCTGAAATTCAAAGTGTCTGTGTTAGACTTCCTTGGTGATTCTCTCCCCACATGTATGCTGAATTTGACGGCACTATGGTCACTGTTCCCTAAAGGGTCGATGACACTGACATCCCGCACCAGATCCTGGGTGCCATTCAGAATTAAGTCCAAGGTCGCCTTCTCTCTGGTCGGTTCCAAGACCAACTGTTCTAGGGCAGTCATTTAGCGTATCTAGAAATTTGACCTCTTTGTCCTGACCTGACTGTGAATTTACCCAGTCTATGTGTGGGTAATTGAAATCACCCATGATTACAGCCCTGCCTCTCCTTCACGCCTCTCTGATTTCCTGCTGCAACTCTCAGTCACTGTCAGCATTTTGATCAGGAGGGTGATAGCACGTCCCCAGTAGCACGTTCCCTTTCAGGCCTTGTATTGTCACCCACAGGGTTTCTGTGGAGGACTCCAGTTCACCCAGGTTTTCTAGATACTATGCCTTCTTTAACATACAGTGCTACTCCACCTCCAAGGCGTCCCTCCCTGTCCTTTCTATAGAGTTTATATCCAGGGATTACAGTGTCCAACTGGTTCTCACTGTTCCACCATGTTTCTGTTATGCCCACTATATCTATTCCTGCGTTAGCCACCAAGCACTCCAGCTCACCCATTTTGGCTTAGAGGCTTCTGGCATTGGCATATAAGCACCTATACGCTGAATCTCTCACCTGATGTACGCTATCTTTCTTTTGACTCTTTGACCTGCTGGCACAGTCTCCTGTCTGCTCTTTATGCGGTACTGCTCTTTCCTCTTCTGTTTTATCTGAATCCTTTGCACCCTCAAACTTTGAAGGATGATTTTTGCCGAACGGGATACGGCATCAGCTGTTCCCCAGGCGTCATTTTAAAAGCTGCTCTGCAACCTTTTTTTAAGTGCCAGCAGTCTGGTTCCATCTTGGTTCAAGTGCAGCCCGTCCTTTTGTACAGGCCTTCCTTACCCCAAAATGTATCCCGGTGCCTTAACAAATCTAAACCCCTCCTCCCGGCACCAACGTCTCGTCCACGCATTGAAACCCCTCAGCTCTGCTTGTCTCACTACCTGCGTGTGGAACAGGTAGCATTTCTGAGAATGCTACCTTGTGGGTCCTGGACTTCAATATGCTACCTATCAGCCTAAATTTGACTTCCAGGACCTCCCAACTACATTTCCCCACATCGTTGGTGCCGACATGCACCACAACAGCTGTCTCCTCCCCAACACTGCCTAAGAGCCTATGTAGACGCTGCGTGATGTCCGCAACCTTCGCACCAGGCAGGCAAGTCACCGTGCGGTCAACATGCGGGTCACAAACTCATCTCTCTATATCTCTAATGATCGAATCACCCACTACAAGGAGGCCCCCACCCCCCAGAGGAATATCCCCTGTGCGAGAGGATATGGGCTCATCATCCATGGAAGGGTCCCTTCTAAAGGAGCATTTCCCTCTTCTTCAGACTGATGTCCTCCTTGCCCGAGACCCTCATTCTCTCTGACAGCAGAGAAGCTATCAGCCCTGGAGTGGGATGTCTCTATCACGTCCCTGAAGGTCTTGTCCACATGCCTGTCTCTCTGAGCTTCTCCAGATCTGCCAGCTTGGTCTCAAGGGAACGAACTTGCTCCCTGAGAGCCAGGAGCTCCTTGCACCGAGCACACAACCATGACTTCTGCCCATGGGGCAAATAGTCATACATGTGGCACTCTGTGCAATACACTGGGAAGTGCCCCCTCCCCTGCTGGCCTTCTGTCTTCATACTGTTTTTGTTGGCTGTTTACAGTATTTAGAGATAGCTTATTAGAAGGATAGGACTCAGCTGTAATGGTCAGGTATTTACTGTCCAAGCAGCCTTTCCCAAGAATATGAGGAAGGGATTTGAACTTACGTTCTCTTCTCCACCAGTCTCCTTGTGATCACTGGGGCTTGTTCCAAGCTCCCCCGCATACTTCCCGCTAAACTCCTGCAAAACGCCTATGTCCTGTTTGCTATTCCTGTTCGCTATGCTCTTGGCCCTACACCTCTTATGTAGAGAGTAGTCTTCCAACTGACACAGGATGTGAGTCAAAGGAATGTGGGGCCTCCCACAGCCCTATCTGACTCCACCCCCTCCAGGCAGGGACAATCAACAAACACTGGAGTTAGCTAACCCTTGCAATTTCTAACCCTTGCAGGGACAAACACCGGAGTTAGCTAACCCTTGCAGATTCTAACCCTTGCAGGGACAAACAACAAACACCAGAGTTACCTAACCCTTACAAATTCTAACCCTTGCAGGGACAAACAGCAAACACTGGAGTTATCTAACCCTTTCAAATTCTAACCCTTGCAATTACAAACCCACACACAGAGACTAGGACTTATCCCTTAAAGAGAAACCAGCCCCTGAAAATTTCCCCTCCTCCTGTTAGTTGATTTGAAGGGGGGGAGGGCTAGATGCTTAGAAAAGCTTGCTCACCTCTCCAAGATGTGTCTGCTCTTCACAGAGTAGTCCTCCAACTGACACAGGATGTGAGTCAAAGGAATGTGGGGCCTCCCACAGCCCTAGCTAACTCCACCCCCTCCAGGCAGGGACAATCAACAAATACTGGAGTTAGCTAACCCTTGCAGTTTCTAACCCTTGCAGGGACAAACACCGGAGTTAGCTAACCCTTGTACATCATCACTATGATACAACCACTGTGATACAACCAACATGATCGTGACGATGCTCAACAGGATCATGACGCCTCAATTTTTTTCTACTAAAGGATATGCATAATGTGCTATACATCCATAGTTATTCAGGTGTCATGTCCCACCTTTCTGTATTGTTACTGTAGGCCCAAGTTTCATCAAATTTCATCGTATTTCACAGGGCAATTGTGATAGAAATAAATCTGCTTTCTTGAGGGAAGTATTTTAGAAGTTATAAAACATAGTGTTTCAGCTTGGAGAAAATGTAGTATCCCATAACAAGAGGCATGAGATTTGAGGAAAATGTCTAGACTTCTCAACCATTTAAAACACTTGAACACTTAATGCTGTCAAGAAATGATTGTGAGGAAAGGCTCAGTGGAATCCATGGAAAGCATGTATCTGCATTTACACAAACCATCCACCTGGTGTCACTGGGTTACCAATTATAAAGGCATCTGAACTGGTGAGGTATGCTAATAAAATTAATAATTTTGTGACAGCATTTCAAGAAGCATTATTTTCACAAGAGGATTGTTTTCTTAGGATCTGTGTTGAAAGCATCACTTTCTTTTCATGTGATGATTAAGGAAGTAATCATTCCTGGATTTTTTTCTTAAAATTTTTGATAGTCAAGATAACTTTTGACTAATGATTTACTCAGGTGTACATTTTATGTACCTTTTATGCCCCCCTCCCTCACAGGCCCAGGGGCATTTGCTCCTCCCACTTTCAGTTATAGTTATGTGCCTGGGCTCAAGCTTCTGAAAGGCTGTGTCCAAAACAACTCTTCCTTGCTGTCCTATTACATATCTTTATACTTTCCCCATAATATGCACAATTGGGGGGCAGGCAGCTTTAGGAAGTGCATATTATGGGGCAAGTGTAAAGATATGTAATGGGGACAGCAGGGAAGAGTTGTTTTGGACACAGCCTTTCAGAGGCTTGAGCCCAGGAGCATAGCTATAACTGAATGGGAGAGGAGCAAATGCCCCTGGGCCCATGAGGGAGGGGGGCCCACAGGGTGGAATGGGAAACAATCCACTCTTCACTCTCCTCTTCCACCTCCTTGAGTCATTAGCAAGGTGCTGCCTTCTGACCAGAGTGTGGGAAGCGTGCAATATTATTTACACAGAACTGAGAGAAAGGGCATGCTGAGAAGGTTTTATTTTTACCATGTCTTCTGCAGCAAAGATCCGGAGTGGGGGGAGCAGGTGGGGGTCCGTGGACCCACTTCAGCCTTGCTACAGCCCTGCTTGAGCCCCAGGCTGCTGCCACTGCTTCCATTTTGCTGCAGAAATTTGTTGTGTGGGTGTGTTTTCTCCCTTAGGAGCCTTGCTTTTTTGTGTGTTTGTCAGGTTTGGCCCAGCAATGTGTTGTTGTGGCCTGAGGCAGTGGTATTGCCCCACTGCCCTAATGTGCCCTCTGCCTGCCTGCCCTACCACTGCTGCTCCATTTCCTGCCTTTTCAAAAGGCAGCAAGACCAGTAACCAAGGAACAGCAGTGGCACATTGCTGCTGCCACCACCACAAAGTAAGTACAAGGGAAAGGGGCTGTGGAGGAGAAAGGTCCAGTCAGGGAGAAGGGACAGAGGTAAGAAGCTGTGTGTTGGGGAGATGAGGAAAGAGATCCAGGTTGTAAAGAGGAGGAGGAAAGGGGCGTTTGTGGACCAGGGAGAGTGAAATTCCTTTGTGACCATGGGGAATGGGCTCTTGGGGGAAGGAGGAGGAAGGTTTGTTGAGGCACAGAGGAGGGAAATTCCTCTGATCCATTTTGCATGTCATGAGGAAAGCAGCTTACAGAGCCACCTCAGATGTCAGCAGGGCTTGGGCAGGGCCTAGCATTTGTGTGTGATAAATTGAGCAGATTTGGGTTTTGACATACGTTTATTTTTAAATAGAATATTTATATACTACATTTTTTTAAAGTATCAAAACAATTTACATAACAAAAGAGAAGATGGTTCCCTGTCCCAGAAAGGGCCAATAACACAAGGGAATCCTAGCAACAACCATTAAAAGGGATGCTATCCTGAGTTAAGCAGGGACATTGCTCTATTAATGGCTTCTAGTTGGAGGGCTATAGGCCACCTCCAGCCTCAGAGCCAGGATGCCTCTGAATACCAGTTGCAGAGGAGTAACAGCAAGAGAGAGAGAGCATGCCCTCAACTCCTGCTTGTAGGCTCCCAGTGGCATCTGGTGGGCCACTGTGTGAAACAAGATGCTGGACTAGATGGGCCATGAGCCTGGTCCAGCAGGGCTGTTCTTACGTTCTCCCCCTGTTTAACATAAGAGAGAACCTCTACTTTAAAAGGTGCCTCTTTACCTAATTAGGGGTGAATGTATAAATATAAAAAAATCAATGCTAAACTCATGTAATGTGTCTATTTATTTAGCAAAAATCCACACTCAGTTTCTCTAAAACATATATCCTATTTATAGAGCTATGTATTTGTTTATATTTATGCATTACATTAATTGCAGTAATTTTTTTCTTAGATGCAACTAATGCTGTAGCATCTGTACTGGGACAGTTTTTGCCGGTTGCAGGTAAACTGAATATCTGTGCACAAGAGGTAAGTGTGTTTCTTTTTTCCCCTTTTTCTTCAGAAAAGAGTTTCTAATTTGACAATTTCAGTTCAAAGATTTACACTACAACCATCATGACCATGCCCCCCTCTCCCTTTCTAGCAAGGATATGCACTTATATTATTGCCACTCACCCAGTATCTACTTAGGTGCATTGTCTCTTATTTCCCTGTTGTCACTATAGGCCGTTATTAATCGTATTAAGTATGTATTGACCTTATCTGTTTTGCTTTATTAAGTGCATATTTATTTATTGCATCTTGTAAATCACAACGAAAAAGAACCTGGGGTTATGATAATTTTAACCTGATCATATACATCCGCAGATGGAAGGACTTTTAAGAAAAAAATGTTTTTGTCCCTCAGGGAAGAAGAGTATCCACACTTGCTCCGTATACAGTGCCATGTCTATCATTTCACCTTTGTGACTTTCTGCAGAAGAAGGCCTTCCCCAGTTCCTGTCTTCCCTATCCCACAGAAACAGGGGTTTTTTTGGTGCTCCTTCTCCCTTTTCATCTCTACAAATACAAAGCTTTTCTCTACCTTTCCCAGAAGATGAGAAAGAAGAGCGAGAAAAGATCCAGACTCCCATCACATCAGTTGCAAAGTCCATCAGAGTGGATTTTCACCTGAATGGGAAAATAGGGACATGTTCTCAAGTATGCATGGTGACCTGCATAGGCAGTTCTGTGGAACAGATTTCTTTCCAGGTCTCTAGTGGATCATCTGTGGCATGAGGTGTGATTGCATCTCTCAGACAGGTGCTAATAGTCTATCTGTAGAAGGACCTTCCAGAGATTTCTTTTATCCAAGTAATGATGGATGCAACTCCATTGTGCTGGAGAATCTTCTACAGGAGACAAGTAAATAAGTCAGTGCAGGTGGTCTCAGAATCTAATCTCAGTGATAATTTTAGAACCCAGAGCAATTGTTCTGGGTCTTCTGGCTTCACCCTATTTGGTTTTGCAAAACCACATATAAAACAGCTGTGGAGGAACATCATGTTCCAGGTTACTGCTTTGAGAAACAGCCCCCTTTCCTTTTCTGGGCAATATTTCCCCAGGGAATTATTTGCACTTGGCTTCAGGCTTTGGGTTAAATGTGGATCGAAGCCACCACAAAGTACACTCGTGGCACTGAAGGAAGCAGCTTCCCTCTGCTCTAGGTTTACTCTAGAAACAAGTACACATGGCAGGTGACAGTGTTTTCCTTCCTAGTCAATGGTGGAGGCGGCGGGGAAGGGGGGAGAGTTCCCTGCAGAGACTGATCTGCATTTGTGAAGAGAGCATGTGCTTATCATGCTAATGATTTTAGGTCCGCACCTCTCCTTGTTTGCGTTTTCAGGAAAAGTAACTTAAAAACAGCATTTTTAAAACCTGGACATACATCAAGATAAGTTAGAATTCGCATCACAAAGCCTGTTTTGTGTGTTGAGTGGGTCCAAGGATCTTGACAGGAGTTCAGGGTAAGTTTGGCTGGTGTTTGAATGCACACACACTCTCCCGAATGAGATTCGGGGTATAAGCCCTGTGTGTAAAACCTCCTGTAGACTTTAATAGCTGTTTTTGTGAGGAGAACTCACAACTCCAAAATGAGTTTAAGTGAGGATTCCAATGAGGAAAGTGAATCAACCTTGCTTTAAAAAAACCCCACAGCTTTCATATAGAACATCTCTTTGCTTCTCCAATCAATAATTTGTCAGATGTTTTATACTTTATAGCTGAATAGAAACCAGAGTTGCACTAAACATAGGGCAGAATGAGGTGATTCTGGTACCTGCTAATTGACCAAGAAGAACAAAGTGTTTGCAGTTCTAGTGATTTGGGGTCTGACCCTCCATGGATGCTCCTGCTTCTTTGAATCTTTCTATCACAGCGTCCCCTGACACCTGGAGAGCAAGCCTGACAAGGGAGACAGACAAGTGCTTCCTTTGACTATAACAAGGGGAAGCGGGCTTTCTGGCTTTTAGAAGTAAACAGTCACATCTGTGAGTCAACGTGGAAAGCTTCCCAAGGTGGTGCAGATTAAATTTAAGTAGATTATTTCTTATACTAATATCAAAAAGATAGTGGCTTTTCTTTGCAGAGATCTAGGACAGGGTCTTTTTCCAAATGTCTTCAAACATGATGTAATATTCCTTGCCACTAATTTGGGGTATAAATCAACTTCTGGTCATCCTCTGTCAAGGTGTCACCTTGAGGAATTTGTTCTGCTAAACCCTCTGACTGTTCAGAGATGTCCCCTGTGGAATGTGTACAAAAGTTCTCAGTTATAAGAATCTATCAGCTCACCATCCCTTAGGTTCAAAGGTAGTATTTAGATGGTAATAATCTCTGACCTCTCTTCCCTATCTGTGAGGGAGGAATGATATAGCTCTTCACTTTAATTTGCATTAAGGACTTCATCCAAAGCTATAATGTTGTTCTGTGGAAAGGATCTCTAGGGCTGTTACCTGCTCTACTGTTTCTTACTATGAAAACCTTTTCCACGTTAGATATTTACCCTCTGCTGAAGCTGCCTCACCTTTTCTTTAAAACAAAAAACAAAACAAAAAACTATAATGTCCAGACAGTGAAATGTCCCACCTGGGATAGAATTCTGTTTTTAAATATTCCATCCCAGAATATCCTCCTCCACTAAGGGAGAAAAGAACACTGGACTTACCTGGCATGAAGATTCCTTTTCAGTGGATGGAGGATGTCCTGCATTGCATGTTTCAAGTGACCAAAAGAATAGGTCAGTAGTATTTTCAAGGGGTTTCACTTTAGAATAATTTGAGCTCAAGAGATGAACTTCTGTATTAGGTTCTCCTTCTCTGTTAAGAGTCATTTTTTTAAAAAATGTATAATACAGCTTGTATTTCTTTAAATGGAGTTTGTTTCTGCTTTTCTACATTCCAAAATTGGATGGAATATCCTCCTATGGAAGGTCAAAAAGCTGCAGCGATTGACATGGATCCTGTCTGCGAAGCAAATGGGAGGAGTAACCTATCTCCAGATACCTTCCATCCACTGAGGAGAAGAAATCCTCACGATTAAGTCCAATGCTGCTATTAGGGATGTGCATGAACCAGTCTGGAGGCCATTCTAAAGGCTTCTGAACCAGTTTGAAGGTGGCGCCGGCTCGAAGGTTTGACTCCCAGGGGGATTCCTCTTTAAGGGTGGGGGAGGGTGCACTTACCTCTCCCGCCACTCCCCCCCCCCCCCCCGCCGGTGCTCCATTTTCAGCAAAATCCATGGTGCAGCAGCATACCTCCCTGCCGCCCCTTCCCCCATTCTTGCCCGGAAGTGGCTGGAAGTATTGCCTGCGCGAGCGCCTGTCGCACATGTCAGGCGCAATGGGTGCAGGAGATACTTCCAGCCAAGAACGGGGGAAGGGGCGGCAGGGAGGTATGCTGCTGCACCATGGATTTTTCTGAAAACGGAGCGCCGGCGGGGGGAAAACGTTGGGCGGGGGGGTAAGTGCACCCTACCCCATCCTTAAAGAGGCACCCCTCCTTTGGTGTTAAACCTCACCTCCACAGTTTTGTGCACATCACTAGCAGCTATCACCAGCAAAATGGCCAGAATCAAATTCTAGGATGCTCAGCAAGGAGTGCCTATAGACTTGGTTCGCTAGTAAGCATGTGTGAGTTGCACTTAATAGAGGGGAGCCTGAGAGCAGAGAGTGTGTGTGTGTGTGTGTGTGCGTGCGTGCATGTGCTGTTGGCAACTTTCACAACTGCCCTGGCCTAGATGGGCAGTTGCAGGGTCTGGAGCAGCCTCTGCTTCACTTCTTCTTTATTCCAGCTGTTGGGAATGCTGCTCCTGATGGCATCAACTCTTGGCACTAGCAATGCTATTGGCCACTAGGCACTGGGGTAGAGATAGCCATTATGGGCATTCCGTCTCTGACCATGCTTTCTCGATTCTGATTCCCCTTTGTTAGACTGATAAGCCTAACCTACTTCACAGGGTTGTTGTAAGGAGAAACTTAAGTATGTAGTACACCACTGTGGGCTTCTTGGAGGAAGAGTGAGATATAAAATGTAAAATAATAATAATATTAAGCTGAGTTTGGACATACTGGGAAATGGGAGGTCCCTTCACCTCTGTTTTCTGAAGCTGTGCCTTCAAACTCAGCAAACCGGACCTAAGGGCAAAAAGGGACCTGCCATTTCCCTCACCAAACGCTACTCTGTACCTTCTGTCAGAATGGAGTTTCACTGCCATTAACTCTGGGTTAACGTTACCAGCACTACATTGGGATGCTGGCACCACAGTTTGGGCCTGACAGGACCGGGGTTGAGGGAGGAAGCTCCTTTCTTACTCTGGCCTGATTGGCTGTACAGGCTGTCCTTCTGTCAGGAATGAAGCATGCACAGCCAGCTTCCTCGCCTCTCTGCAGTCTCACTGACTGCAACGTCTGAATGCAGGTGAGGGGAGGGGGTTCAGAATCGTGGATTCATTGGACCCATGGTTCCATGCTATGTCTGAACCCTCAGGTTTCATTCTCTAACCTGAGAGACAGACTTCCTTCTTCTCCCTTCCCCTCTTCCTGTATGTAGCTAGCAATGAGGCATGTCAGTCTCAATCTATCTCCCTGATTTCCTAAGTAAACTACTTTATTTAGAACTTTAACTCCATGTTGCCAGATAATATTAACTAGCCATGCTCCCTTACCTGTGCACTTCTGCTATAGCTGGGGCAGACAAAGCTCTCTAACGCTACCTGCCAGTTAGCTGATCTCGAGAAGCAGCCTCAGTGCAGTTCTATTTTACTTCCTTGCCTGATTGATTCCTCCTATGTCATCCCTCTTTCTCTTCCTGCCACGTTTTGTTTTCTATAGTCCCCAGTCCAATGCCTTCCCCTTGTTCTTTCTGCTTTTTAGCTTACCTTCCACATGGAAAGTATCCTTATGAGATCACCTTGCTGTCTGTGTGTCCCTCTGTCCATGTGTTTGTGACTATCCCCAACAACTTCATAATGCCTGCACTGATTTGCACCAAATTTGGTATAGATGTAGTGCCACATAGGGATACCTGAATGCCATGGTTTGTGATGATGTCATGCACCTCAATCCAAGATACAGGTTATTATTCTTCTGCTCCAACTATATCACTATCCTGTCATACTGCATTTCCCACATGTCATATTGCCAATTGATTTTTCATTCTCTCTAACTCACTTCAGTACATTTCCCCCTCACTGTATCCATTGGTTTCTAATTTCTTCTCCTCACATTCTCCACCCTTGCACTCTACTCTTCTCTCATTTTGTTTCATTCTTTGTTTATTCCTTTCCTTTCTCAACCCTTCTTCTTTCTCTCTTTCCTACTACATCCTTTTTCTTCCCCTCCGATGCTTCAGTCTTTTCTTCTACATTCACTCTTAATTTCTTCTCCATCACTGTCCAGACCTGGGTCTAGCAAGGTAGCAGCTGGAAACAACACAGCTAGATTGCATACTCCCTATAGGAGCTTAGTGTACACCTGGGACCATAGAGCCAGCTACACCATTTGTGTATAGTGATTTTCTTAAAAGTCTGTTAGTCATTGCAAAAATTGTGTTATCCACATTTCTTCTTTGACTAAGAGAACTGGGGCAGCAGCAGGTGACATAGAGGGGCATATGAACTAGGGATGTGCCCGAATGGTCTTCGGCACCGGCAGGGGTAGTACTTTAAGGGTGGGGGAGGGTGTACTCACCCCCCCCCCGCTGCCGCCGCGTTTCCCCCGCCGGCGCTCTCCAGATTTCAAGCCCCTCGGGGCGGCAGCGTTCCTCCCTGCCGCCCCGTTCCCCCGTCGGCCGGAAGTTGTGGGCGCTCGCAACTTCCAGCCACTTCCGGCCGACGGGGGGGAATGGGGCGGCAGGGAGGAACGCTGCCACCCCGAGGGGCTTGAAATCTGGAGAGTGCCGGCGGGGGAAACGTGGCGGGGGGGTGAGTACACCCTCCCCCGCCCTTAAAGTACTACCCCCGCCGGTGCCAAAGCACCGAATCCCGCCCCAGCGCCAAAATGTTTCGGAGGCCTTTAGAATGGCCTCCGAAACATTTCGGGCACAAGCCTAATATGAACCCCCTTTACAGGTTCTGTGCTAGAAAGTCCTGAAGGACCACCAGCTCAAGTTCCGAGAAGAAGTATAGCCACCCTGCTAGGATCAGGGTGGACCCTGGACCCAGATAGATGGCACAGTCATAGAGATGGTAAGAGGAAAGGGTATCAGCCTCCTTTCCCCCAAATATATCCTGAAAGTCTGCATAGCATTCAGCAAGTCTTGCGGTGTTGGGGAAAGGGGAACATGTTGCCATCCCGAAGACTTGAGGTGGAAACAAGAGAACTTGAGATGGAAACAACAGTCCTTATCTCTCCAACAGACCTTTGAGTCATACAGAGGCAGCCAACATATTTACAGAAGCAGGGGGAAATGATTGCTGCAAGATTAAACTGAACGCTTTCCCTGAAAGATAGGCTTTCCTGGTGGTGGCCTATCTCATCATAGTCTCTGGAGTCACTGTATCAGGTGTAAAGGTTTTGCCATCTATGGCTTCCACTAGAACTGGAGCAGCCTTGGGTTGGGTGGATATCCCCTGGCGTTGGGCAAAAACGCTGTCCACAAAAGTGCTGGAGGTGCCAAAGTCAACCAGGGTGGATCCTGCAGAGTTGGTTCATCTGGCAGATGGAGGACAATCCAGAAAATGTGATGCACCAAGAGCCTATCAAGGTCTGGAAAGTATCCTGGGTCCAGACCCAAGTAGAATGGTTTCACCTGACTTGGGGTGGGTGTTTCCAAGAGGACTCTGGAGTTGCTTCTGAAGGCACTCCCACTCATAATGGCCTGGATAACCACAATACGGGCACTGTATTGTCCACACTGGGCCTTTTCTACCAGGTCAGCCAAAGCAACTCTAGAGGGGCTAGGTGGTCAATGGGTGGGAGCTGGGAGGTGCAAAGAATGACTTTGAGCCTGGCAATGTGTCTCAAAGTGCCCATTATCCTGAAGCACAGCAAGTTCATGAAATAGAGGGCTATTGGTCATTCCACCCTGGCCAATATCTCAGGTCTTATTCTAATAGGTGGAATTCTGTCACACTGTCAACAACAGAACACTGACCTTGCCACAGCCTTCAAATTCTGCAGTTGGCTGTCTCAGCCTTCTGAGGATATACAAAGACCAGATTCAGGCGGGCTGTGAAAACTTCGAAATTCTCTTAAGAGGTAGTTGGTTTGTAGTAGAAGAGGGGTGATCCACCTGACAGCCTGCCATTTTAGCAGGCTGATGACAAAGCAGATCTATGTTTGATCACTGGAAAAGTTCTCTATGGACATTTCCATGTACAGCTGGCATTGAGCGCAGAAGGAAGGAAAATGGTCTGGATCTCCCTTGGACTTTTCAAGTGGGGGTGATTGGGCATTTCTGGCCAACTGACATAGGTGAAAGTGTCCATAGGGCACATTTAGAATTGTTCCTGTAGGGCACTCACCTCAGTAGTCAATTGGACCACGTGAGCCCACAGGGTTTGATTTTCCTGATCCAGGTTCTCCATGTACATTATAAAGGTGGAGTCAAGCTTTCAGTTCCTGGGTATAGCAAGGCAACATCTGGAGGCAAGAGCTCAAAGAAAGAACTGTTGGACCAGCAAAGGCTGGCTTAAAATTTATGCAGGAGCTTGGAGTTCAGGCTGACTCTGATCCAAAGCAAGTCCCTGAGCTGGCTTTCCCTTTCTCCTGACTAGGCCCATCAGGAGGGTGGTCCAAATCAGCTAGTTTACTACCAGGAGCAGAGCTGTAATTGTGTGCATGGGTCCCAAGAACTGGTGCACAACGGCCATTGGGGCTGCTGCGCTTGCTGCCATGTGTACCTGGAGGCAGCCCCCCCAGTGTCCCTTTTCTTCACGTCACATGCAGAGCAGCCCACAGCTCAGCCACCACTGCTGCCACTACCACAGCCACACACAGTAGGGAGAGAAGGTTTCACCCTGCACGTGTGGTGAAAAGAGAAGGGGCACTATGAGGGTGCCACTGCACAGGCCACCTATGCCCTCCCTATGCTACTGGTGACTGCTTCACTACTGGTAGTAGAGCTTGGCCCTGGCATGGTCTCTGCTCCTGGGGGTGATGCAGGGAGTTCTAGGGGTGGGTCAAGAGAACTACAGAGCTTCTCCAAGGGGGCTTACTCCAGGAAGGGTAACGAGCTTCAGCTGCTCAGGTCTGTTGGATCCTAGGGGGCTTTTGTCAGGGCTGAAGGTCTCAGCTACAACATGCTCATCTGAGAGAGTCTCCTTTGGGTTGGATTCTGGATGGCACCTGACAATCATCTCTCCCCTCCCCTCCCCCCACCAGTCTTCCTCTTTCAGCTCCTCTCATCCCTCCAGGTTTCCTCTCTTTCATTTTCATTTTTCCTTTGCTTACCACTTTCTTGCTATCCAGTGTCTCTCCTTTTCTTATATTCCTTTCCCTCTTGTCCTTACCCATACCCCTTTCT
The DNA here is from genome assembly GCF_027244095.1 of Hemicordylus capensis. Taxonomy (NCBI): domain Eukaryota; kingdom Metazoa; phylum Chordata; class Lepidosauria; order Squamata; family Cordylidae; genus Hemicordylus; species Hemicordylus capensis. Next base: position 136,618,887 of record NC_069657.1, on the reverse strand, counting down.
TCCCTGATCCTTATTCTTTGCCAATTCTTTCATTTCTTCTGCTTTAATCCTTTTTCTTGCTTTCATCTTTCCTTTTTCTTCATTTCACTCCATATTTACACCTGACATACTCCAATCTCTACACCCTGTTCTCCCATTCCTTGCCACATTCCCTGACTCCTTCCCATTTTTGCATCCTGTTTCAACCTCCCCCCTTTTCTCCTCTCATTACTGCTCTTTCTATTGATTGATTGATTTTCCTAGCCCTTCTCCAAACATCTGGTGCTAAAGCGAACACACTGGCTGTCTTTTGCTGATGGATGGATGTTAAAAAAAATTCTGGAGATATCCTCTCTGATCAGTGCCAGTATTAATAGTATCAGTTGTAAACATGGATTGAAGTCAGAGCCCCAACATCTACATTGATTTTTGAATTATTTGCGTCTGATTATTTCTGTAGATCATTTTCATTATTGTTTGTGTCTTGTCAATCTGTAAAGGTTGTATGGAAAAAATGAAAACTTTATGGAAACACAATGGTTTGATTTTATTTTGACAGCTTGATAATGGATCCTTATATACATGCCATTCAAATCCAAATCATCAAGAGACAACAAAACTGACTTTAGTTGGGTAAGGAAATAATAATGGATGCCTGTTATTAATTTCACTGTGTGGCATGTTCACCTATACAGCACTGAAAAGTTCATATCTCTACAGCACTGTTCAAGTTCAAATTCAAATTTAAGGTTTATTACAGTCTATGACCAGCACAACACGGAAATAGAATAGAACATACAACACAGTTTAAGATAAAAACATAATACATTAGGGTATATTACTGAAACCACCAAAAGCCTCCCAACCTTAGAGGGAATTAATTACTAAAACCTACAGCACTGAAAAGTTCATATGAAACCTTGGTGATCTTTGTCATAGACCTCTGTGCATTCCCACTAATGGGAGTGCACTTGCACTGTCGATCATTTGGGAAGTTTGCAAAGCTCCTTGTGACACTCCAATGTCACCCACATACAGGGAGTATACCCATTAAGGAGGACTTGGGGCACTGACTCCTTTGTTCCTTTTTAACTGCTGCATTAGCAGTTCTTTCGAAATGGTGCTCCTTTATCTTTATCTGTGAAAGAAAGTAAGAAATTTACTATTGTATACTCTACAATGCATTTAAACTTAGCATTGATGGACCCTAACAATTATTTAAGAAATGTGAAACTGGTGCTAAACTCCTTTTGATGATGTACCAACATGAACTCTTCCTGGCCTGTTTAGGTGAGGATCATAAGGGTCAGTCTTGCCACATTCGCTTGGCATTTTCCAAACAAACCCGAAAAAGTCAAGGCTTAGAGTGGTGTAATATGACTTAGTGCTTCATCCACCTGTCACTAAAATCTCTGCTATGACTTTGACACCTCTACGGCCCCATCTATGTCAACCAAGCCTTCTGTCTCAATGTCAAAACTGGCTGCATCAACAATATTGACAGCTGTTTTGATTCCAGCTCCCATTCTGAATCTTTTATAAAGTGTTTTACAGGATTCTTCTAAAGAATTCCCATGCATCAGGAACTCCTCTGACAAAGATCCCACCAACAGAGATCCTGAGAACTCCACTCATGGTGGACCTCTAACAAGCCCTGCCACACCTCCTGAGCTGGTGGTCCCTCCACAGGGCCATGCCTGGCTGCACTGCTGACCCCCAAGAAGATGTAGCCCCTGTGGAGAATGGTGATGTGCAGGCCATGGACCTAGCCCCTGGAGGAGAGTCACAGAGTCACTCCCATCACTGCCAAGCCCCCACGACCAGCATCATTGCTGAGCTCAAGATGATCTACACCAGCAACAAAGGAGCCCATGATTGGCAGCCTGTGGCCACTTGTATGAAAACATGAGGAAGAAGGGTCTCCTTGAGAGGAGGAAATGGGAGTTAAGTGCAGCTGTAGCAGATGAGGCTCTGAGAGACCAGGATACCTTCTGACTCCTATTTAAGCCCCACGGTTCCAGATACAACAGCTCTCATAGCTGTGCTTCTCAGGTTCAGCCTCAGCTCAGCCTGATCTGGTACGGGATCCATTGAATCCATTAGAATGGATTCTGCGCCTGCACGGAAGTCTCGGTGTCAAGTTTCTTAGCTCCTTTTCGGTGCCTGCGCCCCACCCCACGTGACCACGTGGCTATTCAAGGCGGGAGGAAGCGCAGGCAGCTCAGTTCCTTTGCAACCGCCTTAGTGATCACTCGGTTTCTGCGGCTCCTTCATGTTTTCCTTAGCATTTTTCTACTCAGCTTCTACTGTCTTTTGACTACGGACTGACTTTGGACTACTCTTTGCCTACTGATTCTGCCTGATTATTTTCCTGTTGACTCGGACTGTGACTGTTTCAGTTTTCTCTAACCCTTTCAACGCGACGAAAGATCGGACTGATTTATCGGCTACGGACCTAGGATTGTGAGTAAAATGGATGCCCCGAAGGGAAAGAAAAACTTTAAACGCTGCACTAAGTGCAACCCTAAATTGCCCTCTCAAGATCTCCACAGCCTATGTTTGCTGTGCCTGGGGGAGGCCCACATAACATCAGCCTGTACGATTTGAAAGTCTTTTTTCAAAACAAATGAGGAGAAATAGAGAGCTCTGTCTACGCGCTTCTCTTTACGATGATGTATTAGCTGCGCCCTCCTCTGCGGCAAAATCACCTCAGCCGCATGGCTCGAACGACCTGGGTTTGGCCCAGTCTAAAACTTTGATGTCCCACGCTAAAGCCCCTAAGTCCTCGAAAAGGCTGGGCAACAAAAGGGCGGCTCCGACTGACCCCGCCAAAAAGAAGAAGAAGCGAGCCCTATCGGAATTGACTCCTTCGCCGGGATTGGCTCAGGATATTGAGATTCCCTCGGCATCGAAAGCGCGTTCAATGGGAATGCAGTCAGGACCTTCGATGCCGGAGCCAGCACTTCACTCGATACCGACATGTCCAACCGCTTCGACGTTGACCGAGCCAATACCAACCGCGTCGACACCGAGTCCGGAACCTTTCCCGATACCGATGACGTCAATATTAACGGTTTCAGTGCGCTCGACATCGAGAGATTTTGAGACTTCAACATCGATGTCGGCATCAAAGCAGACATTAGGAGTTGCTTCGACAGACCCACCGATGGCTTCCACGTCGACGCTGATGCCGTTAACATTCTCGATACCGAAGACTAAGGACTTAGTGCCAGCACCGACCCCTGTTCGTTGACCATCGACATCGAAGGAAGATGTCCAGGTGTCTGCTCTTAACATTCCGACAGACATTACCATGGTAACCCTTAGGTTCCGTGCGCCTATGACCTTTACACTAGAGGAGACTGATGTATAGGATGTTGAGGCCCCGCCTCTAGATCCCCTTCTGAAGTCCCTTCTGAATCCCTTCTGAAGATCCCCTTCTGAAGATCCCCTTCTGAAGATCCCCTTCTGAAGTCCCTTCTGATCCCCTTCTGATCCCCTTCTGAAGCCTCTAGATCCCCTTCTTATGTTGGACTCAACCACTGCTATGCTTTCTACATTCCAGGGATGTCTGCATTCGGAAGAGGATGCTGCTGGGACTGCTCCGCGTATGCTCACAGCTGCGCAGCTCACTGAGTCAACTCCTTGGCACACATGCGGCTTCAGTCACCATGTGTCCCCGTCACGGGAAACAGCGTTGCCAGGTACAGTGTCGCCTGGTGCTACATATGACATCCAAGAGGACCGAACATGGCGCAGAAGACAGCCTTCAACACCAGAGCCGTCTGCTCCTCCACCTCCTCCTTAAAAAATCTTTTCTAGTATGGGCACTCAAACAAGAACCCGTACTGCCTCAGTGGCTACTTAGACTTCTTCGAAAATTTCCACGTCAACAGGTTCACAAACAGATGTTCAGCCTGCTCCTTCGCCCCCTCTAGTGTTATCACCGAAGCTACCAGCACCATACACTTTCCGATCCTGATTCCGAGGGCAGCCACTATGGTTCATCGGATTTTGAGTCTGACACTGAAACGGGGGAATTGGATCCATCGCCAGATGTGGCTACACCTTCCCATGTTTCACCAACGGAAGAATTGAAAGCTTACCATTCCCACGTAAGACGAATGGCTAATGCACTGGGCCTGGATCTCACCTCACAACTTAAGACGATAGATGACCCAGTCTACAATTTTATGCAGCGGTCTCAATCAGCACAGCCAATTGCACTTCCTTTATTGCCCATCATTTCAAATGTGGCGCAATGCGCATGGGAGGTACCTCATACATCTATACCTACGTCAAAAAGGCTTGAGGGGCTGTATCATGTACAAGAGCAGGATAATACTTACCTGTTTAAGCACCCGGTCCCAAGCTCCTTAGTTATCGCCTGTGCTACGTCCTCCAAATCTGGACAGCGACATACCACCCCTGCAGACAAAGAGGGCAGGAAATTTGATGTGATGGGCAGGAAATTGTATTCCACGTCTTGTCTATCGGTTGAAGTGGCCAACTATTCGGCCTGTATGGCCAAGTATAGCTATTGTATCTGGGAATCTTTAGTGAAAGACTTGGATACACTCTCTCCAGCGGAACTGAAGCATTGCTTCCGGAAAACGTTACAGCAAGCTGGTGACCTTACCTGTCAGCAGTTAATTACGGCAAAGCACTTGGCAGAATCAGAATCAAGATCCATTACAACAGCTATCACTCTTCATTGTCATGCCTGGTTATGCTCTGCCGCCCTGCAACAAGATATGAAAGACAAAATAGAAGGACTCCCTTTTGATGGTAAGGGGCTCTTTTCAGAGGAGACTGATGCCACCATGGAAAAAATGAAGAAGTTTAAATTTACTGCTAAGACCTTTACGTCGGCTACCTCACAGTCAACCTCCTATGGGAATAAACAGAGGTCCTATTACCAACCCCGGTCATCATTCAAACAACAGGACTGGAGAGACTTCCGTAAATCTTTCCAGCCCTTCAATAAATGGGCCACTCAACAGAAGGGCCGATTTCTCTCTGGCCAATGCAATAAACAGGCAGACGGAAACAAACAGCGCCTTTGAAGCGCAGAACTGCCCATCGCAACTACCTGGGACTTCCCCTTGCATTCCCTCCCACAACACCAGGGAGGATTTAGTTCCAGCCTACAACATCTCACAGCCGGCCCTACTACCCACCAACTCCATCAGGTTGGCAAGTCATGCGAAAGCATGGCGCAATATAACATCAGATCGGTGGGTCTTGAAGATTGTGACTTCCGGTTACGCGATAGAATTCAAGACCGGCCCGTCTTTCAGGGGCATACGCTTCATGACAGCAACACCGGCCCTACTTCAAGAAGTTCAGGAACTCCTTCAAAAAATGGTTATAGTACCGGTGCGATGGGCAAGTCAACAGGAGGGGTTCTACTCCCGTTACTTCCAGATACCAAAGAAGGATGGCAGTATTCGACCAATTATGGACTTATGACATCTAAACAAGTTCATCCATGTGAAGAAGTATCGAATGACGACGTTACAGGACATCCTGCCTCTTCTCCATCACGAGAGGTGGCTTGTGACGTTAGACTTAAAGGATGCCTACTTTCACATAGGAATCCGGCCCTCCTTTCAGAAATATTTGCGGTTCACACCGGGGACCTCGCTTTACCAGTACCAAGTTCTACCGTTCGGACTCTGCACAGCACCCTGTGTGTTCACCAAATGCATGGCGGTAGTGGTCGCCCATTTGAGGACAAAGGGTCTGAAACTTTACCCGTACCTAGACGACTGGCTGCTGTCCTCAACAAACAAAGAATAGTTACTTTCTCAGATAAAGTACATGTCATGCCTCCTCCAGGACCTGGGAATACAGGTCAGTTGGAAGAAGTCCAACCTGACTCCAGTGCCCACCATATCGTTCATAGGGGCTGTGCTCAGTGCCACAGTGGGCAGGGCATTTCTCCCACAAGACCGTTTTCGGACCCTTGCATCACTGGTTCAGGAGTTTCAGGCCGCACCGTCTCAAACAGTGTGGCACATACAACACCTTTTAGGTCTGATGGCGTCTTGCAGGTCTACTGTTCGGTACACACGCTTGAAAATGATGAAACTGCAACTGTGGTTCCTGTCCTCCTTCAATCTGCTCCAGGATAGCCCCACAAAGCTTCTACTGTTGCCAGCACCAATCCTTCGATCGCTGTCCTGGTGGACACGGCCCTCCAACCTACTCAGAGGAGTGCCGTTTCAACCACAACCCCTATCGGTTTGGGTCACGACGGATGCCTCTCTACAAGGTTGGGGTGGTCATTGTAATACTGCCACAACTCAGGAACTTTGGACGCGCAGCCAACACCAACTGCACATAAACTTTCTAGAGTTGTTAGCGGTTTTTCAAGCCATGAAGGCCTTCCTGCCTATGCTACGAGGCCAAGTAGTTCAGTTGCAATTGGACAACACCACTGCTTTCGCTTACCTGAACAGGCAGGGAGGCACTGTCTCCAGGTCGCTCTGTGCACTGAGCATTCAGATCTGGCATTGGTGCATCAAGCACAGTATAACACCAGTAGCAATGCACATCAAGGGGTCAGACAATGTCCTAGTGGATGGTCTCAGCCGCTCGTTCTCAATGGACCGACACGAGTGGGAACTGAACGACCGTTATCTCCAGAGAATCTTCGACCTCTGGGGTCATCCTCAGATAGATTTGTTCGCTACAGCACAGAATGCGAAGTGCAGACTGTTCTGCTCCAGAGCGGGACACTATCCTCGTTCGCTGGGGGATGCGTTCCAATTGGACTGGTCACTCCTTCATACGTACGTGTTCCCCTCCTTGCCACTTGTGAGCAGAGTAATAGCTCGTCTTTTGAATGCTCCCGCAAAGTGCATCTTGATCACACCATGGTGGCCGCGCCAAGCATGGTTTCCGCATTTACTCAAACTGACTTCTCGCACTTACCAGAGACTTCCGAACTGCCCAGACTTACTGATTCAAGAGGGCGGGAGAGTGTTACATCCCGAAGTTCTCACACTACAGCTGACAGCGTGGTGGATTGCCTGCTAAAAAAGATCCTTCTGAACGAACGTAAACTATCTACGAGGCGAAACTACACCAGCAAGTGGAAGCGGTTTGCGGTTTACGCAAAGACTCACAGCTTCCATCCCAAACAGGCCACTGTTTGAGAGGTCTTGCTTTACATGACAAGCCTGAAGACATCACATTTGTCTAATGTATCCATATGGGTGCACCTAGCGGCTCTCTCTTTTTGACATCCTGGCTGGGATGGTAGGACGCTATTCTCCCATCCCTCCTGTAAAAGTTTCTTGAAAGGACTTACGAATCTCTACCCTCCTGTATTCAAACCTGTGGAACCTTAGAGCATCTCTCTGGTCCTCTCGGCTCTAACAGAACCACCATTCGATCTAATGAGTTCAGCTTCACTTAGACATGTGTCCTTAAAAGCTGCCTTCTTAGTGGGTATCACCACTGCTCGAAGGGTGAGTGAACTGACTGCCCTCCGGATGGACGTACCGTACGCTCGGTTCTACCCAGACAAGGTCCTCTTATGCCCAGATATCACCTTTGTGCCTAAGATAGTTTCAGATTTCTATGTCAACCAGCACATAGTTCTGCCCACTTTCTTCAGATCTCCCTCCACGCCTTTGGAGAAAGCTCTCCATTCCCTGGATGTCCGCAGGGCTCTACTATATTATCTCTCCAGGACTAAAGCATTCCGAAAGACGAAAATGCTCCTGGTGTTGTATAAGGGCTCTACTATGGGACAGGCACTATCCAGACAACATCTGTCTCATTGGCTGGTGGAAACCATTCGCCAGGCGGAAACCATTCGCCTGGCCTACTCAATACAGAAAGTACCAGCCCCAAAATCTATCAAGGCGCACTCCACAAGGGCGTTTGGCGCTTCCGCAGCTTTCCTATCGGGCATTTCCTTCCTGGATATTTGTAAGGCTACTACCTGGTCCTCGGAAGAACCGTTTGTGAAGCACTACGCTATTGACCTGCGCTCCGCAGCAGAGGCGAGCTTTGGGAGAGGTGTCCTTAAAAGGGTGTTACAATGATCCACTGCTCCCTCCTCCTTTTGGAGCAAACTAAACACCCATTCTAATGGATTCAACAGATCCCATACCAGATAAACAGGTTGTTCACCTGTAACTGATGATCTGGTAGAGATCCGTTGATATCCATTAGACCCTCCCGAACCTCCCCTCTGCAGTGGACCGTGGGTCTCTCCAGTAGAACTTACCATCTATTTGACTTCTTCAGCAGTCTCCAAGGAACTGAGCTGCCTGAGCTTCCTCCCACCTTAAATAGCCACATGGTCACGTGGGGTGGGGCGTAGGTGCCGAAAAGGAGCTAAGAAACTCTACGCCGAGAGACTTCCACGCATGCGCAGAACCCATTCTAATGGATATCAATGGATCTCTACCAGATCATCAGTTACAGGTGAGCAACCTGTTTGTACATCAGCTTTACTATCTCCAACTTTGTCCCAGTTTGCTGCACCTGCCTTGCAGCACCCTGCCTTAGCCTAGTCAACCCCATTAGTCTGAACGCTATGTGCCTTGCTGCCTCACCCTCTAGTGGATGCACCCATGAGCCACCACACCTACTGCCAGGCCCAGTGGAAACAAGACACTTGGCTTTGAGGGATGCTTTGGCAACTACTGTGGCATACTCCAACAAATCCTCATAGATATGAAGGTACATGAGAGAGGCTTTGAAAGAGAAAAGTGCTCTCATGACCATTCAGAGCCAAAGAGGTACTAGTTGATATCTAAAGAAACACCACCTGGATTAAGCAACTCTCCTAGATGTGTAAATCCTGTGCATTCGACATTGAGTTCCATGTGATGTTGAAGAAGTCTATGCCACTGGTATTGATTAAGGATATGGAGGATGATTGCATCAATGAAGTTTCTAGAACCACATCTTTTTCACCTATACAACAGTGTTCTCCTTATAGGGAGGAGGACTCCATTCTAACAGACTATTGTGGTATCAGGAAAGGAATCCTGAAAGGTTTTTGAGACTACCTCATTTTGAGACCCTCCTAAGCTCATCTCTTAGGAAGTACGGAGTCATCCATCAAGTTTCTTTTTAGGGAATTCTCCATGTTTTTCTTCTGGCTTGAGGAGTTCTCTGTAAAGATTAGAAAGTGTGTTTGTGCATTGATCTTGTGAATTCTGTCATGGGGAGCCTTATTCAGCTCAGCCTTCAACCTATGACTATTGTTGTAATGATGATTGTTACTACCCACCAAATGGATACCTGTGTGTGACATTGCTCTTATGACTATGAACAACCTCAACATCGACATGGATCACCATGGAGTAAGGTCTATTCTACTTCATCCTACTTTAAAAACTACAGGAATGTCTAAAGTCGTCCAAGAACCACTTCTCCCACCCCCAATGTATCTGTCTTGTCGGTATTGAATAGTACATGTCAACTTATGACATTGGCTTTACTGGTACTGCCTGTATCCATATCCATGATCCTTATTTCATCAATTATTGACTAGTACATCTCATCCAACAACGTTTCCATCTTTAATGCCAACAGCATTGACAATATTAGTAGTATCATCCACATTGATGATGATGTCAACATTGTTGTCTGGCTCTTTGCCTCCAATTTCTACTTTCATGACTTTAATGTTGGATTTATTTATTTTTTATTTTGACACCTAATGAAAAACAGAAAGGAAATAGTTCATGTGCATCTCAACCAGAGTCAGAGTTCTAAGAAGAGGATTCAGTAGCTACCAGTAATCCTCAGACCCATTGCCAGATGAGCCCACATTATCAAACAAGTCCCTCACACCATCTGAAGAATTTAAAAGCTACAGTCTCCAGGTTCTGCAGATGGTTACAATATTAGTCCTTGCTCTTATTGAAGACCTGGCATTTAATTTTGTATAGGATCTAATTCTGCAGCATTACCCATGCTACCCATTTTAATATAAGCTGTGAGGCAGTCTTGGAATAAGCCCTCCTCCAGCAATAACCTAATTAGAAGGGTGAGGAGTTTTCTGCTTTAAAGTTTGATGCCCCTTATGTCAGATGCCATAAGGATAATGTAGTCTTGAAACAACATTTCATCCAGATTCAAAATATCCTAATCTTCTCACATTAATCAAAATATTACACTACCTACTTTTTTCTCTAACCCAGTATCTAAATTGGGAAAAACATTTCATTTGCAGGATGTCCCCAGAGCTTTAGCCTTTTACTTAGAATTACAAAATTCACAATTGACAATGTCTTATTGATACCTTACCAAGGAAAAATGACAAGAAAGTGTTGAGGCAAAGACTCTCTTACTGGATTGTTGATACTATAAATGTAGCTTACAATTCTTAAAAGATTAAAGCTCATTTGACCAGAGCAGCATGTCTTTCAGGTATAAACATACAGGACATTTGTAAAGCATCTACTTGGTCTTCTGCTCCTGCAGCTTCTTCATTTGAGAGACAAGTGTTGTAGAAGCACACATTATTCAGAATCAACTGTATCCTCCTCCAGATGGTTAAGCTAGCTAATCTTCCATTAATGGAAATGCATGGAGGACCACAACAAACATAAACAAGTTGCTTACCTGTAACCAATTATATTTAATTGGTCTTTGTGCATTCGCATTCACATTCACTCTTACCCTACTGCAGGTATTTCTTATTGTTTTGTTTTTAATCTTACTTACCTTCAGGTTTTCCTTGGTTAGTGGATGAGCATTTTTGCTCTTAATGGTCATTGAGGAACTGAGTCATCAACACTCCAACCATCCTTTCTAATGGCCACGTTATCCATGTGCAAGTGACACTGGCGCATCACAAGGAGCTTTGGAAATATCCTAAATGATCAATTGCAAAGGCATGGTCCCATTAATGGGAGAGCACAAGAACCACTCAAAGATCAACCTGTTTTATTTACAGTGGTTTTTGACAAAGCAAAACATTTTGATAACATCTTAGATATTTGTTGATGACTACAATTAGATCCCTTTATGATTCAATTCAATTTCAATTAAAAGAGGTCATATTAGGTCTGTTCACCCAGGCTTTTAATTAATATTGTTTTACTGGTTTTAATGCTGTTTTAAAATATTATTTTAAAAATTTTAAATTGTTGTAATGTTTTAAATTCTTCATTTTTGTTTTAACAAATGTTTTACTTTGTTTTTATTTTGTTGTAAACCACCCAGAGATGTAAGTTTTGGGCGGTATAAAAATATGTTAATAAATAAATAATAAATAAAATATTTTGAGAATCTTGGTTAAATATAATATTACACAGTACAAACTCTTGTTCACATCAGAGCTATATTCAGCAAGGCTGTGCAGTCATTTCAATTCAACAGATGTGTTGCCCTCTGTTGGGTGTTGTTGGAGAGAGTTCTGCAATGACAGTAGGGAGCCTCTAACAGTCAGAATCAGAAGCCTCCCAGCTGTCATGGTGGTATTCTGTGGTCATCCAACATGCCTGTTGGATGCCTCCCTAGCCTGCTGTCCCCCTCTTTTACCTGTGACTAGGTGCGGGCAGGAGAAAAGCTGTGTTATGTCCTCTTTGCTCCATCCATCTTGCTTTTATTTTTAAAAGCACTTTCTCTCCTCTAAATTCCTTTCTTAGGTCCCCGAGTGGTGTGGGTGGTTCTGGGATTCATAGTTTTTTCTGAGATTCATAATTTTATCTATCATTGTTCTTTCTGACATGACTGAAGCCTCAGAAAAAACTCAATTTCCCAGAAGCACACAAGGCACTCAAGAATCCAAAAGAAAATGCTCCCCCCCACACACACACGCTTTGAGTGCATGGGCTCTTGTGGGAAATGGAATTTTTGTGAGACTGAATCCTCAGAAAAAACTGTGATTCCCAGAACCAACCATGCCGTCAGAACCTTGAAGGGAGTTTAGAAGGAGGAAATGCCTTTTAAAAGCCACGGTAGGCAAGGCAGCTCTTTAGCACTCCCTCCAAAACAAAGAGGAGTACTACTAGAACTTCTGCAAATTTCCCCAACCAGTCACAGATGGTGGAGGAGGAGAAGACAGATGAGCGCAGGTTGGTGGGAAGATCCCAACAGACATGTTTGTTAATTATTTAAAACATTTATACCACGGCCATTTAGTGCACCACCACTCATTGGTATGGGTGTGCATGGAGCCGATTCTGGTGGTTTGGTTTGAGTTCAAGCTAAACTCAAACTGGACCACTGGACTGCGAGCCAGTTCGAGACAAACCAGCCACTGGTTCAGTCTGAGTGTCGAAATGGGCTGACGAGCTTGGTGGTTCAAGGGGGCATGCTTGTAAATGTGAAACCAGTGAGGATTCCCCTTTATAAGCAAAGGGGGGGGGGGGGCTCTGTCTACCTTTAAAAAAAATCCTAATGGGGTGGCAAGAGGACACCTGTAGTCAAAGAAGCAGTGCTGCAGCTCCTCCGAACTCTCCAGACTGGGACCAGCACTCTAGCTTGGCCTGGTTCTGGCCTGCATGCATGCGCAGAGGCAGGAACCAGGCTGCATTGAAATGCTGGGTCCGGTCTGGAGAATTCAGAAGAGGCCTGCTGCCATGCTCCCACCTCCAACTACAGGTGCCCTCTCGCCACCCCATTAGAATTGTTTTTTAAGGTAGACAGAGTTCCCCCCTTTGTTTGTAAAGGGAATCCTCACTGGATTCTCCTTTATAAGCATGCCCCCTCGAACCCCTGAACTGGTTCCATTAGAACCAGAGTCAGTTCAGACTTGGATTGGCACTTCGTTTGCAGAGGTTCAGTTAGGTTTGGGTCTGGACCATTCGAACCAGGCTAGTTCTATTCAAACCAGGTTCAAATATAACCAGTTCTGCACGCCCCTACTCTTTGGTCTCTGATCCAATATGGCATGATGTGACAGTTAGAAATGGCTGACATGGCCCATCTCAACAACAGTCCCATAGCCAACCTAAAAATCTTGGGAGGGGAAAATCACAAAAGTCAGTGAGGACAGATTATATGACCTTTTTAAAAACAATGTGCAGCCTGGGGCACATATTGAAGTAGTGCAAAAGTCAACAGAAATTTCAGTTTTCTGAATCAGTGTCTAATAAATGCAATAAAAATTCACATTTCACAATAACATTTCACTCCCCCCTCTGTCTCTCAAATAGATATAAAAAGAGAACTTTGGTCAATGATGTTTTCCTTAATGCTATTGCAGTGTTGAAATTAAGCACAGTAGCACTTAAGGCTAAATTAAAGCATATTAAAACATCTAGAAATTCATCGTAATCACAGCTGCTCCTCTCCCCTCTATCAGTGATTTATGCATAAGCTATTATAAGCATTGAGCAAATGTTTTTTAAGCTACTACTGTAGTTCTTTTGAGGAAAACCCTAGGGGGTGGACTTACTGCTTTGGGGACTTTTTTGTTTAAAAGTGGGGTGTGTGTGTGTGTGTGTGTGTGTGTGTGTGTGTGTGTAAGTGAAAGGAAAGGCAGAGGTGGAGGGATATCCAGGCAAACCAGTTTAAAATTAGCAAACAATCCAGCATGCTAAGCTAGCTCCACTCTTCCTCAACCCTCCAGTATTGTGAACCATTCTGGAAGCAAGGAACATTTTTTAAAATGCTTTGCTATATATACTGTTCTGAGAACTTGTTTGGTTGGGAAACAATTGAATATATTTTCAACAACAACCACCACAGACCAACCAATAACCCCTTCTCCACCACCACCCCTCTCTTACTTCCTGCTCTTTCCTTTCCACAGAGAGGAAAAAAACTCATTGCAAGTCCCAAGTGGAAGATCACATGGGTCAGGACTTAGAGGGAAGAACCCTCTCAGGCACAAACAAGGGCTTTGGGTGGGGGTACACAGACACGTAAGGAAGGCTTTCAATGGGGGATAGAATATCTCTCTCACACACACACACACGGTCCATAAATGTGGGAAGCAGGGGGAAAAACACATTGGCTTCTGAGAGGAAGAAATCACACACAAAAAACAAACAGATACAAGGGTTGCTTGTTTGTTGACTTTCATTTTTACTTGAGCCCAAAGGACATCTAGCTCCCAGGTCCTCCATTCAGCAATTGTGTTCAGCTGCCGAGCGGGGGAGGAGCACAAGACAAGGAGGACTAATCAGAGACAGCTGCTGCTGCTGCTGGGAGAAAACAGGGCTGGTTTAACCCTTTCTTTTCTCTGCAGCTGCTCTCCTCCCGACTGGAGAAAAAAAATCGGGTTACAAAGAACTTGCCTTGGGGGGACTGCAGCTGATGGAGGAAGAGAAACATCTTGTGGGGGAATGTCACCCCCTTGGTACAGGGCCACTCAACAGTGCCACAGTGCCACTGTCATGTCAGGTTAGATCGGAATTTGGCATTTTGGGCTGTGCACTGGCCTGATATTCAGTTATCAGTCGGAGCAATGTTTGGTACAGTGGTGAGTTACAAGCCTGTTAGGTGCAATAGTGAGTTACATTATATAACTTGATGGGAACAAATGTAATAAATAAATTATTCTTCCCTCTATATAGTAGATAGAAAGAAGTTTGTTCAGAATTCCATTATCCTGGCAGCAAGAATGATGGAAGCCAATAAGGAGCAAGAGGAGGACAAATAGATGGAGATGGAAGGAGTAATAGCTAGGGGTTGTATTTTTCTCCCAGCAGTATGTGGGTATAACTTCTCTAACAGGCAAAATCTGCAGACATTCAAGATATAATTTTTCAAATGTATCATTTGAATGTGTGTTTTGTTTTTCATTTGCAATTATTTAGATTACCTTTTAGTTCCTGGGATGCAAAGTCTAAAAAGCCATGCAACTGCACTAAATCGCAATGTCTCAAATTGTAAGTAAATGAAATGTCATTGAAATATCCATTCAGCATGTAAGAAATTTCAAATGTAATTCATTTTTTCCTATCATATACTACCAGATGCTTTGAGCTGAAGCTGCTGAAGTGGAACTCTGACACTTTAACCAGATAAAGAACATACAAATCCAAAGTTACTTTTAATTTTTATTTAATTTATGTTGTATGTGTGATGCTTGCACACAAAAGTTTGTATGCCACAACTTTGTATTATGCATACAAAATTACATCTGAAAAGTATTGATCTGGATCGAGATCCGTCGACAGCCATAAGAATGGGTTCTGCGCCTGCGCAGGAAACCCCGCGGTAGCCATACCTCAGCTCATTGAGGCATCCAAGCCCCACCCCCACGCAGAGCGTGCTATTTAAGAGCGGGCTGGGCGCCATGTTCCTCAGTACTTTTCCGACCGCCTTCGCGTGTGGACCTCGGTCTGCTGCCTCTCCGTCGGAAAGTTCCTCAGTTTTCTCTTCGGAAATAATTTTAAATTACACTTTCTGGACTGCTCACTCGTGTATGACCTATTTCTGGCTGACGAACTCTTCTAATATCTGATTTGGAACGGCTGACGACCAATGACTGGCTTTGACGCGGAACGGACTTGACTACCCCTCTCACCTCGTTATGGAGTAAGAGAAAAAGTCTTTCAAGAGGTGTGAGGGCTGCGATGCTAAGCTTCCCTCCAAAGACCTCCATGATCTATGCCTAATTTGCCTGGGCGAGGAGCACAATGTCTCCTCATGCAAGATTTGTCTGTCTTTTTCTAAACAGACGCGCAAAAATCGGGCGCTTCGCCTCAGAGTGGCGATATATGATGAGGTCTTAAGTCCCTCGACACCGGGCATCACCAAACACCTTGCTGAGAGTGAGTCAGCATCACCAAACACCTTGCTGAGAGTGAGCATCACCAAACACCTTGCTGAGAGTGAGCCACTATTACTCTCCGTAGACATGCCTGGCTCAGGTCTACCACGTTGCAACTGGATATGAGGGACAAAATAGAAAGACTCCCCTTTGATGGCTCCGACCTGTTTAGTGAAACTACAGATGCCACTATGGAACAACTAAAGAAGTCAAAGTTCACCGTGAAAACATTTACATCGCAACCAACCACTTCTACGTACGCATCTAAGTATCGTTCTACGTATGCCAAACAACGCCCTCCGTTCAGACAACAGGACAACAGGACAACAGGAACACAGGGATTTCCGTAAGTCCTACCAGCCTTATCACCGGCGCACTTATCAGAACAAATTCAACCTGACTCAATCTCAACGTCCCAAGGGCTCGGACACACAGACGCGCCTTTGAGACGCGGGTCCGGCCACCGTCACCTCTCCACTCCTCATTCCCGCCATCGGGGGAAATTACATTTCGACCAACGAGTCTCAACACCGACCCTCCTCTTGCTCGGCCTTCCATCAAGCTGGCAAGCCATGCCCCCGCATGGCAACATATAACATCAGACCGTTGGGTCTTGAAGATTGTGTCTTCAGGATACGTGATTGAATTCAAGTCGGTCCCACGGTTCACGGGAATAAGATTTACCCTTCCTTCCTCTACGCTACGGGAAGAGGTCAAGGAGCTGTTGGAGAAGGGGGCGATTGCCCCTGTGCGGTGGGCGGACAGACGGGATGGATTCTACTCCCGTTATTTTCAAATTCCAAAACGGGACAGGGGCATCCGTCCGATTATGGATCTACGCAATCTAAACAAGTTTGTCCATGTCAGGAAGTTCAGAATGATGGCATTGCAACAAATCCTCCCACTCCTCCAAGGGGAGCAGTGGTTGGCGATGCTGGATCTCAAGGACACCTGTTTCCATGTGAACATTCGTCCCCATCATCGGAAATTCCTACGTTTCATGGTCGGTTGCCAAGTATACCAGTACAATGTATTACCCTTCGGACTGTCCACCGCCCCAAGGGTCTTTATGAAGTGTATGGCCCCAGTGATTGCCTACCTCAGAACGCAGGGCATCACTATCTACCCATACTGGACGATTGGCTCCTGGCCTCCAGAGATCAAAATGAGTTACATTAGCAGATCCGCTATGTTCTATCGGTCCTCCGCGACCTAGGAATCCAAGTCAATTGGAAAAAATCACATCTAGAACCTGTGCGGGTGGTGAACTACATAGGAGCGGTATTGGATACTGTACGCCAAAGGGCATACTTACTGGAAGGGCGATACGACTCAATCAAGGTATCCGCCACAGAATATACCCTCTCGCAGCCCACATCAAGGGCCTGGACAATGGCTTAGCGGACAGTCTCAGTCGAGTCTTTCTACAAGACACTCACCACGAATGGGAAATCAACCCGAGATATATCGACCCACTATTCCACCAATGGCTCCGTCCATCAGTGGACCTTTTTGTGACCTCAATGAACAGAAAATGTTGTCATGTCCCCTAGCTCTGACAGCGAGGAAGAAAGGGAAGCTGTCGGCATTTCAGCCGAGTCTGGAATGTCTGAAGGGCAGAGCCCGACTGCAGTGGAATTAGCTGACGGTTCAGAACAGACTCAACAGCCTGAACCAGCAGAAAATGTCAGCGACCAATCGGGGGATGATTTAGGCATTGGAGCTCCACCGACGCCACAGCAACGCAGGTGTTTCAAACACAGGTCACAACTGGAGGCGGTGCGGAGGAGCAAGCACCTGTTATCGAAGGCTGACAAGCCGTAAATCCTGACACCTGGGAGCTTTCGACTGGCTCCATAAATTGGAGCCTCTGACTCCCACTCATTGCTGAGTTTCAACAATTGTCATTCACCCACAGCAAGCAGCCGAGCCGTGTACTTCGCTGGCCTTGGGCCAGACCTTGACAGTTTGAAACTCAGCCCAAAACTCCAGCAGGAGACTGAGAAAATGGCAGAGCAACTTCAGAGCCAGGTGGACTTACTCACCGCTGCCGTCACAGCTCTTCAGGCGCAGCTAAGCAACCAAGGACAACCCAGCAGAAGTAAGTGCCCTGTAGCCATGTCGGACAAGTTTGATGGGTCTCCTGAAAAATTCCAGTCCTTTCTGGCGCAATGTGAACTGTTTATGCTCCTTCGAGCCGAGGCTTTCCCCAGTGAAAGGCACAGGGTGGGATTTGTGATCAGCCTCCTGACTGGAACAGCTGCCAGGTGGGCTACTCCTTTTTTGTACCAGGGGGCACCCCTTTTACAGAACTATGCAGCATTTGTAGCTGAGTTCAGGGCTGCCTTTGCAGACCTCCTAAAGTCAGAGACAGCTAACCGGGAGATTCGTCGGCTGACCCAGGGGAAGGATTCTGTTACAACTTATGCCACAGCTTTTAGGCTGCTGAGTCAAGACCTGGCCTGGAATGAGGCAGCCCTGATGGACCAGTTCTAGGAGGGACTATCAGATGCGGTCTTGGATGAACTTGCAAGGGTGGAACGCCCCTCTACTCTGGGAGGCCTGATTGAACTATGTACCCGGATTGATGGTCGCTTGGAGAGCCGCCGGCGAAACCGCCGTGCTACAGAGGTACGGAGGGAGGTTCGACAGCTACCCCGTGGAATTCCCTCTGACCCTATGACGCTGAAGGAACCACAAGTGGAAGAACCCATGCAACTAGGTGGGGCCCGGCCCCGTTTGACTACGGAAGAAAAGAACCGCCGCAGACGGGCTGGCTTGTGCCTCTACTGTGGACAGGCTGATCACTACGCAGCAACTTGCCCTGCAAAACGGTCCCACCCTGTGGCATTGGGAAACGACGAAGCCCGGACTTAGTAGGGATCCTACGCCCGGGTAGTAAAGGACTCTTGAGCTCCCCTCTTTCCGCACTCCAAGTTTCAGTTCACCTCAGTACTCCAGGGAGGCGGCCAGTCCAAGCCATGGCCATGATCGACTCAGGAGCCACGAATTGTTTCATCGATCTTGACTTTGCAAATGCACACCGAATACAGTGGGAACACCTTGACGTACCAGTGACTGTAGAAACGATTGATGGTCGGCCACTGGTAACGGGACCGGTGACTCAGCAGACAGAACCACTCCAGTTGGATATCCAAGGTCACGCTGAGATGCTGCATTTCTTGGGGACCAAGGTGGGGCCTTTTCCCTTGGTTTTGGGGCTCAGTTGATTAGCCCTCCATGATCCTGAAATCACATGGTCTCGAGGCAAGGTGGTCTTTACTTCGGACTATTGTCAGACGCATTGCTGGCCGATTGCTGCCAGGGCAGGGGTGGAGATTGAACCACCTGCCAGTATTGCGGAACTTCCTGAGAAGTATCAGGACTTCGCTGACGTCTTTGATAAAAAGGAAGCGGACCATCTACCTCCACACCGGCCCTATGACTGTGCCATTGACTTAGTACCCGGGGCGCTCTTGCCGGTAGGGCGAATCTACTCCCTCTCTGAACCAGAGTTGGCCGCTTTGCGGGAGTTCCTGAAAAAGAATCTACAAAGGGGTTTCATACGACCCTCTTCTTCCCCGGTGGCTGCCCCTGTATTATTTGTGAAGAAGAAATGTGGGGAACTGAGGCTCTGCAACGATTATCGGGCTTTGAACAAAATCACTATCCGAAACCAGTACCCACTGCCGCTCATTCCAGAGCTCTTGGAGAGGCTCCAAGGAGCTACTATCTATACCAAACTAGACTTACGGGGGGCATACAACCTAGTACGCATCCGTAAGGGGGATGAATGGAAGACAGCTTTTCGAACCCGATATGGACACTTTGAGTACCAGGTGATGCCTTTTGGCTTGTGCAACGCCCTAGCCGTGTTTCAACATCTGATGAATGACATTCTGGTTTATTCACCAGACCCCCAAACCCATTACAACCATGTCCGGGCAGTGTTACAACGGCTACGAGAATATCGACTCTACGCCAAACTCGAGAAATGTGCCTTTGATCTCTCTGTGGTGGACTTCCTGGGACATCGGGTCTCACACAGAGGGATCGAGATGGATCCAGTGAAGGTCGAGGCTGTGATGTCCTGGCAACCTCCTCGAAACGTGAAAGACGTACAACGCTTCCTGGGATTCGCCAATTACTATCGGAAGTTCATACCCGGTTTTGCCCGCCTTACTGCTCCTATCACGGATCTGCTCAAGAAAAAGGCCACATTCCATTGGGGACCTGAGGTGCAAAGAGCTTTCAGCCAGTTGAAACACCTGTTTGTTTCCGAACCTATTTTACAGCTTCCTGACCCATGCACCCCCTTTGTCGTGGAGACAGACGCGTCCAGTGTAGCCATTGGGGCCGTCCTCTTGCAACCCCGTTTCCCCGAGGGTACTCTACTACCATGTGCGTACTTCTCTAGGAAACTGAACTCCTCGGAAAAGAACTACACCATTTGGGACAAGGAACTGCTGGCGATCAAGGCAGCGTTTGAATTCTGGAGGCATTTGCTAGAGGGAGCAAAACACCCCGTGGAGGTGAGAACCGATCACCGTAACCTGGAATACCTACAGACTGCCCGTAAACTGAATCAACGACAAATTTGATGGTCCCAGTTCTTTGCCCACTTCGATTTCAAAGTGACGTATATTCCTAACACCCACAATAAACAAGCAGACGCTCTCTCCCGGAAACCAGAATATGCCATAGAACCTATAACAGAACAGAAAGCCACTGTTATATGAACTGAAAATTTCGCTGCAACAAACCCGAGTCCCATAACCAGAGACTTGCTAAAAGCTCAACAAACACAGGACCCCTTCGCGCAAAACCGTATCCGAGAGTTGAACCAAGCCAGACCAAACAAGTCCTCAGACTTTTCATTCCAAGATGGTCTCTTGTATTATCGGGATCGATTGTATATACCCACCGAAGACCTCCGAGCTCAGGTCCTGAAACAATGTCATGACAGTCGCCCCGCAGGTCATTTCGGCTTCTACAAGACCTTGTACCTGGTTGCCCAGGAATTTTGGTGGCCCAAAGTACGCCGAGATGTGGAGAATTACGTACGTACGTGCCTCACGTGTCAGCGGGCCAAAGATCAGCGTGGGAAACCCACGGGACTACTCCACCCTCTACCGACCCCTAGTGGCCCATGGAAAATGATCTCCTTAGATTTCATCGTCAACTTACCAACCTCTCAAGGCCACAACACCATTTTGGTGGTTGTGGATCTTTTGTCAAAAATGGCTCATTTCATTCCATGTTCAGGAACCCCCTCAGCCCAAGAGACGGCCAAACTGATAATCCAGCAGATCGTCCGGTTCCACGGCTTGCCTGAAGAGATCATCTCAGACCGCGGACCCCAATTCATTGCCCATTTCTGGCAGGTTCTGTTCCGTCTCCTTGACGTGCGAGTACACCTCTCCTCGGCGTACCATCCACAATCAGATGGTCAGACCGAACGGACAAATGCCACCCTGGAACAGTATCTAAGGTGCTACGTGAACTACCAACAGACGGATTGGGTAGACTTGTTACCTCTTGCAGAGTTCGCCTACAATAACACCCCACATGCATCCACCCGACAGACGCCCTTCTATGCGAACTACGGGTATCATCCTCGCTATTTCCCAAACACCTGCACTTCGAGCTCCTCTGTCCCTGCAGTTGACCAGTTCCTTGAGGAACTTTGGGCCGTACAAGATATCCTGAGAGAACAACTAGCTCGCGCAAAGAATGCATATAAACATGCTGCAGACGCCAAAAGACAAGCAGGTCCAGTCCTGAAAGTGGGGGATCAGGTCTGGCTATCGACCCAACACTTCAAGACACGTAGACCATGCAAAAAACTGGATGCCCGCTTCATGGGGCCTTACCCGATTGTCGCCCAAATCAACCCGGTCGCTTATCGTCTTCGCCTACCCTCCGGCCTGCGCATTCACCCGGTCTTCCATCGATCACTGTTAATCCCAGCAGACCCTACCCATCCCTGGCATGGGCAGGAAGTACCTCCACCGCTGGTGCTGGTGGACGGCGAGGAAGAATTCGAAGTCAAAGAGATCTTGGACTCGCGGGTACGGCGTAGACGCCTACAATACCTAATTGACTGGTCAGGGTACGGGCCTGAAGAACGTTCATGGGAAAATGCCAGTGATGTCCATGCACCTGAGCTCGTGCGCCAGTTTCACCGGTTGCATCCCTCCAAACCCGGGCCTCCGGTCCCGGAGGGGGAGGACCCTGGGGAGGGGTGTAGTGTCATGTCCCCTAGCTCTGACAGCGAGGAAGAAAGGGAAGCTGTCGGCATTTCAGCCGAGTCTGGAATGTCTGAAGGGCAGAGCCCGACTGCAGTGGAATTAGCTGACGGTTCAGAACAGACTCAACAGCCTGAACCAGCAGAAAATGTCAGCGACCAATCGGGGGATGATTTAGGCATTGGAGCTCCACCGACGCCGCAGCAACGCAGGTGTTTCAAACGCAGGTCACAACTGGAGGCGGATAGGCTTTTAGATGACATTTTATTAAATCAAAGAAAGTTGTCCACTAGACGTAATTATCACAAAAAGTGGCTTCAATTTAAAGCCCACGCAAAGTCCCACGGTTATTTGCCAAAGCGGGCTTCCATCCGTCAGGTGCTCCTTTATCTATCATCTCTGAAATCACAAGGATTGGCTAATGTTTCCATAAAGGTCCATTTAGCCGCTCTCTCGTCCCTGCACCCGGGGTGTGACGGTACCACACTCTTCTCTCATCCCCTCAGCAAAGCCTTCTTGAAGGGTCTCTCCAATGTCTACCCTCCTGTAAAATCACCAGTGGAGCCTTGGAGCCTGTCATTAGTACTTTCTTCACTGACTCAAAAGCCCTTCGAGCCTATGGCCACGGCGTCTTTAAAATTGGTGTCCTTAAAGGCCGCGTTCCTAGTCGCGATCACAACAGCTTGTCGTGTGAGTGAACTCACGGCCCTGAGGATAGATTCTCCGTACACTCAGTTCCACGAGGACAAAGTTCGTATGCGACTAGATCCCTCCTTTCTGCCAAAAGTGGTTTCAGATTTTCATTTGAACCAAGATATTATTCTACCTACCTTCTTTAGGAACCCGCAATTGGCCTTGGAGAAGTCCATGCACTCTCTGGACATCCGTAGAGCCCTCCTATTCTATCTGTCACATACAAGAGACTTCAGAACCTCTACGCGTCTTTTTATAGCCTACAGCGGCCCTTCCAAAGGCCTCCCAATTTCTTGACAAAGGTTATCTAGGTGGCTGGTTAACCTCATCCTATGAGCTGCAGCACAAGACGCCTCCAAAAGCCATCAAGGCCCATTCCACACAGGCTTATGCTTCATCAGCTGCACACCTCTCAGGAATTGGCTTCTTGGACATATGCAAAGCAGCAACCTGGTCGTCCAATCTCCCATTTGTCAAGCATTACGCCATAGATGTGCGTTCTGCTGCAGAGGCTAGTTTCGGGAGGAGCGTCCTTAAAAGGGTGTTACAATAGCACTACTGCACCCCCCTCCTTGGGGAGCTCGCTAAACACCCATTCTTATGGCTGTCGACGGATCTCGATCCAGATAAACAGGTTGCTTACCTGTAACTGATGATCTGGTAGAGCTCCGTCGACATCCATAAGACCCTCCCATCCTTCCCCTCTGCAGTAGTGACATTCCACTATGTGCGTGATGTTATACTTACTGTTGCTTTGGGATCCATCCAATGTGTCCATCAAGGGTAATCGTCCTCCACGGCGGTCGTCCAAAGAACTGAGGAACATGGCGCCCAGCCCGCTCTTAAATAGCACACTCTGCGTGGGGGCGGGACTTGGACACCTCGACAAGCTGAGGCATGGCTACCGCGGGGTTTCCTGCGCAGGCGCAGAACCCATTCTTATGGATGTCGACAGATCTCTACCAGATCATCAGTTACAGGTAAGCAACCTGTTTTTCTGATAGCATGTTGAAAGATAACACACCCCAAAAAGAAGTGATGCAGCAAAGTACATATGTGACCAGTAGTTCACATCTATGATTAAGGCCAAAAGTTAGGTAGATAATTTAGGGGGAAAATATGGAAAATTGAGCTAGCCATATCCACCAATACCACCATGTGACAATGTCATGGATTGCCTCTATATGAGTTCATACGTTTAGTCTTTAGATTAGCCTTAAGCTATATCAGAAAACTGCATAGTGTGCAAAATTTCCAAATTTATTTATGTATTCATTCATTCATTCGATTTCTATACCACCCTTCCAAAAATGGCTCAGGACGGTTTACACAGAGAAATAATAAATAAATAAGATGGATCCCTGTCCCCAAAGGGCTCACAATCTAAAAAGAAACACAAGATAGACACCAGCAACAGTCACTGGAGGTACTGTGCTGGGGGTGGAGAGGGCCAGTTACTCTCCCCCTGCTAAATCAAGAGAATCGCCACGTTAAAAGGTGCCTCTTTGCCAAGTTAGCAGGGGGGGAGATACACCACCGAAGTACACCACCTAAATACAATTTAGGAAATACACCACTACAGGAGTTCCATGTTCATTAGGGTATTGAACTAAAAATAGAAAGATAGGAACTTGAGAGAAAACATTTCTACAAAAATACTTGTTTACTTATATAACTCCTAGTACAGTATATATAGAACATGAAATATAGACAAAGGATAAGACATCAGATAAAACTAATTCTTCTTTATGGTCTCTGTGCATCAGATTGGGTTATGTGCCTGTGTGGAGACCAGGTTCCAGAACTTTCCAAAGCTTCGCCTTAAAAGGAAAAAAGAGTGAGGAACATAGCTCCCTCTGTAGGGTCATACCTACCCTACCTCATTCTTTCGTCAACTGCCACTATAGCAAGGTTTTCAGATCATTCTTCTGTCTTCACCTACAATAACATAGGCTGTATTATTTCTGTTCGTTCTCTATTTTCATTTCTATTTTGTCTTTCTCCCTTTCTTTTAATAATCAGTATATATATATATATATATATATATATATATATATATATATATATGTTGCATTTTGATTTCTGCTGGTTCATTTCCCCCCACCTCCACTTGGCCTTGTGGCCACAATGGCAAACGTCTTTTACAAATGCTGCTCAGAGTGTGCTGGGAAAATCCCCACTTCTGATGGACACTTGAAGTGCCTCCCATGCTTTGGGGAAACACATAGAGTGGATATTTGCTCTGTCTACCTAAGCTTTGCTAAACAGGCCTCTCATTTAGGGGCACTCCTCTGAGAAAGAGCCCTTCAAGCCAGCAGCTCATTGGTCAGTGCCAGCTCCCAAAAAGCCTCCATTACTGAGGCTAAAGCGGGACTAAAGGAGGGGCAGACCAACAATGCAGTCTGAAGCTTCTAACTGCTCGGGCCACCTGCAGTAGGCCACCCAGAACTCAGGCATGGGATCAGCTCCACCTACTACCCAGGGGCAGATCCGGGCAGGTACAAAGGTGCAGTTGCACCCCCTGTGAATTTGGTAGGGATGTGCATGGAGACCTTCGGCGCCGGCGGGGGGTGGTGCTTTAAGGGTGGGGGAGGGTGTACTCACCCCTCCCGCCGCATTTCCCCAGCCGGCACGTTGTTGTTTTTTAAGCCTCTCGGGGCGGCAGCGTTCCTCCCTGCCGCCCCGTCTTCCCCGTTGGCTGGAAGTCGCGAGTGCGCATGCGCCTGTTGCGTGTGCGCGCGTTCCCTTCTGCCGTGTGTGTGCGTGCGCGCGCACGCACGATGGGCACACGCGCACTCGCGACTTCCGGCCGACGGGGAAGACAGGGCGGCAGGGAGGAACGCTGCCGCCCTGAGGGGCTTAAAAAAACAACGTGCCGGCGGGGGAAATGCGGCAGGAGGGGTGAGTACGTCCTCCCCCGCCCTTAAAGTGCTACCCGCGCTGAAACGCCCCCAGTGCTGAAACGTTTCGGAAGCCTTCATAATGGCCTCCGAAACGTTTCGGGCACATCCCTAGAATTTGGATCCTGATTGGCAGTTCCTCAGCAGCAGCAGAATTTTAAAAAAGGGTTAACTTCACTTTGTGCTGCTAGTCCTGCCTGCTCTCAGAAGGAGCAGCAGCCTGATTTGTTCTCCTGGGTCTTGTACTCCTCCCTTGCTCTGGCTGGTCTCTGAATGTATTGCAATTTACCACAAGGACAATTGAGTTTCTGGCTGTTGGGCTTGTCTCCCCCAGGAAAGTAAAACAACAAAAAAAAAACCTCCCAACCCTTATCTGTTTGGGGTGTGTGTGTGTGTGTGTGTGTGATATTTGTTCCCCTTGCTTAAGCCATTGTGTTTCTCTTTCCACCCACCCCCATGAACTGTGTGTGTATACACATGTGAGAGAAATAATCTCTCACATGTTTCTCTCTCTGTGTCTCTCTCTGTGAGAGAGAGTGTTTTACACTTGGTGGGGGGGGGGGGCGGGAATCATTTCCAGAGTATAAACCAAAAATGTTCTAATACAAACTTGTAAGAAAAACCCTCTCCATCCCAACAACATAGCTTCTTGTGAGAAAATTAATCACTTCAGAAGTATTAAAACCTTTAAAAAGAATAAGAGAGGAGAAAAAATGCTCTAACAAAATGGATCTGTTTTTGTTTTTGTTCCTGCTTTTTGTTCCTGAAGATACTAAAATGCTCATGAGCTCTAATCTGGTCTCTGTGTCTAGGTTTCTCTCTCTCTCTCTACTCCACGCCCCCCATTAAAAATATGAATATGCTGCTTTTTTAGAAACTAAGTTCTCAAAATGGCTTAAATAGCAAAATATGGCAAAATGGTTCTTGTTCAGCATGTTTCCCCTTATAATCTTACTATTTTATTTTGCTTTGTGCTTGTAACAGTACCTCATATATAAATAACTTACATACTGTCTTTTTAATAAGCTTCTAATGGAATAAAATACCTCCACTTCTTGAAAGTAGCTAAACTTGTGAAGTAATTCACAAATTGCTAAAATGAACATTAAGTATTTTCCTTCCCTGACCAAAAGTCTGTTTTTATACACTTGCTTCAAAATAAGGTTTGCAAATCAGATCACAAGAAACTCATTTTAAATACTGCCTTGCCCATGAAATGCTTGGTTGTCTTTAAATTCTTAAAAAAAGGGGGGGGGAGGTAACTCCATCTATGACATATTTGAAATCAAATTGGTGGCTTTTCTTTCTGTAGTGTATAGACACACACTATACACTGTAGTGTATAGACATACATTATAATTTCATACGCTTTTTGCTTAAATGAAATGTGGTTCATAGAGGAGATCAAATTGGGCTGCTTGCTGCTGTGAGGTGTAAAAAAAGCTATTTGAATTTGCTTCTGAGTCTACATGTTGAGGATTGGAGTGCATGTGACTCAAAGTCAACATAAATATGTATATGTTATAGATACATATTTTATTATGACACATATCCTGTTCTTCCTCCAAAGAGTTCAGGTCAGGGTAGTGTACATGATCTTCCTCCCCGCTTTTATCCACACAACAATCCTGTGAGGCAAGTTTGGAGGAGAGAGAGAGTGTCTCACCTAAAGTCCTGCAGTGGGTTTCATGACCAATTGGGGAATTCCAATCCTAGTCTTAACACTCTAGTCAATACACCACACTGGTTCTAAACTGTGGGTATTGACTGCAGGAGAAACCTGATGCAGGAGGAAAAGGAAGTTCATTTTTAGCAATGAAGTAAACTAGTGGGGAGGAGAGTGTTGGATACCTTTTAGAGAGCATGAAATGGTTTAATTATCAAAATGTGGGGAGGCTGTGGGTCTCAGGCAGGCCCTGTGGGCTCAAGCCCTGGATCTTTTAAATACCAAGCAACACCTTTGCAAGGGCAAGAGGAAGTGGGGAGAGTGGCACAATTGTCCATGCAAAATCTGGTATCAGCAGGTATGTTGTTCAGAATTTCTTCTAAAAATATATATTTTTTAAAAATTAATTCTTCCCTGAGTGTGTTTTGGTGTAAAGAAATTTGGGAATGAGAGAAGTTGAGGAAGAGGAAGACAGTGGTGCGAGGTGAGTGTGAGGTGACAGAAGGTGGCATAAGACTATGTGCGGCACCCCAGAGGTTCATTGTAATCCAATCTGGCCCACCACCAGATTTGAGTTTGACACCCCTGGCAGAGTGCATTTGCAAGAGAAAGAAAATCCGAGCCCCAATATTTTTATATATGAGGGGGGGATTCCTGTTGCACCTCCTGCAATTTTCTCCTGGATCCACCCCTGCTACTACCCCACTGCTGCCCGTGCCCATGGCATCACCCTTGGCCCCGCTGTTGCCTCAGAATGTCAAGTGGTGTGCCTTTGGGTTCAACTGCATCATTGCCTTTGACAGCAGCAGCATTGGGCCCAAGATTGATGCCAGGCATGCGCACTGCTTAGGTGCAGCCCCACCTGGGATGTTCCTGGTACTGCCCCTGAAGCTCCTGGATGTCAAGCTGTCAGTGGCACAGCACTCAGCCCTTTGGGGAGTATGGCACACAGCCTCTGTTTTGTCTACAGTCCTGAAGCTGGGAGCATCAAAGCTGGAAGCTCAGCAACCACCACCACTAGCATCGAACCCAACTTTGGGTTCAACAAAGCAAGTGCCAAACAAACAAGTGAAAGATAAGCAAACATCACTGAAGTGCCTTAAAAACAAACAGAAGCACTTTTCAAAGCAACAAACAGCACAGCCATTCACCTCAGATGCAGAGAATGTAGAGAAACCGCTTAAGAAAAAGCACAAGGTACTGGAGGCAGAGGCTAATGTAGAGGATAAGGGACAGAAACCTAAAAAGTGTAAGAAGAAGCACATGACCCCACTCTCACCTAAGCATAGCCCAATTTGCTTATCACCACTGTGGTTGATCTACTCTGACTCCTCAGAGTTCAATGCCCCCCTGGATCTCCTGCAGAATTCAGACTCTGTTTCTGAGGGGCAAGGGAACTTGAAAGCACCTGAGTCTCCGGGCTCACAGATATCAACCCGTCATACTCCCTGCACCGTAGAGTGCATTGTTGCCCTGTGTATAAACACAAGGTGCGGGCATTGTGGGACCACAGGGACCAATACATTCTGGACAGACACAGTACTTATTCAGATTACGATTATTATTATGAATTGGAGGGAGCAGACCTTATGGGCACAGGTCTTGCCATAGTGGGGAGGAAAGGGCATACTTTGAATACTACACAAGCATAGGTTATGCCCATGGTCTAAGTCGCCACCCAGCCCTGCAGGATCACGCTCCCTGAGCCAAGACCTCAGGAAAAGAACCAAGAAGTCACGGGGCTCCACACCTCAAAGCCCACTAGTTCATAGCCTGCCTGCTGCCTCACCAATACCAACCCTGGCAGCAGAACAACCACAGCCATGTGAACCTGAACAACAAACACACAAGTTCGAGGAAGCAATAGAACAGCCACTTGGGTCACCGAGCATTCCTAATGGTGAGACTGAGGAGGTTGGTACTGTAGATGACATAGAGGATCAATCTGATGATCAGCCTGAGGAGAACATCTGATGAATTCAAGGGCTATACAGAGCAGCTCCTTAGGATGACGTCATCACTTACCTTGGTTATAGCAAAACAGTCTTCCACCTTATAAGACCCTATTATTGTCTTGATCCAGACAGAGAGTCAAGGAGCCATGACCATTCCTCTAGTGCCAAACCTTACTCATATTGTTAAAACACAATGGGAGAAACCAGCCACCTTTCCTCCCACTTCTAAGAAACTGGAAAGCATGTATATGGTGCAGCAGCTGAACAATCAATATTTGACACAACATCCAATACCAAATTTGGTGGTAATCAGCTCAAGCCAAATCAAAGCAATGCCTTCTATCCACACCTTTGGACAGGGAGGATAAGAGGCTGGATGCTGTAGGCAGGTGCATCTACTCCACCTCTAGCTTCCTACTATGTATTGCGAACTACCAGGCCTGCTGGGCTAGATATCAGTATTTCATCTTATAAAAACTACCTCCCTTCCTTGTTTTGAGTTGTTTGAGCCAACTCAGACAAGAACAAAGGGAAGCAGCTACCACTCTCCTACACAAAAGGCTCCCAACTGTCTAAACAACTATATTTTGCATGCCACTATGTAGATGTGGATCCCGAGTCATGGCAGCAGCAATCTCCCTTAGAAGACACATATGGCTTTGCTCCACCTCATTGTTGCAGGAGGCTTGGACATACATTGAGGACCTGCCCTTTGATGGGGCAGCCCTATTTGACCACTCTTAGAGAGAAGGCAAAAACTTCATTCCACTGCATGTTCCAAGGGAATTTCTCATTCCTCCTCCTCCATGTTGGCCAAGAAACAATACTGGCCCTGCCAAAGCCAGTATAGACAGTTGGGGTACCAATTGAGCGATTCCTTTTGCCAGCAAAATAGGTACCAGAACATAGGGCCATCACTATAACAGCATACAAGCCTCACTTAGCCACCAAACCCAAACACATCTATCCCAAAAGGCAAAGAGTCAGCCTCCAGGCTAGCCTGCCATTACAATGCATGGGCAGCCATTACATCCGACGTGGGTTTTGGCCATAATCTGCAATGGAGAATAGAATTCAGCATCCTCCCACCCTTTTCCAGTGTGCAACACACAAAACCTTCCCCTTACCTTTTAAAAGAAATACAGTCCCTCCTGGGGGAAAGGAGCCATCAAAGATGTGCACATGGACCTACTCAGAGGCTTCTGTTCAAAATATTTTACAATCCTGAAGTGAGGTGGGGGTTTAAGATGAATTTTAGACCTGTGGGATGTCAATTCCTTTGTGTGCTACCAGTGATTCTGTGTGGTCACAATCCCCACCATTCTGTGCCTCCTCGCGAAGAATGTTCACATCTATCGATCTAAAGGTTGAGTACCTTTATTGCACCACATCATCGCAAATATCTCAGATTCTGGGTGGGCAACCATACTTACCACTACAGAGTCCTTCCCTTTGGGTTATCGTCCACATAGAATGCATAGTGGTAGTAGCAGTGCATCTTCAACTTCAGGGAGTGACGGTCTTTCCATTTATAGACTGGTTGCTGGTAGCCTCCTGATGTCAGTGCCTCATACATCATGTAGAAATCACCCTTCAATTGCTGAGTTCCCTAGGACTGGAAGTAAATTATAGAAAGTCATCTCTTACACCCACACATTACTTAGAATTCTTTGGAACGCTGCTAGATTCCATAAGAGGGAGGGCCTACCTGGTCCCCCACAGGATAAGCAGTCTCAAAGAAGCAGTACAAAGATTCTGCACAAATCAAAAGCACACAGCATGCTTTGTAGAGATACTATTAGGACTGATGGCTTCCACCACCGCAGTAATTCCACTAGTGCCCTTCCACATGCGCCTCTTAAGCATGGTTTCTGGACAGTTTCAAGCCTTATCGCCAGCACCAAGGAGTAGCCCCCACACCGCCATGGAGGATATGCACGGCTGTGCAATGGTGGACAGAGGACTGGGGATAGACGTCCAGGGGAGTTCCCTTCCACCTACCCTCCACAACAATGACCATAACACCTCACAGTCAGGGTGAGGAGCCCACTTCAAGACCTTCACAGTAGCAGGGCTTTGATCACACAGAGATGTGCGAAGCCATATCAACTACCTTGAGCTGATAGCCATCTTGCAGTTCCATGCTGATCCTTAGACAACACAACAGCCAGGTCTTATTTGAATCAACAGGGCAGCACAGCTTCTCAAACCCTGATGCTGCTTGCTCTTCAGATATGGTCGTGGAGTGATATGCAAGAGAATCTGGCCTGTTGCAGTGCTAATAGAAGGGATTTCCAACACCCTGACAGATGGTCTTAGCCATCAGAGCAACCGATCCCATGAGTGGGATCTTTAGAGGAGAGCTGGTCTTGTGGTAGCAAGCATAACTTGTCCCCTTAAGCTAAGCAGAGTCAGCCCTGGTTGCATATGAAAGGGAGACTAGAAGTGTTTGCACTGTAAGATATTCCGCTTAGAGGATGGAGCCACTCTGGGAAGAGCATCTTTTCCAAGTTCCCTCCTTGGGAGCTCCAAGATAGGGCTGAGAGAGATTCCTGCCTTCAACCTTGGAGAAGCCATTGCCAGTCTGTGTAGACAGTACTGAGCTAGATGGACTTATGGTCTGAACTCAGTATATGGCAGCTTCCTATGTTCCTATGCCCTAAAAGCACTGACTGAAGCCTTTCAGAGATGGGGGACTCCCACCATAAATCTCTTTGCCACAGCAGCCAATACGAAATGCGGGCGCTTTTGCAGCAGAGCAGGGTCAAATCCACAGTCGCTAGGCAATGCCTTTCTCATCCATTGGGGACAGGAACTGATGTACACTTTCCCACCAACTCCCTTGATCCCGGAGGTCATCAAGAAACTGGAAAGAGACAGGGCACATTCGCTCCTGGTGACCACCTGGTGGCTGGGGCAACCATGGTTCACTAGCCTCTTGCATCTGGCCAACCACTTAACTCTGAGTCCCAGACTCCTAACAATGGAATATGGCCACAGACAGCACCCAGACCTGGAGTCATTACACCTGAAGGTTTGGAGGATACAGGAGAGTAGAGTTTCGGAATTCCATCCAAAGAGTACTAGAAGATTCAAGAAAACCATCCACTAGAAAATGTTACATGGCAAAATGGAAGAGATTCTGTATTCATGTGGCAGGCAAGGGCTTTTCTCCAGAGGTGCCACCAGGGCACACCATCTTGGAATACCTCTTAGCTCTCTGAGAGGAGGGGCAGGCACATGCCTCCATTAAGGTGCATTTAGAAGCCATAGCTGCACACCACAGGGTTTTCTCCGACCCAACAAGAAATTTTTAAGGAGTTTGCAGAATTTATTTCCTACTATCACCTGTTTGTTGCCCTCTGGAACTTACAATTAGTTCTAATGCAGCTTATGCATCTTCCATTTAACCACTTGCTTCTTGCAATCTGAAGCTATTGTCAGTAGTAGAATGGCCATACCTTATTTCAAAATGATTAAGGACCCTAGGGTCAGGGGGGTCAGGCTTACATCATAGGCATAGGCCCCTAGACCACGTGTTTAATCCGTGTGGTAGGCATGACGCGTGAGGGTTGATTTTTAATTGGGTAATGGGAGCACGTGAGAGGTGGCCACTTATATAGGGGTAATTTTGGAGGTTCAGCACTGTGGGGAGAAAACATGGAACAACCTAGCGCATCTAAAACACCACTGAAGCCTGTGGAGCTCTCACTACCAATGGCTTCATCGAAATTGAAGCCTAGGAGGGAGCGCATTAGACAACTATGGTCAAGGAGACTGGCCTTTAGTCCAATGGCTGCGAATCTTTGCCCAGAAGAAGAGAAGTGGTCTGCCTATAGAAACCCTAAAGGGCAGACCAGGGCTGCTAAGAAAAAGAGAAGGCCTAGGCTATTTTACTGTCAGGAACCCTGTTGCAAAGTTGATCCGACAGTTGCACAGCTGGAATGTGATTGCGGGCATTCTCCAGAAAGACCAAGGCTAGGATACTGCCTCGATAAGTGCTGCGATTGGAGTGATGACCACTCATCGGGTCAGGCTTACGTCATAGGCATAGGCCCCTAGACCACGTGTTTAATCCGTGTGGTAGGCATGACGCATGAGGGTTGATTTTTAATTGGGTAATGGGAGCACGTGAGAGGTGGCCGCTTATATAGGGGTAATTTTGGAGGTTCAGCACTGTGGGGAGAAAACATGGAACAACCTAGCGCATCTAAAACACCACTGAAGCCTGTGGAGCTCTCACTACCGATGGCTCCATCGAAATTGAAGCCTAGGAGGGAGCGCATCAGACAACTACGGTCAAGGAGACTGGCCTTTAGTCCAATGGCTGCGAATCTTTGCCCAGAAGAAGAGAAGTGGTCTGCCTATAGAAACCCTAAAGGGCAGACCAGGGCTGCTAAGAAAAAGAGAAGGCCTAGGCTATTTTACTGTCAGGAACCCTGTTGCAAAGTTGATCCGACAGTTGCACAGCTGGAATGTGATTGCGGGCATTCTCCAGAAAGACCAAGGCTAGGATACTACCTCGATAAGTGCTGCGATTGGAGTGATGACCACTCATCGGAGGACGACAGTACAGTTGGTGGGGCTGTCACAAATCTCATAAAAAGATTTGAATTGGAAACAGACCCCAAGGAAGAGGAGGAGGAGGATAAGGAAAATAAGAGGGTAAGAGCAGCATTTAAAGCTTTTAAGCTATTTTAGGGGCTTTTAAAGCTATTTTCAGTCTAGGGAGAAAACCCTGATTATAACTTCGTAGAAGATCTGGTAGCACCTCAATATACTTGAAGGTGTTGTTAGCTGTGAAATAGTGCCACATTTTTTATTTTAAAGATCTGTTAAACCATTCAGAAATACCGGCTTTAACCTCATTATTGGTGACAAAATGTTGAACTCCATAGTGCTTAAGTTCAATAGTCTACTCATAGTCTTATTTAGAAATTCCTTTCCCCTGTCAGTCTGGAGCTTGTTGGGTTTTCTCCCTAGACTGAAAATAGCTTTAAAAGCCCCGGATACTTCTTTTCCTGTCTTGTCTTTTAGAGCCACAGCCCAGGCATATTTAGACAGGACGTCCACCACCGTCAAAATGTACTTGTACCCCTTATTGTATTTTGTAAATTGCTGCATATCCACCAAATCGGCCTGCCACTGTGCATCCACCTGTGAAACAATGATTCTGTTCCTTTTAAACCGGACTCTAGCGGGCCTATGCATAGTATAAGCATCTTGCTCTGAAAGCCAGTTTACTACTTGATTTTTAGTGATCTTTTTGCTGTGTTGCCTGGCCTCTTGAAATAGTGGATTCACTCCCCTGAAACTCCCTACGTGGTCAGGGGTATAATATATTTTCTTTAGAATTTTTTCAGAGTCTGCCATATCGCATGTTGACACACAAATGAACATATATGCTTAAAACAAAATGAATTTATTGATACATAGTAACAGACAAAAATTGGGGGGTATATGTCATTTGCAATAACATTTGACAATTTTTTATTTATTTTTTAGTTCTCAGCAATCATACAACTGCACGGGGCACATATAACATGAATATCACTCTGCTTTTTCATCATCATCAATGTTCAGGTTCTCCATAGCCAGCTTGAGCTCTTCATCCACCTGAAGAAACAGACCAGACAATAAATGAATACATCTATACTTTCAGACCCTTTAGGATCACTTTCTCATTTTGCAATCACTACGCTGATTTACAATCACATCTAATAATAAAAACCTTATCAATGTAACAGTTCATCTACGTGCACATCACACATCCCTGCCCCCATCTCTGTTACAACATGTCACACACAAAATAAAAAATAAATGCTGCTCTTACCCTCTTATTTTCCTTATCCTCCTCTTCCTTGGGGTCTGTTTCCAATTCAGATCTTTTTATGAGATTTGTGACAGCCCCACCAACTGTACTGTCGTCCTCCGATGAGTGGTCATCACTCCAATCGCAGCACTTATCGAGGCAGTATCCTAGCCTTGGTCTTTCTGGAGAATGCCCGCAATCACATTCCAGCTGTGCAACTGTCGGATCAACTTTGCAACAGGGTTCCTGACAGTAAAATAGCCTAGGCCTTCTCTTTTTCTTAGCAGCCCTGGTCTGCCCTTTAGGGTTTCTATAGGCAGACCACTTCTCTTCTTCTGGGCAAAGATTCGCAGCCATTGGACTAAAGGCCAGTCTCCTTGACCGTAGTTGTCTGATGCGCTCCCTCCTAGGCTTCAATTTCGATGGAGCCATCGGTAGTGAGAGCTCCACAGGCTTCAGTGGTGTTTTAGATGCGCTAGGTTGTTCCATGTTTTCTCCCCACAGTGCTGAACCTCCAAAATTACCCCTATATAAGCGGCCACCTCTCACGTGCTCCCATTACCCAATTAAAAATCAACCCTCATGCGTCATGCCTACCACACGGATTAAACACGTGGTCTAGGGGCCTATGCCTATGACGTAAGCCTGACCCCCCTGACCCTAGGGTCCTTAATCATTTTGAAATAAGGTATGGCTATTCTACTACTATTGTCCTTGAAAAAAGTGATTGGTGGCTTCAGCATGAAGGATCAGCTAATTGAGGGCCCTGTGGTATGATGCACCCTACTTGATATTTCGCAGAGACAGTGTGGTGCTGAGGCTAGACCTTACTTTTCTAGACAAGGTGGTGATGGAGTTCCACGTGTCTCAGGAACTGCACTTTCCTGTCTTCTTCCCTGACCCCATTTCAGAAAAGGACAGAACATACCATACTCTGGACATACGTAGAGCTCTGGTGTTTTATGTGGACATAACCAAGCTGTTCTGAAGATTCAACAGGCTGTTTGTTAGCAATGCCAGCCCCTCCCAAGGGATGCCCATTTCGACCCAGAGGCTCTTGGCATGGGTATTGGAAGCCATAGCTCTTTCATACCAACTGGCAAAAAAGCCACTGCCTTGCCCCATCCAGGCACACTTCACCCAGGCTATGGTGACATTCACAATGTTCTGGTTCAGAACCCTCTGGATGAGATCTGCAGGCGACCTGGTTGAAACTGTCCATGTTTGTCTACCATTATGCTTGGATGTCCGATTCCGGTCTCAGATGGCTTTTGGCACTTGGATACTTCAGTCAGTCTCCCAATAGGCTGCTCCTTCCATCTAGGTAAGAAAAGCTTTCTATGGTCCCAAGTGTGATGCACAGAGACCACGAAGGAAGAGGGCAGGTTTCCTACCTATAACTGTTGTTCTTCGAGTGGTCTTCTGTGTATTCATACTACCTGCCCTATCTCCCTATAGCAGGCTCTCTCAGGTCCTTGGTTGTGGCAATCTCCTAGACTGAGGTAGGGTAGGGTATGATGTTTCTTGCTCTTTTTTCCTTTTAAGGTGAAGCTCTGGAAAGTTC
Organism: Hemicordylus capensis; assembly: GCF_027244095.1. Lineage (NCBI taxonomy): Eukaryota > Metazoa > Chordata > Lepidosauria > Squamata > Cordylidae > Hemicordylus > Hemicordylus capensis. The sequence continues at coordinate 136,582,364 of NC_069657.1, read as the reverse complement.
TGGAACCTGGTTTCTAGGCAGGCACATAACCCAAATGTGAATGCACAGAAGACCACTCAAAGAACTACAGTTACAGGTAGGAAACCTGCCCTTACAAAAGGACCTTATATGAAAAATTATTTCAAGGAGTGGAGTCTTAATTCAGAATCTTACCACAACTATTTTTGAGCTGCTAAGAGTCAAGTGAGGTGCTAAAAAAACCTGATTCTCCATTTGGGAGTTAAATAATTCATATATCATAAAATACTTGTGATCAAGCAAAAATAATAACTTATAGAAGTACATCAGCATCCCAATCCTTCTCTTAATAGAAAACTAAAACCTGGTTTGTTTCTTCTTATAAATTGTTACCACAAGTCAATTATATAATTAATCACTAATTATTAGTAATTAATCACTAATTATGTAATTAATCACTAATTACTTCACTAATCCTTATGTCTGAGGAGCAATTAGATAACTGACTGCTATATCTTTTAATTAGATTTATGGTTTTAATTTTTAATGTTGGTTTTAAATGATTTTAATGTTTATATGGTTTTAATTGTTTAATTGATTTAATGGTTTAAATTATTTTAATTGTAAACCGCCCAGAGATGCAAGTTTTGGGCGGTATAAAAATATGTTAAATAAATACTTTTAAAACAGTGGTTCCCAAACTGAGAGCCTCCAAATGTTGCTGAACTACAATTCCCACCAGCCCCAGCTACAATTTGTTGTGGCTGAGGCTGGTTGTAGTTGTAGTTCAGCAACATCTGGAGGCTCCAAGTTTGGGAACCACTGCTTTAAAACATTTTGAAAATGCATCTTGAAATGCATCGGGTTTCAGGTGAAAAGGTTCCAGGTAAGAAGGTCATCATTTTCTAGGTCAGAGTTTAATCAAATGACTAAAGGAAAGAAGGGGTGATTTTATATCCATTATAATGTATTCACATTTTTTGGCACTCCCTCATCCAATTCAGCTGCACTTAGTAAATTAGTTGGGGAAGAATGTGGAAGAGCAAGGATATGTATCTGAATTCACATTTCCATGTCCAAGCTTGTCATGTCTGTAACTGACTGTGAACAATCAATTGAAATAACCCACTACCTTCGGACCAGCCCAAGCTTGTCATGTGTACTGTCCATGACTAGAGCTGGATTAGGGAAAGAGCCCCAACAGGAAGCATTATCAGCTCCACACAATACTTTAAAAGCATAGAACATTGACCCAGTTGCTTGTGCAATGAGAATGTTACCTCTTCCCCTTCCCTTTTTGGAGATACAAGTTAACATACATAAAGAAAATTTTTGGGTTGGTTCGGATGACCAGCAGCAAGTCTGGTTCTGCCAACCGCCACTTCCCAGCAAGTATACTCCTGGTGTGCTGTGCATGATGTGACATCTGAACCCACCAGTGTCAGTTTGCAGAAGAGCACTTCCCTCCAGGGATCTCACATCTGTAACCAAGATCTGAAGTTGGGTGGCAGATGCTGGGTGGCAGAGGGAAGTGCTGCTCAGCAACCTGACATTGGTGGGTTCAGACGTCACGAAGTGTGCGGCACTTGCAGCTTGAACCAGGAGTGCTCACTTGCCAGGACCTGGCAGTTGGGTTTGCTGCTGGTCAACTGAATCCACCCATATTCTCACAGCCCTGCCCTTGGTGCTCAGCCTCATAGATATAGATAGCCATACTTTAAAATGGTAACCACAAAAATGTATTTTATATGTTCACTAAACACAGATACTGCGATTGTTTTGCCAACGGTGATTTCTGTAGTAACTGCAACTGCAATAATTGTTATAACAATCCGCAACATGAAATAGAACGGTTTAAGGCAATTAAGGTAATACAAATATTTCTACTTTTTACATGCAAAGTATATTGCTTAGTCTTCTCCTTAAATGTGTTAGGTTGTTTTATTATTTTAAACACTTACATTTGTTTGTTTAAGCACATTTATATATTGCCCCAAACAAGGATCTCATGGTGTTTTACAGTTGGTTAAAAACATCGCTAAACATTAAAACCAGCGGTTAAAACAGACAAATTAAAATGTAAAATCAACTAAAAGCCTGATTGAATAGGTGTGTCTTCAAGGATCTTCTGAAGGCCCTCAGAGATGGCGCAGCTCTAACTTCAACAGACTGTGTGTTCTACAGCCCCAGGGCAACTACAGAAAAGCTTGCTGATGAGTCCACAATCAGACAAGCCAGTGATAACTGCAGACGAACCTCCTCTGACAATCTTAGTGGCGAGGTTCATGATGAAAATGATGTTCTCTTACATACAGAGTGGTCAATCATTTTTCATAGCTTCTTATATTAAAAAATTAAACAAGTTCATTTTCTTTGAGAGGAAAGTCTCAGGACATCCTCTAAGAACATAATTCTAGATTTTTATTTTATTATGTTTAAAGAGACCTCAGACATACTTAATGAATCTTTTTTCATAGGAGTCTCAATAGAAAAGGCTCTTGAGTAGAATAAAAATAGAACTGATGATAAATAAATGGGCAAAAACCCATTGTCTCAGGTACTATTTATCAGTTCATCAAGTTTCTGTAAAGTGCCAAGAAATATGTTGCTCTACCTAAATTTTTTATTATTTAGGGTATCTGACTTGGGTATCTGTGAGGGTTCCGTTCTGCAATAATACCACAGATGCTGAAAGGTCTATGGGATTGTGGAGCTTAGGTTCTTGGAGGCTCGAAAATCTTATAAAAATTGTGGAAAATGGGCAAAAATCTCAAAATAAAGTCCCCTACCATGCTCCACAGGCCTCCAGCAGTTTCCCCCAGAAGTCCAAAATTTTCCATTATTCTGTGATTTTTTCGGGGGGCAGGGGGGTTAACCGAATGAGCCATAAAATGGCTTCTGTACTCAAAATGGTGACCGGAAATAACCTCTGAGGTAATTTCCGGCCACCCCCAACCAGCAGATACATACATTTAAACCTTCCCTTCCGTGTATATCAAGTCCAGATGTCATTTCCCTGGCTGCAGATTCGTGAAACCATGGATGTTGGATCCACAGGTAACGAGGTATGCCTGTATTGATTATCTTGATCCATTTCAGTCTGGTTTCCAGACTGGATTTGGGACTGAAAGTGCCTTGGTCACTCTGGTTAATGAAAGGTGGAGTTCCACCATGTTTCAACATCCCTAGAGATGATGTGTCCAGATAGGCTGCTATCTTGCAGCCCTTCTCCATAAGAGCAGCTGCGGTGGCAGCAGGCCCTGCAGGGGGGAGCCCCCTACGTTCCCTAGTCCTAGGCTCCATCTCACAACCAGATGCAAAGTCTGTGCATACAGTGCATGGACACAAACTGCAGCTGGCATGCTGCCCTCAGCATGCTGACACCATTGTCATTGACCATGTCATGACCTGGTCAAACATTCCTCTTACTGGTGCCTGAAGACCCCTCACAACTCATCTGCCTTGTGGCCTGTGTCCAGTGGCTCCACATGCAGCAGAGCTCACCTGGACTTTGCTGCATGGGGTGTGCTGGCCATGCCAACAGCAGCAGATGCTGTCTTCCCTCTCTCCTGCCCCTACCAGTGCATAGTAAGGGACAGGAAAACAGCCTGCACTCCACTACAGCTGGTCCATACATCTGTAGTGAAGGGTAGACTGATGTTGGGTCCTGCTGACACCAGCAGTCCTGACACCTTCCTTCATGCCCAGTACAGAAAGGGCACCACCAAGGTGGCGCAAGAGGGGATCTGATAGTCTAGAGCCATCATCTCTCCAATGGTTCAAGCAAGACAGTGGGCAGACACTAGTATTGGACTAATGTGGAATCAGTGATGGGCTGGATGTAGGCAAACAAATGAAAATATAATTGAAACAAGACAATGCCTGCATTGAGGATAATTTAGAAATACAGTATAAAAAAGTATAAAATACATACATATTTTATACATACATACATAAAATACATACATATACATACATAGAAATACATTAAAAAGTATAAAAACTATACTTTTCCTTCTATTTGAATAATAGATCTTTGAGGTGATCCATGTTCCCTCACAACCAGGGTTCTGTGCCTGCGCAATACGTCTTGCAGAAGAATTCAAAGCTCCTTCAATAGCTCTTCAGCTCTGCTGAATCACACATGTGGCATGGCCATTGTTTTTGGCAGGAGAGCACCTTTCTCTTTTGTTCCTTCTCAACCGCCACACTGCTTGCATTGGGAAGGGTTTGCTCCTCTCTCCTCATTCATTAGCTTTTTCAGTGTTGGTGTCGGGCCTTCCCGCTGGCCATGGGAGGGACTCACCCAGTGGGGGGCGCAGAAGATGGAGGCAATGCAGGCCCTGGGTACAGGCAACTTCAGCTGGGACCCTACACAGTTGCCAGGGAGAGCCAGGACACACAGGAACCCACATACCATGGATTGGCCAGCATTGCCCAACAGGTTGCCTCCTGGTGGCAAAGAGGCGAAGGCGGGGTCTCAACAGCTGGCCAGACAGGAAACAGCTGAAGGAGGGAGGATGCAGGCAGCTACATTGGAGAGGGCAGAGTCGGGAGAGGGTGGTAGGGATTGCCCTGATTGCAGTGCTTTATTTAAGGCTTGGATGGCCAGGGATGAGGAGGTCTGAAGAGATGGGAGTGAATTGGGCCTAGAGTCTCTGGTGATGATTAAAAAAAAACACCCTACCAGCACTTCTGAGGCCACTTCCACAGCCTATGAACAGGATCAGAGGAAGGGAGGTGGTTGGATACTGTGATCCCAAGCCAGTGCATGACAGTTGGATTTTCAGCTTAACTTCAGACTGTTTTTTCTTGGCTACTCTTTGGATTTCCCTTAGGCTTTGTCTTCTTTGGTGATATTTGTCTGATTACAGTTTGTCCCTGGTCGCTCTAATGGACAGTAGAAAAACCTTCATGTGTACCTCCTGTGGGTACCCAACAAGTTTTTAATTTGTTTGGGTGAAGGACACAATGTAAATAAATGCCTGTAAAATCTGTTTGACGTTTTGAAGGCAAACTAAGAAAAGCTATGAACTTTGTCTGAGGGTAGCACTTTACAAGACCACACTTAGACCACCGACTCCAGTGCCAAACTGTCCAGGTCCCTCGACATTCATGGCTTTGATGTTGACTGACAGCTGCTTATCAGGACCAAGAGCAGCTTCGAAATCTGAAGACAACTGTCCTTCGGGATCAAAGATGACTTTGGCAATGGCCACCGTACTTACTTCTTGAGCTCCTTGTCATAGAGAAAATTTATTTTATTTATTAATTAAAAGATTTAATATACTGCCCAGTCCACAGACTCAGGGCAGTGTACACAACAAGAACACCATCCAATATATTGTTTTAATTGGAAAAGAAATGTCTTCAATAAAGACTTAAAGGCTGAAAGTGAGGAGGCAGACCAAATCGGGGGGGGGGGAGTTCCAGAGTAGTGGGGCAGCAACAGTGAAAGCCCTTCTACGTGCCCTAGTAATATGGACCTCTCTAAGACCAGGGACCAAAAAGAAGGGCAACCTGAGTAGATCTCACAGGATGTGACAGGACTGGCTGAGAGAGGCAGTCCTGAAGGTAAACAGGCACTAAGCCCTGAAGGGTTTTAAAGGTGAGAAAGAACCAGCACTTTGAATTGGACCCAGAAGCAAATAGGTAACCAGTGCAGTGACCACAAGAGCGGTGTCACACTCTCATATCTTCTAGTGCCCATAAGTAGGTGGGCCGCTGCATTCTAGACCAACTGAAGCTTCCAGGTCGTCTTCAAAGGCAGCCGCAGGTAGAGCACATTATAGTAATCCAAATGAGAGATGACGAGGGTGTGAGTTACCATTGCCAGGGCCTTCCGGTCAAAATAAGGCTGCAACTGGTGGACCAGTCAAAGCTGGGCAAAGGCACCTCTGGCCACGGCCTCCACCTGCTGCTCGAGCAGGTGCCACAAGTCCAAGAGGACCCCTAAGTCACAGACCATCTCCTTCAGGGGCAGCACAACCCCGTCCAGAGAAAGACTCAAATTTGGCAATTGGCCAGGTTGAGAAGTAAGCAAAAGCAACTCAGTCTTGGTGGGATTAAATCTGTGCTTGTTCTGGCCAATCCAGATCCTAATAACCTCCAGACACTGGGCAAGCACAGAAACAGCATCTCCGGAGTGGCCTGGGGTGGCAATATACAGCTGGGTATCAGCATATTGATGGAATCTCACCCCAAACAGGTGGATGACATGTCCCAGTGGTTTCATTTGTTTGTTTGTTTGTTCATTTGATTTCTATACTGCCCTTCCAAAAATGGCTCAGGACAGTTTACACTGAGAAATAAACAAATAAGATGGATCCCTGTCCCCAAAGGGCTCACAATCTAAAAAGAAACATAAAATAGAGACCAGCAACAGTCACTGGAGGGACTGTGCTGGTGGTGGATAGGGCCAGTTAAAAAGATGTTAAAAAGAATGGGTGCAAGAACTGAACCCTGAGGGACCCCATAAAGGAGTGGCCACGGGGCAGAGCACTCTGCACCAATGCACATCGACTGAAAGTACCTGCTAAGGAAGGAACGGAACCACTGCAAAGTAGTGCCCCCAATACCCACCCGCCTTCCACTGTGCAAGGGGCTTACTGGGGATCTCTCCCTTCGACATTGACAAGCAATGCTGAAGTCTGGCACGACTTTGGCTATTATCATGCCGACCTCTTCTGTATCAGACATCACCTCACCTGGTAATGTTCGTTGCTGGCATCACCTTTATTACTACAACAGTGCTGATTTTAACGACATCAACTGTGACTGCCCCACTAAAGACTACGCCTATGGTGCTTTCATCTATTGTCATTGACTGGCTTTGTCTCCAGCCCATTCTTTGCATGAGCCTCTTAGCAAGGAAGGGAGTCAGTCATCCTGGGAGATGTCCCCGATGTCGGGGAACAAATATACCTCAAGGAACCTGGAATCACTCTTGGAAACATCTACTAGCATCCCATCGAATTCCACTATTAAGGGCTTCCGCCTGGATGGGAATGATGATTCAGAGCCTCTACAAGTCCCTAAAACATTAACTGCTTCTTCTGCTAAGGTGATCCCGTGTTACTTCCCCCCTCAAACTTGGAGGGAGCGATTTCACCATTCTGCTCCACATTTTGCCTCCATGACCCATCCGATGGACTAGTGGAGCTCTCCTGGGGCCTTCAACCATGGCTATATTAGGGGACTTCAGCAATATAGGGATTCCTATGATATGCCTTCACCTGCTCTGCCTTATGATTTCAATTAATATAGACTATGGCTGTCTGAGAAACTTAAAGGTGCTCGTGTGAAAGGCCAGGATCCCTTTTCTTGCTTGATCCTATATCTCCTTTTAAGTGCCCAAAATGATTTCAGCTCCTGTGGGCAAAGGGAGAACAACATCTCCTGTTTCTACCCACCTGACAGATCCTGATGTCGAGATAATTCACCACTCTTTTGCCCCAGAAAAGTTGCCCGAATGAGAGGATCTTTCTGAATACAGCTCCAGTCCTTCGTCTGAAAGAGATTCTGTTCTACCAAAAACCCTTCTCCAGATGAGACCATAACCCATCTACCATTGAGCTCACCTATATTTGCTGGTCAATTGACCGAATAAAGATGACTGACTGACTGAGCTCACCTACAGAGGAGACAAGGTCCTACCGTGTTCAGGTGACAGAAATGGCTAAGGCTTTAGGCCTAGATTGAAAGCACCAACATCTGAAATTAAGGACCCAGTATACAATTTAATATCCAGTTCATCAGCTGCTCAGCCTACATCTCTACCTATGCTCCTGGTCCTTGTCAACTCTGCTAAAGTGTGCTGGGATGCCCCATCTGCCTCTACTACCACTTCCATGAGGTTTGAACATTTATACAGGATCCAAGAGGAATCCTGCCCTTTCTTGTTTAAGAATACACACACACACACACACCCCTAACTCTCTGGTGGTAGACTGTGCGATTTCATAGTAAGTCAGGAAGAATGCATTCTTCCTATAAAACAGGAAGCTGGTCGCTATGGGTCGCAGATTCTACTCATCTTGCTTGGCCCTGAAAATCTCCAATTACATGGCCTGCATGGCCAAATTCCATATTTCAGTTTGGGACACTCTCAAGAAAGATTTGAAAGATGTCCCTGAGGACTTTAAAGATAAGTTTCAGTCTGCTCTAGCCAAGGCTGCCAACATCACCAGACAGCATCTGAGCACAGCAAAGCACCTTGTGGAAACTAAATCAAGATCTCTAGCAGGTGCTGTATATCTCCACAGGCACACTTGGCTGCACTCTACCTCCCTCCAAAGTGACATGAAGGACAAGATCAAATATCTGCCCTTTGAAGGGGACAGCCTCTTGAGTGCGCAGATAGATGAAATGGTGGAAATGATGAAGCATATGAATATGATGAATATTTATATACCACTTTTCAACAGAAGTTCCTAAAGCGGTTTACATAGATATAAAGAAAGAAAGATGGATCCCTATCCCCAAAGGGCTCACAATCTGATAGACACCAGCAACAGCCACTGGAGGGATGCTGGGGTTGGATAGGGCCCGTTGCTCTCCCCCTGCTAAATAAAGAGAATACAGTGTTGCTAACTGCAGGTGGGCACGCAGGTATTGGGATCACTTGTATATCATCAGTAAATCTAACAACAAAATTTTCCCAAGCTCCTGAATTGTTTAACCCCTCTCAGATCCAGGAGTCGGGAAGGCAACTGTTTGGGTTTTGATTTGTGTGTAATAGTTTCATAAGTATGAAATATTGCTGTCTCCTTTTATTCTTAGTTATGTATTTTTAGTAGTACTTTCAGTACCCTGAGCTATGTTCAGGAGGACTTTTTAAATTTTATTTGATTTTATTGTTTGTAGTAGAAGTTTTATTGTTTTCTCTTCTACATTTGTTTTAATCTCATGCTGGTCTCTGACCAAAATAAAGAGATTTGATTTGAAATAAAGAGAATAACCACTTTTAAAGGGTACCTTTTAAAGGGGGACTTAGAAGTCCTGCTATACTGTGTGGACTTTTACTATTACCCCTCAGCAATCGACCTTCTCTCAAAAATATAGCTCCTTTGGCAGGCAAAAGTTCCAATATAAATAACCTGTCCATAAATATTACAAGAAATATTTCAATATATGTCTAAGCATCAGTACAATCCACAGCACAGGCAACAGCAAAGAGTGAAGCCTCAGGACCATTCCAAGCAGATTGTTTCCACTTCAGCACTGGAAGTACCTCTGACTTTATTCCCTTCTGTTAATCTCGCCCCTTTCTCCCATGCTTGGTATTGCATAACATCAGATGCCTGGGTGTTGTTCATAATATAAACAGGCTATGCCATCAAATTCGTAAGCCTCCCCATGTTCACAGGGATAAAATACACCCACTTAACTCCTACCTTAAAAGAAGAGGTATACTCCCTACTAGAGAAAGGGGCTATAGAGCTTGTTCCCCCAGAAGAATGGGAGACAGGCTATTATTTGAGGTACGCTCAAACAGGATGGATCATGGATCTTCACAACCTAAACAAATACGTAAAGGTCAAGAAATTCAAGATTATCTCTTTACAGACTATTCTTCCTTTACTCACGAAGGATGAGTGGTTTGTGACATTATATCTCAAGAATTGTATGTGGGGATACATCCCCCACACAGGAAGTACTTATGCTTCACACTGGGTCAACAGACTTATCAATATGCAGTACTCCCATTTGGACTTTCCCTGGCCCCCATGTCTTCACAAAGTGTGTCAGCATCATTATCTCACATCTCAAGACACGGGGAGTCTCCATTTACCTTTATTTAACATTTATTTATTATTTACCTTATTTATTCTTTCTCTGTGTAAACCACCCTGAGCTATTTTTGGAGGGGTGGGATAGAAATCGGATAAATAAATAAATTTAGACTGCTTACTAATATCAAAGAGACCCTAGTCTCTCAGGTTCCATTCATGCTGGACCTGCTAGCAGATTTAAGGATGTCAGTGAACCTAAAGAAGTCTGTTCTAACACCACAATGACTTATTCAATTCATCAGGGTAATCTTGGACTCACATACAAAGAGAGCTTACCTTCCCGGAGAAAGGAAACAACTGATAACAAACCTAATCTCTTCATTCACTCGCTATCCAAAGCAAAGGGCTCAATCAATACAAAGGCTGCTAGGTCTTCTGGCCTCCTGCACGACTACTGCCCCACACAAGGCTTTGTATGCACAGTGTTCAAAGAGAATTCCAATAGTCAGACCATATGTCAGGTTCTCCCACCACCCATCTTAAAATCGTTATGTTGGTGGACCAAGCTGGACATTCTCTTGAGAGGTATGCCTTTCAAACTGCTGACACCATCTTTAACACTGACTTCAGATGCCTCTCTGATAAGTTGGGGAGTGCACATCCGGGGCCTGCATGCCCAAGGTGTCTGGACCCCCCAACACCGGTCCCTTCATATCAACCTCCTGGAGCTTCTGGCAATTTTTCTTGCCTTGAAATCCTTCATCCTGCTACAACTTTGAGTGGTCCAGGTTCTCTTGGACTACAAAAGCCTGTCTCAACTGCCAGGGTGGAACAGTCTACAGGTCCCTAATGCAACGTAGCCCTGCACCTCTGGGACTGGAGGATAGGCCATCACACCCACTCCATTGCCCTTCACATCAAAGGCATGGACAATACTCTGGAAGATGCTCTGAGCAGGGACTTTGAACCTTCGAATCAACTTGAGTGGGAAATCAACCTACTGGTGGACCTCTTCCCCATGTAAAGTAAAGGTAAAGTGTGCCGTTGAGTTGGTGTCGACTCCTGGCAACCACAGAGCCCTGTGGTTGTCTTTGGTAGAATACAGGAGGGGTTTACCATTGCCATCTCCTGTGCAGTATGAGATGGTGCCTTTCAGCATCTTCCTATATCGCTGCTGCCCAATATAGGTGTTTCCCATAGTCTGGAAAAGATACCAGCGGGGATTCGAACTAGCAACCTCTGGCTTGGTAGTCGAGCCATTTCCCCGCTGCGCCATGCAAGACGTACTACTCCAGAGTGGGAGTGAAACTGAACTCCATGGGCAACACTTTTCAGATGCCCTAGACAAAGTATCTCTATTACCTCTTCCCTCCCTTTCCCTTTCTCTCAAAGGTCATTGGGAAGATACTGCAGGGAAATACTCATTGCATCATACTCACCCCGTGGTGGCCACAGCGACTGTGATTCCTGCTCCAGTTGTCTCAAGACCATCACCAACAGGCAGGCCACATCCTTTACCCCGACCTCCAACTGTTGAATCTGACAACCTCAAAGGCCAACAATTAGATACCATCCTCTTGAATGAGAGAAAGGAGTCAACACATTGTTATTACATGTGCAAGTGGAAATGTTTCACGTCACATGCTGCCTCCAAGGGCTTTGACCTCTTCCACGAAACCATCTGTCAGATCTTTCTATACCTGACAGGTCTAAAGCGTTCTGGACTAACAAATAAATATTTCAAGGTCCATCTAGTAGCACTTCCCGAAAGGCACCAGGCTGGAACAGGTACTCAAGTTTTCTCCATCCTGACTCTAAAAGATTCCACAAAGGTGTAAACAACTTCTTTCCACCTGCCAGAGAACCCATCAAGCCATGGAGTGTCTCATTGGTCTTGTCCTTTCTCACTGAACACCCATTCTTGTCTGAAAGTCACCTTCCTTGTTGGCATGACATTGGGCACAGCTGGTCAGCAAACTGACAGCTCTTTGCACTGACTCTCCGTACACCAAGTTCTACCCTAACAAAGATGTTCTCCGGACAGAGCCTTCCTTCATTCCAAAGATAGTCTCTGACTTCCATTAAAATGAGGACATCATTTTACTTACATTATTCCAGAACCCCTCCACCTTTCTGAGGAAATCTGTGCACTCACTGGATGCGAGATAGTCTCTTCTGTACTACCTAAATAGGACTAAACCATTCAGATGAACCAACAAGCTCTTTGTTCTCGTTCTGTCTATAAAGGATAGAACAAGGATCAGCCTGTCTCAAGACAAAGACTCTCCCATTGGCTCATAGAACTTATCTTCATGTGCTATAACCAACAAGGAGTCTAACTCCCCTCGAAGATCAGAGCATGTTCTATAGAGCTGTGGCCACATTGGCAGCTCACATGACTGGCATCAGTATAAAGGAATTTTTAAATCAGCCACGTTGTCTTCAAATCTGCCCTTTGTTAAGCACTAATGCTGTGGAAATCCATTTGGCAGATTTGGTCAGGCCAAATTTGGTCAGGCTATTCTAAAAAAAAGTACTCTAGCAGAATCTTAGCTTCCACCTCCATCTTGGTGAGCTTGTTACTCACCCAGGTTGTGAGTGAACATGGATTATACCTCAAAGATAAACAGGTTACTTACCTGTAACAGGTGATCTTTTTGGTGAGCCATGTTCACTCACAACACCCACCTGGCCTACCCCACTAGTTAGGATACCTTCACAGTTATAGTGACTTAGCTGACTCCGTCTATGAACATTCTTCACTCATTGCAATGGCCAGGCAGGAATCAAGGAGAAAGGTGATCATGATTTGGCAAAGCTAAAGAGTGCATCAAGGAGCTTTGCATTCTACTGTGAGGCTTACTGCACAGGTACAAAGCCCAGGTTGTGAGTGAGCATGGATCACCAAAAAGATTACCTGTTACAGGTAAGCAACCTCTTTTTCTTATCTTCTGTATAAATAAAGTGTTTTGTTTTAGGCTTGTCTTGACAGAAACCCAGAAGCTTTCCTGCCAAAGATTGGAAAAGGGAAACTAGGAGATATCAAGCCCAGGCATAATAAAGGATGTAATTGTAAGCGTTCAGGATGCCTAAAGAATTACTGTGAATGTTTTGAGGTTTGTTGAGAGTGACAGTTTCTAATTCAGCTTTGTAAAAGTGTGGCATTGGTGGGAGGTTATCCACCCGGGAAAAGGTACAGGTACATGTGAGGGGAATAATCTCACAGGGTCTGTTCCTGAGGGGAAGCTGGAGGCATCAGATGCACATGGCTCAAAGCTAGCTGAAAAGATTGTGAATGGAAAAATACCTGGCAGAGAGGACATGTCCTACTCCACCCCTTACTCCACAGTCTTGAGGAGCAGTATATAAGGATGAGCATAGCTGAGGCAACAATGTGCTTCTTTGGTAGTTGATGAAACAATGAGTGACTATCCATCCTACAAGGCAGGACAACAGCTGTATGAGGGAACATCAGTGTTATATATCTGCTCTTTTCTCAGACCCTGTGTATTCAGATGGTCCCACTAGAGTTCTGAGCAGCATAAGAAACAGAAATGGATGTGTATGGAATCAATTATTTTTTCATGAGTAGTCCCAAGTTTTTGAAAAACGATTAATAAATATTTAAAATAAAATATATAATAAGTTCCAAGGCACAAATACTGTCTTTCTTCCTTCAGACCAGTAATCACAAATTCAAAGGAGGTTATAGCTGTGTCCATATGACCATATTATAGCCATAACGTTTGAGAATTTCTTTGTACAGTATAGGACTTTTCCATTTTACAAAGTGTCTATGACCTTGATGACTTGTACTCTAGCATACATGGGAAATGAGTGTATAATAGTTACATGCCCAGCTACATTCTACTAGTCCACATTGTACATGGGACTGCCTTGATTACTCAGAAACTTCAATTAGTTCAACATATGGCAGTCAAATTAGAATTAACAAATCTTCACCAACATTTTGTTATACAATTTAAAGTATAAAAGCCTATACAACTTGAGTCCAGGGTATCTGAAGGACCATCTGCTCCCATATGAATTTGCCCATACGAAGCCTAGCAGTGGCACCCTGACTGAATTCTCTGGCCTGCAACTCTCAGCTGACACCTACTTTTTAAGCTTTTTTAGTGCTAGGTGAAAACAATGGTTTTAATGGACATTGGCTAGCATCAAATTAATGCTGTACTTGTGTGGACGTGCTTGTACAAACATGGAGCTTGCATACTAGATTAGTGTTGTGCTAGTGCAACAGGGTGTGCTTGTACTGCCAGTCTCAGAAGTAGAGGTCCGCATTATGTATTGCTGTGTTGCACAATACTTGTTCAAGCTGACCAAGAGTGCAAGATATTGCAGCTATGAGTATAGATGCATCTATGCGATGTTCATGCACGTGCACAACTTTGTATGTTGTTCTAGCACAATGTTAGTCTGAATGTCAAATTTATTTTACCATTAGTGCTGTTTTTCAGAGTGCATTTCTGTTTCAATTTCTGCACTTTTAAAATTAATTAAAATTAATAATGTTCTTTATCTTTTAATTGATGGCTTTTAACTTTAATTTTTACCTGCCTTGGAAGCTTATGCTGGAAGGTGGGATGAAAATATTTTAAATACATATCAATCAGCCAGTAACATAATCCCATGACATTGACTCCTTAGAATTTCTCCAAGTGATATGACTAGAACTAGAACAAAAACTTGAAATAATTAGAAATAGCCCTATATTTGTTGTTGTTCATGCTCTTTGGAAGGGAGGTTCAATTTCCTTCTTTGTACTTGCTGTTTTCTACACATCTGAGCCAGCAGAGCCTTCCGCAGTCCACAAAAAGGGAGACTAAAAATACAGACATATCAAGGGTGTTTCTGAGGAGATTCAAATTATTGCCATGTTTTTGTTTTACCATGCTCTCTTGAAAGCCTCCTTTAAAAATTCTTGAACAGCCTTTCCATAGCCTTCTGTGGTTATTTGAGCTTATGCTACAGCTACACCAAGGCTGCAATCTTATGCACACATACTTAAGAATAAGCACCATTGAACTGAGTAGGACTTACTTCCAAAGAAAATTGCATATGTTGAGACGTTAGAAAAGTCTGATATCTTTTTGTGATTTAAATTTGATAACATTGATATATTTATGAATTAAAGCAAGTTTTACCTTCTAGGCTAAAATTATGTGTTCATCTATCTGCAAATGTGTTGGTTGCAAAAATTATGAAGAAAGCCCAGATCGAAAAACTTTAATGAACATGTCAAACCATATGGAGATTAAAAATGACTCTGTATCATGTTCTAACTTTGAAATTTTATCGAAAACCAGAAAAGACAGGTGAATATTAAGGTTACAAGTATAATATCATTCTTTAAAAATATGTCTTGAAATAGCAGAATGTTGTATATGTAGTAATATTTCCTGTAAATTATGAACGGAATAGCTCTTTGTCACTTAAGCACACCCTTTGAGTCCAGAGGTGCACCTAGGTAATTTTGGAACCTGGACCTAAAGGCCTTTGGAGGGGGCCCCCTTGCTGGACCCTCCCCTGCTGCAAAAAGAGCATCATCCCCCTATTCCTATCCCACATATTTCTTTCCCCACTCTCCCCTCTGTCTCTAAAGCACCCAGCACAGATCATAATCGCACTCAGCCTTACAGTCACCACACTCAGTCCTCAGCCACCACACCATCCAGGACAAGAGGATTTGGGGGGCCCAGGGGTGTGGAGGCCCTGGACTTTGGCCCCGAAGTCCAGGGTTAATAGTGCCAGTGTTTGAGTCTAGCTGGTTGCTTCTTCCAACTTCTGCTTGTTCCTCTTTATGTGTTCTGTTCAACTCACAGCTATTCATTTAAAGATTGCTAAGTTTTTCCAGGCATGTACATTCCAGATAACTTATTCCAGTGGAGTAAGTCTGTAACACTGCAGCTTGCTTGTATCCTATATGCTTTGTGTCTTTGCTTTTGAATATATGCTATGCAGCATATGTTTTCAGAGCTTCATCACAATTTGTTATTAACAGTGGCTGCATTTGCACATAACACCGAACTGTGGGTCCAATGAACCCGCAGTTCCGTTTCCCACCCACCCCACCCTCTGCTCTCCTGTACGAATTTGGATGTAATATAGAGCAGGGAGCCTGCAGTCAGCGAGACTGCAGAGAGGAGGGGGGAACTGGCTGTGTGAACTTCCTTCTTTCATGATAGCCAATGACAGCTGGAGAGAGGGGGAGCTTTCTCCCTCAACTCTGGTGTGAGGTAATGCAGCCTGCGCTTCCAAGTTTGGATGTAATGCAGGCTGCGTGAAACTTTGGGTTGTGGTGGCGAAACTCACTACAACCCGAGGCAAATTGGAGTTAGGAGAGCAGAGCCTCATGTCACTCCCTACGCAGAACCAGAATTCCAAGGCTGCAGGTTTTGTTACCCCTGGGCCCTTCAGCTCCAGTTTCACATTACATGCAACTGTAATGGCCTCTTGTGCTCCCTTGAAAATTGGGTTGGGATGTAGCTCCCTAGATGTGCCCACATGGACACTCTAGAGTATGTAGTTGACGTAATGGTAACTCTACTAAAATTGAAATAGCAGAATGCAGGCAAGCCTTCAAAAGCTTCATTTTACAGAAGAATTGAATAACAGATTTTCATTTGCCAGTGACTGGTGCATCAGCAAGGGAAAAGTCCCAGTAGACATTTTTAATAGTCATAATTTCTCCAGAAATTGGCTAATTCAGCAATAAAAATCTGAATGCTTGCTATCCAAGGGAGACCCCATGCATGCCAATTTCTGTGAAGCCTGTTTAAAGGCTAAACTAGTTATATGACAGCAGATCTGACTCTGCAGTCCTGGGTTGCCATCATACAACTGAAAACTAACAGGCGTAGGGAATGATTTGAAGTGAATAAGTGGCAGGTGGGAAGGGGTACTTTCGTCCACCCACTGCTTTTCCCACTGCACCTCTTTCCTCTGGCCACTTTCCCTCCAGTCAAGGTACCAGCTGGAAAAAAGCAGATGAAAGGAAGAGGCTGCAGTGGAAAAGCAATGGATGGGAGAAAAAAAGCACCCCGACCCTGCTTCTCCATTCCAAATTACTCCTGTCATTTCAGAGGTGAACCAGGTTCCCCGATTCAAGACTGCTACTATCTAGTTCATCTCTAAGTAAATTTAGTAGTGCCATTGAATGTATTTTGTAGTGTTAATGAAAATATTGTGGTGTTTATCGTTTGCATTAATAAACATATTCAACATATAAACATCTTTTTTTGTTCCAGCCGGCAGTCTAGTACATGTATATCATGGGAAGTGGTTGAGGCAACATGTGCCTGTCTCCTGGCTCAAGCTGAAGAGGCAGAAAAAGAAGCTTACTCTATTTGCTTAGCAGAACAAATGATCTTAGAAGAATTTGGGAGATGTCTGTCACAGATTCTGCACTCCGAATTTAAATCCAAAGGGTTGAATGTTGAATAATGTACCTTAGCTACAGAAACATGAGCTGAAATTGTGTTAGAGATAGATAGCCTTTGATATGCAATGATTAACTTAATTAATTTTTGTCAAATAGTTATTACTTTTTATTTCAGTCTCACACTGGTTTATATTATCATAGTTAATAATTATTTTGGTTTCAGATTAACATCAAAAACATGTAAAATGCAATATCTAGATTTCTGTGTGTAGGCTTTCTATTACTACAGGCTCAAAGAGGGCAATCACTTAAAAACAGGTCTAGATTAGTTAAATCTAAATGTCCCAGGTACCTCATTTGTGGAACACACAATAAGCCCATTCTTATGACAAAAAGCTTGGTAGGAGGAGTGTCCGGCCAGAATTTCAGATCAACCACTCATGTGTTAGCAAATATCAATGTAGGAGGATGGTTCAGTGATCATGTGCTAGCTATGATCACGTAGGATAGCTAAATGTATGGCATAATTTACCCAGCATTGTAATAAAGATGGAGGAAAAAGCACGTCCCATGCTATCCTAGCCGGATGGCAGCTAGCACACAATCACTGTCCTGTCCTAGCTCAATTTTTGCTGACACACAACTGTGCCCAGGTCTAAAATCTTGGCTGGACACTCTTCCTGACAAACTTTTGGTCATGAAAACTAACTTAATACATTGCTTCTGAATTACTCCGAATTGTGAAATCAAATGCATGCCCAGTAAATCAAACCTAACATCACTGAGGTTAAAGGAATTTTGTTTGGATGTGATAGGTTCATTCAAACCTTTCTTTTAAGTTTAATAATTTCATGGAATTCAGTGGAAATTTGCTCAGCTAAAACAGTACTTCAGATGTAGTTTGACAGTTTGACCTATCTATTTATTTTTAATGTTGAGTTGTTAGAAAGGATTGGTCCAAAAAGAACTGTTCTCCATTTACAATGCTTTACTAGTTTTGTATCAATGAAAACTGTGATATAAATTTTGGCTAGTAAATATCTTTAATAAGCTTTTATTCTTCTGCTAAAAAAGAAGTTGTACCAGATATGAAACTACAGGTTGAAGTCATGACTGAGTCATAACCCAAATGAATCTTGCCTTTTGAATCACAAAATTTGCAATAAATTTGGCATTTAGTTAATAAAGAACTTTATTTCACCATTTTCATTTTTTAAAAAAATCAAAAAATCAGAAGACACACTCATATGGCACCATACAAGAAAATCTATCACTGGTAATTGTTCCTTTAATGACCATAACCATATGGTCGTCTATTGCCACCCAACGCTTTTATTTTTCTTTAGTAGTTAATTGGTTTCTCAGTTGATATTGGTTTAAATCCTTCCTTCCTTCCAATGTACTTTTCAGAACTTTCTCTTAATATCTATGTAAACTGATTTGTGCATGGCAGCCCAGCAATTTATTTCTAATCTATTTGGGTGTGTTAAACATACCCAGATAGATGGATTAAGTAATGCTGAATCCTTGCGAAGTTTATTCAACACAATTTGTGCTTGGCACACAAGTGGAGAAAGCAATTGCATTCATTAGCTGCAAGTGATATTTACTATTAATGTACAGCTACAAACACTACATTGATTTTAAAACTGTGATGATTGTGTAATAGGGCAATGTTAATCAAAACTGCAGACACTGAAATTCTCACATATATAGTGCAGGTGAGATAGGATTTCTAACTTTCTGGTCATTTTCTGAGGCTACCATCCCTCCAGCTCAACATTTCTAGTAATAATAATACTATTTTTCAGAGTACAACACATCTATCATAAAATATTATCCTTTCTGCAGTGCTAAATGGATGAATACCTTCACATCCTGGCAAACCCACATTTACATGTAATCTAACTGGGATTATATACTCATATATCCTTGGTATTATACCAAGGGGCAGAGGTGATATTAAAAGAGTAATCAATCATCCAACAGTTTCCAGTAGTACTTGCTTCTAAACAATGTTCAAGATTGCAGTATTGAAGATCGATATGAAATATAAAAATATGTAGTTGTGGACAAGTTGTAATGTGGATTTCCTAACTCAGATTTCAGTTTCAGTCCCATAACTACATTCGCACAAGAATCATTGTTGTAACTTCTACAGTTTTCAAGGAAATATTATTTAAAATTAGCCTAGTAACAGTGGAAACTAAAAACGCACCATATTAGCAGATGAGATTATGACATCATTGATTGGTTTGATTTCATTTTAATGCGAACTTTATAACCATTCAATTGAATGGCAACTTGTGCAACCCTATGCCATAAGGCATAGGGCATTTCTCAGTAGCTGAGAACGTACAGGGTGCTGCAGTTACAGCCCCGCCAAACACACAGAACAAGGGAGTGATTTTTCCTGCTCTCCACCTTCCAGGCTGTGCAACTCTCAGGGACATATTTCTGGAAGGCATTTACAGGGGCAGGGAAGAGCAATGAAAAGCCCTTTCTCCCACATGTGCACTCTGATGCTGCATCCCCCAGACATTTGTCCCATTACATTTGTCCCAGCACCGAGTTAACGTTTGTCCCATTAATTTCTATTAGACAAAGTCATGACTTATTAGTTTTTCTCAGAGGATACTCTGAGAATTTTGTATTTTATTGCTTTGTATTACTTTATTTTGTTTCTCCTGCTCACAAGCCCGTATCGGGGTGGTGTCCCCCGCTCGCTGAGCTGACCTATTTTTAGTGCTGTCTGTGCCACATGGGTTCTCCACACACACCCACACCAGTCAGGTTGCTGCTGTGCGCGCGTGTGTTTGCCAGCAGCCCAATCAGAGGCTCTGCTGCACTTGCGGGGAGCCCTGCTCCTCCCCCACAGGCCCAACGCAACCAGCAAGCAGCGTAGCTGAACAGAAGTCAGCACAGCAGTGGAGCCCAGGGTTTACTGTGTGGGATTAAGTGCTGGTTTTAGGCTGGAAGGTAAATTTGCTGGAATTGTTTAAGTAAGCTGATTTTTGTGTTTTGTATGGAAAGGAGGTGGCGGTTTGGCTAAAAACCCAATCCAGCTTCAGTTCCAACTCTCTAACATAATAAACCATTCTTTACTCCCACCTCACTCGCCAGTAATATGGAGGGTAATGGAGTGTATTGGTGGGATTGAAATGGCAGAGCATTTTTTAAAAAATGCTTCAAAACTTTATATACACACAATTTTACAAGATCTCAGTTTGAATTAACATCTGTTGATGCTGCTTCGTTTTGTTTCTGGTGGACACAGACTACTGCCTAATTGCAGCTATAGGAAAAGCTTGGACTACTCCATTGTTTTCTATGTGAATTCTCAGTTCCGCCCGGAGCGGTGGGGGGCATCAAAAGAACCAGGAAGTTTCCTATTCAATTGAATTTTTACTCTAGTCGTTTCCTATCTCAATATTGTCACAGTCCGCTGCATAAAATTCCGTGTTATGCTGTCTGAAGGCAAATCAGCTTGATGTGTTTGAGTAAACCAAAGTAACTCCATTTTACATAGAATACCAAAGCATCTCCAAGTTTGCTTAGAAAACCTAATTCTAACTTAAAGCAACCCCAGCCCAGCTCAGGCCAGCTCAAGGACACGGCCTCACATGATTATCTCTCTCCACTAAATTGTATCTAAAGAAACTTGGTTCTCACCATTCTTTGCTGAGAAGTTAATAAAACAGGATGTAACCAAATAAGGAGTGATCACCAGATGAACAATGAATCATTCGCATGCGTACTAGATACTTAGTCCACCATTTTACTGCCACATATACTATGTCAGCATCATTCAGATTGTCTGTATAAATGTAAGATGCACCTATAACCAATTTGTATTCAATGTGGAGCGTGAGCCCCATTGTCTACCTGCTTCTGCAGAGCATTAAACCAAGCCTCTAATTGATTCCCACTGTGTCTGTTTGATTGGCTTAAGGCGGACCCAGGGACGAACTGAATTCACATCAATTTGGTGCCGTGACAGTCGGATATGGCTCTGGGTGGACAGTCTGACCCATCACGGGACAATGAGATCCAGCGCGCCTCACAGCATTTTGTCTGTGGAGGATTCTCATGGGCCCGGGATGCGCCAGTCGTCACAATGCGCCACATCTGGGAATCGAGGCAAGAGTGAATAAAAGTGTGAACAGAGAGAGTGAGTGAGAGAGAGAGTGAAATCCAAAGACGTCTTTTGGTTCTCCTCAGCCCAAGAGGGGCAAAGGGGGGGGGGAAGCCCAGGGAGGGGCAATTTTCAGCCCGAGAAAAGGGGGAAAATCCTACAGCCGAAGAAGGGCTGCCCACGCAGGGGCAAATTTAAGACAAAATCCCGAGAGGGGAGAAAGCCAAAATCCCGAGGGGGGGGGCAATTTAAGCCAAAAAGTCCAAGCAGGGGCGGTTTAATCTTTCAGCTCGAGAAGGGGGAAAGAGAGAGAGAGAAAACAAAAACAAAAAAAACCCACAGCCGAAGTAGGGCTGCCTGGGAAGGAGTGACTTAAGCCAAGAGCCCAAGGAGGGGCGGCTTTGAGTCAGAAATAAACAGTCTAAGCCCGACCAACTCAAAGTGGGGGCTATGGGTAGCAGAAATAGCAAGTACACAAAATCTGAACGGATTTCATGTACACCTTTGGAGTGTGTGTTGAAAAATTGGGTGATTATCATGGGAGCAAAGAGTGCTCTTAGAAAACATGTTTTGAAATGCCTTTGTATGAAAGTTTGGCCACTATGAACTCGAGTCAGAGGCCTCCTGACTCCGAAAATAACATCCTTTTGCACTTGCCTCTGTTTTATAAGTGTTAAGGAAGGAAGAATGATTGTCTTTTGCAAAAATCATTTCTCTCTCTGTGTTCTGTTTCCAAGTTGCTTCCAAGCTTTGCCCGTGTGTTGCAAACAGTCTGCAAACAGTCTCTGCCACTGTCCTGTTGTAACCAAGCCAAAAGATAACACTGTTCTAGCTGCAAAAGTTTATCTGAACAAAAGGCTGCTTTTGTTCTATTTTTCCCTTTTTCTATCTCTCTTCAACTACTTGAGTTGGAAAAGAGGAAAGAAAATGGAGTTTTGAAGGAATGCATATGGGAATTGCAGATAAAAGAAAATAAAAAAACCTAGAAGGAAATACGTAAAAGGATTTTTGTTGGAGGTTGTTAACAACAACAAAAAGAAAAATGCTTGAAAAGCGCCAGTAAGTTATAAGATTGTGATGTGGAAAGGTAATATAGAATTACAGGTTGTTTTCATGGATAACTGTGATAAGGTTGTTCTGTTTAAACTACTTTCTTAACTGAGTTTATGGCTGACATATTTAAAATGCTATAAAATTCTTTGGGATTCATATGAAGTTTTCTTTGTTTAGTCCTTTGTTCTGTGAAATACACAAGACGAGCCTCTGTGTGTGTGTGTGTGCATGTTTCTGAGAGGGAGCCCAAAGCTCTGGTTCTGTATAGGAATTCAACCCACATCAATTTTATAGCTCATCTCTGTGAAGATGAGGTTTCTGTTGTATTTATTCTGTTTATTCTGTTGTATTTGTGAATGTATTTATACTAGTGACATGTTTTGTTTTGTTTTTCCTTTCTGTGAACTGTTCCAGACCAAACCTGCTCTGACATTGAATTCCAAAATTCACAGTTATTATATTAATTGAACATAAAATTGGTCATGGCCTGAGCAACACAGGGAACTTTCAGCGGTCAGCTGGCCAACTGAGGGCAGTGCTGCTTATGGCTAGCTAAATGCATTAGGCATGAGAGCAAGCTCTAATTCATTCATTCTTATATCAAGTTAGTTGTGATATTTCTGCCACTACTGAGTATCATAAGCCTTTATATGTTATGTTTACTGAATTCCTTGACAATGATCTATCTTATCTTACCTATTTCTGTGAACTCAAGAGGTTCTCTGAAAAGCAGTTTGTGTTCCAGCCAGATTAATTGTGGGTGAGTAGGAAAAATGGATTTTAAGATAAATGAGTCTAATTGTATTACTGTCATGATTTGCAAAATCTATGCAATATTTCTGCTAGTTGAATTTGATGTAAACTGAAAGCTACTAATCAAATGGTCTAAGGTTCAAAAATTTTTTTTTAATTTGACTCATCCACCAGCCCTGCTTTGCCTTCACAGCAGCTGAATCTTAAAATCCCAGACATGAGATTTAATGAAAGGAATTTTGTTTTGCCAATCCTGCAAGTGGCAAGGAGTTCCAAAGCACCGGTTTGCAATTCACCTTGGAAATTTCCCAGCTAAAAGGGATTAGTCTGGGGCAGTAGATGGCTGACTCCCTCACACATGACCGAATATCATGTGACTTTGGTGAGGATCCTGGGGTTTCCATGGCTACTACTTTGTTCTTAATCCAGCTAACTTACTTTCTTTTGAGCCTACAGAAGACCAAGAACATGATTGCTTGCAAGCTGTGAACTGCATCTATGCCAAGCTGTCCTGATCTTAAAGATCAACCTCCTCAAAATGCAGACATTGATTTGTACACAGATGGAGGCAGCTTCATGTAAGATGGACAACGTAAGCTGGCTATGGAGAAGTGACTGACCATGCTCTTTCTCCAGGTAACTCAGTCAGCACAGCTTGCAGAGCTCATCACCTTCAAGGTAATTTTTACACAACTCATGGGGCCACTTGGAAAGAAAGAAGATTTTAACAGTGGCAAACAAGGAAGTAAAATATGGGACACAGATATCAGAACTCTAGACAGCTGTTACACTACTAGAAGAGGTTGCAGTCATCCATAGCAGAGGTCACCAGAGGAAAATGACCCAGTGACAAAGGGTAATTGGATGGCAGATGCTGCAGCTAAAACTGCTGCTCCTTCTATTCCTGTTTCCAAGCATCTTTGATTCCTGTGCTAACTATCTTGGCACAACCCCCCCACATATTCAGAAAAAGGACATTGACTTTGCACCACAGCAGGGGGGCGCATTTAGAAGAGGATGGCTGGTAAAGAACAGCAGATGGATGTGGAATTATTGCAGAACCAAACCTTTGGTTTTTTTCCCTAGTCAATACAAAGACACTTTTGTGCCTCTTGGATGTACCCTTTTGCAGAACATGTGGCAACAGCCTGTGTAATTTGTGTAGTAAACAATCCTACTTTACCAAGGTATAGTATCTCACTGGACATACTGCGTGGGCTATCTTTTTCCTTGTCTCGAGAGGTTGTTTTCGCTTTACAGAAATGTCAAACCCAAACTTGAATCCATCAGTGACTGGTTAATTATGAGGCTAAAGATGGAGAACAGGGACACCACAACTATCTACACGTTACTGACGATGAAGTCAGTTATACTGGATGGAGACTGATTGCCCTGACAAAAGCCTGTAAGTATGATTGTCAGCCAGCGTAGTGCAGTGGTTAGAGTGCTGGATTAAGACCGGGAAAACCCGAGTCCAAATCCTCATTCAGCCAAGACACTTGCTGGGCGACACAGAGCCTACAGCTCAAAAGATTTGGCCTGCCTCACAGGGTTGTTGTAAGGAGAAAGAACAAGATACAGAAGAGAATGTGAGATGCCACATGGAAACTGGACTTTGTTAGCAGTGACTATGCTTGACCTGAAAGGCTTTAATGCCTCCTCAAAACCCCAAACTCACAAGGGGGGTGAAAAATGTGAATGTCTTTTTCTTCTTGACTTTATTGCCTTGCTTTTGCCCAGGATTGCTGTTTTGTTCTCGTGATCAGAAACCAGCCTACAACACAAGCCAGCCAGCCTCCAAGAAGCACCGGCCCCCACACACAGCCTCCCGCCTGGCCACCAAGCCTCAAATGAAGACATCATCCCCTGTTCTGGTCTTCAGGGAAAGGGGGGGCCCAGGGCAAGCAGGAAAACAAAAATATAAATTGGAAAAAGAAAAAAAAATTGCCAAAAGACCAAATTGAAAATAGCCTCAGGTTTTATCCATCCTTTGTATTATTTGCCTTGAAAACTTGACTTTTCCTTTTGTGCTAACGGTTGGCACCCAGAGACTTAGTCTCAGGATGCTGTCCCTACATGGGGGGGGGAGGGAATTGGCAACTCACTTGCCTGTCTTTCTCTCAAGTAAACAGGTTTGCAACCAACAGTGCCTTGAATTGTCTTTCCAAGAAGGATTGGTCCTCCCCAGATCGAAGGAATACCTGGATCCATCGCCAGAATGTGATCCCAAGGGAGTCTCCATCAACAGTGACCCAGGAAAACTAACTTTCCAGTCCAACCCAATGGTGACAGAACGTCTATCTACTACCCTGTCCTGTGTTCGAGGAAGAAGGCCTAATGCACAGTTCATCTTCCTGCTTCCAAGTGTTATAGGAGAAGGATAGACAACAAACGCCTGAAGACTGCCTGATAACAAACAAGCAAGCCAATTTGTTCACTTTTCTGTGGAGTCATACACGTAACAGCATTTCCCCAAGCTATAAAGCCCTGGAACCATCCTACCTGGGTAAGATACCTTGCCAAAGACACTATTTCAGATTGCCCACAAGGGGAGGGAGTCAAGGCTCCCAAACACATGAACATTTAAGCTTGTCTGTGGACACTAGCCAAACAAGCCAAAACAACACGGATCAGGATAGCCAAAATCCTGCAACGTTTTACAAGAGCATTTGGTTCTCAACTGAAGGACTAAAATATATTTTTCCTTACCAAGGACTTTTAGATTTTGAATTCTAAAGCTCTCCATGGCTTCCTTTTTGGCCATGACAGACTTTAGAGGACACTAAGGGGGGTGGGAGTTGATGATTTGCACCACTTTCTTATATTACTCTCTTGTAGTGACTATGTGCTATCATTATGTTGAAAACCTTGCTATCTCCTGTGCTGTAAGGTCATGGACCTCACATGCTTGCTCTCCAGTCATTTCCTTATTGTTTCACTTATATATTGTGCCAATCATCTCATTGTTTCAACCAGAGCATTTACCTGCAAGTCTGCACCTATCCCCAAGTTACTGATCCCTTTATGCTCTAAGACATTAAGCTGGCCCAAGCTTTACCTACAATTTTATAGACACTTGTATTAATCAGTGTGATTATACATGACTTGTCATTGCTATCGCTTTCCACAAGCTGATAACCCATTAATCACCAGAAGCATCTGGTTCCACAATGCAAGACTGTTATTTATACTTTATTTGGGATAAAGATGGGTTAAAATCATGTTGCTTGCTATAAGTTGTATGATCTTTATATGTACACTTTGCTGTTATGTGTAAAATTTTTATATATATATCAAATCATGCCAGATATGGGTGGTTAAGGATATGTGTGTGTGTGATGTATAGAATTATATAATTATGTTGTAGCTCTAGAATATTGTATGCAATGTGCCTGCCATAGCACATACCATTTCTGTAAAAACTATGCTTAATGCATCACAAATGTTTAAGGCATCCCAAAACCACATATGTTCCAAACCCTTTAGCCACACGAAACACAAAGTTCCATCAATGGGCAAGAACTATATTCCAAGATTAAGAGTTTGTGTGTTAGAAAGAGCTACTGTTAATATTTTCAAACAGTTAGAACTTTCATTAACTAATATGGAGAGCCTATTGATTTATGGGCAAAGAAGATAATTCTGGTTGTATTTTCTTTGTATTAATAATCACATGTTGCTGCTTACAATGCATTACAGCTTTAAACCAAATGTTTATGAGAACCTTTAAACCTTGCCATAGTATAAGACCCATACATACAGCTGTACCTTTACAAACTTTAATTAAGACATCCTGAAGATTCAGGATGATCCAATTGTTTCAGGGGGGAATTGATGTGTTTGAGTAAACCAAAGTAACTCCATTTTACATAGAATACCAAAGCATCTCCAAGTTTGCTTAGAAAACCTAATTCTAACTTAAAGCAACCCCAGCCCAGCTCAGGCCAGCTCAAGGACACGGCCTCACATGATTATCTCTCTCCACTAAATTGTATCTAAAGAAACTTGGTTCTCACCATTCTTTGCTGAGAAGTTAATAAAACAGGATGTAACCAAATAAGGAGTGATCACCAGATGAACAATGAATCATTCGCATGCGTACTAGATACTTAGTCCACCATTTTACTGCCACGTATACTATGTCAGCATCATTCAGATTGTCTGTATAAATGTAAGATGCACCTATAACCAATTTGTATTCAATGTGGAGCGTGAGCCCCATTGTCTACCTGCTTCTGCAGAGCATTAAACCAAGCCTCTAATTGATTCCCACTGTGTCTGTTTGATTGGCTTAAGGCGGACCCAGGGACGAACTGAATTCACATCAAGCTTGCAAACAGATTGTTTTTCATACAGAATAAGACCCAAGTTAGAAAAAAGCAGGGACTCCAGTGCTTGTTTCCATGTGCACTCATAAGGTCTAAGGGCAGCTGTTTTTCCAGTCCTGGAGAAAACCTGAGATCTAAGGCCTCACCTCAGAATTTCGAGGTGAGGTGAAGCTAAAATCTGACACACACACCCTCCAGACTCTAGGGGGGTGGAATAAAACAGCTCACTTTGAAAAGAGGTGTGCAGTTCAGATCTATCCATGCTCATGGCCAGTTAAGTCTTTAGGCTTTCCATTTACCAGATTCTTTATCAGGAAGACTGTACATTCTGTTTTTACTTGTTTTCTGGTGCTTTTGTGTGTGGAGTGGTGGCGGCTTGTACTCAGTCCCAGCTTTGGAGACAGGCTACATGTTGAAATGTTGCTGCTAATGCATATCTGCATAAAGAACTGGTCATCTTTACATTCTTGCAAATTCAGTTGCTTAAATATTGGATCCTTTAGAGACAGAGTGGGGAAGTGGGTAAAGAAATATGTGGGATGGGAATATGTTAAGTTGCATGTTAAAATGTTTCTACTAATACATATTTGCATAAATATATCTGTTTTACAACCTTACATTCTTGTGAGTTCAGTTGCTATTGCTCTGTGTATTTTTCACCAGTGGCTTCCATCTATTCCTAATTATCCTTATTTTTATTATTTATTTATTTTTTTTTTATTTTTTTATTTATATAATACCGCCCCTCCAAAAATCACTCAGAGTGATTTTCAAATAAAAACAATTAAAATCAATTAACAGTTAAAATCATTTAAACATTAAAAACATTAACATTAAAATCTTTTAAGATGATTTTTATGAGATTCCACTATTATGAGATTCCACTATTTCATTTACTTGAATTACAAACAACCCTACAAATTGTTGTTTTTCAGAACAATGAGATCTGATTTACTTTATGATTCAAGCTTCTTAAAATGCTTACAAGAAACATTCATTAATCTTAGAGAAGAAGGGGTTCTGTGAAGTAAGCCATTGGTCCTGTACTCATCAGTGTCTAAATCTATTCAGATTGAGAGCAGAATTTCGTGCTATTGGAAGGATGAGGCAGTGGCCAAATACAGCAGTCAGGTAATGTTCCGCCCTTCCCCTCGTAACCATGTAGTTCAATTGAGTGGATGGCATTACCCATTGTGTTACTCTGCCACACAGCATTGGCTGATGGTGGTGGGTGATGGGGAAAGTGTAATGACATCAGGCAGAATTACACAATATGAAGGCAAGGGGGAACATGACAGCTCAGGCCCAATAACAGTTTCATTCTCAACTGATACTCTAGCTCACTGGTGGCCAGTCTGCAGCTTGGGTACCACAAGTGGTCCATGGAACAAATGTCTGGGCTGCAGCAGCTTGACCCACTGGCCTGGTTAGGCATAGACAGGTATGTCTGCATAACCAGGCAAAGGAGTCCATTTTAATCCATAGACTAGAGCCAGACTAGAAATAAAACCATGCAAAGATACAGG
This sequence comes from Hemicordylus capensis, assembly GCF_027244095.1. NCBI lineage: Eukaryota > Metazoa > Chordata > Lepidosauria > Squamata > Cordylidae > Hemicordylus > Hemicordylus capensis. The sequence continues at coordinate 136,553,475 of NC_069657.1, read as the reverse complement.
AACTGCATATGTACTGTAGCTGCACTGAAGGTCATACTTGAGATTTAAATGTGGCACTCTTCCAAAAATACTGGACACCACAACTCTAGACAAATGAATTATTCCTTTTGTGCTGCAGTTATTCTGTCTGTAAAATAGACAAATTTGCTTGCTTAAACTGTCAGCTTTTTCAGCAAAGATTGTCTCTTGATGAATGTTTGTGCAATGCTAGCATATGAGGCCTTGATCTTAGAAGACACCACTGTAATGGAAATGTTGTTAGTAATATTATATTAGGATGACAAAAGAAATGCAGAGTAGCCATGAAAAGCCAAAAGCTATAATGAGAGCACATCTCAAAATAATGCTTTTCATAAATCTTAATTATAATGTGGATTTTTGCTATCCCGTATTATCCACTTCAGAGACAAATGTGACTCACTATTAAATTACTACAATCAGTACTGATGTAGGAGCAGCCCTACATTGTCTACATTTGTGAACCATTTTTGCCAGAGTAATTACATTAGTAATACCTGATTACACAGCGGTCTTATGTTCCTATGAAATTAAGGTAATTATTGCAGCTAGAAACACATCTGTCTATATTACGCTTTAATAAGGAAACTAGTCAGAGGCTGTGCAATATTAATTTCAATGTCTTTAAAGAAGATATCACTATAGAAAAATATTTTATTAAAGGAAAGTTTAAAAAGAGCAGAAAACTCTTCTTTCTTCTGTGGCGCACATACTCCTTGATGTGCCACAGAACAAAGAAAGGACATTTCTATTTAAGATCCTATCTCTGCTTAAATTAAGAGGTTGACATCCAGGGAAATGAAGTGCACGTGCAGCAATGTTACACATGCTATGAGGGAGGAATGATATGTGTTGATGTCCAAAAATATGTCTTTGAGGGTTGTGCAGCCCTCAGGGAAACAGGAATTTTTTTGGAAGTCACAGTCAATTACGGAGAGAAGGCAAGGGAAGATTTGTTTGTTTGTTTGTTTGTTTGTTTGTTTGTTTGTTTGTTTGTTTGTTTGTTTAATACCCCTGCTAACTTGGCAAAGAGGCACCTTTTACCATGGTGATTCTCTTTATTTAGCAGGGGGAGAATAACTGGCCCTATCCACCCCCAGCACAGTACCTCCAATGACTATTGCTGGTGTCTATCTTATGTTTCGTTTTAGAATGTGAGCCCTTTGGGGACAGGGAGCCATCTTTATTATTTCTCTGTGTAAACTGCCCTGAGCCATTTTTGGAAGGGTGGTATAGAAATCGAAATAACAACAACAACAACAATAATAATAATATAATAAAGAATGTTTAGAAACAACTGGTGTCAGCAAAAACATTCAGATATTTATTTTAAAAAGCAATGAGCATGTGGAGTACACAGTTAACAATCAATGGCGAGACACTTGGACAGGTTAGCATTAGAAGAGGCATTTTCCAAGGGGACTCACTATCCCCTCTGTTGTTTGTAATCGCCATGACCCCACTTTCACAAATACTAAACAAAACAGGCCTCGGATACCAAACATCTAAAACATCAAGTAAAATCAACCATCTGCTGTACATGGACGATCTGAAGTTGTATGGAAAGTCCCAGTCAGAAATCGAATCACTGCTAAACACTGTCCGTATATTCAGTAGCGATATAGCAATGGAGTTTGGACTAGACAAGTGTGCTGCATTAATAATGAACAGTGTCAGGGTCTCGACCGGACTTGGCTGCACACTGTCGACATATAGTGACGAATGTTGTTTTTCAGCAGGGAGTAGCCGACTGACGACGTGATATATAATGCAAGCCACAAGAAGTCCCAGCTGGCAGGGATTTAAGGCTTATCAACCCTCTGCAATATGCGTTTGCTTTTCCTAAGAGTCTCTAATTGATCCCTGCGTCTCGTGACACGCCGCTGTTGGGGGGTCGGCGGGGGTAGGTTACATAGCTCTTCTCCCGATTGGTTTGTTTTATCCAGATATCGTGTCCTTCCCAAGGACCTGGGATGGCTGAATTTGATTGTCAGTTGTTATTCATTTTCTTCAACTTTTTCAATTTTATGGTCCCACCAATTTTTGGCTACAGGTAGCCTGTATTTTTTGCAGATGTTCCAGTGTATCATCCCTGCTACCTTGTCATGCCTTTGTTTGTAGTCAGTCTGTGCGATCTTTTTACAACAGCTGATTAGGTGGTCCACTGTTTCATCTGCTTCTTTACAAAGGCGGCACTTGCTGTTTGTTGTGGATTTTTTGACTTTTGCTCTTATTGCATTTGTTCTTAGTGCCTGTTCTTGCACAGCCAGCATTAAACCCTCTGTTTCTTTTTTCAAGTAACAATTCTTAAGCCATTGCCAGGTCTTGGTGATGTCTGATTTTCCACTTATATTGTGCAAATATTGACCATGCAGGGGCTTATTTTTCCATTTTTCTGCTCGGTTCTTGACTTGTTCTTTCTTGTAGGCCTGCTTTGTTTCATTGGTGTTGAATAGTTTCTCGTTCTTGACCATTTGAAGTGCATCTTCTTCACTGTCCTTGATATATTCTTCAAGGCCACTTAACTCCTCCTCTACTGTTTGATGGACTTGCAGCATTCCTCTTCCACCTGAGATGCGAGGGAGATAGAGCCTATCGCCATCACTGCGGGGGTGCAGAGCATGATTGATGGTCATGATTTTCCTGGTCTTACGATCCAGCGTCTCTAGCTCTGCCTGGGTCCAGTCTATTATCCCTGCAGTGTATCTGATAACAGGTATAGCCCAGGTGTTTATGGCTTGTATGGTGTTCCCGCCATTGAGTTTGGACTTGAGGATTTTTCTAACTCTCCTGATGTATTCACTTCCAATTTTTCTTTTAACTTCAGTGTGTGCGATGTTATCAGCCTGGAGAATGCCCAAGTATTTGTAACGTTCTTTCTCTTCCAGATTCTTGATCTTGCTTCCATTGGGCAGTTCTATTCTATTCTATTCTATTCTATTCTATTCTATTCTATTCTATGACCATGATTGATGGTCATGATTTTCCCGGTCTTACGATCTAGCGTCTCTAGCTCTGCCTGGGTCCAGTCTTCTTCTTCTTCTTCTTCTTCTTATTATTATTATTATTATTATTATTATTATTATTTCTTGTTTACACAGTCAGACAGGTTTGTTTGTTTTATTTTGACTTGTTTTTCTTTCTTCTCAACTACAGTTATATCTGGTGTATTTGTGTTGCAGATGTTTGTCTGTTTGTAGTCAATTTATTATTATTATTTTTATTATTTATTTACACAGTCAGACAGGTGTTATTGACTGGTTTGTTTTATCCAGACATCGAGTCCTTCCCAAGGACCTGAGATGGCTGAATTTTATCATCAATATTGTTGGTTATTATAGATTTTATTATTATTATTATTATTATTATTATTATTATTATTATTATTGATTCGATTTCTATACCGCTCTTCCAAAAATTGCTCAAGGTGGTTCACACAGAGAAACAATAAATAAGTAAGATGGACCCCTGTCCCCAAAGGGCTCACAATCTAAAAAGAAACACAAGATAGACACCAGCAACAGTCACTGGAGGTACTGTGCTGGGGGTGCCTCAGAAGGTGAGGCTGTCCTGCAGGGAAGAGGGGTGGCATCAGCACCAACCTTTGGTCTGTGGCTGGTGAGGTGGGCTCACCCAGAGAATGAGGCTGGCAGGAGATGGTGGCACACTGCAACTTGTCTCAGTTGGCAACAGGCAAAAACCTGCCCCTAGCCTTCTGCCACTTATGGCTCCTCCTGTCACCGAGATAGCCCAGCTAGGAAAATAGCTGCACAGGGCAACAGGTGTGTGCAAAATTATGCAGTGTCTCGTGCAGTCTCTGTAAGACCAATAGAAAAAATGCTGCTGTTTCCCCAGCTGGACTATCTCAGCTACCTGACCAAAGGAAGAGGAGCAGTGTAGGGATATGAGGGTCAGGTGATGAGGTGGTGGTGGAATGAAAGATGCCTCTTGCTATTATCAGAATCTGTATTTGAGTTCGTAAAACCTGTCAAAATAGAGGCTTGAGCCCTCTATGTTTCATTATCAAGATGAAAATTAATGGCACTTCATACTTCATAATAAACTGCTCAGTTCAACAAATCCTGAACTTTCTGCTGATGAAATCACAACAACCCATCTCCCAATTATTTGACAGAAGGCTTTACAAAAATGGAGATTATTGGGGTATGTGATTAAATACATTTGGTAGAAAACATTATGGTGTTTAGAAGGTCACACTGTCATTGGGCCATTTACTGTGCAAATGCATCCCACGTGCAAAGTTCCAAAAAGCTCTGGGATTGCAGGACTTGGATGACGGCTGCATTAGTCAACGCAAATTTTATATCATTAGCATTTTGGTCTCTCATTTCCTTCTCTGAAGTCTTCATAGTATATTCATTTCTCTTCATTTCTTACTGGAAATCATATTGAAAGTGTGATCTTATTTAAAAAAAATAGCAACAAGTGGTCATCTTCCATTAACAGAATTTCACTGAACTGGAAAAGAGTAATTACAAAGGTTATGTACATGTACAAGGTTATGTACATCTTTAAAAGCTTTTGGTTATTTTTCAGATGCAGTAATTGCAATGAGATGTATAAAAATTGCTTTAAAAAAAAAATACTACAAGCAATATAAAATAACCTCTATATGGCATCAATATTCTTTTCAGAGTTCTCAGTTCAAGAGGGCAGTGGATGCTTCAGTGTTGGGAGAAAAAATGAGCCAATAACTTGATTTAAATAAATATTTAAATAAATAAATATTTGTGTGATAAATATTTAAATAAAATGTTTGTGTGGGACCCAAGGAAAACTAGAAATGTCAGCTGCTCGGGTTATTATTTGGGTGACAATAACAACAACAATAGTGGTAACAGCTAACTTTCAATATATACTGCAGTCCTGCACTAACAATTTGTTTAGGGTACACAACAGTTCTTTTCAAGATCTATCACTTGAGCCGCTCCTGTGGCATATCAATATATATCTGGGCTGTGGGTGGGGCCAGCCTTGTGGGAAGGGGCACAACCAAGGCAGTTGCCCAGGGCACCTATCTGAAGGAGGTGTCAGGCTGGACTTGGTGGCTTGCTGTTTGTGGTGTGTACTCTCTGCAGTGAGCTAAGAAGGGGGGCACTGATAAAGGTTGTTCACATGACACAGGCTTTTGGGGTAGGAGGGAGTTTACCCAAGCAGCCCGTATCATCTGGACGACAGAGAGACCTCCCGACCAAGCATCTGCAGACCTGGGTAGCCCAGATCTGCTACCCAGGCAAAAAGTAAGGTAGGAGGAAAAGGAAGTCCATCCTACTTCACTTTTCAGTTGTCTGCAGCACTGAGGCTTTGGAGACGGCCACTGGGAGTGGCAGCCATTGAGCCCTGAGTACAGCACAACCAGGGAGAGGAGTCCTGCTGCACTGCCGCAAGGCTGCCTCTCTGCTGCCCATGGAGCCCCAAGAGGGACAAACCCTGTGTGGGGGAGGCTGGTAGGTTGTCTTCCCTCCAGTCTGCCACAGCCACTATGGTCATCGGAACCTCATAAACTAACCACAGAGAGGGGGCCTTGAAGTCACTCCTTGCCCAGGCGCTCCTTGCTCCTAGGGCGCAGTCAGAATATCAGCTGGCAAATATTTTGAAGGGAGGAGGGGGGAAATGGGCTCAAAGACCGCCCACCCTTCAGCATGCTGTCTCTGTGCCACAGATTCCTCCCTGTCTTCCTGAGGTTACCACAGCGAGAAGTAAGAGTATAAACGCCAAAGAATTTGCAGGCGACGGAGCTTGTTGGCAATTTGAAACGCTGGGCAAAGTGCTTTGCTTCTGGCTCCCTTGCAAGCCACCAAAGTACCTTAATTAGCTTTTGTTCTGTCACCTTGGGAGCCCGGTTGGCTGACATAGGCCTTCATCCTTTTAGCTGCACATTTCTATGGCCACAGATTAAATCTTCTGAGCTGCTCAAAGGCCAGAGGAAATAGGCTTATGGGGAAGCAAGTCAGACCTCCATGGGTCATTCTGCTGCAGCACTAGGGGTTCTCGAGCGTGGGTCCCCAGAGGTTATTGGGCTGCGGCTCCCATCTCCAATCAGGGTGCTTTCCAGATTACATGCTAAACAGGGATAAAATGCTTCAGCTTGGCAGGATCGTATTGAAAACGATCCCCATAATCTCAAACTCGTACAACGGGAAAGTAAAGCTATTTTTCTGCAATGGACTTGCAGTGTTATAGCACTATAACACAAAGATAAAATCCAAAAGAAAGCATCAGAAGTGTTAACAGCACTTTGCTGTCAGCGCAGGTATTGCGGTGTCACAACTCAGGAAGTATGGAAGCACACTTAGGAGATCCGTAGTGATCCTGTTGTAGGGTATAATCTGGAAAGTGCCCAGGAGAGGGTCATTTGCAGTTGTCACCGGCTTGTCTGGTGGCTACTCAGGGACAGGCCTTCTCCATTGCTGCCCCGAGACTTTGGGATGTGCTCCCTGCTAAAATAAGAGCCTCCCCATCTCTGACAACTTTTTAAAAGGTAGTCAAGACACATTTGTTCATCCAGGCTTTTAATTAGATACTATTTAATAGTTGGTTGTTCATTTTTAATAGTTTTAACATTGTTTTAAATTTTTAATTATTGTAATGTTTTAACCTTTTTATTATTTATATTGTTTTGCTGCAAACTGCCCAGAGACTTGCATTTTGGGCAGTATACAAATATGTCAAATAAATAAATAAATAATGTCAACACTTGCCTTTCCCATAAATTTTGTATAGTCTGTTGCCTTCAAGAGTTTCACAAATACGTAAGGTTTCAAATATAATTTTAATAGGATGAAATAACATTTAATTTTTCACTGGAGCACACAGAATAATTAATATTAGTGGAACATTTTTTGAATAATTTACTATATTGTAAACTGCCCAGAGATTTGCATTTTGGGTGGGATACAAATAAGTTAAATAAAAATATGTTAAATCAATTTGGAAAATTTGAAATGAAAGTAAAATAAAACATTATTTCAAGTAGTTAATGTCCATATTTTGAGCTGTAGATCTTCTTCTGATGTTCAAGAATTGAGGGGTGCTGAACCTTTGTAGCCTATATTGAAAAAGACATATTGAAAGAGACATTATGGAGAGGAGAGCTACTGTACCATGCTTGTGGTAGCAAGCATGACTTGTCCCCATAGCTAAGCAGGGTCTGCCCTGGTTGCATATGAATGGGAGACTTGATGTGTGAGCACTGCAAGATATTCCCCTCAGTGGATGAAGCCACTCTGGAAAGGGCAGAAGGTTTCAAGTTCCCTCCATGGCTTCTCCAAGATAGAGCTGAGAGAGATTCCTGCGTGCAACCTTGGAGAAGCCGCTGCCAGTCTGTGAAGACAATACTGAGCTAGATAGACCAATGGTCTGACTCAGTATATGGCAGTTTCCTATGTCCCTGTATTCCATATATATATGAAGTTGAGTATACGTGGCAAATGACACAAGAACCAGTGCTTGAGATATACTGTAATGTGATTGCAACAATGTGTGAAAAAGGAAATTAATGCCAAACAAGATATATATATATCTTGTTTGGCATTAATTTCCTTTTTCACACATTGTTGCAATCACATTACAGTATATCTCAAGCACTGGTTCTTGTGTCATTTGCCACGTATACTCAACTTCCTAGTCCTAAGATTTAAAAAATGTCTCCACTTCTTCTTAATAACAAAACAAAAACAAAAACCTTACTCCACACCCCAGACTCATGAATTTAGATTTCATAATATGAACTACTTGGTGTTGAAGACACCCAGGATATTCACACAACCTGGAGGCAGGAAGGGTGGGCAGACGGGCAGGGGGAAGGCTGTGCGGAACTTACCTTGCCCCCAGATGATCCAGCAACTTTGGTGGGAAGCGTGGACTGCGCTCCCACACGCTCTGCACTGGTAAATGCAGCACGGATCTCTGGAGACCAATGCGTCCTGGTCTCCATGTATCCCACAATGCACACACGATACCCCCATGAGACGGGCATTCTAGGTGCCTGTCTCTGTGTGCACTCAGGCTGTAAGCAACCTGAGCACACACCAATGATCCTGGTGCCGCCGGGATTAAGGAGACAGGATAGGCAGGCAGGATAGTACCAGGATTTGCACAGATCCCAGCACTGCACACAAGTAACCTAACCCAGGCTGGGCTGCCCTAGCCTTGGTTAGGCTGCTCATGAGAACAGCCTTACTAGCTGACATCCTGACTAAATTTACTGGAGGAAAATCTATTGGAAATTAATAGTTATTTAGGGTAACTCCGGAGTAGTACTATTGAGTAATTTAGTCAGAATGCCAGCCACTTTGATCTAATGGAGATCTGATAATCACCCAAAGGCTAGTGTTGCAGACAGATATTCAAGTGCCAGCCTCCGTGTGAATGTCTGTGTGCTAGCAATGGGTATCTGCCCCAAACCAAAGAGTTAAGTACAGCAGCAGCAACAGAAATGCCTAGGATAATTCTTTGAGATGTGAGTTCCTTCTTAAAAGTATGCTGAACAGTGGTGAAGAACTGAAACAGTGGCGAAGACTTGTTCAATCACCCCTCTTTTTCCTATTCTATCTTCTTTTCTCCTTCTATTCAGGACCGGCCTGATGCAAAAGCAGCCCAAGCAGCTACTTCAGGCCACCGGAGTGAGAGGCATGAATGCAATATGCAAAGAACTGTACGTAAACCTAGTAGTGCATAAAGAAATCTACTTCTGCATCATGCATGCCAAGCCAGCCCAGAATATTATTTGGTGACCTAAGCAGTGAAGGATCCATCTGTCCTCCAGCACATACCTGGTGCTTGGCCTGGCTTCTAAAGTGGAATTAAAATATATGGATGTCTGAAGTATGAATCTTCCTTTAGTGTCTGCTTGGGGAGAGAGCAAAGCCAGAGCAGCTCGAGGACAAACTCTGGCAGGGTCCAAGCCAGGAAGAAGAGAAACTGGAAGCCTGGACTAAGCTATTGCAAGTGAGCCTATTATAGTGAGGGGGAAACTGAATAGTGATGTGCATGGAACTGCACCTCTGTGGTCCAGCACTGGGGAGGGGGACTCTTTAAGGGTGGTGGAGGGTGTACTTACCCCTCCTGCCACTTTCCCCCCTCCAGCACTCCCAGTTTTTAAGGCATTTGGGGCAGCAGAGTACCTCCCTGCCACCCCTTCCCCCATTCCTCAGCTAAAAGCTTCAAAAGGCGGACTGTGCGTGTGCACGCCGCATGCGTGCATCACGTCAGTGCATCCCGTACGTCATACGTGTGTGCACGTCTGACACATGCACAAGATGTACACGTGGTGTGCACACACGCAGTCCGCCTTTTGAAGCTTTTAGCCAAGATATGGGGGAAGGGGCAGCAGGGAGGTATTCTGCTGCCCCAAATGCCTTAAAAACTGGGCGCACTGGAGGGGGGGAAGTGGCGGGAGGGGTAAGTACATCCTCCCCCGCCCTTAAAGGTCCACACACACACATCCCGGTCATCAAACTGCCAAACCGGCCCCAGGTCCAGACCGGTTCGGAGGCCCTTAGAATGGGCTCTGAACCGGTCCATGCACATCCCTAAAACTGAAGCTAAAATTATAGTAGATCATGCTGGAGAATGTTTGTCTCACTATTTAGGTATTATCTTTGTAGTTATGAGATGTCCAGAACTTGTAAGACTCAAAGGAACCAGTCAGAAGCAACTAGCACCATTAGCGTAGAAGAAGCAACATTCATCTGAATAGAATGCTGCTGGCCTGGGTCCTCCTCCAGAAAAGTGCAGAGTCCAGACCTGTTGGCTGGAGTTAGCTACTATTCTCTTACTAGGAATAATCTCAGAGATCTCTAGGACTTCTGCTGACTCAACTGAGTCCCCTAATTTCACTGCATCAAAAACAATTCAGAAAATTCAGAATTCAAGAGGAAATGCTCCCCGCTCAACACGTGTGATCTGGGGTAGAATTCCTGCTTCTCTCTGTTCTCAACTTTATGATTCATGAAGTTCCTTTGGGCTCTGAGGATCTATAGTCTTATTCTTGCAGGTAGACTCTACCCAAAGTCTTATTAACATGCATGATCGGTGAAAAGGATTGATTGTATTTTCATTTTGCAAGATACTGAACACTTTTTCCAGATTAGTATAGCATTTAAAATATATTTAATTCTAAACATGTAATTCTTCTGATTTCAGTGAAAACAACAAAAGCTGTGTACTAATTTTTATTTTTGTTGTTAAAATTTCTATACTGCCTTTTATTAAAACAACCTCAAGGCAGTTAGTAATGTGCTTTGAAGGACTGGCATAAAAGTGCTTAGCACCTTAGCATATGGTGGCATGGGGTACATACCCTGCAGAACCCCTTAGATTTCTATGAGGCTCTATATACAGCATGTCTTAGCATGTCTCTGTCTCCGCCCCCCCCCCGCCCCCCGTCCCTTCAATTCAGGTGAGAAAGATTATGAGAGATCTTGCCTCAGTAGAAAAAGGTTCTGCTGCATGATGTTCAATTCTATTCCCAGACCTACAATTCTGTAAATACTATTTTTTTCTTTTTAAAAAATTGAACCACTAGATCTCTTGTATAACGTGTCATTAAAAACAACACCAACAAGGAACAAATGAGGATTTCTAAACTGGATTCACAAATATGATGCACAGATATTAATGATGAATATAATTACAAATAAATACTTCTCAGAATTGCATTCAAATCATCCAAATCAAGCTTGCAACACTGTTCTTCATTATCAGAAGAGGCATATCTTCTACCATCTTTAGAGGGAGAAAAAGAAAGTCAAATTACTTTTTAAACGGTATGAAGCTACTGTATCTAAATGTGTATAATATTCACCACGGACACCGCTGAGAGAATAGTTTCATTCCACTCAATGGTTCACTTAGAATGTGAACCATTCAAGAAGAATGGTTGAGCCCTCTTGTAGCCATTAAAGCCAGCTTTTACAAACAGCAAAAAATCAGTAGAGCAGGGGGAAATTAGCTCAATGCATGGGAGCATCTGGACTGTATATACCTCTAATACCTTGAGTTTTAATTTTGTTCCATTTTAGAGGACTCCATATGCTCATAATGCCTCAGTAAAAAACCTGAAGAAAAACAAAATGCTAATAGATCAGGTTACTCAGAGAGTTCCTGAAAGGTGAAAATAACTCTTTAAAATTCTTGGAAGTCTTTTCTGTTTACATTTTCTGTTTACGCAGACAGTTTACTCTATCCGTGACACACATTGTTCCTACAGTACTATGCATAAAGTTTTCAAAGTATACAGTACTGCATTATGCATAGATATTCTAAATACTCATTAAAGAGATTGTGGAAATTGTGGACTAAGCTATATATTTGAGACCTTTTTGGAAGGGTGGTATAGAAATCAATCAATCAATCAATCAATCAATCAATCCTAATGGACAATCTGTGACAGCCTTCTATTACAAATAGGAGACTCTGTTATCAGATTGTTTGCATATTCTTTGTTACATAACTAAACAATTACAAAATTAGTTTTTAGGTTGTTCAGGCATATTCCATACTTTCAAGTGCTCATTTTACATAGCCTTTCTGAGAAGCAATTTATTGCTGTTTTTATTGAATGAACCAGGAAGCTATTTAAAGACTTCCATGTGGGATGGATGCTTCATTGTGGCATGATAAGTGATTCTGCTTGCATGCAGACGATTCCAAGTTCCCTCCCTGGCATCTCCAAGATAGGGCTGAGTGAGACTCCTGCCTGTAACCTTGGAGAAGCTGCTGCCAGTTTGTGTAGACAATACTGAGCTTGCTGGACCAACAGTCTGACTCAGTATATGATAGCTTCCTATGCTTCTATTTTCTTCTTAGGCACTTCTTAAAGTAAAAATTATTCTGTAACAAATACTTGTAAAAATTCCACTATTCCAGAGATTTTGATTGTTTTATGGTAATAATACTGTACAGTTTGTTCATAGTGTAATGGCTGACATGATAAGGAAAATTACTCATAGTAGTACTTTTAATTTCAGTGGGACTACTTTGAGTAATTTTCTTCATCCTGTCAGTCTTTGTAACTAAAGCTAATGTAACATATAAATATCTCCAACTCTGATCATAAACGTATATACTTAAATACAATTGATATATTCTGTCTGGTATTTTGATATTAATATAGTAGAACATTACAAAGCTATCAGTATTAGGAAAATCTACCTATCAGAAAACAACATGTGAGGATGTTTAAAATAGTTTTAATAAACAGCACGTGATACTAAATTTTTAACAGAACCAAGCATGTTTTAGTTTTTTGAAAATAAGAGACCATCAAACTTAACTTACATCGTCCCTTGAGGTATAACATTGATTGTGGACCCCAGTTTCTTGGTATGAGTTTACTCTGCAAAGAAAAATAAACTATTATTTGCTGGAATTTCCCCCCCTACAGTGTTGCAGAGGATTTTCTTCTTTCAGCTCTAACTTTTACCTTTGGAACACGTGATGATTGAACTATCAAAAAGACCATCATGACGATAAAAGCGCAAACGAATGCAGTTTTAACTTTCTGGAAGAGAAACAGTATATATTTTTCTTTCATTATTTAGATAAAACAACAAATATGTCAAATCAAGCCTTATGCGTACATAGGAGACTCCTTACCATGCTAGCAGGTCTTTTGTTACTCGCTGGTCTCACCCCAATGCTATCAATGGTCTTGTTTGGCAGTCTCACTTTTAAAGAGCTGACGATAGTATAATACGCAAGTTCAGCTGATCATGGTTGTTTGGTTTGGGTTTTATTTTATTTTTTTCTAAAGACTTTGTTTTCCAGGCAAGGGTGTATGCCAAGTTTGATATGTGGAAATGAGATATATAGTAGTTTACCCTCCTTAGTGATCAAAGCAGCTAAATTATTGTCAAAGACTCTTTGACAAAAGGGTAGCTAACAACAGTTGTTCCCGTGAGATCCGAAAACAATCTGTACCCACAGGAAAAAAACATAGAAGACAAAAGCTGACTAAATGTCAAGCATTTGTACTTCACACATCTTCCCTGCATCTCCCATTCATTTTTCCTGCAATAGCAAATACATAGCCAGGGAGAAGGTTAAGCAAAAAGCTGTTTCATTGTAAATGTGCCTGCTATTATGGGGAATTTTTTTTAATTTTTATTTTTTTGAAATCTAGTCAGCCACTGAAGCTTATTCTCAAGTAATCAGTTTAGGAATTAAGTAGCCATTCAGAAGTTTAATGGATTATCATTTTCTTTTATAAAGAGGACTGTTCTCAGACACAGAGTTACATAGGAACATGAGAAGCAGCCATATACCGAGTCAGATCAATACTAGCTCAGTTTTGTCTACATGGACTGGCAGTGGCATCTCCAAGGCAGGAGTCTCTCTAAGCCCAATCTTGGAGATGCAAGGGAGGGAACTTGGACCCTTCTGCATGCAAGCATGCAGGTGCTCTTCTCAGAGCGGCCCTATCCCCTAAGGGGAATATCTTATAGTGCTTAAACATATAAAGGCTCTCCACAGTGTAGAGTCCACACGAGCAGTGTGGAGAGCCTAAGAGGTTCTGTAGGGAGAGTGGGCTTGACCCACTCTCCCTGCAGAGGAGCAGGCAGCTCACTATGGGCAGCTGGATCAGCTGCCCATGTGATTACTGGCTCCATCATGGAGCCGGTTGTGGCGGTGAGAATTGGGGCCCTCTCGGCCCTTGGAAGTCCCAGCCTTCTGGGGAGCCCCTCCAACACCAGGAGGATTGTAGTATCCTCTTGGGCTATTTGTGAGTTGCTGTGGCAAGGAGCCACACCATAGTGACACACAATCAAACAAACGGGGTTAGCGGAGCGCGTGCTCTGCTAACCTTGTTCAAGTGGGGGCAATTAAGCAGGATTGCCCTGGAAGCTGTGCGGCTCCTGGCGGTTCACACATGCAGTGGAAACCGATCTAGGCTCCCATAGCTCGGTTTCCACCATGTGTGAGAATAGCCTCATGTTCTCCCATTCAAATACAAACCAGGGTGGACCTTGCTTAGCAAAGGAGACAATCCATACGTGTTACCACAAGACCAGCTCTCCTCCCCAGAGAGCTTGGGGCCTAGGAGCCAATAATATGGGCCTGATTCTGGAAAAAGGTAATTAACAGGGAAAGGGGAATAGATGCTTTCAGGCAGCAAACGCTGCTTGAAATAAATGGCAAATTCTTGCATGGGGGGCGGGGTGCCTCTCCACACCACAGTTGGTGCAGGGGGCGGGGCATGGCAGGCACTTTGCGCCCCTCTGCAATGGTACCCAGGGCACATGCCCTGCCTGCCACACCCTCGTTATGCCCCTGGTTACTAGGGGTGTGCATGAACCATTTGATGCCAAACTGGTTCACCTTGAACCAGGCCAGTTCAGCAGTTTGATCACAAACTGAACTGGGGATGGTTCAGTTTGCAATCAAATCAAACCAAGCTGAGTTCAGATGGACTGGTTTGGCATCAAACAGGGAGCTTGGGGGAGTGGCCACCAGAGAGGTACTTACATGGTCTTACCTGCCTCATGTGGCATCCTGTGCCACTGTTCCCCCCATGTGCAGCCCAAGCATGCATGATGCCTCTTTTAACAAGCTGCCCGCATGGTGGCAATGCAGTTCCAGCCTCTGTGGATGCGTGGAGGTTGGAACCGTGCTGCATCTGTGTGGGTGGCTTGCTAAATGAGGAATTGCACATCCACGGAGGCCAGAACCATGCCACCGCTGTGCGGGCAGCTTGCTAAAAGAGGCATCACACACGCTTCGGCTATGCCGGGCGGGGGGCGCACGGCAGTGCTGGCAGCCATGCCAGGCAGGTAAAATTCTTTTTCTACCTCTCTTGCTACTGCCCCCCACCAACCCTTAGAGCTTCCCAGGACCCCCATCCCTTTACTTGTAGAGGGAAATCTTCACTGGATTCCTCTTTACAAGTATAGCTTCTCGAACTGCTGAACTAGTTTGCTCAAATGGATAGGACCAGCCGGTCGGTTTGACCAAATTAGTTCACCAACAAATTCAAATCCAAATTCGAACCGAACTGCGATCTTTGGTTCGTGCACACCTCTATTAGTTACATCCAGATCAGCTTACTGCAATGCACTCTGTACAGGGCTGCCTTTGGAGACTGTTTGGAAGTCTCAACAGTCCCAGAACACTGCTGCAAGGAAGCTTGTGGGCACTAGTCACTAGCACTACACTTAGCTTGTAGCAGATTCGTTGGTTGCCAGGTTGCTTCTGGGCCAGATTCAAAGTGCTGCTTCTGACCTTCAAAGCCACACAGCTTGGGGCCAGGGCGTCAGACTGCGTTCATCCATATGAATCTGCTAGGATTCACTCTTTCCCACAAGCCGTGCTCTCTGCCCCACCACTGACACAGATCTGGTTGGTAGGGACCAGGACAGGGCCTTTTCAGTAGTGGTCCCTTATGTCTGGAATGAACAAGAGGAACTTTGCATATCTTCCTCTCTGATGACTTCTAAAAAGAGTGTTAAATGTTTGTTGTTGTCTGCTTGAATTATGTCTTTATTGGCCGACATCCTGATTAGCACTGCATCCGTACTATGTGTGGATGCCTGGGTGCTTGCATGTATGTGAGGGGGAGCACTCTTCGCAACCCAGAATGTGTTCTTAATTCAAACATACAAATATATACATAAAATGAGTAAACTGCTCCACATGAATCTGGATGCTCATGGGGGCAACTGCCCCCCTTGCCCCCATCTGTGGTTGCTCATGATTTGGACCCTTGTTGCTGTTGCAGCCTTCTTAGATGGTGTTTCATCTTAGGGTGTTGATTCCTCAGAATCCCCATCAGAGGATTCATCATAGGTCTTTTCCAGCCTAGGATCCAGGTTCCAGCAGGTCCTGACATTCTACCTAAAGCAACTGCCTCCACCATCCCCCACTTTCAGTCATGGGGCATATGCACTTGTGCAAAGCTGAAGCCCCACCCAGTGGATGGACGACAGATCCTCATGACCATGGCTGTTGAAGCATGGAATCTCAGTACCTCCTTGGAAAGGGCTGCCTACAGTTATAACAATAGCTGTGCCCGCATCCTCTCTCTCTCTATCCGTTCAGTCGTGTCCGACTCTCGGTCACTCTATGGATCACTGCACTCCATGCCGTCCTATCTCGGACAGCTTCCTTTAAGTCCGCCATGGTCATTCCAGTGTCATTTTTAATAATATCCAGGCACCAAGTACAAGGCCGTCCCTGTCTCCTTCTCCTGCTGATCATTCCCAGCATAATTGTCTTTTTGAGTGAGTCAGCTCGCATGACATGACCAAAATATGTCAGTCTGTGTTTGGTAATCTTAGCTTCTAGTGATATTATTGGTTTAATAATATCCAGGTCTTGACAAGGGGCAATTGTGAGGCAATAATCAGAGTCACAGAACTGCAAACTCACAAAGACATTCCTGAAAAACTCCTCCTTATAAAAGATGTGGAAAAGAAGCTACAGTACTCAAGATAACCAGAGATCATTCTGAACTACCAAGAAGCTTTATTTAAAAGTCCAGCATGTATTATATTAGATTTAGATTTTAGTGTATATGTTGCTTTCCCACAGAAAACTGTGCTCAACGCAGCTTGAAATACACAAAGATAACAGAACAATTCAATCAACATGTAAACATTACAACAGAATATAAACAAAATTTTCCATTTCAAGATATTTAAACTCTAAGTCAAATGTCAATATGAAATGTCATTCTAACAATATCAGCATCCTACTCTATTAAAGTAGCACTAGCAATAAGGATATCAATAATACCTAAATTACAAATAAAGCAAACAATAAATACAAATGGCAGATCAACAATGAGAACATCTGCCAAGAATACCCAAAAAGTAATTGCTTACCTCCAGAGCAGTGCACTATGGACTCACCATGAAGATATGTCTGCTTTGTAGAAAGCTTTCTTAGCTGTGCAGGGACATGTGCGCAGTGGGGAAGAGGGGGGGAGATTGTGTTGTCAAGTTGGTGTTGACTCCTGACAACCAGAGAGCCATGTGGTTTTCTTGGGAGAATACAGGAGGGGTTTACCATTGCCTTCTCCCACACAGTATGAGATGATGCCTTTCAGCACTTTCCTATATCACTGCTGCCAGATATAGGAGCTTCCCATATTCTGGGAAACACAGCAGCAGGGATTCGAACCAACAGCCTCCTGCTCTCTAGGTAGGTTGCTTCCTTGCTGCACCATTAGGTGTCTGTGTGTGCAGTAGGGGAAAGAGGATTTCAACAATTTGTTGTACAATTTGTTGTACACCACCCAGACCCTTTGGATGGACAGGGCAGTATAGAAATGTAATAAATTAAAAAATAATGTGTCCTTTCTCTGAAAGTCCCCTGTTCTTCAATGCCCTTTTTGTCATGGTCACATATCAATAAAGCATGTGTTTCATAATGTTGTATATGTGCTTATATCCATACTCATTTGACAGTGCTTTTATATGTCTGCAGAATTATTACTTCTCTAAGGCACATGTTGGAGACCCAGATGAATACATATAGTTAGTTAATACGTTTCTTTTGCTTTATTTTCTTCCTTTTAAATTTTTTCTATATTTCCTCATTGCCTAATAAGCTCATATCAAAACAACTTCTGTTCAAGGCATTCACTTATGAATCCAATCCCATCAGTTGCAATATTGCTGATGTTATACTAATTAAGTAATGATTTTTCTTTGACAGTGCTTACATATATAATTGTACCTGTGGCTTTACACCTTTGTTTTTAACCAAATGACTTCCTTTATTCTGAAAGTTCAATTACAGCTTGAGAGGATTATTCTCCAGTGTACAATAACAAAGAGGAGAATCAGTGCATGCATCTGAAATCACACTTTAAGGCTGATCACATGACCTTTTGCTGGACTGGAGAGGGTAGGCAGGGCCAGGGGAAGGCAGGATATCACCTCAATTCCTCCCAGACGATGCAGCAGTAGTCACAGCCAAATGGCTCACGCGCCCACACAACCAGCACTGCTGCGAGCCACACAGCATTCTGGAAGCCAGGAAAATGTGTCCCGGGCTCCAGATATCCCACAATGCATTGCAAAATAAGCACGGTGCATTGATGGGGTTTCACCATGAGTCGGGCACTCTAGGTGCCCAGCTCTGTGTCTGCTCAGGTTACATGCACCCTGAGCATACACATGACCACGTACCTGGGTGAAAGGGCATGCTCATGCCCCTTTTCCCAGGTAAAAAGTTGGGTAAAAATCAAGGGCTGCCTGGGAAGAGCACTGGGATTGGCCTCAATCACACAAGCAGCCATGCCCAGCTAGGATTGTCCAAGCCTGGGTAGGGCTGCTCATGTGAACAACCTCATTGAATCATTGTGAGAAAAATGGGCAGAATTTAACAATCAGTAACCACTCTACACACTGTGAAGTGGGAGTGGCACTAGAAAGAAAGTACATTATTTAAGGCTTATGTAAGGCATTCCACTTTATTGGATTATCAAATGAAATGCACATGTATTTTTTACTTTTTAACAATATCTTATTTAAGTTTTATGTTGAATTAAGTTATGTATTCAGATCTAAATTTAAGGCAGCAAGCTTGCATTGATTTAACCTGTATCTTAATCAACTAAAGCTTTTTTTTGATCCATCAGTGGGACTAGTTTTAACTGGCCGGAGCAAATTTTGATCAGTGGAGTTGTGAGTTAAGGATATAAGTGTTTATCCTTTAAAGCTACTTTAGTTCTAGTATGGTACTATCATAGAAAAAGAAAAATGTTGAAGACATGTATTAGCTCTTGTGTATTAAATTGCAAACTATTTTACACTTCTTTAATATCTTAAATGTGCCAATATAAAGGTTTGTTAATGTACACAATA
This sequence comes from Hemicordylus capensis, assembly GCF_027244095.1. Classification (NCBI taxonomy): domain Eukaryota; kingdom Metazoa; phylum Chordata; class Lepidosauria; order Squamata; family Cordylidae; genus Hemicordylus; species Hemicordylus capensis. The sequence continues at coordinate 136,534,624 of NC_069657.1, read as the reverse complement.
ATGTACACAATATTTAAATGCATTTGGTTCATTAATCAATTAATCAGCTTAAAGTCAGGTAATTCATCAGTTAAACTTCTCGCAGATTCCTAGGATAACTTTATTTGTGTGGTGACTATGACAAGCATCCACAGACATTGTCATGACTGCCTGGTGTCTGCAGGAGTTCCGCCCATGTTATGATTTGGAAGAAATGTGGGTTGATGGCATGATATGGTAAGTATGGCCCAGTTAGATTACCTAGTGATTTAAGTAGGACCTCAGCATGGCCTTAATTAGCAAATGAAAGATCATGGAAACTAGAACCGCCCTGAGCCATTTTTGGAAAGGTGGTATAGAAATCAATCAGATAGATAGATAGATAGATAGATTAGAACAGAGGTTCCCAACCAAAGGTCATTGTGACTGGGGGGTGAGGAGAGATGTAGGATCCAATCTGGAGACCTGGGCTAAAGGACCTCTCATTTTGAGAGATTCTTAATCTCCATTTAGAAACAAAATTTGTTTCATAACAACAACTCCTGAATGAATCTATTCCAATCAGGTTCTAACTCTTGGTTACCATTTAAAAGATTGGTGTCTCCAATACTACAAGTCATTAAAAGAAGCGATTCAAATGACTTTTTAAATGTTCAGCTATCCAATTAAAAGAGAAGAAGTAGCAGCTTTGGAAGCAGGTGTTGTAAACTGACATATCCATTATGCAAAGACCGAAACAGCTGTGCAGTGACGTGTAAATTCACATGGTGTCTGTGAAGTGGCTTGATAAAAGCTCCTTGGGGTTTATAAGCCATTTAACACATTCTCGCTTAAGGCCCTCACCTAAGCTTCTGAGCTTACAAGCAGGGAGAATCCACTGAGGTTATGGGGAAGGTGGGGTAAAAGTGAATGAATAAGTAAGCAGATTAATGAAGCAGTTTTAGGGTTACTTCCTTTTGGGGGGCTCCTGTGCCATTCACAAGGGATACCAGTAGCATGGAACGTCATAATACATGGGTCCCTAAGTCAGTGTTTTCCAAGCAAATACAAATGGGGGTGGGGGGCCCAGGGGGATATTTGCTGGGAATACTTGGTAGGCAAGATAAGCTGCTTAACCCATGCCATTCCCACCTGCAATCTGTATTGCAGCGAGGATCCTGCGAAGATTGCCCTTTCCCAGTCTGCAGCTGGCCCAGGCTCTCATTCTGGAGGCTGGCATCAGGGCTTGGAGGAGCCCCTGCCGCCACCACCTGCTGCCTCCTATGTTCCTCTGCCGTGGCCTTCTAAAGGTACAGACCGTACCCCTTCTCTCACCTCCTCCCCCCTCCGGCCTTTAGGTTAGGGAATGTCTCGTTTACTTGTAAAGGGCAATCCTCATCTGATTCCCCTTTACAAGTATACCCCTGAACCAGTTCTTAGAAATGGAGCTGGTCCAGTTCAAACTTGGACTGTCCGAACCTGGCTGGTTCAATTGGAACTGCAGTTCAAATCAAGCCAGCTCATACACCACTTTTGGATATAGAGCACTTATGAAACTGAACAATAGTAATTTTATAAGTTGAGAAATGATCTTTTAAAAAACCGTGTATGAATGTTAGGCAGTGCTGGGGAGGCGTCGGCTGTCATGGTGCATGTTGGCACCAACGATGTTGGAAAATGCATTCAGGAGGTCCTAGAAGCCAAATTTAGGCTTTTAGGTAGCATACTGAAGTCCAGGACCCCCAGGGTAGCGTTCTCTGAAGTGCTACCTGTTCCACCTGCAGAGACAGTGAGACAGGCGGAGCTGAGGGGTCTCAATGCGTGGATGAGACAGTGTGTGGTGCCGGGAGGAGGGGTTTATATTTGTTAGGCACTAGGATATATTTTGGGGGAAATGAAGCTTGTACAAAAGGGACAGGCTCCACTTGAACCAAGATGGCACCAGACTGCTGGCGCTTAAAATCAAGAAGGTCACAGAGCAGCTTTTAAAATGATTTCTGGTGGGTTGCCGACTGGAACTGGGTGGTACCTGCTTCGGCCAGCAAAATCCCCGAAAGTGTGAGGGTGGAGATGTTTTTGATAAACCAGAAGGGGATAGAGTAGAGCCAGGAGTTGAGCAGAAAGAAACACATGACAGTTTGCCAAACAGGTCAAATGTTGGTAAGGAGGATAACACATGCCAACACCAGGTGAGGAACTCAACATATAGGTGTGTATATACCAATGCCAGAAGCCTCTGAGCCAAGATGAGTGAGCTGGAATATCTAGTTACTAATGAAAACATAGATATAGTGGGTGTAATGGAAACCTGGTGTAACAGTGAGAACCAGTGGGACATGGTTAATCCTGGATATAAACTCTATAGAAGAGACAGGGAGGGGAGGATTGGGGGAGGAGTGGCACTATATATCCAAGAAAAGATAGATGCCAATAAACTAGAAAACCTATGTGGACCAGAGTCCTCCACAGAAACATTATGGGTAACATTATGAGGACTGAAATGAAATGTGTTACTAGGGACATGCTATTGCCCTCCAGATCAAAGCACTGAGAGTGACCTGGGGTTGGAGAAACAAATAAGAGAGGCGTCAAAGAGAGACAGGGCAGTAATAATGAGTGACTTCAACTACCCACACATAGACTGGGTAAATTCACATTCAGGTAATGAAAGAGAGGCCAAATTTCTAGACATGCTAAATGACTTTGCCTTAAAACAGTAAGTCATGGAACCAACCAGAGAGATGGCAACCTTGGACTTAATCCTGAGTGGTGCCCAGGAACTGGTGCGAGATGTCAAAGCTGCAGAACCATTAGGTAGCAATCACCATAGTGTGATCCAATTGAGCATATATGCAAGTGGAGAATTGTCAAGGAAGTCCAACACAGATGTGGAAGTCCAAGTCAAGGAAGTCCAACACATATTGGACTCAGGGTCCGCCAGAGAGGCTGTTGACCCCTTAGAGATGATGGTGTGAAAGAGATTATTAAGAAGGATAAGGAGATTGCAGATGTGTTGGACTTCAGAAGAGGAAACATCTCAAAAATGAGGGGACTGATAAAAAGGAAACTGAAAGGGAAAGTCAGGAGGGTCAAATCACTCCAGAAACCATGGGATGTATTTAAAACCACAATACTAGAAGCACAGTTGGAATGTATACCAAGAAGGAGGAAAGGTATATCAAGTTCAGGAAGACGCCAGCGTGGCTAACAAGAAGAATCAGGAAAGCTATAAAAGGGAAGAAGACTCCCTTCAGAAAATGGAAGCCCTGCCAGGGAAGCCCTGCCAAGAACAGGAAGGAACATAAACTCTGGCAAAAGAAATGCAAGGAAACAATAAGGGATGTGAAAAGAGAGTTTGAGGAGCATATAGCTAGAAGTGTTCAAGGGGAAGAACAAACACTTCTTTAAATTTATCAGAAGTAGAAAACTTGCCAGGGAGGCAATTGGCCCCTTAGATTATTAAGGAGGATAAGGAGATTGCAGAGAAGCTGAATGAGTTTTTTGCATCTGTCTTCACGGCAGAGGATACTGACCATATACCCTCTCCGGAATTGAACTTTTCAGGTTTAGTGGCTGAAGAACTGGGCCAATTTGAGGTAACAAGAGAAGATGTTACTGTCTTGAAAAAACTAAAAATTAACAAATTGCCAGGGCCAGATGGCATCCACCCAAGATTTCTGAAGGAACTCAAATGTGAAATTGCCAATCTCCTAGCAAAAATATGTAACTTGTCCCTACAATCAGGCTCTGTACCAGAGGACTGGAAAGTAGCCAATGTAACTACGATTTTCAAAAAGGGATCGGGGGGATCCTGGAATTACATGCTGGTCAGCTTAACTTCATTGTTGGGTAAATTGATGGAAAGCATACATTAAGGACAAAATTGTTAAACATATAGAAGAAAAGGCCTTGCTGATGGAGAACCAGCATGGCTTCTGCAAGGGAAAGGGAAACCTTTTGGAGTTCTTTGAGAGTGTCAACAGGCATGCAGATAAAGGTGATCTGGTTGACATAATATACTTGGACTTCCAAAAAGCTTTTGACAAAGTTCCCCACCAAAGGCTCTTGAGTAAACTTAGCAGTCATGGAATAAGGAGTCAGGTCTATGTGTGTATTGGTAACTGGTTGAAGGACAGGAAACAGAGAGTAGGAATAAATGGACAGTTTTCACAATGGAGGGAGGTAGGAAGTGAGGTCCCCCAGGGATCAGTACTGGGACAAGTGCTTTTTAATTTATTCATAAATGATCTAGAAGTTGGCATGACCAGTCAAGTGACCAAATTTGCAGATGACACTAAACTATTTAGGGTAGTGAAATCCAAAACAGATTGTGAGGAGCTGCAAAAAGATCTCTCCAAACTGGGGGAGTGGGTGACAAAATGGCAAATGCAGTTCAGTGTAAGCAAGAGTAAAGTGATGCACATTGGGACGAAAACCCCCAACTTGACATATACGCTGATGGGATCTGAGCTGTCGATGACTGACCAGGAGAGAGAAATCTTGCGGTCATGGTGGACAGCTCATTGAAAGTGTTGACTCAGTGCGCGGCAGCTGTGAAAAGGGCAAATTCTATGCCAGGAGTCATTAGGGAGGGGATTGAAATATTTATTTATTTATTTGTTCAATTTCTATACCGCCCTTCCAAAAATGGCTCAGGGCAGTTTACACAGAGAAATAACAAATAAATAAGATGGATCCCTGCCCCCAAAGGGCTCACAATCTAAAATGAAAATGCTAATATTATAATGCCCTTATACAAATCTATGGTGCGACCACATCTGGAGTACTGCATACAGCTTTGGTCACCACATCTAAAGAAAGATATTGTCGAACTGGAAAAGGATCAGAAGAGGGCAACCAAGATGATCAGGGGCCTGGAGCACCTTCTTTATGAGGCAAGACTACAGCACCTGGGGCTCTTTAGTTTAGAAAAAGAGGTGACTAAGGGGAGACATGATTGAAGTGTATAAACTCATGCATGGAGTGGAGAGGGTGGACTGAGATAAAAATTTCTCCCTCTCTCACAACACTAGAACCAAGGGTCACCCTATGAAACTGAAGGTCGGGAAATGTAGGACTGATAAGAGGATGTACTTTTTCACATAGTACATAATTAATATATGGAATTCTTTGCCATGGGATGTTGTGATGGCCACCAGCTTGGATGGCTTTAAAAGGGGTTTAGACAGATTCATGGAGAACAGGTCTATCAGTGGCTACTAGTCTGATGACTGTGGGCCATCTCCAGCCTCAGAGGCACGATGCCTCTCAATAGCAGTTGCAAGGGAGTAATAGCGGGAGAGAGGGCATGCACATACCTCTTGCCTGTGGGCTCCCCAGAGGTATCTGGTGGGCCACTGTGTGAAACAGGATGCTAGACTATATTGCCTTGGGCCTGAACCAGCAGGGCTGTGCTTATGTTCTAAATGACAACTTTTCCTCCATGTCGTTTCATAAAGGTTCTTTGTTCACACAGACAAAAGCAAAATGCTGGGATACAGATGAGATAATTTATCTGCTGTCTGCTTGTTCACTGAATTAACATCTTTTCTGAGAAGATTGCTTTTGTAATAGGTGAAGCAAAATAAGCCCACACATGTTTATTGGGTGCGGGTTTTTTTCTTCTTTCTTTCTTTCTTTCTTTCTTTCTTTCTTTCTTTCTTTCTTTCTTTCTTTGTTCTTCTTCTTCTTCTTCTTCTTCTTCTTCTTCTTCTTCTTCTTCTTCGTAGGATCCTTTGGCTGGGTGTGTATGTGTGTATGGTTCAGGTCTCATTAATCTCCTGGGACAATTTGGAACATTTACATAATTAAAATCTCTCTCTTTTTTATAATTGATATTAATTATTTTGCTTTCTTTGGTGAAGAATAAAGGATCAGACCATTTTACTGCATACAATTTCTGGTCAAACAAATAGACAGATTAGCTCAGTGGGAAGTACCTTTGAAAACTCGGGATGCTGCTCTTGCAAATAGACTACAAAACTGTACTGAACAAGTGTCATTCGTACATGAAATATTCAGAACAGGAACTAGGCTAGAGGAACACAAAAAGCAGCCTGGGCAAGGAAGTTCAGAAGGGAAGGATGAGTTTGGAGACAGTACGATCATGCACACGACCTTCAGCCACTGCTTTCATCGGCTGCGGAGAAGGAAGGAGCTCACTTGCCTTCCCTGGCAGCCGAGAAGCAGCCATTCTTGCCTTTGCCATGCAACGCGCCCATACAAGTGGTGGCGTGGTGAAGGCAAGATCTGGGAATGGGAGGACAGGCAGTGAATGAAGCAACTCTCTCTCATACCAGCTGAGACTGAGGGGTAGTGACAGGACTGAAGGAAGGAATCAGAATACTGCCTCCTGAAGCTCGAGAGCCACTGCCAGTCAGAGTGGACAGTGCTGCTCTAGATCAGGGATTCTCAACATTGGGTCTCCAGATGTTATTGGACTTCAACTCCCATAATCCCCAACCAAAGGCCACTGGGGCTGGGGATTATGGGAGTTGAAGTCCAATAACATCCAAGGACCCAAAGTTGAGAATCCCTGCTCTAGATGACCCGTCTGACTCAGTAGGCAGCAGCTTCCTATGTTCCAGTTGGAAGCAAGATGACCTAACAGAATGAAAGTGTATCATGGCCTGCTAGTCCTGGCTGGTGTGTTTCATGCCAGTCATGAAGCACTGGAGGGCAGCACATTTGGGGCCTTCCTACCTTTGTGTCATGATGCAGCTGACATGGTTTGACTTGAGTACATCACAAGTAATTTAAAGTTTGATGACAAAGTCACATGACAAGAGAGAAAAGTGACTGACAATCTGGCACCATTAAAAGTAACTGGATCTTGAATGTAGCAGTGCTACATTCCTGGGACTGACCTAACAATTGATGAGCAGCTGTTGGGTTTCCAAGGTGCTGCCCCTTCTCGCAACACATGACAAGCAAACTAAAGTACAATTTGAAAATATGGTGGTGCTGTGTTGCAGACACATCCTACCCACTGACAGGCTATATGTACCTTGGGAAGCAAGCTAGAGGACTGCAACAAAGACAAGTAGGCCTGCAGTTGGTGCAGCAATGTATACAGTCATGGACCAATACTTGGTGCTTCTTCAGGTGAATGGCCTCTCTCCATGCACTCCAAAACCTTGTTGGAGTGCATGTAAAGGATCAATTCTGATGAGTACGACTCTCATATGATTAAAGGATGCACTGAGAGCACATGAGTACATCCACCAGAGAATGCTGATGTGTTTGTGCCTCAGCCCTGATGTTATCACATGTGCAGGGCTGTGTTCATATGAACCTGCCTTCGGAGGATTGTATTTTAGGGCTTACCACCCCACCCCACCGCCGCCTCCATGTATAGCTGGCAGAGGTTCTCCTAAACAAGGAGTTGACCTGTGTAGGTACTATGAGACACAACAAACTAAACATACCCCAGAGATGCAACCACATTCACAAAGAGAACTTTAGCTTGGTTGGACAACAGACAGTGGTACTGTGTATACCCAAGAAGACTGTGCCCAAGGACAGCTGACAAGAAGTCAAGCCTGTAGAATGCCCTTGGCCAGCTCTCAGACCTGTGATGATTGCCTTTAGGTCAATCACAGTGTGTACTTTCAGCTGAAATGCTGAGAAATGAGATGTTGATATATGGATCCTTATTGCGGGGTTTTAAAAGTTCATTTTTATTAGCCCAAAACTCACAGTGAGTCATGCAGTCACACAGGGCCACCATGCCTGGAATGTGGGGGTCCCTACTGTACTCCCCTGAAATGAAATGTTAAATTATTGTAGGCTCTGTGGTGTGGAAATGTTGAGGGGGGGATCAAATGAAACCACTGGGACTACTTGGGAGTAGGAAGTCCTACTTGTGTTTAAAATTCATGACTCTGGATGAGGGTTAAATATTTGTATAATGCTTTCCCACAAGCTCAAAGCTGTGTACCACCGACACAAAAAAAAATTAAAGCAATTTTTAAAAGCACATTATCCTACAAGCCCTCAAAGAAATACAGTATCATTCAAAGGCTTGATGTAAGAAAACAAACATTTACAGTTTATGAAAAGACAATAGAAAGGAAGCTTCCCTTGCCTCATATGGGAGAGAGTTCCACGGTTTTGGAGCTGTTAACCACTGTTCTCTGACCCTGTCGAATAGATGGAATAGACTTAACTTGGTGAGTAGAGTCATATGGATTCATATTAAATGTCAAGGCTGCTGCTCAGACAACTGAAAACCAAGAGATGGATCCTAACATTAGCCAATCAGTTGTGGTGGTGGGGACTTGAAGGGCATGTGAGTGGAGTAGCCTTTTCTGACCTTGACCTTGGTAATCAAGAATGTTTATGTATGCTCAAGGGTGGTGTATTTCTTGACTGCTGGATCCTTTACTGTTGACAGTTGATCCTAAAAAGTAGAAGCTGTCCACCACTTCAATATCTTCATTGTCAGTTCTTAGGCTGGTTGCTGTACCCGTTGTCATTAGTTTAGTCTTCTTTAGCACTTGGTAGGGTTGCAATGAAGGCCTTGGAAGGATATTTAGATGCCATGACGTGTCTTTACCTACAAAGATTAAAATCGTTCGGACCATGGTTTTTCCCGTGACATTCTATGGATGTGAAAGCTGGACTTTGAAGAAGCAAGATAGAAAAAACATTGATGCTTTTGAACTTTGGTGCCGGAGAAGACTTTTGAGGATACCATGAACAGCCAGGAATACAAACAAATGAATCATAGAACAAATCAATTCAGAATTTTCACTCGAGGCACAAATGACCAGACTGAAACTATCATACTTCGGACACATTATGCGAAGATCCAGCTCCCTTGAGAAGTCCATAATGCTGGGGAAAGTTGAAGGAAAGAGAAGAAGAGGACAACCAGCAGGAAGGTGGATGGACTCGATTACAACAGCAATGAATGCACCACGGAGAGACCTTAAACGCCATGTTGAAGACAGATCAACCTGGAGAGAATCTATCTATGTGGTTACTAAGAGTTGACACTGACTTGATGATACTTAATCAATCAATCAATCAATCAATCATGCTCAAGGACAAATATTTATCACCTTTTTCATCAAATAAAGTAATAATTGAGTATACAAGCACTGAATGTTTATTATATCCCTTTTATGGGATATTAGTGCCCTATATTAGTGCCCTATATTAGTGCCCATCATCCCTTTCATTTCACAGTGGCCCAAGTATATATTTGAGCCTTCTAATATGATGAAATGAATACATTAAAATAATTAATTGTACTTGCCATGATCATTTTCCCCACTCTAAACAGTGTTGCAAGATTTGCACTCAGAAAATGTTAGACATTTTCTCCTGGTCTTGTTTTTCAAGAAATTAATGTTTTTATATTTAAGGTTATAGTGCCATCTAAAGGCTCATTGACAACTTTCTTGATCATGAAGCCACAAGAAGGAATAACCCAACAATAGATCAAAGTATAAAAATTATTTTGCACAAATACACCAAACTGTAACAAGTTTCCCAGAGTTTTGATTGTGACATAATAGTAACAATATCAAGCAGATAATAATGAAATTAAGTAATATATTAACTCACAAAGTCTCACTGTATAATACAAACATTTCTATGTGTACAGCACAATTTTCACACAATACACAGCACTGTATCGTATCAGAGCATATTTGTAGCACATCTGCAGCACAATTATGAAGCATCATATTTTCTTATGGAACATAATATTGGAAGAAGACTGCAGTATCCTTTGGAAACACAGGAACTCTTGAATTATACTGTTTCAATAGGGCTTTTGACATTAACATTAACATAATTATCTGTCTAATATTGTTCTCCTTCAGCAAGATAAATTACCAGTAGTTTAAAGCTCCCATATTCCATCTGTAAACTAACTATATAGAACATTACAGGTATCATCTTGGACGCCCTCTTGTAATCACTGCTCAAACATCAGTGTATAAGGAGAAGTTTAAACAAATTAAACTAATATGAGACACAATGTAATATATGAAGATATCCTATGATCACATGGGCCTGTTTACTTCAGAATAAGGCTAGAAACTGTTATATTAATTGTGGAATCTTCCTGAAGATATTTCCTTATACCTGTTGCCCATCTATCTGTCTGTCTATATTTATTTATCTGTAAACTGCTTTGATAACTTTTGCTGAAAGGTAGTATATAAATATTTGTTGTAGTATATTAATGGATCCAGAAATATTACAGGGTAGGCCTACTTCAGCATAGCATAAAAGAGCAAATTATATCCCTGTTTCCAGCAAAAGAGTACATAGCATTTGAATAGTTTCCAGTTCTGAGCTTCTGTGATTATTATATCCAAGTCATTCTGGTCGGGATTGAGCCAGAGTTTAGTCACAAGGATGATGCTGACACTGTCTTCTTGGGAGCTCTGCCCAGGAGATAGGTAGATCTTCACTCCCAGGTGCTAGAATGTTTTTTCCTCTTCAGAAGCAGCAGCAACTGTCTAAGATGACCATTGGAATGGGGTGCAGAACAGAGGAGGGAATGGGAGATGAGCTTTTCATTCACTCTCCATTCAAATGACATACTCACCCTGTGCCATCCCAACCCTTATAATCACATAACTGCTTATGTGCCTTTTGAGCTCATCCTCCTCAGTTAGTTGTAACCAACTCATACAAACTGGAGCCAGTGGGGAAGGGAGTTGGAAGGTATGTCATCTCATTCAAAGCAACGTATTCAAGTTTGCAAGGTTGCGTCTTCCAGCTCCATGCACTTATTGTCCTTTCTTAGAACCAATGCTCTTAGAACATAAGAACAGCCCTGCTGGATCAGTCCCAAAGCCCACTTAGTCCAGCATCCTGTTTTACACAGTGGCCCACCAGATGCCACTGAGAGCCAACAGGCAGGGGTTGAGGGCATGCCCTTTCTCCTGCTGTTACTCCCCCGCAACTGGTATTCAGAGGCATCCTGCCTTTGAGGCTGGAGGTGGCCCACAGCCCTCCGACTAGTAGCCATTGATAGACCTCTCCTCCATGAAGTTATCCAAACCCCTCTTAAAGCCATCCAGGTTGTTGGCTGTCACCACATCTTGTGGCAGAGAATTCCACAAGTGGATTATGTGTTGTGTGAAAAAGTACTTCTGTTTGTTGGTCCTAGATTTCCTGGCAATCAATTTCATTGGATGACCCCTGGTTCTAGTGTTATGTGAGAGGGAGAAGAATTTCTCTCTCTCCACTTTCTCCACACCATGGACCATTTTATAGACCTCTATCATGTCTCCCCACTGTTGTCTTTCTTCTAAACTAAAAAGTCCCAAGTGTTGTACTCTTGCCTCATAAGAGAGGTGCTCTAGGCCCCTGATCATCCTGGTTGCCCTCTTCTGTACCTTTTCCAGTTCTACAATGTCCTTTTTAAGATGTGGTGACCAGAATTGTGCGCAGTACTCCAAGTGTGGTCACACCATAGTTTTGTATAAGGGCGTTATAATATTAGCCGTTTTATTTTCAATCCCCTTCCTAATCATACCCAGCATGGAATTGGCCTTTTTCACAGCTGCCACACATTGAGTCGACACTTTAAAAGAGCTGTCCACCACGACCCTAAGATCCCTCTCCTGGTCAGTCACTGACAGCTCAGATCCCATCAGCATATACTTGAAGCTGGGGTTTTTCGTCCCAATGTGCATCACCTTACACAAGCTAACATTGAACCACATTTGCCATTTTGTCGCCCCCTCAGCCAGTCTGGAGAGATCCTTTTGGAGCTCCTCACAACCCATTTTGGATGTTACTACCCGGAAAAGTTTGGTATCATCTGCAAATCTGGTCACCTCGCTGCTTACCCCTGCTTCTAGATCATTTATGAATAAATTAAAAAGCACTGGTCCCAGTACAGATCCCTAGGGGACCCCACTTCTTACTTCCCTCCATTGTGAAAACTCTGCATTTTTACCTACCCTCTGTTTCCTGTCTTTCAACCAGTTAGCAATCCACACATGTACTTGTCCCCTTACCCCATGACTGCTAAGTTTTCTCAGGAGTCTTTGATGAGGAACTTTGTCAAAAGCTTTTTGGAAGTCCAAGTATTTTATGTCAACTGGATCACCTTGATCCACACACTTCTTGACACTCTCAAAGAACTCCTAAACATTTGCGTGGCAAGATTTACCTTTGCGGAAGACATGCTGGCTCACTCCCAGCGGGGCCTCTTCTTCTAGGTGTTTTACAGTTTTATCCTTGAGGATGCTTTCCATCAATTTGCCAGGAATGGACGTTAGGCTAACCAGCCTATAATTTCCAGGATCGCCTCTGGATCCCTTTTTGAAAATGGGTGTTACATTTGCTACTCTCCAATCCTCTAGTACAGAGCCCAATTCCAGGGATGTTATATATTTTAGCATGGAGATCAGCAATTTCACATTTGAGTTCTTTGAGGACTCTTGGATGGATGCCATCCGGCCCTGGTGACTTGTTAGCTTTCAGTTTTTCCAGACAGTTTAAAACATCATCTCTTGTCACTTTTATCTGACTCACCTCTCTAGCCTCCATCCCTAAAAAGCCTGGTTCAGGAATAGGTATATACTCAGTATCCTCTGCCGTGAAGACAGACACAAAGAACTCATTCAGCTTCTCTGCAACCTCCATATCCTCCTTAATAATCCCTTTCACTCCCTCATTGTTTAATGGTCCAACTGCCTCCCTAGCAGGTTTCCTGCTTCTGATGTTTTTAAGGAAGTTTTTGTTATTCCCCTTGATAGTTTTGGATAAATGTTCCTCAAACTCTCTTTTTGCCTCCCTTATTGTCGCCTTGCATTTCTTTTGCCAGAGTTTGTGTTCCTTTCTGTTCTCTTCATTTGGACAGGCCTTCCAATTTCGGAAAGAAGTCTTCTTCCCTTTTATGGCTTCCTTGACGGTACCCGTTAGCCATGCTGGCATCCTCCTGGATTTAGAGGTATCTTTCCTCCTTTTGGGTATGCAATCTAACTGGGCTTCTGGTATTGTGGTTTTGAGTAAACTCCATGCACTCTGGAGCAAAGTGACTCTCCTGATTTTCCCTTTCAGCCTTCTTTTCACCATACTCCTCATTTTGGAGAAGTTTCCTCTTCTGAAATTCAAAATGACCGTGTTAGACATCCTTGGTGATTCTCTCCCCGCATGTATGCTGAATTTGATCGCACTATGGTCACTGTTCCGTAAAGGGTCGATGACACTGACATCACGCACCAGGTCCTGGGTGCCACTCAGAATTAGGTCCAAGGTCGCCTTCTCTCTGGTTGATTCTAAGACCAACTGTTCTAGGGCACAGTCATTTAGCGTATCTAGAAATTTGACCTCTTTGTCCTGATCTGACTGTGAATTTACCCAGTCTATGTGTGGGTAATTGAAGTCACCCATAATTACAGCCCTGCCTCTCCTTGACGCCTCCCTGATTTCCTCCTGCAACTCCCAGTCACTGTCGGCATTTTGATCCAGAGGGCAATAGCACGTCCCCAGTAGCACGTTCCCATTCAGGCCTTTTATTGTCACCCACAGGGTTTCTATGGAGGACTCCAGTCCACCTAGATTTTCTAGCTTGTTAGATTCTAACACAGGAACATAGGAAGCTGCCATATACTGAGTCAGACTATTGGTCTATCTAGCTCAGTATTTTCTTCACAGACTGGCAGCGGCTTTTCTTTTTTTGCAAATTAAATTTTTATTAATTTTGACAATATTCTTATTAACATTCACAACAAATAAACAAATACGGACTTCCCGCTCACACCTCTTTGTGAATCATCAACTATAAAATTTACCTTTGCTATAATAATAATTCAAAACATAAATTTAAATCTTACAAACACAATTTTAAGACTGGCAGCGGCTTTTCCAAGGTTGCAGGCAGGAATCTCTCTCAGCCCTATCTTGGAGAAGCCAGGGAGGGAACTTGAAACCTGCCCTTCTTTAACATATAGTGCTACCCCTCCTCCAAGGCACCCCTCCCTGTCCTTTCTATAGATTTTATACCCAGGGATAACAGTGTCCCACTGATTCTCACAGTTCCACCAGGTTTCTGTTATGCCCACTGTATCTATTTCTGTGTTAGCAACCAAGCACTCTAGCTCACCCATCTTGGCTCTGAGGCTTCTGGCATTGGCATATAAGCACTTATACGCTGAATCTCTCACCTGATGTATGCTATTCTTTTGACTCTTTGGCCTGCTGGCACAGGCTCCCGTCTGCTCTTTATGCGGCTCTGCTCTATCCCCTTCTTTTTTATCTAAATTCTTTGCACCCTCACACTTTAAAGGATGGCTTTTGCACTTTGTTAACATTCTCAAAGAACTCCAAAAGGTTTGTGAGGCCACTCACAAAAAGCCACTCAGAGACAATTCTTACATGTTTATTAGAAGATAGGGACCCAACAATATCCCTGGCAGTTGCCAAATTCTGTTATATTTTGACCAAATTAAGAGAGGCTAGAGCACAGCAATCAGCTACTGCCAAAGGTTCTTGATTTTACATATGTGATAATATTTTTGTTTTTGTTTTTATTTTTTCCTCTTTACTGAGTATATTCTGTTTGTATTGCTGTTTGATTTAAGATCATAAATAAACAACTAACTAACTGCACTTTGTTAACACTCTCAAAGAATTCCAAAAGGTTTGTGAGGTAAGATTTACCTTTGCAGTAGCTATGCTGGTTCTCCCCAAGCAGAGCCTGTTCTTCTATGTGCATCCTTCTTGCTATTGTCTACACTGTAATATATAAGGTAAAGTGTGCCGTTGAGTCAGTGTTGACTCTTGGCGACCACAGAGCCCTGTGGTTGTCTTTGGTAGAATACAGGAGGGGTTTACCATTGCCATCTCCTGCACAGCATGAGATGCTGCCTTTCAGCATCTTCCTATATTGCTGCAGCCCAATATAGGTGTTTAAGGAATCAAGATATAGGCAAAAATAGGGTGACTGTTGGCCAGATCTGCTTAATGCATATTGTATCAGGGCAATTTTAATTTTTTGTGGACTCAATCCAGACTACTTTGGACGCAGGCACCCAGAGGGATCCCCACAGGGCATGGCAGAACTCTGTTTCTCCCATCACTCCCTGCAGCTGGTGCCCATGGGTATGTACACAGGCACACCCTACCAAGCTATTACATGGGGCCTGTGCCCCATGGGGATGCAGCCCGTCTCCCCTTGCAATCAGAGTTCACATTCCTTGAAGCAGAGGGGGATGGATGGATGGATGGATGGATGGATGGATGGATACAGTAAGATGAGAAATGGTCCTATTTGCTGCCAGAGCAGAAGCTATCCAGCCAGATCCAAGGAGTTGGAGCAGTTCAAGGCAAGGAAGCCTGAGTCAGCAGGAGTGCTTTCCAAGAAGGCTGATTCAAGCAACGGCAAGGTGCTATTATAGCCAGGAGGCCTGGATCCGCAGGAGTGCTGTTCAGCAGGAGCTGAGCCTTCAGGGCTGACCTTATGGAGCTGCTATACTAGCCACTACAAAGCAGGGCTGAGTGGTTTCATATGAGGCTCTGCAGCCCGGCCCTTTCTGAAGCTTCTACAGAGCTCTGATCTAAGCCAGGTGTCAGTGCTGGCCACCTCCTGCCAAGCAGGGCTGATGGAAGAGACACCTTGGGCTGACGAACAAGCACTACATCTTCAGTTCTAAGTTTCGGCACAGACTCATAATCTCTGCCCTTGAGACTCTGGGGACAGGTGTGGGGATGGCAGTCGAAGGTCCAGAGCTGAGAGTATGGGTCTAGTTGGGGCATGTAGGGTCCCCTGATACTGCAGCCCCCATGCTACGGCATCTTCAAGAATGGCAGTCTCAGGTTATCACTCAGGAAGGTGTTGATCCCCCTTGGTCCCCACCTGTCCTCCACTGAGGGGGAAATCTCTTTTTCAGAATCCAGACACAAGTGTGTCCTGACAGCAATGCACACAAGGCTCCCATTCCCTATCATAATTTCGTTCATTGAGCATCTATACACATGAGCCATGTGGTAAGGACCCTGCTCTGGGATGCCCTACAGAATCTTCCTTGTCCTGGCACTGTGCCTACTGTGGCTGAATCAAGTTCTTCATAGCTTATATTTTAAGAAGCATTTTATTGCATTGAATTTCATGTGTTATGATCCACCATGGAGATCTTGGAATGGGCATCCTAGAAACCAAAATGAACTCCCCTTCCCCTTCTTGTTTGCTTCCATATGATATAAAGTAAATGGAGTGAACATAAAACCTTGACATCTGTTCTTGGAAAAGTTTTTAAACTAATTGTCTCAGAAATCTTATTTATGGTGCACATTATGTACCATATATTTTCTTATTTATTCATAACATGAGTTTGATTCACAATTGTTTTGATTTGTTGTACAAATGTCAGCCATATGCCTTTCAGTGGATTATACGCACTGCTGGAGCACTCTGAAGAACAAGCTGAGATTCTGAGATATCTGCCCATCATGAAATGATCCAGCAGTTGCCAAGCAGAGGATCTTCAGCTGTTGGCAGACTACAACTCCCATTATCCTCAGGCACAGTGTGTATGCAGCTGGGGGTGATGCAAGTTTTAGTCCAACATGTGCTGGAGAGTAATCCAGGTTGGCCACCTCTGGATTATTTAATGATGACAGATATATTTTTCAAGTGTTTTCATTGTTTCTCAAACTACTATTTGGATCCCAAGTACCCCATGTTGAGTACATAGGAAGCTGCTATATAGTGAGTCAGACCATTGGTCTATCTAGCTCAGACTGGCAGTGGCTTCTCCAAGGTTGCAGTTAGGACTCTTTCTCAGCCCTATCTTGGAGAAGCGGCCAGGGAGGGAACTTGAAACCTTCTGCTCTTCCCAGAGCGGCTCTATCTCCTGGGAGGGAATATCTTGTATCTGTCAGTGCCCTCTGCTCAGCTGCCTCCCCATCCCCATGTTGCATTGCCATTCCAGAGGTTCCCCTCCATGTTCAGGATCATCTTTTTAGGATACTGTGGAGGAACAGCCCCATATTTCTCCTAACCTTTTTACCACTGCCACCAAGTGGACTTTTGTTATGGCTGGGTCCACTACCACAGCCCTTCACATTTATCAAAAATTACAAACAGCAGCAACAAAATTCAGTAGTGTGGATAGGCTTATAGGGGAATCAACAAGCTTCTAATTTTTTAATAACAAGAAAGTTTACTTTTAGAAAAATTGGTTCAGTTAAAACATTACCTTTGCAACAAAAAATACAAATTAAAAACAGTTATTAACAGAGCAGGTGAGGGGGGCATAAAAACTAGGGGGGAAACTTCATCACTACATGGCTCTATACTGGTCCCTACTCTGTGCTTTCTTTCTTCTTAGCTGCTTGCTGGATAGATACTCTCTTGTAATTGCAGCACAGGTCTGGGGCTCATTTCAGCCTGGCTCTTCCTTTTCTAGTGATTTCAGCTTGGCTTCTCTTCCTGCTGGCTGCTCACCATGCAGACTTCCTGACTTTCTTTCTTCTTCTGCAACCTCCAGCTCTGACTTGCTCCAGTAGACTCTCTGGACTTCTCCTTCCAGGACTCTCTCTTTTAGGACTGTCTCTCAGGACTCTGTTGACTTCACACACTTCCCTCTCAAAAAACACTCCCAATATATACAGTTTCTCTGGCCCAACAGTTTTTTAAGCTATCCAATTAGAACATACAAAAATTCCCTCCATTTCTTGAAATCCCTTTCCCCTCCAAAAATCAACTGTCAAAATGCTAAACCAAAAGTGAAACTGCAGAAAACCAAGAATGAACTTTTGACCCTGCCTTCCTTCTCCATGCACAGGGATTTGCAAGCACAGAAATTCTATTTACAATACTGCAGAGTTTTTATGAATATAATGTGACACAATTCATTTATCAGGGCTTATTTACAAGAAGAGGTTTGGGAATATTAATACATGATACAATACAGGGGCTTATTTGCAGAAACCCAAGAGGTCTAGGCCTCGGTCCTCCACAGGGGCCATAGAAGCTGAAGTGGGAAGGGGACAGCAAAGCCACTCTGTATAATGCCACGGATGGTTCTTTGGACCCGTGCCTATATTTTACATGTCTGTGGTTGTTTTAAAAGCCAAGCATGCATTTTTCTGCTAGTTACCCAACATAATATTTTAGTATTGTCAAACGTCAATTGGAAAATTCCTTTTACAAACCACAGACTCTTCTAAAACATACCCTTTGTATTTTCTTCTGAAGTAGGACTAGTTCATATCACATAGCTCTCTCTGACTCAGACTTTGCTCCACCATTCTTTTAACACAGGGCAGCTTGACTCTTCCTTGAGACTATTCACAAACGTCTCCAACATTTTCAGTTTAGTCTCATTCCTAAACTGTGGTACTTTAATCTTCAGTCACTGTCAAATTATCCTGAGACAATAAGTGGGAACATTATGGTAAAGCTATGTAAATGCAAGCTATTTCCTTCAACAGATTTTACTTTTTCATGCGAGATAACATCACCATCTCTATTGGGAAGACAAAGTCGGTCAATGCTAGGTCTTAATATCTGTGACAAAAAGGATGCATACAAATGTACCTAAAAACAAGAATCAAAGCAAGCTCCACTGTCCTTGCTTTCCATGTACGTATTCGTCTCTACTTTGTATGCTGATTTAGTGAATAGTGATGCCCTTCTTTTTTTTTTTTTTTAAAAAGGGGGTTTAAAGATCTGTCTGTACTTATATGCATTTAAAAGTTTATTCAATGCCTTTAACAAAAATCCAATAGTTTCAACAGTTGCAAAACTGCTTCAGTGAGATGTGGGGCTCAGGGGAAGCAGAATTGTGATGTCAGTCACTAGCCTATCAGCATCATGCACAGCCAGCTTCACCTTCCATCATATAGAACTAGTGTTTGCAGCCCTGGAGGCGGGGAAATAGATATGTCTGACCCCGGCATAGTAAGTTCATTTCTGTCAGTGACACATACAATTTCGGATAGCCAGGGGTGTATCTAGGGTGGGGCAGGCAGGGCACGTGCCCCGGGTGCCACTTGAAGGGGGCGCCATTTTGTAAAATTAAAAAATAAAATAAAAATGGCTGCCGAAAACAAAATGGCCACCGTGCATGCTCAAATGGCCTCTGTGAGGCCTTGGTCATGCCAGGCCTTGCAGAGGCCATTTGAACATGCACGGTGGCCATTTTGTTTTCAGTGGCCTTTTTTAAAAAAAGATTATTTTTAAAATTGGCCACCGCACATGCTCAAATTGTACCTGTGAGGCCCTAGAGGCCAGCGGGGTTAGGGGGAACCTTTGCCACACACCCCCAGACTTTAGGAAGCCCCCCAAAGGGGCTACAGGTTAATTTTTTTTAAAAAAATTAATATAATATAAGACACTGTACACGTATTCAGATTGGCACTATGTACAGAGACTCAGGGCTTGTGAATACTGAGCTGACGCTTATGAGCTAGGACTGTATTCATTTGCTCTGACTTTGTTTCGTGTGATAAGTGAGTTAAATGTGATGTCTTGCTAATATGGCTATTAATGGTGAGTTTGTCTTTGAATCAGTGTGAAATTTTTAATATTAAGGCCCACAGGGAGTTTCTAGCTCTCTTTCTCTCATTTTAACTGTCTTTCTGAAATACTAGAATATATTCCAAGCAGTGACACAGTTTACTCTGCATATCCTTTAATTATTTTCAGAGTACCTGGGAAAAGTCAAATTCTCCATTGATTTTTAAAACTTATGTAATAGTGATGCTACAATGCATAGTAGAGAATTAGACAGGCACTTCTAGTTTTCCAAGTACACCTCCACATAGTATTTGGGTATTTCATGAGCCCCAGCATACTGAAATTTGTAGTTTTCCAGCATTTTTTGATCTGGCTAAGTCCACTGCTAAATAGTTTTTGAAATATTAAAAGATTAACGAGCCTGACTTGTATTTTTCAGCTGATATTATGGTAAAGTTATCTGAAAGATGGGTGTCAGATGCTTGGACAGGGGGTGCAATTTCAGTGCTTGCCCTAGGCGCTATTTTCCCTAGATACGCCTCTGCGGATAGGCCTATACAAACCTAAAGTTTCTTCTGCCCCAACTTACACATCCTTTTTTTAGGTTCCTTCCAGTTTGGGAACTGTAACAACTATAGGTTGAACAATGGCATGTAAAATTACATATTTTGCTTCTGCCAAATCATTGTGATTGATTTATTCACTTCAGGGCTCTCTCTCTCTCTCTCTCTCTCTCTCTCTCTCTCTCTCTCTCTCTCTCACACACACACACACACACCACCAGCCACCCCAAGCAGGATGATTATATGTACCGGTTCTTAACCTTTCCAACAAAGAGTTTACTGATATGGAAATGATTCATCAGCAGTGTTTCTTTGAAGTGCAATATTTTCCAGGATGCATGTGGTACTTGAAAGCAGCTCTAAATCAATTTTCTCTAGATGCAATTCTTGTTCTTAGATTGAGTAGATTTTCCTGCTTCCAGTTGCTAGGAGGGAGCACTGAATTAATCCATTTCTGCCCATGTGGTGTCCAGTTGTTTCTTTGCCTTAGCTTAGGCTGTAAGAAGATAGTAGGTCTTATCCCTTAACTTCTCAACAGGTTTCCCCCCCACCCCCAGTCCATTAATTCAGCTGCTGGACCAGGAAGCAACAACAGAGGAGGCAGAGATTGTGAGACTAGCAACAGAACAGCAGAAAGCAGGGAGGAGACTGTCTCTACAAGACTAGTGGGCACTTTCCCATATGTTCACTTCATCTCGGGTTATCAAGGACAATCCCTCTTTTTTCCTCTTCTTTAATTTACTCCTAGTAAATCACTGTTCTTGTTTTATTGTTCTGTTTTAGCCTTTTGGGGATGCTTCATTGAAATGTTGGTAGTATGAATTGTAGAGTAGTCACACTTCTGGGCCTGTTTCAGCTCCCCCAAATCTCCAGAAATTGGATCTCAGAGTGAGGAGTGAATGCATCACTAGTGCACATGCATAGAAATGCATACACAGGCACACTAAGGTAACCTGTAGTACATAGCCTACAGCAATATTTTACACCCTGCAGCTGCTAAGGTATGTGTTGAATAGTTGATAACCCACTGAAGGACAATTCTAATTTTCTAGTAAGCAGTGTATATATGTGTGCTTGTCTATGTGCAGAGGTGGGTAGTTACCCTTCATATGAAAATAAAGGTAAAAGGTAAAGTGTGCCGTCGAGTCGGTGTTGATTCCTGGCGACCACAAAGCCTTGTGGTTTTATTTGGTAGAATACAGGAGGGGTTTACCATTGCCTCCTCCCACACAGTACGGGATGATGCCTTTCAGTATCTTCCTATATATTGCTGCTGCCTGATATAGGTATTTCGGGAAACATACCAACAGGGATTTGAACCGTCAACCTCTCGCTTGCTAATCAAGTCATTTCCCCGTTGTGCCATTAGGTGGCTCCATATGAAAATAGAAGGGTTATAAGTAGGCCCATTTTTTATGTTGGAGGGTATATTTTCCTTTCTGCGGAGGTGGATCACATAGCAGGGAATTGTTATGCGAACAGCCTGTTTGGGGGCTGCAAGCAGCACCACTCTATATGATTTGGAACTGCAGGCTTGCAGTCTTCGTCTTGGCTACCTGAGCTCCTGGGATCCACATGCCCATATTTGGCCAGCTCTTCAGTCAAGCACAAGCTTAAGCTTAGCACGAGCAGCATGGGGCAACTTTACCCCAGGTCAAGTGTGACGTGCGACTGTAAGGTATTCCCCATAGCACCTCTTTGTTTACAACACGGAGAAGTAGGCTGGCTGAGCAGGCATGAGTTAAGGAGAAGGACTATTTCTCAAGAGAATAGTAAAACTCCTCTTTTTGTTGGCATAGCCTTACTAATCAGCTCAACAGGAAATCAGATACGGCTATAACACTACCTACCTACCTATCTGTAACCTCACTATCACAGTGATAATGGTGTACTTTGGCTTTTGCTATTCCATCATCCACAGTTATTGCTCCAGCCTCTGGTTTGGACCCATCTCCAGTTCCAAACCATGCACCACGCTTGCTTGGCTGCCTCAGGGGACCAACGTCCTCTGGATTTTCCCTGGAACCAGCCACTTTCCTGGTTCCCTGGCTTGCGAGATTTAGACTTAGGAGGAAAAGAAGGGAGAGGTTATTTGTAATACCAATTCTATTGGTGTGTCTGTTACACTTGCAGGATGGGGTGCACTGGGATACTCCTTCCCAGGGACTGACCAAGCAGAAGGACAGGATGGAGAAGGGGCAAGCGTGCTACTCCCTTCTCCTCCTCCTAAGTATAAATCTGCACTCCAGGTCCTTTCTCTGTCCAGCCTAAAGCTTATTTAATGGCAATTCAGACTTTTAAGCTAAAATGCCTCTAATTGAGCTCTAAGTGATATTACTAGTCAAGTTTCTATTGCCTTTTATCACCTGCCTAATTATTTTTCATTTCCTGTACCCCAGTAATCCTTACATAAATCTGATTGTACCGCATTCCAAAGCTTTCCACAAGTTGACACTGTAATGGACTGTTTACTCCAATCTCACTAATTCCCCACACAAGCCCCAAAGTAGTCCTGGGACGTTCTGCCAACCCTCCAGAACAGTTCCATTAACAGAATTAGCAGTGTGCAAAGACTTGGCAGAAAACAGCATCAGACAGATAGATCTTGAAGGCTGCCAGGGGTAAGGTGTCTCCCAGAATTTCATTCCACTTCTCCAGTCTCCAGGAACCACTTCAGACATCAATCGACACTTTGTGCCATTGAGACCAATTGCTTTGGGCAAGCTGTAAGAGGCCCTGGTTCACCAGGGCTACGATGAGGGACTGTACTCCATTTTCTTCTCAGATGTGAAGAGCAGGACTAAATTACTTGCTCCATACCTATATCATGTTGTTTCATGATATAGGTATTGAATTTGGCCACTGCCATCATAGCATCCATAGAACGAATGAATTTCCATTCCAGAAAGCTGTCTCCAAAAACATAAGCAGGTCTATGAGGACCATAGGGAACGGGAAATCCCCAAGCTGCTTCTCAGATGGCGGGCAGAATACAAAAGAAGCCAGGCCATGTTCATGATTCGTGGGCAGAGTTCGTAATCATGAAACATGGCAGCATGGTTGGTTTAGCTAGGGAGTGGTTACAGAAAAGCACTTTATACAGAACACCAGCCAAACAAAGCATGCACATTAATCCCCTTGAGCAACGAGCAACTCAGCCTTCCTTAAAAGGCATCTCACTAGGCACGTGCAGGCAAGGCATGCCACAATTCAATCCAGAAATACAGTGCTATCTAGCAGTAGCTGGCATCTGTTGACAGGTCAGAATCTGTTTAAACAAGTGGTAGGGATGTACAAAACATTTTGATGTTGAAACCTTTTTACTCAAAACAGGCCGTTTTGACTGTCTCGAGCTCGAAACAAAACGCTCTTTCAATAAAGAGCCTGTTTCGAGCTGGTTACAAAACAACCCCATTTCGATTTGAAATATTTAAATGTTTTGAGTGCCATTTTGGAGGCCTGTTTCCACCCTCGCTGATTGTTTTTATGGCACTGGCTTCCGATTGGCTTGCAATCCTATGGAGGTTTGGGGGAAAGATTAAAAATTTGTTTAAAACCACCTGCTTCCCCATTTCTTTTGTGGGTTGGATGGTAGGTGGCACCCATCATGCCCTACCACTCAACCCACTTTGGTGTCCCTAGGAGCTACCCATGGGGTAGTTTCACCATTTTCCCCTACGGCCAATATGCTCAAAAATCTTCGAGTTTCATTCCGTAAAAACAATCAGGTCGATTGCTGTTTCAACTAAACGTTTTGGCCGTCTGTGTTTTGTTTCAAGCTCAAAATATTTTTTGGAAGAGTGATATAGCTATCAAATAAGCAAACAAACAAATAAATAAATAAAAACAAAATGCAAAATCCGTTTCTTGGGCATCCCTAACAAGCAGAGATAGTCTCACTAAAATGTCTGTTCCTCCTTATCTGAGTGCTGCTTTGGTGCACCAATTTGCAGAAAAAGAAATAACTACACTGGAGAGAATTAGGAACCGGGGCCCAAATTGCATGTTTGGCATGCCTCCCAATTTTGTATGTCTAATGAAATGCAACGGGGATAGTTGCCAGATTCATCAAGCAACATAGAAACGTAGGAAGCTGCCTTATACAGAGTAGGGATGTACACAGAACTGATGGGGGGTGGCTCAAAGTCAGGGGGATACCTTTATGGGAAGGAAAGGGTGTTCTTACCCCTCCTGCCATGTCTGCCCCGCCAGTGCTACACTTTAAAAGATGCCCATGCGTGTCAGGTACTTCCTGTCACTTCTGGTCTAATGAGGCAATGGTGTGGCAGGGAGGTATGCTGCCACCACACTGGACTCTTTTAAAGTGTAGCGCCAGTCAGAGAAACACAGCAGGAGGGGTAAGAGCACCCCCTGCCCTTAAAGGTACCCCAACCAGCTTCGAACCGGTCAAACCACTGGTCATTCGAACTGTAAAAGGGCCTCCGCTCCAAACAGGTTTGTGCACATCCCTAATACAGAGTTAGACCATTGGTCTATGTACTGTAGCTCAGTATTGTCTAGAGACTAGAGACTAGCAGCAGTTTCTCCAAGGTTGCAGGCAGGAGTCTCTCTCAGTCCTGTCTTGGAGACGCCAGGGAAATTGGAGCCTTCTGTATGCAAACATGCAGGTGCTTTTCCCAGAGCAGCCTCATCCCCTGAGGGGAATATCTTATCGTGCTCACACATGTTGTCTCCCATTCAAATGCAAACTAAGGTGGACCCAGTTTAGCAAATGGAACAACTCATGTTTGCTACCACAAGACCAGATTTCCTCCCCAGAGGTAGCACTCCACAATGGTAAGAGGAGAGGGGATGATGAACCTTTCCCCCTCCCAGCTTGTCCTGAGTCCGCAGTTGCTATTTTATTAATTAATTAATTAATTAATTATTAAAACTTTCATACCGCCCTTCCAAAAGGCTCAGGGCGGTTTACATTAAAACACCATTAAAATCAGTTAATAATTAAAACAAAAATCATAAAGCATAAAACAATGATCAACAATTAAAAACATCATAAAACAACAATTAAATAATCAGAACAATTTAAAACAAGTTTTTAAAAGCTGAGAAAGCCCGGTTGAAGAGATGTGTTTTCAGGTGTTTTCTGAAAATTGCCAGAGATGGGGAGGATCGTATCTCAGCAGGGAGCACATTCCACAATCTCGGGGCAGCAGCCGAGAAGGCCCGTCTCTGTGTAGCCACCAAACGAGTTGGTGGCAACTGGAGACGGACCTCCTCAAGTGACCTCAACGGCCGGTGGGGCTCATAGTGAAGAAGACGCTCTCTTAAATACCCAGGGCCTAAGCTGTTTAGGGCTTTATAAGTTATAACTAGCACTTTGTATTTTGCCCGGAAACCTATTGGCAGCCAGTGTAACTCCATCAACAAAGGAGTAATGTGGTGTCTCCGAGATGACCCAGAGACCAACCTGGCTGCCGCATTCTGAACCAACTGAAGTTTCTGGACTACGTACAAAGGCAGCCCCACATAGAGTGCATTATAGAAGTCCAGTCTGGAGGTTACCAACAAATGTACCACTGTTTTGAGGTCATTGATCTCGAGAAACGCAGCTGGCATATCAGCCGGAGCTGATAAAAGGCACCCCTGGCCACCGCCTCAACCTGAGAAACCAAGGAGAGACGTTGATCCAGAAGTACTCCCAGACTATGAACCTGTTCCTTTTGGGGAGGTGTGACCCCATCTAGAACAGGCAGATCAACATCGTCTCTAGAGTTACGACCACGCACAATAAGTACCTCCGTCTTATCTGGATTCAGCTTCAGTTTATTCTCCCTCATCCAGCCCATTACTGCTTCCAGGCAGGCATTTAGGGAGGATATGCCAACTCCTGAAGAAGTTGACATGGAGAAATAGATCTGGGTGTCATCAGCATACTGGTAACACCCAGCTCCAAATCCCCTGATGATCTCTCCCAGCGGTTTCATGTAGATGTTAAAAAGCATTGGAGAGAGTATGGAGCCTTGAGGGACACCATACTTAAGCTCAGATTTTGAAGAGCAACAATCTCCAATCGACACCATCTGGAATCTGTCCGAGAGGTAGGAGCAGAACCACTGTAAAACAGTGCCTCCCACACCCAACCCCCTCAGACGTTCCAGAAGGATACTATGGTCGATAGTATCGAAAGCCGCCAAGAGATCAAAGAGGACGAACAGAGTCACACTTCCTCTGTCAATTGCCAATTGGAGATCATCCATCAGGCCGACCAAGGCAGTCTCCACCCCATAGCCCGCCCGAAAACCAGTTTGAGATGGGTCTAGATAATCAGTTTCCTCCAAGACCGCCTGGAGCTGAGAGGCCACCACCCTCTCAATTACCTTGCTCAGCCATGGGAGATTGGAAACTGGCCTATAATTGCTCAACTCTGAGGGATCTAACGCAGGCTTCTTTTCCCTATGGGGCAGTGGTAATGAACAGTAAATGGGTCAAATGGGCAGACCCTGTGGTTGTATTTCATTAAACAAAAGTCAGGAGATTCAGTCAGGAGATCCAGTCTAATTATACAGCTCAATAATGGTAATTCGAATAATCTATACATTTTCTACCATTTATTTTAAAACTATAAATACTCACATCTCCTTCTCTGGCACATCTAATCAAGGGGAGTTTGCTCATCTCCAGTAAGTATAGGGCATAATCCTTTCTAGAATGGCATCCCATCTGTGCACAGCACGATCTCTTAGGGCTGAACAGAACCCCCTTCCTTCCTTCCTTCCTTCCTTCCTTCCTTCCTGCAGGCAGAGAACCAGGACATAGTGGGCAATGAGTGGGAGGAGTGTGCATCATGCCTCTCATGTCTGCATCCAAGCCTCCCTCTCCATGCTGTACAAGTTTCTCAAGTTCTGGAACATGCATGACTTGCATCCCACAGAGAGGGTAGACCCATGCTAGAAATGATCGATGCCTAAGATTTTATACTCCTTGTCACAGCCAGAGGTACTCTAACCCCCGGACCTTGGGCTCCAGTCCATGGCCTCCAAGGTCTGGGGGGGGGGCTCCAAATGTCTGGGGGGGGGGGCTGCAGCCATCCCACACCGACCCTGCTGCTGCACCACAATGGTGAACCTCTGCTTTAAAAAAAATCCAGCTACCGCATGACAGAGGGGTGGCTGCTGGGGGGTGAACTGGGCAATCCTACCCCCCCCCCGGCAGTGGCCGGAGTGAGCACTGGGCCTGTCCATTCGGCCCGGTGACTCTTACTCTTACAGTTGTGAGGCGTGCCTGAGCGGTTGAGAGAGATCATCACAAGCCTGTGACATCACGGGCTTGCGACTATTTCTCTCAATGGCGCAGGTGCACCTTGCAGTTAGTAAGAGTCGCTAGGCCAAATGGACAGGCCCAGTGCTCACTCTGGCTACCACTGGGTTGGGCGGGGGGAGGCCTGCTTAGCTCACCCTCCTGGAGCCACCTCATGGTCGTGCACTGGCTGAAATTTAAAAGAAAATGGAGGTTTGGTGCGGCAGGAGCCAGGAGGTCTGCCAAAGTAGGTTTTGGGGGCCTCATGGCAGGGGGAGCTTGTGGCGGGGGCAGTCTAGGCCCCATTATTACCTTGGTGCGCCCTTGGTCACGGGCCGGTCTCAACCAGCCCCATGATCTTAAGCTTCACCGCTGCCACCAAGTAAATGTTGGTAAATTTCTTTTGTCTACTAAAAAGCCCTCCAAACTGGTTTCCTTCAAAGCTAGGTACGATGGAAAGGCTTCTAAGCATGGGGTGGGGAAAACAGACAGTGGCTACAGTTTGTTAAATTAAAAGGAGAGAGATTTTTTTTACTTTAAAACAGTTCAATTCTAAATAGTAGTTCTTTTGGAAACACAGAACATAAGGAGTAAGCACATACAGATGCAATACAAAAATCTGTAACACAAGCAGAGGAGGTTCTGGCCTCATTCCTTCACACTCCCATTCTCACTTATTTAGAAGAACTTCAGGCCATACATTCAAAGCCTTATTATATCTTCAAGTTTGCCTTTCCTGCTTGCTTGCTTGCTTGCTTTTGCACTGGATGTTGTGGGAGCTGATTGCAACATAGCAAAGCAGCATTTTCTTCTATTACATTTTAATTTCAATTCAATTTTTTTTCTTGCTTTTTCATTAGGAAATGGGATAAAGAAGAATTACTCTCCCTGTCAATATGTTGCAAAGTAATCCTAGGTTCTAGTGTCTTGAGAAATGTGTTCTGAATATATTTGTGTTGGGTGCTTTGTTATCCAAGTAACTGCAATATCCTGATCTAGCAAGAGGCAAGTTTCCCTTTTGTTACTATACCATTACAATCGAGAATTGAATTACATATGTCCCAAAGTATTATTGGCTTTAAAAAAATAAATAAAAATCAAGCCCTCCAGATGCTCCAAATCCCTATCCAGTTTTCTACCACTGGCAGTTGCTATGTGACCTTTCGTTTAAAAGGCATGTGGGGCAATACACCTGTCATCTGCTTAATGACTCTCTAGCAGAGCTGGGTGCTTTATTTCAGCTGCAAACCAGATCTAAGGAATACTTTTTCTTTCTGGACTGATTTGCACTCAGACTGGCATCGAGATAAACAAAATTAATCCTTGGAACATTTTATTTTAAACACTCAAGTTTGATCAGACCATACACATTCCTCAAGCCTTGCTACCAAGCATGAATTGTCACCTTTGCAAAGCAGGGTCCACCGTGGTATGCATTTGAATGGGAGACTACTTATTCCCCTTAGGGAATGGGGCCGCTCTAGAAATAGCATTGACATTCCAAGTTCCCTCCCTGGCATCTCCAAGATAGGGCTGAGAGGGATGCTTGCCTGCAACCTTAGAGAATTTGCTGCCAGTCTGTGTAGACAATACTGAGCTAGATGGACCAATGGTCTGACTCCGTATATGGCAGCTTCCTCCATCCCCATCTTCCAATCATGAAGATTACATGTGAGTATGCTGGTGAAGGAAGAGACAAAGAGAAGCAAAGACATCAGATGTGCATAGAAATGGATTTATTAAGGCCCAGTACATTTCAAGTCAAATTATTCTTCCTTTGAGATAATTAGAATCTCTTAATTGCTCTGTTTAAACACAAACCAATCAACCTTGGCAGAGAAGCACTCGGGGTAGTGAGTGGATGGCAGATCTTTCTCCAACCCTCCCCAGAGGTGGATGGGGAGGGGTGGCTCATTGGCAGCTGGTGGTGGCTTCTTCCACCCTTCCCACTGGCAAAAGGGGTGGGATGCATGCATGTATACAGCAGCAGCTCTTTGTCCTCTGATCCCCCCACCCCATTCCCGAATGGGGACTTGGTGCATGGGGGGAATCTTTGCCAGTGGTAGCAGCAATAGTTAGGGAAATCTTGAGCAGGCTCTCCTCCTTCCCCTCTCACCCTAGTGTGGGATAAAAAAGAATACATGCAGATTATGCTGATTATATTGCATAGCCCTTTACTGGGTTGGAGCACAGATCTGCTGGATATGCAGAGAAAGAAGAAAATACCCAGTAGCAGCAAACAAAATTAAATTTCCCAGACAATGTGGTCTCAACTAAATCCATGTCTGAACAACCCCACCGCATATGACACATTTCTGCACTTACTGTTGCACTTCCCCAGCAGTTACTAGCAGTCATTCAATTAATTCTTTTCAACTTTACTGCCTAGTGTATATAAAAGAGGTATATACATATCCATCGTATTAGTACTTTATCATGTTTCCCCCACCCCCGAGGCGGGTAAAGATATGATATCTGATTTCATGAGTGAAGATAGCTCTCCAGTTCTCTTCCCATATTTATATCCCTTCCCTACTTTAATTTCAGCATCAAAACTTAATCAGATCCATTCCATAATCTGGGTACCTTTCCTTTTATCCATAACCTTTAGTACCAAAAGATGAGTTTTCATATGATAATACATTTCTGTAGCATTTTTCGTACCTAAAGAGCTTTGGAATCTTTCTGAAGCTCATTCTCTATTAGTCTAGATTCATGTGGGATTCATGTGGTCCAAGCAGGAAACCAGCAGTATTCAGAATCCGCACCCTTTTTTTCCTTTAGCCTTATAGAAGGGGAAACTGCATCAAGCTGATTTTTTTTTTTGCATACGAATAAAACACAACATTAATTTAACTTTAAAAATGCTGTTTCTTTGCTCTGCATGAGAAATAAAAATCACCCTTTCCTCTCCAGTTATATAACATAATTGCAATTTGTTATATTTTGCCCACACGAAAAAGAAATTATTCTTTTTGTTTAGCTGCTGTTCAGCAGTACTGATCTTGAAAGGGTTTTATGTTTTTACAATGTTTTTGTAATGCACAAGCTAAAGCGTGTTCATTCTCATTCTTGACAATAGAAACCAATGTTTAAAAAAGATATTTAGAGGAAAAAACAGTCAACATTACAGCACAGAATACTGTGCTTTCAGAACAGAAGAGGGTGGAGCAAAAGTTGAAAGAGTCAAACGAATGCACTTCTAGGGATGTGCAGACCGGTCCGGTGGTCCAGTCCGGGTGTTCGTGGGTTCGTGGTTGAACCGAACCACCCACTCCCGGTTCCGTCAGACCAGGACCGGCAGGTCTGCGAACTTTTTTTTTTTTTTTTTAAATTAAAAGTGAAGGAAGTACCTGTAGCCCCTTCAGGGGGCTTGCTGAAGCCACGTTGGGGGGGGGGGTCTGCATGGGTTCCCTCTCCCCCTGCCGGCCTTCCTCAACACCGCCGCAGCCGGGTAAGTGAAGTGTTTTTGGCCCTTTCGGGCCTCTGTAAGAGCTCTTATGGAGGCCCGAAACAACCCGGACAACACCCCCCCCCCGCGGCTTCAGCAAGTCCCCCAAAGGGGCTACAGGTACTTCCTTCACTTAAAAAATTTTTTTTTAAGTTTGCGGACTGGTCCGGGACCGGACAGGACCGAGGCCAGGGGTTTGATGGGGGGCCGGACCGAACTGGCCCGGTTCCATTCGAGGCTGAACCAGGCCAGACGGTTCCATGCACACCCCATGGACTTCTGCATCTGAATCGAGACCAAATCTCATGTAAACCATTTGCTTTCCTGCATAAGGAAGCGATCTATCCAGTACCCAGAATGTTGGGGGCAATATGCTAAATCATTGTAAACCGCTTAGAGAGCTCCGGCTATAGAGCGGTATATAAATGTAAGTGCTATTGCTATTGCTATTGCTATTGCTATTGCTATCAGTGCAAATCTGATAAATTGCAACACAGAGCTCATTTAAGGATCTATGCTCTGGCAGTGCGGATGGCAAAGAAGCAGTTCTTCTCTGCTTGCATTGCTTCTATGAATTCACGTCCAGCTGAGTTGTCTAAGGTTGTGAGGGGGCTTGTTCATGCCCCCTCCACCTTGAATTTGAACTTGGAACCATCTGTCACTCGCTGTGATATTTTAAACAACTTTTTTACAGATAAAATATCTTGTATTCACGCTGAACTTGACTCCACAGTTACTGCAGACTCTATCATGGAGGTGCCCAATAACCCCTCTTGTAGGATTGATTTGGATCACTTTCAGTTTGTTACCTTTGAAGATGTGGACAAACTGCTTCAGACTGTCCGTCCTACCACCTGCTCTCTTGACCCTTGTCCAACTTGGCTTATTTCATCTGGCAGTCATATTATCAGAGAGGTTCTGGTAAATATCACAAATGCAGAGGCGTATCTAGGGAACAGAGCACCTAGGGCAAGCACTGAAATTGCGCCCCCTGTCCAAACATCTGGCACCCATCTTTCAGATAACTTTACCATAATATCAGCTCAAAAATACAAATCAAGCTTGCTAATCTTTTAATATTTCAAAAACTATTTAGAAGTGGACGTAGCCAGACCAAGAAATGCTCGAAAACTACAATTTTCAGTATGCTGGTGCTCATGAAATACCCAAATTCTATGTGGAGGTGTACTTGGAAAACTAAACAGAAGTGCCTGTCTAATTCTCTACTATGCATTGTAGCATCACTATTACATAAGTTTTAAAAATAAATGGAGAATTTACTTTCCCCAGATACTAGGGCCTTGCAGAGGCCATTTGAGCATGCGTGGTGGGCGTTTTGTTTTCAGTGGCCATTAAATTTTTTTTTTTTTCATTTTAAAAAATGGTGCCCCCCTTCAAGTGGCGCCCGGGGCACGTGCCCTGCCTGCCCTACCCTAGATACGCCCCTGCACAAATGCTACTCTGAGGGAGGGCAGAATGTCTCCTTGTCTTAAGGAAGCTATTATTAGCTCACTTTTGAAGAAACCTGCATTGGATTCCTCAGAGTTAGCTAATTACAGACCTGTCTCTAATCTTCCTTGGTTGGGCAAGGTGATTGAGCGAGTGGTTGCTTCTCAGCTCCAGGCAGTTTTGGATGACACAGATTATACTTAGATCCTTTCCAGACTGGCTTTCGTGTGGGCTATGGGATTGAGACTGCCTTGATCTCCAATTGTCGATCAACAGAGTGAGTGTGACTCTGCTGATCCTTTTGGATCTCTTGGTGGCTTTCGATGCCATTGACCATGGTATCCTGCTGGGTCGCTTGAGGGAGGTGGGATTGGGTGGCACTGTTTTACAGTGGTTCCTCTCCTACCTCTCTGGCAGATTCCAGATGGTCTCACTTGGAGACTTTTGCTCTAAATAATGAGAGCTAAAGTGTGGTGTTCCACAGGGCTCCATACTGTCTCCAATGCTTTTTAACATCTACATGAAACCGCTGGGAGAGATCATCAGGAAATTTGATCTGGGGCGCTATCAATATGCTGACGACACCCAGATCTAAGGAACATATGCCTTCTGTCTGAAGTTCAGTGTTATTTTTATTTATTTTTAATTGTTTTATATTTTATATCCCACTCTTCCTCCAAGGAGCCCTGAGCGGTTTCTCCTCACAACAAACCTGTGAAGTAGGTTAGGCTGAGAGAGAGTGACTGGCCCAGAGTCACCCAGCAAGTATCATGGCTGAATGGGGATTTGAACTCGGGTCTCCCTGGTCCTAGTCTAGCACTCTAACCATTATACCACGCTGGCTCTCTCCAGTATTTTGCCTATTTTTTTCTATAGAGCTGAGGACACTTCAGAATCCCCTCCCTGCATTTTAACCTCTTCTCCCTCTGCAGAAGCCTCTAGTACAAATTAGTCATTCTTAAGCAACTCAGTGACGACTTCTTACTAATGCCCAGAGATATTGGCTTTTTATTTGATTATTTGTCATGCATACTGGCCTTTTTCATAATGCATCTTCCAAAAGGAGTATATCAAAGCCGGTTCTGTTTTGCTGGTCTCAGACATTTTGAAAATCTTCCTAGTCTCCTGAAGCATTGGGAATAACTTTGTGGAACTTCTTCACTCCTTAATATATACACTCTCCCACTGTGAGAGCTTTCTTTTTACATTGCTTTATATGAGAAATGGGTTGACATCCTGACTAACATTGCATGCATGCTTCTGACAAAAGTGCATATGCAGTGCTAGCCCTGTGATTCTGAGGCATGGAAGCTCTAGTGCAAGACAACCACTATTTTAGGCGCTTGCTGCACTTTGGAAGTGCTCCATTGCAATGGAAACATTGAGAGTCAGGGATGGATTTCCATTGTAACCAAATGCTTTCAGGGTGAACATAAGAACATAAGAACAGCCCTGCTGGATCAGGCCCAAGGCCCATCTAGTCCAGCATCCTGTTTCGCACAGTGGCCCACCAGATGCTGCTGGAAGCCACAGACAGGAGTTGAGGGCGTGCCCTCTCTCCTGCCATTACTCCCCTGCAACTGGTACTCAGAGGCATCCTGAGTATGAGGCTGGAGGTGGCCCACAGCCCTCCGACTAGTAGCCATTGATAGACCCCTCCTCCATGAAGTCATCCAAACCCCTCTTAAAGCCATCCAGGTTGTTGGATGTCACCACATCCTGTGGCAGAGAGTTCCACAAGTGGATCACGCGTTGTGTGAAAAAGTACTTCTGTTTGTTGGTCCTAGACCTTCTGGCAATCAATTTCATGGAGTGACCCCTGGTTCTAGTGTTGTGTGAAAGGGAAAAGAATTTCTCTCTCTCCACTTTCTCCACACCATGGACCATTTTATAGACCTCTATCATGTCTCCCTGCAGTTGTCTTTTTTCTAATCTAAAAAGCCCCAGGTGTTGTCTTGCCTCATAAGAAAGGTGCTCTAGGCCCCTGATCATCTTGGTTGCCCTCTTCTGTACCTTCTCCAGTTCAACAATGTCCTTTTTAAGATGTGGTGACCAGAATTGTACACAGTACTCCAAGTGTGGTCGCACCATAGTTTTCTATAAGGGCATTATAATGTTAGCCGTTTTATTTTCAATCTCCTTCCTAATGATCTCTAGCATGGAATTTGCCTTTTTCACAGCTGCCGCACATTGAGTCGGCACTTTCAACGAGCTGTCCATCACGACCCCAAGATCCCTCTCCTGGTCAGTCACCGACAGCTCAGATCCCAACAGCATATACTTGAAGTTGGGCTTTTTCGTCCCAATGGAAGTGCAGGGAGAGCACCCAGAATCTTCACACTCTTGCACATGAGTGCCTCTGTTTCAGAAGCATAGAAGCTAGCATGGGGCTAGCACTGCATATACACTCTTGTTCAGGAGCGGAGCAAGGCTGGCAGCAGCCCATGTGCAGCCGTTGTTGCAGCCCCCTGGCCCTGCCCCCTGCATCTGATGTCAGATGCAGGGACCCGGCTAGCCACGCCCCGCATCTGACGTCAGATGCAGAGGGCATGGTCTCCCTTCCAAACGGGGCTGCATGGCCCCATTTGGAAAGGAGATCAGCCCGTGATGCATTGGGCAGCGTGGGCTGGAGCAACTCTCCCTGCCTTAAAGGTAGGGAAAGCTGTTCCAGCCACACTGCCAATGCAGCACGGGCCGATCTCTCTCCTAAACGGTGTCGCACAGCCCCATATGGGAGGGAGATCGATCGGCCCCGCTGCATTGGCAACAAGACCAGGAGTGGCTTTCCCTGCCTTTAAGGCAGGGAGAGTCACTCTTTCCATTCTGCCAATGCAGCATGAGCCAATTTCAGCTCCAAACGGGGCCACGCGGCCGCGTTTGGGACCGAAATAACGCCCCCACATCTGACATCAGACGTGAGGTGCATGTCTGGGGCCACACTTGTGGCCCCTGATTGGTGGTGGCCTGGATTCTTTGAACCCGTTCGCCCATTGGTGGCTCCACCCCTGCTCTTGTTAGAAACACATACACAATGGCAGTCAGGAGGATGTCAGCCAACATTTGCAAAGTGTCTGAATTTGGCTTTAAAGGTATTCTTCCTTGCTCTACTGTAGTATTCTCCATTGTTTATCCCCCCAGTATCCTCTAGCCATCACTTCCTGCTGTATAAACAAACTATAATTTCCAGACTCAAGCACTGGCCCACTTGAGTCCTTATTCACCATGGTCTGGTTGCTGCTATCCTGCGGCTGCTCCCCATTTCTCTCCCACTAACAT
Source organism: Hemicordylus capensis (assembly GCF_027244095.1). NCBI lineage: Eukaryota > Metazoa > Chordata > Lepidosauria > Squamata > Cordylidae > Hemicordylus > Hemicordylus capensis. The sequence continues at coordinate 136,499,229 of NC_069657.1, read as the reverse complement.
ACCCAATATCCACTGGTGTGTTGAGGGCAGATGACATGGCTACATACAATTCTGTCAATATCTACTCCTTTGGGAGTCCATCAGCATCCCATCCCTTTGCTTCCCCTCCCCAGCTAGCTAGCTAGTTAGTTTAGTTTATCATGTCACAGGCCAGCAGCAAATACACTACAATATTACATTCAAAAACTACAGAATCAGCATGCATAAACATTAACATAATCAGTAATCATTAAGGAAACAGTGCTCTGCCATTTAGATTATGTCATTATTTTAGTCCACTTCTGACAAGTGGTACAAGCAGCAGAGCAAAACCTAGCAACTCTGTCCAAAATAGATGGATTCTGGTCTGGTAGGAGGAAAGAAAAACACACCAGACCTGCCTGGCATTTTGGCTAAAATGTGTATAATAAAAATAGAACAAATATTTCAATAAAAAGTACAATACAAAATAAACATATCCCACAGTTTCCACCTCTCCCACAACATGGGGTAGATCCACTCATTAAAAGAAATACTCCGATATATTTCTCCAAGCAGAGCTGAAGGTAGGGCATTAAAACATGCCTATATGAATACCCATCCGATGATTCGAAACTGTAAGATTAAGCAAGTATTTGGCTGCAGTAAATGGGGCCCTGGAACCCACAAGGCTAGAATAAATGGGGACCTGACTGAGATCTTTGTGTTGCACGGTGTCCCATATGCATTGCTTAATTGTCATTTTATTTTTATAATAGCCCAAGGTTATTAGAAAACTGGGAGTGAACCCATATGTCAAAAGTTTTTCCAGCAAGGACCACTGCCAAACAGCCTGAAAGCATCAACCAGAGCTAATGAGGCCAAACTGACCAGGAAAAAAATCTTAATTTGAGCCAAAGATCAACCCGAGCCTTGACTGGAATTAGGCCCTATTCCAAATGCAGAGCTGCACTGGAAATGCAGCAGGGAACTTAAAAATAGCTCTCATAAATTTAGAATGAACAACTGGGAGGGGGGCATAATTGTGATAAGCAAGCAGTTGTGTCCCATACAACAGTTGTGATACAGCTTTTGCCACAAACATTTTGATGAGTGAGGCAATATGATGCCCTCTGTTGGTGAGAAAGAATCTAAGGATTGCACCAACAACTCTGAGCATTATGTGTGACATACTTGATTTGTGCCTTCCAAGAGCCTGTGGAATGGAAAATAACTCCAAGTACTTATAACCAGGGATGTAGTGGGGCATGTGTGCAGGGACAGAGTGCCAGTACTTCTTGGCTTCCCTGGCTGTTGGGGTGGTAATGGCCATGGAGGCTGTCATGGAGAGCACCTGCACTTCTGAATTTGCAACTACATCACAGTTTATAACACATTACCTGCTCTATGTTGTTCCCATGGATTTGCCATCTGTGCTTAACTGGTCATTTTGCAAAGACAATTACTTTGGTCATTTGGTAATTGATGGCCAAAGGTTCCTTGTTACAGTAGGTAGCAAGAGCCCTTAACATTCTCCTTAGGCCACCTGATGTCTGTGATAGGATTACCGCATCATCAGCATACAAATGTACAGAAGTTTATTGGCTAATTTGGGAGGATAAAAGTTCGAACTAGCAAGTCCTTTAACCAGCGATATAAAAATCAAATAATAATGGGGCTAGTATGCACTCTTGTTTTACTCCCTTCTTCTGGGTACTGGGCCAGACAATTGTTCTTGATGATGATGATAATTATTATTACATTTATATCCCGCTCTTCCTCCAAGGAGCCCAGAGCGGTGTACTACATACTTAAGTTTCCCTTTCACAACAACCCTGTGAAGTAGGCTAGGCTGAGAGAGAAGTGACTGGCCCAGAGTCACCCAGTAGTGGTGTGCACGGAACCGCCAAACTGTGGTCCAGCACTGGGGTGGGGGTGGCTTTAAGAGCAGGGGGAGGGTTTACTTACCCCTCCCGCCACTTTCCCGCTCTGGCGCCGTAATTTCAGTAGTAATTGGGGCGGCATGATACCTCCCTGCCGCCCCTTCCCTGCTGTCGCTATGAAAAACTCCCAGGAGTCCTTTGCGCGCGTGCACATTGTGCGCGCACTTCACGTCTCTGTGATGTGTGCGCGCACAAAGGGTTCTTAACTAGCAAGCAGTGCTAGTTGCCTTGACTAGTTGCCTTGGTTGGTTGCCTTGACTAGTTGCCAACTAGTTGCCTTGACTAGCAGTGAACCCGCTCTTAAAGGCACCCCCCCCACCACCCGAACCAGACCGCCCAGGTCTGGACCGGTCCAGACCGGTCCGGAGGCCTTTACAATGGCCTCCAGACCGGTCTGGGCCCATCCCTATCACCCAGCTAGTATCATGGTTGAATGGGGATTTGAACTCGGGTCTCCCTGGTCCTAGTCTAGCACTCTAACCACTACACTACACTGGCTTATCTTCAGGTAAGATGTAATCTTACCTGAAGATAAGTATTATCATAAAGGTTATGAATAAGCAATGACAGTTGTTAGTCTGTATAGAGGTTAGCTCAAGCTTCCTCCAGAGTCTAACCCTTGGGATGAGGTCAAAAGCAGATTTGTAATCTACACAAGCTGTATAAATAGAGTTGCCATTCCCTCAGAATTTTGGGTTTCACCCAGATTTTAAGCATCTCACCCAGATCGCTTAGCCCACCCAGATCTGTCTGAATTTCAGCTTTCTTTTTTTTAAGCTAAGCTCTAGTCCTTGCAGAAGCAGAGTTATAGAGCAAAACGTGCAATCACTATTTTGCTCAAAAATTATTTTCGAGCCAATTTGCACAATATGCAAAATAGGCACCCAGATTTGGAAAGCCAGAAAATGGCAGTCATATGTATAAAGGGCTCCTTAAGCACTGAGAGACCTCAAGGGCCAAGTTGAAGACAGATTATCCTAGAGAGAATCTATCTATGTAGTCTCTAAGAGTCAACACCAACTTGACAGGGCTTAATCAATCAATCAATCAATCAAGAATTAGTGGTGTATTTTTCAACTAAATGATGCAGAACTAAGCTCTGATCTGAAGTTGTCCACCCCACCCTAAAGCCAGCATCCTCATCTACTAATATGTTTTCCTGTTCAACCAAGTTTCCAATATACAGTAGATGTCTTGCATACATTTTGCTGATAATACTCAGCAAACTGAGGATAATATTTGGCTGGATTGGATTTCTTCCCCTTTTTTGAAAACTGGAATAATAATGGCTAAGCCCCACCCCCACTCCCTCCAAATAACTATGACTGCATCTTTGGCTGTTTCTTTAGCACAAATATGCTCTCTGATGTCCTAAGAAAGGGAGCATCAAAGGACTAGTAAAGGTAAAGTGTGCAGTCGAGTTGGTGTTGATTCCTGGTGACCACAGAGCTCTGTGATTGTCTTTGGTAGAATATAGGAAAGGTTTACCATTGCCTCCTCCTACTCAGTATGAGATGATACCTTTCAGCATCTTCCTATATCGCTGCTGCCCGACATACCAGTGGGGATTCGAACCAGCAACCTCTGGCTTGCTAGTCAAGTCATTTCCCTCTGCACCATTAGGTTGCTCACTCCATAGTAAAACATAACGACTGTAACAGAGTTCAAGATAACTGTGGCTGTTATTTCTTCTGTTCAGCCTTTCACTACAGTGACTTCTAAGACTGCGGAGATGGATGCTAGAAAGCCAACAGTGTAGTTTCCTTTTCATCAGATAAGTTGTTTCATTCCTGCTGACGTTTTCATGGGATACATCCTCTTCCCTTACTTTGGGGTTCCCAGACTGAATTTCTAGATTGGTGCCTTATCAGGGAAGCCTCCTGAAGGCTCTACTTCCTCCCATCCATGTCCTCTATTTTAAGCGAAGGGAGCTGGTCTCGAACACAGGCTCCCCACATTTCAACTCCATTGCCTTACCTGCTGTACCATCAGTACTCTGTTTTCTTTGGAAGTAGAGCAGACTCAGTTCCATGTGTTGAGAGCAAAGAGATTTCAATATGCTTGACTACAATTCTAAATGCTTTTCAGCCACAATTTAGGAGTAAAGCCACAAGATTCAGTGAACCCTAATCCATGCATGCATGCATGTCGTTACGCTAAGTGATTAAATGGAGCTGTACTTCTCAAACTAAACACATTTTCAGACACACCGTTTCTGGACTGCTTTTCTTAGGACCAAACTGCACATTACATGTACTTGAATATAATGGTAACCCAGCAGCCCCTTCTAAACTGGAAAAGACCTACTTTTCATGACAGACCTACTGCTACACCTTGCATTTCATGACCTTCTAGCCCCACTTTGCAAACCTTCCCACCCTACCACCCCCATGTCTCTGTGTGTGACTCTGTTGGAGATTCCTAGGAAGAAATCCAGAGAAGGTCTACATTATGGGAAATCTGTAGGGTTGTGCTTTGTTTGTTTGTCTGCCTGTCTGTTTTATAAAAAGAATTTTGTTTGGGGCCATTATAGGTGAGTTCCCCAATCACCATCACCAATCCTCGAAACGAAACAGATCTGTAAGAGGGATAGAAACCCCTTCACCTTTATTCTTATGCGTATGCTTCAAAGTACTCTAGGAAAAGTAAAACAAGATGCAGCTGCTATTTTTTTTTAATTTTGTCACATACCTAAAGTAATTTGTTGTATCAAGAAAAAAATATTACAATTTGACATCACAGGATAAAGAAAAGACAAAAAAGATGTTTACCATGAGTAGCAGTATACAAGATAAATGTAAACCATAACTATTTTATTTTGTTCAAAGTTCTAATTAGATGTCTTTAATTTATAACACGGAGTATAAATACATTATCTTTCAAGACTGATTGGTTTCTTCTGAAGAAACTGTTGTAGATATGTTATCAAGAGCTCCAGCTTCTGAAAAATAAATACATAAATAAAAATTTAAAATGTGAGTGTACAGACACACACACACACACACGAAAGAGAGGTGAAAAGGTGTTCATCAACAAATGCATAAGACTCAGCAATATGTTTCCTCCCTTGAAGACTGAGATCATTATCAACTTGGGACATACATGATATACTTCTCCAGTTGGAGTGCAAATATCAGCTTAAATACTCCCCATGCCTCTTATGGAGGGCAGGAAAGATGTAAAATGCAGTGTAATGTTGTATGAAAAGTAATCACTTTCAAATAATGTGCTTCAGTCATTTTAATTAATCCAGTTCCTTTTGCACAAGGATATTAATTCAAAGAAGTAAGAGTGTCTGATTTCTGTCTTTGATGCACTTTGATGTTGTTGTGACAGCCTATGGCTATGAAAAATGGGGAGGGCGGGGGTGGATACCACATCATTGCCTCAGTCAGTGTTAATATTATTATTATTTTACATTTTACATCCCACTCTTCCTCCAAGGAGCCCAGAGCAATGTACTACACACTTAGGTTTCTCCTCACAACAACCTTGTGAAGTAGGTTAGGCTGAAAGAGAAGTGACTGGCCCAGAGTCACCCAGCTAGTTTCATGGCTGAATGGGGATTTGAACTTGGGTTTCCCCGGTCCTAGTCCAGCACTCTAACCACTACACCACGCTGGCTCTCATGCTATTCCATGCTAGTGTACAATATTTCTATAATTAAGATATCTTTTACAGTAAATCCACATTATTTTATTTTTAATGCACAATGAATTGAATAATTCAAATTTCATTTCAGCCCCAAATAATCTGAATTTCCCTGTGCCTTTTATGCAGCAGTAGAGCGTGGTTTGTCATCTGTAAGGTAACAGTGACGGTAAAGGCCTCCTTGTGCATTTCTTCCTGTCTGCTTCTATATGAGACTGGCCCACCTATGAACCAGATCATTTTATCTCAGCTTATGTGTCTCTAATTCCTCATTGAGAAGATATATGTTGCAGAACTGGCTACTTTGACTCAAAGACTGTGTCACTGATAATGATAGTATCATCACGATTGCTATTATGGGGTTTGCCTTTCATCTTGCCATTATCATTCTCTCCGAGTACAAATAATTTTCTACATATAGCACACTTTTTAGAGAAAATTTCACATTGCCCTAAAAACCTAATGTTTTTTTCAGTGTATTTTATGTCATTCCAAACTATTCCATCTATTTTTTTTTAATAGAAAGGCAACTAGAATTCAAAGTGTGTCCCCCCCGCAAAAAAAACCCATTTCCTCCTTTATTCCCTATATTAAACATCAAATTGAAATTGAAAGGCTGTGGCAGAAAAAGACTCAAATAATCCCAGTGGTCATTGGCGCCCTGGGCTCAGTCCCAAAAGACCTTGAAGAGCACCTCAACACCATAGGGGTCACAGAAATCACCATCAGCCAATTACAAAAAGCAGCTTTACTGGGAACAGCCTATATTCTGCGACAATATCTATAACGACAATAAAATTCAGCCATCCCAGGTCCTTGGGAAGGATTCGATGTCTGGATAAAACAAACCAGTCAATAACACCTGTCTGACTGTGTAAACAAGAATAATAATAATTATTATTATTATTATTATTATTATTATTATTATTATTATTATTATTAATACACAATCTTTCAGCAAAAAAGTTCTCTAAGTGGTTTACATAGAAAAATCAATATTTTCCCACCCTCATGGCTCCCCCTAGTGCAGCACTTACTGACCACTACTGGATGGTTCCCCGTCCCCGTAGGGCTTACAGTTTTTAAAGAAACATAAGCTTGGTGCCAGCAACAACTACTGGAGTGATGCTTTGCTGAGATTGGATGAGGACAGTTGCTTCCCTCCCCCCAGCTAAACATAGGAGAGTCACTACTTTTAAAAGTGGTGATTCTCTTGTTCAGTTGGCAGAATGATTATTTCCAGATACTGATCTTAATGTTAGGCTCAGTCCATCCTCCTGTGACCTGCAGGCACAGGAGGGGATCAGCACAGGACTCCATGGTTTCCTACCCTTTCCTTCCTTCCTGATCCCAGTTGACCTTCAGCTTGGATGCACATGTGCTGCCACATACCAGCCACTAATTATGTCCAGGAGGTCTCTGTGGACCTGCCATATGTACATCCAGCTGTTCCTCTCCTTCCAAGGCTCCAGTGTACAGATGAGTTGTGCTTCAAGCATAAATATATTTGTGCAAACAATTTAGGTGTATATATGGTCATGGTGGGCATGCCCAGGACTCCCATTGCCAGTAATGGCTGTCATATAGCCGTGTAGATGTGCCTGAGCCAGATGGAGCAGGGAGTGAGAAAGAGGGATGAGAACTCCACTGAGCCCTATGGATATGAATGTAAGATATTTACTTACTTACTTACTTACTTACTTACTTACTTACTATCATATTTATATACTGCCTGATATGTGTATCACTAGGTGGTGTACACAATTTAAAACAACAAATATAGAACAGAATAAAAACAATTAAAACAATTTCACAGAATAAAAAGTTAAAACTAGGATTAAAACAATCAAACAGTTTAGAATTAATTTCAATTAAAAGCCTGAGAAAACAAGTGTGTTTTGAGGGTCTTCCTAAAAGCAATCAGAGATGGAGATGCTCTTATTTTGACAGGTAGCATATTCACTATGCCACACCAGCTCTCTGATGTATTGTCTAAATTTCTCTGATTTCCCCATTCCCAACCCTTTAGTTAATGGGCAGGTGGCTAGAGAGAAATATTAGCCCCAAGACTAACATTCATGGACCTCTATTTGTCCTGATTATTCACTCATGAAGCAGGGACAAGCAGCCAGGATAGCATAACTGGTTCTGAGTCATCCTAACTTCTCTCCCACCTACTTGTATTCTCTCCACCGTTATGTCTCTCCATTCTTCTCACCCATTTACTAGCTTATCCTTGGTATCACTCAGTGTTCCCTCTAATTTTCTTTCATCTGTGTGCAGAATGAGTTTTTTTTCTGGGTGGCAGTATCAAGGCAGTACATTCACACTTGCATTAAGAGTGGGGCCTTCATGATTCAGTCTTAGTGGGGTCTAAAATTAACTGAGCGGACAGTAAAAACTTGTGAATATGTGCACATGCGCACGCCTTAGAGGGAACACTGGTATCAATCCTGACTTGATCTCTGAGTATGCCTGGTCCAACCCTTTGGCCTGTGAACTTCATCTGCAAATGACATGCCATGAAAGTTATCTGTTCTGAATCCCTGTTAGGGCCTGATCCAACTATTGTCTATGGCTCATTACTGATGTTAATAAACTATTTAAAATGAAGCTCATACATTATGTGTTTGCCATGACATAATTGTGTTGCATTCCAGCATGTTCAGGTGAACTAAATACCTACACTTTATATTCAAGAATATTAACTAAGAATTGAATAATCTGATACTTCAAGTTACTAAAAAAGCTATTCGCTACAAATGTGAAAAGATATGCCTACTAACCTTTAAGATGTAAATAGGTCAAAAATTCAATCACTGTACGCATTACAGCATCATCGGTCAGTGGTCTTCCATAAGTACCTGGAAAATATTAATCAAGTGTTACTGAATTTGCTGTTAACTGATTAGGAAGAACAAAAATGCAATAATAAAGCATGTTATGATTTCAGTGGGGGAAAAATATTTCAGGACACTCATCAATGTTTTCATTAGGGGTCTAGTTATGGTAGGATTGAGTAGTTTGATACTTTCCAGCAGCCATGGAGCCTCTTCTCAGTAACAGAAGTTACCAATATGTTGCAAGCTGGTTCGTGGCAGAATCATGTTTTACTGGCTTCCATATTTTTAAGCCTCTCATTTTTCATGCAGAATTAAAGGCTGCCTTCTCTCCCGGGGTGTAGCTGTAATTGAAAAGGGTGGGGGACAAATGTCCTTGGGCCCCTGAAGGAAAGGGGGCCCACCCGCTGAGTGACAGCCTGCACTGCTCTTTGCTCTCCCACTTGTGGCTCTCTGAAGATTCATAAATGTCACCATACTAAGTGAAAAGATTCCAAAGATCCTTTCATTTTTGAAGAACAACGTGATGGAGGTGACGGGGGTAGGAGCCCATCTTAACTTGTCTTAGGGCCTACTTCAACCTTGCTATGTCCCTGTTTCTGTCCTTTGTGCTGCCTTGTGCATCCATGTAACATCAGAGGGCTTGTTTGGGAAGCTCTGTCAAATGAAGTTCAGCAGATGTTTACTAGGAGTAAAGCCTGTTCAGCAGAGGTGTCAGCCAAACAGTCTGTCCTTCTTAGAGGGGTTAACACTGTGTATTTGGGGGACAAAGCTAAAATCCATCTCTTTCAGAACATCTACAGGCTACATTGATTCTGCTTTTATCTGAGTTGGCTCTGCTGCTGTATTAATTTTGTTATTAGTGATTAACATCCTGATTAATGAAACACCAGTGCTTCTGAAAAGTTAATCTAATTCACCTACATCTTCTGGCTCAGCAGCAGGGGTAAATTTCAATGATCTCCCTTCCCCAGAAAGTGTTCTGTGCCATCTTAAAATATGTCCCTAAGGGTCACACAGTCCTTAGGGACATATTTTTGAGTGAGGGCTTCCATGCAGTGGGCTTCCAGAGGAAGGGGGGTTGTTTAAATTCTCTCTCTCTCTCTCTCTCTCTCTCTCTCTCTCTCTCTCTCTCTCTCACACACACACACACACACACACACACACACACACACACACACACACACACGTGCAGAGTTAGGAACAGAAGCACTGGGGCTACACTGATGCTTCTCCCATTGCACTGGTGTTTCATTAGTCAGGATGTCAGCTATTGTGTGTTTGGGGTGTTTTATTGCTTTTTTTTGTTAGCCATTTTAAATTACATTTTGATGATAAAATGGAATATACATTTTGAAAATAAATAAATATAAATAACACAGGAACTTAGGCAGCTGCCATATACTGAGTCAGACCATATAGGTCCGTCTAGCTCAGTATTGTCTAGGGATGTGTGAAACGTTTCGGGTACAAACATTTAGTACTCGAAACGGGCCATTTCGGGTGCTTTGTAGACAAAACAAAGCACCCGTTTTCCAAATCCAAAAGTTTTGTACACAAAACAAAACGTCCCTGTTTCGGCTACAAAACATTCTGTTGTTTCGGACCTCAATTTTGTGGCAATCTCTGAGTCAGTCTCCATTTTGTGTTTGACATCTCTTCAAATTTCCTGCCCTTTCAGCCTTCCGATCGGTGACCTAAAGCATGGGCTGATCTGCTGATGATTCCCTCCTTATTCCCCATTGGCTCTTTTGCCTCTTGCCACTCTTTATTGACCCCACATTGGCCAGGGGAAGGGTTGAAGAAGAGGCAAGGGTATGGGGGAGTTCAAGGAGGGGGTTTCAGTTCATTCAACAAGTTAGTTATTCATTCTCCATTCTGCCTTTCTGCCTCATTGAAGAGAGAGAGAGAAAAAGTTTGCATTGCATGGCATGCCTTAAGTTGCCATGCCATTGTCTATGTCTGCCTGCCTTGTTGCCAGCCTGAGCCCAGCCTGCCAGCCTGGGAATGGATTTATCTGCTGCATTGCTTTTTTGTTCCGAAAGAATTTTTTTCACCTCCTTGAGAGATGCCATGCCATTGCCTATGCCTGCCTTGTTGCCAGCCTGAGCCCAGCCTATAGATTATCTGGTAGCATATGAGATTTTCAATGACAAACCATGAATTCACTCTCATACGCTACTAGAGAATCTACATTCAAAACATCTCAGAAACAACAGAACCCAGTACCCCATGGGTTAGCAACCCATGGGGGTGGTTGGCACCCTATGTGCTCTACACCACCACTCTCTCTGGTCCACCCTGGTGCCCCCCAAGTGCAGTTATGGGGCTGCTGAAACCTCCATCATTCCCTATGGGGAAGAACCCTAAAGATGCATAAACTCCATTAAATCTTTTAAAATCAGCCCTCTGCCCAATTCCTTTGAAATAATTATGGCAGCTTCCTTGCTCCCACTGGGCACTACCACCCACCCTACTCTGCTCTGGGCCCTTCCCCCCTGATGTGAAGCTATGCTTTTGCTGAAACCTCCATTATTCCCTATGGGAAAAATCTTAAAACTTCAAAAATTCACCAAAAATCAGTCCTTTGCCCAATTCCTCTGAAATTTGGGTGCTAGCTTCCACTCATTGGGCACTACCATCCTCACTGACTAGTTTTGCCCCAAGGCCATTTTTTAAAAAATCCAAAACATTTCGGATTTGGATTTTGCAATTTCGAACAAAGAAAAAAATTGGGGTGTTTTGGATTGGCTGATTTCGAACAAAGAACAAAATGGGGGTGTTTTGGATTCAGGCCAAAAATAAAACAGAAAGAAACCAAAATGCACAACCCTAGTATTGTCTACACAGACTGGCAGCAGATTCTCCAAGGTTGCAGGCAGGAATCTTTCTCAGGGAGGAAATACCAGGGAAGAAACTTGGAACCTTCTGCTGTTCCCAGAGCATCTCCATCCCCTAAGGGGAATATCTTACAGTGCTCACACATCAAGTTTCCCATTCATATGTGACCAGGGCAGACCCTGCTTAGCTAGGAGACAAGTCATGCTTGCTACCACAGAACCAGCTCTCCCCTCCATCACCCAACCCATGTATGCAATGTATGCAATCAGCAGAATTCAGCTTCTTTGGTGTAGATATTCTCTGTTAACAAGGCAAAGAGGCATCTTTTAAAGGGATACCATTTAAGGGAGCCAGCGTGGTATAGTGGCTAGAGTGCTGGACTAGGACCGGGGAGACTCGGGTTCAAATCTCTATTCAGCCATGAAACTAGCTGGGTGACTCTGGACCAGTCACTCTCTCTCAGCCTAACCTACTTCACAGGGTTGTTGTGAGGAGAAACCTAAGTATGTAGTACACCTCTCTGGGTTCCTTGGAGGAAGAACGGGATGTAAAATAAATTTTAAAAAATTAAAAAAGTATATTTAGAACATATTGTTAATAATAATACATTTCTTTCCTTTGAAAAACAGTAGGGGCTTTGCAAAAAGTACTGTAATGTAACTATTACAATGTAGTGCATATGTGTATAATTACTACAATATAATTATATACATTGTAATGTATATTATATTAACCTATAGCATAGTTTAACAAATTATAATTTGTAATCTGTAATCTGTAACAAATTACAGAAAAAGCGGACATCCTGACTAGCACTATGCTAGTTCCAGACTAATGCTGTGCCATCACACAACCAGAAGGAATGGTTTTTCACAATCTCCTCTTCCCTCTGAAGCCCACTGTGTGTCATGGAAATATGTTTCTGAGGGTCACACACACCTCAGAGACATATTTTTGTGATTCACAGTGGACTTAAGCACATGATGGTGCAGTATTGGTTTGGAACTCAGAACTGTTGCACCAGATCAGTGCTTGTCTGGATGGCAGCCACTGCATTCTTTATGAGATGAAATGCTCTTACAGTTGTGTTTTTTAAAAATGTATAACAAACATTGGCAGAGATAGTTTGATTGAAGCTGGCAGGATAAACTTGAGGAAAACCCCTAAGATAGGGAAGAAAACCCTCAAAGTAACTGTCAGGAGACAAAGCACTCAACACATGTCAATATCAGATGGCCATTTCCTGCACAGGTGATCAGAAAGATCAGGAGGGTACAGGAAGGGATTGATGCTGTGCCGAACATAGAAGAGGCAGCACCCAGTGTCTTTTTGACTGGGCTTGATGAGCATGATAGCCTGGAGAGGAAGGGGCACTCCAGGCCCCAGCATCTTAGAAAGTGGAGACAAGCCACACATCAGATTATTGTCTGCTGGAACTTTAACTCAATGCTTGCCAAGAACATTAGGAGAGCTCTGAAAGGGAGGATCCTTCCCTTTAGAATCTAGAAAGGTACCAAACACATATTACTAGGAGACACACACATACCTCAAAGTCATTGGAAAGGGATAATTTCTTTACCTGCTTTTGTATTTTCTTCAGGATGTGTGTCACGTTTACCAGCTAGACCGTGCTTGTCATTGAAAACTCTGTCTATTGCATCTGTTTACAAAACAAGAGATGACAAAAGTTTTTATTATTATCATGTTCACTAGTGTACTCTGAGATTCATAAATGTCACCACACTAAGTGAAAAGATTCCAAAGATCCTTTTATTTTTGAATAAGAACATGATGGACATTTTGTGATGGAATGATGCAAACTTAATGAATGAGAACAAGCATTTCACTTAAACGGGCACACCAATTGCAAGCCAATGTGTCTGACTGCAACAGTGGCATACAGCTGCAGCAACGCCTGCTCAAGGTCACATTCTGTGATGTTGTGATGGGGTGGCTCTCTTGATACACCACAACCTAAACCACTTATGTACTGGCTCAGCCAATTGTGGAATGGAGCCATGTGCTCTGAATTAAGGAAAGGTATCTCCTTTAGAACATTTAGTTCATAGCCCTCATTTGTCCACTCCTGAAAAACCTTGTCTAAAAGAGGTGCATATATTTGGTTGCACAAAGGCTGCAGTCTGAGGTTCACTGTGCCAGACTGAGACAACATGTTGTTACTGTATCTTCCTTTAGTTTTAAGAAGTGAGTTATTAGTTTGCGTTGACAGTAAACCCCAGTTAGTTTGCACGAATAACCTCCAAAAGCCATCTTACATTCCCCAGGTGGCTCTTCTCTCCCCCTTGCACTGGGCATTTCCTTGAGGAGCTGTTCAATACGACCTGAAACAAATGATGGCTATTACCCAACCTTAGAGAAAATGGTACTTGGTAAGTAGATCTCCTTTGTATGGAATGGAGATTAGGCACACTCTGTTCTGTCACTGTGCATTTGAAACTAACAAATACAGAACAAATAAAACATTCAATACAAGACATATTTGGGTGTTGTTGTTTTTTAAATGTATGCATTATGTTTACTTTTTGTAAATAATTCTAAAGCCCACACTATCCTCTTGTGATAGGGGAACCCCTTTAAAAACCCCATTTACAATTATTAAGAAGCAGCAAAAGACCTGAATCCAGAGTTTTACTTTCCTCTCTGAAAATATGGTTAGCTATACCGTTTGGCTAGGACTGAAACAGCTGTAAGTTAGTGGAAAGCCTGTGTATGTTGGCAAGTTTGGCTGATATTTTGTGCAATGTTATGTGTCCCTTGAAATGTAATGCCCATGCAGTTGCACAACTACACTCTTGCACAAATACAAAAATTGTGCAAACAGAGTTCTGAAATTGTTGGCCATTATTTCCAATGGTCCTAGAGATACACATATCAGGCGGTATATAAACATGAAATATAAATAAATAAATACTATTGTGCAGTGATACAACCAATTTTGCAATTCTGCATTTCTTGAAAGAGCCTCTTGTACAACTGTGTGAACATTAGTTACAAGGCATACGGTACGTAACATTGCACTATCTAGGAACCTTTATCCCTATTAAGGTTTTCTGAATTGTAAGCAGAATTTGTACACATTCTTTTAGGAAGTAATAGTTAAAAACAAGCAAAAGCCTACCATGTTCCTCTGAGTACTTTCCCTTCAGAACTCACTGTAATAAATCTACATTTCAAAATATTCTATGCATTCAAATCCATCGAGCCTTTTGGGGATCATCGGGGAGCAATTTCTCCTCTAGTATTTTAGGATATGCATGATAATTCCTCTGGACAGCTAGTATCCATTATTATTATAAAGTACACAAAATGTAACCACAAAGAAACTAAGATATGGATTCCAATCTGTAACTCTTGGTTAAAGTTGGTATTTCTTCCATTGAGGTTAGCTGCATTAATGCTAATACATACATTTTAACTGGTTTGGAAACAGTAAATAAAAGTGTGTTTTATGGGCTTTCACCAGATCTCTTGATATCTGAGGGATATGAGCAGGCTCGGATTCTTCTTGGTGTATCTTAGACATACAATGACAAAATGATCGAAGTTTAGCCCCCAGTTGTGTTAAGATTTGGAGACTCCCTTATAAATACTTTGCCAGATGACTATCTTACATCTCTTATAATCCCTATGCTCTGAAGACTGTTCTTGATGGCAAGATTCAACACACCTCCCTCTGTGGTGACTGATGGCAAATACTGGGAAATTCCATAATGTGAGTGCCCTTGTTGTTCCGGTGTGGGCGAAACAATAGGGCATATTTATTGTACCGCACTTATTATTGTGATTTGCAAAATCCTTTCTGCTCTTTTTATCAGATTTGCCAGGTCATGCAAATGAATTCTATGTGTTACTTCTTCTCTCTGATCAGCAACCAACAATTATTTATAGTGTTGCTAAGTTTTATGCAGCTGCCTGTAGAATTCGCTGTGAACTAACATCAACTTTCACCAATGTTAACTTCTGAATTGATAATTGTAGAGATATATACTATTTAGATACAACAGAGAGTATTTTTAGATTTTTGATTAACATTGTTGAGAGGGTTGGAATGATGCTCTGTAATAGTGTAATAATATAGAAACATGGTATCATGTATATTGTACTTAGTAACTTCCTAAAGGGTTAAATTCCTTTAATCTGCTGGTCACAGACCATAATAAAAATCTGATTTGAAAGTAACCACAAGAAATGTAACTAACATAAATAAAAAGGAACATTTAAAATTCTTTTTTAAATATTGTGATTTAGGATGCTTCCAGATGATTTTTAAAAATTCTGTTTCTTTTTTGCTTATGCCATACAAATGCTGTTCTGATTCAGTGCTAATTGCACAATATGTAGCTTCCATGTAATCTCCTTCAGAAGGTTTCGTAGTTGTGCTGGAGAAACCTTCCTTCCCCATCCCTCCACTCTCAACTAGAGCACTGACCACCAGAGGTGCACCTAGGTAATTTTGGAACCTGGACCTAAAGACCTTTGGAGTCCCCACTCCCCTGAAAATTAAGCATCATCATGTTTGGCCAGGTGACCACACCACCCAGGACAGACTAAGGAGGATTTGGGGGGCCCCAGGGGCTCTGGAGGCCCTGAACTTCAGCCCGGAAGTCCAGGGGTAAGAGCACCTCTGCTGACCACCATTACTGCTGCTGGGGGAACATCCATTAGCCACCCCTTTCCTTGCAGAGGGCATTTGCTGTCACCATTGCAGCTGCTGCAGGGATGGGGAAAGTTACTTTTTCTTTGGCTAAAGTTCCCACCAGCCACTGTTGCCACAGGGGCTGGTGCGGGGGGGGGGAGTCTGTGTAAGAGTTCCTACACCATTCCTTCATAAGAGTAAGTTATCGTGCCAATGGTGCTCCACTGTGGAGGGCGACAGTGAACGGGGGTTTTCAACTTAATCTTATTTTGGCTTTGAAACTGCAATGGGACTCCCTGCAGAAGTGATGGGAGGAAAGCCTTGTAACATTCATTTTTGTTTTTCCTAAAAAGTGTGCACACCAGTATGTGCTGAAGTGAGGCTGCAGGTATGACATTTTTCTAAAATGGCACTGACAAGCTTTCTCCCTTCACCTCTGTAGTAAATAAAGTCACCGTTTCAAGGCAAAATAGGGTGACAGTGACCAAGACCTTGTCAGTTTCTCCTTGTTTTTGCCTTGAAATTGTAGGGGGGGGGGCGTTGTTCAAGGTTCCACTACAGAAGCTCCACAGCAGAGGAGTTATTGTGAGAACTGGTAATTGTGGAGAGATAGCCAAGATTTGGGGAAAGGCAGGTTTAGACAGCACCACCAAACACCAGCATGAGCTCCTTCTCCAAACCAGAGAAGATAATGCAGGTAAACAGTAGAAGGGCTGCCCTGCAATTGCAACAGCAGGTCCAAACTTTGCTACAAACCAACACTTTAAAATCCAGGATGATACCTGGGAAAGAAACAGGAATGCAAGGATTTGGGAGAAATGTCATCTGTATTTGTTCTCCTCAGGAATAAACTAGTGAGCAAATGGTGTCAATACTAGAGGAAAAGGATGGTATGGAAGCACTCTGAAGCTTGCATATATCTAAAAGCAGGGCTTTGAGTCCTGGCGTTACTTTTGCCCATTCCCACTTCAATCTCTCTGCCCTCTCCTCCACCAAAACTTGAAACAGCACACCTTGTCATTAAGGGCAACATTATTTCCCAAGGATCATATGAACAAGGGCACACTTGCATCACCTTGCTAGATTGGGCCAAAATGTTTTCATAGTGTCTAAGCCTATGGATGTTAACTTGAGAGAAAGCCCTGCCCCACTGAAATCACTGGCACTTCTGAGCAAATATACATAGAACTGGGCCTGCCAAGTATGTAAATCCTTGCTACCCAAAAGCAGAAGATAAAGCAAAGGACAGTCTAAAATAATTAGATTTAAAGCAGAACAATGCCCTTTTTATGATGATGTTCCTGCCATTTATTAAATATAATGAATGAATCTAATAAACTTTATAAGCATGTCCAGAGATGCTAATATGCACATCCAGTGCATCTGTGCATGGCATTGCTTCTGAACAAAAATATGAGCTTTCATATCAAATTGGTTTAGTCTCAGAATTCAAGTGTGGCTAACAGAATAATTGTTCTTCAAAGTACTCCATGGCAAGTAGGTAAAAATAAACATGAGAATGATTGAATACCCTTCTAGCTGGGAATGAGAACTTGTGTGTGATGTTATCATTATAATTTACTTCATAGCACTTTTAGTATGCAGTGAACTTTAGAAACCTTAAAATGTTCATTCTACACTATTATTTTCAAATAGTTAAACATTTAAACATTTGAACTCACGTGGGCCAAGTAGATAACCAGCACTATTCATAGTCCAGCCCCTTTTCTCTTTAGCCTTACAGAAGGAAAAATTGTGAGACAGTTATTCTTTGCACATATGATACAGTATTGGTTTTAAAAGACAGAACAGCAGCCTGAGAAAATAAATAGTTTAGAAGCACCCCTTTGCAAGGGGCTGGTAATAAAATAACCACTCCAGTCCTAAAGCTGCTCATTCAAGGTAAACGTACATATACCATGGTCATATTTACAGTGACATTTGAATAGCCAGCTTGATCTTAAGGGCATAAGCTATGTGCATTATATGGGTTAACGTTTTTAGAAGTAAATTATATGCAATTTAGTTTTTATAATATGTATTTTTGGATACTAGGAAGTAAGTTCCATTTATTTCAGTATGAATGTACTTCCTAAGTATGCTTAGGACTGCACCCAACGTAAAAGTAGCAAAAGGTATCACAGAATGCAGAAAACATGTCAGTTACAAGCTCCTCATATTCTGCTTGCTAATTTATACCACTGTCACTGGAGTTTCGCTGAGCTGCTTCGACAAATTCCGTGTTCTCCTCTCCTGCTGGAAAAGATCGAATCCTTGCGAATGTTTTTGGTTTTTCTTCCGCCTTCTAGAGGATGCAGCAGCAACATTATATCTTGGCAGTAAGGAACTTAGGCGAGAGCCTGGAAATTGTACTTACGCTTAAGACCAGCCCGAAGGTCTCCGAGAGGGCGGCACAGAAGATGAAGGAGACAAACAGAAGACTGGTGCACCTCTGCATCTGAAAAGAGACCAAGACCTGTTTGAACCCTTTGCTTTCCCGTACGCTCCTCCTGTTAACCGAAGGGAGGTCCGCCCCCCACCTTCCCCTTCCCCTGTCCCAGCAGACAAGGGAAATCAGCGCTGTCCGCAGCAACCACGCAGCAGCGGTGCCCCAGCAAGCATCATCTCGAAAATCATGCTTTTCTTGTCCCCTTCGCGGCGAGAAAGGAAGGAAGGAAGGAAGGAAGGAAGGAAGGAAGAGAACACTAGGGGTTTCAAGGAGTTCCTGCTCTGGAACATGAACACGCGCTCCAGAAGTTGTCGCCGAAGAAGGGAAAGGCGGGTGAGATCAGGAGGACCCCAAGCGCAAAGTACCTTGGAGTGGGACTGGAGTGATGCGCGCTGCGTTGATCGTCAGGGCGCTGGGCTCGATCCTGGCTAGCGATCGGACGCGGGGCAGTTGTCTTCTGGGGGGCTCTGGTTGATCTCCGCCGGGAGTCTTCTTCCTCTTCACTGCATGACTCAGGCCGGTGGGGAGGAGGCGCCTGCTGCGGAATGAAGTCGTTGTGGGATCTGGAGAGGTGGGGGAGGGAGGGGGCCACAGTGGTACCCAAGCTCGCCTGTTCTCGGCTATTTATGGGCTGCGGTTCAACCTTGCAGAAGCTGCTTATCTCTCCCCCCGGGGAGAATCAGGAGCCGCCCACACCCCTTGGTCATTTCCCCTTGCCGAGGCAGTGCATTAGGAAGGGCAAAAAATTACAGCAATTCAATTAGAGACATTTGGAGGCAAGATGTAGGCTGCAGATGGATAACAGCCCGGCCAATTACCTTTCATTACGCCTGGGTTAGCCACCGTGGCTGAGCACTGAAAAGAGATCTGCTGCTCGAGGTAGCCTGGCCTCCCCTTCTTCCCTCTTCCTCCAGCAACTTCAGAAGTTCTTTGTTGTTGGTGATGTTGGAGGAGGAGGAGAGAAGAGAGCAGAGATCCGAGTACTGTGGAGCAGGCACAGAAGTCCCATCGACTCAAGACAGAGAAAGGAGGACTTCTTATTGTTGTTATGTCGCTTCATAGCCTTGTCGATTTGTCCCAGCTATTTGGAATCCAGATGGTTCCTTTGAAATTCTTTTGAACCTTCTGAGAAGAACTTCATTTTCTTAAGGTGTCAAAGTTTATCCTATTAAGACAGCAGAAAACTTTGTTTTGTTTCCTGTAGAGAGATTGTCCATATCTCCTCTCCCGAACGTCAGTACATTGTCTCCAGGGTCAGTTTTCTTTGGCACACAGCCGTGGAAACATGGTGTCTTTTAGAGTAGGCACTTCTTATCTTTATTACATTTTCAGGTCACTCTTTCTCCAAATAGCTCAAGATGATGGACATAGCTCTCCGCCCGCCCCCCAACAAGCCTGTGAGGTTGCCTAACAAAAGGCTAAAGGGCTATCCCTGTGAGTCTGAGATAGACTTTTAGTCTCATAACAACCCTGTGAAGTATGTTAGGCTAAGAGACAGTGACTGACCTTAGGTCACTCAGTGGCCTACATGGCTTAGGTCTCTCTCCTCAGAATATGCAGTGTGTGTGTGTGTGTGCGCGCGCACACACACACACACACACTTATTTAGCATCCTTCAATTCCAAATAGTTCCCAGGGCAGCTTACAATGAATTAAAACAAAGTACAAATAGGAAAAACAATACAAAAATATCAAAGCAATGTTAGCACAATATATGTGGAAAACCCATCTGAGAAAATTCAATATTTCTCAAGTTTCTCTTTGAATTTCAGTTTCTCCAGGAAGAATCCTGAAATTCTCTTTCAGATTTTACTGCGGAGAAATTTTGGTTCCAATACTAGTCTAAACTAACAGGCTCAAAAGACCTCAAAGGACTGTGCAATTAAAAAAAAAAGGGGGGGGGGTTTCTGGTGCTGAACATACATGAGAATCAGCATTAGGCAAACCTTCCTAAAGAGAGACTAGGGTACAATACCCAGAAAAGAGAAAAAAGATAGTACATTGTCATGCATTGATCTTTGTCTGCATTTCTTGACTTGATTTCCTGAACAGCAAAAATGATGTACATTTAAATCTATAAAGTTGTATTGCTAATTAGGTACTGTACATAGGTAGCTGCTCTATATTGAGTCGGTCCAGCCTGCTCAGCACTGTCTATCCCTGCTAACTGAGCATTATAAAGGAGCTTTCTAAAGTGGTGATCCCTATCTATATATCTATCTATCTATCTATCTATCTATCTATCTATCTATCTATTTATTTATTTATTACATGTATATCCCACTCTCCCTCCAAGGAGCCCAGAGCTGGTTAGGGTTATGTTTACATGGTGTACATGGTTATGTTTATCCTCACAACAACTCTGTGAGGTAGGTTTGGCTGATAGATATGTGTCTGGCCCAGAGTCACCTAGTGAGTTTCATGGCTGAATGGGGATTTGAACTCAAGTCTTCCTGGTCCTAGTCCAACACTCTAACCACTATACCACCCTGGCTCTTTAGGGGTAGAGCAACTGGCCCTATCTGACCCCAGCACAGCATCCCTCCAGTAGTTATTGCTGGTGTCTACCTTAGGGTTCTTTTTAGTTTGTGAGTCCTTTGGGGACAGGGAACCATCTTATTTATTTACTATCTTCCTTCCTTCCTTCCTTCCTTCCTTCCTTCCTTCCTTCCTTCCTTCCTTCCTTCCTGTTTAAAGGTGTAACTGAAATGACAAAATATATGCAGCCTTTTGTATGATTCACCAAGGAAAGTGGCCTGAGCCCAAATATGAATCTATGAAATCTAATTGCAAGTACAAATGGTTTTGGAAAATTATATGTTTTTAGTTTTTAGTTTTTTTTACAAAATGCAATTTTTTACTTCACAAAAGCTGCTTTGATGATGTAGGGTGGTTTTTTGTTTTGGATGGGAGGATCATTACACACTTTCATCACATGTATGTATGTATGTATGTACGTACGTACAGGAGAACATTATGACAAAAGCTGGATTCCAGGAATGTTCCAATAAAAATAAGTTGATTCTTGCTATCTTTATCTGGGCTAATTTCTTTATCCCTATCCAATGTACAAGAATAATGTGCTTTAATCTGTGACTTGAATTGTGTGATTTGTGCATTTCTTTGACAAATCTTTAGTAAAATATTATTCTAAATCTTTGTCAGGTGAATAGATGAAAGCTTTTTTTTAAATACAAGTAAGGATTTGATCCAGCATTTCTGCACTCCATTTTTTTACTCATCCTATTTTTGCTCAACCTGTCTGGTTAGGATAGAATCGATTAAATCATTTTCTCCTCTTTTACCAGCTAATGTATATTGCTCTCTCAATTCTACTTGTCAAGAATGTTGTTTGGCCTTTTATTTCATGCAATCATGGAATGTGTCATTATGTAGGCAGAAAGATTCACAATCACACTTTCTGTTTCCATGTTAACATTCATAAAAGCCATTTGTCCAGATACATTCTCAGTTAGGTTAACCTTCAGTAATTGAATTGACCTTCCAGTATATTAACTTCATACAGTTGCTAACCATGAAAAACAACTTCAGGAAATCCTTAATTCCTGTTGAAATTACACTTTGTGGGGGGTGGGGTGGATTTTGTTTTCCAATCACAGGGTGGAGATGGTATGCTCACCTTCACACCACCTTCCTTCTCCTTCCTGACTGCCCTTCTGTTTGCTTAAGGCTTCCAAAGGAGGGAAGGGGGTTACTACCATCCATGCTCCTTCTCCTCTGTTATCATCACCAGGAAGAAGCTTTGAGTCTGAAATAAACTCAGGAGATCCTTCTTTCTTAGCCTCACCTTCCTTCTGACTTTTATGAACATTTCACCAAACTGCACCCATTTCCTGTCCTACTGCCCACTTTCATACTCCCATGAGTAAGCCCTCACTTGTTCCCTTGCAGACTATCACCTCCACTTCTGGCTAAGGAAGCATTTGAGGCCACGCCAGCAGCAGACTTGTGCTTTCCTCCTTCCAAGTTACTGTAGCTGCTGAGAAGACATGGCCTCCTACTGTCTGCACGGCTAGGCTGTTGTTCCCCCCAGAACTTTCCCTCCAATTCAGCTCTCCATCTCTTTCACCCACTTCACCAGGCACTGCCCTTGTTTTTATGTCTCAGGGCCTAAGTGCAGCGGGGTGCCTTCTAACTCCACACATAAGTGACCATCTAGCTAGATTTAAACACTTTGCTTTAATTATAATTTCTAGACCAGAGCTGCAAAACTGCCCTCCAGCTGTTGTTTAACTACAACTCCCATCACCCCACACTATTGGCCACTGTCACTGGGAATGATGGGGACTGTAGTCCCATAACAGCTGGATGACCAAAGTTGTACAGTCCTGTTCTAGACTTACTACAACAAGAAAATGTTACCAGCTTTAGCAGCTACTATCAAAGGTTGACTTCGTGTGCAAAAATCCCCCCCCCCATTTTCTGTGGGTTTTTTTTTCCTTTAGGAGGAGTGGGATACTGGTGCTCAGTCCCACATCCTTTTCATCTAGCCCTAAACTTTTAAGAGCTAATGGGGCCATTCATAGGACTGGGCTCAGAGGAGGGGCAGGGGAGCAGGGGTGGGGGGCAGAGGCTTTTCCAACTCAACTTTCCCCCAGATAATCACAGAAGTGCTGCTGGCCGGCAGTGCAGACCACACTCCCAGATGACTCATGCTGTGCCACACAGTGTGGAGCGCCAGAGGCTGCACCTTTATGCAACTGGGGGGTGGAAATCTACCCCCAAATCTGAAGGAGGCTTAAGCTGCCTTCCTTGTAGCCAACAAAGATGTCAGTAACTAGATGGGACTTCCAAGCACACTTTCCCATTCCTCGTCTTGCTACTGCAGTGCTCAGTCATGCTGCATAGGCAGGCTCCATTCCTTTCTCATCAACTCTAGTGGTGATTTCTTTCCCCTGTGCAAATTGATGGAAGCCACAACAGCTTCTCACTGGCCTGCAGGAGGAAAGTCCACACATTCATTCAGGGGAAATCAAATACTATCAGAGCAAATGGAAAAGGAGCAAGTGTATGGAAGTGGCAGTGGCTGAGCAACATGAGAGAACAAGTATGCTTGGTGGAAAGGATTTCAGGTTGCAGCTGCCACTATTGGCAGTCAGAGAGGGCAGCTCACTTCCTTCTCATAAGTAAATAAGAACAGGCCCAAGGCCCATCCAGTCCAGCATTCTATTTCACATAGTGGCCCAGCAGCAGATGCCTCTGAGAAGCCCACAGGCAAGAGGTGAGGGCATGCCCTCTCTCTTGCTCTTGCTCCCCTGCAACTGGTATTTAGAGATGTCTTGCTTCTGAGGCTGGAGGTGGCCTATAGCTACCAGACTAGTAGCCATCGATAGACCTGTCCTCCATTAATTTATCTAAGCCCCCTTTAAAGCCTTCCAAGCTAGTGGTCATCACCATATCCCATGGCAGAGAATTCCGTAGATGATTGATTGGTTGGTTGGTTGATTGTATTTCTATACTGTCTGTTATAGAAATCTCCAGGCAGTGTACAAATTAAAACATAAAATATAAAACAGTTAAAATTCCTAAAACAGATAAAATCTCAATGAATTAAAACACATTAAAATTTAGATTTCAATTAAAAGCCTGGGAAAACAGGTGCATCTTCAGGGTCCTCCTAAAAGCAAACAGAGAAGAAGATTCCCTTATTTCAGCAGGGAGCACATTCCAAAGCCCCAGGGCAGCCGCAGAGACGGCCTGGTCCCGAGTCGCCACCAAACGAGTTGGCAGCAGCCGTAACTGGACCTCTCTAGATTATCTTAATAGGCAACAGGGTTTGCAACAGAGAAGGTGCTCTCTTAAGTACCATGGACCCAAGCCATTAAGGGCTTTATAGGTAATCATCAGCACTTTGTATTCCATTCAGAAACACAGCAGCAGCCAGTGAAGCTCTTTTAAAATTGGTGTTATATGGTCTCTCCGGGTACCCAGAGACCAATCTGGCTGCTGCATTCTGTGCCAATTGTAGTTTCTGAACTACGTACAAAGGTAGCCCCACGTAGCATGCATTACAGTAAAAAGTGAATTGCAGTAGTCAAGCCTAGAGGCTACCAGCATATGTACCATTGTTTTAAGGTCATTTGTCTCCAGAAATTGACCTATCTGGAGTATCAGCCAAAGCTGTTAAAAAGCAGTCCTGGCCACTGCCTCAACCTGAGAAACCAGACTATGGACCTGCTCTTTTAGGGGGAATGTAACCCTATCCAGAACAGGCAGATCTAAACCAACTTTTGTGTCCCAACCCACTACAGACAGTACCTTCATCTTGTTTGGATTCAACTTCAGCTTGTTATCCCTCATCCAGCCCATTATCACCTCCAGGCAGGCATTTGGGGTGTGTGTGTCAAAAGGATCAACAGAGTTGCACTCCCTCTGTCGATAGCCAATTGAAGGCATCTATCAGGCTGACCAACGCAGTCTCAACCCCATAGCCTGCCTAATAACCAATTTGGAATGGGCCTAGATAATTTGGGTCATCAAAAACTGCCTGGATCTGAGAAGTGACCACTTGTTCAACCGCCTTGCCCAGCCAAGGAAGTTTAGAAACAGGTGTGTAATTAGCCAACTCTGAGTGGTCCAATGCAGGTTTCTTCAGATAAGAACTAATAATAGCCTCCTTAAGACAAGGAGGCACCCTGCCCTCTCTCAGCGTTTATATTTACCAGATCATCTCTAATAATGTGACTGCCAGATGAAATGTGCCAAGTTGGGCAAAGATCAAGAGAGCAGGTGGTGGGATGTACAGTCCGAAGCAGTTTGTCCACATCTTCAGGAGTAACAAACTTAAAGTGATCCAATTCAATCCTACAAGAGGAGTTGCTGGACACCTCTACAGTAGATGCTGCAATAACTGTGGAGTCTAGTTCGGCATGAATACAATAAATTTTATCCACAAAAAAAGTATGCATTGTGTGAAAAAATACTTTCTTTTGTTGGTCCTATATTTCCCGGCCTTCAGTTTCATCGGATGACCCTGGTTCTAGTGTTGTCTGTGTGTGAGAGAAACATTTATCTCTACCCACTCTTACTCCACGAGTTTTTATACACCTCTATCATGTCTCCCCGTAGTTGCCTCTTTTCCAAACTAAATAGCCCCAGATGCTGTAGCCTTGCCTCATAAGGAAGTTGTTCCAGGCCCTTGATCATCTTGGTTTCCCTTTTCTGCACCTTTCCCAGTTCTACAATATCCTTCTTAAGACATGGTGACCAGAACTGCATGCAGTACTCCAAGTGTTGCCGCACCATAGATTTGTATAAGGGCATAATAATATTAGCATTTTTATTTTCAATCCCTTTCCTAATTAGCCTAGTGGCTAATTATAAAAGTACGGCATGGGAGGAAGAGGCAGTAATTTGGGTAATTTGAGCCAGTTCCCTGTAAGTCTAAGAAGATAAGGATCAAAACCCATATGTAATATGGAATTTAACAGGAAGCTGGATTAAGGCACTGACGCTCAAACTACATGTTACGTGGAGAGGCCACCAACTAATTGTTATCTTCTGCATCTCTCTAGAAATACATAGTTGGAAAAAAAGCAAATTACATCATCATAAGTTCTCCTCAAAGGCAGAGACTAGCCAGTGAAGTGAATTTGGAGTGGGAAAACAGCAACGAGACAAAGGCACGATACATTGCAATGACATTACTGACATTACATTGCAATGATGCCCATGTGCCTCTGCAATATAGGCCTGAGTGTCTGTGTCTCCCCCTCCCCCTCCTCTATCTTTGGATTTATAGAGGAGGATATGTTGCATTCTTAACAAACTATGCTGGTTTAAAAGAAAATCTTGTAATAAAAACTGTTTGTTACAGATGTCCAGTATAGCTAGGTGCAAATTTGGCAGGAACCAGAAAAGAACAGTTCAACCAGTGTGAATATCCAAAAACTATTAGGAGTCTCAAAGGTCACAAATGGTAAGCTATATGAATGACTCAACCACTTATATATATAAGAATGAGATGTAGTAGACATGGCAAGCTCTTGTTGTTCTTTGAAGACTTTGAAGTTTTCTTCATCCATATTACCGTGACTTCCTAAAACTTTTGCTTCTGCTCATTATTCTCCATCCATTTAGGAATTTCAGTCAAGGTATTAGGTACATTGGAAATAGTATAGTTTGTACCCAAAGTAAAGATGCTGTGCAATCTTCTAATGCTCTGAATGTATTTTTGTATGTGATATTTATTCCATATATCATTCACAACAGCTACAGAGGCTGCCTTCATCCTTTTTTCATTTTGTCACATTTGTGAGGAGGACAATTGTGTTTTTTTAATCAGCCAGGAACAGAGAAAATTGATGGGAAAAACATAAAGATTGATGGTAATAAGGAGGCTCATTTTCTCCATCTTTCCAAAGCCTTTGCCATTGTTTTCTCATTTTCCAATCTTGTTATTCTTGTCTAATATAGCAAGAGGAAATGTGGATAGCCTCAGATCTGAGTCGTTTGCTCATTTTGCACCTGTAATACAGTGTCAAACTGAGATAACATTAAAATATCTTTTGAATAAAAGTCTATTTTCTCTTCCAAATTATACATTTACTCATTAATGATTTTCAGCTGTTATAAAAGGTTGTTCTGTGTCTTTTACTTAAGAAAAAATCTACCTTAAAGTTAACCAACACATCTACTTTTTAAAGGTGATGTTTATATATAAGCCAAATAACTCTCAAAGAAGCATATTAAGGAGAAATAAACAGAATCCAGAGGATTGAAATAACACCTAATAATTATTTCTCAACCCAGTCAAGAGCATAAGCGTTTCAGGCCAAAGCCTTTCCCATAGTGGCCAACCACATGCCTCTGGGAAGTCCACAAGCAAGAAATGAAGCCATCCTCCTCTCTCACCATTGCTCCCCTACAACTAGTAATCAGAGGCATACTGCCTCTGAACCTGAAGGCAGCACATAGTCCGCAAGACAGTAGTATCACAGGTGTGGGTCGGAAGATTTTCCAAAATTCTTCCATGCTTGATTTTTCCATGGGGAAAAAATTCCATTTCTAAAAATTAATTGGATGACATCCAAACTAACACTGCACATGTGCAGTAGTGTGAGTTCTTGACTACCACTGCAAAGTCACTTGAGTGGGGAGGTGGGATTTTAAGGCTTTTGCCTGGGGTTCTTGTGGCAAAAACCACTTTCAGGGGCAAATAGCTTCAGGGCAGTGATTTCTGCCAGGAAAGCAGAGCAGGGGGAAAGAGTTAATCCCCCTTTCCTCCATACTATGGTTTCAACCCAGATTCTCCCCCCACCCCCGCTCCCCACTATCTTAAAGAGAAAAAACAGGAGAGATGATAAAGATGTTTTGCATCTTATTAGTTTGGCCCTAATTCTCCTATATCGTGGTGGCAGTGTTTCTCTTGCACCTGTAAGCTGGTTAGAATTTGCTAAGGCATATGCAAAGTTATATGACTGCAGTTTTTCTCCATACATTTGGATAGGGAAGGGGGATTCCAGACAAAATGAGTCTTGGCTCCAGACTTTCTACAAATTCCAATTTTACTTTAAACCACCCATGCAATTAAGGAATACAATTGCTGGGGGAGGAGAACACCTTTATTGCAGGAGGTAGGCCAGATGGACAAAGTACTGTCTGCACTTCCCCAGTTATAACTTTGTATTGTTTGATGCCAAGCAAAGGGATAAAATTTAGAAAATGCAGTGAAAATAGTCAAAATTTTATACCCCAAATAAATGAGATTAACTGAGATGCAAGTGGTTAGATTTTGTATTAGAATGTTTCCCTATGATTCATTCTTTTGTTGATTTTTAAGGTACATTGGCTGACATCCAGACTAAGTTACCTAATAGTACTACTCAGGAGTCATTCTAAAGGACCATTACATTTCAACAGGACTGCCCTTAATAAATTTAATCAAGATGTCAGCCACTGTTTTTATTGCTATGTCACTTTGCAGACTGTAAAAACAACAGTTGGAATCAGCTTTTCAGCTTCAGAAGATATTTTTAAACATTGATTGAATTGTTTTGGTTGGAGTCACTGACCTTGTGTTTTATTCTACTGTTCCCTTTTTCATTGTTGCTTTTACTAGATGGTTTTATTTTTATGTTAAATCTTTTAATATGTTTGTTTAATATGAATGCTGCAGACATGCAGCGCAGAGCTCCAGAGGCCATGTTCAGAACAACATGTTCTGGCCTCCAGATATCCCACAATGCACCATGCAACGTGTGAGATGCACTAGAGGGATTTCTCCAAGAGTCTCTGTGTCCGCTGAGGTTAATCATAGCCCCAGCAAACACACAATTCGGTAGCCCAGGTTAATGGAGCGCTCACTCCCTTAACCTCGGCTAACTGCTGGGCTACAAAGCAGGGCTAGGCAGTGCTGTCCCACCATAACACACAATCGGGCCTAATCCTGGCAATTCTTATGTGCAGCCTAACCGAAGCTGGGCTTCCCTGACCTGGGTTAGGCTGCGTGTGAGAACAGCCTCATTAAGTTAGTCTAGATGTTGTCTACTAATTTTAATACTTAGAAATAAACAGAGTTAACCGAAATATGTGACTTCAGCAACAAGTGGGCAGCAGATTGCAGAGTACTGCATGTAACAAGGGTATTCACAGGAACACACTTAAATCCCCCCCTTTATATTTTCTCATGCGTCATACTTTTTCATATCCCTTTCTCATACCACACTGTCAATTTTAACATTAAGCAATTTAAAGACTGACTGCTTTTAAACTTTCTGGCCATATTACAGACAATATTGAGTTCAGTGTTTGAAAGCAGCAGCAGCAGCATAACTCAATTGAAATATCTGCAGCTGCTTAAAAAGCCCTTGAACTCTACCCATGACTCAGGATGTAATAGAATTCTATTATTGAATTGGAACTTTACATTTATATGAGAACCAAACTATTATTTTGAGTATACTCTTTATTTCAGCAGCTTTGAATGGGTGAGTCTATTTTTTCAGCATCCAGTATATTATTGCTTAAACTATATTTTACTGAAAATAGAGTTAAATATAAATATTATCCCTTTAAAATGAGGTTTAAATAACAATAAGTAGTTAATTTTATTTGCTCTGTAGAAAGGTCTAGAAATATTATTTATTCATTACTTTAATCATTATGGAATGCTGGAAAAATAGACCAGTCCTCTGAGGTGGGCTGATGCACCAAATCCAGAGTGGAGGGCTGGTCTACCCACCAACCCCAATTAGTAGACCAATTCTCCCATTTTTCTGGGGAGACCTCAATTGGTAGACCAGCTCTCTATGGGGAAAAGTGCCATTTTGAGACTAGTTTTTCCAGAATCGGTTTGAATCACGTTGAACTGGGGGTAATTCTCTTCTATCTCAAATCAGGTCGTCTGTTTTGAGGGTGATTCAGTTCAGGGTTGAATCTGTGAATTACCCCCAATTCAACCCAAATTGATTTGAGGTCAAATCATATTGCACACTTCTAATAGTAAAGCTGATTGTAATCAGTTCTGGTAGTAGCTGTCACAGATGCTTCCCTTGTGTCCCACTCAGAAGATCAAACATATCCCAAAGAGCTGAAAGTTTAACTTTTATCTCCCTTGAGATATCCAACAGCGTATTATGATGAAGCTGTAATCAAGAAGCATCCATGCCAGTTCCGTAAAACCCTGCAATTGATGTGCTATCAGTCTCTCCAATGGCAAACTTTTCATTGTTGCTCATGTGTTGGAACACATTTGAGGAAAAGTGATTGTGTAAACTGCTGCTGCTATTATCAACCACATCATAAATAATGTTCCCATAGAATTCCTCAGGAGACTAAAATTGATGAGGATCATACCGAACATCAATATGCCATGGAGGCTTTCTGCATCTAGGAAGGGTGGTATTTTCTAAATCTAATTATTTTGCTGTCATGGTAGTCTTTGACCAGAACTCTTCAAAGTTGTTCCTCAGTTGCTTTAAACTCTCCTTGGTGGACACCAAAATAAGTTCCCCTTTTAATAAAACCGTAGGTTACTTTTTGGAAGTGCTATATTTAGCATGTCCTTATGACCAAACTTCCTCCTCCTTTATTCAATTTACATGCTGAACATATACTGAGAGAAGCTGGATTGGAAGAAGATGAGCGTAGTTTTAAAGTTGGAGGAAGAAACATCAATAACCTGCGCTATGCTGATGACACAACTCTGATAGCCGAGAATGTGGATGATCTGCAAGCTCTAGTAATGAATGTCAAGGAGCACAGTGAAAAAATGGGACTACAATTAAATGTTAAGAAGATTAAACTAATGGCAACGGGTACAGCAACCAGCTCAGAATTGACAATGAAGACATTGAAGTGGTGGATAGCTTCTGCTACCCACCACGACTATCAACAGTAAAGGATCAACCATCAACAGTAAAGGATCCAGCTGTCAAGAAATACACCACAGACTAGCACTTGGTCAGGTTGCAATGAAGGCCTTGGAAAGGATATTTAAATGCTGTGATGTGTCTACACCTACAAAGATTAGAATCGTTTGGACAATGGTTTCCCCCATGACACCCTATGGATGCAAAAGCTGAGCTTTGAAGAAGCAAGGTAGAAAAAGCATTGACGCTTTTGAACTTTGG
This sequence comes from Hemicordylus capensis, assembly GCF_027244095.1. NCBI lineage: Eukaryota > Metazoa > Chordata > Lepidosauria > Squamata > Cordylidae > Hemicordylus > Hemicordylus capensis. Next base: position 136,468,297 of record NC_069657.1, on the reverse strand, counting down.
TGCTGGAGAAGACTTTTGAGGATACCATGGACAGCCAGGAAAACAAACAAATGGATCATAGAACAAATCAATCCAAAATTTTCACTCGAGGCACAAATGACCAGGCTCAAACTATCATACTTCGGACACATTATGCGAAAACCCAGCTCCCTTGAGAAGTCTATAATGCTGGGGAAAGTGGAAGGAAAGAGAAGAGGACGACCAGCAGCAAAGTGAATGGACTTGATTACGACAGCAATGAATGTAACACTGAGACCTTAAAGGCCAAGTTGAAAACAGATCATCCTGGAGAGAATCTATTTATGCGATCGCTAAGAGTCAACACTCACTTGACAGCACTTAATCAATCAATCAATCAGTCAGTCAGTCAATCAATGGCTGAACATAAGCATCAACAGCAGCAGCATAAAGAAAGAATAAAACTTCTGCAGGTTTCATGCATAACCATCCACTTTTGCCCCAACATCTGCTCTCTCCTCAATTCACAACGTTTTCAAAGAACTCAATCAGCTCTCTATAGTTAAGGGCAACTGACTGTTAAGGAAGCTGCTCTTAATGTCCATGTTGTGAGACAAAACGTTTCCAGATGTATGTTCTCCTATCTCCCTTGAAAATATTTAAACTAGGCAAGACACTTGGGTGAACGTCTTCTGATAAAGGTGATAAGGTTGGCTATTTCACTCAAAAAATTCTACACACATTAGCATTTCCTTGCACCACTAAGTTCACAGGCTACACAATATACTTGGAATGCTCTTGGTTCCTCTTGCTTCACAAGAGCCTGCAGTCCACTAAAGCATCCAGCTAAATTTGAGGCTCCATCATAGCACTGGCCATGGCACCTATCAAGAGGAAGATTAAAGTGGCAGAATATATCTTTCAAAATAGCAAAGTGTTTTATATGTTTTGGCATCAGTTTCACAAAAGCAAAAAAAAAAAAAAAAATCTTCCACAGAGATATCTTCTGTGGCAATGCGAAAGCAAAATGAAACATGTTCTTTTGTGATAATATCTGGAGTCTCATCCACAATTAACACTGTGGAAAACAGCTCCTTCAGTCTTTTTCATTAATGTATGTAGAACATTGTGAGCCATAGTTTTAAGCATCAAATTCACAATAGGAGGTGAAATCCATTTGTAATTTGTATGATTCAATCCAATCTCAGCTTTGGGACACTATCAGCATGAAGCATCAAGAGCTAAGGTTTGACCCTTCCTCAACATGCCCACGAGCTAGTACTTTGCAGAGAATAAATTTTTAAGCCGTGCTGTTCTAGCTTCTTGCATTTGCTTTTGTTTCCCTTCTGAGCAAGGGACATGCACATTTACCCCATCTTTAACAGCAGCAATAACCTGAACAGCTGCACAGTGAGCATTTGAATTTTGATGACTCTGAAATGTTTCTAGTGCTTTCTTCCAGTTTGAGAAGCTTGTCTTACAAAAACTTAATATGTATCCCTCTCTCTTGAACTTTTTGGAAGAGAAGCATTCACTTCATTGGCATTGCAACAAATGCTGTAATATGCTTTGTCCATTTCATAAGAGAGTCACTCATAGGTTCTCTTCCAAGTGTCGTTGTATTAGTGGTTGGTTGGCTTTTTTTCATACCAGGAACACTGATCTTTGAGGGCATGTTTTCTGCAGTAATTCCAGTGGAGCTGACAGTGGAATTTTCATCAGTGGTATTAGCAGCACCTGGAAGCCCGGCAGTGTGGGGGGCATTGCCACAGCTGGGAAATCCCGAAGGGGGTTAGAGCCCAACCCCTGAAGTGTACGTCCCTGTCAGCAATTGTTTTTCTGTTCTACTTTGGCCCCTTTCCCAAACAAACGTGAAGTCTAGGACAGCATTTACAGACTTGTCTCATTCGAAAGAGAGAGCATTGCAGACATGGTATCTTTTTAACAATGCATTTATTTACAAACGCAGTATGGGGTAAGGATGTGCTCAAAATGTGATTCGAGTTCTGAATTGCGGCACAGTCCTTCCACCTTTAATAGGGAAGAGAGCTGGTCCATACCTGCTCCTCCTCTGCTTGCCACCACAGGAAGTTTGGCGGCACGCCCCCTAGGTAAGACCGCAATGGTGGGGCATCTTCCAGTTGCTGCCCTTGTGCAACGCTGGCACGCACATGGCCTCCAGGCATGGCCTCCTTATTAAAGGTGTAGGGGCTGTGCTATGTTTCAAGAACATCCCTAATATGAGGGTGTGGAAACAAGCATACAGGCAGTCAGCACTAGTCCCAAGGTAATGCCAGCAGGACCCCTATATTGTACTCAGGGGGTCTTGAGCCAAGGCAGGTTCATCTGCATGCATAGCAAGTGCTCTACCATCAATTATGGTGCCTCTTCTCTGAGGAAAAGCACTCTGTGCATACACAGGTGAGGGGAATCCATTGGGCTCATGGTTTCAAGGGCGGAAACTAGGTTTTGGAGTGGGTGGAGCGCGCCGGAGGGTGCCTGAGGCAAGCTGTTAACCTCCAGAAATATCCGTTCGAGGCCAAGAACGGGGGGGCGGGGGGAAGGCCTATATTCTATCCAAAAAACATTATGCAGCTGTAATTTTCAAAAAAGTCAGACAAACTCCGTTAATTAATATAACTATGAAAGCAATGGGGTAAGCACCGGCTTATAAGAGAGCGGTAAGTATGGGCTTAAAAGGGGATAAATGATGACGTGCCAACTCGCCCCTCCAAAAGTGGGTAAATTAATCGTGACTATCGCGGATGAAACGCAAACGCTCCATCTGGAAGCGCCTGAGAAGTTGAACTTCGACTCTCCTGCCCGGGCAACGGCAAGAGGCGCGAGAGACCAGTTGCTTTGTCGCGACTGGCTAGCAGGGAGCAGCCAATGACGACCTTCGAATGCGGAGGGTTCGGGAGGCGCCTCTTTGGGCTGGGCGAGTTCTGAAGCGGTTGACGCGGCGCGCGCCAACTTTAACGGCCTTGCTGCTGCTTGGGAGGCGCGTGTTAGTCCGGGCTGCCAAAAGACGAAGGAGGCCCCAGCCTCGTCTCTCCATGGCGGCACCCTTGGCCGGATCAAAAAGAGGAACGCGATTATGACTCATTTAAATTTAAGCTTTGCCGCCGCAGGCCCCGCCGACATGGGCTACCGGGCTACCCGGCAGGTGCCGGGCCACGGCCACGGGCATCGCTACCACCAGCAGGAGGAGGAGGAGGATGAGTATTATTTCGATAAGTGGGACATCTTGCCTAAAGACTTGCCGGTCATCGTACTGCTGGTGTTTGCGACTTTCGCCGCGGCAGGTAGGAGGTGCCCTGTATGCTTCCGTTTTAACCGCTAGCCGGGCTCTCACCCAGCGGAGACTACCCCGTCTTTCCCCCAGGAGGGCCTCTAGGCGCGGTCCTTGCCACTTTAGTCCTCCCTAGGCTGCTGGCCAGTCTGGGAATGGCACCTTCTTCCAATGCAGCGTTGCAGATTGCCGATAGATGTGTGTGAGCCATCCAAGACAAGAAGCAGTCCCTAAGCATGGTTGAAACACGAAGCAGCAGGCTGTATTTTGCTCTATTTTAATGTTGCGATGGTAATAGAGGCAACTCACAGTGGATGTGAAAATACAGCCTTTTCACTCAGTAAAAGCTCATTCAAAGTAGTTTGGGGCAAGATCCAGACAAAGTTGAGCACATTTAAGTCCCACATTGTTTTCAATGGGAGAAATGTGCAATATAATAATCTGTATTTTTACTCAAAAGCAAATCTCAGTGAGTTAAATGGGCATACTTAAATATGCCCATTAAGTATGAGTAACATAAGATGGTGGTCTTAAGTACATGCTTGCAATCCTTGGCATATTTATTAGGGAGCAAGCTCCATTAAGCACTTATTTTGGAGGAAACATTCATAGGATTTTAGTGTAACTCTGCTAAACATGTTTGATGTACACCCCCCCCCCCCCAAAGTCATGTTTGCAAGGATGATTTTGTGATGTGTGAATCCACTCTTATATGTCTGGAGTGGACCAAAACTGACTGCCTTTCTGTTGCAATTATTTTCTTCCTTGTTTGTAGGATTTTATCTTGTCACAAAACTTGCTACAAAAGACTGACATTAGACTGGTCTGGACTGTACTTTATATTTTGGATGTCAGAGCTCTTCTGAGGCCTCTGCTTTTTTGTACATTTTACCAAAGACATTGGGACATCTAAGGTTTTCATATGAAATGAGGGGTTGTACTTTTAATGTGTTAGCCAAATGGAATGTAAGTGTCTAATGTTTCAGTTGTTTGAGTGCGTGCAAGGAGAAAAGCCGGTTTGCAGAGAAATGGAATCTTGCCTTTTTCTTAACTGCATAGCCTGAAGTCACTCCTACATTTGAGCAAGATTCCACTAGTCATAGCTGCAATGTGAAAGTATAGCTTGTGGGTTTAAAAAAAATCTATATAATAAAAGATTGTATTTACTCAGTAGATATTTAGTTCTTTACATACATTCAACACTATAACAAGTAAAAATCCCATCTTTTGAAAGTAAGGAGTCACAGGCATTAACTTGTTAGCCACAGACTTAAATTTCTGGATAGAATTATTTTCAAAAAGGTAAAATTGCTATAGCACGTGAAAGACAAACTTATTGGTACCTGCACTTTTGCAGGCTATAACATGATGTGACTAGGGAAATTAGAAGCTGGTTGATGGCCATAAAAAAGGAACCTGACAGAGAAAGAACAGTGCAGATGGAAAATAAGTAAACATCTAGGTTGCAGAATACATTGGAAGATAAAACCTCCAGTTGAGAACTGGAGATAAGTGGAATGTAAGGATGGTCCTGAAGGGTTTATGGATTTTGACTTTCTTTAATATTCAGCCCAAATTTGAGATCAATTGTTTGTCCTTTTCCAGATTTGCTGTAGTAATTAGGTCTTGTCCCTGACATTGTATTGAGTTTGGAGACCCTTTGAAACAGCAAGAAGCCATGCTGCTTTCCAAATAGTTCCAAAATGCAGCAGCATGAGATTGGGGAAAGTCTGTGCTCTTCTCTGGAGCTTAGAGAAGAGTGGGAACTTGTCTCTGATGTAGTGCTGAACTTTGGAGGCACTTTGACCAATTCTTGCTGCTTTCTGAGTATTGCCAAAGCACAGCATGATGTCAGAGATGAATCCATGACTAAATAATACATTGATCTTTGGCAAGTACAATTATGGATCCCTGACAGCCCTGATATATATATTTTTATCATTCAGCAAGTTTGCTAGGAATCACTAGTATGATTTATGTCACAAACTGCCCCAAGCCTCCTCTAAGAAAAAGAAACTTTAATACTGGAGCATATTTATCTGTCTAGCTATCATATACCGCCTGATACTGTATATACATCTCTAGGCAGTGTACACAATTCACAATTCAAGTTACAATATAAAATAAAAACAAACAATTCAAACACTTTCACAGAATGAAACAATTAAATAGTTAAAAATTATTTTTAAATAAAAGCCTGGAAAACAAGTGTATCTTAAGAGTCTTATAAAAGCAATCAGAGACGGAGAAGCTCTTATTTTGACAGAGAGTGCATTCCAAAGCCCCTGGGCAGCCACAGAGAAGGCCCAGCCCCGAGTTGCCACCAGATGAGCTGGTGGCAACCATAACAGGACCTCCCCAGATGATCTTAATAGGCGGCAGGGTTCTTGACAAAGAAGGCAGTCTCTTACTGTAAGTACCCTGGCCTAAGCCATTTAGGGCTTTATACAGGTGAAACTCGGAAAATTAGAATATCGTGCAAAAGTCCATTAATTTCAGTAATGCAAATTAAAAGGTGAAACTGATATATGAGACAGACGCATTACATGCAAAGCGAGATAAGTCAAGCCTTAATTTGTTATAATTGTGATGATCATGGTGTACAGCTCATGAAAACCCCAAATCCACAATCTCAGAAAATTAGAATATTACATGGAACCAAGAAGACAAGGATTGAAGAATAGAACAATATCGGACCTCTGAAAAGTATAAGCATGCATATGTATTCAGTACTTGGTTTGGGCCCCTTTTGCAGCAATTACTGCCTCAATGCGGTGTGGCATGGATGCTATCAGCCTGTGGCACTGATGAGGTATTATGGAAGACCAGGATACTTCATTAGCAGCCTTCAGCAATTCTGCATTGTTTGGTTTCATGTCTCTCATCCTTCTCTTGGCAATGCCCCATAGATTCTCTATGGGGTCAGGTCAGGCGAGTTTGCTGGCCAATCAAGCACAGTACACTGTATACTTTTCAGAGGTCCGATATTGTTCTATTCTTCAATCCTTGTCTTCTTGGTTCCATGTAATATTCTAATTTTCTGAGATTGTGGATTTGGGGTTTACATGAGCTGTACGCCATGATCATCACAATTATAACAAATTAAGGCTTGACTTATCTCGCTTTGCATGTAATGCGTCTGTCTCATATATCAGTTTCACCTTTTAATTTGCATTACTGAAATTAATGGACTTTTGCATGATATTCTAATTTTTCGAGTTTCACCTGTAGGTAATGAGCAGCACTTTGTATTTTGCTTGGAAACATAGCAGCAGCCAGTGCAATTCTTTCAGAATTTGTATGATATGGTCCCTTCAGGTTGTCCCAGAGACCAGTTTGGCTGCAGTATTCTGTATCAGTTGTATTTCCGGGATACGTACAAAGGCAGTCCCATGTAGAGTGCATTACACTGGTCAAGCATGGAGGTTACCAGCATATGCACCACTGTTTTACGGTCAATTTAAAAAATGGGTATAGCTTACGTATCAGCTGAAGTTGATAACAAGTGCACCTGGCCACTGCCCCAACCTGAGAAACCAGGGAGAGTTTTGGATCGAGGAGCACTCCCAAGCTACGTACCTGATATTTCAGGGGGATTATAACCCCATTGAGAACAGACAGATCTAAACCATTTCTCGGGTCCTGACCACCTACAATCAGTACTGCTGTCTTATTTGGATGTAACTTCAGTTTGTTATCAATCATCCAGCCCATTACTGCCTCTAGGTGGGAATTTAGGGAAGTTATGCCATTTCCTGTTCACTTTAATCATCAACCAGATGATTAGAAGCTGTTCTGCCCTCCCCCCATGAGTATGTTGGAGCAGAACAATGAATGGGGGCGGGGGCAGAATGTGCATTCTTGTTTTTAATCACATGGTGGCTGGGATTCATGAACACTATTGTCTGAACTGATCCAATCTAAATAAATATACACATGAGGAAAAGAAATGAAGAAGGGAGAGGGGAAAGACAGTAGTGGAAAAGTGACACCTAATTAAAACCTCAGCAAATCCAGCTCTTGTGGTGATTGATTGATTAAGTGCCATTAGGTCAGTGTTGACTCTTAGTGACCACATAGATAGAATCTCGCTAGGATGATCTGTCTTCAGCTTGGCCTTTAAGGTCTCTCAATGGTGTATTCATTGCTGTCGTAATTGACTCGTCCACCTTCCTGCTGGTCATCTTCTTCTCTTTCCTTAAACTTTTCCCAGCATTATGGACTTTTCAAGGGAGTTGGGTCTTCACATAATGTGTCCAAATTATGAAGTTTGAGCCTGGTCATTTGTGTCGCAAGTGAAAATTCAGGATTGATTTGTTCTGTGATCCATTTGTTTGTTTTCCTGGCTGTCCATGGTATCCTCAAAAGCACCGAAGTTCAAAAGCGTCAATGCTTTTTCTATCTTGCATCTTCAAAGCTCAGCTTTTGCATCCGTAGAGTGTCACGGGGGAAACCATTGTCCAAACGATTCTAATCTTTGTAGGTATAGACACATCACAACATTTAAATATCCTTTCCAAGGCCTTCATTGCAACCCTACCAAGTGCTAGTCTGCCTTGTATTTCTTCACTGCTGGATCATTTACTGTTGATGTTCGATCCTAAAAGGTATCTACCATTTCAGTGTCTTCATTATCAATTCTGAGGCTGGTTGCTGTACCCGTTGTCATTAGTTTAGTCTTCTTTACATTTAGTCATAGTCCCATTTTTTCACTGTGCTCCTTGACTTTCATTACTAGAGCTTGCAGATCATCCACATTCTCAGCTATCAGAGTGGTGTCATCAGCGTAGTACAATGTTTCTTCCTCCAACTTTAAAACCACGCTCCTCCTCTTCCAGTCCAGCTTCTCTCAGTATATGTTCAGCATATAAGTTGAATAAATACGGAGAAAGTATATAGCCATGTTCCTTTGCCAATCTGGAACCAGTCTGTGTAGGTTTCTCATGAGAACAATGAGATATTCTGGGATACCCATTTTCCTAAGGATATTCCACAACTTGACATAGTTGACGCAATCAAAGTATTTTCTGTAGTCAATGAAGCACATATTGACTTCTCTTTTGTATTCTTTGGCTTTCTCAGTTATCTAGCATGCATCAGCAATGATGTCACTTGTTCCTCAGCCTTTTCTGAAACCAGCTTGAACATCTGGCATTTCCTTTTCCATGTAGGGCTCTAATCTGCGTTGGATGGTTCTGATAATTATTTTGCTAGCAATGTGAAATTAAGGATATTGTGCAATGGTTTGTGCAATCTGTTAAGTCTTTTCTTTGGTATGAATATATAGACTGACCTCTTCCAATCTGTTGGCCACTGTGTGGTTCTCCAAATTTGCTGGCATAGTTTGGTTTGAGCCCTGACTATTTCTTCTGCTGTTGCCTGCCATATTTCTGTAGCTATTCCATCAGTTCCTGTAGCCTTCCAACTTGGTAATGAGTGGAGTGCTGATCTAACTTCATCTTCCCTGTTAGAGGTTCTTGCAAGCAGGGAATATTTTCTAGAGTATCTAGAAGATCCCTGCTGTACAGATTTTCAGTATACTCCTTCCATCTCTGTTTGATCTTCTCTGAATTAGTTACTGCCTGTCCTTTGGCATCCCTTAACATACCAATTTGAGATTGGAACCTCCCTCTGAGTTCAGAGACCTTTTGGAAAACTTGCCTTGTTTTTCTGTGTCTATTTCCATCGTCAAGGTCTTTATAGCTGTCATTGTAGTACTGCTCCTTGTCTCTTCTAACAGCTTTCTGAAATTCCTTATTAAGGTCCTTCCTGGGTTCTTTATCTTTCTTGACTTTGGTTTCTCTCCTCTTCTTGGGAATTTCCATCATCTGATCTGACATCCATTTTGCTTTCTTCTGTTTCTTGATCTTTGGCAGTCTCTTTTCACATTTGTCTTATCAATTTCTTTGATTTCATTTCACAGTTCCTTTGATTCCCTATCAATGAGGTTCAGAACTCCAAAGCGGTTCATTATGTTCTCTTTGAAAATGGTGGGTACATTCTCAAGATCATATTGTGGAAACTGGAAAGCTTTGTTTTTCTGCTTTAGCTTGACTTGGAACTTGCATAGGAGCAATTTATGATCTGTTCCACAATTGGCCCCCAGCCACATTTTTAATGTTATAACTGAGCTCTTCCACCTCCTTGCACCAGTAATGTAATCAATTTGATTTCTGTGTATTCCATCTGGTGATGCCCATGTGTATAGGCGCCACTTTGGTTGTTTGAAGAATGTGTTAGCAATGAAGATATCGTTGGTTTGGCAAAAACTGGAAACACTCGATCCAGAGAGGAGCAGTTCTGTGGTGATGATAAAACCTGTAAAGCTGAGCGTGTGTGCAGCCATGTGTGTATATGAGTGAGTGAGAGAGAGTGGGTGGGATCTATGAAGAGGTAAGATGGGGCAGGGGCCTTCTAGAGAGTGCCAGACAGCAGCAAACAAAGAAAGCATTACCTTGAGTAATATACGGGACAAGGCAGCAGGGAGGAAAGTGCAGCCCTTGAGAGATGGTCATCCCACTCCATTCAAGGGGAAAAATGCAATTCCAGAAAGAAAACTGCTATGAGACAATAATAATTTAAAACCTCTAACCTGATGTGGGAGCAGCTTTGTCAAGGAGGATTAGGAGGAAGGGAGGGAGGAAGAGATGTTGTCAGTGGCTGTACATGTTGGAGGAGCATAGGTCTTGCCCAGGACACAGGGCAAGTTTGAAGGTCAATTTTTTTTAAAAGCAGCCACCCTCACTCACCCAAAGCACATGTTATCAGTGTTCCTTCTAACAGTGATTCCCAGATGTTGTTGACTACAACTCCCAGAATAACCAGCTGCAATGTCTTTTGCTTGGGGATTATGGGAGTTGTAGTCAACAACAACTGGGAATTCCTGTTAGAGGGAACACTGAATGTTATGTAAATATCCTAGTAGACTAGTGCCTTGAGTGCAGCTCCTGCTCCCTTATGGATGGAATGAGCAGAGCTTCCGCTCAATTTACAGGCTGCCTTGCTCCCCCTCCCCACAGCGTACTTCAGCCCTTTAACAGGTGTTGCTTGTAGCCTCTCTGTCCCTGTCTACCCTCGGCCCCTCACCCACCACTCTGAAATGAGATGTGTGTGTGTGTGCTTGTGCGTGCACACAGCATGCCTTGTTCCCTCAGGGACCCTGAGTCATAGGATATCTTACACAGCATCCAATCTGCAGAAATTGGGCAGGCCATCCTTCCTTATCCCAGATGTCCATAGCAGCGGAGAGTCCCTTGGTGCTCCATAAACAACCCCACTCCTGTCCTCCCAGCTCTCTTGAACTTTCAGTGCCCAGCACAGCCCCACTTCCTCTCCCCTTCATACCCATTTATTTTCCTTATGGAAAGAAGAGCATTCTCTTTCTCCTTCAAAGCAAATTCCTGCCCACCCCATCCGTCACGTGCATAAAGTTTGTTGCACTTGTCCATCCACCCCTCCCTGCCCGCTGTTCTATTTACTGTTGCAGTGATTCTGCTGTTGCCGCTGCTGCCAGCAGCAGGGCAAAGGCACATTAATACGTGGCAACTAAGCTTCGTAAATGGGACCAGGGGGTGGGCGGGGAGAAGGGGAGGCAGACTGTTAAGAAGTGGAGACTTCTTGGGAAAGCTGAAACAGTAGCAGCAGCAACAGCAGGGAGGAGGAAGACTGTTAGGGGAGGCAGAGGGTGCATCTTGTTTTCTTCCCAGACTGCTGCTCTGGACAGAGCCTCACTGGCCAGGGCTGTCCTTAGGGCATGGCAAGCAGGGTACCAACCTGGGCCCTGCTCTTTTAATTTCCATTAGAATTAACTGGAAGGGGGCTCCACACTGGTTGATTTGTCCCAGGCCCCTCACTCCGTCAGGGCTCTCTAAGGACAGCCCTGTTGCTTTCTGTGGAGCCTCGCTGCTGTGAAGCGGTCTCGCCTTGCCCGCACTTGTTGCTGCTACAGTGGTGGTGGTTGAGGAGCCTCACTGTTGCTAGCTTCCTCCCTTTGCAGCAGCCTCCACTCCGTCTCACTGCTGTCCTCTTGTGAGTGAGTATGTGATGTGCTCACTCGCTTCTCCCGTCCCTGTGGTGAAGCCAGAAGCCATTCAGCCAGCCACCGCCCCAGAGGGAGGCAGGTGGCTGCTGCTGCCAGGCCCCCCCCCCACAGTGGGTCTTGCAGGGCAAGCACATGGCTGCCTGTGCACATGGTCGGGGGCTGCTGCTGTGGGGACATTTGGAGGCCCCTGCTGGTGGGCCTTTCTGCTGGGCAAGCACATGGCTGCTTGCACACGTGGCTGCCTGCTGCCGCCGCGGGGACATCTATGCGGCCCCTGGGGGGACATTTGGAAGCCCCCCTCTGGTAGAGGACCAGGCCTAATACTGGAGGTCCGGTCCAAAGAGCGCCACTGTGGAACTCCATACAGTAACTCTCGCCTTGCAGAGCAACAGTCTCCAACTGACACCATCTGGAATCTACCTGAGAGGTAGGAACGGAACCACTGTAGAATAGGGCCACTTAATTCCACCTCCCTCAGGCTCCCTGAAGGATACCATGGTTGATGGCATCAAAAGTTGCTGCAAGATCCAAAAGGATCAGCAGAGTCACGTTCTCTATGATCATGGTAGTCTCAACCTCACAGCTCACTCAAAAGCCTGTTTGAAGTGGGTCTAAATAATTAGTTTCCTCAGGGCTGTTTGGAACTGAGAAACCACCACCCTCTCAATCACCTTGCCCAAACATGGGAAATTAGAGATGGACATATAGTTGCTTAATGTTGAGGGGTTAAGTGTAGCTTTTTTCAAGTATGGTCTGATGATAGCCTCCTTAAGACAAGGAGGCATCCTACCCTCCCTCACAGAAGCATTTATGATGTTTACCAGACGCGCTCAGACAATCTGATATAACACATGCACCTTTTATTTATTTAATTCAATTTATATTGAATTATATTATATACCGCCCTTCCTAAAATGGCTCAGGGTGGTTTAAATTAAAATTAAAAACACATCATAAAACAATTTTGAAAACCCACACATTTACACCAGATTAAAAACTCATTAAAATTAAAACTAGATATCATTAAAAGCCAGGTTAAAATGATGGGTCTTTAATGCTCTCCTGAAGGCCTCCAAGATTGCCTCCAAGGCCTCGACATCTGTAATCTTGAATAGCCATAACTCTCCCTACCTTTGCTTTTGTCTGTTTTTAAAATTGGAATATAATCAAGGAAGCAGTCTTGAATTAAGTGCTCAGGAACAGTATCACAGATGGGCCAAGCTGGGCGCATAAATACTTTTGAGGTGGCAGCAGTGTCATGAATTGGCTGACAGACTTGTGCCACCATTGATTTGCCACTGGGCCTCACTCCCATCTGCAAACAGGAGCACTGAGGCTCTGTGCCATTACAAGAACTCTAGGTGATGCTTCCATTGGTCAATGTGGTGAATGGGAAAAGGAGGATCTGTTGTGAAAGTCAAAATTTGCATTGCAGTTCCTCCTTTTCTCCACTGGCCAGTGAGGCTTCTCTCAAGTCCCTTTGTAAAGACAAGGGCCTTTGAGAAAGTGCATTAGCCAGTTATAGTGGGGAGCAGTCACAGCCAAAGACTTTGACAATGTGAATAGAGGAGTTACAACCCCCAAAACCTTTGGTGGGCTCTTCTTGTTTTTTTGTTTAGTGGCACCAGTGATTACTCTTCATTTCCGTTCTCTGAGGCAGGAGTTAAGAGAAGCAACCACTACCAAGGAGCAGTTGCCCCTTAGGACCAAATTAGACATGATTTTAGGAAATCCATGATTGGGTCTCCTGCTTTTTTTTAGCCTACTTTCTTCAAGAAGGTAAGTTTATGAGATCACCCTTCTGTGTGTGTGTATCCCCCATCAACGTCACAGTGCCTGGACTGATTTGAACCAAATGTGGTACATTTGTAGGGACACATAGAGACACTTCAGTGGTGTAGTTTGTGATCTGCCTTAATTCAAGATGGTGGACATGTGAACGTCTGAGGCACAAGTGAACTGCCTAACCAATTTGAACCAAATTTAGTATAGTTTTAGGGACACATAGGCACACATTAACAGGGTAGTTCATGATCTCATCCATCCTAATTCTAGATAGCAGATGCATGAACATTTGAAGTGGAACTGGGCTAACTTGTGAACTGCCTAACCGATGTTAATGATCAGTTAAAGTTCAGGCTGAGCTGGATTCCACAGTTATTGCAGAGTCTACTATGGAGGTGTCCAGCAACTCTTCTTATAGGATTAGATTGGTTCATTTTCAGTTTGTGACTCCAGAGGAAGTGGACAAACTGCTTCGGACTGTGCGCCCTACAACCTGTCCGCTTGACCTTTGCCCAACTTGGCTTATTTCATCTGATAATCATATTATCATAGAGGCTCTGGTAAATATTATAAATGCTTCTCTGAGGGAGGGCAGGATGCTTCCTTGTCTTAAGGAGGCTATTATTAGACCACTTTTGAAGAAACCTGCATCAGAGTTATCTAATTACAGATCTGTTTCTAAATTTCCATGGTTGATCAAGGTGATTGAGTGGGTGGTGGCCTCTCAGCTCCAGGCAGTTTTGAATGATGCAGATTATCTAGACCCATTTCAGACTGGCTTCTGTGTGGGCTATGGGATTGAGACTGGTTTGGTCAGCTTGATGGATGATCTCCAACTAGCTGTCGACAGAGGGAATGTGATTCTGCTGATCCTTTTGAATCTTTCTGCGGCTTTCGATACCATCTACCATGGTATCCTTCTGGACTACCTGAGGGTAGTGGGATTGGGTGGCACTGTTTTACAGTGGTTCCGCTCCTACATCTCTGGTAGATTCCAGATGGTGTCACTTGGAGAGTGTTGCTCTACAAAACAAGAACTGAAGTATGGAGTTCCACAAGGCTCCATACTATGTCCAATGATCTTTAACATCTACATGAAATTGCTGGGAGAGATAATCAGGATGTTTGGCGCTGGGTATTATCAATATGCTGATGACACACAGATTTACCTCTTCAGGAAATGGCATATCTTCCCTGAATGCCTGCCTGGAGGTGGTAATGGACTGGATGAGGGATAACAAACTGAAGTTGAATCCAAATAAGACAGAGGTACTGGCTATGGGGGGTCGGGACCTGGCTACACTCCCCCTGAAAGATCAGGTACTGTACATAGCTTGGGAGTGCTCCTGGATCCAAAGCTCTCCCTAGTTTTTCAGGTTGAGGCGGTGGCCAGGAGCACTTTTTATCAGCTTTGGCTGATACGTCAGCTACATCCGTTTCTAGAGGTGAATGACCTTAAAACAGTGGTACTTATTTATTTATTTATTTATTTATTTATTTATTTATTTATTTATTTGATTTCTATACCGCCCTTCCAAAAATGGTTCAGGGTGGCTGACCCAGAGAAATAATGAATAAATAAGATGGATTCCTGTCCTCAAAGGGCTCACAATCTAAAAAGAAACATAATAGACACCAGCAACAGTCTCTGGAAGTACTGTGCTGGGGGTGAGTAACGCTGGTTACTCTCCTCCTGCTAAATAAAAAGAATCACTACATCAAAAGGTGCCTCTTTGCCAAGTTATCAGGGGTTACATATGCTTGAAACCTCCAGACTTGACTACTGTGATGTGCTCTATGTGCGGCTGCCTTTGTATGTAGTCTAGGAACTACAATTGGTACAGAATGCGGCAGCTGGATTGGTCTCTGGGACAACACGAAGGGACCATATAACCCCGGTTTTGAAAGAACTGACTGGCTGCCGATACGTTTCTGGGTGAAATACAAAGTGCTGGTTATCTATATTGTTAATTCTCCAAGACGGACCATGCGTTGGGACATGGCAGACAGGAGGCGATTGGCTGACAGAGGGGGAGGAGGTGATTGGCTGACAGACGGGGAGAGAGTTCCGGAGCAGCAGGAAGCTTTGCGGGGCGGCTGGAAAGCAGTTGGACAATTATCTTGGGGGTGCCGTGAAGCGGCAGGGAGCTCTGAGGCTGGGGGCGGCTTCGGGAGCTGGACAGTTGGCTCTGGTGTCTGAGGGCGGCAGACGGTTGGCTGAGCTGTGCCATGAAGCAGCAGGGAGCTCAGAGGCTGTCAGGCGAGTGGGCAACAGTCCCTGGCACTGGCAGGGGGAAGCAAGGACTGCGAGACAGAGATAGAAAGACAGAGGACAGAGAGAGAGAGGGGGGGGCTGTGGGGAGAGCGGGCGAGAGATCTGGGGGGAGAGAGCGGGCGAGAGGGCCGAGTCGGGGAGAGAGCGGGCGAGAGGGCCGAGTCGGGGAGAGGGCGGGCGAGAGGGGGTGGCTGAGAGTGGGTTGCTGACACTGAACAATAAAGCAGGGGCTGTGGCAGGAGGAAGAAGAGCAACAAAGTCCTAGCACACAAATGGTCTGTGCGGGTTCAGCTGGTTACCTATAAACCCTTAATGGCTTGGGTCCAGGCTATTTAAGAGAGCGCTTTCTTTGTCATGAACCCTATCATCTTTTGCAATCTTCTGGAGAGGTCTGGTTACGATTGTCCCCAGCTCGTCTGGTGGCGACTCAGGACTGGGTTTTCTCTGTGGCTGCCTCAAGGCTTTAGAATATCCTACCTGCTGAAATAACAGCATCTCCTCTGTTTGTTTTTCAGGAAGACCCTTAAGACTCTCCTGTTCTTGCAAGCTTTTAATTAGAATTAATTTTAATAACTTGTTTTATATTTTTATTGTGTTATGTATTTTAATCTGTGATTTTTAATATTAAAATTTGTACACCGCCTAGAGGTGTATATATCAGGTGGTATAAAAATATGATGAATAAATAAAATAGTGAAAGGAAAGTAGGCAGATTAGTTCTTACCAGAACCTCTTGTTTTAAACAAGTAATAGCAACTGCATTAGGGAACAGGATTTGGCTGAGACAGTGTACTAGATAGAGGAAGGGGGTAGTTAATGCTTTCTTCCCTTGCCATTTTCCTGATGAAAATGAACCTATTATTTGTCTCAATATTTGTCTAGCAACCCTGGATGTTCTGATCTAATCTGAGTCTCATCAGTATCTTCATGTTCTGCTTTCCCTGTACTTGTTTTGCAGTGTGCTTTAGAGTTTTTGATTACTTTGAGGAAGTAGAATTGTGGGTAGTGGTTCTAGGTAGTGTTTTAAAGAACTTAATGAGAGTAACAATTCAGCTTTCAAAGTATCTTGTTCTACAGGAACATAATTTACTAAAAGAATATGAAAACCCCTCTTTTGCTTCTTCTCCCTTGTTGAATTGTATTTTTGAAGGCAAAATGGATGAAATTGAATTTCTTTTCATTAAAGTAAACAGAAAAAATAGAATAAATGTAATAACAGTTGCATCTAACGGTCTTATGTCCTTGGGAAAGTGCATGGTGTGCATTTAAGTTTCTTGTGCAACAACTTACCTAGCAGCTGGTGCTGCATTTGGATGTTAGAGATTGCCTAATCTGGCAGACATTAAGATGTCTATACTTCTTTATGCAGCTGACCTAGTTGTGGTGTTAATAATTAGGAAGGCCTGATGTGTTAAAGTTCTTCTCTCATCTGTCCTTCACTTAGCAGAATGCATCTAATAGTACTACTATAATCTGCTATATATATAATTCTCTTAAACGTACCAATCGCCAATCTAATGTGTGGCAGTTCTTGTGAGAGTTCGCAAGCAGTTGCCTGTAGTGACAGGGATGGGCAAGAGGGAAAATATGGTTGCGGTGGTGGCGGCCGAATAAAACCGCGGGCAGGAGGGGGCTGTGACGGGCAGGCAGCTGCGACCGGCAGCTGGATGTGGCCAGAAAATGGGGGCAGGTGGCAGGAAAGAAGAAGATGGGGGCGGGCAGGAAAGAGGAGGAAGGCTGCGGGCAGGTGGGGGGAGAAGAAGGCAGCTCTGAGTGGGTGGGGGGAGAAGAAGGCGGCTCAGCCTCTGGGCAGACAAAGAAGAAGGCGTTGGTGGGCTGGGCGGCAGGGTGGCAGACTAGAGGCACAGATGCTCTGTGCCCAGCCCAGCTAGTAAGATTTTATTTTACAAAAGTGGGTCAGTTCTGTGCTTCAGCTGTTCAGGTTTTCCATTGCCAAATCCATGGTTCAGCTTCTGTATGGAGTGCAGGTGTGAATCTCAAGGGAGAATTCTAAATTTGAAATGGTCCTGTTAGATTTTCTCTGCAAAATGTTTGCTGTTTCATCAGTTGCTCTCAGGACAGATGCTAGTTCTTTTTCCACCCTAATTGGAGCCCATCTTTTACCATAGGGTTGTGTACCCATCATGCCTCAGGAACAGACAGGAAGTTACCACAGCAGAACTGTTGGTTAGCAGTAGGTGGAGCTCCAAAGCCCCAGTTCCTTTCCTGTGTTGCTTCAGAGAACAGCACATGGAGAGAGCTCTTCAAATTGAATGCCCAGGCTGCTTTACCTTACTTTTATCAAATACTAAACACTCTTTTTGTTCCTAATTCATCCTTTGTATATTCTATTTGCATTCTTTCCTTAATTTTATTTGGGTATACCTCTTTAGTTTTCATGGATTCTACTCAAACTGCAGAAGCCCTCACGGGCTCATTATCATAGGATCATAGGAAGCTGCCATATACTGAGTCAGACCATTGGTCTATCTAGCTCAGTATTGTCTTCACAGACTGGCAGTGGCTTCTCCAAGGTTGCAGGCAGGAATCTCTCTCAGCTCTATCTTGGAGAAGCCAGGGAGGGAACTTGAAACCTTCTGCTCTTCCCAGAGCGGCTTCATCTCCTGAGGGGAATATCTTGCAGTGCTCACACATCAAGTCTCCCATTCAGATGCAACCAGGGCAGACCCTGCTTAGCTATGGGGGCTATTGGAGGACCCCCCCTTTGGAAGCCCCATTAATGGCTCAAAATCAAGCCCTAACAAAATAACACTGAGCCCTCCTGCTTTCCCAGTTAATGAAGGTGCGTCTCCTTTTTGGCCCCGCTGCTACTGTGGCTGCTGCTGAGCCCACAACACACACACACACACACACACACACAATATACAATGTGGTGTGTGTGTGTGTGTGTGTGTGTGTGTGTGTGTATGTATGTGTATATATGTGTGTGTGTGTGTAAAAATTTGAAGGCCTGTGGCCCATTAATAAAATTTGAATTGAATTAAAATAGATACATAGATGGAGCTGTATATGCCATCCTAGTGGTGGAAAGCAATGTTGTGCCTTTTTTCTTATTAAGGAGTTGAGTAGAGAACTTTCCTAGTTGAGTGAAGAATGAGGGCCATACCTACTGCAGATCTTTAGGATGGATGTTTACATGATTGCCGATATTTGACTGTTATAATTTTACACGGATTTGCTTATGATCTTTCTTTTCTCTTGGATGTTATGTTTTATTTTCTGGATTGGGTGAAATTCTGAAAAAGAGGAATTGAGTTTGATGCCTGTAATATATATTTTTCAACTAAGATGGAAAATAAACCTTCTGCAGTGGTCTAAATAGGTATATGTTTATGATAGAAACCATATTGGTGCCAAAGTCAGAGTTGGTTTTTTTTAGAACTAGTAAAATGAAGAAACAATTGACATGCTTTACCTGACATGTCTCTTTTTCTGATCTTTGTAGTCTGCTACTAGATGTTGAAGGAAATAATTTGTCATTCACTTCTCACACTCAATGTTATTTAAAATCTGTTTTGTAAAAGCTTTCAGATATTCCTAAATGTGCATGTATTTGTATTGTATTGAATTTGTTGGAGTGGGAGGTTGATGGTCAGCCCCACTACAGAGAGGCCTCAAGATTCAAGAATGGGATCAGTGCTGGGGAGGAGGTAAAGGAGATGGGAGTACTAAGCAGAGTGATGAGTTGGGGCGGGGGCAACAACCTGGCTGTGAAGGTAGCTAGAAGACTTTCTAGAAGACAGCCTGAAAGGAGGAAAGTGTGAGGCTACCAGTGCTGTATGCTGAAACGCTTTCCTAGTCAACAGGAGATCATAGCCTGTTGACCTTCCAAGGGCTGACTTGCATTCATTTCAACCCTGCTTTTCCTTTCAAAAAGGCAACAGTCTCATACTTGCCAATATGAAGATGGAATTAGTAAAGGAATTAAAAAGAAAATGTATTTTGTATGTATATAATCAGTTTTACTTGTTTTCATGTTTTATTTTACCTTGTGCATTTTAGAATAAAAATGTTAGGGATTGGTTGATTCTGACTAATCATACTTACTGCATATAACTTACATCAACAAATCATGAGTAAAGTGACTTTGTATGTTGTATATCAATTGTCATCTTCATCGCTAACATTGAAATGTTTCAGTTGCTTTCCACTATCTTAAAATTATGTATAAATATTGATTATATACATAATAGATGTTTTTCTTTTCCAGCCTTGCTGCGAACAATTTTGAAAGAAACAAAAATGCCTATTCTTGTATTTATATTTTTCGTTGGAGTTGCCCTTGGATTAATAGACCGTTTTGCAAGTGAGGTATGGTATAATTAGTTCACAGTAATTAAAATGGGAGAAAAGCAGGCAATATTTTCCGGAATTTTTAGAAATAAACAGCAGTACAGTTGGGGACACATGTTAAGTAACATTGGGGTGAGGCAGGAGGGAAAAGGCAACTCCATCCTTTCTTTGTTGTCCCAGCATGCCTCTGCCAGCAGGTCTCTGTGCAAGCTGTTGCCAACTTAGCCAAGTTGGAGCCAGCATAGCGTAATGGTTAGAGGGTTGGACTAGGACTGGGAAGACCCAAGTTCAAATCCCCATTCAGCCATGAAACTCACTGGGTGACTCTCATGTATCTCTCAGCCTAACCTACTTCACAGGGTTGTTGTGAGGATAAAAATAACCATGTACACCGCTCTGAGCTCCTTGGAGGAAGAGCGGGATATAAATGTAATAAACAAATAAATAAACTTGCAGCATACTTGCTGCTGGAAGTGTTGGCTCTCTTCAGACTGAGATGGCGGTGGGCTGTCTTCAGGTTGATTTTTATGAAGATGACGTAGTGATAGCCAGTGGGTGCTGGAGCTGTATGGTCTCTCAGCTTGAGAACTCTCCATATTAAGTGGGTTTGCTGTGATGGTGGTAGGCAGTACCTCTTACTTCCCTCTGCAAGGAGAAAGGAAGAAGGACTAAAGGGATTTCTTTTGGCTGGGGGAGAACAGGGAGGTATTACATAAGAACAGCCCTGCTGGGTCAGGCCCAATGCCTGATCCAGCATCCTGTTTCACACAGTGGCCCACCAAATGCCTCTGGGAGGTCCACAGGCAAGAGCTGAGGGCATGCCCTCTCTCTTACTGTCACTTCCCTGCAACTGTTATTTAGAGGCATCTTGCCCCTTAGGCTGGAGGTGGCACATAGACCTGTGCTCATAGATAGACTTTCTTCCATGAATTTATCTAAACCCCTCCTGAAGCCATCTAGGTTGATGGCTGTCAACACATCTTGTGGCACAGAATGTCATAGATTAATGATGCATAGATTAATGATGCATAAAACAGATGCAAATAACTCATTCAGCTTCTCTGCAATCTCCTTATCCCTTTTAATAATCGCTTTCATGCCCTAATCAGGGAGGGCCAACCACTTCCCTGGCAGATTTCCTACTTCTGATATATTTAAAGAAGTTTTTGTTCTTCCCCTTAATACTTCTAGTGATATTCTCCTCAAACTCTCTTTGCATCCCTTATTGTCTCCTTGCATTTCTTTTGCCAGAGTTCATATTCCTTCCTGTTCCTTTGATTTGGGCATGACTTCCATTTTCTGAAGGAAGTCTTCTGCCTTTTATAGCTTCGCTGACTCTACTTGTTATCCATGCTGGTGTCCTCCTGAATTTGGTGGTACCTTTCCTCCTTCTTGGTTTACATTCTAACAGAGCTTCTAGTATTGTGGCTTTAAATAAGTTCCATGCTTTCTGGAGTGATGTGGCCCTCCTGACTTTCCTTTCCTTTTAATCAGTCCTCTCTCTCTCTCTTTTTTTTTTTTTTTTTGAGAAGTTTCCTCTTTTGAAGTCCAATGCATGTGTATTGGACCTCCTTCACAATTCTCCACTCACATGTATGCTGAATTGGATCGCACTGTGGTCACTGGTTCTGCAATGGTTCTGCAACACTTAAATCTCATACCAGGTCCTGGGCACTATTCAGGATTAAGTCCAAAGTCACATTCTCTCTGGTTGGTTCCGTGACTAAATGTTCTAAGGCACAGTCATTTAGCATGTCTAGAAATTTGGCTTCTTATGTGTGGGTAGTGAAAGCCACCCATTATTACTGCTCTGTCTCTCTTTGACAGCTCTTTGATTTGCTTCTCCAACTCCAGGTCACTCTCAGCGTTTTGATCCAGAGGGCGCTAGCAAGTCCCTAATAACACATTTCTTTTCAGACTGGTCATCCTAGGTTTTCTAGTTTTTTGGAATCTATCCCTTCTTTAATATACAGTGCTACTTCTCCCCTCCTTCTCCCTTCTGTAGAGTTTATATCCAGGAATAACAGTGTCCCGCTGGTTCTCACTGTTCCACCAGGTTTCCATTATGCCCACTATATCTAGGTTTTCATTAATAACCAAGCACTCAGCTCACTCCTCTTCGCTCAGAGGCTTCTGATATTGGTATATAGACACCTATACGCCAAGTCTCTTACTTAGTGTTGGCATGTGCTGTCTTCCTTACCATCATTTGACCTTTTTGGCCAACTGCCATGTGTTTCCTTCTGCTCAACCCCATGGCTGTACTCTGCCACCTTCTGGTTTATCTGAAATGCATACACCCTCACACATTAGGGGATTTTGTTTGGCGAACCAGATACCACCCAGTTTTTGTTGGCAACCCCTCAGGCATCATTTTAAGAGCTGCTTTGTGACCTTTTTGATTTTAAGCACCAGCAGTCTGGTTCCATCTTGTTTCAAGTGGAGTCCATCCCTTTTGTATAGGCTTCGCTTGCCCCCAAATGTATCCCAGTGCCTAATAAATCTAAACTCCTCCTCCCAGCACCACCGTCCCATCCATGCATTCAGACCCCTCAACTCTGCCTGTCTTGCTGACTTTGCACGTGGAACAGGTACAATCCAGATAATGCTACCCTGGTGGTCCTGGACTTCAGTATGCTACTGAATGATTGAATCACCCATTACTAGGAGGCCCCCACCCCCTGGAGAAATATCCTCTGTGCAAGAGGATAGGGGTGCATCACCCAAGGAAAGATTCCCCACTAAGGGAGTGATTTCCTCTTCCTCAGACCCATATCCTCCTTCCCTGATACCTTCATTTTTCATGACAGCAGAAGTACCGTCAGCCTGGGAGAGGGATGCCTCATTCACATCCCTGAAGGGCTCATCCACACACCTCTCTGCCTCCCTGAGCTTCTTCAGATCATCTAGAGACCTTGGATTCAAGGGAATGAACTTGTTCCCTGAGAGGCAGGAGCTCTTTGCACAGAGTGCACACCCAGGACTTCTGTCCCTCAGGCAGATAGTCATACATGCAACACTCTGTACAATACACTGGGAAGCCCCCGCTCCCCTGCAGGCATTCTACTGGTTTTAATTGCCTAGTTAGAATATATAGGGCTTGCTCACTTGAACGGACATATTGGGTTCAGTTGTCAACTAATTAAAGGTTTTAAATTAAAGCAGGAGTGTAGTACTCTGTCTCCTCTGTGATGAAGGGGGACTGCTTGTGTGCCTCCCCACCGAGATCCCCGCTAAACCGCTGCTAAACTCCTGTTAAACTCTTTTGATATCTGTTTGCAAAGTCCTGTTAGCAAAGTTCCTGAGAGCAAAGCTCCTCTGGTCTGAACCTTGTCTTCAAGATCTGCTTGCAGTCTGACACCTCAAGAATGTGACCCCTGCCACAAGCTGAGTCACTCAACTGGAATGAATCCTCCACTCATTGTAACTGTCCTGCTCTGCCAAACACACACACTTCCCAGCCAGCCACCAATCAAACCCTAGGAAATTACTAGCCCTAACCAATTTAGCTTGTTCTTTCCCCTTTGTTTTCCTGATTTATTGATTTCCTTACTGTGTTTCCTTGCTTGATATCTTCTTCAGTAGAGAAATACAAAGCTTGTTGCCTCCTCTGTCTTCAAAATCTGCTGGCAATCTGACTCACCTCAGGAGTGTGTGGAGGAATGTCATCTCTCGTCACCTATCTGATTCAGTTCTTTAGCTTCTGTCCCTGAGAAGCTCAGTTCAGGCACAGGTGTATGCTCAGTATCCTCTGCCATGAAGACAGATGCAAATAACTCATTTATCTTCTCTGCAATCTCCATTTTCATATCCTCCCAGACTAAGACAATATTAGTTCTCCATGCTGATCTTTTGGGTAGCTGTGGTTGCCTGAACACGGTGCAATAAATTATTCCTATCTCCTACCCACCAACCACAACAGTGTGCTGAGGATTCAATTAGGCTTGAGTGATGAGAGCAGCAGGCCACAACTTTTCACACCTAATCTAACATGCCTGACCTATCATTCTTCCTTAGAAGTACCAGTAAATGAAATAAGTGTGCAAGTATAGCTTTGGGGAGTGGGAGCTTTTAGTGAGTGGAGAGTTCCCCTCAAATTTGGGAGGGCAAGATTACAAGGTCTCTGTAATTCAGATTCCATTGTGTTCATTGGTGTGACACAATGGAAACCTAATGCCTCCCCTGCAACTCTTCTTATTGGGAGCCTCTATACTGTACCAATCACTCCCTTCCCTTCATTCTTACCTGCTGGTGGCAACAGGGAGGTCTCACTAGAGGTCTCACTAGAGGGTGAAAGGGGGAAAGAAGGTATCTCGAACCTCTAGTGAGACCTCCCTGTTGCCACCAGCAGGTAAGAGTGAAGGGAAGGGAGTGATTGGTACAGAATAGAGGCTCCCAATAAGAAGAGTTGCAGGGGAGGCATTAGGTTTCCATTGTGTTACACCAATGAACACAATGGAATCTGAATTCTTGAACTGGACTCAGAACAACCTGAGCTATTTTACAGTTTTGAAAGTATGAGTTTAAATGTTTGTTTGTATGTTTTTAAATGCAATTTGCCAAGCCCACCTCCAAACTGAGCCAAGAGGAATTCCCTCATCACTACTCCTTGCCTTGTAGTTTAAACATGTTAAAATTGCTTCAGAAATCTATGTGCAGATTGCTCCATTGGAGGGCAGTAGAAGCTACTGCATAGGGGTCAAGTCTTCAGTAACCAGCCTCCTACTTGACACTATGTCGGGGGATCCAGCAGAGCCTCCCTCCCCTACCTTTCACTTGTATGAATAGCTCTGGTGAGTGACTTGGAATGGATCTTGATCATGTGTTTGGGAAGAGGAGGAGAATGTACTGTGTTAAAATATATTATTCTCAGTTAACCATACATTGTACTCTTGTTTTATATTGCCAGTTAGAGATTGTGAAAACCATTGCAAGTATAGATCCTGTACTGTTCATTCATACGTTTTCACCAGCTATAATATTTTCAGCTGCATTTGATATGGATTTTTATATATTTCGGAAATCAATTTGGCAGGTAAGGGGTATAATTTCTCATTTTGAATTTGCTATCCTGAAACATAAGAATAGGGACCTAGCTATGCATTAGGCACAAATGTGTACAACTGAACCCATACAGCTGTTTCTCCCCTCATCAGAAAAGCTACTTCAGGAGGGGACAATTTGAAGCGGAAAAATAGGGTGGGAGTGAGGGGAGAACTTGTTTGCAGCCTTTTCACTGTGCTGCTTCTCTGCTCCAAATCACCCACTGAAGCCATCCCTCCATGGGGTTTGCATTCTTTGCAATGGCAAAAGTGTTTGGAATCCCATTGGGGGAGAAACAACTTTGGGAGAAGCCAAAGCTGAGAAGTGGTCTTTGGGTAATGTGTAGTTAGCTCCAAGTTGATGAGATTGTCTTTGGATGTGGTATAAACTACTAACAAGCAGAAGGTTGCCGGTTCGAATCCCCACTGGTACTATATCAGGCAGCAGCGATATAGGAAGATGCTGAAAGGCATCATCTCATACTGTGTGGGAGGAGGCAATGGTAAAGCCCTCCTGTATTCTACCAAAGAAAACCACAGGGCTCTGTGGGCACCAGGAGTCGAAATCGATTTGACGGCACACTTTACCTTTTTAAACTACTAAGTTACTGATACTTAATTTTCCAGCAACAGCCAGGGAGGCAGTTCACTATAGGGAACTTGCAGCTGCTGTAGTAAAACAATTGAATCGGAATGGAAAGCCCATCTTTACCAAAAAGAATTGGGAGGTGGCAGTGGAAGCAGGGGACTTGTCAGTCAACACCATGAAAGCATGTGGTTTGTATATTTGTAAAAATTAAAATTGACCATTTTAAGTTTGATTTTTCCATCTGTGAAAGCCTTCAGAGTGACTTAAAAAACAATAATAAAAATGGACAAAAACTAAAAGTAGCAACAAAGCTAGACAAGTAGTTCATTTCAAGCCGGATATCTCATGGAACAATGAGGTCTTAATGACCAATCTGTAGCATGTGAGTCATGTGAGAGAATGGAGGCATCAGTACCAAAAAGGCCCCACCACATGTTGCCAGCAGCCATACTTCTGGCAGCAGATATGGATCAAGGCCTCTGTGGAAGATCTTAATGACTGGACAGGTTTGTATGAGAGCAGATATTTCTAAAATATCCAGGTTCAAATCATAAAGGACTTTAAAGGTAATGACTAGTACTTTGAGTTGTGCCTGGAAACAAATAAGGATCCATTGAAAATGAAACAGAATGATATGGTCCCTGTACTGAACACCCAGGCCATAGCCTTCTGGAGCAGCTGCAGTTTTCATATGCTCTTGAGAGGCAGCTCTATGCAGAGCATGTTACAGTACTCAAGCTCAGATGTGATCAAGGCATGATTGGAACTCTCCTGCTCTGCCTTCTCTAGAAAATGATGTACTTGGTGTGCCAATAAAACTAAGCAAAAACACTCCTGGCCACAGCTGCCACCTGAGTATCCAGGAGCAATGCTGGGTCCAGGAGCACCTCCAAGCTGCCAGCCTAGTTCTTCAAGGGGAGTGTAACTTCATTTGGAATAGGCTTTACATCTACTCCCAGTTTAGCTTTCCTACTGACCAACACTTCTGTCTTGTTTGGATTTACTTTTAGCTTGTTCATCCAACTTATAACCAATTTCAAACACCAGTCTGGGACCTTCACTGCTTCGTTGGATTCATATGGAAAAGAGATACAGTTGAGTGTCACCTGCATATTGAAGGCAGCTCAACTAAACCTCTGCACAAACTCCTACAGAAGTTTCATGTGGCTGTAAAATAGCATGGGGGACAATGTGGAACCTTGTGGGACCCAGTCAAAGGCTGTTGTTGAGTGGTAGTTGACTGGCTGCTGATATTGGCAAAGACTGCTAGCCAGTCACCAACTGTGCATTAGCGTGATGGTGACTGAAATGGCTCCTGCCTCCACTGCTGATTATTTTTGACCTCTCTTCAGAAATGGACATCTGTTAAATCTAGTTTGAAGAGAAAAAGGTTCAGAGAAGAAAGGACTTGCATTCTTTCTCTTATCTTATTACCCTCCTTGCATATATGCTGATCAGGGGTGCTTTGAGTAGTTACATTACAGTATTTCTAGATAGTGCCCTTCTCCTGCTAAGGCACCACAGCCATAACTATTTTGACCAGTTTGTGCTGGTCAGGTCAATATCCATGTGGCTAATCTGTTTTAGAAGATGATTAAGAGGATAACATGAGACCATTCCCTGTATGTTGCCCTGAACTGCTTGGAGGAGGGATGGGATACAAATACGATAACTTTGTACATAAATCAAAGTTATTGATAAAAGTGATTCTTGCCCCCAAGTATGACTGTTTCATAGCCTTCAGTTAGCCCTTGTGGAGTGTTTGAGATCAGTCTCCTAGACTTTCTTGATGGTCTAAAGCAGTTACAGAGGGGAGTGGGATACTGATGACTCATCATCTCCTCTTGGATCTCATTCAAATGGTTTGTTCCCTCACTGAGAGCTCCAGTCATTATTGCTGGCCATTCTGCAACCACCTCTCCACTATCCTGCTGTGCCCTGAAGAGAGTCTTATGAGGGCTTCTCTTGTAAGAGGCCTGTCAAGCCCCACAAGAGCTCATTGGTCCTTCTAGCCCCTCTTTTCCTCAACAGAGCCTTGCAGACAACATTTCCAGGGCTTGTCTTCTCTTTCTACGCTCTCATCCCTGTCTCTTTCCACCCTGCTGGAGCCCAATAAGCCCTGGCTGCTTATGTTTCCTTTGGTGTTTCCTTCAATCCTTTAGGGTCCTATGGAGTTATAAGCAGCCAAATGTAAAGGAGACTCTTGCTCTTGTATGAATTTAGAATATTCTGGGATTGTAATTTCTGGAAGTGATTTGCTTATTGATATAACAAGAATATACCATTCCTATGAAGAGTCTGTATTCTTTACATTTCAGTTGTATGATCTGATTTTACTGTCATGTCCTACATACCATTGTACCATTAAACCTTTAGTACTAAGCCAACTTAATTTAATATATATTTTATTTAGTAATATAGTTCTGAAATCTATGCCTATTTTATTCCAAATTATCTTTACAGGTGCTACTACTTGCAGTTCCTGGATTTTTGGTGAATAGCGCTCTCCTTGCATTCCTCACTTTTAAACTCAATAAGTTTGATGGGAGCTTTGATTATTGCATGTTATTTGGAGTAATTCTTAGCACAACAGACCCTATTCTTTCTGTGGCTTCCGTAAAAAACATTGGTAGGTAAGATTCTATGCAATTTTTACATATATTTTATAACACTATAGATTTTGGAGTATGGCGATTGTCATTTAGCTTTACAGAACTTACTTTGGGCCAAACATTTTTCTTGTCTCCACTCCCCCCTCGCTAAAAGCAGCTGTAGGGAGCCCAGTTTGGATTGGAGCTGTAGTGGGGTGGGCTGACCCCTTCTGCTCACGGTGCAAGTGCCCCTATCCAAATCCCTCCTTTCATAGCTACTGTCAGCTATAGAGGAGGAAGCCATGCCCATTGCCATGAAATTGGAAGTCTGAGTGTATGAGGGGAGGGAGAGGGAGAGGGGAGGATGGAGCACATGAGGCCAAGGCCCACTGATGTAATTAAATGTGAACTGAGGCTATGGGCCAATTTGAACAATACTTTGCCTGACTGGCCCTCTTTGTATAATAAAAGGGTGTGTGTACTATGAGCACACACATCCTCCTAACATGACTGGGCACCATTCCTTAATACCATGAGGTGCTGTACATCTGAACTGACCCTCAAGATGTACTACCAATGTTTAAAGTGGTATTCAAAGTGCATGTAGAGAGATGGCTTGCATGAGCCAAGTTCCAACACGATTAAAGAATGGTGTCCTGGCATGCCAGCAGGGGGAAGGGCGTGTATACTCCTGGCATAAACACATCCTTACCATGCAAGGAGGGCTGGTTGGATAAAGTACCATTGAAATAGGTCCATTAGGACTCAGTTTTGAATTAAACAAGAGCTCATTATAGTTATATCTTTTCCAGTAATTCATACTATTCAATGAGAAGCATTGTTCTATTCTGGAACAAGGCATCACTGGACATACACTTTTCTTATACTTTTCATTTTAATCTCTCATTCTAAAGAAAATGGAGCTTGTAAAGGAGCAACACTACAAGGATTATTAAATAATTGTTTATCACATATATTGTGAAAACATCAAGAATTGTAAGAGCAGCAGTAATATATTTACAGCATGGAAGATCAGCCTTTGGTTTGTCATTCCTTTGGCCAGTGCTCATGGCCTCAAGTGATGATTCAAGTAGTATGGACATACTACCAAAGAGAGAAAAAGGTAGACACTTAAGTCACTAGTATTCAAAAAGTCCATCCACAAAATATATCATCCAAAGACATAAACTAATGAAATACGAAATGCATATTTTATTTATTTAGAATATTATATACTCTTTTTCTGCTTTTATATACCATTTCTTCTGCCAATAGCTGCCCTGTGAATTAGACAAATGAAGAGGTTGTTCCCGTCACTAGCTCTATCCAGCCCAATCAATCAATCTTTATTATGGTCATGGACCAGCATAAAATATAAAGTTGATTACATATTAGAAGAAAAAGTAGCTAAAATTATCCAGGGTGATACAATACCAAAGTGGCAGTTGCTGTTAGAACTTGTCTGTTACATTTTAAAAGGGCTCATTAGAGATGTTGAAAGTGCTCCAAGGCAAGCAACCCAGTGATTACATGGTCCAATTAAGGGGTGGGGGTTCCATTTGGCACGGCACACCTGTCGAGGATACTGGAGGTTGGTAACAGTGCGGGTTGGGTAGGAGAGAGGCTCTAGTTGGAGGAGGATTGGGAGACAGTTGCTATCAAATTTTGGAACAACCTCTAGGCTCACTGCAAGTGATGGCAGCAGGGTGCATTTGATTTAAATCAAACTGATTTAATTCACGATTTAAATCACTAGTCAGTAAGGCTTGATTTAAATCATAGTTTTCTACATAAAGACTAATTCTTGCTGGTATAACTTTAATATGCAAGTAGATGAAGATTTTTAGAATAACAACTTTTCATATTAGTTTTTTTATCCCCAGTTTAATAGGTTAATCATTCATATTTGGACAACTTTTCTGTTGTACTTAGGAAGGAGAAAAATAATCATTACCTTAATAATAATAATTTAAATAGATTTATTCAACTGAAACAATAACATTACAGCATATGTTATTTGCTTAAACAAACATCCATGTTTGTTAACTAATTTGGCTAAACAAAATATATATATTTTAAGAAACTTAGACTGTCAGCCCAGCCTACACATGAAAAACTTAAATACTGTCCTCTGTAGCTCACTCGTCATCTTCATCTTCTTCTTTGTTCATAATCTGGAAAAGAAAAATAAGCTTTCCTGCTTTATCAGGTCCCAAACGATTTCTCAATTTAGAATGAATGAGTCCAAAGGAAGAGAATATTCTTTCAGCGCCTGCAGAAGAAGCTACTGCTGTTAAAAGTGAAATCATTACTTGAACAGTCTCTAAATCCAAGTGCTTAAGTGACTTCCACCAGTTCACTGGTGTGACTTTCTTTAAAATATCTTCAGCAAACATATATTTCTTGAATGGTTCTCCCTTAGCTTTGAAGTTTATTATAGTTGGCATTACAGATGGATGATTGCTGGATACCCATGTCATAGCTAACTCCTCTTCCTCAGCACTTAAGTTTTGACCCTGGTACTGGATATTGACAATATTTGCCAAAAAATGAGCTGGAGACAGTACTTGTCCCATTCGTTTTTTTAATGCTTGTAATTTAATTCTGTCCATGTGTAGTTCTGTTTTTAAGTGTTCACTCAGTTCCTTCTAAATTTCAACAGCATCAGCAATAAAACAGTTATTTTTCTGTATTTTGTTTAAAGATTCAGAGATGGGTTTCAGGATGCTCAGCATATGTTCAACATTTCTCTTAAGCCCAATGTTGAGGATTTTGGCCGTGACAGTGCCATCTATTTTATCTCGATTTTGTTCACAAACTGTCATCAGAATAGGCCAGTTCTTGATATACTGCTCAAAACAGTCCACCACAGAGTTCCATCTAACATCTTGTGGGAGCGTTAGCTTGGTTCCACCCATCCTTTTCAGAGCTGCTGCAGCAAAGTGATTGTTACGGAAGTATTTAGCAATTTCAACAACATTAGTCTTTATTTCTGGAACACTTAAGTCTTTGGCTAAGAGGTGCAGCAAATGAGCACTGCAACCATATGTTATTAGCTTTGTATTCCCTTCCTGCTCTTCTAAATTTCTTCTCATCTTGGATACATTTGCAGCATTGTCTGTGACCAAACTGCGTACTAGACATTTGAATTTTTGTTCACATGTTGTTATAGCTTTTACTGCCACTTCTTGTAAGTATTCTGCTGTGTGTGCATTTCCTGACGTATCAATTGTTTGTGCAAGGAAGACTTTCCCTTCTTCTGTTGTTATACAAGCACATACAATAGGATCATTGTGGACATTACTCCACCCATCAATACTTAGGTTAACAATTCTACCCTCCAGAGCTGTTGCACATTGCTCCATTTCTCTGTCATACACTTTATCCAGCAGTTTCCCTGTAACATCTGCTCTGCTGGGTGGACTGTATCCTGGTCTCAGTGACTGAACCATATTAATGAAATGTGGGTTCTCAGTCAGACGGAAAGAAGAGTTCGTTGCATAAACAAACTGGGCAATTTTTTCATCAATTAACTTTTTCTAATCTGCTAGTTTTTATCACAAACTAATCTATGGTGGTTCCAGGAGGGAAGGATTTTTTCTTTCTTTTAGGTGATAGTGATATGTGGCTGTGGGTGTCTGATGATGATGCTAATGAAGCACTATCCTGGATGGATAACTCTGAAACTGTAGAACAGGAGGATGGTGATCTTGAAGGTGGATAGTTTCCAGAATCCATGAATTCCCCTAAACAAAAAAGTCAATGCTGTTATTTTATTGTTTATACAATTTCTGCTTATTGTACACAGCACTGCCCCAAAAGGAATATTTGCTTTTCTTCATAACTGTACCAAATGACAGTAACATGCAGTAATAATAAGAAATATAATTTTGCTCAAACATGACAGTTCAAGGCAGTCTTTAGAAATATTATATGATTCAATAAAAATGTTTACCAACCTGAAGATCCTGCCTGTTCAAATGTGTTTCTTTGGTCATCTTCATCACAGCACTTCTCATGATGTTGCCTCATTCGGGCCACCAGGCCTTGCATTGCTTTGTTGCAGTGTTTGCATTTTGCACGCATGCCTGCCTTACCGATAGGTAAAGGAACTTCATTAAAATATTGCCAAACTGGGTCTTTTTTATGGCCTGCTGCCATTATAGGTTTTTTCCTCCAAGGAAAGAATGTGATAAACCTCAGGTCATACACACAAAAAGATCCAAAGACTTGTCTGTCTGTGGCTATGCAGTATTGTGCTCAGAAAGTTTCACTTTCATTTTGTACTGCTTGTCTGCTTGCCCCTTCCTCCTCACACTTAGTTTCACTTTCTTCTTGTGCAGATCTATTCCACTCCAAACAATCAGAAAAATATTGTTTCTATTCTATTTCACTGAACTTCTTGAAACTTAGCACTGAAGGGGTTGATTCTGTATTCATAGGTTTGTAGAACAATAGGATTAAGGTCTTTTTCTCAACTCTGTTCATGTCATAACATTTTTGCTGTGAAGAAGAGGCATGTGATCTCTGCTGAGTCAAATTCAGTTTTGAGAACTGCAAAAGTAAACCAAGCATCTGTGATAATATCTTGTAGGCAGAGAAACTGCCCAATAATCTTACAAAAACCTCTGGAAGAGCATGACATTGTAAATGGATTAATGGAATTTATTTACCAAAAAAATTAAACATATACAGCCTTATTCTACATAATTAAAAAACTAATCTTTATTTCATGATGGAATAACCTTTGGATGGTAATATATTTTCCTCAAAAAGCATTTTATTTTAAAAAATCTGATTTAAATAAAAAAAATCCATTTTTTTTGATTAAAAAAAAATCATTGATTTTTATCCACCCTGGATGGCAGCATATCCCTGGAGACAATTATATAGTTGATAAATAAGTGAATTCTCCTGGCTGATCTCCATTGACAGCACCATTTAGGATGTAGAGGTTAAGTTTAGTTGCCGTTTGTGCCAGACAGAGTCCCGCAAAGTTTGATCTCTGATCCTTTGCAATTCAACTGGAAGGGAGTCCATCATCCTTGGGATTGGGAGGGGGGCATTGATGTTTCAAATACAGAGTGTAATCATCAAGGCCCAATCTGGCATTGAAATCAGTAGCCAGGACCACTAGTGCCTCGGGATGAGAGAGATTGAGATCCTCAGGGTAGGTTTCCATTTTGGCCCAGATGGTTCTTAGCTGAGTCTTCCGCTGTTGTGAAGGAAGAGAAGTATTAATTATCAGCAGGGGCAATGGCTGAGTTGGATTAACACTGACATAGCATAATTCTTGAGTGGGGAAAGAGATTTTGATGAAGCACTAAGAGCAGTGGAGACTAGTCTGCCTGGAGGTAGTGATGGGCTGGATGAGAGGTAACAAGCTGAGGCTGAATCCAGATAAGACGGAGGTACTTATTGTGTGGGGTCAGAACTCGGGAGATGATTTTGATCTGCCCGTTCTGGATGGGGTCACACTTCCCCAGATGCAGTCTGGGGGTGCTTCTGGACACAAAACTCTCCCTGGTGTCCCAGGTTGAGACAGTGGCCAGAAGTGCCTTTTATCAGCTTCGGCTGACACGCCAGCTGCATCCATTTCTTGAGATAAATGACCTCAGAACAGTAGTCCGGAAACTGCAGTTAGTCCAGAATGCGGCAGCCAGATTGGTCTCTGGGTCATCTCAGAGAGACCATACCACTCCCATCTTAAAAGATCTACACTGGCTGCTGATAAGTTTCTGGGCA
Source organism: Hemicordylus capensis (assembly GCF_027244095.1). Classification (NCBI taxonomy): domain Eukaryota; kingdom Metazoa; phylum Chordata; class Lepidosauria; order Squamata; family Cordylidae; genus Hemicordylus; species Hemicordylus capensis. Next base: position 136,434,665 of record NC_069657.1, on the reverse strand, counting down.
AAGTACAAGGTTTTGGTTATAATCTATAAAACCTTAAACAGCTTGAGCCCTGGGTATTTAAGAGAACGCCTTCTTTGCTATGAACCACACCACCCATTGAGATCATCTGGAGAGGTTCGTCTGCATTTGCCATCAGGCTTGTCTGGTGGCTACTCGGGGACGGGCCTTCTCCATTGCTGTCCTGAGGCTTTGGAACACTCTTCCTGCTGAAACAAGAGCCTCCCCATCTCTTACAACTTTAAAAAAGGCAGTCAAGATGCATTTGTTCACACAGGCTTTTAATTAGACACTGTTTTAACAGTTTTAATATTTTAAATTTTGATGTGTTAATCTTTTTATTGGTTTTTATTGTCTTGTAAACTGCCCAGAGAACTCTCGTTTTGGGCAGTATAAAAATGTGATAAATAAGTAAGTAAGTAAGTATCCCTATGCTGCCTTTTGGTCTTCCTCGTACCTGGCTCTGCCCTGAGTGAGAATGAAAGGAATCCATTAAGTAGCAATTCCTCCTTAAATTTAAGACTATATAATCAAGCTGCACACCTTGGACATATGATATCATTTATTCTAGAAGTCTCAACTAAACAGTGGGTCCAAATAGAGAATGTACAACAGGCGATGGTTTTTTAATACGAGTTTCTTTTTGTTCAATTTCCTCGCCAAAGATAGACAAGATTAACCATTTGTTTACTAAAGCCATATTCCAGATATGGAAGAAAAGATATAAGGAGTTGATTGGGACAATTTCCCCATTAACACCTTTAAAGACGCATTTTGACCCTGGAAATAAATGTGTTGATTCAGCGAGATTTTTTGAGGAAATATGGGTTATATAGATTCAGAGACCTTTTAATGGGGAGGGGTTATGTAATAGGGAACAGACTGAGCACAAGATAGGTATCAGTTACCATGGTTATTTTGGTTTAAAATTAAATCTATTTTGAGTAATAAAGAGATAGTAAATTCAGTAACTCAATCACTTTCACATGTTGAAAAATTAATTCTGTCTTATCAGGATCAGCCAAAAGGGATAGTTTCCAAAATGTATATACTACTGCCCCAATTAGAAACAGGGGACCCCCCAAGAACTTTGAAGGGTATTTGGGAAATGGATTTGGGAAGTCCTATAGAAGAGAGTAAATGGCAATCAAGTCTGTGGGATTCTTGTCAACTTCCATACAAGAGCTACAATGGAAGATTTTACATCGGTGGCATTTAACTCCAGTAAAATTAGCATATATTTCTCATAATTATTCTGCTGAGTGCTGGAGGGGAACAAAAGGGAACATTTTATCACATGTGGTGGTCTTGTGAAAAGGTGGTGTGTTTTTGGCAAAAAATATTTGGAGAAATAAGAACTATAATGAGACAAAATGTGGAGTGTTCACCAAAATTAGGGTTATTACATATATTTGTAGGAAATAATGCCAAGTTAAAAAATAAGGAACTTGTAACTTTTTAAATTTGGCAGCGAAAACACTAATTGTTAAACAATGGAAATATTTGGATCAATTAACAATTGAGCACTGGTTTAATAAGGTGTGGTCAATTGTGCTCTTAGAAAAGATCACTGATAAGATTAGATTAATGCAGGCTGTGAGAGTAGAATCACAGTTCCACTGTATTTGGGCAGATTATAATTATTATATTAACAGTACTAGATCTGATTTTGGATTTTCTTGTGATATTTGGAAAATATGATTGTTAAATGTACTTGTTATTATGTGATACTGTTCTATGTTATTACGTGAATATTGCAAATAAAAATTAAAAAAAGAAGTAGCAATTTCTCTGACATCCATGATTCCTGTATTAATAGGATGTTATGGCGGGCCAAGAAGTCAGTGAATGGGGCATCCCTTACAGATGTGGCCCAGCCAGTCACATTCCAGCTGAGGAGTTTTATGCTGATCCTCTAGATGTCATGGGGATGTTAACTGTGCAGAGGGGCTCTGTGAGAAAAGGAGGGTAGCTTCTGGGCACTGTTCTTCTGTTTCCGGGGATCTTGCTGTTACCCTCAGTTGATCTCTCACTTCTGTCCCATCAGCCAAGTGACCTGGGACCTGTCCAGGAAGACCTGAGTGTTCCCATTCTCTGGTAGACTATTTTAGGAAACCACCTCAGCACTGTCAGAGGGGATTCCTGGCCCTGCATCCTGTGGATCGATGTCCTCTGGGGCTTTTGAGGGAGTTTGAGTTCCCATATCAGGGAGGCTATCAGGAGGGACCTGGGTATCCATTGTCCCTTGCAGGTTGACTGTCTCATCTATCTTGTCCGTAGTGTTGAGTTGGGCCTCAATAACTAAGGGCACCTTGATTCCCAGCTCTTGCAGCATGGGTGGTGCACCCCTTGAGTTAGAAGGATAATATGTGGGTCCTGTGAGTTGGGATGCTGGTGGAGGGCTCTATCCTTCACTCTCAGTGGTTGCCCGAATGTTTGTGTGAGTCGGGGCTTTCCTCACAGAGGGCATCCCTTCAGGTACAAAGCAGGGCGTTGCAGGAAGGGCCTGGGGAGTCCATGTAGGTAGCCGTAGGTAGCCTATCTGGGGTGAGGAGAGCAGTGATACTATTAAAGTGTGGGTCTGTGGCTAGTATCACTCCTGGGAGCATGTCAATTGTGTCTGGAATCTTTATACTGTTTGTCCTAAGACATCCTATGGAGGCAGGGGAATGCGTGGGGAATCGATTACAGTCACTGCCATATTCACTTTCCAAATCAGTTTCAGTACCTGATTTAATTTCATTATTGGAAGGATGTACTTTTAACAATCCTTTAGGCGGAGGCTGTTGTTGAATTTCCATAGCCTGCTCTATCTCTGCCTCGTTTTCAGAGTCTGTGACTAGACACCCAGCAATGCTTGCCTTCGCCTTTGGGCTGAGTCTCCGCATAAGCTCAGCAAGCTTATTTCTTAAGAGTAGGAGATCATCCTCTTGTCTGAGAGGCTGGGATTTAACTAGCTCTGCAGAGAGTGTTGGTTGTGGTAAGACTTGGCTGGGACACTTGTTTTGTAGTTCCATCCTTGGATTGGAAGTTTGGATCCTTCACTTCAGTTGCTCGGGTTGTTAGGTGCTGGTATGGCTTTGTGCGGGGGGGGGGGCAGTAATTTGTTACCACTTAGTTGTCAGATTTATTGCCACTGGTATTGCCAGCGTGGTGTAGTGGTTAGAGTGCTGGACTAAGACCGGGGAGACCCGAGTTCATATCCCCATTCAGCCATGAAACTAGCTGGGTGACTCTGGGCCAGTCACTTCTCTCTCAGCCTAACCTACTTCACAGGGTTGTTGTGAAAGAGAAACTCAAGTATGTAGTACAGTGCTCTGGGCTCCTTGGAGGAAGAGCGGGATATAAATGTAGTAGTAGTAGTAGTAGTAGTAGTAGTAGTAGTAGTAGTAGTAATAATAATAATATTTAGCAAGCCCGTGGTTAATGGTCTCGTGTCGAGATCTTCAAAGACTTGGTGGGAGGATAGAGTGAATTGTCTTAGGTGCTGGGCTGAGCGGAATAACTGTGACGATACGTAAGCTGATTTAAAGGTTATAAATAGTCTTTTATAGTCTGCCTGGGTTCTCAAGAAATGAAAGTTCACCAGTTCTGTAGGACTGATTTGCTGCTTTTGGAATTCCAACAGGGAAGCAAGAATTTTCCTTTTGGTTGCCCATAAATAAGAATCCATCCTAAGGAAGTGGATCAGAATTTGGCGGGTCTGCCCTGTACAATGAGTCAGATGTGAGGGAGGTGGGGGCTGGCCGGGAGCTGTTGACATCAGCTGATCTTTTAACCCTTTGTTGGGTCCTAGCTGTGAAGTGGGCAGAGGCCTGTGTTAAATTTTCTGTCTTCCCCCCAATGCCATTCAGACGTCTGAGAATAATTAGCAAGCTCTCAGCAGAAATCAGACAAGTGTCGCTTAATTGCTGAGTGACAAGGTCAGACAGGTGTGCGTGAGGTGCTTGGTCAGGTGCTATAAAATTTCCAACCACCTGTCTCAAGGAATTTCCCTGCTCTGCCCTTCGATGAGACAGCTTTAGGGTGATTTGTTTCATTTCTGTCTTCTGGGGTGCCAGCTTGAATGTGGGGAAGGGGGTTTCTGTGGCCAGGGTTGTGAATCTGTTCTTGGTATTCACAGTAAATGAATCTCCTGTCACTGCCTCCGTGGGGGGGAGGAAGTTTTCGATCCTCAGCTGTTTCTTCTCTGATTAGAGCTACTTGTGAGAACCACTGGGATTGGTCCCGATCCTGGCACTCCTAATTTAGCTCGGGTTTTTTTATCTGGGCTAAACGTCAAGTAACCCACTGCCAGGTCTTGTGGGAAGCTGGACTGCTGGCAGCTCCTTTCGGGCTGCCAGCAGCCATTGAAAGAATAGAGGCTGGGGGAAGGGGCAACCTGCCTCTAGAGTTTCTACAGCACATCACACTGCTTGCACAGTGCATTGTGGGCTTCCTAGAGGCTTTGGTTACCAGCTTCCAGTTTGCCATGCTGCTCATTGCAGGAGTGATTGTGAGGGCTTGCAAGCAGCGTGGCTTCAGGAATACCTGTGGTCATGTGGGGGAAGGTAGGAACGATCCTGCTTCCCACCCCAGGTATAATGGTCATGTGAACAACTTTTATAGCTTCCATGTCCCACAGCATAACACGAGTGTTGCAGAATCACCTGTGCCATGCATGGCTCTAACCCAGCCACTATTGGAACAGTTGACCTCCTATGAGATCACAAGTCATGTGCAATCACTTAAGAGGTTAAAGGTTTCAGTAGTTCCTTCTTGCACAGCACTGTTGTCAAATATGTTAGAGCCCTACAGCAGCACAGGCAGTTCTGTAATCCCCATGTTAGCTGCAGGACATGTAAGCCTATATAAAAAATGCAAAGCAAAGTACAAATTGATGTGCAGGGAAGGGGTCGGGGCCAGGGCATGTAGGACCCTAACCTTCTGTCCCCAAACAAGCCCCAGACTCCCTCCTCAAAAGGAATTTCTCACTGCCACTTTCCAGGCAGACTCAAAGCCTGTAAAATCACCTTGAACTTCCCAAAACACACAAGAGGACAATTCAAGTGTTACCACAGGTTATCAAAGATAACCTCCCAAAACTTCCCAGAGCCTTTCAGTAAAAACAAGTAAAACGTCTGGTTTATTAAGTAAAAATTAAAGGAACAATTTACAGGCAATAAAGGTGTAAAGCAAATGTTCCAAAAGCAAAATAATTTTACTGATCCACACTTTAGATGTTGTTGAAGCCCCGAGGCTGTTTACTTGGTTGTAAAACCAAGTAAATTTGGTTTACTTGGTTGCAAAACCAAGTTAATTTGTTCTTTGCGAATAAGATCTCCTGTATTCGGGCTGACTTGGACTCCACTATTTCTGTAGGGTCTATGGAGGAGGTGTCTAGCAATCCTTCTTGCAGTATTAGATTGGATCAGTTTCAATCTGTGACTCCTGAGGACGTGGAGAAGCTGCTTGGGGTGGTGTGGCCTACCACCTGTTCTCTGGATCCTTCCCCAACTTGACTGCTTCTATCTAGCAGGGAGATTGTTGGAGGTGGCCTAGTTAATATCATAAATGCATCGCTGAGGGAGGGTAGGGTACCCCCCTGTCTGAAGGAGGCAATGGTTAAACCACTCTTAAAGAAGCCTTCCCTGGACCCTTTAGCGATGGACAGTTACAGGCTTATCTTCAATCTCCCTTGGTTGGGCAAGGTGATTGAGAGGGTGGTGGCCGACCAGCTCCAGGCAGTCTTGGAAGAAACTGATTATCTAGACCCATTTCAAACTGGCTTTAGAGCTGGCTATGGGGTTGAGACAGCCTTGGTCGGCCTGATGGATGACCTTTACCAGGGAATCGACAGAGGGTTCTTCTGGATCTCTTGGCGGCATTCGATACTATAGACCATGGTATTCTTCTGGATCGCCTGGGGGAGTTGGGGATAGGGGGCACTGCTTTACATTGGTTCCGTTCCTGTCTCTCAGGTAGATTCCAGATGGTGGAGCTTAGTGACAGTTGCTCCTCAAAACAGGAGCTGTTATATGGAGTCCCTCAGGGCTCCATTCTGTCACCAATGCTTTTTAACATTTACATGAAACCGCTGGGTGAGGTCATCGGGAGGTTTGGTGCTGGGTGTTATCAGTATGCTGATGACACCCAAATCTACTTCTCCTTTTCATCTTCAGAAAATGGCACTCATTCTCTAAATGCCTGCCTACAGGCAGTAATGGGCTGGATGAGTTATAAGAAATTGAAGCTGAATCCAAGCAAGATGAAGGTGCTCATTGTGGGGGCTCACAATCTGAGGGGTGAGTTAGATCTTCCTGTGCTGAATGGGGTTACACTCCCCCGGAAGGAGCAGGTGTGCATCTTGGGAGTACTCCTGGACCCAGGCCTCACCCTGGTATCTCAGGTGGAGGCCATGGCCAGGAGTGCTTTCTATCAGCTTCGGCTGATTCGACAGCTGCGCCCATTCCTTGAAGAGGATGACCTCAAAACAGTGGTGCATCAGCAGGTAACCTCCCGGCTTGACTATTGCAATGCGCTCTACGTGGGGCTGCCTTTGTACGTAGTCCGGAAACTCCAGTTAGTTAAGAATGTGGCAGCCAGATTGGTCTCTGGGGCAACCCGGAGAGACCATATTATGCCTGTTTTGAAACAGTTACACTGGCTGCTGATATGTTTCCGGGCAAAATACAAAGTGCTGGTTATTACCTTTAAAGCCCTGAACGGCTTGGGCCCGAGATATCTTAGAGAGCGCCTTCTTTTACATGATCACCACCGCACGTTAAGGTCATCTGAGGAGGTCCGTCTCCAGTTACCACTGGTTTGTTTGGTGGCGACTCAGAGGCGGGCCTTCTCTGTAGCTGCCCCTGGGCTGTGGAATGCACTCCCAGCAGAAATTCATAACCTTAATTCCTTACTGACCTTCAAGAGAGCCCTTAAAACCCATCTGTTTGGCTGACCTTTCAGGGTTTTTAATTAGTTTTAATTGTTTTAATGTTTGCCCTGGTTCTCCAGGGTTTTTAGCTGTTTGAATGTTTAATTGGTTTTATTCTGTTTTTATAGTTTTGATTTTAATTGTTAACTGGTTTTATTCTGTTTTTATTCTGTTGTAAACTGCCTTGAGCCAGTTTGGAAGGGCGGTATATAAATCGAATAACTAACTAACTAAATAAATAAATAATAGAAGATGGATTTTAGATTCATAAAGCCTTACTGCATGGCTGAAGTCTTTTTGTCCCAACGTGGACAAAGAAACTCTATATGCTGCCTGAAGCACACAGATTGGAATTGGGCAAGAGTCTGTCATAGTTCAGGGGCTTAGCATCAAATAATGCCAAAATATTTCGCTTGTGGCTGCCAGTGCCATATTTCAGGCAGATGTATGCATATGGAAGTCTACAAATCAGGAGATATATTCTCGAACACATGTAGTGCCCTGTAGGGGGCACTTTCCAAAATGGTCCCGCAATGTTATTGCAAAAGTCCCTCAGCGGGCTTTAGAGCCCTAATACTGGTAGCCAACCTCCTTAAGTGACTACCAATAATCACCAATGAGTTTTTCTTCCAAATTCAACTTCTTGCATAGAATTTTAATGTTATTTCTGTGCCAAAATGACCCCAAAAGTCATATTGCCTACAGGCCACGCTATAAGCAACATGTCCCTTTCTTTAAACCTCACTCTCCACACACGCAACCACCACCAAACAATATCAGGGCTAGTAATGGTAAAACCTTCTGTTTCAGATGAGATATAAGATGCTTTCAATTCTCACTCATGTTTTTAAAAACATGGAAATTGCAAGTTAAGGTGCCTATCTTAATTCCCACATCATATATGTTGTAAAGACTTTGTATAGTATTGTATAGTATGCTGTTTTAGAAATTAGGCTCTATGACCTACACTTTGTCTTGGCCTTTAAGCTGGACATTGGACTAGGGAGGGATGCATCTAGGCAGAAATTCAATATGTACAGCTTCCTTGATGGATTTCTGTCTGATGCATTACTACAAGGCACAGTTCTTCTGCAAAATGTTATGTATTTTAGTAAATGTTCACGCAGAAATTCAGTAGCAGTTCCACATATTCTTCTAGGAAATCTTTCTCTCCACCCCCCACTCCCTTTAGGCTGCTAGCTATTCAAGGTCTTTCTTAGTCTAAATCTGGAGTTCTTAATCTGGGGTTCATGGATTCCTTGGGGGTCCATGAGGTACATTTAAGTGGTCCATGGAAAATTAAATCTATAATAATTAAAGTTAGCAACCCCCCCCCCCAAAAAATTGGCTCACATCCTCACTAAAGGTGCAGAGGTACAGTGTGCAAAGTGCATCTGTAGTGTTTAGTAATGCAGAGTTGCACTTGATGCACAAGAGAGGCAGTTTCTGCCAATCCCCGCTTCCCATAGATGCACACTCTGTGACTCAGGAGTAGGTCTCTGAGGGCGACACATCCCTCAGGGACCAACTTTGGAGTAACAGCAAACACTTCCAGGAGCAAACGTTGCCTCCTTCCATGCATGCAGTGCAACTTTGCATTACTAAACATTATGGGACCGCTTTGCATGCTTCCTCTCCACACTGTTAGTGAGGATGTTAGCCACTGTTTATAATCATATACGGTATGCCCTTTATTTTTTGTTAATTTTAACTATAAAATTATAATATATAAAATTATAGAATAGAGTGGGGGTCCATGGATAATACTTTAGGGTCTGGGGAAAACATTAAGAACCCTTGATCTAAATCAAGGAAGGAGGAAAGATTGCCAGGTTGGAATTTGCCCTGATTTTGTGCACTATCTTTAACTGTATTTCACTGCATGCTAATTCAGAGGAAGAAGATGGCCTGGTTGCCTCAGAACATGCTGATACATTTCCCTCCTCCAGAGAGCATATGTGTGTTCATCCATGTGTGTACAGGACAGAGGACCTTGGTATTCGTGAGGGTTCTGTTCTGAGCGAGTACTGCTGATGCCAAAACTACAAATAGCAAGGCATTGGGGCAATGGAAATCCAGAGGTTAGGTCCCCGCTGCCTGGGAGGAAAAAAACACAAATTTCAAAAATTCCCCTCCCCCACCAAAATAAAGGGCCCCACCATGCTCCATGGGCCTTCTGCAGTCCAGCAATGCCCCCCACAAAAACCCAAAGGCCCAATTTCTCTGTGAAAGATCGCAGGGGGGAAATGCCTTTTAAAAATTGAAATGAGTCACAAAATGGCTCCTCGTCACAAAATGGTGGCTGGAAATGACTTCTGAGGCCATTTCCAGCCACCACAACCTGGAGATATGCGGATTTAACCCTTCAAAAACCATTTTTTACCCATGTATACTTAAGTCGGGTGTCACAACCTGACTGTGGATATGTGAATCTACGGATGTTAGATCTGTGGATATCGAGGTTCTAGTGTGTGTGTGTATCTGTCTGTACATATACATATTTTATTTATTTATTTATTTATATTTATTCATTTATTCATTCATTCATTCATTCATTCATTCATTCATCTATTTATTTAACATATTTTTATACCACCCAAAACTTACGTCTCTGGGTGGTTTACAAAAAGATTTAGAAGTATAACATTAAAAATAATTAAAAAAAAAATAAAAGCAAGAAATTTAAAACACAATTTAAAATTTAAAAACAATATTCTAAAAACAACATTAAAACAATCAAAACAATATCAGTTAAAAGCCTGCGTGAACAGATGTATCTTTAAAGACTTTTTAAAAGTTGTCAGAGATGGGGAGGCTCTTATTTCACTAGGGAGCGCATTCCAAAGCCTTGGGGCAGCAACGGAGAAGGCCCGTCCCTGAGTAGCCACCAGATGAGCCGGTGACAAATGCAGACGGACCTCTCCTGATGATCTCAATGAGCGGTGGGGTTCGTAACGAAGAAGACGTTCTCTTAAATACCCAGGGCCCAAGCTGTTTACGGCTTTATAGGTTATGGCCAACACCTTGTATTTTACCCGGAAACATATCGGCAGCCAGAGTAACTCCTTCAATACGGGAGTAATATGGTCTCTCCTAGATGACCCAGAGACCAGCCTGGCTGCCGCATTGTGTAGGTTCCGGACTACGTACAAGGGTAGCCCCACATAGAGTGCATTTCAGTAATCCAGTCTGGAGGTTACCAGCAGATGTACCACTGTTTTGAGGTCGTCTGTCTCAAGAAATGGACGCAGCTGGCGTATCAGCCGAAGCTGACAGAAGGCACTTCTGGCCACTGCCTCAACCTGGACACCAAGGAGAGTCTTGGATCCAGAACCACCACTAGATAGGGTACCTGTTCCTTCTGGGGGAGTGTGACCCCATCCAGAACAGGCAGATCAAACTCATCTCTCGAGTTCTGACCCCGCACAATGAGTACCTCCGTCTTACCTGGATTGAGTCTCAGTTTGTTATCCCTCACTGAGCCCATTACCACCTCCAGGCAGGCATTTGGGGAGGTTATGCCCTCTCCCGATGATGCTGACATGGAGAAATAGATTTGGGTGTCATCAGCATACTGATAACACCCTGCACCCAATCTCCTGATGATCTATCCCAGTGGTTTCATGTAGATGTTAAACAACATCGGAGACAATACGGAGCCCTGAGGGACACCATACAAAAGTTGAGATTTTGAAGAACAACAGTCTCCAAGGGACACCATCTGGAACCTGCCCGAGAGGTAGGAGTGAAACCAATGCAAAGCAGTGCCTCCCACCCCCAACCCCCTCAGACGCTCCAGAAGGATACTATGGTCGATAGTATCGAAAGCTGCCGAGAAGTCCCAAAGGATCAACAGAGTCACACTTCCTCTGACAATTCCCAGTTGGAGATCATCCATCAGGCCGACCAAGGCAGTCTCCACCCCATAGCCAGCCCGGAAACCAGTTTGAAATGGGTCTAGATAATCCGTTTCCTCCAAGACTGTCTGGAGCTGGGAGGCCACCACCCTCTCAATTACCTTGCCCAGCCACGGAAGGTTGGAGACAGGCCTGTAGTTACTCTGCTCTGAGGGATCCAAGGTAAGCTTCTTTAGAAGCAGTCTGATAACTGTCTCCTTAAGACTACGAGGCATCCTACCTTCCCTCAGAGACACATTTATGATCTCCACCAAGCCTTCTACAACAACTCCCCTGCCAGATAAGTATAAGCCATGTCGGGCAAGGGTCAAGAAGACAGGTGGTGGGCCTCACTGTTCCAATCAGCTTGTCCACATCCTCAGGAGTCACAAACTGGAACTGATCCAACGTAACCACATAAGAGGAGTCGCTGGATACCTCCACATCAGATACTGAAGTAAGTGTGGAGACGAAATCCACGTCGGCCCAGATTTCCCCCACAAAGAATTCATTAAACACATCACAGCGGGTAATTGATGGTTCCAAATTTTGATTCAAGGGAGGAGGGGCACATACTAGCCCTCTCACAACCCTGAACAACTCCGCCGGACGTGAACTTGCGGATGCAGTATGGGCAGAAAAGAATCGCTTCTTTGCCACACGTATAGCCTGAGCATAGGTCTTCAAATGAGCTCTATGTTGTAGTCTGTCGGATTCAAGTCGAGTCTTTCTCCACCTGCGCTCCAGTCGTCTACCTCGCCACTTCAGGCCCTGTAGTTCTTTTGTATACCAAGGGGCCAGTTTTGAAGCAGGTTGGAGAGGACGCTTAGGAGCGATCATGTCTACCGCCCCAGTGAGTTTGCTGTTCCAATTCTCCACCAGGACATCAACAGGATCGCCGGCAGAGCCAACACTGAATCCCTTCAAGGCTTCTTGAAATCCGATGGGATCCAATAACCTTCTTGGGCGGACCATCCTAATAGGTCCCTCACCCCTGTGAAGGTGGGGTGTGACTGTGAGTCCAACCTTAACCAGATGGTGTTCTGTCCATGACAATGGGGAGACTTGGCCTACATATCGACAACTGCTTGTTCCCCAAGGTGCAAAATACGAACTTAAAAAACTAGATCTTATGCAGGATTGGAATATTTCTTTGTTTCAGTATCACCAGATTAGTGCCTTATTCAAGCAAGATTGCAAAAAGGGTTTTAATCAATCAAAGTCAGAATTTGAACAACGGTTGTGTGACAAGAAAGACAAACTAGTTTCTAGGATGTACGATCTGTTATTATTGGAAGATACAAGAACGAAAGTAGTGAAAACTTCAATGATTAAATGGGCTCAGGATTTTGGTTACAATATGGACTTGGAGAAATGGGAAAAACTATGGATAGAAGACATGAAATACACTGCCTGTTCTAATTTAAAGGAAAATAATCTTAAAATGATGTACAGATGGCATTTAACTCCTAAGAAGTTGGCTTTAATTTACAAGAACATGTCAAACAGATGTTGGAAGTGTAAAAAAGAGGAGGGTTCCTATATACATTTATGGTGGACTTGTAATAAGTCTAAAGGCTATTGGGACTTAATATACAATGAGCTTAAGAAAGTGTTTAAAATGACTTTCCCTAAGAGCCCAGAAACAATACTATTAGGTATTGATAACAGTTCATTGCCTAGGAAATACTGGATCCTCTTTATTTATCTGACAGCAGCAGCAAGATTGATATTTGCATACAAATGGAAGGAAATCCATTGCCCGAATAAAGAGGATTGGATACTTAAAGTGTTAGAAATCAATTTTATAATGTGTTTTTAGGTAAACAAGAAGAGGGTCCCAGTCCCTTTTAATACTTCAGATTTATTTCTTAATAATGCTGTTAGCTTTGCCATTGCTGCCAACTCTATCAGGTTTTTGAGTGGTAACAAAAATGTTTTTAAAATGCCCTAGAGCTGATTTTCGTACGTTTTATCGGGGGGGGGGATTAAATTACAGGCAAGACTTGGGTATTGTAACTGATACTTGTTCTAATGATGAGATGGAAGTCCTCCTTTTTTGTTTTTGTTTTTTTGTTTTTCTTTCTTTCCCCCTTTTTTGCTTTGTGTGTGTGTGTGTGTGTGTACGTATCTTATGTTGTGAAAAATTGAATTAAAAGTATTTAAACAACAACAATGGGGAGATCACAGGAGTCCCCCCCCCATGGAACACCACCCTGATCAGAGTGAAAGACCAAATCAAGCGTGTGACCTGCAGTGTGTGTTGGTCCCGAGACCACCTGAGATAGGCCCATAGTCGTCATCGCTGCTATGAACTCCTGAGCCGCCCCGGACAAATTGGTCCCGAAATGAACATTGAAGTCGCCCAGCACCACAAGCCTGGAAGACTCCAACACCAAATCCAAGACCAAGTCCGTCGGCTCAGTTAGGGACTCTGTTGAGCAGCGGGGCGATCGGTACACCAACAGAAATCCCAGTCTAGCCCTGGTCCCCAAACTTAAGTACACACATTCAATATCGTCTGACACTCTAACAGGGATCCTGGTAAGGGAGATATATGCAGGAAAACCTCTGTATTTGCAGGGATTCCATTCCTGGCTAGTGCTGCAGATACCCAAACTGTGAATACCAAATAAATGAGGCAATGGCATTACGGAGGTTAGGTTCCTAAGGTAGGGGGAATCAGCCAAAAATGGTGGGTTGTTTTAGTTTTTTAAACAAATTGGCCGAAAAATGGCCTCCAAATGCAAAGAAAAGAAGAGCAAAGTACCCTGCTGTTCTCTGCGGGTCCCCAGGAGTCCTTCAGTGCTCCCAAAGGGCTGAAAATCACCTAAGAATTAGGGTTTTTTGTTTTTTTAAAGAAATAAAAGCACATTCTGTATTAGTTACTCTATGCCTGTGCTCAGAAAGGCCCGAAATGGGCTCCAGACTGGCTCATGTGGTCATTTGGGAGGGAGGGAGAAGGAATCCTTGCTGTTGCCTCTGCCGCCATCCTGGCTGCTGCGGCTGCCGCCTCTGCCACTATCTGCACACTGGCTGTTTTGCAAGGTATCACCGCCGCCACAATCCCTGCCATTATGGCTGCTGCCACAATCCCCACCTCAGCTGTGATCCCTGCTGCACAGAGGCGGTTTTACAAGGTGCCTGCCTCTGCCTCCATCCCCCTCGCCTCCTTCCAACCCAAGCCCTTTACTTGAAACGGGGAATCCTTGGAGGATTTCCCTTTACATGTATGGCCGTGGCTGACTCCCGACCTGCAGACACACGGGTCTCCCCCCACCCCTGTGTATTCTGAGGTTGGGTGCCTATTCCCCAACCATGGATACACAAAACTGTGATTGTTTTACCTGCGGATAACAAGGTTTGCCTGTGTGTGTGTGTGTACACCAGTGGTCCCTCTAATTTTTTTTCATCTCAATGCATTTTGTTCTGGGTGCAGTATCAAGGCAGTGTGTGTGCACGTGCATTTAGAATGGGGCCTTCCTGATTCAACCTGAGAGGGATTTAATATGAACTGATGTTGTAAATATGTTGGCATGGCTGACCCGACAGGATTTATGTTCCCTCCAGCTCCAGCTCCACTTCTGTGAGTCAGGATAGAAATTCTGTAGATAAGAAAGTAGCAGCTTAGGTGCACGAACGAAAGCGAAGGATGACTCTCAAAGTCCCCTTGAAACTAAACTAGGTACACCCCTCTACCATATCTGAGCAATAACCGAAATAAAGGAGCAAGGAAGGAACAGAACAAGGACAGTCTGAAACAAGAAAGGTTGAACAATTATAAGCACGAGGAACAATGTCTGCGATAGGCAATGTTGCTGACAGACCGTCTCAGGAACAGCGTTTGCTTGATATAGGGCTCGAGATAACTGGCAGCCAATTAGGCTGTCCTGATTCAGCATTTCTATTCCCTCTCCCGAAAGATCTTGCGCCTGCGTGTCTCCCACTGAGCCTTTCTCTTGAGACGTCTTCTTAACACAGGTGAAATTCCAGCTTCCTCCTGATCAGTCTCCTCAGCCCTCATCTCTGCCAGCTGTTCAGATTCCCCTGTTTGCTGCCGTTCCACCTCAGCTTCAGAGTCTGTTCTCACAGCCAGATCCTCCTGCTGTGCTTCTGAGCCTGCTCTCCCAACCAAATCCTCCCACTCCTGCTCTGACTCAGATGTCTGGGCCATGACAACTGAGCAGACATCAAAAACTTGTGAGCGTGTGCACACCTTAGAGGGAATAGTGGTGTGTGTACACACACACACACACACACACACACACACACACACAGCAATGACAGGAGGAAATGTTGTCAGAGTTCCAACTGTCAGATGTCCCTCCTGTTGCTGTGCTTCGTTTTTGAACATTATCAAAATTTGTCATTATTGTATCAAGCTTCACAAGATCAGCTGGCAAAATAAATGCTAGTGGCAATGTAGCCTTTTCTGCTCGCAACCATGCTACTAATGTTATAACTTTTTTCCATCACTTTTCAGGTTTTAAAAAGGTTCCCCTTAAATGTTTGGGAGAACTCAAAGACTTGATCCAGCTGTCTGCAATTCTTTCAGCCAAATTTGGAAGGAAAAACCTGTTGGAGTTATTAATGGCCCCTTTGGGAGCTGAAGAGAGGAACTTTTATACTATTTAGTAGGGCTGTGCAGGAGGGATCCCTGACAGTTGGAACTCTGAAAAAAATTTCCTCCTGTCATTGCAGAACTCTGACAGAATTCCAACATGCCTGTTGGACCTTTCACTTCCAGCCTTCCCTGACCAGCCACTGCCCTAACCAACAAAAAAGATTGTCTTTCATTGCAGCAGAGCTTGAGCTTTAAAAGGGGGGAACCCTTCCCCGCCCCTCTATTTATTTTATTATTATTTATTTATTTGATTAATATACCACCCTTCCAAAAATGGCTCAGGGCGGTTTACATCATAATAAAAACAATTAAAACCAAAACTAAATAAATTAAACAATTAAAACCATTTAAACATTAAAATGATTAACATTAAAAACATTTAAAACCAACATAATTTTTTAAAAACCATAAATCTAATTAAAAGGCTTGGTGAATAAATGTGTTTTCAGTGCCTTTTAAAAAGTTGCCAGAGATGGAAAGGCTCTTATTTCAACAGGGAGTGCATTCCAAAGTCCAGGGGCAGCAACAGAGAAGGCCTATTGCCAAGTACCCACCAAATGAGTTGGCGGCAGCCACAGACAAACCTCTCCAGATGATCTTAACAGGAGATGGGGCTCATGGTGAAGAAGACATTCTCTTAAATGCCCAGGGCCCAAGCTGTTTAAGGCTTTATAGGTAATAACCAGGACCTTGTATTTTGCTCAGAAATGTATCGGCAGCCAGTATAGTTCTTTCAACACAGGAGTAATATGGTCTCTCCTAGATGATCCAGAGACCAACTGTAGTTTCTGAACTACATACAAAGGCAGCCCCACATAGAGTGTATTGCAGTAATGCAGCCTAGAGTGTACCAGCATATGTACCACCATTTTGAGGTCATTCATCTCAAGAAACAGATGCAGCTGGTGTATCAGCCGAAGCTGCTAAAAACTAGCGCTAGCCACCGCTGCAACTTGGGATACCAGGGAGAGGTTCGGATCTAGAAGCACCCGCAGACTGCGTAACTGTTCCTTCTGGGAGAGCGTGACCCCATCCAGAACCAGCAGATCAAAATCATCTCCCAAGTTCCAACCTCCACACAATAAGTACCTCCATCTTATCTGGATTCAGCCTCAGTTTGTTATCCCTCATCCAGCCCATTACTGCCTCCAGGCAGGCATTGAGGGAGGTTATGCCTTCTCCCGATGATGTTGACATGGAGAAATAGATTTGGGGTGTCATCAGCATATTGATAAAACCCTGCACCAAATCTCCTGATGATCTCTCCCAGCGGTTTCATGTGGATGTTAAAAAGCATTGGCAAGAGAATTGAGGGATTCCATACAGTAGCTCTCGCTTTGAAGAGCAACAATCTCCAAGTGACACCATCTGGAATCTTCTTGAGAGGTAGGAGCAGAACCACTGCAAAGCAGTGCCTCCCACTCCAAACCCCCTCAGATGTTCCAGAAGGATGCTATGGTTGATAGTATCGAAAGCTGCCAAGAGATCCAAAAGGACCAACAGAGTCACACTTCCCCTGTCAATTCCCAATTGGACATCATCCATCAGGCCGACCAAGACAATCTCCACTCCATAGCCCGCCCGAAAGCCAGATTGAAATAAGTCTAGATAATATACTTTACTCCTTAAGCCATGTTGAAGCTAGCTCTTTTGCTCCAGAAGCGGGTTGGGGGAGGCAACTCCCCATGAAGGACTCATGGGGCCAGAGGGTCCTCGTAGGGGGTTGCCTTGCTGCCCAGTTTCCAGCATGCATCCCCTCAAAATCGCCCCAAAGCAAAGTCAGAGAAAAATTCTCTCTGACTCAGTGAGGGTGTGTGCTTTGAATGGCGGCATCCTAGAAATTTTGGGATGGTAACGAGGCAACTCTCCATAAAGTGCCCACAGAGTCAGACAGTCCCTATAGGGAGTTGCCTTACTCCCCACTTTCCAGGATGCCCTATCAGCATGGAGCTGAGCTAGAAAATAAATTCTCTCTAACCTGGCTGCAGGGCTGGTTTTTAGGGACTGCATGCTGTAAACTGATGCATGAGAAAGCAGGGCAACCCTCCGTGGGGGAACCCTCTTACCCTGTCAGTCCCCTTCACCCTGCTCTCCCATCCCCTGATTTCTAGCATGCAGCCCCTCAAATCCACCCCCAGAGCTAAGTCCGAGAGAAATTCTCTCTGACTCTGCGTGGGGGGTAAGAGTTGAAGGGCAGCATCCTGGAAATCGGGGGGTGGGGGAATGCGGCAACCCACCGTTGGGGCACCCTTTGACCCTATGGGTTGCTCATGGTGGGTTGACCTGCTCCCCTCACCCCCAATTTCTAACATGCAACCCCTCAAAATCAGCCACAGAATGTTAGGAAAAAATGTTGGGGATTCTGATCCAATTTGATCAGCCAACAATTTTGTGAGGGGTAGTTTGTTTGTTTGTTTGTTTGTCAATCATATTTTTATACCACCTGATACGTATATCTCTAGGTGGTGTACAAAATTTAAAGTATTTAAAAGTCACAAATTAAAATACATGACTAAAAACAATAGAATAAAATTATTAAAACAAGTTTTTAAAATTATTAGAATTAATTCTAACTAAAAGCCTGAGAGAACAGAAGGATCCTGAGGTTTCTCCTGGAAACAGAGAAGGAGATGCTCTTATTTCAGCAGGAAGCTTATTCCAAAGCCCTGGGACAGCCACAGAGGAAGTCTAGTCCTGGGTTGCCACCAAACGAGCCAGTGGCAACCATAACTGGACTCTCCAGAAGATTGTAATAGGCAGCAGGTATTATGACAAAGGAGGCGCTCTCTCAAATAGCCTGGACCCAAGCCATTAAGGACTTTATAGGTAATAACCCACACTTCGTATTTCACTCGGAAACATATTGGCAGCCAGTGCAGTTCTTTTAGAATTGGTGTTACGTGGTCCGTTCGTGTTGTCCCAGAGACCAATCTGGCTGCCGCATTCTGTACCAATTGTAGTTTGCGGACTATGTACAAATGCAGCCCCACATAGAGCGCATTACAGTAGTCGCCTGAAGGTTACCAGCATATGTACCACTGTTTTAAGGTCATTCACTTCTAGAAATGGACATAGCTGACGTATCAACCGAAGCTGATAAAAAGCGCTCCTGGCCACTTTTTATATTGGCCCTTCCAACAATTTATCTCTTAGGCCTGGTTGTATCATATTCGATTCAACATTTTCCTCTGTGCACAGGTGTAGTATTTAGGCTCTACAGCCTACTGAGGGGCTTTCACAGTAACATTCTTGGGCTATTTTGGAAAGTGCCCCCTACAGGCCATTGTGTGTGAGAGAGTGTGTCTCCCAGTGGATTTGCAAACTTCTATATGCATGCAACATCTATTTAAAATATGGCACTGGTAGCCAGGAGTGAAATATTTTTTGCGGTAAGCCTCTGCACTACATGAACAACTCCCTGAATTTATCTCCAATTCCTTTTTAATAGCAAACTTTGAAAGGAAAGTGTTGTCTTCATTATCTGACACCAGCTGCTTGGCTAACAAGATTGCATGTTTGTGTGAATGCCATGGGGCTCAGCCCTTACTCTGATCATTACAGATAGGCAGAAATAATGAGTTGTGATTACTCTTATGATTAAACTGAGTGACTTAGCTATTGCTTTTGACCATCTCCATCAGGAGACAATAATACTGTTAGCCTCTCTTAATTTACATGTGGTTTCTACTAATTAGCACCCATTTGATTGTTTGTGACAAACAGGAGAACAGTTGCATGACTTAATGCAGACTCGTCATCAATGAAGGAGCCTCATAACCAAAATGAAAGTTCTGGAGTTCGGGTTGAACAAAATCAAAATCCTTCACAGTCACTACTTTTGTTAGCCTCCTTTCCTTAAGGAAAGTAAGCTTATTAGATCACTCAGCTTTCTGTGTGTGTGTGTGTGTGTGTGTGTGTGTGTGTCCGTGTCCCTGTCCCTATGAACTATGCAATGCCTGGACATATTTGAACCAAACTTGGTATAGTTGTAGGGACACCTCAATGGCATAGTTTATGATGATGTCATCTACCCCAATTCATGATGGCAAACACATGAGCATTTGAGGTAGGCTTGTGCCCGAAACGTTTTGGAGGCCATTATGAAGGCCTCCGAAACGTTTCAGCACTGGGGGCAGTTTCGGCGCCGAAACGCCGATGGGGGTAGCACTTTAAGGGCGGGAGAGGGTGTACTCACCCCTCCCGCCACATTTCCCCCGCCGGCGCACTGTTGATTTTAAGCTCCTCAGGGCGGCAGCGTTCCTCCCTGCCACCCCGTTTCCCCCATCGGCCGGAAGTGGCGAGCTTCTAGCCGACGGGGGAAACAGGGCAGCAGGGAGGAACGCTGCCGCCCTGAGGGGCTTAAAATCAACAGCGCGCCGGCGGGGGGAATGCGGCGGGAGGGGTGAGTACACTCTCCCCCGCCCTTAAAGTGCTACCCCTGTCAGCGCCGAAGATTTTCGTGCACATCCCTAATTTGAGGCGCAAGTGGGCTAACTTGTGAACCACCTTACCAATTTGAACTAAGTTTGGAACAGCTGTAGGGACATCTCAGCAGTGTAGTTTGTAATGATAGATACGTGAACATTTGAGGTGCAAGTGGGAACTGATTTGGACCAAAGTTAGTACAGTTGTAGGGACAAATAGGGACACCTCAATGGCGTAGTTTATGATGATGCCATCCACCCCAGTTCAAGATGGTGGATATGTGAATGTTTGAGGTGCAAGTGGGTTAACTTGAGAACTGCCTAACTGCTTTGGACCAAATTTGGTAATATTGAAGGGTACCAAATGGGATAACTTGCCAGTTCTCCACTCGCATATATGCTGAATTTGATTGCACTGTGGTCACTATTTCTTACTAGACACTGATGTCTTGCACCAGGTCTTAAGCACCAGGTTTAAATCTAGGGTCATCTCTCAGGTTGGTTCTATGACCAACTGTTTTGAGGCACAGTCATTCAGTGTATCTAGAAATTTGGCATCTTTGTCATTATCTGAATGTGAAATTACTTAGTGAACTTACCCATTTACTCTATGTGAGGGTATTTGTAGTCACCTATTATTAGAACTCTGTCTCTCTTTGATGCCTCCCTGGTTTCCTTCTCTAGCTCCAGGTTACCCTTGGCATTTTGATCAGGAGGGTGAAAGCATGTTCCTAATAATAGATTTCTTTTTGGGTTTCGTATTATTGCCCATAATGTTTCTGCAGAGATGTCTGGTGACCATGGGTTTTCTAGTTTGCTAGATTTTATATCCCTTCTTTAACACACAGTGCTACATCACCACCCTCAATGTGTTGCTTCCTGTCCTTTCTGTATATTGTATCCAGGTATAACTGTGTCTCCACTATTTTTCAGTGTCCCACCAAGTTTCCATTATGTCCACTGTATCTATATTTTTGTTTGCAACCAAGCACTCCAGCTCACCCATCTTGATATGGAGGCTTCTGGCATTGACATATAAACATCTATATGTGGTGGCGATGTCGGTGTGTGCTCTCTTGCTACAGCATTTTGATCTCTGATCTGCTGTTTTACACCCTTACACCTTAAAGGATGATTGATGTTTGCCAAACTGCATGCTGCCCAGGACCTACTGAGCTTTCCCCAGGTGTCAGTTTAAAAGCTGCTCTGTATCTTTTTTGATTCTGTGTACCAGCAGTTTGGTTCCATATTGGTTCAAATAGAGACCATCCATTTTGTACAGGCTTTGCTTGTCCCAAAATGTGCCCCAATGTTTAATTAATCTAAACCTCTACTTCTGGCACAACAGTCCCATCTACACATTGAGACTCCTCAGCTATGCTTGTCTCATTGGTCCTGAGCATAGAACAAGTAGTATTTCTGGGAATGCTACTTGGGGGTCCTGGACATCAGTGCCTAGCAGCTACATTTTGCTTCAAGGATCTCCCAATATCATTGGTGCTAATGTGCATCATGGCTGCTGAGTCCTCCTCAGCACTTCCTAAAGCATATACAGACATTATGTGTTGTCTGCAGCCTTCATATCAGACAGGTAAGCCACCATGTGGTCTACACACGTGTCACAAACTCCTTTTCTATGTCCCTAATTATCACATCACTACTGTGCCTCTTAAGATCCTCTCTGTGGGAGAAGATAAGTCCATCATCCAAGGAATGGGTCCCTTCTAAGGGAGTATTTCTCTAAGACCCTCATTCTTTGTGTCAGCCTGGAGTGCTATGCCTCTGTTGCATCTCTGTTGGTCTTGTCCACATACCTCTCTGCCTCTCAGAGTGTTCCAGTTCATCTAGATTGGCTTTAAGGGAATAAACTTGTTCTCTGAGAGCCAGGAGCTAATTGTACTGAGCATATACCCATTACTTCTGCCCATAAGCAGGTAGTTGTTCTTGCAGTATGCTGGGCAACACCCCCTCTCCTGCTGGATTTCTGCCTTTATAACTAATCTTTGTTTAGGGTATATAGGGGTTTACTTGAGAGTTAGGACTTGGTTGAATTTGTCAGTTAATTAATAATGATATTTCTCTCAAAAATTAAAGGATAATACGTTCTGCTTGTGCCAGTGCTGTTTGCAATAGAAGGAGAGATTTCTCTGAGCTCCTCCACACACTTTCCCACTAAACCCCCATGCAAAACCCCTTTGGTTCCTGTTTGCAACTCCTGCTTACAATCTCCCTTTTACTGTGTCTCTTCCTCAAGAGAGCTGGCCTCAAACTGAACAACAGGCAGCTAAGGAATGTGGCTGCTGTTACAAACTCCTCCTCCTCTCCCTAGACTAACAGAAACTCAGCCAGCCAGAAACAGCCAAACCCACACACAAAAGCACACATCCAGGTAAATGTGGAATTTCTCTTGAAGAAAAGAGATCAGCCCCACTAACACTCTTTTCTTCTCCTGTTTGCAAGCTCCCCTAGCCTATATCTCTTCCTTAACAGAGCTGGCTCAGACTCAGTATTGAAACAGCATCTACTGTGAGTCAGCTATGGATTTATGTAGTTAATTGAGTTGAAAACTGCATCATAACAGAAAATTATACATTGGATTTTGAAGTTATAATTGATACAATTTCAAGTATATTGGGAGATTCATCTAGAATGTTATCATCTAATAGAATGATAGACTTTATGATTTGTGTTATGTACTGCATTATTCTTTAGGTAGCTTTCAACATAAACATTATATATTTTCTTAGTTTACACCTTGCATGGTGTGTGTTGAGGGTTGGCCTTTTTGTATAGTAAGAAGTAACATGGGGCTTGGATGAAATTTCCTTGGTAAAATAAACCAGCCAGTCCTAAATTGGATACAGCTTCTTTCCAGCATATGCATGGGGACTGTACGATGCACAGTATAGGAGGAGATGACATTCCTCTGACAGGTCTTGCTTTGAAACTGTATGCTGCTCTACTGACACAGTATGACCACATCATTTGTCTAATTCTACTTTGTATCCATAGGATTTTCAGGTGGAAGGATGACAGGAATTGTGTGAGCTTTAGAGACATTTTGCAAGTGATGTGGAAGATCTGTGAACAGATCTCTGGTTGGCTTTTTCTTTTGATAAATGCAGCCAGAGGTGTGATTTAGATTGGGGGAGGGGGTTTAAATCTATCCTTCAGCTTTAATCAGAATTGTTCCCACCAAAGCTGTTAATACCTTCCAAAAGGAAAACAAAGTGGCACAATAAGGAAGGATGAGGGTTAATCCCTTCTCCCTATGTTATTTCCCTGATTCAAATTGCCCCTTCTGAAGCTGTTACTAGCTGCGGAGGGGAAATCATAAAGGTACTAGAAGTGTCTTTTCTCATCCACAGCTAACAGCAGCAGGGAGATTTAAGTCAGGAAAGGGGTTAGGTCTTTGCCCTCCCCCAGCACTCTGTGCCTAGTCTAAATCATTCCCACTTCCATGACTGCTTTTAATGGAAGGAAGGAAGATGGTATGAGGTCCATCCACAGATTTCTGCATCACGTGTAACTTTTGGCCATTGGAAAGGCTGCATGTGTTTATATACAGACTTTGAGGTGATGAGGCGATAGACAGAATTGGAAATCTTTTCTTTCTGACAACATTATACACATTTTACTTCTCCTAGAGAGTGCTTTCTTCTGCATGATCCCCACCGCACGTTAAGGTAATCTGAGGTCTGTCTCCAGTTACGACCGGCTCGTCTGGTGGCAACTCAGCATCTCTGTAGCTGCTCCTGGGCTATGGAATGCACTCCCAGCAGAAATCCATAATTTGAGTTCATTACTGTCTTTCAGGAGAGCCCTTAAAAACTATTTGTTTGTCCTGGCCTTCCAGGGTTTTTAAATTATTGTAAACTGTTTTAAATTGTTTTAAATGTTTGCCTTGGTTTTCCAGGGTTTTTAACTGTTTGAATGTTTGATTGGTTTTATTCTGTTTTTATAGTTTTGATTTTAATTGTTTTGTTTTTACCCTCTTGTAAACCCCCCTGAGCCATTTTGGAAGGGCGGTATATAAATCGAATGAATGAATGAATAAATAAAATTAAGAACACAGGTGTATCCAAATTGTGTGACTGCTCCCCTTTAACGAGGACATATATCTTTTCATGTATCAAACTTAAATATTGAGCTAATTTGCTTTTCTATTTTTTCTTCCTTTAGGTCTTTCAAAAATACTTATCAATTTAATCAAAGGAGAGTCTTTGCTCAATGATGCCATCTCAATAATTATTTTTGAATTCCATAGGGATCTTTCTAGGAGGCAACATAAAGAAATGAGTAAGTCTGTTTCCTGGCTTTTAAAAAATGTATATATGATCCATATTGTGTTTAGAACCTGATTTTTAATTGATAAGACCTAGATGGTAGCTGGGTAGTAGGGAGCTTGCCAGTGGCCTGGGGACGAGCTCCCACTGGCAGCTTCCACCCCAATTGTGACTGGCTGTGTGCACCTCAGCTAACACCCCCTATTCCATCTTCAGATGCAGGGGGCATGACCAGTATTGGGAAGGGAGGCCCCTCTGCTGAGCCTCATGAGCCAACACTTTATTCAAGTGCTGGCTGGGCGCTTCTTGCTCTGCTTTGCTGGGAGCAAGGGAGAGAAAGATGCATCCAGCGCTTGAATGAAGTGCTGGAAGAGGGGCCGCTCTACCCCTCTCCTGATCCTTCCCAGTCAGGGGCGGCAGGGAGGTATACTGCCACCACGATTACTACAGAAAATATGTGATCCAGAGGGGGGAAAGCGACGGAAGGGGTAAGTAAACCCTCCCCCGCCCTTAAAGGAACCCCACCTCCCCAATCTGCCCGAACCCGAACCGCCCATGTCCGGACCAGTCCGGGCACATCACTAACCTCTATCATGTCTCCCCGCAGTCGTCTTTTTTCTAAACTAAAAAGCCCCAGGTCTAGTAGTCTTGCCTCATAAGAAAGGTGCTCTAGGCCCCAGATCATCTTGGTTGCCCTCTTCTGTACCTTTTCCAGTTCTACAATGTCCTTTTTAAGATGTGGTGACCAGAACTGTACGCAGTACTCCAAGTGTGGTCGCACCATAGTTTTATATAAGGGCATTATAATATTAGCCGTTTTATTTTCAATCCCCTTCCTAATGGTTGACTCAGCCTTCCATCCTTCCGAGGTAGGTAAAATGAGTACCCAGAATGTTGGGGGGCAATATGCTAAATCATTGTAAACCGCTTAGAGAGCTTCCAGCTATAGAGCGGTATATAAATGTCAGTGCTATTGCTATTGCTATTGCTAATGATCCCTAGCATGGAATTGGCCTTTTTCACAGCTGCCACACATTGAGTCAACACTTTCAATGAGCTGTCCACCACAACCCCAAGATCCCTTTCCTGGTCAGTCACCGACAGCTCAGATTCCATCAGCATATACTTGAAGTTAGGGGTTTTGGTCCCAATGTTCATCACCTTACACAAGCTAACATTGAACCGCATTTGCCATTTTGTCGCCCACTCGCCCAGTCTGAAGAGATCCTTTTGGAGCTCCTCACAATCTGTTTTGGATTTTCACTACCCGGAAAATCTGCAAATTTGTCCACCTCGCTGCTTACCCCTGCTTCTAGATCATTTATGAATAAATTAAAAAGCACTGGTCCCAGTACAGATCCCTGGGGGACCCCACTTCTTACTTCCCTCCATTGTGAAAACTCTCCATTTATACCTACCCTCTGTTTCCTGTCTTTCAACCAGTTAGCAATCCACACATGTACTTGTCCCCTTATCCCATGACTGCTAAGTTTCCTCAGGAGTCTTTGATGAGGAACTTTGTCAAAAGCTTTTTGGAAGTCCAGGTATATTATGTCAAAAGCTTTTTGGAAGTCCAGGTATATTATGTCAACTGGATCACCTTGATCCACACACTTGTTGACACTCTCAAAGAACTCCAAAAGGTTTGTGAGGCAAGATTTACCTTTGCGGAAGCCATGCTGGCTCACTCCCAGTGGAGCCTCTTTTTCTAGGTGCTTTACAGTTTTATTCATGAGGATGCTTTCCATCAATTTGCCTGGAACGGACGTTAAGCTAACCGGCCTGTAATTTCCCGGATCACCCCTGGATCCCTTTTTGAAAATGGGTGTTACATTTGCTACTCTCCAGTCTCCTGGTACAGAGCCCAATTCCAGGGATAAGTTATATATTTTAGCAAGGAGGTCGGCAATTTCACATTTGAGTTCTTTGAGGACTCTTGGATGGATGCCATCCGGCCCTGGTGATTTGTTAGCTTTCAGTTTTTCCAGACAGTTAGGATCTGACTCACCTCTCTAGCCTCCATCCCTAAAAAGCCTGGTTCAGGAACAGGTATATACTCAGTATCCTCTGCCGTGAAGACAGACACAAAGAACTCTTTCAGCTTCTCTGCAACCTCCATATCCTCCTTAATAATCCCTTTCACTCCCTCATTGTTTAATGGTCCAACCGTCTCCCTGGCAGGTTTCCTGCTTCTGATGTATTTAAGGAAGTTTTTGATCTGGATAGTGATCCGTTGTATTCATAACATTGGGTTCTGCGCCTGCGCAGTGACCTCATGGACCGATTAGCTAGCTCCTCGCTCCGCCCTCAACTGCCATGCACGAGGCCGTGCTATCCTTATCTCTGGCAGTTGGGGCGTGTCTCTTTCAGTTTCTGTTTGACCGCCGTTGCGTCAACACCTCGGACTGTTAGCTCCTCGGATAGTTAATATTTGGATAAAGACTAGAATTGGACCACGGAAAGGATCTTGAATATTGGACTGTTTATTGGACTGTGTACGGATTGCCCTTCAAAGAGTAAGCAAAAAAACGATCGTTCCCAAGGTGAAAATGGCTGAGGCCATGGCGGCCAGGGATAAGCCCAAAACAACTTTTAAATGCTGCTCAGAGTGCAAGGCAAAGCTGCCCTCCACGGAGACGCATGATTCCTGCTTGTTGTGCCTAGGGGAGCAGCATAACCCAGCGAGTTGTAAAATTTGCTCATCCTTTTCGAAGCAAACTTTGAAAAACCGGGCGTTAAAATTGCGTGCGGCACTTTATGATGATGCACTCCGCCCGCTGATGCCGAGACCCTCGACCTCGATGCCGGGGGTGGCTTCGATACCGACCTTGATGTCGACCACAAAGTCGGGTTCGAATGCTCCTGCGGTGGACTCTGTCGCCAGGCAGTCAAAAGCCACTGTGGTAAAGGAGTTCAAGCAGCTAGAGGACGTGGGGAAGAAGCGCCACCGGTATAAGCGACGTACGTGCAAGTCGTCGATGGAAGAAGAACAGGAAGCTTCTCCCCCTCGAAAACGAAAGAAGAAGACTCGAATCCATAGTTGTACTCCATCGCCATTGCTGCTCCAGTCCGATTGTGAGGGCTGGGACTCCACGGAGTCGACCGCTTCAACACCGTGGGTCTTGATGTCGATAGAAAATCCAGGTCTGCCGATGTCGACAGGGACGATGATGATGGCTGCACCGCAACAACCGGATGCTGCGACATTCTCGATTTCCTCCTTTTGGGTATACAGTCTAACTGGGCTTCTAGTATGGTGGTTTTGAGTAAACTCCATGCACTCTGGAGCAAAGTGACTCTCCTGATTTTCCCTTTCAGCCTTCTTTTCACCATACTCCTCATTTTGGAGAAGTTTTCTCTTCTGAAATTCAAAATGTCCGTGTTAGACGTCCTTGGTGATTCTCTCCCCGCATGTATGCTGAATTTGATTGCACTATGGTCACTGTTCCCTAAAGGGTGAATGACACTGACATTACGCACCAGGTCCTGGGTGCCACTCAGAATTAGGTCCAAGGTCGCCTTCTCTCTGGTTGGTTCCAAGACCAACTGTTCTAGGGCACGTATCTAGAAATTTGCGTATTTAGAAATTTGACCTCTTTGTCCTGACCTGACTGTGAATTTACCCAGTCTATGTGTGGGTAATTGAAGTCACCCATAATTACACCCCTGCCTCTCCTTGACGCCTCCCTGATTTCCTCCTGCAACTCTCAGTCACTGTCGGTGTTTTGATCCGGAGGGTGATAGCATGTCCCCAGTAGCACGTTCCCTTTATTCTTGCTACCACAAGACCAGCTCTTGCTACCACAAGATCTGCTTTTGTGACTAGCTCTTTTCTTGTCACATTGTCCTTGCTTGGATACATGTATTTGTAATTTTTCTTGCACCATTTCAGTTTAGGCTTGTTTTGTACATATTGCCCTCAGATAAAGATATTCTAATTATCTGGTGTGTATTACTGGAATACTGAAGTTCTGTGTTCAAAGGAAGAGAGGGTAAAAGGTACAATTATGCAGTGGTCTTGTTTTGTTTTGTTTGTTCTGTGTAAACTAACATCCAATGCAAAGTATAAATAACTATGTTTTTTCTTTTACAGTTTTAGAATTTTTAACAAAAATGTTCTTAAAATGTTTTGCAAGTGCCGTGTTCGGATTTTTGAGTTCAAGAGTCACCCTCTGTTGGTTGAAATATATATTCAATGATGGAATCGTTGAAGTAGTTTTAAGCTTCTCAACAGTATATCTGATTTTTTACATAGGTAAGAGCGAACATATTGTCCCTATCTAATGCAATGTGTAACTTTTAACTTTTAAAGTAGATATATCTAATAATGAATAAGACTATAAGATGGTTATTAAATGGTTATTACTATTTGTTTTTGTTTGTTTCTGTCTTTAGCTGAACAACTTGGAATGTCTGGAATTATTGCTGTTTGCATTTTGGGTCTTCTTTTAGATTCTGTGAGCTTTAGTCCAGGAGTTGATTTGTTTCTTTATAAGTAAGTGTTTCTCTTACCCATTTTTAAAACACCTATGCTAGCTATGTCTCACTTTTACCTATCATACAAAGAACTTGAATTTATAGGAGTGGAGTAGTAGTAGCAGCAGTAGCTAATTTAGAAAGATTAATTTTAGCGCTTTATAAAAAGAATAACATTCAGTACATGGAAATTCACTTACAGAGTGTCAAAAAGGGAATTACAGAAGACCCTGAAGTATTGGCAAATACTTCAAATATAATATATCACTTTATCGTTTTTTATACTGTAAGATTGTCATCATTAAGTGGGAGCCTGTGGTGTAATGGAGAGAAATATATTCTGTGTATGCTCAGAGGTTGTGCTCTCTGATAGTTTTAAAATATTTTGTTTTAAAAAATACTTCTGCTTTTGTTGTATTCTATTATAGTTTTGTGTTTATGTTCTTTTAATTGTGTGTTTTATTTTATCATTCTTTTATTTTGTGAAATGCCCAGAGAACAACTGTTATGGGGCAGCTATATAAATAATGTGGTTGTTAAAAGTGTACTATTTCATTGTAGACGGCAGGGAAATATATCAACACCAATATGTGATTAAACAGGCCACAACTTTATTTAAAAGATAATTAATTAACTTAGTAAACTGAGCTCAGTGTGGAGGAGGTCCTAACATTCCTCTTTAGAAGTTGCTAATGCACATTGTCATTGCTTACTTTTTACAGTAAAGTCCTTTGAATCCAATTCATATATTTTGAATTGCTAATATATCTTCTTTCTGGAGATAGGAATATATGCAGTAGGTTTTAAGTATGAGTTAAATAGAAACTGTGCTGATTCTTTGGTGAACAACTTTGCAGGACTGTGGTAAAATTACTGAACTGATGGTGTGAGGATGCTGTGTCTCCTCCCCTCCCCTACACAGATTGCCAGCCAGACTAAATTATTCACGAGTAGTTCCATTAGCTAATCCCAGAGTCACTTTTCACTTTTCTCTGAGAACACATTTGCAAGATTGTGGGATTATTGTAATGCCCTTCTCATTGTATGTCACCTGAATCCAGTACTGTATTGAGAAGTATACTGCTTCTGAATTTTAGTTAACTTAGTTCATGGCTGTTGATATTCCATGAATTTTGCTAAAAGATTAATCTTGATAAATGAGTGGAATTGGCTCACTTTTGTCAGTTATTGTTTTATTCTGACAAACATGTTCCTGCACAATTTGCATAAAGTTACAGAACACAATCCCATGCTTGTTCAACAAAATAATATAGGTGAAGTGGCTTGGGTGACATTTATAGAGATAAATGTTTAATACACATTCACACTGGGTAATCATATAATGTAGTGCCTTTTGAAACAAAAAACCAAAAAAAACCACCACCCAAGGACATTAACTTATCAAATATTTCAATTTAAGATGAGAGTTAAGGTGCTTATAGTTTTATTCATGCTCTAAAAGTATAGAAATTACCAGTTAAGGTATTTACTTTCGCTTCTGTGCCATTTAAACAGTAAATAGTTTGTGATATATGCCCACCAATAAATAGGATTTTGGAATGTTGAGCAAATAATCATCTCATGTATTGGATCAGTTGTAACTGGTAGGTTTTGCCATCTCTGGTTTGGGCTTATTTTCTAAGAATTTCAAGTCCAGACTGTAGTCTAAATCTTGTTTTCTGGCATGGTAGTGGCAGTATAGTTAAGATCAGGAGAAGTTTCAACATTCTATCATTATAAGCCTGAATGTTCTATTGGTAATAAAATCTAAACTGTCTCATCTACCTGATAATATGTAGTTATCAACTAGATATTAAATGACACCTTCAGAGAAAGCATTTTATACTTTTTAAAGTGTTTCATCTTTTTTAAAAAATTCAGATAATTTTTCAATTCAGCATAATCCTGTGTTGTTTTGGGAAAAAGTCCATCCAGCATTTCCTGAGTTATTAGCCTCTAAAGTCTACACAATAATAGTAAAATCAATTAAGGATGCATCTGGAATTTTTCCCATTGAGGGCCCTGAAGACAGATTTGGAAGGTGCAAGGCCCGATAAGCTCTGGAGAGAGGTTTCCTGGTTCTGAACATAGCTATTTGATAGGGAACATTTAGGTGCATTCTGACAATTCTATAGCTAAACCAATGTTCTTTCCCCCTATTTTTATTTTATGAGCTCTTATTTTCTCTCTCCACTGTGGTGGCGACAAGATGGAGGGGGGGACGTACAAGGGCATTGAAGCAGGGGCATAGGGAGCTTGTCCGTGGCTGGAGGATGAAGTCCTCCGGCGGCTCTCCCGCCCCCCCTAGGCTTCACAAGCCACGCCCCTTGCATCTGACATCAGCTGCAATCCAAGATGGCAGACATGTGAATGTTTGAGGCGCAAGAGGGCTAACTTGTGAACTGCCTAACTGATTTGAATCAAATTTGCTACAGGTGTAGGGACACATAACGACACCTCAAAAGCATAGTTTGTGATGACATCATCTACCCCAATTCAAGATGGAGGATGCATGAACATTTGAGGTGACTGACTTGTGAACTGCCTAACCAATTATGGACGAAATTTAGTCCAGTTAGAGGGATAGTGAAAGGAAAGTAGGCAGATTAATTCTTACTAGAACAACATGTAATCATATTACGTTAAGGGACAAAATTCCAGAAACATGGAAACAAACTAGAATTGTAGTTATCCCCAAACTAGGCAAAGATCCCACTAGAATTCTGTCACCCCATTGTACTTTAAAACCAAGTTGCTAAAACTTTTGCTGCTCTGTTTGTACAAAGATTAAGAAAAATTATACATTCCTATGTACAAAAAGATCGAACAAGATTTATCATACAGGAACAGGTATGCAGTCTGTGAATGCTTCTGGATCCAAACTTCTTTGGTGACTCAGGTTGAGGCAGTGGCCAGAGGTGCTTTCTATCAGCTTCAGTCAATACGCCAGCTGCATCTGTTTCATGAGATAAGTGACCTCAGAACAGAAGTACATATGCTGGTGACCCCTAAACTTGATTACTGCAATTCTCTATATGTTGGGTTGCCACTGTATGGAAACTGCAACGGGCTCAAAATGCGGCCGCCAGGTTGGTCTCCAGATCATGTATTGGTAGCCAGTAGGCATGTGCCCAAAACGTTTCGGAGGTCCTTGTAAAGGCCTCCGAAACGGTTTGGGTTTGGGTTTGGGGCCGTTTCGGCGCCGCTGGGGGTAGCGCTTTAAGGGCGGGGGAGGGTGTTCTCACCCCTCCCACCGCATTTCCCCCGCCGGCGCGCTGTCGGTTTTAAGCCCCTTGGGGCGGCAGCGTTCCTCCCTGCCGCCCCGTTTCTGCCATCGGCCGGAAGTGGCTGGAAGTCGCGAGTGCGCGTGTGCCCGTCGTGCGCACACGCGCGTACGGCAGAGGGGTGCGTGCATGCACAACGGGCGCACGCGCGCTCGCCACTTCTGGCCGATGGCAGAAACGGGGCGGCAGGGAGGAACGCTGCCGCCCTGAGGGGCTTAAAACCGACAGCGCGCCGGCAGGGGAAATGCGGCGGGAGGGGTGAGTACACCCTTCCCCGCCCTTAAAGCGCTACCCCGCCGGCGCCGAGGATCTTCGTGCACATCCCTAGTAGCCAGTGTAGTTCTTTTTATATAGGTGTAATCTGTCTCTTTTAGATGACCCAGAGAACAACCTGGCTGCCACATTTTGCACCAGTTTCCGTACAAAAGCATTTATTTATTTATTTAGGGCTGCCCCAGCCTGGGTTGGGCTGCTCATTTGAATAGCTTTATTGTCTATTACAGCCACAAAACAAAATTGCCTGAACTATTATTTCACTGGTTGCATACAAAGCTTTTGACATGGTGGAATGGCCATACCTTAAGGTATTAATGATTAACATGGATATTGGGAAACAATTTTTGCATATTATTTCACAATTATGTGGTTCAACCATGGTCACAATTCATTCTAACTGCCTTCATTTATTTTTAATTAATATAACTTGTGGTGCCAGACAGACAAAGTAGTACCTTTGCTTTTGGCACTTTCAATGGAACCACTAGAAAATTTTAACAGATCTTCACAAATTGGCAGGCAGAGTTCATAATATTTATTTATTTATTTTTTTGCAGCTGCCACAGCCATCTTTCTTGTTAATTCCAAAGAAGCCAGCACAGAATTACTTTTTCTTATTGAAAACCATGTTAAAGTGGCTGGTTTTGCAATTAAGAGAGATAAATCAGTTATTCTGTCTGCATTCCTGAGAAAGCGAATATTTGATATTAGCTAAAATGAGTGGTTTCTCTGTTATGAAATATTTCCTAAAATATTTAGGAGTGGTAATTCCCAAACATAGTTCTAAACTGATAGAAGTTATTTTTGATCCATTGATAAAGTCAATAAAACAAGATTTGAAAAAATGCAAAGATAATACTTTAACATTGTTAGGCAGACTAGCCACTGTTAAAATGAAAATACTTCTACATATCATTTTTTTCCTTTCAAACCGTACCTATTTTTATCTGTCATCCAAATTGTGGGAATGGCAAACAGTGATAGAATCCTTCATACATAAATGTAAGAAACCCCATAAATCAAAAAAGATAATTTAGAGAAGTAGGAAATGGTAGGTCTGGCATTCTGCTTTTCAAGCATACTATGATGCCTGTCGGCTTAGCCAATGGATGTATAATTCAAGAGGAAAACTCCCCATAGTGAGTGGCAATGGAAAAATTTCCTGTATTCTGAACTGACAGTTGCTACCATTTGAATTGCAATGAGTTAATAATAAGGAAATAGCTAATCCTCACCTTAAAGCAATTATACATGTATGGAAAAGATGGCTAAAAACATTAGCACCACTTTTATCATCCCTGACACCTTTCTTGGATCACCCTGTATTTCATGATCCTCTCAAAATCAGTCAATTTAAAAGATGGAAAGAAGGAATGGTTGTTTTTTGTTTTGTTTTTTAAATGAGAGATCTATCTAATGGAGGGCAAGGCTGGACTTAATCACAGCTGAATGATAAACTGGATGTAGTTGAATTGGTTTCTGGTTTTTCAGATCTGCCAATTTACATCTAATCAGAAGATTATCTCGAAGATTTATGCTTTACTTACAATTCATTTAAATATTCCTTTAATTGGGGTGAAAGCTCTGTGGGACTCGGGCTTAGAACAAAATATCCCTGATAGTCTCTGGTCCAAAATCTGGAACAATTTACCATATAAATTGGTCTCTGCCACTATGAGGGACAGCACTCTAAAAGTAGCTCATGGTTGGCATTTGATACCTTTGCAGCTTAGTAGAATATATCCTAATTCATCTCCCAGATGTTGGAGAAAATGTGGCAATGTGGGGATATTCTTCCACATGTGATGGACTTGTAAGCAGGCTCAAAAAATGTTGGTGACAGTCTTTGCAGAAATAACAACAATACTGGGATACAACTTGCAGCCAGGTATAGAAATAATAATAATAATAATAATAATAATAATAATAATAATAATAATAAAAAAACAACCAACAGTATTGATGATAAAATTCAGCCATCCCAGGTCCTTGGGAAGGACTCGATGTCTGGATAGAACAAGCCAGTCAGTAACACCTGTCTGACTGTGTAAACAAGAAATAATAATCTCAAGCTAACTTTATTGGGATATAGTGCGAAGATTAAGCAATTAATTATAAAAACTTCTTAGCCTATAGCTTGGCGGCGACCAGAATGGAAATTGAATATTACTGGAAAGATCCATTATTGCCCTCCACAGAGCAGTGGTACATATGTCTGTGGAATATTGCACTGATGGACAAATAAACTCAACAACTTTGAATTTCTCATGGGTCTTCCACCTTTTATTATTTATTAACTGTTGGTATCTTCTTATATCATTTACAAACATCTGGATACCATTCATGTTTTCAGAATACATTTTCCATTTTGGAAGGCTGTTCTTTCTCTCTGGAATAAGATTAGACTCTTTTATTCTATTTTTCTTTTTCTGATAATTATATCGATGATAGATATTCCCTGTAATGTTAACATCTTGTTGCATTATTGCTACTTTTGGTTTGTGAAACTGCTTTGTTGGTTCTTTTCTTTAAAAAGATATGTAAAACTGATTAATAAAAATTAAATTGAAAAAAAGAACATGAAGATTCTACTATACAGGTGTACTGCCCCTATGAGCAGCTAGAATTCCGCATTTGAGCACGAAGGTTCTACATCAGAGGTATACAGCCTATGAATATTTTTACCTAGCCAGCATGAGTAACAGCCACTGGTAAGGGCCACCCTTTCCCACAGTGCACATTCAGATTGTGCTTTTTTAAAAGCCTAGCGATTGGCCTGGGGAGCTGTTTTCAATTTTTGTTGAGGTGTGAGGAATTGGTGTCATTGTGGACAATATTCCTAGACTGAAGCTGTCTGTTGAATCTAGTGTATGTTATGTGAGGACTATAGCTGGATGCTGTGAGAATGCAGATCTAAGATAAGATATTAATAGCACATTCACTTAACAGCCCTTTCAGTGGATACATCAGCAATTGGATGTATCACAATGTGTATGCATAATAAAGCATCAGGAATTGTGAATTTCTGGCTGGACCTTTGCTATAGAGGTGGCATTTTAGGGAAGCACTGTGCCTTGTAGAGACGCATCAGGAAGAAATTCATTGGGGCATTTCTAGCAGCTTTAGGGGAAGCTGCACCTATTGAATTTCTGCCAGTGTATTTTACACACAGCCCAGTCTTGAGTTGAAAGACCAAGGCAAAGCATGGGTGTATGGCACCTCATTTCTAAAGCCAGCATAATATATGAAACTGTACCAAGTCTTTATAGCGTTTATGGCTTGGAAGTTAAGATGGGCACCTTAACTTGCAATTTCCATGCTTTTTAGAGCACAAGCGAAAATTGAAATAATCTTAACTCTCATCTTAAACCAAGAGTTTTTTGGATTGCAAAATAAAACATATATATGGTTAAAATCTTTCAAAATGTTTATAAGACAACTAGTTTGAGGAGGTACTTATTTGCAGGGGGAACCTTATTGTACTTCAGCTAATCTATTCTTGCTTCTTGTTTAATGTGCTTTTTCTTATACAGGTTCTGGGCAATGTTGACATTTTTGGCTCACGTTTTGTTATATCTTATCATGGGAATTGTTATAACTCACAAAACAATTCTACACGTGAAATCTCCTCTTTCATTTTTTATTATAACAGTCTATCTTTCATTGAATCTTGTACGGTAAGAATAGTTTTCATACTCTTTTTGTCTTAAAGTTGTCCAACTAATTTGCAAAGCTTACCTATTTGCTAAACTTAGAATTCTTAGATTACATATTAATTGCCAACATTCTTTAAGTATTACATATTTATATGTTGGTGGCCTCTGCTGGTGGCCTGTCACACTTTTTCAGGCAATGATACGAGAACCACCAACAGTGTGAATAGGGCCTCAGACTTACTTGAACCTCTAGTAATGATGTTGTCAAACTTTGTAATTTATGTACCAGGGAATACAAATTTCTGTGTTTGTAAAGCACACCTGTATTATGAATGGGCAATTTTACATCCTCTGTTTATCACTGGCTTGGATTTTTCACTGAAGAACTTCTCTTTCCTACTTCCATCCATCCACCCACCTGGTGGCTGCTGCTCTGCAACAGTGGCAGCAAGGGCCAAGGGAAGGTGGTCTCTCTCTTTCTCCAGGATGTCTGCCTGATAACTTTAATATGGATGTCAGGTGCCCGGGTACCTATGGAACATGTAGTTTTGAAGACATCTGATAGTCTGACATCAGGCACCCTGGGGAAATGACATTTCTTGGGGGCCCTCACAACTAGGACTCTGCACTAGCAAATGTTCCAAGAACCAAGGAGGGAGGGGAAGAGTGAACAAGATCATTCTGCCTCCCAGGCACTGCTATGATCTTCATTGCAGCAGCAGGACCAGAAAAGATGGGCCTTGACAATTTTATTTTGTCTCTAGGAACCAGCCCCAAAATTTAGAAGCCAGGCTGGAGTGGATTCAGCACTCTCCTCTAGCAGTACCCATCCCTACTCGATGTGTGTGTGTGCGTGCGTGTGCGGGGGGGCAATTTCACAATTTCGGGTGGGGGGGTTTGGCAATTGGAGGATACATTTCTAGCCTACTTTCCTTTAAGGAAAGTAAGCTTATGAGATCACTCAGCTTTCTGTGTATGTGTGTCCATCCCTATCAACTTTGCAATTCTAGAATCGATTTGAACCAAGTTTGGTACAGTTGTAGGGACACCTCAGTGGCATAGTTTGTGATGATGTCATTCACCCCAAATTCAAGATGGAAGTTGCATGAATGTTTGAGATAGACATGGATTAACTTGTAAAGATGATAATCAATTAAGATTATAGTGAAAAGAAAATAGGCAGATTAGTTCTTACCATAACTTCTTTGTTCCTTATTGGGGGGAACTAATTTTTTTTAAATATTAATATTTAATATTTTAATAATAACATTATTTTAATAATGTATTTTAACCAATGTTAAAGGTTAAACAAAAACTTTTAGATTTCAGCAGTTTAAATATTTTGTTACGTGTTTAGAATGCACATGTCTTTTTTCCATAAGCATTCGTCACATGGTAGTGTGTGTACATTGAAGATGCACTGTGATGCTCTGTATTTAAAAGGTGAGATCTTGGTGAGCACTCCTTATAATTTTTAATACAGAGTATTGCAGTGCAACTTCAATATGCATACACTACCATGTGTGAAAATGCAAACGTGTTTAGTTCATTGTATGCGCAAGTGTTGGGAAACTACATTTTTTGCTGTTTCCGAACACATGCACCCAATATTCTAAATGCTTAATATATAGCAATAGCACTTACATTTATATACCGCTTTATAGCCAGAGCTCTCTAAGCGGTTTACAATGATTTAGCATATTGCCCCCAACATTCTGGGTACTCAT
Source organism: Hemicordylus capensis (assembly GCF_027244095.1). Classification (NCBI taxonomy): domain Eukaryota; kingdom Metazoa; phylum Chordata; class Lepidosauria; order Squamata; family Cordylidae; genus Hemicordylus; species Hemicordylus capensis. The sequence continues at coordinate 136,397,103 of NC_069657.1, read as the reverse complement.
TTTACCGACCTCGGAAGGATGGAAGGCTGAGTCAACCTTGAGCCCCTGGTCAGGATCGAACTTGTAACCTTCTGGTTACAGGGTGGCAGTTTTACCCCTGCGCCACCAGGGGCTCACCAGTATGCACTGTTTACTGCATTAAAACCAATCTTTAAACATCTCATTAGCAAAGATTCATTTTGCTATTAAAAGGTGCAACTGTTTTTTTAAAAGATTAAAATGGTTGAACAGTGAGCAACATGATGTACAATGCTAAGTTTACTGTTGCTGTCAACAGCACTCACTAGGGCTACTGAGCCACTTCAAAGGCAGTCCTGATGGTTTAGCGATGGAGCTGTTGCGGAGTGCCTAAAAACTGCTTTCAGGCAGTTTTTAGGCATTCTGCAGCAGTCCTGTCACTATACTGTCAGGGTTGCCTTTGAAGTTGAATAGCAGTCCTGGTGTATCACTACTGTTGATGGTATACCACACATCATGTTTCCTACTCAGTTTGTTTTGGAATTTTTAGCACTGTAGGGTTGTTTTTTAAAACCAACCTTTAAAATACACTTAGAGGCGAGTTTCACAATCAGTGAGACTCGCTGGAAGGGGGTTTGTGGGGAGAGCGGGCTGAGCCCACTCTCTCCACAGAAGATCGCCAGGCAGCCCTGGGCAGCTGGATCAGCCACCCACACGACTGCCGGCTCCATCATGGAGCCGGTGGGGGCTGTAGGAATCGGGGGCTGCGAGGATCTGGTGGGCCACTGTGTGAAACAGGATGCTGGACTAGATGGGCCTTGGGCCTGATCCAGCAGGGCTGTTCTTATCTTCCAGGATACCTCGCACGAGTACGTGGGGCATGCTGGCGAGACCTCTGAGCCCAGGAGGTTGCTTGCAGCCTCCCGGCGGAGGTCTCCTCATGTGTTGCCATGGCATGGCAATACACGATCAAAAAAATGCGGTTAACAGAGCGCTCGCTCCGTTAACCTCATTTTAGGTGAGGGCTACCTAAACGGGTTACCCGCTTTGAGGTTGCCCATGGAGCGTGGTTCTCATGTTCGCCTTAAAGGGGGCTAGGCTCCCTTAGCCCGCTTCTGGCTGATCATGAGAATAGCCTCTTAATAATGTTCCCTGCTTTAAAAAAAAAGATTACAATAGCTAAAGAACATTCAGTTTGTTTCAGAACTTCCATGGGTTCTTGCAAGAGTTTGATATTAATGCCAACAACTGACCAGTGCCACAGCTGGTGTGTTTTGCATGGTTGAGGAGGCAGAGATGAGGCACTGTAATAGACAGAATAAATCAGGCATGTGTTCTCTCAGACTACCGGAGGGGGCAGTAAAGTGTGTACTATACTCTTCACTAAAGTTGGTAATAGAGGCTGGGTAAAGAAATTGTTACACAAGATAAAATCGTGTTTGTTTATGAGAGACCAGAAACATAACATGGTGTCAGAAGGAAAGCTGAAAACAATACACTACAGAACAGAGACGGCCTCTGGCACGAGGCAAGTACCTTCTATGGACTTTGATAATGGGAGCATTGCTGAAAATTGGGCCCAGTGGCTCATGGAACTAATTTTTGCAGTCCCCAAAATGGACAAGTGGTCTGAAGAACAAAAGGCTACACAGTTCCAACTCAACATTTGGTAAAAAAACACAAATATCTGCAGGGCCTGGGGAGCTAGTGGTAAACTATCTGCAGAGGATAGGAAGAAGCCTGCAGTGCATTGTTTGAAGTATACTGCACTGCACACCCAGAAAAAAAATCTCCATACAACACAAATTGTTTTATGAAAGGCAGCGAGGGATAACAGAAGCCATGGGTGAATGGGTTACGCAATTATACCCAATAACTAAAAACTGTGCTTTTCATGATAGTGATGATGTGATTAAGTACAGGATATTGATGGGATCCATTTCAAAAAAAGATCCAAGAGAAATAATTGCAGGAGAAGAACTTTAGAAAAAGCATTAAAACTAGCCAGAGCATAGGAAGGTTCTCAAGTGCAGATGAAAATTTTGCAGAACAAATCCCAAGAAGTGCATGAGATTAGCGAACACTGGCCAGGCCACAGTCAGGCAAAAAGACAAACTCCTAGACTTGAGCAGTACTCCTGGGAAAGGGAAGATAACAAGTTGTAAAAGGTTTGTGGAAAAAACACAGCAAAATGGAGGAATGCCCAGGATGGAGAAGGGTTTTGTCACAATTGCCAAAAGAGAAACCATTTTGCATAAGTATGAATAGCAGAAAATAAAAATCAGAGAAAAGTAAATGAGTTTCAGGAGAGAGAGAGAGAGAGAGAGAGAGAGAGAGAGCGATCTCCTGATGCAAGAGCTAGCACAAGTGCACTGTTTCTGGCAGCAGTTACAAAGGCATACAAGGAAGAAAAAGAGGCAAATGTGGATATGAAAATAGGCAGAAATAAGAAAATGATTCCTTTCAAGTTAAAGGAGCTGATGTTAACTGCCTATCAACAGAAATGTACCACAGAATGCTTATGGATGAGAATACAATCTTAACAGGATATGAAGGAAATTAATTAAATGTGCTAGGTAGATGTACAGGAGGCTCTCGATATTCGTGGGGGTTCCGTTCTGCTGTTGTACCATGGATATGGAAACCGTGAATATTGAGGCATTAAAGTCAATGTATTCGCGGGGTTAGGGTCCTGGTCAACCAAAAATGCTTCAAAATTGCCGGAAATTGATTGATTTTTCAGGGGGAAACATGGGCGGTGGGGTTCCTTACCATGATTTGCCTCTCCCTCCAAGTCATGCTGTGCCTCTGGGATGCCCGGAAATTGGCCACAAATCTCCTTTTAAAAAGCCCCACAGGAGCCATTTTATGGTTCCCATGAACAAAATGGTGGTCAAAAATGATCTCCGCGGTCATTTCCTGCCACCTCTGACCCACGGATATGCAAGGTTGATATGTCCAACACCCCCACCCCCCCCGGCATATGCTGAGGTTGGGTGTCTTTTTCTCAAACGCATATACACGAATCCATGGATAATGAATCTGTGGTTAATGAGGTTCTACTGTACTTTGAGATGTATGTATAATAAAACAGTGTATCCTCTTGAATTCTGCATAGTGAACACTTCCACAAAAGCAGTTCTAGGATTAAGTGCATGTCAACAACTAAATTTGATAAAGGTTATGAGACTGGCAAACTCAAAACAAGCAGAATTAGCAAAGGAAAAAGTTAAAGAATACTTTGCATTTAAAAGATGTGTTTACAGGTTTAGGCTATGTACCAGGACAATGCCAAATAAAATCATATATTTATGCACCAAAAAATGTTCCTATTGCACTTAAAGAGAAAATTGAGAGAGAACTTACGTGCATAGAACACATGGGAGTATTAGTGAAGGTAAGTGAGCCCACAGAATCGGTAAGCTCTATGGTGGCAACAGAGAAGAAAAATTCTGAACAGTTACTAATTTGTTTCGACCCAAGATATTTAAATCATGTCATCATGAGAGAACACTACAACCTTTCTACACTAGAGGATATAATTCACAGGCTATCGAAAGCCAAATATTTTAGTGTACTGGATGGTCCATCTGGTTACTGGCAATTGAAGCTAGAAGTAGTACACTGATAACTTTCAACTCACCATTTGGTCACTGGCACTTCAGTGTCAGTGTACCAGGGTGGCCAGAACCTAAGGGGTATACTCGTGGGTCAAGTGGGCTGTAAGCCAGAATTTGGCTTTTAAAAAGCCAATTCTGGCCACCTAGCAGTGTACCTTTTGGAATTTCCTCAGCTCAAGAAATTTTTCAGGAAAAAAACCATGAAATACTAGCAGGGTTACAAGGTGTGGAAGTAATTCTTGGTATATTAGCATATGACTTCACCTAAGAGGAACATGACGATAATCTGAAAGCACTTTTGGAAAGGTGTAGAGAAAAAAACCGGAAATTTAATCCAAAAAAGATGCAAATTGGAGTCAACAGTGTCAACTACTTTGGTCACATACATACTGCTGAAGGAATAAAGCCAAACCCAGATGAGATTGCAGCAATAAAACAACAAGGAACCGCAAAATCCAGATCAGAGCTGGAAACCATAATGAGAATGTTTAACATCTTAGTGAGATTCTTTCCAGGATTAGTCCAAACTACTACATCACTGAGGAAACTACTCAAAAAGGACATAGTAAGGGTTTGGAATGATTCCAATGAAAAAACCTTCCAAGAGTTGAAAGAACTCATAATGAGAACTCCAAAACCAATTATTCAATATTTTGATGCAGTAAAAGAACTTATAATACACGTGGATGCATCACAGTCTATAGTAGAAGCAGTACTCTGTTGATGAGCAGGTGAGAGAATGTGGGCAGTGAGGTGGAGTGGCTATGGTCTATAAGAATAACATCTCCCTTACCAGGATCCCCATCGAAGCGTCTGACCATATCAAATGTGTGTACTTACGTTTGGGGGCCAGGGATAAACTGGGACTTTTGTTGGTCACCCCGTTGCTCAGCACAGTCCCTAACTGAGCTGATGGGCTTGGTATTGGAGTCTCCCAGGCTTATTGTGATGGGGGACTTCAATGTTCACTTTGAGCCCAATTTGTCTGGGGTGGCTCAAGAGTTCGTAGCACTCATGACAATTATGGGCCTATCCCAAGTGGTCTTGGGACCGATGCATATTGCTGGACACATGCATGATCTGGTATTTTGATCTGATCAGGTTGTGTTCTTTGGGTGGGGACTCCTGTGATTTGCCTGTTGTCATGGATGGGCCACCATCTGGACTCACAACCACATTCCACCTGTGCAGGGGTGAGGGGCCTATTAGGATGGTCTACCCAATAAGTTATTGGATCCAGTAGGATTCTAAGAAGCCTTGGAAGGATTTAGGCTCTGCCAGTGATTCCATTTATTCCCTGGTGCAGAACTGGAACATCAAACTCACCAGAGCAGTAGAAATGATCGCTCCTAAGTGTTCTCTCTGACCCGCTTCAAAATTGGCCCCTTGGTATAGGAAAGAACAAAGCAAGCTGAAGTGGCAAGGTAGACAATTGGAGCGCAAGTGAAGAAAGATTTGACTTGAATCTGACAGATTACAACATAAAGTTCATTTGAAGACCTATGCTCAAGCAATATGTGCGGCAAAGAAGTTATTCTTTTCTGCCCATATTGCACCTGCAAACTCATATCCAGTCGAGTTGTTTAGGGTTGTGAGAGGCCTAGTACATGCCCCTCCTCCCTTGAATCAGAATCTGGAACCATCAGTTACCCGTTGTGATGTTTTTAATAAGTTCTTTGTGGATAAAATATGTTACATTTGAGCCGATTTAGACTCAGACCCCAAAATTATTGCAGAGTTTAATGTGGAGGTGTCCAGCAACTCCTCTTATGTGGTTAGGCTGGATCAATTTCAATTCGTGACTCCTGATGATGTGGATAAGCTGCTTGGAACGGTGCCACCTACCACCTGTTCTCTTGACCCTTGTCTGACATGGCTTATACTATATGGCAGGGGGATTGTTTGTAGAGGGCCTGGTAGATATTATAAATGCTTCTCTGAGGGAGGGCAAGATGCCTTACTGTCTTAAGGAGGCAATCATTAGAACTCTTCTGAAGAAGCCTGCATTGGATCATTCAAAGTTAAGCAACTGTAGGCCTGTCTCCAAACTTCCCTGGTTGGGCAAGGTAACTGAGAGGGTGGTGGCCTGGCCTCCCAGCTTCAGGCAGTCTTGGAGGAAACTGATTATCTAGACCCATTTCAGACTGGTTTTTGGGTGGGCTGTGGGGTGGAGAATACCTTGTTTGGCCTGATGGATGATTTCCAACGGGGGATTGACAGAGGAAGTATGATTCTGTTGGTCCTTTTGGAACTCTTATTTATTTTTTATGTTATTTATTTTATACATTTCTATTCCGCCCCAAACCAAAGTCTCGGGGCGGTTCACAACTCTTGGCAGCTTTCAATACTATTGACCATAGTAACGCTCTGGACTATCTGAGAGAGTTTTGAGTAGGAGGCACTGATTTGCAGTGGTTCCGCTCTTACCTCTTGGGCAGATTCCGGATGGTGTCCCTTGGAGACTGTTCTTCAAAATGTGAACTTTTATATGGCATCCCCCAGGGCTCCATACTGCGTCCAATGCTCTTTAATATCTACATGAACCTGCTGGGAGAGATCATCAGGAGATTTGGTGCAAGGTGTTATCAGTATGCTGATGACACCCAAATCTATTTCTCCTTGTCAACATCATTGGGAGAAGGCATAACTTCCCTAAATGCCTGCCTGGAGGCAATGATGGGCTGGATGAGGGATAACAGACTTAAGACTGAATCCAAATAAGACAGAGGTACTTATTGTGTGGGGTCGGAACTCAGGAGACAATTTTGATCTGCCAGTTCTGGGTGGGGTCACACTTCCCCAGAAGGAACAAGGTACGCAGTCTCAGAGTGCTTCTGGATCCAAACCACATCCCTAGTGTCTCAGGTTGAGGCAGTGGCCAGAGATACTTCTATCAGCTTCAGCAGATATGCCAGCTTTCTTGAGATAAACAACCTTAGGACAGTGGTACATATACAGGTAACCTCCAGATTCGACTACTGCAGTGCGCTCTATGTGGGGCTGCCTTTGTATGTAGGTCAGACACTGCAGTTGATGCAGAATGCAGCAGCCAGGTTTGAGTAATCTCAAAGAGACCATATTACTCCTATAGTAAAAGAACTCCACTGGCTACCAATAAGTTTCCAGGCAAAATACAAGATGTTGGTTATAACCTCTAAAGCCCTGAACAGCTGAGGCCCTGGTATTTAAGAAAACCTCAAACCAGGAAATAAGATACCTGTAGCAGACACAGTATTCAGAAGATTCCTATCTTCTGGAAGGAATGCCAAAAGAAGAGTAAGGTCTAGAGGAGCAAGTATATATGATACAGGTGGCCCTCATTATCCATGGTTCCGTTCCCATCAACTACTGTGGATAACAAAATGGTGTATAATGAGACCATAATTTAATGGCTGGGAATTGGGTGGGGGTTAGGTTCCTAGAGGGCAAAAAAGGGAAAAAAGCATTAAAAGGCAGAAATTGGAGAAATAACATACTGTGCTATGCTCTGCAGCTGTCCAGCAATGCCGCCCCCCCCATCATTTCCCTGCAAAAAATCAGAGTGCAGTATAACATACCCAAGGCTCTGTCACTTAAATCAAATGTATAATAACCTAATTAAGTTTATTAGGTTTTGTTCAGAGAGTGAGATTGTTGAAAAATTGCAACAGACTCTCAGAGATTAATCTCAGAACCTACCAGTATCACTATCCCACAATGTGTACAGAGATTTCAGCACTATTGAGATTGAAGCTCTATGTGGAGATACAGAAGAGATTCCCCAAAGCAGTGGTTTTATAGAAATTCCTAATAGGAGACTCCCATGCTGTGATTATAAATGCAGATTTGTGATACACTGATTTATTATTCTTCCTTTTTTCACCCTTACTCAGTCCTTGTAGATGCTGGGGGGAGGTCAGGGATTTCTATGACTCTGAGAAGAAGCATAAATATTATGAATAGTGTCTGTCTTGAGATTATTATTAAGATAGGTCAGCAATATATCCTGATTGCTGGATGCACAATCCACCTATAACCATGGTCTTGTTTCTGTTGCCAGACAGCCTCCTTCTCATCTTGTAAACTCTGGTCTCTGACCTAAACAAGGCTAAAATCTGTGCATAGATGAGAATTTAATGCCAGGAGGGAAGACAGCCCACAGATGGGTCAAATCTGCTGCATCATGCTAATCCTGAGCCAGTATAAACTGCTTCCAGAGAGGCAACACACTTGAGCAAAAATTCCTTGCATACCTGGTGAGGCCAGAGTTCCAAGCAAACCTAACTAGAGGTCTTAAATTGTTTCTGGGGGCTTGAACAGCCCCACCCTACCGTGGGGTCAGCATGAAGCCAGCAAAGCGGGGCGGGGATTGGGGGCCTGCTGGCCCCCAGAAGTTCCAGGATGCCCCACGTGAGCAATACAGTGAGGTTAATGGAGGTATAGGTTTTAGGTGGGCTAGCCTCCTTGGGAACACTGGGCTTGCCTACAAGCCTGGTGGTTCCCACAATTGATGGAAAGAAAACCTGAGCTACCCAGCAGAGGAGCACTGGGATCAGTCCTGATCCTGGCACTTCTCACAACCAGCCCTTCCTGGATACGGCTGGTTGTGAGAATGACCTCAGTGTCTCCTAAAATTGCTCTTTTAGTGGAGCATTCTGGTGTGGTGTCTTGAGAGTAGAACACTGTATTGATTAAAGCAGGGATTCTCAACGTTGGGTCCCCAGATGTTATTGGACTTCAATCCCATAATCCCCAGCCCCAGGGGCCTTTGGTTGGGGATTATGGGAGTTGAAGTCCAATAACATCTGGGAACCCAACGTTGAGAATCCCTGGATTAAAGCAATGGTCTTCACGTTGTTTGGGGCCACATTGGCAAAAAAAACCTTCAATATGAGAACCTTAGTGTGAGGAACCTTCACACAGTGCTACACTTTGCACAGCACTGGTGGGACCCTTGAGCCATAGCACCATCTTGGAGGGTTTGCATGGAGTACTGAGAAGTGCATTCCCTCTTGGTGCTTTCCCCAGAGAACAACATGGGGACAGTTCCAGGAAGGTCTGTATTTCCCAGTGCTGTGTATACACCTTTCAAGATGGTTTTGGGGCTCAAGAGAGTTCCAAGGGCCCTGGCAGTGTTGGGCAAAGTGCACCAGTGTATAGTGGTAGATGTGATGCGGTGCCAGTGGGGGCTACTTGACTTTGGCTGAAGCTTCACACAGGCCTAATAAACAATTAGTCACTGAGCTGCGCTTAGTGTTGATGGTGCCACTGGCTCCCAGGCCTTGCAATGAACACTGGATTAGAGTGTCAAACTAGGAGACAGGAATCTCAGGAGGTGGTCCCACATGGCAGTTTATTTTAGATAAACATATTATTATAAGGTGATTTACAGAGCATCTACATGACATCATCTTCATTCCATGTGTAATTTCCACTATCTCTGTAAAGCACCATTTTCTTTTCATTGCTCAGATATTCTGACTTAAAAATGCTAGCAGAACAACTTGTTCAATAAGCAAAGGTGTAAACAGACCATAGCACAACTCATCAGATTCTGAGGAGGAGTGGTTTTCTGTGTAGGTGGTAATGTATGGGGGGCTGGGTTTCCATTGACACTGCCTTTACTTTCATAATTGAGTATACCTTTGCCTCTTTGCTACCAGCGTTAGCCCCTCATACAGTAGTTCTATTTTTTATAAATAGTCCAGTACCCCTCGCCCCCACCTGCCCTGTTATCCTTTTGAAGAAGTCCTACTGACTAGGCCTGTGTGATGCTTTGACCTCCAAATCAGCCCACTTGGTCTTGGCAATCTAGAACAATGTTTGTGTTTACACAATTCAAAAGGGAACTGGAAAAGCTTCAAATCTGCCATGTTCATGCACAGAAATCCTGGACTATTTATCTATAATTTAGTAGGCTTTATATTTGCAGAAAGGGCTACCATCCCTACCATTTGTATTCCAGTTTGTGAAGAAATAAGTTATGGTGGGGGGCGGGAGGAGACTGGTTTCTTTCACAGAAACCTCTGGCTCACTTTGTAGTTTGGCAGAACTTATGACCTCAGAAGGAGCTTATATCCATGCAATTTTCATTCTATTCTGTCAAGAAATGAAACAAATATAGTTGTTTTCATGATTTTTCATTTTAGTCTGAAGTAGGGATGTGCACGAACCTGTTTGGAGGCCCTTTTATGGGCCTCTGAATGGGTTCGAAAGATTGGTGGTTCGGCTGGTTCGAAGGCAGGAGGTTACCTTTAAGGGTGGGGGAGGGTGCTCTTACCCCTCCCGCTGCATTTCCCCTGCCGGTGCTGCATTTTAAAAGGGCCTGGCGGGGCAGCAGTGTACCTCCCTGCTGCTCCATTGCTCCATTGGATCAGAAGTAACCCGAAGTACCCAGTGCATGTGTGCAAGTTGGGCGCACATGGTACTTCTGGTCACTTTCAGTCCAATGAGGCAGTGGCAGCAGGGAGGTATGCTGCTATCCCTCTGGACCCTTCTACAGTGCAGCACTGGTGGGGGAAATGCGGCGGGAGGGGTAAGAGCACTCTCATCCACCCTTAAAGGTATTCCACCCCCCCCCTTGAACCACCCCCGCCAGTTCCGTGCATATCCTTAGTCTGAAGTTACGGTCTGGAGACAGCAAGTCCCACCATGTTCAGTGAGACTTACTCCTAGGAAAGTGTGCAGAGGATAGCAGACATTCTCACCTGCTGCTCTGGGAACCTGGCACTTTTCCTTTCTAGGTGCCCTTTGCCAAGTTCTGCCCCAACAAGACACCAGCTGCAACTCTGCCAGCTCATTTCCAGCTCCCTGGGCCATTTATTTTTCTCAGCAGCTGCTATTGGTTGACTCTAGTTCCCTGCTGACCAAATGCAGCAAGGATTTGAAGGAACCGGAGGAAGATGCTGTTCCCATTGCTGCTGAGGTCACTGGAAGGTGCTGTTGCTGCTATCTTCTCCAGCATTTCCAGAAATGAAAAAGAGGAGGGAACAGATGTGAAAAGGAAGAGGAGAATGACAGCTGTGGACTAGAGCAACTCTCTTCCACTTCCTCTTCGTTCCTACCCCCTCTTCTTTTCAAATCTGGTAGTACAAGAGGAGGGCCATACTGCTGAGGGAGGCCATACCATGTGCGGGGTGGGGGCAATGGTTGTGGTAATTTAACAGGTAAGTGGTAGAAAAGAAGGGTGGTGGCAGCAGTGGTAGCTGGGTGAGGCTTGAGATGGGGTAGCTGGCAGGCAATCTGCCACATTTCCCAAATATACTACAAAAGGTGACTGCTTCAGTGTGCCTTATTATGAGTTGCGCCTATTCTGACCAACTTATCTCCAGACAGAAGGATATCTGAACTAGGAATGCAGCTGTCTTCTTTCTACAGTAGATCCATGCAGCTTCAATACTGATATCTAATGATAGCACCCTCGGATATCATTGGGGGGGGGGGGTGGAAGGCCAAAAAAAAAAAAGGAAGCTCCACTTTGGCATATTAGGTCCCCACCCCCCCACCCCCATTCTCTCTTGTGTGAGTTGAGTTGAACTATGGGGAGCAACAGCCTTCAGTCTTGGATTAGAGTCTACTTCCTACTGGCTGGGTAGTGAATGCCACCTGCAAAGGAATAGTGTTTGGACCAAACTATAGAAAGAACGCTTGTGGAAATGTATGCAGTTCTCTGATCTGTGGGCTTGCTGATAACGCAAGTATATCTTCATTCAGAATAAATCAGAATGGACTTAAGACAACATGAGTGAATACTTCAGATCTGCAAACCATTTAAAACAAAAGTTGAATTTGTAGAGTATTTGGTTAACCCTTCTACCAAAGGACAATGGTACAGTTATTGCTTGAATCACAAGCATGTGGAGGCAGGCAGCTCCTTATGGCAAGCCAAAGTGGTTTCCATGTGGTTCTGTCAATTTCCATCACATGACCAGAACCCATTAAAAAAGAGAAATGCTATTTTCAGTAATAAATTCTGTCTTGTCTCACAAAATATTGCTTAATATTTATAATCTATTGTTTAACCAGAAAATACTTGTGTGTGTTTTAGTTTCCACTTGGCTTATTTTATAGCATTGCTTATATCTTTAAAATATTTTTGCTAATTTATTTTTATTTTATTTACCCAGGGCTATGGTTGTTTTGGCACTGAGCCCTTTTTTGAGTCATGTGGGCTATGGATTTAATTGGCGTTGGGGAGCTGTTATTGTCTGGAGTGGAATAAGGGGCACTTTCAGTTTCAACATGGCTCTTGCACTTTCTCAAGAAAAATTTCAACATGAAAAAGATACTAGTACCTCTGTACAGGTAAATCTGTATTTTGGAAAACATTATTAAAATTTCTGATCAGCTTGTGCTAAAAACCTTTTTGATAATCTAAATAGAAAATGTATGCATTTATAGAATGTCTCCCCTCTAATTTATATGTCTGTGAATGTATGACTGTTTCCCAAGCTGCAGTCACATGTTGCATTCCCAATCCAAACTATTGTTTGGAGGATCATGAGCAAGCCATGTGTGGGCATGCTCCCTCTTCACTCCTCCCCTTTCATTCTCTCCTTGCATACTCAGCTGCATTGAACACTTCCTGGGTTGAATAAACTACCATTTGTTATGTCAAAACTGGAACATTGTGACTTGAGGGAGCCCTCCAAACCAGGATTGCAAACATAGGAATTCTCTCTTGGAATGGGTACTGAAAACCTTCTCTAGTTTGATTGATCCTGTGTTAAAAGCTTCTGCAAATCTAGTCCCAGATTGTCCAGTATCCATTTTGGCTCTACCTGCTGCCATTTTTTACTTTGATTCCAGCCTTGGTGCATAGGTCTTCGGGCTTCTGGTCTTCAGACAGAAAAAGTTTCACAAATGGTTGGATTTGTGAATGTCTAAATCTTGCAGTGATGCTGACAAAGTCCATTCGAATGAGCAACTAGTGAGGGAAAGGAAGTACAGGAGAACTTCATTATTCACGGAACCACTATTCGTGTATCCGCAGGGTGTCAGTTTCCAGTATCCACGAATGCAATAGGGTTAAAATCCATTTATCTGCAGTTCCTGATGTAACTTTAAATACATCAAAAGCAAGAAGTGCGTCAGAGAGGCAGTGAACCATGATATAAGGGAGCCAAAAGGATGTTTAAGAAAGATATGGAGATTGTAGAGAAGGTGAATGACATCATCTGTCTTCACAACAAAGTATACATGGCACATATCGATGCCTGATATCTGGGAGGAACGGAGTCAAATTCAGGTGGCAAGAGATGATGATCTAGAGCACATTGGAAAAATTAATAAATCACCAAAGCCAGATGGCATTTCCTCGAGAGTTCTTAAAGAGCTTAAATGTTAAATTGCTGATATGCTAGCAAAAATAACTTGTCCCTAAAACCAGGCCCTTTGCCAGAGGAATGGAAGATAGCCAGTGAGTAACACCAATTTCTAAAAAGGGATCTGCGGTAGGGGTGGAATCCAGAAAATTACAGGCTGTTTAGCTTGATGTCTGTTCCAGGTAAATTGATGTATAGCATGATTAAAGATACAATTATTAAACATAAAATAGCAAGCCTTGCTGAAGGGGAGCCAACATGGATAGTGTGGATGGAGACAAATGTTTCTTCCTCTTACAACACCAGAACCAGGGGTCATTCCATAAAACTGATTGCCAGGAAATTTAGGACCGACGAAAAGGATTACTTTTTCATACCTCACATAATTAATCTATGGAATTCTCTTCCACAGGATGTGGTGGTAGCCACTAGATTGGATGGCTTTAAAAGAGGCTTAGACAAATCCATGGAGGACAGGTCTGTCAATGGCTACTAGTCTTAATGGCTATAAGCTACCTCCAGGCTCCAAAGCAGGATGCCTCTGATTACCAGTTGCAAGATAGCAGCAGCAGGAGAGAGGGCATGCCCTTACCTCTTGCCTATGGACTTCCCAGAGGCATTTGGTGGGCCACTGTGGGAAACAGAATGCTGGACTGAATGAGCCCCTGGTGGCGCAGGGCAAAATGAGCCCCTGGTGGCGCAGTGGTAAAACTGCCGCCCTGTAACCAGATGGTTACAAGTTCGATCCTGACCAGGGGCTCAAGGTTGACTCAGCCTTCCATCCTTCCGAGGTCGGTAAAATGAGTACCCAGAATGTTGGGGGGCAATATGCTAAATCATTGTAAACCGCTTAGAGAGCTCCGGCTATAGAGCGGTATATAAATGTAAGTGCTATTGCTATTGCTATTGGACTAGATGGACCTTGGGTGTGATACAGCAAGCCTGTTCCTATGGCTTTTGAAATGTTAAGGTTTACCTCATTAACCGTTTAGAGTGGGCATGTGGATTGAGGTGATCCAGTTGATACTGCGTATTTGGGCTTCCAAAAAGCTTTTGACAAAGTCCCTCATAAATTTAGTAGTCATGGAATTAGGGAACAGATCCATTGCTGGATTGGTAACTTGTTAAAGGACAGGGAGTGGAAGAGGATAGGAATAAATGGATAATTTCCAAAATGGAGAAAACTAAGAAGTAGGGTTCCTCAGGGATCTGTACTGGAACCAGTGCTTTCTAATATGTACATAAATGATCTAGAAATTGGGGTAAGGAGCAAGGTAGCCAAATTTGCCAGTGATGCCAAACTATCCAAGGTAGTGAAATCCAAGATGGATAGTGAGGAGTTCCAAAAGGATTGCTACAAACTGGGTGAGTGGCAACAAAATGGCAAATGTGTGTTCAATGAAAATATGTAAAGTAGTGAACATTGGGGCAAATAAATAAATCCCAACTCACATACACACTGATGGGCTTTGAGCTGTCATTGACTAAGCAGAAAAAAAGGTCTTGGGGTTGTGGTGGATAGCTCAGTGAAAATGTTTACTCAGTGTGTAGAAGCAGTGAAAATGGCAAATAATGTGCTAGAGATAATTTGGAAGAAGATAGATAGATAGATAGATAGATAGATAGATAGATAGATAGATGGCTCAACCCTATTTGGAATGTTGGTTCATATTCTGAAATAGGGTAACCCTCAAAGACATTTCTGAATCCAAAAAGTCCTTTTGGAGGGAGGAGAGAACAATGAAAATTGCTCCCTGCTCTCCCTCTACAAGCATTTGCCTGCCTAGCAATGCTCTGGTCCAAGAAGGAGTTTTTGCAGCCTTGCTGCTGTCTGTTGCCCTACTGACACTGGGCAAAATGTGAGCCACTGTTTACAGTTTAAGTCACCACATCTCAAAAAGGATATTACAGAATTGGAAAAGCGGACAACCAAAATGATCAGGGGCTAGAGCACCTTCTTTATGGGGAAAGGCTACATAATTTAGGACATATTAGTTAAGAAAAAAAGCAACAAAGAGGAGGTATGATAGAGGTTTATAAAGTGATGCATGGTGTGAAGAGAATGGATAGAGAGATGTTTTCCTCTCCTTACAACACTAGAATCAAGAGTCATCCAGTAAAACTGATTGGTAGGGAATTTAGGACAGACAGAAAGAAATACTTTTTCACACAACACATAATCTATGGATTTATTTACTTCAGCATGTGGTGATGGCCACCATCTTGGATGGTTTTAAAAGGGGGTTAGGCAAATTCATGGAGGATCAGTCTATCAATGGCTGCTACTTTTGATGTCTGAATGCTACAGATGGCTACTACCCTTGATGACTGAATGCTTCAGAGGCAGGTTCATTCCCCAAAATACCAGTTGCAGGAGAGCAACTGTAGAAGAAGGGCCATTCCTTCACTTCCTGCTTGTGAGTGGGCCAGAGGCATTTAGTGGATCACTATGTGCAACAGAATGGTGGTCCAGATATGTCTTGGGCCTGATCTAGCAAGGCTTTTCTTATGTAAGCTGTTTTCCCCAGACCTGTGCTTTCTCTGCAGTGACTTTGCTGACAAAGAACAGCCATCAGAGTTTTAGGATGTAAAGTGATGGAGGAGAATGAGTTCTGGTGTGTCTCCACTATTTTCTGCTGGCCCTCCAAAGTAGAAATAATATACTTGACTCTAATATTACATTACTTTTTACTGATGACAATAGGATATTCTAATTGCCCAAATCTTTATTTTTTCAGATATTACTGCATTCAGGAATAGCATCTCTATTGACCTTGATAATTAATTCTACCACTGTGAAAAAGCTGGTTATGGCATTAGGTAATGCATCTAGATAGCATACCTTTCTTTAAAGAAATACATGTGATATAGAGAAAGTTGGTTTGATATAGTCTGTTCTGATACATCTGTGGGGTAAGGCAGGTTCCCCAAGTTTACATGGGGACTTGTCCTGACAAGGCTGACATGCTTTCTAAATTTTGACATGCTTTCTAATTTTGCCATGAGTGCAGTTACATAGGGATTAAAAATAAACATCTCAACTGAAGTCCTTGGATAAGAGTTAATTCTCCTTCTGATGGGAGAAGAATGCATCTGCTTCCAAGCAGGTCATTTACCTGACTTCCCCCAGTCTCCAACTTTTACTGTCCTTTTCTGGGCCGAATTCAAAGTACTGGTTTTAATCTTTAAAGCCCTAAATGGCTTGGAACTGGGTTACTTGAGAGAGCGCCTTGCCCCATATGCCCCAACTCGAACCTTAAGAACTTATTCGGAGGCCCTGCTCTGAGTGCTGCTACCAAATGAGGTGAGGTAGGTGGCTACTAGGAGGAGGGCCTTTTTGGTGGATGCACCCCATTTATGGAACAGCCTCCACAGTGAGATTCACCTGGCATCATCATCAGGTCTTTACCTGGCATCTAAAAGAACTTCCTGTTTATTCAGGCCTTTTAAATTTGATTTTTAATACTGGCTTTAAAATGTTTTTTAATTGTTTTGTACTATATTGTGTGTATGTATGTGTTGTGTGATGTCATGTGCTTTATGTGTTTTTACTCAATGTTTTAATGCTGTGTTGTGAGCCCCCCAGAGAACAATTTGTTATGGGGTGGCTAACAAAGTAGTTTGATGATGATGATGATGATATAACTGATTCCCTGGCTTAGTCAAGTAAGTTAATCATGATCCATTATTATGGAATTACTAATGATTACAAATCTAGATGGATACATCTAAAATCCAGTGCTGTATAACTAGTGAAGATTTTGACTTTAAAACTCTGACACACAACTTTATTTTGAAACTAGTGACCCTCTAGCAATTCAAAGCACAACAACTTTCAAAAGTGCCCACAAGGAATGGAGCAGTGGCTCAGTGATAGAGCATATGTGTATGTAGAAGGTCTCAGGTTAAACCTCTGGCATCTCCAAATAGATTTGGGAAGGAAATCTATCTGAAAGCCTGGAGAGCTGCTGCCTGTCGGTGTGTAGACAATACTGTGCTAGATGGACAAATGGTTTGACTCAGTAGGAGATATTCTACTCAGAAGATGGCCAGTTGGTAAATCCTTCCTTGAAAATCTTCTTGGGCAAGATGTGATGCTTTGTGGAGCAGAGATGTTTATCACAGAGAACTGTGATAAATCTGCTGAGGACTTGAAGAAGCTGCAGAATAAATATCTTAGCTCAATACTTGCTCTCTTTGTGGGAACTCCAGCTGCTTTATTATGGGTGGAGGTTGGTTGACCTGTTATTGCAAGGATCTGCAGTTGTCTGCTGAGGTTTCATAAAAAGGTATTATCCCTGCCAGTGTCTCAGCTGGTCATGGTTTCTTATGTTTAATTTGTTAGAATTCAGAAGGGGGTAGATTGTTAATCTACCCCACCTGCAGCAGAAGTGCACAAGTAAGAAGAGCACTGCTAGTTAATATTGTCTGGAGACATGGAGTTAAAATTCTAGTTAAATTAGTTTATTTAGGAAATCAGATAAAAAGCACATGTGCCTAGCTGTTCACTAAATCAGGAGAGAGGGAGGAAGAAGATGGATGTCTGTCTTTCAGGTTAGTCTGAAACTTGAGACTATCAGTCTATCAAAGAGAATCAGGACAGAGATAGCATCATCAGAGGGGAATCCCTTACTCACTATCTCTATTCCCTAATGCCCAACAGGGTGGTCAACAGGGTTGCTTGTGCTAAGAGTTTATGTCTTCAGGAGCTGTATCTCCAACATAATTATATAAGGGATCCATGGGCCCAAATATACCATCTTTTGCTAGACCTATGTAATGTTGGGCCAAAGGAGCTGGAGCAATTGAGTAAAAGTATTGTCAGCCTCAGAATATTTGATCAACCCTAGTAATAGTAGTAGTAGTAGTAGTAGTAACCAAAAAATTGTTTTAGTAAGAACTAATCTGCCTACTTTCCTTTCATATCCCTGCAACTGGAATAAATTTGGTCCATATTGGTTAGACAGTTCACAAGTTAGCCCACTTGCACCTCAAACTTTCATGTGTCTGCCATCTTGAATTGGAGTGGATGACATCATAACAAACTATGTGTTTGAGGTGTCCCTATGTGTCCCTACAATGGTACCAAATATGGTCCAAATAAGTTCCCACTTGCATCTTAAACATTCACACATCCACCATCTTGAATCAGGGAGGATGACATCATTACAAGCCATGCCCTTGAAGTGTCCCTATGTGTCCCAATACCTGTAGCAAATTTGGTTCAAATTGGTTAGGCACGGTTCACATGTTAGCCCAATTGCAACTCAAATGTTCACATGTTCACCATCTTGGATTGGGGTGGATCATGACATCATCACAAACTACGCTATTGAGGTGCACCTATGTGTAACAACAACAAATATTTATATATCGCTTTTCAACAAAAGTTTCCAAATTGGTTTACATAGAGAAATAATAAATAAATAAGATAGATCCATGTCCCCAATGGGCTCACAATCTAAAAAGAAACATAAGAGAGACACCAGCAACAGTAACTGGAGGTACTGTGCTGAGGGTGGATAGAGCCAGTTATTCTCCCCCTGCTAAATAAAGAGAATCACCACGTTAAAAAGATGCCTCTTTGCCAAATTAGCGGGGTGAATCGGGTGGATGACATAATCACAAACTAGGCCATAGAGATGTTTCTATGTGTTCCTACAGCTGTAGCAAATTTGGTTCAAATCGTTCAGGCAGTTCACAAATTAGCTCCCTTGTGTCTCAAATGTTTACTCGTCCACCATCTTGAATTGTGGATGACATCATCACAAACCACACCGTTGAGGTGTCCCTGTGCATCCCTACAACTGTACCCCATTTGGTTCATATTAGTCCAGGCATTGTGAAGTTGATAGGTGATCTCATAAGCCTACTGGAAAGTAGGCTAAAAAATAATGGGAAGGGAAGGCTGACCCAATAAGTGTAAAATATACTTTTGTGCTGAATAAGCTTCTTCTGTAGGTCAACGGTTGGTGTAACTGATGCAAGGGCTGCTTTCCATTGCAGCTGTATTATCCCTGTAAGACTGATACAACATCAGAGTTACAGTCAGGCACTGTGGTGAAATGTATTTTGCCTCACAGGTTACTAGGAGAAATGTCAGTGAATTTCTGCTTATGCTCTGAAGCCAGTCTACACAACACCAGCCTTTCAGTCAGAGTTAAATGACCTAAGTTTAGCCTAAATGACATGAAGAAGAAAATTTTAATTCGAGGTAAAAGGGCCTGCTCTGTTTTTAAAATATAGTGAACAAGTGTAGAGAGAGAGAACCATTTAAAAAAAATTTAGCTGAAGCTTTGCAAAGAGTGCATTAAACATCCCACTCAGTTATGTTTTTGGCCTTTGATGTGACTGTGTGCTCACGATTATATAATTTTAAAAGAAATTCCAACCTGTGTGTTGGTCTCTGCAATTTGAGCGTGTCTGTTCATGCTATGCTACAAAATGGTATAAGAAGGAAGAAAAGGAAAAACCTATTTTTTAAAAATTTCTAAACACCTTTGGCACAGTGGAATTCCCAAGATCTGAAGCTTTTATTCATAGTAAAATTGGAAAATAAATACTAGTGGTCCAATCCAGGGGCACTGAAGATTTCATAGGTCTTATAAGGAGGAGGCTAAATGTTTAGAGGTGTGTTAACTGGTAAAGCTTCACTTTTTCTGTGCTCATGGCATCGGAAGTTCCACACTTTTGTCAGTAGTGAGGGAGCAGGATGAGGAATGTTGAGTTCAGAGGTGCACCTAGGTAATTTTGGAGTCTGGACCTAAAGCCCTTTGGAGCACACACTCATACCTGCCTACTGCAAGATAAGCATAATCCCCCCCCCACACACACACACCGTGTCACATGTAGTATTTTTAATGGGTTCTTGAAGGCACAAACAGCAACTGAATTCACAAGAATGTAAGAATAAAAAACAGGTATATTTATGCAAACATGCATTAGCAGAAACTTTTCAACACACAACATATTCCCAGCCCACATATATCTTCCTCCCCTCCCCACTCTGCCACTAAAGTAGAGGTCATGCCCAGCGCCTAGCACAGGTCATAGTCCCCAGGGATCTGTACTGAGACCAGTGCTTTTTAATTTATTCATAAATGATCTAGAAGCAGGGGTAAGCAGCGAGGTGGCCAAATTTGCAGATGATACCAAACTCTTCTGGGTAGTGAAATCCATAACTGATTGTGAAGAGCTCCAAAAGGATCTCTCCAAACTGGGAGAGTGGGCGACAAAGTGGCAAATGTGGTTCAATGTTAGCAAGTGTAAAGTGATGCACATTGGGACGAAGAACCCCAACTTCAAGTATATGCTGATGGGATCTGAGCTGTCGGTGACTGACCAGGAGACGGATCTTGGGGTCATAGTTGACAGCTCGTTTAAAGTGTCGACTCAATGTGCAGCAGCTGTAAAAAAGGCCAATTCCATGCTAGGGATCATTAGGAAGGGGGTTGAAAATAAAATGGCTAATATTATAATGCCCTTATACAAAACTATGGTGCGGCCACACCTGGAGTACTGCGTACAATTCTTGTCACCGCATCTTAAAAAGGACATTGTAGAACTGGGAAAGGTACAGAAGAGGGCAACCAAGATGATCAAGGGCCTAGAGCACCTTTCTTATGAGGCTAGGCTACAACACCTGGGGCTATTTAGTTTAGAAAAAAGATGACTGCGGGGAGACATGATAGAGGTCTATAAAATTATGCATGGTGTGGAGAAAGTTGGTAGAGACAAATTCTTCTCCTTCTCCCATTACAGTAGAACCAGGGGCCATCCCATGAAATTGATTGCCAGGAAATCTGGGACCAGCAAACGGAAGTACTTTCTCACACAACGCACAATCAAATTGTGGAATTCTCTGCCACAAGATGTGGTGACAGCCAGCAACCTGGATGGCTTTAAGAGGGGTTTGGATAACTTCATGGCGGAGAGGTCTATCAACGGCTACTAGTTGGAGGGCTGTAGGCCACCTCCAGCCTTGGGGGCAGGGTGTCTCTGAGTACCAGTTGGCAGGTTTGGCTTTTTTTTACACTAGCGAACCCTGATCAGACTGAGGCTCTAATACGCAAGCCTCCTGAAACCCCTGACATGGGTCCGGGCCCAGCACAACCAATGGCTATGCAGCTTGCTTTGGTATCATTGGCAGTGGAAGCATCCTACCAGTGCAACCGCTTCACCCATTGGCTCCAACTCTCCTGATTGTATTCCCTTTAGTGCCTGTGGCCTCCATGTCCTCGAACCCAAAGAGAGTGTCAGGTTCCATCCAACTGGCAAAACAGAGTAACAGCTCCGCCTCTATCACAGGGGGTGAGGCCAAATAGCACCTTTAAGGAAAAGCATGCAATAAAAGCATATTGAAGTCTGCCCTTATGCCAAAGCCTCAGTCATCTACGGAGGCAGGACCTACTCTGCCAAAAGTGCTGAAGAAGAAATGCCCACTCCCCACAGCCGAGACTGATGCTCTGGGAGGGGAAATACCACCAAAGAAGAAAAAGAAAAAGAAAACATCTACAATAAGAGCAGTCAGTCACCCCGACCCTGCACTCGCCAGAACTGCAGCCTCTACCACTTTCCCTGAGACACTCATCAGGCACAGGTTCAGATAGTCCCGAGCAGTCTTATGCTGCTTTCTTGGATCCTGATTCCCATCCAGATGATTTGGATCTGAATTCAGTTAGTAACAGAGGCCACTCTATCCCTGACTCATGAGACTCACAGCTCTACCCTGTAGGTCTCCACAAAGACATCAGTCACAAAGAGCGCTTCAGATCCATGTATAAAGATAGGAGCTGATGGCATTGGGCACAGACACTAATCCCTTGATGCTCATAGCTCACACTCCTCTCAGGGTGCTTGGGATTATGAGGAGTATTACAGGCCTAGACCACGACATGGTGACCCTTACTATGATTTTTACACACCAGAACTTTGCTACTGTTCTTATGGCTACCCCCCACATGTCTGTCGGGACAAATTTGGCTGTCACTGGCATTGCCACAGATCTATATCCTGTGCTCATTCCAGATCTCCTTCTGAATCCCCTTGAGGATGCTCACCTCGAAGGAGTACTAACCATCGCAGGAGAAACCCCTTCAACCTCCTTCTGAATAATCTCCTACCCATCCAGAGGGCCAGCCACTACCCCTCCTGATACAATCTCCTGAAGCACCCAACAATCCTCTGAATGATAAAATTAAAACCCCCGAGGCGGTAATATTGGTCTCAGAAGCCCCAATTGTGCCAACAGAAGAAACCAGCTCTGCAAGAGAGGAGGCAGCTGAGTATATGCTGGATTACACCCCATCCGAGGAATTTGAAATCTACCCGGAACAGCTCCTGCATAAGACATCGTCTTGGGGCTAGAAATACACCAACAAATAAGCTCCCTGGAGGATCCAATCTTTGGCCTTATCAAATGTTACTCCTAGAGAGTGATGGCACTACCTCTGGTCTGGACATTGTCTCATTTTGTGAAAACAGCATGGGGAAAATTGGCCTTCATGCCCCTGATGTCAAAGAAATTAGAGAATGTGTTCAAGGTGCAGCAAACTCACTCGTAGTACATTACAAAACACCTGGTGTCTAACTCTGTGGTTGTAAAATCGGCACCGTCCAGATCTCACCAACTACTTCTGGCAGCACCTGTGGATAAAGAAAGGAAAACGTTAGATGCAATAAGGGAAAGAGTTTATTTCATGGCAAGTCTCCTTCTGAGGGTGGCCACCATCAAACTTGTTGGGCAAGATACCAACATCTGGGAAAACTATCCCCCTCTCTAGGTGGGTTACAACAAAAACAAAGAAACTCAGTACAGACTCTCCTTCAAGAGGGTTTTCGAATAGCAAAACAGCAGTTACATGCTGCTCACCATTGTGCTGATTTAGGATCCCACTCTATGGTTATGGCAGTCTCCCTTAAAAGGTGTGCCTGGCTGTGCTCCTCATTGCTCTCACAAGAAGCAAGAACTTGAATTGAAGACCTCCCCTTTGATGGAGAAGAGTTATTTGGGCATAAAACTGATGACACACTTGAGAGAGTCCAAAAGCTACATTCGAAAGCTGAATCTGTAGGTTTCTACCACTCTTTGTCATTCTCTTTCAGCAGCAGAAAGAAATTCTGGCCCCGACAACACTAGACAAGGCAATCATCATACTACTCAGGTGATTTATTTTAACAGCAACACTATTACCAGCAATGGAAGCCTGTACCTGCGTCATCTGCATCCAAGCAAAATTAGTATACCAAGACTAAACACCATAACACTAAGAGGCAATGATGCTACTGTATCCAAGCTGGCACACTTTTACCAAACCTGGGCAGCTATCACCTCAGACACATGGGTCTTAGCAATTATTTGCAATGGCTATAGAATAGAATTCCAAACTCTACTGTCAGACGTGCAGGGAGCTCTCCCTGGGCGGTTGGATTGGCTGCCCACACAATTACTGGCTCCATCATGGAGCTGGTGGGGCAGTGGGTATTGGGGGCTGCCCAGACCCTGGAAGTATTGTGCAGGGCATTCTGGGGGGATCCCCAATGCTGGGAGGCTTGCTGTAGCCTTCTGGCCAGGGGTCTCCTCCTGAATCACTGTGGTGGCGCACCATGGGAACTCACAATCAGAAGAAGGGGGTTAGCAGAGGACTAGCTCCACTAACCTCATTTAAGGGGAGGGGTATTTTGGGAGGTTTGCTGCCGGGAACTTTGTGGCTCCCATTGCAGCACATGACCAGGAGAATCCGGGCTAGGCTCCCTTAGCCCAATTTCTCCTGGTCGTGAGAATAGCCTCATAGAATTAAGGGTCTGCTCTCTGACCCAATAGTTAAACAGTCCCTAAAGGGTTTAATGAATGTTTCCCCTACTGTTCCTAAGCTGTTGCCTTCATGGGACTTACAACTTGTGTTGACTCAATTGATTAAGCATTTGTTCGAATTGTTAGCCTCGTGCAACTTTAAACTACTTCCCCTCGAAATGGTGTTCCTCATTGCAGTTACCTCAGCAAGAACGGTTAGTGAGCTGAAAACCATGAGATGTGACTCTGCGTACTTTATATTGCACAACGATAGGGTTGTATTGAGACCAGACATCAATATCCTGCCCAAGGTCATCTCAAGCTTCCTCTTGAATCAAGACATCTGCTTACCAACTTTCTGTCTGGATCCTACATCAGTCTTGGATAGAGCATACCACTCTCTGGATGTTTGGAGGGCCCTGGCTTTCTACTTTGAAAGAACTAAGTCCTTCTGCAAGACTCATTCACTATTCACCAGCTATGCAGGCTGCTCCAAAGGGCTCCCATTTTCTTCTCAGAGGACTGCAATTTGGGTCAAGGAAGCCATAACGCTCGCTTACCAACTAGCCAAACAGACATTGCCTCACCCCATACGGGCCCACTCCATGAGGGCAGTGGCTACATCTACAGCCTTCTGGAACTGAATCCCACTGGAGGATTGTGGACCTGGTCACAATCTATGTTTATTCGACACTATGCCCTGGACATCCAGTCCCAATCACAGGCCTCCTTTTGGTTCTAGGGTTCTTCATTCAGTTTGCCAATAAAGCTGTTCCCTCTGTTCAGGTAAGACCAGGTTGCTACTATCCCAAATCTGATGCACGGAGACCACAAAGGAGGACAGGTTCCTTACCTGTAACCATAGTTCTTCAAGTGGTCTTCTGTGCATTCATTTCACACTTCCTGCCCAACCTCCGCTAAGCAGCTTTTCTTAGCTTTTATTTAATATTTTGAACTTGGTTGCGGCGGTCTCCTAGACTGAGGTATGGAGGTACTCTTACCTACTAGGTGGATCACTTTCCAGCTCTTTTTTCCTTATAAGATGAAGCTCTGGAAGATTCTGGTTTTGTGGCTCTGTGCAGGGACATACCCAGGTGTGAATGCACAGAAGATCACTTGAAGAACTATGGTTACAGATAAAAAACCTGTCCATGTTGAGGAGGCTCTATCATGAGTTTTATTGTAAACTTTTCTGCTTAGTTTTCAATGACTTCAAAAGAGCAAATGAATTACAAATGTGAATATACAGTATAATCGGAGGTGCACCTAGGTAATTTTGGAGCCTTGACCTAAAGGCTTTAGCGCTTTGACCTAAATACTTTTGTCCTCCTGCACCCCCATTGCTGCAAGTTAAGCATCATCCCCCTACATACACAGACACACACAGAGACACACACACACAGTGACGTGCATTATTTTTAACATTTGGGTTCTTGAGGGCACAAACAGCAACTGAACTCACAAGAATGTAAGAATATAAAACAGGTATATTTATGCAAATATGCTTCAGCAGAAACAGTTCAACATGCAACTTAACGTATTCCCGTCAAACATATCACCCCCACTCCTCTCTCTGTCTCTAAAGCGCCCGGCGCAGGTCACAATCACACTCAGCCACCTGGTGCAGTGTGGGCTGGCAGTACGGCATGGCGACCACACCACCCAGGACAGACTGAGGGCTTGGGGGCCCCCAGGGTGTGTGGAGGTCCTGGACTTCAGGCCTGAAGTCTAGGGGTAAGAGCGCCTCTGAGTATGACTCTGTAGGGGAATTTGAAAGACTTTCTGCTCTCATGTGCATTTCTTTTCTGATGCATGGTGGTGGTGGAGAGAGGCTATTATCTTGCTGTGTGTCAGAATGGAGCTTTTCCCTCTCCAGTCCTTGAGGCTATTCACACGATTGTAGAAAACCCGGCTAGCCTCCCCTAGCCCGATTTTCTACAATCGTGAGAACCACCAGGCTCGGCTGTGAGCCCAGTGGTTCTTAAGCAGGGAATCTGCTCAAGTAGCCCGCCCCTTAAACCAGGTTTGTGGAGCGAGCAGTCCGCAAACCCAGTTTTTAAAATCGTGAGTAGCTGTGGCGTGGCACCGCGTTGCGGTTACTCACAAGTAGACCCCCGGCGGGAGGCTGAAAAGCAGTTTCCTGGCTCGGGGATCTCCCCAGTATGCC
Source organism: Hemicordylus capensis (assembly GCF_027244095.1). Lineage (NCBI taxonomy): Eukaryota > Metazoa > Chordata > Lepidosauria > Squamata > Cordylidae > Hemicordylus > Hemicordylus capensis. Next base: position 136,371,264 of record NC_069657.1, on the reverse strand, counting down.
CTGCGCACTCATGCAGAGCATACTGGAGCTTCCGGGGGGCCACGCGGCCCCCAAACTCCCCAGCCCCTGCCGGCTCTGTCATGGAGCCGGCAATTGTGTGCATGGCCGATCCAGCCGCCCAGGGATCCCTCTCTGATCGTCTGCAGGGAGAGTAGGCTTAGCCCGCTCTCCCCGCTGAGCTTCCCCAAACTGGGTCTCACTGATCATGAGACCTGGCTCTTTGTCTTCTTTTGATGATTTTTTTGTTTGTGTTCTTGATCCACTGTGGTTGTCTAGATTTGGTGCTTTAATTAAAGATGTCCATGTGTCTATAGATTCTTAATTTGTGTGCTGTTGCAGGAGCTCTCAAACTTGGGTCCCTAGATGTTGTTGGCCTGCAACTCCAATCATTCCTAGCCACAGTGGCCACAGACTGTTGTTTTGTAGGGAGTTGTAGGCCAACAACATCTAGGGACCAAAGTTTGAGAGCTCCTGTACTATTTGTCGTATAATATTGCAAATGGTGCTTAGGCCTGCTATATATTTTTAGGAGTCAGGATATTTGATCCCATGCAAAATTAAAATACAGCTACTATTCATATGTAAATAAGTTCACTTAGGAAATTGGATCTCTTATGTGTTCATTGTAAAAAAAGGAGCTACTTATCACTGATAGCAGTGGCACAGTAGGTTCTGAGGATTGATTGATTGATTAAGTGCCATTAAGTCAGTGTCGACTCTTAGCGACCACATGGATAGATTCTCTCCAGGATGATCTGTTTTCAACTTGGCCTTTAAGGTCTCTCAGTGGTGCATTCATTATGGTCATAAATGAGTCCATCCACCTTACTGCTGGTCGTCCTCTTCTTCTCATTCCTCCAACTTTTCCGAGCATTGTGGTCTTCTCAAAGGAGCTGGGTCTTCACATAATGTGTCCAAATTATGACAGTTTGAGCCTGGTCATTTGTGTCTTGAGTGAAAATTCTGGATTGATTTGTTCTATGATCCATTTGTTTGTTTTCCTGGCTGTCCATGGTATCCTCAAAAGTCTTCTCCAGCACCAAAGTTCAAAAGCGTCAATACTTTTTCTATCTTGCTTCTTCAAGGTCCAGCTTTGGTATCCATAGAGTGTCAGGGGAAAACCCATTGTCTAAACTATTCTAATCTTTGTAAGTATAGACACATCACGGCATCTAAATATCCTTTCCAAGGCCTTCATTGCAACCCTACCAAGTGCTAGTCTGTGGTGTATTTCTTGACTGCTGGATCCTTTACTGTTGACGGTCAATCCTAAAAGGCAGAAGTTATCCACCACTTCCATGTCTTCATTATCAGTTCTGAGGTTGGTTGCACACCCATTTTCTTTTCTTTTTTAAAAATAAGATTTTATTACGCATTTGTTAGTAATATAAGTAAAAACAGGAAAAGTTACATCTCTGAGAGATTACAGACAAGAACATATCCATCATAAGAGCCTCCTCTATATGCAAGATACCATTGGTAATTGTATATACTTATGTATATATGTGTATATAATTATAGAATAAGAAATGTTAACATGAGATTTAATCTTACCATCAGCGTAATTACGAATCTAGCAGTTAAACAATATAAAGAGGGGAGAGTCAAAACGAGCAACAACAACCAAACCCCCCCCCCACATATACATGAATATTGAAATTGATAGAGGCACAGAGTAAAACATCAATAACAAGGGTCCAATCCCATACCCACAAGCTCAAAAGTATTAATAAACATATTCTTAGTTAATATTATATCAATGAAAAGCTTATAATTGGCCAGGGGGGAAAAATTCAAACCCAGCAGAAAATAAAACTTTCCTGAATGCAACTCACTGAAATCCATAAAATCAATGAATATGATTTCCCGGCATAAATTTAATCCTTCTTTTAATTCAGAACCTATATAACGATTACCCAGAAGCTTTCTCAAGTTAAGGTCCCAAATGCTCAAATCTCTTTCTGATCTTTTCCATCTCAATTCTTCAAAAGTAGGGGGGGGGATTCTTAGACTGGATTTCAATGTTGTATTATTTAAGCAAGAAATGAAGGTTCTATTGGTTCTTGCCTGAGTTGTAAAAGCTATTAGTTTCATACAGATACATAAAAGTCATGAGTTCTAAGCAGAAACTCCAGAATAATAGTATTAAAAATATAATTATTGTAACTCCCGCCAGGTACTTAGAGGGGTCCCTTGGAACAAAGCAACAGCCTGCCAAAATATAAAGCTCAGCACCAAATCATGCCGCAAAATCTTCACTTATATCTATTATCACATCGTGTTTGGCTCTTCTCCCTACGAAACACTACACCATTACTGAAAAGGTCTATGACAACACTAAGAAAATACAAAAGATGCAAAAAACAAAACAAAACCCCACAACCATTTCCACTCCCCTGTAAAGATCTCACTGAAACCAAAAAATCAAAATAAGTCTAAAGTCTAGCATATATATAGGAGGATATAAGTATAAGAATCTAGTGTATAGAGAATTGAAAAAAATATTTTTTGAACCTCTCCTCTAACTCCCCGAAGTATTAAAAATAAATAAATTTGGATGATAGAAAAAAGACTGCTCATAGAGGGAGAAGATGCCGACCTCACAAAGACTTAAAATTTAAATGTATATTTTTCTTCTTAATAACACAGAGCCATGATAAAGTTCCCAGCCCTTACACACTGAATACATGACAATTTAACTTGTATTCATGACTGGTATCCAAAACCTGTTGCACGAAAATAAAAAAATAGAAAAGATAGACAATAAAAAAGGGGTAAATAAAATGAAATGACTAACTGGGACTCTTCCATCATTTTAAAGACCAAGTAAAATTTTCCTGACCACAGTCTTATACAATACCATCAAATAATATTTCAAATGTTGCCAGTAATATAAAAAAATAAGCTTTTTGTTTGGAGATTTCCCTCTTCACAAAATTTTTGATAAAAGCAGTTGAATAACAGGCAATGTAAAAGCAGTTCTTCAAATAGTAGAAATTAATTACGTATACAGGACACCATTACAACAGCAATCATAATATATATGAATGCTTACATGTAAAAATGTTTAAACTGGTTTCTCTGACCTATATTTTTTGGAAATAACACCTCAGGGAATAAAGTGAGAAGAAGTAAAAAAAAAATCCTTATAGGTTCAACCTGGCTACTTCAATACCTTTTTTTATACATTTTTATTTTGAAGCAAATCAAATTATATTTAAGAGAGTAAGAGAAAAGGGGGGGAAGACATATAATTTAGTTCCAAGGCATTGCTTATACTGCATCAAAGAATAAAACAGTTGAAGAGCTGATGAGAGTTCCATAAGTCCAATAACAGGTTTTCAGTGAGTTGCATTCAGGAAAATTTTATTTTCTGCTGGGTTTGAATTTTTTTACATATATACGTGAGAACCACAGGTTAACATAAGAATCTTTAAAAGTTTTGAAAGCGTTCTTGGCCAAAGATAAAGTGTTCTGTTGAAGACATAATAAGCCGGAACTAACTCCATGCAGAAGCTTACGCATGGAAAAATGTGAAAAGTCTTAAGTCTCCAATTTACTCTTTCCACTTTCTGGTGTTGAATTTCAAAGGCATGCATTAAAAGCAGCCTCCTGGCTCGGCTGTCTCCCCAGTATGCCCTGTCTTCCCTCTCCGCTCGTAAGCGGGGAGAGTGGGCTTTGCCTGCTCTCCTCACTCAATCTGCAGAGCCGGGTCTCACGGATCGTGAGACCCGGCTCATTATTTTAAAATGTATGTATACTGGGGAGACAGCCGAGCTGGGAGGCTGCTTTTAAGCCTCCCGGCTGGGGGTCTACTTATGAGTAGGTGCGAAGCTGCACCGCAGCTACTCACGATTCTAAAAACCAGGTTTGCGGAGCGCTCCCTCCGCAAACCTGGTTTTTTACCAGCGGTTCCCGAGCGGGTTACCCGCTCTGGAACCACCGGGCTCGTAGCTGAGCCCAGTGGTTCTCACGTACAGCAAAAATCGGGCTAGGCTCTCCTAGCCCGATTTTTGCTAATCATGTGAATGGCCCCAATGTTTCCAAAAATTCAGAGGAAAAGGGGGGAAAATAGAATAAAAGAATACCCCTCTCAATTAAAAACAACAACAACAACACCTTCTTGTAAAGGTTCAGAAATGTAAGACACAAAACAGAGGCTTTAGTCACCAGCCATAAAATATCTTGTCAACGCCGAAATACCAGTGCAGTGCAGAAAATAAATCAGAGTTCAAAGTAAAAATTACAATCTTCTAGTTGAGAACTGAGTTGATAGAAGTGTAGGCTGAGGGCTCTGCAACAAAGGGGAAGACAAAATATCCAAGCGGTAATCCAGCATCCTCTTCCACCAGCCCTCTTCTTAATGCTGTTAATCATTGCATAATTGCTTCAAGGAAGGTCAGTAAGAGGTTTAGAAAAGCAAAGTAAAAATACCAAAGATCTTGCATACTCCCAACAGTAGTCCTCTCAGAGATTAATTAGGAAAGAAACAAGGAATAGCTTAATTGCGAGGTTATCTCTTCGTCGGCTTTGATGACACAGCCTCTTCAGTTCAGCCAGTTGCTTAGGCAGAAAGGTTTATTTCGGGGGTTCGTCCAGGGAAATCTCCCCAAACTCCACCCACTGGAAAAAAACACCAAGCGCTGCATTTGCAATCCGATCTCCATCATGGTGATGAGAGATAATTAGACTGAATAGAAGCCAAGGCACTGGGCAGCTAATCCGGTGCCTCTCTTTGAGACGCCATCTTCACAAAAACTGCATACCCATTTTCATTAGTTTAGTCTTCTTTACATTTAGTCATAGTCCCATTTTTTCACTATGCTCCTTGACTTTCATTACTAGAGCTTGCAGATCATCCACATTCTCAGCTATCAGAGTGGTGTAATCAGCGTAGCGCAAGTTATTGATGTTTCTTCCTCCAGTTTTAAAACCACGCTCCTCTTCTTCCAATCCAGCTTCTCTCAGTATATGTTCAGCATATAAATTGAATAAATATGGAGAAAGTAGACAACCTTGTCTTATTCCTTTGCCGATCTGGAACCAGTCTGTTTCACCATACTCCATCTGGACTGTGGCTTCCTGTCTTATGTATAGGTTTCTCATGAGGTGTTATGGGATGTCCATTTTCCTAAGGATATTCACAACTAGACATGGTTGATGCCATCAAAGGCTTTTCTGTAGTCAATGAAGCACATATTGACTTCTTTTTGTTATTCTTTGGCTTTCTCAATTATCCAGCATGCATCAGCGTAGCGCAAGTTATTGATGTTTCTTCCTCCAATTTTAAAACCACGCTCCTCTTCTTCCAATCCAGCTTCTCTCAGTATATGTTCATCATATAAGTTGAATAAATATGGAGAAAGTAGACAACCTTGTCTTATTCCTTTGCCGATCTGGAACCAGTCTGTTTCACCATGCTCTCTTGTTCCTCAGCCTTTTCAGAAACCAGTTTGAACATCCAGCATTTCCTTTTCCACGTAGGGCTCTAATCTGCATTGGATGGTTCTGATTATTGTTTTGCTAGCAATGTGAAATTAAGGATATTGTACGATGGTTTGTGCAATCTGTTAAGTCTTTTCTTTGGTATGGGTATGTAGACTGACCTCTTCCAATCTGTTGACCACTGTGTCATTCTCCAAATTTGCTGGCATAGTTTGGTTAGAGCCCTGACTGTTTCTTCTTCTGTTGCCTGCCATATTTCTGTAGCTGTTCCATCAGTTCCTGTAGCCTTTCAACTGGTAATGAGTGGAGTGCTGATCTAACTTTATCTTCCCTGTTAGAGGTTCTTGCAAGTAGGGAATATTTTCTAGAGTATCTAGAAGATCCCTGCTGTACAGATTTTCAGTATACACCTTCCATCTCTGTTTGATCTTCTCTGAATCAGTTACTACCTGTCCTTAACTTACCAATTCGAGGTTGGAACCTCCCTCTGAGTTCAGAGACCTTTTGGAAAACTTGCCTTGTTTTTCTGTGTCTATTTCCATCGTCAAAGTCTTTACAGATGTCATTGTAATACTGCTCCTAACAGCTTTCTGAAATTCCCTATTGTTCTTTCCTGAGGTCTTTATCTTTCTTGACTTCAGCTTTTCTCCTCTTCTTGGGAATTTCCACCATCTGTTTTGACATCTATTTTGTTTTCTTCTGTTCCTTTGTCCTTGGCAGTCTCTTTTCACATTTGTCCTTAACAACTTCTTTGATTTCATTCCACATTTCCTCTGGTTCCCTATCAATGAGGTTCAGAACTTCAGTGGTTCCTGATGTTTTCCTTGAAAATGGTGGGTAAATTCTCAAGATCATATTGTAGAAGCTAGAAGGCTTTGTTTTTCCACTTTAGCTTGACTTGGAACTTGCACATGAGCAGTTCGTGATCTGTTCCACAATTGGCCCCCAGCCACATTTTTGCTGTTATAACTGAGCTCTTCCACCTCCTTGCACCAATAATGTAATCAGTTTGATCTCTGTGTACTCCATTTGGTGAAGTCCATGTGTATAGGCACCGTTTTGGTTGTATGAAGAATGTTTTAGCAATGAAGAGATCATTGGCTTGGCAAAAACTAATAAGTTGTTCTCCTCAATTTCTGCTTTCTAGGCCATACAGTCTGACTGTGTTTTCCTCTTTACCTCTCTTCGAATGCCAACTTTGGCATTCGAGTCTCTAGCCACCACCAGCACGTTTTGTTGCATGTTCTGCCAATTTCAGACTGGACTTGAGCATAAAACTCATCAACTTCCTCTCCTTCTGCATCAGTCGTTGGGGCATAGACTTGAAAAACTGTCCTGTTAAAAGGTTGTCCATGAAATCTAATTTTGATATTATTCGTTCACTGACCATATTGAACCCAAGTACTGTCATTGCTGTATCCTTCCTGACTATTAAAGCAACACCATTCCTTCTTTGTTTCTCATGTCCTGAGTAGTAAACAGTATGATTTTCTGACTGAAAGTGTCCTATTCCAGTCCACTTTAATTCACTTATGCCCAAGATGTCAATCTGTAGTCAATTCATTTTATCTTTCACTGTGTCGAGCTTTCCCATATTCATGCTACTTATGTTCCTCGTTCCCATTGTAATTCTGTCTTTGCAGCTTCAGATTTTCTTTTACTGGATGGCAACATCAGCCTCTAGATGTCCAAAAGGCTTTAATTTAACCGTGTCATAAACACCATTGGTACTCTGAGAGTTCCTCAGCAATTCCTCAGTAGCATATTGAGTGCCATCTGACCTGAGGGGTGCATCATCTGGCACTACATCGACAATCATTCCATTTTGTCTATCCATGTGGTTTTCTTGGTGAAATACAGGGGTGGTTTACCATTGCCTCCTCCCACGCAGTATGAAATGATGCCTTTGTTGTTGTCACTGAAGTGATTTTCCGCCTACAGCACCTTCCTATATTGCTGCTGCCCAATATAAGTGCCTGCTTGCTTTAGCTGGGCATCTGAGATGACCTTTGCGCTTTGGGTGACCCTACTGGGAGTATACCTCCCGGCGTATTTATCTCATCCCTCCCAGGAACACACAGGAACACCCCCACCCACCCCCACCATGATGAGGCAGCATAGCAGGACTGGGGTGGAGTAGGGTGTTGTACTGTAATTTTGAAAAGTAGAACGATTTAAGAAATTGACCATAGTCTTAATTTTGGTGCTGTGCCATATAAGCTATAAAGACTTTGTACAGTGCCTTGTAGGAATGCAACAGGGAGAAAGTCATCAGGGGCACCCCTAGCAAGTGATTGGGGAGCTGCACCTGTTGTATTTCTGCTTGGATGCAGCCCTCTCCAGCACAATGTCAAGCTGAGAGACCAAGGCAAAGTGTGGGTGCATGGAGCCTTATTTGTAAAGGCAGCATGGGGGCAATATACCTTTGATGTGAAACCTCCGTGTTCATAGAAAGTCTGCCACTACTTTGTGTGACCTTGCAAAGCCCGCTGACGCCTTGTCACATAAAATGAATAGGAAAGGAATGGAATGTTCGTTTAACTATACAAGTGCCAGATTGCTCTTAGGCTCTCCTTATCAAGCCGTGATGTTGAGAATCAAGAAGGAACACTCTAGACCTTGCCAGGACTTGGCTTTTCCAACTCTGGGTTCAGAACCCTCAATGGCCAAAATTGTTGATCTTTGTACTTAGTTAATTTTACTCTGTTATTAAGGGAAATTTAGTGGCTAAAAACTCAGGAAGTACTGGGAGCCCCCCCACCCCCAAATCTGCACAGGATTATGCTTCAGCATATACCTGAACTTGTGCTGAGTTTAAAGGGTTAAAAAAATATATAAGATTTGTTTACCTGATGGCAAAAAATGTAGTCAACAATGTTTTCTAGATTTGTAAGGTCAGTTTTTAAACTGTGCATCTCAGCCTTTTTAAATTAGACTTGGAGGGGTGATGTCTCTTGTCATCTAGTTGATATCTGCAAGAAATTAGACAGATTTGACTGATAGTTTCAGTTTTATTACCAATAGAATGATCGGTGGCTTATAATGGTAGAATGTTGAAACAACTCCTCATCTTAACTATATTGGTGAGACTGTCCCAGTATAATGTAAGAGAGAGTGGCAGATGCAGGGGCTATTCCCACGATCAGGTGAAATCAAGCTACGGGAGCCTAGCCTGATTTTGCCGGATTGTGGGAAACACCAGGCTTGCAGGTGAGCCCGGTGACTTCCTGGCGGTTAACCTGCCAAACTAGCCCTCCCCTTAAACCGGGTTTGCGGAGTGAGCGCTCTGCAAACCCGGTTTTTAAAATCATGAGTAGCCGCAGCCCGGCTCCATGCCGCGGCTACTCACGAGTAGACCCCCCGGCAAGAGACTGAAAAGCAGCCTCCTTGGCTCGGGAGTCTCTCCAGTATGCCCGGCGTACTCACGCAGGGCATACTGGAGCTTCCTGGGGCCGTGTATCCCCCGAACTCCCCAACCTCTGCTGGCTCCATCACACAGTCCGTCACACAGCCGGCAGTCGTGTGGGCGGCTGCCCACACCAGGGCTCTCGCCCTGCTTGTCTGCAGGGAGAGCGGGCTTAGCCGCTCTCCCCGCAAACCTGGCAAAAGCGAGTCTCACTGATCGTGAGACCCGCCTCGCAGTCTCATAGCACTGCATTAGAGTAGATCATGGATATTGCTTGTTTGGCTCTTATTCTCTTTTTTTGGTCCTAATGTAAAGAGTTAGTTGGCTTTTAAGTCTAAGAAGGTGTGAGAGAGGCATGCATGCAGCCATTCCATAACACTGTCCTGTGTTTTGATACAGTGCAATGCTATACTGGTTCTACATAGACTGGAGCTCTGTTTTTCTGTCATCTTGTCTTAAAGAGTGATTAGTTTTTAAAGACTGGCACAGAGAGACAAGTGTACATACAGTTGCAGTGCTATTCTGCAGAGGAATAGAAAGTGCAAATGTGAGCCAGCTTGCCATTCACGTGGTTACTCTGGCAACTGTTGTTTTCCTTAGGCCAGTAATGGCCTAACAAGTCAGGTAGGGGTAAATGAGTCAATGACTGACCAGCCCTCACAGCTCTACCTGACAAATGGCCAGTCTGCATACAGCATGACTCTTGTTAATGATGAGGTAGGGCAGGATGAGGGAGAAAGGAGCAACTGAAGCTACTGGTAACCAGAGGCAGCTGTGCCTTGTTTGGCATCCCCCGACTTGTTAAGACCAGCCACTACTGCCTTAGGCAACTGGAAGAATGCATGAATCCCTAGCCTTGTGAAGAATGTCCCCATTCTTCCTAAATGTATCTAGAAATAGTCACTCAGCTCAGCCGCCACCCTGGTACTATAAAATGTTGCTGCTCTCTTACACAAATCATAATGATGTTTGTTTTCTGTTTCTATAGGCCTTTGCAGTTTTACTCTTCCAAAACGCATGGCACTGCATAATGCTGTTCAGCGTATCAGACAAATAGAGGCCAACACCTTTTCAATGTTGAAACTTGACAGATTTTTGGCTGATGCAAATTGGGAAATGGCTGAAGAAGCAATTCAAATGGAATATCCATTTAGAGTGAGTATCGTTATATTATTATTAAAGAGATAATATATCCCCCCCCCCCGGAACTCTGAAATGCATTTCCAAGAATTTAATTCCTCAAATGACATATGTACTTGCTCCCAATGTAACACTCATTTCCTCTTTGCCCAGTTTCCCCTCTTCTCATTTGCTTCAGCATAGTTCAGTGAGCACTGTACTTACAAACCTTACAGGCTGTACTTCTGAAGACTATTCTGGGTTGAAAGGGGGGAAACAACAAAAACTTAAACCAGATAAAATAGAGGTGCTTTGAGTAAATAAAACTGATAATCCGAGAGGTGGGGTAAACCTGGTCTTGAATGAGGTCGCAGTCCTCCTGAAAAATCATGTTTGTAGCTTTGGGGTCCTTTTGGACTCAGAGCTGTCCCAGGTGGCAGAGGTGTCCAGGTGTTCCTTTTACAAGCTTTGACTGGTACATCAGCTGTGACCTTACTTGGAGAAACCAGAGCTGGCCTTTGTTATCCACACGTTGGTCATATTCAGATAGGAATACTGCAATGCACTTTACATGAGTCTGCTTTGAAGATTGTTTGGCACCTTCAACTAGTTGAAAACGCTGCAGCAAGGATGCTTGAAAACACTGCTGCAAGGATGCTTGTGGGTGTTAGTTGCTACACAAATATTATAACTATTCTGCGGCACCTTCACTGATTGCAAGTTTGCTTCCAGAGTAGATCCAAATGTCTGCTATTGACATTTAAAGTAGACTTGGGATGAATGTGCCCTCAAAATATTCTCTGATAAATTCTGAGAAAGAAATTTCCAAGAAATTTCTAGTGAGCTTTCAGATATTCTTTGAATATTCCTTGAATAATTCTCACACTGTCATTTCCAGAAATGCCCCCCACAGCATTCTTATTTAGGGGAAGAAAATGAAGAAACAGCCACCATTAAGAAATAATGGATGAAAGAAAGGAATGATACTTTGTGGCTTGCTAACTATAAAAGTCTAGGGATGTGCATGGAATGAATTTTGCATTCCGTTCCGAGCTTGGAATGGAATGCAAAATCAATGGATCATTCTGTCTGAACAACCAGTCAAGCCAGTTTTTCCAACGGAACAACCTCATTCCAAGCAGAACCTTCCTACTGCCATGTTGGATTCCAAAATGGTGGTTGGAACGGGATGGAATTTTATGCCTTGGAGCAGGTTGTTCCGTTCCAAGCTCAAAACAGGCACCCTTTTAAAGGGGTGTTCTATTTTGAGCTTGGAATGCTTGAAACAGCCCATTTTGAGTGGAACGTTCCGTGGGTGGAATGTTCTGCACATCCCTATAAAAGACCAAGTAGCTGTTACATTTTTTAAAAAAATGTTATAATAAGTTTAAATACTTTGTGTCAAGCAGAGAACTGTCTGTGTGATAAAGATGACTGCTAGCATCATTCCCCCCACCCCAAATATTGCCTTTTCACTAGCAGCATTTTAGAGATTTAACATTACAGTATTTACTTGAAACTCCAAGAAAGGGTTTATGACATACTTTGTGTAACTTAATAACTCCAGCACATACAGAAAGGAACAGATCTGTGGTACAGCTTCATTTACAAATGAATGTTTTTCTGCTAACCTTAACAGATTAATAGAAGTTTGATTACCCAGTTGTTAACATGCACTTGTTAACACTTTTAGTTGTCCCTGACTCCTGGTTCAGAAGTCTGTTTTTTATTGATTTGATGTTTGATCAATCTCAGCACTCCAAACTCCAGAATCTTTATAGCATACATGTAGTGGTTAGCATTAATGAACAGGACTAGCCCATGAAGATGCACACCCCTCCTCTTTCTGCAAGCTCACAAAGAAAAACAAAAAAGTAAACCTAACGCTGTGAAATGTCGAACACCACATTTTGTGTGTTGGTCCCCAATTTCACCCGTCCCCTCAGAAGTTTTTCTGAAGGGATGTTATTCCCTTATTTTCTGAGGTGTGAATTCTCATTCTATGATAGCAAATGAGATTTTTTTCAATTAAACAACTCTCATGACCCCACTTTCACTTTTTCACACTCTCATTTACTAAGAATATGATGAATGGATCAATCTAGCACACTGCACCTTATGAAGAAAAACCTCGGAAATTCACCAAAATTCAGCCCTCTGCCCAATCACTCTGAAATTGGGGATGGGTGGTAGCCTCCACCCATTAGGCCACCCCACTCTTTTGGGGCAGATCCACTTTCTGCCCCAAAGACACCAAAACTTCAAAAATTCCCCAAAAATCAGCCCTCTGCCCAATCCCGCTGAAATTGGGGTGGTAGCCTCCACCCATTAGGCACTACCACCCCACCCCACTCTTTTGGGGCAGATCCACTTTCTGCTCCCAAACTGCCCCAAAGTCACTAAAACTTCAAAAATTCCCAAAAAATCAGCCCTTTGTCCAATCCTCCTGAAATTGGGGTGGTAGCCTCCACCAATTTGGCACTACCACCCCACCCCACTCTTCTGCCCCGGGCCCCACTTTCTGCCCCAATCTGCCCCAAAGACACGAAAACTTCAGAAATTCTGCAAAAATCAGCCCTTTGTCCAACCCCCCTGAAATTGGGGTGGTAGCCTGTACACATTAGGCACTACCACCCCACCCCACCCTTTTTGCCCAGATCCCATGCTATACCCCCGAACTGCCCCAAAGTCACTAAAACAAGAAATTCCCAAAAAATCGGTCATGAGCCGAATCACCCGAATTTTTCGGCCCCGAAATTCGGGTGATTTGGCTCTGCCCCGAAAAATATCGGGGGGGGCATCGGGGGTGATTCGGTTCGGCCCCGAATCACCCGAAATTGCTCGTTTCGGGCACAGATTGATCTGTGCCCGAAATTTTTTGCACATCCCTGTGCTTGCGCAGGGCATGTTGGAGCTTCCGGGGGGCTGTGCGGCCCCCGAACTCCCCAGCCTCAGCCGGCTCCATGACAGAGTCGGCAGTCATGTGGGCGGCCGCTGCGGCCACCCAGAGCAGACTGTCTGCTCGTCTGCGGGGAGAGCGGGCTAAGCCCGCTCTCCCCGCAAACCCTGTCCAGGCGGCTCCCACTGATTGTGGGAACCGCCTCATTGTGTTTCAAAGGCAAAGGTGGTAGGTTAAAAGGTCATCATGTTCTAGGCCATAGTTTAAGCAAATGAAATGAAGGAAAGATGGGGTGACTTTATTTCACTATCCATGATGTAACCTCCCTACTGTAATCCATATTATATGAAGCTGCTTTATGACTCCCAGATTGAATTCCTGAGAACTACAGGTCACGACACAAAGTAGGCTTAAATCCAAATAGCCAAAAGTAACCATCCAACAGCTGTGCTCACACCACAGCCTCTTGGGGGTAAAAAGATCAAACTCTTACAAATATCCCTACTCTATGTGTTTGCAACTGCCTCTTTCATTGATGGCTGCCCCCTACCAAGATAGTTTGGCTCTCTTGTCCTCAAGTGCACCCCGAAGAGGTGACCGAAAGGGACAACCCACCTTTTTAGTGTCTCAGTAGCAACCCACACTACAGTTGGCTCCTTAAGAAGAAACCCCCCTTCCTCTAAAGAGTCTGCCTCCAAGGGCAGAAGATGGATTATTCTCTGAGGATGGACTCAACTCCCTTGGGTGTCTTTGGTGCTGCTCTCGCTGACTGCAGCTCTGCTAATACTCAGTCTCTCCCCCCACACTCATTCCAATTCCACTCCTCTTCTCCTCGCAGCACACCTACTAGCAGATGACAAAGTCAGCAGCAGATGACTTATGCTGCAGGGTCCAGCTCAGCTGCAGAACCGAGAACTATAATGTTCATTCAGTTTCAAAAAACTGTATTTGATTTTTATTTGGCATGTATACTTTTACAATGGATAATGCACCAGAATCAAGTCTCTCTTCTGTCAAAAGATACTGCTCCTCTACCAAATTCTGTCTATGTTAATATCTGCACCGTTTACATCTATTGACATCCCTTTTGATGTCCTATAACCAAATGTTTTAAATATTTCTTCTAATCTAGGATTTTCTTTTAAATGTTTTTTCATTAGATATTGGAATTTCTTATTAAAAAACAAACAATACTTGCTTTTTCCTTATATACCTTTCCAAGGAGATTCTTTTTCTTACTCATTTGATTCATCTGTTTATACAGTTAGATTCAGAAGAAATTTCCAATCTGAGCAAAACGCTTAAATGTCAAGAGTGTGATGCTGATACCACATTTGAGAGAAATCCTCAGCAAATTGCTGACTTAATGGAGGAAGCCAGGTTACGTCTCTTAACTGCACAGATGGTTTGTATTTTTCATTGTGTTGGGCTTGTATTATTCTAGTTTCAGTATGCTAAGAATTTATTTGATGATTGAATATTTGATGGTATTTCAAGAAGATCCTAGCTCTTTTATTTATTTGTTTGTTTGTTTGTTTGTTTATCCTATTTGTATACCACCTGATATTTATAGCTCTAGGCAGTGTACACAATTCAAAACAATAAATATAAAACAAAAATACAATTAAAACAACTTCACAGAATAAAAACAATTAGATTAAAATTAATTTCAATTAAAAGCTTGAGAAAACATATGTGTGTCACGGGTCTTTTTAAAAGCAACCGGAGATGGAGATGCTCTTTTTTTTTGACAGGGAGTATATTCCAAAGCCCTGGGGCAGCCACAGAGAAAGCCCAGTCCCAAGTTGCCACCAAATGAGCCTAGTGGCAACCATGACCAGACCGCTCCAGATGATCCTAGTAGACAACAGCGTTCATGACAGGCGGTCTCTTAAGTACCCTGGACCGAAGCCATTAAGGGCTATATTGGTAATAATCAGCACTTTGTATTTTGCTTGGAAACATATCAGCAGTCAGTGCAGTTCTTTAAAAATTGGTGTTATATGGTCCCTTTGGGTTGTCTCAGAGACCAGACCGGCTTGCACATTCTGTACCAATTGTAGTTTCCAGAGACTACATACAAAGGCAGCTCCATGTAGAGTGCATTACAGTAGTTGAGTCTGGAGGTTACCAGCACATGCACCACTGTTTTAAGGTCATTTGCCTCCAGAAATGGGCATAGCTGACATATCAGTCAAAGCTGATATAAAGCTCTCGTACCCGAGAAACCAGAGAGAGTTTCAAATCCAGAAGCACTCCCAAGCTACAGTATGTATTTATTCTTTTGCGGGGAGTGTAACTCCATCTAGAACTGGCAGATCAAAATATTTTAAGAACTTCTGAATTTTACGAGGTGTGAGTGTAACTATGAATTGAAAATATATTCCTTCTGGTGTATCCCAGAGCTGTTAAAATGAATAATTTTAAGTATCCCATCACTAAGAGAAAAGTAACTACATTCTACTGAATCTGAGGACTGGTTAATATTAGTTTTGATGGCATGCATGCTCTTCCAAATCACTGCTTTGCTATAGGATGCATGCTCAGAATAATTAAATGGGGACAGATTGTGTTGTAACAGATTTTCTCCACCTGTTTCATGTTTTATCAAAGCAGCTGAAAAAATTGAAACTTTTCCAGAGTATCAAGGTAGATAAGAACAATATATAAGAGATAAGAACAATATATGTACTATAAAACACATGGCTGCTTCTGAGATCTGTGTGTACTCTCTAGATATGGCATAGGATCTTTCTAAACATCCTGCTACTGATATATGTTAAACATTTGTGAAGAGTTTTTAGAGGAGCCTAGAGTGTAATATAAGCACAGCATGCATTTAGGCATTTCCTTTCTTTTCCCTTTCTTTTACTCAACTGGAGACTTATTTAAACAATCACCCTTCATTCTCCAAGTACATTTATTATTTATTTATTTAACATATTTTTATACCGCCAAAAACTTACATCTCTGGGCAGTTCAAACAGTGTATAAACAGTGATTTGATAGATTGATATAGAATCTTCCACATCACATGTAAGGCATGTTGTGATAGAGGCTATTATTGAGGGCCAAATTTAATATCAGATGATGCCCCTGAATACAAACTTGGAATATTATAATAGCCATCTTTTTAATAATCTTCTCAGAACCAAAGTAGATAGTGATGACAGTTGCATTTGTCTGTCCCAATCAGTTGATGCACAAAATATATTTTTTTCTCTTTACTGTATTTAGCCATCGGACATTACAATTAGAATTACAATTAACAATATAATGCCTTCATAGTAAAACAAAAACACTACTATAAATAAATGGTTTCACATACTAAAATATCACAACCCTTCAAATTAACTATTTATTTAAAATGTTTATAAATCACCCTCATAATTTTCTTTCTGCTACAGCAAATAAAGCAATCATATGAGTAGTATAGGGTTGGTTATTGCCCAACAAATCTACCCTGATTAGTCCAAGTGTTGCTGAAGGATATGTAATAGAAACTTCTTCCTTAGATCTACATATAGTGAACAAAATAGCAGGCAATGAACAAGACCTTTCACCTGATTACAAGACATACTGCCCCAGTCATTTCTAAAGCAGGAAGTGGAGTGGGGAGTCTAATTCTGAATCTAAAAAAAAAAATATTGGTTGAGGGGAGTTGAATCCTCCCCACACCATAACTTCCCTATATTCTCTTCCCCCATGTACTTTTCTCCAAGCTAAGCTCACCTTTGTATTGGAAGTTGATTGAGGGGGCACTGAGGGGGCAGACTGTGAGGAGGTTAGCCATGGGAAGGGGTAGGGTTTAGCAGCTGCCACCCATGTACTCAGTTTGCTTATGCTATAAAAACTGGATATGGACAAACATGCTTTATAGGCAATTGGGGGAGACCTGAATTTAAACAAAAATGTTTGCCACCATAACATGTAGTCTGGCCCTCCGGTTTAGAAGGTTTGCAGTCAAAATCTTGGTTTATGTTTGCATGTTCATTATTTGAAGACTGCAGCATCAAGTGGTATCTAGTATGTGTGAATGAAGTGTTGCAGATCAAGCATCACAAACAGAACTTTCATATCACCTCATATCCAGTATTTTTCAATGGAGTCAATTCACAGATTCAGCAGTGATTAATGAAGGTGTGTCGTCCGCCCCCCCACCCCCCCGCCGTGAGTGTATGTGTTGTGAAGATCAGGGAGTTGTGTTTATGGGCATCGAATGTTGTACAAATAAATTAATCATTGTGTCTTACTCTTTATTTAGTAATTGTTTTATTTTTTCAAAATCTAGGCAAGTTATCGGAAGCAATACAGTAATGGAATTCTGAACCAAGATGCTGCCCAAACATTAATAGGTGCAGCAGAAAGTTATGTGGACATTAAAGGGAAGTAAGTATTTCATTTAATTAAAAAAAAGATTTTGTTATTGTACATTATCCAGACAGTCTTGGAGGAAACTGATTATCTATATCCATTTCAAACTGGCTTCCGGACTGGCTAGGGGGTGGAGACTGCCTTGGTCGGCCTGATGGATGATCTCCTACTGGGAATTGACAGAGGAAGTGTCTGATGGATGATCTCCAACTGGCAATTGACAGAGGAAGTGTGACTCTGTTGGTCCTTTGGGACCTCTCGGTGGCTTTCGATACTATCGACCATAGTATCCTTCTGGAGCGTCTGAGGGGGTTGGGAGTGAGAGGCACTACTCTGCAGTGGTTCTGCTCCTACCTCTTGGGCAGGTTCCAGATGGTGTCCCTTGGAGACTGTTGTTCTTCAAAATCTGAACTTTTGTATGGTGTCCCTCAGGGCTCCGTATTGTCTCCGATGTTGTTTAACATCTACATGAAACCACTGGGAGAGATCATCAGGAGATTGGGTGCAGGGTGTTATCAGTATGCTGATGACACTCAAATCTATTTCTCCATGTCAGCTTGATCGGGAGAGGGCATAAACTCCCTAAATGCCTTCCTGGAGTCAGTAATGGGCTGGATGAGGGATAACATACTGAGACTGAATCCAGATAAGACGGAGGTACTCATTGTGCGGGGTCAAAACTCGGAAGACGGTTTTGCTCTGTATGTTCTGGATGGGGTCACACTTCCCCAGAAGGAACAAGTACACAGTCTGGGGGTGCTTCTGGATCCAAGTCTCTCCCTGGTGTCCCAGGTTGAGGCAGTGGCCAGAGGTGCCTTCTATCAGCTTCGACTGATATGCCAGCTGCATCCATTTCTTGAAAAAGATGACCTCAAAACAGTGGTACATCTGCCAGTAACCTCCAGACTGGATTACTGTAATGTGCTCTATGTGGGGCTGCCCTTGTACATAGTCCGGAAACTACAATTGGTTCAGAATGCAGCAGCCAGGCTGGTCTCTGGGTCATCTAGGAAAGACCATATTACTCCTGTATTGAAGGAGTTACACTGGCTGCCGATATGTTTCTGGGCAAAATACAAGGTGTTAGTTATAACCTTTAAAGCCCTAAACAGCTTGGGCCCTGGGTATTTAAGAGAACTTCTTCTTCGTTTTGAACCCCACCGCCCATTGAAATCATCAGGATAGGTCCATCTGCATTTGCCACTGGCTCTTCTGGTGGCTACTCGGGGATGGGCTTTCTCCGTTGCTGCCCCGAGGCTTTGGAATGCGCTTCCTAGTGAAATAAAAGCCTCCTCATCTCTGACCATTTTTAAGAAGTCTTTAAAGATGCATCTGTTCACCCAGGCTTTCAACTGATACTGTTTTGATTGTTTTTAATGTTGTTTTAGAATATTGTTTTAAAATTTTAAATTGTTGGGTTTTAAATTTCTTGTTTTTATTTTTAACTAATGTTTTAATGTTGTTCTTATCTTGTTGTAAACTGCCCAGACACGTAAGTTTTGGGCAGCATAAAAATATGTAAAATAAATATTTTATAAATAATTATTGTAACTATATGATCATACATCTATTCAGTCTAGAAAATTCCTTCAAATGTCACCCCTGCTAACTAAGCAAAGAGGCATCTTTCAAAGTGGTGATTCTCTTATATTTACCAGGGGAGAGCAACTGGCCCTATCAAACCCCAGCACAGCATCCCTCCAGTGGCTGTTGCTGGTATCTGCATTATGTTTCCTTTTCGACTGTGAGCCCTTTGGCGACAGGGGACCATCTTTTTGATTTATTATTCATTTTTCTATGTAAATTTTTCTAGTTGTAGTTGTTGTAGTAGTAGTGAGGAGGAGGAGGAGGAGGCGGCGGCAGCAGCCCTATCAAGCATGTTAAGTAATACAGGGGCTAATCAATCATTAATCATCCTCATTTGGTATTTATTTAAGGGAACTTTTCAGCTGAATCCTCCCAAATGTCCTCAGATAGGTCCTCAGAACTATCTTATTTATTATGCATTTATTTTTCAATGTAAACTGCTTTGAGAACTTTTGTTGATAGATGGTATATAAGTATTTGTAGTACAGGTCGGGAATCCTTTATCTGCACTCCCAAAATCCTGAAAGCTCCGAAATCTGGACACCACGCAGAGAGAGAGAGAGAGAGATGCTTGTAGCTTCAACCTCCTCCAGTTTTGCAGGAGCAATCACTTATGGCCCCTAAACTTACTGTTGTTGATTCCTCAGCTCATTAGCTCTCCTTTTAGTTGCTATCTGCCTTTTGTTTACTGCCTATCTGTCTTTTGTTTATTCTCAAGCTTCTCTCCCAGCAGGAGGGAAGGAAAGGAAAGGGTGGGGAGGAGTGGGGAAGACAAAAGAAGGGTTTTTTTAAAAAAAGGTATATATACACAAGAGTTTAGGAGACAACAGGGGCACACAGGAAACAGATGAGTAAAGATCTAACAGAATAAATACAAACAAACAGGAATAGATGAGAAGAGAAAGAGAGAAATGCTGCTTAGACTTCAGCAACTGAAAAGAGCCCTCCTTCGGGGCAGAGCCAAGACGGTTTTGTAAATGGGATCGCACTGTCACTCACATGCTTCTCAACCGGTCTGAGAGAGGAGAAGGAGGGGAGGCGGGAAGGAGTGTGATCCCATTGAGAAGCGTGTGAGGGCTGTTTATAAAATCAAAGAGAGACTTCTAAGACAAAAACCATTTTTAATGAGGCAGATGACTCTGGAGGAAGCATTCAAAAAAGCCATCCAGCAGAATGACTCCTCATCCCTAGAGGACCCACTATATGGTCCCTCAACTGCTTCTGATGTTCCTTCTCACGATGATGAGATTATTTTCATCTGAGTTTCATTTCCACCTAAAATGCCATGTTTGAGTAAATTCAATGCTTATTTGATTATATACTTTAAATAAAACCTAAAAAAAAACCCACCAAAAAAACCCCCCAGTAACCTTTCATGCCCAAGATATCTCATTTATGAAAATATTCTAAAATCCGGAAAAATCTGGAACACCTCTGGTCCCAAGCAGTCTGGATAAAGGATTCTCGACCTGTAGTAGAAGATCTCCTGTGAGATTTGCACAAGGTTCTCAGACTCAAAGGGTTCCTTGTAAGAACATAATCATGTAACCATTGCTTAAACTTCCAGTGTGAAGGTTTTGTCTTTGGGTGACCATAATTTTGGACCTCCCTTCCTTATTTGTGAAGAAGGAACAATATACCTTCCTCCGCTGTAGTTGTAATTACGGGGGACTATATCCAAGATAAACAGATTGTTCTATAGAACAAGAGACTGTATTATCTTTTTGGCCTAAGTTTAAGTGTACCAGGGGGAAAGTTATAGCATATACTTTTTGTGTGTATAGCTTTGATGAGTATGTTACATGAACCTGGGAATTTCATAAATCTGAGGAATTGTTTCCCCTTCATCCTTTCCCTGTGAACAAATGTGTCAAGGGTACTTTGGGCAGATGAAAAAAGCCTACATCTTCCTTGTGTACAAGGCATGGCATTACTGGGTTCTATCTGACCTCATTACTTAACTACAAGGACAGTATTTGCTACTTTGGAACTAAGTTGTTTGTCTCTTTTAAACATATACTAGCTGGCTCAGAGCATCTGAGCCCTAGTTCTCCCTGCCTCTTAACTCAAATCTCCTTCTGTGGGCCCTTCTGCCACCCAAATGACAGCTCGGGCTGTTATCGCACATTTGGGTGCTCTCTTCACACGCACGCAGAAAGCCCCAGAATGGGCAGAAAACTGTCTGACCTGTCATTTGGGCAGCAGGAGGGCCCACAGAAGGAGCTTTCACTGCCTCTGCCACCATCCCCGCCTTGGTCGCCCCTCTCCGCCGTCAGCACCACCAGCCTCATCCCCACCACCACCTCTGCCGCCATGCCTGCCTCAGTCTCCCCTCTCCAACAGCAAGGGCCCCCACCTGGAGTTAGCCATACAGCTGTTTTATATCCCACTTCTGGATAACCTCCACCACTGTAGGAGAAAGGAACATTAGACTTCCTATGATTGTTCATTCTCCATAGAATGGATGGAGGTTAGCCAGATCCATCAAAAGATTGTCCTGCTGTAGCAGTATAGATTGAACAGTATCTTTGACTCACTGAGTCAATACTGCAAAAGAATTTGTGTCCTGGAGATGACATTCCGTCATTGTATGTTTTGGTGTTAAAATATATATGCACATATGTATAATTTTCTTTTACAGAAGTAAATTACCTTCTAACTGAGCAAAGATGCACCTTTCAAAATAGTGATTATCTTATATTTAGCAGGGGAAAGCAACTGTCCCTTTTCAATCCCAGCACAGCATCCCTTCATTATCTCTTGCTGGTGACTACCAGCTGTTCTTTGTTTTTTTGTGTGAGCTTTTTTGAGATAGAAAATCATCTTATTTATTTATTTTTCCTATGTAAACTGCTTTGTTGAAAAGTGGTATATAAATACCGTATTTGTAATAGTTCTAGTAGTGCAGCAGTAATGGTTTTTTGGGTTCCAAATTCTGGGTTTTGTACTCGACCATATTATATCCTGAAACTGTGAGAGGTTTCTCCCACTGAAGGGAACTGAGCACAAATTTATTTGCACAGCCTGCCTCTGAAACAGGTGGGAGTAGTAAACCACTGTGGATAACCTCACCACTGAAGAGAACGAACATGCATGGTAAATCTAATGTTACTTTTTTCTGTTAGATTCAGCTATCACGATAGAATGAGCAACCTTTAATAGTCTCTTACAAAATATAACATTTTCTATATTTCTATATAATAGAAAATATAGAAAAGGCTATATTTCCTAAGACAAAATAATGACTTCCCATTCCTAGGACAAAGGAAATAGTTGGTGTTTTTACACTGCAAATACAATTGTATAGGAAATGGTTGTACAAGGATAAAACTGATGGTCAACTTTGAGAGCATTACACAGCCTTGACTTCAGCTTTAAAGGCTTTTATTTTCCAAGAGTGCTTTTGGTATGATTAGATAACATGATGAATATGACAGCATCAGAGATCCAGTTCCAGTATGATGTTCCTGGCAGCCTTTCTTTGGCAATGTCTCTTTAGTTGCAAGTCTGCCTTTTTTTCTTTTCTTTCTTTTTCTGGCCTGGATCAACATTGCTACAGTCTTTGAGTGAGGCTATTGTTCCTTACAAACGAAGATCCTGGAGATGTGGTTGGAAATCCCCAGCCTTACAAGGGGAATGCCATTTATTCTACCTGTGCTTGCTCTCAGCACAGCACTTCTAATTCAGGATGTGAAGCTCATTGTACTGGGAACTGGGTCAGTGGCAATTTACTGGAGCAATGAAAAGATCATATGTCTTGTCCTCTTCCTCTATTCAAATACTTAAATATTATCATGCCAGTATTACCATGGAAATTTATGTCAATAAGCAAAGTATCATAGGCTTCAAGATACAGTATTAGCAAACCTTGGAACTATGGGACTAGAGTTTGCTTCGCTTCACCTGGTCTAAAAGAACAAAATGATGAAGCCAGGCGAACCTGTCTGGGGAAGCTTATTGCATAAGCGGGGTGCAACCACTGAAAAGGCCCTCTCCCTAGTAGCCACTCTCCTCACAGTTTGGCAGGGGCACCCGCCAAATAATATGCCAAAGGAATAAGAATATATGAGTGGATATAAATTTTGTTCCTTAATACTCGTATCAGAACATGGAGAATTGATCAAGTAGATATTTTTCAGCACAGTCATCACAAAGTGCAACGTCTCTTGTGTGATCTTAAGACACCCTCAAAGGCCTGCTTTGACTTATTTAACTTTGTGGGTAAAGTTGTTCACATCTTCCTTGACTTGGATGTCATTTTGGATGAAGTGCAGACGTAGAATATTGTTGGGAAGCTCCCTTGTCATTGTTTTAGAGATTAATTTTAGTTGTTGCAGCCTGTGGACAAAATGGTTGGGTATACGCAGTGGACCATCGGTTTGCTTGGTGTTTGCCCTTCTTGGCTTATATCTTCATACCAGAGGGGCTAGCCTACAAGGTGATAAATGCCTCCTTGGAAGAGGGGGCAGTCCCATCTGACTTGAGGGAGACAGTTAATTCCTTAAGGTATCTTCTTTGAACCTAAAGATTGCTCTAACTATTAGCTGATCTCTTCCTGTTTGGGGCAAGATGATAAAGTGAGTGGTGGCCTCTTGGCTCTTGGAGTACACTGATTATCTGTGTCCATTCCAATCTGACTTTTGACCCTTATTTCGCACAGAGAAGGACAGAAGCATGAAATCCTGCTAATTTTCTTTACCTTCTCAATGGCCTTTAGTATAATTAACTGTAGTATACTTTTGGACTGTCTGTTGGGGTTGGAAATTGAGGGCACCATGCTCTGGTGTTTGCTTTCCTACTACCAGATTCATTCTAGAAAGTAGTACCGGGAGATTTTTGCTCTGTTCCACTCTGCTTTAGGCCTCTATTTTATCTTCTCTTTTTTTGGAGAAGAATTTTTGCTTTTATTAATAATAGAAATAGAACAGGTTACATCTCTGAGATCGACATAGTCATACATGAATAAGAGCAATGACTTATCCACAGAAAGAAAGAAAACAAGAAAAAAACCCACAATAATAGTATTTAAGTATACTTAAATGAGTAAAGATAATCTATAAGCAAAAGAGGGTGCGTCTAAAAAACTAGATCTAATCGTCAGAGAAAAAATGAACCTTAAACCTCACACAGAACACTCCTCCTGGACTCAGTCGAACGGTTCACAACAAGAATATCCAATGGAGAAGAAAATGAAAATTAAAAAAAAATTAGTTCTGCCATAAAGAAAAGGTGTATGTATTGTAAATACAAAACCACATATCCACCAATATTTTATAATCAAAATTCCCATCTCGTCCCATACAGGTATACAAAACGTCATAATAAAGTAAATGACAGAAATCAGTTAAACCTTCAGTAGTCCTCCTCTTCATTTAACAAAACAAACAAACGGAGAGATAAATGGAAAGATATTCTTTCATGAAGAGGTAGACTAACTTCAGCCAGAACTGGTCTCTATAGCCTACTACTGGGAGAATCAGCTATCAAGCTATGACACTAAGATCTCTCCCCATACATACATGTAATCCTTCTCAATTTCCTTCTAATTGTTTGCATCACAACAAGCAGTTCATTCAACAATTACTATTATAAAGTTTTCATAACAACCAATAAAAGCCCATAGGGGAAAATGAAAATAAAGAAAAATACTGAAAAAAGAAATGGGAATAATAAAGATATATATTTATGAAAAATTGAGACTAGATTTCAATTAGAAGCTAAAGCTAACTTCAATTAGTTGTTCAAAAATGCTCAAACCAAGACTTAAGAATACTATAAAACCAGACACTGAACTTTCCAAATAGAATATCTCGATACGTAATCTTTTAAAAACTATAATGTAATATAGTAGAATATAGCCAATAATCTTATTCCTTAACTTTAAAAAATATTATCAATATTGCAGCCACTTATTTCTAAAGGTTATTTCTAGAGGTCCACTCTTCCCTAATTCCCCCATTCTTAATATATCTCATTCCATAAGAAGAAAAGAAAGAAAGAAAAAGAAACAAAAGACAAAACTATGTGGCAGTTCCTTAAGTCATTAAAACTATCGGGTTTATCATACAACATCCTAATTCCTGATTAGGTTATTGTCAATATTGAACCTTATATAGAACTCCCTAATTGAAAGGCCAATTAATGAGGTATAATATTTAATTATACTCAGAGTTAAAACCTATAAATGAAACCCTAAATTAATCACATAAATTATAAATTATCATTTCTTCCATGAAGATATGTGACAATTCCTTAAGTCATTAGCACATTCAGGTATATCATAAAAAGTCTTAGTTTCTGAATAGGTTATTTCAGTGCTAAACCCTATATAGAGTTCTCTAAATCTCAATGATTAAGAGAGAGAGAGAGAAAGGAACAATCAGGGAATACATTGAAAGGCCAATTAATAAGATATATTGTTTAACTATACTCAAAGTTAAAACCTGTATATGAAACCCTAAATAAATCACATATCTAAAAAAAACAACCACAAGAAAAGGAAGGACACCTCAAAAGGAGAGGAAAGGAGAGAAAAAACAAGCTCAGGGGGAAAGAGAATTAAGAGAAAAAGTTAACTCAAAGTTAAAACCTGTATATGAAACCCTAAATAAATCACATATCTAAAAAAAACAACCACAAGAAAAGGAAGGACACCTCAAAAGGAGAGGAAAGGAGAGAAAAAACAAGCTTAGGGGGAAAGAGAATTAAGAGAGAAAAGATAATTCCATTATATTAAATATATATCAGCAAAGAGAAATAAAATGCTGATAGATACACCACTAAAAAAAATTGGGCTTTTCATTCATCCCAGCACAAAGACAAAAGAAATGGTAAACATCTCAGCTGCAGCTCACATAACATAGGGTTAATATGAAATCTTGAAAACAAGGACACTCTCTCCTTAAGGGGTTGACTAAACAATGCCGGAACTTTAACTTCTATGCCTGGGGAAAAAGGTTATCAAATTTCTATAAAGTAAAATTCCTTCAGTTAGAATCCTTCAGCGTAAATCTCGCCGTAGCTACCTATCCAAAAGCTGAGTAGTTCTAATAAAACATACCCAAAAGACATACAACTAAAGCAAATATACTTTTAAATATGATTAAAATACTTAAAATACTCAGACCCTTTATTAGTGAAATCTTAAATTATCTTAATGTGAAACACCACTTAACAGTCCTCCCCGTACCAATTTTCTCTCCCTGTATTTAACAAAAAATACGATTGCAACATCAACACAAGAATAATAAATCATCATCACTCCAACTCAGCTGACTAACAAGTTTAGAAATTCTTCAATGTAAAGTCAAAGTCCCGATACAAAATGCTAATTGACAGTCTGCTATTAAATGAAAATTCCATCAGTGGCATTAAACTACAAAAGACAGGAAAGTCCTGATTCCAATAAAGAAAGAAAGAACATGGAAAGACAATCTTCCTCTTCCTCTGCTGAAACAGCAAGTTCTCTCCAGTCACTTTTATTTCCCCAATCAGAGCTTCAAATAGTTGTTAATGGGAAGATAATTGTCCAGCCATAACACACTTTGTCAGCCATGCAAACAAAAGGAACTATGAACTATGAATTCAAGGAAGATCTTTTCAGGATCCTGCCAAGCAGATCCTCCCAAGATGCAGATAAACTAGATCTTTCCAGTTAGGACTTTATAAGTAAAACATAAGCTGGTTAAATGTGTAAATATGTGGCATTGCGGAACAATAAAAAACAGATCCATAAAAAAGCTGTTTTTCTCTCCAAGCCAATCTTCTTCTCCATTCCTCTTCTCCATTGCAGATGCCGTACATTTTTGCTGAAAAGTTCAAGGGGGATTCTCAGAAAATACAAAATCCATAATCATCTCCAACAAATTACGAGTAGGTTAAAGATCAAGATAAAATAAATAATTGCTCTAGCCTCAAACATTTTTTAAAATTCTTCAAAGCAAAACTAAAAACTAATAGCATTGGAATGCAGAGCTCTCTGGCAAAGTCCATAGAAAGATTCAAAAATAGAAGATAGCAGAAAATAAGCCAAAGTTAACAATAAAAAAGCCATAGATCTGACAAACTCACAGCCGTAGTCATCTCAGAGATTTATTAGAAAAGAAAAAAGAGTAGATTTATTGCAGGTCGTCCATGACTGGGAGGTGTAAATGCCTCTCTCCATTCAGTCTGATGATTGCAGATAGGTCTCTCCAGATGTTCATCCAGGTTTTTTTTTAGACTTTTTAGGGTCTGAGGACCCCCTGGACCCACACCTCTGGGAGGGGGACTGAGCCCTGCACACATTCTGATCTCCATCTGGCCGATGAAAGATGATAGGATCAAACGGTAGCAGAAATCCCTGACAGCTGTTTAGTCAGGTGCTTTCATTCCAAATGCCATCTTGCTTCTGGCCTCTATTTCATCTTCTATGATATTTAACATCTTCATGAAACTGCTGGGGAAGATCATGCAGGAATTTGGAGTGAAGTGCCATGATATGCTGATGACTCTCAACTCTGTCTCTCCTTTTATCTGATTCAGGTGAGGCAGTGAAACTGCTGAGCAAGTTTCTGGAGTTAGTAATGGGCAGGATGAGGGATGGAATAAATAACTAGCTTAACCCGCGCAGATCATCTGTGCACTAGAACTTAATTGCTCCCCTCACCACCTGCTACAGCACCCGTCACCTCAGAGATCTCTCCACCCGCACCTGAGCCGCACTCCTGCTCCTCTTCCTCCATCCCGTTGCTTCCATCCCCCTCACCCCTCTTGCTCACTCCTCCATCCCTTTAGTCCATCCCCCTCACCCCTCTTGGTCATCGCTGCAGTGTTGCTGGCACCTATTGGCCAAGCTGCAGCCCCCTTTCTCCAGAGACCTCCTTAGACAAACCCTGCTACTGCTCCTCCCCACAGGAGGAGGAGCAGCAGCAGCAGCGGTTGACCAGGCTCTTCCTTGCTGCTGCCACCGCCATGGCAACCCATTCTCCTCAGGCCTCTGACAGGCCCATCCCTTGCCTGCTTGCCTCCCTCCACAAATGGCCTCAGCAGCCCCAAACAGCAGCAGTAGTTGACTGGGCCCATCCTTGCTGCCAATAGGCACCACCATGGCTGCTCGTTCCCCTCAGGCTGCTGACAGGCTGCCCATCCCTCACTCTTCCTTCTTTTTCTCTCCCCCTCCCTTCTTTTTCTCTCTTTCTCTCTCTCTCCCTTCCTGAGTTAACAGATATTGCTCATCTTGTTTCTTCATCTAATTCACAAAACGACAGCCGCCTCCTCCTGAAGGGGCTCTTTCCTCCCTCACGACCCCTCTCTTCGCAAACCCCTGCCCACTATCCTATATATCTATATCTATATTTATATCTATATCTATCTCCCCTCACTTCTACAATCAAGAACATCTTCCAACCAGTAACCATTGCATTCCAACTGTCCTTAACCATCACAGGCTCCTCCTCCCTATCTGCATATGGAATCCCCACTGCCCAGTCACCATGTTGCCACAGGCTCCTTTCCCCTTTCTGCATATGGAATCCCCACTGCCCAATTACTATGGTGCTTCTGCTCTCACAGGCTCCTCCTTTCTATCTGCATATGGAATCTCCACTGCCCAGTCACCAGGGTGCTTCTGCTCTTGAACTCTTGCAAGACCTGCCACACACAGGATTAGCAACACGTATGCCTTAGAGAATTATATATAGATGATAAATGGAAACTCAATCCAGGCAAGACAGAAGTATTGTTATAGGTAGGTGGTTCAACTGACCTGCGTGTTCTGTTCTGCATGTGGATATGCTCCCCTTTAAGGATCAAGTTCTTAGCTTGAGGGTGCTGTTTGATCTGGCTCATTGGGAAACCCAAATGGTTTCTGTATTATGAAGTGCCTATCATCATATGCAGCCTGTGCTAGACAGAATTGCCTTGTCATAGTAATCGATGCCTTAGTAACATCCAGACTTGATTACTACAATGTGTTATACATGGGACTACCTCTGAAGACTACTTGGAAAAGCCAGTTGATTCAATAGCCAGACTATTGACCGGAACTGGCCACTTGATACGCATCATATAACTCACCAGTATTATTATTTTTTAATTGGCTTTTAATTTGTTTTCAGGTACAATTCAATATGCTGGGTTTGACATATAAAGGTATACATGGTTTGGGACCTAAGTATCTGAAGAACCATCTGCTCCCGTACCTCTTCATTAAAATCAGCAACAAAAGACATACTCTGAGTGTCTCCAGTTTCAGAGGCTAGTTGGGTGGCAACCAGAGATGGGACCTTCTGGGTGGTAGTACTCTAGTAGTGGAATGCTCTCCCTTAAAGGAGCATTCCACAACTACGATGCCACCCCAAGTACACTTGCCTGGTGCCTACTTTATTACCTTTAGGTGGCAAGTGTTAGAGATGGGTTGTGGGCAGCCACTACAAGAGGGTCAGGAGTGAGAAATGGGAAGCAAGTCAGGATCAAAGAGTCAAACCAGAGGACAGGACTGAGAAATAAGACAGAAATCAGATCCAAGGAGTCAAGCCAGAAGTCAGAACCAAGAAACAATCTAGGAGTCAGAGCTGAGGAGTTGAGACAGCAGTCAGAGATAGGAATGTACCAGAGCCAAGAAGACATTGTTGCACAAGCAAGACCCCACTCCAAACAGGAAGCTCACTACAGGAGACATTTACTCCCAGAATCCAAGACTGTCCTCCTCAGGCCAAGCAGCAATTTACAGATGAAGACTATGTTGTTTCCCAGCCTTTTAGTGGAACATATTTTAATGCTGTTTTTATCCTTTGTTGCTGACTTGTTCTTAATGGTTCCTGTTATTGCTGTTTTAGTTGCTTTTATTGTTGCATTTGATTTAAGCTGATTGTTTTAATTTAATTTGCTGTTACCTGCTTTAGAAGTTGTTTTATTGAAAGCCAGGGCATAAATGTTCTAAATACATAACAGCAGATAGAAGAGTAGGCAGGAAAAGTTTTAACTCTTTCTCTCAATCCGAAGATAAGGCTCAAAGATTTTTCTGTTCTTTCTTTTCCTCTATGGAGGAGTGCCCTTAGAGGTTTGGCTCTGTCTTTGACAAAGAGAATCTGAGGTCGAGAGTGCTAAACCTGGGATTCCACTTTTTTCAGCCAGTACTTCCTTAGTCCTCCCCGATCTCTGACGATTTCATGTGGACAATTGTAGCGGAGCTTTCCAACTTAGCTGTTAAGCAGGATTCTCAGTTGCTTTTCTATCCTTCACTCTAATATTGGTGGGAAGAGGACAAAGACAAAAATGAGTTAGAAATTAAAACAAACAAACATAGGAACACTGCTAGGCTGTTTTAAAAAATGCTAAGTGCAATTACTTAAGACTCCTGAAATACTGATTTCTAATGATAAAAAAGAGAGGTTGGCTCCTATATATCCTTGGGGAAGATGTTTCACATATTCAGGGGCCACTACAGAAAAGGCCAGGACCCTCTCCTGAGTTGACGTGAAGCCAGACTTGTGTTGGAAACTACAGCACAGCCTCATTATTTGATCATCTGTGATCATTATTTGATCACAGGTCATGAGAAGGCATTATGCTGATTAATTATCAATTGTATATTAACCTCTGGAAAACAAAAGTTCAATACAAGTGTTAGGATTGTGATAGTAAGCCCCACTCCTACATTGATGTGCTGTTAAACCACACATGTCCACTCTACACATGTACAGTGTTTGTCTACAGAGACAATGTTCCCAGTATGACCAGCATTCCCAATAGTGGGAGGATCTCTCCTTGAGTGCAGTGTTGGTCTCTGCGTGGAGAGCGGGGTGTGTGGTTTAAGAGCTTAGGGACAGGACTTGTTGGCACAGTCCCATGAGCACTGTACTTGGATACAGTGTCCATGGTTTCCTAATGCATTAATAGGTCCACTGTTGTGGCAACGCAAAGAACATCATGAATTTGTAGCAGAGCAATGAGAGTTTAGCAGTCAAATTGAAATAATAGATCTTTCACTGAGTTTCTAACACAGAATTTTGCTGCAGATAAAGAGCTCCACTCCATAATCCAGCCCTTTGCCTCTTTGAAGTTGGATGCTGATCTGAAAACAGTTCATGTCACCATTCACTCTCATTTAAAGTTACTGAAGATGAGTCTCAAGTATGTTGAGCTCTTGGACATGGAGAATGTGGAGGACGCCCTTAGGATATATCTCAGAAACTTGCTGTGTATGCTTGCTCAGTCTGTACAACTGTAAACACACAGTGAGAATGTCTAGCTTACATTCTCATCGCCAAGCCATAAAGAGCAGATATGGAGTTCCCTAATCAGCACAAATAACACTCTTATTTTTAAGCAGCTCAAACATGCAATTAGACACTGAGAATCCTTACCTCTGTCTACCACAACATGTGTCCTTGTGCATGTGGGATGCTAGACCAGCAGTACTTAGGGATGTGCAAACTGGTTCAAATTTGAACCAGTTCGAATTCAGACTGAATGAGCCATTAGGTTCAAGCTGCTGGTTCGTATTTGAACCAAACTGGGAGGGGTTTTGATTTGAACCAGTTCAAACTGGTTTGAACCTCCCAAAATAGGTGGGATGGTAGTTGGCACCCATGGGTGCCTACCACCCAACCCCCAAAGCAATTGGACACTTGTACGATTTTTTAATGATTTTTTAAAATTATTTTTTCCTCATAGAGTATAATGGGACTCAAACCAGCCCATTATTCCCTGTTGTGGAATACCCATGGGTGCCAGCTACCACCCAAACCCTGAAGCAATCGGACACTCCTACGATTTTTAATGAATTTTTGAAATATTTTAAATTATTTTTCTCATAGGGTATAATGGGACTCGAACCAGCCCATTATCCCCTATTGTGGAGCACCTAGAGGCACAAAAGTGGGGTGGGTGGTAGGCACCCAGGCTGTGGGCGGGGTTCCCACCTAAATCAGGAGAGTTGAGCTTGTTAAGTTCCGACAAGGTCTCTGCCCAGGTGCATAGCCCATTGGTGTAAAAGGACAATTGACCACTAGAAGAACTAAAGTTACAGGTAGGCAACCTGTAGTTGCTTTCGGTCTTCTGCCTGAATGTAGACCCACAGCCCTGCATCTAACAATCCCAGTTCAAATTCTGTGCTCACTTACCTGGTGGTCACTGAGCAGGAATTGTGTCTAATGACTCCCTCTATCTGGCTCACGACGAATGCTTCACTCCTGGACTGGTTGGACCACTATGGGACCCAACAAATGCAGGGCAAGTGGACTTCTTGACAAAAACAACTCCATATCAACTTCCTGGAGCTTCTAGCTGACTTCAAAGCAATGAAAGCCTTCCTGCCCCTGCTACAAGGCAAAGTGGTGCAGATACAGTTGAACAATACTACGGCCCTGGCCTACATCAACCGCCAGGGAGGCACTGTACTCAAAGTTGTTGAGCTCTCAGCCTACAGTTATGGCATTGGTGCATCTGGCATCAAGTGTATCCATTAGCCATATACATAAAGGGCCTGGACAACATCCTGGCAGATGATTTGAGTTGCATTTTTCCTCAGCAACAACAGCACGAGTGGGAGATCAGAACAGATTGCATCACAGCACTCTTTTCAAAGTGAATGCGACCTACCATAGGTCTGTTTGCCACTTCAGAAAATAAGTGCAACCACTTTTGCTCGAGAGTGGGACATGACCCGCTATCTCTGGGGGACGCCTTCGAGCTGGACTGGCAGCAGGAGATCCTTATACATTTCCACCTTGACCACTGATCAGCCGAGTGGTCTCCCATCTTCTAACAGCTCCTGCATCCTGTATCCTGGTGATGCCATGGTGGCCAAAGCAACCATGATTTCCACAGGTACTCAGACTGTCAAGGAACCACTCCCAAAGACTACCGCAGGTAGTGGATCTCTTAACTCTGGACAAAGGCAAGATACTACATCCAGATGTTCTGATGCTCTGCCAGAATGCTGAGCCATTTTGGAAGGGTAGTATAAAGAGTGAATGAATGAATGAATGAATAACAGCATGGCGGATCGACTCCCGAACAAAGTTCTTCTTAACCAGAGGAGATCTTCTACCAGGTGTAAATACAGGAGCAAGTGGCTTTGTTTTAAACTTTATGCAAGGAAACAGGGTTTTCAGCCTGACCACACCATTATCAGGGACCTGCTTCTCTACCTTATGGATTTGAAGTCTCAAGGTTTGGCCAATGTGTCTCTCAAAGTGCATTTGACTGTGTTATCCTCTAAACATCCAGGTTACGAGGGGGGAAACTCTTTTTCCATACCCAAAAAGTAAGGCTTTCCTGAAGGGCCTTTTAAACCTGTACCCACCAGTTCACACGCCTATTGAGCCCTGGAGTATATCTCTAGTCCTTTCATCTTTGACTGAGGCCCCCTTCGAACCTATGAGTTCTGCCTCCATCAAACTGGTGGCTCTGAAAACAGCTTTCCTGTTGGCCATCACTACAGCCAGACGAGTAAGTGAATTAACGGCCCTAAGGATAGATTTGCCATTCACTAGAATCTATCCAGACAAAGTCTTGATGCGTATGGACCCAGATTTTCTACCAAAAATATTGTCCACCTTCCATCTCAACCAGGACATTATCCTACCAATGTTTTTCAGAGATCCTTCAACTCCATTAGAATGCGCAATGCACTCCTTAGATGTACGAAGAGCACTGTTGTACTACCTACATCGAACTAAGGACTTCAGGTCCACCAAATGCCTATTTGTAGCATACAAAGGCTCTTTGAGAGGCTCCTGTATTTCTAGACAGAGAATGTCCAGTTGGGTGGTGAAACTCATCTTACTGATATATAAGCAACAGAACATCCAGCCACCAGAAGCAATCAAGGCCCATTCTACTTGTGCCTACGCGTCTTCAGTTGCACACCTATTGGTGGTAACCTTCACGGACATCTGTAAAGCAGCAACTTGGTCCACTGAGTTACCTTTTGTCAAGCATTATGCCATAGATCTGCACTCTGCTGCAGAGGTGAGCTTCGGGAGAAGTGTTTTGAAGTGGGTGTGACCAGGGGTGGAGCCACCGTTGGGCCAACAGGTTCAAAGAACCCGGGCTGCTAACCAATCAGGGGCCACGAGAGCGGCCTGGACACACCCTCTGCATCTGACATCAGACACGGGGGCGGTAGTTTAGCTCCCAAGCAGGGGCCGTGCGGCCCCTTCAGGATCTAAACTAAGGCTGGCGCTGCCTTCACAACGCAGCCCAGGAGCGGCTCTTCCCTGCAGGGAAGAGCCTCTCCTGGGCTGCGCAGCGAACGCAGCGCCAATTAAAGTGCAACTGAGTCGGCCGAACGGAGCCTCAAGGCTCCGTTCAGCCAGACCCCGCCCCTGCGTCTGACGTCAGACGTGGGGGCGGGGCCAGTCCCAGTGTCTGACGTCAGATGTGGGGGCGGGGTCAGTGGGGCCGCGGCGGCCTCACACAGGCCGCTGGCGGTCCCGCTCCGCCAGTGGGAGTTACAATAGTTTCTACTGTACCCTCCTCCTTTGGGAGCTAGCTAAACACCCATTCTTATGGATTGTGATGGATCTCGATCCAGATAAATAGTTGCTCACCTGTAACTATTGATCTGGTAGAGATCCGTCGATATCCATAAGACCCTTCTGGACCACCCCTCTGCAGTAGTGCTACGCTATGTGTGTGTTTTTGAGTGTGCAAGCTATTCTGCTTTGATGATAAACTCACCTGCTTCTGAATGATTGTCCTCCATGGTGGTCATCCAAGAACTGAAGAACATGGCGCCCAGCCCATCTTTAAATAGCACGCTGAAGGCACGGAGATAGGGCTTGGTCGAGCTGCAGCATGTTACCGAGTGGGTCCTGCACAGGCACATTACCCATTGTTATGGATATTGACAGATCTCTACTAGATCAATAGTTACAGGTGAGCAACCTGTTTTTATTGGCCTTCATTCTGTCCATTTCTGATTCTAGGTATTGCTTATGCACTTCCACTGCCTCACCTGACTCAGATGAAAAGGAGAAGTAGACTTGGGCTGCTGAAACCACTGTACTCCAAATCCTAGGATGACCGCACTTAGCGGTTTCATGTAGATGTTAAACGGGATGGGGGATAAGAAAACCCTGCTTACCCTATAGCTCAAATGCCAAGGGGTTGAATAGTAGGTCTTCTATTCCAACCCCGACCAGTGCAGCAAACTACTACAGCATCCCTGACAGATGGCTGTCAAACCTCTGTTTGGAAACCTCCAATGAAGGAGAGCCCATCATTGCCTGAGGCAGACTGTTCCACCGCTGAACAGCTCTTAGAGTTACAAAATTCTTCCCAATGTCTAGCTTATATCTGCTTCTTTGTAATTTCAGCCTATTGGTTCTAGTCCTGACCCGAGGATCAACAGAGAATATGTCTGATCTGGATTGTGATCCGTTGATACCCATAAGAATGGGTACTGCACCTGTGCAGGATCCTCGTGGGTACAATGCTACAGCTCCTTGAGGTGCCCACACTTTGCCCTCACGATTCCAGCAAAGTTGGTATTTAAAGCAAGCGGGACACCATTTTCTTCAGTTCCTTTTCAACTGCCATTTCAATCAGACCTTGTGTGCTATCTCTCCTCGCTCAGAATTGGTTCATAGTGAATTCTTTATGTAAAAAGGACATGTTTTAAACAGTATTTTAAACAGGA
Organism: Hemicordylus capensis; assembly: GCF_027244095.1. Classification (NCBI taxonomy): domain Eukaryota; kingdom Metazoa; phylum Chordata; class Lepidosauria; order Squamata; family Cordylidae; genus Hemicordylus; species Hemicordylus capensis. The sequence continues at coordinate 136,335,804 of NC_069657.1, read as the reverse complement.
TGGATTTCAGACTCGGAAACATCTAAAAGACGAGGTTTAATGGAATATGACTTCTAAAGGCGAAACAAAATCTTTTAAAAGGTATATGGAGTGTGGGGCAAAACTACCCTGTTTCCCCAAAAGTAAGACCTACCCCGAAAGTAAGACCTAGCAGTAATTTCTGATGTACCGCTAATTGCCCTAGTGCATTTTTGGGGGCTAAAATTAATATAAGACACTGTCTTATTTTCGGGGAAACACGGTACCTTCCCAGGACCTCCACAACTCCTGCCTTATATGCTTGGTTGAAGGACAAAACATCTCCACCTGCAATTTGTTTGTCTTTTTCAAAACAAACCAAGAAGAATTGGGCACTCAGATTATGCACAGCACTTTATGACGATGTTCTGAGCTTCTCGACGCTGGGGAACCAGTCCCCTCAACATCTAACTTGATGGCTAAGCCTGTGTTGACACCAACTCAGAGGACTGTACAGTCAAAGCTGTCTTAACCCTCATCATCTACTTCGACTTTGAAGATCTTCAAGAGCCCCAAACCACCAGGAGGCTCTCCAGTTCAACATTTGAAGCCGAAAGAAAAAAGATATACTACTGAAGACTCTTTTTCGGCACCAAAGCCTAAGAAGCAGAAGACAATAGACCTGACTGAGGATAGGACTCTTTTCCCTTCAGGGCTTCAGACTGAGGAGGGATCAGCATCCTCAAAACCCCTTGATGCTGACAGTGCCATCGGCATTGGAAAAGAGCCTCTATGTCGAGCTGCAATCAATATCCAGACACTCAATTTTGACCAAGGAAGTCCACTGTCCATCAACGCTGAGGACTCTCACTCTAATTCCCAGTCACTCTGGCACCAACGCCAATCCAGTCATCAGCTCCCTCAACACTGACGGATCAACGTAGAGAGGCACTGTCAATGACTCCACACACGACACCAACAGATTGGCATTGAGCTCCATTGTCAACATTAAACACACCATTGACAATAATCTTTAAGGGTTTTCTATTCCAGAGTGCTGAACTTCCTGATAAAGATCCTGAAGTTCAGATACTCCCTGTAACATCATCACAAGTGGTTCAGTTGGTTAATACACAGACCCAAGTATATGCACCTCTGTGGCTCACCTGGTTCCTACATCTTCTTGGCATTCCTGTGGATTCACCGACCGCACAACAGCACCAACGTCTTCTGAAGTAGTGGGTTTGGGACAGTCTTCTCCAGGCTTCCCATATGATTAACAAGAGCATATGTCATGATGGGCTATGGAGTCCAAACTGTATTTTCCACCGATGGCACCCCTGGCTCAGGTGCTGCCAGTTATAGCAGGAAGCACCTGTGAGTCAACAAAAGCCCACACCTCCTAGTAAATCGGTGTCAACCCAAACGGCTATACTTTCACAACCATTGCCATATAAGAAACCTATAAATCCAAAATTGGTGTATGCCACCACTCAAACAGTGTCCTTGGCACCAAGTTCAAAAGTAGCAATAGCAATAGCACTTACATTTATATACCGCTCTATAGCAGGAAGCTCTCTATGCTGTTTACAATGATTTAGCATATTGCCCCCCAACATTCTGGGTACTCATTTTACCGACCTCGGAAGGATGGAAGGCTGAGTCAACCTTGAGCCCTTGGTCAGGATCGATCTTGTAACCTTCTGGTTACAGGGCGGCAGTTTTATCACTGCGCCACCAGGGGCTCAGTGGTAGCCTCGACTGAGACCTCGACTGAGACCCTCGACTGAGACCCAAACTCATACTCCAGGACCTGCTTCACCAGCACATTCCTCTTCTGATGACCACCATAGTTCTTCAGATTTTGAGTCTGACAATGAAGACCCAGATAATCTAGCAGACCCTTCTCTGGATGTCCCACCAGCAACACATGTCTCTCCTACAAAGGAGATGAAGGCCTGTCGTCTACAGGTCAAAGCAGTGGTGTAACTACAGTAGGTAATTTTGGAGCCTGGACCTAAAAGACTTTGGAGTCCCCCCTCCGCTTGAGGGCCCCCTCCCTGCTGCAAATTAAGCATTATTGCCCCCCCACACACACACACCGTGACACACATAGAGGCTATTCCCACGAGCAGCAAAAATCGGGCTAGGAGAGCCTAGCCCGATTTTTGCTGCTCATGTAAACCACCAGGCTTGCAGGGGAGCCTGGTGGCTTACAAGTGGCTAGCCCGCTTATGTAGCCCACCCTTTAAACCCGGTTTTTAAAATAGTGAGTGGTCGTGGTGCGTCTCTGTGGTGCATCTACTCACGAGTAGACCCCAAACCAGAAGGCTGAAAAGCAGCCTCCCGGCTCGGGGGTATCTCCAGCATGCCCTGCGTGCTTGCGCAGGGCATGCTGGTGCTTCCGGGGGGCGCGTGGCCCCCGAACTCCCCAGCCCCAGCTGGCTCTGTGATGGAGCTGGTGGCCGTGTGGGCGGCCGATGTGGCCACTCAGAGCACTGTCTGTGGGGAGAGCGGGTTAAAAAAACCCTACAGTATCTTCACACTAATCATGTGAAGAGCCTCATAGTATTTTTAACACATGGGTTCTTGAGGGCACAAACAGCAACTGCACTTACAAGAATGTAATAATACAAAACGTGTGTGTGTGTGTGTGTGTGTGTGTGTGTATGTGTGTACACACACACACACACACACACACACATGCATTAGCAGAAACAATTTTTTGGAGGACTTTCTCTATAAAGTTGTGTAAAACTGTCTTGCCCAATTGCACATTGCATAAGGTCCCGATTAGAAACATAGGAAGCTGCCTGAGTCATACCATGTGTCCATCTAGCTCAGTATTGTCTGCACTGTCTGGCAACAGCTCTCCAGAATTTCAGGGGCACTATCCCAGCCCTTTTTGACAATGCCATAGATTGAACCTGGGATCCCACTTCTGCATGCAAAATGTGGTTTTTTTTACAGAACTAGACTCCCATCCCTAGTAAACAAACCTATGCCACAGTTAACACAGATTAGAGATTCTAACACAAAAAACTGGAAAGCAGAACCGCACAAACACCTGGTCAAAGGGAATCATGCTGGTAATGAACACCAAGGCTGAAATGCTAAGTGATTAGCACAAGGCCAGCCATGGTAAAGATGTTTTTTTTATTTGCTCTTGTTAAATTAGTGGGGATAACCAACTTTCTGTTGTCATTCTACCCAGTGCCTGCTTCTGCTTTAACAAGCCACAGGGCTCTTTGTCTGTTTCTTCTTGTAAGACAGCAGCCCCTTTGCTCTGATTCTCACCCTCTTTCACCCTGTGCTGCTGCTCTTCTGTTTTAGATGCCAGTCAGCCCTCAGGACCAGTGTTCCATCTAATTTCTTTCATTCATGTTGTGATGAAACGGGCTCGTTTGTCACACATGTGCAGAATGAGTTTTGTTGTAGGCAGCAGTATCAAGGCAATGCGTGCAAATTTTGTGTGTCTGTATAGATACAAGCTTACACACACAGTTATCACAAATATGAAAGAAAAAATTGATTTTACATTTTCCCCTTTCTACCACTTCACATTTGCAAGTATATCTCAACCAAATGATGGGGAACAGATTCAGTCCAGAGCAAAAAAAATCTCTTGAGTTCATCCCAGTGAACGCAGGTTTACTATGGGGTAAGTGTATATAAGATTCCATAGTTGTCCCTATGAAGAAACACTATTGTATGGTGTGTGTGTGTTTGTGTGTGTGTGTGTTTGTTTGTTTAGTTTATGCCATTCAACCTTAATAATGTTTAGCCACTTCAGTACTTGTTTCAAAGCTAAAATGAGGAATCCAGTCTCCTTTGTCTCCTGCACTCAGTACCCCATATAGTTAAAATCCAGTGTGGTGTACTGGTTGGATGAGAATTGGGGAGAATTGGGTTCAAATCCTTCCATACTCAGCCAGGAAGCTCAGGGGATAACTTTAAACTAGATACTCTCTCTCATCCTAACCAACCTCATAAGATTGTTGTAAGAAGAAAGTAAGAAGAAAGAATCATACACACACTATCCTGAGCTATTTAAATGAAATATAGGATATAACATGTATTTTGTTATGACACTTATATCCTGTGTCACAACATATGCATATTTATGCTGACTTTAAGCCACATTATTCCAATAAAGTCAACATAAGCCTTCCACAACGCACAACTGTGCTGGGAAATGGAAGAGATTTAAAGCCTATGCGAGTTTGCAGGGTTTCAAATGAGATTAAGTGTCAATTAGAAATGTACTTTACTTGACCACCCTTAAGTCACAAGGTCTCGCAAATGTTTCATTAAAGGTACATCTTGTTGCACTTTCAGCAAAGCATCCAGGCCGGGATGGGGAATCACCTTTTTCCACATCTGGACAGCAAGGCATTCCTTAAAGGCCTAATGAATTTTTACCCACCTATACGTAAGCCAATTGCACAATGGAGTATTTGCTTAGTTCTCTCAGCACTTACTTTGGAACTTTTTGAGCCCATGAGCTCAGCTACAACCAAACTGATAATTTTGAAGACTGCTTTCCTCATAGCCATCACTACAGCTAAAAGAGTCAATGAGCTAACAGCTCTGCGTGTAGATGCTCCTCATACTAGAATCTACCCTGATAAAGGTGCAGATGCGCATGGACCATAATTTCTTACCAAAGATTGTGACAGGTTTTCACCTAAATCAAGACATTGTTCTACCATCTTTTTTCAGAGATCCTTCAACTCCACTTGAAAAGGCAATGCATTCCTTAGATGTGTGCTTCCCTGGTAATGATTGATAACTTTAACCATAAGTGGACGACCTTGGTTAAAAATAAACTTCTTCAACTTGGGTTCTCCCAGGAGGAAATGCTTAGATTAGGACATGATCAGGCCTGGCAGGTTATTAAGCAGTGTATTGCTGATACAGAATTACAAGCAGATACAGCCCATCTAAGGCGTGGTATCTATCTGGGGAAACAACTTTTTAATTCCAAACCGGCAGCATATTTAGATAATATTCTTATCCCTAAATTTAGGCGCCCATTTACTCTTGCCCACCTAAACGCCCTTCCGACGGCTGTTAGGAATGGTAGATACAAAGGGATTCCGTTTAACTTAAGGATTTGCCCCTGTGGAATGGGTGCTGTAGAAACTACCCCTCATGTTATTTTATATTGTAAATTTTACAGTTCGTTTAAAACTAATTTCTCCTCTCCTGGGGAAGTTTCCAGGGCACTCTGATGTATTTTACTTAGAGTTTTTGCTATCCAATTTTTGTAAAGCAATTACCTTCAATGTGGCTAGGTTTTGCTACATTGTTTGTACTATACGTTGTAGTCTCATGTAATATTTTTTCTTTTCTTTTTTCTCTTTTCTTTCCCCTCTTTTCTGTTGTTGTTGTACTGTCTGATCTACAATCGTAATAAAGTTACTTACTTACTTACTTAGATGTGCATAGAGATCTGTTGTACTATCTAGACTGCACTAAGTCTTTCAGAATTAGACTATGAGGCGGGTCTCACGATCCGTGAGACTCGCTTTTGTTAAAACTGCGGAGAGAGCGGGCTAAGCCCGCTCTCCCCCCCAGACGAGCAGACAGGGAGCCATGGGCGGCCGGATTGGCCGCCCACACGATGGCTGGCTCTGTGACGAAGCCAGCGGGGGTGGGGGGAGCGGGGGCCGCGCAGACCCCACAAGCCCCAGTATGCCCTGCGCAAGCGCGCAGGGCATACTGGGCAGATTCCCGAGCCGGGAGGCGGCTTTTCACCTCCCAGCCGGGGGTCTACTGCGGCGCTGCGGCAACTCATGAGCCTAAAAAGCAGGTTTGCTGGAGCGTTTGCTCTGCAAACCTGCTTTTTAGCAGGGGTTCTCGAGCAGGTTACCCGCTCAAGAACCACTGGGCTCGGCTGCGAGCCCAGTGGTTCTTACGGCCAACAAGGCCAATTGGGCTAGGAGAGGCTCTCCTAGCCCAATTTTTGTTGGTCGTGAGAATCACCCCATTGATTCATTGCTCACAAGGGTAAAACTAAGGGCCAATGTGTTTCAAGAGAATGAATGTCTCATTGGCTGGTGGAACTTATTTTACTGGCCTACAAAACACAGAATGTAGACGCACCTCAAGCTATTAGATCACATTCTACTCGTGCCTATGCTGCTTCTGCTTCACACCTATCAGGTATAATGCTTAAGGTTATAAGTAAAGCAGCAACATGGTCTTCTGAATTGCCATTTATCAGACATTATGTCATAGACTTATGCTCTGCTGAAGAGGCAAGTTTTGGGAGAAATGTGCTTTAAAAGGTGTTACAGTGACAACTGCACCCTCTCCCTCAGAGAGCTGGCTAAACACCCATTCTTATGCACATCAGTGGATCACAATCCAGATAAACAGGTTGCTTACCTGTAACCTATGATCTGGTAGTGATCCGTTGACATCCATACGTCCCTCCCGAACCTCCCTGCTGCAGTAGTGGTGGTGGTCTATGGTTTATATGAACATTTACTTCAAGAAAGAACTCACCTGAATTTACATGTTTGGATGATAGTCTTCACTGGTGGTCATCCAGGAACTGAAGAAAATTGCATCCTGCTTGGCTTAAATACCAACCACACTGGAATCGTGGGAGTGGAGCGTGGGTGCCTGTAGAATTCTACCCATGGATATGTGTTGCGGGTAGACCAGACTGTCAGAGCGGGTGCTTGGACTCCTTGTTCGCAGCAGTTTCTGGGACCGGGAAAGGTGTTCCTGGTGTACCCTTCCCTGGGGCATGCATGGATCTAGAAACCAGGCTGGGTGTCAACAGCCATCCAACCTGCATGTGTGCCTCAGTGGCCAGGCACTCTCATGAGAGAGCAGTCCTTGGGAGAAGGGAATGTGGATCTACTGCATGTATTATCGTCACACAGGGCATTCAAGCACATCCCTTTTGTCTTGTTGGGTGGTTCCATTCATGAGGTATGGCTGAGACTGCATGCTATGCACCCCAGGGGAAGTGGCCGGGGGCCCCTTCCCCTACAAACTGGTACAAAAAATAGAACAGAGCCACTGAAAACATCTAGGAGCATTCTTTTAACCCAAATTTTGGGTTATCCCATCCATAGTATAACCCAAAATTCCTTTGCTAGTGCTCATGATACAGCACCAGTCTGTGGTACCTCCAAGCTATATATGTGCAGAATTCAAGGCATCCCTCTATACAGTTGGAGGGAGTAGTACCATCCACAGGAACATTATAAATACAGACACTGTCCAGGCATCCAGGGGAATCAGTGCCCTTCTGTCCAACCAGAGGGCACACACAACTCCTTTGAAAGGATGCCTTGCTGAGCAGTCATGCTGGATCAGGTGTGCTATTTATGAAAGAGTTCCTTGCTCATGTGCCCCGTCCCCTTCCCTGGATGGAAGCTGTCAAAATATTTTGTATGGTAATTACAAATAAAGGTCCTGCATGCCTGGCAATGTGCCAAGATGTACGTTGCAGGTTGCTCAAGAAATCCAATCCAATGGACAGAGACAGACACAAGATTTTGGGTGGGTGGGGGTCTCTTTATATGACTGGACCATGTTGTCTCTATATATAACTGGACCACCGGAAGGTTATCATTGCTGGGGTTTCCACAGGTTTATTCCAGATGTAGCATTGATGAGCCCTGCCATGCATGGGGTCAGAACATTGGTATTTCTGCTAAGCTCCGTAGTATCACTCCTCCAATCGCCTGGTATGTGTGCCCTTTGTGGGGAAACAACCTAGTTATTCAATTTCTGGTGTTACCGAGGCGTCATGTGTTTGTGTACATATTACCTCTGTAATTGTTAATTGCTGGAGACCTCTCCTGGTGTGTCCATTTTGCCATTCCATCCTTTTTCTGTGGATGGACAAGGAGGCCCATAAGATGCAAGGGAATGTGGGCTTTCTCCAATGTGGTACTTCCTCTTTAAATGAATTAATGCTAGGGATGCAGCATCTCTGTTGCCAAGCAACAGTAGGAGGAGTGCGGAGTTCGCAGAGAGCAACAGCTCCGCTTCTTGGCAGTGAGAAGCACACCTGGCATAGATATGACCCATTCATGGGCTGCTCTGAGCTGCCCTTTCTATTGTTTTGGGAGGAGCCACAGCACAAAACCCAGGTTATGGCGGTGGCAGAATGTGGACGAAACAATGGCCCTTTGGAACATGAGGTTTCAGCAGCGAAACTCACTACAAACCAAGTGTTCAAATTCAGGTTTAGGGTTGAAAACCGAGCTGCAGTTGGGTATAAAACCGTGGTTTCATGCATTCGGACTTCCATAAACTTGAACCTCTGTCATGTTTACCTCTGATTTCACGTTATGTCTGAACGCAGTCAGAGCGATCTGACTAGAACATGATAGAGTGGAATGCTTACTTCTTTTGACCTGGACACCATGTTTCTGTTAATGAAGCCTAAGATTGCATTCATCTTTTCAGGCTCATGTCCAAATTATCCATGAAGACATCTAGGTCCCTTTTACAGGTTCCCCTCATCCTGTACTTGTGCATTTTATTTTTCTTGCCTAGTGCAAACTTTATATTTGTCTCTGCTGAACTTCATTTTCTTAGTTTTGGCGTGGTATCTGAGCTTGTCCAAATTGAATTGTATCTGGATACTAAGGTGTTAGCTATCCCACCACCCAAGCTTTGTGTCATCTGCAAATTCAATGCCTTCCTCCAAATCATGTTTGAGTGTATTGAACAGCACAGGGCCCAGGACAGAGCTCTGTGCCACTCCATTTGATATCTACCTCAAATTTACATGGCTCCATTGAAGAGTACCAGCTGAGAATCCACCTAACACTAGCTTCATGCCATTATCTGTTTCACATTTCAGCAACTCGTTAACAAACCTATCATGGGAGACTTTGTCAAATACTTAGATGAAATCATGCTTAAGTCCTAAACACTATGTTTTCCTAATCATAAAAATAATATAATTCAAGAGAGTTAAATATGCCCCCCCGCCGAAACCTGCTATTTAACACTATTTAAATTTGTATTCTAAACTTCTATATGAGTGTAATTCCAGTAATTTTGAAGATATTCCTGTGTTCACATTTTAACTTCTGTTATTAATTATGTGTTTTATTAGGTTTATGAATATTCATGAAGTAAAGACATACTGGGAAAGCAAAGGATTCCTGGTAACACTTAAAAAATGGCTAACTGATTGGGTATACAATGTGAAAGAGGAAAAATCTAAGCCATCAAGGTTAATACAAAATAATATTCGCTAAAACATGAATGAACAGGTAGCATTCTTACAAAATGTGAATGACACAGTTTTGTATGTAGTTTCATATGATAGGATTAGTAATCAAAATGTTGGGCATGGATATCAGGGTCTGTGTTGGGACTGGCCCCAAAAGGTCAGGTTTCCAGGTCTGGAGGGAGCCAGTTGTCAGTCCTGTGGGTCAGCCCAGAGGTGAGAAGTGCAGTCCTCGGTAATCAGAGGTCAGGTTCAAAATTGGCAAGCAAAGATCTGAAGGGTCAAAGGCAGGCAAAGACAGGCAGGAGGTCAAGCTCCAAAGGCAGCCATACAGGAGAAGGGAGGAGGTTAGCCAAACAAGGTACTTTCTAGTGAGACCAAATGTTTTGAATAAAGAGCAACTCTGAAGCTGGAATGAGACAAAACAAATCACCCCTGTGGTCCATTGGCTAGATTTGGATCCAAATTGAATCACTCCAGATTCAATTTAAATCGCTTTGAGATTTGGATTCATTTCCCCCAGATTCCCAGCTTTCTTTCTTTCTTTCTTTCTTTCTTTCTTTCTTTCTTTCTTTCTTTCTTTCTTTCTTTCTTTCTTTCTTTCTTTAAAAAGCTAAGCTCTAGCCCTTGTAGAAGTGGCGTTATGGAGCAAAATGTGTGGTAACTATTTTTCAAGTGTTTGGATTTTTTGGTGTATGATAACTTTTCCTCAATGAATCCCCATGAGGATTCATTGCACACCTTCATTTCTTCTATTCATTTTGACTGTCTTTGGACAGTGCCAACTGTCAATTGCCATGTGCCAACTACACCCCCCTCCCACCTGCAAGGCAGAGGGGTACTACTCAGTTTATGTCCTAATAATTTTTTCAAGTGTTTAGACTCTTTGGTGTCTAATAACCTTTCCTCATAATGAATCACTATGAGGATTCGTTACACACCAAAGAATCTAAACACCTCAAAAAAAATTCCTAAAATATAAACTGAGTATCCAGTGGCTTGCAGGTTGGGGGGTAGTTGGCACATGGGATGCCACTAATTCCCCATCCCCACCTGCAAAGCAGTGGGGTCAAAATGAAAGAAGAAATGAAGGTGTGTAATGAAGACATCAAAGAATATAAACACTTCAAAAATTCCTAAAAAATAAACTGAGTACCTCAGTGTGTGTGGTGGGGGGCGGGCAGCGGGAATGTAGTTGGCACTGTCCAATGACAGTCAAAATGAATAGAAGAAGTAAAGGTGTATAATGGATCCCAATAGGGATTTATTATGAGGAAAGCTTAATAGACACCAAAGAATCTAAACACTTAAATATTCCTAGAACATAACCTCTGTAGTACCCCACTGCCTTGCAGATGGCGGGTGGTGGTGTTACAGTTGGCATTGTCCAGTGACAACCAAAATGAACAGAAGAAATGAAGTTGTGCAATGGATCCTCATAGGGATTCATTATGATGAAAAGTTATTATACACCAAAGAATCCAAAACACTTGAAAAATAGTGGCCGCACATTTTGCTCCATAACTCCACTTCTACAAGGGCTAGAGCTTAGCCTTTTTTCTTTCTTTTTAAAATGAAAGCTGGGGATCCATGTTAGGGTTAGGATAGGGCGACTTCGAATCCCCATTATTTCCTATGGCAGAAATATACAAAATCAGTAAAAGCTTAAAAGATAATTAAAATTAAAAATCAACCAATTACCCCCCTGCCTTGAAATTTGGGTGGTAGGTGGCACCCATGGGTACACACCCACCACCCAATTTAGGTGCCCCTAGGACCTTTATAAGTGGTCCAAATAGAATTGAATCAAAATTGCATTGGGTGATTCGAGGGGATAGATTCGGACACAAAACAAATCAGGGGTGATTCGATTTGCGTACAAATCGAACTGAAAAAATCGATCCATGCACATCCCAACTGCTGGTAGCCCTGACTCAAGACTACTTCTGGCATCTTACAATTGCAGCTCTGCATGGCGGAGGAGATCAACTTAGAGAAGTCAGTGGAAGTTTCCTTCCTCCTCCCTGCTCCCAGCTGCAAGGTGTGCTTCAGCCCTAAGAATGAGGATAGCTTCAGGATATTTTAAGCCCAAGGCAGAAGCCCCACAGGGCCCCCACTTCCCACATACTTAGTTAGTGTCACTGCCTCACTCTTTGCCTCCCCCACTTGCATTCCCATCGTTGCTTCCTACTCAGTTGGTCCCTTTTCTAGGACAGTTTTTTTGTGTTTTGTTTTTTTAGCATAACAATTATCTTTGTGCTCTACTGGCACATATTTACACCTGGCCTAGGAAAAGAGACTGAGGAGGTGGCAATAATGGTGAAGGCGGGAAGGGAGGAGGCAGAGTGTGGGGTTTTTTGTTTTTTGTTTTGCTACTTACAGCCTCACCAGTACTGATCTACTTGGAAGCAAGTAGGAGTGCAAAAGAGTTGTACTCTGCTCCATCTGGTGTTACTGCATTGCCCTCCCTTTGAGAAACAGGTGATTATCCCAGGAGCTAATAGATTATTGCATGGGGCTCTGAGACAGTTGCCAGTTTCCCAAGGAGAGGCATATCCAGTAGTAGCAGAGGGCCAAAGTTCATGCACTCCTTTAGTGCTACTAGCTTGGACTCCCGTGTCTTCTCAGCACATCTAGTCTTTGGTGGCCTTTAGCTGATCTATAGGCCTCCCTAACATATGTCTGACTATGCTAAATGCTAATGCCAAACTGAGTATGAAATGAAAAAAAGAAAAGAAACCAATGTAATGGTCTGCATTTTCTAAATGACTTGAAAACTAATTAAAAGTTGACATCTTTTTCTCCCTCCCCCCCCCGCCCCACCACAGAAATAAGATTCTGAAGATGTGCCGAGAAGTAGTATTTATGGATGAATTTGAATGTATGAGTACCATCGTAACATTTTTGAACTCTGTTCCCATTATTCTTAATTTTATGGGAAGTGTTAGTTCAGTATTTCTTCCACAACTAAGAATGATGAACTACTATTTTCTGGGTTTGTATACATTGGAAGCAATTTTGAAGGTACTGACTGTATAAAGTATTGGCAGGTTTATATTAATGGTAATATTTAGTTAATATGTAATGGAATTTGAATTTTATTTTACCACTAGTGTGTGAAATAAAAAAAATCTCGTTTCATAGAGATATGAAACTGTACATTCCTCTCCTTATGTTGGTATCATGTTTTTTGTTTTTCTGCTAATTGTTTTTCTTAAGTTAATCTGATTCTCACTGTGGTTTAAATGAAGTTGTTATAGTTTTGTACACCTAGGAATGGCCCAAGTTCCCCTCTGAATTCTTTCCCTTGTTACTGAAGAGATGTGTGTGCATGAGGGGATTTGCTTATCAGCAGTTCTTCTTATTCAGTCAGAACTGAGTTCAAAGATGCATGTTTGTATTACTGCATAAAGGGTGGGACTGAATTATCCCCCTTGTTAATTTCTTAGCATTACAGAATCATATTGTTTTCATCTTTGGTAAATATTTTTTGTTTTTAAAGCTTTAATTTTTTGTTTTAAAGAGCCCCTGGTGGCGCAGTGGTAAAACTGCCGCCCTGTAACCAGAAGGTTGCAAGTTCGATCCTGACCAAGGGGCTCAAGGTTGACTCAGCCTTCCATCCTTCCGAGGTCGGTAAAATGAGTACCCAGAATGTTGGGGGGCAATATGCTAAATCATTGTAAACCGCTTAGAGAGCTTCCAGCTATAGAGCGGTATATAAATGTAAGTGCTATTGCTATTGCTATTGCTATTTGTGCTTTATGTTTGAAAGCTTAGAAATTTCCCTTGCATTCCTTTTATTCTCTAGTCAAACCTTGGCTGGAAGTGTGATGTCAAGAGCTAGGAAACACTGGCCAACATCCAGACTAACAAAACCACTCGTGCAGCTAATGCTATGCTGGTGCGATGCAGGGAGGGGCATTTTTGTTTTTTGTTTTTGGTCACTATCCTCTTTCCTTTGAAGCAGACTGTGACTCCCAGAAACATGTCCTTGGGTGTTGTGTAGCCCTCAGGGACATATTTTTTCAGGGGAAATGGGGCAGCATCAAAAACTGAGCCAAAGGGTGGGGGTGGGGGGGAGAATGATGGATAGGTGCAGAAAAATATGTTTTTTACAAAAACCCTCAAACCCCTGTCTCCTCCAATTCATCCTGGGCTGGCATCTGGGTTAACTCCGACAACTACTGGATCATAGACTATGCATTTAGTCCTGCATTTACTTGAGCATGCAAGTGTCAACCCACCATTGTTCAAATTACATCAAAGGATGCCCCTGAAATCCCCCTCAGCTTAGCAAGTGGCTTTTCCGCTGATGCAAAGGTGGCTATCAGAAGGGGAAGGGCTCAGCACTATGTATGTAGAACTCCCCTTATGGCACTTTGTGTTCTAGTTCCAAGACAGCTAAGTGAGATACCACACTTTGATATGCTTTGTAATTTGTGGGTGAATTAATAAGGGTGTAAGGTTAATATTAATAAGCTATGAGGTTGTAGTATCCAAAGCTTAATGTCTTCAATCTGTTTAATATGAGCTGAATATTTTGTTTTTAACAGGCTTTAGCAATGGGGAGAACCTATATCTATCATCACTGGAATCTGTTTGAACTTTTGATTGTAGTACTAGGATTTATAGATATCATGATTACTAGTCTCTTTAAGTCAGTAAGTCCATCAACACAGGTGATTGCTGCTATTGAGGTATTCCAAGCTATTCGTCTTCTCAGACTTCTGCGACTCTTGAAGGTAAACTTTTATTTTTGTCAGTTTTCAGCAGCTGCTTTTCTAGTTGAAAACTTATTTTTTAAATGTTTTCAGAAATATAAAAACAAATTAATTTCAACTTGCCAAGAATATTTTCTCTTCATCACTGCTGGTTTATCTAAAATCCATTGTTTACATTCTGGTTTTTAAAACTGTTTAGATAGTATTAGATTATCAGGCTGCACTTGGAGGTGGAAGAGGAGCATTGCTCCATCTCCAAGCATCCATTCTTCCTTCCCATCTTACCTATTACCAATACCACATGAAAACAGTGTCAGAAAAAGGCTTCATCACCCATCAGTGTCCATGATAACAGTCTTTGTGCTGGAGCCTTCTTCACAGGGGCAGATTAATCTTTTGGCTGCTCATAGGCAGCCAAAGATTTGCCGGCCCAGGGGCAAGAGCAAGGGGGCTTGGTGGGGAGGGAAACTTTAACTCTGTTTTTTTACTTTGAAAAATGCTGTTGTGTAGCAGCAGAAGCTCTGCCAGCCTCCTAAACCATCACAGGAGGTGAGGTCGGGCACTGGAGGACAGTGGCGAAAGAGGTCCTCCCTCAAGCCTGGCTTACTCGCAAATGACACAGAGCAGGCAATTTTGGGCCTATGCTCGTGCATGTGCAGAGGCCCGAAATCGCCCGCTCTGTGTCATTTGTGAGTAGGCCGGGCTTGAGGGAGGACCATTTTCACCGCCGTCCTCCAGTTCCCGACCTCATCTCCTGTGAAAGTTTAGGAGGCAGGTGGAGCCTCCGCTGCTACACAGCGGCATTTTTAAAGGTTGAGAAAAAGGAATTAAGTTTCCCTCCAGATACTGCTCCACAAGATTTGCCGCCATAGGCATACTATGTGGTAATCTGCCATTGCTTCTTCTCCTTTTCCTGCTTCTGTCTTTTTAATTGAACAGAAGGTACCTCATGGTAAATTTGGCTTCTCTTTTGCCTCCATCCGGTTTGTAAATCTTTGCAGACAGCTATTGTGCTTCATTCTAGAGACCTGTATATTTATTTTATTTTATTTTTTACATGTATATCCCACTCATCCTCTGAGGAGCTCAGAGCGGTGTACATGGTTATTTTTATCCTCACAACAACCCTGTAAAGTAGGTTAGGCTGAGAGATACATGAGAGTCACCCAGTGAGTTTCATGGCTGAATGGGGATTTGAACTTGGGTCTTCCCAGTCCTAGTCCAACCCTCTAACCATTACGCTATGCTGGCTCCAGCTTGGCTAAGTTGGCAACAGCTTGCACAGAGACCTGCTGGCAGAGGCATGCTGGGAGAACAAAGAAAGGATGGAGTTGCCTTTTCCCTCCTGCCTCACCCCAATGTTACTTAACACGTGTCCCCAACTGTACTGCTGTTTATTTCTAAAAATTCTGGAAAATATTGCCTGCTTTTCTCCCATTTTAATTACTGTGAACTAATTATACCATACCTCACTTGCAAAATGGTCTATTAATCCAAGGGCAACTCCAACAAAAAATGTAAGTGCAAGAATAGGCATTTTTGTTTCTTTCAGGTCTTGCATCCCTTCTTTCTCTTTTTTCACCCCACTCCTTTAATAGCTACCTAGCCATCCTTTTGAGGGCATAGAACCAGAAGTGAATAGACAAGCTCTTCCAAGTTTTATTTTTTAAAAATATATTATTATTTTTCATTTTATCTCCCGCTCTTTCTCCAAGGAGCCCAGAGAGGTGTACTACATACTTAAGTTTATCCTCACAACAACCCTGTGAAGTAGTTAGGCTGAGAGAGAAGTGACTGGCCCAGAGTTACCCAGCAAGTATCATGGCTGAATGGGGATTTGAACTCAGGTCTCCCCAGTCCTAGTCCAGCACTCTAACCACTACTCCATGCTGGCTCTCTTTTTAATAGATGTAACTCAGGCTACTAGCACTCGAGATTTGTAGTGTCTTTGCTGATTAGCTGCTTTCTCCTCTCTAAGAACTTGTTTGTGAGGACCTCAACCAGTCTTTAAGGAGAGTTTGCATGCCCTGGATTAAGAGTGGTTCTGAGTGGGTATCCTGGAAGGATCTATGAAAGTCATGTCCATTGACTCTGTCACATGTATAACCCATATAGTTTGCATGTAAACATGACTTTTAATATGTATTTCAGCATGTGATACCTAAAGCAATATATTTATTGGATACACAAATAAACAAACAGCTCACTTTCCGATATGACATTGCAAAAGGGTATGTTCAAGGTGAAGAAGATATAAAAGGTGTAATTGGACAGATTGCTGGCCACGAAAGAGTTTATTCAGTGAGTAGAGTAACCATATAAGGGAGAAAGTAAAATTGATGTGTGTCAGCAATATGTTTTGAGAAGAACTCTGAACAATGGGATCACATAAACACTTTTGTGTTTATATTTAAAAAAGGCAGTGGGCACAAGTGGAGGGAGATGGGTCTACAACATCTCCAAACAGCAATTATAAAACCAAGACTAGGAACTTAACCACCAAAAAAGAATTCAGTTTTTCTACCATAGTAGATACTTGACTAAGTATCTACTATGGTAGAAAAACTGTATTCGCATTATACTAGCCAACCCGCACAGAGCATCTGTGCGCTATTTGGGGCCGGCTCTTCTCCCCTCTCTCCTGCCCCACTCTCTCTTTCCCACTCACTCACCCGCTTTCCAGTCTCTCTGCTGCTTCCTGGGCTTTGCTGCTGCCACCTCTCCCTTATCCAGGACGGCCTGGCCATGCTGTGCCGCCACTGCCTCCCACCCCCCGTGTACAGGCCGGATTTTGCCGCTGCTGCCTCCCCCTTCTCCAGGACGGCCAGCCTGCCGTCCAACCTTCGTCTCCCACCCCCCGTGTACAGGCCGGGCTTTGCCGCCACCGCCTCCACCTCCTCCTCCCCCTTACCCAGGACAGCCTAATCCGCCGCCATTCCCCCCCACCCCCGAACTCTCGCCCAATGTGAGGAACTCTCGCAAGAGTTCTGCTGCCAAATCCAGGAGGACATGCATGCCGGCTCAGAGAATTAAATATATAGATATATAGATGCTCAGGAAAAAGGAAATGCATCATATCCAGATGACTTTTCCAAAGTTAAAGGGAAATAGCTTCCTCGGCTAGTAACCCTGTGCAGATGCAATGCTTGAAATATACCAGGAGCATGCTGCACAGTTACCTCCTCTCCCTTCTCATGGCTGTGAATTCCCCTAACATTCCCTAGTTATGGCAACTATAGACAACTGTGGTGTTGTCAGTGCAGGAGCTCATCATAGTTTGACTTTATAGCAGCATTTACATTGCAGTTTGCTTTGTTTCAACCATTCTAAGTCTTCACAGCCAAGAAAATATAATAAATAAATAAATAAATAAATAAATAAATAAATAAATAAATGTATGTTTAATTTCTGTTACTACCAGTGAAAAATTGGTATAATTATCCATTGGTGGTTAGCTATAAAATACCATGTTGCAAATTTCAATGCATTTTGCTTAGAAATAGAGATGATGATGTAGAAGTAGTAGATGGCCTGATTGGGTTTCAGCCTGTTCTGAATGGGGTTGCACTCCCTCTGAAGAAGCAGGTTCACAGCTTGGGGGTTCTCCAGGATCTGGTGCTGCTCCTAGAAAATCAAGTGGCAGCCTGGCCAGGAGCACCTTTGCTCAGTATTGGTTGGTGTGCCAGGTGTAACCCTAACCTTGAGAAAGCTGATCTGGCCTCTGTCACCCATGCCTTAGTCATGTCGCATTTGGATTATTGCAATGTGCTCTATGTGGGGCTGCCTTTGAAAAGCATTTGGAAACTATAGATGGTGCAGAATGTGGCAACCAGATTGATCTCTAGGACTGCTCTCAGTTCACATATTACTCTAGTCTTGAAGGCACTGCACTGCCTGCCAGTCTGTGTCTGGGTACAATTCAAGGTGCTGGTTATTACCTTTAAAGCCTTAAATGGCTTGGGCCGTGGGTACCTTAGGGACCACCAACTCCCAACTGAATCTGCCCACCTGACTAGATCGGCTGGGAGGGCTGCTGAGACCCATTTGTCGAGTACACAGGACAGGGCCTTCTTAGTTACCACCTGCAGGCTGTGGAACTCTCTCACAGATGAGACCTGCTGGCACCCTCTCTCCCAGTCTTTAGGAGGAGAGTGAAGACTACCCTTTTTGTTCAGGCTTTTGGCCAGTAAGCCATCTCTGCTCTGAATGTTTAGCTACGTTTTGTTCTGTTTTTGTGTTCTTAATTGAGTTTTATTGTTTTATCTGGTTTTTATGTTTTATTTAATTGTTTTATCTTGTGAACTGCCCTGGGATCTTAGGCTGAAGGGGAGGTATATAAATATAAATAAATAAATACAATCTTTCTTTTTTTTAAAATCAGGAAATAAGTAAAATTTTGGAAACAAACAAACAAGAAGCTATGAAGGAGTTAGGTATGTATTTCAAAGGTATCATACTTTATACATTGCTGAGTTACAATTGGGCCTTCTATGGAAGGAATTTATTTAGTCCCAATTAGGTTCCCGTGTCAGAAGACAGAGATAAATCTTCTGATATCAGGAGGTGAGTGGCCCTGCTCCCCAGGTAAGTTCTTGCCTGCCTTCTTACAATGAGCAGGGCTGTTGTGGCCTTCTAGGTGCCCCGTTAAAGTTTTATTTCTCTTTTACCAGAGACTGATCTAAAGGTTTAAAAATTTTGCTATTTATGAGCAGAAAGTACTCTCAATCCATCCCATACCATGCAGTGGGAAGGCACTAGTGGAAGGGTTTTTACTGCAGAATAGTCACTTCAGTGGAAGGAGCCTTGATTCAAGTCCTAGGAGGACTTCTGGGACACAGCTGACAGACCCACAGCCCAATAGGGCACCCAGCCAGCAAAGGAACACTAAAGTGGCCCATCTGAAAATGTCGTGTGGTGGTTCCTGTGGCTAGGGTTCTACACTGTCCCTTGTGGTAACTTGCTGCACTGCAGCAGCTTTAGTTTCCAAGCCCTGTGTTGGCACTGCCCTGTGAGGCTTGTTCTAGGCTCCCTTGCAGACAGAAAGAGTATAAGTGTACTAGAGATATACATATCAGGTAGTATAAAAATGTGATTGATAGATAGTTAAAAGAGGCTTCCTGTCTAAAGCTGGCCTTGCCTTCATATCAAGGTACCTTTGTTCTGGTGTGTTTGGCCTGCTGCTTCTCTTGGCTGCTTGACATGACTCCAGCTTGTCTTTGACTCCTGATTACTTGTTTGACCCTTTGGCTCCTGACTGTGGATACAGCTTGACTTTTGGCTAGTTCCTGACTCTCTACTTAGGCTTGCACAACATAAGGCCCAGGGGCAGATTCATCCTGCATGGACTATTTTACTGGCGCCCAGGTATCCTGTAGCAACATAGGAGCTGGAAACTGCCTTATAGCGCCATTATATGCATGTTTTCTCAGAAATATGTTCCACAGTGTACCCAGTGAGGCTTACTCCCATGTAAGCATGTCTAGGATTGCAGCCTGAAAACAACAATAATTTAGGGAAAGGAGAGGACTTGTTTGGGGCTGGCATGCATTCCAGGAGACCCACTGATTGAGCAGGGTCAGGACCTTTTTTCTGGCCACTATTCTTGGTTAAAACTATGGGTTCATTGACAGGGGGAATAGATTCACAAGTTTTAATTTTAATGTAATAATGTGCTAAAAATTGACCTTGGCCCCTGCATGCCATGTTGTGGATGATTCCAGCCCACCAGGTCATTTGAGTTGTGAAGCCCTGATTCCCTCTGGCTCCTGTTTGTTTACCTGACTTGACCTCTGGCATGTTTCTGGCTCCCCCAGTCTTGGAGATGCAGTCCTGCACCCCCTAGTGACTGCTGTCCATGGCTCAGCCACCTGACTGTGGCCCACCTTCCCCAGAGACTATATAATCCATTCTTGTGCCCTATGTGCACGCCTGAGGAAATGTTTCAGGCAGCCCAGTCCCCACCATTGGGCATTTCGCTAAGGTGTTATCCAGGAGTCTATTCAGTTCCTTGTCCTTTCCTAAAGAAGCTGCTCTAGTCTTCATTGATGTACAAGACTCATAAATTGATTTAAGTTGCTTAACTTAAACAAGTTCCTAGATACATCAAAGAATCATTAGTGCTCTTGATTCCCCTTGCATGAAGGGCTAAGTTACTGCCCCCCCCCCCATTTATGAAGGACAAGGAAGTCAATTTTGATTTGGATTGGGACAATGCCCAGGTGCTTTCTGATGGAGCCTTCAGATATCCTTTGGGATACCCCCTCCCATACCAGGAGGCAGGACCATCTAAAATTGACTCTTCTATGGAAGGGGTTCCCATCAATGCCCAGACTAGACTGGGGGGGGATCAGAATACTCTTAAATATTTATCATAGATGTGGACAAATAAATATGCCAACATAATGGAAGAACTGCATAGAAAGGAATATGGGAGAACATTCCAGGAATCCTAACCTCTCCTCACATGCCTGTTCAAAAGGATGAGCTGATCCCAGTTTCTTTCAGCTAAGTTAGTACTAAACATTTATTCTATTTAAAAATATTGGTTTTTTAAATTGTTTTAGGATTAATGCAGCGTGAGTACCCAGAAATTGTCATTGCTGTGAAAACCAAACAAGCAGTCCAAACAGTTCTAAATGCAGCTTATGAAACTCTTAAGTTTATGATATCAGGAGGAATTGTTGATAGAAATGAAGGAACTGAACTGCATAAGGTAAATCTGAAACTCCACATGTCTATATTTATTGATTACATGTTTATCCTGTCCTTCCTCCAAGCAGAGTAGAGCCACAGCTTTTTGCAAAATTTTGCAAAAAAGATGACAAGTTACTAGTCAAAAGTACCTTTTCTTCCATGGAAGAAGCTCTGAATGGAACTACCATCCCCAGATGCCCATTTGGCCCTCCCAGCAGATGACTCCTCCTCCCAGCAGAACTCCCGAGACTCAGTGCTGCCAAACTGACCCCATGCCAGTGCTGGGTGGGCAGTTAAAGCTCCCCACCTACCCACACCTGGCCCAACATCCACTCACCCCTTCAAGCTGCAGCATAGCATGCCAAGGCCAGAAGCACAGGGACAGCAGCCTCATATTCCACTGACAGATGCTGGCAGGGAGAACTAGCCACTCATACGACAATGGCCAGGTCCACTGCCTGTGGGACTAGTGGCATGGGATGGTGCTTGCCCACTTGGGAAGAAGACCAGGGTGATATGTGTGTGTGTATGCTTGTGCAACATGTGAACAGGAAGAGATGGGGATGGAAAGGCTTGCACAGGTGGTCCCTGGACACCCTTTCACCAAGGGGGATGAAAGGGGCTTCCCTTTTGTGGTTCTGTCTTTTTCAGAACCACGAAAGTTCTGTAAAGCTTTTGTAAGTCAGGTGCCAAACCCCCCCCCCCACTCCTGTCCTTACCTGTCATGGCGCAGACTTCTGAGTCAGAGGAGGAACAGGAGGATTCGCTTGCTAGTGAGGGCTCAGAGGCACAGCAACAGGATTTGGCAGGGAGACCAGACTCTGGAGCAGAGAATTGGAACAGCTGCCAGACATGAATCCTGATCAGGAGCAGGCTGATCAGGAGGAGGCTGGGATTTGCCTGTCTTGAGAAGACGTCTCAAAAGGAAAGCTCAGTGGGAGACACGCAGGCGCAGGAGATCACAAGAGAGGAAGCAGAAGTGCTGACTCAGGGAAGTCTGATTGGCTGCTGGTTCTCTTGAGCCATATATCAAGCAGTCTGTGATTTCCACCGATGCTGTTAGCAACTTTCGCTGACTGCGGACCGTGTTCTATTTTGAATTCTCAACTTTTCCAAGTTCCAGTTTGCCCTTGTTCTGTTCTTTCCTGCTCTGTGTTCTTGTTCCGTTAATTCCCTACTCTGGTGTCCTTTGTTCTTTTTCATTCCTTGCTCTGTTGTTTTCGGTTATTACTCAGTTATTGTTAAAGGGGGGTACCTAGTTCAGTTCAGGGAACTTGATTAATTTACTATTTTCTTTGTGAGCCTTTTGTTTTCCTTCGTGCAGCTTCACTGCTACTTTCTGTTAACTCACAGGAGAGTGCTGAAGGGGGTTGTAAATCCTGTTGGTTTAGTTGAGCTAACAGATTTATGACATTACCTAGGTCCTAGACGATTGACTCTTGGTGAGCAGTGACAAGGAACTGCTGGTCTCACAAATCCAGTTGATGGTGCACCTGCTGCAAGATTTAGGCATCAGCATCAATTGGAAAACATCAGACTTCGAGCCCAGGAAACAGCTAAGCTTCATGGGTGCCACTCTAGACATGAAGCAGAAAAGGGCATTCTTACCAATAACTTGCTGATGAACATGTTGCTGCGCAGCCCCATTCAGCCAGCAAAGGAGGTCCAAAGATTGTTGGGCTTGATGGCATCCTGCAACACAACTGTCAGATACATGCGGTTACGTATGCGTCCTCTGCAACGATTGTATCTGGACAATTTCCGACTCAATATAGATAGCCAGAGGTTACGCCTAAGGATCCCACAGGCTTTGTTAAATTCTCTGTGATGGTGGATGTAGGAGGGCAATCTTTTCCAAGGGGTGCCTTCAAACTATTAACACCAATACAATGGGTCATGACGGATGCTTCCCTGTTTGGATGAGGAGCTCATTGTGGACTGCACCGCATCCAAGGGAAGTGGTCACGCTTACAGACTCGGCAGCACATAAATTATTTAGAACTACTGGCTGGTTTTTGGCTCTGAGGGCATTCGAGCCCCAACTCAAAGGAACGGTAACAGAGATTCACCTAGATAATACGCTGGCAGTCGCCTACCTCAATAAGCAAGGGGGCATAGTCTCCCCAATGCTATGTGCCCTGTCCATGCAGATATGGGAATGGTGCTTTGCACATGTCATTTACCCTGTAGCAATACACATAAGAGGCATCGACAATCATCTGGACCACAGTCTCAGTCGGACCTCTCAATTCGATCACAGACACAAATGGGAGATCAAGGAAGCTTGCCTCAGGGAGCTCTTCAGCAGATGAGGCACCCTGACAGTGGACATGTTTGCCACTGTCAACAGGAAGTGTCCGATATTGCTCACGTGCCGGCATGGGTGTGGGATCGCTGGGCGATGCCTTCCAAGACCACTGGTGCTTGGGGCTTCTGTACCTGCTTCCACCACTGCTGCTGATCAGCCAAGAGCTGGCCCAGATTCTGAGGGACAGGGCATCCTGCATACTCCTGACCTGGTTTGCGCCTCTGCTGCAGTTGTCAAGAGGGCACTTCTGCAGACTCCCTCTTATTCTGGATCTGCTCCAGAGGGAAGGTGCTGCATCCTGAAATCTGAACACTGTGCATGACAGCATGGAGAATTGGGTTCTCAAGAAGATTCTGTTGAATAATAGGCGCCCTTCGACTAGGCGCAGTTACTTCAGCAAGTGGAAGCAGTTCAAAACCTATGCACGAGAACGCAACTTCCATCCTCTGCGCTCTACCGTGCGATAGGTGTTGCTTTATTTGACCACCTTGAAAATGAAGGGGCTGGGTAACATGTCTTTGAAAGTACATCTATCAGCCATATCGGCCAAGCACACAGGATGGAATGGGACAACAGTATTTTCACATCCAGAGATAAAAAGGTTCATGAAGGGCCTTAATAATTTATACCCGCCACTGAAACGGCCAGTGGAGCAGTGGAATCTATCATTAGTGCTATCGGCTCTCACTGAGTATCCCTTTGAGCCTCTGCATTTTCATTTAACCACCCTCAAGGTGGCATTTTTAATTGCCATTACCACAGCGAAGCGTGTTGGGGGTGTTGGCAGCATTGAGAATAGATAAGCCAGACACTCAGTTCTACCCGCATATGGTGGTAATGAGACTGGACTTGGTCTTTCGCCCAAAGGTGCATACTGAATTTCATCTTAATCAGGAAATTGTTTTGCTAGCCTTTTTCCAGGCTCCTTGGAGATAGCTCTACATTCCTTGGATGTCCAAAGAGCTCTGATGTACTACTGAGGGGAACAAAGTTACTGAGAAAGACAAAGAAGCTCTTTGTGGCCTACAAGGGGAGGAATAAGGGGCAGGCTGTGTCCAGACAGCGTTTGGCGCACTGGCTTGTGGAACTGATTCTGCTCACATAGAAACATCAGAGCGTTACTCCCCCAAAGACTGTACAGGTGCATTCAGCCAGAGCATACTCAACTTCGGCTGCCCATTTATCGGGGATAAAGATGGAGGACATCTGCACAGCAGCAACATGGTCCTCTCAACAGCTGTTCATCAAGCACTATGCCATAGACCGACACATGACGCAACAGGCTGAGTATGGGAGGAGAGTCTTGAAAAGAGTGTTGCAATAGAGTTCCGCCTACTGCACCCTCCACCACGGTGGAAAAGCTGGCTAATCATCCATTTCCGTATGGAATCAACAGATCACGATCCAGATAAACAGGTTGTTTACCTGTAACTATTGATCTGGAAGTGATCTGTTGAATTCATAAGACCCTCCCAAGCCATCCCCACTGCAGAAGACGGAAGCAGTAGAGTGAAACAACAAGCGGGGGTGGGGGGAGAACAGCAAATCGTGTAATGATGGCGGTCTGCACAGAACTGACAGGAAGACATCCAACCATTTAATATAACAGACTCAGAGGGTATGTGCAGACGGTTGGGCATTGTGAGGAGCTACTTAGTCAGCTTGTGAGGTGCCTGCGCAGGTGCAGAACCCATTTCCTTATGAATTCAACGGATCACCTCCAGATCAATAGTTACAGGTAAGCAACCTGTTTTACAGTGTCGTTTCAAGGATTACACCAAGGTAATACATGTGAAGCACTTAGTACACTGAACAAGTGCTATACAAATGCTGTTTGTTGTTGTTGTTTATTTAGGTTATTCTTAAAAAGAAGAAACAGCTTGCAATGCTTCCACCTAGAATTGCACCAGCTACTGCAGAGGAACTTCTGCGCAATGTCATTTGGTTACAGAATGAGAAAAATCACATAGAATACATTCAGGTAATGTTTAGATAAACAATGTTGTGAAACATATGTTCAGTTTAATCAGTGCCCATTCAAACATAGTCACAAAAGTGTAGAGCCTACACTTCATGTGTGAATGGGATCACATCTTCTCCATTCTTATATCTAGACATTTATTTATTTATTCATTCATTTCATTTCATTTCTATACTGCCTAATATAGAAATCTCTAGGCGGTGTATAGATTAAAACATAATATAAGATATAAAACATTTAAAATTCATAAAAACAGATAAAAATCACAATAGATAAAAATACATGGTGGGCTACGATTATTGTCCCTATTTTTAAAAAGGGCACGCAAAATAATCCGGCCAATTATAGACCTATTAGCTTACTTAATATTATTGGTAAGCTTTATGCAAGGTATTTATGTGACAAACTAAGAGACTGGCTGGACCAAGAAAACCCTCTTGCTGAAGAACATGCAGGTTTTAGGGAGGGTCGCTCTGCCATCAGTCATTGTTTAGTATTGCAACATCTTATTAAGAACTATTCCTCACCTAGTACAACCTCTTTATATGCTGCATTTATCGATCTTAAGGCAGCTTTTGATTCAATTTCACGGGTAAAGCTTTGGAAGAAGCTGGGGACTTCCTCTATTGATCGCTGTTTGTTGTACCTGCTTCAAGTATTGTATTCGGATACCTCTCTCAAGGTTAGATGCAGTTTTCAAGGGCTATAACAACACAGAAAGGTGTTAAGCAGGGGTGTATACTTGCTCCACTCCTGTTTAATTATTATATAAATTCTATGGTGGATCAACTTAGTCATTTAGACTTCCACCTTCCTAAGCTCGCAGGGAGGCATATATCTATCTTGCTTTTTGCAGACGATGCAATTCTCCTTTCGAGGACACCCATTGGCCTTAGGAAAGTGCCGAGAGCATTAAATCTGTACTGTAAAAAGGAAGGATTGGAAGTCAATTTTCAGAAAACTAAAATAATGGCCTTTGCTAGGAGGCCCAAGATCCGTACTTGGAGGATCAAGGGACACCCTATTGAGCAAGTGAATTTTTTTAAGTATTTGGGAATAGTTTTCCATGCCGGGGGTGCCAGAAAAGCTCATGGGAACTATGGTATGTAGCCTCTAATGCTCAGAAAAGCTCGCTTGCTATTTTACAGTATTTGCGACTAAAAGGTAGCTCTTACTTACCTGAGGCTTTCAAATTGTTTAAAGCCAAGCCATTGGCCCAACTGCTTTATGGTGCACAGCTGGGCCTTTTTCCAAATATGGAAACCCTAGAACGTATGCAGAGTTTTTGAGAACTGCACTTTATGTTCCAAGATCTGTTTCCAATACTGTTATCCATTTGGAGACAGGCCTGATTAAAGTTGAGGCAAATGTTTGGATTACTATACTGTGCTATTGGCTTAAATTAATTTACCATCCAGTTGGCCTAGCCCCTTTGATTTTACAAGATAACCATCGATCTAGATGGTTTCAGACTATTAAGGCCAAAATAACTATACTGGACCTCTCTGTTACAATCCTGTTTAATGTGGGTTATGTTCAGGCGAAGTCGCTGATTAGACAGCGAGTTGTCGATTCTGAGCGGCAAAATGATCTTAGTAAGGTGTCCAATTTTTATATAGCAGTGGAACGTAGATATTTAGCTTCTGCAATGAGCTATTTCACTTGGCTGGAAATCCCTAGGTATAGAAAAGTTTTTACTTTAGCTTGCTGCCACAGTTTACCTTTGGCAGTCCTAGAAGGTCTCTGTAAAGGAGTTCCATTCTCAGAGAGGCTTTGCCCTTGTAGGCTGGACTAGGTTGAAACTACTGGACACGTTTTACTATTTTGTTTGTTTTATAAGGATATCCGTGAACTATTTATTACACCTCTATTATGTAAATTTCCAAGGCGACTGGATCAGTTCTATTGCTCTTTGTCTCTTTCTGAGTCTGAGTTTGCAGTTACATCTAGAGTTGCTAGATACTGTGCTGCTGCCATTAATACTCGTCGGCGGATGATTAATAAGGGAATTTTATTGTTTTGATTTATAATATCCATTTTATTGATATTGATACATTGTATCTTAACTATTTTTAAAAAAATTATTTGTTGACTTTTTGTTCTGGTCGGTGACCATAACAATAAAGACTGATTGACATTAAAATTTAAAATTTCAATTTCAATTAAAAGCCTGGGAAAACAGGTACATCTTCAGAGTCCTCCTAAAAGCAAACAGAGAAGGAGATGCTCTTATTTCAGCAGGGAGAGTGTTCCAAAGCCCTGGGACAGCCACAGAGACGGCCCGGTCCCGAGTTGCCACCAAATGAGTTGGCGGCAACCATAACCTGAACTCTCTAGATGTTCTTAATGGGCGATAGGGTTCATGACAAAGGGGCTGCTCTCTTAAATACCATGGACCCAAGCTGTTAAGGGCTTTATAGGTAGTAACTAGTACTTTGTATTTCACCCGGAAACATATCGGCAGCCAGAGCAGTTCTTTTAGAATTGGTGTTATGTGTTGTCTCAGAGACCAATCTGGCTGCTGCATTCTGTACCAGCTTGTAGTTTCCAAACTACGTACAAAGGAAGCACCACATAGCGTGCATAACAGTATTCAAACCTAGAGGTTCCCAGCATATGTACCACCATTTTAAGGTCCTTTGTCTCCAGTAATGGACATATCTGGAGTATCAGCCAAAGCTGATAAAAAGCACTCCTGGCCACAGCCTCAACCTGAAAAATCAGGGAGAGTTTGGGATCCAGGAGCACTCCCAGACTACGAACCTGATCTTTTAGTGGGAGTGTAACCCCATCCAGAACAGGCAGATCTAAACCATCTCTTGGATCCCAACCCCGTACAGATAGTACCTCCATCTTGTTTGGATTCAACTTCAGCCAGGAGCTCCTTGCACCAAGCACACACCCATGACTTCTGCCCATGGGGCAAATAGTCATACATGTGACACTCTTTGCAATAGACTGGGAAGTGTCCCCTCCCCTGCTGACTTTCTATCTTCATACTGTTTCTGTTGGCTGTTTACGGTATTTAGAGATCTTTAAAAGCTCTGTGAGGAATAATCTGATAGCAAGCCAGAAAGCATTTCATCCTAATTAAGAAAAGTGGAATTGCCAATTGTTTGAACGAAAGTAGAATAGTTTTGTACCAAAACAAGAAGGGGGCCATTCAGCTGCTTCCAGGGCAATCTCCTTGGAAAGGAGCCTCTCTGGGAAGAGCAGAAAGTTCCAAGTTCCCTCCCTGGCATCTCCAAGACAGGGCTGGGAGAGATTCCTGCCTGCAACCTTGGAGAAGCCGCTGCTGGTCTGTGTAGACAATACTGAGCTAGATGGACCAATGGTTTGACTCAGTATATGGCAGCTTCCTATGTTCCTTCTGTTCCCTAAATGTGCAATGAAGTAAATTACTAAAGGAGGCTTTGACATGCTTATGATTGTTCAATCTGTTAAAGTTAACGTTTGTCATAAGAACACGTAATAAAACTTGGGATAGTTGCAAAATCCTTGATAAGAGTTGTATAGCTCCTTGCCTAAAACTGCCCTAAGCCATTTTTGGAAGGGTGGTATATAAATCAAATAAATAAATAAAGGGAGCCTCCTGCAGCTGTTGCTTCTTAGGTTTAGGAGATGTAAGCTTAGGAGCTAACACCTTCCCAGTTGTAAAGCCATACTGATGACCAGATAAAGACTTCTGATCTATTTGATCCCTCCCACCCACCAGGTGAAACTTTTAATTTGTCAACTTTTATGGAAATCTTGGTTAGTTTATCGTAGATACCAATCACCATTTTGCAGTCAACAAGGAATTTTTGGATATCAAAAGGAAGTTCCTCTGCCAACCCAGCTTCTAAAAAGTTCATATGTGCACCAGCATCATCCTCCTATAAAGTTTTTAGCTCAGAAGAAGCTGAAATATTTGCTCCTTGCCTCTCTATCAGTTGACTACTAGAGTCTAAGAACACTGGAGGCTCTTCTTCTAATACAGCAAATCTGGTGGTTGTTGTTTTTTTTAATAAAAGAGATCCAAAATACTCACAATATCTTTAGCTGTAATGAAATCATCCAATTTGTGTTGTTTATCCTTAATAGAAGCTACAGGACTGGTGTGTTGCCTTTTTTTTCTTGTTAACCATTCCTTGTGCAGAAACCTGAAGGACACTGTTACCTGAAGTTTCTTCTGCAGAGAATACAGCCGTTTCAGGTCTAAATAAGTTACATGAAAATGAAAAGCAGAGTGCCGCAGCTGTCTTGCTTATTTAAGTTGGATTAAAGATGTAAAGGAAACTAAAATTTTACTAAAACCATAAATAAAACATATCAATTATAATGAAAAATGGAGGAGCTCCTCCCCACTGCGTAACCTGTAAATACATTCACAGTATTTTTCAGCCTCCCCACAGAATCAGCATTCATGTATAAAACCTACACTTTCTGCTTCACATCTCTACTGCTTAAACTTATTTGAACTATCCAGTAACTTTGAAACACTTTTAGACGAATATATACACTTTTTCAATTATTATTTCTTAATCCAGGATTCTTCTGATATTTCCTTTCCAATATTTTCCTCCCATTTATCAATAAAAAATCTTCACCCAGCTGTCTTCTAATTTAAACAATAACACTTATTCTTTAATTCTTCTTTGCTGTCTTCTCAAAGGGAATTTTCAAAATACCTTTCAAAAATATATTTTTTCCATTTTTTGGTGTATTATTAAGGATATACTATATACTTTATGCTCTATAATGCTTTCTGTGTGCTGTAAACCATATTTTCTTTTTTCAGAAGAAAGCACAGATTCTTTATTATGACTATGGAGGTGTTATATGTGAAGAACATGAACAACCGGGTGGAATCTATTTAATTGTATCAGGTATGACAAAGGTAAGCTTTAGACAAAACCTGATAATTTAACTGAGGCAAGAGTAAAGGAACATCACTTAGAATGATCAAGTGTTAAATACAACTTGTGAGTTCTCACTGCCACTCTTTGAGCATTCTTTTCTTCATTGTGAAGCATACTCCAATTTTTATTGGATGTTTTTGTCATGATAGTTATTTGTTTATCTGCTCGTGCAACAGAAAATAATACCTTTATGGGGGTCACCATTGTCATTATCTTATCGGCCTGCAAATGGGCCCTATGACATATTTTGTCAGAAACCATATGAACTTTATTTCACCTGTACTCCAGCCATCTGTACTGTTGTTTATGGCCAATTCCCTCATAAATGAAAGTGCATTCTACCTATACAGACTTACTGTATCATTGTCCATAACCTGCCTCCTGTCCCAGAGAGCAACCAGGTAATCAATGGATGCATGCATTAGTATTAAAAGGCATGTCCTCCAGAGCATTTTACAAATCTACAGTATCCAAAAGTCTGTGAAGACAGACCATTTCAGTAGGCCCCTGACTTCTGCAGAGACTTTGTACTGTGATAGCCTGAAGCTATTGTACCAGATAATTATTTCAAGGCACAATTGTTGTAACAATTGTTATAACAACATCTGCATGAAACTGTTGGGAGAGATCATCAGGGGATTTGGTGCAGGGTGCTATCAGTATCTGATGACACCTAAATCTATTTCTCCAGGTCATCTTTATCAGGTAATGGCATAACTTCCCTAAATACCTTCCTGGAGATGGTAATGGGCTAGATGAGGAATAACAAACAGGCTGAATCCAAACAAGACAGAAGTGCTCATTGTAGGGGAGCCGCAATTCAGGAGATGGGATAGATCTACAAGATCTGGATCGTGATCCGTTGCATTCATAAGGAATGAATTCTGCACCTGCTCAGAAGTAGTAGTGTGCACGGATCGGTTCGGAGGCCATTCTACTGGCCTCCGAACCGGTCTGGACAAGGGGTGGTTTTGGTTCGGGAGGGTTAGGGTGGGGGGTTCCATTAAGGGCGGGGGGGGGCTTTACTCACCCCTCCCGCGCTTTGCTGCTCTGGCGCCATAATTAGTTTAAAAAATGTGCCGCAGAATCGCTCGCCGCCCGCTCGCCGCTCCGGGGCTCCTTCTTGTCTTCAAAATCGGGCGGCAGGATACTTCCCTGCCACCCCCGAAGCCCCCTCAAGCCATTTTAGCTCTTTAAATCTCACCCCGGACCGAGTGCTATAGCGCTCGGGCGGGCGGCAGGGAGATGTCCGCCCGTCCGCCCGCCCCCTTCCCTGCCTTCTGTGAAGTGCAGGGAGTCTTCTGCGCGCGCGTGCGCAGAAGGCTCCCTGCACGTCGCAGAAGGCAGGGAAGGGGGCGGGCGGACGGGCGGACATCTCCCCGCCGCCCGCCCGAGCGCCATAGCACTCGGTCCGGGGCGAGATTTAAAGAGCTAAAATGGCTTGAGGGGGCTTCGGGGGCGGCAGGGAAGTATCCTGCTGCCCGATTTTGAAGACAAGAAGGAGCCCCGGAGCGGCGAGCGATTCTGCGGCGCATTTTTTAAACTAATTATGGCACCAAAGCAGCAAAGCGCGGGAGGGGTGAGTAAAGCCCCCCCCGCCCTTAATGGAACCCCCCACCCCAGTGCCGAACCGCAGGTCCGCGGTCCGGTGCACACCCCTACTCAGAAGTACTCCCAAACTGCGAACCTATTCCTTCTGGGGGAGTGTAACCCCATCTAGAAAAACAGGTTGCTGACCTATAACTCTTGATCTGGTAGTGATCTGTTGTATTCATAAGGAATGGGTTCTGCACCTGCTCAGGGACCTCGCAGGTAGACTAACTCCCACTCTGCCTTGCATGTGCTCTGTGCTTCCATTGGAATCGGCAGTTGGGGGCACCATTTCCTCAGTTTCTATTTGACCGCCAAAGTGTCAACACCTTGGTGCTGGATCCTCAGATTTCTAGAAACAGGCAAACCAAGAGAGAAATATTGGGGTTTTTTTATTGTTGACCTCAGGACTGCAAAAGATTATTCTAAAGCTTCATGGACTGGTTTGGTGAAAGGGTGTTAAAATTTCTGCCTCAAGGCACTCTCTGCTGGCATGGATGTTCAAAAGATGTTCAAAAGATGTGTTGAATGCTGCACAAAGCTACCATCTACTGACCATCATGAATCGTGCCTGCTGTGTTTGGGAGAGCAGCTTAACACTGCAGCATGCAAGGTCTGCTGTTGGTTTTCTAAACAGACAATGAAGAATAGAACCCTCCTCCTGTGTGCAGCTTTATGTTACGACCGCTGACGCCGAGGCCAGGCTACTCCTCGACGTTGGGAATATAGTCAGGTTCGACATCAGGCTGAATGTCAACTCTGCATGGAACTGCAGATACGCAGTCTAAAACCATAGCAGAGACAGCAGAGCTTTTAAGAGACTGAGAGAAGTCTCGAAGTTGTCTCCTTGACACAAAGAAAAGAAACGCAAGCATGGCTCTGGGGATTAGCCAGGATCACCACCTCGTAAGAAGCACTGCAGCAAGACAGGGAGCGGAACACCTTCCCCGACTGTGGCACAGGTGTATAGCCCGCCAACAGAGGCAGAGGAGTTGGTGTCGATGTTGAACCATCATACCTCAACGAAGGTGTTGGTACCGAAGTCATTGAGAGCGAACACCAAGAGACAAGAGGATGGAGAAGGGAATGGAGCTAATGGATTTGGCGACAGAGCATGACCAGGAAGATGAGGTTTCCTTGGATCAGAACACTGCAGCTTCACTCTTGGATATGTTAGACTCTTCAACTAGTACCCCTTCTGGGTCTACTTTTCATGGTTTCCTAAGTACTGGCCTCGACATTGAGCAGGACATAGAGGATGCACAAATGCCACATCCAAAAACCCCATCGATGTCTCCACTGCAAAGCACTACGACTATGGAAACTTTCTGTTTAATGTCTCCATTACGAGTAGCAGAGCCGGTTGCTACACGTACTTTTACGGCGTTTGCAAGGCCAATGCCAGCAGCAACAGTGTTATCTGCTTTTTCACCCCTAACATGGAAGTCCCCAATATGCAGGCACACAGGGACACCTTCGACACAATGTTCTACTGAGGCAACATTCTACATTCTACTGAGGCAACGCTCACAACTGGACTCATTTTTGGAACTTGCATTTCTTAACCTCTGCACGGATGTTATTGAGACTACGCCACTTACAATATCATCTGGCAGCCGTGCTCAGACATAACTTTCCTCTTGTCCCTCAGTACTGGCTGTTACTAGTTTCAATTGTTCTTTTCATCTCCTTGGCAACTGGTTTATGGTTTATGTTTTGGTTTTTCATCCTTTCTTGTTTTTTGCTTTTTGAGTTTCATAGATGTTCACAGATTCAGGCATGCGGCATCAATCTCCTTGCCAGATGACTACGCTGATTACCTCCAGTGGAAGTCCCAGCAGAAATTTGCCGGCCTGTGGTGACGGCTACTGAGCCAAGAGCCCTGCATACTACAGGCACATTGATGGGAACAGTAGTTCAAGGCGTAAATCCAGCACTTCCACTCTTGCAGACAACCACAACTGCATGTCAGACACAACTGCAGCAGCCCAATATCCCCTTACCAGAGACACCAGGAATGCCATCAGCACCAAAAAAGAAAAAGTCCACACCCCTGGTGGTGCCACCGTCACCACCTTCTGGTGGTGCTAATGGCTACTCCACAGTGTCATGAGCTCACTCGACGGAAGACGCTGGCCAGAAATATATGACACAATAGCCAGTAGCTCAAGTTCCAGTTTTACTGCTAAATAGTCAGGTATATCAGTCTCACCAAGAATACAGAAGTGAGGAGGAGTGAGAAGCCCAAATTCCAAAGTCACAATCTCTCTGACAAAAGCTCCAAGCAGATTTGACGTGTTGTTTCCAGCAGTTTGTTCCAGACACAGGCTGCCTGATTTATAGTCAGCAGCCATGTGCACTTAATCAACACTACACCCCCACCAGCTGCCATAGATTCAATCTGGCTTCTGTCTTCTCACCAGCTGACTACTCCGTTGTAATTCCCTCACCTGCTGCTGACATTTTCCCCGTCTGTGTTCTCGAGGAGATAGTGGCCATTCAAACTGTGGCTCAGATCCTGACCCTTCTCTCCAAAGATCACCCGGCCCTGCTGGTCCCTCCTGCGCCAAACACTTGCCCTGGCCTGTCTCAATTACCTTCCCATTCACATTACTGGCCTGCTCCTCCTCAGGCGCCTCCCCACTTCCTAGTAAGTTGCCTGCCTCCCACTCCTCTCCAATGTCCTCGAGTGCGGGTATGGCACACAGATTCGACGGATTCAGATTCAGACAGAGCTAGCCACCCAGTGACCTTGTGGCACTATGCATAGCTGAGATCTATAGTGTTTGTAGCATGATATGTGTGAGCAGGTTGGAAATTTGGCTTTTGATGGAAAAGGCCTATTTCGTGAAAATACAGATTCCATAATGGAATCGTTAAAAAACAATCAAAATTCACAGCTAAGATATTTATGGCCTCAACATTAGCATCCACAACAACCTCCCGCTACTGTCCTTATGGACGACAGAGGCCACCATATAAGCAGCAGGACAGGAGAGACTTCAGGCAGTTGTATAGACCTTTCCAAAAGAATAAGGGATATGGTCAGAAGAGTAAAAACCAAAGCAACAGGCCCAACAAGGACAATAATAAGCAGAATCTTTGATTCAGAAAGCAGTCCACAGCACAGACAACAGATGATTGCCAAAGCACACAACAACTGCTTTGTGGTTGTCGACAACTCCATCAAGTTGGCAAGCCATACCCTAGGGATGTGCACGGTCCGGAGCAGTCCGGACCGGCACCGAAGGGGGGCCTTTCTTTAAGGGCGGGGAGGGCTTGCTTACCCCTCCCGCCTCTTTGCCCCCTCCAGCGCCCGTATTTAACAGACAAACGGGGCGCTGGAAACCAGCCGCCCCCGCTGCCCCCCCCGCCGCGAGCAGATTTACCCTTCAAAACTGCCAATACCCCTGCCGTCGCCCGCCAGCCCTCCTTCCCTCCCTCCCAGCTGCCCGCCCGCCCGAGGACTCACCCAATGCTTTAGAAAAAATGAGAGGAGCTACCGGACGGAGCTCCTCTCGTTACGAAGGCCTGCTGCATACTGAAGGTGCTTTGCACGCGCGCGCATGCGCGCACCGCAAAGCACGCCGATTGCCGGAGGCCCGGTCTACCCGCCAGGAAAAGGCCGGGTAGACCGGGCCTCCGCTCGCCGGAGGCCCGGTCTACCTGCCGGGCCGGGTAGACCGGGCCTCGCGATCGGAGGCCTGGTCTACCTGGCCTTTTCCCGGCGGGTAGATCGGGCCTCCGGCGATCGGCGTGCTTTGCGGCGCGCGCATGTGCGCGCGCGCAAAGCACCTTCAGTATGCAGCAGGCCTTCATAACGAGAGGAGCTCCATCAGGTAGCTCCTTTCGTTTTTTCTAAAGCACTGGGTGAGTCCTCGGGCGGGCGGGCAGCTGGGAGGGAGGGAGGGAGTGCTGGCGGGCGACGGCAGGGGTATTGGCAGTTTTGAAGGGTAAATCTGCTCGCGGCGGGGGGGCGGCGGGGGCGGCTGGTTTCCAGCGCCCCGTTTGTCTGTTAAATATGGGTGCTGGAGGGGACAAAGAGGCGGGAGGGGTAAACAAGCCCTCCCGCCCTTAAAGTAATACCCCCCACCCGGACCCGGACCAGCAAGAGCCGAACCGGTCCGGCAGTTCGGCCATTCTTTAGAACGGCCGCCGGACCGGTTCGGACTCACCCCTACCATGCCCAAGCATGGCACCACATAACATCAGACCTGTGGATACTTAGAATAATAGAGACTGGTTATGCAATAGAATTCAAGACTTTGCCTCCATTATCGGGGCTGAAGTATACCAAGGCAACTTCAGCGTTGTTGGAGGAGGTGCAGGTGTCTTTAGAAAAGCAGGCAGTTGTCCCTGTGCAGTGAACAGAGAGATGGTCTGGATTTTACTCCCGTTATTTTCAGTTTCCAAAGAGAGATGGAGGAATTCAGGCTATCATGAATCTGAGAGGTCTAAATTGGTTTGTGTGGACTCGTAAATTCAGGATGACAATGTTGCAGGGGATACTACCCTTCTTGAACAGCGAGGAGTGGGCAGCGACATTAGATCTGAAGGATGCGTACTTTCATGTGGAGATTCAGGAAAACCACTGCAAATATCTGAGATTTACAGTGGGAGATGCAGTTTCATCACACTGCCCTTCCGTTTGGACTGTCAGCAGCACAGCGTGTTTTCACGAAGGTTATGGCTGTAGTAGTGGCATACTTGCGGACAGAAGGGATCATAGTCTACCCATATTTAGACAACTGGTTTCTGGTGAGCGACAAAGAAGAAAGGTTACGTTCACAAATCTGCTTTGTGCTCCAGTTGCTGCAGATCTCGGGATCAATGTCAACTGGAAAAAGTCGAAGATATGCAAACAAAAAGAGCATACTTACCAGAGAAGCGCTATCTACAGATCAGAGACCTAGTGCAGCATTTCAGCCAAAACCCAGTACAGTATGTGGAAGGCATACCATGGTTAATGGGACTGATGGCATCTTGCAATGCTACAGTACTTTGCACATTCTGTGAATGAGACCCCTGCAGAAGTGGAATTTAAGGAACTTCCAACCCAGTGTCGACAGCCAAAGGAAACTGCTGACACTCCCGCAGGCAGTGTTATTGTTTCTACATTGGTGAACAATAAGAACAAATCTATTGGGCAGAGTTCCGTTTGCGACGTTGACCCCTACTCAGTGGGTGACTACAGATGCATCCCTTTTGGGGTGAGGTGCCCATTGTACACTGCACCAAGTGCAAGGAAGGTAGGCGAAGCATCGAGCCCAGCGTCACATAAACTACTTGAAAATACTAACAGTGTGTATGGTGCTAAAAGCCTTCGAGCCTATGCTCAGGGACAGAGTTGTACAGATACAGATGGACAACACAACAGCGATAGCCTATCTCAACCAACAAGGCGGGACAGTGTCCCGTTCACTGTGTGTCTTGAGAACATATTGCTGGGAATGGTGCATTGCACACAGAGTATATCCATTGGCCATACATATAAGAGGTGTGGACAATGTTCTTGTAGATGATCTCAGTCAGACAAGACTGCACAACCAGCACCATGAGTGGGAGATCAACAGCATCTATCTCCAGAAGGTCTTCCACATGTGGGGGCAACCAACTGTAGACATGTTTGTGACTGCTGCCAACAGAAAATGTCAGCAGTGTTGCTCGCATGCAGGAATAGGCAGAGGGTCACTGGGAGATGCTTTCCAGCATCAGTGAAACAGGGGCTTCCTATATCTATTCCCACCACAGCCATTAGACCATCGTGTGCTTGCATGGATCATGAGAGATAACTGGAACTGCAGTCTGGTAACGCCATGGTGGCCAAGGTAGCCATGGTTTGCACCACTTCTCAAACACTCAAAGAGAAAGTATTATAGGTTCCCTCTTCAGCTGGACCTTCTAGTCCAGGAGGCTGGAAAGATACAACATTCGGGTGTAAAGACACTACGCATGACAGCATGGAGGATTGGACTTTGAAATGAATTCTCAATAGTCGGAGGTTGTCGATAAGGAAGAATTATAGGAGCAAATGGAGGAGGTTTGCTATGCATGCACAGAGGCATGGATACCTCCCGAGGCAGGCTACCTGAAGGCAAATGCTCCTGTACAAAACTAAGTGGTTTATCAAATTGCTAAAAAAAACCACAACAATTTATAAATTGTTTATCCCCTTTAAAAATCTCCTGCAGTCTGGGTCAGCATTTTTCTCCCATCCAGACTAAAAGAGGTTTTTAAAGGGGGTAAACAATTTATATCCGCCTATATGAAAACCAGTAGAGCAATGGAGTTTGTCCTTGGTGTTGTCGGCCTTAATGGAAGACCTGTTCGAGCTGATGAGTAGGGGTGTGCACCGGACCGCGGACCTGCGGCTCGGCACTGGGGTGGGGGGTTCCATTAAGGGCGGGGGGGGCTTTACTCACCCCTCCCACGCTTTGCTGCTTTGGCGCCATAATTAGTTTAAAAAATGCGCCGCAGAATCGCTCGCCGCTCCGGGGCTCCTTCTTGTCTTCAAAATCGGGCAGCAGGATACTTCCCTGCCGCCCCCGAAGCCCCCTCAAGCCATTTTAGCTCTTTAAATCTCGCCCCGGACCGAGTGCTAAAGCGCTCGGGCGGGCGGCGGGGAGATGACCGTCCGTCCGCCCGCCCCCTTCC
Organism: Hemicordylus capensis; assembly: GCF_027244095.1. Classification (NCBI taxonomy): domain Eukaryota; kingdom Metazoa; phylum Chordata; class Lepidosauria; order Squamata; family Cordylidae; genus Hemicordylus; species Hemicordylus capensis. The sequence goes on along the minus strand of NC_069657.1, from coordinate 136,297,784 downwards.
CTGCCTTCTGCGAAGTACAGGGAGCCTTCTGCGCGCGCATGCGCAGAAGCAGGGAGCCTTCTGCGCATGCGCGCGCAGAAGGCTCCCTGCACTTCGCAGAAGGCAGGGAAGGGGGCGGGCGGACGGACGGACATCTCCCCGCCGCCCGCCCGAGCGCTTTAGCACTCGGTCCGGGGCGAGATTTAAAGAGCTAAAATGGCTTGAGGGGGCTTCGGGGGCGGCAGGGAAGTATCCTGCCGCCCGATTTTGAAGTCAAGAAGGAGCCCCGGAGCGGCGAGCGATTCTGCGGCGCATTTTTAAAACTAATTATAGCGCCAAAGCAGCAAAGCGTGGGAGGGGTGAGTAAAGCCCCCCCGCCCTTAATGGAACCCCCCACCCTAACCCTCCCGAACCAAAACCACCCCTTGTCCGGACCGGTTTGGAGGCCAGTAGAATGGCCTCCGAACCGATCCGTGCACACTACTACTGATGAGGGATATAACTCACAAACGGCTCACCTTAAAAACTGCATTCCTGATTGCTATCACCATGGCCAGATCTGTGAATGAGGTAACAGCTTTACGTATAGACAGCCCATATACACTGTTCTATCCACACAAGGTAGTTATGAGATTAGACCCCAGTTACCTACCTAAGGTGGTCACGGAGTTTCATCTAAATCAGAACATTACTTTACCAACCTTTTTCCAGTGCCCAGAAATGCCATTGGAGAGGGTGTTGCATTCTTTGGATGTGCACTGTGCTTTGCTGTATTATTTGGAGAGAACAAAGGAACAGAAAAGGACAAAAGGATAATTTTAGCTTTCAAGGGAAGGCATAAGGGCCAACCAATTTTGAGACAGAGACTAGCGCATTGGTTGGTAGTTGATTGTGCAGTGTTACAAGAAGCAGGGAATTGATCCCCTGCACACAAGCAGTGCATTTGTCGGGGATTAAAATGGAAGACATTTGCGCAGTTGCAATGTGGTTTTCACAGCAGCCATTCATAAAGCATTATGCCATTGACCTGCGATTATCAAAGCAGGCGGAGTTTGGGAGATGTGCATGAAAGAGGGCATTGCCATAGGCTTCTGGGTCTACTGTGCCCACTCCCTTTAAAGAAGCTGGCTAGTCACCCATTCTTTATGAATGCAACAGATCACGATCCAGATAAACAGGTTGCTGATCTGTAACTCTTGGTCTGGTAGTGATCCGTTGTATTCATAAGACCCTCCCGAACCTCCCGGCTACAGTAGAAAAAAGGGAGGGGGAGGGGATCCTTACTTGTAGTGGTTACCTTGAAGGATAGTCAGATTGCAGTGGTCTGCAAGAAACTGAGGAAATGGCGCCCCCAACTCCCGATTTAAATGGAAGTACAGAGCACGTGCAAGGCAGAGTGGGCATCATGAGGAGCTAGTTAGTCTACCCCGAGGTCCCTGCGCAGAACCCATTCCTGATCACTACCAGATCAAGAGTTACAGGTTTTCTAGATGGTTTTTCTAGATGGTTACACTCCCCTAGAAGGAATATGCTTGCAGTTTGGGAGTACTTCTGGACCCAACTCTCTCTTAGATAAGAAGAGAGGTGGTGGCCAGGAGTGCTTTTTATCAGCTTCGCCTTATATGCCAACTGTGCCATTTCCTGGAAGTGTGTGACCTTAAGACAGTGATTCACATTTTGGTCACTTCCAGGCTTGACTACTGCAATGCGCTTTATGTGGGGCTGCCTTTGTACGTAGTCTGGAAACTACAATTGGTGCAGAATGCTGCTGCCAGGTTGGTCTCTGGGTTGTCCCAAAGAAATCATATTACTCCTGTTTCGAAAGAACTACACTGGCTGCCAATAGATTTCTGGGCAAAAGACAAAGTGCTGGTTATTACCTCAAAACCCCTTGGACCCAAGGTATTTAACAGAATGTCTTCTTTGTTATGAACCCTGACGCCTATTGGGATCATTGGGGAAGTTTGTCTGAAGGTGTCACCAGCTCATCTGGTGGCGACTCAGAGGCGAGCTTTCTCTGTAGTTTCCCTAGGACTGTGGAACACACATCCTGCTGAGATGAGAGCTGCTTCATCCCTGATGGCTTTTAGGAAATAATTGAAGACACATCTCTTCAGCCAAGCTTTTTCGTTTTAGCTGATTTTTTTAGTTGAATTGTATTGATTGTTTTAACTTTAAATTTATATATGTTTTAAATGTGTGTTTTGGGGTGGTGGTTTTTTTTTTTTTTTTTTTGGTTTAGGAACATAGGAAACTGCCATATACTGAGTCAGACCATTGGTCCATCTAGCTCAGTATTGTCTTCACAGACTGGCAGTGGCTTCTCCAAGGTTGCAGACAGGAATCTCTCTCAGCCCTATCTTGGAGAAGCCAGGGAGGGAACTTGAGAACCTTCTGCTCTTCCCAGAGCGGCTTCATCCCCTGAGGGGAATATCTTGCAGCGCTCACACATCAAGTCTCCCATTCAGATGCAACCAGGGCAGACCCTGCTTAGCTATGGGGACAAGTCATACTTGCTACCACAAGACCAGCTCTCCTCTCCAGGTTTGTTGTTGCAAACTGCCTAGAGACTTTGGTAGTGGGTGATATATAAATGTGTTAAATAAAATAAATAAAATAATCATACTTCGAGTTCCAGGCCACTGAAATCCAGGGCAGAACTAAATAACAAGCTTAGAGCAGGCCTTGTCAGAGGTGGTGGATATGTAGTACTTTGGGACAGGACCATAAACAGTAATGGAAAGCCCTTAATGGCTTGCAACCAGACTATTTAAGAGAGCACCTTCTTTGTCATGAACCCTCCCGCCTTTTACAATCTTCTGGAGAGGTCCAGTTACAGTTGCCACAAGCTTGTCTGGTGGCTACTCAGGACCGGGCTTTCTCTGTGGCTGCACCAGGGCTTTGGAATATGCTCCCTGCTGGAATAAGAGCATCTCTTTTTCTGTTTGTTTTCAGGAAGACCCTCAAGACTTTCCTGTTCTCAAGCTAATTAGAATTTTAATAATTTTAATAATTTGTTTTATATTGTTTTTGTCGTGTTTTATGTATTTTAATCCGTGATTTTAATGTTGGAATGCGTACACCGCCTAGAGATTTACATATCAGGCGGTATAAAAATATGATAGATAGATAGATAGATAGATAGATAGATAGATAGATAGAAGCCATTAAATCCTGAGCCACACTAAACAAAAGAGGGTTTGCATTTTGAAACTCTCACAATTTTATCAGACCTCACCATTAAGTCTGCTTCATTGACTTTGCCAGGGAGTCTGTTAGATCATGAGATTGCCAGGATTCAAACAGTATTCCCAGTCTATTCCTAATTTCTAATACCAGGTACATTCATCCTGTGTTGGCACATAGTAGTCTGTACTGGGTATCTATTGAAAGCAATGGAATCTTAACAGATCATTGCAACTCCATCTCCTCAGCCACTGGTCTAGGACTGATTATGGATCAGATACCCAGCTAGAGTCAGCTGGGTCAAAATTAGACTACCAGCACTGTTCACTGATGTCTCAGTAATTTAGGCCAAATCAGTGACCTTCACCAGGATTAAGTTATGGTTGATAAATAGGGTGGCTCAGACATAAATAGAACTAAGGTTTATTTTGTTAAACCTTGATGTGTTTGCTTGTCCAAACCCATGCAGGCAACAAACCAAGGTTTAAGAATATAAGAATAGCCCTGCTGGATCAGGCCCAAGGCCCATCTAGTCCAGCATCCCATTTCACACAGTGGCCCACCAGATGCCTCTGGAAGCCACAGGCAGGAGTTGAGGGCATGTCCTCTCTCCTGCTGTTACTCCCTTGCAACTGGTACTCAGAGGCATCCTGCCTTTGAGGCTGGAGGTGGCCTATAGCCCTCCAACTAGTAGCCTGTGATAGACCTCTCCTCCATAAAGTTATCCAAACCCCTCTTAAAGCTATCCCGTTTGTTGGCTGTCAACACATCTTGTGGCAGAGAATTCCACAAGTTGATTATGCGCTGTGTGAAAAAGTACTTCCATTTGTTGGTCCTAGATTTCCTGGCAATCAATTTCATGGGATGACCCCTGGTTCTAGTGTTATGTTACAGGGAGAAGAATTTCTCTTTCTCCACTTTCTCCACACAATGCATAATTTTATAGACCTCTGTTATGTCTCCCTGCAGTCGCCTTTTTTCTAAACTAAATAGCCCCAGGTGTTGTAGCAGCCTTGCCTCATAAGAAAGGTGCTCTAGGCCCCTGATCATCTTGGTTGCCCTCTTCTGCACCTTTTCCAGTTCTACAATGTCATTTTTTAGATGTGGTGACCAGAATTGTACACAGTACTCCAGGTGTGGCCGCACCATAGTTTTGTATAAGGGCATTATAATATTAACCGTTTTATTTTCAATCCCCTTCCTAATGATCACTAGCATGGAATTGGCCTTTTTCACAGCTGCTGCACATTGAGTCAACACTTTCAACGAGCTGTCCACCACGACCCCAAGATCCCTCTCCTGGTCAGTCACCGACAGCTCAGATCCCACCAGTGTATACTTGAAGTCGCCCACTCACCCAGTTTGGAGAGATCCTTTTGGAGCTCCTCACAATCCGTTTTGGATTTCGCTACCCGAAAGAGTTTGGTATCATCTGCAAATTTGTCCGCCTTGCTACTTACACTTACTTCTAGATCATTTATGAATAAATTAAAAAGCATTGGTCCCAGTACAGATCCCTGGGGGACCTTACTTCCCTCCACTGTGAAAACTCTCCATTTATACCTACCCTCTGTTTCCTGTCTTTCAACCAGTTAGCAATCTACACATGTACTTGTCCCCTTATCCCATGACTGCTAAGTTTCCTCAGGAGTCTTTGATGATGAACTTTGTCGAAAGCTTTTTGGAAGTCCAGGTATTTTATGTCAACTGGATCACCTTGATCCACACACTTGTTGACACTCTCAAAGAACTCCAAAAGGTTTGTGAGGCAAGATTTACCTTTGCGGAAGCTATGCTGGTTCTCTCCCAGCCGGGCCTGTTCTTCTATGTGCTTTACAATTTTGTCTTTGAGGATGCTTTCCATCTGTAATTTCCTGGATCACCCCTGGATCCCTTTTTGAAGATCAGTGTTACATTTGCTACTTTCCAGTCCTCCGGTACAGAGCTTGATTGCAGGGATAAGTTATATATTTTAGCAAGGAGTTCGGCAATTTCACATTTGAGTTCTTTGAGGACTCTTGGATGGATGCCATCGAGCCCTGGCAATTTGTTAGTTCGTTAGTTTTCAGTTTTTCAGTATGTTTCGTGCTCCCAAACTAAGATATTTAACCTTGGTTTGAAGTGATTTTCAGAAACTATGTTTGTGCTAACTTTGGTCCTACATGACATCTGCCAACGATCTTGGTTTCATCTCAAATGATTTTGTTATTAACACCCATGTATCGTGAGACACAAGCCTATAATAGCTGGAAAACAAAACCATTGCTCTAAACAAGAATTGCCTCTCATTGCTGTAAGCAAAGCTGGCTGGGATTGAATCTGGGGCATAAGGAAAGGGGCCGGGACTTGACAAAGCCTAGGTTTGTTGATTGTCTGCAGCACCAATCTTGGTTTAATTAATAACAAAGTAAAAATAAACCTTGGCTTTGTGTGCTGTGTGAATCCACCCATATTTTACTGCCACGACCAGCTTTTAAGATCAAACCTATCATATTCCAAGTTGAAAGAACAAAATGAGAAGGTAGCATACATATCTGTTCTTTCTTCTAACCTTAATCAATGTTCTCCCTCTTCCATACCCCCAACATTCTCATGCAGCATCAACAGTAGCACTGCATTTGATTTAGGGAACAGAAGGAACATAGGAAGCTGCTATATACTGAGTCAGACCCTTGGTGCATCTAGCTCAGTATTGTCTACACAGACCGGCAGCGGCTTCTCCAAGATTGCAGGCAGAAGCCTCTCTGAGACTAAAACAGCATGGCTAGCAGTCCTTTAACGACATATTTAGTAGGATCAAATCCTATGGCTCACTCTGCTGATAACTCCAGTTAGTCTGAAACCAAAAATATTTCTAAAAGATTGCCCCCTTCACCAGTGGTTCCATGTACAACATTTCCACTGTTGGTTCCATGTACCACATTTCCACTGTTGTTGCAGTACAGAACTTCCTACTTGCTCCCTTGCTGGTATACCTCTAGAGCTGAGGTGTCCAACTGTGGCCCTCCAGCTGTTTTTTGGCTTACAACTCCCATCATCCCCAGTCACAATGGCCAGTAGTCAGGGATGATGAGAGCTGTGGGCCCAAAACAGCTGGCGGTCTGCAGTTGGCCATACCTGCTGTATGTTGTATGCTTATAGGTAAAGCACTTTTAAAAAATCTAGACTACCCCGCTGTTTACAAAAACACCCTATATTGCTGAATATAACGTCCAGACAATATACTAGGCCCTGTCTTCATCCATTGAGGGTCTGGCCCATTGTTGCCCGGTGTTTGATCTGTTCCATAGCTCTGGTGAGTGTGGTCACAGACACCAACCCACTAAGAACAGGAGCAAAGCATTCCTCAGCCTCCATGTAGAGCTGCTTCAAGGAAAACAAATTACTAGATGTCCTATGAATGGTAACAAGAAATAGATAAAGAACCTGAAGGAGTCCAAGGGCTGTTCCCCAGATCACCTGAAAAGAAGCAAGAAAATTAAGCCTTTGCAGGATGAACTTCCCATCATGCTGGTCAGCAAGCAAGGGAGAAGTGACTCTTGATGTTCAAGAGGAAATAAGCAGTAAAGCACTGTAAAACCCTTTCCCAGATGACCCAGACTGGCCAGGCCGATTGTTATTGCTGCTTGTGAAGAGTATGGTCAGGGCTCAGTCACTGCAGTGGCTCTCCCTCTCCCTCCCCCCACTCTCTCTCAGAGGTATTCCATGAGACTGAATCTTCTTTTGCTCCTGTGGTCCCAAAGCCTCTCACCACCCTGTTTCCATAGCTGCCACAGACTTGTGGTTCCATGCCGCCCTTTCAGACACCTAGACAAGTAAGCACTATAGTTGGGTAATGTCATCATGAGATGCTGGGTGAGATGCACTCCAGTGAGAGTGTATCTGTACCATATACGTAGATGTCACTGATATTACTGTTGCTCAAGATGCACATGAGATCTGAACATGGAATTCACTCCCACAGGATCTCCTGAATGGAAAATCCAGCTTTTGTCCATTGTCTGCTCTGGGACTAGGGTTGTGGGATCACATCTCTGTACACTCTACTGGGTCTGTGTAGCTGACCTTGCCAACTTAGTTTCATGTGTTCATGTGTAGTAGCTGGATGTAACAAGCTGTTACATTGGCTGCATACTCTATGTTGCCTGTACATGGCCAGGCCAGAGTATATGGACTGCAGGAGCAAATCCTGGGCTGAATTGTGCCCCTTACTGAAAGTAAATTTCAATTTGGCCACAGTTATCAGTACTTTAGTAGCCTCTAGTTAAACTGCTGTAATGCATGCATTTATACTTGGGGCTGATTTGAAGATTTTTTTGAAACTGCCGTCTGAAGCAGGCAGGTGGCAACTGGGAGATTATCTACTTGATAGTGGCACCCCACTTATGAAATGCTCTCCCTGGGGAGGCTCACTTGGCCTCTATACTAATGCCCTTTCAGCTGCAGGCAAATAACTTTTTTATTTTCACTGACAGATCTGTGACACAATTTTTTTTTAATTACTACTGTTTTTTCTGCTGCTTAATTATTGTTTTATTGTTGTTGATTGTTTTATCCTATAAACCACTCTGAGGATGTTTTTACAGTGAAGGATGTAATATAAATTGATAAAATATTATATAAATTCCATTTAGAAATATATAAATTCAATTAGCTGAATAGCATTGTATTCCAGATTGTAGCTAAGCCATTGACCAAAGATAACAACTTGCACCTCCTAAATTCCAGTTGCTTGCTATATAAGGATTGGACAAAACAGGCAAAATCTAACAAGGAAACGCAGTTAGAACAAATGTGCATGTGCGGGAACATCCATATTGTTCATTTAGAATGAATGAGACGTTTTTAAATTGGTAAACATATTTATCAAACCCTGCCTCAAAGATTTTATTGTTAATCAATGGCATAAAGCCAATAAAACTGATTTATTAGTCTGCTTCAAAGTTATTTTTTAATCAGAGTGAAATTATCTATCTTATTCATTGACTCTTATTTTTACTCATTAGAGTAATGCTATTAATTTGTAATAGTCAAGCACTTAGAAGGCTATTTTGACCTAACGAGTTGTATGGAATTATTCTGAAATTAGTTCCTGTAGCTTACTGAACAAGGTCATCAAATATTTGTAGAAGCTATTAAACTCTCCTCCTCAGATCCTTGAGGACCCCACTTCTTCCCTCCATTTAGAGAACTGTCCATTTATTCCTACCCTTGGTTTCCCGTTCTTCAACCAGTTACCAATCCACACATGAAACTATCCCCTTATCCCCTGATTGCTAGCTTGTCTCAAGAGTAGTGGTGTGCCCGAACCGGTCCAGCAGCCATTCCAAAGAATGGCCGAACTGCCGGACCGGTCCGGCCCTGCCTGGTCCGGGTCTGGGTGGGGGGTATGTCTTTAAGGGCGGGGAGGGCTTGCTTAGCCCTCCCGCCTCCTTGCCCCCGCCAGCGCCCGTATTGTACAATATAGGGGCGCTGGAAACCAGCCGCCCCCCCCCCGCCGCCGCGGCGAAATAACCCCTAAAACCAGCCAGCCCTCCCTCCCTCCCAGCTAGCTGCCCGCCCGCCCGCCCACCCACTCACCCAGTCGCTCACCCGGTCGCTGGATAAAAAGCGAGGAGCTCCGGCACAGAGCTCCTCTCGCTTGGAAGGCCTCCAGCAGAACGGTGGCTTGCGCGCGCGCCGCAAACCACGCCGTTCTCCGGAGGCCCGGTCTACCCGCCGGGAAAGGGCCGGGTAGACCGGGCCTCCGATCGCCGGAGGCCCGGTCTACCCAGCGATCGGAGGCCCGGTCTACCCGGCCCTTTCCCGGCGGGTAGACCGGGCCTCCGATCGCTGGGTAGACCGGGCCTCCGATCGCCGGAGGCCCGGTCTACCCAGCGATCGGAGGCCCGGTCTACCCGGCCCTTTCCCAGCGGGTAGACCAGGCCTCCGATCGCTGGGTAGACCGGGCCTCCGATCGCCGGAGGCCCGGTCTACCCAGCGATCGGAGGCCCGGTCTACCCGGCCCTTTCCCGGCGGGTAGACCGGGCCTCCGGAGAACGGCGTGGTTTGCGGCGCGCGCAAGCCACCATTCTGCTGGAGGCCTTCCAAGCGAGAGGAGCTCTGTGCCGGAGCTCCTCTCGCTTTTTATCCAGCGACCGGGTGAGCGACTGGGTGAGTGGGTGGGCGGGCGGGCGGGCAGCTAGCTGGGAGGGAGGGAGGGCTGGCTGGTTTTAGGGGTTATTTCACCGCGGCGGCGGCGGGGGGGGGGGCGGCTGGTTTCCAGCGCCCCTATACTGTACAATACGGGCGCTGGCGGGGGCAAGGAGGCGGGAGTACTAAGCAAGCCCTCCCCGCCCTAAAAACAAGGCCCCCCTTCGGTGCCGGTCCGGACTTCTCCGGACCGTGCACATCCCTACTCAAGAGTCTTTGATGGGGAATTTTGTCAAAAACTTTTTGAAAGTCCAAATATACTGAAGCTATTCTCATGACCTCCCAAAAGCAAGCTAAGGGAGCCCAGCCTGCTTTTGGGAGGTTGTGTGGTGCAATGGGAGCCGTGCGGCTCCCAGCAGCAAACCTCCCAAAATACCCCTCCCCTAAACCAGGTTAGTGGAGTGAGCGCTCCATTAACCCCATTCTGATTGTGAGTTGCTACAGCGTGGCTCCGCGGCGTGGTGACTCGCAAGGAGATCCCTGACCAGGAGGCTGCAACAAGCCTCCTGGCCTTGGGGGGTCTCCCCAGAATGCCCCGTACACTCATGCAAGGCATCCTGGGACTTTTGGGTGCCAGGCAGCCCCAGTCCTTGCCGCCTCTACTGGCTCTGTGATGGAGCTGGTAATCGTGTTGGCAGCCAATCCAGCCACCTAGTGCTAGCTCCCTGCTCATCTGCCTGCTCTCCCTGCAGAGCCCGGTTAGGCTCTACACACGGATCGTGTGTAGGTTCTCACTATGTCATCTGGATCACCTTTATCCACACTCCAGTTGACATTCTCAAAGAACTCCAAAAGTTGGTGAGGCAAGATTTCCTTTGCAGAAGCCATGCTGGGTTTCCTTTAGTAGGGCCTGTTCTATATGCTTATCAATTTTATCTTAGAGAATGTTTTCCATCGGTTTGCCTGACACAGACATTAAGCTAACCAGCCTGTAATTTCCCGGATCCCCTCTGGATCGCTTTTTGAAAATTGGTGTTACATTGCCTGCTTTCCAGTCCTCCGGTACAGAGCCTGATTCTAAGGATCAGTTATATATTTTTGCAAAGAGTTCAGCAGTTTCACATTTGAGTTCTTTAAGGACTCTCAGGTGGATGCCATGTGGTCCTGGTGATTTGCTAATTTTTCCAGACAGTTTAGAACATCATCTCTCGTCACCTCTATCTGACACATTTCTTTAGCCTCCGGCCCTGAGAAGCTCAGTTCAGGCACAGGTATACGCTCAGTATCCTCTGCTGTGAAGACAGATAAAAATAACTCCTTTATTTTCCCTGCAAACTCCATATCCTCCTTAATAATCCCTTTCACTCCCTCATCATCTAATGGATCAACCACCTCTCTAGCATGTTTCCTGTTTCTGATGTATTTAAAAAAGTTTTTGTTATTCCCCTTCACGCTTTTAGCTAAATGTTCCTCAAACTCTCTTTTTGCCTCCCTTAATGAGGCGATTCTCACGATCACCAAAAAGCAAGCTAAGGGAGTCTAGTCCGCTTTCTGGTGACTATGAGAACCACTGGGCTCGCAGGCGAGCCCGGTTGCTCTCAAGTGGGTTACCTGCTTACGAAGCCCTCCCCTAAGCCCAGGTTAGCGGAGCGAGTACTCCGCTAACCTGGGCTCTATGATCGTGTGTTGCCACGGCGTGGCTCCACGCCATGGCAATTCACAAGGAGACCCCTGACCATGAGGTTAAAAAGCAGCCTCCTGGATTGGGGGTCTCTCCAGCATGTTCTGTGCAATGTGACGGAGCTGGCAGTCGTGTGGCTCAATGATCATCTGCGGGGAGAGTGGGCTAATCCTGCTCTCCCTGCTAACCCTCTTGAGGCGGGTCTCACTGATCGTGAGACCCACCTCATTGTCTCCTTGCATTTGTTTTGCCAGAATTTGTGTTCCTTTCTGTTCTCTTCATTTGGGCAGGCCTTCCAATTTCTGAAGGAAGTCTTCCCCTTTATAGCTTCCTTGATTTTACTGGTTAGCCATGCTAACTTGTTAGCCATCCATCTGGACTTGGTGGTACCTTTCCTCCTTTTTGGTATGCATTCTAACTGGGCTTCTATTATTGTGGTTTTAAATAAACTCCATGCATTCTGGAGCAAAGTGACTCTCGGTTTTCCCTTTCTGTTTTCTTTTTACCAAACTTCTCATTTTGGAGGAGTTCCCACTTCTGAAGTGAGGGAAGCTTAAAAACAGGTTTAAAACTGGTTTAAAATTTTAAAACTGGCCATCTAGCTTAACAACTGGTTGGTCAAAGTCTGCAAGATGTATCCCTTCAAACTGCTAGAGCAGTTGTTTCAGCTTCTACTATAGCACCATTTATGGAAATCTTCTCTCTGCTTCTTTTACTGTACCACACAATTTTAGGTAGATACACAATTATAGAGGGAAGGTAGACTAGTTTTTACTAGTTTTCACTAAACCCAGGTTGAACTTGATGCCATAAGCTGTGTTAGAGGGATGATACAACAACATACTTGCCCCTTGGTTCATATTATTGTGCTGTGTCCATTGTATAAAATTGAAAGGCAATTACAGCTAGGGCACATCCTTAAGAATTTTATGAGGGTGCCTTCTAATAGCACAGTTTTGTGATCAAGATAAATATATAACAGCCTAGACTGCTCATTTTCTATACACAGCAATTAATGTTAAAGAGAAGTACTTGAAGGAAAATGCTGTTGCTTGGGGAGATTCTGAATTATAAATTGTGTTAATCTTTATTTGGACTTGTATGCTATTCACTTATACATTTATGTAATGTTCTTAATGGGTTTGTTTTTGTTTTTTCTAGGTTTTTAAAGTTTTTGTTAGGGCATGTGCTATTTTTTTCATTTAAACTGTTTATTGGATGTATTCCATTTGTTTTGCTCTGGTTTGATGGCTAAATACAAATAAAATCTACTACTACTCTCACGTTTAAAGTCCTTTCCCACATGATTAGTTTTCTTTTAACAGTAAAAGCCCGCCCCTTTTCTATTTTTGCACAGTTTGCATGTCTTTCCATCAGGAATTTGTTTTGGTGATTTCACATTGTGACTGAGAATTTTAATTCCTAAATATTTATTTGATTGATTTCTATACTGCCCTTCCAAAATTGACTCAGAGCGGTTTACATTAAAACAAAACTAAAACCAATTAACTATTAAAATCAAAAATGAAAAACAACATAAAACCATTATTAAAACAATTAATTTTTTTAAAAAAACCCTGGAAAACCAGGACAAACCTTTACAGTTTAAAAACAGTTTAAAAACCTTGGAAAACCAGGCAAAACAGATTGGTCTTAAGGGCTCTCCTGAAAACTCAGATTACAGATTTCTGCAGGGAGTGCATTCCACAGCCCAGGAGCAGCTACAGAGAAGGCCCGCCTCTGAGTCGCCACCAGATGTGAGTCACTACCAGTTGTGAATTCATAGCCTTTGTAAAGCTCTGGGTCATAGTTATACAAGCATCAAGGGTGCATATAAATGTAGTTTGTGATTTACTTCTACTTCTCCCTTCTTCATTAATTGCTATGCCATTTTGTGAACGTGTTCTTATTTAGTTGGGTACTTCCCCTGTTCATACTGGGAGCACAGTTCTTGTTATACTTTTAGGGTAGTTGTTTTGTTTTAAGTTGGTTGAAGGCTGTGTATTCTCTGTTACTGCATCTTTCTGAGGGAATCCACATCTTGTGGACTTTACATATGATGAATATTGGCAAAGCTATTTCTCTCCCTCACACACATTATTATGCTATTATGCTCACAACTATTATGCATTGACTTGCTACTGTTGCCAAAATGGACAATTATTGTGCGGTGACTAAACATAGCTTTGAATTATTATGCAGAAAAGCTTTCAGAAAGTCTTTTTAGTTTATATCAGTTTGGTTTTACATGTGTGATCTTTCTCCACTGTGTTGATGTAGTGCAGTTTGCTGTCTCTCCCTTTAGAAGACTTCTTAGTTCCCTCCCGAACATGTTGCATTTAGCCTGTTGCTTAGTGATGGGTTTAGCATGGGAAGTGGGCCAGAAGTGTCCCCTTTTTGTTGCTTTAACAGAACACACAAAAACAAAACCACCATAGCCATAGTGGGAGGAGGGAGTGATTTGGTTCATGGGGAGGGAGGTTAGCTCTGCTCACCTCATACCATTTCCCCACCAAAGTTCACCACTCCCTCAGCACCTTGAAGCAGCGATTTCCTGCAAATAACTTCAGTGCTGATCCATGATTGGCGGTGACCATTTAGAGAAGTACACTTCTAAAACAATGTCAGGGAATGGCCCTGGAGAGGGGGATGGTGTCAGAGCCTGCCTGGGAACCATCCCTGACCCATGTAGGCACCAACTGGATAACACCAAAATCTCCTCTGATGATGAACCTCAACTCGAGGCACCAGCAAGGATTGACCCTGAGGATTCCAGGGTCGAGACTTCTGTCCTAGAACCAACACAGGATACACAGGACAATCTTTATCAGGAGAGGGCCTATGAGGAGAGGGTGGGGGCTCCCATAGATTCCACCTTAGAAAACCCAGAACCCACTCCAGCACTTAGATCAATAACAAGCTCTGAGAAGGAGACATCCAGCACCAAGCACCAAGAGACAGCTACAACTGAGGAACCCCAAAATGGACATAAGAACAGCCCTGCTGGATCAGGCCCAAGGCCCATCTAGTCCGCATCCTGTTTCACACAGTGGCCCCCCAGATGCCACTGGAGGCCTAAGGCAGGAGTTGAGGGCATGCCCTCTCTCCTGCTGTTACTCCCCTGCAATTGGTACCACAGGACAAGAGGCTTGCAGAACCCTGTGAGCTCCCCTCCCAGTCCCCAGTCAGACAGGCACCACAAACTGAGAAAAATACTAAAGAGCAAACACAGAAGTGTGTGGCTTGCTGCCAGGCACCTCCTGAATAATGGGGCTACTCAGGAGGAGGAGTAAACAGCCAACTGCTATTTATTTGGAAGTAAGGCTGGAACTGCAGTCAGCAGACAGGAGTGGGTGTGGCTCTCCATAAACCTTTGTAAACAGTTTCCCGAAGCAAGCCCAGTGCTGGAGACAACAGTTCTTACTGAGCAGCCTTCTCAGTCCTGCTGTGTCAAGTCCAGCCTGATTCCAAGCATCCTGTGTTTTCCTGACCCCTGTGGAGTTACAGCCTACCCACCCCGCCCGCAACCTGACTTGTGGCTTAGGCCTTGGTTCTTGGCTCCCAGAATTTCCTCTGCCTCCAAACCTAGGAATCCCTACTGCAGCTCCAGTACTATTTGGTGAGTCCCTGCCTGAACCAGTTTGCTTGGGTGTGTGACACTACTTCCCCAAAGGAGAAGAAATTTCAGGGGCAGCATTATTCAGATTTTGACTTCCTTGGAGGAATGATAACTGAATGCTTATATTCCCTTTTGACTATTTGGTTTATGTACAAATATGCAAACTGAACAATGGGCAGAGTTGAACAGCAGTATACTTCTACCAGCAACAACAGATGGCATCAGATACTGAAAAAGGCATCCCTGCCTTCCATAAAATGCCTTCCATCAGCTTCTCCATTCTTGTTGTCTAATCGAGAAGCTGCTGTCTGCAGGAACTGACAGTCTCTGTACTATGTTTGCATTAAGGTGTTTTTCATTATATGTATAGCTGCCTTATGAGGGCTGTGACTTGAAAGATCAGGTATCAGATTTTTAAAAATAAATAAATGTAAAGTTAAGACATTTTTTTGCAGTCACATTTTTCTAATTTCTCCCAACATCCAACTCTCCTCCTGTAGAGAAGTTATCAAAGCAATTCCTAAAACCAGTAAACCCTTTCAGAAACATCATGCCATCCCCAAATAATGTATTTTCCTTGATCAGTGCTACTTCTCCTTGTTCTGGGGTTGATTTGGATTGCAGATTTGTACTGGCTTGTGCTACTGGGCAAATAATTTCAATAACTCCATGAAGCACAAATAGATATTCCAGTCACATTGTTTCTCAGTGGCAAAGGATGGAAAGGTACCCTATTTTTTCCTTCTTCTATTCTGGAACTAGTTCCACAGTCAATCATTCTTGTGCCCCTGCAGATCTGGGGCTGCCATAAGTCTTTATCTTGTGAAGGACCACTAGTTGGGCTAATTTTATTCAAACCTTTATATGAAAAGTGAGGAGTTCAGGAAAATCTAATATAAGAAGGTATGATATTGCTTGAGATGTACCTCTAGTTAGCATCCTAAATGTTGCGGTGGTGGTGGTTCATGTATACCCCTACATCTTACATGGAATTTGGTTTTTAAAAAATTGCCACTGGAATACAGGGCTCCTGAAATGTCACTGGCAGGCTTGAAGCTGTGCTGGTTGTCTGCTCATTAAAGTATTTGGGGGTTTCAGACTTCTCCCTATATGAAGAATGAACTGTTAAGATTCTAGAGGAGACTGATGTCAGAGTGCTATTTCTTGGGCTATTTTTAGAAAATGTAATACCCTAGGCAAATATCTATCCTTGGTAAGATTTTTATCCTGTCCTTCCTCCAAGGAATTCAGAACAGCAAGCATGTTTACCTTTACCTTTCATCTTCACAACAGCCTTATGAGGTAGGTTAGACTTAGAGATTGACTCAAGTCACTCAGAATGCTTCATGGCTGAGCTGATGTATTTGCCCCAGTCCTGCAAACACACTGAAATGTGGAGCTTCTGAGAATGGGGGGCCTCTCATGGCCCAGGCCTTATTTTGCCTGCTTAACTCCTTACCACAATCATGCCAAGTAGCTGCCACTTGGTGATGTCTTAGGATTGACCCTTTTGCCTCACAGAGACCTAGTTTCTGAGCTTGAACAGATGACTTACCCAGCCATACCATCGCTTAGTTCTTTGCCTACTGGACTCTTCAGATGTCCATCTAAGGAGTGTCCATCTCCTCAGATGTCCATCTGAGAAGTGTCCATCTGATGGACATCTCCATCTCCAGCCTCAGAGGCGCGATGCCTCTCAATACCAGTTGCAGGGGAGCAATAGCAAGAGAGAGGGCATGCACATATCCCTTGCCTGTGGGCTCCCCAGAGGCATCTGGTGGGCCACTGTGTGAAACAGGATGCTGGACTAGATAGGCATTGTGCCTGATCCAGCAGGGCTGTTCTTGTGTCCCCTCCTGTTGCAACTAAGACATGTTTGATCATGTAGAGGTAAAGATAATTTCAAATGGGAATAAATCTTTTAAAAAATATTTAAATTACCCCTTCTTGTGCAAAAACTAGGTTCATAATAAAAAGTGTTAACAATTCTTCAGTTTCTAACCTACATAATCTGTGTTCAGAAATTTGAAAGATTATTTTAGTGTTTGAGAAGACTGATAGGGTATCATCTTATTATTCTACGTAAACTACTTTGAGAACTCATTGGGAAATGATATAGAAATAGTAGTAGTAGAATAGCAGTTTGAGTCAACATTGAGCTTGTATCACACTTAAACAGCCTCATTTCATCAGCTGTTCTTTTTAACATGTCACATTTCTGAGCAACTGTAATTCAAGAGCTACTTTTAGCACTCTGGATTTATATTTATAAAGGTAATCTTTTGAATATGGCTTAACAATGACCAGAAAGGTTTCATCATCTCTGTATGTTTGCTTAGTTTATTGTATTTACAGTCATTGACCAAAGGAAAAAAACCATGACAATACATGTACAATGAGGGGAAAAAAAGATAAAATACCACATCTTACAGACAATCCAAGCATCCCTTTTCATCAGACAGTGAGCTGCGCATCCTAGTAGCTATGTAACAAAATTTTGATAAATGATAAATAAATCATTATCAGAAAGTAAAAACTTGACTAGAGAATCATCTGATTGTCCCAGCAAGTTAGTCAGTAAAGGTAAAATCAAGCAATGTCTGATATCCCGATAAAACCTACAATTTAATAAAGCATGGGCTATAGTTTCAGCTTTGCCAGAGTCACAGGGACAGAGTCGGGCCTCCAGGGGCAAATGTTGAAATCTCTCTATAAGTAATGCTGATGGGAGCGCATTAAATTGAGTTCTTGAGAAAGCCCAGCAAAATTTACAAAAGGTACTGGAGGACAAATATAATGTGGGTGAAAAACTCAACCTGGTCTTTAATGGTTTATAGAACACAGGCAAACAAGCCATCTCGTTCTGTATCTCAGTATCCTCCAGTCACTGGCGAACCGTTTTGGTTTTTTTGTGTACTCATTAAACCCATTTCTAATAAAGAATCGGGAAATAGTCCAATGCATTGGAGTTTGTCAGTTATCTTCAGATTATTATTATCAT
Organism: Hemicordylus capensis; assembly: GCF_027244095.1. NCBI lineage: Eukaryota > Metazoa > Chordata > Lepidosauria > Squamata > Cordylidae > Hemicordylus > Hemicordylus capensis. The sequence continues at coordinate 136,280,186 of NC_069657.1, read as the reverse complement.
TATTATTATCATTCTCATTATTTATCAGATTTGTACACCGCCCCAAACTTTCATCTCTAGACGGTTTACAATAGCATAAAACCAGTTAAAAACATATACAAAAAAACTTAAAACAATTTAACAATTTAAAAATAAACCAGAGATTAAAACCCCACAAAATTAGGAAGGTGAGAAAGCTTGGGCGAAAAGATGGATTTTCAGGTGTTTTTTGAAAATTGCCAGAGATGGGAAGGATCATATCTCAGCAGGGAGCGCATTCCACAATCTCGGGGCAGGAACCGAGAAGGCCCGCCTCTGTGTAGCCACCAAACGAGTTGGCGGTAACTGGAGACAGATCTCAGATGACCTCAATGGGTGGTGGAGCTCGTACTAAAGAAGACACTCTCTTAGATACCCAGGGCCTAAGCTCTTTAGGCCTTTATAAGTTATAACTAGCACCTTGTATTTTGTCCGGAAGCCTATTGGCAGCCAGTGTAGCTCCATCAGTAAAGGATGATGCCAGGACGACTGTGGTTCCACCAAAAGGAACTTGGGTATAAGCCCTACTGTTCAAAGGTGGAGTTTCAGCCAGTAGTAGATAATTCATAGCCAAGCCCTGACCTCTATCTTTAATAGGCCAGCCTCCTGGCAAATCACCGCATTGGCGGTACATCTAGGAGTACAAAAGAGCTCTTTAAAAGCCCAAATGGATCCTTTCTAAAGGGATGAAGTTGTTATAGGGGCCTAACTGGGAACCATGAAGAAGTTGTGGTTTTGTTTTAGCTAAAAACAATTTAATAGTGGCAAGTATATATCTACCTGTTTTACTGTATATATATCTATATCTGTTTTACTTGTTCAATACGGTGACCCTCAGCAGACCATGTAAACTTCTTGACTCTGTTATTGATGACCAAATACTCCTCCTGACAATAGAGGGCCAAAGCCCCCATGGTCTTCTTAAGGCCTACCCTGGCCTGTGAAAGAATAACCGCGTCATCAGCATACATGAGTATGGGGAGCCTTTTATCTGCAAGCTTGGGTGCATGAATATCCAGATTCTGCAACCGTTTGATTAAATCATTTACATAAAGATTAAATAGAAAGGGTGCCAGGATACAGCCTTGCTTGACACCTTTTGAGGTTGTAACCGAATTAGAAAAGTGACCAGCCGAATCAAGTTGCACACAAAGAGTAGAGTTCTCATGTAATTTATAGATTAATAGAAGGAGCCTCTTGTCTATTGATGAAGTAGACAGCTTTGCCCATAAAAGACCTCTGGAAATTGAATCAAAGGCAGTTTTAAAGTCGACAAAAGCTGCAAAAAGAGATCTTTTGCCAAAGCAGACATTTTTGTCAAGTATTGCAATATAGACAATGATCCATTACTGACCTATCACGTATAAAGCCAGCTTGCTCATCCTCCAGTAAACCCTCTTGTTCCGTCCAAAAGCATAACTTTATGCAATAATGTTTAGCGTATAGTTTACTAATTATGTTAAGAAGGCTTATTGGTCTGTAATTAGCCGGATCCTGTCTGTTTCTTGTAAACAGGCACTATAATAGTCAAGCCCCAATCACCTGAAATTTGGGCTGTCTGGTCTATATATGTAAACAGGGAGGCCAACACCAACATTTACCTATACTGAAGTGAATGATGTGTTATTTTGTTCATGAAACAGCTGCATTTATATTCATACAGGTATTCCATTTGGAGATCCTGTAAGTTCATTTTTGTATTAAATCTTCAATACTTTTTTGCTTTGCTATCTCCCTAATTGTCATAATGCTTAACTAATGCCAGTAATTTTGTCTCCCACTCATTTACAGCTTTCAGATAAAAGCACACAATACCTTTTGTTCACCTCAGTGGGGAAAAACCCTAGTAAAATAACCGTAAATTACTTTTACACTTTCATCACCTAACATTTCTGGAGAAGTCTTTTTTCCTCAGCTTTTTTGAATTTGTAATAATAAAGAAGGTTATCATTAATTTGCAGATAAAGTAACCTTTCTCCAAATGTACCCTACTCAATAAATGAACAAGCTGCTTACAGTAATTAAAGTAATGTCATCCTGTGCACAAATTGCTTGTGCTAATAAGGCTAATTGGCAACAGCAAGCATTAGCTGTGATTAGTCATATGTATCTAATGTCATCACCAGTGCCTATAATTGTCAACATAGAGGGAATATCACATCTGTTTTAAATCACTTGTATGCTCCCTGAAAATGATGTTCATTCCTATATTATATGAAAGAGATTCTTCCGATCTAGTGCTGTATGATAAAATTGGTTCATATTTTAAAACATGAATTACTAGGTAGTGAAACATAACATTTTTATTTAGAATTATAGCCTACTGTGTGACACAGAATTCAAAGCAGATTTTAACTATATAACCAGTAAGGCATGGATTCAAAGATTAAATTATATGCAACATTAATACAGTTGTCTAATGCATATTTCCAGCCACCAAATGCTCATTTGAATGAAAAGATTTTGCATTATCTCTGAATGTTACTCAGGGTCAGCTTTGACAGATCTCGGGAGAGTAATAGTTCCTATCCAGTAAAGGTAGCTTAACAGTGACTCTGATTCTCTGAAATGTGTGCTAAGTAGACAGATTTGCACATAATATATGTAGCACTTTTTACAAAGATGAAGCCCATTTGTTGTAAACATTTACAAGTTAAGATACTTGAGCCAAGAATCTACCTCTTTGGCTTAGCCACCTTGAAAAGTGCCATGTAGAGTGAAAATGATAATCACTCATAAAATATTAGTTTGTGGTCTGTCCTGAAACCACCCCAAATCAACTCCATTGATCTGGTGACCTGAGAACATAGAATATTCTAGATGTGGCCACAGCAAAGATGCTATACTTCAGTTCCATTTCTTAAAAACCCTAATATTAAATTGGCTCATTTCCTGAAACCTTTTTTCAGCAAGTTTTCTATGAGAACCCCATTATTTCTTTTTCGTGGCCAGTGACTCCCCGGGCAGGGCTCATCTGACATCACCCAATCACAGATGGAAGGATAACCCGGTCTCATGTTCCTTACCTGATATAAGAGGTTTGTTGGCAGCAGCTACCATAGTGACTGATACTATCATGCTGGATCTGATTTCTTACAAAATGTGAAATGCAAGCACACCTAGGCAGTGTTCCTTCTAACAGGGATTCCCAGATGTTGTTGACTACCAGGGGCATAGCTAGGGGAAAGGGGGCCCATGTACGCCCCCTTTTCCCAAAGGCCCCTCGGAGTGAGGGAGATAATGAAGAAAATATGAAGGGTGGAGCTGGGGGGCCTGGGTTCTTTGAACCCATCTGCTCAATCATAGCTACGCCCCTGTTGACTACAACTCCGATAATCCCAAGGAAAAGCCATTGCAGCTGAGGATTCTGGGAGTCCCCAACTGGGAATCTCTGTTAGAGGGAACACAGCACCTAGGCCTAGGGTCATCAGTCAGTCATCTTTATTCGGTCAATTGACCAGCAGAACAAACAAATAAATCAAACAGCACAAATGGCAAGATACATTCAAACAATCCCACAGATCCCACCACGCACCAGGGAAAAGGGATGTTCCCAACCTTGACAGAAATTGTATTGGTCATATGATTATATACTAAATTGGAACAGGAAGATATTAATCTCCAGAACTCCGCAGTGTTATTGATCTCAACAGACTTGATGAGAGCAGACCAGTTTTCATGGACCACAGCTCTTTTCTTATCCCTTAGAAGAAATTTATATGCTTTCTTACTCTCTAAGGCTCTTAATTTTGTAGCTGATTACGGATTGTTTTTAAAATCACTAAAATGCCGCAGGAGATTTCTTTTAGCGGCTACAGAATTATGATCAAACCACTTCCTAGAGGGAATTTTCTGAGTAGAACGAACTGAGCTAGATCTAGATTATAATGGTTTTAAAATCTGTATAAGTTCCTCATATATACCCAGAAAGGAACAACATTACCCAAATGGCTTAAAAGTCTAGCATAGATCTCTCTACCCTGGGTTGAGTTTGCCCATTCGGTAATTGTATTGTTCAATTGCAAACTCCATTTAATTTTAAGTCTCCCAGGTTCAACAGACGAATCTAAGTGGGTGTGGGGAAATTTAACAGACTGATTTCCAAGATCGCAAGAAAGGGTAAGCGGCAGATGGTCACTTTCAAAAAGCAAGATCAAGTGAGACCATCAGATAGTCTATAGTAGATAATTTGGATTCAGACCAGAACGAGAATTGGCCAGGATGGTCACCAGGGGCAGCTCCATTAAGAATAACTAAATCTAATTGGTTGGCTGCCTGAATTAGACATAAGTCAGCAAAGTTCACCCCAGGGTCCAAGGAAATCAAGGGGGAAAGGAGTGTCCACCCTCGGTGGCAGAGGGCCAGAATCGAAACTTGTCTGCCAAGGTGGCATCATTGGGGCCAATCCTAGCATTAAGATCACCCCCAATGATCAACAGGGGGGCTGGAAAACTTTGAACTAACCGGGAAACATAAGATTCCACTTCTTTCCACAGAGATCTAAGCTGAGCATATGATCATTGTGGAGGCAGATAAAGAATAACACAAAGAATCTTAAACAGTTTAAAAGATAGCAACACAGCTGCAATCCAACTAGCATAAAATGGCACTTCCACAATTTGTGCCATCAACCCAGTAGACATGAAAATCCCCAAGCCACTTGAGGGTCCCCCCCACCACCAGTGCTTGGCACGGCAGCCATTAACACAGAGTGATAATTTGGGATGTCAAACTCCTTGACCATCCAGGACTCCTGGAAAAACAAAAGATCAAATTGAGAAAGACATTCTATAAAAGCACAGTCTGATATTTTGGTGGACCACCCCGTGATGTTCCAGCACAATAAGGAGAATTGGGATGCATTGTTTGTAAGTAAGTCAGCAGAGGCCAATTGCACTCCACATGTCTCTTCCAGATGATGTTCGGGCACTGGAGGAATCTGATAAAATGTCTCAGTCTGAGCCTAGGGTATAAATAGGTGAGAAAAAGAAATAATAGTAGTGATTATTAGTACTATATTAGTACTAATCATCTATTATTAGATGATTAGTAGCAGGAAGGGGAATTAGCTCAAATGGTAGAGCGCTCGCTTAGCATGTGAGAGGTAGCGGGATCGATGCCCGCATTCTCCACAATGGCTTTTTAGGAAAGGAGAGCATGACTTTTCCCCATAGCTAAGCAAGGTCTGCCCTGGTTGCATATGAATGAGAAACTTGATGTGTGAGCACTGCAAGATATTCCCCTCAGGGGATGAAGCCACTCTGGGAAGAGCAGAAGGTTTCAAGTTCCCTCCCTGGCTTCTCCAAGATAGGGCTGAGAGAGATTCCCACCTGCATCCTTGGAGAAGCCACTGCCAGTCTGTGAAGATAATACTGAGCTAGATGGACCAATGGTCTGACTCAGTATATGGCAGTTTCCTATGTTCCTATGATGTTAACAGAGCTGTATAAGAAGTTTCTAGGATGAATAAGGAATTGATATGTTCTACCATGTAAGTGATGCTAGATCTCAACATAATTCAAAGTGCTGGTCACAACAAATTTCTAAATGACTTGTATCTGTTATGCCAGATATTGCTTCGGACTTTATACAGCAATCCTATTTGACAATATGATTAACCAAGAATCTTCCTTTCTTAAGTAATCTCTTTGCTATACCACTTTTTTATGCAATCTAGCAAAATGGGGGTTTTGAGAATGGATATTCTTCACAAGTAATTTCCCTTAGGAGCTGAAAAGCATATTGAATGGGTGAATCTCTTGGGGAGGAAATTTTATCCATATTTTATTGAACTTCTTATAGTCAGGTAGAAGGATGCAAGCGTGATTGTGTACCCCACTCCCCAGTCATATGAACGCTCAGGCTACGTGCAGCCTGAGCATTCATAGAGCCGAATGGCACGAGCAACCAGAAGCAGGGAAATTCCCCAATGTACTGCACTCCTTGTGCGGTGTATTGTGGTCTGTGGGAGGCCATAGCCTGCTTTCTCCCTGTCCCATTGCCACTTGTGAATCTCTCACATGCCAGTTGTGTGGGTGATCTGAGCGGCAACGATCATGTGGGGGAAGATAGGTTGTGTCTTGCCTCCACCCCCGCACCCCTGCCAACAGGAATGAAACTTAATCATTTCAATATCTGATTTACCAAGGCCTCCTTCCCCCATTCCCCTGAACAATCAACATTCCCCATGAATTATAAGTTCTGTAAATACTGTAAAGAGTTTTAATCGGTTAGTTGAATGAAATCCAAACCTAAAATCCAGTTCAGAGAGACTTTTTCAGTGAACCAGAACTGTATCTGAACTTACTATATAATCTCTTGATCGCCTTGAACCAGAACCAAATATCTAAACACAAACTGTAGCAACCAGTTCAAAACTGGTTAAGTAATCAGATACTCGGGAGGTTCTTTTGAGGTGTAATAAGAGCTTCTATCTGCTCCAGCTATACTGTCATAGGACTGATAGCAGCCCTGCTGGATCAGGCCCAAGGCCCATCTAGTCCAGCATCCTGTTTTACACAGTGGCCCACCAGATGCCACTGAAAGCCTACAGGCAGGAGTTGAGGGCATGCACTCTCTCCTGCTGTTACCCCCCTGCAACTGGTACACAGAGGCATCCTGCCTTTGAGGCTGGAGGTGGCCTATAGCCCTCCGACTAGTAGCCATTGATAGACCTCTCCTCCATGAAGTTATCCAAACCCCTCTTAAAGCCATCCAGGTTGTTGGCTGTCACCACATCCTGTGGCAGAGAATTCCACAAGTTAGTTAGTTAGTTAGTTAGTTAATTAATTACATTTCTATTCCACCCCAAACCTGCATCTCTGGGCAGATTACAATTAAACCGCCCAGAGATTATGCGTTGTGTGAAAAAGTGCTTCCATTTGTTGGTCCTAAATTTCCTGGCAATCAATTTCATGGGATGACCTCTGTTCTAGTGTTATGTGAGAGGAAGAAGAATTTCTCTCGATCCACTTTCTCCACACCATGCATAATTTTATAGACTCCTATAAAAGTCTCCCCACAGTTGTCTTTTTTTCTAAACTAAATAGCTCCAGGTGTTGTAGCCTTGCCTCATAAGAAAGGTGCTCTAGGCCCCTGATCATCTTGGTTGCCCTCTTCTGCACCTTTTCCAGTTCTACAATGTCCTTTTTTGAGATGTGGTGACCAGAATTGTATGCAGTACTTCAGGTGTGGCAGCACCATAGTTTTGTATAAGGGCATTATAATATTAACCATTTTATTTTCAATCCCCTTCCTAATGATCCCTAGCATGAAATTGGCCTTTTTCACAGTTGCCGCATATTGAGTCAACATTTTCAATGAGCTGTCCACCACGACCCCAAGATCCCTCTCCTGGTCAGTCACTGACAGCTCAGATCCCATCAGCGTATACCTGAAGTTGGGGTTTTTCGTCCCCATGTGCATCACTTTACACTTGCCAACACTGAACCGCAATTGCTATTTTGTTGCCCACTCACCCAGTTTGGAGAGCTCCTTTTGGAGCTCCTCACAATCTGTTTTGGATTTTTCTACCCAAAAGAGTTTGGTATCATCTGCAAATTTGTACACCTTGCTACTTACACTTACTTCTAGATCATTTATGAATAAATTAAAAAGCACCAGTCCCAGTACAGATCCCTGGGGGACCCCAGTTCTTACTTCACTCTCCATTAATACCTACCCTCTGTTTCCTTTCCTTCAACCAGTTAGCAATCTACACATGTACTTGTCTCATTATCCCATGACTGCTAAGTTTTCTCAGGAATCTTTGATGAGGAACTTTGTTGAAAGCTTTTTGGAAGTCCAGGTATACTATGTCAACTAGATCACCTTGGTCCACACACTTGTTGACACTCTCAAAGAACTCCAAAAGGTTTGTGAGGCAAGATTTACCTTTGTGGAAGCCATGCTGGTTCTCTCCCAGTTCTTCTATGTGCTTTACAATTTTATCCTTCAGGATGCTTTCCATCAATTTGCCTGGAATAGACGTTAAGCTAACCAGCCTGTAATTTTCCGGATCACCCCTGGATCCCTTTTAAAAAATTCGGTATTACATTTGCTACTCTCCAGTCCTCCGGTACAGAGCCCGATTGCAGGGATAAGTTAGATATTTTAGCAAGGAGGTTGGCAATTTTACATTTGAGTTCTTTGAGGACTCTTAGATGGATGCCATCTTGCCCTGGTGATTTGCTAGTTTTCAGTTTTTCCAGATAGTTTAAAACATCATCTCTTGTCATTTTTATCTGACTCAGTTCTTTAGCCTCCATCCCCGAAAAGCCTGGTTCAGGAACAGATATATGCTCAGTATCCTCTGCCATGAAGACAGACGCAAAGAACTCATTTAGCTTCTCTGCAACCTCCATATTCGCATGAATAATTCCTTTCACTCCCTCATTGTCTACTGGCCCAACTGCTTCCCTGGCAGGTTTCCTGCATTTGATGTATTTAAAGAAGTTTTTGTTATTCCCCTTGAGGATTTTAGTTAAATGTTCCTCAGTTTGGCCAAGCACCATTCCCACAGTGCACAAAAACAGATTGAGGAGGTGCCTAGAGTGTGTCCTTCCTGATGATTTATAGAGTCAGCCGCAGTGGTGTCGTCTCTTAGAACCTGAACTTTGTTGCCTGACATTATGGTATGGAATGCCCTTATGGTGCTGAAGATAGCTAACAGCTCAAGGACATTGATGTGGTATTGACCTTGATTTGTCCATTGACCAGCAATTGTGTGACCTCCAGAATGTGCCCTCCAGCCAGTATTAATCATTATCTTTTTCTGTCTGACTTTCAACTTGGTTTGGAACCAAAACTGCCTTGGTCATCCTGCTGGACGACCTACATTGGGAATTGAGCAGCGGATGTGTGCCCCTGTTGGTTCTGTTGGACCACTCAGTGGCATTCAGTGCAATCAATCATGGTATCTTATCTGGTCGATGACTGTAATAAAGATTCCATTCCACGGTATTCTTTTGGACCACTTGGCCAGGGTGAAACTGAATGGGTATTGTTTTTATAACAGCCCTACGTGGAGGGAAGATCTGAGAAGGTAGTGCTCTTCTAGAAGAAAATCCAGTTGATGGGGACCAGTTGATGGGCTGACTGAAAGTTTAATGAAAGGGCAGAGTGAAAGGGCAAAAAGGTAGAGGCTTATCTGAAGTCTAAATATTTGGCTAAGCTAGAATGCCTATCAACTCTGATCAGTACTTAATCAGGATCACTGATCAGGACTTTTTCAGCAGTACCAAGTTCTTTTATATAGTGACCATGTAGGATCTGGGCGCAAGGAAGAAAGGAGATCAAACCAATCCTAAAAGGATTCAATGGGCTTTACTGAGTATAAAAGAATAACAACATCACTCTAGCAGAGCAGAAAGCAGAACATTCTATCAATATTACTAACAGTATTTAAACAGAACATCCTAGCCAGCACCAATGTTCAACCCGTGTTCCTAACTAACATATGTGTGTGTATTAAATCTTCCTAGAGCCTAATATAATTCAGATATAGACAGAAAAAGGGGGGGGGTTAAGGAAGGCTGAGGACTGGCATGGTTTGGGGAGATCAGGAATTAGTAGAGGGACGAAGGGAAGGAGGACGAAGGGGAAGGGATGAAGGGATTCAAGGCTTGTAGGGGCAGCATGTTACCAGGATCAGAGGCTTTGAGAGCAGTGGATCTGTCAGCTGAAGGAGCGAGGCTTCGGGCTGGAGACAGGAGCTTTTGGATCAAGCATGCAGTTTGCTCAGAGCACGGCTGAGAGTCAGATCACCATGGCTGGGGAAATCTTGACTTCTCACTGCGCAATAGAAGTCACAGACAGCTCCTGTCCATGGACAGAGTTCCTGCTTGTTGCCCCGCGGCTTAGCAGCAAACTCTGGGATTGCTCATGAGCAGATCTTGCATATAGGCACAAGATTGCTAACTCTCTGTCCAGTAGCCTCATTCTTTATAGTTGTATTTTCCTTTGATCTCCCATCATCTTTCCTGGGTCCCAAAAAGGGGTGACAATGCTGTTACCTTCTGGACAATGTCTTTTAATTATTCAGGATATTGGCCAGTCCAGAGAGACCTGAATCTCACCTTCTGTAAACTGTGCGCTTAGAGGGGGGGGACATTGCCCAAAGCAATTCTGCATCTCTGAGCTGCAAATGGGCATCTTCCCTTGTCCCAAAAAGGTGTTAAAGTGTTAGTAAGGTAAGAATTAAAGTCTATAGGTGTTTTCTTTGTATGCATCTACCTATGTTGAATTTCTATAGAGAGCAATTGAGTTAATCATTGACAAGGATTAAAGCTGACTTCTTGCAACAGGAGAGGGGAGATCAGCCTCTGGCCTCTTCCTCAGACATTATCTGGTAGTGAGTCACATACAGGTGAAACTCAGAAAATTAGAATATCGTGCAAAAGTCCATTAATTTCAGTAATGCAAATTAAAAGGTGAAACTGATATATGAGATAGATGCATTACATGCAAAGCGAGATAAGTCAAGCCTTAATTTGTTATAATTGTGATGATCATGGCGTACAGCTCATGAAAACCCCAAATCCACAATCCCAGAAAATTAGAATATTACATGGAACCAATCAGACAAGGATTGAAGAATAGAACAATATCGGACCTCTGAAAAGTATACAGTGTACTGTGCTTGATTGGCCAGCAAACTCGCCTGACCTGACCCCATAGAGAATCTATGGGGCATTGCCAAGAGAAGGATGAGAGACATGAGACCAAACAATGCAGAAGAGCTGAAGGCCGCTAATGAAGCATCCTGGTCTTCCATAATACCTCATCAGTGCCACAGGCTGATAGCATCCATGCCACGCCGCATTGAGGCAGTAATTGCTGCAAAAGGGGCCCAAACCAAGTACTGAATACATATGCATGCTTATACTTTTCAGAGGTCCGATATTGTTCTATTCTTCAATCCTTGTCTTATTGGTTTCATGTAATATTCTAATTTTCTGAGATTGTGGATTTGGGGTTTTCATGAGCTGTACACCATGATCATCACAATTATAACAAATTAAGGCTTGACTTATCTTTCTTTGCAATGTAATGCGTCTGTCTCATATATCAGTTTCACCTTTTAATTTGCATTACTGAAATTAATGGACTTTTGCACGATATTCTAATTTTCTGAGTTTCACCTGTATTAGCATTTGGATTGTTTGGGCCTGGCTTTTTGTGCTTCCTTGAGTATCCATTTCACAATACAATGCTGGATCGCCTCTTCCCTCACAGACCAGCTGAGATCTGGGGTGTCAATTCACCCTGAGTCCAGGCATTAATTGAACTCTTAATATAAAATGAAATCAGACACAGGCCTGAATTCCACATACTTCTGAGTTGGTACCTTTAAGTTTAAGATTTGGGTACATGTGCCCCAACAATCCCCTCGACTTTGCAACACCATTCTAGAAGAGCTTTCCCACACTCCGTCAGGGGTTTTAAAAAAAACTAAAGATCCATAGTTGATACAGGCTTTTTAATGTTTTATGTGCTGTTCAAATCTGGTGGTTTTTAACTATTTAATTTGTAATATTTTACTGTGATTTTAACCAGATCTCTTAATTTTATTTTATATTGTTTTATGCATTTTATTTTGTGAGTACCCCACCCCACCCCCGAGCTGTAGTGCATTGGGGGGATATCAATATTTCAAAATAAATAATAGCTCTGATGGACTGCTGTTTGACCCCAATGCTAATGTGATTCCATGGGATTCTATGTTGTCGACCGTGCTGTTTAATATCTACATGAGAGTGCTCGGGAAGGTTTTCTGGAGTTTGGGGGTACAATGTTATCAATATCCCACTGATAACCCAACTCTGTCCATTTTAGATTCTAATGAACTGCAGTCTATGGTGTCCATGGTGGGCTGGATGTGGTCTAAGCCCACATATAACAAGCAGGTACTTAATCTACTGAGGTCCCTGTGATTAGGAGGAAAGCTGGTCAGAAATTCGGTATGCAGCCTGTTTTGCAGGCTTTTACCACTATCCCTGAAGAATCAGGTTCATGGCCCGGGAATGCTCTTGGGCCCAGCTTTGGAAGTTCAAGTGGTGAAAATAGTTAAGAGAGCTTTTGCACAGCTTCAGCTGCACCCTTTCCTAGAGAAGGCAGATCCGGACTCCATCAGACATGTCTTAGTGTAAGAATTTATTTGAATAATTTGTTTCTCTCTGGGCTTGGCCACAACCTCGGTAGAGGCACTTTAGTTCAGAAGATAGGAACCTTTGAGGCCATTCACTCTGATCCCCACTCCCCCACAATCATCAGACCTTACTGTTCCCATACAAATAGCTTATTAAGGTACTCACATTGAATCAAGGATAGGATGCAGCAGAAACAATGCAATTGCTTAGTCAGCTGGCTGATGGTGCTCAGCCTTCCAGTGAAGATCTGGAAACCCTCTCTGTGTCTCATACAATAGTGTTGACTGGAGGACAACAATATAATAACATCATCAATTATTCACATCTAACTTCAAGAGTCTAGATTGAGTACATTCTAAGTTTCCCTTTTTCGTGCATCCCTTATTGGTTATCTATACATAATAATGAGCTTGGTGCATGATCAGCTCCTGTAAGTTTCCCCAAGATTTGTCTTGGTTTCCACTACATTAGATATGTGTCACCTGCAGTTTCTTTTTCTGTGCCCATGTGGCTATTCTCTTTGATTCTAACTATACTGTGGCTACATATGTAGTAAGACCTGGTCTCTGGAATGATGATGACTACCTGCCAGACAGTATTAAGATATCAGTGTCTGTGAACAACTGCTGACTGAAAGTTTAATGAAAGGGCAGAGTGAAAGGGCAAAAAAGTAGAGACTTCTCTGAAGTCTAAATATTTGGCTAAGCTAGAATGCCTATCAGCACTGATCAGTACTTAATTCTAACATAATTGTGGAACACAAATAAATGCATCTGTGACAACCAGCTTAGAATATTGCAACACATTCTGCAGGGGCTGTAGCAGCAAAGTGTTTGGAAACTTAAGCTGGAAAGTTGTGCCCAGCAGTATTCCCTCTAAGGTGTGTGTGTGCGCTCACACATTATTTGATGTCTGCTCAATCAATTTTAGATCCCGCTCAGATTGAATCAGGAAAGCCTCACTCTGAATGCACATGTGCACACACTGCCTTGATACTGCCGGCCAGAACAAAACTCATTCCGCACACAGATGAAAGGAATTAGAGAGAGCACTGGTACCCAGAGAGCTGACAGGGGGCCCCTTCTTTAGAGCATGTAATTCTGATACTGTTCAAGCTTCACTGGGCTCGAAAACAAACTGGGAGCCCAGGGAAAGTGCTGGTTATCACTTTTTTGTGTGTGTTCATTCATCTTTAAAACTCTTCATGTTGTAGGAGTACAGTATATAAAGGACTGTCTCCTTCCATATAATCCCGCCATCTGCGGAGGTCTTTGACAGAGGCTCTGCTTTGTATCCCACCTCTGTCAGAAATGCAGTTAGTAGGTATGTGGGACAAGGTGGTCTTGGTTGTGTCCAGCTTGTAGAACAATCTTCCCCAGAAAGCTCATTCCACCCCACCGCCACCCTTAGTGGCATTTTGACATTTCGTGAAGATTGGTTTGTTTCATCATGTCTTTGGTATTAATTAGCTGTCCCTTCCTTATTTTGTGTGTGTAGTCTTGATGATACTGTTTGTTTTGGTGACTTGTTCATGTTGCTAAACATTCGTTCTTATTTAAATTGTTTTGTACTGTTTTTAACATTTTATTGTTTTTGTCTTATTTCATATTTTTCTGTAAGTTACTTTGAGAGCTGTTCCTGGATGGGAAAATAGCATAGAAATGCATTAGCACTAGTTTATTCAAGTATCCAGATAGCTTCATCTTAGTCTCTTCCCACATCAATGTATGATTCAGTAATGCTTGCAGTCCCCGCAAAATAAAAAGGTCAACTATCATTGCAAAGTATTCTAGGCATCTAACATCTCAAAGTCCAGTCCTTTCTAATGACCCTCATAAACTCATCTAACTATGCAATCTAAAGTTTTCAAAAGAGGTCATGTCCATTCTTTATGACTTCTCATAGTTCTTCCACAATCAGCTAGGTTCAATCACTTCCAATAATTCAAAAAAAGTGATTGATTATCATTTTGGATAGCTGAGTTTAGATATCTTTCTCCACTGGAGTCGTCTTGTCACAAGGTTAAAGATTAGTAATCTGGAATGCCAGATTCCGTATTATACTTTGCCATCAGCTGTCATACATCTCCTTCTACCTGCATCCTCATATGTGACCATTTTTTGCCGTATAGCAGAGATCTTTGTATGTAGATACTCGGTGAGGATATTTAATCTATATGTGACACTCCTGCTAGATCTCCTTTTGAGCTTCTATCCAAAATTTTGACAATGTCTTAATTCTTGTTTTAAAATTCCTTAAAATTGTGTTTCTAGTGGCAGTGACAATGAGATACAAAATATTTAACATTTATCTAGCATGGAGATTATTTTTTTCACTGCAGCTACTGTTAGCCACCTAATGGCGCATCGGGGAAATTGCTTGACTACCAAGCCAGAGGTTGCTGGTTTGAATCCTCATCAGACAGCAGCAATATAGGAAGATGCAGAAAGGCATCATATCACACTGAGTGGGAGGAGACAATGGCAAACCCCTCCTGTATTCTACCAAAGACAACCCCAGGGCTCTGTGGTTGACACCGACTTGACAACACACTTGCCTTTACTGTTATAGGAACAGAGCTAGATAAGGAGTGGCAATCCTACAGGGGAGGATTATGGGTCAGAGAGCCAAGCAGGGCATAGGGTTCCCAGATCCAAACCTGAGATAATTCTTTTACAAAGGAATTTCTGCAAGGGTCAGCTCCCCCCACCCCCCGCCGTCATCAGTGTAACACTATGGTGAGAAGAGAGACACTAAAAATCCTCACTTCTGTGCAGCTGTTTCAAGTACAGAGGCCATGTTGGGAGCCCTGAAATGAGAGCAGGAGGGGATGGATTGTACCAGAACCAGGACAAGGGCTAGGTGAGCATGGCTGCTACCCAGAGGCAGGGCTGTCCTGTGGGGGGAGCATGGCCCAGAGCAAATGTAAGCATGCACAGGGCCCCAGCCCACCCCTCATGCAGTCATTCTGCCTCCTTTGCTGTGTGCTCTTTCATTGGGCACTCTGAGCCTGGCATGCAGCCAGCTCACTAGATGAGCTGGCTTGCAGGAGAGAAAGCAAGTCTTCAATCTAGTGAACTGGCTGCAAGCCGAGCTGCAAGAGTGCAACGAAGGCCACTGACTGGACCATTTTCCTTCCTCAGCCCCATGTGCAGGGCGCCTGCTGTCACTTTTGCCCATCTCGCAGCTGGGCCAGCTCTTCCTTCTTCATCAGTTGCACAGCATTGCCTTGCCTTCTAGGCAGGCTGCGCTGAGGAGTTAAAAGTACAGGTCCACTGCGGCTGGCAAGGAAGGGCTCCTTTGCCAGTTGTTGCTGCTTTCCACTTTAACACCCCATCGCAGCCTCCCTAGAATGTAAGGGAGATGGGGAAGCAGCCACTTTGAAGAAGGGGCTCTGGATGGCATGGAACTTATTTATTTATTTTATTTATTGTTGCATTTATAGACCGCCTTTCGTTAAAAGACAACCCCAAGGCGGTTTACAAAAGTTAAAACATACAATAAAAAGGCAATAAAAACATCAAGCTAAAAAATATAAACACATATTAAAAACAGGCATAAAAACAATACAACAAGTAAAAACACACAGAAGCAGCAGTAAAAACGATTATGTAAAAGCCTGGGTAAAAAGCCAAGTTTTAACAAGCTTTCTAGAAGCCGTGATGGAGTCCGAGGAGCGAATGGCCACTGGGAGAGCATTCCAAAGTCTGGGAGCAGCAACAGAGAAGGCCCTGTCCCGAGTACACGACAGCCGGGCCTCTCTCATTGTCGGTACCCGGAGCAGGGCCCCCTCAGATGTCCTCGTCAAGCGGGCAGCAACCCTTGGGAGCAGGTGGTCCCTCAAATACCCCGGGCCCAAACCGTTAAGGGCTTTAAAGGTCAAAAACAGCACCTTGAATTGGACCCGGAAACGAACCGGCAGCCAGTGCAACTCTTTCAGAATGGGGGCAGCCACCCTGATTTGCCCCTGAACCTGCCAAATGTGCGACTCACATTTGCTTAGGGTTGCCATTTTCTGGCTCTCCAAATCTGGGTACCCTGATTTGCATAGTATATAAACTGGCTTGCAGATAATTTGCATATTATGCAAATTAACAGATGCATTTTCCTGTTTGTTCAATGTATATACTGCCCTTCCAAAAATGACTTGTATTTGCTATGGATATCTACCAAAAATATCTTTGCCTGACTGTTCTCCTTGACATATTAACAGCAGCAATAGAACAACAAAAAGCACAGGTTTGTAATTAAGGCTGTGATTCTGTACACACTTATTTGAGAAAAGATCTGATTGAAATCAACAGTGCTTGCTTCTAAGTAGGCATGCATAAAATGTAAAGCCTTAAACATGACAATAAACATCCTAATAGGCAGGCAGTGATTTACATAAAAAGCAAGCTATCCTGTCAACTGCCTGATAAGATATCCCCTGCTGATAAAAAAATAAAGGCAACATTCCTCAAGGGATTACTGTACTGAAAGCCACACAGTACACACAAGCAGCTGGGCAGAGCTTTCTCGAGCTGTTTTCGCTCCACCAGTAAAATCCAGGCAAACCAGATAGCACATTTGAAATCAGGGTAAAATATGGGTGAATTCAGCAGCTGGTGGAGGAACCAAAATTCAGGGGCTTCCCAAAATTCCGGGTGACATGGCAACAAATTTGTTGGAGAGAGATCCCGAACACTGTAATCTTTCTCTTTTGTTTTGGCTTGTGGCTGTAACATTAAAGAACTTGAACTTGGGGGGGGGGACTGCCAAAATTGGGGGTGGGGACACAAATGTTAAAACCCTAAAAAAACAAAAAACAAAACGTGTTTGGCAATACAAATAGTGCTTAACAGTTTGGCAGCTGTTTCACACATTTTCCATCATAGTATTTTCTTAAGGAGATGGTAAGGAGCTCATATAGTTTTGGAAGCAGTAGCTGGGTCGGGGCTTCTGCAGAGCTACTTTCATGTTTTAACAAAAAATGGACACCTGTTGCTCCATGCATTTCTTCCTGCTACTTCACACAGGAGATACATCCTGTGGACTAAGAGCAGCTCTCACGTGACTGTGAGTGCTGCTGCATCAAGCAATGAGTGTTCTGAAAAGAAGTGGGACTCCAACAATGCCACTAGAGAAAAGGGGTCTCTCACTGTCTGTATATGTCACAGCTAAACCCAAAGGCCCACTACCAGCCTTACTAACTGTAGAGATGACCCAGAAAGGAGAGGAAGGGGTTTACAGAGCCATATACAGAGAGCCACCCTAGCCAGTCAGCAGCACTGGGGCCAGACAAAGGTAAATATGGGTTTTTAAAACATTGATACCATGTAGCTACAACGCCTGGAGAGAAGCACCAGAAAAATTGGTAACATTTGTGAAAGCAATCTTCCCTCTCACATTCCTGGACATTTCATATCTAGGATGAGACTTTTGCTTCATCCTGTACAGGATGTCTGATTCCTGGACTGTCCAGGCCAATTCTGAACACTTGGCAATCCTAGGAGCAATGTGTGACAGTTTTAACTATTAAATTTTATACTTCATTTTTAATATTGGAACATTCTTCCTTCTGTGGCATTTTGTGATGCTCCAAGTTGAGGGCATTTAAATAAAGGCCCAAAGTCTTCAGTAGACAGTACTGCATGGATATTTGGTGACTTATGGTGTGAGCAGGGGTGTAGCTATACCCAAGAGTCTCCACTTAACTTCAAATGTCAGTGGCAAGTAGTTGGGAACTGGCACAGAAACCTGTTTTGAGAGGTAAAGTTGCGTATTTCTTTCTTTCATCGGGGATATACCTTTCAAACTTTGCTCAGATGTGTTGTCCCAGCTCTAGATTGCACAAATTAACTACTCGGCTTGCAGAGGGAGAAAGACAAGGCAAACCCTGGACCTGAATAGTATGGCTCTCCCTCTGCAGAGTTGCTAAATGTGAAATAAAACCAATTTCAGTACCTAGAGGGAGTTTGACACACCTGGGGGCAGAGCCTGGCAGTAGAAGAGTAGAATCTTGTGGAATCTTGTATAGCACAGTAGTAAAACCATGAAGCCTGACATGCCTATGTTGGGCCACAGCAGCCGTTGCGTATACTGGGAGGCTGTGCCATGTGCATTAACACATTTTTGAGAACTCACCAATGGAAAAATTCTAAGGTGTGAAAACAAGAGATGGGGGTGGGGGGGTGGATCCAGTTTCTTGTTTTTATAAGCCAAAACTTGCCTGACAGCTGGCCTGCTGCCCCCAAATTTTCCAGGCTGTTCAAAGCCAGTTGGCAACTCAATGGAGCAAAGTGAGCAGCAGCACCAGACTCCCTTTTGCCTCAGTTTTTCAAATTGTGGGAGCACCCATATCCTCTGAGAGGGACATTAATAAGGAGGAATAGGAAGGTGAGAAACCACCCTGACCTAACAGGTCTCTCCTCTTCCTCTGTAGGCTATGGTCTACAAACTGGTCATGTTGGTAGCCTCAAAACTCTAGTATATCTAATATTGGAGGAGTGGCTTTCTTGGAGGAGCAGAGCCATGACCCTCCCAACTAAACACAAGATTTCCATCTGATTGTATCTGCCACATTTCAAAACACAACCCCTTGCTGAAGACTAACCCAGCTTCATAGACAGGAAGGGAACGGAAGACCCGGCAGTTATCAGCACCTTAATTTGATAGCGTGCAGGGCCTGTTGTGTGAGAGAGGTGTTCTATAAAGGTAGACCCATGTTGAGGTATACAGGAAATCTGCAATCTTGCCTATGTAACATTTTTTATAAATAACTTTGGTTGTGGGCTGAAGTGATAGAAATACTGATGTATATGTTAATTTTAAAAGATAAAGCAGGTCAACTTTTGAAAGTTTTTATTGGATTAAGATGTACAGGGGATCTTACATCTTGTTTCATTTTCTGACTGAGATGAACTGCAACTTTTGTCCCTTTTTAAAATTCATCTAATAGCTTCACGGTTCTGCCCCTCGTTATGGAGTTGATAAAGAACACTATCTGCAAACTCATCCTGCAGGAATTCCCTATACAGACTACTTGGCCACCGGGGCAATAATAGGAGAACTCAACTGTCTAACTAACCAAGAAATGGAATATACTGTTACTTGTGAAACTGCTGTGCAGGTCAGAAATTTTTTTATTTCCAGTATGTTTTTTGAGATTTACCTTGCATAGAATGTCTTGGGCTAGAGCTAAAATGATATCCTGTATCATCCCCCCCCCCCCAATACACACACAATGTAGTCCAAATATTGATAATTTGATTTCAGAAGAACACTTTAAAAAGGCTTAAGAGTTTTCAACATATTTTAAGTCAATGAGTAGAGGCAACTCAACTCTAGTTTTTCCTAACCCTCTAAAATCAGCAGCACAAAAACACCTTTCCTGTTTATGCTAATAAGTGGAGAAAAACACGCTAGAACCTATTGTGACCTGCTCTTGATCCTTCAGTGGCAGCTTAATATGCAGAAATCAGCAGGAGAAGCTGCCCATAGCATGGATATAATTAGCACTTGGTAACATCTGCTCATTAATAATGTGTGGTTATTTCTTATAGTCTATAATTGTATTTTATAATCTACAATTTTTAAAGGCACTGCTACAGTGCCTGGTTGAAGAAAAGACAAACCCTAGTGAGGGAATGCTTCTCAGACCTTTTCAGTAGCAGTTTAGACGAGCAATAGACACAACTCAGATTTTCACCATCTATTGTATTATCATTGAACAATGCTAGTTTGTCCAGTGTTGTTTACGTTCATTTGAATGGCTGCTTTAATAGGTAGCCCTTGATTTGAATCGAGATCCATAAAAATAGGCTCTGTGCCTGTCCAGAGACCACACAGTAGACATGCCGCAGCTTGTCAAGGCGTCCAAGCCCCGCCTCCATGCGTGCAGCGTGTTATTTAAGGGCAACTGGACATTGCGTTCCTCTGTTCTTTTCCAACCGCCTTAGCATTTGGACCTCAGTCTGCCGCTCCTTCGCCAGAAAGTTCCTCGTGAGTTTGATCTCTATGAAATACACACACACACACACATATATATTTGGGTTTTCGTGTATGACCTTTTCTTTTGGCTGATGAGTTTTGTATTGTGTATGACCTGGACTGGCTGACGGAAATTGTTTGGCATTGACATTGGACTGGCTGAGGAAAAAATTTGGCGTTTTTGACCTTGGAGCGGACTTGGCTAACTCTTCCATAAAATGTCTGAGGAGAAAAAGACCTTCAAGAGGTGTGAGGGCTGCAGGGCAAAACGCCCCCAAAGGATTTGCACGATCTGTGCCTCATATGCTTAGGAGAAGAACATAACGTTTTGGCGTGTAAAATTTGCATCTTGTTTTCCAAGTAAACTCGCAAGAACAGGGCCCTGCGATTGCGAGCTGAGATTTACGATGACATGTTGAGTCCCTTGACACCAGGGACACCACGAAAAATGCCGCCAAAATCTGCCTCAGCATCTCCTTTGAAGCCACCGGCTTCTGCGTTGACTTCAGCGAAGTTGACATTGAAAGGGACCGGCTCGACATCGTTGGCCCAAAGGAAAACATCAGTGTCGGAGAAGCTGTCGATGTCGACTTCCACACCAGGTAATCAGAAACCATCAACATCGATGTTGATGTCGTCCGCCCATCACAAGTCCTCAAAACTGAAACCATCGACGTTGACCGTCAGTTGACAGTTGACACCAGCATCACTCCAATGGCCACCGCAATCATAGCTCTGAAACAGTATTGCGCATTCCGAGACCGTCAATGCGCCACGATGTCGATAAGTCATCGACAGCCTCTGATAAATGCCAACATTTTATTTACCTGATGGGGGACCATACACCATCCCCTACTGGTCCTCAGGAGCCTCCATTGTCCGTGGTGCAACAGCCAACATCTCAGCCTGCTCTTGAGCTTCTCCGCACGGCGTTGATAACATCTCCTCGATGTCGAGTCGATCCACCTTCAACATCGGGGCTGTTGGTATCGAGTGCAAGATCTCTTTCTTCAGCATCAACCCCTATATCTTCGTCTGCACCTTCGACACCGACGACACGGCACCCAATACCACCTACATAGACTCTCCATACACCACTAGTGCCGATGTCAAAGCCGGTGATTCCACCAGACTCTTGAACACTCAGCAAAACTGACTAGGCAACAGCTAAGCATAGCCAAACATCTGGCAGAGTCAGAATCCAGGTCTCTGACTGTGGCTGTGACCTTGCACAGACATGCCTGGTTGTGTTCGACTAACCTCCAAACAGGCATGAAGGACAAGATTGAAGGGCTCCCGTTCGATGGCTCTGGTCTCTTCAGTGAATCGACTGACAGTACCATGGAGCAAATGGAAAAATCAAAATTTACGGCTAAGACTTTTATGGTTCAGCCAACGACTTCAACCTATACACTGCGATACTGCACTTTGTATTCGAAACAACGGCCGTCCTACTGCCAAGAAGATTTCTGGCACTTTAGATGACAATACAACCTGTATCAAAAATGGAATTTCTCCAGCAAGGCCAAACAGACACAATCCTGTGCAACCAAGACATCAGACGCCCAGGAGCATCTTTGAGAATCGAGCCCATCCACTGGCACCACTCCTCTCCTCGTTCCTGCCAGGGAACCCAACATCTCTGGGAACAGAACAGACCATCGATCTGTATCTGCCATCTCCTTCCATCAGATTGGCAAAGCCATGCCCCCGCATGGCACCATATAACATCGGACCTCTGGGTCCTGAAGATCATATCTCCAGGATACGCCATAGAATTAAGGCAGACGCCGCAGTTCACAGGAATAAGATCCACCGCTCCTTCTGTCACCTTGCAGAAAGAAGTGAGGGAACTGTTGCAGAAGAAAGCAATCACTCCGGTGCTGTGAACAGCCAGGCGGGACGGGTTCTATTCCCGCTACTTTCAAATCCCGAAGTGGGACGGGGGTTTGTGCTCCATTATGGACCTGCGACACCTGAACAAATTCATATGAGTCAGGAAATTTCGGATGATGGCATTGCAACAAATATTACCACTTCTCCAGGGGGGAGAAGTGGCTTGCAACGCTGGATCTCAAAGATGCCTATTTCCATGTCAGTATCAGACTGGATCACAGGAAGTACCTACAGCTTACCATAGGCTGCCAAGAATACCAATATAATGTCTTTCCCTTCAGACTGTCCACCGCCCTGAGGGTTTTCACCAAGTGCATGGCGGTGGTGATGGTCCACTTGAGGACGCATGGGATCTCCCATTTATCCCTTTTTGGACGACTGGCTCCTCACATCCAAGAACAAAAGTGAGTTACTCTCACAGATCCAGTATGTGTTTACCCTTCTCCAAGACCTCGGCATCTAGATCAACCGGAGGAAATCACATCTGGAACCTGTTCCATTCACAACCTATATAGCAGTCGTGTTATACAGAGTTTACCTCTGTATTCAGAGCCTGGTAAATCACTTTCAAGATCAGCCTTTGCAGCCAGCACAGTCCATCCAGCAACTTCTAGGCCTGATGGCATCTTGCAGTGTGGTGATCCGGTATGCTTGGCTGAAGATACGGAAACTCCAGTTGTGTTTTCTGTCGCTATTCCACCCAACTGTGGACAGCCAACAAAAACATCTACTTCTTCCACCGCAGATTCTGAGATCACTGTCATGGTGGTCAGACTGCAGGAACCTTCTAGAGAGTGTTCCTTTCCAAACTCCATTACCATCTGTCTGGATCACAACACGTGCCTCCTTTCTGTGCTGGGGGGCTCACTGTTGCCAAATTCAAGGAAGGTGGACAATACAGCAAAGTTGCCTTCACATCAACTTCCTGGAGCTCCTTGCAGTTTTCCAGGCACTTTGGGCATTTCTGCCTCTCATACAGGGCAAGACTGTCCAGATACACCTCGACAATATGATGGTTCAAGCCTATTTCAACTGCCAGGGCGGGACTGTGTCTCCAACGTTATGTGTTCTCAGTGTTCAGCTGTGGCACTGGAGCATCCATCACCATGTTTCACTGGTGGTGGTTCACATCACATCACATCACGGATGATCTGAGCCATGTATTCCTCCAAGAGCGACAACACAAGTGGGAACTCAACTCGGAGTACATAGTTCCCCTGTTCCATTGCTGGATGCAGCCTACAATAGACCTGTTTGCGACCTCCAAAAACACAAAATGTGACCGCTTTTGCTCCAGAGCCGGGCACGATCGCCTGTCCTTGGGAGATGCCTTTCAACTAGACTGGTCGAGGGAGAAACTTCACATGTTCCCACCACAACCACTGGTCGCCAGGGTGGTGACTTGTCTCCTGTCCAAACCGATGACCTGCATCCTTGTGACTCCATGGTGGCCAAGGCAACCTTGGTTTCCACAAGTACACAAACTGTCGAAAAATTGAGACCAGCATCTACCGCAGGTTCCAGACCTCCTTTTCCAGGACAACGGGCTCATCTTACACCCAGACATCAACACCCTTTGACCACCTGGTGAATAAGCTTCTAGACAAGATTCTGCTAAATCAGCGGGAACCCTCTACCAGATGGAACTACCTGGGAAAGTGGCTCAGGTTTAAGGCATATGCCAAGTCCCAAGGTTTTTTGCCGTGATGTGCTTCTATCTGAGACATGCTCCTGTATCTGTCCAAGTTGAAGTCACAGGGCTTGGCTAATGTTTCACTGAAGGTCCATTTAGCTGCCTTCTCAAAGCACCTGGGATACGAAGGCAGGACCTCACACCCACAAATCTTTTTTGAATGGCCTCACTAACGTCTTCCCACCAGTCAGGACTCCTGTGGAGCCCTGGAGCCTGTCTCTGGTACTTACATCGCTAACACAAGCTCCTTTCGAACCAATGGCTATATCTTCCTTACGACTAGTCTCCCTTAAGACAGCCTTCCTGGTGGCAATCACCACAGCACGAAGGGAGAGCAAGCTGACAGCTCTAAGAATAGACTCACCATACACAAGATTTTACGCGGATAAGGTCCTCATGCGTTTGGACCCGTCCGTTCTACCAAAGATTGTCTTGGAATTCCACCTGAACCAGGGCATTATCCTCCCAACCTTTTTTAGAGGGCCTTCAACCTGCCTGGAACATGCCACACACTCCCTAGAATGTGCGCCGATCACTCCTGTGCTACCTGGACTGCACAAAGGGGTTCAGGGCTACACCATGTCTCTTTGTGGCCTAACAGGGCACTGCCAAGGATTCCTGTCTTTCCAGACAGCATCTGTTAAGGTGGCTAGTTGAGCTAATCATACTTACGTACCAGCTCCGGAACAAGTCTCCACCAGAAGCCATCAAGGCCCACTCTACTCGGGCTTACGCTTCCTCGGCAGCATGCCTCTCGGGGATCACCTTCCTGGACATCTGTGAGGCAGCGACATGGTCCTCAGAGATGCCTTTTATTAAACACTATGCCATAGATGTGTGCTCTGCTGCAGAGGTGAGCTTTGGGAGAATTGTACTTAAAAGGGTCTTGCAATAGCACTTCTGCACCCTCCTCCTTAGGGAGCTTGCTAATCGCCCATTCTTATGGATCTCAACTGATCTCGATCCAGATAAGTAGGTTGCTCACCTGTAACTGATGATCTGGTAGAGATCCGTCGACATCCATAAGACCTTCCTGATCCACCCCTCTGCAGTAGTGCTCTGCTATGTGCATACTTGTGTGCTCACCACTGCTCTTGGTTCTACATGTCAACATTATGAACTCACTTGTTTGACTGGATGGTCGTCCTCCTTGGCGGTCATCCAAGTACTGAGGAACACAATGTGCAGCCGCCCTTAAATAGCACGCTGCACAGATGGGGGCGGGGCTTGGGTGCTTCGACAAGCTGTGGCATGGCTACCGCGTGGCCTCTGCACAGGCGCAGAGCCCATTCTTATGGATGTCGACGGATTGCTACCAGATCATCAGTTACAGGTGAGCAACCTGTTTTTATCCACAGCCCTGGCACCCACGGTTTCGCATATCCACGGTCGGGCAATGGAGACCTGACCCTGTTATATACAATTCAAAAAATTGTAGGAATTTGTGCCTCTGAGCTTCCTAGGTGGCCAGAAATTACCTCTGCGACCACAGTTTTGCTGAAAGGAACATTTTGTGGCGCTTAGCTCTTTTTTTTTTTTTTTAATCCCACAATTTTTTTTTGTAGAAAATCACCAAACATTGGGGTTTGGGGGCAGGCATTGCTGGACAGCTGGAGACCTGTGGAGCACAGTACAACACTTTATTTATCTTCTGCCATTTTAATTGTTGTTGTTGTTGTTATTAACAGTTATAATAATAACTGTTTTTAGTCATTTTCCACCTCCTAATCCTCCAATTCCCCTTGCCTCAAGATATCATTATCCACAGTTGGAGATGAGAATGGAGTCCCCACAGATAATGAGGGCCATCTGTACTAATATTTGATACTATCAGCTTTCTAGATTATGTGGACCAAAATGGAAAATATAATCTAGTAAGAACAAAGGCAATGTATCATTAAATAATGAATATGACTGTTTAGAAGCTATAGTAGCAATTATGTGCCCAAAGTGCCACTTGTACTTTAATCTGAACAGGTTTTCCATGATAATAATGGTATTTGTTGTGATCCTCCATGCATTCACATGAATGGGATTGTGCCTGTGCAGTTGACCCTTTGGAAAACTTCTCTAATTCCTTGACATACTCTGACATCACCCTTACATGGACAGAGCGACTGTTAGGCAAGAGTGGCTAGAGAGTTGACATCTCAGTTCCTTTCTGACCACCATGTTAGCAGAACTGGGCGGTGGGGGGGGACTTTGATCTTATTGGAGACTCCCAATCTGTGGAAAATACAGTGAGGAGATACAGAATTATATTTCTGGTTTTACATGTAGCTCATTCTGGTGCTTTGCTTCTTGTTTTGTTCCTATGCACTCTAAAAACACATTTTAGAGGTGTAAATGCTTTAAAGCTATGGGATGGTCACAATCTTTGTTTGCTGTACATGCCTGGGAGAGGGTCAAAGGGTTAATTCCTGCAGGATTTGCCTGTGATTTCAAGGCAGACATGAGAACTATGGTTCAGAATCAACACAAACAGTTTCTGCATTGAAATCAACCTTCCCATTCATCATTCTCAAATCACGAGAATCCTGTTTCAGTCCAGCATCCTGTTTCACACAGTGGCCCACCAGATGCCTCCTGGAAGCCCTTATTGGCATCATTTGAAAGATAGATATCCTCATTGCTCTGTTCAAATAGGTCCACTTTGTTGATGGGAGTTACTGTCTGCTACTGTGTTTATAACGCAGAATGGACATCAGAACCAGCACACCTTGCATGGTCATGATTAGCTGGACCTGCAGCTACCACTGCTGTCTAGTGACATTGTAGGGTTTATCGAAATTGACATCAGTCGTATTGTCAACTGGGACAGTAATGTCCATGTTGATATTGTTGGTAGAGATATCTTCAGTTATCGTTCCAGCAACGATGTTGACATTGGCATTGCTGGGGCTGTCTGCACCTGTATCAGAGGGGAAAAGATGGTCATGTCTCAGACACTGAAGGAGAGCCATATAAGGTGACTATTTCATGTGTCATCTTCAAGTAGAGAGTAGCCTGTTCCTATTTAAGCATCCTGCAGCTCATTCTGTGTTCCTTGACCATGCATCATTTGGAAGTCTTCTCTCCGACACTCTGCTGCTGTGGATATAGAGTTGCAAGCTAGATGGGACAGGCAGAAAATTCTGTTCCAGACTGCAACTACTAAACACTTCAAGGATCATCAATCCAAGAACCTAGTAAGTGGTTTGGCCTTGAGCTCAGATCTCCCTCCCTCCCTCCTGCAGGGTACTAGAGGGAAGACGGAAAACCTTCTTGATAGTTTGTTCAGCTCTGAGACAGATGCTACTCTAGAAAAGCTCAAGAAATCAAAATTTACAGCAAAAATCTTTGGATTACTCATTTAGTGGGGATAGTATAATATGCTTCAGTACTGATAATCACACCAGTTCTTCCACTTCAAGGAGTTCTGTAAGCAGCAGCTTGATAAGAGGGATGCAAAGATTATTTTTACACATCAGCAAAGAAAACCTGTGTATGTGCATATCTTTGTTCATTGTACTAGCTAGCACATCATTAGTTTGGATGTCAGTCAGTTGTTACATTTTGGATTTTGCACAGACCCAAGAGTGTTCACCAAGTGCCTCATTGTGATGCATTTTTGAGATGCAAAAATATAATTATTTATCTCTATCTTAATGATTGACTGATAACCTTGAGAAGTGAAATACAGGTACTGCATCATTTAAACATAGACATAGAACTTCAGTGTTTGGATGTCTCCCTGAATTGGAAGAAATCCAAACTGATTCTGACCAGTACAACTTAATTCATTAGGGCAGTTCTGGAGTTAAGTGGTCTGAGACTGCATCAACCATCCTACATAGCTGGTGAGAAAGTTTCAATGCTTGCTGGGTTTCACGGGGTCCTGTAAGGTAGTGATATGGCACATCTGTGAATGAGACCTGCAAATTTGGTTGGCTGCCATGTTTCATCATCAAAGGGATCATTGGTCCAAATTACTTTGAATCCCACAAAGAATATTACTGTCTTTGCAACAGTGGTTCCAACCACATAATCTCTATTCAGGAGAACCTTTTCAGCCATCCCAACTGTTGCAGTAACATTGGATGCCTCTCTGAAGAGCTGGGGAGCTCATTGTTGGAGATGCAGTGTCAGTGGATTGCGTTTAAGAAAAGAACAGCATTTCCACATAAACTACTTCAAACTTCTGGTAATACTTCTAGCAATGAGATCCTTTTTGCCCATTTTAAGGGACAATATCATAGAGATCATTGCAGACAACATTAAAGTGATAAACAAGCAAAATATAAACAAGCAAAGAGGGAGTATGTCAAGACTGCTTTGCAGACTTGCAGTCCTGATTTGGAATTTGTGTATACTGCCCAGGATTACTACTGCAGAAATTCACATTCAAAATGAGGGGAATGAACAAGTGGATTGTTTTTTAGGGATGCACATGGACCAGAACTCGTGGTTCAGTTCAAATTTGAATTTGTCATTTGAATTTGAATTTGAATTTGAAACGAACCACAGGTTTAGATTCGTAAAGCCCTGAGCAGGCTTTGAATTTGTCTTCAATTCGGGCGGGCTTTATATTTGGGGGCGGGCTTTGAATTTCCCGGGCGGGTGCTGAATCCCGGGAGGGCTTTGAATTTCATAAAGCCCCGGGCTCATTTGAATTAAACCATGTGCTGCTGAACTGTTTTGGTTGAACCAACCAGTTGGCTCATTTGACTGAACCAGTTCAGCTATACTTGCAAAGGGGAATCCTGTGAGGACTCCCCTTTGCAAGTAAAGGGGTGGTGAAAGCTACAAGGGGGTGGGGGTGGGGATGGGGAAAGTAATGTCAATCCCTTATGGGCTGGCATGACTGCTGCTGCCACTGCCCCACCCCCCCAGTCATAGCTGGGGGAAGCACCGTGCTTTATATAGGACTTATAAAGCCTGGATGGAATTTATTAGAGGCGGCCGGGACTTATAAAGCCCGTTATAAAGTTCCAATAGCAGGTCCCTCCCCAGGGGCAGGGGCGCTGAGCCCAGCTGGGGGGAAGCACTGCAGTCATAGCTGGGGAGAGCACCGTGATTACGGAAGTAAAGGTGAGCAGAGGAGCAGGAATGGACTTGCTCTCCTCTGTGTTAAAGGGCACGGAGCCCTCGGTTTTAAAGGGATTGTGCTGCGATTTGGACATTGAATCGCATTTTGAGCACATCCTATTGATTCCATCATGATCTTATCACCTCTTATGACAAAACAGTTCAAGCTCATGACTGCGATCTCTTTCAGATATTGTTGATTATAGGTGGCAGTTACAAAAGATTAAAATATCAGTCTTACTACTGAGAGTGATAGTAATATCTATGATATCACAAGGATAAAGTCATGTTAAGACCTAGTATGTCATTCAAACTTAAGCTTTCACCATTGTTCTGTATAAACTTCCCTACCTTTTTTCATATCTGGAGTTGAAGTTGGACAGGCATTTGCACGCTCTGGATAATGAGCACGGGCATTTTATCTGGACAGGGCTAGGCAGTTAAAAATAAAAAAAGGCCCTTTTCCATTTCTTACCAAGGAAAGAACAAGGCAATGGAATGTCTAAGCAGAGACTTTTATATTGGGTTGGAAATACAATAAACACAGCTTATCAATCCACAAATCAGCCAGTCCCTTTGAAGAGAAAGGCCCATTCCACCAGAGCAGTGGGGTCCTCTGCAGCCAGTATGGACTCTAAACGTAAGGCATTTGTAGAGCAGTAACGTGCTCTTCATTCGTGTTAATTAAATAATGCACACTTCATGTCAGATCAGCAGCAGCTGTGTCCTTCGAATGAGGGATATTGAAGCAGGTATTGCTGTGCCTTCATTTAGGTAAACTACCTAATCTCCCATTCGTATAAATGCATAGAGGACCACAATCAAAATAAGCAGCTTGCTAAACTGTCACCAGTGAGTGATCTTTGAGTGGTCCTTGTGCATTCATGCAGCCCACCCACCTACCACTCCATTGCAGCTGACATTTACCTTTGACCTCACTTACCTTTCACAAATCTTTGAGCGGTTATTGGATGCTGGTGGTTGCCCAGGTACTGAGGTGTCAACACTCTAACCCTCCTTCCCTAATGGCCACACTAGCCATGTGAAGGCAATACTGGAGTGTCTTGAGGAGCTAGAGAAGTTTCCAGAAGGTTGACTGTACAGGCACAATCCCATTAGTGTGGATGCACAAGGATCACAACAAAGAACATTGGTTATAGGTAGGTAACCTAATTTCCTCTTGAGTGCAAGCACAACCCATCACAGTAGAGGGCTGTCTTATTATATGTTGGACTGCCACTTAATGGCTGGCAGCCCGACTAATATTGTGTGCACCCCATAACATTTCACACATACAGTGGGGGAGCAGCTCTGCAGCCCTCTGTGCCTCCTGAACATGCCCCTCAGTGGTGCAGGACCCTCAGGCACATATTTTTTAGAAGGCACAAAGGACTACAGAAGGAAGGGGGAATCAATGAAAACCGCCCCTTCCCTGCTGTGCATGAGTGGTGTTTAGTATCCGCAGTGTCTGAGACTGAGATCCTTGAACTGGTTTCCAAATCAAGTTTGCTTAAATTAGCACATTTTGGATTATAATACACAGCATTACCAGTTTATAGAAGTGATATTTGACCATCATGTATGTGCTTCCACAATGGGGAGAACTCAGAAAGAGCATGTTTAATAATAGAGGATTTAGAATCTATTTCATAAGTCTCTTACATGGCAGTTGCAATGGTGTAGTGAATTAACAAGGGCTTGTAAGCCACTAGCATAAGTCTTAAATGGAGCAGTTCAAGGGGGACATAACAGTTGCTAAGTGCCCTGCACTTGTGCAAAGGCTATAAGGCTTAACCCAAGCTTCTGTGACCTTGCATCATGATGCTCTGAACAAGTTCTTGAGCTGTAACAGTAGTGAGTGCTGCATTTTGATTGTTACAACTCCATAATGTTGGATGTGGTTCAGATGCAGCCTCCAAGTTCATGTATAAACTTCTTCAGCATGAGTTCAGTAAGAACTGAGAGCCAGCGTGGTGTAGAGTGTAGCATGGTTAAGAGTGCTGGACTAGGACCGGGGATACCAGAGTTCAAATCCCCATTCAGCCATGAAACTAGCTGGGTGACTCTGGGCCAGTCACTTCTCTCTCAGCCTAACCTACTTCACAGGGTTGTTGTGAGGAGAAACTCAAGTATGTAGTACACCGCTCTGGGCTCCTTGGAAGAAGAGTGGGATATAAATGTAAATAAAATAAAATATAAAATAAATGATCAGTTGATTGATGTTCACTAGGTTGCCAGTAGAATAAATATAGAGGTTTTTAAAATATATTCAGATTAAAAGAAAACTTACTTAGGAAAATACTCTTCGAAAACTTAAAACTCCATCTCTTGGCTGAGCCCAACTATCCTCTGGCTCCTTCCCTCTCAGAACTGGATCCATCTGCAGCCATTTTACCTGGCTGCAGCAGAGGGAGAGATCAGTGAGCTGGGCCCTCCTCCACTGGCGTGACTGAGACCATCAATCTGGCTCCTCCTAAGAACTAGACCTACTTGCTACATTCTGTTTGCACCCAGCCAGCCTCCATCAGAGATGCTGATGGGCATGTTAATGGAACATAGGAAGCTGCCATATACTGAGTCATATACTAGCTCAGTATTGTCTACACAGACTGGCAGTGGCTTCTCCAAGGTTGCAGGCAGGAGTCTCTTGGAGAAGAGATTCCCTATTTTGGAGAAGCCAGGGAGGGAACTTGGAACCTTCTGCTCTTCCCAGAGTCTTCCCAAGGTCCACCCTGGTTGCATATGAATGGGAGACTACATGTGTGAGCACTGCAAGATATTCCCCTCAGGGGATGGAGCCGCTCTGGGAAGAGCATCTAGGTTCCAAGTTCCTTCCCTGACATCTCAACGATAGGGCTGAGAGAGATCCCTGCGTGCAACCTTGGAGAAGCTGCTGCCAGCAATTCTTGATATGCCATGAATTTAACTAAAAAGTGTTTGTTTAAACCATGTATATACCCTGCCTTTCTTTCAAAAGATACTTTTTTCACAAAAGAAGTTTCCCATAAGATTCATAGCCATTCATTTTTACACAGGTCACTCCGTGCCTTCTGATGTTCAGTAAATGTCAGTCTTGCAGTGACCAAAATGTATAAAGACTTTAACCCTTTGTCCCCACTATGGTCTTTACCCCTGCTCCTTCATGGCTGCCTTGGAAGGGAAGCTCCCATTAGCAACTAGGCACACACTGCCCAATCCATTTTGGAACTATGGCAGGGAGAAAGGCCTAAAGGTCTCCTTCACCCCACTATCACCACTGTCCCAGTCTGGACTGGGGATTTCTGTAGCTGCTGTTTGCGGAACAAGAAGGCCAATCACATTATTAATGTACATTGCAGTTTTCCCAAAGTTCCTCTAGTAAAAGGTACTGGCTGACATGATGTACAGTGTCTCAAGCTCTATTCACATATTATGTCCAACACTTGTGTAATGAGCCTACCATGCACACAGGTGCAGTTATTTACACACTATGTTGTACTCAGCTACAGCAGAACACTTCCTATCTGTGCCATGCATTTGAGGAGCCTCTATCCGGGTTCATTTTTAAAATGAACAGTCATTCACCCAAAAAGATGTGGGTGTACAGACATTTGTACAATATGTCTGAATAGGACTTCAGTGATGCTGCAAACTGCGTCAGGGCTGCCACAATTAAGGGTGCCCCGATGCTCTCGAGCACGCATGCTTGCGCAAGCAGCACTGCTGCAGTTAGTGGGAGTGAATGGGAGTAATTGCATCAGCGCTGCTTGTGTACTCAGTCTAGTCCTCCACAGTGTCAGGGCCGCCTTTTGCAGCCACAGCAGCCCTGATGTTCGCAGCATCTTCAAGTCACTGGGCAGCATGTCAGCCACTGTACTCATTTCTCATGGTCTTGCTTTATTTATTTATCTTTTCAGACGTGTTTTATCTCTATAGATGATTTGCTTGAAGCTTTTGACACATTTTTGGATGAGCCATCTTTAGAATATAAAATATGGATGAAAATTGCTCTCGATGTTGCTGTCAAAACTTTCAAAGAAAACTATCCTGACAAGGTAGGTGTACATGCATACTATGTGTAATGACATGTCAGTGCTGCCTGGCATTTTTATTATTATTATAAATTGCACAGCTTTAGGATTTAAATAGATTGCATAGAACATACTTGAATTTCTGTATGAGGAGAAAATGTGTTAGTCTTCCGGAACCCTCTATTAGAATTTTGCGTGGTGGCACTTGGCTCTATGCAATCTATACAAATGTGCAGCATAATTGATGATATAGACATACAAGCGTAGATGTGATGCATAGGTGGAGGATAACTCCATGTGTAGACTTCCTGGAACAAGATTTTGGCTAAAATAATGGAAATTGTTGGCTTAATAATCCAGTACTTATTGTGATTGTTATAGTTATTGTGCCTTTTCTAGCACTTGACATAATTTAAAAAATACCCACAGTAGACATGTGGGTCTACTATAAACTAGTAGACGTTATACAGAAGGGAAAGGAAAACAATGATTAAATCCAGGTACCCAAACTTTCAAGTAAAGTACCGAACGGGTGGAATGGCTACTGAGCAGATAATTTGGGGAGGAGCTAAATAGCAGCTGGTGCCAGCTGTGCTGTTGGAGTGGGCCATGCTGTCCTACCTTCTCCCTCTAGTGGATCCAGCTAGAATGGCCACTAATAGAGTCTGAGCAGAGAAAACAGCAAGTGCCAGTGGGTCCAAACCAAACCCATGGAGTGGCTATGCAGTCTCGCCCCCAACCTCTCTGCCACTGATTTCAGTCAATCAGTCAATATCTTTATTGCTCTCAGTAACCAGTCTTTGATACATATGTATTTATTTATTTATTTATTTAACATATTTTACATAAATAGGTAAAACATAAAACTCAAAACAAATTAAAATCAAGATAACAAATAAGAATGAACAAAGGGGGACCAATTCTTACTTGATTTGATGACAAATTCTACAAACAGCAGTACAAAACAGAGCAAGCTTATACATTATTTCAGTGTTCTGGTCATACAAAAGCCAGGAAACTGCCACGGATTAGGCTATCTTGAGGAGTTGGGCTCAAACCAAGATATTAAGGTACTTCACCATTTGCTAAATTAGTAGAAGTGGGATAATAAAGCTTTGTGACATTTTGCATAGACAAAAGACTGATAGTTAATTTGATAGCTTAGAAAGATGGAGTATAAACAACTGAGCCAGGACAACCCTTCCAAATATTTGAGGAAATCTTAGTAGATGGAAATTTCAAGGTGGCTATCACCAAATGGTTAAAATTACTGCCTGACATGACACCCATTCCAGTGCTGGAGCAATGTGCTGGGACTGTTGTAGCTGGGCAAGTAGCTGATAAGACAGAGCAGTTGTGCTGCTTTCACAACCGGCATGCTGGGTGTGTCATGTCATGTCAGTGATTTTAACACATTTTCTCTTACTGGAAACTGGGAGAAGGTTTTGTGGTCTTATGGGGAATTCCTGACTAACAAGCAGAAGGTTGCCGGTTCAAATCCCTGCTGGTACTATATTAGGCAGCAGCGATATAGGAAGATGCTGAAAGGCATCATCTGTTGAGAGTTGATCTGGGTGTTCTGAGAATTGAGGCCAGAGCTAGGGTGCTGATCCTAGCCTTTTGGCTTAGGGTAAAATTCTTTCCTCAAGCATGGATCTCGGCGATTTTGGCTGATGGTTTTCAGTCCTCATGGGCCCAGGCAGTTCATGCTAAAATTCTTTCACTGGGATTTTCCATGGATTATCTGGTTTTGCTGAACCATACATAATCAAGCTCTATTGGCCTTGAAGCAGAGAATCTTGGATATTGAAAATCAACACAAGCTCTTTATGATTCCTGAATGCTCAAGAAGGTGGTTGGGTTTATGTATTGCTGTTAGGGTCCCACTACTTATTTGTATACCTTAGAGAACCCACACTATCTGAGGGCTTTTTTTAGAGCAAGATATGATATGCTCCCATCACCTGTGCTTGCAGGGAGAATAAAGAGAATACCTAGGGAAGATAGAATCTGCCCCTGTGGCTATGGGGAGTTTGAATTCATCCAACATGTATTGCTCCACTGCCCATTTTACAGAGAGCTAAGATGCTCCCTGATATCTCCCTGTCTGGCGCCTTTTCTAGGACGCTCAGAAGATTTTTGTATTTCTTATCTTCTGGCAGAACAATTTCCACCTGTTGCATATAAGGTGGCGAAGTTTTGCTCTAATGTTATGTGGTTACATCAGCATTTTATTTCATGTGTATGTTCTCCTTGCACTTTTAGTCTTATATTCACACTTTTATTGTTAACAATTGCTAGTTAAGTTTCTGATTGGCACTGTATGTGACTGATGTTTTATTACTTTCTAGCAATTGTAAACCTTTTGAGGATTTTTCTATATTTTATTATCTGTGATTGTTTATTTTATGACCCATGGTCAGCTTACAAATCAAACATATTTCAAACATACTGCACAGGAGGAGGCAATGGCAAACCCCTCCTGTATTCTACCAAAAGAAAACCACAGGGCTCTGTGAGAACCAGGAGTCAAAATCAACTTGACGGCACACTACTTTTACCTTTAAACAAAGGTAGTTTGGCTCAAGGAATAATTTTTTGTCTGTCTAAACGCATTCATTGAGATTTCTAGGCCTTTAGTTTGTTTAGAATTGTTATGGGCTACCCCTGCACATTAAGGGTATGAGCTTCTTTTGTTTCTCCATTTTCTTTGCTAAAATCCTCATTCATATCAGGTTTGTTCCTGTACTTTGCATTAGTGTCCTCATTAAATGCGCCCATTTAATTTGTTCCCTATAGATATCAATGGGAGAACCAGCTGCATTTCTCTTACCCCTAACTTCTTTGTTATAAAGCCAGCTGATAGAGGTGTGCTCAAACTTGAACCGGTCACGAGCCAAACTGGGTCTGGTTTGGTTTTGTGCACACTCAAAACAGGGCCAGTTCAAGACAAGCCCGGTTTGAGTGGGCTTGAAGCTTTACTGGTAAAGGGGAATGAGAATGGGTGAACAGGGGGCTTTGCTAGAACTAGTTGGGGTAGGAGTATGTTTTTACCTTAAAAATGCCAGTGCTGCTGCCAACTGCAGGGGTGGCTGCGGTGGTCACTCAAATGGTTTCTGTGCATGCATGTAGGCCAGTTTAGTGACCGCCACACATGTGCAGAGGCCCGAACCAGCCCTGCCTGCTCTGGCGGGGGTGGGGGGAGCCACTACCACCCCATGTCCACCAGCACTTTTAAGGTAAAAAATTACTTCCCTCCCCCTACCACCTAGTTTCAGTGAAGCCCCCTCGTTCTCCCTACACTGATAAAGAGGAATCCTCACTGCCAGCGCAAACTTAACCAGGCCCAGTTTGGTTCAACCCAAACCCTTCGAGTTGAGCTGGCTGGAACTGAAGCCTGGCTCGATTTGAGCCAGCTCGCACACCCTACCAGCTGGCATTACAATTTCAGGCATTTTGGGATCCATTTAAGGGGCCAGACCTGCTAAATTTCAGATATATAGGGAAAAGGGCCCATTCTACATGCCATTGAAAAGGTATACAGACTATAAACTTCCCAATGATTTTGATCTGAGAATCAACTGCACTTTTCTTTCACCCTCCCCCTCCTCCTTAGTTGTTTACTAAATAAAAACCAAAAGGAACAAATGAGGCACAAGTGAGACTGGATAAAGTGTTACTCACTCAGGACTTGTTTGAGCCCATTACACTTAGAAGCAATTCCAAATTGAAAAATGGGGTCCAGTTTCCCATTTGGGCATAAATTATTGCACTCCTCCATTATATATACATTTTAATTAGTGTAGTCAAAATATAGCATGACCTCGAACACAGTGCAATATAAATTCTGATATTTTATTCTGAAAACTGTTCTTTGAAACATATATAAAGCTGAGGTATATTGAGTTGTTTTCCAGAGTACTTTCTGTCCATAACTTATATCAATCATCTCCAATGCAGTGGAATTCTGAGTTCTGTAACACAATGAATGTAGCTATTCTTTAATGCTAATGATTATAGAATAATGCCCTGACATTCTAACCATAAAATCAAGATAATTTGGTACAGAGAACCTATGTGGTGAGGGCTATAAGATGTCAAAATTTCAAAAAGATCAGATACGAAATTACTTAGACATAGCAGTTTTGAAGTGCAGTCTTCATCTATTTGTGAGCATTTTATTCACCCCCACACCTTACCTCAAGGTTTTACTTTTCCTAGTTTAGATTCTGTCAAAAATGTAGAGAAATGGCAGTGTTTCTGTTCCTGGTTTGATGAAAACCCACTGCATATTGTTATGACTCTTTCACCACCTGTTTACTAAAGTGTGTTCTGATTTATGAATCTATGGAAATTAATGTAGTAATTGAGTAGTCTCCTGATTGCATATCTAAAACAAATTAGGATTTGGGTAAATTAATGGAATGTACTTACTCTTACTGATTTAATAGATATATGATAATTTCGAATCTTATAAGAGCATTGTCAATTATTTTATATATTTTTAAGCAATCTAGGAAATAAAACTGAACTCCATATGAAAGTGTGGTTGGATGAAATTCAGAAAGTATTTTCCATAGAACTCAAAACATGTTAAGCTCAATTTAAAGAATTTTAAAATGAGATGGGTTTACAAATGGATTTTATTTTGAATCCTTAGACAGCTTAGCACCCCAAATGGCAAACTGTTTTTCAACATTTTAATAAGATGAGGCAGTGAGCTCACATTAAGGGCACAAATCTATATCTCTATTACATTTGGGAAGAACTGAGAGAAGCCCAAATCCTATAGACTAATCTTACTTCTAAATGCTGACTGTAAACATTTTGTGCTTTGGGCAGATATCTTAATGCAGTTTTATCGACCTAGGTACATCAAACAGGTCCCCGCCCACCACACACCATGCATACAGCTTTCCTGGAATTATAACAAAACTGTCATCTCTTTCAGGTTTATTTTATTTTATGCATGCTGAGAAAGCATTTGACTGTATTAAATAGGTATTTTAATGTGAAGTTTTATTTTTATTTTACAAATTTTTATACTGCCCAAAACTTACGTCTCTGGGCGGTTCTTAGTTTTTGACATTAGTCCAGCAATTAGAAAACTGATCATGTTAAGATACAATTCCCATGTTGCCAAGCTTTTTATCAGCTGTGTTTTATCCTCTGAGATCAACTTATAGCACAGAGTAAGATAGGGTTGTCCATCACCACTTTTATTTATTTACTTTGCATTGAAAACCTTAGCATAGCAAATTAGAGCTAACTGTGTAATACCTTTCCAAAATGAGGCAATTAAATTATTGTGTGTATGTGGATGATAAGTTTTTCACATTGTCTGAGCCTAAGTGTTGCCTTTCACTCTTTATGGAAATTCTTTATAGATTTTTAGTCAGGCCTCAGATTATAAAATTAATCTGTATTGGGCATAAATTGGAATTATTTGGCTTCAGTCTAAGACCAGTTAATATATCTGAGGGGTCCCAGTAGCAACAGAGCTTCTTACTTAAATTAAATTAATTAGGTATATAAAAGTGCTATTCTTATACTTTAATCTGGAAAAAGCAGTGGGGTATTAGGTGAGTATCCCTTCATATTTCTTTGTCTGGAAAAATAGCAGTGGCCAAAATGAAGTCCTGCGCAAAAACCTTCTAATATTTCTTAGAAAGACAAGAAGCCGCCTTCTAATGAGTCAGACCATTGGTCCATCCAGCTCAGTATGGTCTACGCTGACTGGCAGTGGCTCTCCAAGGTTCCAGGCAGGAGTCTCTGCCAGCCCTACCTGGAGATGCCAGGGATTAAACTTGGGACCTTCTGTCTGCAGGCATGCAGATGTTCTTCCACTGAGCTATGGCCCCATCCCCTAAGGGAAATCTTGACAATGCTCACATATAGTCTCCCCTGCAATGCAAACCAAAGCAGACCCTGCTTAGCAATGCGGACAATTAATGTTTGCTACTACAAGACTAGCCCCCCCTCTCTGGCACACAAACTATTGAATTAAATGCAAGCAGGTTAAACCATCTAATATCGTTTTTCGTGGTTTTCTCTTTTGATGTTTGATAATAAAAAGTTTAAAAATAAATGCAAAATGTGGAAAAAGATGACAGCAGAATACATACAGGACTGAAAGCTGATTATGCTTGAAATGCTGTTAAATAATTTGCTTTCACAAGAATAGAAAACAAGCCCAGGAAATGATGGAGATAAATTTGCATGTGGATAGCTTCATTCAATAAAGTATTTTTATTTCTAACAATGGGTGACATACTGCACAAAGTTTCATCTGCTTTATAATGGAACATGTGCACAGTTGTGCAAGAGTGCTCTTATGGAAATGTGGAAAATTGCATGATCAATGGTCCTTTGGAAATAATGGCAGTCAATTGCACAACTGCACTTGTGGAATCATATTTGTGCAACTTCCCACATTTTCTGTCTTTCCTACAAAAGGTTAAGTTTGTGCGTATGATTCTAAGTATTTATAAGTGATTTACATAATGCATATTATGTAATGCATTATGGCTTTGTATTGTAGAACTGGGCAGAGAAGCTGTGCATGCAGTTTTCCAATATGTATGTGACGGATGTACCCAACCACACCAAATGTGACATTTACAATGGGACTATGGATGATGTCATTCTTGTACATGGAACTGTACAAGATTGTCAAACTCTGCAGCGTTATGCTGCACCACACATTTTACCTAAACTCTGCCATCAGGTAAGAGGAGTTTTGTAACTAGTCCACAATACAGCTTCAGCAGAGGAAAGGGGGAACACAAATCTTCCTTGCAAAGAGCAAGTGGGGAAAAGAAATAAAAAATAGCTGGTTAACATTTGCAAAACTTTAAAAGTGGGTACATGAATTCTCTCCCATTTACAATCAGGGAGCACTCAGATAATCAAATGGATGCTTGTGGTACTTGTACACCATGGTCCACACTGTACTCTCCATGGCAATACAAATGATAACTCCAAGGAAGGAGAAAATATTGCCTCTTTACACCA
The DNA here is from genome assembly GCF_027244095.1 of Hemicordylus capensis. Lineage (NCBI taxonomy): Eukaryota > Metazoa > Chordata > Lepidosauria > Squamata > Cordylidae > Hemicordylus > Hemicordylus capensis. The sequence goes on along the minus strand of NC_069657.1, from coordinate 136,240,368 downwards.
AAAAGTTATTTGCTGCATGATTTGCCCTACCCGATTAAGGCAAAATATGATAGTCTATGCATGCAAACAGGTGGTGTCTGGGTGATTCACAACACTTAATGCAGAAACAAGATTATGCTAATGCAACACCAGCAGCTTTCCTAGTCTATCTTGTATTGAACTGTGTGTACAGCAGCCCAAGAGAGGCTCCTTGCCAAGAGCAGGTGCTGCATTCCTTCCCACCATCCCTCAGCCAGCCTCTACACTTGCTTTGCTGAAATGGACACTTGCAAGCCTTTCTGTCAAGCTACAAGAGACGATTTCTTCTGGTCCCTCCTCAGGCCAGTCACCTCTCCAGAAAAAAAGGGGGGGGGCATTTTCTCTTTTCTGCAGGTTGGGCATTGTGCTGCAATGCACTACACCTTTACAAAGCCCCACTCTCCAATTGACCAACTCTGTGCTCCCAAGCTGTTCTGTTTTCCAGTCGGGCATCTTCCATAATGCCCGCAGCCAATCCTGTGTTAGAGAAGCAACTGCTCTGCCCAAGAATGCTGCCTTGGGAGAGGGAATACCGACAACCCTATGCATACTTACTTGGAAGGAATCCCAGCAAAAATGGGACTTACTCTTGTGTAAACCTGTATAGGATTGGGATGCTGCTCAGATTCTCACACAGTCTGCTTATGACTGAAGGGAAGGAGCAATGCAAGGGAGAACAAGCAGAGATTGGGCGTCTTTCCCTTCACCATTTCTGATGGGTGCTGCTTTCAAAAACTATTTTTGAGATTGTAGAACAGGATAGGAAACCTGCCACAACTTACTGACTGGTAAGAAAGACATGCAAGGTACATTTTGTGCCCCTTAAAGTGCCGCTGCCTGACTATTGAAGTGTATGCATACATAGAACCTCCAAGCTTGCAACAGGACCACCTCCCTAGCTCCATCAGTGCCTTTACACACCTGTTTATGCATTATTTAGGCAGTGGGCATTTCCCCTGGAGTGTTTTCTTGCACTCCCGCAATCCTCTATCACAGTAGATAAATGGGATGTGCTTCCACTGGAACAAAAAGCCTAGGGAGCTCAGGAGAGCAAGAGATGGCCGGCTGGCTCCATTGTGCAAAATGTGTGCGGGGGCAGTTCCAAGTGGGTGCAGGGGCGGTCCCACTGCATGCTCCAAAAGGCTGTTTATGTGCCTGCTTGGGTAGCCCGGATGCCTGTACTTGGAGCTGGAGAAGGTGAACAATAGGGGAAGGGAGCTATCGAGGTGGTGGTGGGTACCAAAGGGTCCAAGTTTCCTCCCTGGCATCTCCAGATAGGGCTGCTGCCAGTCTGTGTAGACAATACTGAGCAAGATGGACCATGTTCCCTTCCTTTAGGGGACATGATGGCTATGTTGTGTGTGCGCACGCACGTGCGCGCAAAAGGTGTGTGTGTCTTGTGTCTGTTTGCTGTTTCCATAAGAGCAACAAGGCTGCAATCCTATGCACACACTTGAAAGTAAGACTCACTGAACTCAATGAAATTTACTTTGGAGTAAACATGGATATGTGCTCTAATGGTGATAAAGGGGCGCCTGTGATGGTTTCTGTGCTCTTAGCCATGGCTCCACATGGATCTGACTGTTACCTCTGGCTCTGCCTGCTGTTAGCTGCCCTGCCCTCTGTCTCTGTTCCAGTGGCAGCTGAGAGCCCCAATAGGTACCAGCTCCCACTGGAACAGTCCAGTGCTGTATACCTATAATTGGACTGCAGGCATAACAACATTGTTAGGAAAATTCAACTTTTCTGTAACAACCAAACAACTAGGAGACTGCATGTTTAAATTGTGTGGATAAACTAACATGAGTGTGGGAAGGTGCTATCGCATCCTTCTCAAAATGTGCCCAATACACTAGCTTCTTATTTGGCATTCAAGAGCAATGTATTTCCTGGTAACAACTAGTTGTTATAAAAGCATAATATGCGGCAGAGAAATCAGATATTGCTTTGTATATCTTCCATTAATGCCAAAGGCTACTTTCACTCAGCATATTCTCAAAATAGCCTAGGTCAGATGATTGTATTTCATACATTCTACCTATTACAAACATCTCAAGGTGGTGAAATCCCAAACAGCCAAAGTTTAACACATACACAAAATTCATTTTAAAACAACTGATCAGTAGAAATCATCATTTCAGGAACCCGACATTTTGCACTTCATCTTCTACGGCAATGGTTAAAAGTTCAATGGTGTTTTGTAAAGCAGTGCAATGCTCCCTTTGTTGGTACTTAAGACCATTCACAAATTATGGGGTTTGCACAATCATGTCTTTCTAACCCAAATTGTACCAGTCTCATTCTTCCACTTCAGCTAATTTGCAACAGACATAACTATAATCTTATAAAGCAAAGCAAAATTATGTCTGCTAATTAAAAACAAAACCCTATAAAGATGTTTCCAGATTGTTCGGATTTTTTAATTTAAAAATGACCCAGTTTCTGAACACAATAATGCCTTGTTACAAATGTAACACTGTTAGTACTAGTTTAATGCTTTTCTGATTGCGTGGGAGTGGAATATTGTGCTACTGTCTCTGAGAAGAGATTTGACAAAGGGCACTATTGGGCAAATGGCACAATGTAGCAAGAGTGCATTTTTTAGTTTAAAGCCCAAAACATACCTATTGAGAACTTCTCCTCTGTGGGAAAGTGTGCATTCTGACATTTCTGGATCAGTTACAGTTTAGCAATCCCTAGAAGTTATAAAAGGAAAAATGGTTGGTTGTGGCAAGCACCAGGTAAATGAAATCTTCTTGTTTCAACTATTACTATGGCAATATTTCAGGTACAAGGTACTGCACCGATAACAAAACTGCTAGTTATAAAAACTGCAGACACGATCCTAAGGAAGAACAGTGGAATGTACAGTGTTTCTCAGCAGTATCATGCAACTGCTCGAAGGATGGGTCACGGTAAGAGTACAAATCTGAATTTCATAGCATTAAGATAAGTGCAGTAGCAGTTGTTTTTTTAAAGGACAGAATCCACTTATGCTGTGGGGACATACTATGCAGAGAGCAATTGTTAGTCTCCAACCCTTCATAAGAGACCCATCAAGTTTGAGGTGAGAGCAGTTGCTGAGAGGCCATTCAAACTCTACTTCAACCGTGTGAAGTTTGGCCATAGCAGAATCCTGCACCCACGTCAGATAGTACCATACAGAGGTGTCCACCAATGTGTAGCACACTCACTTTCCCAAACCTGGACAAGCTCTTTTATGAAGAGAGGCTTGTGGAGCTCCAGCACGGTCTGCGGAGGTGAATGGGGAAGGGGAGGCCTTTCTAAATTCTTGCCCATTGAGCTCTCTAGGGAAAGCACTGGAAGGGACTCTGCTTCCCAGCACTACTCAAGACACCTTCCCAGACAGGAGCTTGGCAGGGCTCTGCTTTAGGAAGGGAGTCTTCCACTTGCCTCCAGGCAGCACCCCCCAGCTCGTGCCCCAAGCTCGGCACAGGCTTACTGTGCAGGTCTCTGCAACAGCTTGAACGGCAAAAAGGGTTGTACCAGCAAAGTGGGCAGGAAAATAATGTGCCTTCTAGTGGTACATTTAACATTCAGAAACACACAAAGTCATCATGCATATAAATGTGAATATGTAAGACAGTGTTTGAATGTATAGTGCTGTGTTGCCCATTCTTCGTAGGAACAACCCACCCACCCAAGCATTTTAATTATTATTCTATATGGTTTAGAAGCCTTATCTCTGCTTTGAGTTAGAGATGACTTATCAAGTTTTCAATTTTTAGCAATTCTTTTGCACAGTTTCAGACTCTTGGAGCAGGATGAATGTGGAAACATTCTGTATGCTAATGTTTTGCAGTTGCTTGAATTTGGGGGATTAAAAAATTTCAAACTATTGGTTTTTTATAAAATATATTTTCCCCTTTAAAATTACAGCCACATTAACAGCAGCTTCTGAAACAGAAGGCGAGAGTCAGAGTACACTGAACACCAATTTAGTAAGTTTAAATGTATTATATTAAGTGTGAGCCAGAATGGGTTCCGACATCTTAATATTAAAAATTTAATTATAGAACATTTCATGAAATTATACTCAACTATATGAAAAGTTATATTCAAACAAGTTAGCTTGATCACAGCTTGTTCTTTTTATAAAGACAGCAGATCACTTTGAGGGACATTCTTCTGTGAGTAGAAGACCCCCTGAATGTTGTGAAGGTAGGCTAGGGTAGTGCTACCCTGCTATTTCAAGGACTGAAAGGTCCTCTGCCACAACCTTCATGTGCACTGCTCACCTCCACCAAGAGAGCTCCTTGCACAGAGAAAAATAGGTTATTCAACTGTCTGAAAAACAGGTTATTCCACCAGGAGCACCTGGTGGCGCAGTGGTAAAACTGCCGCCCTGTAACCAGAAGGTTACAAGTTCGATCCTGACCAGGGGCTCAAGGTTGACTCAGCCTTCCATCCTTCTGAGGTCGGTAAAATGAGTACCCAGAATGTTGGGGGGCAATATGCTAAATCATTGTAAACCACTTAGACAGCTTCTAGCTATAGAGCGGTATATAAATGTAAGTGCTATTGCTATTATTCAACTGATTATGTTGATACATAATCAACACAGATGGTAGAATCTTCTAGAGCAGTGTGTCTCAAACTTTTTGGAGTCAAGGACCGCTAAATTCTTCGTGCAGAGTTTCAAGGACCGCTACATTCTTTATGCGCAGTTTCCCGGACCAGCAGTTAGTAAAGGGGTTTCAAGTCTGTCTATCTGTCTGTCTGTCTGTCTATCTATCAGACTTCTATACTGCCCAAAACTTGCATCTCTGGGCAGTTTAGAATGAAAATAATATAAGCATTAAAATAATTAAATTTGGAATCTTTTGCAAACATTGAATATTAGGGGTTCTTAACCTTGGGTCCCTCAGTTAAACTCCCATAACCTCCAACAACAATGGCATTTGGCCATTATGGCTCGGGATTATGGGAGTAGAAGTCCACCAACGTCTGGGTACCCAAGGTTGAGAACCCCTGAATCTAAAAGCCTGGGTGAACAAATTTGTCTCCAGTATGTCTGGAGTGGAGGTGCTTGTGATTACTCAATGGAGAGGGGATGCTGGGCCATTGGAAAAATTCAAAAGCTACATGGGGCCAATGAAAACAACATACAAGCAAGCCCCACTGATGCAAGAGGGAAACAGTGTTCCCTCTCAAGGCGCCTCGACCACAACAGGCAGCTGGGTTTCAATCAACCAACCTTTGGCTGCAAACAATGAGCATGCAAGAACCAGCAGGCCTTCAAGTGGCGCCCACTGCCATACTTTTTCCTCCATGCCCCCGCATCGCATACAGTTTGAAGCTGTAAAGATAGGGAATAAGATAGCTATAGGAAGATCTCAGCAGCACGTGGAGGCAAGGCACAAGAAGGGTCCCATGCCTCCGTGATACTCTTCCTCTTCTGTGCCATGTGCAAAATTGAGGAAGTGAGTGCCTTGATTTCAGGGGGGGGGGGTTTGACTCCCAGTCAGGGACCGGCACTCAACCCTTTGGGGACCGGCAGCGGTCCAGGGACCGGTGGTTGAGAAACACTGTTCTAGAGCTTTGCTTCCAGAGTTCTGGCTTAAACCACACACTGATGGAGTAACAATACATGCACCAATAGGCACGGCCATGCCTTCTCCCCTCAGTTCTTCTTTGCCACAACAGAAGCATCAAGAACTTTCTCTTGCGTGGCAAATCTGTTATCAAGCAAGTTTAGCCTCAAGTGCCCTGTCTCCTCCTGTTCTTATTTTCTTTACATTATCATAACTTATCCTTTATATATTTGCATTTTTCTATCCCCATTCTCCCCGCACCACCTCTCTAGCTGTGGCCACAGGCTTTGAAGTTATATGTCCGGAAGTGTGAACTGCATGGAGGACAGGTTGAGGAGACAATGGGTAATGTCTCCCCTAGTTGGGTTCAAAATTGAGGGGTCAAAATTGAAGCAAAGACTGATGGCATTGGAATGGAGGACTGATAAAGACCCCATGGGAGTGGCTGCAGAAGGGTCTAAATGCTGAAGTAGAGCAGCTGGAGTGGCTGAAACTAAACGAGGAGAGCTGATTCTAGGCCAGGTTTTGGAGGCCTGCACTGCTTTTTCCAAAGAGCAGTGCAAAATCTAGATGATCTTTTGGGGGCCTTGCCTGTTCCATGAAAGTTTGGCAGTGCATACAGGCTTCCACTTTGTGGTCCTTTCCTAGACAAAGGAGTGATTGTGGCCATCTGAGGTAGGGCATTTTCTCCCTCTGCACATCTTGCACTTCTTGAAAGACATCCTAAAAGCCATAGGGTAGACCGGGCCTCCGGCGGAAGTTTAGCTGTTGTATCGCGCACGCGCGCGTGCGCCCCAAGCCTCAGTTGCTTCACAGACTTTGCCAAGAGAGGAGCTCTGTTCGGTGGGCTCCTCTCTTTTTGTAGAAACAATGCGGTGAGCACTCGGGGGGCGGGACGGCGGCAGTACCTTACTAATTTTTGCCCCTAATCCGCTCGCGGGGGGGGCGGCGGGGGCGGCTGGCTTCCAGCGCCCCATTTACTAGATACAATACAGGCGCTGGAGGGGGCAAAGAGGCGGGAGGGGTAAGCAAGCCCTCCCCGCCCTTAAAGGGGGACCCCGGACCCGGACCGGCCAAGTCCGTACCGGTCTGGAAGTTCGGAGGCCTTTAGTATGGCCTCCAGACCGGTTTGGACACACCCCTACATTTGAACCTCGGTCTGCCACCACTTGTCGGAAAGTTCCTCGTGAATTCTTATTCAAAACTAAACAAACATACAGTTGGACTGATATTATTGTATATGACCCGTTTCTGGCTGACTATCTATTCTGGATTTCTGACTCAGACCAGCTGACAATACTCGACTGGCTTTGACTCACGGAATGGATTTGACTATCCATCTTGCGTGATGAGATGGCTGAAGAGAAAAAATCCTTTAAGAGGTGTGAAGGCTGTAATGCCAAACTCCCCTCTAAGGATCTCCATGACCTGTGCTCGATTTGTTTGGGGGAGAAACATAATGTGTCCTTGTGCAAAATCTGCCTGTCATTCTCGAAACTCGGAAGAATCGGGCACTCATGGCAGCTATTTATGATGAAGTGTTAAGTCCCTCGACACTGGGCACACCTCACCCATCGACATTGAAAACGCTGCTGCAGTCTTCTTTAGCCCCGCACCGATTGAAGTTGACAAATTCGACGTCAAAGCATGTATCAGCTTCCAAGACTACTTTGACATCGAGCTTTACCTCGACATCGACAGCCAAACCTGTTTTGGCATCGACTCAACATAAGTTGAAGTCTTCGACATTGGCGTCAAAATCCTCGACATTGAGGCCCTATTGGCATATCTCCTCAACTTCTGAAAGTGATCTCAACGCTGGTGATCAAGCTAGGAGGTCAGTGTCATTAAAGCGTCCAAGTACTGACCTGATCGGAAATGTCAGAGACTGATTGACCTTACTAAGGAACATACCCCATCTCCATCCACGGTACAGCTTCCTTCTTCAATGCCAGCAGCTCCCTCGACATCAGTTGTGCTGCTCGAAGTGGAGCCCTCGACATCGAAGCCAACGCAGCCATCCACCCGAGCGTCGACACAGATGATTTCGATACCAAGGGTGCGTTCGCTCTCCCCAGCTACAACGCTGGTCCCTTCATTTCCATCATTGACACAGACGACAGCTCGACCTGCCGTTACTTCACCTTTGCATACGCAGGTGATTTCAGCGTCGAGACAGGTCACTCCTTGTTACCAATCTCCACTTCCTAACTTTGATATTGATGATGCTGATGCCAAGGATGCCGCAGTTGGCCTCAACCCAACCACGACACACACGCTCCTCAACATGTCTCGTCTACCAGCAGTTTGTCAAATTCAATGTTTCAAGGCTCCTTCCCTTCTGAGGTTGAGCCTCCGACCTCAGCCCCACCATCTTGTCCAGCTTCCGCACTCTCAGCTGCACATTTACAGAGTCTACTATCATGGCACACCTGTGGTTTCACTCATGCTGCACCTGTATATGTAACTAGTTCTGAACTAGCAATTACCACTGCTACGCCTTATGTATCCGAGACGGCAAAACCTTGGAGACCTTTGATGCTGGTTCAATCCGCTTTGTCAGTGACCACACTGCCTAGGATGTCTTCCCAGGATCGCATTGCTGTGTATGTCTCTGCTGTGACCCAAACCAGCACTCCAACTACAGGACATCAGGCATCTCAGACCAAATGTCCCGTGATGCATTTGGTGGCAACCCAGACTGCACTGTTACCTGTTTCTCCTGTGATCATGGTGGAGACCCAGACTGCCATCCCCGTGTCACCGACAGGTTTGCTGTCCAAGCATTATGGCTCTTAAGATTTTGAATCTGATCCTGAAGGAGACAAGACCATTGTGGAACCTTCAACTGATGTGGCCCCATCTATTTGTCTCCCCTAATAAGGAGCTGAAGGCCTACCATAGGCATGTTCAGGCTATGGCGGAAGCACTCGGCCTTGACTTGCATTCCGGACTAGCTACCATAGACGATCCCATCTACAATTTCATGCTAAAGACACAATCTACTGCACCAGTGGCCCTACCCATGCTCCCGGTTATTATGTGGGCAGCGAAATGTGCTTTGGAAGTCCTGCACACCTCCACTTCTATGTTTAAAAGGCTGGAGAGAGCCTCTACCATATAATGGAGAAGGGTTAGCACCCCTCTCCCAACTCATTGGTGATTGACTGCGCCACTCCCTCCAAGTCTGGGAAGCATCATACTGTCCCACCAGAAAAAGAGGGGCGCAAGTTGGACATGCTTGTGAGAAAGATTTATTCTACAGCATGCTTGTCCACTAAGGTGATGAAACAGACATGTTATCCCTGGAAGAATTCAGGGACAAATTTTGTAAGACTCTGGAGAGATCAGGAGATCTCACCAGACAACAACTCAGCATAGCGAAGCACCTTGCTGAAAGCAAATCCCAGGCTATGACCTCTGCCATCACTCTCCGTACACATGCCTGGTTAAGGTCTACGGATCTGCAAATGGACATGAAGGACAAAGTTGAGGGGCTTGCCTTTGATGGCACTGGGCTCTTCAGTGAGATGACTGACACCACCATGGAGTAGCTCAAAAATTCAAAATTTACTGCAAAGATGTTTACTACTCAGCCTTCTACATCTTAATACTCTGCTATGTACCGCTCGACATACAACAAGCAGTGGCCTGCATTCGGTCACTGGGAGCACCGCAATTACAGGAAACCATATTCGCCTTTCCAGAGGTGTTCTTACCAGGCTGAATTCAAGCCTTCCCAGCCCCAGCGTTTCAAGACTTCCGATGCCCAGAAGCGGCTTTGAAATGCAGGTCCGCCCACTGGCATCTATCCACACCCCATCCCCACCATCGGGGGGGTTCACATCTAAACTGATGGATCACACCATCCCTTTGTCTCTACCACAGCCTTCCATCAAGCTGGCACGCCATGCCCTCACGTGGCATCATATAACATCAGACTGCTGGGTCTTGAAGATCTTATCTTCAGGATACACCATTGAATTCAAGGCAATCTCACGGTTCACAGGATTGAAGTTCACCCCTCCATCAACCACTCTGCAGGAGGAGGTGAAGGAACTGTTGGAGAAGGGGGCTATAGCCCCGGTGCAGTGGGTGGACAGGTGGGATGGGTTTTATTCCCGCTGTTTTCAAATTCCGAAGCGGGATGGGGGCATCCACCCCATCATGGACCTTTGCCACCTGAACAAGTTCATTTATGACAAGAAATTCTGCATGATGGCATTGCAACAAATACTTCCACTTCTCCAAGGGGAGAAATGGCTGGCAACGCTGGATCTCAAAATGCCTACTTCCATGTCAATATCAGGCCACGACATTGGAAGTACTTGCATTTCAGTCGGCCACCAAATGTTCCAGTACAACATATTACCCTTCAGACTGACCACCACTCCAAGGATCTTTATGAAATGTATGGCAGTAGATAACCTACCTCAGAACAAAGGGGATATCAACCTACTTGGACGATTGGCTCCTGACATCCAAGGACAGCAGCGAGTTACTTTTGCAAATCCATTATGTACTGACCCTCCTTCAGGACTTGGGCATCCAGGTCAACTGGAAGTAGTCCCACCTGGAGCCTGTGCCAGTTACCACCTACATAGGGGCAGTGCTAGACATCAACAACCAAAGGGCATACTTACCAGAAGAGAGGTACATCTGCATCCGAGATCTAGTGACTCTCTTCCAGCAATGCCCTGTACAACTGGAGCAGTCAATTCAACGCCTACTGGGCCTCATGGCCTCCTGCAACACAGTCACCCACTATGCACGTCTAAAGATGCAGAAACTACAGGTGTAGTTTCTGCCCATCTTCCACCCTGTCAGACACAGTCAAAGGAGGAGACTGGAAATACTCCCCCCCCCCGCAGTCCTACGGTCACTGTCCTGGTGGATGGAACGCAGAAACCTCAGTGGGGTGCCATTCCAAGCACCATCGCCATCGGTGTGGCTGATGATGGATGCCTCCCTTCTAGGCTGGGGCGCTCACTGCGAAGGTCTCCGGACCTTCTTGGAGTTGCTGGCTGTCTCATGCTCTTTCCTGCCAATCATACAGAACACACCAGACCAAGTTCAACTGGACAACACTATGGCACAGGCCTACATCAACCATTGGGGCAGGACTGTATCCTGCAGTATGTGTGCTCTCAGTGTTCAAATGTGGCACAGGTGCATCTGGCATCGAGTTTCCCCAGTTGCAGTACACATCAAAGGTCTGGACAATATCCTGGCGGAAGACCTCAGTCAAGTCTTCCTCCAGGACCAACAGCACAAATGGGAACCCAAATCCAAATACATCACCCCCCTTTTCCGCCGCTGGATACGGCTGATGATAGACCTGTTTGCAACCTCAGAGAACACGAAATGTGCTGGCATTTGCTCCAAGACAGGACACGATCCTCAATCCTTAGGGGATGTTTTTCAACTGGACTGGTCACAGAAAACACCGTATATGTTTCCTCCTCAGCCGATAATCACCCTGGTGGTAGCACATCTGCTATCTGCTCCGATAACCTGCATCCTCATAACACCGTGGGGGCCAAGGCAACCTTGGTTTCCACAGCTATGCAGACTGTCCATGAACCGCTACCACCTCCAAGACTGAACCTCCTCTCCCAAGACGAAGGTCATGTCCTTCATCCGGATGTTCACACCCTCCAGCTGACTGTTTGGCGAATAGGCTTCTAAACAAGATCCTACTCAACCAAAAGAAGGCCTCGACCAGACGCAATTATTTAGGCAAATGGCTCTGGTTCAAAGCTTACGCAAGATCCCAGGGTTTTCTGCCAAGCCAGGCATCTGTCCGGCAAGGTTTATCTCTCCGCTCTAAAGTCACAAGGCCTCGCCAACGTTTCGCTGAAGGTCCACTTGGCTGCTCTTTCCTCTAGGCATCCTGGTGCTGATGGAAAGGTGTTATTTTCTCACCCGCAGAGTAAGGCTTTTTTAAAAGGCCTTTCTAATGTCTACCCTCCAGTGAAACCCCCAGTGGAGCCATGGAGTCTATCGTTGGTGCTGTCCTCACTCACCCAGGCACTGTTTGAACCTATGGCCACGGCGCCATTGAGGTTGGTTTCCCTAAAGACCACCTTCCTGATCACCATCACCACAGCATGGCGCATCAGTGAACTCACAGCACTTCAGATGGATCCTCCATACACAAGGTTCTATCAAGATAAGGTCCGCATGTGCCTGGACCCCTTTTCTACCGAAGGTGGTTTCTAGTTTTCACCTGAATCAGGACATCCTTTTACCTAACTTTTTCAGGAAAGCCTTCTTCTGCCCTAGAGGAGTCTATGCACTCCCTCGATGTCGCAGGGCTTTCTTATTCTACCTGGCACGCATGAAGGACTTTAGGGCCTCTACACACCTCTTCATAGCCTACAAAGGCCCCGTCAAGGGCTCCTGTATATCTAGACAGGTTGTCGAGGTGGCTAGTCGAACTTATCCTGCTCACCTATGGACTCCAGAACAAGACATCACCAGAAGCCATCAAAGCCTACTCTATTCAGGCATATGCTTCTTCGGCTGCACACCTTTCCGGAGTGTCCTTTTTGAATATCTGCAAGGCAGCTACCTGGCGCTCTGAACTCCCATCTATTAAGCACTACACCATAGACGTGCGCTCTGCTGCTGAGGCTAGTTTTGGGAGAAGTGTGTTAAAACGGGTGTTACAATAATCACTACTGCACTCTCCTCCAACGGGAGCTTGCTAATCATCCATTCTTATTGCTGCCGATGGAGCTTGATCCAGATAAACAGGTTGTTCACCTGTAACTGATGATCTGGTAGAGATCCGCCAACATCCATAAGACCCTCCTCCCCTCCCCTCTGCAGTAGTAGTGTTCTGCTATGTGTGTAGTGGTGTGGATGCCATTTTGCCCTTGGTGTACTCGATTATCGATGTGAAATCACCTGCTTACCTGGATGGTCGTCCTCCATGGCAGCCATCCAAGAACTGAGGGACGTCGCATCCAGCTGGCCTTTAAATAGCACGCTCTGGCATGGGGTTGGGGCTCGGACGCCTCAACAAGCTGAGGCATAGCTACTGTGTGGTTCCTGCGCAGGCACAGAATCCATTCTTATGGATGTCAATGGATCTCTACCAGATCATCAGTTACAGGTAAGCAACCTGTTTATCCAACTCTATATAAACTTCATGAGTACTAATGTAATTACTTACTTATAACAGTAGCACTAAGGAAAACATGTTGAAAATGTTTATTAGGTCAGCCTTGAGGACTGATATGAAATCCTGTATTGATATCAATCAATTGCAAAGATACATATTGATAGCTTATTTGGAAGCATGTATGCAAGGGGATGCTCAAATACTGTTGCACCACCTGCCTTGGACAGTGAAGAAAGTAAATGACATATATAGAGTTAAATCTGATGGCTTTTGTTTCTGTAAGGAAGTGGCTCTTCAGAATCTGAATACCAAGAATAGTCTTGTTTGCACCTCTGCTCTGTTAAACTAGATTTGTATTATTGTGTTTACACAAATCTGTACTAGATGTTCTCAAACATGTAGTTTTCTCTTATACAGGAACACATGTATGTGAGCTCTACTAATTCCAGATGGGAACAAATGCACTGAGAAATGAACATGTTTCAGCATCACAGAGCAAGAATGTTGGGTTTTGTAGAGAAGCAAAACATAAACGTTAATATAAGGTCTGTGGTGGGACTAATTAACATTATTAATTGCTGTAAGTTTGATTCAAGTTTTGCAAAAAAAAAATGCTTAGGCACTAGAACTGCTTGTAAGACAGTACTGTAATATAGAAGCACATTCTAGACTGTTAAAACTTTTCTAATTAATAAAGTTTTGAAATCGCTGGTATATTACGTTAGCTATTAGAATCTATATAATAAAATTTGAACTGATTTATACCTCAGTGAACTTCAGAATATCCATATGAATATTAAGCAAGCCCGAGGATGGATGGATTTAAGATTATTGGCCAACATGACGTGCAGTTCTATCAGAACCAGCATTACCACAATTTTTCACACCCGCATAAACAAATACAGGCACTCAGGTAACACTACAACTGGCACTATCTAGTGGCACCACAAGTTCCAATGGAAATAGTAGAACTGCACATCGTTTTGGCCAATAATCTTAAATCCATGCACATCATGATTTAAGTTACCAAGAAAATATATATTTATACACACACACCCCCCTCCATTTCAAGTTTCTCATTTTAAAACTTCTATATTTTCTGGACAAGTATAAAAGATTGCTATAACAATTAACATGTTCGCTTGCGACTAAATAGCACTTTTATACAAACTAGGAGAACAATCTAAAACCTTTGGTTATGCAGTCCATATGACTTTCATACGGTGGAGTTATAGACAACTCAAAGGTGAGGTAAAATATTTTAAATAAGAAACAAGCTCATAAAAACCAGTTTTTAACTGGTTTTATACTATTGTAAACCGCCCAGAGATGAAAGTTTGGGGCGGTGTGCAAATTTGATAAATAAATTTGATAGATAATAATAATAATAATAATTTCTTATACATATAAAAATATTAGGACAAATCACTTAAAAGGCTACAGTTGTAATCAATGCTTACAGTTGTGATGATTGGCTAGTCCCTGGATGCAGTAGGAAAGTCCACAAATAATACATGAATTGTGTTCTTTACAATGTTTAACCTGGTCAAATTTTCCCCTATGGTTCATTCGTTCTCTCTTGCATAGAAAATAAACTTTTAATTAGGGCTGACTACAGACATGCGTAATTTAAGCAGTGCTGTGGAAGAGCACTTCCCATGTTTTGGTCAGATACCATTTTCCTCCACATCAAGCTGAGTGAAAACCCTTCTTCCCTGTTAGCAGCCATCATGTGACCATCATAAAATCACTTTTCTCGCCCAACCATCCTCAGAACAGTTTAAGGATCCCCCTCCAAAAAGGTGTGATATAAACATGCTGGGAGACTGAAAAAAAGTTTTTAAGAGGGCAGATGACTTGCCTGAAATATGGTTGGTGTGTATGTGCGAGTGGCAATGCATGGTTGTTTGGGGAGAAAGCATATGATCATTGGGGGGCATGAAACTCACTCTGCAGCAGGAAAAAACAACAACTTCTGAACACACCCTCAATGTCTCTTAGTCATGTTATAATCTCTTAAGCATAGGCTTTAACATGCTTGTATTAAATGCAGGTTATTTTCAGAACATGATACATACAACAGTTAAAATATTTAGATTTTTAAAACTCTGGTTTTGTTTTTAATTCTGCCATCCAGCCTGAAGACAGCACAATTATTTCTATTCTGTTTAAGCAAGTTTGTTTGCCCCTGTGGCACTGACAGACAAGTCACCAAAAAGATTTTGCTGCTTGGAAAAGCTCACTAATTGCAATGGAACTCACTTCGTTTTTAGTGTGCCTTGTAGCCAGATCCTGTACTTGTTTACTTCAAAGTAAATAGGAAATAGATACTACTCAATTGAGGAATGCAGAGTTTATCGCACCACAAAAGGTCAACTATACTCAACTGCAGTTTACACAGGTAGTCCCATATTTTCAAGAAAACATTCCTCAAACTGCAGAAATTTCAGAAAGAGAGCATTTGCTTACCTGTGAACTCTCCTACTTGTTCACCAGACTGTGGTCCAACATTGGGCACTCTCCATTCTACCCACCAGAAGGCAGGATTCTTTCATGGAAGGCAGACTTGGCCGAGAAGCTGGAGGCATCTCCTCTTCCCACTCTAAGGCCCGAAAACTGTTGAAAGTAAGCCCAACTCCAGAGCAAACAAAAAGCCTTCCTAATGGTCAGGAATTGGACCACTGCCTAGTAGACAAGTCAAAAAATATAAGCAACCTATCAATTCTTCTTACTTGATGCCAGCCAGTGGTTCAACACATGGACATAGCAAAGTGGTGCCCCACAAACTTCAAGAAGAAACATGAGACTGGATTCAAGATTGTAGCATACACTGAAGGAACCTCCTCAACCAAAGACTGCTTCAGAAGATGTAAACATATTAATTCTGCAATATTTGGTGATGTTGTGGGGAGGGCAAAGTTGCTGCTCTGCACATCACTTCACTTGATGTGCAAAATATAGAAGCTCCTTTGAGGGATTGGGTCAAGCTACTTTCAAATAAGGGTTTGCTGTGGGGCTTGAAGGGCTTTGGCAATAAAGAGTTTGCATTACTTGGAAAGAAAGGTTTTAGAACCTGTTATACTTGCCTCCTGAGGGCTGTGTAATGCTGAGAAACACATGTATGCAAGTGGAAAGGACTTTTGGAGGGAGGCAAGAGAAACAAAAATGGATGCCACTCAGCTCTGCAATGGGCTATCATTGCAGGGACACTAGAGGTGCCCTGCGGACTCCATGGCCCTTCTTAAGGCAACTTATTGCTGCATATCACGTCACTCACTGGCTTTAATTTGCTTCCTGGTGAGCCAAAATAAAGTTCTTGAAAATAATTATCCTAGGTATTTATTTTTTCTGGAGCCTTATGAAAATATATTCTACAAATGGATGTGTGTCCATGGGTAAACTCCCTTGAAGGTTTGGGGAGTTTGTAGGTGCAAAAAGGTTAAGATCCCCTGCATTAAAGGCACCTTCCACTCAGCTCTCATAGCATCCACATAGTTCAGAGCTTGGATCTTTCAAAATGCTAGGGATTCCTTTGAAGAGCCACTGAGTTTTGCTCTGACTTCAAGAATTGTAGTACTGAGACAGTCTTAGCTAGAAGTCCTCTGAGTGAAAAAGCTTTGGGGAAGCCAAGACTGTTGGGAAGATTTCATCCTTTGACCATTCCCTTCACTCCTGTCAGCTAAAGTAAGGAAGGCATTGCCAGATCTGGTGAACAATGCTTTAGACAGCCCAGTAATGAAGTGGGCAGGGACTGGGGAGCTGCAATGCCCACTGGCAAATCCAAATCCTCTTTACAAGGAGCTCTGCCTGAAATAATCTCATGTGGGTCTGGGGAGCCTCATAGCAAAACTTCTGAGGAGCGAGACTGCAACTATGAGCATTCTTATGAAAGTGTTTGTGGTCAACAGTTTTTCCTTCTCTTCCTTGAGCTGGAGGAAGAGGAAGGATCACACTTGTGATGTTTTCTATTTGAAGTCTCGCCTTACTTTCCTCAAACCAATCAGCTGTAAAATCTTTGACAACCTTTTTAAATCCACTTTCCAAGATCAGGATGCATGGATTGGCCATCCATGATGAAAGGAGGGGGACACATCTGGGATTAGCATGCACTTCATTCAATCTAAAGTCTATAGTTACGATGATGAGGGTCCTGGGAGATTACAACACTGAGAATGCTGACTAAGCAAAACATGTAAATTTGTAGTAAATACGTCTGACTGGGACATGGAGATAGGTGTCCTTGAGGTTGACTGAAGTGAGGAATTAACCTGGCTTGACTGCCAGAAAAACGTATCTTCTCTTCCATTTTGTAGCTTCAGATACAAAGGAACCCATTCATTCTCTTGAGGTTGAGAATAGCACAAGCCTCTTTCCAGAGCTATTAAAAGGAATAAAAAACTTCCTTTTCCATTAGCTTTATCAGTCCAGTTAGAAGCCATTTAATAGTTGCTTGCATGAGTTCCCTTCAAGCTGCATAGCTGAAGGAATTTGGCTCACATAACCTTCCTAAGCTCCAGGGAGTAGCTGGGATCGTTTCCCAAACCCACAGACATAGCATACTTTGAGCTCAGACTGGGTCAAATTCAGTCTTGGCAAAAGCTGTGCTCAGCGTTTCCTTGTTTGAGGAAAATAATGATGGAGTCTTCCTTGCCATCCTCCAAAAAAAAAAAATCAGACAATTCTTTTAACTACATCACATGCACAACAGTGATCCTAGACAGAGAATGAAGTTGTTTTAAGTGTTCCATGGTATAGACCTACATGGTTGGGGATTCCTGTGGATTTTACTTTGTGTGCCTTTGAAGAAGCCACACTCTAAACATCACATAGCCACAGGGGTCAAGGTCCGAAGGGCCAGAAGCAGCCATAGAGACAAAGATAGTAGATGACCGAATAATAGGGGAGCCCCATGAATAATATGACTGGAGACCCCACTACGCTGATCTAAGTTGAACACAGTAGATGGCATGGCCAAGTGCTTCATCTGAGAGCAGCACCTTTATTCCACGAGACTGGAACAGGAAAATCCAGTGACCATGAGGAGCTGGGGCACCTACAGTAACCATCAGACTGAATTTTGATGGCAGGACCTGTGCTGTGAAGACTTGTTGCTACAGTTTAGGATCTCTAGCTGTGCAGACAGAACCAGAGCCCCATCTTCTATGGATGTGGATCCTTTTCCTTAACTTGGGTGATCAGTCATTTTTTGTAGTTTGATGCCTGGAACAATAAAGAGGAAGCATGAGGCAAAAGTACAGAACAATCAGGCAAGGAATTTCTCCTCTGCGTTAGTGACCTCCTAGCTAGAAATAGCGGGGTGGGGAGAGGAAGGGACGGAGCAAATGCAAGCGTGCACACTCTCAGGAGCTGGGGAGGGGGTATTGTAGAACAGGTCTAGCTGTGTGGGAACAAGAGATAAAGACCACTCCCACTGGAGAAAAGTTGCTGGGGCAAGAACTGTGAGGCCTAACCCCTAGCTTAAATATCCCCTTCTAGTTGTATGGACAGCAGTTGCCTGCCGAGACTCCAAAGCATGCGTAGAAAAAGTGATGGAGAAGTGCACAGGAGATGTAAGGTAAGAGCTGTAGGACTGAACCAAAAGCCACTTACCCCTCCTGTGGGTATCCAATGGCATGGGAGGGAAAGCAAGGAGTAATACCAGCACCAAGACTGGCTTGGAACCCCTTAGAGGTGAGAGAGAGAGAGAGAGAGCGCGAGAGCGAGAGAGCTCAACTCCAAGCTAACCTATCACTTCTTTCAACTTTTATTTCCCTTTCTTTTGGCCTGACTGCAGTGCTTCCAGGCCACCTTAAGTTGCGCAGAGAGGAAAGGCTTGACTAACAAGCCAAAGGTTGCCAGTTCGAATCCCCGCTGGTACTATATCAGGCAGCAGCGATATAGGAAGATGCTGAAAGGCATCATCTCATACTGCGTGGGAGGAGGCAATGGTAAAGCCCTCCTGTAGTCTACCAAAGAAAACCACAGGGCTCTGTGGGTGCCAGGAGTCAAAATCAACTCAGTGGCACACTTTACTTAAAGTGCTTCCACTCACTGTAGAGGCAGGAGAAAGACTTGTCATGGAAGCATCTCTCACTTTCCTTTCTAGTCCAGTCCCTTGGCACAATGGTTTCTTCATCAAAGCAATGATATAGTTGCTTTATTAAAGTCAGATACTCCCAAAAAGGTTGTTTCTAGACTATGCAACATTATGGACTCTGCCTTAATGCTAATAAGCAATATAGCTACCCCAATAAATTCCAGGCTCAAGAGATGCCTTCTGCTCTTACAAAGATGCTGGGTATGTGGAGTCGCTAAATGATGCTGCTATTGCTCTACTTCTACATGCATGTTCCTGCAGTGGGAACCACCAATTACGGGTGGCTGTTGGAGCTGAGACCCCCCCCACTTCCTACTTTACAGCAGATGAGAAAACACAGTAGCATCGCACACTCATGCCTTATCTTTTGCCACAAGAGCCCTCAGATACACTGTATTAGGAATGTAGGTGGACACAATTACATGGATATTGTATTTTTGAAATGTTAGAAATAAAGTAATTAAAAAGCACCAGTATACATTTGTCTTTATTTTTGTACGCAATGTAATATTTAGGCACATAGCTTGGGACACTTTCTAAAATAATTCATTGGCCATCGTTTAGAGTATCCTTTTGGCTTTTAAATACTGGTCAGGAAAACAAATGATGTAAAAATAAATGAATATAACTTTCTATTAAAGAAATAAAAATGGATTTGCATCTAAAAGTGCAAGAGGTGAAGTACTTTAACCCTTTCACCAGACAATGTGGCAATATACATCATATTGCTTCTGTTTGAGAAGGCGGTTGGAATTTTATGACATAGAAAATTATAAATTACAATTAGTTTCCATAATCACTATATATATATATATACACACACACATACACACACACACGCACGCACGCCAGTTATGAAAAAACTGGTTTAAAACTTACAAAATGAAAAACCTCACACAGATCAAAACAGTGAAAGTATAACAATTAACATGCTCAAGTGCCCAGTTTTGATATTTAAAGATATTATACCTTTAAAATGCATGAACTGTAATTACATGAGCAGCATGGGCATTTCATTATATGGAGTTGATTTGTCAAAAGGATTACAGTGTTTTAAGTATGAAGATTGTTCCAAAATGTTTAGTTTTATAATGCTTTGAATCAAAGTACATCTTGGTGAATGGGTTAAAAAAAGTAGGTGAATCACTTAAAAATACACAACAAGCCATGTGCACTTCAAAATAGTCTAGTGTTTCACCTGTAAGGTATTGTTCAAGCAAACAAGACTTAACAGAACGTATGGCTTTACAGTAACATCAATTTGTCAACTAAGTTGGTATCAATAAATACTTAAAATCTCTACCAATAGATTTATGTTTTGATCTGGATTAAACAATACAGAAAACAATTACCAATTGAAAACCTGCTGTTGAACATCAAAAATTATTTTTAAATCATTTTTTAAATCTAAAACAATCAAAACATTTATAGGGCATTCCAGTTGAACAATTCTTTGCTGAACTGAAAGAAACATGGACTTCAGAATTTAGGGTGAAAAATTATGAAAAACTGCTAAATACTTTGGTCACTAATTGTCAAATAGTTATGCCTCAAATACATTAGATTTGTGTATTCACTTTTTTATAAAACTATTCTTACAGCCATTTTAACTATAGTATCACTACTATCATTACTTGGGTGGCAAGATCTTATTTCACAGGTCACCCATTATTTAGAACAATACAATATAAACATACGCAAAAATTTCTTGGTATTTCTCAATGTGCAATTTTTACACTTATGAATTTCTGTACAATGTCTTAAAATCTAGAATATAAATGTTGCTGGTCCTGATCCCTTGTGAAATTAGTGCAGCAGTGACTGGCTCCAATAGGCTCTAGATGTAATCCTCGCGAGACATAAATCCTTGGATATCAGTTCATATCCTTCAGCCAACAGCAGTCATTATCACATATCATACAGGGCCATTAACAGATGCCTCTGCTAGAAGAGCTTGTTGATCAGTCCTAAGAAATCAAAAGAAGAAGCTAAGCATTAGTAGAGTATACCTTAATATTAAAAAACTGCAAAATATAGTAACAAGGGATGTATGTTAGATAGAATTACTTATACTTCAGCTTATTCAATTGAGAAATGAGGCCAATAGTTTTATGGAAGAGGAATTTGAAGGAAGAGAGAAATAGCCTATTCTCTTGCTTCTCCTTACAACTTGAACTTATTCCCAGTACATCTACATTGTGCTGAGTCCTTCAGAAAGCAGAAGATCTTTGGGCAATGCAAGGTGGAAGAGCAAAAGTCGCAGCCAGGGATAACTTGGAAAACACGATCACAAAAGGGTATATGTGAGTGAAAGGCAGGAGTGCCTTGGAGAACTTTCAAGGCAGGGACAAAGAGCTTTTCCTAAAGGAAGCCAATATAGAGATTAGAGGATGGGCCTTCGATAGCAAGGTTCTGAGTAGGCTTGATACGAGACCAATCAGGGTCAAAGGGAAGGTTTCACTAATGAAAGTGGGAGATGACTAGTACACGAAGCAGAGATGGAGCCAAGGGAATAGGAGGAAGGGCCAGATGTTGACAGATTGCTTCCTATTCAAAGGAGAAATCAGGACAAACCCAAGCCTTGTGCCTTCTTGATAGGATGGATGGCATTAACAAATATGAAGAGCTGAGAAGGCTGAATGACCTGTGTATTTTGTGCTCTGGTCACCTCTACGTTTGACTATGGGTATGCATATACATGGGCAGATGGTCCAAAAACTTGAACAGCTCCAGAACATTGCAGCCAGAGCACTCTCTAGGGTCACCAGCTACATTGGCAAATTAGTTTCCAGGCTGGTTTTAACCTCTAAAGGTCTACATGGCCTAGGACTAGCATATCTCAGGAACTGCCTCTTTCCACATGAACTTATTTGAGAACTTTGCTCTGCTCCAACAACAGCGGTGTGATGAGGACATTTCCGTTGTGGCACCCAAATCATGCAATAGCCTCCCAAGAAAGGTGCTTCTGGTCCCTTCATTTGCCTATTTTAAAAGAGGGGTGTTGCAAACTGGGGGGAAATCAAGGAAGCAGAGGAAGGTCTGTTGCAAAACCAACAAGAGATCAAGGCAGACAAGGACAGAGACTTCCTGATTTGGCAGCAAGGAGCTATTAGGGCAGTTTTGAAGTTTGTTTAAGGTGGAACCCAAATTGTATCAATGGAAAATAAAGGCTGGGACTTGTTTGGGTGGGAAGGTCAGGCCTTGTTTGGGTGGGAACTACTGTTCTAGACTCACACATGGAAGGAGCCACACCAACAATACAGTCCAACTGAGAGAGAAAATAACTGGACAGAGTGCAGTGAGGAGGCCTCAAATATTCAGTCCCCAGGCCTTCCAGAGACTCAAAACTCTGAAAAAAGAATGGTTTGGCAAATAAAGGAGTTTAGAGCCTTCAAAGAGAAAATTGGGAAAAGGGTCAATAAGAGGGATATTTTGGGAATAGGAAAAACAGTTACATGTGTAAATGCTGTAGTGAAAGAGCTGGACAAGAGCAATAAACTGATTATATGCTAGAGAGAGAAAACAACCAGAGAATGGGAGCCACTAAGATCTAGTGGACATGTGGAAGAATGGTCGTCACCACCACCGGGGTGCTCATTTTGCCAAGGGAGATTATAGGAAAGGATTGGGGGAGGTGTAAAATAAAGAGTGTCAGGAAGGCAAAAGGAGGTCGAAAGACTCCGACAGCTTCCGTTTTCTCACTGAGCATAACAGTACCAACATGAAAGTGTCCCTGCATCACTTGTTCATATCATGGGCCAGTATTAAAAAAACACAACCCAGAAAATTCGTTTTAGAACCTAGCTATGATTTGCAATGCATGTTGGCAATGGTCCTCAGTATGTTTGTTCTAAGTATTAGTATATTCATGGAGTCAGTTTTAGATTTAAACTATTTTTTCTCTTTCATTTATGTTTACTAGAATTCTAAAGAGGTATAGAAGTACAAAAGGAGTTATACAACATGTAAACAGAATCCTAGAGACAAAGCAGAACAGATTAGCTTTGACAGCCCTCTGCAGGCCTTATCCAAGAATTATTACACACACAAAAAAGTACTTTTGCTAAAGCATTAGCAATTGTACAAACTGAGTTTTGTTGCATTTGAGTAAGTTTCCTGCAAATACAGGTAGCCCTAGTTATCTGCTGTTTCGCATGTACATGGCTGGGCAACACAGACCCAACCTCCTTATTCACAGATACAAAAATACTGAAAATTTGCATATCTAGGTGGCCGGAAGTGACCTCTGAGGTCATTTCTTGTCATCATTTTGCTGATCGGAGTCATTTTGTGGCTGTATCTTTGTTCAGCCTACTTGCCCCTCTCTTTGTCTTAATATCCCACGATCTAGGAAGGACTGTTTCTTAGGTGGTTTACCCGAATCCTTCCCTACTCAAACGGGATGGAAGGTAAAATGGTCACCTGATGTGGAGAGGGAATTGAATACTTTATACTCCTCCACAGTAGGCTTATGAGATCACCCAGCATTCTTGTGTGTGTGTGTGTCTAAGTGTCCCCCCGCTCCCATCAAATTCGCAACGCCTAGACCAATATGAACCAAATTGGGTACAGTTGTAGGGACGCATAGGGACATCTCAACAGCATAGTTTTTAATGATGTCATCCACCCTGATCCAAGATGGTGGATGAGTAAACTTTTGAGGTGCAAGTGGGCTAACTTGTGAACCGATTAACCGATTTGAATCAAACTTGCTACAGCTGTAGGGACACATTGGGATGCCCTATTGGCGTGGTGTGTGATGATGTCATCCACTCAAATTCAAGATGGTGGCTGTGTGAACATCTGAGGCACAAGCAGGCTAATTTGTGGACTGTCTAACTAATTTGAACCAAATTTGGTACAGTTGCAGTGAGTGAGACACAGGGACACCTCAATGGCAAAGTTTGTGATGTCATCTACCCTGATTCAAGATGGTAGATGCATAAACATTTGAGGCACGAGTGGGCTAACTTGTGAACCGCCTAATCGATTTGAACCAAATTTGCTACAACTGTAGGGGCACATGAGGAAACCTCAATGGCAGAGTTTGTGATGATGTCATCTACTCCAAACCAAGATGGTGGATGCGTGAATGTTTTAGGTGCAAGTGGGCTAACTTGTGGACTGTCAAACCAATTTGAATCAAATTAGGAACACAGTTGTAGTGAGTGACACACAGGGACACCTCAGTGGCAAAGTTTGTGATGTCATCTACCCTGATTCAAGATGGCAGACGTGAACTTTTGAGGCGCAAGTGGGCTAACTTATGAACTACTTAACCGATTTGAACCAAATTTGCTACAACTGTAGGGACACATAGCAACACCTCAATTACATAGTTTGTGATGACCTCATCCACCCCAATTCAAGATGGCAGATGTGTAAACCTTTGAGGATGTGGGAATATAGTACAACATAAATAAATCCTTAGCGCTGTGGATGTGTACTTAAAGCAGGCATATTGTTTCTATATCAAATGTTTTATTGATATAAAATATCTTTATGCTACCTGGAAGTAAAACTTCCAGAGCAGCTTGCAACAGAATAGGCCAAACATAAACAAGAAAATTAAATAAATGAAACCATAAAAGCAACAATTAAAACAACCCATAAAAATTAAACAGAACCTAGTCAAGCCTACACTTGGTTATAAGAAGCCTAGTGACAAAAATATATAAGAATGGATGCTAAGCATGCCTCTCTGGGGAGGGCATTCCACAGACAGAACCACCCCCATCTCCAGTCACCACCTGCCTAACTTCAGATGAGGCTGGGGTGGTGGGGGCATGACACAGAAAAAGGCCTCTTCCTTTACCACACTAGCCTGCCTGAATCCTGCAATCGTCTTTGGTCTTTCAGGTACTGCCATTTAGGGCTTCTTAGGTATAATTATCACCAGCTTAAATTGGACCTAAAAATCAAACCAGCAACTGGGGCAGCTCTAAGAATTGGTGAGATATAAGCTGTATAGCCAGCCACAATTAGTAAATGGCAGTAGCATTTTGTACTAAATGTAGTTTCTAGGAAATCTTCAAGGCAGCCCCACACAGAATGCACTGCAGTAGGCTAATCTGGAGGTTACCAGAGCATGGATACCTGTGGGTAAGCCCTCTGTTTCAGAAGAGGTTTTAGTTGGTACACTAACCTAAGCTGGTAGAAAGCACTGCATGTCAGGGAGACCACAGTGATAATGCTGGATCTAGCAGGACCCCCAGATTACAGACTTAGCTTCTCAATGGGATCGTAACCCTGGCCAGACCAGAATAATGCCCCCAACCCCAGCATACACTGACTGCATGCAATTATTTTTAAATGGCTGTTCATAGGTTAGACTCGGATAGAAGTGAGGGAGGTAAAATTGGGATTTTGCTTTACATGTACACTTCCTAATCTTTCTGGAGTCACAGGACAGTCTGTTCACTGAGATAAACCCCTTCCTGGCCACAAACTGAGTACTCTTTGGGAGGAGAGCCTCTTCATACACCCAGATCATGTCTGAGCATGGTAGGGTCCCACATTTTCCCCAAACTAACAGAGTAATCTAACAAACATTACCTGAACATGTGACTAAGAATGGGGGGGGGAGATAAACATAGTTTACATAGATATACATAAATAAAATGGTTCCCCACCCCCAAAGGGCTCACAATCTAAAAAAGAAACACAAGATGGACACCAGTAACAGGAGGGATGTTGTGCTGGGGAGGGGAGGGGAAGGGAATGAGGGACATTAAGTCCCTGTCTAGTCCTACTATTAAACCAGACAATCAAGACACAGACACACACAATGTGCCATAACAAAGATTTCTAAGTTAGGATGCATTGTTTTAGCAAACTTACTAAAACATACTGTACTAGAGACCATACTGTACTACCATACTGTACTAGAGACCTTCTTACTCAAGAGGAATCTTAAAATCCATGGTCTCCTTGCAACATCCTGCAAAAGGAGAATTTCAAAACCTGTGAGGGTCTTCACCCCTAACCCTTCAGTGGACATACTGCCGAGAACATGTTGACCTCAAGCCGGGGATTCTCAGATAGGGAAGAAATAGTACGGCTGCGGTATGGGGAGGCATGAAGGCTCCATGTATCCCCTGAGAGTCCTTCAGCTATACCAGGGCTTCTCAACAGGGAGTACAAGTACCCCTAGGGTGAGCAAAGACACAGGAACAAGAACAGGCGATTCACCCTCGGTTCAATCTGGTCAGGGCACTTTTGTGCACCTCAGCATTCCTTCCTGGTATATAGTAAAGTAAAGTAGTCTAGCAGTCATGTGTTGGTTTGACACGATGGTAAAATGCTGAGGAGTCCGAGTCAGGACCTTCTGCAGCCAAGTCAAGCCCTTGTCCCTTCTGGAAGGCAAAAAAAGCTCTGTAATAGGTAATGGCCAGGCACAGAACCTGAATCAATACACTACTCCTAGCACAGTGTCATTGTATTGCACAACTAGGCTAGTGCCAACAGACCTATACTTGTACTGTACTATTTCAAACAAAAGCTGCAAGATCCTGTCTCTCGGGATCATCCTGTCCAAACCTGTGTCCAGAATGACTCTGGCTCAGCAAGAGCACATTCTTGTTCCAATTTACAAAAACTACGGCTCTTCAGGTGTTGCAGCATCTGATTCAGAACTGCTACTCTGACAGCAATCTGACCAAGCTATAATCTAGGAACAGAAAAATTGTGAAGCCCTTCATTCTGCAGTGAGGCACCAGGGCATTCATGAAGGCTGAGGAAAGTCCAATACTAATAACAGGAAACCCGAGGAACCTTTGATGACTCAAATGAACTGAAACACTAAGGTATGTCTGTCAAATCAATTGCGTCAGCATGTCCTCCTGCTGAATAGCTATGACAAACTTAAGAGTTCCCACCCGAAACTTCTTAATGTTCACTTCATCCAAAAATGGAATGAATGTGTCAATTTTGCTTTGGGGCTGTAGAGAAGATCAAATATGCTGTGCTGCTGGGATGCAGAAACCAGTCTGATGGTCTTTATGTGGTGTTGAATTGTAGCTAACAAGTAAGATCTTGGCATTCCCATGACTATCCCTTCGGAGCCTCTCAGCTACAGGGCATAACCCTGCAGGCGTGGCTTCCAGAATCAATGCATTCAAGGTAACCTGAAACCAAGCTCTAATGAAGTAGCAATTCTAGTCCCTCAATGGGAAAGGAAGCTCAGTGTAAAGCAACACAGGGCCTTCTTCATTCCCTTTAAAGTGATAGAAACAGACAGATTGTCAGAGAGGCTCCTCTAAAATATGTGGTTAGCTTAATGATGTTTCTCTTGGGCTTGGACCCCTTGGCTTGGACAGAAAAAAAAGACTTGGTAAGCTTGACTGGGCTGAGCATCTCCTTCCACAACATTGGAAGAACTTGTATTTTGTTCTTTGATCTCAATTAGGATAACATTCAGATGCTGACCAAATAACTTTATTCCAGATAATGGTTAGCTGGCTTTGTACAGAAACCTGGATCAATGTCCCAAGCCCACTCACAGATTTTTCTACTGGTAACAATAAAAAATGACACAGTCCAAGCACTGAATTGGACCACATCTAGAGAAGACTCTACAAGGACAGCTATCAGAGGATGTTGTCAAATTTATCATCCATGAACTTTGTGGAATGGATTTATTAGAAGCAGCAGGTTATCAATCTATGATCAGTCCCTGGGGGGGAAAGAGTTAGCAACTGATGCTCTGAAATCTTCCTCTGATGTCTCAAAACCTCAATGTAGGGGCTGCCTCAAATCCTAACTGGAATCAGTGTGGCCCTCATGTGGAATAACCATGTTATAGGTCAGGGCTACAACAGAGACAGCAACCCATTTATTTATTTACATTTCTCATCACCCTGAGACCCCAGGGAATGCTAAGCATTACAGACCCCACACTAAGACAAAGAACACTGTTAACTGATCAACCAACTAGAAAGGACACTTTAGACCCAGAGAATGAAGTGGACCCAAGCTGACATGATGGAGCTGACCCTTTGTGCCAGCGGCTAGTGCAAGGGTTCACCACTGTAGCATTCAGTGCCAAGCAGTCTGCCAGTCATGGTTCAATAGGCTGCATCTCTTCTTCAGAGTTCTCTGAACTTTAAAGTCTGCCCTTTGTCTATAGGGGACAACGACCAAGCACCTGGAGCTTGGCACTTGCACTATCTGGGACTGAAAGGATGTTGCTACTGAGTCTGAACCCCAGGGTTGGAGCAAGTCTGGTCCAAGCAAACACAGAGACATGGCAGAACAGGGTCTCCCCTTTAAGGACAAGCTTAACTCGTAGTGTTAGGCCAAACCTCTGCTACAGGAACTGGATGGCTTTATGATTCTTCTTGCACTGCAGAATTACTGTGGGATCAGTATGTCTCATTCCTACTAATCACAAAACACGGCTTAGAGAGTCTTAAGCTATGTGAGTTTTCCTTGCAATTTCCTTCCTCACCTACTTGAGGAACACTGGGATGAACAGGAGGCCCCCCAAAGGGGAAGACTGGTTCCATCCCAGGACCTTGCAGAGTTGCTTTTCTATTCCTCAAAGAGCAAGTGATTATCAGAGCTGCCTCTGTTGATGAAGTTCGGTTGGAAAGAAAAACCAGATCCTGCATTGCCTTCTCCTATACAACTTCACTCCATACTGACTCAGGGAGCCTGGAGCAAATGAATGGCACCACCAAGGAAGGACGGATGGAAGGACAGACGGACGGAGACTTGACTGTGACAAATGGGATACTCTAAGTGAACATCAGAGGCCTCCTCAGACTTTGGCACAAACACAACTTGGTATGATTGCAGTCAGGCCTGTGTCTCCTGCCAGTGCAGGGACAGAAGGCTTGACCTGTGAGCAGAAACCATTGAATCCACCATTCCCTCTAACAGGGATTTCCAGATGTTGTTCACTACAACTCCCAGCATCCCCAGCTGCAATGGCCTTTGGCTGTGGCTTATGCGAGTTGTAGTCAACAACATCTGGGAATCCCTGTTAGAGGGAATACTGATTGAATCCATCGTCAAACATGCCCAAACTAGGTTTGTGGGAATGGAAACAATCCTACAAAATAATCTAGTAAAGGTTTTCCACCTCTTTAAAAAAAAAAAGGGGGGGGGAGACCACCACCACCACATAAACATGTCCCCTGACCAGTTGCTCCACAAGAATACCACCACCTGTGGTTGAGAGCGGGCTGGCCTTGTTATATGCAGTGTCCCAGAGGGTGCCTCAACTAGAAGCAGACAATCCTAGTGAAGAGGCTGCCTTATGGCTACCCAGAAAGTAGGACACAATGACTCCTCTAACTTCAGATTCAAAACAGAAAGAGTATAGAGTCCCAACTCAAAACAGTAGGTTTTTAAAACATGACACCACTATTCATTTAAGCAGTTTAAAACCAGGTGTTACTGTCTGCAAGGCTCACTTACAAAAATGGAGTTGGAAAGAACTTAGGTGGGTCCCTGGCTAGACTGACAATATCAATTTTCTAGGACCTTAGTATAAAAAGTAAGATCACTGGCATAATCACATTCACCCCTCAGAAAAGTGGGGTCTATTCTCCATGGTTCTACTCCTCTGTGGAACTGAAACTGCAAGTTCAGAATCCATCAGTCCTTCTGTTGCTTCCTAGACTCTCTACTGCTGCCCTCCTATACCTCTATTTATCTCCTAGGTTCACATTATCTTTATGTTGGAAGCTGGAAATTCAATATTACCCTGTAAGCCATGTTAGTGTTCCTAGGTATAAGGATGTCCACAAGCTCTTAACTATGCCCGTGTGCAGGATGGGGCAAACAGCTGGTCATCCTTTCATTAATCTCCATTGAGTTACCTGAAACAAGGCCTGTAAGGGCAGAGCACAGCAAGCTTGACTTCATGCACAACTACAAGCTCACATATTTTCCACGCATAAAATGACTAATACACCCTCAGAAATTGCTAGGTAATATTCCAAGCAGTAGGACTATATCACTCCATTCGTAGAACAATGTAAGAGCACCTGAAAGCAAGATAAAAAACTACCTTTGTTCCAGACTGCTACTAGCAGACTGTGGAGCAACAGGATTTTCTTCTGGAGCTTCTGTGTTTTCCTCCACCACGTATTTACAAGAAGCATCTTGCGAGGTAGACAGTTTTCCTTCCTCACTAAAGAAGAAACAGGTTACAGTTTCATTTACATTTTAAACATTTGTATCATCATGCATTTGTGGGAGGCTTGGGGACAAAGGGTCCAGAGGTCTCATGCAAACAGACTTTTAGAAATATGATGGCAACATGGACAACAAGCAGGTGATTGTGGATTCTGTTCACATTCATCACTGATATCAATTTATGTTCACGTAAAAGGAACTGGACTGGGGGGGGAAAATGCAGGATGTCAGATTACAGACTAGTAAAAAGAGGAATAAAGAATGTAAATGGTGCCCAAAGTGATAAAACAGTCACATTCATTATCCTTTACTGTACATACCGATAGGATTTCAACACTCTGAAGCCAAAAGTGAAGGGGGGAAAGAGAACAGAAAAGGGATATAAAACAAGACCATCAAGGTTTTTCTAGAAACTAGTCCTTGGATGAAGCTTATTTATGGGGCAAACCCCGCACCTCAAAAGAGGGCTGACTACATGTACATCAATTATTCAAAACCTATAGATGAACTAGCCTTTTCCTTTGCTCAAAGGATATATGATGGTTTTTCATGTCAGAGCAAAGCAAATCTCAGGCTAACTCTCACAAAACAGAAGAACTAGCACACGTGTCCAGGCTGTTATTGCTTCAGACTGAAAATGGGGGTTCACATGTAGATTATGTGCAACCTAGCCTTCTCCCTTGCATGCTAGTTTTCTATTAAGGGGATTTATTTATTTTGACACAGGTTCACCACCTCAACTCTAATTCTTGAGAACTACCTCAGTCAGGGATTGCTTAAGAGCCCTGTGTAAGTTACTTTGAGCTTCACAAAGGAAAACATAGGAGGCAAGTATGAGGGACAGATAACAAATGGAATGTGATTCTTCCCCAATCACCACTTGCATATATCTGAAAAGAAAAATGTGTTTTGCACACATGTGCACCTCTTATAAACTAATATCTGCATGTATTTGTAATCAAGTATAATACACATTCCAAGAAGTACCACTTGGATAAACATTCAGGGAGAAAACAGAACAGCAGCAAGCCGAGACTGCTAAAACAACGTGCATATACAGCTTGACTAAGCATTATTCATAAGCTTTTAAAATTGTAGATTCAGATGAATTTATGGCAAATATAAGGATATCCAGGATTAATGCAAATACAAAGACAGAAACACTTGCCTGTTTAACAGGATGAAATTGCATGTTTCAGTAAATACACACTGATAAGTGCAATTGCCAAGATGAGCAGGGCATTTAACGCTCATCTGAAGAGAATGCTAGGACACCAAACAAACTGTACTGGCTAGAAGACAATCAGCAATAACTCTTAAGTGGTTGCTAGGGGTACTAGAAAACAGTGGATGGAGAACAGTGCTGTACAATTAAAAATACTTTTAAAAAGCAACAAGAAATCTCCAAAAAGTTTAGGATGAATCTATGTAGTTTCTCTATGCAGATAGATAAAATCTACTGAGTTTACACAAAACTTCAGACAGAGGGTCTTCAGGATTTTAAAGAAGTATTTTGAAACCACAAAAAAGAAATGTTAATCCATGGAATTAATTGGTTCCAAGCAAGCCAGCCATCAATGCTAGCAATAAGCTGAATACAGAGTGCCAATTGTCCTAAAGGTGCCAAAACCCCATTCCATTAAAATAAAAATAAAAATCTGCCCACTGAAGTTTATAGCACACACGGCTAGATCATTTAAAAAAAAACACAAAAAACTAAGCTTGGGAGTCACAACCCACCCACACACAAACTGAATCTTTTAATCTTTACCAAGAAGCTCCATTTTTTTTTTGCCACAGAGTAATGTTATTTTAAATGTGTGTAGAACTGAGGGAATGCTGGGCTCACACTTTAGAGAGCCCATGCTCCTAGTGTGAAGTCAGAGCACAAGGTTTGTTTTCTCACCTTTTGAAGACAGCAGTTTCAGTTTTAGCATCTACAGTAAGGCTGAGAGTCTCTTTCATGCTGCCATTCATTACCGTCTCTGTCACTTTGTCTGCATTTTCTACATCGTCTTCCCCATCAGAACCAGCCTCCATTGCAACACTTCCTACACCTGGAAAGAAAGAACACCAAAATATCCTTTGAGGCAAGAACCAGGTCTGTGTGAGCTCAGTACTGTAACTAAGAAGGAGCCCTGCAACGGTTTTGTGACTTCTGTACCATTCTCAAGCAATGTGTTCTTTGTCATTTTTGCAGCTGCTCATAGACACAAAATATAAACATGCAGCCATGTCCATTAATGTTTTTTTAAATCTCCCCAACAACCAATCTTCTATCTCCCAGTCTATTTAGCAACTTAGATCCCTTCTATCAGCTGAACAGTTACATCTGGGACCATATCACAGGCTTTTATCATCTCATGTGGGTCTATTCACAATACAATCTGAAGGAAGTCCAATATGGCTTGGTTTTAAAATTACACACTTTGAAGTAGTTAAAAAAAAACAGTTTCCCCAATTCACATGCTTCTGTACTATTTCAGTGCTCTTACCTTCTGGCTGAGCTGCAAGTGCAGCTGCATTTGCACTCAGAGGATCCATTTGCTCTGTGTTGGTTTCCATCTCCACAGGTGAATTACTTCTTAAGGAATCTTTTGTACTTTAAAGAGAGAGCTTTGATGAGTTCCAGATTCTTTAAATAAGATGCAGTGTTTTAGTCCTATCTGCTATAAAAATCATTAGTTTCTCCAAATGTGAGAAAAGAATCACACTATTATGTCACCGATTCACATCAGACATGCCCAGGCTTTCTTCAGGTAAACAAAGGTTAGAAAAAGACTTGGGGTTGTATGTCTGATCAACACTTTCCCACATTGGAATCATTACAAAAGTTATGACAGATTACCCAGAATGTTGGGGGCAATATGCTAAATCATTGTAAACCGCTTAGAGAGCTCCGGCTATAGAGCGGTATATAAATGTAAGTGCTATTGCTATTGCTATTGAATTCCAACAATATTCCTTTTTAGTACTGTAGCACATTAATTCACACTGCAGGACATAATCAAGAAGCCCTTTAAAATGAAATGAACAACTTTAATGAAGTTTGGCATAGTGTTGGTTACAGGAACTAACTCCAAAATACTGTTATACAAAAGTGTCCGATTAATGACCTAAAATCACTGAAGGGAAGTACACCAAATGTATTCCACAGATATATTTGGACAATTTAACACAGAGGGAAAAGACTAAGATATTTTTCAAATTTAACACACACAAAAGGGTTATCCTTCCTCTCCTGAAAAATATGAAATCTCCATGTAATAATTTGGGAGAGGAATAAGAATAATAGTCAACGGTCCACCACTCCGGCATATGAGATTCAGGGTGCAGCCTTTTAGATGAGAGAAACCAGAACTGACAATTATGTTGCAGAAGGAGAAAGACCTCACTTTTTTGTTCTGACTGTTCAGAGGTAATGATTATCCAAGAGGAAAGAAAACTCCAGAGACACTGCTACTGCAACAGTCAACAAAAGACTAAGGAAAGGAGTTAGATCGCCCTCTGAGAGTTAGCTAGAGTTTCTGCCAAAAATACCTTATAAGGTAATGATCCAGAAAGGTCCTAAACATGGCTCTGCGCAGACGCAAACCCAGTAATATGATGCACAGAGACCATGAAGAAGAATATTTGGAACTCTCCCCTTTGGGATTATGACATGAAGGGCAGGAAAGCAGACAGGATACAAGGTCAAAATGGAAGAAAGCTTGCTTTCACTGGCCCAAGACTGAAAAAGTAATACTCTACTACTGAGTAGCTAGGGTGTTCTTGCTCTCTGAGAGCAAGGATTTGGCTATGGGGCTCTTGCATCCCTCTGGCCAGCTAGAGGAGAAGCATTTCACACAGAGAGAATGCCACCTTTGAGCTGAAGTTAAATTTTCTTATTAAGCAAGACAACTTTTACATGCAACTCTAAATTTCTAAAGAAGAGGAGAAGGTGAAAGATGAGGAGAGAAAGAAGAGCTGAGGCACAGGAGGAAAAAAAAGCAGCAATAGATCATTTAACCCCCCCCCCACACACACACATTTTATATCCCACTCTTCAGTTTCTCCTCACAACAACCCTGTGAAGTAGATTGGGCTGAGAGAGAAGTGACTGGCCCAGAGTCACCCAGCAAGTATATGGCTGAATGGGGATTTGAAGATTTTGAAGAGACTCGAGTCTCCCTGGTCCTAGTCCAACACTCTAACCACTACCACGCTGGATTCTAGCTAAGTACTATTTGTTCTGTTCTGCCCCATGAGATTTGCTAAAAGAGATCTGAAGCCAGTGAACCCCAAACAAACAAGCAAGCAAGGCAGGGGTGACGTTCTGAAGACACAATTTTAAAAATCCCACCACCACATGCAACATCCTCTCATCTCAGCCCATAGGCTATAGTACAGCTTGTGGTTTCAAGCAAAACCACAACTTCATTTTATGTTGTTTAGAAGAGGCACCCATTATAGTGATCATCTTATATTTAGCAGAGGGAGAGCAACTGTTCCGATTCAACCCCAGCACAGCATCCTACCAGTGGTGGTTGTTGGTTGTCTACCTTATATGTTTTTTAGATTGTGAGGCGTCCCAGGACAAGGAACCATCTTAGTTATTTTTCTATGTAACTGGTTTGAGGACTTTTGTTGAAAAGTGGAAGTATTTACAGCCATAGTCATTGTAGTTGTTAGGCAAAATCAAATGTGATTAACAATTTGGCTTTTTATTTCATTTTATTCACAAGCTTTAAACAATGCAATGCATTCTTACCTCAGAGAAGATGAGAATTCAGAAAAGGAAGCCCAACCAGTTTCTTTTGCTGGCATAGGTTCTTCTGTGCTCCATACGTCAGACCCGACAGAATCCAGATTGGTGCCGTGTGTGGTTTCCATAGGTACATCAAAGTTTGCTGACCAGTTAGGAGCTGGAAAGATCATAACATTTATAACATGTCAAACTCTAAACCAAAAACCTGTGAACTGATCTGCTACAGGATTTTTGTTATTCTTGTCTGAAAGCCCTTGCAGGTGGTTCTACTGTCAGTGTTTGAAGAGTCTTCCTCTGTTTAGCAGAGATCGGAGATCTTGCCCACTTGAGAGAGCTCCTTCTTGTTTGCCCAACAGTGGCCCAGAACTCTGGGACTGCTCTCTAATCTGTCCACTAGAACATAGGTTCTTTGAATAAAGGCTTGATAGGCTGGCACCTAGGAGTCACTCCCTCCCTCCCAAAATCTTCTTTGAAGCAGTCTCTGACATAGCAATGGAAAGGAGAAAATCCCTCTCGCCTTAGATAGCCTCCTTATAAGTAAAGGTAGAAGATTCACTCAAGGCTTAGACAACTAGTTAGGGTGGTCACTGTCAGAAAAACAAGTAGGAGAATTTACAGTAAGCAAATTCTCCATGCTTCCCAACTGTCCCCCTCCAGGAGTCCAGGACTTTAGTGCATATTTTATCAGTGCTCCAAATACTCCTGGAGGGAAGAACTGTTTGATGTCTATGGCTAGATAATAGCCTAAAGTGCCATTCTACAAAAGGATACTTCAATGGAGGCAAAAACATTGTGGCAGGCTGGCACCTACCATTGATGCCTTAAGTAACAAAGAGAAAATATAACCAAAGAGGCTGGGTTCTCTTCAGATAGGTTTTAAGTGCCCTTCTGACCTCTAATTTGTGTCATTGCCACTCCTTGGAGTAGGACTGATTAGGACAAAAGGGAGGCAGGACTAACTCCAGGTAGGAACACACCTCAAGGTGGGAATGTAAACTGAGTATAAAGGAGAGGCTGAGCCTGAGCACTATCCTGGTATGAAAAATGCAGAGTATCAGATTGGCCAAAACTGCAGCCAGAACATATATATACCCTGTGGGCTGAAGTAACGGCCACTAGAAGTGTGGTCTAAACGGAGAGAAAGAAAAAGGCAAGGGAGAGGACTGACATGTTATCTGTGCAACTCATTACATTTTGCCCCAGATGATGCTCCGGACAGGCTAGTCCAACTTTCCTAAACTAGAGTAGGTCTGAAGTAAACATGAAGTGCAAAGCTTCATGGGTGGTCTTGGTATCACCACACTCCACAACCCAAAATCAGTGGCAATTAATAATCTGGAAGGTTCAAACAAAACTTATTTAAAACCACAGTAATAGCAGCTCAGTTGGAATGTATACCAAGGAGGAAAGGTACCACCAAGTTTAAGATGATGCCAGCGTGGCTAACAAGTAGAGTCAGGGAAGCTATAAAGGGGACGAAGACTTCCTTCAGAAAATGGAAGTCCTGCTCAAATGAAGAGAATAGAAAGGAACAAACTCTGGCAAAAGAAATGCAAGGAGACAATAAGGGATGCAAAAAGAGAGTTTGAGGAGTATATAGCTAGAACTGTCAAGGAGAACAACAAAAACTTTTTTGAATATATCAGAAGCAGAAAACCTGCCAGGGAGGCGGTTGGCCCCTTAGATGATCGATTATTGAGGATAAGGAGATTGTAGAGAAGCTGAATGAGTACTTTGCATCTGTCTTAGCAGAGGATACTGACTATATATCCGCTACGGAACTGAGCTTCTCAGGCTTGGAGGCTGAAGAACTGGGCCAATTTGAGTTGATGAGAGAGGATGTTCTGAACTGTCATGAAAAATTTAAAAACTAATAAGTCGCCAGGGCTAGATTGCATCCACCCAAGAGTTCTGAAGCAACTCAAATGTGAAACTGAGGTTCTCCTAGCAAAAGACGTAACTTGTCCCTACAATCAGACTCTGCACCAGAGAACTGGAAAGTAGTTAATGTAACGATTTTCAAAAAAGGATCCAAGGAAGATCTATGAAACTACAGGCCAGTTAGCTTTACTTCTGTGCCAGGCAAACTGATGGAAAGCATACTTAAGGACAAAATTGTTATACATATAGAAGAACACACCTTGCTGAAGGAGGACCAGCATGGCTTCTGCAAGGGCAAGTCTTGCCTCACTAACCTTTTGGAGTTCCTTGAGAGTGTCAACAGGCATGTGGATAAAGGTGATCCGGCTGACATAGTATACTTGAGACTTCCAAAAAGCTTTTGACAAAGTTCCCCACCAAAGGCTCTTGAGTAAACTTAGCAGTCAAGGGATAAGGGGGCAGGTTCATGTGTGGATTGGTAGCTGGTTGAAGGACAGGAAACAGAGGGGAGGAATAAATGGATAGTTATCACAATGGAGGGAAGAAGTGGGGTCCCCCAGGAATCTGTACTGGGACCAGTGCTCTTTAACTTGTTCATAAATGATCTAGAAGTTGGGGTAAGCAGCCAAATTTGCAGATGACACTAAACTATTTAGGGTAGTGAAATTCAAAGCAGATTGTGAGGAGCTCCAAAAGGATATTTTCAAACCTGGGGAGTGGGCAACAAAATAGCAAATGCGGTTCAATGTAAGCAAGTGTAATGCGATGCATATTGGGGCCAAAAAACCCAACTTCACATATACGCTGATGGGGTCTGAGCTGTCAGTGACTGACCAGGGGAGAGATCTTGGGGTCATGGTGGACAGCTTGTTGAAAGTGTCAACACAGCACACGGCAGCTGTGAAAAAGGCCAATTTCATGCTAGGAATCATTAGGAAGGGGATTGCAAATAAAAATGCTAATATTATAATGCCCTTATACAAATCTACAGTGCTGCAACATTTGGAGTACTGCATGCTGTTCTGGTCACAGTATCTTAAAAAGGACTTTGTAGAAATGGAAAAGATGCAGAAAAGGACAACCAAGATGATTAGGGGCCAGGAGCACCTTCCATATGCGGCAAGGCTACAGCATCTGGGGCTTTTTAGTTTGGAAAAGAGGTGACTACAGGATACATGATAGAGGTGTATAAAGTTATGCATGGAGTAGAGAATGGACAGGGAGAAATATTTCTCCTTCTCTCACAACACTAGAACCAGGGGTCATTCCATGAAACTGAAGGCCAGGACATTTAGGACCAACAAAAGGAATTACTTTTTCACAGAGTGCATAATTGGTCTATGGAATTCTCTGCCACGGGATGTGGTGATGGGCACTAGCTTGGACGGCTTTATAATGGACAAATTAATAGAGGACAGGTCTATCAATAGCTATTAATCTGGTGGCTATTGGTCACCTCCGGCTTCAGAAGCAAGATACCTCTAAATAGCAGTTGCAGGGGAGTAATAGCAAGAGAGGAAGCATGCCCTCACCTCTTGCCAGTGGGCTTCTTAGAGGCATCTGGTGGACCACTGTGGGAAACAGGATGCTGGACTATATAAGCCTTGGGCCTGATCCAGCAGGGCTGTTCTTATGTTAAACAACAATCACCTCATGAAATATCGTATGTCCAGCTTAATCACTTATGCTCCGATTCTTCATAGGACTTGGACATGACAGTCCTTCCTGATAGTAAGCCATTTCTGGAAGGGGCAGATAGCCACCTGTAATGACCTAAAATGGTGTCCTGCATGCGTTTAGTATCCTGGAGACATCAGCAACTCTAGGAGCCAAGCTAACTGTTGGGAGTGATCTGTTTGTTGAAGTTTAGGTGAATGACTGAGCAGAGGGCATAATCTCTCCTATGAAACTGGCAGAGTTGCAAGAGTGACTATCATCACTCCAAGGTAAAACATGTAGGAAGAAGGTGGCTCTTACTCCAATTGAGCACCAACCTGTGACCCCACAGAAAAACTGTCACTAGATTTATGTGGAAGTCCGCTTCCTCCCTGGTGTGTGCCCTGATGAGAATGTCATCTTAGGTATAGTTGAGCTTGTAGGCCCCTCATCTGGAGGTCTACAATAACTGCGACCACAACCTTGGTACAAGATCTGAGCAAGATGACAAGCCAAATGGAAGAAAGCAGTATTGGTATTGACACAGAGACATGTAGATTCATGTCCTTTATGTCAATGGACATCATGAACACATCTGGACTGCTGTAAGCATGGAGAAAGTTGTCTCCTCCTTGAACTGGCAGTCTTGAAGAAAGCAATTTACACCCCTAAGGTACAAGATGGCTCTTGTCTTCCCTTTCTTCTTGAGTATGAGAAAGAGAAACGAGTAGATGCATGAGCCCTTCTTGAGGTAAGAAACTAGTTTGCTGCTGGATCACCTAATCTTTTAATTGTATCTTCTTGTTAAGCAAGGAGACAATAGGGATCCGTTTCAAGGCAGTGCCCAGAATTCCAGAGAGCACCAGAGATGGACTGTCTCCTGTATCCAGTAGTCTGAAGCCCCAGAGTAAGGGGGGGGGGAGGAGAGAGAACCAGAGAAGTGGCTATCTATCTGGGTCAGCAGGGCAGCCTATTGGCTGAAGTCAATTAGATTTCTTAGAGGGATGTGCGCGAAACAGGTTTTGCATTTTGTTTCAAGCTCGAAACAAAATGCAGACAGCCAAAACATTTCATCGAAGCCACGGTCAATTCTGTTGTTTTGACTGAACAAATCTCAAAAGGTTTCGAGTGTTTCAGCCATAGGAAACAATGGGGGAACTTGAAAAAACAGGTTGCTTACCTGTAACAGATGTTCTGGCAGTGATCCCACAACATTCGTAAACAATGGGTTCTCCGCCTACGCAGATCAACTTTGGGTAAAATTCATTAGCTCCCTGAGATGCTTCCAACTGCCTCCTGCATGTGCCCTGCAGTATCTTATAGCGGCGGTTGGGCGTCCTTCTCTCAGTTTCTTGTTGGCCGACTGGTGCTATTTTCCTAAACATCTCTGCATGTATAGAACATATTGCTTGTGCTCTGCAGTGGGGATGGCTGGGAGGGTTTTATGAATGTCATGTGATCACTATCAGATCATCTGTTACAGGTAAGCAACCTGTTTATCTGGATAGTGATCTCACGACAGTCATAAACAATGGGTGAATTATGAGCTTCCCTTGAGGAGGTGGAAGCAGCAAGCTATTGTAACACCCTTTCCAGCACTGCTCTTCCGAATTCAGCCACCGCTGCAGAGCGAAGGTAATGCTTGACAAATGTTTGGTCTGAAGTCCAGGAAGCAGCCATGCAGATGTCCTTGAACCTAATACCGGACAAATGTGCTGCTGCCTAAGCTCTCGTCAAATGGGCCTTCACTGATCTTGTAGGGGCCACTTTTTGCAGTTCGTAAGCCATTATTATGACTTCCACTAGTCAATGTGATATCTGTTGGCATGATGGTGTTTGGCCCTTCTGCTGGCCACTCACACAGACAAATAGATGTTTTGTTTTCCTAATCATCTGTGTTCTCTTTAAATAGAACAGAACTGCTCTATGCACATCAAGAAGATGCATTGCATGCTCCAAAGGCGAGGATGGATTCCTGAAAAAGATTGGTAGAACTATATCATGGTTCAAATGCAAGTCTGAGACTATCTTTGGTCTGAAGTATGGATCCATGCGCATCACTACCTTGTCTGGATAAAATTTTGTATATGGTTTGTCTATACACAGTGTTAGAAGCTCGTTTTCGCATTTTGCACTTGTTATTGCCACCAGGAATACTGTTTTCAATGACACCAGTTCCATAGCAGCACTTGCCATTAGCTCAAAAGGTTTTCCCGTTAATGTGGAAAGTATGAGACACAAACTCCACTTGTCCATGGGCCGGTGGGTACAAATTATTTATGTCCTTCATGAATTCCTTGCAATTCATGGGAGAACACTTTTTCCATCCCATCCACTGTGACATGCCGAAATTGCTGCCTTATTATGTACCTTAGAGACATTTGCGAGTCCCTTTGTTTTCAAGGATGTAAGGTCTAGCAACACCTCCCTTAGTGTTGCGTCCTTGGGTGCAAAGTGTTTTGATTCTGCACAGCTGCAAAACCTCTTCCATTTGGCCTGATAATTTTTCCTGGTGGACCTCTTTCTGTTATTCACTAAAAAAATTCTCAGTAACCTATCCTCCATGCTGTAAGATTTAGTGTGGCTAGGTTCAGATGTAGCAGTTGGCCTTTCTCTTAAGCTATCTGGTCTGGTAGCTGTGGTAGTCTCCTGTGGTGCCGGCCAGACAGTCTGAGGAGTTGCAGGAACTATGGTTGTCTCGGCCACCAGGGGGTTATTAAAATTCCTCTGGTTTTGTCCTGCAATACCTTGGCTACCACCCTGTTCAGCAGAGGATATGGTGGATACAAATAAAATGTACTCGGAGTCCAGTGAAACTGGAATGCATTGCCCTTGGAACGGCTTCCTAGCTCCATCCTGGAGCAGTACTGCTTGCATTTCTTGTTCTGGACAGCTGCGAATAAGTTGACTGTTGGTGTCCCCCAACAGGTGAATAGCTGTTCCAGAAGTAAGGGATTCAGTTCCCATTTGTGTTGTTGGAGCATATGACTCCTGCTCAATGCATCTGCTAGTGTATTGTCCTCTCCTTTTATGTGGACGGCCATCATATGAATATTTTGTTTGATGCACCAGTTCCACATCAGTAGACTGAGTTGACACAGTGGTTTTAGAGAGAAGAGCTGGTCTTGTGGTAGCAAGCATGACTTGTCCCCATAGCTAAGCAGGGTCTGCCCTAGTTGCATCTGAATGGGAGACTTGATGTGTGAGCACTGCAAGATATTCCCCGCAGGGGATGAAGCCGCTCTGGGAAGAGCATAAGGTTTCAAGTTCCCTCTCTGGCTTCTCCAAGGTAGGGCTGAGAGAGATTCCTGCCTGCAACCTTGGAGAAGCCGCTGCCAGTCTGTGAAGACAATACTGAGCTACATAGACCAATGGTCTGACTCAGTATATGGCAGCTTCCTATGTTCCTATGTTTTGATGCAAAGTTAGTTGTTTATGTAAGCAATTGCAGTGGTATTGTCTATTTATCTGGATCACATGGTTCATGATGGTGTTTTGAAAAGACTGCAGAGCCTTGAAAGCAGCTAGTAGTTCTAGGAAGTTTATATGCAACTGTCTTTCCTGAGCAGACCACAGGCCCTGCACCCTTAGTTCTGACAGATGAGCTCCGCAGCCCTGCATGGGGGTCTATGACAACTGGCCGTGACCAACTCGCTGCCGGTTAATTGGACACGGCCAACTCGCCACAGGGACAACTCACTGCAGAGAACAATACAAACCCTCCCCCCACCCCGGCAAGCCCAGCCTGTCACTTTGGCTTCCAATCCAGAGGGAACAAGCGGGAGGGAGGTGAGAGGAAGCTAAATTTCCACCTACCACCTCTGACAGTTGTCCCCTGCAGCAAGTTGTCCCATTCCCCTACATGGAGGCATCTGTCATCACTGTCAGTGTTGGCACCAGAGCCTTGAATGGAATTCCCCTTTGTACTGTTGGCCCACCAGTGTAGAGAGGCCAACTCCTTTTTGGGTAGAACCAGGAGCTTGTTCTGTGGATCTATACCGGGACGAAATTCCAACAAGTATCACATTTGCAGCTTCCTCAGTCTCAGTTTCGCATAGTGCACCATCGACATGCACGAAGCCATCAGGCCCATCAGTACCTGAACTGCTCTTGCTTTTTGTAGTGGTGTCATTTGGAATACTTCCACTATTTCTCAAATGCATTTGTACCCGTCTTCTGGTAAATACACCCTCTGTTCGTCCATGTCTAGTACTGCGCCAATGTACTGTAGTCACTTGTTAAGTTGTAGATGTGACTTTTTCCAATTTATCTGTACCCCCAAGTTGTGTAATAGTGATGTCACTACCTGTACATGGGAGGTTAACTGTGTCCTTGTCCTTGCAGTGAGGAGCCAGTCGTCCGGGTATAATAATAATCTCTTTATTTCAGTCAGCGACCAGCATGAAGTTAAAACAAATGTAAAAGAGAAGACAATCAAACTTCTATTACAAACAATAACACCAAATAAATTTTTAAAAGTCCTCCTCAGCGTAGATCAAGGTACTGAAAATATTACTAAAATAATTAAAAATAAAGGAGGCAGCAGTATTTCATATTTATGAGACTATTACACCAGCTGCCTTCTCGACTCCTAAATCTGAGAGGGGTTAAACAATTCAGGAGCTTGGGAAAATATTGTCGTTATATTTGCTGATGATATACAGGTGATACCAGTACCTGCGTGCCCACCTGCAACTAGCCATATTATAGCATCCGGATATGGAAAGATAGAGAGGCCTTGCATTTGAAGGTAGGCTATGATCGCTGCCATACACTTTGTGAACACCCTCGGGGCAGTCGCCAGGCCGAAGAGCAGCACACTGTACTGGTATATTTCTGTGCCCACTGTAAAGCGCAGGTACTTCCTGTGGTTCTCCTGTATGCCGATGTGAAAGTACGCGTTCTTCAAATCCAGCGTTGCAATCCACCTTTCTTTGTGTAGAAGTGGGAGGATTGTTTGCAGAGTTATCATGAGGAACTTCTGCACTTCAACATATAGGTTCAACCAACGTAAATCTATTATTGGGCGTATGCCCCCATCCCACTTCAGGATCTGAAAGTACCAGGAGTAAAAACCTGCTTGACTGTGAGCCCACTGCACTATCGCCTGTTTCTCCAACAATTCCTTGAACTCCTCCTTCAGGGTTGTCGTCTCAGGAGTATATTTTATTCCCGTAAACTCTGGTAGAGTCACAAATTCTATTGCATACCCCATTGTGATTATACGTAACACCCACTGGTCTAATGTTATGTGGTGCCATCCTAGGGCATGACTTGCCAGTTTGATGGTGGCCCTGGCAAGCATCAAGGTGTTGTTGTTCCTTGCGCAGATGGTAGGTATCATTGTGTTGTTGGGTGCAGGTGGGCTCTGACTGCAATCAAAGGTGCTGCTTGGCCTGTTGTGCGGCCTTGTTACGGTTCTGCTGGTTAGTTCTATTTCTAGCAGCATACGGTTTGCGGTTGTATCTTTGATACCGTTTCCTATAGTCTTTCCGTTCATTTTGTCAAAATGTGTTTTGTCTCCTTTGGAAAAGTTGGTATCTAGTATTAGTATACCTTTGAGTCATGAATGACTTCACCGTGCCCCCCCGCCCATTGCTCCATTGTTGTATCTGTTTCCTCAGAAAACAAGCTCTTACCATCAAAGTGGAGTGCTTCTATACGGTCCTGCATATCCTGTTGTAGCGTGGTTGAACACAGCCACACGTGCCTCAGCATTACTGCAGATGTTAGGGTGCGAGATTCCAATTCCGCTAGATGCTTTGCATTACTTAACTGCTGGTGTGTTGCTGTTGTTGTCCTGATAA
Organism: Hemicordylus capensis; assembly: GCF_027244095.1. Taxonomy (NCBI): domain Eukaryota; kingdom Metazoa; phylum Chordata; class Lepidosauria; order Squamata; family Cordylidae; genus Hemicordylus; species Hemicordylus capensis. The sequence goes on along the minus strand of NC_069657.1, from coordinate 136,196,333 downwards.
AAGTGCTCTCAAATTACTTTTGAAACTCAGCTGGAGTCAGATTAGCACACTCTTCGAACAAACTCTCCCACAAGGAGTATGTATATTTAGATAAACAAGCAATAAAATTGGCGATCTTAATAGTAAGGCATGCTGTTGAGTAGGTCCTCCTGCCAAGAACATCCAGCTTACATCCCTCTTCATCTGATAGGGTTGTGTAGTGCCTTCCATTTCTGGATGATGATGTGCAATCTATTACCAGTGAGTTGGATACAGAATGTTTCATAAGGTACTCATTGTCTTTTTCTTTATTCTGTACAGCGTTTCCAGTTGTTTTGATGTTGGCGTGGACGTCTGAACAACTTCCCAAGCTGCTTTTGCAGCTTTGGTAATGACAGGTAGCATCGGTAAGTATACTGGCTGTAGTCCTGTTGTTCTTTTCATAAAATTGTACACCGGGTCATCCAGATCAGTCATTTTTTGTTTAAGGGCCAAGCCCAGTACCTCAGCCATCTCTGCTATCAGCCATCTCCGGGCGCCGCGGGGCAGTGATAGGATTTCATCTACTCTGTTGGCAATACCAACAGAGTTGTAGATACATTCTGGCTAGGCTCTGGGATGTGTTCCTCGGATTCTTCCACCGAGGTCTTTAGCGTTAACTTTCTGCTTCATCTGAAGCATCCAGTTGTTCCTCAGTTGGGTGGCTCGAAGCCCTACGTGTGTCCGTAGCACTGTCTGCTGAAGATGCAGGCAGACTTCTACTGTCCCTCCTTTTGCTGTCTCTTATTTGGATTATTTGGGTAGCTGTGTCTTGTGGCATCAGTGTAGTTTGTGTAGCCACTACCGGTAAGGGAGAAAAACTTGTTTGAATGGAAACCGTTCTTATTTTTGATCTTGGTTCTTGTGACCGTCTTTACAGATGTGTCTCTGCAATCTTGCTTGTTCGGCGTTACTTGTGTTGCGGTCTGAGTCTAATGGCTTCTTTGCATCTGCCATTGTCTAAATGAAGAATACTCTTCTGGGGATAGGGTTATGGAGGTATTCCTCCAACCTCTATGTGGTAGTGACCCCAACACTGGAGTGGTCTTATATGGGCTTGTATAAGACACCAAAGGTGTCCTCGGTGCCAAAAGATGTTGGTCCAATTCTTCCTCCTCCACCTCGACATCCAGTCCATGACTAAGGAAACCTCTAAATGTACAAGTTGATGGAGTGTTCTCTCCAGACTCCATCAGTTTCATGATGTCCGGCACTGATGCAAGGTTTAACCCTGCCTCTACCTCAGTTCCAACTTCGTGTATGGTGTCGAAGGTGACAGGTGTCTGTTCACTCCCCCCCGCCCCCGAAGTCGAGGAAACTGGCTTTGAATGCTGTGGTTTCAAAGTCGATGGCAACTGTACTATTGTTGCCGATGAGAGAGATGCCGCTTGGTGTTGTGATTCTGGTGTCTGCTCACTTGGCTTCGCTGTCGAAGATGTCGATATCGAGCATGGCTGCCTCGGTGTCAAAAGAGACTGTTGTGGAGTTGGTGCCGGTGAGAGCGATACTGCTCTTTGCCATGTCTCCAATCGATGCCAATGCCGATGGGCTTCTCGTTTTTTGCAACCCTGTTGGAGAGGGGATTGTCTCAGATGTCTTGCTGCGATGTTTTTTCTTGTGTGTTTTTTCTTTATGTTTCTTCGGTGGTGGTGAATCAGGCGATGGCTCGCCCTTTCTTTTTGGGCAGGCATATATGGCAGTCGGTCTCTTGAAGGGTGTTTCATCCTTTGAGGTCGAGGCTCCCGCTCTCGACACCGAGAATTTAGACTGTGTATAGACTGCAGTTCTCAGTGCAGATTTCTAGGTCGAACTCGAAGTTGCGGGACTTTGAGGCACAGATTTTCCGGGGCAGAGTGCGTCTTCCATTAATGCCACCTTAAATTGGGCCTCCCGGTTTTTCAAAGTGTGCTTAGAGAATGATGAGCAGACTGAGCAGGCCGTGGCACAAACCCATTGTTTATGACTGTCATGAGATCACTATGCTGATCACCCCATTGTTCCCCATGGGTAGCTCCTAGGTGGGGTTGGATGGTAGGGCATGATGGGTGCTACCTACCATTCAACCCACAAAAGAAATGAGCAAGCAGGCAATTTTTAATTTTTTAAAGATCTTTCCCCCAAACCGCCATCCCTCAGCCTTAGAATATAGGGCGGAGGGAGAGACTCCTGCCTGTAACCTGGGAGAAGTTCGACTCTGTATACTGTAGACAATACTGAGCTAGATGGACAAATGGTCTGAAAAGAAACACTTGATTTGTATAACAAGCCAACCGATCAGCAAGGAGATCATAAGCCAACCAGAAGCCACAGTCAGAAAACCAATCAGCAAAGGAAAATAGGCCTCCAAAATGGCACTTGAAATGTCAAAATGTTTCGAATTGAAATGGGGTTGTTTTGTTCCAAGCTAGAAACTGGCCCTTTATTTAAAGGGCATTTTGTTCACGCTCGAGACACTTGAAACAGCCCCATTTCTAGTCAATACGTTTTGCAAATCCCTAATTCCTTAGTGGTTCCCTTCTGAGGGGAGAACATGGGTCACCTTCCAGTTGCCCCATTTTTGCTTCTGGAGGTTATACTAAGGGTTTACCACACTGATGGTAACTGTGATACCTGAGTGGGTGAAACTTCTGAAGACCTTGGACAATGGTCTACAGGTGAATGGCAGTATCCTCCTTTTGAGTGTCTGATGTACCGATTACAACCTTGTTTTTAACAGCTCTCCAAAGAGGAGATCCTCAAACTTGGCTGAAGTTAGTATTTCACTGAGGTTAGTGGTCCTGTTAGCTTAGCATTAAGCCCCAAAGAAGGCCATCTGCTACTAGAGATATCACATTATACACATTACCCAGAATGACCAGCTTCACCAGATGGGCTGAAGCAACTGCATCACCAGAACCTGACTAAGGCAACTCTAGGTGCCAAAGAAAGGGTGGCAGTCAGTATTCCCACAACAGTAGTACTCCCCATGACTCTCCTAAGAGCCAACTCTATTTTCTCTCAACCTGATTCTTAGGTAGAGTCCTACCATTTGGCAGAAGACAGGAGCTCTTTGCCAAAATAAAATAAATAAATAAATAAACCTATGGCCAAAGACACAAATTGTTTGCAGATCAGGTTGAAAGAGTGAATTTTGTCCAACCTCTTGCTAGGAGGAAGAACATTTTCAGGATGGCCTGAAGACAATATTTACATGTCTCAGAACCGAGACCTCTCTCTGGGGCTTGAGAGCCTGAGGTATTAACTCACTCTATATATCTGTTGTGTCCAATTATTGGCTCATCTTAGATATGAAGTGTGCTACCCATCTTGTAGAAGTATTTAAGAGCCCTGCTGGCCAAGGCATATCTAGTCCAGAATCCTGTTTCCCACAGTGCCCAACTAGATGCGTCTAGAAAGGTCACAAGCAGGAGATGAAGGCATATCCCTCCCCAATCACTGCTTACCTGTAAACAGTATTTAGAAGCATACTGCCCCTGAACCTGGAGGTAGCATATAGCCATTAAGACTAGTAGTCACTGACAAACATGTCCTCCATGAATTTTTTGGTTGAGTAATGAATGCCTTTACAACTGGCAGGTGATCAGCATTGCCTCTAGGAACCATCTGGCATCTATCCCAGTATCAGCTAAAGCTATCTTGGCACGTTGTGGGGGAGCCTTGGAACACGGCAGGAGGAGATGACTCCAGGTTTTGTATCCACTTCTGCCTCACCCTCCCTCTGTGTCAGAAGGCAGAAGCCATGCTGGCCTAAGCCCAGGATTTGCAATTCTCCCCAACACCTGATGCGCACACACTCGTAGCCCCCTCACTTCCACTCCTCTATTTCCTTGTGTCAGGGAGTAAAAATGGGGGTGGGGGGAGTGGGATGGATCACTCTATAGAAAAGCACATAGGAGAAGGGTGCAATGATGAATGCCCACGAAGATGATGGGGAGCACCAGAAAATTGGGGTGGTGGTGCTTAAGGGCCCATAGTAGTTGTGGGTCCTGATCCTCTCCTTGGCCGCATCCCATGCCTTGCTGAAGGCTGAAAGGTGCACCCTGGACACACACACACACCCTCAAAGTGTTCCTGAATTGAGGAGCAGATAAGTTTCACTGGGGAATGAGAGAAGCACTGTGACTGGCTAAATTCCCCATTAAAAACAGACTGCCAAGAGCCTGATGTTCTGTTCTTTATTTTTTATTCTTTTCTTGTCTGACCAGTATAGAAGGGAAACGTAGCCAGGTACAGTCAGTCCCCCTGACCAGACTGTGAATGTGAGTCCATTCTCACAGCAGAAGCAGAAAAACAGAATTTGAGAGGAAAAGTGGGAGGTGAAGAACAACATTTAAGTCTTTCTTCAAAGAACTTGCCTCCTCATGGATAGCTCAGAGCACCCACAGATTCCTTGACCACCACAGGGCAAAAAATAGAGAAAATAAGCTATTCTCCCATTCTGATTTGATGGGAAAGTTCTGTCATTTTCAAACTTGTACACACTTATACCATCATTCTATTCTGTAGTCTATAAAACTCTGAAATGCAAACCTCATTAAGGAACATATTAAAAGGACTTAATAAGTACAGTATCAAAGTGTGTTAACTTCCCAATACCTTGGCTTGTAGAGTTGACACATTTAGACTTTGCAGAAACCAGTTTTTGGATCCCTGCAGTCTGAAAGCCCTTGCTCCTCCAGAATAATTTCCTATTTCACCAAGTTTGCCTGAATATTTCCTCCGCCTCAAGGCAGAATGATCCTTAAGGTCTTCACTATGTGATCAAATACCGGAGGTTTTTGAGTCCACATTATCTAATTTAACTTCTAGACCAGACCTGCTCAATTTAGGCCCCCCAGCTGTTTTTGAACGACAACTCCCATAATTCGCAGCCACAGTGGCCAATAGCCAGGGATTATGGGAGTTGTAGGCCAACACCTGAGGAAGGGCCCAAGTTAAGCAGCTCTGATATAGACATTTTAGCTACACACCCTTGCTCATCTTTGGGAACAAGCAAGGGTAGTAAATCTGCTCTTATTCTTAAAACTTCAGATTCGCACAGTGACCATGCAAACACATTGGAACTGAGTTCTTGTGTTGGCAGAAGCATTGGGGGTCGGAGGAGATTTCAAAAAAACTGAAGCCATCAAAATTTGAACAAAGCCAGGAACTCCAACACTTCTTGACAGATTATTCTGCTGGTAGCCTATAACCTTCTGCATTCAATATTTTAATGGCTAAGAAGCAACAGCAACGCCACCTACGTTCATTCAAATCCACTTCCATCTTGTCTTCTGTATTGGTGCTTGACTCGAACAAGTCTTGCTTTGTTCCATCCTCTTCTTCAGAATCTGTACTTTCTTCACTATCTGTACTGCCTGAGCTTATTTTTTAAAAATACAAGAGACAAAAAGAGGTATTATTTCTTCTACATGATATTCTCTTTCCTTCTTGCCAAATAATTCTTTTCTAAAGATCAATATAAAGCAAAGACCCACAAGGAGAACTAGGAGTAAGGTCAGACTAATTGACTTTTAATTTCTAAAAAGAAATTATAATCATTTTAACATATTTGACTATGTTTAAATGATTATAATTTCTTTTTAGAAATTAAAAGTCAATAATTAAACACAAACAGAAGACCAAAATAATACACTTGCCCCAACTTCTCTCTCAACGTTTAAGAGACAGCCTCTCTCTTATAGCAGCAACTTCCAAAGGGTAATACGAATACGAGTTAAACTAGACTCTGGCCCACATGATGCACAAGGCAACACCGGTGTTCCCGATTGGCCAGCGCTGTGGTGCACATGGAAGCCAGCCATAATGGTGTTGCACAAAAGCGAAGTTGCACAACTATTTAAGAACAGCATGCTTGTGCTTGGCCAGCAGAACGTTCTTTGTTCCAATGTAAGAAGTGCTGCACAAAGCGAAAGGACACTGTTTTAAGCAGTTTCACAACTGCCTTTGTAAAACACTCCTCTGGCTGGCTTCCACATGCACAGCAGTGGCCGACTGGGAATGCTGGTGCTGCCTTATGCATCATATGGGCCACTGTTACTCAAGCTTGCTACTCGGAGAATCCAGGGCAAATATCAAAAGAAAGCACACAGTAGAAATTGACTTGGAAAAAAAGTAGCTCAGTGCCTGGACCTGGCTGGAGACTAGATACAGCTAATTGTAGCTCAACCCAGACAAGGCAAAAGTGAAGACCACCAAGGGCTTTATACCAACCCCATCCAGTAGGGCTGAATCCCTACTTATCAGATGTGGGTCTGGAAATCATCATTCAAACCTTTAGTTCTATCAAGATCTAAGTTATAGATTATCCCCAACCGTAATTTATTAATTGCCTTGGTCGCCCTGGTGGATGACCTACACCAGGAGATAGGAGGAGTGTGACTCTTGATTCTCCTGGCCCTCTCAGCAGCTTTCAATACCATCGACCATGGTATCCTTCTGGGACGTCTCTCTGGGTTGGGACTTGGGGACATAGTTATATGGTGGCTCCATTCCTATCGGGAGGGTTGAACGGAGAAGGTGATGATGAGGGGTGCCTGCTCCACCCCTTGGCCTTTGGCGTGCCACAGGGATCTATTCTGTCCCCCATGCTGTTTAACATTTATGTGAAACCCCTGCGAGTGGTCATCCATGGGTGTGGGCTGCAATGCCACTATCTTTTAAGTCAGCAGACACCAGGGAGGCAGTGGATGCTCTGAACCAGGGCTTGGAGCCTGTTCTGGACTGGATGGGGACAAATAAGTTGAAACTCAGTCCAGATAAGACGGAAGTGCTCTGGGTTGATAGAACTGATCATCCAAGTCGTGAGGCAGGAGAGAGGGCACGCCCTCAACTCCTGTCTGTGGCTTCCAGCGGCATCTGGTGGGCCACTGTGCGAAACAGGATGCTGGACTAGATGGGCCTTGTGCCTGATCCAGCAGGGCTGTTCTTATGTTCTTATGAGGTAAATCTGGTCTTGGACGGGGTCACACTCCCTCTGAAAGACAAAGTCTGCAGCTTGGGAGTGCTTCTAGACCCGACGTCCGTGGAGGTGCAGGTGGCGGTGGTGTGCAGAAGCACCTTTTACAAACTACAGCTGGTATGCCAGCTGCGACCCTACTTGGAGAAGTTGGACGTGACCTCAGCCACTCATGTGTTGGTAACATCCAGATTGGACTACTGAAATGCACTCTACATGGGGCTGCCCTTGAAGACTGTTCGGAAGCTTCAGCTGGTCCAGAATGCTGCTGTAAGGATGATCGTGGGCGCAAGTCACTTCATGAATATCACACCCATGCTGAGGCAGCTTCATTGGTTACCAGTCCGCTTCTGGGCTAGATTCAAGATGCTGGTCTTCATCAAGCCGCTTTACACAGCTTGGGGCCGGGGTGCCTATTGGACCGCATTCACCCATATGAACCTGCCAGGGCCCTCTGTTCATCATCTCAGGCCCTGCTCATGGTCCTGCCACTAACAGAGATCCAGCTGGCGGGGATTAGAGACAGGGCTTTTTTGGTTGTGGCCCCTTGGCTTTGGAATGCTCCCTGAAGAGCTTTGCCATGCTCCCTCACTCAGTGTTTTAAAAAACCAACCAAAATTACATCTTTTTAAAGGGGCTTTTAAATGCCCCTTCCATGGTTATAGCTGGTAGGTTCTTTAGTTTTTATAATTCTCAATTAGCAGCTTATAAAATTTTTAATTTGAAATTTAATACTGAGTGTTGTTTTTAACCTGACTTTTAACTGGTTTACTTAATTTGGTAATTTTATTGCTTTTATTATATATTGTATCTCTTTTATTGTTGTGAGCCGCCCCAAGCAGTAGTGTACTGGAGGAGCAGAGTATCTTCTATATATTTAGTTTTCTTAGCTGCTGATGCGTGGGGATGCTGCAGCCGCAACCAATGAAAAGGCAGGGGTGGAGCTGCTGGATGGAAAGCCAGGAAATGGACATCAAGTCAATATTTCCTATTTTAAGCAAACACACACACACACACTACAATATATAAGGGGCAACTTAAGAGGCATAACATCACAGCCAACTTTTACCAAAACTTTTACCAACAAGTACAACTTTTAAATAATAATCTTCAGGTGTGTCTCCTTTTCACATTCCCCTACCCAAAGTAAAGCCTTGGTGCAACCATTTGTGTCAGGCTATCAAGATTAATCCTTAACTCAGATAATTTCTGTGCCTCTACATTTCAACCAGTCAATGAACACAACTTAATTATTATTGTTTTTTAAATTGCCAAAAATGAATGCACAATAACCATTGATAAAGATTTAAGATACTTTTCCAAGTGATAACTGGAAGCAAAACTGGAGTAAAATGGGATAAAGGAGGAATGGTACCAAAGATATGGAGACAAGGGAGGCCCATACAATATCATTGAGGAATGCACAGGGCATACATACACTTTACACAAATTAATTTACACATCTCAATCACGGTTCATCGCATAGCCAAGACCACAGGAGCACAGGACCAAGAATATTGCCCTGAAGAGTGTAGGTATAAACTATTTCCAGATCTAAATTACTTACTCTCAAAGCACCTTGCACAGATTTATCAGTGGTCATCCAGCTAAGAATCTAGATAGACACTTACAGATTTACTCAGAACCAGGTTAAGTTTCTTTGGTAGTTCAAATCAAAAACAGGAAGAACACATTCTCTACCTGGATCGTCTCTGAGATTCTGGCGTAAATGCAATGTGTTTCTCTTCCCAAATGTCTTCTTCATCAGAACCACCATCATCAAACTGTTGTATTCTCTCCTTGCAGCATGCCTCAAACAGAGCAATGTTGCCCTAAAGACAGAAGCAAAAACATTGAAATAATAAGGTCAGCAATCATGAATATTCAATCTCCAGCCTACCCTATTTATGTGCTTTGTCACTTTGAACACCAACTATGAAAAAAATATAGAATAAAATCTTAAGAGTTCAAAGTAACCTTGGCGGTTTTCTAATTCAAGCTACTGCACACAGTGCAGAAACAGATGCACCTCTGAAAAAGCTACTCATCACAATCCATACATTCCAACCTGGCTCCTTAATGTTCATAAACGATCTAGAAGTTGGGGTAAGCAGGCAAGTGGCCAAATTTGCTGATGACAAACTATTTAGGGTAGTGAAATCCAAAGCAGATTGTGAGGAGCTGAAAAAATATCTCTCCAATTTGGGGGAGTGGGCAACAAAATGGCAAATGCAGTTCAATGTAAGCAAGTATAAAGTGATGCACATTGGGGCAAAACACTCCAGCTTCACATATACGCTGATGGGATCTGAGCTGTCGGTGACTGACCAGGAGAGGGATCTTGGGGTCGCGGTGGACAGCTCATTGAAAGTGTCGACTGTGTGTGTGGCAGCTGTGAAAAAGGCAAATTCCATGCTAGGTATCACTAGAAAGGGGACTGAAAATAAAAATGCTAATATTATAATGCCCTTATACAAATAGGCTACAGGATCTGGGGCTGTTTACCTTGGAAAAGATACGACTAAGGGAAGACATGATCAAGGGGTATAAAATTATGCATGGACAGGGGTGGATAGAGAGAAATTTTCCTCACTCTCTTACAACACTAGAACCAAGTGTCACTCCATGAAACTGAAGGTCAGGAAATTTAGGACCAACAAGAGAGAAACAGTGGATAATTAATCTATGGAATTTTTCACACAGTGCATAATTAATGTATGGAATTCTTTGCCATGGGGTGTGGTGATGGCCACCATCTTTGGTGGCTTTAAAAGAGCCAGTGTGATGTAGTGGTTAGAGTGCTGGACTAGGACCAAGGAGAACTGAGTTCAATCCCCACTCAGCCATGAAAGCCACTGGGTGACTCTGGGCCAGTCACACACATCTCAGCTTAACCTACCTCACAGAGTTGTTGTGAGGATAAACATAACCATGTACACCACTCTGGGCTCCTTGGACGAAGAGTGGGATATAAATATAATAAAAAGTTAAAAATAAATAAATAAATAAATAGGGCTTAGACAATTTCATGGAGGACAGGTTTATCAATGGCTACTAGTCTGATGGCTATGGGCCACTGTGTGAAACAGGACGTTGGACTAGATAGGCCTTGGGCCTGATCCAGCAGGGCTGTTCTTATGGCTCCTCTATGTTCAGGGATTAAAGCTACATTCAAGCAGTTCCTGTTCAGCTTGCTCACTCACTAAGAATATCATGTTAAGCTGTCTCAAAACCTGTTTATTGCTCATTCCACAGAGTATTGCCCAAAGACCTCAGCCCAGGTTTACCATGAAAAGACCCATGGAAGCAGTTTCCCAACAGTGTTTCTTGCCATTCCTTGCTGAGCAGCCAATATAAGCTGGATGTTACCCCAGTGTTTCCCTACATCTACTCTCCTGGCAAGCTACATCTTTCACCATTCTCAGTGGACAGAGAGATGTGTTCCTTCCTCATCTTTCTAATAGCTCATTTAGTATGAGCAATGTATTTCCTAAGAAATTCACATCATTGCAACATGACAAGCATGAAGCCACTGAACTTCTTCCTTTTAAAAATTTTCATCAAAAGAGCAACGTTCTCTCTTATTCTATGATGTAAAATTCAAAATTAAGGTTTCTTTACAAGCTACATTTTCAAAAGACAATAAGAAGAGATATAAAAGTTTACTTACACTTTCATTTGTATTGAGGGTAAAATTGATGTCTGATACACGATCAAAAGAAACACTGTAAATAAAGTACAGATTTATGTACTAGAACAGAAGAGAAGTGGCATTTTAGACCAACATCTTGACTAGAGATGTGCACAAATCTGATTTTGTGCACATTCACGATTCTAGCTTGAACAGAATTTCAAGATCCTCAAATTGACTGGCCAACAAAGCCATAAATCTGAAGTGTTAACTTGACATATATGAAAGGCATTAAGAAAAAGCCTATATACACACATTGCAGGGACTACGAGTGCCCCCAAGTCCCTTTAGGACATCCATGGAGTCAAGAGGCACGCATAGCTAATACAGCTATGCATATTATACAAGTGTGTGTTAATTTCCAATATACGTGAAGCAGTCCTCCATTAAAGCTTCAAGGGCAAAATAAATTGTTTGACTGGGAATGTGGCAAATGAGAGCTCTTTAAAGATACCCAACAAGGGCAACGAGGAAACCCACAGGGCTCAATGGAGATAAATCTGAGAAAAAGTATTCACTTCATTAGTGAAAGAGGATGGACATTCCTGAATTTTATTTTATTTTATTTTTAAAAAATCAGTGTCTGACATACCATGCAAGTGAATGCAGGTTGCTGGAGTACTACCCGCGGCCCTGCACACATGGGAGCACCATCAATGGGATTGTGCAGCAGAACAGCACTGTCATAAGCCCTCCGTGAATTTAGTTATGCAACATAACTATATACATATTATACAGGTATTATACAAGTGGTTTGTATAAAGAGATGTCAAGTTGCTAACAATCCCCTACAAATTGAGCAAAGAGCACCTTTTTAAAGTGATGATTCTCTTTATTTAGCAAAGGGAGAGCAACTGGTCCTATCCAATCCCAGCACAGCATCCCTCCAGTGGCTACTGCTGGTGTCTATCTTATGTTTCTTTTCAGACTGAGAGCCCTTTGGGGACAGGGAACCATTTTTTATTTATTATTTCTCTAAGTAAGCTGCTTTGGAAACTTTTGTTGAAAAGCGGTATGTGTGTTTGTGTGTGTGTATGTTAATTTTTTAGATTGAGAGCCCTTTGGGGACAGGGAGCCATTTTTAAATTTTGTTTATTTATCTTTTTGTAAACTGCTTTGGGAAGTTGCTGAAGAGCAGTATATAAATATTAGTTGTCATAGCAGCAGCTTGTTCTTAAGACCAGAATGATGTAATGTTCTAGTAGATGGAAGCAATAATTAAAACAAGTGTGCTTATTAAGGATTTCAGTCACTGACTAATGAATTTCTCAAAAGGCTGACAAGGTCTACACATTCCAATGATCATTGCCTTCTACAGATAAACCTCAAAAATAAGTTGCATATTACTTTTAATGGATTCGTAGTTTAACAAACCAAAGCTTATTACAGGTGGATACCAATAATCATTTTCAGTATCAGTAGTGTTAAGGATGTTCCAACCTATTTCATGCCTATCAATGCACCATCTTCAAGCTCAAGTCAAGGGCAACTAGAAATTATTTGAACATCAGGATGTGTGGCAGTTTCCTTTTAAAGCCAGTCCAGTTCTTTTATTCAGCCATTCTAGAACTATTAAAGGCCATTACAGAGTAATTCGTAATTCCTGAAATCATTGTACTCTATATACCATAACGTTAAGATTTTTTTAAAACTAGGGTGAATTTTAGAGCAGAAAGGTGAAGGAAATTGGACTAACACAGATCTCTGTGCAGCTCTGATTTTCTCTCTCAGTGGTCGTGACACACAGCCCTGTTATCCATTTTCATCCCATTTTGACTATGGAGACTCAGTTCAGCAGATTTAGAACAGATATTCTTTGGCTTAAGCCACCTTTTGTCTTTAAGCTTTCTTCTGTATCTAAAATCTATTCCCTATTGGTTCTGCTGAATCTTCTCAGCAGCTTTAAGGTACCATTCACCATGGTATCCTTCTGGACAGTTTGGGACTGGGAGGTGCCAGTGGCTCTGGTCCTACCTGGATGGCAGGTTCAAGAAGGTGGTGATGAAGGAGGTCTGTTTAACACCATGGCTGTTAACCTGTGAGACCCTGGCAGTGATTTGGGACAGGTTCTTTTCTGTGGTGGCATCTAGACTTTGGAATGCACTCCCCTGGAGATTCATTTCCTTCACTGACCACTTTCTGTTGTCAAGTAAATAGGGTTTTATTTAGGATGACCTGCCTCTGATTGGATGCTGTTGTGTTTTTTTAATATAATAAAAATAATATTCTGTCTAATCCATAAACAGACTACAGATTGCTATGAACAGGTAAGAGTTTTTATTAATGAATTATTAGAGTAATTTAATCTTAGTTTGTTCTAGAAATTTAACAAAGCTAACTATTTTCTTTCACAAACAATTCATGTAGCATATAAACCACCACCATCACACTCTATTTTGTTTTCACATACTCGTAGCACTAATCAACTGATCACAAGAAATGATCCAATTAGCATATGAGGCTATAGCTCAATGATAGAGCATCTGCTTTGCATACAAAGGTCCAGAGCATCTTCAGGTAGGGCTGGGAAAAACTCCTGCCTGAAACTCTGGAGACATGCTGCCAGTCACTGTAGAGCTAGATGGATCAATGGTATGACTCCATATAATACATAATAAATCAACATGTTTTATTACTTTAATTGGGTAGTCTATACATCATTTAAATTCCTAACTGCCCCCAAACCTTTAAGTAAGACAGTGAACCAACTGCATCAGTTACAGCAATGTTTACTTTTGGATTCTAAATTGTTCAGAACTATTTTATTACTTTCAATTACCCAAGATTTTGTCAGAACTGCTCTCATCTAGGACACAAAGGGAAGGCTACAAAACCTTTCATTATAGTACTATACAGGTATGTGTTAATGTCAACATTTCCATGAAAAGCTAACTTGAATTAGAAGCCTTATGTGCAACACATCTTGGCCCTGATACTCTGGATCATGAGACTTGAAAGATGTTCTATTCAATTATTCTAGTGATGGTCACAAGAGAGAGTTTGCTTGCATAAATGTTAGGAATGGAAGTGGTGGACACAGGATATTTTAAGAGACAAATTTCTTCTTGAGTGCACACAATGCACAGAGTGGAAGTCAAACAAAGCTGACTATTCACAGATTAATAACCAAGAAACCTCAGGTTGCTAACCTGTAATTAAAGTTCTTCCAGTGGTCACTTGTCCCTTCACACTGATGGGCTCTGCACAGGCATGGAGACCCATTCAGGAACATTCCAAGCTCTTACTGCTCTCTGAGTTTAGGCAGGAAAAGGCCCAACCCTGGTATATATAGCAAGGTGCCCTTCTTGCCCTCCAGTTCCGGATTCCGCAGCCACACCCTGCAGTATGGAGGCTGTGTGTGTGTGTGTGTGTGTGTGTGTGTAGGTGACCACTAGAAGAACTTCAATTACAGGTAAGCAACGTGAGGTTCTTCGTGGTCTCTGTACTTCACACTAATGGATGCAGCACAAGTTCACGTACCTGAAGGTGGGTGCAGGAGAGACCATCATATCAAGATTGATTGCAGAGCTGCTCTCCCAAAAGCAGCATCATTACAAGCTCACAGGTCCAGGGCATAATGTCATATGAAAAACACCAGTGAGGCCAACGTGACTGGAATCAACGGGGATGCCCCTATCAAAGGCCATGGATGTGGCCTGTGCTCTTGTTAAGTGGGCCCACAGCAGTGCAAGGGATGGGCAGTCCGATAGTTGATAGCCAAGTTGGATGGTCACTACTACCCATCGAGAGACTGAACACAGGCGCTCTTTGTCGTGGGAGGCCATATATAAGGAAAAGACCATTAGTCTGTCAAAATCGGGTTAGGGTTACACATATTCTTATTCATACATAGAAGGCTAGGGCCCTGTGCACATCCAGAGTGTGAAGTTTGCTTTCCGCAGGTGTCGATGGGTTCGGAAAGAAGATCAGTAAGTAGATGTCCTGAGATCTGTGAATCTCCGACACAATCTTTCTTAATGCTTTAAGGTCACCTGCTCTGCAGGCAGAGGTGATGGCAACCAAAAAGGCTGTTTTAATAGTCAGCAGCATAAGATCACAGGTGGCCATAGGCTCAAAGGGCTTGTCCATGAGCTGGGACAGGAATAGCACTAGGTCCCAGGGCATAGGGATCTTGGGGGAGTCTGGGAGAAGTGAAGAGTTCATAGGACCATCTTCTCCTTGTGAAAGGCCAGGTACGAGTAGTCATGGGGCTGTGAAGAGTGAGGGTCCATGCGGGTCGCTATCGCTGTCAAGTATATGTGGACAGAAGACACTGACAGCCCAGATCACTTGAGTAATAACAAGTGTGACAGGATGATGAGTACAGGAACTCTTACTGGAGATTCACCCTGTGTTCTTGAGGAGATGGTGCAACCTTTCTATTTCACCTCATTGGATTTGACCTCCAGGATGTCAGACAATCATTCAGTAGGATTCTTTACACTTTGAGGCACATCCTGAATACATCTGTGTGAAGCAGAGTTCCTTCGAGTATAGTCTGCTAGATGTAGCAGGTGAGGAATCCAGTGGTGGTGTGGCCACCACAGGCCTACCAGATACAGTTGGCTTTGTCCCTCTTGATCTTTTGTAAGACCCAAGGAAGGAGTGGTTTGGAGAAAACAAATAAAGGGAAGAAGATAGCAATCACAAAGGTGTCCCCTTTGGAGTTCAGTCCCACGCCCACCTTTTAACAAAACCTGGGGCAATGAGCATTCTTTGCCATGGCAAACATGTCTATGGTTAGAGTGCCCAATTCTAGGAAGACTCTTTGAAGGAGTTCATGGTCTAGACACCACGTGTGGGAAAGTGTGAGAGCTCTGCTTACATGGCCTGCCCTGGTATTGTTCATTCCCTGCACATGTGTGGCAAAGAGGTCGAAGCAGAGGCACTCGCTCTAAACCCCAGACCCTGGGGACCTCTGGCAGCCACCCCACCAAACCTCTAGTTGGCTGTCGGGGGGGGGGCAGAGCAGTCCTCCTCTGCTCTCCCCTATCGCCCCTCCAGCGGTGGTGGCAGCCAGAACAATGCTGGGCCTGTCCGCTTGGCCTAGCATCTTCTACCAACAGCGAGGCATGCCTGCACAGTTGAGAGATTGTCACAAGCCCATGATGTCCCGAGCTTGCAATGATCTCTCAACTGTGCAGGCACGCCTCACAGTTGATAGAGGATGCTGGTCCAAGTAGACGGGTCTAGTGTTGCTCCAGCCGCCGCCGCAGGAGGGAGAGAGGAGAAGGATTGCTCCACTCACCCCTGGCAGCCACAACTTGGCCGTAGGCTTGGCGAGGCCCCCCAAAAGTAGGTTTGGTGGGGGCTCACGGCTGGGAGGTCTGGGTGCCCAAATAAGCTAGCTGTGCACCTGGGTAGAAGTTGTGTCATGTCAACCAATTCCATAGTGTCATGGACAGGTATAGCAGGGCATGAGATCTGCTTCCTCACTGGTGATTTATGGACGCTTTCGCTATAGTGTTGACTGTGAGGATTTGGATCCTTGGGCCTCGTAATATCAGTAAGGAAGTTCAGAGAGCCTTAAATATGGCTAAGAACTCTAAGTAGTTTACGTAGCATGTTGCTTCTCTTGGTGCCCATATGCCATCGATTTGGTAGGGGCCAGCCGGGTTATGAGGCATCTGTGGTGATGAGAGTCCATGGAGAGGGTGTTGTGAATGGTGTGTAACTGCTAAGGTTTGCCGGATGGGAACACCAGGTGACGTTTCTGTGGACCTTTTGAGGTACATTTAGCCTGAGAGACTGCGTTCCTGGATTAAAAGGTGTCTAGGAACCAACGTTGCAGTGGCCTCATGAGTTGTGCCAGGGAAAGGACAGCTGTGGTGGATGCCAAGAGGCCTAAAGCATGCTGAATTGTGTATGCTTTATGAAGCCTGTGAAAAGTTAAAATGTGGGTCAGCAATGCAATGCACAGATACCGTCTGTAGGGAGAAACACATCCCCCTTTTGTAACATCGAATATGGTGCCTGGGTATTTTATGATCTGTGACGGTACTAGGTTGGATTTTCAGGTTCAGAGTCAACTACATATGTTCCTGTAGCTCTTGCCTGGTATCTACAGCCAGGTACAAGTCTAGGTGAGGAAATACATGCACTACCACTTCCTGCAGGTGAGCAACAACGGCTGCCATTCATTTTGTGTAAACACACGGGGCTGTTGAAAGACCAAATGGCATGGCTCTGAATTGGAAAGTCTGTGTGCCTATTCGGAAGAGTAAGTTTTTGTGGTGTTGGGGCCAGATAGAAATGTGGAAGTATGCGACTTCCAGATCTATAGATGTGAACCATATGCCTTTGTGGAGCAAAGGAAAGATGGAAGAGATGGTGAGCATACAGAACCTCCTGTAGGTGATGAAGGTGTTGAAATCCTAGAGATCCATAATGAGACATAGGCCACCGTCCCTCTTGGGGAAGGTGAAATATAGAGAGGAGAATCCTTTTTGGCAGTTTTCTCAGACTAGCTTTACAGCTCCCTTTTGCAGTAGCAAATTGACTTCTCCTCAATGAATGGGAGTGGAGCATGTGGTTTGTATCCCGGAGTCTGGAAGATTTGTGTGGATCCATTGCATAGCCAATCCAAACTATGGTCAAAACCCATTGGTCTGATATGTCCTCCCAGGCGTCCAGGTAGGGACACAATCTGAACTGGTGGCCATCAGGTACTCTTAAGTAGGTGGAAGCTGGCCTAGGTTTGGATTGGGTCTTGGGAGGCTGATATCTGCGCTTCCTGTATTGAGGGTATCTTGAGTAGCAAAAGGACCAGTCCATGAAGGTGTTTGACAGCCTAGAAGTTGTGGCCCATGGAGTTCGTCGGCCTTTATAAGGTCTTGTATCTGAGGGAGATGTGAAACTCAATAGACTTCACTGTCTTGCAAAGTTTCTGTACTCTATCCATAGTCTCACCCTTTTCTCCAAACAGTGCTTGCCTATCAAAGGGCAGGGTTAGGGTTAGGTATACGTGCCTCCAAAGTGAGGCCTGAAGAGCATAACCATGTGTGGAGTCAGAGAGTGATAGAGGTAGCCATATTCCTTGCTACAGTCTGTTGCATGTCTTGAGGTATGGAGTAGCTGCTTGTTGTGACAGAGATCCTCTTTCTGTACTGATAGAACAGCTTCCTTGCCTTCTTGTGGAAGTTGGTCTATGTAAGACGTTGCTTTTTCCCCAAAGCAGATGATTGTACCTTGCCATATGGGCCTGGTAGCTGGCCACTTTTAATTGCAGAAAGACGGTAGAGTAAATTCTCCTTCCTAATGAATCCATTTTTTTGCCTACTTCATCCACCATGGCAGAGATGTATTTATTTTTCATTCTAGCCTGTGCCACTTCCATCACTATAGAACTGGGTGTAGGATGCTTTTGAACAAACACACAACCCTCTGTCTGCACCCTGTAGAAGTTTTCTGTCTTTTTGGATGTTGGTGGTAGGGCTGATAGTTTGTCCCAGCAGGTCTTTGTAATATCAAGAAGAGCAGAGTTCATTGGAAAAGAGATGATCGATTGTGTGTCAGAATCAAGTTGATCAGTGGATATGGATTGCTCTTTAGGGCTCTTTGGCATTGAGCCCTAGAGCTGTAGCCATTCTATGGATCTGTTCTGAAAATACCTTTAAATCTTGAGGTGGGGGGGGATGGGGGCTTTCGATTCTCAACAAGTTTGGATAGTGTAGATCCCAATACGATGTCTGGAGATGCTGGGTCCTAATCGGAGTCAGTCCCTTGTATGAAAGAATGGGATGATTTAGGTTGGAAACAGTGTTCTCTCTAATTTTTTTCAGCTATGTGTGGAATGAGTTTTGTTCTGGGCAGCAGTATCAAGGCAGTGTGTGCACACATATGCATTCAGAGTGGGCCTTCCTGATGCAAGCTGAGCGGGATCTAAAATTAACTGAGCGGACATCAGACAATGTGTGAGTGTGTGCATATGTGCATGCCTTATCGGGAACAGTGGTTGGAAATCCTTTCCTACATCAGGTGAGCCGGAGGCAACGAAGCAGGTGGTACTATTTGAGAAATAGCAGCTTTCTATTTCGTGGCAATGTCTTCTACAGTGGGCGGAATTGCAGGTGGACTTGTATTCACAGTGCTGATGGTGTTAGATAAAGGCTCCGTGATCCTGTCCCTTAAACACAAAGATTTGCTTTGAGGCCAGGAAGGAGAACACATGTTGCAATGGGCACTCTGGCAGTCGGTACACAGGGTCTACGGTATTGAGTGTAGTGTGTGCTGCAGTAGTAGTGTTCAGGATAGTATTGTCTCAAATCATAGGGGCTACTGGCAATAACAATCTCTGTCATCTATACCAAAGTGATCATTGAAGAAATATCCATATTTGTCACAGAAGTAAGAAGGGAAGCAGTAGGCCTGCCTGAGATGTTATCGATCATAAGAGTGTGTGGAATACTCTCTCTCCAGGGAACTGTCCAGATAGTACTCCTGGGTTCTCCCACATCCAATGCCTCGGGATAGTCTCCCTGGCTGATGGAGTGTTGGATCTTGAGGTGAACTACAAGGCCAGCTTTGATGGAATCAAGGGATGCTCCCACGGTACTGGGGAGCTCTGCATAAGTACAGAGGCTCTGGTTGCTGGCGGCTTCTTTGGAATTTGGGGAGGTGATGGCTCACAGGGAGATCTGTAGATGTTTGGAGAGTCGGAGTTGAAGCAGCCAACCTCTTCTTCTTTAAGGAGTTCTGAGTCTGGTTGAAGATTTTTTCTTTTCTTGAGTTTCTTTGTTGATACCAACGATCCCAGCACAGGCATCATAGCAGTGGTTCAGTGGGCACAGAATATCCCATCAGTCCCGAAGAAGCCCAAGCAGAATGCACTAAGGAGATGGATGCGATGATGGTTGGTACTGAGTGGGGCTGTGGAAGATTCCTCGATTCTGTGCTGGCTTCAAATGTCTCCTTAGGAGACTGAGGTGGGGCTGAGCAGGCTATCTGAGTTGAGGGAGAAGCGCTTTCCCCCCACAGTAGGACTTTTAGCCTGGCCACTCTGTTATGGTGCACTTGGTGAGTGAATTTTGTGGCAAAGTTGGCAGGTCTCTGATGTGGGACTTCTCCTTGGTGGCCGTCTGTCAATGGTATCTTAGCATGGCAGCATGCACATTGCCTAAAGGTGGCACATTGGCGATACACCCTACGGAATGCGGGGTAGGGTAGTGGAGAGGGGAACCACTTAATGAAAAACGCCAAAAGGAACAGTGAATTAAAATAGAAGGAATAAATAGCAGGAATAAATAGAACAAGGGTAAATTAAAAGGGGGGAAGTGAGAGCAAGAGACAAAGTTCATGGAGTCAGAAGTTCTCTGAATGGCTGTGCTAAAAACATGGTGGAAGATAAAGAACTGGAGGATGGGAAGGGCATCTTGCACTCTCTTTCTTTCTCTCTCTCTCTCTACACCTACACACACATATACACACATATCCCAGAGCGAGGGAGGAGCCCTTTCCTGCCTAAACTCAGAGCAGCAAGAGCTTGGAACATTGCCAAATGGGTCTCCACGCATGTGCAGACCCCATCAGTGTGAAGGTACAGGTGACCACTAGAAGAACTTCAGTTACAGGTAAGCAACCTGAGGTTTCTTTATTGAAAAGAGAAATTTCTTCTTGAGGGCACACAATGCATATAGTGGAAGTCAAACAAGGCTGATTATAGACAAATAAATAAACAGCCACTAACCATTGTGATACAAATAAATGGGAAACTAAGGCAAACATTAAATAAAACTTTACTCACTTGCCGATGTCATCTTGATCAGCAAACTTCTCATCGTTGAAGCCAAACTGGTCAATAAAATTGGACGTCATTTGTTGCATCTGATAATCAGAAAAGGCCTGGCAACCCCAGGACCAACGACAGTGATATAATGATTCTAATAATAGTCTAAATACTACTTGCCCATTTTGCTCCAGAAATACTTTTGCTAAATTACATAAATAGTTATTGGAAAGGCTATTTTATCATTAACAACTTCAAATTTAATACCAAATTTGAAGATTATAGGGGGAGTGCTTGGTAACCATTCAAACAAAGAATTAACTGCATTCCTAAACAAATCTTTAAGAAGTGACAGGTAAAGAAAAGGCAATGCATTGGTTTGGATAGATACACAGACCGAAGTAGTGTGGACGAGGAGGCACCACAACCACCATTCAAATGATTAGAGAAATATACAGGGAAGCCTTATTGAGCTGCAAGGAGACATGTAGCAACATTCATGCTTATTTTGGAGACTTGTTTTTAGAGTAAAGCCTTAAGAGAAGCCAAATCCATTAGCACATTTTTTGGTTATTGACAATCCAATCCGTCCACAGAAAAAAGCAAACCGCTATTTCCAAAAAAATGAACTTGGGGGGAATGGAGAAGATCATTCTAGGAATGCAATCAAACTTTAGGACTGCATTTTGTCTAACAGAAGTAGTCACTTGAACAAATACCTATTTGAGCAGAAAGTCAAAATTGTTAATTTAGTTGAATAATTCTGGGAAAGGGTTCAGTGTATCATATAAAATATTCTCCAAGAAACTAAACATGTCTCTGAGGAACTATTCTAAGGAATCTCAGTGGTACAGCTGACAAGCAATACTATTCCTGCATGATCAGGCCTCCTTGATAGTAACCTTGAGCTTACTATCCCTCATGGGTAGGATGGATCATTCATTCATTTCAATTCCATTGTGAAATGAACCATCCCCCCCAAATCAAATGGGAGCAGACTATGTAGAATATATTCACTTCATTCACCAAGTCACTTCACTTCTCTTTCTGTTAAGAGAAATATCTGGGCAAAGAGGCACCTTTTTAATGTGGTGATTCTCTTTATTTAGCATGGGGAGTGTGCCCTATCCACCTCCAGCACAATACCTCCAGTGACTGTTGCTGGCATCTATCTTACATTTCTTTTTAGATAGTGAGCCCTTTGGGGACAGGGATCCATCTTATTTATTACTTCTCTATGTAAACCACTTTGGAAACTTTTGTTGAAAAGCGGTATATAAATATTTCTTGTAGTAAAATACTTGCAACATGAGAGTGAAAGCAGAATAACTACAGTTTATTCCTAAGGCTGTCAACTGGAAAACAGCCTGAAACCTAATATTTTGATGCACCAAATTATGGCATGGAAAATCAGGTACGCTTCATGAGCTTCCTTCCCCCTGCTCTCACATTCATTACTTTCTGATTTAAGCAAACTATAATTTGCAGTTACATCTGAACTACCAGATTGTGGTTTATGCTTTCCTTCTAAGACTTTTTTTGGAAACTACTGTTTGAAGCTTGTTTCCAAATCCGGTCTGAGAAAGGCAACACAGGCGATTGTTTGCTGGTCCCACGCATAATGCAAACTATAGTTTGCCTGAACCAGTTAGAAACTATGAATTATTGTTCCGAATTTGCCAAGCTGTAATTTGGCATACTGGAAATACTGTCTATGGGGGGAAAAAACCCTATATCTTTCCCCTGTGAATGAAGTAAGATTCAAAATTTTCAAGTATTCCAATTTTAATATTTGCTTTAATTTTAAGCCAATTAGGAATCTTCTGTCCATATGTACGGTTGACATACCCATAACTGCATATAAGAAAGAGTCCTAAGCAGATATGACAATTAGCTCCATATGAGACATTCTTCCTATACAGATGCATGGAAGCTTCTCAACATATGTCTTTGCAGCAAAATAAATGACCAAATCTCACTACAATTCATATATAAAATATACTTATATAAACTTTATATACTTAGAGTTAGAAAGTTTCTGATCTAGAGAGTTAGTTATTTCAGATGATTACAAGGACTACTGGTCACAGTTAAAGTTCCCTTCATTTTATTATACACAGGTTAGCAGCTTAAGCAACTTTCTCATGTACCATCAATCAATATCAACATCTCCATGTAATCTTATTTAACTTGCATGGCCACAAGGAACCTGCAGTAACAAATATACTTTTAATAAAAATACTTTTCATTTTCAAATCCCCTTATGTCTTTCAGAAGGCAGTACCTGACACAAGTGTCAGAGGACATTCCAAATGAGTAACACAGGGCAAAAATTATTTACATCCTGGAAGCTGTGACTGTATGCCCTAATTACATACAGAGTTTTCAGAATCTGCTGCAAAATTCTGATTTTTCTTCTTAAGCCATACTAAACCATTGAAAACTTGCAATATCCTAAAGGGAAGGAACTCAAAAGGAGCCTTTTCAAATAAAAACTGCCAATATCCTAGCGTTTTACTCACTTGCTGCAAAGAGGAATCTTGCGAGAAGCCAGTTTCCTTGAAATCAATTTCATCATCACTAGATGAATGAATATGGCAGGTAGTAACCTATAGTCAAAGGAAAGTTCAGCAATTAATACAGAAAACCTTTAAGAGAGTGTCAAAATCCATTGCAGGAAAGCAAACCTAATGCAAGTACATCACATTAGTATGTACCAACTCGGGTTGGTTTTAACAGGACAAGCGTATAAGCCAAGCTTTAATTTCTCATAATACAAAGATTAAGATAAATTCTTCCTTAATTGCTTTAGTTCACAATGCAGCAATTATCCACAACTGAATAATTGTACTCACAATAGTATAAAAACAGGTTGCTTACCTGTAACAGATGATCTGGAGGTGATCCATTGTATTCATAAAGAATGGGTTCTGCGCCTGCGCAGGGACCTCGCGGACCGACTGACTAGCTCCTCGCGACGCCTCCAACCGCCCTGCACGTGATCGTGTCCATACTTTAATAGGCGGTTGGGGCGTGTCTTCCTCAGTTCCTGCAGACCGCCAGACACCGTCGTGCATACTGACGATCCTTCTTGAAACTTCAATTTCACCGCCTTGATGTTGCGGGGAGGCTGGGTGGGTATTATGAATACAACGGATCACCTCCAGATCATCTGTTACAGGTAAGCAACCTGTTTATCTGGATCGTGATCCGTTGCATTCATAAAGAATGGGTGATTAGCCAGCTTCCCGCTTTGGCGGCGGGTCATCAAGGCAGCACCCTCTTCAGGATACTCCGACCAAACTCTGCATCTTTCGCTTGCCGTATGTCCAAAGCATAATGCTTCACAAAAGGATGACATGAGGCCCATGTGGCTGCCCTACAGATCTCCGGCAGTGGCACACCTGCCAAATTTGCTGCTGATGCTGCATAAGCCCTCGTCGAATGCGCTTTAATAGAACTTGGGGGTGTCACACCCTGAGCATTATATGCCAGCCGCACGGCACGTACAATCCACTGCGCGAGCCGCTGACGCGTCACTGATAAGCCCTTAGGCTTGCCACGGTAAAGTACAAACAACTTGTTCGTTTTCCTTATGGACCTAGTGGCGTGCAGATAATACAGCAAGGAACACCTTACATCTAGCGTATGCATCTTGATTTCCAACTGCGTCTGTGGGCTTTGGAAGAACACGGGAAGCACGATATCCTCATTGATATGAAACTCCGACACTATTTTGGGCCTGAACCTAGGATCCAGGCGCATCACTACTTTCCCTGGGTAAATTTGGGTGTAGGGCCGATCAGCCCGTATCGCAGCCAATTCGCCCACCCTACGTGCTGACGTCATTGCTATTAAGAATACAGTCTTTAAAGTCAGCATGCTCAAGGGCGCAGCCCCCAAAGGTTCAAACGGTGCTTCCGTCAATGCATTCAAAACTAAAGTTAAGTTCCATTGCTGAACGGGACGCCGAACAGGTGGGTACATGTTATTAACCCCTTTTAGGAATTTCTTAATCTTGGGGTGTGAAAACACAGTCTTTCCATCCCAGCCACCATGCCCGGCAGATATAGCCGCCAGGTGCACCCGAAGTGATGAGTTTGCCAAGCCGGACATTTTCAAGGTCGTCATATACAGCAACACCTGCATGATAGTCGCCCGTTTAGGGAAGAATCCTTTCCTTCCCGCATAGCTGCGAAATCTCTTCCATTTACTATTGTAATTACGCCGAGTTGAAAGCCTCCTACTATTAAGTAGGATCCTTTTCATTAACCTATCAGCCACGCTGTCAGCTTCAGCGTGTGTAGTTGTGGGTGTAAGATCATCCCCCTTTCTCGACTTAGCAAGTCCGGGTAAACGGGAAATTGGTGATACCGGCCCTTCGACAGCTTCAGCAGAAGTGCGAACCACGGTTGTCTGGGCCACCATGGAGCCACCAGAACCCCCTGCGTCTCGTCTCTGAGAATTTGCGCTAATACCCTGGGGACCAGCGGTTGTGGGGGGAACAGGTAATATAGGCCCTCCCTCCAGAGAAGCTGGAACGCATCTCCCAGTGAGTGTTTGCCATGTCCTGCACGAGAGCAATAACTCTGACATTTTTTGTTCGCAGCAGTGGCAAACAAATCTATTTGAGGCGTACCCCACTTCTTGAACAGCGGCCGAAGGTAACACTCGCTCAATTCCCATTCGTGCTGCTGGTTCAGCTGAAACGATCTGCTCAGCATGTCCGCCTGAACATTGTCCTCCCCTTTGATGTGCAACGCCATAGGGCGTATGGAGTTCGCAATACACCAGGTCCACAGACGCTGGCTCAAATGACACAGGGTTCGGGACACCGTTCCACCTTGTTTGTTGAGGTAAGCTATGGCGGTTGTGTTGTCGAGGTTCACTTGTACAACCCTTCCCTGCAACTGGGGGCGGAAAGCCTTCAACGCCAAAAACACCGCTAAAAGCTCCAGATAATTTATGTGCTTCAGTTTTTGCTGTAGAGTCCACCGACCCTGTACTTGACAATGACCACAATGTGCTCCCCAACCCCATAGGGAGGCGTCCGTTGTCACCCAAAAGGATGGTGTCCAGGGTCGGAACTCCTTTCCTGAGAGTAGATTGTCTCGTTGAATCCACCACCGTAGTGACCTCAGGACACTGACAGGGATGAGTAACATCTTTTTCTGGCTGTCCACATTCGGACGGAATTTGCGGAGGTACCACAACTGAAGGTCGCGCATATTTAGACAGGTGTAAGCTACAGTAGAGTTGCAGGATGCCATTAGCCCCAGAAGCCTCTGGACGGCCTCCGCTGGTTGACGTGGCAACTTCTCGAACAGAAGCACTAAATCCCTTATCTGTTCGTACCGTGACTCCGGCAGAAAAGCCCGCTTCTTCGCCAAATCCAGTATCGAGCCTATAAAGTTCACTTGCCTTTGGGGGTCTAATTTGGATTTCTTCCAATTCACATTGATTCCCAACTGTTGAAGCAGTTGCAAGACCAATCGTGTCTGAGAAAGTAACCCTTCTCTGTCTGCGCTCACCATAAGCCAGTCGTCGAGGTAAGGGTATAGCCTTAGGCCCTCTGTTCTTAAGAACGCTACGACTGTTGCCATCACCTTTGTGAACACACGCGGGGCTGTTGAGAGCCCGAATGGCAAAACTGTGTACTGGTACGCTGTATCGCCTACTGTGAAACGAAGGAACCTTCTGTGATTCTCGCGAATCCCTATGTGAAAATAGGCATCCTTCAAATCCAAGGTGATTGCCCATTCTTCTTTTAGTAAGAGATGCAGAATGCCCTGTAAAGTGACCATTCTGAACTTCCTCGTCTCTATATAACAGTTCAGCTCTCTTAAATCCATTATTGCCCTTATTCCCCCATCCTTCTTGGGGATCTGAAAATATCTGGAGTAAAACCCCCTCAGTCTGTCCATCCACGGCACACGCATTATTGCTCGTTTCTCCAGCAGTACCTGCACTTCGTCCTGAAGTGCCGGTGTTGACCTGGTGTATTTCACACCCTGGAAACGTGGCAAATTCTTGAACTCTATTGCATAGCCATAAGTTATAATTTTCAGCACCCACTGATCTGATGTTATGTTGTGCCACGCATTGGCGTGGCGTGCCAATTTGATGGATACATTGGCTAACGCGAGGCTGTTCTCGGGAGCCTCGGGTACTCTGGCTAATGCGAGGCTGGTGTTGGAGGCCTCTGGTATTGTAGTTGGTGTCGATGTGCGGTGTTGCAGTGGATGGACCTTCACTTCAAAGAGACTGCTTTGATTGGTCTTTAGCAGCCCTCTGGCCTTTAGGTTTCTGATAATAGGGCCTATTCCTTTGATAAGGCTTGTTTTGTCTCCTGTAGTCTCTTCGATCCTGTTTATTAGAATACCTATTTTGCTGTCTTCCGTAGGGGCGACTACGAGACTGCTGACTAGCTGAAGAAGTGGATGTCATGAACGTTTTTGCCGTGACCTTCATCTTTTTCCAGGATTCCATGGTGTCATCCGTAGAGTCTGCAAATAGCCCTTTCCCATCAAAGGGCAAATACTCAATTTTATCTTTCATTTCTGGCTGTAAGTTAGTGGACCTCAGCCACGCGTGACGCCGCAAAGTAATAGCTGTTGCCATTGCCCGCGATTCCGTCTCCGCTAAATGCTTGTACGTGCTCAGCAACTGCCTGGTCACCACCGTAGACTTTTCATAGGTCTGTGCTAGAGCCTTTTGTAAATCATCTGCCGACAACGTGGACGAGTCCTGGAAAAAAGTGTCCCACAGATGGTGGGCATATCGTGTCATACATGCAGCATAATTAGCGATTTTCACTGCTAAACTGGATGTAGAATAAACTCTACGTCCCAGGACATCAAGCTTTCTCCCCTCTTTATCAGCAGGGGTAGTATGGCGTTGTGCACCCTTTGACGATGCACACTCCACCACTAAAGAGTTCGGGTCTGGGTGCCTCACCAGGTAAGTGTTATCAACTTCTTGCACCCTATACAAATTCTCCAACTTTCTCGAAGTGGGCGTTGAAGTCCTCAAAACAGTCCATGCCGACTGTGCCGCCTTCGTAATTGCCGGAATCATTGGTAGCGACACAGGGTGAGTGACCTTAGCTTTTGCCATCATATTATACACAGGATCTTTCAGATCTAAGACTGGTAGCTGAATTTCCAGGCCCAAAGCTTCCGCCATCTCACGTAGTTGCGCATGGTACGCTTTCAGTTCCTCTGAGGGAGAGATCGAGGTACCCGGCGCAACCTCCTCTGGAGGGTCAGGCTCTCTGGGCTCGTGCATGGTGCTTGCCTCAGTGTCTGACAAATATGATGTGTCTGAGTCGCTGTTCCTACTGCTTCCAGTCTCATGTGATGAAACACACTGCGTAGCAGGGACAAGGTTAGAAGGTGCCCCTTTCAACGACACCTGGGGACGTATGGATTCTGAGCGGTGTGGCAAGGACGGGTTATTTTGCAGCAACCTGGCCTCCAATGGGCGCTGCCGCTGTGGCAGTGGATCTTCACGAAGCGACTGCTGCGCCTTCCAAATTTTGTATTCCGCATAATCTGGTGGAAAAAACACTTCGGGGTTGTGGCGGAAACCACAAGCATGTGTGATGCGGCCCACAGGAAGAGACGTGGCCGTTGATGCATCTGCCGTTCGTGCCCGAATAGGTATCGGCTTCGGCAGATTATGATGTTCCACCAAAGGAGTCATGAGCTGTCGAATGGGACTCGTGGCTGCTGAAATGAGTCGAGTAGTCTCTGGAGTATGCACGGAGGGTCGCCCTGGAGACACAGACGGAGTCTTAGGCACTGCTGTCCCACTCAGCTGGTCGTAGGTAAACCCGTGAAAGGTCGACCCGGAAGGCGTGCCTTCACTAGAATCCAATAAGGCCAACAATGGAGTCCGAGTTTTCTGCACAACAGTTTGTTCCTGCATGACTCCCTCACCAAAGTCCATATAGTCCTCCGAATGATAAGTCACCCTGGGCGACGCCGGAGAGTGAATTGGGGTTCTTGCAGGAGTTAAGTCCGCCACCAGCCGGTGTCGGTCTCCAGTCTGGAAAACACTCGGTGTTGAAGCAGTACATTGTTCTGGAACCTGAACTCCCGCAATCTGTGTAGACGAGGCTTGGAACTCCGACACCTTCGGTATCGAGTCGAACCCCGTCGACGCCGACAGCAGCGGGTCTATCGATGTCGATGGCGAAGTCGACGCCGGTAATGCCCGATCTCTAGATTCTCTTCGATGTCGAGCTTTCGATGCCGACGCGTGCTCGTGCCTCGACGTCGATCTCGACGCCGACCTCGATGTCGATGGCGAAACTTCCGATGACGGGGAACTTTGTTGCACCCATGGAGACGGAGTCACCTTTAAAGTAGTATCCCAATCTTCCGCCTCGGTCTGTAAACCCGTCGGCGAAGGAGTCCTACTACGGACTCGTGTCTTTTTGGATCTCTTTCTCGGTGGCGAGGAAGCGCCCTCTTCGTCTGTGGAGGAATATCGCGCCTTTTTGTGTTTGCGCCTCTTCTTCTCCACACTCCCGGGCCTTTTAAACTCCTCTTCCATAGTGGCTTTAGACTGCGATGAGGCAGAGTCCACAACAGGAGGAAGCGAAGTCGACGGTATCGTAACGCTCGTTACCGACATCGATGTCGAGGGCCCCGAGCCCGGCCTCGGCATCGGGGGTCTAAGTGCGTCCTCGTACAGTGCCGCCCGCAAACGCAATGCCCGATTTTTCAAAGTTTGTTTAGAGAAAGAGCAACAAATCTTGCAGTTCATCGGGTTATGTTGCTCACCAAGACAAAGCAGGCAGGCATCATGTGTATCCGTTGATGGTAATTTTGCTCTGCAGTTAGTGCAGCGCTTGAAAGTTGTTTTAACCGCCGCTTTCGACGCCATAGCACTCAGCGTCTCACGGCCAATAATAATGTTCCAATTTACGAAATTCTTAAGGGATATCCAAAAAACGTAGTCCAAAATAGTCCAAAGGTCAAAGCCAAACGTAGTTCCGAATCCGTTCCAGTCGTTGTACCGTGAAAAACTATTAATATACCGAGGAGCAATCGATCTGAGGTTTAGACGCAATGGCGGTCTAAAAGAAACTGAGGAAGACACGCCCCAACCGCCTATTAAAGTATGGACACGATCACGTGCAGGGCGGTTGGAGGCGTCGCGAGGAGCTAGTCAGTCGGTCCGCAAGGTCCCTGCGCAGGCGCAGAACCCATTCTTTATGAATGCAACGGATCACGATCCAGATCTATGTTATACTGCAACTACTCAGCTTATGTGCCACATTTTTGTGATACAAGAATGCTCTCTGAAGTCACTCCCACTTCTAAAACACATACATAGAAACATTACAACCTCTACACATGAAAAGTATAGACCAAATATTTAAAAAGGCTGTCACAGCAAAACCCACATCAGTCATAGATATACCACCATACAAATTCTTGGGGCTCATACATTTATTCAGAATCCAACTACACATTTGTTAGTTCCTCCGAGTCAGACTAGTAAGTGTCCTATCCCATTACTGCTTATACCAGTGAGTAGTAATGGCATTAGAACAGCATGAAGAAAGAACTAGTTAGTGGAGTACAGCAGCATCTCATCACCCACGTTTTTATTTTATAACACACACACACACACACACACACACACACACACACACACACACCATGCATAACAGAGACAGTCTGACAAATTTACTAGTCACAAGATATAACCCCTTCTAGAAAGTTCTGAACTGCTGCAAGGATACTTCCACACATTTCTGCAGTTACAGAAATGCAAGTACTTCCTTATTAACTTGTTTTCCCAATTAAATATTTTCTAACAGAACACTTTCATCTACCTTTTTTCACACTAACTTTTATTTTGGGTATGTAAACTAGTAATACACCCAGATCCAAATGGTCAGCAAAACCTTAATGACAGAAAAGAAAGACAGAAGGAGAAAATGAAGTGGTGTAAATTCTGTCAGTATGGGTTTGTTTAAATTTTGGTTGATCAGTATTATGAATATTATTACTTGTGAATTATTGTTGTTGTTTTGCTTCAAATATGAGAAATACTCAAATTTAAGTGATGCCACAATGGGAGGTGAACACATGTCCAAAGACAGCAAATGTAATCCTGGGCAGCATATCTGCCTAAACACCTAGCTCCACAGGATAGCGTCGAGCAGAGCTCCCTCTAGTTTTTAAATCAATGAGTGGAATGAGTTTTGTTCTAGGCAGCAGTATCAAGGCAGTGTGCACACATGGGCATTATTATGTGCCACTATAGATATAAAACACACATGTGTGAGTGCATAGACACACACTCCATAAAGATGGAAGTAAGGAAGTGTATTTTACAATTCTAATCTATTTATAAAATTGGATTTTTACTTTCTTACATTTCATATTTAACTACAATAAAAACCAAGGCAGAATCTAAAACAAGGCAGAAGCAAAGCTGAAAGATGTAAACCTAAAAAAGGAGCATATACATTGCAAAGAATGTTTTCTTTTTGGAAAGGGGTTTGATTTCTACTTGGAGCTTATTCAGTCAAACACACAACTTTACAATATTATTCCATTTGTATGATAGACTGTGCTCCTTCCAGATAGTATTTACATCATCAAAATAACTAAGTATTTATGTAAGTATTTTTGATACTTATTTTGATGAAGTAAAGACTGTCTGGAAGGAGCACCACCTATCATACAAATAGAATAATGTTGTAAAGTTGTGTGTCTCATTAAATAAGCTCCAAGTAGGAATTGAACCCCTTTCCACAAAGAAATCATTATATATATATTTTTAGCAACAATGCTTATCAAAAATAAAATATTATCCACAGACAAAAGAATGTCTTGGTAATTTTATATTCTTGATAATATTATCAATGTCCTCCTAAAATTAGTTTAGTTGTCTTTTTGTATATAAACAATCACCTTTCTTTCCATGTTTTTATCTATGAGGTAAAGGTAAAGTGTGCCGTCGAGTCGGTGTTGACTCCTGGCGACCACAGAGCCCTGTGGTTGAATAAAGGAGGGGGTTTACCATTGTCTCCTCCCGTGCAGTATGAGATGATACCTTTCAGCATCTTTCTATATCCCTGCTGCCCGATATAGGCATTTCCCATAGTCTGGGGGAAACCAGCGAGGATTCGAACCAGCAACCTCTAGCTTGCTAGTCATTTCCCGCTGAGCCATTAGGTGGCTATCTAGGAGGACTTCCTGTATATGAAATGGTTTATCTTCATCAAAAGCACTGATAATAACTACACCATTAGACAATTCAATGGAACTAACACTAAATGGAATGCAGTAATACTCCAAATATCCAAGGACTCACACTACACATTTCTAGTTATGTTCTCAAAGAATCACATTTACTCAATGATCCAACTGGGAAGAAGGCAACATTTTCTTTCATTTTACAAGCAACAAAGACCTAACAGTATTCCAAAGGCAAGAACCAAGCATGCGTAGCAAGGTGTTACAGCCAAGTTTTCTCCAAAAGCATCATTTTCCCATGTGGGGTTCACCTCTTTATCCTCATGTGGCTTTTTAGCTACCCCACTATGACATGAAGGGAAAGAGTAGTTTTTCAAGCTGGTAATACTAGAAAGAGAAAAAGAGCGAGGATAATATGATGTGTGGGGGGGGGGCGGGGGGGAGATGGGAATGCAGTTTGACTGCGGGGTGGGGGAGGAAAATCAAACAAGAGAAGGCAAGCAGTACAGAAAAGCCAGCAAAGAAGAGGGAAAGGGTGGGTGGGAAGAGGGATCAAAAAGAGATCCGAATTAGGAAGGAAAGACATAATGATGAGAACAGAGGAAGAGAAAGGGGGAGGGGAGCCCAAAGAGGAGAGCACTGCAAAGGACCGGAGCAGTTAGGGTCCAAAGAGTCAAAACAGCAGCCAAAAACTGTGCCCCAAATTCTGACTCCAGAGGAGTCCCATAAAGGACAATTAAGGAAAACTCAGGACCAACAAGCAAGACTGCTACAGCGACTCTCTAAAACTAAACCAGTGACTGCACCCCAGACTCTGACTTCAGAGGAGGATCATAAGGGAAAATGGGCAGAGAAAGACAAAGGAGGAAAAACTGTTAGTTGCTAACAGTAACATCAGAAATAGTAACTGCCCAGGGTAAAACAAAGCACATAAACTAAAAGA
Source organism: Hemicordylus capensis (assembly GCF_027244095.1). Lineage (NCBI taxonomy): Eukaryota > Metazoa > Chordata > Lepidosauria > Squamata > Cordylidae > Hemicordylus > Hemicordylus capensis. Next base: position 136,163,777 of record NC_069657.1, on the reverse strand, counting down.
GCCAAGTAAAAAGAGAAACTGGCAGGAAGATGACGAGGAGGAAGGTGACAAGAAGAAAGAGAAAGCGTTGCAAAGGGGGCTGAGCACGAGGGAGACCTGACTGAGGGTGGCTGCTTGATCCAGTTGACTGCAGCTTGAAGACAAGACCTGTCTTCACTTCTCCTGAAGTTCAAGAAGCTGCAATTTGAGTAGAATGCAAAAGCACCCACCACAGTGAAGGAGTTTGGGGAAAGCATCTGAAGCACCTAATGGTGCAGCAGGGAAGTAAATTGTTTAGGAAGCAAGAGGTTGCCGGTTTGAATCCCCGCTGGTATGTTTCCCAGACTATGGGAAACACCTATATCGGGCAGAAGCAGTATTTATTTATTAAAATATTTATACCCTGCCCCTCCAGTGCACTACTGCTCGGGGCGGCTCACAACAATTAGACACAGATACAATAAAAGCAATAAAATTAACTAAATGTTTCTAAAAGTCAGATTAAAAACCACAATTAGGTTCAGATCAAAACTGAAAATTATAAAAAGCTAAAGAAGCTAAAGAACCTACCAGATATAACAAAATAATAATGGAGCATTAAAAAGCCTCCTTTAAAATGTGTGTTTTAAGATGTTTTTTAAAAACACTGAAGGAGGGAGCATGGCGAAGCTCTTCAGAGAGAGTGTTCCAAAGCTGAGGGGCCACAACAAAGGCACTTCTGCATAGCACCGCCAGCTGCACCTCCAAGGAGAGTGCTGGGTCCAGAAGCACCCCCAAGCTGCAGACTTTGTCCTTCAGAGGGAGTGTGACCCCGTCAAAGACCAGATTTACCTCATGACTCGGATGATCAGTTCTACCAACCCAGAGCTCTTCCGTCTTGTCTGGATTGAGTTTCAGCTTGTTTGCCCCCATCCAGTCCAGAACAGTCCCCAAGCCCCGGTTCAGAGTATCCACTGCCTCCCTGGTGTCTGCCAACTTAAAAGATAGGTAGGGCTGGGTGTCATCAGCATACTGATGGCACTGCAGCCCACACCTATGGATGACCTCTCCCAGGGACTTCATGTAAATGTTAAACAGCATGGGAGACAGAATAGATTTTTGTGGCACCCCATTGGCCAAAGGCCATGGGGTGGAGCAGACATCCCCCAGCACCACCTTCTGAGTACGACCCCCTAGGTAGGAACAGAACCACTGTATAACTGTGCCCCCAAGTCCCAACCCAGAGAGACATCTCATAAGGATACCATGGTCAATGGTATCGAAAACAGCTGAGAGGTCCAGGAGGACTAACAGAGTCACACTCCCTCTGCCTATCTCCTGGCATAGGTCATCCACCAGGGCAACCAAGGCAGTTTCAGTCCCATATCCAGGTCAGAAGTCAGACTGGAAAGGATCTAAGTAATCAGATTCATCCAGGGCTGCCTGGAGCTGGGAAGCCACAATGCTCTCCAACACCTTGCACAAGAAGGGGAGGTTTGAAACTGGTTGAAAGTTATTTAAGTCAGCTGGGTCCAATGAGGGCTTTTTAAGGAAGGGCCTAATGATTGCCTCCTTCAGGCAAGGGGGGGGCACCCCCTGCTCTAAAGAGGCATTCACCACCCCTGCCACCCACGGAGCCAGGCCCTCCCTACAAGCCTTCACCAACCATGAAGGGCAAGGTTCTAGGACACACGTGGTAGGCCTCAACTTTACAAGCAGTCTGTCCACCTTCTCAAGCAACACAGTCTGAAAACCAACCAATATAACAAGATCAGACAGGTGTTGCATCGGCAACATCCCGTTCTGGTGATGCAAAAATCTTGGCATCCAAGTCAGAACGGATATGAGCAATTTTATCTGAAAAATGTAAAGCAAATCGGTCACAGTGGGCTGCCAAGTGCTCTGTTTGATGGTCTTTGGGGTCCTCACCTAGGAGGCCCCGAACCACTTGAAAAAGCTCCGCTGGACGACATAAAGCCGACGCGATGGTGGCGGGAAAGTAGAATTTCTTCACCGCTCTCACCATCATAGAGTAGGCCCTAATATGGGCTCTAGCCTGTGCTCGGTCACATTCATTAAGAGTTTTCCTCCAACAATGCTCAAGCCGTCTACCAGCCTGCTTCATTGTCCGCAACTCACCTGTATACCAGGGAGTCACTTGGGCTTGGCGGGTCGGGAGAGGGCATCTAGCCGTGACCGTGTCAATCGCCCGACCCATCCCTGCATACCAAAGGGAGTTATAGGAAGATGCTGAAAGGCATCATCTCATAAGGTGCGGGAGACTGCAATGGTAAACCCCTCCTGTATTCTACCATGGCTCCATGGTTGCCAGGAGTCGACACTGATTTGATGGCTCAACTTTACTTTATCTGAGGCATAAGAATGATGGGGAAAACAAGTCAAGTGTTGTAGAAAGTGCTGAAAGACCAAGGGAGCCACGGTTACCTCTAAGGTGTGCGTGTGTACAAGATATCAGCCCCCCCACGCAGCTCTTTGTGGCAGGAGCACAGTCCTACCGTGCTGCTCCTCCCTTCACCGCCACCCAGCTCCCTGCCAAGGTTCCAGTTTCCCCATCTCCCAGCCGGGCTGCTGCTGCTGCACCCTCCACCACCTCCTCCCTCCTCCTGAGCTGCCTCCTCCTCCAGCTCTGGATGCAGATTTTATACAAAGTCTCATTGGAATAGTCCAAAGTCTAGTTGGCAGAGCATGCAGAGGTGCATTCTAGTTGGCAGAGAATGGCAGAGGTGGTGGCAAGGAGGAGGAAGAGGCAGCGGCAGCCCCCAGCCTCCTCAGACCGCAGCATGGCCGCCGCAAGCGGCGGGGGGGAGGGACAAGGTAAATAGTGAGATTCGGACTCTTAAAAGAAAAAATAAGAGTCTCAATCTCACTATTTACCTTGTAAATACGTTATTGGTCTGCTCTGAAAATTTTTTAAGTTGGCTGTCATAGTTACAAAATTGTATAAAAGTACTGCCTCATAAAATGTGGGTGTCTCCGGTGGAATGTAGCAGGGCTAATATGGAGGATAAACAGAAAATCCACTACTTGTGTACCCTACTTAAATGATATGGTTGGGTAAATAGATTTCTCTACTTCCTAGAAGTGTGCTTCTACATTAGTCTAGCATCAAATTAGAGTGAAAAGGTTGCTCTGAAAATTGGCTCCACGAACCCGAGTAGTTCATCTTTTTATTGTGCAAAACATAAAAATTGCTCCTAATCAATCCACTTCAAGTTAGAATCTAAAAATTATCATTCCTTTCATCCTAGGGTACTTTGACAATGTTTTCCTTAAATTAACTAAAAGGGAGAATGTATTTGTATCAATAAGTAGAATATGGTCATTCAGCATAACATCTTACTGGGAGAGGAGTAAGGAGATCTGCAAATTATTACTCAAGAGTTCTTAACGAATTGATTAGTGCTTTATTTAGATCTTGCAAAAAAGAAAATCTCTTTATATTTGTCCCTTACTTTTTTTTAGTTTGACTCATTTGCTATTTTAAATGTGGCTATGATGTTGAGACACTTCAGAAGTGATGTAGTTAGAAGTAGACAGCTTTGTTAATGTTAGCTTCACTTTGGAATTAAGTTACTCTAAAGGGGTAAAGCACAGACATGATTGCAATTTAGTTTGCTGGGTTCTTTCAGGTTTCCTGCTTCTGTTTGTCTTTTTATGGGGTTTTTTTTGGAGGGGGATATTTCATGGTTTTTACTGATTAACTGATTTCAAAATTTTAAAAGTGATATTATTATTATATCTTGTTTACACAATCAGGCAGGTGTTATTGACTGGTTTGTTTTATTCAGACATCATCGTCGTCATCATCATTATTTAATTAATTTAACATATATACCCCCCCAAACTTTCATTTCTGGGCAGTTAACAGTGACATAAAAACAATTAAAACAAATATAAAAGGTTAGAACAGTTTAACTATTTAAAAACAGCATAAAATTAAAACCTACAAATTTAAAAAGCTGAAAAGGCTTGGGTGAAGAGATAGGTCTGAAAAATGTTTTGTTTTGTTTTAAATTGTCAGAGATGGGGAGGATCGTATCTCAGAAGGGAAAGCATTCCACGGTCTCGGGGCAGCAACCGAGAAGACCCATACCCCTTTGGCCACCAGCCAAGCAGGCGGCAACTGGAGACAGACCTCTCCAGATGACCTCAATGGGTGGTGGGGCACATAACAAAGAAGACATTCTCTTAAATACCCAGGGCCTAAGCCGTTTAGGGCTTTATAAGTTATAACTAGCACTTTGTATTTTGCCCAGAAACCTATTGGCAACCTCTAGTGGAAGATCTCCTGCACGACACATACAAGGCTGCAAATACGTTGTGCAACTTGTCAACCACTTCCACTAGTGAAAGAACACTGGAATTGACGGCCCTTAGTTAGCACAATACCCACATTATATCAGCACAACACTATCATGGACCGGATTATCTTGAACACCATGAATACCGTCCATCAATGCTAATAGAATTGCTAACTCACTGGAACAGAGATATCTATAAAACTAGCTAAAAAAATAATTTAATGCAACGTTTTAAGCGAGTAAGGTTGCACTAGACATGCTTATGTGATCTATCGGACGAAATAATCCAGAAGGCTTTATGAATGTATTTTGCAGCTTTTAACTTGTAAAGGTTTAAGCACTATGACAGGTTCATAGTATGTATGGAAATATAACCACTCAATGAATTTGGCTTGTATGCTATACTTGAAAATATCTAATCTGTTAATTTTTTGGTACTGCAAGTCAAACAAACTGAATGCAAAATACTAATTGTGTTCTCTACAGCAGGGCCTGCAGCTGTTTCTTATTAAAAACATCTAGCTTTAGGGTATTAAAAATGGAAAATCTGCATGCAGGAAGATGGGATGTTAACAAGGCTCAAACTGCTGCCCAATGTACATTATTTAATTTTATTTATCAAATTTGTACACCGCCCCAAACTTTCATCTCTGGGCAGTTAACAATAACGAAAAACGAGTTAAAAACTTAAAACAATTTAACAATTTAAAAATAAACCAGAGATAAAACCTAATTTATTTATTTTTTAAGCTGAGAAAGCTTAGGTGAAGAGGTGGGTTTTCAAATGCTTTTTAAAAAATTGTCAGAGATGGGGAGGATTGTATCTCATTAGGGAAAGCATTCCACAGTCTTGGGGCAGCAACCGAGAAAGCCCGTACCCATGTGGCCACCAGGCTGAGCAGACGGCAACTGGAGACGGACCTCTCCAGATGTCCTCAATGGGCGGTGGGGCTCATAATGAAGAAAACGTGCCATCTCCTGAAGAAGCTGACATGGAGAAGCAGATCTGGGTGTCATCAGCATACTGATAACACCCCACTCCAAATCCCCTGATGATCTCTCCCAGCAGTTTCATGTAGGTGTCGAAGAGCAACAATCAAGAGAAAGTAGGGAGCCTTGAGGGACGCCATATTTAAGCTCAGATTTCAAAGAGCAACAGTCTCCAATCAACATCATCTGGAATCTGTCTCTATGTCAACTTCTTCAGGAGATGGTGTAATTTCCCTAAATGCTTGCCTGGAAGCAGTAATGGGCTGGATGAGGGAGAATAAACTGAGACTGAATCCAGATAAGACAGATGTACTTATTGTGCAGGGTCAGAACTCCAGAGACGATTTTGATCTCCCTGTTCTGGATGGGGTCACACTTCCCCAAAAGGAACAAGTTAGCAGTCTGGGACTACTTCTGGATCCACACCTCTCCCTGGTATCTCAGGTTGAGGCGGTGGCCAGAGGGACTTTCTATCAGCTTCGGCTGATACGCCAGTTGCGTCAGTTTCTTGAGATGAACAACCTCAGAACAGTGCTACATATGTTGGTAACCTCCAGACTTGACTTCTGCAATGTTCTCTATGTGGAGCTGCCTTTGTACGTAGTCCGGAAGCTTCAGTTGGTACAGAATGCGGTGGCCAGGTTGGTCTCTGGGTCATCTCGGAGAGACCACATCACTCCTGTGTTGATAGAGTTACACCGGCTGCCAGTAGGTGCTAGTTATAACTTATAAAGCCCTAAATGGCTTAAGCCCTGGGTATCTAAGAGAACGTATTCTTCATTATCAGCCACACTGCCGACTGAGGTCATCCAAAGAGATCCATCTCCAGTTGCCGCCAGCTCGGCAGGTGGCCACACAGGGACGGGCTTTCACAGTTGCTCCCCCGAGACTGTGGAATGCGCTCCCTACTGAGATACGATCCTCCCCATCTGACAATTTTTAAAAAACATTTGAAAACCCACCTCTTCACCCAAGCTTTTTCAGTTCTTTAAAATTTTAAGGTTTTAATTTGTAGGTGATTTTTAAATTGTTAAATTGTAAGTTTTTGTATATATTTTAACTTGCTTTATGCTATTGTTAACCACCCAGAGACAAAAGTTTGAAGTGGTGTACAAATCTGTTAAATAAATAAATAAATAATAAGTAATCTTTTGTGACCATCCAGTTACATGAGCAGATTGGCTCCTGCTAGTAGTTTTCTTAGGAGGTATGAATTTTCTTTAATTGCATTTGTGCAACACTATATCTTTTGGGGAGCATAAATAGGATGAAAGCACACCAGATGCATAGCCAGTGGACTGCCTGCAGGCGGCTGCCAAAGCTGGTGCCAGGCCTTCGATGTGGGACTGGGGTCTGGGGGGAAGTTATACTAGGGCAGGGTTGGAGGTCTGGGTTAAAGTTTGTTAGTCCTTTTATTGGGTTGTGCCAAGCCTTTTGTTATGTGTTTGGGTTCTCTTAGGCAGGTTGATGCGGGGGGTGCATCCGGCAGCTCTGAGTCAGTTATTACTGTTGTGGTGGGGAATAGAAGAATTTGTGTTGGCAGAGCACCTGGTCGTTATAGGGGAATGGAAACCAATAATTTAGCAACTGTTTCCACTTCCGGCTGCCCTGTCAGATCTCTCGCCTCAGGGAGCAGTTCCAGCTACCTAGCCTTGCTCCTCTGCAATGACAGGTCGGTTCAGAATAAGACCGAAATCATCTATAACTTGATCATGGGTGAGGGAGCCAATGGAGAAGTGGGTGTGGGGTGGAGTGGCTATGGTCCATAAGAATACCATCTCTCTTGCCAGGGCTCTTGTGAGACAGTTGACTTATATTGAGTGCATATTTCTGGTGACGAAGGATGGATTGGGGATTTTGCTGGTGTACCGTCCACCCCGCTGCCCAACTGACTGCCCTAACTGAGCTGACAGAACTAGTCCCGGTGTTGGAATCACTCAGATTCTTAGTACTGGGGGACTTCAATATCCATTGTGAGGCTGACTTGTCTGGTGCGGCTCAGGAGTTCATAGCAGCCATAACAACTATGGGCCTATCCCAACTAGTTTCAGGAACAACTCATGTTGCCGGCCACACACTCGATTTGGTCTTTTTTCAAGATTAGGGGGGTGTTCCGTGGGTGGGGGACCTTGTGGTTTTCCTATTGTCATGGATGGACCACTACCTAATTAAGGTTGGTTTCACAGCCAGAACTCAGCCCTGCAGGGGTGGAGGACCTATTAAGAGGTTCTGCCTGAGATGGCTGCTGGACTCAGTAGGATTCCAAAAAACCTTGGAAGGTTTTGATGATGGTCCTGCCAGCAATTCTGTCAATGTCCTGGTGGGAACCTGGAATAGGTAACTCACCAAGGCAGTAGATACAATTGCTCCTAAGCGTCCCTTCCAACCTGCTTTAAGAGTGCCCCTTTAGTATACAGAGGAGTTGCAGAATCTTAAGCAGCAAGGTAGGCAACTGGAATGCAAGTGGAGGAGAACTTGGCTCAAATTTGACAGGACACCGCATAGAGCCCATCTGAACGTGTATGCAGAAGCGGTGCATGAAACAAAACCCACTCCCCCATTTCTGGTCTTCATGCATTGCCTCTGCAGATTCACGTTCACAGAGTTGTCCCAGGTTGTGAGGAGTTTGATTCAGGCTCCTTCCATTTCAAACCAGTCCCCGGAGACTATGTTCTGCTGCAAAGCTTTTAATGGGTTCTTTGTAGACAAAATCTATTCTATTTGGGCCAATCTGGAGTCTATTAAGGTGGTGTCCAGAAATCCCTCTTGCAGTATTAGATTAGATCAGTTTCAATCTGTGAAGCCTGAGGATGTGGACAAGCTGCTTGGGGTGGTGCGGCTTGGTCTCTGGATCCTTGCTCAACTTGGCTGCTTCTATCTAGCAGGGAAATTGTTGGAGATGGTCTAGTAAATATCATTTACTCATTGCTGAGGGAGGGTAGGATGCCTCCTTGTTTGAAGGAGGCAATTATTAGACCACTTCTTAAGAAGCCTTCCCTAGATCCTTCAGTAATGGAGAGTTATAGGCCAGTCTCCAATCTAACCAGTTCCAGCCAGTTGGAGTAAACCTATTATATAGACCCATTTCAAACTGGCTTTAGAGCAGGCTATGGGGTTGAGTCGGCCTTGGTCGGCCCTGATGGATTACCTTTACCAGGAAATCGACTAAGAGAGTGTGAATCTGTTGATTCTTTTGGATCTCTTGGCAGCGTTCGATACCATCGACTATGGTATCCTTCTGGGGATAGGAGGCACTGCTTTGCAGTGGTTCCCCTCCTATCTCTCAGAGAGATTCCAGATGGTGGAGCTTGGAGATGGTTGCTCTTCGAAACAGGAGCTATTATATGGAGTCCCTCAGGGCTCCATTCTGTCACCAATGCTTTTTAACATGTACATGAAACTGCTGGGTGACGTCATCAGGAAATTTGGTGCAGGGTGTTATCAGTATCCTGATGATACCCAAATCTATTTCTCCTTATCATCATCAGGAAATGGCATTCATTTCCTAAATGCCTGCCTACAGGCAGTAATGGGGTGGATGAGGGATAACAAACTGAAACTGAATCCAAGCAAGACAGAGGTGCTCACTGTGGGGGATCGGAATTTGAGGGATGCGTTAGATCTTCCAGTACTGGATGGGGTTACACTCCCCCAGAAGGAACAGGTACACAGCTTGGAAGTGCTCTTGGATCCAGGCCTCACTCTGGTATCTCAAGTGGAGGGAGGCTATGGCCAGGAGCGCTTTTCATCAACTGCGGCTGATTTGACAGCTGCGGCCATTCCTTGAAGACAATGATCTCAAAAACAGTGGTACAAGCCCTGAATGGCTTGGGTCTGGGCTACCTTAGAGAGTGTCGTCTTCTGTATTTTCCCCATTGCATGTTAAGGTTATCTGGAGAGGCCTGACTCCAGTTATCACTGGTATGTCTGATGGCGACTCGGAGCCAGTTGTTCTCTGTAGCTACTCCTGGCCTATGGAATGCACTTCCGGCAGATATCCATAATTTAGGCTCATTGTTGGCCTTTAAGAGAGTCCGAAAAATCTATTTGTTTGGCCTGGCCTTCCAAGGTTTTAAAATTGTTTTTAAGTATTTTAATTGGTTTTAAATGGTTAGAAATTGTTTTTATATTGTTTTTATATTGTTTTAAACAGTGTGTTTTAAATGTTGTTTTGATGTTTTTTAAACTTGTGCACTGCCGAGAACCTTTGGATGGGACAATCTAGAAATGTAATGAATAATAAATAAATATCTTTTTGACATTTAAAATAACTGAATACATTGAATACAAAATTAAAATCTACAAGAACATACATAAAAAGCTAGTTCAAAAATACATTTCTCATTTCAAGCAACAACTGGATGAACAAAAGTACAAAAAGAAATTCCCAATTTCAGTTAAACTGTTCCCATTCTAGCCTTAAATATGAATTCAGCACAGAATTCTGCCTATCAAATAAGATGTAAAGCTAATATTACAAAAATATTTCAGTACAAGTTAGGAAATATATGCAATGCTAAACTCCAAATAGAAAGTGAAGCATTTTTAAAGTGCAATACAACTATTAGAAGTAGTTATTTTAAAGGCCAAACACATGTAATCTGCTTCCACAATTCAAAATGAGGCCTCCCAACATCTGGAAAGGCAGGGATTTTTAAGCACATAGTGGTCTCTACTTCCCCACTGTCAAAGTGGGGAAAGGGCCACCATGTACACACAGACAAACTCTACTGAGAGTTGTAGCAATCGGAGATCTGTGGCTCTTGGTCTTACTTCAAGGCAACTTTGGACTGGCCAACTACAAAGCAAGGTTGTGATTGAGGTTTCAGTAACAAGACACAAAGCAAGCTTATGCTCAAATTTCCTTACAAAATTAAACATCATACACTTCCAAAGAAAGCCAGGAAAATTACATTCACAGTCTCCTGTAGAAGCAAATGGTCTTGGGGAAGAGAGAGATTTCTTTACAAATGCAATATTCCCCCCAAACATAATAATATGAAACTTACTAGATCCACGGTGTTTCTTTTGTTTGTTTCGCCTAAGGAGCTTGTGCAGAAAGTCTCCCATCGCTCCTTGACTTCATCTGGAAGCTCTAGAAAGTCGAACAAAGGAACCGTTTTAACACTAAACTTAAACTACTAAATGTTGTCACTTTGTACCCTGGATTGTCACTTTGAGTGAAAGCTATCCGTTCAGTTGAACATAGAATTGCATTTGTTTTTAGATGGGTTTTACATCCAGAAGCAGAAAAAAGTTAAAACGAGGCCAAGTTTGATTTTCTGTGATGACCTTCCATATTCCTGATAACTGGTAAGGTGGCAAATTCTTGATCATATCGAAAATATGGTTGCCTATGAACTCCTCCAGAGATGGCCACAAAGACACACAGGGATGCCAGGAAGACACGCCTTCCTCTTTTCTTGACATTTCCGTGTGTCTTCCCAGCCACCCTCATAGGCTCTGGTACAAAAGAACAGCATCCTCACACAATGACGGAAATGACAGATACTGCACAGAGCTCCCTGTGCTCAGAGCACCCACTTCTGCATGTCACCAGGGGGAAGGGGGTGGTACATATTCATTGCAAGCAGACATTCTGACGCACAGGCCTACTTGTCACCCTTCCATCCTATGCATGTTTACTCAAACATGAATCCTACTTTGTTCAACTTGATTCCAAATAAGCATGCACAGGATTGTGGACACAGCCTTCAAGTAAGTGATCTTGTTTGGTATCCCTGTACATGTACAGAAAGCGCTAAACAGAAGTCTGTTTCATTCCTAAGCAGATCTAAATTTGCGTGCAAAATATGTGGGCTTCATTACCAAATACTTTGGATCATCATCCTAGGTTGTATAAAGGCTGTATTTAACTGCAGCCCAATATATATCCTTTAACTGTTAAGGCAGTCAGGTAGTATGCAAGCTTGTTCAGCAAATACATAAACTGGAAAGTGATTTAAATATCAGTTTTGTTTCATGCCAATTTAAATCAAAGTTTAAATTGTCTTGATGCAAATCAATCTTCCCTGAAGGGCAAGAAATAAAAATTGGCATTCACAACCATCCCTTTTAATAGAAATGTGACATACAAAGAGGACAAACTACAAAAAGGCAGGAGTGCATACATAACTAACTTGCACCAAAATATAATTTCACTTAGAGAAGTCTGGACTTTAACTATCATGTCCTGGTGTTCAATGTTTACACAATTCTTAATGAGTTATAAGAGAAGTGGGAGCAAATTTCAAAAGCAGAGCTGGAGCCAATAAGCTACAGTTAAAGCTCAGAGGAAACCTGGAGATAAACATTTTGGCATGGGGAGTAGGGTGGGAAGAGGTTGTGCAACTTAGAGAACTTAAAGGAAAACCTTTAATTCAAGTCACAGAATCATCAGAAGAGTAAATTACATTACTATTTTAAAGTCATTAAAATATGCCCAACTCTCCCAGCAGGATTAATCCTCCACACATATAATCAATAGGCAAGCATTACTTTTTTAAAAAAAATTACCTTTAATAAGCTGCTGTACTAGTGTATTGTTTGGCCCTTTATCAGTACTGTGCACAATACAGTTCGCTATTCTTGTTAAGTGGCCCATATAGCCATATCGCCTTCCTCCTTCAGCCCTGCAAGAGTTTAACACAGTTCATCATTGAAACAGGCAGTTGTCAACATGTTATAGTTAAGGTGTTCCATTTATAGACTTCTTTGGATGGGAATTAACAGATGGTAGTTCAGGCAATGAAGGAAACAGAGCGATTTGGTTGATCTTCAGTATAATGGATTAAGGCATTCTTAGGCAGCTGCCTAACTTGATTTTAAAAAATTGTGCAGATCTGTTAAAACAAATATTTGATCCAGGAAGAAAGACGGGTTGACGTATTTCATCAAAATCAGAAATGCGACTACATTTCAGAACTCGCCTTGGGGACAGTGTTCTCTCTAATTTTTCTCATCTGTGTGCGGAAAGAATTTTGTTCTGGGAGGCAGTATCAAGGCAGTCTGTGCATACAGAGTGGGACCTTCCTGATTAAACCTGAGCGGGATCTAAAATTAACTGAGCAGACATCAAAAAAGTGTGAGTGCACGCACATGTACACGGTTTAGAGGGAACACTGCTTGGGGAATCACTTAACACTTCTATTTTGCCTATTCTGCACATTCTGAAAACTCCATTAAAACTTGTGTGCCATTTCACAGTTCCAATATATAGCTGCTTTTTTGATACAAATCAACTGAAGTAAAATTAGGCTAATATCTATTGCATGCACAACTATATACTAGTTTGCATTCTGTTGCTGTTTTTCATTTGCTGGATGCATGCTTTACTTTGTATTATCATAATGTAAAGAGAACTATGTATTATATAAATACATATAAATGTTAGCTGTTTTTAATGCAATGTAAGCTTGCCCCAGAAATCCCACTTTTATGTCAAAAGAATGGGGTATGAAGGGCAGCAGAACACTCCAGGGGGAGAAACATGGATGATTAAATCTTGTCTTTCCTGCTCAATAACCCCACTACATGAACATGTCCCAAGGCAAAAGTAGCATACTAAAGCTGAGCTTTATGAACAACTCTCAATTACTCGACATTTCTTTTCCTAAATTAAATCAAGTCCCATGTTATTTCCCAAATGTGATACAGAATATTAACTGCACATGAGCAGAAAGGGTTTTGACTACTCACTGTTTCTTCTCATTCATCTCCCATGCTTCAAGTATTCGTTCTATTAAATGGCACTTAAGGAAAAGCTGGAAGAGAAACATTTCTTCAGTTTTTGCCATGAAAAACAGAAGTACAGGCAAACCTTGTCAACAGCAGTTCCCATACTCATGGTTTCGCATATCCACTGTCGGGGAATAGGAACCTGACCTCGGCATATGCAAGGGGGAGGGGCGGCCCACAAGGAACTCTCGTATCTGCGAGTCAGTGGTGGCAGCACACCTTTTAAAACTGCCGCTGTGCAGTGGGGACGGCTCCAGAGGCAGTCACAGCATTCGGGATGGTGGCAGAGGCGGCAGCAGCAGGGATTCCTTCTCTCTCCCAAACAGTGGCCATGGAGGCAGCGCTGGTACCTTTTTAAAACTGCCACTGTGCCTCAGGGAAGGCTGCGGAGGCGGCTGAGGCAGCAACAGAGACTCCCTCTTCCCTCCCAACTGAGCATGCCGACCGGTCTGCAGCCCATTTTGTATAAACATTTATATCCCACTCTTCCTCCAAGGAGCCCAGAGCGGTGTACATGGTTATGTTTATCCTTACAACAACCTACCTATGAGGTAGGTTAGCTAAGAAATACATGACTGGTCCAGAGTCACTGAGTTTTATGGCTGAATGGAGATTAGAACTCAGGTCTCCTCGGTCCAACACTCTAACCACTGTACCACACTTTCACTGCCAACACCTTTTTAAAAAGTGTGTTTCTTTGTATAAACTGTTACTTATTTAATCTACGAAAACAAAACTAAAAGCATCAGCTATACTTGGAGAGTATCAGCAAGCACACTTATTGCTTCTGCTCATGGCTACTGGACTTCTGTTAAGGAGCAGATTAAGTATTAAGCACAAAAGCCTTCTGAGCAATCATATAAAAAATTGCTCATGTTTCCACTCACTGACACAACATTTATTTTATTCACCAACAGAGCTTTTATTCCAACTGTGGATAGCCTTCCTCCAACTAAAACTTACTGAGACATAAGTTTTGGGAGGCATAAAAATATGTACAACAACAACAACAAACCAGGGGGTAGCAGAATAGAAGAAAAAGAAACAGAAAAAACAAAATACAAAGATCTACAAATTGAAATTGAAAGGCTGTGGCAGAAGACGACAAAAATAATCCCAGTGGTAACTGGCGCCCTAGGAGCAATTCCAAAACAACTTGAAGAGCACCTCAACAGCATAGGGGCCACAGAAATCACCATCAGCCAATCACAAAAAGCAACATTACTAGGAACAGCCTATATTCTGCGACAATATCTATAATAATAACAGCAATGACACTGATAATAAAATTCAGTCATCCCAGGTCCTTGGGAAGGACTCGATGTCTGGATAAAACAAACCAGTCAATAACACCTGTCTGACTGTGTAAACAATAATAACTACACCCCAAGAACTACAATTTACAAAAAGAGGATGCTTACATGTTTCAGCAAAAGGTTGTCTCCAATGGAATCCTGATCCAAAATTGTACCATTTTCTGTGCTTTCAAAAGGAGTTGCAAGAATCAATGCAATACAAATTTCTACTTGAGTATGCAAAAAGTTATTCCATGTATATTTAAAAAACATATCCTGCAAAGTGAAAAGAAACTGAAGTCAAAAGTTACTCTATTAAAGCCTAAACATGCAATGTTCACAAAACACACACCAATGGCAAACACAGAAAACAAGACAGCCAACACCACCACACGACTTGTTTTCTTAATTACTGAACCACTGAAACTTCAAAATAGCCCGCTAAAAATTTAAAATACTAGACTGCATCTATCAACACATGAGATGTGTAAAAGCAACAAAAGTATAACTAAGCCTAAGTTGGGATTATCCAAGAGCCAATTTACTCATTATTTTCAATAGCTGACATGAGGAGGAAAATTACTTAGAGCAGTCCCAAGAAATTAAAAAGGACAAGTTGGGCAATATATAACAAAATTTCAACAGAATTACTCAGAGCCATTTTCCTCAGCGTATCAGCCACTGAAAATTTATGCGCTGTCTCTCTTTCAAATATAGTGTTGTTAGGAGGAAACTTTTTATTTTTTTGCATTAGGGGCAACAAGCAAAAATACACCCACCCCAGGAGGCAGACTAGCTCCACCAAGTCCCCTCACCACTGCCTGCTTGCTAAATAGCTTCATCAGGCTCTTGGACCCAGTCCCCTCACTGCACCTGCCAAGGCCTTGCCACCCAATCCAGCAGCCAATTGCTGCGTAGGCCACACAGCAGCAGGCATGCGCAGTAAATATGCAGCAGGGCAATCAGTTGTTCGGCGGGGATAGAACCTCTCAGGTGGCACCCCAAAGCCCCTCTTTTCAGGCAGCTCATGTTCACTGAACACATTCGCCCAATTGTGGCCCTACGCCTGCTCCCAGCAATGGTGGGCCAGGGTGGCTCATTCATGAGGTAAGGCAATTGCCCCAGGCAGTGCACCCCTGGGGTAACAAGCACAGGCATCCTGTGCCACTCCCCACTCCCACAGCCTTCACCTCACCTGGCCTGCTGCTACTACCATTTCTCCCTATTCCTTGCTGCCCTCCGTTTCTCTCTTCCCCCACACCTTGTGGCCTGGCCCAGCCCCACCTCCCATCCCCATCTTCCCGGTACCCAGAAAGTAAGACAGTGGGGGGTTTAAACTACAGGTCTGGGGGAGTCTGTGTCAGTGGAAAGGAAGGCAGGAAGCAGTTCTGGATTCTGGGGGGGGGGGAGAGACACACTCCCCACCCCAATTGCTTCCTCTCTTTCACCTGTTCTGCCCATGCCTTCCAACAGGTTTTTGCACTTTGTCTGCTCCATTTTCAGAGCAAAAAGCTACACACTAGGGATCTGCATGAAATGGATTTTTCGTTCTGTTTCGAGCCTGAAACAAAACGCAAATGGCCAAAACACATCAAGGCATGGCCAGTGACATCGGGGCATCATCTCAAGTGGCCATTACACTCAAGCCAGTGCTGGTGGTGGGGCTTAACACTTGAACAAACTCTGCTCAAACCTGCTGTTTGCCCTATGGTGAGGAGAAACATATTTATTTGACATAGTTATATAATGCCTCAAACCTGAGTCTCTGGGCAGTGAACAACAACAACAACAAAGTAAATATACCCGTCCCCTATTGCTATGAGTAGTTTCAAGGCTCTCTTGTGGCTACATTAAGATTAGTTCTCACAATTTTCGCAGTAATATGTCATTGTTTTACTCAAGTAGATGACAATCTTTCACTTATGTCATGGTATGATGAACAAAACTAAGAACTGCCACCACACATGAGCTAAGAGCCCTGCTGTCTTATTACTGTATAGGAAAGGCAAACTTGTAAGTAAGTCATGTTCTTACCAGTATAACTCCTATGCTATTCAGCTCTATAAGTTCCAGGTTCACATTGTTTGTGTTTGTCTGTAGGAGGCTGGATATTAACCTAATCACATTTAATCTAGTATTCCCTACAGGTGGATCCAAGACACCCCACGTAGTCTTCATAACGCTTTTCTAGACAAAAGAGCCAGTGAGAAAAGTCAAAATAGATTCAAGCATCCAAAGAATTTTCAACAAGGCACAAAAAATGGTAATCACATTGTCAATTCTGCAACATTTAGCAAAACACTAATGAGGGAAGGGCAATTTTAGTTACATAGATTTTCTTCCATGATTTCATAGGCTGGAAAACAAATGGTGTGTATGTAGATTAGAAGTTGTATGGCCAATTCACTAGTTGCAAACATCTCTCCCCCAAGAGTAGTACTATTACTACCTTCAGTAAAAGCCAGCCAGTGAGGAAGAAAACCCACCCTCTCCCCTTGGTATGCATGGAGGACTTTGGGAGGGGCAAGGTTGTTATATTTGGAGAAGACAAGAAGCAGCCTAAATATTTTTTGCTACCTTGCCCTTTCTCCGTACCAGCCACAGGAGATAAGAAAGGGTTGAGACTGGGCCCACTTCTTGCCTTCTGTGAAGCCCTGCTACCATAAAGACTGGAAAGTGAAGTGATCCATGCATCCAGGCTGGCAACCAAAAAGGAAAAGCAGCAGAGCCAGGATCTATCAATGCAGCAGTGCAGAGAATCACCATCTCTAATTAAGAGAGGGAGGGAGTAAATGGTATCTATTAATTGCAGAGTCTGTGGTGTGGTGGTTGAGAGGACACTTGAAAGGCACACTGGCCATATCATACCAGCTCTAAGTGGCTGTGGCGTTGGCTCCATTGCCAATGAATGGCTGGGCAAAGCACAAGCCACTTCATGACTGATATCTTGCTAACTGCAGATGCTGGACTGCAGCTCCCATCATCCCTGACTATTGGGCACTGTGGTTGGGGTTAATGGAAGTTGCAGTCCAACAAGAGCTGGAGGCCCAAAGTTGTGTAACTCTGCTGTAGGGTCTGTGCAACAGAAGAGGGCTCTGGCAGCTTGAGAAAGAGCAGAAGCCATTTGGCGCCAAAGCTCATTGCTACTGCATTGCCATTGAGCAGCATCCCAGCTGCCATCTAGCTAAAGATCTCCAGTCAGAAATGGGCAGCTGGAAGATCCACAACCCCGTGCAGTGTTACTTGAACCCAAGCAGTCTTCATTCTCCAGATCTGAAATCAGCTTTGTACAGGGAAGAGACCCTTCCGTTAGTTCCACCACTGATGCTCTAAGTGGGAGGGGCTTGTGTCACACAATGGAGCAGCTGCTGGGCTCTGGCACACTGGCTCAGTCAGTTGGGACGGGTGATCTGATTATTATTATTTATTTTTTTTACATTTATGACCCGCTCTTCCTCCAAGGAGCCCAGAGTGGTGTACTATATACTTGAGTTTCTCTTTCACAACACCCTGTGAAGTAGGTTAGGCTGAGAGAGAAGTGACTGGCCCAGAGTCACCCAGCTAGTTTTGTGGCTGAATGGGGATTTGAACTCGGGTCTCCCCGGTCCTAGTCCAGCACTCTAAGCACTATACCACGCTGGCTCTCTATCTGATGAAGTCTGCACAACAGCAGATAGGTTTGTGTGATGCTACCAAAATGGATGGGAGCCTAAAAGGAATCTTCACAGAGGAGCCAGCAGGCTACCACCCCAACTCAGAAAGTGAAGGGACTGAGGATTTTAGAAAAAGCTTCTATTTTAGGAGAAGATGAAGGAAGGTCCACCCTGGTTGCATTTGAATGGGAGACTACATGTGAGCACTGTAAGATATTCCCCCTCAGGTGATGGAGCCACTCTGGGAAGAGTGGAAGGTTTCACGTTCCCTCCCTGGCTTCCCCAAGATAGGGCTGAGAGAGATTCCTGCCTGCAACCTTGGAGAAGCTGCTACCAGTCTGTGTAGACAATACTGAGCTAGATAGACCAACGGCCTGACTCAGTATATGGCAGCTTCCTATGTTCCTAGACCTTTTGAGAAGGCCTAAAAAGCCAGTTTTTCTTTTGCTTTTCATTTGGCCAGTGAAGGCCAGAAGTGGAGACTCTCCAAGTGAGTACCTATCTAAGAGCAGGCAGGACTGGAAACTGGGAGAAATCTCAAAGTTCTAGTTATTTAGCTTTAGTCCTGCCTTGCGAATTAACCCATAGAAGGTAACCCACAAGTGATATTCTTCTTCACCCACAGAGAAAGTGCAAGTGTTTGGAATTTTCTGTTCCTTCCAAAACATTGTCATAGTTAAAGCCACTGAACAGAATGCTTAGATGTACCTAAGGATCTCCTTTTAAAAGCAGACAAGGTTATGGATAGAGGTCAAGTTTCTACGCAGCAGCCTGACTACTCTATATTTAAAAAGATTGCAGTTTTAGGTTTATTTCTCCACATTCGCTGGGTGTCTTCCAGCCTTGTATGAACTCCTGTAACACAATGTATGTAAGGTCAAGAGAGGAGAAGAGGACATGACCACAAAGTCAACTATGAGCAAACTGTATCACAGAAGACTGGTTATGCTTGTCTGATATCTTCCTTCTTGTAATCCACTGATGTAGCCTTTTTGATTTTTATTTTTTTTTTAATCAGCCATCTACATTCTGAATCAGGATTAGGCCAGTGGATCCAGCAATATACTTTATACATCATCACTAAAGACAAAGGGCCAAGTGTGCAGTACCCAATTCATCAAACATGGCTGTGGGTTCTCAATGGCACAGAACAGAATAATTTCATTCTACATGTTTTACTCACTTTGGGGGGCTCCAGAAGCAGTTCATGAAAGGAAGCCAGTCGTGCTTTTATGGCTTCCAACACACTCTTGTTGACTGAATAGGCTGAATGGCTCATACCTGGGGGGCAAATTTCTATGTGACCTTCAAATCTAAATAGGCACACAAAATAAAATATTTGCCCATTAACACACCAAGCAAGGTCACATAACAAGAAAAGGGTTAGAGTTAACAGCTAAAAACATCTGCTTATTGAATTATCAGATTTAATTCACCTTTCTTCTAAAGGCACCACACCTCTGTTTCTCTCTCTCCATAATGAACTACTGTTTAGCTTTAGCTTTTCTATTTATTGATTTAACTAGCATATTTGTATACCGCCCACTAACCAAGTCTCTAGGAGATTTACAACATTAAAACAAAATAACTTAAAATATATAAAAGTTCAAATTAAAATAGCTAAAAACCACAAAGGCCATAATATACATTTCAGTCAAATCAAGTTAGAGGTTTTGATGGAAGATCACAAGGAAGCTTCACTAAAGACTGCTAAAGGACGTGAGGACCTCATCAGGACATAGAATCTTATCTTTTGAAGCAATACATTTATTCCTGACCTCTTTCAGGAGCATCACCTGGAAAGTCTGGGCACGGAGTATTGTCTCAAGAACATGTATTGGAAGGACAACTAAATATATGTGTACAAGGTGAGATCCAATATTTTGCGTAACAGTGACTAGAATGGATTTAAATGACACCAATAATGAAACCTTATTCCCAGATGCTGTTCATGGCTACTATATTCAATATGATGCTTACTGCTACCATAATCGAACAAATAATAAATAATAAGCCATGACTACCACTACCATATTTATATACAGGAGCATCTTTATATTCACGAGGGTTCCATTCCACAAATGTACCATAGATATGGAACCGTAAATATCGAGACATTGTTTCAATAGGGAATTGGGGGTTAGGCTCCTGGTTGCTGAGAAAATGTGAAAAAATGCCAATTTGGGGGCAAATTTGGGGGGTGGGATGTGGGGGAAACAGGGGGAGATTCCTTACCATGCTTGGCTGCTCCCCCTGAGTCATGCTGTGCCCCCCGAATGCCCAAAAAATCGTTTTATTTTTATTTTATTTTATTTTATTTTTTAAGGAGCCATTTTTTGGCTCCAAGAAACAAAATGGTGGCTGGAAATGACCTCTGGGGTCATTCCTGGCCATCTCCGACCCATGGATATGTGAGGTCAACATGTTCCCCACCCTGCATATGCCAAGGTCGAGTGCCTTTTACCCAACTGCGGATACATGAATCCATGGAACACGAGGTTTCCATGTATTGCTTTTCAACAAAAACAAGTTTTCAAAGCAGTTTAAAAAGATGGTTCCCTATCCCCAAAGTGCTCACAATCTAAAAGGAAACACAAAAGTAGACATCAGCAACAGCTACAGTATCTTATGAACACTGAAAAGTTACTCGTTCCACAGCTGAATCAAAGCCAGGATGGATACCTCAAGGCCTGTTATGTGTATTGATACATGCTTTGAAATACTGTATTTGTTTAACACCCTCTTGATATCTAAAATCCAAGCGATTTGAAAAAGTGCTTATTGGAATAGCAAAAAAAGACAATCTTACGTTGGCCGTCTTGTTTCCAGTAAAGTCAGCAGTATCTGAATTGCACTGACTATCGCAGATTCATTTTTCTCTTTATGAAAGATATTAGATAGTAGCTGTTCTATGATTTCTTTCCTAAAAAGAGAATATGTAGTTACATTTTGCAGAGGAGGTACATGTGGCCTGTAGTTACCTCTCCTTGGCTTATAAACAATACAAAAAAACATTTTTGAATATCAGCTAAGACAAAGTCTCTAGCCTTACAGCTGCAAGGAGAAACTTGACAAGAATGAGTTTACTAATGTAACTGACAACTGAGTTTACTAATGTAACTGACATCATTTATGCAGTCACACTTTCAGGAATTGTGCCCCTGCAGAACTTCATTCAGAACCTTCTGGAGCTTAGTAGTGATGTGCTCGGATCAGTCCGGAGGCCATTCTGTAAGCTTCCAGACCAGTCCGGCGGTTCAGGCGCTGGGGTGGGGGCCCCTTTAAGGGCAGGGGGAGGGTGTACCTACCCCTCCCTCTGCTTGTCCCCCACCGGTGCGCGTCCGTTTAGCAAGCATTTGGGGCGGGAGGATACCTCCCTGCCGCCCCTTCCCCCGCTGGCAGCAAAAGGCTTCAGGAAGCCTTTTGCGCATGCGCACATCACGGCGATGTGCACACGCGCAAAAGGCTTCCTGAAGCCTTTTGCTGCCAGAGGGGGAAGGGGCGGCAGGGAGGTATCCTGCCACCCCAAATGCTTGCTAAACGGACGCGTGCCAGCAGGGGACAAGCGGAGGGAGGGGTAGGTACACCCTCCCCCTGCCCTTAAAGAGACCCCCACCCCAGTGCCAGATTGCAGCTCCGCGGTTCCGTGCACATCCCTAGAGCTTAGTCCCAAGAATCTGAGCATAAGTCCTGTTTCCATGGAGCAACAGTGCATGTCTAGGCTGGGCTCATGTTTCCTCCCTCAATTCAAACAGAACACCACAGCAGGATGAAGAAGAAGAAAATTTGCTGCAATGCATATTTTTATAATTCCTAGTCGTAGTCACTCCTAGTCATAGAGACTAATGGCACAGTGGGAAATGACTTGCCTAACAAGCATGAGGTTGTTGGTTCAAATCCCCACTGGTAAGTTTCCCGGACTATAGGAAGCACCTATATTGGGCAGCAGAAATATAGGAAGATGCTGAAAGGCATCATCTCATACTGCATGGGAGATGGCAATGGTAAACCCCTCCTGTATTCTACCAAAGACAACCACAGGGCTCTGTGGTCGCCAGGAGTTGACACCAACTTGACGGCACACTAGTCATAGAAGAACCTATATCTTAGCGAGGTGTAATGCTTTGCCTACAGGGGTATTACTTGGGAGATAAAGAAAACTCCATTTCATGAAAGAATATGCCCTTGTGGTTCTAGTGCTATTGAAATTACTGAGTATCTATTATATTAATTTTCCTGGGTGTGCCTTGGACTGTGCGCCCCAGAGCGGAGCTGATTGGCTGGGTATCGGACACACCTGATCGGCTGAGGCACACCCAGGAGGATTGGTTGCCGCCACCGCGGCCCAGCCATGGAGGCCAGAGGTGGCGGGCCCGGCCGCAGAGGCAAGGCCCAGGAGTGGGGAAAGAAAGTGGCGGGGGGTCAGAAGTGGCAGTGGGGAGGAGAGGAGGCTGGGCCCGAAAGCAGAAACTGGGGCAGAAGGCAGGGGAGAAGTAACCACCAGCCCCAAAGAGCACACAGATGCTCTGTGCGGGGTCGTTAGTGTTCTTTTGAAGTGTCCCTAGAAATAATTACGAGGGTTCCTTATCACTCCATTTATAGCCTTATAAATGGCTATAGATCATCCTGGATGATTTAAATCTTATGCTACTTTCCAGTCTAAATTTGGAAATTTATACTAAAGTTTGTGAAAATTTGTGTTGCAGTTTTTAAGATTAGACAAGTTGGATATCACTGATTAGTTGGTTTTTTCCTAATTCTGTTGGTTATTATGGACTAGTGGATATTGTTTTATTTCATGTTAGTTTTAGTTTACGTAAATTTCAAGTTATATTAGATATATACTATTGCTGCTGCTTTTCCCCCCTGGTCATGTACCAAAATAAAATTTCTTCTTCTACTACTACTACTACTACAAAAGCAGGGAGGAATGAGGGTTGTGCAAATAGACAACTTCTTGAACATCATCAGTTACAAGAAAAATCTTTCTTTATGGTTTCTATGCATTCACATCTATGGAGAACAACTAAGCTACCTCACCTGGTAGAATACAGGAGAGATTTACCATTGCCTCCTCCCATGCAATATGAGATGATGCCTTTCAGTATCTTCCTATATCGCTGATACCCGATATAGGTGTTTCCCATAGTACACCACTGGCAAATGCAGCTATGATTTAGGATGCATGATTTAGGATGCATGCAGCTATGATTTAGGATGCAGCTACAGCCTGAGTGGAGTGTGCCCAGATCAACAACGATACCAAGCATCAAGGAACTTGGTAAGTCAGGTCAACTGTTACCAAAATCCATCTGGAAAAAAGCTGTGAAGATGCTTGAGTCCCCTGCATGAGCCACTGTTGCAGAAGACAGGAAATTATCAAAACAATACCTTCTGATGGATATAAAAGGGTAGGATCAAGACATCAAGGGAAGGTAGGGCCAACTCCCCATCAGTGGTCAGCATCAGGAAGAAAACAGGTAGACTGATGTCTTGTTGAATGTGAAAGGTAGAAACAACTAGTCAAGAAAGAGATACCAGAATGGACCACTTTATTCTTATGGAAAACCAAAAAGTTCGAATCAGAGCAGAGTGCTCCCAAATGGCATAGGGATACAAATGCAAGGAGTAAAAACTCTAACCGTTAAGAAGGAAGATATTGCAAGAAGCCAAGAGTCTAAAAAGTTCCAACATCAGTCTGGTGAGAAGAAGGGACCAGTGGAAAGAAATCAGATAATACCTTGAAAAAGCATTTTACCATAGGGGAGAATAAGAGGGAGCCAGAGGATAATGGAACAAAGAGTTAGCTGCCAGGTGAGCCTGGAGAGAGGATGTACTAGGGATGTGCAAAAAATTAATTTCGGGTGATTCGGGGCCGAACCAAATCACCCCCGATGTCCCCCGATATTTTTCGGGGCCGAGCCAAATCACCCAAATTTCGGGGCTGAAAAATTCGGGTGATTCGGCTCATGGCTAATTTTGGGGGATTTTTTGAAGTTTTAGTGACT
Organism: Hemicordylus capensis; assembly: GCF_027244095.1. Lineage (NCBI taxonomy): Eukaryota > Metazoa > Chordata > Lepidosauria > Squamata > Cordylidae > Hemicordylus > Hemicordylus capensis. Next base: position 136,139,814 of record NC_069657.1, on the reverse strand, counting down.
TTGGGGCAGTTCGGGGGCATAGAATGGGATCTGGGCAAAAAGAGTGGGGTGGAGTGGTAGTGCCTAATGGTTGCAGGCTACCAGCCCAATTTCAGGGGGATTGGGCAAAGGGGTGATTTTGGGGGAATTTCTGAAGTTTTCGTGTCTTTGGGGCAGTTTTGGGCAGATTGGGGCAGAAAGTGGGGCCTGGGGCAGAAGAGTGGGGTGGGGTGGTAGTTCCTAATGGGTGGAGGCTACCACCCCAATTTAAGGGGGATTGGACAAAGGGGTGATTTTTGGGGAATTTTGAAGTTTTGGTGTCTTTGGGGCAGATTGGGGGCAGAAAGTGGATCTGCCCCAAAAGAGTGGGGTGGGCTGGTAGATAGTGCCTAATGGGTGGAGGCTACCACCCGTCCCCAATTTCAGAGCGATTGGCCAGAGGGCTGGATTTTGTTGATTTTCTGAGGTTTTTCTTCATAAAGTGCTTTGTGGTAGATTGATTCATTCATCATATTCATAGTAAATGCAAGTGTGAAAAAGTGAAAGTGGGGTCATGAGAGTTCTTTAATTGAAAAAAATCTCATTTGCTATCATTGAATGAGAATTCACACCTCAGAAAATAAGGGAATAACATCCCTTCAGAAAAACTTCTGAGGTGTGAATTCTCATTCAATGATAGCAAATGAGATTTTTTTTCAAGTAAAGAACTCTCATGACCCCACTTTCACTTTTTTCACACTCTCACTTACTATGAATATTGAATAAATCAATCTACCACACTGCACTTTATGAAGAAAAACCTTAGAAAATCAACAAAATCCAGCCCTCTGGCCAATCACTCTGAAATTGGGGACGGGTGGTAGCCTCCACCCATTAGGCACTATCTACCAGCCCACCCCACTCTTTTGGGGCAGATCCACTTTCTGCCCCCAATCTGCCCCAAAGACAACAAAACTTCAAAAATTCCCCCAAAATCACCCCTTTGCCCAATCCCCCTTAAATTGGGGTGGTAGTCTGCACCCATTAGGCACTACCACCCCACCCCACTCTTTTTGCCCAGATCCCATGCTATGCCCCCAAACTGCCCCAAAGTCACTAAAACTTCAAATATTCCCCAAAAATCAGCCCTTTGCCCAATCCCCCTGAAATTGGGGTGGTAGCTTCCACCCATTGGGCACTACCACCCCACCCCAAAATTTTGCCCCTGGGCCCTTTTTTCCCCTCTGAATCGATTCAGATTTGGGTTAAATCCGAATCCGAACCGAATCAAGGGTGATTCGGGTGGCCCATATTCGGGCACAAAACAGAACAGGGGTGATTCGGTTCGGGTCCCGAACCGAATCACCGAAAATCCAAATTGCACACCCCTAGGATGTACTTCAGGGAGAGATGACAAGACAAAATGAGCACACCATGATGTATTTGGAACCTTGTGTCATTGCAAAGGGGGAGGAAACAGTCCTCTTCTGTCTCTCCAGTTCCACTGTCTCAAACACCTGTATCAAGTCCAGACAAGACTGTGCCTTCCTCCTTTAGCAATAGCAATAGCAATAGCACTTACATTTATATACCGCTCTATAGCCAGAGCTCTCTAAGCGGTTTACAATGATTTAGTATATTGCCCCCAACATTCTGGGTACTCATTTTACCGACCTCGGAAGGATGGAAGGCTGAGTCAACCTTGAGCCCCTGGTCAGGATCGAACTTGTAACCTTCTGCTTACAGGGCAGCAGTTTTACCACTGCGCCACCAGGGGCTCATTTTGCATCTTCAATTTGGTTATGGTCAAAACAGCACTATCCTGCAACAAGCAAAAACTTATTTCTACCACACCTCACAGGGAAGATTAAAAACTGGATTCTGCTGGACAGATGTATTCTTCTGCCATCTTTCAGCTCTGAATCATTAACTATCAAGCATGCACATCACAGTACCAATATTTGTTGTGGAAGAAATATCCTTCAATTGCCTTCCTCAAGACTAGTGAAGGGAAAAGGGCATTTGAGGCCAAACGTGCTTAGAAGGAATAAGCTAACTAAGAGGATGTTTGATGTTACAGCTGTGCCCATCAACAACAAACCTGAGAGAAGGAGTATGGGTCACATCCACTTAGATAGGTGCTATGACTTCATGGAGGCAGGGCTCATCACAAATTTATTGGGGCTAAGCTCTAGAAAGGTTCATCCAAATGAAGCTCTGATTTATGCTCTCCCTTCATTACAAGGGATGACAAGAAAGTACAGAGACCATAAAAAACAGTACCATGAACTCATAAGCCAGTCAACTGATACATGAAACTGAAAAAAACTTCATAACTGGGAGATCAGAGCAATGGTCACTTACCATGAAGGCTTCTTCTAGCTGCTGGAGTCAAGGATGTCTCCACGTGGATTATCCTCCCCCATGTGCTCCAGGGCAGGACTATGCTAATTAGCTAGAAGAGTGTCTATATAGACTGGGGAAGTTGACCCGACCCCAGTTCTTCCATGCCTCAAGGCATAAGGCCAGCTGAAACTATATACAATGAGGGAAGAGAAGGGAAAGGACATATACAGTAATGAAGTAAAGGAAATGGGGTCCCCTATCTTCTCATAGGCTTCATGATCCTTTGAGGGATGCCATCCTTGAGGGTTCACAGTGAGCCTTAGCAGAACCTGAGAACTACGGCCTGAGATTACTATGGTCCAGGAGTAGGTGGAGGCACTTGACCGGGTAGGCCAAGACATCATTGACTGAAGCAGCCAGAAGAAGCCTTCACAGTAAGTGACCAATGCTCCGTTCTCAGCTGCTGAGGTCAAGGACGTGTCTATGTGGGGCTTACCACAGCCTAAAAATGTCTCCAGGCAGGAGAGCCGCCCACTTCTCCCGGGGAAGCACCTGCTGCAGAATGCACCTTCCAAAGGCAGCCTGGGCTGAGGCGTATGTGTCTGGCTTGTAATGCTGGTGAAGATGGATGGATTCTTCCAAGTGGCTGCCTTGCTGCTCTCGTGTACAGGAGCCATTGTTGAGAATGCTGCTGAAGCGGCCACTGCCCGGGCGGAGTGAGCCAGGATGTGCAATGGAGGCCGGAGGTGTTGCGAATCATAGGCCAGTGTGATGCAGGCTCTGATCCACCTGGCTATTGTGGTTGGAGAAACTGCCTTGCTCATAGATCCGGGAAGAAAAAGATACAAAGTGGGTGTCTGTTGTCCTGAAGGAAGCTGGTCTCTTTATGTACTTCTTGAGACACCTGCAAATGTCGAGCATGCACCATGCTTTCTCATTTGGGTGTGTGGGACGCGGGCAGAAGGATGGTAGGACGATGTCCTGAGAGTTGTGGAAGGCTGATGAGACTTTAAGTCTGAAGAATGGATCAGGAATAAGCCAAACTGTCTCCTGGGAGAAAATGCAGAAAGATGTGTGAACTAACAGGGCTTGGAGCTTTGAGATCCATCGGGCTGAGGTGACGGCTATAAGGAACGCTACTTTGAATGAAAGGATGCATAATGGAATGGAGCGAATGGGTTCAAATGGATGCACCTGCAGGGCCTTGAGAATGGTATGTAGGTCCCAAGAGGGAAAACGAACTGTAGGAGGAAATAACAAGGTAGCACCCTGAAGAAAACGTTTGAGGATGGACCAGTGCAGATTTATGAGAAAGGCCAGAAATTATTCCTATCAATGAGGCTGCTTGACATTTTAGTGTATTTGGCCTTAAACCCTTATCCAGTCAATCTTGTAGGAAGTGAAGGTGGTGCTGAATGGATGCCTCTCCCTGGTTATAGAGTGGCGGGCAAACCAGCGGAGGAAGTCTGGTAAATCCAATTGGTGGAGGCCCTCCTGCATGCCATCATTGTGTCTAAGCGCTTTGGTAAATAACCGTGCTGCCTTAATAGTCGCTGCTCAGTCGCCAAGTGGCTAGCTGTAACCAGCCAGGCTTGGATGTTGCACTGGATCTTGGGTCAGGAGGCCAAGCGTAATGGGGAGCATCCATGGATCTGCTGTTGTCAGGTGCATTAATTCTGCAAACCAAGGTCTCATGGGCCAGAATGGGGCCACGAGGATCACTTGTGTTCTGAAGGAGCAGATTCTTAGAACTCTGGAGAGAAACGGAGAGTGGGAGTGGGGGGGAGCATACAGCACACTGTGGCAATCGCTTCCCTGCAATAGAAACTGGATATGAAGTTGGGTAGTTGAGCATTGTGTGGAGGGGCAAAGAGTTCCACCACTGGCATGCTCCACCGCTGAGCGATCTGCCTGAACGTGATCTGGTTCAATTTCCATTTCCCTAGCAGGAGGTCCTCTCTGCTCAACCAGTCTGCCAGGGAGTTGAGGTCTCCTTTTACATGGTGGGCTGCGATGGAGGCTAGGTGGAGTTCCGTCCAGTCCAGTCCAAGAGGAGTATCGCCTCTGTGTGCAGTGATTTGGACCTGGTGCCTACCTGCCTGCTTATGTGCCTTTGCTGTAGTATTGTCTGTCCTTATTAGGACATGGCGGTTGTACAGGTGTTGTTGGAAGGCTAGTAGGGCAAGCCTGGTGGCTCTGAGCTCCAGCGAGTTTATGCTGTGTCTCCATTCCTGGCCTGTCCACTTGTTCTGAGTCTAACTGTAGGCAGTGCGATCCCCATCCCGCTGCTGGCATCCATCGTGACCGTGACTCGGGGGGGGGGGGTGCCCAAAAGGGCTTCCCTCAATCAATGTTTTGTGGCAAGAGTCACCACTGCAGAGACATGCAGAGAGAGGGGTTCAAGCAGATGGGGGAATTGCACTTGTTGTTGTGGCAGGAAGAACCATTGAAGGGGTCGGAGGTGGAGTCTGGCCCATGGTACCGAGTCCAGTGCTGCTACCATTACGCTGAGAATTCTTGCCAGAGACAGAAGTGTAACTGATCGAGTGGCAAGTGCCTCTCTGACTTCCAATGTTAAAGTTAGCAGTCTGTCCAGCGACAGGAAGCAGCAGCCCTGAGTAGTGTCAACTGGCACTCCCAAGTGTTGCAGCTGGTGTCAGCTGGCTCTTTTCTGCGTTTGTTAGGAATCCACAGTCCCTCAAGGTCTGTATGGTATCCTGGAGGTCCTTCACTACTGACTGTAACGTTGACAATTGGATCAAGAGATTGTCCAAGTAGGAGAAGATCTGAACTCCTCTTAGATGCAGGTGTGCAATGAGGGGAGTGAGTATACTGGTATAGACCCTCGATGATGAAGAGAGGTCAGAAGGGTAGAGCAGTGTATCCGACTGTACATGAAGCAGAGGAGCTGTCTGTTTGGGTGAATAGGCACATGCAGGGATGCCTCTTTCAGGACTATCGAGGCCAGAAAATCGGAACAGTGGAGAGCTTCCATTATGGAGCATAGAGACTCCATCCTGATTCTCTTGATTAACCTGTTCAGGAATTTCAAATCCAGCACTGCTCTTTTTGATCTGTCCCTTTTGGGGACAGTGAACAAGATAGAATAGATGCCTGACTCCTGTTGGTGGGATGGGACCAGCTCTATTGCTTCTATATCCAAGAGATGTTGGATTTCTCCTTGGAGGCTTAAATGTTTTATAATAGAGTGAGAGTGGTAGGTGGGAAGGAAGTGGTTGGTTGTTTTGGCATCTAATTCTACCTTGTAACCTGCTTGCACCATGTTCAGGTCCCATTTTTCTGTGGTGGAGTTTTCCCAGGTATGGAAGTATGCTGAGAGTCATACCTGTCTGTTCTGCTTGGCTGGCTGGGAGAAGAGTTGGCAGTTTTGGTAGCTGGCTCTGTGGGACGGGCACTGGCAACTGCAGGCTCCTCACTGACATCTAAAGTCCCTGTCTCTGCCCCTTGGGGGTGGGGGGGGTGATCTAAGGGCACAAAAGGGACAAAAATGGCTTCCTGTCTAACCTCTCAGGCTTCTTAGTGACTTAGTGATGGCATAGTTTTTCGCTTCTTTGGAATCCACTAAAATGTTCTTGAGCCTCCTCACCAAAATGTTTGGACCCATCATAAGGAACTGCTGACAGGTTAGTTTTAGAGGTAGAACCCACCTGCCAGCTTTTAAGCCAGACATGTCTTCTGCCCACAACTGATGTGGCCAAGAAGCTAGAGAAAAACCTGATAAGAGTTTGGAGTGGCATCAGCAATGAAAGCCTGTGCCTTCTGTATTTTAACAAGCTGTTATCCAAGCCTGGCAGGATCAGAGGGGGGATTTTGCAACAAGTCATCCACCCAAAGAAGGGCCGCTCTGGCTACCATGGAGGCTGAGGCAGAAGCCCTGGTTGCCAGGGAAGAGTTATCATGTATCCTTTTAAAAGCAAATTCTGCCCTCTTGTCAGTGGGTTCCTTAAGGGGTACCTCTGCATCTCTAGGGAGCAATGAACCAGACATCAGTTGGATGACTGGTGTGTCAGCAGGGGCATCTTGAGTATATCTGATGGTTCCTGCTGAAATGCATGAAATTTGCCACCATGAGAGTACTTCTATTGGAGGCCGGGAGAAGTCATTCATGTTTGATAGACTCAGAAAAGGGGGTAGACATAAACAACAACATATCTTTACTCTTGGGTTTTGGGAACACCAGGTTCTCCCTAGGGGACTGGGGTATGGCAAATGGAGAACATAAGAACAGCCTTGCTGGATCAGGCCCAAGGCCCATTTAGTCCACAATCCTGTTTCGCACAGTGGCCCACCAGATGCTGCTGGAAGCCACAGGCAGGAGTAGAGGGCATGCCCTCTCTCCTGCTGTCACTCCCCCGCAACTGGAACTCAGAGGGATCCTGTATTTGAGGCCGGAGGTGGTCCTCAGCCCTCCAACTAATAGCCGATGATAAACCTCTTCTCCATAAAGTTATCCAAACCTGTCTTAAAGCCATCCAGGTTGTTGGCTGTCACCACATCTCGTGACAGAGAATTCCACAAGTCGATTATGCGTTGTGTGAAGAAGTACCTCCGTTTGTTGGTCCTAGATTTCCTGGCAATCAATTTCATGGGATAACCCCTGGTTCTAATGTTGTGTTGAGGGAGAAGAATTTCTCTCTATCCACCTTCTCCACAGCATGCATGATTTTATAGACCTCTATCATGTCTCCCCGCAGTCTTTTTTCTAAACTAAAAAGCCCCAGGTGTTGTTGCCTTGCCTCATATGAAAGGTGCTCTAGGTTTAGGTTGCAGCCCCAGTGTAGCAGTAGTTCTAGATAGTAAAACATTAAAGTCATCTGGCAAGAATAGGTGCTGCGGGTCAGCGTTAGTACCAAGTTCCTCTGCTGGGGACCATTCACCCTCCTCATCGGGAATAGTGTCCAGATAAGGATTAGCTCCGTCCCCCCATCTGGTATAGCATCTGAGTCTGCAACCAGAACAATGATAGGGTTTGAGGAACTGGCAGACCTGGTTGGCCTAGTAGGGTGAATAGGCTGGGGAGTCTTAGGAATCAAGGCCTGAGAGCTCTGATTAAATGGGGCTCCCTGCTTTTATGGTTTGAACTCTTTGTTATGCCAGAATTACCTGATTTTGAACACCTGATAGGTATTCTCTTACCTTTAGATTTTTTCAGTGGAGGGGGGCAGATGAGAGAGAGTCCTCTAAAGAAGAATAGTCCCTCCTATGGCCTTTTCATTTTTTGGACCTTTTTGAAGGTGCATTAAAATTTTGCAAAGATTCGGAAATTGTGGATCTGAACCAGTCTTGCCATTCTGACGGTATGTATCTGGGCAAGGGGGGATGGAGGGGGGCTACACTGGAGGGCCCCATGGGCGAAGGGGTTGCTCAGCAGGGGTGGGTCTAACTGGTTCCTGGGAGTCATTTCCGCTGGCGCCCCTTGCCCCTTCGTCTGAAGTTCACTCTGCTCTTGATCAGTTGGAGCATGCTGCTGTAAGGGCTGCTCCGAAGTTTGGGCGGCCTCCTGCAGACAGCGTTTGCTCCTCCAGAGCCTCTTCAGGGGGCGCAGCAGGAGAGGCATGCCTGCACCACCATGGCTCATAAATCACTCGCAGATGGAGGCGGGCGAATTAGTTTTGCTTTTGTAGCTTGTTGAAGCCTCAGGGAGAGTAGTGATGGAAGCTGTGTGTGCTCTCCTGCTTCTGGCTCTCTGATTCTGTTCGCACCTCGCTGGGCTATGTGTTTCAGAGCCTGAAGATGGGAGAGAGCATGCTTCGGCATCTTGGGCTTGTGTGGGCGGTGATTTTGCAGTCGGCATCGCCCGGAGTGATGGAGGAGAGCCTGCTGCCCTCGTGGACGAGGAAAATCCTTTATGTTCTTTTCCTTTGGGCACAAGAACATTCGGCGTCCACCCTGAGTGCTCCATACGAGGACAGGGTGGACGTGGGGAGGGAGGGAGGGAGGGAGAAGAACAGGAGGAAGGGTTTCTCCCTCTTTTTATTTTATTTTTTATTAAAAGGGGAAAAGATGAGGAGAGGAGAGGAAGGGAAAAAGGCTAAAGGAAAGGACAATTTGAAGATACAGAAGACTGAATGAAAGCAGAGCTGCCTGGAGCACGGCAGGACTGGAAGAACTGGGACAGTCATCCTCCCCAGGCTATATAGGCATTCTTCTAGTTAATTAGCATAGTCCTACCCTGGAGCACGTGGGGGAGGATAACCCACATAGAGATGTCCTTGACCCCAGCAGCTGAGAAGGCCTCATCTAATATGAACATTTAGGCCTTAGACGCAATTCATTACCCATTGTGCACAAACAATAAGCCCCAGCAACTTCCTTCTAGTGCTCAAAAGCAGCATCTAAAAGCAACAATCTTGCAAGATTAACTCTTTTCCAGGTCCTGCCTCACCCACTCCACGAACTCCACCAAAGTAGCCTACAAAAAGCGTCACTTGTGTGCTACAATCAGACTAATCAGGTGTAAAATTCACTTGTGACCCATTTACAAGTGTATGGTGCAGGTTTTAATATGCATACATGGCAAGGCGTATATGATTGTATATTTAATTGCTGCTGACAAAAAACTGTTTCCTTAATATCAATTTGGTCACCTTTGCAACTCATCCCAGTTCTCCCCAAGGACAATCTTTTGAATATTATCAGCCAAACAGATGTGTAAGTTATTAGACTGAGCACAGACAGTAGAGCAGGTCACAGTGTGCATCTGAAGTAAAATGATTTTGTTAAATATATAGTTTTTATTTGCTCTAGACTTTGTTAAACTTACATGGAGAGGATGTTCTACTATAGTTTAGAGCTTCAATTTAAGTTATTGCTCTTCCTATATATTCAAAATTATTTCAAAAAGCACAGAAACCATATATTTTATAAACACATCTATAAGACCCTAGATAACATTATATCAACCTACTTTTCTAGTGTTGCAAGTAGTGGATCTGGTTCTGAACTGTTCTGTACTTGTAGCATCTGATCTCTACTGAGGCGGATAATTTCACAGAGTGACTGGGATGCATTCGAATGTCTCTGAAGAACACAAGCATAGCACAGCTTAGAGTTAAAAGAACAATATTAGTTCGTATTTAGCACCAGAAATTAGATTCATTCATTCCCTATAAGGCAGCAAATTATGAATATTAATTATGCTTCAAATATTGAGGCAATATCCCCTCCTGTATGTAACCTATGGGTTACAGGACCCACACTCTGATTTTTAAAAACTTAAATATATACATTTTGCAGGTAATGCCTAAATACATAAACATTTAAACTGTCCCATAAAATACATGAACTGAGAAATTTATTCCTTACATCTTCCTCTTGAGAAGGATGCACAATTTCCACAAGCCGCTGAATAATTCTCTCTTCGTTTAACCACTGTGGAGACATGTAGTAAAATGTTTAAAAACCTTACATACTACAAAATTGGACAGATAAATGCATAACATATCCAAAAAACCACCTTATTGTGTAAAAAATCGTTTTAAAATGCAAAATAAGCAACAGCAACCATATAGTGGCCAAACAACTTGCAGGTGGACCTCATTATCCATGGGAGTTCTGTTCCCACATATTTCGTAGGTAACGAAATAATGGATAATGAAGCATTGAGCCTATGGGATCATGGGGGTTAGGTTCCCAGACTTTTTTTTTTTTTAAAGCAAAAAGGTGCCAAAATCCCCTGTGAAAATGTGCTAAATAAAGTGCCCTACTCTGCTTCACGGGCCTTCAGGAGCCCAAGGATGCCCCACCCACCCCCCAAAACACCCCTTCCCTGAACTTCAGTGAAAAATCCTGGTTTTTCTGTTGTTGCTGCTGTTTTAAATGAACGAGCCAGAAAATGGCAACCAGAAGAGACTTCCGAATTCATTTCTGGCCACCCACAAACTGTGGAATTAACCCTTTTTCTGTCCCCCTTCTCCGTATACCGAGGTCAACTATCCGATTACAGATATATGAAACTGCAGATGCTGGATCCACGTATAGCGAGGGTTTGCTGTACTAATCCAACATTTTCTATCTGAAGTAACAGACCAACAGCTAAACATGAAGAAGTTTTCCCATGGCAAAAATAATTTTATTAGTATTTTGAAAGCATTAGTCTACAGAACACACTGAAAAATCATAATATTTCTGTAGAAATTTGTATGAAACTTTTTCAAGTCAAATTTTCAAGTTAAGTTATTTTAGCTAATCATAAAAGTCAACATCTTCTGACTTAGGACTGTTTCAAAGTCATCCTCATCTTCTGCAGCTTGGTTGTCACACTACTCTACGGGGCACATTGCTGTGCATGTCAAATCATTCTTTACACAAATACAAGAGAGCACAGCACAAGAGTGTTTGCACCTGCAATACAACAGTTCAAAAATCAGGCACTGGTTTCCCAATCATCCCCTGAATAGTAAGTACCTCTGCCATCTTCCATCCATAGCTGCCTGGACTGGGAATTTCTGGAAACTTGGTCAAGCAATTTTTCCACATAAAACTGTCCAAATTAGCACAGCAAATATGCTGTTGCAGGGAGCTGTGGCAGTTGATGTGATTCTACTATACCCTTTTTGTACCAAAGACTATATAACATTGTTCATTTACGTCTGCTATGTTCTTAGAGCCATACAAATGACATGTGAAATGTTCAAGATATCAAAAGAGTTCTGATGACAGATCTACTTTCTCTCCAAGTTGTGCAAATGTCATCTGAAATTCTGGGCTATCCCATACAAGTCTACATGCAGAAAGTTTGTTATAACCAGCAGACACACTGACTGTATTGCAGCCAGTGAAAGCATGTAAACCAGGAAGTGCATTACACACACCGTATCCTATAGCACAAGCAATTTGTCTAATGTCAGTGTCTTGATCACTGTAATCCATGCTTCTGAAATGTATGTTCAGATATCATGTGATGCTCAGCAACACTTAGGACCATTACATCTGTGCCCTAACAATCAAACATTGTCACAGGGAAAATGTGACAGCAGCTAAAAGGGCAGGTTTCCTAGCTGTAAGTGTAGTTATTTGAGTGGTTCACACTTAGGTTATGCACTTGCGCAAAGACCAGAATCCGCAACATTCCAAAGCTTTACCATAAAAGGAAAAAAGAGCAGGAAAACCAGCTCCCTCTGTAGGAACATACCCCATACCTCCTCAGTCTAGGAGACCACTGCAACCAATCAAGGATCTGAGAAAGACCCCGATAGGCTGTTGTGGGGAAGCTGAGTGGGAAGTATGCATGCACAGAAGACCACTCAAAGAACTACAGTTACAGGTAGGAAACCAGCCCTCCTCCTTCGTGGTCTCTGTGTGTCACACTTGGGATAATAGCAAGCTTTCCTACCTGGAAGGAGGGAGCAGTTTATTGGGAGACAGACTGGAGAACCAAAGCCCCAAACGCTGTCTGTGCTCAGGACCGGACATCAAAAGCATCAGGGCGGATGAAAGCAGACTGTCTTGACCGAGTCGCCACCCTGCAGATTTCTTCCAAAGGAATGCCTCTACAAAATGCCATGGAAGTCACCATGGCTCTCATGGAGTGTGCCCGAATAGGGTGTGTCAGTGGCTGCTTCACCATTAGATAAGCTAAAGAGATAGCCTCCGCCACCCAAGCCGAGAGTCTTTGAGCTGGTATCGGCAATCTCTTGGAGGAGCATGCATAGCTCACAAATAGCCTACTTGATTTTCTGAAAAGCCTTGTCCTGTCCACATAAAAGGCCAAAGCCTTATGCACATGCAGAGAATGGTATGCGCTGTCCCTTTCCAACATAGGGCAAGGAAAGAAGACAGGTAGGCACAGTTCCCGAGTCATATGAAACTGCATCACCACCTTCGGCAGAGTCAGATCGTAGCACCACCCTATCCTTGTGGAAAGTCAAATAAGGTGAGTCACAGCAAAGGACTTGAAGTTCACTAACCCTTCAAGCTGAGCAAATAGCTACCAGGAATGTAGTTTTCAATGACAGCACTTAAGGTTCAAAGCGGCCATCAGCTCAAATGGGCGAGACATTAAATGAGAAAGAACTAGCTAGCTTTGACCGATGTCGCAAACAGGTCTGTGGTGGATAACCCCACCTGAGAAACACCTGGGACAATGTCATGCGGTCCAGGGACCACTCATGGGATTGGATGTCTTGAGGGTTGAGGGCAGCTGCTGAAGTATTGGAGGCACCTTCTATGTGGAACGTGAAGGGCCAGATCCCCCAGTCTGCACACCACGACCATATGTGCAGAGCTAGCTTCATCAGAGTCCAAGATGCCATGCTAGCTTGCATGTTCAGATAGAACCGGGCCATTGTGTTGTCCATTAGTATCAATACTGGTTCCCTTTTGATCCAGGTGCAGAATGCCCTCTGAGCGTGAAAGATTGCTAGCAGGGGGCTTACCAGCTTGAGTTGGATGTTGGGGATAGTCTGTTATAGTCCGCAATGGGGGGCGTACGCTAGTGGAATGTCACGCCCCTGGACAAATGTTCGATGACTGTACACCAGCGCACTCCTGAACAAAGTCTCCATGGAGGCCACAGACACTCCTTAATGTTGACAATGAAGCTTGAAATGGTCTAAAAACCATGCCTGCAAGAGGCACATGTAGAAATATATGTCACAGGAATGGTGGTGGTGGTAGAGGCCATCAGACCTGTTTGTATGAAACATGCTTTGTGACTTTGGTATTGGCAGAACATCAGCGCTGCATTTCTGAGACTGTTATTCTGTGGGCAGCTAGATAGACCCTTCCTCTTGTGGAGTCCAACAAGGTACCCAGAAACTCTAGGATGTGGGAAGGCTTGAGAGAAGATTTCACTCAATTCACCTGTAATCCGAGGGAGTTCAGCAGTCGTAGGGTGAGTTGAGTATGGTGCACAAGACAATAGAGGGAAGCTGTTACCAGCAGCCAGTCTATGTACAGGAAGACTACCATGCCCTGAAGCTGAAGGTGCGCAGCCACCACCACCACACATTTTGTAAAAACACAAGGTGCCGACACCAGTCCAAATGGGAGGACCCTGTATTGGTAGGTGTCGTCGGCCACCTGGAACTTGAGAGAGTTTTAATGATGGGGCGCTATCGCAAGATGTAAATATGCATCCTTCAGGTCTATAGACACAAACCAAATGTTTTTCTGCAACAGACGCAGAATGGTGGGGATAATGACCATGCAAAAACATTGGTAGATTACAAACGTGCTTACATTTTGGAGGTCCAGGATTGGCCTCAATCCCCCATCCCATTTCAGGATTGTAAACTATCTTGAGTAAAAACCCCTGAGGAAGTCCACATGCACCTCTTCTATGGCCCCTTTCTGCAGGAGAAATTGTATCTCTTCTGATGAGGGGAAGGCATCATGCGCCTTACTCCTGAAAAAGGTGAAACGTTGCTGAACTCTATTTGATAAACATTGTGTATGATTGCCACCACTCAGATGCTACTGAGGAAGAGCTGAGGATCTCTCGGAGTAGGAGCTGGTCTCAGGCCCGATAGGGAAGCAGCGCCCAATATCAGCCCAGTTCCCGTGGTCAATGTAGAGCTCATTGGGGCCAGTCTTGAGCCCGAAGGGGGCACAGCAAGTGGCTGCTGAGCAAGTGGGCATCAATTCCGGTGGCAAAGCAGGCATAGGGGGGCTTCAATCCCACACTCAGCAGCAGAGCAAAAGGCTTCCGGCAGCTGTGACTGCATCTCAATGCTCCCCATTAAACCCCTCCTAGCAGCCAAGGTAACTGAGGCTTTTAGGGGGTTGCTACCAGCCACAGAGATTCTCTCTTGAAGGGCCTTTTCCCAGAGGAGGGCCCTCAAGCAGGAAGCAGTTTCATCTGGCCTGCTTCATAAAGCCTTGGCAGATAGGGCACAAGTCTACACAACGCATTTCCCGAAGGCATGGGAGGCACTTAGAATGCCCATCTGAAGTGGGTATAGTAGCAGCACTGTCTATACACCTTTTGAAAGTAGCTTTCGCTGCTGTAGCCATGAAGTAATAAAAAAGCCTGCCAGCCTAAAAGGCCCAGGGTGGGAGTGGGGGCAAAATGAATAGGCAGAAGTCCTAAAATAATTAAGCAAAGAGGAGAAGAAAACAGATAAAGTAATATGGCCAGTTTATTCGTCGGGTTAAAGCCAAGGAACAATTCAAGGTCCTGCTCCAGTGGCCATCAACGAAAGACTAAGGAAGAATGGGGTATTTTCCTACAGAGGGAGCCGGTTTTCCTGCTCTTTTTTCCTTTTATGGTAAAGCTTTGGAATGTTCTGGATTCTGGTCTCTGTGCAAGTGCATAACCCAAGTGTGATGCACACAGACCACGAAGAAGAACTAAACTTATCCATAGTTTAGACACTTTATTTAAGGGGCTGGTACAAGCAGGTTTCCTGAGGGCTGTGCAGGAGCTGGTGGTCTTTGTAAGAGAAATATTCCTGTCTCTCTTTCTATGGATGCAATTCCAAAATTACCTCACTAGTTATGAGACTCATGCTAATTGAGCAAAGAGGCACCTTTTCAAGTGTTAACTCCCTTATACTTAGCAGGAGGAGAGCAACTCTCCCTATCCAACTCCAGCACAGTAGCTATTGTTGGTGTCTATTTTGTGATTATTGTTAGAATGCAAGCCCTTTTTAGGACAGGGGCTATCATTTCTTTTTTTGTGTAAACCACTGTGTGAACGTTTGGTTGAAAAGTAGTAATAGTAGGTTACAATTAAGGCTTAAGAAAAGCCATTTAACTTAGTTCTTATAGATAACTTTACAGGCAATAAAAGGTTACTCACATTTAATACTTCTTGCCTCGGCTGTGGAGGTTCTATGCATGTCAGCAGCCTGAGCAACAAGTCCATAATAGCAGAGGTCCCTATGTGCTTTATAATGAGGTCTACAAAATCATGCTTTTTCTTTAAGAAATCCACAATCTGCGGGGGGAATCACATATATGAGTTTTATATTTTAAAGCAAACTGCATAGTATTGGAGTAAAACTAGCAAGGTCTGTCAAGATAGATCAGGGTTGATAAAAAATGATTTTTAAAAAATGTATAAACACACAAACCTAGGTCAAAGAACTCATTATGAATGCTAATTATTACTTCAAATTATATTCTGTGAACATGTTATCAGCAGTGTATGGAGATGAAAGAACAGACCGGATCAATCCTATTTTGCAGGTGGTATTCATGCAGCACACACACAGTCAAGCCCTTGCTTCTCTTTCAAAGTTCAAAGACATTAGGCCCACTTGTACATTATGTTCAACACTTGTGCAACAAGTGTTTAGAGTACATAAGAACAGATCTGTACACAGGTCGGTCATTCATGTGTTATGTTGAACGCAGGTACTGAAGTACACTTCCTATCTGTACTATGCATTTAAAGGACCTTTATCCAGGTTCACTTCTAAAATGAACACAGGTACAGTCATTCACGCCACCTAATGGGGAAGTAGCGAGCAAGAGGTTGCTGGTTCGACTCCCTGCTGGTATGTTTCCCAGACTATGGGAAACACTTATATCAGGCAGCAGCAATATAGGAAGGCATAATCTCATGCTGTGCAGATGGCAATGGTAAACCCCTCCTGTATTCTACCGAAGACAACCACATGGCTCTGTGGTTGCCAGGAGTTGACACCAACTCAACAGCGTAACTTGACCATTACATCATTCACATAAACATGTGTACAAGTGTACAGATATCTACATTTGTACTGCATAATGTGTGAATCGGGCTAAAGGCCAATGAATGAAGGATTTGGGGGAATGGCGTAGATCTGAGCAAGCAGAAGGAAACTGGATATAAATGCAAGGGATAGGGGAGGGGAAACAGAAAGTGATGCCAAAAGTGAACAAAATGTATTCGTGCAGTCTTGAGGAAACGTTTTCCGAATGTATCCTCCATTGTAGAAGAGAAACGTCTATCATGACAGCAGGACATAAAAGATATCCCATTTGAGAATATTTTAATGAAGTTCCTGCACCTGTGGATGAGACAGGAACATGTGCAACTTTCCTATCTCATCCACAGACAGGAAGTTCAAACAGTGCAACGACAAAATGCAAGGCCTGGTTGCCCAAATGAAACATGAGATGTATGCATCTATTATAGTGAATGAAACTTTTATCTATCCCTGAATATGAATTAGGGTTATATTAGACAAGTATATATTTTTACTAGAAAATGATGATTAAATAGACTCTTCCTGACCAGTGATTTAAATCATTAAAATTGAGTCCTTCTGTGAAGTGATTTAAATCATCCATGAGACAGATCAACCATCCACAACAGTGCTTAACCCTGTTTGACAGAAAAGCTTTCGTAGGCAGGCAAGCAGGGAGATCTGCATGCCTGTAAACTATGGTAGCCAACAACATAGCAATTCTGTGAATTGTAGTAAATTCACAGGAGCTCCTTAGGTCCAGAGGTTGGCATCCTTCGAGTTTCTCATCTCCGCCTGCTGAAAAGCAGTCAGGGTAGAATACAATTTGGGACTACTTTCTCCTTTAAAGTAATACCACAGCTATTGCTTGCATGGTCCACAAGTTTGTCATTCTAATCCTAATCCATGTACAACTGCAGTTGTACTTATACTATACACTGTACAAGAAAGACTGCAAGAGATGCTGAGGGACTCCTGTATGCATTCCATCTCCCTCTCCCCACTCTTCT
Source organism: Hemicordylus capensis (assembly GCF_027244095.1). Lineage (NCBI taxonomy): Eukaryota > Metazoa > Chordata > Lepidosauria > Squamata > Cordylidae > Hemicordylus > Hemicordylus capensis. Next base: position 136,122,863 of record NC_069657.1, on the reverse strand, counting down.
TTGCGGGACAGTGGGAGTGAGCAGGCTGGCTCTAGGCTCTATCAGGGCCTTCTCTCACCCCTTGGTTGCTGGTCCTTCCTAATTGCTCTAATACCGAGTAGGTGCACCACCCTGTTGACTGAGTGTGATAGCTGAAGGGGCTTTTCCAACTTTTCGGGCCTTAAAAGAAGGAAGGCTGTGCTGGAGGAGCAGCCACCAGTGTGGGCTACCTGCAGACAGACAGCCTTTGGGGCCAGGACTGAGGCCTATTAACTCTCTTGGACTCCTTCCTTATAGTGCCAACTTCTCTGTATTGCCCGGCTATTTACAGCTATGTGCCGGGTCTTTTACATCTATGTGTCAGGGCTCTGGTATAGGTGGGATAATTGGGGGTGCTTCTGGGAGTTCTGGAGCAGCTATTACAGTAGTGGTGGGGAATAGAAGATTTGGTATTGGCAGGTCAGCAGGCCTACAGGGGGAGACTAGAAATTTAATAGCTGTTTCCCCTTCTGGCTGTCCTGTCAGCTCTCAGGCCTTGGTGAGCAGCTCCATCCACCCTCAGAACCTGACTTTGCTCCTTTGCAATGCCAGGTCAGTTCAAAATAAGACCGGAATCATCTATGATTTGATCATGGATGAGGGCACAGACTTGGCTTGTATAAAAAACCTGGTTGGAGGACGACTAGTGGCCCAGTATGGGCTCAGCACCTCCTTAAAAGGTACTCACGTTGTGGAGCAGGTTATGGGAATGAGGTAGGGTGGAGTGGCTGTGATCCATCAGAATAACATCTCCCTTACCAGGATCCCTGCGAGACAGTTGGACCATATTGAGTGTGTGTATTTTGGCCTGGGGACTCTATAGAATGGGGATTCTATTGGTGAACCGAGCACCCTGTTGCCCAATGGAGTCCCTAACTGAGCTGATGGAGCTGGTTGCGGAGTTGGTACTGGAGGCTTTGGGTGTTGGGTGACTTCAGTGTTCACTTCAGGCCCGGCTTGCCTGGTGCAGCTTGGAAGTTCATAGCAGCCATGACAACTATGGGCCAGTGTTCCCTCTAAGGCATGTGTACATACATGCACTCACAAGGATTTTTTATGTCCATTCAGTTAATTTAAGATCCTGCTCAGGCTGAATCAGAAAGGCCCCATTCTGAATGCATGTGCACACACACTGCCTTGATACTTCCACCCAGAACAAAATTCATTCCGCACACATATGGCTTATAACATGTAGTAGGGAGGTTGTTAGAGATGGCCTAGCTGACATCATAAATGCCTTGCTGAGGGAGGGCAGGATGCCTCCATGTTTGAAGAAGGCAATTGTGAGACCTTTGCTTAAGAAGCCTGCCATAGAGCCCTCAGTGATGGATAACTCTAGGCCAGTCTTCAACCTTCCTTGGGTGGGCAAGGTAACAGAGGGTTGTGGCTGATCAACTCGAGGCAGTTTTGGATTATACTGATTATTTAGATCCATTTCAAACTGGCTTTAGAGCAGGCTATGGGGTGGAGATAGCCTTGGTCGGCCTGACGGATGATCAATACCAAGGAATGGACAGAGGGGGTGTGTTAGTTCCTTTGGACCTTTTTGTGGCTTTCGATACTATCGACCATGGGATCCTTCTGAATTGCTTGGGGGATTTGGAAATAGGTGGCAGTAGTCCGGTTCCAATCTCTCTAGTAGATTCCAGATGGTGTCGCTTGGAGATAGTTGCTCTCAGAAATGAGAGCTCAGGGCCCCATCCTGTTTCCAATGCTTTTTAACATCTACATCAAATGGCTGGGCTAGATCATCAGGAGATTTGGAGTGGCGTGTTATTAAAATGCTGACGACACCCAAATCTATTTCTCCATGATGACATCATCATCATGAAATGGCATAGCCACCCTAAATGCCTGCCAACAGGCAGTAATGGACTGGATGAGGGATAATAATGAGGGGTGAGGGTGTAGAAATTGAATGAATAAGAAATTGAATGAATAAATAAATTGAAACTGAATCCAACCAAGACAGAGGTACCCATGGTGAGGGATCATATTTAGAGGGACATGATAGATCTCCCTGTTCTGGATGGGGTTGCGCTCTCCGCAAAGGAACAGGTACATAGCTTGGGAGTGCTTCGGGACCCAGGCCTCACTCTGGTTTCTCAGGTTGAGGCTATGGCCAGGAGCATTTTCTATCAACTTTGTTTGATATGACAGCTGCATCCATTCCTTGAGAATAATGACCTCAGAACTGTGGTGCACTCTCTGGTAACCTCTAGACTTCACTACAGCAATGCACTCTACATGGGGCTGCCTTTGTATGTGGTTTCAGAAACTTCACTTGATTCAAAATGCAGTTTTGAATGCGGACTTGTCTCTGGATGTCTTGGAGAGACCATATTAAACCTGTTTTAATGCAATTGCATTAGCTGCCAACAGGTTTCCGGGCAAAATACAAAGTGCTGGTAATTACCTTTAAAGCCCTTAATGGCTTAGGACTGGGTTACCTGGGAGAGCACCTCCTTCTGCATAATCCCCACCGCACATTGTGACTGAGAGAGGTCCATCTCCACATACTGCCAGCTTGTCTGACTCGGAAGTGGGCCTTCTCTGTAGTTGCACTTAAGCTGTGGAATGCACACCCTATAGACATTCATAGTTTAACATCTTTAAAGGTAAAGTGTGCTGTTGAGTCATTGTCGACTCCTGGTGACCACAGAGCCCTGTGGCTGTCTTTGGTAGAATACAGGAGAGATTTACCATTGCCATCTCCCACACAGTATGAGATCACGCCTTTCAGCAGCTTCCTGTATCACAGCTGCCCTATATAGGTGTTTCCCATAGTCTGGGAAACATACCAGTGGGGATTCGAACCAGCAACCTCTCGCTTGGTAGTCAAGCCGTGTCCCCGCTGCGCCATTAAGTGGCTTTACCAGCCTTCAAAAGAGCCCGTAAGACTTTTTAGCCAGACTTTTAGTAATCAAATGTTTTAAATTTTTAATTGCTGTAATTTCTGAATGTGTTAGATTTAAAAAAATAAAAAAAAATCTGGTTTTATTAATTAGTCTTGTTTGTCTTTGTGAACCACCTGGAGCCTCTGCAGTCAGGCGGTATATAAATCAAATAAATAGAACTGTGCAATTCTGAAGTGAGTTTCAGAAAGAAAGATAAGTTTCAGAGGGCAAACAATAACTATGATCCACAAGATGATGATGATGATGATGATGAACTTTGTTAGCCAGACCAAATTGTTCTCTGGGCAGCTTACAACACAGCATTAAAACATGAAATAAAAACACACAGCACAATAAATCATAACAAAATACCCAAAGCAATTTTAAAAACTTTAAAATCAGATTTAAAAATCAAAATTTAAAGAACAAAAAAGGTCTTCACCTGGCATCTAAAAAAACAAAGTGATAAAGCTAGGCAAACTTCACTGGGGAAGCTATACCATAAACGGGATGCAACTACCAATAAAGCCCTCTCTCTAGTAGCCACCCACCTCACCTTGTTTGGCAGGGGCACTTGGAAGAGGGCCTCTGAAGATCTTACAGTCCTGGTAGATTCCCCCGATCCTCAAAACATTTATTTAAATTTGGGTTGAAGGGCGTAAGATACAGAACAGTAAAGTGGCTAAGTATTAGTGTTACCATACTATATTTCTTTAAATGTTTAGTAATGGCCTCGATTTGGAGAGGGATATTCTATCACCCCTTGTCCTCTCAGGCTGTTCATTTCCTTGGGGTCAGGCTGTTTCCTTCTAACTCCATCTCTCAGCCCCTGTCTTTCAACAGCACCGGACCATCATGGGCATGGGTTGATTCAGCCACCACTTTTGCAGATTTCCCACATGGTCCTAGAAGCCCTACTGCTCCTTCTGCCTTTTCTCTCAGGCTGCTTGGCAGTTCACTGCCTGACTTCCTCTCCTCATCCTAAATTATACAATTGTAATCATTTAAACAAAGTATTCTTTAATCTATATTTACATCATTATGTTGAAATAAGTGCACCTACAGGAGGCCGCCTTTATTTGCATGATGTCTGTCCTTGCCTGAAACCATGATACAGAAGCTGTGAAGAAAGATACCTTACCCCTATGGGAATCCAGGGGTTAGGTTTCTTAAGCTAAAAAAGCCCCTGCGCACCCAAAATAAGAGGAATAAAGCATAATACTTTACTCTCCAGGTCTCTAGCAAGGTCCCCACAAAAACCCCAAGTCCTCTGAATTTTTTTTTAATCACAAAATGGCTCCACACTGCAAAATGGCAGCCGGAAATGACACTGGAAGTCATTTGTGGCCACTCATGAACCGCAGATAAGTGAATGTTGCCTATCTTTCTACCCACAAATAAAGAAACTGGGTCTAAGGCCCCCACCGTGGATATGCAAAACTGCAATCCGCGAGTCCAGGGATAAACAAAGGTCTCTTGTACATTTAATTTCCCTTTAAAACCAAATCTACTGCTTTTCCAAATATAGTGGTCTACTGAAAAATATTATGTTGGATAGCTGTTTAAGCACATAGCTTCAAAGAGATACAATTATTAAGTGGTTACCTGTTCTGGTTTTCTGCTAATAAGAATACTTAGCACCTTGCTGAAGAAACTGGCCAGTAACGGGTTTAGAGGGGGTTCATTTAAAAGAAAACTGTACAGTTTTGTTAGTAATGATTCTTCTTCTCCCAGTCTATCATTAATCTGTGAAACATCTGATGTAAGCAGTTCACAAGATATGTTTGGGTACCTAGAAGAGAAAAATTTACTTTACTGAAATAATGATGTCAAAGTTAGTCTAACAAATTTCTATTAGCAAAAGTACTTTATCTGACAGTGTTCAACATGTCTTCATATGTAGTTGATTTTGTGTAATGAAAATTTCGCTTGGGAAAGTTCAACAGAAACCTACAAGTCTTTATAACTAAAGCAGACAGCAACCCTTGATATGTTGCAACCTACTGGCTTTTCAATACAAAATTGAATGACACACAACTTTTACCACGCATGCAGGTTCACTAGTTTCTTTTATCTGTATGCATCATTTCAACGGGGTTGTGCTGGATAAGTATTCAATTTGATTTTTAATTATGTTACATGCCTGGATTATTTGTCTGCCCACCCTCTCTTTTAAAAAAGATTTGCATATGTTTTAAAAACCCAAAGGTAATTATTTAAACATTTTTATGCCATCTTCCTGAGGGTTAAACATTACTGAAACAGATTAATGCACAATATAAACACACAAAGCAATTATCTAGCAACACCCCCAAAACCTTTGGCAGACTAGCCAGCAACATCCCAAGCCAAACAGAAAACAAGCAGGGTTGCGAGAGGACTAGTAATCCGCCCCCCTCTCTTGAATCAGAACCATCTGTCACTCACTGTGACATTTTTAATGAGTTTATTGTGGATAAAATCTCATCGATTCGAGCTGAAAATGAATTAAGTAGTTACTGCAGAGTCTACTATGGAGGTGTCCAGCAACTCCTCTTGTATGGATAAATGGGATCTGTTTCAGTTTGTGTTGTGACTCCCAAGGACGTGGACAAGCTGGTTGGAGAGGTTCACCTTACTGCCTGTTCTCTTGACCTTTGCCCTACATGGCTCAAACAATCTGGCAAGGAAGTTAATGTATCATTAATGCCTCTGAGGAGGGCAGGATGCCTCGTCTCAAGAAGGCAATTATTAAACCACTCTTGAAGAAACCTGCATTGGATCCCTCTGACTTAGGCAGTTATAGATCTGTCTCCAATATCTCATGGTTGGGCATGGGCAAGGTGATTAACAGGGTGGTGACTTCTCAATTCCAGACAGTCTTGGAAGAAGTAGATTATCTGGACCAATTTCAAACCGGCTTTCAATCAGACTATGGGGTGAAGATTGCCTTGGTCGGCTTTGTTAGGTGAGCGCCAATTAGGAATCAACAGGGTAATTATGACACTTTTGGTCTTCTTGCATCTTTCGGAGCCATCATCCATGGTATCCTTCTGGACCACTTGAGGGGGTTGTGAGGCAATGCTTTGCAGTGGTTCTGCTCCTACCTCTCGAGTAGATTCCTAATTGTACCACTTGGAGATTGTTACCCTTCAAAGCGAGAGCTACTATATGGAGTCCTGCAGGGTTCCATTCTATCTGCATGAAGCCACTGGGAGGATCATCAAGAGATTTGATGCAGGATATTCTCAATATGCTGATGACACCCAAATCTATTTCTCCTTATCAACTTCATCAGGAAATGGCTTAACTTCCCTAAATGCCTGTCTGGAAACAGTACAGGGCTGCATGAGGGGAAAGAAACTGAAGTTGATTTCAAACAACTTCCCAGGTTGCTCCTCTGTTACCTGGGAAAGTGACGACTTCTGCATGATTCCTACCACATATTAAGGTCATTGAGAGGTTAGCCTCCGGATGCTGCCAGCTCGTCTGGCGGACTAGGGAATGGGCCTTCTCTGTAGTCGCTCCTGGGCTATGGAATGTGCTCCCTATAGACATTGGTGGTTCAACATTTTAACCAGCCTTTAAAAGAGCCCTTAAGACACATTTTTTAAGCAAGGCTTTTAGTAATCTTTGGATGTTTTAAATTGTTTTGAAGTGTTGTCATAGTTTGTCTTATTTTGTTTTTGTTGTGTTTACTTTTGTGAACCACCTAGAACCTCTGAAGTCAGGAAGTAAATTAAATTAAATTAAATATACATAAAATAATCACATAAAATAAATAAATAATGAAACAGACAAACAAGGTGGAGGTACTCATTGTGGGAGGTCAGAACTTAAGAAGTGGCTTTGATCTGCCTGTTCTGGAGGGGGTTACACTCCCCATGAAATAACAGGTATGTAGTCCAGGAGCACTTCTGGACCCAAACCTCTTCCTGATATCTCAAGTTGAGGCAGTGGCCAGGAGTGCATTTTATTAGCTTTGGCTAATACACCAGCTATGTCCATTTCTCAACATAAACCACCTTAAAACAATGGTGCATATGCTGGTAACATCAAAGCAACTGCAATGAGCTCTACGTTGGGCTGCCCTTGTACATAGTCTGGAAACTGCAAGTGGTAAAGAATGCAATTTTAAAATTGCATTTTACAGTTTACTATTTTTTGCCCAGAGACACAAGTTTTGGGCGGTATAGAAATATTTTAAATAATGTTAAAATAAATAAAATGCAGCAGCCAGGCTGGTCTCTGGGGCTACCCAAAAGACCACATTAAGCCTATTTTAAAAGGACTACACTGGCTGCCAATAAGTTTCTGGGCAAAACACGAAGTGCTGGTTATTTCCTATAAAGTACTGAATGGCTTGGGCTCAGGGTATTTAAAAGTGTGTGTCCTTCATGAATCCCGCTGCCTAATAAGATCAGGGGAGGTCCAGTTGCACTTACCACCAGCTTGTTTGGTGACAACCCAAAACAAGGCCTTCTCTAGAGTTGCACTAGAACATGCTACCAAATGAAATCAGAACCACCCCATCTCTGGCTGTTTTTAAGCAGCTTTTGAGAATGCACCTATTTTATCAGGCTCTTAGTTTATAATGTTTTAAAGTTCTACTGGTGGTTATTTTAATTTGTTTTATATGATTTAAGATCTTAATTGTTTTGGGGTTTTAATTGAAACTACCAAGAGATATTACATGTGGTGGTATATAAATGTGATAAGATAAATAAATAAAATGTGCCTTGTAACCCTTTCTAAGGGTCAGGAAGAAGTGAGAGGTCATTCCACAGCTTTGGAGCAACTGATGTAAAGGTCCTGCTTCCACCTGTGACAGTTCTGATGCCACAGATTAGGAACACGAAACAGGGCCTGCTTTGATAACTGGTTGGCATGAGGGCTGATAAATGAAGTGGCAATATTAGATATTAATTTAATCCACATACTTCTCTGTAGTCTAACCAAGTACAGGATCAATGAACAAGAGTCAATAAAATTAAAGAATAACAAGGTGCTTTAACAATTGCTTTAACAATAAAATTAAAGCATCACCACCCCAGACCATAGAGATGTAACAGGCTTACTATTACCCTCACTGAAACTACAGGGTATGTAGAAGAAGAGAGGTATTTATCAACTTCAAGCTCTCAAATTAAAGGCATTTTCCTACTTGTATCTGATTTTTTCATCCATGTCTTGTGGTGGCTCTTCTATAATGAATGAAACTAGATCTTCCAGGCATTCCGATTTTAAAAGAAACTCTATAAGTTTGCGATTTTGAGCTTTGCATTCTTGTAGAACATCTTCTTCATCCATCAGCTCTTTTAGAGTTACATCTTCTCTCTCTAGAAGTGTGTCTATGTGTGATGATGAGTGAAGATCAAATTTCCAAAACATACTGGTCTGCAGAAAAGGAAAAGCACACACAGCATTAGTTAAGGACAGATAGTAGCAGTCGCCTGCAGTAGTACTTAGGAAAGCATTCCCCCTTCTCCCCTGCTCAGTCTGCATATGTAGGGACTGCAGAAGCATAAAAAAGAAAGCAGGGGAAAAGAACTGTTAAAAACTAGGCTTCGTAGAAGATAATGGGTACATTATCCGAGTGCCTTGAATGATAAGCCAATGTCTTAACTTTATTGAAGAGTAGTTAGCTATTCCAAGACTTTTAAACACATATAAAACTTGACATGTTAATGTAGGAGTAAAGAAAATGTTAGTTCATTAGAATTTTTTTGACATCTTCTTGTCCCTTTTATCTTCTTCCAAATTTACAACCCTCTTAAGCCAGCTTCCAAGAAGCTCGCTTAATGCTACTTGGGGGTCAGATAAACGGGGCCGGGGAAGAGATTATCTTCCACTGCTTATTCAAACTTCTCTTATAAGGCATCCGTGTGCTGTATTATCTTTTACCAAGAAGGAACTAAACTCTATTAGTTTATACCACAAGATCTGGCTTTGTATTTCCCAGCAAGGATTTAGCAGAATTTGTGAACACTTGCCACAAGGTCAATAATCAGGACCAATGCCATTAGCACTGCACACATGCCTTTGGCCTCACATTGAACACACAGCCTTATTTTTCGTGCAACTGATACTGATACAAAAGTATCAGATGAAGAAAATAAGAAGAATGCACTGATGCGTGTATATTTCAGACACACAGACCATTTTTTTAACGAGTCAATGCTTTAGGATCAGTAAGTACTTAAGAGATGAGGGCCAGGACCAGAACCCCTCCCATACTTCATCAAAAAATACAAAGTCCAACTGCTGCTTATCATCCTAGAATCTTGTTAAAGAAAAGTGTATTCTCAAATTTGGAACTGTGCCCAAGCACATTATAGCAACTCAACTTATGTGTATTAGGAAACCAAACATTTTTCACAGTCATAGTAAATAGACATCACCAAACATGTTTAGGACAAAATCAGGAATGGGTTTAGCTGAAGTATGTCCTGGCCTGTACATTATTTAGTATTCCAGAATCCACAACACATGAACAACCTTGTAATTTACAGCTTGCCAGAATTTAGCTGCACTGCCCACTAGCAAGCATCTATGTAATACTACATGCACTAGCTCCATCATGTTGCACTGCATACATCCAGCACTATGACAGTCCTAGTTCTCTCATTTTGAAGCAGGAACAAAAGCTGCATATGCAGCAAACTCTGCATTGAACAATGCCCTGCCAGAACACACCTGACTACATGTGCGATACTCTCTTTGCTACTAGCTATTTAAATATAGCGGCAGAGAGAAACACTTACTTTGCTTCTATGGAGCCAAAAGCTGAGCAAACAAGTCCATTTATAGACCCCCTGCCTTTGATGCATTTTAAATATACTAAGGTCACAGTCCTCCAAGTACACTTACATGGAAGAATGTTTCATTGAAAACCAATAGGTCTCACTTCTAGACACATGGGTATAGAATAGAGATGCTGAATTGCACTTAAGGTATGTTATATTAGCTGAGTATACAATAAGGAAATCAGAAAAAGTATCTGTTTTTAGTAACAGAAAGTCACCAAGAAAATTTAAACCCATTTCTAACATTCCATTTTCTTGGTTGGGGAGTTCTGGAGCGTGCAGCCAGCTCAAAATTTAGTACTGTCTATTCAATATACATCAGTATTTAAGTCACAAATGTGTAAAGATTTTTTTAAAAGGTAGAAACTGCTAGAAGTTAGAAATCAAATAAGCCTAAACAACCAATTAAAATATTAGTATACTTACAAGTTGCTTAAGTTCTATACATTGGATATCATTTAAACAGGAAACTGAAGTCAAACATTGGCTTATTTGTCAGGCCACTGCAACCATTTCTTGTTGATAGAGAAAAGTCTAACTTTCAATCCAAAAAACCTATCTATTCAACACCGATCAAAAAGAATCAGTTTCCCAGTTTTTAATTAAAAAAAAATTGCATCTTTGTGAGTTAACTGCTTTAGATAATGAAGTGTACAGGAATTTCTCTTAAATAAGGCTAAAATCCTATACACATTTACTTGGGAGTAAGAGTCACTGAATTCAGTGGTGCTCACTTCCAAGTATACATGTACAGGATTGTGCTGTATGAATATGTTTCTCCAAGCTACCTTAAAAAAGCTATTAGTCACTAATTTTCAATGATTTCATTCAAGAAAGAAGGCTGACAGTAAATAGCAACAAAAAAGAAAGCATACTACTGCAAACATGTTACTGTGTTATTTCACAAACTGTCTCCCAGGCAAGCTGTATTAGGGGCTGGTTTCTCAATATGGCAGATGCTGACCAGATTACTCCATCACTTTTCAACAGGAGGCCAGGACCCTTGGAATAAGGAAAAACACCACAGAATGGATCAAAGGGCAAATTAGTGGAACCCTTAAATATCAGAATTGTCTTTAACAAACTTACACTATTAAGACTTTATGATGATTAAAATTTTCGATTCTACATTCCAGCTGGAAGTGCTTTTAAAACTGTGCTCTTTGGGTCCCCAGTTTAAGATGCAACATGGGCAGCCCAAACCCATGCTTGTTTATTTGGAAATAACCACCCCACTCCCCACCAAATTACTCCCAGGAAAGCATGTATATGATCGCAAAATGAGACTAGAACAGATACAGAATCATAAGGACTGCCTGCCCTTAAAAAGAAACTGAAACTAGAGTTCAAAGACAGGCTAATATGCTTCATGTTTTGTTTCTTCCCTTTCCAAACAAATTATGCCAAACAGTACTCATGGGCACTCCCATCAGAATATTGTTAAAGTTCTTAGTATAAATCTAGCTAGCTCAGAATTCCAGTTTATTAGAGAGTTAACTACTACAGTGACTGTACTTAGTGGTCACTTTTAAATTTAATTTTTTTCACACTCCTTTTGGTTAGCAAGTTCTGTCTAGCTCATTACTTACATGCAATGTAAGACATTAAAAATGTTAAACACAACATTTATAAACTCACTACTCTTAAAAAACATTATCCATGACAGTCCCATTGCAAAAGAGACAAATGCAGTTACTGTTTATTAACTTTTAAAAACTAGTTATTAGCTCTATGAAAGGAGTGGGGGGTGTTGCTTACCTATCTAAAACATCAGAAATGCACCCAAATAAGAACCAATTGCATTCCCCACTGACTGGGAATCAGATTCCAAAATGGAGGATGTCAAGAACAAGAAAAATACAGGGGTGCCACCAGGAATAGCAATACCTGCTTCTGGTGCTCTTCAAGCGGTCACCTGTGCAGTCATACAACTGAGTTCTGCACATGCACAACGCATCTCTTCACTCATGTTATGTGGGTGAGGTAAGCATCTTTCCACTCAGTTCCGTCTGCCCAGTTAAGCTAGTATTAACTGAAAACTTAGTTCCCCAGCAGTGTGGGAACAGTGGATAGTGAAACTCCACAAATGAACATAGGAAGCTGCCATATACTGAGTTAGACCATTGGTCCATCTAGCTCAGTATTGTCTTCACAGACTGGCAGCAGCTTCTCAAAGGTTGCAGGCAGAAATCTCTCTCAGCTCTATCTTGGAGAAGCCAGGGAGGGAACTTGGAGCCTAGATGCTCTTCCCAGAAACCAACTGGCCTTTCTTCATTATGGTCTCTGTCCTAGACCAATATGGTCCATTTCCACCAATACAGCAGAGCTAGTTACCCTCTCTATCCTTTCAGTACTCTTAGAGGAGCGGAAAGCAGTTTGGCAGTCTCCAGTAAACCACCAAGAGGAAACCACACACAATGTGGTAGGAAAAGGGTTAAGAACATAAGAACAGTTTTGCTGGATCAGGCCCAAGGCCCACCCAGTCCAGCATCCTGTTTCACACAATGACCCCACGAGATGCCTGAGAGAAGCCCACAGGCAAGAGGTGAGAGCATGCCCTCTCTCTGTTGTTGCTCCCCTACAATTGGTATTTAGAGGCATCTTGCCTCTGAGGCTGGAGGTAGCCTATAACCAAACTAGTAGCCATTGATAGATCTGTTGTCCACAAATTTGTTTAAGCCCCTTTTAAAGCCACCCAGGCTAGCGGTCATCACCACATCCGTTGGCAGATAATTCCATATGTTAGTTACATGCTGTATTAAAAAGTACTTCCTTTTGTTGGTCCTAAAATTCTTAAAACTGTTCCTCTCTTTTGGCATCCCACTCCACACAAACAAGTGTTCATATCAGGTATGAATGCTTGCCTCCCACTTGGCTCTGATCAACACAGGAAGACAGAAAACTGAATGTGATGACCCCAACATTTTATCAGCTCCCCTTGCTCTCCACATCTCTAATCATCAGACATGTATGACAAGGTACTCATTTGGTTGGATATCTTCCAATACTGGGGGGGGGAGGGGCGGGTGCAGGCGGGACTGTTTCGTCCCTAGGCCAACAATACTTGAAATGCCTAAGACGACAACCAAGTCCACAATAGGGGTGTGCACGGAACCACCTACTGCAGTCCGGTACTGGAGTGGGGGGGGTAACCTTTAAGAGCGGCGGGAGGGTTTACTTAACCCTCCGGCAGCTTTCCCGATCTGTCGCCGTAATGTTTAGAGCAATTGGGGCGGCAGGAGACCTCCCTGCCGCCCCTTCCCCGACGTTGCTTTAAAAAATGCCCAGCAGACCTTTGCACGCACGCACGCGCGCACGTCACAGTCTCTGTGACTGCCACCCCAATTGCTCTAACATTACGGCGGCAGATCGAGAAAGCGGCAGGAGGGATAAGTAAACCCTCCCGCCGCTCTTAAAGGTACCCCCCCACCCGAACCGGACCACCCAGGTCCGGACCGGTCCGGAGACATTTTGAATGGCCTCCGGACCGGTCCGGGCCCATCCCTAGTCCACAATGTGTTCAACAGGAGTTACCTTTAAGCTCTCAATCAACGTGTTACAGAGACTTACAGATCACTGAACTTTAATAGGGACCTTGTTCTACAGAACAATGACCAGTGACAATATCTCAGTCTTACTCTCCTCGGAGTACTCCAAAATCTTAAGGCTTAAGGGGAAATCCCTAATTCCATTTCTAGAGATTCATCAACTTAAAGATGTAACCTTTGACTAGCTTCCCTCCACTTACCAACTCTCTCTTTGGCAACATCCCACCAACTACCAGGTGATATAAAAAAAAGTTGTCCCTTCCTCTTTTGACATCCCACTCCAGACACACAAGTGTTCACACCAAGTAAGAACACTCACCTTCCACTTGGCTCTGACCAATAAAGGAGAATAAAAAACTGGATATAACTTCAGTATTTTGTCAGCTGCCATTGCTTTCTGCATCTCTAATTATCAGATATGCATGACAAGATACATGTACTTTGTGGGAGACTAAAACTTCTTGGGCATTTACCACACAGACCTTGGATACTCGTGATAGTAAATTTAGCCTATGGCATTGTTCCACACTCTTTTCAGTCACAACAATACTCATACTTCCCTAGTATTCCTCCAGGAAGTTAAATGCTTTTCACCAACAACACTATCAAACCCATTCCTCCTCTACATCTGTGTGGGTTCTACTTTCAATAGTTCACCATTCCAACAGACATCATTCCAACTGTAATGGTGGCAGCTGCATTCCTTCACCATAGGAATATCTATGTTTCTCTTCATAGATGATAAACTGCAACAATGTCTTCTATATGCTCCCAGCCTCCTGGTCTTGCTTAGGCTTTGCATGTTCTTCATCCAAAACAGCATATCCAGTTTATCAGTCTTGATAGACTCTTGGCATGCAGCTTTCTTGCTTTGACGTCATTAAACATCTATGCAATTGGCACTTTGAATTCTGTACTTTCTTGGTCTGATGGCACTCATTACCTTGGTAATAAGGCGGCACCGATGTGCCATGATTCTAGTTACCAACAAGGAGAGGAGAGCTGGTCTTGTGGTAGCAAGCATGACTTGTCCCCTTAGCTAAGCAGGGTCTGCCCTGGTTGCATTTGAATGGGAGACTACATGTGAGCATTGTAAGATATACCCCTTAGGGGACAGAGCTGCTCTGGAAGAGCATCTAGGTTCCAAGTTCCCTCCTTGCCATCTCCAAGATAGGGCTGAGAGAGATTCCTGCCTGCAACCTTGGAGAAGCCACTGTTGGTCTCTGTAGACAATACTGAGCTAGATATGTCTGACTCAGTATATGGCAGCTTCCTATGTTCCCATCATATTGCTGATCAAGGCAATATTTTAGCAGATCCTGGGCATTCTTTCTTCTGGGCTTGGGTGTCTCACTCATATTTTTAGGAGTGTGTGCAGACCGTTTTTTGCAGTTCAGTCCAAATTCAGACCGAAGCACAGTTCCGCAAACGGGTTTGGTCGAACCGACCGGCTGGGCCAGTCCAGAGGCGTAACGATAGGGGGGGTAGGGGGGGCACGTGCCCCAGGCGCCATCTTTGTGGGTCACGTGGGGGGGGCGCCGCCATGACCCCTGCCGATCCCCAAAAGATTTTTTTTTTTAAAAAAATTTAAATACAAATTTCTCGGGCAAGGGAGCGCGTCGGCGCCCCCTCCCACGAGCTGTCCCTTCCGCGCCCGCAGGCTGCAGCACTCTCGCTGTCCTCGCATCGAGCGCGGGGGGGCGGGAGGGTGGCGAGCGGGAGGAGAGAGCGTGACTGGGAGGGGATCGGGCAAGGAAGGGAAACGCGGCTTGTGTGAAGGAGTAGAGAGGTGGGAACACGAGAGGGTGGGGGCAAGGAGGGAGCGAGGCGCTAGGTGAAGTGGGGAGAGAGACAGGGTGGCGGCAGCGGATCTTTCCGGTGTGCAAAATATTGAAGTTACTTGGAGCTCGCCTTTGGCGTAGGGAACGGGCCATGGGGCAGCCAGCGCCCCTTGCTCTTTGGGGCATAGAATCGGGACAAAGGTGTGGGGGGAGCAGGGAGCGAGTCAACCTTTATTCAGTCCGAGAAGCTTTGGGGTGCGGTAGACACACAAGACGGGGAGAGGGACGAGAAGAAAGCAAACGGGTAGTAAGAGGTTTTCAAGCCACGGCGTTATTGGGCTCTGTGGGACAGCATTGGGCAGGAGAGAAAATGGCGATCAGCAGGACCCCGTAGCCCCAGGGTTCCCTCCCTGTTTGGATTTGAGACCGGTGGGAGCGGGGGCTTCCAGCCAACCTGTTTTTAGCACAAGCTTAGGTTCCCATAGAAACTGCGCCCAGGCGCTTGCAAAAGTCTCAACGCCTCCATGCGCGTGCTCTCGCTCCCCCTCTCCTATGACATCACGGCTCATTACCCGGGAAACGCCAATGACATCAGCAGACAAAAAGGAATGCGGGTCTTGGGAGTTGCTAAGCCCGTCGCGCGAGTAAAGGTTTAGGCAATCTCGAGGGGGAAAGATTGTGCGACGTGTGCATAATAAAAGCAGCTTCCAAGTCCAAAATACGTTTGCACTGTCTGCAGTAGACATTCAAATGGCCAGAACGGAACCCATCATCGGCATTCTTGCTCCCCCGCCTCCCCCAAGTGATTCTGCTGCAAGTGACTGATGGCTCAGTCTGTGAGAATCAGGGGCGTAGCGCGCCTGCTGCTCCTCCTGGGGCTCCTTCTCCCTCCCTCGTCAGCATGGAAGGTATGGAGCAGAGTCATGACCACCAGTCCCAGCGAGCCGGATGGGTGTGAGCTGAAGCAGAAAGCCTGAGCGTAACACATGGATCAGCCTAGGCAGGGGAGGAGGAGCCGGAGTCGCCTTTCAGCGCCTTTTATGCCGGAGCATGTGCTGTTGTGGTAGAGTGAAAGGCAAAGTAATGTGCTTCCATCCACACAGCGCTACACGAGGGTTTCCAGGCAGTCTCAGCCTCCCTTCCCTGTCCCTCATTGCTGAAGATATAACCCAGCACGACTTCTGTTATAATGAAACTACAGGTACATACCCCTACTCAAAATTACAGGACATCTTCCCATTATCGACTGCACCAAACGTATATATTGGAATGGTCCGAGTTCAGTAGAAAAACACACTAATTTTGTGACATTTGTGTAAGGGATGGGTTCTTTTACCATAGTATACATTATATTTAAATACAGCATATTGGCAAAACAATCTAAAAACCCTTCAACTGATTGTAAAAGTACCCTCCCATAAGAAAATCCCCGATTCCCGTTCTGCCACGCCCAGCCACTTCCTTCCTGCCTGCCTGCCTCTCAGCCTTGTATGCAGGCAGCTGAAAGAAGTTTGATGATACTATTTCTTGGGCATCCTTGTTCCTGTCCTTTTGGAAAGGTAAGTTTTGGATTTTCCTGATTATAATGTTTGTTCTTTAGAAGGAGCTCTCCTGATTTCCCTAGAGATATGCATCTAGAAACTTTTCCAGGGGCTGTTGTTTGTGTTCAGTGAAATCAAGGGGCTGCATGAAATGGGTGGAAATGGGACCAAACAGAGGGTTGTTTTATAAATTGTAAATAATAGACTTCTAACTTTTTTTTTAACCCTGAAGAAAAAACCAGTGTGATTAAAACAACAGACCAAAAATTAAAATAAAATAAAAAAGTGCTAGAGTTCATGTCTTGTGTTTTGCTCTGACAACTTCCCCTGTGAATCAAAATACCATATTCTGGTAATAGAAAGGAGGGGAAATGATGGGTACAAATATGCAGTGCTGGATTCTTAAAAAAAAAGAGGATGTACAGTTATATTTTCAGATATGACAAGATAGGTAGGAGAGCTTTAAGAGGACTCATAGATTCCTTATTGAACATGACATGTATAGATGAGGGAGATTAACTATTTCTGTTTCAATATTTTTCCTGTTACCCTTTCATTTTGATAAGACAAGGTCTTAAGTCAGAGATAGAATTTTTTTTTTTTTAAGTAAGAGTATTAACTAAAATGAGACAAGAAGCCTGGCTCACTCTGTAGTTAAGGTATAGTGCCTGGTTTTAATCTGGAATATTCCTGTTATGCCAACTGGACTAAATAAATTTAGATCCAAGTATTTCAGCTTAGTGCTAGGTGGTGGATCAAGCAAGACACAATTCATTATATAAGAAATATAAAAATGAACCTATAAAGATAATCCAATGATTTACAGTTACAATAAAATATGAAATTGTACAGGATTGGTGCAATTGAATAATATATATATTTAAAACCCATAAACACATTGAATTCCAGATTAGGTACTAAAAGAAGGATTAACTGCACTGAGGCAGATGTAGCATATCATCATAAAAGTTTTTTTTACTGGTTCCTAAATAAATGTAAGTGCCACTGAGGTAACGAAAGCCCTGTGAGTTTGAGAAACATGGTCTAATCCAGATGGCACATCCTCATTCATGAGCCTTAGACAAGTATCTCTTTGCCTTAGATCCCCATCTATAAATAGTAGCCTACCTTACAGGGGTGCTGTGGGGAAAAATACAGTAATGTAATGTGCTTTTCTCATTAGCAGTGCTCTAATCAATTATTAATGATAGTTTAAGATACTTCTACTTTGCATCTTTTTCCGCATTTGGTTTATAGCTATTCTCACTGCATAGCAGAAGTAGGGAAAGAAGAGCCCCTAATTGTTCAGAGGCTTTCTCTCTCACTTCTAGGTCTTGGCATAATACTTTGCTCATCAAAACAACGCAGAGATCGAAACAAGTGATTTCTGCTATTTTGGAATGTGAACTCATATTAGTAAGGTTTCAATGTACACAACATAAGATCAATTTATTGAAATGTTCTGAGGGAACATTTGAAGCATTTTAGAACTGACCTGAGCCTCTTGGTGCAGGATATTACATGAGAAAGCTATAGTAATAGTTTAATTGATTTTTGTTTATACTATACAGTCACTCACAGGGTTGTTGTGAGGAAAAACCTAAGTGTAATGTGGGATGTATCATCATTCATTGCATCATAATTCTGGTGTTTGAGATACAAGCCAACTTCACAGGGTTGTTGTGAGGAAAAACCTAAGTGCAATGTAGGATGTATCATTATTCATTGCATCATAATTCTGATGTTTGAGATACAAGCCAACTTCACAGGGTTGTTGTGAGGAAAAACCTAAGTGTAATGTGGGATGTATCATCAGATGTATGTGGGGGGGGCAGCGGGGGGGCACCATTTCAGTGCTTCCCCCGGGCGCCGTTTTCCCTAGTTACGCCTCTGGGCCAGTCCGTCCAAACAAACCAACTTGAACTGGTTCAGCAGTTCGAAGGGCTATGTAAAGTAGCTGGTAAAGGGGAATCTGGTGAGGCATGTGCGGAGGACAAGTCAATGTTGGAGCCGTGTCGCAGCACACAGGCTGCTGGGGGGAGCACCACTGCTGTGCACTGGGCCCAGGCAGCTTCAAGGAGTGGTATTGTGGCTGCTGCAAATAAACACCTTATCACTTACTTTTAAAGGTGGCTCAGCTCTCGCCACAAACACCCTCCCAGCTGCCCTTTAGAAGCCTTTTGTGAAGTAGCCCCTTGACCCACTGAACCGGTCCACCACAAACTGGGCTCCATTTGCTCTGCTCGCAGACTGGCTGGCCTTCCTGAAGGCCGATTTGGTTTGCAATCGAGCCACTCGAACTGGCCTAGTTCATGGTGGACTGGTTCACTGTGAACTGTTTATGCACACCCCTAGATATTGTTGCCACCCCAGACCAATTAATCTTCATAGCTCCATGGCAGCCATGATTCACAGGATTCCTTCACCAGTCTTGGGGTCCCTTTATACATCTTCCAGTACTTATTTCCTTTTTCAAGAACAAAGATTCTGCACCACAGCATAGCATCTCCCAGTTTCAACACAATGGCAGATGTACTTAAGAGAATGTGTATCCTTGGAATTCTCAACTTGTTACAGGGAATCCAGATCTGGGACTCCCTGCACACCCTCTTGGCACCCTACAAGAGGCACCTGGAACAACTTGACCTGGGTTTGAGAGCAAGAGAGTCCATGGAAAGACCAGTGTTTAGCACTGAGGGTAAAATGCACCCGAGAGAGTCAAGCAAAGGAGAGCCATGGTGATTGCTTCCTATCTCTACAGGAGTCTGCAAAAGGCTCCAACAACCTAAATCAGACTCTACACACAGCTCCTCTGAGACACTTCCAAGATTTGCAGATCAGATCTCCATAGTCCACCCTCCCCCTCCCCGCAACATGTCCCCACATTCCTCCTAGAATCAAAGCTATTGAGTCATCTTCTCTGGATCCTTCTAAGCCCAAAGGTTAACAGAACAACTTCCAATAAATCAAGATAAGCTTCTCTTTTTGTCTAGCTCTTTTTTGTTTTCATTTTTCTACTGTTTTACATAAGAAGCACCTCTAGATAATCAGTAGCTCACCAGAGAACAGATTTAGTGTCCTTTTTACTCTATAAAATTGACCTAAAAGCCCCTCCCAAGGCATGTTGTATTTGGGACCCATTCTAAAGACTGTCAGCCCCTATGCTCATCACCATTGCACCCCATTTTTCTCCACTTAGACTCCATCTTCCCTCTCTTTATCTCTTCACAGGTAATATAAGGAGAACCCCGTTCCTTTCGGAGTTCTTGGAGTTCCGATTTTTCATCCCCAATCTCTGTGCATGTGAGTGTGGGTAAGAGGGTGGGGTTAAAGTGCAAGGGAGACTATAAGGTTTTTAATCTATTTTTCACCAAGAGAGGTGGGAAAGGGGTAGGTCCCCTTTCCCTGTGGGACAGTCAATTCCTCTCCAGAATAAAAAGAATCCCTGTAGGGACACTCAACCAGAAGGTCAGTCCCAAAGACCGCAAACTCGTGATCAGAATGGAGGATGGCAGAGATATCTTTGTCAAGAATGGCTTATGACTCTTCCTACAGACCACTCTCTCATAAGAGCATAGGCTGCAGTCTGAAGGGCTCCCAAACTTTTACCACCTAATCAGGGATGAATTCCAGCCAATTCCCCAATTCAGGGGTACCAATCAGGTGTCCTTTTCAATTAAGGTGAATCCAGCCACTTACACTCCTATGTCATGGTTAAAGGTTGTTTAGTTCTCCATAGTTCCAATGCTGTTACCCATCTTCACACGGAGTTTGAGTTCTGAAGACTTGTCTCAAGTCATTGTACAATATTATTGAACTCACTGAATTAGTCACAATAGTTTCAGTTTAGGACTCAGATTACTCTTATACCATTCAAAAAAGATGTATATGAATCAATAGCCAACTAGGAAAAGTCAGTTTCTACAGCAAAACAGCCCTCAAAGAAAAGTTACAAGTGTAAAATGATAAAGATTTGTTAAACTATCAATTTGAACAGTGACTAAAATATCTCACTAGATCTTTTCGCTAGTCTTACGACTGGAACTATTTGCAGGACATGACAGAAGGGTTCCCATGATTTCATATCATTTGAAGGACAACACAAAAAGCTTGAGCAAATGTGTTCACTACCCGATAACATTTTGCTGTGAATTTAATCAAACATGTGCATTGCAAAACTGGAACCAGTGCTCCAATAATAGGTGGGCTCAAAGGAGTCCTCTAATCTATGGAAAATAAGAAATTGTGTGTTAATGAGGCTAAAGGATTTAAAGATTTCTAGAATTTTTCAAAGCCTCAGAGAAGTAAGGAAACATTTCAGCTAAGCTGAAATAACCACTACTTGTGGCTGAACCGGAGTAGTATAGTGCATGCTTATTTTCATCCAAGAGATTTAACTTTAGCAATATTTCTATGCAGTGCACAGGTCCAGCATAATTATTCTCTTAAAACATTATCTTGAAGATTGCTGTGGCACTAATAGGTGCAATTAATCTCAGTATGCAAACCTCCAGGCTAGTTATCAAAATGCTTAAATAAATGGCAGACATACTGGAATAAGCCTAGAAGAACACTGAAAGCTTTAGATCCCTCAAAAGCTAAGTGGTGAGTCCAGTGAAAGATACACTTTCTGAAACAAGCGTGTGCTTTTGCGCACATACACAGGGTTGGTATTGTGCAAGACATATGATGATGCGGATACAAAATTTTACATACAAGCAAGGCAAGTGTGGAGGACAGCATGTTAAACAAAATGGTGCCCTCCCTAAAAACTGGCAGGATTTCTTGAGAAATAATGTAAATAAATCTCATCTATTTTCTGAAGGGGTCCCCTCCAGTGGGTTACTGAACATTATCTGATTCCAACATATGGTCATAAGGTAAGAAAAAACATTAAGAGCAAAAGAAAGTGTTCTTGAAAAATGCAACCACCAAGAAGTCAATACCAGGATATTCCTTTATATTACTGAGTCCCGGCAACACAGTTTCAAAGAAAATGAAGCCATAGCGTCTCCTTTGCATGCAGAAGGTCCCAGATTTTAACCCTGGCATCTCCAGGTATGGCAGGACAAATTTCCTGTCTGAAACCTTGGATAGCCACTGCAAGTCAGTGTAGACAATACTGAATTCGGAGGACCAATGGTCTAACTCTGTATAAGGCAGCTTCCTATGTAAAATTTCATCTGCACAGTTGGCACAGACATAGTAGTTTTGGTAGTCTTCTTCCATGAATTAAAAGTCTGCAATCAAAAGGTGCCAGTTATCACCTTTAAAGCACTTAGAGGTTTGGGCCCTGGATATCTAAGGACTGCCTGCTCCCAAGGGTTTCTGCCCCTCCAACAAAGTCATTGGGGGGGCTTTGCTCCATGTGCCAACATTGAGAGAGGCTTGATAGCTGTGCATGTGGGATAGGTTTTCTGTTGTTGCCCCTAGGGGAACAGCAGCAAGAGAGAGGACATACCTTCACCTCATGCCTGTAAGCTCCCCAGAGGCATCTGGTAGGCTACTGTGTGAAACAGGATGCTGGGATATATAGGCCATAGGCCTGATCCAGCAGGGTTGTTCTTATGAATGCTTTCCCAGGGAGTGTCCTTTCGATGTCTGTGGCTGCTTTTAAAAACAACAACAACAACTAAGAACTGTTTTATTTGTACAGGCTTTTACCTCTTAGAGGTTTGTCAATCTCTCTGCTCCTGTCTTGTCTTTTATGGTTGCTACCAATGTTGTCTAATTTTTCTCATCTGTGTGCAGAATGAGTTTTGTTCTGAGCAGCAGTATCAAGGCAGTGCGTGCACATGTGCATTCAGAACAGGGTCTTCCTGATTCAACCTGAGTGGGATCTAAAATTAACTGAGCTGACATTTTAAAAGTGTGTGACCACATGTTCGCCTTAGCGGGAACACTGGTTGCTACTTCATGGTGGTCTTATTGGTTTAGTTAATTTTGACATTTTAATGAAGTTAGATTGTATTTTAACTTCTCTAAACCACCTTGGGATGTTTTATGAAAGCCAGTATAAAAACTGAATAGTGCGACCAGTAAGTGTCCCACCATAGCGGTCTTTCAGTGTTCCCTTCAAGGTGTGTGCACACTCACACGTTATTTGATATCTGCTCAGTTATTTTTAGATCCCGCTCAGGTTGAATCAGGAAAATTCCACTCTGAGTGTATGCACGCGTGCACTGCCTTCATACTGCTGCCCAGACCAAAACTCATTCTGCATACAGATGTAAAAAATTAGAGAGAACACTGCTGTCTTTCCCCTTCCAACAGTGTGTTAGATGGTTGTAGAAGTAGTCAAAATACCCCACTATCAAGGCTAAATAAGTTACTAACTGATGAAGGCAATATACAGGGGTTTATAAGCTGAAAGGGGACTTTTTTAGAATTAAAAGTGACCAGGGAAGTTATCTATTCCAACCACTCTCTTCAGAGAAAGGAAATGCTACAGCATGCCTGACAGATAGCTGTCCAATGCATTTGAAAAATCTCTAGTGAGTAAGAGATCAGCACTGCAGGAGACAAACCGATTCATTGATGGGCAGGTCTCACACTTAAGAAATGCCTCCTAATGTCGGATCTGTTTTCTTGCAATTTCAACCCAGTGATTTTAGTTGTGCACTCAGGAGCACAAAGAACAAGGTTGCTTCTTCTATGTGACAGACCTTCATATATAGGCTATCCTATTTCCCCTTAGTCTTGTTTTCTCTAGGATAAACATGGCCACCATTTTCAACTATTCCTTCATTTCCAAAGCCCTCACCATCTCTGATGCCTTCCCCAATACATTCCAGTTTATCAATGTCATTATTTAATTTATATACTGTTTGACTCCAAAAGCTCTAGGCAGTTCACAAAAAACACAATCAAGACAAAGTAAAACTGCTAAAACGGCAATTTAAAACAAAGATTACTAAAAGCCAGGCTTTTGAAAGCTGGTAAAGATGTTAAACCACAAATGTCTATAGAGAGCACATTACACAGCCAAGGAGCAACTACAGAGAAGTCCCACTCCTGAGACACCGTCAGACAGGCTGGCAGCATACAGAGATGGACCTCTCGATCTTAATGTGCAGTGGGGACCATGCAGGAGGTGACACTTTCCCAGGTAACCCTGTTCTAAGCCATTAAAATGGAGCATCCAGAACATATGAACAGCACTGTTGGATCAGGCCCAAAGCCTATGTAGTCCAGCATCCTGTTTCCCACAGTGACCCACCAGAGCCTCTCAGAAGCAAGAGATGGGGTCAAGCCGCCTCTCCTGCTGTTGTTCCCCTGCAACAGGTATTTAGAGGCACCTTGCCTGAGGATGAGAACATAACAGCAGCTTTGCTGGAACTAGACATAGCTTTCTGACCAGTGCAGAACAGAATGGAACTACTACTTCTTGTGATCTGGATTTTGTGCTTCTTAATGCAACTAGAGACATTAGCTTTTTTTTTTTTTAAACTGCTGCAAACATGAGTCAGCAGTGTAACTAAGAATCTAGCCCCTCTTCATAAGTACTGCTGCCACAGGTCTCCCCCCACAACCTATACTTGTGCATTTGATTTTTTTTGTACCTAAATACAGGATTTCACATTTGTCTCCATCTAACTCTATCTGGTTGGCTTTAGCCCAGTGTTTGAGCCTATTTTTCACATATATTATTTCTTCCAGAAGTGGGCCCCTCTTCTAGAGGAACTGTAGTTCTCCATACATTTCTTACTACTTACATCAACCATGTACTGCCCCATTTATTAGAGCGGGGCTGCACAACTTTGGCTATCCAGCTGTTGGACAACTCCCATCAGCCTGGGTCATGGCAGCCTATAGTTAGCGATGATGAAAGTTGTAATCCAATAGCTGGAAGGCCAAAGTTTTGTAGCACATTTTTAGAGCACAGAAACATCTTCGCCATTAGTGCGCAATATGCTAACAGCTGCAATGTTTCATTAAAACTATTTTTAGAAAACAATTGCTCCATAATGCATGTCTTGCCCAACTGTGTACAGTGTTACAGAACTGAGTACCTGTGAGGACAGTTCTATAAAATAGTAAATGCACCTTTATGGAAAATGTCCATGTATCATACGCCTCAAGATAGTAATTTATTCAACTGCTTCTTCTGCAACCTACTGCAACTGAAACACATTCACTGAGTTTCTTCATCAGCAGGTATACAGAACCAAAAGCCTGCTTCATAAACAAAGTTTTAGAAGAGTTGGGATGGGAGTGGGGAAGGTGTTCAAGGAGCCTTAAGAAAAGCTGACAATCCACTGTATGCAGACCTCTGGACTGTGGCCAGAATGACACAGAGAATCTACCTTAGAGAGCACCTTCTTCGGTATGATCCCCATCGCTTGTTGAGGTCATCTGAGGAGGTCCGTCTCCAGTTACCACTGGTACATGTGGTCGTGACTCCGAACTGGGCCTTTTCTGTAGTTCTCCTGGCGTATGGAATGCACTCCCGGAAGATATCCATAGTTTAGGCTCACTGTCAGCCTTTAAGAGAGCCCTAAAAACTTATTTGTTTGGCCTGGCCTTCCAAGGTTTGTAAAGTATTTTTTAAAGTATTTTAATTGGTTTAAATTGTTTTTGAATTGTTTTTATATTGTTTTTAGCACTCTGTATTAAATTGCGTGTTTTAATGTCTTTTTAAAGTTGTTGTACACCCTGCCCAGAGCCTTTGGATGGGGAGGTTTATAAATGTAATAAATAAATAATAAACAGCAAGTTAGAGTTGGGAAAGGTCTAATCACAGTTATCTTCACTTTTTTTCAGAGAGGTTGTCATGGCAGTCAAAATCCTCAGCCAAACTCAACAAGGTGGCCTTTGTGTGTATGTTTCAATTCCCCCCAAAATATCACAAGTCAATACTACCTCAGAGATCAACTCTGTTAGTTCAAGCAGGGAGGCCACTTTTCAGGAGGGAGATTGGCACACCAGCAGAATCCCCAATCATTTCTTATTCACCCAACTTGAGGTACAAACATTTGAAATTGGTCAACTGCTAAACATGGGACCTGAACAGCTATAGTGTTTCATTAACAAAACTATTTTTTGAGAACAATTGCTCCGTAATGCATGTCTTGCCCAACTGTGTACAGTTTTACAAAACTGAATACATTCAAGGACAGCTCTATAAAGTACTAAATGCACTTCTATGGAAAGTTTTTTTTTAAAAAATCTTCCTCTTCACATACCATAGGCCTCCAGATAACAATTTATTAAATTGCTTCTTCTGCAAAACTGAAGTGCACCCAACAAGTTTCTTTACCAGCAGGTATGCTAAACCAAAAGCAACCCCCAGCCCTACAACTCAACCCCTGCCCATCAAGCCTAAACAGCTGCTGTGCTGAGAAACTGAACTACTAGCAGAACTAGAAGAGATCTGCACCTCCCACAACCAGGTCTGTGATACTTGCCAGGCCAGCAGGCTCAGATCCCAGATTGGCAATAAAGAAACAATTTGGTATTCAACAGTAGACTCAAGAGGTGGCTGGTATGACTGCCATTGTCCTCAGGACCAGTAATCTGACAGACTAGGTGGCGATACAGTCATCCCTCGCCAATCATGAGTTTCCCGATCGTAGTTTTAAGCATCCACGACTAGGAACTTGTGGCAGGTCTTGCCAAGTGCCCCAAGTATCTGTGGTTTGGCTAGATTTTTTTTGGGGGGGTTGCAAATTCTGGGGCTCAGGGGGCAATTTTTCCTATTTTTAACTGTATCTTGTGGTCTTTTTGCAATCGCGATTCCCCTAAAACCTTTCCCCATTGGTTTTAATGCCTTGTCAACTGCGAAGTTTTCCTGGAATGAAACCCTCGTGATTGGTGAGGAATAACTGTACTATTAGTAGGGAACAATGTTCAACTTGTTCTGGACAGGGCATCACCCCCGTTGAACAAACAAGTATACAGCTTGAAGGTTCTTTTAAATCCATTTTCAGAGGACCAAACAGCCTGAAGGACCTTTCTCCAACTTCTGCTGATGTACCTTTCTTAAGAGATAGCGCTTTGCCACAATTATCCATGCTCTGATCACATCCAGGTTAGATAACTTAATGTATTATATGTGAGCTTGCCTCTGAAAAGCATCCAGAAACTTCAGTTAGTCCATAATGCTGCACCAAGGTAACTGATGAGGACTTGCTACAATGAACATATCACACCAGTGTTGAAAGAACTACACCGGTTTCCAGTATCCTTCTCAGATCAGTTCTAAGTGTTGATATTACCCTAAATGGCCTTGGGAACCAAGTACCCAGTAGATCTTTTCACATATGAACCTGCCTTTTGTGAAATAGAGACCTTGTTCCAGGTGCACTTGCCATCACATTTTTTAATTTCATGTCCCAATTGGGACATCTCCACAGAGGTGCATCTGCTTCCTATGCTGCTCACTTTCAGGTGCCTGTAAAAACACTTCTTATTTTCCCATGCGTTCCCTCATTGAGTTTGCTGTTGCTTTTATTACTTAATAGATTTTTACCCTGCCTCTTAGGCTCAATGCCTCACATGCAACTCAAAAATTAAATAAAGAGTTACATTAAAATATTCAGTTGACAAACTAAAACACAGAATGATAAAAGCAGAGTCAAATTTAGAATAGCAGGCTAGAAACAAAATCTACTAGAAGCTTCATGGAAGAGCAACATTTGTATGGTTCCTTCTAGAATGAGGCCAGGGATTCAACCTGGTGAATCCTCTGAAGAGGGCATTCCATAGTTGTGATGCTACCACTGGAGAAAACCCTCTCTCTCTGGTCACTGACAACCAAACTTGAGTGTGTCATGAGCTAACCACCAAGCCTTGAGAAAGTGATCTTACCAAGCAGATTCACATGGGCACAGGTAGTATTTAAAAGTACCTTAGTCCCATGTCATGAACAGTTTTAAAGATTAGATCCACAGCTCTTAATTTGGCTCAGACAACCAGTGAAGCTGCCCAAAGACACAAAACGGGTGTAACACTGTATGTAGAGCAGAGCAGTTCTTGAAGTAGCTTTCTAAACCAGCTGAAGCTTCCAGACCAGCATTCTAACCAGGATATGACCCAGGCATGGATGACTGATGTCCAATCTGCCTTCTCCAGGTAGGGCCACAACTGATGTACCAGCTAAAACTTGCTGAAGACACTCTTATCCACCAATATCATCAGGATAGCATCAGATCCAGCAGCACATCCATGCTACACCCTTGGTCCTCAGGAGAGTGCAACCACATCTAACAGGTCTTGTATCACTACCCAGATATGAAGTTACTAAGCCAGAGAATCTGTCTTAATTGGATTAAGCTTCAGCTTGTTTCCCCTCATCTAAATAAAAAACAGCCTACAAAAATTGGTTCAGGACTTCCACTGTATCCTTGGCATTGGTTAACTTAAATTACAGGTAGAACTTCGGTCATCAGCATACTGGTAACACTGGTGTCCATATCCTCAGATGACTCTCCAGTGGTATCTGTAGATGTTAACCATATTTCTTGGTTTGGTTTTTCTGTTGGTGGTCTTGTCTTATTGTATGATGTTTGGATATCAGCTACACTGAACAATCAATTGGAAGGGCATACATGTATATGTATGCAAACAAGTGCTTTTATTATTCTTAATGCAATTTCCTGCCTTAAGCCCCACAAATATTAAATCATGCTCTTTGTACAGAAACCACCTAACACAAGAAGTGTTTACAAAAGTAGTCATACAGACTTGATACAGTTTCTCTGTTAAAGACAGCATGGAAAAGCAGCTCAAAATACCCTCTTTTGGCACTTAAATAGCCCAGAAAGAGATACTTATCAAAATGCAAAGTATTCTAATAACTATGTGTTACATCCCTCATTTTACCACTTCAGGATACAACAACTTATTACGATATGCTTGACTTACCTAGCTGTCATGGAAACACCCCAGTCTTCTAACAGAGACATAAGGAAGGGGGAAGTAACAGATTAAGCTTGCATTTAGAAGGCAGTGTTTTATGCTGGTCAGCTAGCAGATATTTAACATTAAAGCAGAAGCAACAACATTTCAGAACCCAACTGTATTGCCACAGAGCTGCATCTGAGAATGTAATGGAATCATATACATGAAAGTGAAGCGCCACAGGTCAACCAACCAGAACACCTATCTTTATGTGAGGGAGAAGCAGTGACTGACTGGAAACAAACTTTAGTTGAAAGCAAAACCTTTTTCACACAACAAAATTAAAACCCAGACAATCCTACTTACTCAATCAGATTTAGTACAGCGAACATGCACATGACTTAATCGTGGATTATTCCCCAGCAACCCAGTGCTTCAGTTCCTGCTCATTTAACAGGGCTTAAGTCCCTGATCAGGTTATGCACCACTGTTGTACACATAAACCAAATAAATAACTTACAATGTCATACTAATCCCAAAGTGCATTTAAATCACTAGTAATAAAGCATGCACAGCTCAAGGAGGCACCAAAAAGCCAATATAAAATCAGCAAGACTTCTTAAAAATAAAGTAAATAAGCAAATATGGGCAAAGCCCTGTTAAAGATGGGGATTCTCAAACACCAACTGTACGCATTGTGTTTTAGGGGGTAAAGCAGCACTAATACATAAGCATTTATCTGTAGAGGCAAACAGAGACATTTCTTACCTGTTAACAGAAAAGTTTAAAAAGAAAAAAAAACTGTATTCTTTGTGGCTCCTTGCCCATTACAAGGTATCCTGGCAAGAACAAAATATTTCAATCTACAGTATTAGCAGACTGAATCAGATTAAGATGAAGTAGATTTCTTCCTACAAGAAAACACACAAAAAAATTCACAATGTGAATCCAGGTTTCCATTAGCCAATTCAACTAGAAGCACACATGCATTGTGGGCTTCATGCACCTATTGAGGGTATAAATGGAAGTCAAGAACATTGAAAAAGCCCTCCCTTGATAACAATCGGTCTGTTTCAAATCTTCCCTTTTTAAGCAAGGTGATAGAGCGTGTGGTGTCTGTGCAGCTGCAAAGGGTCTTGGATGGTATGGATAATCTAGACCTTTTCAATCTGGCTTTGGGACTGGAACTGCCTTGGTAGCCCTGGTAGATGACCTGCACTGGGAACTAGACAGGCGGAGTGCATCCGTTGGTTCTGCCGGACCTTTCAGCGGCATTCAATACCATCAACCATGGTATCCTTCTGGACCGCCTCTCAGGTTTCGGATTGTGGGTACTGCATTGGAGTGGTTCTGGTCCTCTCTTGTGGGGAGCTTACAAAAAGTGGTGCTGGGGGACTTCTACTCAAATCCTTGGCCTCTGGGGTCCCGCAAGGCTCAATGTTGTCCCTTATGCTGTTTAACATCTACATGATAACACTGGGAGAGGTCATCTGACAATTTGGGCTGTCATCAATGTGCAGATGACACACTCAGCTCTACCTTTCTCTGACATCAGATTCTAGGGAAGCAGTGAATATACTGAACCAGGGCTCGATGTGGGCTAGCAAATCCAGACCAGATAGAAGTGCTGCTGGTCAGTAGAAAAGCCAATCAGGTTAGGGTGATTCAACCAGCTCTGCTGTTTTACTCCCCTTGAAAGAGCAAGGGAACAGCTTGGGGGGTGTTGCTGGCTCCAGCTCTGCTTTTGGATACGCATGTGAAGGCAGTGGCCAGGAGTGCCTTTGCACGGCTTCAACTAGTGCACCAGCTGCAGTCCTTTCTCAAGAAAGCAGATCTGACCATGGTTATCCATGTCTTAATTATGTTGTGGCTGGATTGCTGCAATGCACTTTATGTGGGGCTGCCCTTTAAGAATATTCAGAAACTTCAGTTGGTGCAGAATGCAGCCGCCAGAGTTCTCTCTGTACTGTTTGCTTCGAGTATACTACAATGCACCTATTCTGAAAGAGCTGCACTGGCTACCAATTTGTTTCTGGATCCAATTCAAGGTGCTGGTTACCTTTAACGCTACCAGTTTGGGCCCTGGATACCTGAAGAACTGCTTGTTCCCAAGGGTCCCTGCCCACCCAACAAGTTTGTCAGAGGGGCCTTTGCAACATGTGCAGACATTAAGAGAAGCTAAATTGTCTTGCACATGGAACAGGGCCCTTTCTGCTATTGCCCCCAGGCTCTGGAATGCTCTCCCAGTGAATGTCTGCTCTTTGACATGTGTGACTGCTTTTAAAGAACACCTTCTTTATTTGTTCAGGCTTTTGCCCTTAGGGGATGCCAGGTCTCTCAGCTCTCTTGTTTGTCTTTTTTCTGGTAGTTTTTGGTGTTTTATGGTTTTTAACATTTAACTGATTTTAAGGTTTCAAATGTGATGTTTATGGAGTTTTATTGTATTTTAACTTTTGTAAACCGCATTGGGATGCCTTATGAAAGGCGGTATAAAAACTGAATAATATGATGAGTGACCAGTTTAACTTTTCTTATTAGACTATTTTACAAAGCAATAAAAAACTCATTTGAAAATAGTCAAAAAAGCTGCTGAGGCCATATGCAGCAAATGTAAGGTTTCTACAGCAACCACTGGAATTATAACCAAATTCTTCCAAGTTCAAATTATCAGTGTACTCAAATTCAATTATCTGCTCTGCAGCTGAAGAAGCAGTCTGGAATGAGATTATGGGCATTAACAAAAGGAAGAGGTCTTTTCCCAAAGGAACCAGATTTCCAGAGGGGATTATCACACACTGCTTTTCCTGTTCATAGTTTTTAAACTTAGAACTCTAAAGGAAAGCTTCCAGAAGAGCAGACATTTATGCTGTGTTCACAACAATGCAAGTCCTGTAGATAGCTGACATAAGGTAATCTACACGTCTGTAATGTCTAATACTTGCTTAAAGCTAAAAGTTAAAGTAATTTGTATATGAATAGTGGCAAGGATCTAAACCACCACAACTAGTTCTGCATACCCAAGGAGACTTGAGGTTCATGTTTCTGAAAACAGTAGTCCCCCTTGCCTCATGGAAATGACTTGTGAAACTCAGGCCTTTCAAAAGAAGTATGTGAAATGGCATGAGGGTCTGCTTCCCAATGTGGGTAGGGGGGGAGAAGAAGAGTCAGAAGTACAGGTGAAACTCGGAAAATTAGAATATTGTACAAAAGTCCATTAATTTCAGTAACGCAAATTAAAAGGTGAAACTGATATATGAGACAGACGCATTACATGCAAAGCGAGATAAGTCAAGCCTTAATTTGTTATAATTGTGATGATCATGGCGTACAGCTCATGAAAACCCCAAATCCACAATCCCAGAAAATTAGAATATTACATGGAACCAAGAAGACAAGGATTGTAGAATAGAACAATATCGGACCTCTGAAAAGTATACAGTGTACTGTGCTTGATTGGCCAGCAAACTGGCCTGACCTGACCCCATAGAGAATCTATGGGGCATTGCCAAGAGAAGGATGAGAGACATGAGACCAAACAATGCAGAATTGCTGAAGGCCGCTAATGAAGCATCCTGGTCTTCCATAATACCTCATCAGTGCCACAGGCTGATAGCATCCATGCCACGCCGCATTGAGGCAGTAATTGCTGCAAAAGGGGCCCAAACCAAGTACTGAATACATATGCATGCTTATACTTTTCAGAGGTCCGATATTGTTCTATTCTACAATCCTTGTCTTCTTGGTTCCATGTAATATTCTAATTTTCTGGGATTGTGGATTTGGGGTTTTCATGAGCTGTACGCCATGATCATCACAATTATAACAAATTAAGGCTTGACTTATCTCGCTTTGCATGTAATGCGTCTGTCTCATATATCAGTTTCACCTTTTAATTTGCATTACTGAAATTAATGGACTTTTGCACAATATTCTAATTTTCCGAGTTTCACCTGTAGCTCTTTGGATCTTTGCCATCATAATCAGAATCACCAGCATACTAAATCAAGACCCACCGTCCTCCAATTTCTGTGCTTCATCTTCCAATGGGACCGTATTTCCGAGCTTTCTCTCTCTTTTTAACAAATGCTTCATTGCCATCCAGTTGTCCAATATGGAAACCAGTTACATGGTTACTAGTATTTTAATCCCCACTGGTATGTTTCCCAGACTACGGAAACACCTATATTGGGCAGTAGCAATATAGAAAGATGTGGAAAGGCATCATCTCATACCGAGCAGGAGATGGCAATGGTAGACACCTCCTGTATTCTACCAAAGACAACCACAGGGCTCTGTGGTCGCCAGAAGTTGAAATCGACTCAACGGCACACTTTACTTTAGTATGTTATTTATTTATTTAATATACTGCCTGACTCCAAAGGCTCTAGCCAGTTCACAAAAACACAACAGAGCAGTGGTTACTACTCTGTAGTTACATACTGGAGGGCCTCAATATGAGCAGATTTGCATATCCATGGTCATGTAAAGACACCTGACCTCAGCATACGTGGGGGACAAGGGAGGGAAATGGCGACCTTGTGTATCCGCGGGTCAGAGATGGCCAGAAATGTCTAGAGATGGCTAGAAATGACAGCCAAACAATGTTGGACACTAGTTTCAGAAAAGAGCTGGGAGCCTAATTGATCCCTAAGTTTCCAGAATTTTAGGGATCAGGCTAGTTTCAAACCAGTTTATATTTGTAACTGGATGCTGCTTTTGCTGAATGCCTTCTATCCCAGTAATGTGTTTCCATTTAGGCAGCAAATTAGTTACTTAAAGTGCTGCTACCTCTATCTGACATTGTTCCAATACACAAAAACCTGAATAGTCATCTTCACTAAAAACATGAAACATAAAACCTTTCCTAGAACTTGAAACATAAACCTTTCCTAGCTATTTAAATCAAGTTTCCAATTATCCAATTCATTTAGTTAATGAATAAACAGGCATACTAATTGGTTGCTATAACAATTAAAACCAATCAGCTGGAACTAAATAAAGCCTTTATACTTCCTAGGAACACCACTCAAAAGCCTCTGGTCAAACAGTCCACATGTCCTTCGGATTACAAAATGTATATCGATTTAGACACAGGGGAGGATTTTGTGAATTTAAGTATTTTTATTGATCTATAGAGTCACCAGGAAGTAAAGTAAAGTTGTGCTGTCGAATCAGTGTCACCTCCTGGTGACCACAGAGCCATATGGTTTTCTTTGGTAGAATACAAGAGGAGTTTACCATTGCCATTTCCCACACAGTATAAGATGATACCTTTCAGCATCTTCCTATATCGCTGCTGCCCGATATAAGTACTTCCTCAAAAACCAAGGGTCAAACTAGTTGACACACAATTGATCCCCCAACACCCACCACACTAAAATACCACTGTGGGTCTGCAAACCTAATCAGACCACTGGGAGAAGCTTAGTTTTTTTGTTTGTTTTTAAAGCAGGGTGTATGGAAAGGGCACTTGCCCATTACTCCTCCTATTGGTGTGCAGCTCACCAACTTTTAAATAAGCCATCAGGACAAATAATGTGTTTCCAAGTATTTGACCTAGGAATCCTCAATAACCAGAATTTCCAGAAGCAGGGGCTGGTAGTTACTGAGCAATAGAATCTCTATTGAAATGGAAATCAGTTGTCCACACCTTTTGATTGAAAGCATAAACATGCATAGTTGCACTATCTATACACACACAAGCATAGT
Source organism: Hemicordylus capensis (assembly GCF_027244095.1). NCBI lineage: Eukaryota > Metazoa > Chordata > Lepidosauria > Squamata > Cordylidae > Hemicordylus > Hemicordylus capensis. Next base: position 136,088,743 of record NC_069657.1, on the reverse strand, counting down.
GTATATATTTTATTATGTATCATTTATATACTGCCTGGTATATGTATCTCTAGGCAGTGAACACAATTTAAACACAAATATAAAACAGAACACATTTAAAATAATTTCACAGAATAAAAAATAAGCAGTTTAAAATTTGTTTAAAACCTGAGAAACAGGTGTGTGAGGGTATTCCAAAAAGCAATCAGAGATGGGGATGCTCTTATTTTGAGGGAGCATATTCCAAAGCCCAGGGACAACCACCGAGAAGGCCTGGTCCTGAGTCACTCCCAAACAAGCTGGTGGCAACCATAACCAGACCTCCCCAGAAGATCTTAATAGGCAGCAGGGCTCATGATAAGAAGGCACTCTTACGTACCCTGGACCCAAGCCATTGAAGGCTTTATAGGTAATAACCAACACTTTGTATTTCACACATCAGCAGCCAGTGCAATTATTTTAAAATCAGTGTTATGTGGTCCTTTCGGATTGTCCCAGAGATCAGTCTGGCTGCCACATTCTGTACCAATCGTAGTTTCCAGATTACATACAAAGGCAGCCCCACAGATTATATTACAGTAGTCGAGCCTGGAGGTTGCCAGCATATGCACCACTGTTTTAAGGTCATTTACCTCCAGAAATGGGTGTAGCCAATGTATCACCTGAAGCTTATAAAAAGCACTGCTCACCACTGCCTCAACCTGAGAGTTCTGGATCCAGGAGCACTCCCAAGCTATGTACCTGATCTTTCAGGGGGAGTGTAACTCCATCTAGAACAGGCAGATCTAAACCATCTCTTGGGTCCTGACACCCCCCATCACTACCTCAGTCTTATTTGGATTCAGCTTTTTATCTCTCATGTAGCCCATTACTGCCTCCAGGCATTTAGGGAAGTTATGCCATTTCCTGATGAGGTCAATGCAGTATGGAGAAATAGATCTGGGTGTCATCAGCATATTGATAACATACTGCACCAAACCTACCGATGATCTCTCCCAGTGGTTTCATGTAGATGTTAAAGAGCATTGGAGACAGTATGGAGCCTTGAGGGATTCCATACTTTAGTTCTTGCTTTGCAGAGCAGCAGTCTCCAAGTGACACCATCTGGAATCTGCCAGAAAGGTAGGAATGGAACCACTGTAAAAACAGTGCCACCCAATCCCACCTTCCTCAGACAACCCAGAAGGATACCATGATTGATGGTATCAAAAGCCACCAAGAGATCCAAAAGGATCAGCAGAGTCACATTCCCTGTCAGTACCCAAATGGAGATCATCTATTAGGCTGACCAAGGCAGTCTCAACTCCATAGCCTGCTCAAAAGCTGGTCTGAAATGGGTATAGATAACAGTATATGTACTGGATCTCAAGTCATATTTGTTTATTCCTAATTCATTCTTTGACACAAAATCAGGCTTTAATTTGTTAAATACTGGGTCTTGGGTTAAGTGTTAAGCGATTGTAACATAAAGCCAAATTCTGTGGTTTTGTAGCTTATTGTGAGCCACCCTAAGCATCAGTTATGACAGAACGGTGGGATATAAGTTTTCATATTAAGCACACATTACATTAAGACTATTAGGGACAACAGATTCCCCCCACCAAGTAAATGGCACCCTTCCCCTCAGATCAGGACCACTGTATAGGAAAAGTGTAACTTTAACCCTCTGCTCCACCACTGTGCCAGTCCGGATCAGGACTGCCCTGCAACTGTACTTCCATTCATCTAGGATTGAAGCATTCACTGGCATCAAAGGTTGCTTCCCTCCCAGGGAAAATAGCAGCCAGAAGGGTCTTGATCCAGACTGTGACAGTGAAGAGAGTTAAAACTCTCTTCTTCTCCCTTCAGTCTATGGGCATGCATGATGTGTTTATTTATGGAAAAATCAAGCCCATGAGTCCTAATAATGAATTTGGCCCATAGAATTCAGTGTGCATGATTATATGACAAGCAGACTGCATGTAAGCTAGGTTGTTTTAGAGCAGGCCTGCTCAACTTAGGCCCCCCAGCTGTTTTTGGACTACAACTCCCATAATTCTCAGCCACAGCAGCCAATAGCCAGGGATTATGGGAATTGTAGGCCAACATCTGCAGGAGGGCCGAAGTTGAGCAGGCCTGTTTTAGAGGAATACAATAGATTATGTATGCACACACAGTTTTAAGTTACTATTTTTTAATGCACTGGAAAAAAAAGTTTCAGTAACAGCAGCTGCTACCACAGATTTGATATGAGCAAGTATCAATACCCAAATCCAGTAAGGACGATACCTCTGCTAAACATAGTTTCTATACAAGGCCTGCCCTTCTCAATACTCAGCCACTCCTGGATCCATCCAATAAATCCTGAGGGGGGAAATCTATCTCTGGTTATGTGTACCTCCACTTTCCACAGTGAATGGCAGTTTGTGTCTCTCAAGTCATCTGGAGATAGTTCTCACCATTTCAGATTCTCTGTATTATCAGAGCAAAAGAAATCCTGCTATATATCTAGATCTCTGGACTGAGGCCCAGGGCTTTAAAAACAGGGATCAGTGCTTCAAATCAAATGTAGTCTGAGGAACAATCAGGTCACGGGAGCCACACATTCAGAGGAAACATTTTCTTTCAAGTGACAGTGGGGGGGCGGGGGGAGGCGAGAAAAGTAGGTTAAACCATGTTCTATAGAAGCTCTTACAAGGTAATACTGAAAGAGATGTGCTTATGATTCTAAGAAGGATAGAAGGCAGATTTTATTTTAACTTCAACTCTAGCTGTGTTAAGTTTGAAGAGCAGCTCATTGCCTCAAGCAGCGAGTTAACCCAGAACTGAAAGAAACTTTAAGCAAATGCTTGTGTCATTTAAGCAGACACAAGTTTTAAATTTTTAAGATGAACCAAATTCTATTGCTATTGATAATGCAAGACATGAAAATGTAACAGCAAGAGATTGCTTAAATAAAGGCCATATTCACTACTGTATAACACCAGAAACCACCAGGACCACCAAGTCATCTCCAGATTTCTCCAAAGGTTGTAGGAATATCTCCTTATCCCCAGGCAAGGCCAGAGAACGCAGCAACCCCCTATTTCACCTCCTTTAACAGCCACTCTAATAAAATCCTCCTACAAAATAATCCAGTTCAAGGCGGCAACAGAACCTCAAACTGACTTCTATCACAAAAACAAGTGAAAGCGCTCACACCACTTTGGAGACATTCCATTCCTCTGCAATCCAAAGTAAGTGTATCTGTTCAATCTCATCACCCAGTTATAGCTTCTTCCTACCAAAATCTAACACTGTCTCAGATACACCCTGCAGCAGAACTGCACTATTTTGCAGTCACTTCTTTCAGTTGCTGGCATCAAAGCTAGTGTTGGGGTAGCACGAGAGAGACACTACACTCACATTTGCAGAGCTGCATAAAGCTGCAGTGCTCAACAATGTTGCACAGCCACTAGTGGACAACCTTCTCTGGGACACATATAATTTCCTGCAACCACAAGTTGTAGTCTAGAACATCCCTTTCTTTAAACAATGCCACTGTGCTACATCATTGCACAAATGCAGCAGCAGAATGCTACTGCAATACTAGCTACATCCAAACTAGTATTACTCGCCCAAAGGTCCACAAATTTTGGCTTGGATTGTTAGGTAGTCATTTGTTTGCCACCATCCCCTCCAATAAGATCTATGCCATGAGCAGAGAACTTGGTTTTTGTGTGCACTCACATGTACAGTGAGTAGTCTGCAAGATTTACTAACAGCACCTTGTTTTTGCCTTATGCAGGAAGGGGGGGGGGACTTTCAATTCTTCCAAGTTCTCCATTAACTGCAAAAAATGGGGGGGGGGGGCATTACCTGCCTTTTCATTGCTTCACCACTACCTAAATCCTCTGCAAGTTCTCGATTAAATCCTTCATCCCAGCACAACATAAAGGAAGCTTTCAGGCTGGGGAATTAGAATGTTCTGGCAACATCTGGAAACCAGGCTTCTGTAAATCACCAGTTAAGTGAAGAGTTGATAGCAGCTGACCACCCATAGATGTTGGTTGGTAAGTCAAGTCAAGCTGCATAGACCCCCTGCTAGGAGCTAAGCCATCAAATCTGGAAGAGCACATCTATGTGAAATAGCTGTCCATTCAAATAAACTTTTAAAAATTAACAAATTTTAATTTGATAAATTAAAATTATCTTTAGAAAAAGGCTTACAGCAGCTATTAGTCGTTAAGGCACCACAAAACTGACTCACACAATCACCGCCACAACTGACTCACACAGCTACCTTCCTGGAGTTTTTAATATATAAAGTTTCTGCACTCAAGTAATTTAAACACTATTGAAGGAAAAGGTATACTAGTCATTAGTAATTCTTTTTGGTAGCAAAGTAATGTTGGTTGTGAACTACCTCCAGGCATGAGATTGGTAGTATAGAAATTAAATAAATAAATCTAAACTAAACATAACACACTGGAGACCAGAGAGCCTCACTCTTGAACTGAAGAGGAAAAGAGCTATAGAACTCTTTCCAAATTTTATGAGAGTCCTAAAAACTATCTCCCATGGAACTCAAGGCACTATTACACAGGGTTCCCAGGACTTGGTCTAGACTTGCTTAGCTTCAGCAAGGCTGCTGCATCATTGTTTTCAGACCATGCACTGTGAGCTATGGTTTTTTATCATGATGCATTGGCTTAAATGACCTTGTTAACCTTTTGCAATGTTACTAAAAGGTGATTTTTCTAGACAAACTGATCTTAATAAAACTTCAGTCAACTCTGCAACGAACACTGACATACTGTTGCAACTCTACAGGATGTGCCTGCATTACTTGTTCAGCCTCTGTAGAACTACTGGTAGCAGAGATAGTCTACAAGCCCTTTGCTCTACCTGCAACAGGTTTGTCTGGAATATATTCAGGCAGCAGCACAGGATTTATTTAATTAATTTATATACCACAATTCTAAAAATGGCTCATGGCAGTTTACAACTATTTGTAAATTTGAAGATTTAGCAAAGAGCCTACTCCTAACGTACACTACCACAATTTTCCTGCTACACTGCTTGTTTCACTCCTAATTACCTTAAAACACCAAGCTAACTTTTAGAATTCTATTACTCTTATGTGAAAAAAATTTATCCAACATCTGCAAATATAGAAGCCACATCAGCTAGAACATACATATGATTTAAAGATGGCTCTCCACTGCTTGTTCTCCTACACTGACAGCATTCATGAAAATATAAGCAGTTTAGTTTCATGTGAAACACCCTTTCAGTCCTATCACACATGGTCTAGCTTTTGTCACTGGATACTCAACTTTTCCCATTCCATACAAATCTTGATTAGGATCCACATGTGTCTGTTTTTGATCACCAAGTCAAAAACGATGGTCCTGTTCTCCAGCCTCAGAGAAACAAGGGCAACATTCTCCCTCCATCTCTTGTGATAAAGGGAGACAGGCAACTTGTCACTCAACCAAAGCATGCCAATTAGTGTAGCCAAGAATTCCCACTGACATGCTTTCAAACTCCTCAGCTGAGAAGGGTGTCAGGGTCAGACCAACTTAGCACCAAAGCATTCTAGGTGTCTCAGTAGTAATGTCCAAACTACCCCAAACTTTCCTCTCCGCCTTCGAACTGGGGAAAGAGCAGAAGCAATTGTAAAGCTGCAGGTCGATCCCTGCCCATCTCTTCAAGTCCAAGGTTAGGAGGAGGGCAGTGGTTCATTTGTGACATTCACTGGAGAGCAGTGGATCATTCACCATAGCAGCAGGGGTATAAGAAAGTGTGGAACCCTGGTCATGATCACACATGCACTGCATCCCCAAATAGAGAAGTCAAAATAATATAGTTGAAAGAACTTTGTGATAATCTAACTGAATGCAAATTAAAGGGCATTTTCCCAAATTAGGCTAAAAATAATTCCATTTTGAGATTTGCTCAAACAGTGAAATAAAAATTAAATTAAATACATGTGGTAGAGAGAGCAGAAAAGAATAGTTTTAAGATTTGTATGCTCTCTCCAGGATAGTTCGCCCCCACCTCACCCCAATTCAACTTACAGGTTGTGAGATGCAAAAACCAATGAAAATGCCACCTGATAAAACAGAATTTAAGAATTAGAATTTAGACTAATGCATTACAAATCAAGAAAGCATGGTGCATACTCAACATGCCTTTAAAAAGGAGAAGCCAACAAGGTATACCACATAGCACAATGAGAAAAAGTTAAAAGCAATCAGTCACCAACGCAAAAAAAAAGTTCTTCCTGACCCTGATCTAAGCTGGCTGTGCAGGTAGAACTAGATTACACTAAAGCCTAGGAATCTGAGCAGTCCAATCTAAAATATTCACCCCACATCAAGAGAAGTCCATTATTTTCAGGAGCTGTCTATACTTGTCTTTGTGGCCAATATCTATTTTTTTAGTTTGCTTCTACCTAGTCCTTAACTTCCATTTTACCCTATTACTGTTCAGGGCTTTTTAATAGTAAAGATTACATAAACCTGACAGCTATTCTGCATACTTCTATGGTCCTGTGGAAAATACTGAGGACGCAACACTAGTTAGTGTTTTCTGCCCGCAGACACACTTCCAAAAGAAGCAACTGGAAACAATATTGTCACTTAACCTTGCACCATTTTATTGAGCCTTAAGTTAAATTCATTTTCTGAGCACAGAAAGATGGTCTAAAAGCAATCATAACAAAAGAATAAATAATCAAAGTTTCTCCACCTTCTCAACCTGAATAGTGTCTAATGTGTTACTTGCAAGTTTTAGTCAAACTCAAGTCTAATGAATTTGATACTCACGAGGGAAACCTAAGATAAACATATTGGGGGTCGGAGAGAGACCCAGCGGGAACTCTGAATGTATAATTGTGTTGCATTCTCAGTGTAATCCCACCAACAAAAAATCGTTGCCTGAAGTAAGATATTCACATCCCAAGATCCCCAGTAACGCAATTATACAGAAGTTTGAGCAAGAAACAGTAAACCAGCTCCCACCTGGTTTCCAAACAAACCCCTGACTGTAGGTATCTCTCTCTCTCATTGATCAAATGAACAGGGCTGGTACCCCTGAAGCAAAAGGTTTACTCTACAGCTTGACCCAGACAAGAGAGTATCCAAACATTCTAGGGGTGTTTTGTTTGCAGATCAAACCGGGAGAGGATGGCTAGGCTACTACTTTAGAAAACAAAAACGAAGTACAGTTTTAGACTGGCCTCGAGTAGAGAAGACGGGAGCATATGGACCCTCTAACGTCCCACTTCCCTCCTGAAACAGCCCAGCAGACTCTACACGCTGTTAAGTCCCTCTCGAAGACAGAGAGAGAATTCAGATGGGCGGGGTGGGATAGACGAGACAAGAGCTCCCGGTCCCTTCTATAGAGGGGAGAAACAGAAGACGCGCGTTTCCTCATCCACCTTCTCTCTGGCAGGGCAAAGGGGATGACTTCCGACCCCCACAGGCAGGAGGCCGCCGGGTCTCTCCCTCCTCCGCTTCCTATTCTCAACCCCCGGGGATCAGCTGGGGGGAAGGGGAGGGGGAGGGGCAGGTCGCCGCTGCGACAGACAATCGGGTGGGGGGCGGACTCGACGACGGGCGTAGAGCTCAGGGAGCAAAACAAACCGGGCGACTAGGCCGCTGCTGGGAGTTAGAATGACGGGGAGGAGGGCTGGGAGAGAGGAAAAGAGAAGGCCTCATTCGGGGGGGGGCAGGAACTGAGTGGTGGGGGGAGAGAGAAGGGAGGGGGGACTCCCTCCGCTTAGGCTATTCCTCCGCGCGCCCCCACCCCATCCGCCGCCACTGATCCCCACCAGACTCCTCAAAGCGACGGGCACGAGCCCCTCCATCGCGCTCCCCGAATGTAGAAGGACGCAACTCGAGCCAGGCCGCGGAGAGAGAGCGGAACAGCCTAAGGAGCCCCTACCTCCGCGAGTGCGTCTCCCCCCTAGTGGACCCCCCCGCTCAGGCGGGAAAACTGCTGCTCGCTACCATCACCGACTCTTCAAGATGGCGGGCATATCAGCTCCTCCGAACCCTCCGCTGCCCCCCTCCCCCCATCTCTGCCAATCAACCCTACATGGGTCACACCTTCTCATTAATCGCCTCTTCTACTGGACAAGGGCAAACGCTCTTGCTTTCTACTGGCTGCGCCGTGTCGTCTATCACAAGCCGGGTACCTCGTTATTGGGCAATAGAAGGATAAAGGCGAGGGTCACGGCTTCCTTTAACCCAATCAGCGTGTTCGGGTGGACGCCTCCGGCTTCCCACCTTCACGCCTTAGCAACAATCTTACGTCACATTTGAAAGGCGTTCGTATTGTCCAACTGAAGCATCCTGTCGTGTTTAAAAATAAACCAATGGTGGCCAATCACTTACCAAAGTACTCAGACCAATGAGAATGGAGAGAACCCGAGCTGAAGGCACACCTCGCGAACAAAATGAGCGCCGGTGAATACAGTTCCTCATTGGGTAGCGAGGAAAACCACGCCCTCTCCATGTAACCGAAAGGATCACACTGCTTGACAACAGCGACTTCTTGCAATTGGCTGTTGGAGGAAATAAAGAACACTGACTGGAAAAATACATTACTTGTAAGCCAATGGAAACCTTTTATTCTAGGAGGGGAATTAGCTCAAATGGTAGAGCGCTCGCTTAGCATGCGAGAGGTAGCGGGATCGATGCCCGCATTCTCCAATTTTGTCTTGGCTTGTCTTTACTCCACAACAGTTCATATGATTTGCAATTCCCCTTCCATAAGCTCGCTATGAATTTGATAAGCGCAGAAAAATCTCCTGTTCAAGTTTAAATTATCTTTTCTACCAGCAGTGTGTTACTGAAACCGGTTTCTCTCACTATAATTATTTAAGCCGAAGTTTGCTTGAACTTTTTTTTATATGCGTCCGGTAGCGTCATGATTGCCGCTTTAAAATGTCTACCAAACGTTTAAAAATTAAAAACAATCATGTGGACTGGGAGAGTGGAGCAGAGAAAGCAAATTGCTGCATACAAAATAAAATTGTAACAACCTGAGAGATAATAACCATGTTAGTGTTGTAAGGGGCCACAATACTTTTTGTCGTTTGCTGTAGCAGAAGCTTTCATGGCTTACTGTACAGCCTGGAAGTTTTTGTCATCCCCAGTAACATATGTTCTGTTGCGAATTGCCACTGTGCTTATCTTATACTCTTGTCAGACTCTGCCACTTGCATGTCGTGGCCACTTAACATCATTGCTTTCCTTGTAGTTATATCGGGCAGCAGTGATATAGGAAGATGCTGAAAGGCATCATCTCACCGACCCGACGGCACCACTTTACTTTATCACATCTGCTAACAAAGCATAATATTCATGGATCTTTTTCTTTCTTTCTGCATTTATATATCGCCTTTCGTTAAAAGACAACCCCAAGGCGGATCTAATGAAGATGTAATGCATCCTCTTTGACAGATACGTTTATTGCATTAACACATTATTAACATAAAACGTAATACTTGCTGTGTGCCGACCAGAGCCTGTGAGTATATAAATGTAATGAATAAAATAAAAAATATATATATTTGACATTTGGGGTAATGGGGAAAATATGCCTTACTAGGTTTCTCCAAGAAGGTAGGTTTGTTGGGAGCAGGAGATGTCCTGCCAGAAAACCATCATTGTAAGAAGGCCATCATTCAAGAATGCCAACCAGGGACGTAACAAGGCTGGAGTGGGCCCGGCGACAAAATTTTAAAATGGGCCCCTCGGTGATACACACACACACACACACACTTCACAATATATAGTCATGTGACTTGCCTCGGGGGGGGGCCTCAAGGCGTGGGGGCCCCCAGGCAGCCGCCTCCCCTTGCCTAATAGTAGTTATGCCCCTGATGCCAACCTTTGTTTTTTAACAACAACAACAAATCTTTTTTTGAAACCAATATGTCTGGCTCCTGAACTTGCATAATTTTGAATAGTGAGCTGATATTATTAAAATGCTTGCTCTTAAACAGGGTGGCAGCATGTGTGTCTGATGGCTGTGTAGCATCACTATGGTCAATGCAAGGATGACCAAATCCTTTGCTCCTGAAATATATACTGAAACTATTGCAACGTGATTTCTCTTTAAGTTCAATTGTGCTTGCTTGGCAGGATCAGCTGTGGAAAAATCACAGCGACCTTAGTAAGGCTCTAAACAACTCTTGTTATGCAAGTTCCATATTCATTTTTCATTGTTAATTACAGCTGTGTTGTAGCAAGCATGACTTGTCCCCTTAGCTAAGCAGGGTCCACCCTGGTTGCATTTGAATGGGAGACCACATGTGAGCACTGTCAAATATTCCCCTCAGGGGACAGAGCCACTTAGTGATGTGCCCGGAGCAGTCTGGAGGCCATTCTACTGGCCTCCGGACCGGTCTGGACATGGGCGATTTGAGGTTCGGAGGGATTGGGGTGGGGGGCTCCTTTAAGGGTGGGGGAGGGTTTACTTATCCCTCCCTCCACTTTCCCCCCTCCAGCGCGCGTATTCTCTTTAGTAATTGGGGCTGCAGGATACCTCCCTGCCACCCCTTCCCCCGCTTGACTGCAAAAGGCTGCAAAAAGCCTTTTGCGCATGTGCTTCACGTCTCCGCAACGTACATGCGTGTGTTCGCTGAGATGTGAAGCGCGTGTGTTCACTGAGACATGAAGCGCGCGCATGACGTGTGCACGTGCAAAAGGCTTTTTGCAGCCTTTTGCAATCAAGCAGGAGAAGGGGCGACAGGGAGGTATCCTGCCACCCCAATTACTAAAGAGAATACGCGCGCTGGAGGGGGAAAAGTGGCAGGAGAGGTAAGAAAACCCTCCCCCGCCCTTAAAGGAACCCCCCACGCCAGTGCCGGACCGCAGCTCCACGGTTCCATGCACACCCCTAGAGCCGCTCTGGGAAGAGCAGAAGGTTCCAAGTTCCCTCCCTGGCTTCTCCAAGATAGGGCTGAGAGAGATTCCTGCCTGCAACCTTGGAGAAGCTGCTGCCAGTCTGTGTAGACAATACTGAGCTAGATGGACCAATGGTTTGACTCGGTATATGGCAGCTTCCTATGTTCCTGTGATATCACTCTATAATCCAGAGGCGTAACTAGGGAAAACGGTGCCCGGGGCAAGCACTGAAATGGCGCCCCCTGCGCCCCCCCCCAACATACTACATTATACTTAGGTTTTTCCTCACAAGCGCCCGCCGCCAAGCCAGGCCACTGACTGGCCGCCAGGCGCCAGCAAAGCAATGGGGGGGGGTGCGGGCGGCACGGAAGGGACCGCTTGTGGGGGAGGGGGCACCGACGCGCTCCCTTGACTGCTGCAGCACTGCTGCACTGAGCAGGAAACATTTGTATTAACAAAAAAATTTAAAAAATTAAAAAAAAAATTTTGTCATGGCGGCGCCCCCCACGTGACCAGAAAAGATGGCACCCGGGGCACGTGCCCCCCCTGCCCCCCTATAGTTACGCCTCTGCTATAATCATAAGTACTTCCTTTGATAAGTATGTAGGTCTTGCTTCTCTTTGTCTGACTGGATTCCTACTAAACTTTGACTAAACTTGAGCAGTATATGCTTTTGCTCTCTAGTGACATCCAATATTGGTTCAAAATGATCCTTCTAAGTACATTATGGGCTTTGCAGGACACCCCAGTATGCATGAAGGGGAGTCAGAGCTATTTCAAAAGCTGATTAAAAACATGAAACATATTCCTCATAGGGCTGTAGCCTTTCAAAATAGGAGGGTAGGTGTTTGAAAACTGTCAGACACTCCCCAATAATAATTAGTTCCACTTCTTATTTCCTCACCTTAATTCATTTTAAAGAGAGGAATGTGATCTAGACCTAGATAACCATATAGTTGTTTTTCTGAAGGCCATCTATATTACATTAAGCTGCAAGACAGCTCACATAAGTCACTCTCTTGTATAAAAGAAATCTAAACACAGAGAGGATTAGTGCAAGTGGCCATTGACGTCAAATCTCACAAATATACAATCTTTTTTCTCAATTCAAAACACAGAGGAAAAATCAATACAAAATATCTTATTTGGCTGCTTACAGCCCAGAAATGTGAGCATTGAGATACATGCACGCACGCACACAGCACACACACAGCACACACACATATATGTTGCAAGGAATGAGGCACAACTATCTGCTCTCCTTGTGCACCTCAGACTGAGACCTGAGCATCTGCTCAGCCGCACAACCTTCTCGAGTGTGTGCATCTTTGTTGTGCTAGGTTGGCAAATGCTAAAACATCTCTCATCCATGATTTGATTGTGGATAAGCATGCTGACCAGGTACAGTGATGGAGAATTGGTTGGATGAGCTGGGTGGAGTTGGTCTCTCTCAGCTTCGTCCTCCAGGTTTTCTGATTAAGCCCCCACCTTGAGGGTCAGGGAGGGGGCATTGTGGTCATATATCGTCAGACCGTTCCTCTTTTCCAGGTTCTTGGTTAGTCAATCTCAGAATTTCGAGGGTGGGCTCTGAGATAGACTGGGGAATCTGTTGGTGTACCGACCACCCTGCTGCACTTCATTCTTTCTACCTGAGCTGACGGGGGTGGTCTCGGAGGTGGTTTTGGGTTTCCCCAAGCTTATTGTCCTGGGGGACTTCAGTGTCCATGCTGAGGCCCCCCTTGTAGAAGCAGCTCGGGATTTCATGGCCTCCATGGAAACCATGGGCCTATCTCAGTTGGTACTGGGCTCTACCCATGTGGCAGGATATACTCTGGATCTGGTTTTTGCTGACCAGGGAACAAATGATCTGGAAATGGGGGAGTCTGAGACAATTCCCTTGTCCTGCATATCATCATCTGGTGGGGTTTCATTTGACTGCTCCATCTGCCCCTCTGCGGGGTGATGGGCCAATTAGAATGGTCTGCCCCTGGAGGCTTATGGATCTGCTTGGTTTCCAGACAGCCCTCACGGAGTTTCCAGTGTCCAGAGCTGTTGAGGCCCTGGTGAATCTCTGGAACATGGAGACAGCCTGGGCTATTGACACGGTCGCTCCAGCTTGGTAGAGTCCATTCTGCTCCTTGGTTTTCCTCGGAGCTTAGGACAATGAAACAACTTGGACGATGGTTGGAACAATGCTGGAGGAAGAGTTGTGACTAATCCGCACACAGGCTAGAGCCCGTTTTAGGGACTACTCAATGGCAGTGGGGGCGGCAGAGAAACACTTTTTCTCTACCTCCATTGCATCTGCTCAGTGCAGACCAGCGGAGCTGTTCTGTGTAGCAAAGGCATTGCTCCACACTCCCCCCCAAGTCATGGGGGAGGAACAATTTATTTATTTCTTTATTTGATTTATATAGCACCCCTCCAAAAATGGCTCAGGGTGGTTTACATCAAAATAAAAACCATTAAAATCAACTAACAATTAGAATAATTTAAACATTAAAATCATTAACATTAAAATCATTTAAAACCAACATTAAAATTTAAAACCATGAAACTAATTAAGAGCCTGGGTGAATAAATGTGTCTTCACTGCCTTTTTAAAAGTTGCCAGAGATGGGAAGGCACTTATTTCAACAGGGAGCGCATTCCAAAGTATGTGCTCATTTAGAGCCCATTGTGATCAGTTTGCATATAACTTTGCAGATAAAGTTGCTCACATCTGGTTTTGGCAATTCCAGCAGACGTGCCTTGGGTACCATTTGGTCCTATTGGATTCTTTTTTGTTAGTGCAGTATGAGGATGTGGACAAGATCTTGGGCAGTGTGTGGGCAGCGTCATGCACTCTTGACCCTTGACCCAATATCTAATTAAATCTGCCAGGGAGGGTACAGGCAGATGGTTGGAGATTATAATCAATACTTCATTAAGGAAGGGCAAGATACCACCATGCCTCAATGAGGTGATGGTAAGACCATTATTGAAAAAGCCCCCCCTCGATCCCTCCAACCTGGATAACTATAGACCTGTTTCTAACCTTCCTTTTTTGTGCATGGTGATAGAGTGTGTGGTGGCGTCTCAGCTGCAGAGGGTTTTGGATGATACAGATTATCCAGACCTTTTTCAGTCTGGCTTCCATCCTGGATATGGCACTGAAACTGTCTTGGTTGCTTTAGAGCAGGCCTGCTCAACTTAGGCCCCCCAGCTGTTTTTGGACTGCAACTCCCATAATTCTCAGCCACAGCAGCCAATAGCCAGGAATTATGGGAATTGTAGGCCAACATCTGCAGGAGGGCCGAAGTTGAGCAGGCCTGCTTTAGTGGATGACCTACACCAGAAGCTAGACGGGGAGTGCATCCCTGTTGGTTCTGCTGGACCTCTCAGGAGCGTTCAGTACCATCGACCATGGTATCCTTCTGGACTGCCTCTCGAGTATAGGAACTGGAAGCACTGCTTTGGAGTGACTTCAGTCCTTTCTCGGAGGAAGAGTCCAGAAGGTAGTGCCGGGGAACTACTACTCAGCTCTTTGGCCTTTGGCCTGTGGGGTCCTGCAGGGTTCGGTTTTGTCCCCTATGCTGTTTAATATGTACATGAAACCGGTAGGAGAGGTCATCCGGGGACATAGACTGAGTTGTCAGCAATATGCAGATGACACTCAGCTCTAACTCTACTTGTCACCTGATCCTAGGGAGGCAGTGGATGTCCTGAATCGGGAGCTTAAGTCAGTGATGGGTTGGATGTGGGCTGATAAACTGAGATTGAATCTGGGCAAGACAGAGGTGCCATTAGTCAGTAGGAGAGCCAATTGGCCAGGGGTGCCTTTGCACGGCTTCAGCTGGTGCGCAAGTTGTGTCCCTTTCTTGAGAAGGCAGATTTGGCCACTGTTACCCAAGCCTTAGTCACATCACAGCTGGATTACTGTAACACGCTCTACGTGGGGCTGCCCTTGAAGAATATGTGGAAACTGCAGTTAGTGTAAAATGCAGCAACTAGGATTTTATCTGGAGCTGCCTGTTGGGATCATATCACACCCATCTTGAAAGAGCTATGTTCTTTGGCTACCAATTTGTTTCTGGGTCCAATTCAAGGTGCTGGTTTTGACCTTGAAAACCCTTAACAATTTGGGCCCAGGATACCTGAGGGACCATCTGCTCCCAAAGGTTTCTGCCTGCCTGATGAAGTCACCGAAGGGGGCTCTGCTACGTGTGCTGACAATGAAGGAGGCTCACCTGTCATGAACACGGGACAGGGCCATCTCAGTTATTGCCCCCAGACTCTGGAATGCTCTCCCAGTGGGCATCTGCTTCTCAGCCTCTATCACAGTTTTTAGAAAGTAAGTGAAAACTTGGCTTTTAACCCAGGCTTTTAGATGAGTGCTGTTTTTTGTTGCTCTTACTTTGTATTTTATGGTTATAGTGTGTGTGTGTGTGTGTGTGTGTGTGTGTGTGTGTGTGTGTGTTAAACTTTTAATTATATTTGTATTTTTATATTCCATTTTAATATTTTATTGTGTAATTTGTATAGTCTTGAGACTATACAAGCTTGTGAACTGCCTTGAGATTTTCTTAAATGAAAGGCAATATATATTCCCCTTTACTGGGGAATCGACAGAGGGAGTGTGACTCTGCTGGTTCTTCTGGATCTCTCGGCGGCATTTGATACCATCGACCATGGTATCTTTCTGGATTGCCTGAGGGAGTTGGGGATAGGGGGCACTGCTTTGCAGTGGTTCCGCTCCTATCTCTTGGGTAGATTCCAGATGGTGGAGCTTGGTGACAGTTGCTCCTCAAAACAAAAGCTGTTATATGGAGTCCCTCAGGGCTCCATTCATTCTGTCACCAATGCTTTTCAATATCTACATTAAAGTGCTGGGTGAGGTCATCAGGAGTTTTGGTACTGGGTGTTATCAGTATGCTGATGAGACCCAAATCTACTTCTCTTTTTCATCTTCAGGAAATGGCACTCATTCTCTAAACGCCTGCCTACAGGCAGTAATGGGTTGGATGAGGGATAACAGATTGAAGCTGAATCCAAGCAAGATGGAAGTGCTCATTTGGGGAACTCAGAATCTGAGGGGTGAGTAGATTTTCCTGTGCTGGATGAGGTTACATTTCCTCGGAAGGAGCAGATGCGCAGCTTGGGAGTACTCCTGGACCCAGGCCTCACCCTGGTATCTCAGGTGGAGGCCACAGCCATCAGTGCTTTCTATCAGCTCCGGCTGATTCGTAAGCAGTGCCCATTCCTTGAAGAGGATGACCTCAAAACAGTGGTGAATCAGCTGGTAATCTGCCGGCTTGACTATTGCAATGCTCTCTACGTGGGGCTGCCTTTGTACGTAGTTCAGAAACTTCAGTTAGTTCAGAATGCGGCAGTCAGATTGGTCTCTGGGGCAACCCTGAGAGACCATATTATGCCTATTCTGAAACAGTTACACTGGCTGCCAATATATTTCTGGGCAAAATACAAAGTGCTGGTCATTACCTTTAAAGCCCTGAATGGCTCAGGTCCAAGTTATCTTAGAGAGCGCCTTCTTCTGCATGATCCCCACCACACATTAAGGTCATCTGAGGAGGTCCGTCTCCAGTTACCACTGGTTCGTCTGGTGGTGATTCAGAGATGGGCCTTCTTTGTAGTTGCTCCTGGGCTGCGGAATGCACTCCCGGCAGAAATCCACAATTTGAATTCTTTACTGGCCTTCAGGAGAGCCCTTAAAACTAGTGATGTGCACGAACCAGTCCAGAGGCCATGTTAGACGCCTGCGAACTGGTTTGCAAGTGACCCTGTCCAGCGGTCTGATGCCGGGGTCTCACTTTAAGGGTGTGGGGGGGTTGTACTTACCCCTCCTGCCGCTTTCCCCCCTCCAGCGCTCCATTTTTTGAGAGAAATTTTCAGGGCGGCAGTGTTCCTCCCTCCTGCCCTTGCCCCCTTGTTGACCGGTAAAAGGGGAAGTAAGTCCTGCACATGCACCCGCCATGCAGTGTGCGCATGCAGTGTGTGATGTGCGCGACGGGAGCACGCACGCGGCTGCAGCAGGCACATGTGTGGGAGTTACTTCTGCTTTTATCAGTCATCAAGCGGGCAGGGGCAGCAGGGAGGAACGCTGCCACCCTGAAAATTTCTCTGAAAAATGGAGCGCCGGAGGGGGAAAGCGGAGGGAGGGGTAAGTACAACCCCCTCACCCTTAAAGCGAGACACACACACCCCGGCATCGGACCGCGCCTCTGTGGTATGTGCACATCCCTACTTAAAACCTATCTGTTTGACCTGGCCTTTAAATAGTTGTGAATGGTTTTAATGTTGTAACGTGGTTTTCAGGGGGTTTTAATTGTTATGATTGTTTAATTGCTGTTTTATGATGTTTTAATTGTTAATTGTTGTTTTATACTGTTTTATAATTTTTGTTTTAATTGTTAACTGATTTTAATGGTTTTGTTTTGATTGTAAACCGCCCTGAGCCATTTTGGAAGGGCGGTATAAAAATTGAATACATACATACACACATAATATTAATTTAACAATAAATAAATAGTGAACCATTAGCCTGGATGCCAGCCAATTCTTATAGCCCAAGTCACCCATATTGGACCCAAACTCAGAGCCCTGTGGGCCAGGCTAAGGCCTGTGTGCCTGCCAGCAACCCCATTGAGGGAATCCCTGTTCCAGTGAATCACAGAACTCCGAGTGATCTGGTCATTCCTAAAGGAACAGGCCTAATTACTTGCGCTTTGTTCTCTGGTGATTGCCCTGGGAAAGAGTTACCACATGAGCAGGAAAACAAGGTTAACAGAGCACCCATTTCGTTAACTTCGTTTAAGGGGAGGGTGTTTTAAGCAGGCTAGCTATCTTGGGAGCACTGGGCTTGCCCATGAGCCCGGTGGTTCCCACAATCACTGGAAAGCGGGCTAAGCTCCCTTAGCCCACTTTCCAGTGATCGTGGGAATAGCCTCTGTGTCTTCTTTCTGCCTTCGAATCCAGCTCAAACATGGCTGCCATTTCAAAGAACCAAGCCAATATTTGACTAGAGTAAACAAGCCTTATTCTCATTACTAGCTCCAGTGCATATACAGAGTGCTGATCAGGTTTGGCTCACAACGCAATGGGCTGATTCAGATGTCATGCAGAACCTCAGTTAGACTCAGGATCCACGTGACATCCCTGAACCTCAGGAACATGCACTGTCCCCTCCCATCCCTGCACGAGTGTCCACTTTCTATCTAAGTTAAAATAAGACAAGATTGGCGAGCTTAGATGACACAATCAATCCTGGCTTATTCTAACTTACTATCTCCACATACTGTAACCCAAGATCAAACCCAAGGTTTGAAGTGAGTTACAGATCTCAAGTTATCTGAAGCAAGTAGTTAGAGAATAAACTGAGATTAGTGGGTTTGGACGACTCTACCTCGCTCGGCTTCTTTTAACCTAGATAGGAAGTAGACATTTGTGTGGGGATGGGAGGGGAGAGCACATGTTTTCAAGGCTCAGGGATGTTGTGCAGAGTCCGGTTCCAACTGAGGTTCTGCATGACACCTGAACCAGTCCATGTTTTTTCAAATGAAAACCAATTAGGACATTTTCCATTTTACAATTAATTCAGTTAGCATCAATACTTTCAAATGAAGTTTCTCCCTGCAGTTTTTGAACTCTAGCATCCAATCTAATAATTTTAAATCACTTGCTATAGCACGCTTAGCTGTGAATGTGAACACAATGTTAGCTCACAAAAAGGTGGGGGGAGTGGTTTGCACAATATAACTTTAAATCTCCCCCTGCCCGTCACCATTTGAGTTAAACTTTGCTGTTTCTGTTATGAGTGATTGCTATGTAAGCCGAGTATACAGCAGCAGTGTCAGAAAACTTTCTGCCAAGATGCAACAGTGCTACATACATTCATTTACAGAAGGTCCTACTGAAAACAAAAGGGATAGAAGGAATGAGGTTAGAATCACAGTGACACAGCATTTCCTGTCTTCGTCCTCCAGTTACAGCTAAAAAGGATGGGAAGAACTTGTGAGTTCAATACTCAGGCTAATATCTTAAAGCATTTGTGAAAATTAAGCAGTTTCCAAAGAAGAGTGCAGATTCTAAGCAACAATAAATATACAAATGAATAAATAATAGCAAGCTGATTCTAAACAAGAAAGGATAAAAAGAAACACAGTGGTTTAATTTTTCCAAACCCATATGAGTTAATCCGTTTAGATGAAACAAAATGTTCAAATTCAGTTTTCTAATCTCATTTTCATCACTGATCCTATTAGCCCCCTGGAAGCAATGCTGCTGTGAACCAACACAGAAACTGTGTACAGTACAGAATTCCATGCATAATCAGCAGAAGCACACTCCTAAGCCTTGATATCTATCTAGCCCACCAATCAGGAGATTGACATGGGAGGGAGAGAGGCTTATAAAATCATGTTAAAGGTTTATAAAATCCTCCCAGTTCATGGCATAGGAGAAAATACACATGCTAGGTCTCTAGCTGTCCCTTTTAAATAAGGTTTAACCCCAAATAAAGACTGATTGCCTCAAGGAACTTCTAATTTTAATTTACAGTTTCCATCTCCATCACATACATAACTTTGGCCCCACTGTCTGTCAACAATCTCCTATACGAAAAGTAGCAACCACAGGTTACTCTCATTATGTGTTGTATGCAGAGTCTGTTAATTTAACCCGTTATTGCTGAATGTAGATAAATACCCACTTCTTCATGTTCTAAAATTTTATAAGGCTGGATTCTACTGCTCCTTTAAATATTCAGTCATGCTTACTCCCATCTTTCACATAGGCAATGCACTTTGATCCTGCTTCCTCAGAGACCCACACTGAAAATCTACAAGGATCTAAGTAACACTTACTGTGGTTTCTAGTGCCATTTTACTGATTATTTTTGCTATTTTAGATGATTATAGGTTAGTTATTGATTGTTTTTACTGTGCTTTACTCTTTTTTTAGTGGAAGTATTATGAACCACTTTGAATTTGTTGCATAGGAAAGCAATAGCATATTTTAAATAAATGAAAAAATGTTATAAAATAGTGCATATGCAATATATGTACAGGTGTTAATGGCTTGAGAAGAATGCATATGAAGCTGTATGGCAAACCTGGGAGGTCTCAAAAAATGCCTTAGTCTAGTAGGCCTTCTTTTAGAACCTACAAACATATATGAGGCCTTTCTAGTTTCTCAAATTCATAGGCGTTTCTTCATTACAGTCGAGTCTAACATTACTGTCAAACCTCTAGCTGCATAGGACTTTCTAAAAATAAAGCCTTTTAATAAATATGCCTACTAATTTAATAACTGTGCAGATTGCCAAAGTGTAAGCTATGCTTTCAGAAATCGGATTGAGATTCCCTGAAATGGAGCAGATTCATTGCTGCTATATTATTTGACTTTATTTATGCATGGATGCAGCACAGCAATTCAGATCCCACAAGGGAAAAATAGGTGACCTACATTTTGGCTCTGGACATCTGGTGGCTAACTCATCTTTCCCCCAATCCTTTAAGACTTTCCTCCCGACTACACTCTGAAACATGCCTATGAAAACACTATTGATTGCAGAAATGCTGCTTCATAATTTGTTATGACGCTCCCATTACCTTGCTGATTAACTCCAGCAGAAGGCTTAGAAATAAAATACCTTTATTTCTGTGAAGAGAAGAGATGGCAATTTTTTGATCAGGTTACTAGCTTAAAGGAATGCTGTGTACATAATTAATATTGTTTTCCAAAAAAGTACTTGACAAAGTTCCCCATGATATTTTTTGTTAGCAAACAGATGAATAGCAAGTTAGATTATCATATCATAATGCAAATTCATAACTGATTGGAAAACCCTACTCAAAGAGTGCTCATCAATGGTAGAGATGTGCGTTGGAAGGGGCATGCCGAACACATGCGGCTGTTCACCACCACTCCACAGTCTAGTTTATTGGATTGACTGGCTGGGCTGGTCAAACCAATGAACCAGCTCAAACCAGTTTGGAGTGGTTCGCGCTTGAACCGCCTGGTTCATGGGGGACCATTTCAACCACAAACCAGTCTGTGCACACCCCTACTCAATGGCTCCTTGTCATACTTGGGGAAGGTTTCAAGTGGTAAATCCTTATCACATTTTCAGAGGACATGAAGCTGGAAAGAACACATAACAAAATGAAAATTTACAGAAACAAATGCAAAATTCTACACTTAGGCAAATAATAATAATAATCAAATGCATAGGTATAGGATAGCGGGCACCTGGCTTGGAAGTAGTACATGTGAAAAGAATCTGAGGAGTTCAATCAATCACAAGCTGAACATAAGCAGTGCAATACAGCTGTAACAAAGACGGATGAAATTATGGACTGAATTAATAAGACCATGAGGCTCTTCTCATGATCGGTGAGAAGAGCCTGGGAAGGGTTAGCGGGGAGAGCAGGCTGAGTCCGCTCTCCCCACAGATGAGCAGTCAGTCTGCTCCGGGTGGCCAAACCGGCCACCCACACGACTCTGCCGACTCTGTTACAGAACTGGCGGGGGCTGGGAGGATCAGGGGCTGCGCGGCCCCTGGAAGCTTCAGCATGCCCTGCGTGAGCATGCAGGGCATGCTGGAGAGACCCCCGAGCCGGGATTTTCAGCCTCCCGGTCAGGGGTCTATTAGTGTGTTGCCGTGGTGCAGAGCTGTGCTGCGGCAACTCACGATCGAAAAGCTCAGGTTAGCGGAGCATTCGCTCCACTAACCTGGGCTTAGGGGAGGGTTGTTTTAGCAGGTGACCCGCTTTCGTGAGACTGGGTTCGGCTGCGAGCCCGGTGGTTCTCATGGGCATACACAATTGGGCTAGGCTTCCTTAGCCCGATTTTGTATGACAGTGAGAATAGCCTCCATGTTTCCAAGTTAGGAGAAGTAATAGTTCTGCTTAACTCAGCACTTATCTGACCTCATCTGAAGTACCGTGTCCAGTTTTGGGTAACACACTTTAAGAAGGATCTAGACAAGTTGGTCAGGGTTCTGAAAAACAAGTCCAATGAACAAAGTTTGAAGGAACTTTGTGTATTAACCCCAGAGAAGAGAATCCTGAGGAAGGATATGATAGGTCTTCAAATATCTGAAGGGCTGTCACACAGAAGAGGGCAAAAGCTTGTTAAGGCAGCTCTCATGATGTTCTGATTGCCTGGGAGTAAGAAGCAAAGTAGGAGAGGGAGAAAGTGACCACCTCCTAAGCAGCAGCTGGGTCAGAGGGCTTTTCTCATCCTACCTTGTTAAAGAACTGGGCAAAGCTGTTGGGTAGGAGAACAGAACCCTCCAACCTAGCTGCTGCTTCACTGATGGTCACTTCTCCCCACCCCCCTTCTATCTTGCCTTTTATTCACAGGTGATTGGAAAACGGGAACACGCACAGCTCCTGTACTTGTGTAGGAATAAGTCTACCCTAATAAGCCTACCTCTACCCTAAATAGAACCATGTGAACCAGTCTGTTCTCTATTGCTCCAAATGGTGGGACTAGATCTAATGAGCTTAAGTTACAGGAGGGTAGATTTGGGTTAATTTTTAGGAGAAACCTAACAAAACCTTTCTTAATGAAACCTTTCAAAAACAGTTTGACAGTGAAGCCAGTTGCCTAGGGCTGGGGTAAGTTCTCCCTCGTGGTATAGGTTCTGCCTCACTGGAGGTCTTCAGCCAGAGACCAGACAGCCATCTTCTAGGGGGATGCTATAACTCTGGATTTCCTGCTTTAAGCAGGTGGTTGGGCTAGACGGTCTACAAGGTCCCACCAAATCTATGTTTTTATGATTCAGATAGTAAAGTAGAATGTTTAAGGGCATGTCTGTACTTCTCCCAATTTACCACTTGAGAGCACCAGAACCCCATCTGATCAAGCCTTTCTGTCCTTCACATACTTTTTGTAAATCATAGAATTTCCACATATTTCAGTGAGTGCTGTAGTTTGTGCTGCATGATACTGCTGCCATCTGCTGGACTCAAAGCTCTTTCTCCTCTTGAACAAGGAGTTGTTTTTGCTTGGCACACATGTGGATTTGGAGGGTTTGAGGAGGGAAGTCCCTTACTTCGCAAACTACGGAGGTCAGAAGGTAGGGGTAATGTGCTTGTATGCCAATATAGCACAGTCTTCCCGGTAGCTTTCTGCAGGAGTATTGCAACACTATTGTTCAAGCATCATGTCTGCAGCAGAAGAACTACATTTACTTATTGCCACATGCTGGAAACATTGGATACACTAAAGCTCAGACTGAAGCGGAAATTAAAGTAGCTGTGACTCCCGCAGGGGATGCACATCATGTTGGTAACCACAGTGTGTTCTTTGCACTGCCCCATATGCATCATAGTTCTTCCCCAGCTGGTCTGGGGCCAACACAGATGGCCTGGAATAATGAGAGCTGAGACCATAAAATGGGTTGGGCATGCTTTAAAACACACAATAACCAGAGCCTGCATAATGAAGACATCGGACTGGCATGGGTGACGCTGAAACACAAAGCAACACAAACACTTGCATGTAGTTTTTTTACATTTGAGCAAAACCAAGTCTTAGATTTGCTAAAGAAAAATCCAAGATGGAAACGACCAAGGTGGTCCACTTTAAGGACAGTTTTCCAGTGATGGGTTAATGAACAATTGGTGGATCACTACGTAGCTGGTTATGCAATCAAAACTGACACATTGGGCTTGAGTGAGCTAGGTAGCATTTGACTGCATTCAATTGCTACCAAAACAGCAACGGGCACACATCAGCACAACTTCCAAGTGCTGGAAAACAATCACTGCCCGTGGTCTATCCTCCAGGGACAACTGGAATTAATATTTGTAAAAGCTGCTTGCTTTTGACACTCCTCATAGTGAATGCTGGAGACAGAAACTACAGGGAGCTCAAAAGGAGGTTTGACCAAAGCCTGTTCCAAAGGTCTGAAGTTCAGTGTGATAGCAACCAGCATTCGTTGACGGTTGGTAGGCAGTGAGCCCTATCAATCTTAATCTGACCCTTTGTGACTCAGGGTTAGTTCTACACTTGCTCACTCAGTACTGATTCAACAGAAAGACTCATGCTCCTTTCTGTTTTTACTGCTCCTTATAGCCTTATAGTCTGGCTGTTATCCAGTTCTATTACTTAGGCTAAGTTTATTACTTAGGCATAAAAGCCTAAAAGTCTTCTCATGACTTTTAATATTTTTACATTCATTTTAATGCCCCCCTTTTTATGCCTTGTATGCACTTTTATTACTTTTCAGGCTTTTATGCCCTCATACTTCTAGTGTACTTTCTACTATTTTTAGTATTATGTACCTTAAGTACTGTTCCATATGTACTCTCTCTCTCACAAATTATTAATTATCCTCTTTATATATATTTTGCTAAGGCATACCCATGGCCAGTCCCGTTCATGGCAACTCTTGAGAGAGTTCTTGAGCAGAAGTACCTGACTGGGCAGTGGGGACTGGCGGCTTGGTCAGTCGGCACCAGCAATTCTGCAGCCGCAACCAAGAGGGGTGAGGGGGGTGAAAACAATGGGATGGAGGAGGAGGAGCAGGAGCACAGCTCAGGTGCGGGTGGAGAGATCTCTGAGGAGAGGGAGCTGAGGCAGGGGGTGAGGGGAGCCATCAAGTGCTAGAGCACGGATGCTCTGCAGGAGTTAAGCTAGTTATGAATATTATTAACATTATATTATCATCATCATCGTCGTCATCATAATCTACTCTCACTTTTAGCATGCAACCACCCTTATACTTTATGCTGGTCTATGATTGTAATCAAGACTGGTTGATAGATTGAGTCTGAAGATGGATTTCAGAGATTGGAATGCTATTGGAGAGCCCCCTCTAGTGAAAATGTCAGGGATCATACTGTCAGGGACCCATCTGACTGCTTGGTTGGAAGGAACAGCACTAAAGAAGAGCATCAGTGAAGAGAGCAGAAAACAGAGGGACTAAATACGGTCAGAAAATCTGTGAGCATAGCCACATCTTTATGGTTTAGTCATGTTTCAATACATTTTCTTTCCCCCTCCCCCTGCAATAGTAAACACAAGTGCTTTAGTGTGTGATGGTCCTCCCTCACTGGTCCACACAGCTGGCAGGGGGTCACTGTGGGACCAGTACTAGCTGGGCAGTTCGTAGAGCTAGTTTCCCCCTGTGCAGAAGAAAAACAAACAAAAACCTGGCATTTTGAGACTGCTGTGTGCTCTAGCACCCAGTTAAGCAATGGCAGGGAACTTCCAGATAGGCAGGCACTGGGGGTGTTGGGAGAAAATAAGAATCGGGAGTGGTGGGAAAAGAACAGAAGAATCTCCAAAATCCCACCAATTCAACCTTCCTTCTTGTTATGCCAGCCGAAGAGGCTGGGTTGGATTATGGAAGGAATGAGGAGAGAAAGTGTATAATTCTGAAACATCTTCCTTTTCCCCTAAATGCAAAAGCCATAAAAAGAGAGCTCAGAAAGGAAAACACCTCCTCTTAATGAGTTTTATCATCAAAACTGCCAAACCTCTTGACATTTACCCATATTTATTTGTTACTCAAGCTTATTAGGCATCTGCAGAAACGAATAATTTATGGCTTGAGCTGGTGAAAGGTACAGAAGGGGAACAGCTCTCTAGGATAAACACCTGTCTAAATACAGAGTCCAGGACCAAATACACTGGCCTCAAGTTATTTATGCATTCCCAGTTCCTCATAAAAAACTAACACCCCATGTTCAGGAAGTAGGTGAGTGTCCAGCACTCTTCTAGCCTCTTCTGCTTTGCTTTATAAGGAAGAGGAATGGCTCCAGTCACTTTGCTAATTAGAAAAACATACAAGTCTGGGACAGCAAATCTCACCAAAATGTAAACTTGAATCCTAAGCCTCTTGAGGTGGTGGATGCTGGCTCAACTTCCAAAGAAGCAATTACTATTGCAGTGAACTTTACTTAGCCGAGACATTCTTTCCTATTTGAGTAAATGTTAAGTTGATAGCCACCCTGAACTCAATGTTATTTGGGTACTCATTTTAGCAGGCAATTGTTTGTTTATTAAATAGATCACATTTATTTCTGATCTGTACAATGACAGTTTTGCTGCTTTGGTTGCAAAAAACCAGGAGAGATTCTTAAGTATAATGTAATTGTTGGAGATGCAGCTCCTGGCATCGACTCTTAGCACCAGCAACCCTATTAACTATGAGGGCCATTGGGGGTAGAGACAGCCAGTAAGGGAATTCCCATTCCGACCATGCTTTCTCTACTCTGATTTTGCTTTGTTAGACTGATAATCTTACCCAGAAGGTGTAAGTTTTTTAAAAAAATTGTTTTTAATTTTTTTTAACATCCACGAATGCCCCACCACCACCACCGGAACGGACTGAACTGTGGGGGATGGGGTTCAAGGAGGTACAGGACCGAACTGGCCCAGTCTGGTTCAGGTCCTTTTCAGACTCGAACTGGACCGGATCAGCCAGCTCCGTGCACACCCCTAATGTAGGTCTCAATTTATCTCCATGATGGATATCCTAAATAGATTACTTTATTTAGAACTTTAATTCCATCAGGTTGTTCACACAACCAAAATCCCTGGGGCTAGAGAGGGCTGGGTGGAAGGCAGGATTAAACCTATCTTCCCCCACATGAGCAAGGGTTTTATGTGCTCCAGTGTGCCATGAGCCCACACGGTCAGCACAGTGGATATGTCTTCAGCAGGGATCTGGAGGAGGAAGTCCTCCAGTATCCCACAATGCATGATGTGGGCAGAAGACAGGCTGCCTGCATCAACACAGCAGCTCCTGGCTTCCTGGCCACTCTATAGGTGGCACTCAATGGTTAGAAATGAGCTGGGCTGCCAGGAGCTGCTGTGAACAGCACCAATTGCGCACACAGTCGGGGCTGTGAGGTAAGATGGGGCTTCCCCCCCACTCTTACTTTGGTTAACACCAAGGTACAAATATAGGGTAGTCCTGATCTGGAGCATCGGGGTAGGAGTGGGTCCTGTGGCTCCACATAAGCCTCTCTACCCTGGTTTTCCCATTCCTACCCTGCTTTGGCCAGTTGTATGAACGACTTTCATGTCTCAAGACAATATTAATTAGCAGTGCTCTAAGGAGAGCACTGCTAATTAATATTGTCTCAAGACATGAAGGTTGTTCTCACAATGACCTTCATGTCACTTCCACTGTAGCTCCCCTCCAAGCTATCGGACAGTAATGTGGTGCTTGTGGGATGTTCAACTGCAAAGGTTGATTACAACTTAACATCTGTGGAAAGCATTTTTAGTTTTCTATGGAGCATAAGATTCTGTGCTTGTTTTTACCTTCTTCTTGTTGTGTCCTTCAGGCTGGACAATAAAAGCTGCCTGTGTTCCAATAAATTTGGAACACATGAAAATCAGAATTTACTGTCTGGACACAGATGTTCCTGATTATCACAAGCTCTCAGAGCATATTGTAATCTCAGAGTCTAGAATTCCGTTACTAAGTCATTTGAAATTCTGTAGCCAGATATTCTACGTTATGCAACTAGAAAAACATGTGTTTAAATAATAGGGCAGTTCACACAGTCAACATTAAGGTAGGAGCTGGGCACACATGCTCCCAATTTTCATTTGTGTGTTGGATAAAAGCAAGGTCAGAGGTGGGTTGCTTGATCATTAGTCAAGCTTCAAATGGGTAGGACGATTTCCCTGCTTACCTTATTCAGAAGCCGGGGACTGAATCTGGGTATGGCGCGCCTGTTCTACCCAGCTAGGGCTTGACTGACAATCAAGTTCCCCACTTCTGACCTTGTTTGTATCTCACACACGATAAAAATAAAAATAAAAATCAGGAGTGGACCCAGCTCTCAAATTAGGGTAGGAGGCTTCTTCTACCCTAATATTGATTGTGTGAACTGCCCTAATAAATTGTATATAATTATGCAATTTGTATTCATTTCTAGCTCTGCACTTTTGATTTTTTTGTAGCATTTGAAGTGAACATAGTTTTACTCCACAATTTATGAAACAGAGGGTCAAACTAGAAGCAGTAGGTGTAACCACAGTTGTTCACTTATACAGCAGGGTGGCAATGCTTGGTCTCCTGGAAAACTGGACAGAAGGATTTCTTATGGGTCCCAGTTTATATCCTATCAGAGAGCTGAGCCAATTATGAAAAATACCACTCATATGGCACCGTTGCTTATAATCCAGCACAAACTGCTCACATGTTTTCAGATTTTGCTTGGCACCCATAAGAGCAATAAATTTATTTCTAGGACTTTCTCATGTCCCTGGCTCTTTTATCTTACCCCAACAATCAGCCAAAGCACACCCCAAATGCACACATTTCCTTTGCATGATCCTCCTGCAAGTGCTTACAGCCAGTTTTCCACAGGGTAAGATAACAACAGTAGACAAGTCACAACTTTGATATAGAGTGTTGTCAATTTCACTTGCTGTTAGAGGTTTCAACAGAGAGGGCTTTGCTCATCCACAGGCAAAGTGCACTACAATTCTTAAGAAAGGGGAGGAGCACACCATTTCCCAGAAAACAAATCTTTGAAATGGAGGGGCATTTATGCAACAGGAGAAATAAACTTTGTTCATAGCTTCATAGTTGTTTAAAATGGCAAACTGTCCACATACTTTCATGCTACAGCAGGGGAGAGCTCAGTCTCTAAAGAATAAAAACAAATTAAAAAGAAACCTTGGAAAAATTAACACAAATAAAATTGTCAGGGAAAATGAGGGGCTTTATTACTGTTCAAGTGCTGATGTAATGAGCACTATCCAAGAGGTACCTATGGCAGTAACATTGCCACCATCCACATAATATTCATAACAGAAGGGTCACTGCAGGGCAGGGGAAAAGTTACACATGTCCCAGTAACAAAACATTGTAAATTGTGTACTGGGAAAATGCCATTTCCCTACAACAGAAGAGGGAAGACCTTTGGAATCCCCAAAACAATAGTCTAACAGCTATGTTTATTTGAAGAAAGGCATCAGAACCCCAATGGCTGCATTAGAACCCCAAAATAAATATTTATTTATTGAATAAAAATAATTGGGGGAGGAGTAAATCTCTAGATTCTCACATGAAAATTAGAAGATGGGTAGAAGATTTTATTCTCTAGTCCAGTGATTCTCAAACTTGGGTCCTCAGGTGTTATTGGACTTCAACTCCCATAATCCCCAACCAAAGGCCACTGAGAGCTGGGGATTATGGGAGTTGAAGTCCAATAACACCTGAGGACCCAAGTTTGAGAATCCCTGCTCTAGTCTATACCTACAGAAGTAGGCAGCAAAAGTGCTTTCATCCTGTGCTGTGTCATACCTTGTTCTAGTTATATGCCTTGGATATTTTCAAGGCACAAATAAGCACTTATTTGTGTACTTCCCACAGATTTTACTACCTCAGGGTTGTTAACCACAGTTAGATAGAGGGCAAAGTATAAAACCTTTGAGACAGGGCTATCGATATAGCAGAGGAGGGGCAGAGAAAGGCAGCAGGGACTGACAGCAATGAAAGAAGGGGGAATCACTTTATATACATATTCTGCATATACATGCACACATTACAGTTGCTTTGTCTTTTCAGTCTCTGCAACCCAACAGAGCTCTTGGTGCAATACACATATGCTCAGTGAACTAAATCATAGATGTGCTCAGTAGTTAGCACCACTTGAATTCTGTAGCAGTAGCTGTTTCTGCTTTGAAGGAAAGGACAAACCCAAGTTGGGTGCCAGAGTACAGGCAATTCCATACACAGTATTTGGCTGTCCACAAGCAATGGTCAGGTCAGACACTGGCACGTTTCCTGGTAGAGGCAAGCAAAACAAAACACTCCACTTGAGTGAAATTATTTCCAGATGCAATACAATGGCAAAGAGAAGGGCACACAACCTGCAAGCAAAGCTTATCCAGCCAGTAGCTGATGTTAACTGGGCTGGGAAGTGCTGTTTGGATTCCTTCTGAAGAAACTAATTGCCAGGTTTTTTTCAAGAAAACTCTCTTTCAAAAGCTGCCTGTAGGTGAAGATAGGCTGGAGGACAAGCTGGTATTCAAAGTATATCTGAATGCCTTGTGTTGTTAAATACATTTGTTAAAAATATACAACACTATAATATTGATCTCCAGTGTCTCCAGCACATTCCACCGTTTTGGGGATGCAGTCTGACAGCGAGGCAGCCATTCCAGGCTGTTTCAGGCCATTCCTCCATTCTGGCGGTGACTGGGTGAATAAATGTGCCATAGTCTAGGCCAGGGATGGGGAACCTTGGCACTCCAGCTGTTTTTGAACTACAACTCCCATAATCCCCAGCCACAGAGGCCAATAGCTAGGGATTATGGGAATTGTAGGCCAACATCTGCAGGAGTGCCAAGGTTCCCCATCCCTGGTCTAGGCTGTTGCAAGCTGTTCCAACATTCCATTCCATTTTTGGCTTTGAAGGGGTTAATAAAAGTGGAAAAGTGGAAATATTTCAGTGCTAAAATATTGCTCTCCAGAGTCTCCTACACATCCCATTGGTTTTAGGATCCAGTTTGATATTTAAGGGGTTGTTTTGGCTTATTTCATTCTGTTCTGACTTTTACCAAGACCCAGAAAACATATTCTCTTGTTTGAGCCTCACTTCTTTACTGAAGCCAACCCTGTAAAGCCCATCTAGATTCAGGACTAGACTAGTTCTCTCTCAACAATCCATTTGTTCCATCTACCAGAATGGCTATAATTGAATGGAACAACAGTCCTCTTTTTGTCCAGTATAATCCTGTGCCTGAGATTGCTCTGATCTAACCGCTTAAAAGATGATGGATAGCCAGCCTTCAGCATATATGGCACAAGCAGCAGAAGCAGAGATGATTTTGTGGCATTCCTGGATAAGATCAAGGCAGAGTCAGGCTGGTGCTCTTACGTACTTCTCCAGGGCTATACTGCTGTTTGCTTCAAAGCTCAGTAAAGTAGAGGCAACATGTCTCTTAAGATATTTGAGGCTGAGTATGTACTGTGGCATGCACCACAGAGAAAGCTGAAAGGTATATAGAAAGGATGAGAAAAATAAAAGGAGTTTATGAAACGCCAGACATAGAAAGGGAAATCTGCATAAGGCACATTAGGATGAAGATATGAGATGACCTACTCACTATCCAGAGAGAACATTTCATAATAGAGAACTATTACTATACCATCTTGTGGTTTTATTATATGCTGAGCAACCACATCCTAGCCTCTTCCTCTGGGACTCCCACAATGAGCACAGGGTAGCAAGCAATGAAAAATTGCTACCCTGGAATTGGCAGCCATTCTAGCTTCCAAAACATTAATAGCTAAATGCTGTAAGTGAGGGTAAAGAGATCTCACAATGCCTTTCTGTGGAACAAGGGGGTGGAGAGGGTAGATAATTTGTGCTGTTATTTCCCTCTGGCTTATTCTGTTCGTTTTCACAAATCTGCCTGTATGACTCTAGACAGGGAGAAGCTGCCAGCTGGCAAGGTAAGCCTTGAACGTGGGAGCCCAGGCATCCCAAATGTGTCCAAGTTCTGTTTTCAATTGTAAACACACTGACTTTGTGTGTATGTGTGTTTTCCTGAACTTGTGACCAGCATAAATAAAAGAAGATCAAACAATCTATATCCATATGCTTATGTAACATGTATTATCTGGAATTGCAATTTCCAACAGCAAAACAGCTACTGCTACTTAGAGAAACCACAGATGAAACTGGTCTGATATTTATTTATTTTTTAAGTCAACCAATTTCCAACTCCAAACAACACCACATGGATTATCTTGTTGAAATATTTCATTCCATAATAATATCAGGGTCAAGTCTATTTAACTATGAAATCAACCATGTTGCTGCAGCAGAACACATTCCAAGTATCTTCCCCCCAACTCCAGCCAAGTGACGAATACAAATATGATTTATATACAACTTTTCAACAAAAGTTCTTAAAGAGGTTTATATAGATATAAATAATTTTTTAAAAAATGGTTCCCAGTCCCCAAAGGGCTCACACTCTAAAAAACAACAACAAAAACTCTCATAAGATAGACACCAGCAACAGCCACTGGAGGGATGCTGTGCTGGGGATGGATAGGGCCAGTTACTCTCCCCCTACTAAATAAAGAGAATCACCACTTTTAAAAGGTGCCTTTTTGTTCAGTTAGCAGGGGTGATGTATTGGAAATCTTCAAGATTTGTTAAACACTATGCAACCAACCAACCTAGTATCAACATTCTTGCTCACAACAAAAGCCTGTTTTATTACTTAGAACCATATGAAACATATTTATTAAAAATTCCATTTAAGTTATTGGCACTTTTTAATATCCTTTCAGTATGCGCCTCTTGATAATGATAACAGCTATCATCTGTTGGATTGCTCTTTATGCTTGGGAATCCATGTTATGTCTTGAATGGATATTAGTAAGAATTCACATAATGGGAGGTGGCAGAATTGGAGAGTTGATACAACTTTGAACCCGAACCTCCAAATCATTTTGAGATATTTTTCCAGTGAACTGTAATTGAACCTGAACCTAAAATCTCTTAGTTGCCTTGAACCATAACTGAATCCTTAAATACAAAGACTGGTAATTGTATGTATAAACAGGCACTGAGTCAGGCACTCAGCTTTCAGTTGTATAATTAATCTTTCAATTTCCTATTTTTCATTCTGCTGTATGTATTTTGTTTGTAAAACCCTTTTAAAAACTCAAAATGTTTTTAAAATATCAAATGAAAGAACTGTATTCATTTTATAAACTTACATTGCAACTAAAATAATTGGACATTATTCTGCATGAAATGTATCTTAAATTTGTTCAAAACCCATTCAAAATGTCTGAACCAAAATTGAACTGATGAGTTAATTGATGAATCTAAGCTGAACCCCGATTTTTAATTTTTAGACTCTATGCAGGATAATTTTGTTAAGAACAATTGTCTAGGTGTAACCACATATTTCTTCTCCAAGACCAATGTGTGTTCAGTGCAAGAGAAACAGAATGCCTTCACAGTAGGGATGTGCAAAATGAATTTACGTCAAAACATTTTGAGTTGAAATGGGCCATTTAGAGTGTTTTGAACTTGAAACAAAACACCCTTCAAATAAAGGGCTTGTTTCAAGCTCAAAACAACCCCATTTTGATCAAAATGTTTTGAGTGGCCTGTTGGTGGCCCGTTATTCCCTTGCTAGTTGGTTTTCTGGCCCTGGCTTGTGATTGGCTTGTGATCTCCTTGCTTCTTCGTTGGCTGGTTATCATACAAATCAAGAGTTGTTATGGGCAACTGTGCCCCCATTGGCTGGGGAGAGGGAGGAGGGAATTTCAAAATGTATTCAGAAGTACTGGAAGGCGTGGCCCAGGTTCTTTGAAGCCATTGGCCCAATGGTGGCTCCACCCCTGTGGATAACATCATGGCCTCAGATTGGTGCCGGGCCCCAACTGACAGCCTGACACATGGGTCAGCGCACCAGTCTATCATCTCATCATTGGCCATGGCAGTGGCGTGCATGCATGTCTGTGTGTGTCAGCAGCACTAACGTGCAGTGTGACCATGAGTCACTCACCCTCCATAGCCAGCTCTGGAAAACGCAGCAGGGAGAGGTTGGCCTTCAGGAAACCAGCTGCTCCACCAAGCCAGTCTCCAAGTGTGAGTGATGGGGTGTCACCATGTCCTCAGCCATGAAGAACACCCTCTCACTCTGGATACTGCTTGGCAGGCATGACAGGAACCATCCAGCAACCATCACCAAAGTCCAGCCAGAATTGGCAATGCCTTGCCCAAAACTAGATTGGCTCTATCTCCCTGCCTGCCACCAGCTCCTGTAGGTACTGCAGAACATGCTGCTCAGCACTGCTGCAGGGCTCCGTGGGCTCCTCCTTTACCCCTGGCAAAGTACCAAGGTAGAACCACTGGTGGAACTAGCTGCTCCCTTGGCCCTGCCAGGGACACCATGCTGCTGGACCAGGAAGTGGTGGTGACACTGCTGCTAGGGGTGGACTGTGCTAATAATAGGTGCTCCAGCACCCTTCTCCTGGTTGCACTCCAGCCTCCTCTCCTTGACTCGCCTAGCCTCTTCAGCCAGGAGGGCCCTTCACCTGGGCCGGTCAGGGGTGTCAGCTTTGCCCTTCATCCTTGGGTCACATAGGCAGGACAAAACATATGCTGCCAATGCACCCAAGGGTGTTGTGAGCCAATCCACCACTCCAGTCTTCAGCCATCCTCAGCATGGACTGGAGCTCACCCATCATCTTCTCGAGAAGAACAGCAGGCAAAGCCTGGCTCAGCATTGCTGTCTTAGTGCACAAGCAGTTCATGGCAACAATGAATGGCTCGAGTGCCAAGACAATCTTGTTAATGAGTGCCCAGTCCTGGATGGATAGGTTGCACACTTCCAAACCATGCCTCCTTGCCAGGCTGTGGATGGCCAGCTCTTGCTGCTGCTCCTGCAGGTGCTGAAGCAAGGGAAAGGTGGGGTTCCACCAGGGGCGTAGCTATAATTGAGCAAAAGGGTTCAAAGAACACGGGGCCCCAGCTCCTGAGGGCCCTCCAAATCCACCCCTCCCTATTATCTTCATTATGCCCCTCATTCTGAGGGGGGCGCCAGAGAGAGGGATGAACACAGGCCCCCTTTCCCCTAGCTACGCCCCTGGGTTCCACTGGGTCGGAGCATCCTAAGGGATCAGGTGTTCAGGTAGACTGAGCTTAAGCTGCCTCTCCTTGAGCATCTACCTACCCTTTTCACTACGGTGGAAGTAAGTTGCTATCCTAAGGCACCTGTCCACAAGAGCAGCCATGGCAGCAGCAGGCAGGCCCATCCTTAGGGCAGGGTGACTGCCCCAAGCACCACGCCTGGATAGACCCCGTAGCAGTGGTGCTCACAGGCTGAGTGAGGGGCGAGCAGCCTGCCTCTCTGATTGGCAGCCACCCTCACTCTCTTTGGCTCCCAGCCTGAGCCTCCCACCACGTGTGCTCCCACTGCATGCCTGCTCTCACTCCCTGGGCCCCATGACGGTGGCATACACTGGCTTAGCGAATGGAGAGCAGCCTGCCTCTCTGCTCGTCAGCCTTGCCCTCGACTCCCGTGTGTGCACCTGCCCTGGCTGCTGCTCTCTGCCTCCACATTTTCTCTCTGCCCCCCATGCGGGAAGAGGAGCATCCCAAGATGCTCTCCTCCACCACCACCCCACTTTGGCTGGCATTAGGGTGACAGAGTTGCTAAGTGAATGGGATGCAGAAGAAGTTGGCTGTTTGGCTTGTCTCCCCCCAGGAAGGTAAAACAAGAACACCCAACCAACCCTTATCTGTTTGTTTTGTGTAAGAAAGTTATTTGTTCTCCTTGCTTAAGCCAGTGTATTTCTCTTCCCTCCCACCCCCATGACCTGTGTGTGTGTGTGATAGAAGTAATATCCATTTGTGTGCATGTGTTTTGTGTGCCGCCCAAAACCTATGTCTCTGGGCGCTTTACAATAAGTTTACAATGATTATTAAAAAATCATTTTTCAAAGTATGCCAGTGTCAAAACTGTTCTGGTATAAATGTCTAATAAAAACCCACCCCATTCCAACTCTCTAAGAAACTTCTAAGAACACCCCTCTCCATTCCAATGCCTTCTTGTGAGGAAATTAGTCAGTTCAAAAGTATTAGAAGCTTTAAAGAGAATAAGAGGGAAGAAAAACAGGCTCAAGCTGTGGTTTGATATTCTTGTCTGTTATTATTTATTTATTTATGTTTATTTAACCAACAAAAATGGTAAACACAAAGAATTTCAGTGCACAATGTGTACAAGTTTTGCTGAATCATGCCCACTTTTCTTCATGGTATTCCTGCTTTTTGGCAGAAGCAAAGCAATACATTTGTATGCTTCACAAAGTGTTTTACTGTCAGTTGAAAGATAGGAGCAACTATCATATCTGGGTTTCTGTCCAATATATCCAGCTAGTAGGTGAGGCCTGTTGTTAATTGGGCAAAATCATCTAGCGTAGATTGTACTGATAGAAGATTTAAATATAGCTAAGATTTTTTTAAAAATTAATGTGCTTGCAAAAGTAAAAGGAAGGTGTGTGTGTGGGCTGGGCGGGGGGAGAGATTGTGCCGTTGAGTCAATGTCGACTCTTGGCGACCACAGAGCCATGTGGTTTTCTTGGGAGAATACAGGGGTGGTTTACCATTGCCTTCTCCTGTGCACTATGAGATGACGCCTTTCAGCACCTTCCTATATAACTGCTGCTTGAAATAGGAGTTTCCCATATTATGGGAAACACACCAGTGGGGATTTGAACCAACAGCTTCCTGTGCTCTAGGCAGGTTTCTTCCCCGCTGTGCCTTTAGGTGGCTAAAAAGTAAAAGAACAGTTTGGAATTCGTAGGATTCAACTTCAAATGTTTTTCATTTTATTTAATAATTACTATGTGAATCTGAGAAATTTGGGGCATGATGTGGTTTGGCAATTACTGATCTGATTATTGAGTAGTGAACATCTGTTGTGAACAATGATAGTTAAAATCTGCTAGTTATCTTAAATATAATTTTGCTTGTATTTTTAAAGATGAAATTCTCAAGATAATTCAATTACCGCCCCCCCCCCCCCAGACACACACACCAGCATATTCTAGTGTAAATAGTAGAGCATTCAACTAATTTCAGTGGCAGGATTGTTCATGCAAGATCTGGTATCTGTGGGTCATTAGGAAGTATTACTGCATTTCCCACAAATTATCTAACATATATAATGGATTGTTTAACTAACACAGTGGCTGCCATCCAACTTTGAGTTAAATGTTGGGAATCCAAGTGTCTTCCTTCAAATGAGATTTTTATTGCAAGAGAATTCAATTTTGGAATTCAATTTTGGAATGCAACTGTGTTGTGTATGTTTGTGTACGTGTCTTACATATTATGCATATTAGACTAGAATGCCAAGCCCCCCGCCCCCCCCCATGCTGCGTCACCCCTAGCCCTGCAACCCCCTAGGGGCAGCCCTGGCAGAAGGCTGGTGCTGCTCAGTGCCTTCAGTGGGGATTCAAGCCCTAACTCTGATTTGGGAGAGGGGGGAGAAGAAGCGCCTTTAAGGCAGATATTTTTGAAAGGGGTGAGGGTGGTCTATTTATGCTGTGTGTGCCACACACAGCGCTATCTTTAGCACTATAGTGCATACACAGAAGCTAGAAAAAATAAAATTCCCCCAAATAAAGAAGGATAATTTATTTGGGGAGGGGGATCAACAATGGGATAAGTCAAAGGGAGGGGAAAGGATACTAATGTGGCCTCTCATAACCCACTCCTCCTGCCCTACAGTCCTAGTGCCTAGTACCCAAATCCCTTCCCCAAATGAGGCCCTATTTAAAGAACTCTAACCTGATCAAGGAGTGCTGTGGGTAGGGCTTATCTTCTGGCATTTTCTGCTGGAGTCTGGCCAGGTGCTGCTCCCCAAGGCACTTGGCCTGAGCAGTCACTGGGACTTCAACTGCTAGGGGTAGGGCAGGTGGGCACCAGCAAGTGGGCACCCACTTACCCAAAATGGATTAAAAAAGAAAGATCTGGGGGGGGGACACCCAAAAAACACTGGGGATACAAACAGAGAGAGCCTGGCAGACTGGGCACCACAACACCAGCCTACAAAAACCAACCAACCAACCAACAAATAAATAAAAATTGAAGTGTAATCCAGGCACACAGCAGCAGCAAAGGTGCAGCTTGGGGCTGCAAAAGAAAAGAAAAAAGCAGTCAGCACAGCACCCCAGTTATTAAAGCTACTGGAGATTAGCTACAAGTAAAAAGAAGAAGAAGAAATCCACAAAAGAAGAAAAAAATTCAAAGCAGCACCTATTTAAAGCCACTGGGGCTGCTGAAATATTTTTTTAAAAATTCAGAGGGGGGGGGAAGAAAAGCAATTGTTGGCACTGCAAATAAACAAGGGGTGGGAGGAATAGAGAGACAAATAAACCCAGTAGTCACTCTCTGTCTCTTTCTCTCCACTGGCAGGCCACCTGCTCTTTTGCTGCAGTCTCTCTGTTCCAGTCCTTTGATGATGTACTATCCTCAAGAGACAGACATACTAAGGTTTTACTGCCTCCCAGAGTTCCCTTATATACATTTTGAAACTCCCTCCTTTGGCCTCCCTCCTCCCACATCTTTCCTTCCAGCAAATGGGGGCACAGTTGCTCATGACAAAACTTGATTTGTATGATAACAAGCCAACCAAGAAGCAAGTCCAAATTTCTAGATGTGCTAAATGACTGTGCCTTAGAACAGTTAGTTGCGGAACCAACCAGAGAGATGGCGACTTTGGACTTAATCCTGAGTGGTGCCCAGGACCTGGTGCGAGATGTCAGAGTTGCAGAACCATTGGGTAGTAGTGACCATAGTGTGATCCAATTCAGCATATATGCAAGTAGAGAATTGTCAAGGAAGTCCAACACAGATGCGTTGGACTACAGAAGAGGAAACTTCTCAAAAATGAGGGGACTGGTAAGAAAGAAGTTGATAGGGAAAGTCAGGAAGGTCAAATAACTCCAGAAAGCATGGAACTTATTTAAAGCCACAGTACTAGAAGCACAGTTGGAATGTATGCCAAGAAGGAGGAAAGGTACCACCAAGTTCAGGAGTATGCCAGCATGGCTAACAAGTAGAGTCAGAGAAGCTATAAAAGGGAAGACGACTTACTTCAGAAAATGGAAGTCCTGCCCAAATGAAGAGAACAGGAAGGAACATAAACTCTGGCAAAAGAAATGCAAAGACACAATAAGTGATGCAAAGAGAGAGTTTGAGGAGCATATAGCTAGAAGTGTCAAGGGGAATAACAAAAACTTATTTAAATATATCAGAAGTAGAAAACCTGCCAGGGAGACGGTTGGACCCTTAGATGATGAGGGTGTGAAAGGGATTTTGGAGTTCTTTGAGTGTCAACAGGAATGTGGATAAAGGTGATCCAGTTGACATAGTATACTTGGACTTCCAAAAATCTTTTGATAAAGTTCCCTACCAAAGGCTCTTGAGTAAACTTAGCAGTCATGGAATAAGGCGACAGGTTCATGTGTGAACTGGTAACTGGTTGAAGGACAGGAAACAGAGAGTAGGAATAAATGGACAGTTTTCACAATGGAGGTAGGTAGGAAGTGGAGTCCCCCAGGGATCAATACTGGGACCAGTGCTCTTTAACTTGTTCATAAACGATCTAGAAGTTGGGGTGACCAGCAAAGTGGCCAAATTTGCAGATGACACTAAACTATTTAGGGTAGTGAAATCCACAATGGATTGTGAGGAACTCCAAAAACTGGGGGAGTGGGCAACAAAATGGCAAATGTGGTTCAGGGTAAGCAAGTGTAAAGTGATGCACATTGGGACAAAACAAAACAACTTCACATATACACTGATGGGATCTGAGCTGTTGGTGACTGACCAGGAGA
This sequence comes from Hemicordylus capensis, assembly GCF_027244095.1. Lineage (NCBI taxonomy): Eukaryota > Metazoa > Chordata > Lepidosauria > Squamata > Cordylidae > Hemicordylus > Hemicordylus capensis. The sequence goes on along the minus strand of NC_069657.1, from coordinate 136,049,518 downwards.
GAGATCTTGAGGTTGTTGTTATTATTATTAATTCGATTTCTATACCGCCCTCCCAAAAATGGCTCAGGGCAGTTTACACAGAGAAATAACAAACAAATAAGATGGAACCCTGTCCCCAAAGGGCTCACAATCTAAAAAGAAACATAAGATAGACACCAGCAACAGTCACTGGATCATGGGTCATGGTAGACAGCTAATTGAAAGTGTTGATTCAGTGTGCGGCAGCTGTGAAAAATGCTAATTCCATGCTAGGAATCATTAGGAGGGGGTTGAAAATAAAAATGCAAACTGCTTTGGACTGTGTGCCCCACCACCTGCTCTCTTGATCCTTGCCCAACTTGGCTTATTTCACCTGATAGTCATATTATCAGAGAGAGTCTGGTAAATATCATAAATGCTTCTCTGAGGGAGGGCAGGATGCCTCCCTGTCTTAAGGAGACTATTATCTGACCATTTTTGAAGAAACCTGCTTTGGATCCCTCAGAGGTAGCTAATTACAGGCCTGTCTCTAATCTCCCTTGGTTGGGCAAGGTGATTGAGTGAGTGGTTGCTTCTCAGCTCCAGGCAGTTTTAGATGACACAGATTATTTAGATCCTTTCCAGACTGGCTTCCGGGGTTGAGACTGCCTTGGTCGGCCTGATGGATGATCTCCAATTGGCGATCGACAGAGGAAGTGTGACTCTGCTGATCCTTTTGGATCGCTTGGTGGCTTTCAATACCATTGACCATGGTATCCTGCTGGGTCGCTTGAAGGAGGTGGGATTGGGTGGCACTGTTTTACAGTGGTTCAGTTCCTACCTCTCTGGCAGATTCCAGATGGTGTCGCTTGGAGATTATTCCTCTGAAAAGTAGAGCTGAAGTGTGGGGTTCCATAAGGCTCCATACTCTCTCCAATGCTTTTAACATCTACATGAAACCTCTGGGAGAGATCGTCTGGAAGTTTGGTCTGGGATGCTATCAATATGCTGATGATTCTCAGATCTATTTCTTTATACCAACTTCATCAGGAAATGGCATGACCCCCCTAAGTGCCTGCCTGGAGGCGATATTGGGCTGGATGAGGGATAACAGACTGAAGTTGAATCCAGACAAGACAGAAGTACTGTCTGTAGGGGGTCGGGATTCGAGAGATGGTATAGATCTGCCTGTTCGGATGGGGTTACTTTCCTCCTAAGAGATCAGGTTCGTAGTGTGGGAGTGCTCCTGGATCCCAAACTCTCCCTGGTTTCTCAGGTTGAGGCTGTGGCCAGGAGTGCTTTTTATCAGCTTTGGCTGATACGCCAGATACGTCCATTCTTGGAGAGTAGTGACCCTAAAATGGTGGTACATATGCTGGTAACCTCTAGGCTTGACTACTGTAATGCACTCTATGTGGGGCTGCCTTTGTATGTAGTTCGGAAACTACAATTGGTACAGAATGCGGCAGCCAGACTGGTCTCTGGGTTTACCCAAAGATACCATATAACACCGATTCTAAAAGAACTGCACTGGCTGCCTATAGGTTTCCAAACGAAATACAAAGTGCTAGTTATTACCTATAAGGCCCGTAACGGCTTAAGTCCAGGGTATATAAGAAAACACCTTGTCTGTCGTTAACCCTGTTGCCTATTAAGATCATCTGGAGAGGTCCGACTATGGGTGCCACAAACTCATATGGTGGCAATTCCGGACTGGGCTTTTTCTGTGGCTGCCCCAGGGCTTTGGAACATGTTCCCTGATGAAATAAGAGCACCTCCTTCTCTGTTTGCTTTTAGGAGGACCCTGAAGACATACTTGTTTTCCCAGGTTTTTAAATTTTAATGTATTTTAAACATGTTTTTATCTAATTTTTATCTTATCGATTTTAAATGTGTTATATTTTCTGTTTTAATTCTGTACACCGCCTAGAGATTTTTATACTAGGTGGTATATACATTCAAAAATAAATAAATAAATAAGTAAGTAAGAAAGAAAGAAAGATGCCCTTATACAATTCTGTGGTGCGGCCACATCTGCAGTACTGCGTACAGCTTTGGTCACCATATCTTAAGAAGGATATTGTACAACTGGAAAAGGTGCAGAAGAGAGCAACCAAAATGATCAGGGGCCTGGAGCACCTTCCTTATGAGGCTAGGCTACAGCATCTGCGGCTCTTTATCTAGGAAAAGAGGCGACTAAGGTGAGACATGATTGATGTGTATAAAATTATGCATGGAGTGGAGAGGGTAGACATAGGAAATTCTTCTCCCTCTCTCACAACACTAGAACTAGGGGTCACTCCATGGAACTGAAGGTTGGGAAATTTAGGACTGACAAGCGGAAGTACTTTTTCATACAGCGCATAATTAATCTATGGAATTCTTTGTAATGGGATGTGGTGATGGCCACCAGCTTGGATGGCTTTAAAAGGGGTTTAGACAGATTCATGGAGGACAGGTCTATCAATGACTACTAGTCTGATGGCTGTGGGCCATCTCCAGCCTCAGAGGCACGTTGCCTCTCAATACCAGTTGCAGGGGAGCAACAGCAGGGCATGCTCTCTTGCCTGTGGGCTCCCCAGAAGCATCTGGTGGGCCACTATGTGGAACAGGATCCTGGACTAGATGGGCCTTGGGCCTGATCCAGCAGGGCTGTTCTTATGTTATGTTCTAAAAGGAGATCACAAACCAATCAGTAGCCAGTGCCAGAAAACCAATCAACAAGGGGAAAACAGGCCTTCAAAAGGGCACTTGAAGAATTCGAAACATTTTGATCGAAACAGTCATTCTGTTTCGAGCCTGAAACAGTCATTTTGAGCTTGAAATGTTTTGCACATTTCTACTCAAAACATTGTTGTTTCATCAAAACAGCTGTTTCGACCGCTGTTTTGATGAAACATTTCAGCTGTTTTGCTTTTCATTTCCAGCTCAAAACGAAATGCAAAATCCATTTCGTGCCCATCCCTATTTCACAGAGCCAAGAAAAACAAAATCCCTTTCCTTTATCTTTTTCATTGGCTGCTGCCCTCTAGAGCATTCTACACATTTATTGATCTATTTGCTGTTCCCTCCTGTTTTCATTCAGACAAACTGGCTGCAATAGCAAGTGTTTTTGAAATAGGACATCATTGCTCTGTGTGGGAGTGGAATGAAATAACAGGCAATTATTTTTTCTTAAAGGGTTAAATGAGCTCTTCAGCAATAGGAGAGCACTCAGCCTCTACACTTACTTTATATATAAATTATAATTATACATAATTTAACAGTTTACAATACCACACAGACGGTGGCAGTTGGAGGAGAGAGTTGTGCCACTGTTATTGCCACTAGCTATGGGTGTCTATGAAACTTAAGACAAGCCACACTGTATACTGTAGTTGTAATTGCAATACATACATTACTGGGGGTGGGGTAGATGGAGATTACATTTTCCCAGGCACAATCTAGAGCTCATGATATTCCCTGCTGCACTACTGGTATAGAAATCTCAACATTGGAGCCAGTGGTTTTTTCAGCCATCTACCTATCCACATTACCACATTGATTTATGCTTACTTTACTGATACCTAGATAATAATGGTGGCCCTTTTTAAAAAGAAAGAAATTAAAACACAATTAAAAACTTCCTTTATTTTAAAGGAAATGAGAGTTTACAGGTTATTTAAAAACATAAAATATGAGAATAAGTTAAAAGTAGGTAACTGCAACGTTCCATAAGCCACACTGCCCAGTGAAACTATGATACGAAGCAAGACCCCAACATTTATACTGTTCTAAGTGTTTCTTAATTTCACGGAGCATAAAAATAGTCTGCAATGTTACCTGGGCTCTGGCAGCTCCAGAAAACCACAGACTGCACCTTAGCATGAGGAAGACAACTCACTCTCTTTGAACTTCCAAAGAGACTAAAGTTTCACCTCTTGACAGAAAAATTGGCAAAGGTTGTACGCTCCATTAGCGACAAGGGCCATGAATAGCTACAAGTCTTCTAACAGGCTGTAAAAAGAAGGGCTTATTAAAAGCCAATTACGGAAGCATGAATGGGGTGAGGTTTACAGCCAGGAACTTCTGTTGCCCACTACAGGATTAACATTTCAAATTGGGGGTGGGGCAGTGAAAATAAGAACATTCCAAGAGAGCAGGAAGGAACCCACACTTCTGGAAAAGCCTCAATTAAATTCAAACATGCATTTGCTACAGGAGAGATGAGTGAAGGAAATAACCACACACACATCCACAAACAGGCTCCTGAAAATAATATTTTGGCCATGGAAGCATGGAGCTGTTTAGGTTAAAATCTTAGAAATCTGGCCCATGCGGGTCATTTTATCTAGGGTTACCTTTGAGAACGATCGGGAAGCTACAACAGGTCCAGAATGCAGCGGCTCGCCTACTCATGGGTGCCAGAAAATATGACAGGGTCACACCTCTCCTGCAGTCATTGCACTGGTTGCCTATTTGCTTCTGAGTTCAATTTAAAATCCTGGTTTTGACCTTCAAAGCCTTGTGGGGTTTGGCGCCTGTCTACCTACAGACCTGCCTCTCCCATCCAGTTACAACCCGGCCAGTTAGATAATCTCAGATGGCCCTTTTGCTGGTCCCTGATTTCTAAGAGGTTCAGGGTGCTAGGACCCGTGAAAGGGCCTTTTCGGTTGCTGCCTCACTTCTTTGGAACTCTCTTCCCCTTCAGATTCATTTAGCCCCTTCCTTACTGATTTTTAAATCTCTATTGAAGACTTTTCTTTTTCGCCAGGCTTTTGCCCTGAAGTTTACCTATTTGTTTTTTCTTTTTTTGTCAGTTATTTGTTTTTTCTTTTTTGTGCACCGCCCGGAGTCTTCAGAGTGGGCGGTATATTAAATGTTTCTAATAAAATAAAATAAAATAAAATAAAATAAAATAAATAAATAAATAAATAAATTTTTGTCATCAAATAAAATTTGATGTCGAAGCTTCATACAAAAAAAAGAAGTTGCAAGTAATTTCCTAGCAAAGTGAGCCTACGTTTCTCCTGTATTTGGCATATCATGAGGCAATCTGCCAAGCTTGTTGGGAGGCTCTTTGCACACAAAAATCTGCTAGAAACAATTACTTGCTTTTTTTTAAATGTAGAGGGGTGGGAAACCTTTAGCCTGGTGGAAAACCCTGGTACATTAATGCTTTAAATCATGACCCTACAGTGGTTAAACCTATTACCAACATTTACCTCAGCTCCTGGGTGATAGTACTACTGCTTCATCATTGCCCTCAGAAGGGGAAGGGAGGGCAGCCTACCTCCATTTTGTTTGTATCTAAGCTGCTGTTGGGCCTTCCTGCTGCCATATAGAACTCTTATTTGGCATATTCCAGCCCTGCACTTAATAAGGCGAAAGGAAATCATTAGAGGATGTGTGTGGGGGCAGGGAGGAACAGGAGCTTCCACTCTTTGCCCTCGTGTTGGTACCTCAGAGGCTTGGCTGTAGAACTGCGGTTTGGTTCTTGCCACAATGCTCCACTTCTGTGCTTCTTAAGGGAAAGCAGGAGCAACTTGCTCAAAAAAGAAGAGAGACTGGAACTGCCATCTGCCTCTACTTGGTTTGTACCTAATGTGAGACAGAAAACTGCATCCGAAGAAACTACTTAAACCAATCTGAATAAGCTGTTTTAATTAGACTCAGACAAGCCAAGCTACAGAGGCCTAGCTTCCCCCTCTCAGAATCTTCTGCAAAACTTGGCCCAGATTAGCCACATCCACTACTGTTTCTACTACAACAAATTGCGAGCCGTACATCTAAACACTGTGCCTAACTACTAGGCTTCATTACTGTTGTCTGACTCTTACCACACTCCAAGCCGGTGTCTCATGAGGAAAAGGTGGAGCCGTTTGCTCAGGAGAGGAGCGAGACTGTGGACTGCTATCCTTCTCCAGTGTGTTGTTCTACCTCTGAGGCACCGGGGTGGTGGTGGGGAATATGGCAGAAATAACCATACTGCTAGTACCAGTGCAGAGGTTAAAAAGGCAGGGAACAGGAAAGACCTCATGGAGCCCATTTGGGGGTATTGCTTACACCACCTTCTTGTGGCTGCTGAAGAGATGCAGAAGCTAGTGAATCAGGAATGGAATGCTGACCCTCAAACTGTGTTTGGTGACAGCAATTGATGTTGCTTGCCTTCTCTGCAACGTTAAACATGGCAGCTGCCTGCTGCAAGGTGATATCAGAAGTCATGGGGTCTGGCTAAGTCTCTCAAATGAAGGGTTAGTTTTATTTATTTTTTTATTTAATACATTTATATATCACCTAAAACGCAAGTTCTCTGGGTGGTTTACAAACAATAAACACAGCCAATAAAAGATTAAAACATTTCAACAATTAAAATTAAAAAGTTAAAACCATTAAAACACAATTAAAACAGTATCTAATTAAAAGCCTGGGTGAACAAATGCATCTTGACTGCCCCTTTAAAAGTTGTAAGAGGTGGGGAGGCTCTTATTTCAGCAGGACTTATATTCCAAAGCCTCGGGGCAGCAATGGAGAAGGCCCGTCCCCGAGTAGCCACCAGACGAGCCGGTGGCAACTGCAGATGAACCTCTCCAGATGATCTCAATGGGCGGTGTGGTTCATAGCGAAGACGTCCTCTTAAATACCCAGGGCCCAAGCTGTTTAGGGCTTTATAGGTTATAACCAAAACCTTGTACTCTGCCCGGAAACTTACCAGAAGCCAGTGTAGATATTTTAAGATAGGAGTGATATGGTCTTTCCGAGATGACCCAGAGACCATGGGGCCAAACTGCTCCCTTACCTCACTCTTGGCCTAAATGTAGGGAGATGAGGGAAGATGTGGAACTTGCCAGCCTCCTATGCTTCAGTGCCAACTGCGTTCCTGCTCCAAGCAAAGAAGAGGGAAACGTTTATTGCAGGAAACCAATCCAGGGAAGACAGGTCAATCTCAAGATTTTTCTCAGGATTTGAGGTTGGCGAAATCCATGGCCTAAGCCCCTGCTTCCAATGATGCCCCTCTCCCAGAAAAGCGAAAACTTCTGCACCTCAGAAAAACTGGGGAATTTATGGAACCATTATGTTTAGAAGCCCTGTATCTTTATATACCAGTTGTTGAGGAACAAAGAAAGGGTGAAGCTGTTGCTTTCATGCCCAGCATATGAAAACATCTGGCTGACCACTCCTAGAAATTAGACTTGGTCTGTTCCATCTTGCTTTTTCTTTTTGAAAGCACAGCATTTGCATTAATCCAACAGAATATTAATTTCAGATTTTCATACAACAGATTTCTTAGAAGTTTAAAAACTGCTCTAGAGAAGGGAGTGGAAGGAGCCTTGCTTCCTTATGAAGTCACAATGAACCACCCCCTCAGTGCTATGCAGAGTTGGATTTGGCTGCAAACAGGAAGAGCAGGTTTCTCCCATGCTTGATCTTTAAGGATTATTATTTATTATTATTATTTATTCGATTTCTATACCACCCTTCCAAAAATGGCTCAGGGCGGTTTACACAGAGAGATGATAAATAAGTAAGATGGACCCCTGCCCACAAAGGGCTCACAATCTAAAAAGAAACATAAGATAGACAGCAGCAACAGTCACTGGAGGTACTGTGCTGGGGCTGGATCGGGCCAGTTACTCTCCCCCTGCTAAATAAAGAGAAACACCACATTGAAAATGTTTGTCTTTGCACAGTTAGCAGGGATAGATTGTATGTCTGAACAAAATGTGGTAAACATGCTTTCACACTGGGCTCATCATTCAAATTATGTTTGGCTGGACACAGCCTTAGAAAGGGGCAATCATTTGTGAGCCCAAGGATCTGTCACCTATGCTCCTTTCTAGCACCAAGTCAGTTTTAGCTCAGAGTAAGGAAGGTAGCTTTCTAACCCTTCTGTTTTTGAGTTAGAAGTAACTTCTCACAAAAAACGGTACAGCAAGTAGACCAGTCTGGCAGCAGGCAAGACTCAACAAATAATTGTCCCCCATCATGCAGATTTTTGCAGCAGTATAAACTTCACATTTACAAATGAAACTAATTAATCTGAAGAGGCCTTCATAATAGTACATTTAGACAAAAGGCCATTTAAGAGGTATGGTTTGGAGAAAAGAAGTCACTTTAAGCAAGCTATGGTGATACTGGCTTCTAATTGGATACAATTCACTTTCCATGAACAAATGAAAGTGTTCCTCTACTCCTCCAAGTCGCGAAGCTTATGGAAGTTCACACATACTGATTTCTCATATTTTGATTACTCAGTGTTGTGAGAATGAATTCAGCTGAAAAACATTTTTGGACCTCAAAGACAATGAGGTGAGATCAGGAAAGAGTGGAGAGAAACAACACACCATCACAACTTTCAATACAATTTTAAATTTGTTCATGTAGAATAAATTCATAACTATCAATTAATTCAAAGGGGGAAATCCAGTCTCTAAATTGAGAATCAAGTTTAAAGTCAATATGCATTGGGAAAGGGGGGGCGGGCGGTATGCATCAGGAAAGTACCTTTAAAAATACACACCATTCTTTTACATTTCCTCCAGGAAAGATAAAAACCCACCTTCTAACACAATTACATTAAAAAAAAAATGCAAGGAGTGCCAGACACATTTTTCCAAGGTTTTAATTACAAAACCAAATCAACATCTATAGTACAAATGCAGAGAGTTAACTTTACAGGTAAAGCCAATAACTTCAAAACAGTGGTATGTGGATGGATGTTTATAAGAAAAAGTATATTTTCAGGAAATCCCTTTATAAGCTGAATGCTATACTCTGAACAGTGGGCTAAACAAAGGGCTCCATCGTATAACTCCTTCGATGAATGGAAGGAGTGTTGCTTTCACACAAGGACCCCTCTCATTTGTGTAAGGATCCCTTGTGAGAGTGCATGCAACACTCATGTTCACAAGAGTTATGCCAATGAAACACCTAATCAGGATGCCATCCAGTGATTTTAACAACTCCTTTGCTTGTGATGAAAGAACTTCAATTCAATGGTATTAAAAATTAAGCAGTGTGTATTGTGAATGCTAGACCTTAGAGAATGCTAATTTGCACATATCACTGATGCTCTGTTACCTTAATTTTACATACAAATTCATAATCAAAAATATGAACATTGCAACCCCAGCAAAAGGGGATGAATGTGTTGGCCGAGTGGAAGCTCCCTTGTAACAGTGTCATTTCTGAGTGAAATCCCCTACAAGATACTTTGAAATATTTGCTCCAAGCACATTGACTTTTTAAAGTCAATATTTAGTGATGCGGTATTAAAGATGTACAAATAAGCTTAATTCTATCATCCATGAATGTCTTTGTTTGAAATGAATTAAGCACATTAGTATGTTTCTGCTACACAATGTTTGGTGAAAAATTAATCAGTAGAGCACAACAGATAAGAGGCAACTTGCTTTTTAAGGCTTTGTTTTCAATTGCCCAAGTCAATATGCTAGGCTGTTTAAAAACACCAAAGGCACTCCCCCCACCCACCCCGCTTTGTATGACAAACTGTGTCTATAAAAACAATACAAGTATGAAACTAAAATATTTAGGCTGGTTGCAGAATACATTTTACAATATAAATACAGTATAAAAAAGGTTGGCGTGAGAGTCTATTATAACAATTCTTGGCAATATTTGTATATATTCATGTACATTTACATTAGCAGCAATTGCAAAATATTTAGATGCAATACAGAAAGCAGCCTGGGTTTCATTTCTTTTAAATGCCCTCTGAATTTGATGTACAACAGCAAAGCCCCATCTTCAAGATGTTTTGTATTGGGTTGCCAGGTTAACCCAGAGGTTCTTCCCTTTTACCTTTAGGAGCCTCACTTCTGTGAGTACAGAAACCGCTGTGGCTTCTCCTGCCTGGTTTTCCTATGGTCCTCTCATCTGACCCAGCCCCTATTGTAATGAGCAGGACCCCAAGTATGCTTCACAGCAGACCTGGAAAGGAGCAGGCAGCAAACCCAGTGGAAAACCAGGCAGAAGCAGTGCTGGCCATCTCATCTCCCAACTGACCTGGCAACCCAAAGTTTGCTTCGTTTTGTTCCAGGCCAATAGGTTTTTCTTTTTAATAAATCAACAATTGTTCTATTTCTAAAAGCAAATACTTCAATTCTATATTTACAAAGTGTTTTCCACAAATATTATCTTACAAGTTGTTTGACATTGCAACCTTCTTTTCACCACACACACACACACACACACACACACACACACACACACAACCACAAGGGACCTCTAGGGAACATGGCTCCTTGCCTAAAGGTGCTTCATTTTTAAAGAGTTTCTTTTCAAATGCAAGGCTGCTGGTAAACTGAGCTTACTTTTAGGTGCACCTTTTTATTCCCAAAAAGGCATTGCTGTGTACCAGGCTGTCAAGCTCAAATTCACTTTCAGACCTACAGATTTTTAGTGCATTATGAAAGTTAAGTCTATATACATACTGATGTCAATGAAGAGACTATTAATCTAAATGGACCCAAAGGACGACCAACTACTGAGCATTAGGCAATTTTTCTGAGACCTTTTAACACCAAGACCCGAGAAAGAGCTCTGCCAGATGGACTTACCCAGCCCTATCATCCATGTCAGTAGAGATAAAGATTCCCAGGTAAAAAGAATAACCACACACAAACACAACCATTGCTCAGTTGCAAGGAAGTTAAGCCTGGAAGTTCTAAAAAGCATTTGCTGCTTCTTACAGTTAATGTACAAAGTGGAAACCTTACAGTTAAATCAACTCACATAGATGATCTTGGTTGATAACACAGGGGGAAAAAAATCCCCATCATTAACATTAGAATCCAAAGTATTATTTCTGCAAACTAAACCTCTGTGCAAGTCAAATGTTTTAGCACTTTAGTTTCATATCTGAATTTTGAGAAAGTCATTTCAACTGAATTAGTTGGTTAGCTACCTTTCCTTTCAGGTAGAGTTTACAATGATATCAATGTCAAATAGAGACCCAGCGTGGTATAGTGGTTAGAGTGCTGGACTAGGACCAGGGAGACCTGAGTTCAAATCCCCATTCAGCCATGATACTAGCTGGGTGACTCTGGGCCAGTCACTTCTCTCTCAGCCTAACCTACTTCACAGGGTTGTTGTGAAGAGAAACATAAGTATGTATTACACTGCTCTGGGCTCCTTGGAGGAAGAGCGGGATAAAAAATGTAAAATAAAAAAAAAAAGGAAATAAATTCTATCATAGCCTGCAGTACTGCATAACATTATAGAATCGCAGAATTTTAGAGCTGGAAGGGAACTTTGAAATCTTCTACTCCTTGCAGGAATCAGTTACAGCAGGGGTCAGCAATCTTACAGAAGTAGACTAGAGTGACAAGTCTTCATTTATTCATTCTAATTTTAAGGTTTAGTGTGTTAGTAATACGTTTAGACTCTAACCACTCTGCCTCTTGGATGGGCTGCCCTTCTTCCCCCTGCCCCTGATTTCCAGCATGCAGCTCCTCTAAACTACCCCCATAGCTGAGTCAGGGAGACATTCTCTCCAACTTGGCTCTGGGGATGATTTTCAAGGGTCATATCCTGGAAATGGGGGTGAGTGGGGCAACCCCTCACAGGATCAGTGGGTTTTTGTAGAGGGTTGCCTAGATTTCTAGCATGCAGCCCCTGAAAACTATGCCTGGAACGGAGTGTTGTTAATTCAACCAGCAGTGGGAGTGCCACTCAAAATAATTCCATGTGCTAGTTTTGGCACATGTGCCATAGGTTGTTGAACTCTGTGCTACATCATCTCTCACAGGTAGCCATCCAGCCTCTGTTTCAAAACATCTGTTTTCCTGGAATCTATGGAACTTATTCTTCAATTAATGCAACTGTTGCCAAGAAAACAGAGCATTTGAAATGGCAAAATATATTTTTCTCTTGTTTCTCTAAAGACTATGGGTTGGATTCAAAGATGCACTTCTGGTCATGGAAAAAGTTTTCCACTTACAGAAGAGGCTGTGTTGACACCCATTACAGGCTCATAGCCTGGGGACTACATCTCTGCAGTTTTAGAGGCAATAGTCCCATGGTCCTTGCGTCTAAAGTTCTTTTGTTAAATTACCTGCGGTTTTTTGCTGGGACACATTTAAAAGGAACAGCCTAGAAACAATTTTTTAATCTAGTCACTGTTCCCCAGAGTCCCCCAAGACTGGAACAGATCCACAACTGATTGAAGTAATTTGTGGGATCATAATGGAAAAGTAAACAAGAGAGGGTGCATAATGTGCATAATACCTCCTGCCACCACTCAGGAGGTGTGCGGGATGATGTGCGCCCTGTCAGCGGGGATGAGGGAGTGGAGAGGCAGGTCAGGGGGCACCACCGGGGTCTGCACAATGGAGAACACTGAAGTAAACAGTTATCTGAATTACAAGGATACTGTTTCCTTGTATAATTTATTCCTCCAGTTTCCCTGGATAATATAATCTCACTGAAGCATTGATAATCTACCCTGTTAGACAGCTGGACACGTTAATTTTGTTTGCATTAGCTTTGTGTATACCAATTTTCTTTAATGCTGTCAAATAAGGAAAACATGACATTTTCCTATGAAAGAATTTGCTGTCATTATTCTTGAAGAAATTATTCTGAAATGTCAATTCATACTTCACACAAGTGAAAACTGAGCATATGCAAATATGTAAGTGATGTGAGAATGTTGCCACATAGATACCACACATATATACAAAAGTGGTGTGCAAGTGTGATGTTTTGCCCTAGCACATATGCCTCAATAGTGTTTTGTCTGACTGTTGCATAGTTTCTGATAGAGGCTAAATGTGGGGGGTGGGTTCGCATATAATACTAAATTTAAAGATTAACCACTGGGGATTTTAGGAGCTATTTTTTCCTTCTGAAAAACAAATTCTGAAAAACAAACTTTAATCCCTACAATATACAAATTTTGCACTATTCTGCATCTTTCCCATGATGATCCCACAAATTATTTCAACACATAGCAGATCTTTTCCAGTCATTTTGAAATCTCTTGACGCCCAAATTGGGCAAAAAGTGTGATTATAGCCCCAAACTCTGACCATACACGTTTTGATCTTAGGGTTCTCTCTTTACAAGTGTCCTAACAAAACACCCCAAAACTACAATATGTTTTACAGAGAACTTTTAAACCAAGCACTGGATGTTACTGCCTGGGGGAAAAACATCAAGATTATAAAGTCCTTGGGGGGCTGCCATGAAACTCATTTTCTAAGCACTTTCTTTGTGTTAACCTCACATCCTGTAAGGGCTGTTTTACATCTCACATTAGAGCATTGCATGATAAAGGGAAACCAAATCCAAAGATGATGTTCTACTTGTGCAACTTCTGACGTAAGCCAAAGTTTGAGAACTTTTATTACAGAACTTTTTGAGCACTGCATGAACTCTTGTATAAACCTTGGTGAAAATCCACTACTGCCTATTTTCCTTCTGTTCGTGGTTCTTTGGATCCAGCCCACTGTAGAATAGCCTTCTTCAAAAAGAGTTGGTGGAGAAAACCGGCAATGAGAGCTAGGGTTTGTTTGTTTTTCCTTTAATGGAGATCAGCAGTTTATTGAAATCTTTCTCTTTTAGTGTTCAGGGTAACTTGTAAGACGAGAGGAAATTAACATGCACATGGAATCAAGGACTGTAATGTTAACAGTTAAAACAGTAACTTCCCTACAAATGCAAAACAGAAAATGAAATACAGTTATTTCACATAAAGTCAAACAACTGGATGAAAATCTCTCTATCTCTTGTAATTCAGACAGAGATGAAACCATAGGATAGGGCCATATTTTCCTGCCTTCTCACTCTATCAGTTACATCATTGATCAGAGATCAGCTGAGAATCACTACAAGTTAGCACATTCGTATGACTTTGATCTGTGCCAAATAGATATTAGCATGAGCAACATCTGTGCTAGAAGCAAGCAATACCACTGCATCTACCACATCCTAAAGCTTATAGGAAATTAACATTAATTTTGCAGTATTCATGGGCATAGTTGACAGTAACAAGTAATGATTTTAAATCTTTCTCCACCATGCTGAGATTTCATAAGAGAAGTAGAGAACAGGATTGTAACAATAATTTCTTAAGGGACAGAAACTTAAAAACCCTACAAATCCAAGCAGCAACTGCTTCTATGAAATTCAGTTCTAAGTCCAAATGACCAGAGGAGCGGGGGAACCTGAGAAGTAAGGAATAAAGTGGTAGGAATAAACATCAGAAGTTAAACTCCACCCTGTCAATAAGGGTTTGGAGGAGTTTAACAACTTGCTTTGCCCAAAATCATTTGCTCAAAATCTAGCTATGAGTTCAAAAAGGAACATTTTTCATCCCTGTCAGTGCTATTAAGGCCCTCAAAAGCCTGCTGCATGTGCTGTTCTGCAGCTGTGAGAACAGCTTGTTGTATTTTTGATTCTTTATTCTTTTCCAGTCATCTTATTACTGGTTCATGTTGTAGCATTTATAACACCTGGCTTCCAAGCAATCTGTACTGAACACTAAAAGCGAAGTTACTAGTAGGAATACAAGTTGCTTTCCTCTCTTCTAACATGTCATGCCACTTACTCTGTTCAAATACAAATATAGATCCAATGTTCTCTTTGAAGGTGTGGAAGAGCCAATGTATACAAAGATTTCCTGATTCAGTTCCAAGGAGTGAATTTCACACGTGATATGACTACTGGAAGCTTGCTTATGCAGGAGTTCCACATGTGCATCAAGAAGTGAACATGGAGCTCTGGGCCAATGCATCTTGATCAGCAGCAGCCTGGCACTGGTGAGTAAAAACTCATTAGTAACCAGCTATTAAAATGTAATGAGCCAGCATGGAACTACTAAGGGCAGGAGATCCAACAGCTATGCCAACACATCACTATAAAGCCCAGTACTATGCTAGTATTGCAAAGATATCGCACTAGGGTCAGCTAGATCAGCACTGATGGTAGCCTGAGCAGACCACCAACAGACTGCTCCTAAACTACAAATATCTCAGTTAACTGCAGAAAAGTTACATGACAGGAGATTGCAGCAGTGGACCACGGTTATTGTCCACAATATTAGTTGGAGTAGCATGGACATTGTTTCCATTGATTTTTGAAACTAAATCAGACCTATACACTCCATTTTAAATTTGCTTTCTAGTTTCTTAGCTTTCAGATAGCATATTCCAGGCACACACTGGACATCTGCACTGTAGTCCTGAGCACTAAAAAACGGCTAGAACTGCCACTTTAAGAAACCGTAGTCAATGAATCAGTTAAAATGAATATGATCAATTAAATCAGCATAAAATCTGCATATCAATAGCATAGTTCTTTCTGAAGGAAAACAGCATTCTCTCCATTTTTAGATGATGCATGCAAATGTCAAAAGAGGCACACTCTCTGAAGAGGCATTCCCTCCTGGTGTGCGATATGACGAATGCTTCTTCTAAGAAAGTACTTGAAAATCAGCTGCACAATGAATCATGAATACCATTTAAATTAAAACATTTTAAAATGATTAATTTATCAAACATCACAATCCTAATTTTTGAAAAATTTCTATACAAGAATATTTGAGTCAAATAAGACAACATGTCCAAGGCAGTAGGTTATACATCTCTGGGCTATAAAAAATGGTTTGCTTTCAAAAGAGCAAGACAACTGGTAGTGGTATCTCTTTCCCAGTTTTCTATTTCTACCACTTGATTCATGGCCATATGCCTCCTGACAATTGCTAAGCTGAAATTATGCCTTCTGAAGAAAGAGAAACTCAGTTTCCAAAATAAAAGTTATGCTTGGTGTTTCAGAATTCTGAAAAGAGTTTGTTGGACAAGGAGGTATATAAAGGGTTGCATGCTTATTCATCCTAGTGAGAGTGGTTTGTGGTGAAGAGGGTGAGTGCAAGATTCAAAATTCCACATTTCTTCATGCAACAATTCTTCTGGAAAGTGAATGATGGAATAAAAACAGAAGGGGCCTCTTTTTGCATTCAACATTCCAAGAGACAAGTGCATTTTTGTGGTTCATTACCTATGATCAAGTATCCTTTAAAACAAAACCATTTTGAATTTCCCATGTGTGTTTCAAACAACTTTGCTATTCATTCACAAAGTATTTCCTACTCCTCTTTTTGTTACTTAAAAAAATAGAAAGGAAGAAGAAACTCAGCACATTCCCCTGTACTAAAATTAAAATGGTGATTTCAAAAAGCTCTCTCCTTATTCTCCACCTCCTTTGGAGGTCAATTTAATTTTGTGACTTCGATGCAAAGGCAAATATGGCACAAAAGAATGGATATTAAGTTAAAAAACCCCCACAGTTTATAAATATTCTTCCACTGTACATTTTTCACAGCCCTGACCCCCGCCCCATTTTTATTCACATTTTTTCAGTTCCCACCCCATTTTTAGATCATAATATATATATATATATATTTTAAAAATCTTTGTTCATATTTAAAATATATTTACAGGGGTAAAACAAGTTCCTTCTATTGAAATCATGAAGAGTCTGTACACGGTGATGGTGGAGGGGGATAGAGGTGGAAGTAACTTCGCTCTGTGGCAGGAGATGGTGGACAGCTCTCTTCTGCTGACATGTACTGGCTGCGGGGAGTAGGAGGAGGGGGATATGGGTCTGAGTCTGAATTTAGATCTATGTAGTATTTATTGGCTTTCCATCGGCTTGTAGTGTAGTCACTGTCACATACATCTGTGCTGCAAGGGGTAGTTGGTGGAGCTATCCCTCTTATAAGATAAGGCCTGAAAAATAAGTTTTAACAAGTTTAGTTCATTTTAAAAAATATGAACACTGTTGGAGAAGAGAGATGCTAGAGGAGTTACCTTTTCATTTGCATCAAATGTATTACGGGCTGCAGTTATTCCAGCACTATGATAGCTGGAAACCTCATTACATTTCACTGAGCTAGGGAACCAGATTGTATATTGCAGTTGTAGCTTATAGTAGTGCAATGTCTCGTATTGTAGCTAAAGCTAGACTCATGGCCTGGCAATAGGTAAAAGCCACTTTTCCTTTTGAAACTGGAAATGGAGCATAAACATTCTCAAATGAATTAAGTTTGAAAGGAGGTACAAGGTATTTTTTCTGCTGAAAAACTGCTTATTCTTTAGGGTTCCACTTATTCCAGCACCTCACAGATATCTGTATGTTTCAAGTACTTTCATGTTACAGCCCACAGAACAGGCCTAGCAAGGTCACAGCTGGGCAAATCCTGGGACTGAGTTTGTTCTAGGAACCTTCGGCCTGACCATATGAACGGCTGAGCCAGTGAGAAGGCTCATCAGATGAGTCCCAGAACCACTGTATCATCCACTGTCTTATTTTATAACACCGAGTCTTTGCATACCCCCACACAAGTGAAGCTATTTGTGTACATTTAAGATCCCCTCTCATAAATCATATGAACCAATATTTCATGCAACTCTCCAAAGAAAATATGATTTTCCTTTGTTTCCTACAGCTATTAAACAAGAGTTGCATCTGTCATTTCCCTAATATAATAGACTGCATTTATCTGGAAATGTGGTTGTAGCTAGCAGAGTGATGGTTTTCATAAGCATTTTTATATTGCTACTGATCTGCCTTCTACATCCCACAGGAATCATTTTGATTTTTTATGTCTCTGAGGATTCATTCCATGTAGTACACCATCTAATGCAGAGGTAGGCAAGGAGTGGCTCTCCAGATGTTGCTGAACTACAACTCCCATCACCCCCAGCTGTAATATATTGTGGCTGGGGCTAATGGGAGCTGTAGTTCAGCAACATTTGGAGAGCCACACATTGCTTATCCCTGATCTAATGCCTGCTCCAAGCACCACTTACATAAGCTGTCCATGTCTTAAGGTGTGCAAACTTAATCTGTCTATTTCCCACAGAAGGGTGTATAGCAAAATGATCAATCTGGTCTTCCCTGAGAAATAACATGCTCCTTGTAACTCATCATATTCTGCATTTGCATGCATTTTAAGTAGTCATTTTAAATAGATACAAGTCTTTGAAATAATATCTAAAAGAATTTAAAGGTGGCAAAAAGTGTGAACTTGAATTATTCTGCTCCTACCCAGGCAATCTCCTATTTTGCTCTTGAGGAAATCTAGCCAAGGATAAGAGAGGGAATAATGAGAACCTTTTTCTCTCTTCACTTAGAACACATAAATTGCATGGTGCTGCTTACTCCCCCTTGAATAAGCATAGATTCAGACCAACACCAGGAACAGGACAGACCACATAAATACTACCTACTGATTTGTAAGGACACAGCTGGACTAAGGTGAGAACATGGGGTTCTGAGGAGCCTCCGATACCTATATTCCAATCCTACACATCCTAACAACCAAACTGTTCAAATCTGACAAGAGGAACTGTTGTACTAGAATCGGTTTAAATTTGCTAAGATTAGCAAAAGGTGACTGGTGCCCCAAACATAGTGGATTAAAAGGAACAGCAAAAAATGTTATTAAACATTAAAACTTCAAACACATTTGTGATGAAATGGACATTTATTCTGATTCATCAACATCAACTTTGCATTAAGAATTTAAAAGGCTTCATACCTGTAAGATCTTGTTGTTGAAGGAATGTTTGAGGAATAGAACATTTCTGTGTTGTATAGGGAGCGATCAGTGGCTGGTGAAGGTGGTGGGTTCAGAATCTGTAGAGTAATCAGTCAAAAAGAAATGGTGCATTGTGCAAATTTAGCTTTTTGCAGTTAATGCTATTACAGAAAGTCAGAGAGGCCACACATAAAGCACTCATGTTGAGGTGCCAGTTCACATAGCGTCTTGGGTGTTCTTGAAGTGGCTATACATTTGCTGCATGTTGTGATTTTTTTACATCACAATAGAACCATATCATTAGCATATAACAACACAGAATAGTTCTTGCTATTTAGGTGACAAAGTCCATTTTGACCATTTTTGTCAAATTTTGATAGAATTTTATAATATTCTGTTGTCCTGTGAACATATGAAGATGCCTTGTACATGATTAGCATCAGCTCTCTAGGATCTTAGGCTGAGCCTTTCACAGCTCTGTTGCCCGAAACCTTACTTTTTTTTTTTTTTTGGCTTTTTTTTTTGGCTATAGTCCTGCTCCTGAGTCAGCCTGTCCATAAGTGAGTAGCAGTGCTTGAAGATTTTTGTTATGTTTTGGACTCTCTCAAGTAACTGCAGATTCTTTTCCATTGGTCTTATCCATACAGCTTTCTCAAAAATTGCTAGTTTTGCTTGAAATTTCTTCAAGAATTTTAGCATGACCAACCCCTGTCCCCAACTTTTAAAAAATTAACTTTTTCTTCTGTTTCTTAGCTAATCTGTTTACCAGGATCTTGTATGCTTATTTACCTTCTCAATTTCTCTCTCTCTCTTTAATGAAACCTTTCATTAAAATGGTTAAAATTGTTTCTTTAAATCTGTGTGACTTTTACAAATATATTTTTCTTGAGTTAGCTTGTTTATGCTGCTCTTGCTTTTAAAAATATTCTTTACGAATTACTCCAAAATGCATCTTTCTTGCTGCAGCTGAGCTGACTGAGCTGAGCTGATATCTTAAGAAAGTTCCCTTCAATCATTGCTTTTCCCACCTTGTAAGGCTGGAAAGGCAACCTGTTTTGACCTCTTCTTGCAGAGCAAGAGCAGAATACTGCTCTCAGTGGACACTAGCTTTGACATAGGAGTCTTGAATTGATTTGCTCGAGGTCATGGAAGCAAACAGTAGAACAAGAAAACTCAGCTCCCGATATCCAGTCTGATGCTGAGCTGCAAAGAGAAGCTAGGAGAAGGGCACATCTAACAGACAGATGGAGAAAGATAGGGGGAAATGCCTTTTGTGTAGGAATACTAACCACAAAAAAAAAAAAAAAAGCAAAACAAAAAGCTGGGTTGTGTTTAATGCCAAAGGAGAAGGAGCCTGGGTTGGATCAATCCAAATATACATCCGTTCTTGGTTGTCATTGTTCTCTCCCCACCTCTCATTTTCTTTGTTACAGTGACCATGTTCACTGATACAAAGTTTGGTTCAGAGGATTTTAGTTGGTTCACCAAGATCCAAAATGAATCATGTAAACAGAGTGGACTAAACATTTAACTTTTGAAGCTTCCCATAATCCCTGACAGGATCTCTCTCTTTATTTTCTTATTTTGGCATAAGCCTGTGGGAGTATACAAAAAGTGTCTCACTAGGTCATCAATATCAAAAGTTCACAAAGAACAGAGTGATTACACTTTGAAGAAAAACACAATGCAAGAATTCAAAAATTCAAAGGAATGTTCCCAAAAGTCATCTTAAAAACATCTGCTTCAAAATCTAACACCGTTTATTCATTAGTGGGCTCACTAATAATTCTGAGTTCCTTGGGATTGTTCTGAAAAGACAAGCTTTATTAATGCTCAGTTAACTGAACAAGAGACTGCCTACCACCTTCACTGGGAAGTAGGCTGGCCTGCAATTAGTAGGCTACAACTTCCAAGGACAATTTTGACTGGCTCATCCCTGGAAATGTTTATTTCTTAGTCATAATCATGGGCACAGAGGGACAATCTAGCACTTTAAAAACTTACCTGTGGGTAGAAGGTGGCTTTAGTGCTGGATGAGCTACTAGAAGAGGCCCCAGTTACATGGTTTCGATCATAAAGAGGGGCACCACTACTTCCTCCCATGAGGCTCATGGAACTAATCATAGATTTTCCACAAGAGATGCCTAGATGGATATAAGAGACAAGATTGGACAAACATTCAGGAAGTAATGTTCTCTCTCTCTCTCTCTCTCTCTCTCTCTCTCTCTCTCTCACACACACACACACACACACACACACACCCTCACACACACACACCCCAATCAAGGTAATCATTGTGGATCTGCAAGAAAGTATTTTCACTTGTAACACAAAGCTCCTTTTTTGGTTTCCATTTAAAAGTGACTGCATTTCTCTTTCTGCAGCTGGACAGCAGAATTTCTTGGTAATGGAAATGCTATTCTTCCTTGAATACTTAGGACTTTCTGAAAGCAGAAGTTAGCTTTGTGCAATATTCCCATAAGTTCCTTTTCAAAAGTCTTATATCCTACTTGTACAGAATGGATCTGAAGTGAACAAGAGAGGAAAACTTACTTGCTTGCTGATACCACCATCGTTTAAAAACAAAATCTGTCTATGTATGTTCCACAAGTGGGGACCCCAAAGAAATTTTTTTAAATGTACAAAATGAAAGCATTTTGCTGTGGGGAGGAGGGATAGCCTTGCAGTTGTTCATCACTTTGTCAAGGGGAAATCAAACTCTGTGCTGGAGTTCTCCAGTGGTGCATGTGGGTTTTGTGCAATAAACTGGGGATCCACTTAACTCTGAAAGTTCAAGAAAACTCCTATAACACAATTAGTTTTATAACAATTGTGTACTGAATGACTGATTAAAATATTTATAGACCACTTTTTAATAAAATGCTCAAGGTGGCTTACAGTCACATAATTAAAAAACAAATCAATAAAAGCAGGACATGCTAGCAACATTTAGACTAAATGCACTCACAACCACCAAAGGCCATTATAAATCAGCCCAAATGCTGATTTATGCTCGGGCTGCAGGCAGCTCAAGTGTTCACATAACTGGAGAGTGGGGCAGAAGGGCATGCTTGTGCCCTTCTACTTCATTATTAGCCCAGGTACAAAACCTGGGCTACTTTGGTGCAGAGTCATCGAATCCACTCATTTCCTACCAGAGAATCTACTCTCATAACACCTCAGAAACAACAAAACCCAGTGCCCCATGAGCTTGTGGGTGGTTGGTACCCTATGTACACTACACCATCACTCGCTCTGGGCCACCCTGGTGCCCCCCAAGTGGAGCTATGGGGCTGCTGAAACTCCCATTATTCCCTATGGGGAAAAGACACACAAACCAGAAATTCTTTAAAAATCACCCCTTTGCCCATTTCCTTTGGAATCTGTGTGGTAGCAGGCACCCATTTTAGCAGTACCACCTAACCCACTCTTCTGCCCCTGAAACCCCCTTTCTGCTCCTTTTCTGCCCCAAAGACATGCCATCTTCAAAAATTCTTTAAAAGTCACCCCTTTGCCCAATTCTTTTGAAATCTGGATGGTAGCTCCCTCGCACCCATTGGGCACTACCACCCATGACAACCCACTCTGGGCCACCTTGGTGCCCCCCACGTGGAGCTATAAGGCTGCTGAAATCCCCATTATTCTCTATGGGAAAAAGCTTAAAGATGCGCCAACTTCAAAAAGTCTTTTAAAAATCACCCCTTTGCCCAATTTCAAAATTCTTTGAAATCTGGGTGGTAGCTTCCACCCATTGGGCACTACCACCCACCCCACCTTTTGCTCCCAGGACCCCCTTTCCCCCAAAATCGATTCTGATTCATAAAATTTGGGTACAAATCGAGTCTGGGGTGATTCGGGGGGTCGGATTTGGGGCCCAAAACAAATTCGGGTGATTCAATTTGGGTACAAAGCAAAACAAAAAAATGTATTCGTGCACATCCCTATCAAATATAAATGAGGTTAGGGTTATATGTATATATCATTATAATATTAATAATAGAATATAGTACAATAATATTATAGGAGAACCCCTTTGTTTGTGGGGGCTCCACGGGGATGTGTGTAGATAGCAAATCCATGAATAACGGGGCATTATGGCAATAGGAACTGGGGTTGTTAGGTTCCTGGACACAGAAAATTGGCCCCAAATCAGCCCAAAATGGTGGGTGTTTCCCTGTTTCCCCACCCAATCGTGCCCAAATGGCCCCTCAAGGTGCCCTACCGTGCTGCATTGTCGCCCATGGGGCTAAAAATTGCCCCAAACCCACGGTTTTTGCCTCCATTTTGAGTCATAAAATCGCTCTCTATCTCTCTGGCAATCAAAATGGCAGCCAGCCGTGACCTCGGAGGTCATTTCTGGCCAGCCCTGACCCGCGGATACGTGGGTTTAACCTTTTCCCCTCCACTCTCCCCCCGTGCATAACAAGGTCAGGTGCTAATTATCTGACCACGAATATGCAAAACCGTGAGTGTTGGATCAACGAATAGTGAGGTCCTCCTGTATTAGTATCTATTATTAGGTGTATATAATTGAAATATATATTTCCAATTCATCCAAAATTGAAAATCCTGTGTGCTAAGCTGCACCTAGTTCATTTTGTGTTTTGAAAACAGTAAACTTAAAAATATGATAAAATATCATATTCTGTCATATTTAAATAAAATATGAAATATGACACACACACACACTTTTTTACAAATGTTAAAATAACCAAATATAATACTGACACAAAATACCATAACACACAAACACACACTCTTCAATTCCCCCCTAAATTTCCATTTTTAAAAGTCCCCACACCCCATAACTTCAAAACTGGAGATTTTACATCTCTAGTTCCAAAAATTGAACTGCCACAAACCCTGGTTTATCACTGAAGCAGTGACAACAACCATACGATATCATTAAAATGCTATTTGTAACATTGAGAAAATAAGAATTGTAATACTAATAATTAGATGCAGGGACCTTACCATCCTTACCGGTAAAAGTGCCATGTTGAGAACTTCCTGGAGCAATGAAATTTAAGGGGACGTGAGGCGTACCACTGACGTATTCATGTGGAAAAGGTCCATTGGGCCCAGCATAACGCTGACATACAACTCGTTGGCAAACAAAATACATTCCTCCCATGACAAAAAGAGAAAGAATAATACCGATGACAGGGCCAATAGCACTACTATGGGGTGGAGATTCATCTGAGGATGATTTACTTTTTGCTGTAAAACAAACAAATAATATTTATTTGATCTAGATGCTCTGAATAAGACTCCAAAAAAGGTAGCTAGATTGTGATTTATAGTTTACTTTTCTACACTCTGTCTCCTCACAATATTCAAGACAATTCACTTATTTAATAAATCTTTATACTGTGTCAATCCTTCCCAAGGCAGCATACAATATAAAACATAAAACTATTATACAAATGTTAAAATAACCAAATATACAACTGGCATAAAATACTATGAAGACAGAGGCACCAGTCAGTCAATTAAAATAAATTAAAAGCCAGTGAAATAAAAACATTTTAAAGTCCTGTTTAAAACTCAGCAAAGTGGGGGCAAAATGCACTTTCTTGGGGAGGGAACTCCATAAATGCTACTGAACAAGCCCCGTCCTTGGTCTTTCCTCAAGCTAACCTGAAAAAGTGGTGGGTCAAAGAGTAAGGCCTAAGTTGTAGTTCTTAAGAATTGGGTAGGTTTGTAAGGGCACGCGTTACCCTTAATGTAACCTAGACCCAAAACATGTAGGGCATTAAAAGTCATTACCAGCACTTTAAATGGGACCTAGAAAAAAACCTGCCAACCAGTGCAACTAATATACGACAGGCACAATACATTCAGTCCACCTATCCCTCACCAACATCCTATCACAGGGGTGGGCAAACTTGGCCCTCTAGCTGCTGCTGAACCACAACTTCCATGATTCCCAGTCACAATTTATTGTTGCTGGGAATGATGGGAGTTATAGTTCAACAACAGCTGGAGGGCCAAGTTTGCTCACCGCTGTCCTAGCAGCTGCATTTTGAGACCAATCACCTATGCTTTTGATCCTTGCTTTCTACCTTATCAAAGATGCCAGAGAGGGGTTGGTATCTGGATGTCTGATGAATGATTTCTGAGACTAGGGTTGGTTCCATCTTTTGTTTAGTTGAACTTTCCAAACTGTCCTTAAAGGCAGCCTCATGCAGAGCACACCACTCAAGTTAGAGCCAGCGTGGTGTAGTGGTTAGAGTGATGGACTAGGACCCGGGAGACCCGAGTTCATATCCCCATTCAGCCATGATACTAGCTGGGTGACTCTGGGCCAGTCACTTCTCTCTCAGCCTAACCCACTTCACAGGGTTGTTGTGAGGAGAAACTCAAGTATGTAGTACACCGCTCTGGGCTCCTTGGAGGAAGAGCAGGATATAAATGTAATAAATAAATAAATAAATAAAAATAAGTCTGGATGTGACCACTGTATGAGTAACTGAGGCCAGATCCACTTTATCTAGGTAGGGTTGGCTACTACTGGTGAATCAGCCAGTGCTAATAAAGATGCTCCTGTCTACTGGTATCAACCAATATTCTAAGGGAAACACCAAGTTCAGGAACTCCTTAGACTCTGCACCTGCTCTTTTAATGGCAGTACAACTTTGTCAAGAACAGGCTGAACATCTCTAGCCAGATTAGCAGAACTTCCAACAGCAGCTCCATCTTGTTCAGATTAAGCTTTAGTTTATTCACCCTCACCCAGGCCAGTGAGGGTGAATAACTACCCCCAGACATCAGTTCAGGGTTTGCACCATCTCTCTGGAATAAACTGATGGAAAAAAGAAGTAGAACTGTGTGTCATTCATATATTGGTGATACTGCAGCTGAAATCTTTGGATGACCTCTCCCAGCAGTTTCATGTAGATATTAAAAAGCATGGGGGTCAACCTAGAATCCTATTGGCATCCTGTATGACAAAGACCATGGATAGAAGTCACCCAACACCACCTTTAGGGTCTGAACTCCCACCACCAAGGAAGGATGGGAGACACTGGCTTACATGTTCCACAGCATTAAAAGGACGCAACAGGAAATGCATCCTCACAAGAAGCTGCTTTGGTACTCAGCCAGAGCACTGTCGAGCAGCCAAACGTGTGCAAAAGGGGAGGGCTGTATGACTCTCAGGGATATAAACCTAGAAGCACATTGACAGGGAGGAAAGATCAGTGAAAATTGCCCTGCCCCACCTCTTGCAACGACACAGTTCCTGTTCCAGCCAATAATGCTGTGGAACATGTGAGCCATTGTAAACACTATGCCCGAAGCCCCATCCTGGTGAGGTAACTTAGAAAGATGCCATGATCAATTAATGCTGCTGAGAGATCCAGGAAAATCAACAGGGTTGCACTCCGCTGTATCTCTCCCAACAGAAGTCATCTTTCAGGGTGACCAAGGAAGTTTCAGTCCTGTAGCCCAGAGGCGTATCTAGGGAAAATAGCGCCTAGGGCAAACACTGAAATTGCACCCCCTGTCCAAGCATCTGACACCCATCTTTCAGATAACTTTACCATAATATCAGCTGAAAAATACAAGTCAGGCTAGTTAATCTTTTAATATTTCAAAAACTATTTTAGCAGTGGACTTAGCCAGACCAAAACATGCTGGAAAACTACAAATTTCAGTATGCTGGGGCTCATGAAATACCCAAATACTATGTGGAGGTGTACTTGGAAAACTAAACAGAAATGCCTGTCTAATTCTCTACTATGTATTGTAGCATCACCATTACATAAGTTTTAAAAATAAATGGAGAATTTGACTTTTCCCAGATACTCTGTAAATAATTAAAGGATATGCAGAGTAAACTGTGTCACTGCTTGGAATATATTCTAGTCTTTCAGAAAGACAGTTAAAATGAGAGAAAGAGAGCAAGAAACTCCCAGTGGGCCTTAATATTAAGGATTTCACACTGATTCAAAGACAAATTCACCATTAATAGCCATATTAGCAAGACATCACATTTAACTCACTTATCACAAGAAGCAAAGTAAGAGCAAATGAATACAATCCTAGCTCATAAGCATCAGCTCAGTATTCACAAGCCCTGATTCTCTGTACATAGTGCCAATCTGAATATGTGTACAGTGACTTATATTATATATTATTTTTTTTTACCTGTAGCCCCTTGGGGGGCTTCCTAAAGGCTGGGGGTTTTGCAAAGGTTCCTCTTCCCCCCACTGGCTTCTAGGGCCTCGCAGGGACCATTTGAGCATGTGCAGTGGCCACCGCACATGCTCAAATGGCCTCTGCAAGGCCTGGCGTGACCTAGGGCCTCACAGAGGCCATTTGACCATGCACGGTGGCCATTTTGTTTTTGGCAGCCTTTAAAAAAAAAAAATTAATTTTACAAAATGGCGCCCCCCTTCAAGTGGTGCCCAGGGCACGTGCCCTGCCTGCCCTACCCCTAGATACGCCCCTGCTGTAGCCTAACATTAGATTTGAAAGGAATCATTCAAATAACCAATCACATTCAGAACCACATGGAGCTAAGTCACCACCACATGCTCTTGGGCACTTTGCCCAAGAATGGCAGATTTGATGTTGGCTGATAGTTATTTAAGTTAGTCAGGTCTATACTAAAATTTCCTTTAAGGAGAGGAGATGGGATCAACTCTTATCTCAAGGAAGCATTCACCATCTCAGAGCTTCAGATACTCAAACTTCCTCTGACAACTTAAATAAGCCAGGAAAAAGAAAGGATCAGGAACATAGGTGGTCATTTTCAGACTTCCAAGTGGCCTGTATGCATCCTCAGGCTGGACAAGAGGGAAAGTATCCATAGGAACTGGATCAGATAGGCAACATTTATCACTGACTCTGCCAGAACAGCACCTGTACAGAACAGTTTACCATTTCTTTTTAAATAATTTTAAAAAGAAAAATGTCATATAACATCTACATCAAAACAGAACTGCAAACACTTAATTACTTTACACTAAAACAACTTTTAGCAAAACAGTTTTCTACTCTTAGTAATGCAGAAAAGATAATATATAAAGGTAGACAGAACAGTTACTACTAGTTATTACACATATGGAACAAATGTAGTTAATCGTTTATTTTGATTAAAACACACATTCCAGAAATTAAGACTTGAATTCTTAAAATACATTCTAATCTTACCTATTTGCCTTTAATTATTTATGATAGTTATATACCACCTGATATGTGTATCTCTAGGTGGTGCACATGATTTAAAATACAACAAATATAAAAACAGAATACTAATAATTAAAACAATTCCACAGAATAAAACATTAAACAGTTTAAAAGTAATTTTAATTAAAAGCCTGAGAAAAGAGATGTCTTGAGGGTCTTTTTAAAAGCAATCAGAGATGGAGAAGCTCTTATTTTTGACAGGGAGCATATTCCAAACCCCCAAGACAGAGAAGGCCCGAGTCACCACCAAACAAGCTGGTGGCAACCATAACTGGACTTCCCCAGATCATCTTAACAGGTGGCAGAGTTCATGACAAAGGAGACACTCTCTTTAGTACTCTGGCCATTAAGGGCTTTATTTGTATTTTGCTTGGAAACATAGCAGCAGATGGTGTGGTTCTTTTAAAATTGGTGTTAAATGATCTCTTTGGGTTGTCCCAGAGACCAGTCTGGCTGCTGCATTCTGTACCAATTGTAGTTTCTGGTAGTTTACATAAAAAGGTAGCCGCACGTAGAGTGCTACAGTAGTCAAGCCTGGAGGTTACCAGCATATTTATTTATTTATTAAAAATTTCTTGTATACCACCTCCTCAAGATTCTAGGCGGTGAACAATAACAATAGCAATATTTTTTAAAAAAAAATTAATGGGCAAAAGCCTGGCGAAAAAGGTAGGTCTTGAGAAGGGCCTTAAAAGCCACTAAGGAGGAGGCTGAATGAATCTGGTGGCGAAGGGTGCATATGTACAACTGTATCCAAAGCATATGTACAACTGTATCTCCAGAAACTGGCGTAGCTGACATATCAGCCCAAGCTAATAAAAAGCACTCCTGGCCACTGCCTCAGCCTCAAAACCAGAGAGAGAGTGGGATCTAGGAGCACTCTCAAGCTATGCACTTGTTCGTTTGGGGGGAGTGTAACCCCTTCCAGAACAGGCAGATCTAAACAAACTCTCATGTCCTGACCCCACACAGTCAATACCTCCATCTTATTACCACCTCCTGGCAGATATGTAGGGAAGTTATGCCATTTCCTGAGGAAGTTGATATGAAATAGAACCTTCCCAAAATGTCACTACATTAATAAGCTTCACCACACACAAAGTGTTCCAAATCCCATCTAAATAATCTTATATACTTGGGCCTGCAACCTTTTCCTACCTCCTAGCAATATCTGTTTATGTGTTTTCTAAAATATTAACTACAACCCTGTAATATTCTCTTCGAACAGCATCATCTATAAATCCTAAAAGCTATCTTGTTGGTTTACCCCTGCTAAGTTGGCAAAGAGGCACCCTTTTAAAGTGGTGATTCTCTTTATTTAGCAGGGGGAGAGTAACTGGCCCTATCCACCCCCAGCACAGTACCTCCAGTAAATGTTGCTGGTGTCTCTCTTATGTTTCTCTTTAGATTGTGAGCCCTTTGGGGACAGGGATACATCTTATTTATTTATTACTTCTCTGTGTAAACTACCCTGAGCCATTTTTGGAAGGGTGGTATAGAAATCGAATAAAATAAATAAATAAATAAATGAGATTGTGAATGAAGATATTTATCTGAAGATAGCAGCTACCTCTTTCCTATATGCTGCATACAACATACAAGAAAAAGAAAGGATGTAAAAATAATGTCCAATATTAGGTTCACAGCCACCCACCCCGCCCCTAGCCACAGAGCCACTCTTCCACATGCAGTTGTCTGCCTTTTTATCATATGCTGCTGGGATTATATCTGGGGAATGCCTCCAATAATTAGCAGTGACACACCGAGGACATGACAATAAATATTTGAGTCATCTTTCTAATTATGGACATCACCCACAGAAAACTGCAGTTACCATTTTGAGAATGCATACCTTCTTCTGAGGCTCTCCCTTCCATACCTCTTGCTGTAACTCTTAAAGAAGAGCCTCAGGTCTCAATCTGCACACAAAGTTAAAATGACAGTGTGTGCAATTGAGGCCATTTTATACAGTGCCATTGAGGTAACAGCTGTGAGAAAGTGAACAGGGGAAGATGGTGGGAATGGGTGGAAAAAGAATGTATCAGGAGCATATTGGGAATAGATTTGTCGGGCTGGGAGTCAGCTCGCCCTCTCAGTCAACCTTCTGTCTTCACTTTAAGGGAGCTGTTTTTGTTAGTTTCTTTCTTATAAAGCTGTGAAATATTGTTAGCCAGAAGTATCCCACCAGATGGGCTAATAAAGCTCCATTTCCACAGCTTGCCTATTCCCCACTCTTCATGTTGCTGGCCCTTTTCATGTCTGTTCTCAGTGAATCATTAAAACACACACACACACACACACACACACACACACCCCTTGCCAACAGAGTTAAGTAGTGATCAAAACATATCGTATTCCCTTAGCTTTTATTGTGCAAAGGGCAGAATATGTGAGGTGCTCACTCAGCCGACCTGGGGGGGAAAGCCCCCTTTCCATTTTTTCATCACCAGTTAGTAGTTTTCAAATGCTGGCCATGCTGGGAAACATGCTCAAACATATTTAACAATTCATTGGTGTTCTACTAATAATCACTTCTGTAGTATTTTCCTGTGTATAAGGAGCTTTCAAATTCTTAACTTACTGTATCCATACGTTTAGGATGATCGATAGTAACTGGTTCACAGTCACTCAATGAGGCCGTTCATATGACTGGGTGGGTGAGGGGGAAGGCTTGGCTCGACCACTCACCATCTCCCCCAGATGACTGGCAAAATGTTGGTGGGAATGCTGTCCGCACTTCCACACAATCCATTGTTGGAGAGCTAGAATGATGTATCTTGGCCTCTGGGAATCCTACAATGCACCATGCACCAAGTGTAAAGCGCATTGCGGGATTCCCTCAAGAGACAGGCGCTCTACACACTTGTCTGTGTGTGTGGCTGGGCTGGAAGCAACCTGAGTTCACACACGAGCAGGAAACCCAGGTTAAGTAAGCGCTGACTCCCTTAACCTTGGTTAAAAGCTGGGCTAAAAAGCCAGGCTAGGCAGCGCTGCTCTTCTGAAATCAGGCCCGATCCCTGCGGTTCTCAAGCACAGCCTAACCCAGGATGGGCTTCCTTAGCCTGGGTTAGGCTGCGCAGCCTCAATGAGTTTTTATGGTGCAGCATGGATCTGAATGTGGAGTCTCTCACATCCAGTGTGTTATGCTGGTCCAAGGAATTAGTACTGAATTGTGGTGGGGCCACAGCTCAGTTACAGAACACCTGCTTTACATGCTGGTTTGATCCCAAGTTCAATCCAAAGTTGGAGGGCTTGAAAAGACTAGGGGTGTGCAATTCGGATTTTCGGGTGATTCGGCTCGGACCCGAGCCGAATCACCCCCGTTCTGTTTTGTGCCCGAATCTGGGTCACCCGAATCACCCTTGATTCGGTTCGGATTCGGATTTAATCCGAATCCGAATCGATTCGGGGGGTAAAAAGGGGCCCAGGGGCAAAATTTTGGGGTGGGGTGGTAGTGCCCAATGGGTAGAGTCTACCACCCCAATTTCAGGGGGATTGGGCAAAGTCCTGATTTTTTGTGAATTTTTAAAGTTTTAGTGACTTTGGGGCAGTTCGGGGGCATAGCATGGGATTTGGGCAAAAGGAGTGGGGTGGGGTGGTAGTGCCTAATGGGTGCAGGCTACCACCCCAATTTCAGGGGGATTGGGCAAAGGGCTGATTTTTGGTAAATTTCTGAAAATTTCATGTCTTTGGGGCAGATTGGGGCATATTGGGGCAGAAAGTGGGGGCTGGGGCAGAATAGTGGGGTGGGGTGGTAGTGCCTAATGGGTGCAGGCTACCACCCCAATTTCAGGGGGTTTGGACAAAGGGGTGATTTTTTGAGAATTTTTGAAGTTTTGGTGACTTTGGGGCAGTTTGGGGGCAGAAAATGGATCTGCCCCAAAATAGTGGGGTGGGGTGGTAGTGCCTAATGGGTGGAGGCTACCACACCAATTTCAGGGGGATTGGGCAGAGGGCTGATTTTTTGAGAATTTTTGAAGTTTGGGTGTCTTTGGGGCAGATTGGGGGCAGAAAGTGGATCTGCCCCAAAGGAGTGGGGTGGGCTGGTAGATAGTGCCTGATGGCTGGAGGCTACCACCCATCCCCAATTTAAGAGTGATTGGGCAGAGGGGTGAATTATGGTGAATTTATTTGTATGAGGTTTGTCTTCATAAGGTGAAGTGTGCTAAATTGATTACTTCCTCATATTATTCATAGTAAAGGAAAGTGTGAAAAAGTGAAAGTGGGGTCATGAGAGTTGTTTAATTGAAAAAAATCTCATTTGCTATGATAGAATGAGAATTCACACCTCAGGTGTGAATTCTCATTCTATCATAGCAAATGAGATTTTTTTCAATTAAACAACTCTCATGACCCCACTTTCACTTTTTCACACTTTCCTTTACTATGAATAATATGAGGAAGTAATCAATTTAGCACACTTCACCTTATGAAGACAAACCTCATACAAATAAATTCACCATAATTCACCCCTCTGCCCAATCACTCTTAAATTGGGGATGGGTGGTAGCCTCCAGCCATCAGGCACTATCTACCAGCCCACCCCACTCCTTTGGGGCAGATCCACTTTCTGCCCCCAATCTGCCCCAAAGACACCCAAACTTCAAAAATTCTCAAAAAATCAGCCCTCTGCCCAATCCCCCTGAAATTGGTGTGGTAGCCTCCACCCATTAGGCACTACCACCCCACCCCACTATTTTGGGGCAGATCCACTTTCTGCCCCCAAACTGCCCCAAAGTCACCAAAACTTCAAAAATTCTCAAAAAATCACCCCTTTGTCCAACCCCCCTGAAATTGGGGTGGTAGCCTGCACCCATTAGGCACTACCACCCCACCCCACTATTCTGCCCCAGCCCCCACTTTCTGCCCCAATATTCCCCAATCTGCCCCAAAGACATGAAATTTTCAGAAATTTACCAAAAATCAGCCCTTTGCCCAATCCCCCTGAAATTGGGGTGGTAGCCTGCACCCATTAGGCACTACCACCCCACCCCACTCCTTTTGCCCAAATCCCATGCTACGCCCCCGAACTGCCCCAAAGTCACTAAAACTTTAAAAAATCGCCAAAAATCAACCATGAACCGAATCACCCGAATTTTTTGTGCCCGAAATTCGGGTGATTCGGCTCGTGCCCGAAAAAATTCGGGGGGCATCGGGGGTGATTCGGTTCGGCCCCGAATCACCCGAAATTGTTCGTTTCGGGCACAGATCGTTCTGTGCCCGAAATTTTTTGCACATCCCTAGAAAAGACCCTACTCTGGAATCCTGGAAAGTGCTGTCGGTCACTGCAGACAATACTGATCTGAATGGAGCAATGGTCTGACTCAGTATAAAGCAGTTTCATATGCTCAATATTATTTGCTATTTATTGTTTATTTAATTTATTTATTTAATACATTTATATACCGCCCAAAACGCAAGTTCTCTGGGCGGTTTACTATTCAAAATTAATATTTTTTTGTGGCATTTCCTCATACAGGTTCATTTGGGTTTTGGTCTACATTAAGTTATTTCTTGTGTATAGAGTTTAAAGTTTTTAACTACAGTCATTCAAACTGAGAACAGCCCTTTCACTTTCCCCACTCAACTGCCTTTATACTTTTATTCCAGTGCTGTTATCTCCTGTGTTTTCCACATATAGGTCTTAAAGCTGAAAGAACAGATTTACGTATTATCAGAGTACGAATATTCAAAAAGTCCTTCAAAGAATTTATGGCTAATACAAGTCACAGGGACTGAAGCCAATTTGAGCAGCCACCAAAGACAAAAATAATTGCAACAGCCTTGGCTTTTTGATAATTGCTTTTGGACTGCAACTGGGGGACTAATGACAGCACAGTAGTTCTTTGAAAGATTGTGGATTGGGTTTCTCTGTGGGTATGCCTGTGCCTGTTACTCTGTGTGTATGCATATGTGGTTAAAGGATCTTACATTTTTTAGCACATGCACACATAAATAATGCAAATCAAAGACTCAACGCAGTAATAAAGAAGCAGATTTACTTTTCTATACTCAAAGGTAATGCTTCATAGGGGACATTCAACAAATACCTGGAGACAGACCCACAATAACAAAAGAAAGTCACTTACTACATTCAATTTCATCAGAGCCATCAATGCAGTCTTGGAAAGAATCACATTGCTGTTTTATGAGGATACACTGACCACTGGCACAACGAAATTGATTTGGGAGACAAATCACTGCAAGGGAAAACACAATGGAACAATACTGTATCATTCTCAGCCCAAATCAAACAATGAAGAGAACACTACTATGAAACTAGGTGACTTCTTAAAAAATTATCAACGTTATACAAATGCACAGAGTTGCAGTTGCTCTATCTGCACAGTACCAAATATCGGCTTCAATGTCAAACTTTTAGGAGACAAAGGACACATAAATAGTTCATACTGTGTGTAGCACTGGTATGTGCGAACGGCAGTATCTGCATTAGGCGACCAATGAAAAACCAACCAGCCACAGTTCTTCAGTCAAGCACCCTATGCAACCAAGGTGGCGTTTCTGAGTAAAAAATGTGCCCACCAAATTATTTCCTGGGCTTGTAACTTTATAATGTTTATCTTCATATAGTTCACATAATTACTGGAGGTGCTAGGGGAAAAAAGTAAATCTGCTTGTGGTTTTAGAGAGAAAAAATTATCTCTAAACAGGACCAGTGCCAGGTAAGTTGACCACCTAACTCATCCCTAATCTCCAAAACATGATCCTACAAAAAAGAAAGAAAAAGGAGTCTATAAAGTTGTCCTTCTTCTCTCAAAGCCTCTATTGTCACTTGGGGTTGTTAGTTACATAAACTATGAAACAGGCAGCCCACAGTTGATTTCCACAAAATGAAAAGGGAGGGGAAGAAATCAATTGTTCAGGGGCCATCCTATAGCACTTTCAGATGAATATGTTTGGGAGTGATCAGTGCTAAATCAGAGCACCAGTAACTTATAAACCATGTGTGGGTAGCATCAGCATGGGAGTCAGAAATACCACTGCTTCAGAACAGTAGTTCTAAAGCCCCATTAACAGCCAATTATTTCCATTTGCACTTTGTGCTTCCCCACTAACACTGCTGATTCCAGCAACATCTAGGAGGGCATTTACTCAGCTCCTGGAATTAGCCCTGCAAAAAGCTAAGACGAATGATCTTACTATTGCAATCAGCTTCATCAGATTTATCCTGGCAGTCAATTTCTCCATTACATCTTAAACGTGCATCAATACATTGTCCTTTCTCACACTGAAACTGGGCTACTGAACATATTGGACAGTTATCTTCATCGCTTTGATCGTCACATTCAGAAAATCCATCACATCGCCATGCCATAGGGATGCAGTCTATCTCCCCAGTTGCACACGTGAACTGGTCTGGAGAACATGTTGGAGGCTCTGGGGAAGTGAATTAAAAATGCACTTATTTTAAAGTTTATAAAAAAATTAGACATGGAAAAGCATTTCCTCATATACAGGATCATCGTTGTACCAAGTTCTGTAATAATATCAAATTCTCTCCTTGTACAAGATTTTAACAATATCAAGTTTCATCTAAGGGTGGAGGAAAGGTCTATGCCTAAACACATAGATCCCATTATGTTTATGTCTGGCAGGATCGCTCACTGGCTTTACCGGGTCAGCTGCAGTGATGCCTGCCAGGGGTGATGGGGCACCCAGGACGACGGAGTTTCCCAGTGTAGGCGAGGCGCCAGAGGCCGATGGTGGCGCAGGCAGCCAGGATTTTCCTGCTGAGAGGAGGCCTGGCCATAGGCTGCCAAGCAAGGGCAGGGGAAGCATGAGGCACGCAGCACGGATGTCAACAGTGCGCCTTGAAATGAAGGGAGGAAGCCGAGCATGGGAGGGGAAGGAACAGGGGAAGGGCTTAACACAGGTTACTTGTGTGAAGGTAATACAAGGGTAAAAAAGAGCGGTGGGGACCTAATACAGGGGAGGAGGGGTTGGAGATGTGAGGGGGCATATAAAAGGGAGATGGCCGGTGATAAAGGGGCAGAAGGAGAGAGTGTCATAGACCTCTGGTGAGAGGCTGACACAGTGACCGCCAAGCTCCAAGGAGGAGGAGGACCGGAGTGATAAGAAACCCCCTCCCCTTTGTATTCTGAGGCCTGACCCTAAGTGCCTTTCTCATAGCCAGAGTGGTGCAGACCCATTCAGACAGTTTACTATCTAATGTTCTGGATAGGAGGCAGGCACTACAAACTGTGGCTAACTATGGCTCAACCCCAAGTTTTTGGCCTGATACAGGAATTGTTACATGCATATCCATAATGTGAGTTCTTTATGTGATCAGGCAAAATGAAATTCCTAGCTGTTAATAGTTTTGAAATTTATAAACTTGCTTTTTAAACATGTATTTGACAAATTCAAAAGAATATTATTTCTAATACACTCTAATACACTCCCAATGTCTGGAGGTGTCTGGGCACATATATAAAATGTATACATGTAAAAATGTTAAATCCTGAAGAAGATATTATTGTGTTCCCTTATTCTGTACATCTTCTGAATCAGTACTGTGCCATCAATACTGAAAAGCTGTGAATGATCAAAGCCAGAGAAATTAGATCCAATTCACATCTGCTTCTATAAAATGGCTGTACATGTAATCTAGCATCTTTGAAAAGGACTGTGTTCTTTTCACAGGCAACGGCAAGCAGTACGATAGCAGTTTCACACATTAGCTGCCTATTGGCACTAAAAAAGATGAACTGAATCACATTCAGTGCATGAGAACCAAACGATTACTAGCATAATATATAAAGCCCTTAATAGCTTGGGCTCTGGGTGTTTAAGAGAACATCTTCTTCGCTATGAATCAAACCGCCCATTGAGATCATCAGGAGAGGTTCATCTGCAGTTGCCACCGACTCGTCTGGTAGCTACTCAGGGACGGGCCTTCTCCATTGCTGCCCTGAGGCTTTGGAACACAAGTCCTGCTGAAATAAGAGCCTCCCCGCCTCTTACAACTTTTAAAAGGGCAGTCAAGACGCATCTGTTCACCCAGGCTTTTAATTAGATACTGTTTTAATTGTTTGATTTTTAATAGTTTTAGCCTTTTAAATTTTAAATTTTTGTAATGTTTTAACCTTTTTATTTGTTGTTTTTATTGTTTTGTTGTAAACCACCCAGAGACTTGTGTTTTGGGTGGTATACAAATATGTTAAATAAAGGCACAACAACCACAACCAAGTCCAAATTCTAAGAACGTAGTTACTGTATAAATGGGAAGTCTCAGAAAATAAATCTGAAACTTGGATTTGTCATTCAGATAACTAAAATTTTTTAGGCAGCACAGATGTAGTTTAATTGTCCTTCACCCCATTGCCCAAGCTATCCCCAGAGGAGAGGTTTACTCTTCATGGTGTTATGACACAACATGACAACTGACCAAAGATATGAAAATTCCTCTTTGGGAAAAGATAGCAGGAGATGCTATCAATATTGTGAGATACTGGCTCAAAATTTCATATGACTATAGCCAGAACACAAAACAAATAGGAAGTAAGAATATTTCATCAACAATTTCTTGCAAATAGAAATACATGAGCTAACAGACTCTCTACCCTCCTCCACAGAATAAATATGAAACTCCAATACCACAGAACATGTTGTGGTTGTGAGACAGAAACTGGTTATAAGGGAAATTACTGCCTCTGAGGAGCTCATAGTCCAGCAAGTGTGTCATTGGAGAGCATATTTATTTCCAAAGTAAATTCAGGAAGAAAATTGGTAAGCTGAAATATTGGAGAAGATTCCTTCCTCAAGAGATGAGATATTTATCTCTCCAGAAAACGAAGCACTAATATTTTTTGGGGGTGGGGGGTGGGGGAACTGAACAGAAGGAGAAAAGTAGGACACAGGCTAGTAGAACAACAGTCATAAATGAAGTACCTATGGTGAAACAGGGTAATTTCTTTATCACAAAATACACTGCTACAGTGTTTGGCATTATGTTACAAGGCATCCACTCCTTTCAATGCCATTAATCATATCACACATCACTATGCTATTTCCCACTCCTTTCTTTTCTGCCTACCCAGAAATAACATTTCTCAAGACGCTAGAAAAAGACCCAGAAACCCAAGTTCCATATTCAAACCTCTAAAGCAAAGCTCCCAAGTAATGTAATCACATTTTGTGGAGGTTCATAAGACAACTATGAATGGTTTAAGCCAGAGTCAGCACATGGGATCAAGTTCCTGTTAAGTGTTGGTAATGTAATTAAAGCAGAAGAGACCTGCTTCTTAAGCTGCATGGACATAGGTTTGTTCAGATGATAAAATAACAACTCATTGAGAGGACTAAACATAAAGGGATATAGATGATTTTCATTCAGATTCTGATTGATTGATTACGTGCCATCAAGTCAGTGTCAACCCTTAGCGACCACATAGATAGATTCTCTCCAAGATGATCTGTCTTCAACTTGGCCTTTAAGGTCTCTCAGTGGTGCATTCATTGCTGTCGTAATCGAGTCCGTCCACCTTACTGCTGGTCATCTTCTTCTCTTTATTTCAACTTTTCCCAGCATTATGGACTTCTCAAGGGAGCTGGATCTTTGCATAATGTGTCCAAAGTATGATAGTTTGTCTGGTCATTTGTGCCTCGAGTGAAAATTCTGGATTGATTTGTTCTGTGACCCATGTGTTTGTTTTCCTGGCTGTCCATGATATCCTCAAAAGTCTTCTCCAGCACCAAAGTTCAAACGCGTCAATGCTTTTTCTATCTTGCTTCTTCAAAGTCCAGCTTTTGAATCCATAGAGTGTCAAAGGAAAAACCACTGTCTGAACGATTCTAATCTTTGTAGGTGTAGACACATAACAGCATCTAAGTATCCTTTCCAAGGCCTTCATTGCAACCCTACCAAGTGCTAGTCTGTGGCGTATTTCTTGACTGCTGGATCTTTTACTGTTGATGGTCAATCGTAAAAGGCAGAAGCTATCCACCACTTTAATGTCTTCATTATCAGTTCTGAGGCTGGCTGCTGTACCCATTGTCATTAAGTTGATCTTCTTTACATTTAGTCATAGTCCCATTTTTTCACTGTGCTCCTTAACTTTCATTACTAGAGCTTGCAGATCCTACATACATTCAAATAAGGTGACTAGCTCAACAGGGAAGTGCATAAAAGACAGCATGACAGAAGAGCTGAGAAGACATGCTCTTTACACATGTAGAAAAGAGGTCTTCAGTTATTTTGTTATATTTGTTTCTCAGTCTGTTCCATTGCCATGTAGAGCCTAAGGGCGGGCTCACGTCGCATGGAATCATGGTTAATTTTAAATAAGGTTAATGAAACAAATTGAGATTGAGTGCTAGATGATCATTCATTCTCTGTTTGTTTCACAGTATCACGGTTTATTTGTGTTTAGCCTCTGATTATGTAATCCCAGGCTGCTTTGCTATTTCCTACTACTGGCAAGATACTGCCTTGTCATCTACTCCCCTACCATTGGTCTAGCTTAAAAAGGAGGCAGTTATACAATCTTTGCCTGCTCTTGGCATCTCAGTTATGCTGCTGCTCAGGCACAGAGAAGTGTGTCAGCAACGCTCAGCTTCCACAGGCGGCAAGGAGGGATGTTCATTCCAGCTGCCATCAACTTATTCAAGGCAAAGTCGATGGCTCAAATGTTATATGGGGCACAGCTAGGACCCTATGCTAACTATTCCTTCCTGGAGTGGGTCCAAGCCAGGCTCTTGAGAACATTATTTCTGACCCCTAAATATATTTCTAATTCCACTCTAAGATTGGAATCAGGAGTTATCTCGATAGAGGCCAGAGCTTGGTATCTAATACTAATAAACTGGGCAAGAATCAACTTATTGCCCTCTGGTCTCTTTCCCTTATTATTGGACAGGCACTGCTCGAGCTGGTGGGAGAACTATGTCAGGGAACTCCGTACCTATGGTCTTTCACCTGAGGCAATCCTATCTGTGGGTTTGGTCAAGGCCAAATAACTTATTAAACAAAGGATCTGGAATACTGTATTTCAGAAAGACCTGTTGAGGACATCTAGGTCATTCCACCTGCTCAGTGGTAGGATGAGAACTTGGCACAGCAGATTATCTATTACTCCTTACTTTCCCTAAACACAGATGGGCCTTCTCGAGGGCCAGTAGGCGTGTGTCCGAACCGGTCTGATTAGAGCTTTTGCCGGAGGCCCGGTCTACCCGCCGGGAAGAAGCCGGGTAGACCGGGCCTCCGATCGCCGGAGGCCCGGTCTACCCGGCTTCCTCCCGGCGGGTAGACCGGGCCTCCGGCAAAAGCTCTATAGGATAAAGAGCTCTAGTGCGCGTGCGCACACGCCCAAGGCCCCAGTTGGGCC
Source organism: Hemicordylus capensis (assembly GCF_027244095.1). NCBI lineage: Eukaryota > Metazoa > Chordata > Lepidosauria > Squamata > Cordylidae > Hemicordylus > Hemicordylus capensis. The sequence continues at coordinate 136,009,474 of NC_069657.1, read as the reverse complement.
GGAGGCTTCGATAAGAGAGGAGCTCTGTTCGCGAGCTCCTCTCTAAGTTCTTCTAACTTGGTGAGCACTCGTGGGGGGGTGGCGGGTGGCGGGTGGGGGGGCGGCAGGGCGGCAGTAGCCTTTCCTTGTAGGCAGTAGACTTTTTTTATCTCTAATTTGCTCGCGGGGGGGGCGCGGCGGAAGCGGCGGCGGCGGCTGGGGCAGCTGGTTTCCAGCGCCCCAATTTTACAGTAGATTATGGCCACTGGCGGGGGCAAAGAGGCGCGGGAGGGGTAAACAAGCCCTCCCCGCCCTAAAAGATAGGCTCCCCTTTGGTGCTGGTCCGGACTGCTCCGGACCATGCACATCACTAAGGGCCAGTATGAATGTCCTCCCTTTGGAATTTTTGGCTGGCAGATATAGCAGAATTCCATTTGAGCAGAGATATTGCTCCTGTAACTCTGATGAGATTGAGTCAGTTGCACATGTGCTCCTGTGGTGTGTCTTTTATATAGATCTTAGGCGAAGGTTAATTGACCCTTTTTTACATAATCTGCCAGGTCAATCGGACTAATTCTACATCAAATATTTGTTAATAGATGTGAATTTATCTAACACACACATACACACACACAGAGTTGCAAAATTCTGTTCTGCAATACGAGTTCGCCGCACTCTGCTCACTAATGGTTAGATCCAGTGTACAGTTATGTTATTAATATGGCTATGTTTAAAATTTTATATTGTTTTAGATGTTGTGATATTGGTCAAACACAGTAATAAAGACTGACTGACCTACTGGCATCTCTGCATTCAGCAAGCAATTAATATCTGCAAGGGAAACTATTGGCGTGGGAGTGCTGTGATAACTGTTTTAAGAAAACTACTTGGACATAATAAAAATCCTTTGAGATGAAATTGTTGAACTTTTTCTTTCCTTCTGTGGTGCTTTGCTTGAGGGTACAAATCAGGACAGGATGTTCCTGATCTATCTGCATTTGTTTTTGTGTGGGTGCTGGGCAGATTTCTTAAATCACCTTGTGTAAAGGTCATTGGATTTTAAAGCGGGGAGGGGGTTGCATGCAAGCAACTTTGTTATTAAGCAGAAAATGAAGAGGTGCGCTAGAGACTAGGCAGATTGTGAAATGAAGCAATGTTTGGTCCTAATGATACAAACTCCCAGTCTTCCTGGTACTTCTGCCATTTTGTTAGCTGCACTGCTACTTCTAAGGGCCTTGTCTGTTAAAATTTCTGGGCTAACAATTTCATTCTTGCAGTTCTTTTCTGTGTGTGTAAAAGGGACAATAACGAACTAATGTATCAGCAATAAGCACAGAAGAAAGGAAACCACATCAAGGTCATTAGACACTGAATGTGCTGCAGGTTCAAGAATGATCTCATTGGGTCAAACTGCAATGAGAGTCTTAGATTAGCAGAATCCCAGATATCTTGCTAGCTATTTTTATGTTTTAGCCTCATTTGTAATCGTGAGGCTGTCCTCATGTGCAAGCTAACCCTGGCTAGAGAAGCCCAGTCAGGGTTAGGCTGCACGTGAGAATAGCTGGGATCGGGCCTGATCCCAGCAGGGCAGGACTGCCTAGCTCGGTTTTGTAGCCCACCTTTTAGCCTGAGTTAAGGGCGTGAGCACTTCCTTAGCCCAGGTGCTGCAGTTGTGACACTGTGCAGTCAGCTTGCAGCCCACGCAGTCACAGAGACAGTGCCTAGAGTGTCTGTCTCCTGGGGGAATCCCCCAATGCACCATGCTTGGTGCATTGTGGGCAACGTGGAGGCCGGGGACAAGTTATCCCAGCTCTCCAGTGATTGCTCATCTGTCCACATTCCCACTAACATTCCTGCAATAGTTTTTGGGGAATTCCTCAAATTCCCTTGTTTGAAAGCCTTATAAATACTTTGTGGCCAAAGACCAGAAAGGAAAAGCGATGACTGTTAACAATTAGCATTTAACCATATCAAGGCTGAAGATCTGAATTAAGAAGCAAGTGTAAACAACTTATTCTGAGTGTCTGAGGGTGCACAAGTGATTGTGCATGCTGAGAGGATGAAAGGAGAATACCTAAAAAACATCTGAAGACCCAAAGCCCAGACAGGTGGCAATGGAGCTTTGATGGATGTGAAGGGCTGACCCCAAGAGCAGTCAAGAACTCAAAAAAGTATAAAACCAAAAGACTTCAGATCCAACTTTTAGAGGGCAGGTCCAGAAGATGCATCTTCTCCCTCTCCATTACTGCAGCATCCCTGCACCCCAGTATCATGCACCCCATCTTCTCATCCAACCCTGACATCTGTGATCATCAGGAGAGATTTTGAACTGGCCATTCGAGGTCTCTTTGAACCTTTGGTAATAGATTTTATCTATTCCCCATCCTCTCCTCCCTTTCCCTTCCATTGCTAGGTAACTTGCTTGCAGTAGAGTTAGTTAAATTAGCTTTGCTTGCCAGGATCTTATATTCATTGAACCTCTTTAAATCTATTTACTTAATTAAAATTCATAAAACACATTTCTAGTTTAATTCCTTCACACATCTATTGGTTAAGGGATCCCACTGGTTTGATTAATAGTGCTCTTCGTAGCTGCTAAGACATGTGGCTGCCCACGACAGGTTGGTGGCAGTCCAATCAGGGCACATCCAACTGATCCAAGTCCAACCATGACAGAGGGTTGGCAGTCTCTTCATAGAGGCAGAATGCCCCTGGTGCATAACACTAACAGCAATTAGAGACATTTGTAGCATAGAACCACCATGTTTCATAGCTGCTTTGGGCTAGCATATCTCTCTGGGTGCATGCAGATGCAATACAGAACCTTGGTTTACTTAGGTATTCCTGTTTTGTTTTTTTCATCTGAACACACCTCTCAGATTCAACCAAGGTTCAATTTGACCCAACAAACCAACATTTGTAACCAAGGTTTGATGTTAGCTTGTATTAATTAATTAATTAATTAATTAATTGCATTTATAAACCACCCCATCCAAAGGCTCTGGGCAGTGTACAACAACTTTAAAAAAGGCATAAAAACACTGCAAAACACAGTGCTAAAAACTATATAAAATCAAAAACAATTCAGACCATTTAAAACCAATTAAAATATTTTTTTTAAAAGACGTTACAAGCCTTGGAAGGCCAGGCCAAACAAATAAGTTTTTAGGGCTCTCTTAAAGGCCAACAGGCAGCCTAAACTGTGGATATCTGCCAGGAGTGCATTCCATAGGCCAGGAGCAGCTACAGAAAAGGCCATTTCTGAGTCACCACCAGACATACTGGTGGTAACTGGAGATGGACCTCTCCAGATGACCTCAACGAGCGATGGGGATCATACCAAAGAAGGAGCTCTGTAAGGTAGTCTGGACCCAGGCCGTTCAGAGCTTTAAAGGTAATAACCAGCACTTTGTATTTCACCCGAAAACATATCGGCAACCAGTGCAACTGTTTTAAGGCAGGCACAATACGGTCTCTCTGGGTTACCCCAGAGACCAATGTGGCTGCTGCATTTTGAACTAACTGAAGTTTCTGAACTATGTACAAAGGCAGCCCCATGTAGAGCACATTGCAGTACTCAAGCCCGGAGGTTACCAGCTAATGTACTACTGGTTTGAGATTGTTCTATTCAAGGAATTGACACAGCTGTTGAATCAGCCAAAACTGATAGAAAGCGCTTCTGGCCATAGCCTCCACCTGAGATACCAGGGTGAGACCTGGATTCAAAAGCACTCTGAAGCTGCGAACCTAATCCTTCTGGGGGAGTGTAACCGCATCCAGCACAGGAAGATCTAGCTCATCCCTTAAATTCCCTTCCCCCACAATGAGCAGCTCCATCTTGCTTGGATTCAGCTTCTTTTTTGTTATCCCTCATCCAGCCCATTACTGTCTGTAGGCAGGCATTTAGGGAGTGAATGCCATTTCCTGATGATGATGATGATGATGATGATAAGAAAAAATACATTTGGGTGTCATCAGCATACTGATAACACCCTGCACCAAATCTCGTGATAACCTCATCCAGCAGTTTCATGTAAATATTAAAAAGCTAATTGTGGTTCAATTAGCTATCGTGTTGCAATAAGCCAACCCTGGGGTTTATTCTTGGCTTCTTGCAAGAGCTCTGCCTCCACATACAGAGCACAGCACAGAGTAGCCGAGAAACATGACCACTCTAAGCGGTCAATGCCTCTCCATGGTTTTTCCTCCAAAAGCCTGCCTAGTGACTACGGATGTCATTGCTCTCATCCTTCTTCCACAACAGGGGTTCTCTTAAAACAAAAGTCCAACATGCCTTGCGTGTTGGCCAAAGTAACTGATCAGAAGATTAACAATGGGACCCAAAAGGTCAGCAAAGAAAGGGCAACTGGAGTTGAAAACAAGCCCAAAACAACACCAATAGAGACAAACCAACTTCAAACCTTGACTGCAGAACTTGGTTAGACAGCCTGAAATAAACCATTGTTAGTGAACTGGCACTTGTTCAAGATTAAAACTAACCACAGTTAGATGAAATAAACAGTAGTTATGTTTATTAGACATAAAGTGTTATGTTTGAACCCACAGTTGCAATAGTTTTGCTATTATGTATCCTTATGGCATATCCTCCAATTAATGGACACAGAAACACACAAATACTTGTGTGTAAATATCTGGGATGTGTCACACAATTGTGAATATAGCTGTTAACATAATACATTGGTAACACTTTTCCTCTAACATATTAAAGAGCTATTTGTCCTTGCACTGAGACAGTCAAGTGTGGAATAACATTTTCACATGATTATTACAAAAGGCCTTCTTAGGAGTTTCCTTTAAGTGCAAGCAGTAATTGTCAACAGCAAGGGGACTGTGTGCATGAGTTGGTCATGGAGTCTACCTTGCAACAGCACAAAACATTCTGTATAATTAAGTGTAAATAAACCGGTCTACTCAAGCCTAGAGAATTTGTGAAATTATACTGGTATCACATATACAAAGTTTCCACTTAAGTTCACCTACCTCCACAGGTCAAGAGGTTCTGTAGAAGTACCAAGTGAACTGGGCAAGAGCACCTTGGAGTACCATCTCCCTTTGCTATACAGATGTGTGAACATCCACCATTGTCCCGGGAACATGGGTGTGCAGCTTTATAAAGAAGAAAGGAGAAGATTGTTTGTTTGCTTGCTTGCTTGCTTACAATTTATAAGAAAGATGCAGTGAACTTTATCATTTTACCAGGTATGAACAGAGTAAATGCATAAGATGTTTGGACTCCAAAGTCTTTTGAAAATGAATTTCCAATAATATTGTCTCAAATTTCCACATCCTGATTACACTCACAAGATCAGAGGAGGAAGAATTGATTTTTTTAAAAAAGAGACATACAGGTAGCAGTTATCTAGGCATGATGAGAACAAAAACATGCTGTTTTCCAGTAATTGCATTTATATTAGGGGACTGAGCAAAGGTACCTTTTTTGGTAGTTAAGAGAGTCAATATTGGTTAGTTAAGGGTCATGGAGATTTTATAGCAGGAATGACTGGGGCAGGTGACAATGTGATAGCTGAATTCATCAACATAGCTGAATCACCAGATACATCCACATAGTCTCCAATGCTGTTGGTTCAGTACTTTAGCACCAAAAATTCTTTACGCAGTTACATTAGAAGTTAGAATGTAAGTATGGCTAGGTCGATAGGTACTAAATTGCCAGAAGAGTGAAGTATTAATTCATTCCATGGTGGCAATGTGGGTTTGGGCAATTAGTTCAGGAGCTAATATTGCAACCAAGTTCCACTGTTGCAAAAAACATAACACAAGGTTCTTTTAGGGCAGGGCTGCACAACTTTGACCCACCAGCTGTTGCTGGACTACAACTCCCACCATCCTTGGTTACTGACCACTGTGTCTGAGGATGATGGGAGTTTATATTTATTAAAAATTTCTTGTATACCACCTCCTCCAAAGACTCTAGGCAGTGAACAACAACAATAGCTATATATATATATTTTAAAATTAAAAAGCCTGGTGGAAAAGGTAGGTCTTGAGAAGGGCCTTAAAAGCCACTAAGGAAGGGGCTGAACGAATCAGGCGGGGGGGAGGGTATTCTAAAGAAGAGGGGCGGCACAGAGAAGGCCCTCCTATGGGCCCAGGCACCATGCGCTACACCAGTGTTAGCCATTTGTGTGGTGGCCATTTGCGTGGCGATGCTTCTCCCGGCTGCAAGGAGGTACGCTGCAGCCCCACACGCCTGCTTTTGGAAAAGCGCTGGCGGGGGGAAAGCATCAATGCGGGGTCTGACAGGTAGGCAGCGCCTTCCTTGCCCGTTAAAGTGACCCCCCCTCCTCCAAACCAGTTCAACTACTGGTTGCCAGAACCAGTTCAGCACTCCTAGAATGGAGTGCCAAATGGTTTAGTGTACAACCCTAGTGCACGTACAAAGAAACAGTCCTAATAATGCTTATTGGGATGTATTTTTAATTTCTTTAAAGTCAAAGGAAGTTTGGAGCACTTCACAGTGGAGAGTAGGGGCATACAGCCTTGTGAAACTACATTTTGTTTTTAGTTCCCTGGTGGTACACTGCCACAGGAGGAGAAGGTATCCTTTGTCATTTGTGTTTTTAAGAAGCTACAAAAGTCTCCAGTGCTAAAAACAGAGTGCTATATTATTTTATTGCTATCCCAGGTATTGTTCATTGCATCCATTATTGCTTGCTAAACTATATTCCAAATAGCACTCAACAGCAACAAAGACCTAGCCGGAGGAAGAGTTTTGGCAAAATATGTTTGAATGCATCTTGATGTTCCAGCATTTCGGTGCTCTGAGTACAGGGAAAAAATGCAACATCCAAGCAACAAAAATACTACCTTGACAACTGCACATTTATTACAGGAGCAAACAATTGTCTGAGGAAATGGTTAAGCCATAATTCACAGTAAGGAGATAAACTTCTGATGTGGTATTTTGAGAATAGGTATAAAATCTGAAATATTTAGTTGACAATATTTAGTTCCCAAGGCTCAGAGGATTCAGCGAAAATTCTCTTTCAGGACCTATATATTAAAGCTATCCTGAAAATGAAAACCTGTTTAAGGCATTAATTTTTTTCATTCACTGTTAGCATTCTTACAAAATTTCAACAAAGCACCAGTAACTTGCTGGTAAAGCCCAACCAAATAGTTGGGTATTACTTCACTAAACTCTCCCTTTGGTCCTATATAGCGTTCAGTTCAGTTTCTGACACTCATCTGATTGCAGTCCAGCTCATTTCTTTGAGGCAGAAAATTGTCATGTTTCTAACAACTTTCATATTCCTTAGAATACATAAACATATCACATACTACAACATGTATATAGTAACCACTGAAGTTCTATACTATTGGAAATGACCTCATGAATCTGTTCAACTAATGGAGAATGAACATTCCAACCAACATACTCAAACATTTAGCTCAAAACTTTAGTGCAAGCAACACTGGATGAATCTATGCAGAACTGTAATAAAAGACGTACAGAATTCCCTCATGTCAATGTCTTCCACTGCATGAATGCCTGTTAGGTGACCAATTCGACCCTGTATTCTGGTCCTCTTGTATCCGTTGGTTTTCTCAACTCTCTCTATCATCTGCTGCTGACGGTCAATCCAGTACAAATGATTTCCTAACACAGTCAGCCCCATAGGCTGCAAAATGTTGGAATCTTGTAAAGTCACACGGTTAGCTCCTGAAAAACAAACACTGCCTTTGTGATGACATGCTTTTAAAAAATACTTAAGAAACCCACTTATTTCAAAATGTTTTACTATGTTTTAATGTCTTAAATTTGCTCAGTGCTATATCAAAGATGCAATTACATTCCTGCACACAGGGCTCAAAGAATAAAATGGATGCAAAAGCAGATGTAAGGGCCCAATGAAGTAATGAGGATAAGTGTCTAACCTGTATAAAAAGGGAAGGATATAGTGGTCCCAGGACTTACCTTATTTGTAGAAGTGGGGTTTGAACAGTCTGTGGGCAGCAAGTAGCCTATTTCATTAAAGCTTACATTCTTACAGCATCTTACATATCATTTGGTTTAAGAATATGAGGTCAATAGATTTCGATATTAGGCGGTATATAAATTCAATAAATAAAATAAAATAAAATAAATAATTTGTAAAAGGGCACAACCCAAATATGTGCTATTCCTGCATGCCAGAAATACACAGCCCCGGTGAAAGTCATGCTCATGTAACGCACAGGTATGGTTTGATGCTGAAAATGGAAGGCAACAAGTTTAAATCAACTGTGTGCTCAACTCAAGAGGCCATAAGCCTCTAGCAGATGCATAGCTGATTGGGTTCAGGAGTCACACAGTATTGCTTAGATGTGCATTTGATCGAGGTATTCTTCCCCACACTCTGATTACACATACTTTGTGCTGCTGATTTATTATTGCTACTGCTTATGATTCAACTCAGGGGCATAGAGTCCATTGGACAAGGGGGTGAATTTGCACCCAGGTCAGACAGTCAAGGGGCCCCACAAGGCTCTACAGACCCATGGACAGGGTAACATTGCCCCCCAAACATTTCTCTCCCCCCACCTCCAACTACATGACTCCCAATTACAGCTAGTGAGCAGTTTCTCTTTTTTCAGGTAGGAGGATGAAAGCTGCTGAGAAAGGAAAGGGTTAAACCAGCCCAGGGGGTGGTCCTCCTTCCTTGAGTTGTGCTCCTCCCACGCTCGGCAATTCAATGCAGAGTTGGCAAGGGAACAGGAAGGAGGCATGATGGCCACAAGGATAGTTGGAAAGGAAAGTCCAACAAACAACCTGAGAGAGAGCGCACACACAAATGGGCAAATAGGGATAGGAACATTGCTAGGAGTTGTATGCATGCATATATCAGGTCTCAGTAGTAGGCATATGTTAAAAATGTTTCTGAGCTAAGGGAATATGTATGCACAAGTATGTGTGTGAAAGTGTATGCACATATGAAGAGAGTGTAATATTATATGCATGGAAGGGAAAGAAAGGGCATGCTAAGAATCTTGTTTTCATCATGTCCTTGCATTTTTTCTACAAAATATATGTGGGGGAAACAAAGAAGACAAAGAGCAAGGGGCCCATCTTCACTTTTTGTCCCTAGGCCCACTCCAACCTTGCTATGCCCCTGATTCAACTGGTTATTTTGAGAGGGGGTATGCTCTGTTGTTCTATGAGCATTTTACTATCACTGTTAGCTGCCTCAGAGGTTCCAATTTCAAGAGCTGGCGTGGTGTACTGGTTACTACGATCAGGAAGGCCTGTGTTCAGATCTCTGTTCAGCCATAAAATGAATAAATTACTCTGGGCCAGTCACTTATCTCTCAGCCTAACATACCTCATAGAGTTGTAACCATGTATACCTCTCTGGGCTCTTCAGAGGAAGAGCAGGATATTAATGTAAATAAGTAAATAAATAAATTGGGATGGAAAGGTGAGATAGGAATTTTTAAACAAATAAAACAATATAACTTGACCTATGGAAAGGCAACACAGAGACTTCTGATCATTGTTGAATAGATTATCAGTTCTGTTGGATCTGAAATTGCTAATGAACGTGCAGTAGAGAGGTATGCCCAGAATGGGAGCTGTATCATCTCACAGTGCTATAGCAAGAGCTTTCCCATGAATTAAGAGGAGAATCCCCACTGGTATGTTTCCCAGACTATGGGAAACACCTATATTGGGCAGTAGCGATATAGGAAGATGCTGAAAGGCATCATCTCATACTGTGAGGGAGATGGCAATGGTAAACCCCTCCTGTATTCTACCAAAGAAAACCACATGGCTCTGTGGTCACTAAGAGTCGACACCGACTCTATGGCACAACAGACAACTCATTCTCTAATGAATAAAATCCAGCACTGGATTTTAAATTAATTTAAACATAAAAATTAATGTATGTTGTATAAACATAAAATTATGTTCATACCACAGGGCGTACTGTATGTGTCTGCATACAATTATGTATATTGCACGTTCAATTGTAATAAATTTATATCTCTGGTCAGCCAAAGAAGTGGACAGTGTCCTATTAAATTAAGGATGTGCATAAATGTTCTGGCAGGGCAGAGCACAGTACCTTTAAGCATGAGTAAAGCAGGTCCTTACCAGCTCCCCCATCACTTTTCCAGGTGCGCCACTGCACCACTCAGAAGTCCGTGCATGGACACAGGGCTTCACTCAGCAGCCTGCGTGTGGTGGCAGGATGCAGATGGCCACTGCACATGCAGAAAAGTGGTGGGGTGACAGAGGAGCTCTACTCAGGCTTAAAGGTACCACTCCCTGCCTCAGTGCAACGATTCAGCGGGCCGCACCAAATCGATTCAAGCACATTCCTATATTAACTTATCCTTGTTTCTACTTACTAGTGGGAACAAAGAGGTTAGGAGAGTTATATGCATGTATATTTGCAGTGGCATTTAACCGCATCACTATGAGAGTTTTGCAAAAAGACTCTAGTGATATTTGTCATTTATACTTCATTTAAAGAAGAATCAACCTTCATTCTTCTATTATGTCAGAAAATCCAGAGAAGCCATTATGAACTGTATATATAACTGACATTTTCCCACAAGAAAGTATTTATGGCCATGGGATGTCAATAGATCTTCAGTTGGTAACCTCTAATATCTATTTGGGAACACTGTATATCAGACCTGCTTTTTTCTATCCTTTTAAAAACTATGGTCACAGAATAAAATTACATTTTGGGTGCAGAGGACAAAATGCTAATCACAAACAATCCAGCTAATTGGATTGTTTTTTATTGAATAAATTACTTGAGCTCAGCCAGGCATGCAAACAGAAAATTTCTTTTTACTGCAGCAGCTATTAACTTGATTCAGAAGATTACAGTGTACAAAGACTCTTATTTATATTCCCTCCCTCCTCTTAAAAGAAGTACAGTATGGCATACAAATCATATTAAATAGAGAAAAACATCAGAACAGTAAGAATTCTCAAGTTAGTTCCCATTTCTCAGGAATTTTCTGAAGCCACATTCCTGAAAGGCTAGTACCCCTGTAGTTTGAAAACTAACATTTGACACTGGCTTGGATTCAAAAAAGTTACTTTAGGTATACACCCAAGGACTAAGCATGCCCAATGGGGTTTCTGTCGCTTCCCGCCTTCATTGAGTAGAGCCCTCTTCCAACCTCAACTCAGGACAGAGATGTGCAAAACATTTCATCGTCAAAATGTTTTGACACGCAACGGGCCGTTTTGAGCTTGATACAAAACACCGTAAATAAAGGGCGTATTTCAAGCTCAGAACAAAAAACCAAGTTGCTCACCTGTAACTATTGATCTGGTAGAGATCCATCGATATGCATAAGAATGGGTAATGTGCCTGCGCAGGACCCACTCGGTAACATGCCACAGCTTGTCGAGGAGACCAAGCCTTCAGAGTGCCTTCATGCCTTCAGTGTGCTTATTTAAAGGTGGGCTGGGCGCCATGTTCTTCAGTTCTTGGACGATCGCTATGGAGGACGATCATCCAGAAGCAAGTGAGTTTATCAAAGCTTGCACACTCAATACACACATAGTGTAGCACTACTGCAGAGGAGTGGTCTGGGAGGGTCTTATGGATATTGACGGATCTCTTCCATATCAATAGTTACAGGTGAGCAACCTGTTTATCTGGATCGAGATCAGCTGAGATCCATAAGAATGGGTGTTTAGCTAGCTCCCAAAGGAGGAGGGTGCAGTAGTAGCTATTGCAACACCCACTTCAGAACACTTCTCCCGAAGCTCGCCACTGCATCAGAGCGTACATCTATGGTGTAATGCTTGACAAAAGGTAACTCAGTGAACCAAGTTGCTGCTTTGCATATGTTGTGAAGGTTGCCCCCAATAGCTGTGTGGCTGAAGAAGCATAGGCACAGGTAGAGTGGGCCTTAATTGCTTCTGGTGGCTGAATGTTTTTGTTGCTTGTATGTCAGCAGGATGAATTCCATCAGCCAACTGGACATCCTCTGTCTAGAGATACAGGAGCCCCTTGAAGAGCCTTCGTATGCAACAAATAGGCATTTGGTGGACCTGAAGTCCTTAGTTCAATGTAGGTAGTAGAACAGTGCTCTCCATACATCTAAGGAGTGCATCACATGTTCTAACAGAGTTGTAGGATCTCTGAGGAACGTTGGTAGGACAATGTCCTGGTTGAGGTGGAAGGTAGACACTACCCCTGCTAAATGGGCAAAGAGGCACCTTTTACCATGGTGATTCTCCTTATTTAGCAGGGGGAGAGTAACTGACCCTATTCACCCCCAGCACAGTACTTCCAGTGAATGTTGGTGGTGTGTGTCTTAAGTTTCTTTTTAGAATGTGAGACCTTTGGGGACAGGGAGCCATCTTATTTGCTTGTTATTTCTCTTTGTAAACTGCCCTGAGCCATTTTTGGAAGGGCGGTATAGAAATCGAATTATTATTTCTTGTTTACACAGTCAGACAGGTGTTATTGACTGGTTTGTTTTATCCAGACATCGAGTCCTTCCCAAGGACCTGGGATGGCTGAATTTTATCATCAATACTGTTGGTTATTATAGATATCGTCGCAAAATATAATATAGGCTGTTCCCAGTAAAGCTGCTTTTTGTAATTGGCTGATGGTGATTTCTGTGGCCCCTATGGTGTTGAGGTGCTCTTCAAGGTCTTTTGGAACTGCACCCAGGGCACCAATTACCACTGGGATTATTTTGGTCTTTTTCTGCCACAGCCTTTCAATTTCAATTTGTAGATCTTTGTATTTGGTGATTTTTTCTATTTCTTTTTCTTCTATTCTGCTATCCCCTGGTATTGCTATGTCGATTATTTTAACTTGTTTTTCTTTCTTCTCGACTACAGTTATATCTGGTGTATTGTGTGGCAGATGTTTGTCTGTTTGTAGTCGGAAGTCCCATCATATTTTTACATCTTCATTTTCTACAACTTTTTCAATTTTATGGTCCCACCAATTTTTGGCTACAGGTAGCTTGTATTTTTTGCAGATGTTCCAGTGTATCATCCCTGCTACCTTGTCATGCCTTTGTTTGTAGTCAGTCTGTGCGATCTTTTTACAACAACTGATTAGGTGGTCCACGGTTTCATCTGCTTCTTTACAAAGGCGGCACTTGCTGTTTGTTGTGGATTTTTCTACTTTTGCTCTTATTGCATTTGTTCTTAGTGCCTGTTCTTGCACAGCCAGTATTAAACCCTCTGTTTGTTTCTTCAAGCAACCATTCTTAAGCCATTGCCAGGTCTTGGTGATGTCTGATTTTCCACTTATATTGTGCAAATATTGACCATGCAGGGGCTTCTTCTTCTTCTTCTTCTTCTTCTTATTATTATTATTATTGGTAGAAAATCCAGGTCTATACACATCAAGACTGTCTGGATAGATTCTAATGTATGGTAGATCAATTCTCAGGGCCGTTAATTCACTTACTCGTTTGGCTGTAGTGATGGCCAACAGGAAGGCCATTTTCAGAGTCACCAGTTTAATGGAGGCCTCGGTCAAAGATGAAAGGACCAGAGATATACTCCAGGGCTCAATAGACGTATGAACCAGTGAGTACAGGCTCAAAAGGCCCTTCAGGAAAGCCTTACTTTTTGGATGGGAAAAACGGGTTTTCCCCTTGTAACCTGGATGTCTAGAAGACAACGCAGCCAAATGCACTTTGAGAGACACATTGGCCAAACCCTGAGACTTCAGTCCTGTAAGGTAGAGAAGGTAGTGGCGTGGTCAGGCTGAAAACCCTGTTTCCTTGCATAAAGTTTAAAATGAAGCCTAGAAGACAACGCAGCCAAATGCACTTTGAGAGACACATTGGCCAAACCCTGAGACTTCAGACCTGTAAGGTAGAGAAGGTAGTGGCGCGGTCAGGCTGAAAACCCTGTTTCCTTGCATAAAGTTTAAAATGAAACCACTTGCTCCTGTAATTGCGCCTGGTGGAAGATTTCCTCTGGTTAAGAAGGATCTTGTTCAGGAATCGATCCGCCATGCTGTTAGGCGGAGTGTCAGAACATCTGGATGCAGTATCTTGCCTTTGTCCAGGGTTAAGAGATCCACTACCTGGGATAGTCTTTGGTAGCGGTTCTTTGACAGTCTGAGTACCTGTGAAAACCATGGTTGCCTTGGTCACCATGGAGTCACCAGGATACAGGATGTAAGAGGTGTTAGAAAATGGGAGACCACTCAGCTGATCAGTGGTTGAGGTGGGAACACATAAGCGATCTCCTGCTGCCAGTCCCGCTGGAAAGCGTCCCCCAGAGGCAGCAGGTCGTGTCCCGCTCTTGAGCAGAAATGGTTGCACTTCTTGTTCTCTAAAGTGGCAAACAGATTTATGGAAGGTAGCATCCACTTTGAAAAGAGTGGTATGATGTACTCCGTTTTGATCTCCCACTCGTGGTGGTGTTGTTCTTGAGGAAAAGTCCGACTCAAATTGTCTGCCAGGATGTTGTCCAAGCCTTTTATGTGAATGGCTAACGGATACACTTGATGCTGGATGCACCAATGCCATAACTGAAGGCTGAGAGCGCATAGACTTCGAGATACAGTGCCACCCTGGCAGTAGGCCAGGGCTGTAGTATTGTCCAACTGTATCTGCACCACTTTTCCCTGTAGAAGCGGAAGATCTTCATTGCTTTTAAGACAGCTAGGCGTTTCAGGAAGTTGATGTGGAGTTGCCTTTGTTGAAAAGTCCACTTGCCCTGTTTTTGGTGGGTCCCACAGTGGGGCCCCCAGCCTAGGAGGGAAGTGTCTGTCATAAGCCAGATAGAGGGAGGTGTCCTCAGAAAAGGAACCCCTTCCAGTAGATTCCTGCCCAGCGATGACCAGGTAAGTGAGCACAGAATTTGAACTGGGATCATTAGACGTAGTGACTGTGGGTCCACATTCGGGCAGAAGACTGATAGAAACTACAGTTGCAGTTTTCACATTTTTAACTGGGCATATCTCACTACTGTGTTGCAGGACGCCATCAGACCCAACAGTCTCTGAATGAGTCCAGTGGGCTGAGACGGATGCTGCTGGACATGGAGCACCAAGTCTTTGATACGAATGAAACATTCTTGAGGTAAGTATGCCTTCTTGGCCCTTGTATCCAGAATCGCTCCAATGTAACAGATTGTTGGGACCAGTTCCAGTTTGGATTTTTTCCAATTGACTTGGATCCCCAAGTCCCGAAGAGACAGTACATATTGTGTCTGTGAAAGTAACTCTTCTTTGACCTCGGAGGTCAGAAGCCAGTCGTCCAGCTAAGGATAGTCCGATACGCCCTGAGTTAGAAGGCTTTGAAGTAGTTTGAAGGCACTACAGCAGCCATGCATTTTGTAAATACTCTGGGGGCAGTGACGAGTCCAAAGGGTAAGACTGTCTACTGGTACACTTGACTTCCCACAGCAAATCTGAGGTATTTCTTGTGTTGTTCCCTGATGCCAATATGGAAATATGCGCCCTTGAGATCTAGTGTCACAAGCCAGTTTTCATGGTATAGGGGTAGAATTTCTTGTAATGCTATCATGCAGAACTTCCGTACATGGACGAACTTGTCCAGGAGGCGCAGATCCATTATTGACTGAATGGCGCCATCCCTTTTTGGGATCATGAAGTAACTGGAGAAGAAGCCCCCCCGTCTGTACACCCATTGCACAGGAGCAATTGCCCCCTTGGCTAGGAGCTCCTTCACTTCTTCCAACAATGCCTGGGAAGGTTGGGTAAACCTCATTCCTGTAAAGGTTGGGGTTGTTCTGCTCTATAGCGTAACCCGAGGATATGATCTTGAGGACCCAGTGGTCCGATGTTATGTGGTGCCATGCAGGGGCATGGCGTGCCAGCCTGATGTTGAAGCTGGCAGAGGAATACAGTGTGTGAGAGAGATGGTGTCCCTCGCTCACCAAGGTATTATGGCTCCTGACGATGGAAGAGAAGGAAGATCTGAGTGAAGCAATGGGTGGTCTTGAGCCTCAAAGGTGCTTCTGAGGATGGTTGTTTTGTATGCTGGCCTTGAGTCTGTTTCCCTTTGCCCTGGAAAGGGCGTTTGTAGGGCTGATGTCACCTCCGAAAATCACGTTGTTCCTGATGTTTGTATGTGGTTTTCTGTCTGGAATATTGGTGGTACTTGGAGTATAGGAAGAGGCAAGTGTAGTGATAAAAGTCTTGGCTATAAATTTAGACTTTTTCATCTCTTCCATAGTAGACTCTGTGTCTCACTGAATAAGCCTTTTCCATTGAAAGGTAAACCTATTTTCTCCTTCACGTC
Source organism: Hemicordylus capensis (assembly GCF_027244095.1). Lineage (NCBI taxonomy): Eukaryota > Metazoa > Chordata > Lepidosauria > Squamata > Cordylidae > Hemicordylus > Hemicordylus capensis. The sequence goes on along the minus strand of NC_069657.1, from coordinate 135,993,250 downwards.
TCCATGCAGATTTGTGGAGCAGAGCCACGCATGTCAAAGTAAGGAGATTGCTGCTGTCAACGAACGAGACTCTGATTTGGCCAAATGTTTGGCTGTACTCAACTACTGTCTGGTAAGCGATGCAGACTTATCCAGGGTTTCTTGAAATTTTTTTCTTGAATTCCTCAGGGGAGAGAACATTTATGGAATTATGTAAGTCCTCCCACAGCCCATGCGTATATTTCGCTATACAGGCCAAATAATTTGCAATCTTGACTGACAAACAAGAGGTGGGATATTTCCCCCCGCCTAGAATGTCCAATTTCCTCCCTTCTTTATCTGCTGGGGCCGTGTGTCTGTATCCAAATTTTGAACCAGAGGACGCACAGTCAATTACTAACGAATTGGGTGCTGGATGTTTTAGGAGATATTTGTTGTCCTTAGTCTGTACCTGGTACAGGCTTTCTAGTCTTCTGGAAGTGGGGGTGGATGTGTGGATTACCTCCCACACACATTGAGCCGCTCTTGTGATGACCAGGAGCACAGGAAGGGCTACAAGTTGAGTAGTCTCTGACCTGACCATTACATTGTACATGGGGTCATCGATGGTAGACACTTCTGACTTAAGGTCGAGATCCAGTGCCTTTGCCATATCATGCATGTGCCGATGGTGTGCTTTCATCTCCTCATTAGGGGAGACGTGCGTGGAGGGGGCCATATCAACAGGAGGGTCCACCCTGGCATCCGGGTCATCCAGGTCGGATTGAAAATCCAAAGATCCATGATGATCCTATGTAGATTAAGATGGAGAAACTGGTGTGAGGGTCTGTGTCTCAATAGTCTGTGGAATTGGTTTCTGAGTTCCAATGTGCACACTGTCACATATGGTTTGTGTTGCTGAATCCTGGAGGAGTACATCAGAAGACGTCTGTGTAGCCTTTGAAGAAGTTAAAAGCATCAGTTTTGGTGGTACTGTCCGTATGGGAGCCTGTGACTGGCCCCAAGACTGATTTTCACGAAAATTATAAGATAAACCAGGGGATTTACCTTAGGGGATCTACCTTCCCCAGTGGTGCCGAAGTCAGGGCATCCCCTGCAGCAGATGGGTGAGCATTGAAGGTATGCCACGGGGAAATTGCCAGGTAAGCAGCTGTAAGCATGTCTGAATGTTGAGTGACCTGTTCCTTCGGTGTCGCTGACGTCTGCGGGAAGTCCCTGAAAGTTGATGCTGAGGGGATGCTCAAAGTAGAGTCTAAAACAGACAGCAAAGAACGAGCTGTAGTGGTATCTAGGGCCACCTCCCTATCCTCCTCCTCGATGTCGAAGGTCGGTATGTCAGCAGAACACCGAGGGGTCACCAGTCTCGACGCCGATAATACAGGCGTATTCAATAAAGGCCAACAATACAGGCGTATTCAAGGTTCAAATCGGAGGTCGAGCCAAGGGCGTCGAAGGATTGTGAATCAACATTGATGGCACCTCTCAATGTCAATCCATAGTTTCCGTAAGTAGTGAAGGTAGTGAAGAGAGTAGTGAAGAGAGGAGACCTGGTCTTGTGGTAGCAAGCATGACTTGTTCCCTTAGCTAAGCAGGGTCCAACCTGGTTGGATATGAATGGGAGACTTGATGTGAATGGTATGAATGGGAGACTTGATGTGTGAGCACAGTAAAATATTCCTCTTAGGGGATGGAGCCGCTCTGGGAAGAGCACAAGGTTCCAAGTTCCCTCCCTGGCATCTCCAAGATAGGGCTGAGAGAAATTCCTGCCTGCAACCTTGGAGAAGCTGCTGCCAGTCTCGGTAGACAATACTGAACTAGCTAGACCTATGGTCTGACTCAGTATATGGCAGCTTCCTATGTCCCTAGCTCTCTATGTCAAGCTTCCGGGGTCGACGCCAGCGGAGAATATATCGGCGTTGGTGGTGGTGATAGAGATCGAGTCCTCAATGCCATGGTTCTAGGCGTTGACACACGTTCAATATTGATAGACTCATAGTCACTGAATGTGATTCCTTCGGTGCCAAATCCTTCAACACTGAAGGTTGTCAGACGGCACCGAGCAACTGCAGATTCGGAGACAGTGTCCTTTCTTTTCTGAGGTCCACTGTTTTTGGCTTCTTTGATCTGTGGGAGGAGAGAGGGTCCTCCGAGTCTGAATGCCTCCTTTTAATTTTTGATCCCTTGGACGTCAAATGCTCAGATTTCGATGAACGTTTCGGGATGCGGCATGATGCTAATGTGTTCAGAGTCAAGGGTTGTTTCATGGAAGGAGGTTTCTGAGTCGATGTTGACGCCTTTGCAGTCGATGGTGAAGTGGAAGTGTTCTCCCGACCTCGAGGGACTTCACACCTCGTTGTAAATTGCGGTGCAAAGCCCATTTCCCCCCTCATTTGTTTCAAGAAGGATAGGCAAATCTTGCAGGAAGACACATTGTGACTTTCCCCCAAGCATATCAAACATAAGTTGGATAGTTCCTTTGAAGGGAGCTTGGCATTGCAGCCAGTGCATCTTTTGAAGGTCTGTTTCTCCTCAGCCATCTCCATGTGATCCAAATCATTGTCAAAGTCCGTTCCAAATAATCCAATGTACGCCAGCAAATTCCGGAAGCTGTTCCAATATACAGATGACACCAGAGTAGTCGTAAAAATCTCATTCCAATTCAAAGCCAATAATCAGTCTGATTTGTTTATTTTAGATAAACTCACAAGAAGAACTAGTCTGACAAGAAGCAACAGCCTGAGGACTGCATGCAACGGTGGTTGGAAAAGAACTGAAGAACATGGCACTGAGCCCGCCTTTAAATAAGCACTCTGATGGCGTGTAGGCGGGGCATGGTCGCCTCGACAAGCTCCAGCATGTTAACAAGTGGGTCCTGCGGAGGTGCATTACCCATTCTTATGGATCTTGACGGATCTCGATCCAGATCAACCCCTTTTCAATCAAAACCTTTGAGTGTCATTTTGGAAGCCTGTGTTTCCCTTGCTGATTTGTTTTCTAGCACTGGCTTCTGATTGGCTTGCAATCTCCTTGCTTCTTGGTTGGCTTGTTATCATACAAATAAAGTGTTTTCATGGGCAACTTTGCCTGTATTGGCTGGGGGGAGGAAGGAGTGAGGAACACAAAAGGAGGGAATTTCAAAATATATTCAAAGGGACTGGGAGGCAGAAAAAGCCCTTAAAGTGTGCCACTCTTTAAGAGGATACATCAGGAGAGGAGGATGGCAGGAAGGTTTGGTTTTGTAGTTTTCTTTTCTCAGCACTGAGTATAGTACGCTGTGCTGTTGCTGCTATAACTATCTGGCTTTGCTGGATCTCAGATTGACAAAGGCAGCTCTTGGGTGCTTGTCTTCCTTGAGTTGTGATTTGGTTTGTTTGTGAGAAAGGTTTGTGGCAAGAAATGGACATTGGCAGGTAGGGGTCTAAGGCGTGTGCATGTGCTTGCGCTCACACAATCTTTTATGTCTGCTCAGTTAAATTTAGATCCCACTCAGGTTGAATCAGGAAGGCCCCATTCTGAACGCACGTGAGCACATACTGTCTTGATACTGCCGCTCAGAACAAAACTCATTCCGCACACTGATGGAAAAAATTAGAGAGAACAATGGTAGGTGTGTGTGTGAGAGAGATTTCTTGGTGATGGCTGTGAGGAGCTCCATGTCTGGCTTTGAAACTAACTTGTGCATCATTTGTGCTAATTTGTGCTGCTCTGGTCTGCTCTGCAATCTGCATTGCACAGTCTACTCAGTCAAAATGTGGCTGTAGTTGTTCTAGTTGAGTTTATGGTTATGTTTGCTGTTAAGGGTGCTGCTATGGCAGCTGTTGCAATGCTAGGAAGTAAAGAGTCATAATTGTGTGTGAGGGAGCAACTTGTGCTCTGCATCAGTGATTCTTCTTTGGCCATTTATGGATTGTGTTTGAAATGTGTGTTCTGTGTTGGAAGGGACAGATTCCCTTTTACTGTGTGCTTCTGCAGTATTTTTCAAGATAGGGTTGCAAAATGCTTTGCAAATTGCAATGCAAAGGTTGTGGGCACTCTGTGAGTGCAGCTTGTTCTGGCCATAGGGAACAATGGGGAAACTCAAAACACCCCATTGCTCCCCATGAGTAGCTACTAGGGACACCAAAGTAGGCTGTGTGGTAGGGTATGATGGGTGCTATCTACCACCCAACCCACAAAAGAAATGGGCAAGTGGGCGATTTTAAACAAATGTTTAACCTTTCCCCCAAACCTCCATAGGATCCTTGAGCTTCTAGCCTATCGCCTGATTGCCCATTTCATTTGTGGGTTGGGTGGTAGGTAGCACCCATCATGCACTACCACACAACCCACTTTGTTTTCCCTAGGAGATACCCATGGGGAACAATGGAGTGTTTCAAGTTTCCCCATTATTGTCTGTGGCTGAAACACTCAAAACATTTCATGTTTGTTTCGTCGAAACAACTAGTGTCACCCACTGTTTTGACAAAACCTTTTGGCCATCTGCATTTTGTTTCAAGTTTGAAACAAGACCCAAATCCCTATCTCAGAACCTGCTTTTAAAAGTCCTCTCAGTCTCAAAAGTAGTTGCCATACAAAGCTGCTATTCAAGAAGCTCAAGGCTAAAGCTGTCTTGGGTGTGGGGAACTAGTTGTGGGGTTCTTTGGATTCCTACTACTATTTTTTGGCTATATTCTGGGCTTCCAAAGTAATGAAATTTGATCAAGCTCGGTGCCTGAACTCCCTCAGCTGTTTAAATTAGCCATCATGAATCTGTTAGTAAACCAAAGCAAATTATTTAATTTCCAGGATAATTACTTGCTGGGACACTAAACAGTAACACACATGCAACCTATATGAAAGGGGAAAACACATTTAAATGAAAACAGGCATTGAGAGATTGCCTATAAATACAAAATAATCTGTTTTTACTTCAATTGTTGATAAAATTAGTTGTAACATTTTGCCATTCATATTATCTATAGTCTGAAACAACTTAATCATCAAGGTTTTCAAAGGAAAGGAAAATTCTTGTCCACAGAAAACCTGCAGGCAGGAGTGTGGGCATTGTCACCTTTACTGAAAAGCTAGATAATGGAATGCTTCATTGCTATTCTTAGAGTTTCAGAACATCAGTCTAAAATGCCATGGAGAAGATTATGCTGAGAGCAGTCTACTAATTAATAACATTCTTTAATTTAAGGCAACTCACAGTATAGACATCTGTGTATATCAACATGTTTTGCTTAATACTTAATCTTCTGTGAAATCTTTTACACCAATCTGTAATGTGATCTTCTATGCTTACAAACATATGCTGTTGCGATCACAAGTGTCTTATCAATTTATGTAAAGAAGTATAGCACTGTGGGTTGCATTACAATTATTATGCACAAATCAAAATACACAGTTTTCAAGCTATGTAATTCACATGCCCTATTTAATAAACAGAGTTTCCTTTTTTCCTGGTATCATTTCTTCTTTTCATTGGACTACTAGGGTTTTCTGTCTTTCAGACCTAATGATCATCAAATATTTCTTTCTCCAGTAAATCAAGACTGGGGGAGGAAGTGCCATATCATCTTAGGTGATCCACACTATGCACTATCAAATCCAATGCTTGTATCTCTGACATGTGATACTCTCAAGAAGAACGCATAAGATAGAATAAAAGTTTCAAGCTTTCAAAAGCTGTCATAGTTAACTTGGACAGAGAACAGGACTCTCTCTGTGTGTAACATTCTTTGCCAACTACAGTTTGGACTTGTGCTGTGAATCACTTCCATTATGAAGTAAAATTAATTTCTCAGGTTTTAAGCATTAGATATACAAATACTTAAAATTCAGGAAATTAATTTTATTTCATTTTTACAATTTTCTACTGAACATACCGATATCAAAATTTCAGCTTTGAGGGGTGTGGATGTACCTTGGGATATTTGAGGGTAGACTTGTCTTTCTTTTCGAGGGGGAGATGCATAAATATTAAGTTTTCAGAATTTTCCAGTAATTAGGCTAGTGAATTAGGCAGATCCATTTGTTTTAAAAACAATTGGGAATGAAAACAAATGTGTCCATTTTCAACCAATATTACCACAGAATTGTGTTAGGATAAACTAGGGCCAGGTCAGGCAATACGATTTCAATTACTCCCCTATGTATGGTGACTAATGGCTGGGCAAAGTAATTACGAGGAATGGCTGGGCAAGGTAATTAAGAGGGTGGTGGCCTCCCAGCTCTAGGCAGTCTTGGAGGAAACTGATTATCTAAATCCATTTCAAACTGGCTTTCAGGCAAGCTATGGGGTAGAGACTGCCTTGGTCAGCCTGATGGATTGTCTCCAATTGGGAATTGACAGCGGGAGGGTGACTCTGTTGGTTCTTTTGGATCTCTCACCATAGTATCCTTCTGGAGCATCTGAGAGGGTTGCGGGTGGGAGGCACTGCTTTACTTTGGTTCCATACCTACCTCTTGGGCAGATTCCAGATGGTGTCACTTGGAGACTGTTTTTCTAAATGTGAACTTTTGTATGGCTACCCACAGGGCTCCATACTGTCTCCAATGCTTTTCAACATTGACATGAAACTGCTGGGAGAGATTGTCAGGAGATCTGGTGCAGGGTGCTATCAGTATGCTGATGACACCCGGAATTATTTCTCCATGTCAACATAATCAGGAGAAGGCATAGCCTTCCTAAATGCCTGCAGTGAAGGGCTGGATGAAAGATAACAGATTGAGACTGAATCCCGATAAGACAGAGGTACTTATTGTGTGGGATCAGAACTTGAGAGAGGATTTTGATCTATCAGTTCTGGATGGGGTCACACTTCCCCAGAAGATGCATATTCTGGGAGTGTTTCTGGAGCCACACCTCTCCCTGGTATCCCAGGCTGAGGCGGTGGCCAGAGGTGCTTTCTATCAGGTTCAACTGGTACACTTGCTATGTCCGTTTTCTTGAGATATACAATCTCAGAATGGTGGTACATATGCTGGTAACCTCCAGACTGGACTACTGCAATGTGCTCTATACTGCAATGTGCTCTATCTATGTGGGGCTGTCTTTGTATGTAGTCTGGAAACTGTAATTATGCAGAATGTAATTATATAGAATGAGATTATTATTGTTGTTGTTTACACAGTCAGACAGGTGTTATTGACTGGTTTGTTTTATACAGATATCGAGTCCTTCCCAAGGATCTGGGATGGCTGGATTTTATCATCAGTGTTGTTGCTGTTATTATAGATATCGTCGCAGAATATAGGCTGTTCCCAGTAAAGTTGCTTTTTGTAATCGGCTGATGGTGATTTCTGTGGCCCCTATGGTGTTGAGGTGCTCTTCAAGTTGTTTTGGAATTGCACCTAGGGCACCAATTACCACTGGGATTATTTTGGTCTTTTTCTGCCACAGCCTTTCAATTTCAATTTGTAGATCTTTGTATTTGGTGATTTTTTTTCTATTTCTTTTTCTTCTATTCTGCTATCCCCTAGTATTGCTATGTTGATTATTTTAACTTGTTTTTCTTTCTTCTCGACTACAGTTATATCTGGTGTATTGTGTGGCAGATGTTTGTCTGTTTGTAGTCAGAAGTCCCATAATATTTTTGCATCTTCATTTTCTACAACTTTTTCAATTTTATGGTCCCACCAATTTTTGGCTACAGGTAGCTTGTATTTTTTGCAGATGTTCCAGTGTACCATTCCTGCTACCTTGTCATGCCTTTGTTTGTAGTCAGTCTGTGTGATCTTTTTACATTTTTGGCTACAGGTAGCTTGTATTTTTTGCAGATGTTCCAGTGTACCATCCCTGCTACCTTGTCATGCCTTTGTTTGTAGTCAGTCTGTGCGATCTTTTCACAACAGCTGATTGGTGGTCCACTGTTTCATCTGCTTCTTTACAAAGGCGGCACTTGCTGTTGTTGTTGTTATTATTATTATTATTGAGAACGTCTTCTTCGCTATGAGTCCCATTGCCCACTGAGATCATCTGGAGAGGTCTGCCTGCAGCTGCCACCAGCCCGTATGGTGGCTATTCAGGGACGGGCCTTCTCTGTTGCTGCCCTGAGACTTTGGAATATACTCCCTGTCGAGATGAGAGCCTCCTCATCTCTGACATCTTTTAAAAAGTCCTTAACTTACCTCCCCACCCATCTGACATACTGAATCTGCCTTCATAGCCATTACCAGGCATTCATGCCACATTGTAATGGATTGTGCACATCTAGTTCCAATGGGTAATTGGAACCACAACTCAAGTTAGTTTCCTAGATGAAATCTGGAGACTCACCCATACGATCTGAGCCTATGCACGCAGACCACACTGGAACATCACCCCTCCCCCTGTGTGAATGGCTGGTGGTGACAGAGGCAGGGCATTATTTAAATGGAATATAACACACCTGATAAATCACAGCTTTCAATTCGTTTGAGATCAGCATCCACCCAGAAGAGTTTCCCCAGCTTGTTGTCAATCACTAGAGCCACAGGTCGGAGCAAGCCTGTAGTGAAGAGCACCTCCCGTTCTGTACCATCCAGGGCTGCACGCTCAATCTTTGGGGCTCGTTCTTGCATATTGGTGAAATACATATACCTGGTGAAGGTGACAAGTATGAATAATAACTGACTTAGTTAACACAGTTTTTTGGGAAGAAGATAACATCTACAACTGTAGTCTTATTCCGGACCCTAAGCTGCGGCTTCAGAATGGCTGCTTCCAAACAATAATTTACCCTCCAGCTTCTAGGACTGGCTAGCCAGTATTTTGCTGTTTCAGGCCAGTTAAAGGTGGGGTAGGAAGGAAATCCTACCATCAATAAGACTCTTACTTCCAATTTGTTTGTGTTTAAAAAAACAAAACAAAACAGGACATTTGAGAGGTCCCCCTGCCCTCCACAGAGCCAGAAGAGGACACTCTCCTGCAGTGATTTTTAAATGTTCTGACAGGATAGGCTGATAAAGTTCAGGTCATTAATGTGAAGGAGGTGTTCTTAACTATAAATATACTAACACACTTCTCAGGATCTAGGCCTGTTACTTTCCAAATAGTCTGAAGGCTGTTACATGTTTAAAGCGAAGAAGATTTCAGCTTTGTCAATGCCTGGTGCCAGGACCCTGCCTGGGAGCCCTGACTAAGCTGCTCTGAGTTTCCCAAAGGAAAAAAAAAGCAGGATACAAGTCTACTAAAGAAACTTCGGGCTACATGCAACTGTACATTTCCATAAAAATGTGAATGTTCCATTAATTCTAAGAATAAAAATTAAAATAGAATTCTCCTCACCCTCGCTCAGCATTCACTACTATGGCTCTTGGCTTGTCATGGTCTCCCCGTAACACCACCCCAATCTGCTCCCCATTAAGTCTATGGACATTGACTGTATTGGTGCCTTCACAGGTCCAGTACAAAGTGTGGCTGAAAATATCAATACTCAGGTCATGTGGCTGCTTTTCTGGAATTTGGCTTTGGTTGGGTGTACTCATGACTGTAAAAGGCTGCAAGGAGAAAAAAGTAAAATATTCATGAGAGGGAGCAGGTTATAAACATAATAAATGATTATTTAAGGTCTAATAATTAGGGTTGATCACATAATTAAAGAAATCTTAGTTGATTCATTGTACAATTACTAGCTATAGCTCCAATTTGTGCAAGATTGCATATAAGTAAAAACAACTGTTCTAAAGAAAAAGGATCCTTGTAATTGACTAGATTTTGCAAATAGTAACCAATGACAGAAGCAAGTAATACATATACATAAACATACAATGCATGGTTTAGAAATATATTGTTGGTTCTTATTCTACCAATAATTGATGCGATTTAAGTCATCTGTGCTCGATTAATGATCAAAATGGTTTTGGTGTAAACAAATCTTGCATCTATCTAATGACATCTAAATAAAAGGACTATCCCTTTCCTTAGCATCTTTGGAAAATCACGAACAAGGGAATCTAATATCCAAAGATGACTATTAATGTTCAGAAAATACTAATTAACAGGACAAAATGGAATATGAGGTAGCAAGCATTACTAAACAATTAAAATTGCAAATTTGGAAACCAAAATGTCCCAAGGAGCTACTTCTTCAAACGCTGAAACTCTTTTGCTTATGCTACACAACAAGCCTTGTCATAACAAGCAGTCGCCAACGTAATTTGCACCTAGGAAGGGCCACTGATGGAAAGCCATTCAGCAATTAACGCCTGGGATCCCTCAAAGAGCAGACCTGACACTACAAGGCCCCTCCTTACTACAAACAATAATTCATTATCTGGCAAGAAAAATACTGAAGAAATTAATGACACCGGCCTAGATAGTATTTTTTACATCATTTGCTTGTAGGACATGAAGCTTTTTGTAACACATTCCTGGATTTATTAAAAAAGAGAAAAAAAACCTTGGCAATGCAACTTAGCTCCGATAAGAGAGAGAGGCTGGCACAACATCATTTTGTACACCCTAAACTGTGGGTGGCAGAGGGAGGAGAGCTGATCTTTTGGTAGCTAGCATGAATTGTCCCCTTTGCTAAACAGCATCTGCCCCAGTTTGCATTCAAATAGGAGACTACATGCGAGCACTGCAAGATATTCCCTTTAAGGGATGGGGCTGCTCTGGGAAGAGCATCGGCATGATTGCATGCAGAAGGTTCCAAGTTCCCTCCCTGGCATCTCCAGATAGGACCGAGAGACTCTTGCCTGTAACCTTGGAGAAGCTGCTGCCAGTCCGTGTAGACAATACTGAGTTAGATGGAACAATAGCCTGACTCGGTAGAAAGCAGCTTCCTGTGTTCTATAAGTAGTCTCACTGGATGTCAAGAACACAAAATGGCTACCAGATTGTCCAGTATGAACAGCTTTGAGATTGTGCTATGTTGCAAATATCCTGAAATACCAAAATACCAAATACGATTTCTAAAATTCATCAATTTTATGGGCCGGATGAGGGATAACAAACTGAGACTGAATCCAGATAAAACGGAGGTACTCATTGTGCAGGGTCGAAACTCGGGAGATGATTTTGATCTGCCTGTTCTGGATGGGGTCACACTTCCTCAGAAGGAACAGGTACGCAGTCTGGGGGTCCTTCTGGATCCAAGTCTCTCCCTGGTGTCCCAGGTTGAGGCCGTGGCCAGAGGTACTTTCTATCAGCTCAGGCTGATACGCCAGCTGCGTCCGTTTCTTGAGATAGATGACCTCAAAACAGTGGTACATCTGCCGGTAACCTCCAGACTGGATTACTGTAATGCGTTCTATGTGGGGCTGCCCTTGTACGTAGTCCGGAAACTAGTTGGTTCAGAATGCGGCAACCAGGCGGGTCTCTGGGTCATCTAGGAGAGACCATATTACTCCTGTATTGAAGGGGTTACACTGGCTGCCGATATGTTTCCGGGCAAAATACAAGGTGTTAGTTATAACCTATAAAGCCCTAAACAGCTTGGGCCCTGGGTATTCAAGAGAACGTTTTCTTCATTATGAACCCCACCGCCCATTGAGATAATCGGTCTGTCTGCATTTGCCACTGGCTCGTCTGGCGGCTACTCAGGGACGGGCTTTCTCTGTTGCTGCCCCGAGGCTTTGGAATGCGCTCCCTGGTGAAATAAGAGCCTCCCCATCTCTGACAATTTTTAAAAAGTCTTTAAAGATGCATCTGTTCACCCAGGCTTTTAACTGATATTGTTTTGATTTTTTTTAATGTTGTTTTAGAATATTGTTTTAAAATTTTTAAATTGTTGTTTTAAATTTCTTGTTTTTGACAAGAAAAACAATTTTCTTGTTTTTGACAAGAAAAACCCTGACAGTGAGCCAGTACAGACATAATGAAGGGGTTCCATAACCACAGTTAAGGAAACGAGCCACAGAATTGTGTATTCTGTTTCTCCAGCCCCTCCTCAGAATGAGTTCTCTCTGCTTGCTTTAACCATGTGCAAATATATCTTCATCAACGTTAATCATAGTGAAGGCTCACAAGCCTTCACAGGAGAGCTGGTCTTGCGGTAGCAAGCATGACTTGTCCACTTAGCTAAGCAGGGTCCACCCTGGTTGCATATGAATGGGAGACTAGATGTATGAGCACTATGAGTTATTCCCCTCGGGATGGAGCCGCTCTGGGAAGAGCATCTAGGTTCCAAGTTCCCTCCCTGGCAGCATCTCCAAGATAGGGCTGAGAGAGATTCCTGCCTGCAACCTTGGAGAAGCCGCTGCTAGTCTGTGTAGACAATACTGAGCCAGATGGACCTATGGTCTGACTCAGTATATGGCAGCTTCCCATGTTCCTAAGCTTCCCTTCCATGTACAGATGTGTAAGATACTTTGGACAGCTAGCAGAAAGGAGGACAATCTCACAATTTTCCTAATGCATCTTGAGGCAGTCAGATTCCCTAGCCTTTGTTTGCTGTCACCAGCAAATCAATTTAAAAATGGAAGGTGCAAGGCAGGAGGATTTAAACACAAATAGGGTAAAGCCAAAAGGGCTCTATTCCACTTTAGCTGCATATGATGCCACTTTAGCTGTTGGTGGTACAAACTCCAATCTGTACGACAGCAGCTGAAGGGCACAGGGCACAGGAAGATACACTGACAGTGTGAGCAACGCAATTCTAAATGGTATATATAAGCTTTAAAAAGGTTACTATATTACATATTTTCAAACAAAATATATATCAACTGTTATACTTTTTATACATATATACAGTATAATATAGAAACTTGCCTGAGAGCCATCATCTTTGGCTCTTTTAATAATATTCTGACGTCCATCTACCCAATAAATCAATTTATCCAGGGGATCATAATCAATAGCTTTGACATTTCTTAGACCATGAATGGGTAGTATGATATCTGGACTTTGCTGGTCATCTGGTATCATCCGGCTAATTGCAGACTTCTGACTAAACAGTAAGAAGCTGCTGGGTGCTAAAAAAACACAAATAGCATGATCATCATACACAAATACAAGGACACCCATAGAATAAATTAATAAGTTTAGAAGAACCTGGAAAGAGAACTATATTTGTGAAATGCTAGAATAAAAGTAGCAGCATTTACATTTTCAGATTTTTGGTATTATAAAAACAGAGCAGTTCAAGACCTTCAGAACAATTCAACTTTCAATCTTTTGGGGGCTTAAGGATTTCTGTTGAGGGAATATATATTTTATGCTGTTATAATATTTTAAATATGCTATTCATCCTGAGCCTTCATGCCGAAGAAAAGCAACAAAAAGGCCTTAAAAAAACTCCTGAGATAATTACATTCCAGCTCTTAAAAATGAAATCCATTTCTACCAAACAGCAAATCAATATAGCAGAAAAGGGAGAAAAACTAGTTCAATAATACAATTTTTTTAAAAATTGTTGCACTATTGCTTATTTTAAGCATCATGGTTATTAGTAAAATGAGCACAAAAAACTTGCATTTAACTTTTAAACCTTTAACTTTTAGAAGCTATTCTGACGATCAGTGGAAAGCAGGCTAAGGGTCCTTAGCCCGCTTCCCACCGATCATGAGACTCATCGGGCTCGCAGCCAAGCCCGGTTCAGTCAAAGCGGGTCACCCGCTTAAGTAGCCCTCCCCTAAGCCCAGGTTAGCGGAGCAAGTGCTCCGCTAACCCGGGCTTTCTGATCGTGAGTTGCTGCGGCACAGCTCTGTGCCGTGGCAACTCATGAGTAGACCCCCGACAGGGAGGCTGAAAAGCAGCCTCCCGTCTCAGGGGTCTCTCCAGTATGCCCTGCACACTCACACAGGGCATGCTGGAACTTCTGGGGGCTGCGCAGCCCCCGATCCTCCCAGCTCCCGCTGGCTCCATAATGGAGCTGGCAGTTGTGTGGGCGGCCGGTTCGGAAATAATTGTGTGGGCGGCCGAATCGGAGCAGACTGCTCGGTTGTCTGAGGGGAGAGCAGGCTAAGCCCACTCTCCCTGCTAACCCTCCTCAGGCTCTTCTCACAAATCGTGAGAAGAGCCTCAAAATCTATTATTTTGCACAACTGTATATTCAAGGTTTTAAAAATAACCTTTTTTTTTTTAAAAAAAGAAGGAAAAATCAAGCCAAGTTTGCTTAACATTCTGTATTTCAGACTTGGGGCACAATCCATCACACAATGAGGCTCTCCACACTGCTCGTGTGGAGAGCCAAAAGGGGTTTCACGGGGAGAGTGGGCTTGACCTGCTCTCCCTGCAGACAATCAGGCAGATTGGCCGCCCACTCAATTAACAGCTCCATCACAGAGATGGTTGGGGCAGCAGGGATAGGGGCCTCCGGGCCCCCGGAAGTCTCAGAATGCCCCACACAAGTGCTCAGGGCATTCTGGGGAGTCCCCTGATGCCAGGAGGCTTGTTGTTGCCTCCCCGTTGGGGGTCTCCTCATGAGTTGCTGCAGTGCGGCAACACACGATCAGGTAAATGGGGTTAGAGGAGCACATGCTCCGCTAACCTCGTTTAAGGGGGGGCAATTATGCGAGCTTGCTGCCAGGAGCTACGTGGTTCCTGTTGCAGCACACGACCTGAAGAAACCGGGCTGGGCTCCATTAGCCCTGTTTCTGCAGGTCGTGAGAACAGCCTCAATGGCTTGGTTCAATTATCACCATGGTTTTACCCTCAGGCTCACATGTGAGGGGAGGAAATTTGCAATTATTTCCATAATTTGAATTCTTTATTGGCTTTCAGGAGAGCCCTCAAAACCTATCTGTTTGGCCTGGCCTTCCAGGGTTTTTAAATTGTTGTAAAAGGTTTTAATGTTGTAACCTGATTTTTCAGAGTTTTAATCTGTTTTGATTGTTTAATTCTTGTTTTATGGTGTTTTATAATCTCTGTTTTAACTGTTAATTAATGTTAATGGTTTTGTTTTAATTGTAAACTGCCCTGAGCTATTTTGGAAGGGCGGTATAAAAATTGAATGAATGAATGAATGAATGAATTTCTAGTTCTGGTGTAAAAACAAATTGGGATTTATTGTTGTGTGTGAATCTGCCAATTCCTGAATTTTCTAACTACAGTTTGTGGACAAGTCAGGATATTAAACTGATATGCCTATAACATGTCTATAACATTTTCCAGTGGGGCTTGTGCAAGGCTTGCTCAAAACTGAGCCCTGAACAGCTGCAGCATGGTGTGGCTTGATTCCCGCCCCCCACCGAACCCGATGCTTCCTGAAAACTTCTTCAAACTGATTCCTACTCTATTTCAATAACACAAGCTTTCTGCTGTTTTTCCATAGTATTTTCAGCATGCTTTCTGCATCACATATTAGGCTAGAAGATGTATTTTCCTATTATGGGTAATTTGTATTTATTTTTAACAACATTAAACCTGCCACACTTGCTTTCATCAGCCAAGCCTCTAATATCATGAGGTCAGTTTTGAAATTCTGATAAATCAGGGTTATAATGTTTTGTGGTTTCAGATAACTTCACTTTTTGGAGGACAAACTGTATTACAAATTGCAAAGTCAGGTTTTTGGAAACCTCTGAAATGCACAACTGTGATTAAGGCATAAGATTTTACCATCTAATTAACAGAGCTACATTACAATAACACTGATTTTCAGATCGTCTATCAGCCCCAAGCCCTAGAGAACAAGAGAGTAAATTGGTTTCTCTACGAATAAAAGCCAACAGAAGTACATAGACATTCTTACCAGTATGATGGCATGAAAGCTTAAAGCAATCTTTTGCAAAGTTTTTAACCTCGGGGGGGCGGGGGGGAGGCCCTCCTAGACAAGCAAAGATGTAGAGATCTTTACGCACACTCATGTGCATCCAGTATGATGCACATGAGTGTGATAGGTTTTTAAGAGGAGCAGTGCCACCTCTACCCCATCATTTGACCTGCACCATTACCACTCACTCCTCCACAAAGTCCAGCTTGGAAAGCAGTGACACAGTGAGGCTGCTGGGATTAGCTTCGCTATCAGGAGAAGGAATCAGCACTGCCCAGCTAACTGCCTGGACACTCAGAAAATCAAGGAGCACCCCCCTTTGAGGCTTGCAGGCTTTGTGGGGCTGGAAGTAATGGATCATCCCAGCTGCTCTAGACAATGACTGGGTGGCCCCTGCTTTCTAAGTTCCTGTTCAGCATCTTTTGCCTCATTCTGACTTGCATGTGCAGGGACCAGGGCTCTGGAACAAGCATGTATGAGCGAGAAAGTGTACAGTCTTATTGTACTGAATATTCTCTAGCTAAGTTTGGCAGCCATGGTTGTGAATCACTCCCAGAGTTCCAGCACTCTCTCACATGCACGTGGCAAGAGTGCACACCACAGTTTTGACAACATAGGGCTTAAAAGACATGCAATAAACAAAACAACTGCAAGTATTTAACATCAGAACTAAAGGAAATGCAAAAAGAAAGACATACAACTGCAGTTCCGACTGTTGGGATCCAAGGTATAGTGAGAGGCACAGCCACATCTGTAGCCATTTGGTATGGCCAGGCACAACTGTCCACAGTACCCATTGTTTTGCACGCAGTCATTGAAGCCATCCTGTCGTGAGGAATGGAAAACCAATATATCCATCACTAAATCTAGACGCCCCTGAATTAGTGTCCGGTTTCTCCCATTTGTCTTGTCAGCTCTTTGTATACTGTGAAGGTTCCAATCTGCCCAATAGATGAAGTCACTGTATTGAGTTAGTCCAAAAGGATGAGGTAGATCATCTGCTATTATTTCTCTCTCTTGTCCTGAAAAACATGATCACATGCTGTTAATAAACACAGCAACTGAGGTTTATCTATCAGCTTTTGTCTTCAAAGCATAGCATGTCTATTTTCAGAATATAAAGATTACATCATTACTAATACTGTAATGGTTAATTGGAACTCATCTGGGCACTCATGGAGGAAAACTGGTCTTGCGGTAGTGAGCATGAATTATGCCCTTTGCTAAGAAGCATCCACACTGGTTTGCATTTGAATGGGTGACTAAATGTGAACACTATCTGTTGTAAGATATTGCCCTTAGGGGATGGGACCATAGCTCAGTGGCAGAGCATTTGTTTGCATGCAGAAGATCTCAGGTTCAATCCCTGGCATCTCCAGGAAAGACTCCTGCCTGAAACCTTGGAGAGCCGCTGCCAGTCTGTGTAGACCATACTAAGTTAGATGGATCAATGGTCTGACTCAATTCAAGGCAGCTTCCTTTGTTTCTATCATTGTTGCATTGCTGCTTGTATTATTTTCAAAGTAACTTGTACAGCACTGCTTCTTGGCGTGCACCCTGTTTTTAAAAACAACAACAACAACACTGGACTTAGCGGACAGCCTTTGGTAAGTATTGTTCAAATGAAACAAAGCATAGGAAGTTTCGTAGAATATTCCTGATGAAGGCTTCAGTCTCTCAACAAGTATACCAGCACAACTGTTAGGGACCCAATAGCTCAATCCAACTTAAAGTAACTGGCAAGACATAATACTTTCAGGCAAGTCCCTCCCTCGTCCCCCGAGTGCAGTCTACATTCCTCTACTTTGAGGGATGTATGTGGTGAGGTGCATATAAAAAGCTCCTCCCTAGTTTCTCAAATGTTTCTGATGCATTGAAGCAAATGTATCAAAAACTTCAGACTAGTTTCTGCCACTAGTTCTCTACCCAAACCTTATAGTAACGAATCACTGGCCACAGCACAAACACAAGGTTGAAAATAACAAAACAATAACAACCGGAGAGGTCCAGTTATGGTTGCCACCAACTCATTTGATGGCAACTCAGGATCCGGCATTCTCTGTGGCTGCTCCCAGGCTTTGGAACTCGCTCCCTGCTGAAATAAGAGCATCTCCTTCTCTGTTTGTTTTTAGGAGAACCCTGAAGACGTACCTATTTTCCCAGGCTTTTAACTGAAATCTAATTTTAAAATTTTAATGTTTTTATCTATTATGATTTTTATCTTTTTATGAATTTTAAATGTTTTATATTTTATACTATGTTTTAATTCTTTATACTGCCTAGAGATTTCAATGTTAGGCGGTATATAAACAAACAAACAAACAAACAAACAAACTTGCCTTGTCTCTTGTGGAGAGCAAGGATTGCTGTTCACCTCAAGGCAAGCTCTCATTCTCCCTTCTAGGGAGAGAGGGAGAAACCGCCCTCTCACACGCTGCCTCTGGAGCTGTGTTCTAAACGCTGTCTAAGAATTCTTTCTTCCCCTCCACCACTGGAAAATAAGCAGAGAACAGACCACCCTGGGTCTGCTGCCCATTGTACACAGCTTCCCATCTTTAAAATGGGAAGAGGAAGGCTGGGTTCTCAAGGCTCTGTACAAGTGCTGTTCCCTAATGGTTTATTGGAAAGGGGAACACATTTCTGTAAAGGAGAAAACCCCACCTGCAGCATCTACTGGGAGCATGTTTGGGAAGCTGTCTTTAAAAATAGAGGTATTTTTGAGGCATCCTACCTTCCCTCAGAGACGTATTTATAATCTCTACCAGGCCTTCTACAACAACCCCCCTGCCAGATAATATAAGCCATATCAGGCAAGGGTCAAGAGCACAGGTGGTGGGCCGCACCTTTCCAATCAGCTTGCCCACATCCTCAGGAGTCACAAACTGGAACTGATCCAACCTAACCACATAAGAGGAGTCGCTTGACACCTCCACATCAGACACTGAAGTAATTGTGGAGACGGAATCTAAGTTGGCCCGAATACGAGAGACTTTCCCCACAAAGAATTCATTAAACACATCAATCACAGCGAGTAATTGATGGTTCCAGATTCTGATTCAAGGGAGGAGGGGCACATACTAGCCCTCTCACAACCCTGAACAACTCCGCCAGACGTGAACTTGCGGATGCATTACTGGCAGAAAAGAATCGCTTCTTTGCCGCACGTATTGCCTGAGCATAGATCTTTAATGAGCTCTATGTTGCAATCTGTCGGATTCAAGCCGAGTTTTTCTCCACCTGTGCTCCAGTCATCTACCTTGACGCTTCAGCCCCCCTTCTGTATACCAAAGGGCCAATTTTGAAGCGGGTTCAAGAGGACGCTTAGGAGCGATCATGTCTACTGCCCCGGTGAGTTTGCTGTTCCAGTTCTCCACCAGGGCATCAATAAGATCGCCAGCAGAGCCAACACTAAATCTCTCCAAGGCTTCTTGAAATCCTACTGGATCCAATAACCTTCTTGGGCGGACCATCCTAATAGGTCCCTCACCCCTGTGAAGGTGGGGTGTGACTGTGAGTCCAACCTTAATCAGATGGTGGTCCGTCCATGACAATGAGGAAATCACAGGAGTCCCCACCCACAGAACACCACCCTGATCAGAGTGAAAGACCAAATCAAGCGTGTGACTTGCAATGTGCGTTGGTCCCGAGACCACTTGAGATAGGCCCATAGTCGTCATGGCCGCTATGAACTCCTGAGCCACCCCGGACAAATTGGTCCTGAAATGAACATTGAAGTCCCCCAGCACCATAAGCCTAGGGGACTCCAACACCAAACCCGAGACCAAGTTTGTCAGCTCAGTTAGGGACTATGCTGAGCAGTGGGGCTATTGGTACACCAACAGAAGCCCCAGTCTATTCCTGGTCCCCAAACGTAAGTACACATATTCGATATGGTCTGACACTCCAACAGAGATCCTGGTAAGGGAGATATTATTCTTATAGACCACAGACACTCCACCTCCCTGCCCCCGGTCCCTCATTTACTACTTTTGCTCTGTCCAGTGCTGTCAGATGACCAATTTGGAATCTTCATCTCTGAGCCAAAAAATTCTATTTTTCCCCCAAGAGTGACTGAGCGAGTGTGTAAATATTTGCTCTTTCCTGTCCCCCTTCCTCTATGGCTAAAGCACTCCCAGGCATATCAGCTGGGGCTCATACCCAAGGTAGATTTAAAAGGGTGTAGGGTTTCTCAGTTCTCTGCTATCTTTCCCCCACCTGCTCTCTCGCAAAACAAGAGCTCAGCATTTTCCCCTCCACTCCATGAGTGGAGTTACTGGGGAAGCAAGACATTACTAGAGCTCTCCTTTGGCCCTAGCTGGGACAAGAACAATTGCTTCATGAATATTTCTTCTTCTTCTGTGAATGATTTCATAGGCCTGTATTTTCAGCAGCAGAGAAATCTTCTTGGGTCTGAAGAATATGAACAGGAGTTAAATGAATTTTTTTAAAAATTAAAAATATAGTATCTGAGGACAAAAACCATTTCAATATGATTATGAGATCTGAAAATGGCATCTACAGAGTGCCCAGATTTCTGAGATTTACCCCAAAATATAACTTTTCATAACAAGTTAATAGAGCATAACAATACATGGATAATATTGCTAATGCCCATTTCAGCAATCTTAATCACAAAAGTACCAACTTCAGAAGAGCTGTCAGATGAAAAATATTTCTTGTTTCAGTTTGTTAAGTTTGAATAAAGATATGCTGGGACATTCAGTCTAACAAGGACACAATTTACAGAAAAATTAACAGTTGAAGTCTAGGACTACTGGGCTGAACGGTGAAATTCCTGGATTAAGCATATTCTGCCACTTATTTTGTATATAGCTTATTTGCACATAGCATTTGATAATACCTAGCATATTTGATGACTCAATCATGGTTGTGTCCAGGTCAGTCCAGTAGAGTCTTTGATCTTCATAATCAATAGTAAGATCATTGGCACGTCCTACTTTATCCACTAGTGTGATGCTATTTGTTCCATCCATGTATGCCCGAACAATCTTTGGTTTGCCTCCCCACTCTGTCCAGTACATGTACCTGTAATTAAAAATGGTATATCATCAGGATAAACTGATTCACTGCTTAACCCTATCAAGGCATGTGTCATACTGGCCCTTTGTTTTGCTCCCAGGTACATAAAAACAGGATAGCAAGATGCATTGTGTATTTCCAAATACTGTAGTCGGTTTTAGGTGTTAAGCACTATTAACCAACTGTAAGGATATTTTCCTCTTTTATCATACTGAATGCTTAAGAAATACATCTTATCTTTCAGTTAGTATTTCAAAGCATTTTAAATTTGATTATTCCTGTGAATTTGTTGGACTAGCGATCACTTGATATAGTAACAGTAGTTACTATATTGATCTCAGAGACACCTTACAGCCAGGGTTTCTTAACCTTGGTTCCCCAGATGTTGTTGGACTACAACTCCCAGAATCCTCAGCCACAAAGGTCATATCTGGGGATTCTGGGAGTTGTAGTCCAACAACATCTGGGGGCCCAAGGTTAAGAAACCCTGCCTTACAGGACCCACTTTTGTTTGTGTAGCTTCTGATTTGCACAACATTCTTCGGACAGGATGATAGATAATTGAGTTTTTCGGACAGGATGATAGATACGTTTGCATATTCCCCAGTACTTATGGACACTGACAGACATTGGTATGATAAAAGGATGACATCTTGACTGTTTTGTATTTTATTGAGTATTTGTCAGCCTTCTAGAGGCTGTACATAGAAGAGCAGTACTCTCTTTTGACGACCTTTTTGGTGTCATTATTATTTATATACTGCTTTTCAACAAAAGTTCTCCAAGAGGTTTACACAAAAAAAGAATTACAAGGAGAAAATGGTTCTCGGTTCCCAAAGGGCTCACAATTCTAAAAAGAAACAAAAAATAGTCACCAGCAATAGCCAGTGGAAGAATGCTGTGCTGGAGTTAAATCTCTCCCCACAAAGAGAATTGCCACTTTGAAATGTGCCTCTTTGCCTAGTTAGCAGGGATTTAGCAGCGTATCCCAATGAGTATACAAGCAGAAGTCAAGCTATTGAATTGAGATATATAGAAGGGCATGCTATCAAAATCTATTATCATACATGTCTCTCTATCAAATTTGTATACCATCCCAAACTTCCATCTCTGAGTGGTTTACAACAACATAACAGGAAATTCTGTATCAGTAAGCTCTGTCACAAGAAGAGGCTATTTTAACCAATAAAGTAGTACTATATATATCCACATCTGTTTCTTTTGTATAAAAGTGACAAAAGGAAGAAACCACCATTAACACTTAGGAATACCAATATAATGAAACCCAGGTATGATCAGTGTCACAAAAGACTACAGAATACAAAAAAATAAATAATACAAAGTAAGGTGTAAATGGCTAATTATTAGCATTCCTGAAAGTATCCCTGATCTAGTACCCCTGATCTAGAAGCAGGGGTAAGCAGCGAGGTGGCCAAATTTGCAAACTCTTTCGGGTAGTGAAATCCAAAAAGGATTGTGAGGAGCTCCAAAAGGATCTCTCCAACTAGGTGAGTGGGCAACAAAGTGGCAATTGCGGTTCAATGTTGGCAAGTGTAAGGTGATGCACATTGGGACGAAAAACCCCAACTTCAAGTATATGCTGATGGGATCTGAGCTGTCGGTGACTGACCAGGAGAAGGATCTTGGGCTCCTGGTGGACAGCTTGTTGAAAGTGTCAACTCAATGTGCAGCAGCTATGAAAAAAGCCAATTCCATGCTAGGGATCATTAGGAAGGGGACTGAAAATAAAACGGCTAATATTATAATGCCCTTATACAAAACTATGGTGCAACCACACTTGGAGTACTGCATACAATTCTGGTCACCACATCTAAAAAAGGACATTGTAGAACTGGAAAACATGCAGGGCAACCAAGATGATCAGGGGCCCAAAGGCACCTTTCTTATGAGGCAAGGCTACAACACCTGGGGCTTTTTAGTTTAGAAAAAAGACAACTGCAGGCAGACATGATATAAAATCTATAAAATCATGCATAATATGGAGAAAGTGGATAGAGAGAAATTCTTCTCTCTCTCATATAACACTAGAACCAGGGGTCATCCCATGAAATTGATTGCCAAGAAATTTAGGACCAACAAACGGAAGTACTTTTTCATACAACGCACAATCAACTTGTGGAATTCTCTGCCACAAGATGTGGTGACAGCCAACAACCTGGATAGCTTTAAGAAGGGTTTGGATAACTTCATGGAGAAGAGGTCTATCAACGGCTACTAGTCGGAGGGCTGTGGGCCACCTCCAGCCTCAAAGGCAGGATGCCTCTGAGTACTAGTTGCAGGGGAGTAACAGCAGGAGAGAGGGCATGCCCTCAACTCCTGCCTGTGGCATCTGGTGGGCCACTGTGCAAAACAGGATGCTGGACTAGATGGGCCTTGGGCCTGATCCAGCAGGACTGTTCTTATGTTCTTATCTAGAAAGCTTTTTAAATCCTCAGGATTTTCTGTCAAAACATTCAAGCAAAAGGTTCATGCCAAAAGAGTACTGAGAAGCTAATTCCAAAAGTTTAAGATGCGTGTTTGATGGTGGAATCCTATACAGGTGGACCTCATTATCCACAGGGGTTCCATTCCTGCACATTACTGTGGATAATGAAACCGTGGATAATGAGTCATTGAGTCTATGGGAATGCAAGGGTTAGGTTCCCTGTCTCAGAAAAAACTACTCCCAAACACCCCCCAAAACACCAAAATGGGCCCAAAAAAGTGCCCTACCATGCTCCATGGGTCTCCTGACATCCAGCAATCCCTCCAAAAATTCCCAAATGGTCCCCAAAATTGTGGATTTTATTTTTTTTTATTTTAAAAAAATCTTTGGCTGAAATGTGCCAAAAATGGCTCCCATGGACAAAATAGCAGCCAGAAATGACCTCCGTGGTCACTTCCGGCTCTCTAGGAACTGTAGATACATGGGCTTTAACCCCTTTGTATACTTGGATAATGAAACTGGGTGTCAATTAGACACCCATGAATACGCGAAACTATCGATACAGAATCTGCATATATCCGCATATAACGAGGTTCTCCTGTATATGTAAATCACATATATTCCTTGGGGAGATTATGCAAAAAAGTTATACTGTGTAACTAAATAAGGAAAGTAAACACTTTAGAACTGTACATCTATTTATTATTTATTGAATTTATATACCACCTAGTATAAACATTTTAAGACAGCGTACAGATAGCAATATCTATAGACTTTCTGACACAAAGGCCAAACACTGAGCTTGATTTGGCAGGCACTAGAGAAGCTGAAAGAGGAAGCCTGTGTATTGTTTCACAAACTTTAGACATCTTGGATGGGAGATCAGCCAAAGCAAGGGGCTTTGCACTTGCACAGTTAAGTTTTAGAGAATACTTCTTCCAAGTGTAGTTCCCAAATAGGTGATCCCCAAATTAGGAGAGAACCTCTGGGTTCTGCCTTAAACTCAATGTGGGGTGGAACAACAACAAAACAACAATAGCAGGAAAACCCAAATGAACATACAGAAGCATGTGTGTTTGCATTAGATGTTCTTTGGATCCCAGTTAGCAACTTAAAGCAAATTTGTTCAGTCTCTTTCTTCTATAAATTTTGGAAACATCAACTATTGTATTTCTTACTACAAAGGGGAGGAAATATATGGTTCAGGGGCTGCATCTAGCTTTCAACACACATGCCCACAATTCTATCAGCACGGGCATGTTTCCCTGGATCTCTAGCAAGGACTGCCAGCAGTCTTTGACTGCTGTACTTGTGCTGCAGTTGCGGGAAGGGAAAACGGAGTATGAATTTCTCCTTTTTCATTCCTTATGCAAACCTCCATGGAAGTGACAGGAAACTCCACCTCTTTCCCAAGCCCACTGGCAACAGAAGGGAGGCTTGGAAGAAATACAGAATCTTCTCTTTCTTGAACTGTGGTTTGGATGAAGAAAGAAGCAGTGGGAGACACTCCTGCTATCCCACCACCACCACCGTTCCTCAAACCTCCATGGGAGAAGACTCCAAGTACAGAAGACTGAGAAGTGCAGAAGGCTTGGGAGAGAAGTTAAAATTTCTCTCATTTGCATGGAGATTCAAATAAGATAAGAAACAGTGGGAGACACTCTTGCAATTTAATTCCTCTTCTGTAAACCTCATGTCCTCTGTATGTCATATGGCTTAGGAGGAACATGGAGCTTTCCCTCACTTGCATGGAGATTTTTTTAAGAGAAAGGACTGGAGAAGCATCTCCTGTTGTTTTTTTCCTTATTCAGATCACAGTACAAAAATGAGAGAAAGACTTGCCTCTCCCCAAAGCCCTCTGAACAAGTCTATAGCAAGGTCAATAGGTTTGGCCAGTAAGTGGATATTTGTGGTTCTCTATCTCAAGATATTGTTTATGTCACCTGTAAGTTCCTGTTTGAATTGATAATTCTGCCTTTCATTTTTTAAAAAAAGTTTCTAACATTTGTGACTGCAGAAGGAAGTGGGGGCAACAGTATCTAAGAGAGCCCTAGTATTAAAATCAAAATCTTTACATTCGAGTTAATATTAATACAAACAGTTTTTATTTGTCTTATGTGAGAGTTTCTTAGATGGTGATGTTCTTACTTCCTTCTACATTTCTGAAGGTTAAGACACTTTTTAAATACAGTGGACCCTCGACTTACGAACTACTCGACATCCGATGTTTTCGACTTACGAACGACAAAAATGGCCGCATGCTTACGAATTTTTCGAGCTACGAATGGAAACCGTTGGCGGTTTAGATGCGGTTTCCTTGACTTACGAATTTTTAGATGCGGCTTACTCGACTTACGAATTTTTTCAGACCTCTGTGGGAGCGCTTTTCAACTTACGAAATTTTCGACCTACGAACGTGCATTCGGAACGGATTAACTTTGTAAGTCGAGGGACCACTGTAAAAGGTGAAATTCTGAACAGATCATGTTTTAAAACCCATTTCATAGTCATTTGGGAGCTCAATCATGTTTTACATCTGCCGTAAGCAATATTAAAAAAGCTTGGTAATATAAGCTGCTCTGAAGACTCAAAACCGCCAGATAGGATTTGACTACCACCAATGATCTGTTGTTGTTGTTAAGGATATTTAAATACCGCTTTTCAATAAAAGTATTCTCAAAGTGGTTACATAGCAAAGTTATTAACAAGTTGTTCCATTAAGAACTAATCAGCCTACTTTTCTTCCACTGTCTCTACAACTGGACTAAATTTGGTTCAAATCGAGGTCCACAAGTTAAATCTCTTGCACCTCAAATGTTTCATGCATCCGCCATCTTGGATCGGGGTGGATGACATCATTACAAACTATACCAGGGTTTCTTAACTGTGGGCCCCCAGATGTTGTTGGACGACAACTCCCATCACCCCCAGACATGGCATTTGTGGCTGAGGATGATGGAAGTTGTAATCCAACAACATCTGGGGGGGCCAAGGTTAAGAAACCCTGAACTACACCACTGAGGTGTCCTTGTGTGTCACACACTACAACTGTACCTAATTTGGTTCAAATCAGTTAGACAGTCCTCAGGTTAGTGCACTTGCGCCTCAAAAGTTCACACAGCCACCATCTTGGATCTGGGTTGATGACATCATCACAAACTACACCATTGGGGCATCCCTGTGTCCATACAGAAAATTTGGTTCAAATTGGTTAGACTGTCCACAAGTTAGCCCACTTGTGCCCCAAAAGTTTACGTATCCGCCTTCTTGAATCAGTGTGGATGATATCATCACAAGCTATGCCACTGAGGTGTCCCTGTGTGTCACTCACTGCAACTGTACCCAATTTGGTTCAAGTGGGTGAGGCAGTCCACAAATTAGCCCGCTTGCGCCTCAGACATTCATGTAGCCGCCAACTTGAATTGGAGTGAATGACATCATCACACACCACACCATTAAGGCATCCCTATGTGTCCCTACAGCTGTAGCAAATTTGGTTCAAATCGGTTAAGCGGTTCAAAAATTAGTCCACTTGCACCTCAAAAGTTCATGCGTCCGCTATCTTGGATAGGGGTTGATGGTATCAGCACAAACTACGCCATTGAGGTGTCCCTAGGTGTCCCTACAACTGTACCCCATTTGGTTCATATTGGTCCAAGCATTGCAAAGTTGATAGGGGGACACACACAGATGGACACACACACACACACACACACACACAGCTGGGTGATCTCATAAGCCTACTGGAAAATAGGCTAAAAATGATGCCCTGTCCCTAAAGGACTCACAATCTGTGTTTCCTGTAAGAGGGAATCCCAGATGTTGTTGACTACAGCTCCCAGAATCCTTAGCTGCAGTGGGCTTGGGTTGAGGATGCTGGGAATTTAAAGTCAAGATTAAGTCAGTTAATCTGGGGGTTTTGTTAGAGGGAACACTGCTCACAATCTAAAAAGAAACACAAAGAGAAACACAAGTTTCTCACCAACAGCAGCCAGTGGAAGGACACTGCCCTGGAGGTGGATAGGGATAGTTGCTCTTGCATGCGCTCTCTCTTTGTAGAAGATAACTTCAGGTTGCTTACCTGTAACTGGGTTTCTTCTGGTGGTCATCTGTCCAGTCATACAGATGGGATTTGTGCTGGCAAAGCTTCTTTTTCTCCAGCTTTGTGCTGAGGCTCCTCTCCCAATATACTAGGTCTCCAATGCTGCCCTGAGGTTTTGGAACACACTCCCTACTGAAATAAGAGCCTCCCCATCTCTTACAACTTTTTAAAAGGCAGCCAAGAAACATTTGTTCACCCAGGCTTTTAATTTGATACTGTTGTAATAGTTTGATGGTTTTTAATAGTTTTAACATCTTAAATTTTAAATTGTTGTAATTTTTTTATTTGTTCCTTTTATTGTATTGTTGTAAACTGCCCAGAGACTTGTGTTTTAGGTGGTATATAAATATGTTAGTTAAACAAACAAACAAACGAATGAATGAATGAATAAATAAATAGTAAATGTGCTCTGCACCCTCCTCCTAAATTCCAGAGTCCACCACTACATAGCTCTGCAGCAGGGAAGGATGGGTGGGTGCACATGTGTAGTGACGTCCCATATGGCCACTGCCAGAACGAAGAGGCCCAGAACAGGCTGAAAATGGCTCATAAACCACCCCAAACAGGCTGGATTGAGACCAGGGGGGGAGGGGGGAGCCGCTGGAGACCTCTCCCACACCTGTGGCAGCATCCCCCCCAGAGATGGTGAGTGCTTCTTAAATAATTTTTTTTGGGTTATAACTCCTGGACTGGCAAGCTGAACCGGGGATGTGTGTGTAATCAACATGCCCGGTTCCGTTCGAGTCCTGCGTCCTTCAGTGCCTTCTTCTTCTTCGGTTTCAGTGCTAAATCAGAGGTGGGGATGGAATGTTTCTTTGCCTTCTTCTGCACCTTGGTCCACCCTCGGGACTGGACATACCCAAAGCAGAGAGTAGTGATGAGGGTACTGGCACTTGTCCCTGAGGAGCTGAGATCGGGGCCAAGATTGGCATTGCAATCCGAGCTGGGGGCATGGCAGTGCAGGCCAGAAGAGAGGTTGGGGTCCCCAAACCTATTAGTGGTGTGGCACCCGCAACATCATCAGTGATTGTGGGGGGTGAACGCTCTGTGGAAGTGCCAGCAACATACTCTATAGAAGGAGAAGCAGAAAGGGTTCTCTCCCAAAGGGAAAGACAGAGTCTAGAGGTGCTGTTGCGACACACCTGACGTGTAAATTTCTGGCAGTGAGGGCAGCTTCCCACAGAATGAGATTCTCCCAGGCAATCTAAGCATAGGCTAAGCCTATCTGAAGACGTGAATTTCGCCTGACGAGCCGTAAAGGTAAAGTGTGCTGTCGAGTCGGTGTCGACTCCTGGCGACCACAGAGCCCTATGGTTGTCTTTGGTAGAATACAAGAGGGGTTCACCATTGCCATCTCCTGCGCAGTATGAGATGATGCCTTTCAGCAACTTCCTATATTGCTGCTGCCTGATATAGTTGTTTCCCATAGTCTGGGAAACATACCAGCAGGGATTCAAACTGGCAACCTCTGGCTTGCTAGTCAAGTCATTTCCCCGCTGCGCCATTAGGAGGCTTCTGACAAGCTGTACAACGTTTAAAAGTTCTCTAGCACGCCTTACATGAAAGTCAGGCAGGAGAAATCCACTCCCCTGAGGGGAGGGTGAAGGACGGGAAACTGAGAGAAAACTCAGTAACAAACAAAACTGCAAAATGAACAGGAAGGAGAAAACTATGAACACAAATATGAAAAATGAGAAAATAAAACAGAGAGAATAGTGATAAGATTTTAAAAAAAATCTTTACAGAAGTTTCTTAGAGAGATTATTCTTCTTTGGTAGATGAAAAGAAATGAGGAGGAGGGTGTCGAGCATGTGAACTAGTATATTGGGAGAGGATGCTCAGCACAATGATGGAGAAAGAGAAGCTTGGAAGGTTCCAGTCTCTACTTCACACTAGCGCGAAGCCCATCTGTGTAATAGACAGAGACCACTAAGAAGTATCACCACTGCAAAAAGGTGCCGCTTTGCCCAGTTAGCAGGGTCAATGCAAGTCACTGGATTTATAGGATACATGAATTAGATGTGGTCCTCAACTTCTCAATATGTATTTAGTGTGGTCTGTAGCTGAACCCATTGACTGCCACTTGCTTAATAAACCTATGCTGAAAGGGAAAATACAAATCCTTCTTACCCTTTAGATGGGTCAAGAGCTAGAGACCTCGGGTTGTCCAAATCTTTCCACACAAGAACTTGCCGGAACTGACCATCCAAACGTGCCACTTCAATTCTATTGGTTCCAGTATCTGCCCAATAAAGATTTTTTCCCATCCAGTCTACAGCCATCCCTTCAGGGTAATCCAAACCAAACTCAATCACATGTTCAACTGTGCTTCCATTCATGAAAGCTCGACTTATTGTCTGCAAAACAATGGAAATACAGAAGTTCAGGAACACAAACCAAATTAGTGATTACTGATTTACTAAAGTTACCCAGGAGAAAAATATTTACATTTAGAAAAAAAATAGTCCCACTGCAAAAGATAAATTCACCTCTTTCAAACAGACATTAGAAGAAATCATACCAATTTATTTAACTATATATACATTTTATCTGCATAGTTGGTGCAGCACAAATTATAAACTAACTATCACTATGGACTTCACTGTATACATGAAACAGATTTATTGTAATCACCCAGGAGAGTATGTTTTACTTTATAAGATTTATAGGACTTAAAAAAAAAAAAAACTTATTACCAACACACCACTCTTAATTTATTACACTGAAATCAGTGGTGTATAGTAGGCAGCAAAACAATCTGTTCACTTAAAAAGCCATGCATACCTTTAAACTAACATCTGTCCAATAGATTCTGTTGTCAGATACATCAAAATCTAGAGCAGAAGCCTCCTTGACACCCGTAAGAGGAATAGCTACATTATTATTGTTTGTTTCAAGGGAAATCCTATGAATGGCTGCTCTGCTGGTGAAGACAAGAAAGGCTTCTGGAATGATGCAAGTCTTCATATCACTGAGTAACTCCAGTCCGATGGGACAGGCACATCTGCACTCTTGAGGCGTGAAGAAGCATAGGTGGCTGCAGCCTCCATTATTCTCAGCACATTGATTTGTTCCTGGAAAATAAAACAAGTTCTTTGAAGGAAAAAAATGCCTAGGATGCAAATGCAGGCACCATTACTAGAGGCATGGGGGTGGGGTGGGGTGGGGGTCGAAATACCTCATGCCGAAGAGTTCAAATAGACCCCTTCTCAACCCATGAACTTGTTTTGCAGAAACAGACAGAAGGAACTGCTTAAATTAATTATTATTATTATTTCTTGTTTAAAGAGTCAGACAGGTGTTATTGACTGGTTTGTTTTATCCAGACATCAAGTCCTTCCCAAGGACCTGGGATGGCTGAATTTTATCATCAATACTGTTGGTTATTATAGATATCTTCGCAAAATATAGCCTGTTCCCAGTAAAGTTGCTTTACTACTACTACTGCTACTACTACTACATCATTTATATCCCGCTCTTCCCCCAAGGAGCCCAGAGCGGTGTACTACATACTTGAGTTTCTCCTCACAACAACCCTGTGAAGTAGATTAGGTTGAGAGAGAAGTGACTGGCCCAGAGTCACCCAGCTAGTATCATGGCTGAATGGGGATTTGAACTCGGGTCTCCCCGGTTACTATTACTATTACTCCCCAGTTACTAATCTTATTACTATTACTACTATTACTATTACTAGCCAACCCCGCACAGAGCATCTGTGCGGTGCTTTGGGTCCGGCTGTTTCCCCTTCCCTCTTCCTCCTGCCCCGGTCTCTCCTCTCTTCCCCTTCCCTCCGGCCTGCGCTCTCCAGCCCGCCTCCCCTTCCATTCCTCCCCACACACAGAGCCACGGTGGGCGGCCAAGAAGAGCCCCGCCGCCTCCGTTTTTCTTCACCCCCACCCGCCTACTGCTATGGCTTTTCTCTCCCCCCACCCGCCGCCTTTCTCTCCCCCACCCACTGCCGCTTTTCTCTCCCCCACCCACTGCCCTCCGCTGCCTTTCTCTCTTCCCGCCCGTTGCCCGCCGCCACATTTCTCTCGCTGCCCGCCGCCACCTTTCTTCCCCCATCCGCCCACCGGCTGGCCAGCCACTACTAACACTTTCTTCCCCCTCAGTCCTTACTTTGGAACTCTCGCAGTGTGTCGCAAGAGTTCCACCACCAAATCCTGGGCACGCATGTCCCAAGAGAATTAAATATATAGAGCAGCAGCAGCAGCAGCAGCTTTTCAAATAAGTTTTTCCCCCTACAAGCAATACATTCCTGGCTTTGAGTGGTATACATTTAAATTTGTGTTAAACTAGCAAAGGAAAGATGAAATGTTCCACTTAAAGAATACTAAGTTCCCAGCTTTTGTGCTACATTGGTTTGTAAAGCATCTCCCTAACTTCTGCTCATCCTCATCTGTCTGCTGCCTTAGAAAGTAGCAGTTTCTACAATATCAAGCGTATATCACAGAGTCACCAGGGATAAAGACAGTTAGGAACACATGTGCTACCTGACTGCCAGGAAATTTAGGACCAACAAAAGGAAGTACTTTTTCACATAGTTCATATTTAATCTATGGAATTCTCTGCCATGGGATGTGGTGATGACCACCAACTTGGATGGCTTTAAGCAGGGCTTAGACAAATTCATGGAGGGCAGGTCTGTCAGTGGCTACTAGTCCTGTTGGCTGTAGGTCACCTCCATATTCAGAAGCAGGATGCCTTCAAATACCAGTTGCAGAGAGAAATGGCAGGAGAAGGGGCATGCCTTTTGCCTCCTGATTGTGTGGCTTCCCAGAGGCATTTGCTGGGCCACTGTGGGAAACAGGAAGCTGGACTAGAGAGGCCTTGAGCCTGATCCAGAAAGGCTTTTCTTATGTTCTTATGTACCTGTACAAAAAGGATGATACAGCAAACAGAGCAAACACAACTTAGGCTTTATAGGGAAGGTACAGAAAGTGAATAGAAGAAGTAGTTCAAGTAATTTCCCAAGAGGGGGGAAATTGTGTTTTTTGGAGATGCAAAGACAGACAGTCATTGAGACATGAGCCCAATTAGGAAGAGAAAGGAGGCAAAGCTTTCATAAATGTAAAGCATGAATCGTTTGGCCTGCAGATATGAAGGGTATGAAACCATAATTAGACTGAAAGCCACTCTAGACATAAAAATAGGTCAGAAAGAGCATAATGGGATCTGCAGCAAATAATGTATGCCTTTTTACACTAAGAGACTAGAAAGAGAAGGCATCGCAGGTGGGTATGCTTTTCTGAGCTATTCAATGCATTTCTACAATCACACTTGTTTCTCATTTGCCAAAATGCACGGCATTCATTTTACCTCATAACACAACTTGGGTAGCATGGGGGGAAAATGGTACAAGTCAGTAGTATTCAAACTTCTCCAAGAAACCGGATAACTAATACCCCAGTAACAAGAACAAAACATTATGGCTTCATAATCATAGTAAGATCCCCCTTTCTTCAAAAATCATCTATTTATAATCTGTTATTGAAGCACAGATAGTGTGAAGGGTAGGAAAAGTGCGGAGAAGCCCCACCAATGGAAGAGACTCCTGATATTTGACACAAAATAATGCAGGAATAAAACAAACCTCAAGAACTGCCACAATCCAATATGCATGTGGATTCTTTGGCAGCTAAAATGACAAACAGGTGCAAAGGAGTGGGGCTGAAGGGAAACAAGTGACCTACCACTTGCCTTCCTTCAGCCAAACAAGAACCCTTGCAGTGAGTTTGGTGCTGGATGGAAGGATGAGCTTCCTCACCCCCCCACCCATCAGACCACAGGATGAAGTCCCTATGGAGAAGACCTGGCACTACTTCCCAAGCATTATCAGGCCTTCCCAGGGTGAGGAAATTGCAGGAAGGTTTCCCATTATCCTGCTTTGGCCAACATAGATATAACTGCTCATTTAGCAGCCCATTAAACATTCAAGTTTCTTCGGCATGAACCCCACCGCCCACTGAGATCTGCTGGAGAGGTCCGTCTGCAGCTGCCACCGGCTCGTCTGGTGGCCACTCAGGGACGGGCCTTCTCTGCTGCTGCCCCGAGGCTTTGGAATACGCTCCCTAGTGAAATAAGAGCCTCCCCATCTCTGACAGCTTTTAAAAAGTCTTTAAAGACACATCTCTTCACCCAGGCTTTTAATTAATGTTGTTTTAATTGGTTTCAATGCTGTTTTAAAATATTATTTTAAATTTTTAAATTGTTGTAATGTGTGTGTGGTCCCCCCCCCCATTTCTAAATGAATGTTTTATTTTGTTTTTATTTTGTTGTAAACCGCCCAGAGATGTAAGTTTTGGGCGGTATGGAAATGTTTTAATAAATAATTAATAAATAAAAATAAATAAAAGTTATCACCCACTGCCACTACAAGTTTGCAATGAATGCAAGAACCATTCTGGAATACAATGCAAATCAATTTCACATTGCCTTCACTTACCAACAGCTTTGGTTACCCTTGCTGCTTTGAGACCCATCAGATCTGGCAACTGATCAATTATAATGTCCCTACTTGCTCTTATTTTATGAACTCTTTCAATGCTTCGCCTTTGCCAGTCTGTCCAGTAGATGTAGTCGCCCAGCAAAGTAAACCCAAATATATGTGGTAGTTTATCTTCTATGAGAGTTCTTCTCATGGTTCCATCCATGTTTATGACCTGCAAAAGCAATGAGAAGACTTTTAAAACCCCAACTACAATTATTGATTCATTTGTTGGAATTGCCTTGCTGGATTAGATCAAAGTCCATCTAGTCCGAACATAGGAAGCTGCCTTCTACCAAGTCACACTATTGGTCCATCTAACTCAGTATTGCCTACATAGATTGGCTGCAGCTTCTCCATGGTTGCAGGTGGGAGTCTCTCTCAGTCCTATCTGGAGATGCCAGGGAAGGAACTTGGAACCTTCTGCAAGCATGCAGGTTCAAAGCAGACTGCATTGAAACTTTTGGTAAGCTTTCTACCAAAAGTTCTTCCAATATCTTTTTCCTGTATTTCATTTCATTGTATTATTTATGATATTTAGTATACCGTCCAATCCACACAACTCAGGGCAATGTACAAACAAGAACAGCATCTGAGATTTAAAAGAAAAAATAAATAAAATAAAGGCCAAACGCCTGGTGGAAAAGAAATGTCTTCAATAAAGTTTTAAAGGCTGAAAGGGAGGAGGCAGACTTTATCAGGGGGTGGCGGATTCAAAGCGAAGAGGCAGCAACAGAGAAAGTCGTTCCACAGGCCCTAGTACTACGGACCTCTCAGAGAACAGGGACCGAAAGAAGGGCAATCTGAGAAGATCTCATAGGACGGGACAGCACTGGCCGGGAGAGGCGGTCCTGCA
This sequence comes from Hemicordylus capensis, assembly GCF_027244095.1. NCBI lineage: Eukaryota > Metazoa > Chordata > Lepidosauria > Squamata > Cordylidae > Hemicordylus > Hemicordylus capensis. Next base: position 135,958,720 of record NC_069657.1, on the reverse strand, counting down.
GGTAAACAGGTGCTAAGCCCTGAAGGGTTTTAAAGGTGAGAACCAGCACTTTGAATTGGACCTGGAAGCAAATAGGTAACCAGTGCAGTGACCGCAAGAGAGGCGTCACACCATCCTATCTCCTAGTGCCCATAAGCAGGTGGTCCACTGCATTCGGGACCAACTGAAGCTTCCGGGTCTTCAAAGTCTTCATAATAACACCGATTCATCAGGATATGTGTGAAACTGAAACCAAGTTCAGATTTACTAGTTAATCCGAAGCTCACCTTGCTGTGTAGAATTATTTTCCCTGTGCATGAGAATTTATGTATTTTAAAAAATAAAATATGAATAAATCCTCACACACTGGACAAAAATATTCCTACATAGCTGAGTTTCAAATTAATAGCAATAGCTATTAAATTAATAGCAATAGCTAATCACTAACGGAATCATTGCACAGATACTGGTAGCAAGATACTGGAAACAACAGAGTGACCTCAATAGAATAATGGAAAATGTGGGGAACAATATTAATGTATATGTTAATATAAAGTAAGACTATAAGTATATTGACAAAAAATACTGGCAATGTTACACACTGTGTGAAAGAGTGAAAACTAAGCAGGACTCTGTCACAGAATGTTAGACAGTCTTTATTATGAGCTGGAATAAAATCAGTCCTTAATGGCAAGAGGTTCTGGCATAGCATGGTTTAGAGTAGGGTCTGTAGAATTTGTATTTACGAACCAATATTGCAACGTCAGTTTTTATTGTATGTTTAAGTCCATATTTTAATGTATCTAATAAATGAATCAAACATAAAAATATATGTTATTTAATATTTCTGTTGAGAGCCACAGCAATCCTTCTATAGAAAGGACTTTGTACAATATTTATTTATTGTTAAATTTATATACCGCCTTTCATTAAAACAATCCCAAAGCAGTTCACACAAAAATTAAAACAAGACTATAAAAATTACACAATTAAAATACAAGCTAAAATATAAAAACATAGATCTGACTAAAAATATTTAAAATACAAGCATAAAATAGCCATACAAAATGCAAAGAAGCAGCAGTAGAGACAATCATATTGGGTAAAAAGCCTGGGTAAAAAGCCAAGATTTCAAACGCTTTCTAAAAACTGTGATGGAGACCAAGGAGCAAATAGCTTTGGACAGTATTCCAAAGTGCATGGTATTTGTAATACCATGCAAACCTCTATTGATATCTGCCGTTTCATTTTATCTTTCAATCTTTGGTTCAAAGAGGTAAGAAATGATCCAATTTCTTATCAAATACATAGGACATGTCCAAGTGAACTGGCATAGTTCAGATAGACTTTACAATCTAATTGCTGCTGGCTCTTCCAATACTTCTCAAAAAGGCATTCAAGTTTTGGAGGTGATGGCTCTGGACTACAGGTAGATTACAGAATTTAATACCTTCATGTGTCAATCATTGATCAAGAAGAATGAACAACCCCCAGGAGCTTGCTCACTAGAGATGAATGTCCCTGACCCTCTCATGACATGAACAGCCCATAGGTTCTCTCCAGATTTTCGCTTGCACTGTGATTTAGAGAAGATTAAAACACAAAAGAAGACAGGAAGAGTGTCTCCTACTGTATCTGGTTTTCTCTAAAACAATTGTACAAGTTCTCTAAAATAAATCTGACAACTGCAGAGGACTTGGGAGAGAGGTGTTTTTTCTTGCTTGTCCTGAAGTTTGGATAAGGTAAGACGCTGCAGGAATCCCTTCTGCTGCTCATTCGTTTCTTCAAATCCCACTACTAGTCAGAGAAATCCCTGCCTGTCCACCAAAGCTACAAGGCACTTGCCAGAAAACTTGGGAGGGGTGTGTGCAAGGAATTTGTAGTAAGGGCTTCTGGAAGCTGGCTAGTAAGCTAAACCTATATTTCTGGACCCCCAACTATAGACTTGAATTGTATTTCAAAACTCTCTGTAACCATAACCTTCTGAATGCCTGTAATGTTCATAAGTTGATATAAAGGTGTCCTTCTGAGGTGGAAGATTGCAACACTTAAATGGTGTATTAGTTCCATGCTTATCCAAAGGATTATAAACCTCTTTATATATTATCCTCATCACATTCATTCTAGTTAATGGCTGGGATATTGTTTTCTTATTATGGATTAAGATGCAAATTAATAGAGTGCATTGAATAAGATGACTTGCAGCAACAACAACAAAATAAATCAATATTTACCCATGTATAACTGTCAAGAAACTCCTTAGCTAACACTTAATTTTAATTAAAGTAGCATGACTACTTTATGACTGTAGGGTGTAGACCTCTTTTGAAAAAGCCTGCACTGGACTCCTCAAAGTTGAGCAATTATAAGCCTGTTTCCAACCTTCCATGGTTGGGCAAGGTAATTGAGAGGGTGGTGGCCTCTCAACTCCAGGTGGTTTTGGATGAAACATATTATCTAGATCCATTTCAAACTGGTTTTCAGGGTATGGAAAACTGGTTTTCATACAGACTATGGGGTGGAGACTGCCTTGGTTGGCCTAATGGATGATCTCCTATTAGGAATTGATAGAGGGAGTGTGACTCTGATCTCAGTGGCTTTTGATACCGGTATTCTTCTGGAGCGCCTGAAGAGGTTGGGAGTGGGAGGAACTGATTTGCAGTGATTCCGCTCCGAACTCTCGGCAGATTCCAAATGATGTCGCTTGAAACCTGTTGCTCTTCAGAACAAGAGCTTCAGAACAAGAGCTTCTTCCCACAAGGCTCAATACTGTATCCAATGCCAGGAAGCTGAGCCTCAGCCCTCCCATTAGACAATGAAGCCAGTTCTCACATTTCTCTCCTAGCTTCCTTACCCAAACTTGTTCAGGCTCCCGTGCTTCTTCACTCCACTACCTTCCCCAGATCTCTGGATGGGCTCAACCTACTTTCTCTTTCTGAATTCACTTGGGTTTTTCTCATTCTTCAACCCACTCCCTTCTCCAGACCAACTCAGTCTACTCTCCTCCCCTGAACTCATTCGGCTCTGTCATACTCTGTCTTATGCTCTTTCTCCGGTCTTCTGGACCAGCCAAATTTGCTTTCTCTTCCTGAACTTGTTTGGGCTCCCCTCTCTAATTCTTCAGACCAACCCCAGTTCACGTTCTCTAACCGAACTTGTTTGAGTCTTTCTTGCTCCACTCTTTTTTCAGAATTTTCCACTGACCCTGCCCTTCCCCTTTGCATGCCCTTGTTCAGGTCTGTCTCTGTCGCTCTCCCCCACTATACATTCTCCACCCTCTTCCCTTCCCCCCCTCTTAATATAGCATACACATTTCAACAGCCAGTATAGCAGAGGTTACGAATTAGCGTCCAGATACGTGAACCATCTCCTGTATTCATTGTAATGAGGGAACACCTTGCATGCCCTATTTCATATAAGCCTCACTCTGTATTCAATATTTTTTATTTGAATTTTAAGCCTGTGGTTGTGATTTTCTGGGAAACTGCCTGCTTTATAATCATAGTCTAAAAGGGTCCCCAAAGGGGCACAACAGCACCCCTCCTAACATGTTCTCTAGAGTAGCATCTTTACTTAGTATAGTGTAATAGAATATACTAAGATGCTGCCCTAGAGAACGGCTTTTTAGAAGATTCAGTTATATACCTCAGAGGATTTCAGCTGGTAGAGCTGATAATTTACTCTTCAAACCAAATCCCAGTGTTTTCACCCAGCCAGTTCAGGAAAACTCAATCTGAACTCATTGTAAAGTAACGTGTGCTGTCAAGTCAATTTCTACTCCTGGAGCCCACAGAGCCCTGTGGTTTTCTTTGGTAGAATACAGGAAGGGTTTACCATTGCCTCCTCCCACACAATTTGAGATGATGCCTTTCAGCATCTTCCTATATTGCTGCTGCCCAATACAGTACCAGTGGGGATTCAAACTGGCAATCTTCTGCTTGTTAGTCAAGCATTTCCCGCTGCGCCAGTGGAGTTCTGCCTTTCAGTCTTCTTCTTGCTATAATTAACTTCTATAGCAATAATCTACTGAAAGAGATCAAGCTACCCTGGTTTTCATATACCCTGGATGGCTCATCAGATCTGGAATTAAACCAGTTTTATAACACAGCTGAGCTGAACAACAGGATAATCGCTTAGCTGTCAATAGCACTGAATTAAATCCTTGCAATATTATCAGTAGGAACTTCCTCACCAGGTTATATCTATATAGAAAATAGTATAATTTTAATACAACAGAATCTCTTCTGCCTAGCTGCTAACAAGGGTCTTAGAAAGATGCTTGCTCTTCATTACATCTCCTTTCCTTCCATCAACTTGTCCATTTGCCTTTTTTTCTGTTGCGCATATATCTATAGGGCAATTCCATGGAAACAGAGACAAAGAGGTAAAAAATGGTATAAACTGAACAAAGTTGGTGTTTTGTAGATAAATGTTTGAAGATCAATAATTTACGTGTGTTTAACCCATACCTTGGCCATATTATAAACCAGGAAGTCTCAAATGTCTAATAAAAATACAGCATTCATTGACAACAAAGAACCAACTTATTAACATATGGAACATATGTAGGGTAACTTATTTATATAGAAAAATAAGTTACTCTACAAGTGTGTGGTGAATATTAGACGGCATTTAAGGCTTTATTTTCTCTAATTAACACACTTTAAAACAAACAAGGAGTGATTACTATGTGCACCAGAAATAATTAACAGTAATTCTATTATTATAAAAAGTGCCAAATATTTTTTTTAAAATAATCAATGCAAAGAAAAATCCAAATCAGTGTAAGCATAAGTCAGTTGTCATGATCTAATTTGCCATAATACTTGCATTTGTTATATTTTTATGTGTCTCCAAAATACAATACAATATAATCAGTTTTCACAGTAACGGAATCCGCTTCCTTCTTGGTTTGAACTTGTTCCATTCACAGTCTAACAGGAAGTGGTTAGTCTTCTATATTTGACCACCAGTCACAAGACCGTAACAGTATTCCTCACTAAACTATTGTTCTTGTAAGTATATATATATTTTAAAGTGTGGTATGATAGCCCTGTTTCTCTAAGCAGTAGGGCTGTGCATCATCAAAAAGATCGGAATCTAATTGGTTCTTATCTAATCCCTTTTCAAGTATATTGGCTTGATAATGCACAAGGGAAAGCCCTCACTGAATCAATCCAGTGTATCAGAGGGACTTACCTTGTAACAATACAGTGGACAGTCTTTCTTCAAAAACAATAGCAGCATTTAAATACATAGCTTCTCTTCCCTAGAAATTGTCTAACAATGCTCCAGGGAAAGTTGTAGAGCCATGGCACTGTGTCCTTTAGCTGGTGCATTGTTGGGTAACAAATGGCCGCCCTCTGTGACTACAAGTCCTGGGTTGTGGTAAGTTCTGCTGGCTCACACACATGAGCCAATGGCTAGAGATGTCGACATCAATAGCAATAAACATTTCAAAAACTGTAGCCCATATTTACTTCAATTTCTTCTCTTTTGTTGAGCTTCTCTAATTTGGGGAATAAACTCATAACCCCCTTATTTTTCTGCAAATTTGCCTGTTCTGTATTTTAATTCGATACCTTGTTGCTATGGTCTCTCTACAACCACAAGCTGGTTCTTCCTTTGAAATTAATTTAAGTGTCCATTACCACTAAGGAGCTATCTGTAAAATAATTCCTAAATACAGTACACCATCAGCTGCTGTCTGCAGTACATCATCTACAAGTGTTAGATTACTTGGTAAAATTGCATGTTAAAAACAGCAGCAGAGATCATGTAGATAGTAACAGAGCTTCCAACAAACAAGAAAAAAGTCCCAATGGCACTTGGAAACCACATGTCACAGTAACGATATCCTAGAACAGATTGGGCTTATCAGGTCTTTCCAAGTATCCATATTGTATTTCACTCTCACCCATGACACTCATTCAAGGGGCACCAAATTAAGACAGCCTGGAAAAAAAAAGTTATTGGAGACATCTGAACAACTTACAAACACAAGGCTGAATAAGACTGAATGGTACACATTAGGAGCTGCCCCTTAAAAATTCAGGTTTTGGCTTATTTTGTATAGTAGACTTCAGGCAAGGACCTAACAAATCAACAATCAACATATTCAGTCATTTGTCCTGGACAAAGTACCAATTTCTTCTGCATTAGCAGATTGACAAATCCATCACTGAAAATGCCCTGTGGCATATGAGGTGCCTGTAAATTTTTTATACTTACCTTCAGAGCAAAGTATTTCCATATTGTGTTTTGTTTGGGGGAGAAATGGAAAAAAACATGAGCATACGGAACACACATAGTATGGCTGGATTTGGAAAATGAATATACTTTGATGTTTCAAGGTATAGTCATCAATTGCCATGTAGTTTCTTTGCAACAACCCCTATTAACAAAATGGGTTTGTACAGGTTTGTACAGTTTTTTAAAAATCCAGGCTTTAAAAAAAAAAACCATTTTAGGGGCAGGGGAACTCCTCATTACGTTTAAGTGGTTAACAGTAATTAAGTGGTTAACTATGGGGTCCCAGCACCCCATAGTTCTCAGGATAATTTTTAAACTTTAATTGATAGCATCTCTACCTGAGTCTGTCCTTAAATTCACTCCTGTTCTTATTAGATGGCTTGGAGAAGGCTAGAAACTATTACATAGGGCTGCCTATGAGCATGCCAGACAATGCCTTCAACAGAATTATTAAGAATAAATAATGAATTAAGTAAGCACTATTGTGCTTAATTAGTCTCTGGTGTGTGTGTGTGTGTGTGTGTGTGTGTGTGTGTGTGTGTGTGTGTGTGTGTGTGAGAGAGAGAGAGAGAGAGAGAGAGAGAGAGAGAGAGAGAGAGAGAGAGAGAGAGAGAGAGATCACTTACAGTGAACATTTTCAGCCTCATTCATGAATCACTTGAAAAATTCTAGAAATCATTCAATGGCTGGTGGCTTTACTAGTATCCAATTGACTGCTAGTCTGGCACATCTTGACAATGAAGGAACATTTTGGAAATAAAAAGAAAGTCAATGGAAAGAAATGAACAGAAATTAATTAAAAGAAGAGTAATTAATTTGAACAAGAAGAGTGTGGGAGAGCAATCTGAAGGTGAAAGTAGTGCTGAGAGGCAGGCAATGCTAATATGATAATAATCATGGAAAACAGTAGCACAGAAAAGGCTAGGAGCTTGCAGAATGATCTCATGGCATGTCTGCATAGAACTAAATCCCACTCAGTCCAATGGCTAGAGTACAGCCTTGAAACCACAGGCTTTCATATGCCATGTTGCTCTATTAAAGGGATGAAGGAAGGCTGATTTTTGAATACTGTTTCTAGTCCCAAAGGTAGTCAGATCTGCAACTTTGAACTGCCTTCACACTGGGTAGTTTTAAGCAAGCCACTGTCTTAATGCTCAGACCCCCTTGCCTGCCTCCTGCACTTCTGAGAACCAGACTCACATCCTCAAGAGAAGAGCTATATCACTTGATAGTAAGAGATTCTCATGCTGTATTTATTTATTTCAACATATTTTTATACCACCCCAAACTCATGTCTCTTGCAAAGAAAGCAAACAGAAAAAGTTAAAACATTAGTTAAAATAAATGACAACAAAAATTAAAAACGCCAGTTAAAACAAAGTAAATGACACAGCAAACGTTAAAACACTACAACAATTCATACCTTAAAACATTTAAAACAATGTTAAAACTATTAAAACAACATTTAGTTAAAAGCCTGGGTGAACAGATGTGTCTTTAAAGACTTTTTAAAAGTTGTCGGAGATGGGGAGGCTCTTATTTCAGCAGGGAGTGTATTCCAAACTTTAGGGCAGCAGCGGAGAAGGCCCATCCCAAGTAGCCACCAAACGAGCCGGTGACAACTGCAGACAGATATCTCCTGATGATCTCAATGGGTGGTGGGGTTCATAATAGGCATGTGCCCGAAACGTTTCGGAGGCCATTATACAGGCCTCCAAAACGTTTTGGCGTGGGGTGTATGTGTGTTTCGGGGCCAGCAGGGGTAGTTCTTTAAGGGCAGGGGAGGGTGTACTCACCCCCTCCCGCCGCATTTCCCCCGCCAGCACTCTGTTATCTTTAAGCCCCTCGGGGCGGCAGCGTTCCTCCCTGCCGCTTCGTTTCCCCCATTGGCTGGAAGCGGCAATCGCGCGCCCATTGCGTGACGGGCACACATGCGCTCGCTGCTTCCGGCCACTTCTGGCCACTGGGGGAAACGGGGCGGCAGGGAGGAATGCTGCCCCCCCGAGGGGCTTAAAGATAACAGAGCACCGGCGGGGGAAATGTGGCGGGAGGGGTGAGTACACCCTCCCCCGCCCTTAAAGAACTACCCCTACCGGCGCCGAACTGGGGGTGCACATCCCTAGTTCATAATAAAGAAGATGTTCTCTTAAATACCCAGGGCCCAAGCCGTTTAGGACTTTATAGGTTATAACCAGCATCTTGTATTTTGCTCAGAAACTTAGCAGCAGCAAGTGTAGATCTTTCAAAACGGGAGTAATATGGTCTCTCCAAGATGACCCAGAGACCAACCTGGCTGCCGCATTCTGTACCAACTGTAGTTTCTGGACTATGCACAAGGGCAGCCCCACATAAAGTGCATTGCAGTAATCTAGTCTGGAGGTTACCAGCATATGTACCACTGTTCTGAGGTTGTTTATCTCAAGAAACGGACGCAGCTGGCTGACAGAAGGCACTTCTGGCCACTGCCTCAACCTGGGACACCAGGGAGAGGCTTGGATCCAGAAGCACCCCCAGACTACCCCCAGAACAGGCAGATCAAACTCATCTCCAGATGACCTCACACAATGAGTACCTCTGTCTTATCTGGATTCAGTCTCAGTTTGTTATCCCTCATCTAGCCCATTATCACCTCCAGGCAATCATTTAGGGAGGTTATGCCCTCTCCCAATGATGTTGACATGGAGAAATAGATTTGGGTGTGTATTTGCCTTTCTATTAAGAGAAGGATAATTGATTTGAAATAGAACATGTATGAGAAGTAACTCTTTAAATGGGTGCCATGTTGTAGCAGCAAATGTTGGTTGAAATTAGTGGTTTTGCGTTTTAAAACCCAGTTCAAATCACTGCCTTAAATTCAGTTTGTGGCAGAAAAAAGGGGGGGGGGTAGTATCTATGAGCAAACTGAAAGGTTTTACAGTTTGCTCTTCAGGCTGGGTGGCTTGGCCCCACCCCTCTGAAGTTGATACCTGGCTGGAAGCAGCTGACATGTGAATGACTAAGCAAAATGAAAGAACAGTTGCCTCTCAGGCTTATCAAGCACACCTGGCCAAGGTGCGAAAGGATCTTGCTTACAAACTTTGGATGGGTGGGGCAGTAAAGAAGAAGATAAAAAGGAACCTCAAGAGCAGAAGAACTCCAGCTCTCCAGAGGCAAGCTGCAATCGATGCAGAAAGAAGCCTAAAACAAAGGAGGTAGCTGGAATAGCCCTGGTTGAGAAGTTACCAGAAGGCAGAGGAGCCTTCCTGAGAGGAGAACTCCCTGGGGAAAACAGATGGTGTTCACTGTGATATAACAGGGACCCTGCCTGATGCCTAAATCAAGAAGAAGGGGGTAAGCACTATATTCCTGTATCAAGAAACCACAGGGTATAGAACTCCTTCAAAGGATTGCACCAGAAAAGGGACAAGGACACAGGGAAGAGGGAAGAACCAGTTGTTCCTCAATAAACTAGTTATTCTTGGTGATGCACCTCTGTTGTTTTCTTTCTCTGGCTAGGTACCCATGTAAACTCAACCACCTGTTAGTCCTTATGATGTGAAACTCCCACCTGGGGGGATGATGATGATGATATTATACCCTCCCAGGAGCAAGTATTGGTCTTTTGAAAGGTAAAGTAAAAGTTGTGCTGTTGAGTCAGTGTTGACTCCGGCCCAATTTTGTCAGCACCTGTTACAATAGCACTGGGGGACTTTGATCATGACCAGGAGGTCCTCAGAAGAGACATGGGCAGGACCATGTCCTCAGGTCTTGGTGGTGGTATAGACTGGGATTCTTTGAGTTCCTCTGGTGTGGGGGTTCCTGATGACATGGGGTCACCAGCTGCCTAAGTTGGTGGTGCCTCCTAATCTGAATCCTCTCACAACCTCTCAGTTCCATCCACTACTTGGACTCCAGGGTTCAGGTTTATGACAATGATCACATAAAGAGATATTTCCTCTGATTCTTCCTTATTCTGAGGTAGCTGCCAAGAGCAAACACTAATGAACTGGACAATGCAAAAATTCATGTTTGATTTGCATAATTAGCAAATCATTTGCACAACTGGCAAATGAGGCTGCCTGGATTTGGAGAACTAGAAGATGGCAACCCTAGACGGGAATGTTCAGCACCTAAAACCCTGGAGAGAGACTGCCATTCAGAGCAGACTAGGCTACATGAACCAATGGTCTGACTCTGAAGAAGAGTGCTTCATACGTTCATACTACAAGGTCTACTAGTGGTCCACTGGCCAATGTCTGGGGGACCATCAAGTATCTTCAGATTACTGGAATATTTTTTTCTAAAGAATGCTAGACTAGGTGGACCTTGAACTCATCCAGCAAGACACTTTTATTCTTAAACCAAGAGACTACATTTGACATAGATCACTCATGCTTTAAAAGGTCTTATGCACTCCTGCTTTGCAATTTTAAACACAAACTGCAAGACTGCAGGGATTCTAGTGAAAAGAAACACACCATGCAAGACAGAAGTCAGCCTACTCTTCCAGCAAATGATATAGAAACAAATGGGACTTAACTAAGTAAATAGGGTAAGGTTTAGTTACCAAGTTCCGAGGTTTATTTTTATTTATGTATTTATTTATGTTCAATTTCTATACCGCCCTTCCAAAAAATGGCTCAGGGTGGTTTACACAGAGATAATAAATAAATAAGATGGATCTCTGTCCCCAAAGGGCTCACAATCTAATAAGAAACATAAGAGAGACACCAGCAACAGTCATTGGAGGTACTGTGCTGGGGGTGAATAGGGCCAGTTACTCTCCCCCTGTTAAATAAAGAGAATCACCACGTTAAAAAGTGCCTCTTTGTCAAGTTAGCAGGGGTTGCTAACTTTAAGTCTTCCTTTAAAACCCAAGTGCCTTAAAACACTAGATTGTATTTAAAGTTTCAACTACATCTCTCTCTATCTTAAATAACTTACTGACTTCAAGGTAATCTTTGCAATTTGAAGCAGATTGTATTAGAAGCATATGTTGAAACATAGTGGGTGGCATCCAGATCTTTGGTACAGCTGCACGCAACTGGCAGAAGCTCTTCCATGCTCTGAAGAATAGTTGTATTTACACTAAAGGTTATTGCATTAGCAGAATACTCATTTTGCTCACGGGAGCTTCCACCAATGGTGTGTCACTATGCCAAGATCTGGATGCTACTTGGCATGAAACAACGTTGGGATTTTTAACATCACTTGAAGCAGGAATTTATCCATGTCAGTATTCCTTGGCTTTTTTAAAGATTAGAATTCCTTAAGTCTACTAATTTACAAGCCAAGGACACATAGGATCTCTTAAGAGTATTACTGATCTGTGTTGAGTGATGTTGAATATGCAGTCTTGCTTAAGAAGAAAAGTACTTTGCTGGAAGAGATTATCATTCATTCCAAAAATCGATGGAACAAGTATGCCCTAGGGTCTAGATGGTCAACTGGAAATTGACTTGTGATTCAGCTTTGTAATATATAGAACATGTAATTTTACAATTTCCACATTTTAGATTAAATTGTAGCAAGGGCAAAGCAATAGATCAATCAGCTGGCTAGTTACCATATGGTTGGTTTGGACGAGATGATGGTCACAACATGTAATAAGGAGGTCATGCTGATAGTGCATGTGCCCTGATATCAATGCAGGATATCCCAACATGCTGTTGATACGTCCCTTTATCATGTATTCCTCTGAATCACTCCTTAGGGTTTTAGAGAACATGTAGAGGGTGAAACACCCACCTCATGCAATTAAGGGACATCCCAACAGTGCATCGGAATGTCCTCCAGGGATGTCAGGGTGGGCACACACTTGGTATGAACCCATTTCAACTGTGGATAGGGTCTTGTCTGAACCAACCCATACAGAAAGAAAAATGACAAAGAATTCTTCAAACCTGAATTTACAAGAGGTAGGGATTGCATATAGAGTAGCGTGAAATAACCCCAACCCCCCAAATATTTTTCCATGTTTTGTTTCTGACAACACTCATGGATGAAACACTGGAGTCCTAACAATGAACTGGGGAATTGTGTGGGGGAGGCAATTTACTGAATGTTCAGAGTCACATTTTGCCCTACATTTCCCACAAACTATTTATCTTTAAGTTTTCAAACATCACAACAATCAAGTGAGCCAAAGCTTAGCAAATGTCTTAATATGACATCCACATAGCGCAAGGGGACCCTGAATTAGCATATATTACTATTAGAATGTTAGTATCTTCTCTTTGCTACTTCACTACAGTATCGTACAATCTAGGAAATGTCAGCACAAGCAGTTTTTATTGTACTATTCATACCCTATAGAAAGGCCTATAAAGTTTGATACATGTCTTCAGTTCAGCCAACTGCTCCTGCCAATGCTGTGGTCCTTCAGCCAAAATTAAATTGTATTTGAATGTTCATTTGAAGTGCACATACAAAGTATGTCCCCTGCTGTTCTATGAAGCTTTTTATAAATTGATTTTCAGGAGGGGAGGGGGGAAAAGTAGATCAGTGTTTTCGTCCCACTATTTATACTCCCATCTTGTCCCCTGTAAATTCTTACACAATGTGGTCTCCAGCACATATGGAATGCATTGTGAACAGATAATTCACCAGCTGTAATGGCAACTGTGAATCACAACATTGTTATAAAACAAGAAACTTCAATCCATTTCTGTATAATTATGCTAATAATCACAAACGCAACCATAAAGAATAAAAGTCCTCAAAGAATAAAAATGTAGAACATTCATTCATAACAAATATCCAGTGTGCACTTTCTCTTTTGCTTGAGATAATTAATTGAAGGTAGATCTTGACACCATGGGAAGCTTCACTAAAAATTTTGAAAAGTAAGCTACACTTGGGGTCTGGTGAATTTATAACACACTCTGGAATTAAGCTAAAATTTTAGGACTGGCTTCTCAGATATTCCAAATGGATTTCTACACTGGGGATTTCTCCAAATCAAACCCTAATTTGTATTAGAGGTTTTCCTCTGTCAGACTATTTTAATATCTACAACATGTTCACTGCTGTGTGGTTTGGCTTTTCTCTGCATCACCCAAGGATCAGGCTTACAAGAATGATGTAGCCTAGAATTGGCTACACAGCAGTTGTATATCTTGTCTAGGAAATAGTTTTTTTAAAAATGTTCACAACCAATGACAGAATACAAACAAGGGCAATTGTTCCCTCTAAGTCATAAGTGGACATTGGGTTACTTGGGAGCTACCAGTTACTCCTGGACTTATCTGAAGTAGCCCTCCAGGAGTTTGGGTCTCCCTTCCCTTCCAGCCAAATCTGATTGGCTGGTTGTGGGGAGGGATGTCAGTAGGCAAGTGTGTCAGTAACATTTTCAGACTCCCATGTGGGTGCCCAGGGTAGCCTATTCCTTAATTTTGTGTGCTTTGCCTATGGCAAAAGGAGCAAAAAGTTGTGAAAAGTGTGCTTTCTAAAGTTCTCAAAAACAAGCGCATTTCTGCATGGAATGTACACTGGAACAGTTTTCTGAGAAGGATGGGGAAGCATCTCCACACTTTTAAATGTGTAGGGAACTGACAGGTAGCAGTGAAAAGTGTTTTGCACATGAACAGAGCAACACTGTTCCTTGTGGGAGGAAGAAATAGGTTGCTGCTTCCCAAAGGCACTTTGCTGCTTATGCTCAGCTTCCTTCTCCCTCATCTGCCTGGCTTTTTTGTTTGTTTGGTTGGTTTGGCTTTCTTTGCTTGGTTATTAAGCAGTCTGACCCATCTTTATTTCTCTAAATTTTCAGATAGTTGGGTCTCTTTCTATAGCCTATAAATTTTCAACAAAATAAGATTACTGTGATGCATGTACTGGCAGTAATAGTCTATTTCAATAGTTTTAAAGTTTTGTTTTAATAATTTTATTCTATTGTTTTTAATGTCATGTATTTTAATTTGTGACTTTTAAACATTTTCAATTTTGTACACCATCTAGAAATATACATATCAGGTGGTATAAAAATATGATAGATAGAAAGATAGAATAAAACAAAATAAATATGTCTGCTCTAAGGGGTTGATGGATATCCAAACAAAATCAGTAAGAAAACTGTTAAATTCTAAGGAATTTCCTTGGGAAAGTACAATGAATTAAATGTCTGCAGCATGCTTTATTTTCATTTAAACATAATTTTAACCATACTATGGCTGGAGGATATGCTTTTCTGTGATGGCCTCTGTCCCATGTTAGAGGGTTTTTTGATCATTATCTGAGATGCCAATTTGCACTTAGCAAAGGGTCAGAAACGGAAAAATATTGCTGATGAAAGCAATTAATTTATATGCATGCGGCATCGTGTTTACCCAGTTACAGCAAAATTTCTGACTCTGAAGGTTCTTTGTTCACTCATCCACATCTGTTAGCACTGCAAGTTAGTTACATCCATCTGTATTTATGGCATGTTTGGAAGTAACTGAAAGGTGGCCTAGAAAAGTACCCAATTACCTGTGATGACCAGGAATCCCAGTACTGTTAAGATCATATATTCAGAAGTGTGAGCTAGCACCTCAAGTTATGAGAGTTAAGAGATTGGAAAATACTATTAAAGTGTATTTTACTTTGCACATTTGAATTTTTACAATTCCTTAGGATATGATAAAACAAAAATGTCACTTCTGTTATTTCATGACCTCTGTGATCCCAGATGACCCTTTCCTGAAAAATATATGTTTCAATGACACTGGTGTTGCTAGGGGCTAACATGTCTTGTGGGGCTGGACAGTGCTGGTCTCACAGCAAGGACTTGCAAAGGGAGCTAGATGTAGGTTGACGTTACAAGCTGAAGTCAGGAACCAAGGAGACAAGTATAGTTCAGGACAAATCACAAGGAAAGGTCAAAGCTGGAAGGTCAGGTCTATGCGGGATCAAGATAAAGCAAGGACAAGGAGCTTTTACAACAATGTTGCTTCAACAAGGTCATACAACAGACTGAGCCCTTTTGAAGGTGAAGTGGAGCCTGGCCATGCCCCCTGGTCTAGAATGCTGGAAGGCTTAAGGGGCCTCACACCTTGTTATCCAATCTCTGGCTGTGGTGGGCAGCTGATGCACCCTCAACCTTGCTTGAAGAAGAGGACAAGGGGGCATGCTCAGGTTGAAGTGGGGGTCCAGTGAATACAGGGTCTCCTGTCCTGGAGTGGAGAGACCTCACATCCTGTTTCTTCCTCTGAGTCTTCAGGATTTGTCTTAGAGAGGTCATGCCCAGGGATCATGACAGGGGCAGGCAGGGAGCAGGTTAGCTTACACTCCAACAGTGTCCCCAAATGCTTGCCTTTATTTACCCCAACATGGTTAAATAGCAACCATTCGCTGCTATGTGGCAAAGAGAAAGGCAAAATGCTACATTTAGGTGCACAGCTGTCTTCTAACCCTGTCTGACTGTCATCCTGATTAAATTTAGTTGCGGAACTTCCATTGAAATTAAAAGGCCAAGTCAGGCATGTCTAACTTGTCCTTTAATTTCAGTGGGACTTCCATTAGTAAATTGAGTGGCCTAACCTCCAGAAACAATTATCTTTTGCAGGCAAAAAGGAGAGGGTGCAGCTTCACTGGGGTGCCTGCAGTGCACAAGTTCTCCCACTATTCCACAGGAGACGTTTCCATATACTGGAGGGAAATGTTGGCAATTCACAGCTACTTTGAGCTTATCTATCTATCTATCTATCTATCTATCTATCTATCTATCTATCTATCATTCGCTAAGACATACCCGCAGCGAAGACAAGGCCAACGGGCAGGCAGGTGGGGAGAGAAATCAGCGACTGGTGGGGAGGAGAAATTGGTGACTGGGTGAGGAGAAGAAAGCAGTGGGCAGGCACAATAAAAGGTGAAGAGAGTAAGCGGTGGGCAGCGGCTGGCCAGACAGCCAGACGGAGAAAGAAAATGCCGGGCAGACAGGGGGAAAGTAAGCGGTGGCCGGGGGGGTGGCGTAGCCAGACAGCCCAGCTGCCGCTCCTACGCGACCAACCGAGCAGGTGGCGGATGGGGTGGTGCAGCTTCCCTCTCCAGGCCCGCCTACCAGCCAAATGACAGGTTGGGCCACACTGGGGCCCAATGAGGCCTATGCACCTGCAAAGAGAGGTAAGGAGATGGCACAGCCTCCTTCTCCGGGAAAATATTTGACCTTGCCAGTGTCCAATTAAGGGAACGTTTTCTTCTTCTCTCTCTCTCTCATATGCCAGTTTACAGCCTGCTTACCTTTCCCCACAAGTCACCTAATGGCACAACAGGGAAGTAACTTGCCTAGGGAGCAAGAGGTTACTGGTTCGAATCCTGTTGGTATGTTTCCCAGACTATGGGAAACACCTATATTGCACAGCAGCGATATAGGACAATGCTGAAAGGCATCCTCTCATACTGTGTGGGAGGAGGCAATGACAAGCCCCTCCTGTATTCTACCAAAGAAAACCATAGGGCTCTATGGTCGCCAGGAGTCAGACGACACAACTTTACCTTGTCCCACAGAATGCAGTAGGTACCATGAAAAGCTGAGCCAGCTCTGTCTGCATAGCCCTACCCATGAAGAATGACAGACAGAAGCCAGGATCAAATTACAGGATGGTTGGAGACAGTGTGTTCTCTGGCTAAAATTATACCTTCTAAAGTATCATTTGACAATTTGTCTTGCAAAATACAATCTCGTATAGAATTGAATCCAAAAAAGACAAGTAAAATTTTAATATAAAGATAGTTCATGTCTCGGGACTACTACACCTGGCATTAGCATGAAAAACTGTCAACATTTATGATAATAAATACACTTCTCCTCCCTGAGTCTTCATGGCTTGCTCTTTATAAAGCTGATTTCCCTGTTACTTCTGAGGCATGCTAAAAACTCTGAAGTTCTATTTAAGTTTGTTCTTTTCAATAAACAACATTTGCTTGCTTGTACTTAAAGAGAACTTAAATACCAACTCAAAATATAACAAACGGGGAGACTTAATGTGTTTCATGCGCTAGCCAACTAGGCAAAGAATTGACAAGTGTCTACCTCTTTATTAGGAGCCATGCAACTAAGTCCAAAGAAAAGTAGGGGAAATGCATGAGGCGTTTGTCATTTTACTAGCAATGATTCATATGCTACTTTTTCCTTCTTTGTAATTTGGTGAAAATTGTAACCAGCATACCAATTTGTTTGAAGGAAAGGCTACCAATTTCTCTCCAAGGAGAAATGTTAAAGGATGGAAGAGGGAAGGAAGTAGGTATAGCTATCTTTATATGCTAAAGAGCCTGGGCAATCAGGAAAGGAAGTAGCATGAACTCTAACCCCTGCTTTTCCCAGCTGGACCTGTGGTACCTTTGATACGTCTGATATAATAGAATGAAAAGCCATTTTACAAGTTGTTCTTTAACTAGTATAATAAAGAACCACTAATATGTTTTTGCTTGGCTCCACTGTCAATGAACTCATTTATTTTGGACATCTTCTGCTAGCTCATTTCAAGAGGCATGTCATATTCTACATAATTGTTACATGTTCTTTTGTACTCCTGGTGTATGTCAACTCGGCTGTTTCCCAAAGTAGCATAAGCTAGCTTCCATTTGTTCCACTCCCAGATGTCAGTCTGACCTCTGCTACTTTGACATGCAAGTTAACAAATCCAAAGCTTTTTAAATAAGCTAAAAATAGGGACAGCTACCCAGTTAAATGACAATAATGCAAGCTTCCAGGCTACACTGAATTCATAGACTAAAGATTTGGCATTCCACATTCAGAATAAAGGCGTGTTGAGACATTGTTTCAACCCATGAACTACCTAAGGATAGATCAAGAGTGAATTTTTGGATTTTTGAAAGAAAAAGGTGCAAGTTACTCTTACATCCTTTTCATTTTAAAAGGCATGCAGAGTCATGCTTAAGAACACTGATAGAGCAATCCTCCTGACTGAAATAGCAAACAATGTCTGTGTGTTACTTTTAAAAAAGAGCAAGTAGGGAACAATAGCTCCAGAAAGCTGTATACAAGATTCATAAATTACTATTGGCACAGTAGTGGTTTTAATAGCAAAGTACTAAACGACATGCTTTGCCATGCATTATTCCTTGTGTGTTTTCAAAAACTGAGATATGTACTCAGTCAAAACCCATGACTATTTTTTTAATTAGCTCAAGTGTTCTGCAGCATTAATCCTGACAAGGTTCAATTAATCCCTGCAATCTTAAGTCTTCCTCTGTGCCAATAATGGTATATATTTCCAAATACTGTGCTTAGAACAGTTTTTCCAGCAGTAACTCCCCTGCTATGTTTCCCAGACTATGGGAAACACCCATATCAGGCAGCAGCGATATAAGAAGATGCTGAAAGGCATCATCTCATACTGCGCAGGAGATGGCAATGGTAAACCCCTCCTGTATGCTACTAAAGACAACCACAGGGCTCTGTGGTCGCCAGGAGTCGACACCGACTTGAAGGCACACTTTACCTTTAAAGTCTATTCTGAATTATTTTACATGTTTTATAGGGAGTGAAGTGAAGTTCACAGTGAAAGATGACAGTCTTCTATACACGTCACTTTCAATTTTAGAATACTCACAGAAGTGATATAGTTTAGTAGCCATGGTGTCAATTCAGGACAACTGTTAAAATTTACCTGATGCACACCAATAAACTTCTCTGCTATCTGGCCCCACCCCCTGACCCACATTGCTTTATTAATTAGGGTTGACTGTACAATTTTCAAGAAGGAGAGACCTGTCCCTAACTATGACCAATGAAGCTTCTACTTCAAATCATGTTTCCATGCAGTGCAGAACACGAGTGCAGCAAGCTAAAGCAGATGTTACACTGTATAAATAAAGTTCCCACCAACAAAACCAAAGAAACACTGAATATAGCTAATTGCAAATTGCTGGAATGTCATTACATAATTCATTATTAGAGGCAGGATCAATCACACCTCCCATTCTTTTCTCCTACCCCCATCCCTCAGGCAATACAAACTTCTATGAAAGCTAACAAGATTCTGCAGACTGTGCTCCATTGACTAATTAAAGATCAATGCATGTTATTCTCCCCACCATTTTATCTATATATAACCGGGGACTTTCACCGCCTATAGCTATGTTTGCCAAATATTTGGAGAGATGTTAAAGTAATGCCCTCATTTACACTCAAGACATTCAGTCCATAATTACAGAAATATCAATTTGTGCTTTAGCCCCTGTAATGAATGTCTTATAGATATAAGTGTGGTTTTAGGCAGCTATTTAAGAGAAGATTTAATACTGAGTGGTGGCTTTTTAAAAAATTGTTTGGATCAAATCGTGCACTGAATGCGTGGAAAGATATTTGCACAAGGGAGTTTCAATTTCCACTGACACCCCCTTCATGCCCCATCAAATGCCATTCCAGAACATCCACCTTGTGAGTGAATTTCACTCATGCTTTGTAGTATCTAACTCAGTGGTTCCCAGACTTTTTCTTTATGCAGACCATTACAGTGTCAACAAAAGCTTTTGCAGACCACCATGTAAGCAAGCCAAATTTAAACTTTTAACATAGCCTATGGCTGATGGGAGTCACATATATCAAGGGGTATTAAAGATGGAGCTTTTGCTAATAATTTATTCTGCTCACTCACAAACATACTCGTTCACAGTACATTTACCTGCAGTAGGTTTTTCCCACTGGGGAAAAACACAATAGTGAGAAGGCTGGCATAGATTACTACATTATCTCCACCACCACCCACAGACCACCTGAAGTACCCTCACAGACCACAGGTTGGGAACTAGTGATCTAACCTATTCCTTTAAAGATATTTAAGGATTCCATTCAATAAAAAGAATAGTCCAAATGAGGGACCCCTGTGTGCGTGAGCTATTTGCAAAGAGGAAAACAACACCTTACTGATGTCAACAAGAGCTTTTTCTCCCCTTGGCAAAGAGCATATAGTTGGGGCTAATCTGGATCATGGCAGGGGGAGCATTAAAGCCTTTTGGCATGATCCTGATATATGGAGCCAATCTAGCAGCTATTTAATGCTTTTAAGAGGCGTAGCATGCACAGACAAGACATGTACTGAAAGTACAGGTGGCCCTTGTTATCCGCAGTCCCAGCACCCATGGTTTTGCGTATCCGCAGGCCAGGCAATTAAGACCCGACCTCGTTATCCGCGTATACAAAAATAGTGAACCGTTGCCATTTCAGAGGTCATTTCTGGCCACCATTTTGCTGAATGGAGCTATTCTGTGGCTCTTTTTGAAAAACAATTTCCCCACAATTTTTTGTGGGAAATCAGTGTGTGTGTGGTGGGGTTATTTCTGGAGAGCTGGAGATCATGACACGGTTATTTCACTTATTTGTCTCCTTCCCGTTTTGGGGTTTTCTTTTTTGCACTATTTAAACCCTGAGGAACCTACCCCCACAATACCCACTGACTCAAGGTCTTGTTATTTGTGGTTGTAGCCGAGAATGGAACCCCCACAGATAATGAGGGCCACCTGTAATGTCTAGTTTGACACAGAAATTAGGACTAGATCAGGAGTATCCACATATCTTTCACAAGCTTAACCCTTTTACATAACTAAGGTTGGGTACTAGGCAGTTAACTATAAACCATTTACTGTTGTTATCTGGGTCCCAGTTACATTTGCCTTCTTAGTTACAGTACAACCCAGATAGGGAAGGGGAAATAGATAGAGAATATAGGTAAGCTGGACAAAGGGCTCCTGAAAGACTGATGTGGCTCACCAAATGTCAGTTGGAACTAGGTGAGCTTGTGCTCCTAAGTAGCACAAGCTCAGCCTTCAAGTGGTGAATTGGATATGCTGGCAAGACTCAGCCATCTAGCTCACAACAGTGAGCTTTTCTGGAACTCAGTGACTAAATAGATAACTGTTCTACGACCCATTCCCAAATAGCTTCCATGTGCAATGGTGGCAGCCCAGAAGGGGCTGTAGCCTACAGGTACAATAACTGAGAGGAGCTGCTTTGTTCCGAACAAAGCAGCAACAGCAAGTCTCTACTGCTACATGTACCATGGTTATAACGTAAGAACATAAGAACAGCCCTGCTGAATCAGGCCCAAGGCCCATCTAGTCCACAATCCTGTTTCACACAGTAGCCCAACAGATGCCGCTAGAAGCCACAGGAAGGAGTTGAGGGCAAAGTACTTCCGTTTGTGGGTCCTAGACCTCCTGGCAATCAATTTCATGGGATGACCCCTGGTTCTAGTGTTATGTGACAGGGAAAAGAATTTCTCTCTATCCACTTTCTCCACACCATGCATGATTATATAGACCTCTAACATGTCCCCCCGCAGTCACCTTTTTTCTAAACTAAAAAGCCCCAGGTGTTGCAGCCTTGCCTCATAAGAAAGGTGCTTTAGGCCTCTGATCATCTTGGTTGCCCTCTTCTACACCTTTTCCAGTTCTACAATGTCCTTTTTTAGATGTGGTAACCAGAATTGTATGCAGTACTCCAAGTGTGGCTGCACAATAGTTTTGTATAAGGGTTTTATAATATTAGCCGTTTTAAATAAAACTCCAAGGCGTGGAAGAAAGTTTTGTTTCTAGTGCTGCACATGTGCAGCAGTGGAGTTCCAGACTACCACTGTGCCACTATCACTTGGTTGAGGGAAGGGACAACCTTCATTGATCTCCCCTTCCCTCTGAAGCCCACTGTGCATCACTAAAATATGTTCCTGGTGATGCACAGTGGGCTTCAGAGGAAATTGGCAAAAATGTCAATCCTTTCAGTGCTAGTTTGGAATGAATGAAATTCATAAAATTCATTAGTAACAATGAACAAGTGCCAGTGCAATATTAGGCAAGCAGGCCATTTCAAAGTTGTAATTAATGTTTTTCAGGTGATTATTCCTAGGAAGTGTGTGAAAGTACATATGCATTTTATTGAGTATTCTGGTAAAAACAATTTCTTTCCTCCCAAAGCTTTGAGTTTGTTTCAGTATAACCTTTAAACCACATTAAGTGTTTTTACTTGAAAAAATTACAGATACAGTATGGGAAGTTAATGTGGTGGGGATTTTTTTAAAAACTAAATAAGTGGGTCAAATAACATACCACATCAGATCACAATCTATTCAGGATATCAAGAAAATCTGCATAGTAAAAATTTTCTGAGGAAATAATTAATGCAATGTTTATGCAAATGAGGGGGAAACTGCATGGGGAAATTGTCCAATTCAAAGTATTAAAACAACAACAACACCCACATCTCGGAAACACACAAAATTCCCCTTGAAACCTACAGGGTCAGGAGGCCAAACACACACTTGCCCTCATGCTGGTAGCATATACTGGCAACAGAAAGCAATGCACAGATGTGAGCACCTAGCAGAAGGTGTACACTAGGCTAAGGAAGCTGCTGCTTGCCTTTCTTCAGCCAGGAGTCCAAAAGTGGGGCAAGATGAAATGTCAGTGTAGAGTACCCCAGGGGGCAAACGAAGTCAGGAGGCAGAGCCATTTCAAAACGAAGACAGACATAGGAAGCCGCCATATACTGAGTCAGACCATTGGTCCATCGAGCTCAGCACTGTCTACAAAGACTGGCAACAGCTTCTCCAAGCTTCTCTCTCTCAGCCCTGTCTTAGAGATGCCAGGGAAAGAACTTGAAATCTCACACATCAAGTCTCCCATTCATATGCAACCAGGGCAGAACCTGTTTAGCTAAGGGGACACGTCATGCTTGCTACCACAAGGCCAGCTCTCCTCCCTTTTATTAAAAGCACAGCCCAATAACTGGATGTTTGAATATCTGTTGCAGGAACTGGGTTGAAATAAGTTGAGGGGTGGGGAGGATGACATAGTCAAGTCACTTGCAGAAAGAGACAGTGGGGGGAGAAAAGAAGCAGTTTTTTTACTTTTCTTGGGGGTGATGAGAGAAAGGGGTGAATCTCTACCTCACATCCAGGTTCTGTGCTGCACTAAGGCCTTCACTGTGAGGGAGAAAGCAGAGGTCCAAGGCTGTTGGACTGGCTTCATAACCTAGGAGTCCAGAATTAGCCACTACCAGAGTCCAAGCAGGGTTGTGTGCAGCATGTCTTACTAGTCATGTTCAGGGGTGAGCACAGAGACAGGCACTTAGATGTGAGATTCCAGGGCAGTATTGGATAGAGTGTCCACCAGCAATCCTAAGTATGGAGGAACACCAGGCTCTGGATAATTGGACCAGTTATAGCAAATTTGGACAAAAGAAAGTAAAGGGTCTCCTGAGTAGGGAATTTCCAGGGGCTCAAAAGACAGGATGAAAGGTATGCCAATATTTTTACTGAGGGTTCTAGGAGTTAAGTTGAGGGACTGGCACTCCTTGGTATGAGAGCACAAAGCCTGCAGGGGTCTGGTGGTGGCAATTCAATCAGTGGCCAGGAGATCTGATTGCATTAAGGTGGGGTCAGATGGTCTGTTGGGCCTTTCTGTTGCCCAAGGATGCTTACTTGCCTGGATGGAAATTTAGCTTAATTAGACATGCAAGACAACTAGGTTAGGCTCAAAGCATAAACCAGACAGAGTTTGCTTGCCTGGACAGAGACTGAACCTCAAAGCACAAGCTTGGTACATGCGGCAGTTTTGCTGAGCCAAGATGAAGGTGAGATTCTATGGTGGAGAGAGATGTTCCAGCAACAGATACACATCCTGAAAGTCCAATTCCTCCTCCAGTAGAATCCTTTAAGCTGTGAGGTGAATTTGCCCCTTCACAGTTAAAATTCACTTTTAAAAAAATTATAAAAGAAATCACAGAGAAGAAGATTAACTTACAATCATTCACACAAAACACAAACACATGTACCGACACATGTATGCATGTACAACTTCATGTCTGAGTAGGGCTCTAGTTTAGGATGTATTGTGCTCACATTAGGACTTGTTATATTGCACTGACTTTGCCAGCTGAACGACGGACAACACACAGATGGTGTACTTCAGCTTAAACTGACTAAACTAAAAGGTGCATGATCTTAAGAACTGCTGTGCTAGAATGTAATCGCTTCAGTTAAAATGTACTAATTGCTAAGCACACCATCTCAACTAACTAGTTGATGCCAGAGTTTTAGTAACCCAACAACCGTTTTACAAGGCAGTACATTGTTGCATATACACGGCACTCAATCAATCAATATCTTACATTTAAGAACTGAAGCTCAAATGGCCAGTAAATAGCTGCCTTAGGCTGCAAAAAGTGAAGAGACGAATCCATCCTTTTAACAAGATTCAGCACATGCCTTGCCCCCACTGCTGCTGTGAGGACAATGCAAATTTGACACTTTGGTCAATTTCGTTCCTCCTTTCTTTCAGCTTCATACCCTTGGACAGCATCAACATATAAAGATAGAGATAAACACATTCTGCAACCAAGAAGTCATGCACCAATATAGGGAAAGGTCTGTATAAAATGTCTACCTTGGGACTAAGCTGGATGCCATATCGTGGCAAGCAACTTAATCCCTTCATTACCAAGTTCAATATGGAGTTCCTAACAATGCAAAGTGTCATATTGAAGGGGGAAATGTATAATGCAGTGGCTGTGAAAGCAGAACATATGGTTTAAGAAAAATCTTCCTTTCACTACAGCAGACATTATGCAGTCATTTTTCACTTCAAAATATTTTCAGGACTAGAGAAGCTCCTCATACTTTCAGCACTGAGATACAACGCATGCAACATATTTTATTATACAGCATTTCCCAGAATGTATTTGTGTGTTCCAAGACTTCATGATGGTAAGCAGAGAAACCTTTCATATTGACTTCACAATAAGCAATTAAACATTCACACTTCAAAATGCAAACCATAATTCCAAGCAGCAATACAGGAAGTTCCCTGAGTGCGTTGTGTTCCAAAATGTATGTTTGTAAGTTGCATGTTCATAATTTGGGACACATACAGTTCCAAAGAGGGAAAACTTGTTCTTACGTGCAGGCTGGTATTTTGGAGACTTCCTTAGTGTAATATGTTATGGAGCTGAGTTTATGAGTGTTTGTAACTCAGGGAATGCCTCTACAGGAGGGATTTGATATCTGAGCATTTATTATCCACAGATTCACATATCTGCAGTAGGGTAAAAGACACCTGACCTTGGCATATGCAAAAAGATGCCAACCTTGATCTGCAGGTCAGGGGTGGCCAGAAATCACAGCGGAGGTCATTTCTTCCCACCATTTTGTGTTTCAGAGCCACAAAATGGCTCCGTTTTTTAAAAGAAAAGAAAAGATAGCAATTTTCAGTCGATTTGAGGGCATTCCGTGGCCCGGTGCGACTCAGGGGGAGCAGCAAAGCATGGTAGGGAGTTTTTCCCCACCCACCCCCCAAATTGGCTGATTTTGTGTAATATTCAGTGATTTTCCCGACGACCGGGAATCTAACCCCCACAATCCCATAGCCCCCAATGACTCGATATTCACAGTTTCTGTATCCATGGTTGCAGCCAGGAACGGAACCCCTGTGAATACTGGGGTATATTCAAAAAACGAGCAAGCTAGCAAAGTAAGGAGATTTAGACTCAAAAGGTAGTAACTAAAATTGCTGAAATAAGGCAATGCTTAGGTGAGCATGGCCTGGGAAAATTTGCATGCCAGATCTTGAGCAGCTACCTGTCGCTTGTTAATCCATCTCTGGTTTTTATCTAGTGACAAGGACTAGAGGAACTGGTAATAGGAACCATTAAAATAGTAGCAGCAGTGAACCAAATACTGGCTGCAGTCTTGCACATCATTAGCCTGCTTCAGTCTCTTTGAAGTCGACAAGATTTGGAGGTGGCTAACTGTGTGCAGCATCGCAACCAAACTGTTCACAACTGCCGCCACCACATGTAATTTGGAGGGTGTGTGTGTAAAATTGGTATTGCCAATACAACTGCACTAAGATGTTTATGTATATATAGAACATTATCTTAATAATCCTTTAACGTATAACAATGTGCCTGTACTTAAATAACTATTTAAAACTGAACATATTTCTATGACCTGAAATTTAGTATATTTGTACAAAGCTCGTTTTGGATAATAAGTGAGCCAATGGCAGTGTTTTTTAATTTAAAAGCTCAAACTTTTTAAAATTTAAAACTTTTCAAAATTTAAAACTTTTCATTTATATCCAGGATCACAATGAGCATTTTGAGCAACCATTAGTAAGATGTTCTTCTGTAAAGAATAAATTACAGTCCTATCCTGAGAAGATTCATAAAACAAAATACATGTGCAAATATAGTTGCAAGCATGAAACAAGTTTTTAAAAATGAGATTAAAAATGATTACCAAAAAAAAAAAAAAAATTTCAGCCACCATAGACGAAATTGTGTGTGCAAGCAAAAGGAAACTTTGCAGCTATGAAGGGATGATCGACAGCACTTGCAAAGCCCTTGCAAAATTGAGTAAATGATGGACAAAGTCACCAGAGACAAAGCAAGATGAAAACTGACAAAGAATTCAATGTCTTCAATGGCTCACAACAGGCTCCCAAGGGAAAGGCAGAAAGGAGAAAAGGCAGCAGGCTACCTATAAGAGCTGCCAATGCAAAAGGGGCAGCAGGGGGCCACCTTAGGTGAAGGAAGTCTTACAATAAAAGGTGACAAGCAAAACATATGGACTATCACATTGAAATCAGCATGCAGACAAACCCAAGACTACAATAACAAAAACTGAAAAGGGACTGATATTGAGGAAAGGAGATATTGATTAAAAGTGATGTGCTCCTTTATACTCAGGCCTATGCCAAACTTCAACAACAGGGGAAAAACCAAATTAGGAGAAGTCAAAAATAATTTTTGTGTATGGCTCAGCCATGGAAATAGGCCAGGCTTATAATCAGACTTATAGTTTCTAACATTCTGTTAAATTTTAAAAGCCAAGATTTTAATTTGTACTGTTTTGTTGTAAACAGCCCAGAGACAGAAGTTTTGGATGGTATATAAATATGTTAAATAAATAATCATTTTTTAAAATGTGTTCCTCATTGTTTCACCCTGTAAACTGAAGTATACCTATTTCCCAGCTCTAGATTAACTCCTTATTAAAATTCTGATAGGCCTTAATATAGTTTCACTAGTTTTAGTTGTAAGCTTTCATTGTAACAAAAACCCATTGACCGTGAGCCAAGAAATCATGAAAAACTGGAATGCAAATGCACAAACAGTCCCTCAATACTTTGAAGATATAAAAGTACATTCAGAAGCTAAAATAATTTCTACCCAAAATGATACAAACCTAAAGTGTAAATATCACAGAAAACTTCAGCTAGGTTCTCCACAACTCAAACAACTGTTGTGCAAGACAGTTTTAAGAATTGCCTGATGATTTATTGACTACTTGCACTCATGCAGTCCTATCAAAGCCAATGGAACTATACCAGTCAATAGGCAACTCCCCGCCCTCCCATATCCCCTGGTTTCTTTAGAACATTTTAAAATGGGAGGAGAAAAAAAGTCTAACACTGCATTTGCATAAGTGCACAACACAGGGGATTGCTGAGCATTCATAACAGCCAAATCAACCAAACAAATTGCCTGAAGAACTGCAACAGTTAGCTATTGGGGTTCTTACGTCGGCAACTTCAGAAGTCCATTGAGAGAATAAAATCTATTATAGTAATAAAAAAACCAATCACAATTCTTGTTCTGTCTTCCAAAAGCTGGAAAAAACCTGTGTGCCACTAATTTAGCCTTCTTACTAAAGAATGAATACAAGATAAAAAGGAGCCGACAGCTGGAACAGAGCCAAAGGAAAGCTTTCAGGAACAAAATGCAAAGAGAACCGTGTTTGTTCTTCATTCATAATTTTATGTAGAACTCCACAGATGAGATGGCATATCTGGCTACAGGTTCAAGAATACACATTTATTTCAGAGAATGCGGCTGTTAAAAAATAAATTGGAGATTAATGCCTTCTAACCAAAAGGTGCAAGGAGAATTCCCGAGCAATTCAATTACCACAAGGAAAGAATAAAGTTTTCTTTCAAAAGTCAGTCTTTACTGGGAAGGGTGCTTCTTTGCAGGGAGCCTGGAGTGGAGAAGTAGACAGCTCCTGGCTTTCTATTTATAGTCATTCAGGCAGTGAATAGTTTCATTCCAAATGCCACAAGGCATACATGCAACCTTTTATTCTGGGGGGCTGTTTTGTGTTTCATTTCATAAAGTCCAGGGCTATGAAGACAAAAAGATTTTTTAACAAGTGTGCAACAGAAACTTGGGGGGGGGGAGAGTAGTTTCTGCTTTTATTAAACTAGACTCTCAGACACTTGAATGAGGGGGAGAAATTTAAAAAAACCTTTTCCTATGGAGGTTTTTTTTTTTAAATGCAGCTCTAGAATCGCTTGTGGGTTTTTGCTCATTAACAGTGAATACTGGTGCACTGCAATTTAAGCAAATCGGAGGGAGGGAGAAGAGTTGGGGAAGGAACGAAGGGGTGCAAGCATTTCAATTAGCTGGCTTTGAAGGACCCTTGTGAATGAGAGAGAAAGACAGAACATGCTTGTCAAATGCAAGTTCAAGTGAAAGCCACTTCTGCCAATGAAGTGCGCAGATGGCTGTGGGGGTTCCGCTAAACCTTCACTGGGCCTCCATTATGTCTTTATTGCTCACAAAAAAAAGGCAAGGGTCACCTACAGTTTAGAATAAGTTAGCTTCCTTTCCCACAGGATGACTCTAGTCAATCAGAGGTTGTGAGGGAAGTCTTCCCCTTTGAGTGACTGCTGTCTCGCCAGGGCACTGAACACTTATAACAAACCAAAGGAACACATTAAAAAAAAAAAATCTTCCCACTGTTGCAGACACCAGCTCAGTAAAACAGACCCTGGCATTTCTATGAGGAGGAATGTAGAAGGATGATGCTGTTTTTAGCACATTGCCCACTAGGCGTTTTCCCAACTAGGTCAGACAACAAGGTGTTGAAATTGCATATCTATAGTCCAGACTGGGTGGAAATTCAGCCTCTATTACATATTTGAAATGGCATGAAAGCATACCTTAGGCCAGGGTGTGTGTGAGTGAGAGAGAGACTGGAGACTATGTGGTCACTAAGAGTTGACAAGGACTTGACAGCACTTAATCAATCAATCAATCAGAACAATCAATCAATATGATACCAACTCTACTAAACTGTAGCCTGACAAGTTCTGCACATGTTGAAAAATTAACAGGATTATCATTTGAATTGGCTCAGATAGAACTGAGTGTATAGAAAATGTTTTTGGTGTAATTCACATGTAGAGTGCTAAGTTAAACTATGAAAGGGATAGACTTTTCTCTGTGCAGTTTAGCTGCATGCACAAAGACAGTGGAGGAAATCTGAAAAGACAATGGAGGGAGACAAGACAGTTATTTCAAATGAAGCTGGACAAAACATTCAGAGAGAAACATGAAGAATTGTTCACTGGTAATCATGATTAAGCCACCTAATGGTGCAGTGGGGAAGTAACTTGTCTAGGGAGCAAGAAGTTGTTGGTTCGAATCCCTGCTGGTATGTTTCCCAGACTATGGGAAACACCTATATCGGGCATCAGTGATATAGGAAGATGCTGAAAGGCATAAGAACATAAGAACAGCCCTGCTGGATCAGGCCCAAGGCCCATCTAGTCCAGCATCCTTTTTCGCACAGTGGCCCACCAGATGCCGCTGGAAGCCACAGGCAGGAGTTGAGGGCGTGCCCTCTCTCCTGCCATTACTCCCCTGCAACTGGTACTCAGAGGCATCCTCCCATACATTTATTTATTTATTTAGATTTATTTATGCCTCCCATACTGCGTGGGAGATGGCAATGGTAAACCCCTCCTATATTCTACCAAAGTAAACCACATGACTCTGAGCTCACCAGGGGTTGACACCGTCTTGACGGCACAACTTTACTTTAATCATGATTAACTCGCTCATGTTTTCGACCTCTGTATTGCAAACAATGATTAAAAGACACATGATTTTCATCCTATATTGCTCTACAAATGTCTACTCCCAAGACAAGCAATCCTACAGCATTTTATCTCATCATACAGAATAAATTGTCCAGAATATATGAAGGGCTAAATGTGGTAGTGGGAGTGTAAAGCACGCACAGAGGGGTTCTAATGTACATTTAGAGTCTTGGCTGAACTCGTGATCCAGAACTATTCCATTTTCCCAGGGCTCAAACCGCATGCTAGAAAGGTGTTTTACAGATCTAGCACACAAGACCTCATTTAGCAATCTGAATCAAGAAAGAAAGGAGTGTTGCGACAGCTCACAGTTGCCTGTCTACCCAATGCAAACTCCTTTGCTCTTTGGAGTCAGCAGGGTTGATCAGTCTGGACAGTGTTGCCCTCATCAACTGCGTAATCTAAAAGCTATTTGTGATTTAGTCTGTCACTTCCACTTAATAACTAGCATCACCACCACCACCACCAGTTTGTTACATGTTTGGAGAAGCCACTGCCAGTCTGTGTAGGCAATGCTGAGCTAGATGGACCAATGGTCTGACATGGTATAAGGCAGTTTCCTATGTTCCTGTTCACTAGAGGATGTTGAACAGATACTTTTCACAGCAATGCCCTCCCCGACCAATGTAGATGAGATTATATTACGTTTCTAGAGATTTCTCCATTTCATCATAGGAACATAGGAAGATGCTTTCTACTGTGTCAGACCATTGGTCCATCTAGCTCTGTATTGTCTACACAGACTGGCAGCAGCTTCTCCAAGGTTGCAGGCAGGACTCTCTCTCAGCCCTATCTTGGGGATGCCAGGGAGGGAACTTGGAACCTTCTGCATTAAAGTATGCTAAAGCAGGATTTTTTTAACCTTGGGTACCCAGATGTTTTTGGATTACATGGTCTTTGTGGCTGGGGATGATAGGAGTTGTACCCAAAGTTAAGAAACCCTGCCCTACAGTGTTCACATGTAGTCTCGCATTCAAAAGCAAACCAAGGCAGACACTTAGCAAAGAGGACAATTCAGGCTTGCTACCACAAGACCAGATACAACATTCCACAACATGAAAATAATAGTGGTGTGTTGATAAAGGGGTATCTTTTGTTATTGTCTGGCAGGGATGTGAATGAACCGAGATTCATGCACTGTTTCAACTCTGAACTGGTACACTTGGTCAGCAACACCATGCTAACCTTGCAAACAGCTCCTGTGCACGCGCAGATGCTATGTGCGATGTAGTGGTTAGAGATTTGGACTAGGGAGACCTAAGTTCAAATCCCTATTCAGCCATGAAGCTCACTGGGTTATCTGGGCCAGTCATGCATCTCTCAGCCTAATCTACCTCACAGGGTTGTTGTAAGGATAACTATGACCATGTACGCCGTGCTCTGGGCTCCCTAGAGGAAGAGCAGAATATAAATGTAATCAATCAATCAATCGCATGCTGGCACCGCATGTGGGTTCTTGGGACAAGCACCACTGGAACAGGAAGCTGCGTGCAGTAGTGGAGAGCAGGTAAAAGGACCTGCTCTCTCTCTCTCTCTCTTTTAAAATAGATCCCATTCACCACTACCATCCCTGTAGTGCTGAACCAGTCTGGACCACATCCAGACCAGTTTGGTGCCAAACCAGTGCACACATCCCTACTGTATGGTCCAGAAATTCAGCATCTGCTATCAAGTTAGCATGTGGACGAAACTGGATGCTCTCTTGTTTACAGCAGAAGCCGGCTGCCCCCATTCCTATCTGAAATGCATACCTGAACAGGGCTTTTAGAGGACACAGGGAACATGGGAAATGGGGAAGGGATCACAATTTAATTTGCTATTTATTTATTTTTTTTAAAGGCTAAAGTTAACGTAGTTTTACAGGGGGTGAATTTTTACTTGAATCAGCTTTGGAACTAAAATATCCTCAAGAACACAAGTATGAGGCATTGGTAGACACGACCTAACAGGCCAGAATTTCCACTGCCATTCTAAATTAATTATAACAGTCTTCATTAGTACAATATTATCACTTTACAGTGGGTAATGGGCTGAGAAAACAGTGACTTGCCTAAGACTACCTACTGACTTTGTGGCTGAGGTGAGATTTGAACTAGGGGTTTGGTAGTTTACATTCACATTTTTAACTACTACACCAGCTCTCAAATTTTAAAACTTGGAATGGGGACAGCAAAATCCCGTAACATACATCTAGATCTTCTCTGAATCCCAAATATATCAACTTGTCTGCCCTTCTACTACCATTTTAAATTGACTTTACCCTGCAACTCTTCCTTCTCCGGCCCCATTCTATTCTCTTTCACTTCTCTCTTATACATCTAAAGGTAAAGGTAATGTGTGCCATCAAGTCGAGTGCAAATCTTCTGGAGAAGGGTCATCATTGTATAGGAATCACACTCTGAGCACAGCAATACATTTTCATGACTGTTTATAATGGTTTTCATTTTCATCATACTCTTGTTTCTTGTTCTAAAAATATTAAAAGGACACCACCACCACCCTGGACATGAGAAGCTTGCTTCAGTTTTTAAAAGCTTTACATTTCTAGATGTTCAAAATTACCTCCACAATCATGAAG
Source organism: Hemicordylus capensis (assembly GCF_027244095.1). NCBI lineage: Eukaryota > Metazoa > Chordata > Lepidosauria > Squamata > Cordylidae > Hemicordylus > Hemicordylus capensis. The sequence goes on along the minus strand of NC_069657.1, from coordinate 135,926,055 downwards.
GGAGCAGTGCAAAACTACAGCAAAAGTATGGGCAAAGATAATCTTTGATTGTGCATAGCACCTCAACAGGGCAGAGTTTGAACAAATTCTGTAACTTTTCAGTTTAAAACAAATCCTTAGAATTTCCTGCTGATAAACATGCAAGTATAATGGGGTAAGAATAGTTCAAATATAGATTTTGGCTGAGATCCAGATTCCTGCTCATGAGGGACAAAGCACTTCCACTTATACCAGGGGTTTCACCGATTTTTCCCCATCCACTAACAAATATCTAGCCCCTTTGCAACCTCTGAAAAACTAATCTAGAGGACTTGAGGACTCTCAGGAACCACATATAATGTGCCATGGGGCTGCAGCTGGGGACAGGAATTGGTAGTACTCCCACATATGTGCAGAGCTTTCACGCAAGTGAGCCTGGATCCCAGCTGATGTCTATGCTCGAGGATTCTTCTTTAAAGCACAAACCATGGGCAAAATGTAGAGGGAACAGATGCGAGAAAGCATTCAGTTTCAGTCATATGAAGTAAACAATTAGTTGTCTTAGTTTTATACTTGTGTAGTAGCTATACTGTTGCACTCCACAGTGGCCCCTTCGTTGTCCTCTAAAAGGTCAGTCTACTCAGCAGTGCTGATGATGATCAATGCATGTTTCTCCTTTGACTGTGGAAAGGCAATTGCATTACTTCTGACATAGCCTCCTCAGGGGCCAAAGGTCAGATTCCTCCTATTCAGGACTCCCAACAGTCACCATCTCCTCCCAGCTCAATTTTTGTGAAATAAAAGTTTATTATTCTATGCCAAAATGAAGAATACAAAATTAATTTTAAGTACAAAAAATGCAACTTGTCTAATAGTTTTTAAAATGTTGGTTAACTATGGATAGCTTGTATACCTTACAAACAACAAAAGTCACTTACAATTTCAATGCAAAAATAGAAAGGTTTGTTTCAATGAACACACACAGTCTAAACACAACTTAAGATTTCAGGACAAAAGGAACCCCCACTTCACTCTTCTTGCTAATACTGTGGTCCTAACATTGTAGAAAGCCAAGTTAAGTTTAAAAGGGCTATACTAATTTGCCTTGCTATTAATATTTTGAGTCAGATGGTCTTTTCATTTATTTATTTTTAAAATTTAAATAGTTTCTATAACAACTCTATTGACATAAAACAATAGTATAATTGTTCCTTAATGAAGACATAGGATGAATTCCAAAAACCTAAATTAATTTGCACTATTTAGAAATCTATGTAAGAGCAACAAATAGCAAAGAAGGAAGTACCTGCTAATTATATTGGGGGAAAGCCTTTCATGCACCTAAGTTATGTAAAGGCCATTATTTCAAACATTGTCAATAATCTAATTAAAGTTACCTGGATATTTGATTTCTAAACAGAAATTAATGTGTTGAAAGCTTTTTCTAGTGATAGAAATAAAAAATATTTTGTATTAGTGACAGAAATACAAAAATAACAGAAAAAATATTTCCTGTTCTGAGTTTACGTGGGCTGGCAGGAGTGGGGAGGAAGAATCAAGTTATATGAAATACCAAGTAAAGTTTGGGGGGGTTGCAGATAGAGGGGGCAGAACTGCAGCCTGACACTAATGACCTGTGTCACACTCCACAGACACTTTTTAGCATCACAGAAGACTTCAGAGAATGTCTGGGCAGAAAGTTTGAATCCTTCAGGAAAACAGCTACAAAGCTGTTCAAATTATAAATGAAGAAGGTAAAAACCCATACTGACATTGCACTTTATGCCTAACTTTTGCCTCAAAGTGATTTGAGTTAGAAACATGTCTAACAACAGGCAAATGGTTCAACAATTTTTAATTATGCAATTATACCTCAGGGTCATTAAGCAAATGCTGAAGAGATAATACCAACAAACCACAAAATTGGTTTTTAAAGAGAATTAGGAACTTCTACACGTGGATGCCAGTGGCTCTTTGCTTCACTCTCTGCTGGAACCTTGTAATCCGTATTAATCTACTGTTTGTTCCTGGAAAGTAGCTTTTTTCGATGAAGTCCTAAATTTGCTTTCAATTCATTTGTGCCATTTACTTTGTGGCAGCTGGGTCTGTTGAGTCAGATATATTATTTCCACAGACACTTTGTGAAATCTGCTATATTTCTCATCTCCCTCCCTTTTCCCCCTGCTCTTTGCACATGCTGCCAAACTAACTTAGCAAAAAGTTTTAAAAGCTGGGAACAATGTTACCACGGGGTGCCAAATTTGCAGTGAAAGCCCCAAAGGCTGTTGTCACGCAAAGTTTGACAAGGCTTGCCAAATGGTTTCTTCAGGATATAAACTGCTTGTGAAGTGACTGAGTCCTTTGTATATACAGCTGAATGCTGCAGATGGGAAGGTCTCTGCCAAGAAAGAGTAACCGCTGTTTTCGCCATGTGAAGTTTTACACACAAATAAGCAACACACTTACTCCTAGGTATACGGCAATATTTTGCTGCTTTGGTAAGGTTCTACCCAGAGAATGATGTGTGTGAGGGTGGGGGGTGGGTTGGAAAATGGAAAGCAGCTAAATATGCAGCATGTAACTAAGTGACTTTTTAAAAAAAAGTATTTTGGTTTACATAAACCTCCAAAGAAAACACAAGACCTGAGAAACATAAAAAGCTAGGAAGTGAACAAAGCTACTAACTAGGCATCCTTAACCTAACTCGACAACACAAAAATTCTAGTTCTTACTATAAACCAGTCCATGTTCCTCAATATACTAGAGCTATTTCTTTCCCCCTGCCACAAGCTGTTGATTTCTATTCAGCACCATTCCAAATATTCTGAGATGTAATAGCATTTTAATTAAAATATTAGGGACTAAAATAATCTCTCTACTTGTTTTACTTCTGGAGTACTATAAATAGGAAACAGCTACCAAAAACACCTCTGTACATGTTCAGACATCCATATTTAGTGAACAGATGTTATTTACACTGCATCTTAAAGTATACTCTTACTAATAAATCTCTAGGTGCTTTATTAGTAGATAATCATCAAAACTGCACTGGTTTGGGGGTCAATTCTAGGAATATGAATGTTTAGGAACAGCATTTCCCTAAAGAGAGGTCATACTTCAGTGGCAGGACACATGCTTTGTCAGTCAAAATAGACAGTATGAGGTCAATCATCTGACACTGTATATGGCAGCTTCATACACTGCATCCCAATCTTTTTCTCTCTTCTAAATGTTGGGGATGGGGGGAGGAATCTACAAAAAGATACAAGTTTTCCTGCACCATTTAGGAAACAGGGTTATTATACCAAATGGTATGAGAAATTAATTGTAATAATGGGTTTTTAGTAAATCTGAACTTTAACTCTGGACATCAAGTTAGAATTCAAGGACTGAAGGTGGTACAGCTTAAGTTTTGGTGGGTTTTTTGGTAGTTAGTAAAAAACCATAATTTGGTAAATATTAAACCTTCCTTCCTTCCGTCCTTCCTTCCTTCCTACACACACACACACACACACACACACACACACTGCATTTAACAGACACTTCTCCTTGTTGTCAAGTTACGCTTTAATGACTAAGCTTTAAAAAAAAAATCCCAAAAGGCATTTAATGGCAAGCTCCTTAAAAAGGCAAACAGTGATGTTCAGAAATGTGGGAAGAGAACTGGTCTTATGGTAGCAAGCATGACTTGTCCCCTTAAGCTAAGCAGGATCCGCCCTGGTTGCATACGAAAGGGAGACTAGAAGTGTGAGCACTGTAAGATATTCCCCTTACAGGATGGAGCCACTCTGGGAAGAGCATCTAGGCTTCAAGTCCCTTCCCTGGCATCTCCAAGATAGGGCTGAGAGAGATTCCTGCCTGCAACCTTGGAGAAGCCGCTGCCAGTCTGTGTAGACAATACTGAGCCAGATGGACCTATGGTCTGACTCAGTATATGGCAGCTTCCTATGTTCCTATGAAATAAGTATTCCTAGATCCAGAGCTGTAAAGGGATTAGAAGATAACCTTTTACTGAACTTACATGTACTGTTTAAAGCTAGCAAAACCTTCAAATTACACAAAACCCTTCCATCAGGTTGAATGAGAAAAACAGTTGAACATATGGGACTACAATATCTGCTGACAACTCAGAACAATATTTGTGTTTTTTAAGAACTTCTCCCAAGTATCAAAGTCTCTAACAATGATTCTAGAATAAGCCAAAAGTCAAACTAAACATACTTTTAAAATAGTTTAGTTCTGATCATTCTTCTATTTCTTGTCTGTGAGCCTGTTAAAATATTTTACATTACCATGACAAAAATTTCAGTTCCTAACCCCACCTCCTATTTACAGGGGTTGGTAACCCTTTCAGAAATTAGTCATGGTGAAAAAATGTAATTGCTAAGGAAAATGGAACTGATATATCCTCAGACCTACATGAGCAATACCCATACTAATCCAGTTAGCTAGTTGCAGAATTATCTGACAAATTCACATTTTTGTATTTACCTCAATTTTGTCAGTCTTTGCATCTCCCCAATACAGTTTGTTTTCTTCAAGATCCAATGCCAAACCATTAGGCCACCCTAGAGAGCTATTCACCAAGACTTTCCTCTCAGATCCATCCAAATAAGCACACTCGATCTTTGGATTTTCACCCCAGTCTGTCCAATACATATAGCTGTTGGAAACAAACAAATAAAATTGCTTTACATATGTATACAAACACACAAATATGCCCTACAAACATATTATTGCAGTTGCAACTTATTAGGAAGCAACTTCCTTCTATTAAAATATAGCATGCTTGGCATTTTAAATGAGGAAGAAGAGAAAATAAATCCCATCATCCACAGGCCATAATGGGCTTTGCTAAATGGTAGGCTTTGATACTTGGCCATTTCAAATGCATTCAATTGTAATAAAAAGTATAGGTTGGAAGAACAACAGTGATTTTAATCAGAAAAGAACAGTGATTTAAACAGAAACTGGCAATTACAGGACTATTCAACAGTTTAAATTTTTATTTTATAACCTATAAAGAGATTCTTTTTTTGTTTTTTGTAACATCCATTAAAGGCTTGCAAGACTCACCCCATCACAGGATTGAGCACTATTGCTCTAGGTTCATCTAGATTTTCTGATATAAGGATCTTTCTCGACGTCCCATTTAATCGTGTAACTTCAATGCGATCAGTACCAGTGTCAGTCCAGTATAGGTTTCTTGCCACCCAGTCTACAGCTATACCATCAGGATGATTGATTTCTGTAGTTACAAGTGTTTGGGCTTCAGATCCATCAAGGAAAGCCCGACGAATGGCTCTGACATCATCATCAGTCCAGTATATATATCCTTCCACAGGATCATAGTCTATTGCAATAGCATGCCTAATATTGTCTATCTGCAGAATAATATCAGTGAAGTCTGGCATGTCCAATGAAATCCTTCGTAAATCTGTTCTTCTAGCAAGCAAAAGCACTTCTTCAGCACCTGGAAAGAGAATCAACAGTAATCAGTACTTTCCACCATATGAGTCTGGCTAGCATTCACCATGCAGAAAGCAATAGGTACAATGGGTAATTTCAGACCTTAACAGGAACTTCGCTAACGGCTTCTGAACCTGGAGGTTCTTTTTAGCTATCATGGCACACCACTCCAAACTGTGGCCACACATATATTTACTTTCAATCACATTTCATAACAATCCCTTGCATGGGATTTGCTCTCTCTCTCTCTCTCTCTTTTTTGGAACTGCCACTACATACTGAGTTGACATTTTTATTGAGCTGTCTACCACAACTCCAAGACCTGAGCAAAATGAAAGGCTCATACTTCGGACATAGAAGTACAACAGTAGTGACAAACCTCTGAAACAAATCTTGATTACTATCATGGATAAAAAGAAAAGCCAATGTCAGTTCTAGACAGTCTGAATAATCAAAGTAAAATACAAATAAGCCAGCCACATTTTCTATTCAGAAGGCTAATCAGTATTCCGTTCTAGAGTGAGTGTGAGTACATATTGCTGGCTATGAGTAAGTTGCACTGATTTTATATTTGGATAATGCTAAATAATCTCTTTTTTCCCTAATACAATTTAATAAAAGATAAGGCCCGAAAGTACAAGAATTACACAGCTGTTTATTGCACAAGGATTGTTGTCTGGTAATAAAATGGCTCAGAGTAAATATGGTCAAATGTATCTCTCTCTAACAAGAACAGTTAATAGTTCTTGTTAGACAAAAAAATAGTTTGTCATTCATGCCAGCACAGGCCATGCATAGTTATTCTGAAAGGCTTTGTACCAATCTTTTTGGGGTGGGGGGGTGGGGGTGGGGGTGGTTTGCAAGAATTTTTGCTTTTATTAGTAATAGAAATAGAACCGGTTACATCTCTCAGATTGCCATAGTCATACATAAATAAGAACAATGAGTTATCCACAGCAAAGAAAGTGAGGAAAAAACCACACAGTAATAATATTTAAGCATACTTAAATAAGTAAAGATAATCAGTAAGAAAAAGAGGGTACATCTAAACAGCTAAATCTAATCGTCAGAGAAAAAAAATGAACCTTAAACCTCACACAGAACACACCCCCTGGACTTAATTGAACGATTCAGAACAAGAATATTCAATGGAGAAGAAGATGAAAACATTAAAACCCTAGTTCTGCCATAAAGAAAAGGTGTATCTATTGTAAATACGAAACCACATATCCAGCAATATTTTGTAATCAAAATTCCTATCTTGTCCCATACAGGTATACAAAACATCATAATAAAGTAAGTGACAAAAATAAGTTAAACCTTCAGAAGTCCTCCTCTTCATTTAACAAACAAAAAGCCAGAGAGATAAATGGAAAGATATTCTTTCATGAAGAAGTAAACTAACTTCAGCCAAAACTGGTCTTTATAACCCACCACTGGGAGAATAGGCAATCAAAGCTATGACACCAAGATCTCTCCCCATACATACATGTAATCCTTCTCAATTTCCTTCTAATATATTAGAATATATTCATTGTTAAATGTCAAATGTTACTTTATTATTATAAACCAAGATCTCTGAACACTTGCAGGGGAAATACTTCACTGAAATATTTTAACATAATATAGAGAGGATTAAGTCAGAGCCTACAGATCAAAACCACCATCCTGTTACAGTTAATTCCAAATAAACCATTCAAATATAAAGTGCAATTGTTTTATATTTATTCCATTTCATAATGGATTTTTTTTTTTTTACAGAATAGTAAAAATACTGGGGAGGGGCCACAGCTCAGTGATAGCACTATGAAGAAGCTAGGTTCAAACCTCTGGCATCTGTGGGTAGTACAAGGCAGCTTCCTATGTTTCCAACAGTGTAAAGATTCAGCCCCAGCACAGCATTCCTCCAGTGCCTGTTGCTGGTGTCTATCTTACATTTCTTTTATAAAAAGAATCATATTTATTGTAAGAATCGTATCTATTTCTTTTGTAAAATAGATCGTATTAATTGTTGCAATATATTGAAAGTCAGCCCTCAACACAGAGGTCATTGGAGGAGGGCACCTCTGCCTTCTGAGGGGAGGTGTGTGGCAAGTGAGGAAGTACCTTTTCAGCCAGAGTGCTCCATCTATGAAACACTCCATCCAAGGATGTTTCCTTAGCACCTACTCCAATATCATGTCATGCTAGTGTCAGGTGAGGACCTTTTTATTTTTCCAGGTCTTTTACACTGCTAACAGGTTACAGCAGTGGCCAGGGCTGCTATTTTATCAATTCCGCTGGAAAGGACGGTGCAGCCTCTTCCTTTCTTCCCCCTTCTGATTATTTGTTTATTTATTTATTTGATTTCTATGCTGCCCTTCCAAAAATGGCTCAGGGCGGTTTACAACAAAATAAAAACAATTAAAATCAATTAACAGTTAAAATAAAAAACTATAAAAACAATATAAATCCAATTAACAATTAAAACAGTTTTGAAACCCTGGAGAACCAGGCCAAACATTTACAGTTTAAATACCCTGGAGGGCCAAGCTGAACAGATATGTCTTAAAGGCTCTCCTGAAGGCCAATAATGAATACAGATTACGGATTTCCACGGGGAGTGCACTCCACAGCCCAGGAGCAGCTACAGAGAAGGCCTGCCTTTGAGTTGCCACCAGACGTACCAGTGGTAACTGGAGACAGACTTTCTCAGTTGACCTTAATGTACGGTAGGGATCGTGTAGAAGGTGCTCTCTAAAGTAACCCAGACCTAAGCTGTTCAGGGCTTTAAAGGTTTAAATAACCAGCACTTTGTATTTTGCCCAGAAACATATCGGCAGCCAGTACAACTGTTTTAAAACAGGCATAATATGGTCTCTCTGGGTTGCCAGAGAGACCAATCTGGCTGTCGCATTTTGAACTAACGGAAGTTTCCAAATTACGGACAAAGGCAGACCCACATAGAGCACACTGCAATAGTCAAGCCTGGAGGTTACCAGCAGATGAACCACTGTTTTGAGGTCATCCTCTTCAAGGAATAGATGCAGCTGTCGAATCAGCTGAAGCTGATAGAAAGTACTCCTGGCCATAGCCTCCACCTGAGATACCAGGGTGAGGCCCGGGTCCAGGAGTACTCCCAAGCTCCATACCTGCTCCTTCCAGGAGAGTGTTATCCCATCCAGCACAGGATGATCTAACTTATCCCTTAAATTCTGAGGCCCTACAAAGAGCACCTCCATCTTTCTTGGGTTAAGATTCAATTTGTTATCCCTCATCCAGCCCATTACTACCTGTAGGCAGGCATTTAAGGAATGAATGCCATTTCCTGATGATGAAGATGAAAAGGAGAAATAGATTTGGGTGTCATCGGCATACTGATAATACCCAGCACCAAAACTCCTGATTATCTCACCCAGTGGTTTCATGTAGATATTAAAAAGCATTGGTGACATAATGGAGCCCTGAGGGACTCCATATAACAGTGCCTGTTTTGAGGAGCAACTGTCACCAAGCTCCACCATCTGGAATCTACACAAGAGATAGGAGTGGAACCACTGCAAAAGCAGTGCCCTCTATTCCCAACTCTCCCAGGCAATCCAGAAGGATACCATGGTCGATGGTATCCAACTCTGCCTAGAGATCCAGAAGAACCAGCAGAGTCACACTCCCTCTGTTGATTCCCTGGTCAGGGTGGATTTGATTTAAATCAGTTTGATTTAAATCAAATCCACCCTGTCCCTGGTAGAGGTCATCCCTCAGGTCGACCATGAAATGTAGGTCCAACAAACAGAAGTACTTTTTCACACTACACATAATCAACTTGTGGTGTTGTCTACTAGTTTGGATGGCTTTAAGAGGGGTTTGGATAACTCCATGGACGAGAGGTCTATCAACAGCTACTAGTCGGAGGGCTATAGGACCTCCAGCCTCAAAGGCAGAATGCCTCTGAATACCAGTTGCAGAGGAGTAACAGCAGGAGAGAGGGCATGTGCTCAACTCCTGCCGGTAGGCTTCCAGTGGCATCTGGTGGGCCACTGTGTGAAACAGGATTGTGGACTAGATGGGCCTTGGGCCTGATCCAACAGAGCTGTTCTTATATTCTTAATGCTGTCTCAATCCCATAGCCAGCTCTAAAGCCAATTTAAATGGGTCTAGATAACCAGCTTCTTCCAAAACCACCTGGAGCTGGTCAGCCACCACCCTCTCAATCACCTTGCCCAACCAAGGGAGACTAGAGACTGGCCTATATATAGCTATCCATCGCTAAGGGGTCCAGGGAAGGTTTCTTAAGAAGCGGTCTAACCATTGCCTCCTTCAAAAAAAGGAGGTACCCTACCCTCAGAAGTCACAGATTGAAAGTGATCCAATCTAATACTGCAAGAGGGATTGCTGGACACCCCCTTCATTGACCCTGCAGAAATAGTGGAGTCCAAGTCGGCCCGAATACAGGAAATTTTGTCCACAAAGAACCCACTAAAAGATTTAGACCCAGCATTCCTGCTTTTGTAAACCTGAGGCAAGAGAAGTAAGTTTTGTTTGATCAAACCCATCAAAGTAAGTTGTGGGGTAGGGGAGAGAAGAAGAGAGGACACAGAGGGTCAAGAGACAGGGAGCTAACTTCACATGAAAGAGAAGCCCTTCCCCATGGCTATTCCTATCTTGCCCCAATATCTCCTGTTGGATTCTGAACTAAGACAACATGGCAGCAGCAGGACAAAGAACACAGGCCTAATTACTAAGCGAAGAAATGTACATAACACTCTGTATAATGTAATGCAGGGATGGGTAATTTATAGTCTACATACCAGATGCAGGCTGCCAACTCCCTTTTACAGCCCCTGGGCTGGCGGGAGCCATCACTCTGTGCTCTGCCTGCAATATCCCCTGCAGGGCATGGCAGCTGACTGTGGCATTTCCACCTAAGCTCTGCAAAGTTGTGTATAATGTCATAACTTTGAGAAAAGTCCAGGTGGCTCAGCCAAAATGACAACAGGCACCACTGTTGCCATGACAGAGAGACATCGAGGCCTCAGAATGGGAAACAAAATTGCACAGAATGGCTTAATGGAATACTGCAAAACAGCTTCTCTAAAAAGAAGTTATACAATGACATGCCTTATGCTAAAACGTTCAAAGAATGTGTGAACCTCCTTCTTAAAAAATCTTATTGGGGAGGGAATATTTATTTAAATGTAGACAATAAATGCCAGAATGCATGGATATCTGTTTAAGCTCACAGTGGACTAGACAGGTGGTGCTTAATCTAATCAACGAGAGGAAGCAGAGCCAGGATTGCTAGACTGGTGCAAATTAAGAACTGGAAAGGGTAAACATGTGTGTACAGACAGCAAGGGGACAGTTCAGAGCTTCTGATATGTTTAAATCCAACCTTATAGAATAGAGAGACAATATATTCTAATGTTAATTATCTGACTGGACATATTTTAAGTTCAGCCGTACTGAGAAGTGATGTATTCTCTCTCTCTCTCTCTCATTCAAGATGTGACAAGACAGCTTGATCAGTGAGCCTATTGAACCACTCACCCAAACGGCACTGCTATACACCTTTGGCAAGTGGTTCACTGCATGGCTGGTTTGTGTAGCTCAAACCAGGCCTCATTTAATTATGATGCAGAACAATTTTATTTTTTTTAAGACCTGTCTCCTTTACCCAGTCTGGCGAGGCTTATCAGGTCCGGCCTCAGACCAGGGACAGGGAGGGGGTTGAGCGTCACCCTGTGCCTCCTCCATCCCAGGCTGCTTGCTCCCTATGTCTGCCGCTCTCCAGGGGCCTCTGACACTCTCCACCAGCCAGCCTCTCATCCCCGGCTGGCTCCTTATGCCTCCTCACAGGCTGTGCATCGCCCTCCCCCAATTACAGGGCCAACGCCCCTCTTTTTTACCTGTAATTAACTACCCTTTACAGCTGTTGCCAATGTCTCTCCCCCTTCTCAGACCGCCTCCCTTTGGGAGGCATGCTGCTGATGTTATCATCATACACCTCCCCTTTGGCCTTATCAGGGCTCTGCTTCTCCTCCACTTGAGCTGAGTCCCTGCCCATTGGCAGTCTTTCCTCAGTCTAGCAGTGTGCCCGAACCGGTCCGGCGGCCATTCCAAAGAATGGCCGAACTGCTGGACCGGTCCGGCCCTGCCTGGTTCGGGTCCGGGTGGGGGGTATGCCTTTAAGGGCGGGAGGGCTTGCTTAGCCCTCCCGCCTCCTTGCCCCCGCCAGCGCCCGTATTGAACAGTATAGGGGCGCTGGAAACCAGCCGCCCCCCCCCCCACCGCCGCGGCGGCGAAATAACCCCCAAAGCCAGCCAGCCAGCCAGCCCTCCCTCCCTCCCAGCTAGCTGCCCTCCCACCCACCCACCCGCTCGCTCACCCGCTCGCACACTGGATAAGAAACGAGAGGAGCTCCGGCACAGAGCTCCTCTCGTTCGGAAGGCCTCCTGCAGAATGGCGGCTTGCGCACGCGCGCATGTGCGCGCCGCAAAGCACGCCGTTCTCCGGAGGCCCGGTCTACCCGCCGGGAAAGGGCCGGGTAGACCGGGCCTCCGATCGCTGAGTAGACCGGGCCTCCGATCGCCGGAGGCCCGGTCTACCCGGCCCTTTCCCGCCGGGTAGACCGGGCCTCCGATCGCTGAGTAGACCGGGCCTCCGATCGCCGGAGGCCCGGTCTACCCAGCGATCGGAGGCCCGGTCTACCCGGCCCTTTCCCGGCGGGTAGACCGGGCCTCCGGAGAACGGCGTGCTTTGCGGCGCGCGCATGCATGCACGCGCAAGCCACCATTCTGCAGGAGGCCTTCCGAACGAGAGGAGCTCTGTGCCGGAGCTCCTCTCGTTTCTTATCCAGTGAGCGAGCGGGTGAGCGAGCAGGCAGGTGGGTGGGTGGGAGGGCAGCTAGCTGGGAGGGAGGGAGGGCTGGCTGGCTGGCTGGCTTTGGGGGTTATTTCGCCGCGGCGGCGGGGGGGGGGCGGCTGGTTTCCAGCGCCCCTATACTGTTCAATACGGGCGCTGGCGGGGGCAAGGAGGCGGGAGGGCTAAGCAAGCCCTCCCCGCCCTAAGAACAAGGCCCCCCTCACGGTGCCGGTCCAGACTTCTCCGGACCGTGCACATCACTACCTCAGTCTCTCCCGGCTGCCACCCATCCTTGTCACCTTGGGCCCTCTCACCACTCCCTGTCCTCGGAGGTATGGACAGCCAGCCTCAACAGACAACCCTGAATAAAGTAAGATTCCACACCACCCATTCCTTGTTTAAACTATGTTGCCCACATTGATATGTGCAGCATTAGCACACCAGGAATCCATTACCCGCAAATACACCACACTGTTGTGCTAATCCAGTTTAAATGAAACACCAACCTTGCACTGATAAAATGTTTGTGTTTTTAAATACAGCTGATCTCATGTTTAAAATTACCCACAATATAGGGCCTTCCATTGCAAAGGACACAAAAGAATGAATCTAAATAATAATGCACTTCATGTACCCATGATCAGCAGAACTCAAAGATCAAGAGTCAAGACACAATGCATAACTCTCTGAGGCAAGAAAGCTGACTGCAGGTTTGATCATTACAGATCCCTTCACAGAGCTATTTTATTAGAAACTCAACAGTAAAATTAGGCTGAGAGCAAACAACTTGGCAACCCTGTGAGTTTCATGACAAAGTGGGGAATTTAACTCAGCACTCTGTGGTCCAAGTAAAAACTATCAACTACATCACACCAACTCTTCTCTAGCAACACAACTATTAGAGTGTTCACATCCTGCTGGAGGATGCTGGAGAGAAGAAATAAGGAATCTGTGCATATATCCTAATAGTTTTTCTGATTGTGAAGACACCTTCCATAAACATACATCCCAACACCACCTTCACTCAATCTCTCCAGCTTCTTTTCCACTATGAATGCAGTATGCATGAGAGGGATTTCTTGTCTATTTTAAACAGAGGTCTTCCTTCTTGACTGTGGACAGTCCCACACTCCTCCTCCATCATCTTTCTTACTTTAGCACCTACAACCATCATCTCACATGCAGGATTACAGACATTTGTGTGTGTGTGAGCACACACACAACCCTTCACTGAGGCACGGAACCCACATGAAGCACCATGCAATCTGCAGGTCAGGTTATGACTGGGTGAGGAAGCAAGTGATGGATCCATACAGTGGTTAAGTACAATGCTGGATTCAATGCAATTGGGCTGTCAGGTTCTTACCTCCATGGGAGAAAGGTTTTCTGTGACAGAGACCATAGCGGGGCCACCGACCAGCCAGATAAATCCCCAGAAGATCAGAGGATACAGGACAGGAGAGCCGAGGTGGGCAGGACCCAGCATACCTCAGCCTGGAGGCAAAGGAGAGTGTGGCATTTTCCCCTGACAACCTTGATGATGTTGCTGGCCAAGCGCCGAAGGAGGGGAGGAGCTCAGCTGAGTCAGGGTGGGAGTGGAGGATCTGGGCGCGGGAAGGAACACCTCAGTGGGGGGGAAATGGCACAAGCACAGGGAATGGGTAAATAAAGGACTGGAGGCAGTGTTCCCTCTTTTTTCATCAGTGAGTGGAATGAGTTTTGTTCTGGGTGACAGTATCAAGGCAGTGTGTGCACATGTGCATTATTATGTGCTACTATGGATACCACACACAAAATATGGAAGGAAAAGGTGTACTTTACAATTCTATTTATCTGTCTTCTGTTTTCAAAGCAACTGTATTTGCCATTAGTGGTTCATTGGTGGTTAAAAGTGGCCTATAAAAATAATAATATACAAATAAAACTAGTCTAGGTTTTATTTAAGTTTGAGTTCATCCCTGCTTTCTTACTCTTATCCTGTGAAATGTTTTTACCTCCCCCCACTCATTCCGCCACTTACATTAGCAGAAACTTGCCTGATCCCTCCTCACGGTGGCCTTGCCCCGGTGCTGAGAAAGCTCTCAGCTGCTGGGAGCTGTTGGTAGCCGCCACCGCCGCCTCCTCCATCCTCCTCTGCCTCCGTCTGCAGATCTCAATGGAATCCTCAAGAGGAAGGACTTTGGATTCTCCCAAGGAGACTTCTGATGATATCTGCGGCCAGGGCTGGAGGAAAAGGAGGCTCGGGGAGGGGGAGGGGGAGGAAGGAAGAGGTGGCAGCAGAGGCAGCCCAGCTGGGGAGAGGGGGAAACTGGGACCTTGGCAAGCAGTTGGGAGGCAGCGGTGGGAGTAGCAGTGCAGCAAGACTGTGTAACTACTAGAAACAGCTGTGGGGGGGGCTGACATTTTGTGCGTGTGTGAGCACCTTAGAGGGAACAGTGATTGTAGGGACCATAATGGCAGGTCTAGGGCAGGACGTCTGGCCCGTTTGCCCCTATTTAGGGTGGCAGTGGCCAATAATGAGGCAAAGTGGTCTGAGGGAAAGATCTCAGTCCTTGGAGAGAGGCCAGGTCCATTGAGGAGAACAGCCTGGCAGGTGTGACAGTGGGTGACGTTAACCCTGCCCCCACTACTGAGGTCCTGTCCTGAAAGAGGGTGACCCCAGGGGTATGGCAGCTCTCACAAGGGCACATTCAGAAATCTCTCTAGAAAAACTAGAGAGAACCCTTTTGAAAGCAGCACTTGCTACTGGGCTGTCTACTCTTGGGGAATTGCTGAAGTACAAATACAAATCTTCCAACAACACAATGTTACTAGTGTCACAACACATACTAATGGGAGTTTCCCAGTGTTGTTTAAAAGCCTATAAAATGCCAAAAACCTGAAGAATGAGGCTGGAGGGGTGTGTGTGTGTGTGTGTGTGTGTGTGTGTGTGTGTGTGATTTTTTAAAAAATTAACACCCTAATAACTTTCATCTGAGAACACACACACAGAGGTAGGACACATAGCTGCAAGAAGAGGTTTGGCAACTACAAACCAGTCAATTCCAATTAGCATTTACCACATTTCTCCAAGAACTACAGAGCAGTAAGGTTTTGTCAAGAGATTCTTTGATGCCTTAACCACACTGAAGGACTGCTGAGTTACAAGGCAGAGTTGACAAACTGCCTACCAAGAGCGGCGAACAGCAACACCAGAATGTTTATTATTTATTATATCACCCCAAACTTGCATCTCTGGGCAGTTTACAACAATGTTGCCTTTATTCAGATCCTACCCTTTCTGTTCCAACTAGCCTGTTGTGCTAAACACACGCCGAGAGCATGAAATGGACAAAACAACATTTGCAATGCTCCTCTACCAAAAGGTTTCTGAAACACAGAGTATATACACAACAGTATGCACACACAGAAAGACAAGAAGTGCCAAGGGTCATCCACTCCCAATTTAACTCTGTAAGAAGTGCACATCTGGGGCCTGACTCATCCTGAACTCAGACAGCGGGGCCTAGCTGCTGTTGCTCTGACCTCTGCTCTCTAAGGCAGGAAGGGCTGGACATGCCATCTCCAGTGATAGCAAGGCAAAGCACTGGGCAGGCTACCCTTACAAGAGGAGGGCACTGCTTCCTTAATCAAGAATCCATTTCCAAAGTTTCCCATGCAATACAAAGCACAGCAGAAACTGCAGGGTTTTATTTGCGCATTTCAGACAGGGATGACCATTTTAATTTAAATGCTTCTCTCTAGCATTTTGCAGTATTACAGACTTTTAGCTCCATTACTACAGTCAGTTATTACAGACTTTTAGCTCCATTGCCTTCACTTCTCACCAACTGGTAATTCTTCCACAAGTCCATGACCCATCAATGGACCCCAAAACATAACGTGATACATGTTTCTCATTCCTTAAGTACTGCATATTTTATACTCATCTTCAAAGAGTGTGTGGGCTAACTAAACAGGTTTCAAAGGTTTCATCCTGTGCTCAATCAAGAAAGATCACATGACTATGAACCCTCTTTGAACACAGCAACTGTTGTGAAGAATGGGCCACCCTGGGTCTTTTTGTGAAGGTGTTGGATATAAATCTTTTAAATAAACACTGGGCAAACGAAAGGCTTCAGCCCCATTTTCAGATCACAAACGTAATCAGTTGTAGGCAACACTGGAAAAAATGTTCAAATTCCCTGACTCTCCGGAATTTTCCATCTGACTTGAAGACAACTGGAAGACATTCGAAGGCCATATAATTTAGCCCTTATGATCTAGGGTAAAATTCACTACCTATAAACATAGCACCTAAAGTGTTAGCTCATATCACATCTAGATGGAGGCAGCCAGACAGTTCTCACATGATATACAGAATAGCCAATCCCCCAAACTCTGGGTTCACCAGCATACTCTGACAGAAAATCTGCTGCAGATGGAAAATCCCTTCCTCAGCCAAAGTCTAGTTTAAAGGCAATGTGTCTGCTCTCACTATTTAAAATAAAATTCTATAGCAACTATTTGCCAACAAAAATACAGAAAGGAATGTATAAACAACAGCACATGATTGCTCATTTAAGCAAGAAATTTTTTTAATTCAATTCCTTAATTATAAAAGAAAAACAAGAAACTAGGTTTTTTAAAGATTTTCTGCACTGAAGTAGGAGACAAAATAAAACAAAACTACATAAAGCCTTTTCCTTTGCAAACCACTTCCCTAAATAGTCTGATTTTCAGTTTTCCCTCTCTATTTCAAAAACGCCAGCTATCTTGTCATACAAGTCTATACTTCTTAACAAGATGCATTTAGAAACACCTGCTAACTGTAAACAAATTTGAAAGGAAAAACAACCCACAGAATACAAGTGTTGGTCCACTTATCCTCAATCCCCAAACACTATATATTCTCATTTTGTAGTATAAGCTAGAATCCATGCACAAAGCAGAGAAGTGGGGGAGTGTACATCTATAGCCAAGGTAAAAATTCTCTAATTCTCTCTAAAATTCCCTCTAATTAATTCTAAATGCTCACATTAGGTGTTGTCCGAGACTGTTTTGTGCTGCTGTTATTAAAAATTCATGTTTCAGCTCTGAAAATGGCAGCTGCATTTTATTTGCAAAATTAACTCCAATCAGAGCTGACAGCAGCTAAGCAGCCCATCTCGCCTGCTCAACAAGAGCTGCTTTTCATTCTCCCCTTGGCCCACTTCACATTTGACAAGTGACAAGACATCTATAATACAGTAACAAATGCTCCAATTTATTCACCCAACCTAAACAAATGTAGACAGCACTGGTTGCCTTTGCTAATCCATGACAGAAAATGCGATGCTATTCCTTTCCCATTTGTCTTGTCTACTAATCAGACTAGAACAATGCTCTATTGTGGGAACCTTGCTAGCCCCCTTCCCTCCCCACTTTTCAGAGACTGCTAAATTTTTACAACCATCATTTTGCCAGCACTTACTTTTGGAAAAGGAAAGAAAATTAGCAAGTTCCAAAATCTTAGCTGGCAAATCATACAACTACTGTATTGCCACCTTTGGAAAATAGATAATTGCCATGACAAGGTTCCACTGTACCAGCCATTTTAACATGGAAACACATCCTCACTTTTATTAAAGACAACCCAATTTTTAAAAGCCACACACAGATGAGTGAGAAATCACATTAGATTAAATAACAAATGAAAATATCTGGAGTGTTTCCCCTGCACAGTATTGAGGAGAACACTGTTGTAAATAATCAGAATTGGAGAAAAAAATACCACGCTAGTTAATATTCTTGCCAACATTCCAAACAATGACAACATTCAATACAATGAAGTCTGGTTAACATGCAGCACTGCATGGAGAAGGAATTAAAAGGCTCATTGTAAGAGTTTTTATTTTACTAGAGGAACTGTATGACAAGTGTCTCTACCACAATATCTAATGGAGAAATGAAATGTGAGAGTACATATGCCACTATTTGTAAATTGTTTCATATTTATCCTGAAATTAGATATTTTGAACTGGCAAAATACACACACACACACACACACACACACACACACACACACACACACACCATCCTGATGCCCTCACCCAACATTCATGAAGAATATCTGCATATTCAACATTTACAATCCAATAAAGAACCACCAGCTATGAATGACAGTTTCAGGTATTCAAAAACAGTGAGCTTCTTTAATGAGGATATTTTAAAAACAATCTCAAAATAATAGTTTAATGGAATGTAATAACAACAATGAAGATCAGCTTCCATATCTTAACTAACCTATTCCTTCCATTTTCAGAAGTGGCTGGATTACTGAATTAGTTCAAGCCTAGCTAAGTCAGAAAGGCAGTAAAGTGTGTGTGTGTGTGTGTGTGTGTGTGTGTGTGTGCGCGTGCGCGCATGTGTGCCAGGGCACACACATGTATAATTAGTCACTTCAATCTTGATGTAGGTTTTGAGGCCCGTTGTGTGGAAAACAACACACCATTTAGTTACTTCAACTTGTTCACTCACATCTCAGAACACCTGCTAAAACGTCCACCAATTTGGGCCAAGTTTGCATTGCTCACACTGTTGAGCATTGTCCTTTGAGAAATAACTCTAAGGCACCAAAAGACTATTTACACACACTCTTACACTTACAAGATACTCACAGGAGAAATGGCCCAAGTTTTCTCCAGATATATGCTGCTGAATCTTTTGTATCTTTAATTATAAATGCAACAGTGAAAAGTGAAGGCTTCAAATAAATAATGTGCAAAAAAGAAGAAATAATTTGTAACCATAAAACAGAGGTATTGCCATTCTGTACTGGAAAATATCATACAATTGTGAGCTCTGTGCTGTGTTAAATGTGGAATAGTTAAATGATTAAAGTGTGTAAAGTGTGCTGTCAAATTGGTGTTGACTCCTGGTGCCCACAGAGCCCTGTGGTTGTCTTTGGTAGAATACAGGAGCGGTTTACCATTGCCATCTCCCACGCAGGAAGATGCCTTTCAGCTTCTTCCTATATCGCTGCTGCCCAATATAGATGTTTCCCATAATCCCATCCACACACACACTTATAAAAAGCACATGAGTCTGGGAAACATACCAGCATGAATTCGAACCAGCAACCTCTGGCTTGCTAGTCAAGTCATTTCCCTGCTGCACCATTAGGCTGAATTATAGTTAAATGAGTAGGATAACTAAATGTCAAACTAGACCTGAAACAGGAGATCTGTGATCTCCTGTAGTTTTGTTTTGTTTAAAACAGTCACTCCCAGGAATGGGATGAAATGAGACCATGGTGTATGGAGGAAAATTAATCCTTTATCCCTGCTTTATTTTCGGCATTATCACTGCCCTGAAGCTGCAATTTGTCATTTGTGTGGGGCAAACACTAGCAGCTTCAGCTGAACAATTTTAATTGAGAGTACCGGCGGGGGCGGAGGGGAGTGACATACTCTCTTCCCCCAAAACCATGAATATGACCTGATCCCATTCGCACACACACACACATACACACACACACACACACACACACACTTATAAAAAGCACATGAGAACCTAATCAGGAATCTTTCACATTGCATCTAGTTGAACTCTATATGAAGGTGAGTAAGAGTGCTGCATGTCCACCATAAGTGGCGCAGCGGGGAAATGCTTGACTAACAAGCAGAAGATTGCTGGTTTGAATCCCCGCTGGTACTATATCGGGAAGCAGCAATATAGGAAGATGCTGAAAGGCCATCATCTCATACTGCGCAGGAGGTGGCAATGGTAAACCCCTCCTGTATTTTACCAAATAAAACCACAGGACTCTGTGGGAGCCAGTAGTCAAAATCGACTTGACGGCACACTTTACGTTTACGAGTGCTGCACTAGTTTGCCACTACATGCAAGTTGTTTATTCTGTGGTTTGTATTCTAGAGCGAAGGCCAAACTGATCTGGGCAGGTTCCATCAATGTGTTCGATTCGGAAAAAAGCAATTCCTTACCCTCTGAGTAATGCATTAAAGTCAGCCTTTGGCTACCAAGGAGTTAATTAATAAGAGCAGGAATCGAAGCACGTGGATGTTGGCATAAGGCAGAGAGCCACAAAAGATGCAGAGCTTGGGAAAGAAATAATCCATAAAACTGAACCCAAAAGCCACATTCTTATGCAAAACCAGACTTCCTGTTCCCATTCCACTTTCCTCCCTTTTGACAGAAAGCCCTTGAAAGAATGTCTGACCCAACAATAGAAAGGTACTAACGCCATATAAACAGTCACTCATTTCTGTGCCCTTAGCCAAAGTCCTAAATGCCCACTGGGGCCGTTTCCCATTGCCAAAAACACCAGGGCAATATGAATGTTTTGAAAAGCTTGTTCTGAGCATTCAGTAAAGGTTTCTATAGCTGTGAAAGAGGGATTTTTTTTTTTAATTTAAGCAAGGCAGAAAACCCCTCTTTCAGTACCTTAGAAAGCATGTCAATAACAAGTGCAGCACCAGGAATAAATGAAACTGGTATTTCCAGCATATACAAATTTGTTCAATTTGCAGGACTGTATATGCCCATTTAAAAAAAACCCTGACTTACAGCAAAAGTCTCAGGGAGATGAGGTGACAGAAAGGGAACACACTGCACAGTGGACGCTCATTTGGTTCATCAAACTCTACACCATTGCGCCTATTAGGGGTGTGCACGGAACCGCCAACTGCGGTCCGGCACTGGGGTGGGGTCACTTTAAGAGTGGCGGGAGGGTTTACTTACCCCTCCCGCCGCTTTCCCACTTGCCGCCGTAAACATACAAGTAATTGGGGCGGGCGCGCGCAATGCACTCCTGGGAGGTTTTGCAAGTAACGTCGGGGAAGGAGCTGCAGGGAGGTATCCTGCTGCCCCAATTACTCGTATGTTTACGGCGGCAAGCGGGAAAGCGGCAGGAGGGGTAAGTAAACCCTCCTGCCGCTCTTAAAGCGACCCCCCACCCCTAATCCGAACCACCCAGGTCCGGACCGGGCCCATCCCTAGCGCGTATGAGATATTCTTTGTTGTTGTTAATTTTATTCCACACGATAGCCTTTTTAAACAACTAAAGTACCATTTACAATAAGCAAAATATGCTGATATTTTTTTCCAGAACACCCAAAGACGTGCAATAAAAACACTGGCAATTTGTTCCTTTTTTCCTTCCTTTTTCATAAGACAATGAACATGTTCCAAAGGGGTCTTAAAATAAAACTCTTCTAAGTCTCTTCCCCAGGATCTTCCTTTTGAAGACACCCATAGTATAAGAAACTGCAATTGGGTGGTATAGAAATACAGGCTTATATGTAGCAGCCTTCACTCTATCCTCTTTAAGAGGACGTGAATGTATGCTTCTCTAGTCTGGAATGTTTATCTAACTAGACAAAATTTGAAACTACATTTCTCCCATTCTTTAAGTTAAATTGGGGAACTATTCATAGGCAACTTTCTTCTGAAAAGCAACAATAATTTCAGCAAGAGACCCATCTTAATTAGGGCTATTTCACCCATTCAGGAAAGATATACTTAATCCCATTTTACTAATTCCTTCTTCAACTTCTCCTCTAAAAGCCCATCATGAATTCTAAATGAGTCTAATTTAAATTTCACTTTTATTCCCATGTGCCTAATTGTGGTGCTTTTACAATCACAACCCATAAGGTCTCTTATTGGTTCTTTCACGAATTACTGGATGTCCATGTCTACAAGGTTGGCTTTTGTTTTATTCACTTTGTACCCCAATGTCTTGCAATATTTATGGGAGACCTCTTGATGGCAAAGACAACCCAAGGGATTCTGGTGCGCAAAGCAGGATATCAAAATGTTGCAGTAAAAATGCAACAAAGCTAGTGTTTCTCATTCTGACACTTCTGTTATTTGCTGGTTCCCGCTGATCAATTATGCTAATAATTAACAAGATGTTTGTCATATTACAACAGGTCATACATTTTTGAAAAAATCCTTAAAATATGATAATACAGTATTGTGTACATATAAAGTTATTTGCTATCATTATGTGCATGCCGACGCCATCCATGCAGGCTGCAGCAAACGCTGCCGCAGCCTTGTGTGGCCTTTGCTAGAACGAGCACCGTGCCCAGAAAAAAGTGGCAGGGCAGCAGTGGAACAGGTAAGGACCTGCTTACCTGCTTCTTAAGGGAGCTGGTCCCCGCCCAGCCTGCGCCAGCATGAGCCATTCATGCACTTCCCTAGTGCAATGGCCCTCGCGGTTACAGCTGTAAAAGTGAGGAGTAAGTCACTGACCGCCTCTTGCCAGGCGCTCACAGTTACAGTGCCATTTGGGTAAAGGGTGAAGCACAGAAACCATGATGGCTGGCACTTCCACGAGCAGCAGCTTCGGGCAATTCAGGAAATTCAGGCTGCTGCTCACCGAAGCACCAGACATCACAGGTACAGCGCTTCTCCCTTGACACCAATGCTGCACCTGACAGGAGGGGCTGAGTGGCAACGGCAGGGCAGGACTTCCTCCACGCTTTTGTAGTTGTAACCATGAGTGCTGCTGTGCTCACTAACATCTGAGCAAATCTAAAGAGAGACCCCAATATTGTTTAAATTCAAGTTTGGTATTTATCTAGGCAAACAATTCTACTCAACAGCCTTGGGACTTTCCGATTCACAATCCAAGGTTTAGCACACGTTCCAAGCATATACCTGAAACAGTACCATTTTTGAACAGCTGGGCCATCTTCCCTTTACTAAAAAATACATGGTAGGTCCTGATCTGGTTTTGTGCCAGCCTTATGTTTTGGTCACACTCAAGACTGTATATATTTTTAATACAATATGAATAAAAAGACTGTATATGTTTTTGTTGGATGTTGTTTAATTGCTGGATGTTTAATTGGTTTAGAGGCTTGAACTTTTATGATGGTCAGACTGAGGCCCATGTTAGTATTTCTTACTCTAGAATTATACACACACACACACATATATATAATTACTATTTGTATCTTGCATACAGAGGAGGTTTTTAAGATGGATATGTTCTTGTTTGTAATCAGTAATGACTCTCAGAAATGTAACCTTTTCTGTTTTTACTTATATTACTAATAAAAACATCATAATTTTTTTAAAGACTGTATATGTTTTAATAGTTTGATGGTTTTTAATAGTTTTGACGTTTAAATTTAAATTTAACGTTTTAAATTTTAAATTGTTGTACCATTTTCACCTTTTAATTTGTATTTATTGTAATTTTGTGAACCGCCCAGAGACTTACGTTAAATAAGATATTTGCTTGTTAAAAAAAGAGAGCCATAGTGGTGTAGTGGTTAGAGTGCCGGACTAGGACCGTGCAGACCTGAGTTCAAGTCCCCATTCAGCCATGAGACTTGCTGGGTGACTCTGGGCCAGTCACTTCTCTCTCAGCCTAACCTACTTCACAGGATTGTTGTGAGGAGAAACTTAAGTATGTAGTACACCGCTCTGGGCTCCTTGGAGAAAGAGAGGGATATAATATGTAAAATAAAATAAAAATCGCCATAGGCTTATGACCACTTTCACAATTACTCTTCTTTACCTACATTCCAAAACCTCCTGTAGACAATCCAACAGAAAGTGGACAGAGGTAGATGGCTTTTGTAAAATATACATCTTCAAATGAATGTTAGACAAAAAGAGGATCACATATGAACATTCCAGGATGGGCACTTGCAGCCAACATCTGCCCCTATACAGCTATTACAAATACAAAGAAAGCAGTAATGGGATACAATCCATTACTATTCTTTATATACTGCCATCTGTATACATAGTGCTTTACAGAGATTAGGACAGGTCCCTGCCACAAGGTGTTTACAAACTACAAATAGATTAAAGGAAGATGGAGAAAGGCAGAGGGAAATGGAGATAGGAAGAATATGTGGTTATTTCAGTTGCACATACTGAAGCTTAGATACCTTAAGGTATTGGGGCTGGGGGGTTATGTCAAAAGCTCCGCAGGCTTGGCAGCATTTGAGGTGGTTCCCTCATTTCCTGCCTCACTCTAGACTCTGAGCGAGCGAGTGGAGGGGGAGGGAGAGAGAGAGAGAGAGATCAGCAGCAGCTGGCTAAAAGGAAAATGATCACCTTTTCAAATGGTACTGAACCTACTGCTGCCCAGAAAGGCATGGCAAAAAGATGAGAGTGAGATGCTCTGGCACCGCCATGGCTAAGCCCCAAGGCAGAAGAGTAATTTTTTGTGGGCAGGTACCTTTTGGAGGTTAATTTCAAAACTATGTACAGGACAGCAAGGTGGGGGAGGGGAGAGTGCAGAGTTGTTTGAAGGAGCATGACACCTGTGGGTGGTGGAGCTGGGATAAGCGAAGTTCACTGGCAGATATATGTATAAGAGCAGAGAAATAAGGGATGGTAAGGCCATGGAGGGTTTGAAACAAAGGAAGGAGAAGTCTCATAGGAACTGGGAGCTGACAAGAAGCCAGTACAGGAACTGGGTAAGGGATTCATGTGACCCAAGCAATGAGAAAGGTGAATAATTTTGACAGCATTGTGCTAGAATAAAGCAAGGGGACCAAGGGGAGACAATGGGAGACTGAAGAAGAAGTAGAAACCACTCTTCTCATACTCTGTGAAGTACTACGTATATAGATTGTGCCATATACATAATATTTGTTATTCTTAGAGATGCCAAGTTCTCTGTCTCTCATGATATAAAAATATGGGTTAGTTTGGATATCATGTGGAGCCAAGAGAAAACATTGGCTTTGCATACTGTCTTTTAGCCTTGGGAATTGTGGTGTAGTGCTTAGAACAAGCGTGGGTAAACCTGGCCCTCCAGCTCTTTTTGGACTACAACTCCCAGCATCCCCAGCCATTATTTATGGTGGCTGGGAAGATGGGCACTGTAGTTCAACAACAGCTGGAGGGCCAAGTTTGCCCACCCATGGGTTAGAGTGTGGGACCAGGAACAAGGAGACTCACATTCAAATCCCCATTCACCCATGAAACTCACTGGGCGATTCTGGGCCAGTCGCTTCTCTCTCAGTCTAACCTACCTCACAGGGTTGTTGTGAAGATAAACAACCCATGTACACTGCTCTGGGCTCTTTGGAAGAAGAGTGAAATATACATGTAAAAATAATTTAGAAACAATAAATAAGTACTCCAACTCTGACTGGAGAAACAAACAGGCTAGGATCAGTTCAGACCCATGATCTGAACTCGAGATTCAACATGACAACTGATCCTGACTTGTTTCTAACCACATTCAGAAGTAAAATACTTCTGAGGCTCACATGTGAAGGGAATGGGGAAGTACATGCTCCCAAGGCTAAAAGACGGTATACAAAGCTGAGGTTAGCTTTGCTTGACTTCCAAACTGGACCATGATGTCGTTGTCTATTTCACCTCTATCTCCCTGTGCTTTAAAAGCTAATCCTGAATTTTATAATACATAGGCAAGTTCTACAGCCTTGGACTCTAGCGCTCCTGTTAAATGATTCAACTTCAATAGACTGACTTGATATACATAAAAACCCTATACTAGAGGTGGGGAGAGGGAAGAACAAAACTCTCACACAGAAATCACTGCTTAATCACATTTCCAGTCTGTAGACAAAGAATAAATCAAGCTGTCCAAAATCATCTGTAAAATCATATTCTGTGCATTTTGGAATACTCTTGAACAACTCCTTCTCTGACCAGAAACGCAACCGAAGAAAAAAGAGAAAGAGAAAGAAAAAAGGTTACCTGCTTTGCAGGTCCTGCCATCTTCTTCAAGTTGGACTCCAGTGGGACAGTTGCAGCTGTAAAATGGATCTCTTGGCGACAACAGGCACAAATGGGAGCAGCCACCGTTGTTATCCTCACAGGGTGTATGAACTAAGAAAATTAAACAAGTGGTGAGGGGGACGTTATAATTTTCAACTCAGAGGAAGACAAATTCCCTGAAATGAGTGAAAGACCTCCACTTTCCCCCAAATTCCAGGAGAGTACTGAAATGTTATATTTTGAGCTAAGAAAAGAGTTTAAAACAAATCATATAGTATTTATTAGCAGCATGCATCTACTCTAGTATGACTATGCATATATTCTAAAACTGTATACTATAAAATTGAATGTCTGTTCGTCTGTTCCCTATGTGTTCCCACACCCTTTGAGCTATTGGCACCAAACTTGGCACAGTGACTTCCTAGGACCCTATGAGTAACGCTGGGGAACCCAGGAATCCCAGCAACAACCTCACAGAGACAGACAGATGAATATACAATGGGTATATCTATAGAACGGATATGGACGCAATAAGAAAGAGAAACTTGCACTATAAGCCCAAGCAACAGTGGGTACTTAAAGCTAGCTTCCTATAATGCAAAGTCACTTATTTTTAATCAAGGAGCAAGACAGGCATTTGATGCTGAGCAGCACAGTTTAGGCTATGATTCAGGTAGGCAATTAATATACAGCAGGGGTTCCCAACCTATGGTACTCCAGATGTTGCTGAACTACAACTCCCATCACCCCCAGCTACAATTTATTGTGGTTGGGGTTTATGGGAGTTGTAGTTCAGCAACATATTTTTTTCATATATGTAATATTACAGAATACATATACTCTTTCAGTATACTTAAAACCATACCCCCAAACACCTTCCTGAATGAAGTCTTTAAAAGAGTTTAGAGATTTGGCCCATGAGTTCTTTAAAAGAAAACGACAGCTGGTATTCACAGTGTAGTAATTTCCCTTTAGATAACTTGCAGGCCAAGTCTGCATAGTGCTTTTTTAAATTTCTGGGAATTCAGGGAGCAGTTTGAGGATTCTGTGGCAGTAGCTCTTGAAACATTAATGCAAAGATATAGATGCTAGCCATATGCTCTTCCGATTATGGCCGTAGGCTACAATCCATTTGCTCAATCCCCATTTCAGTACATCACACTGCAGACTGCACCTTAACCTTTCTCTTCACTATCAAGTTCAAAGTAACAGGCCAGGATCCATTCAGACCGATGATCTGAACTCGAGATTCAACATGGCAACTGATCCTGACTTGTTTCTAACATTCACATCCACAGTGGTGCATGCAAAAGGACTTTGTGGCTGCCTGCAATACCCTCCAAAGTTGTCTACTGCTAGTGGAAGAAGAACCACCTAGTTCCCCATTTGCCTATATATAGGCTCATGCAAGAGGTTACACAACTGTAAGAAATAGTTAGAAAAACAGGATTGTTTCTTTGTGCAACAACTGTGCACTACATCCTTATGCTAGGCTCAGTGTTCCCTCTAAGGTGTGGGTGGGTGCGCACACTCATGTTTATTGATGTTCTCTCCGTTAATTTTATATCCTGCACAGGATGAATCAGGAAGGTCCGACTCTGAATGCATGTGTGTGCACACTGCTTTGATACTGCCATCCAGAACAAAACTCATTCCACACACAAAAGAAAAAAAATTAGAGAGAACACTGGCTAGGCGCCCAAATTTTAATACTAAAATTTAAGATAAATATGATCTTGGGTCCAAGTCTTGCAGGAGGAGGGAAAACCACTCAATGTAGCTTTCATTTTAGAGTGTGAATCTCAGCACTTTGACCTACAGGCTCCTTCAAAGATTCTCACTGCACATTCAAAAAGTCCCACCCTGTTTACAATCTGAAGAAGCTGCCAAGAAATTTAGAGAGGAAGAGTATCACCCTTTCCCCAATCCAGGGATCTCCAAACAATTTTCTGTGGCAGCCAAAAAAGTATGCTTCTAAAATGGAAACATTTACCAGTACTGTTCCCATGCTCCATAGCAGCTATGCATCAAGTCTAAGTCCACGTCTTTCACTCAACACACATGGCTGAGAAATTTCCCAAATGTCAATAAAAACCTAAACAGATTCTACTGAAGGCATCAAAGAGAAAGGCAGCACCCAGCAATGCAAATTGGTATAATAATTGGGGGGGTGGGGTGGGGGCACATTTTATATTCCATGCACTCCCATATTGTCCTGCACATGGGCCATAATCAGACTCACAATATACAAGAACAACTTGGGGAGAGATGGAATCCAAATCTGATCCTAGTCAAGAGACAGTGGCATCTGAGCAATTTCTAGTAGATAGTATTTCCCTGTGCACCAGGTTTTCCTTGCTACTATCCAGAAATACTGTGACCCAAGGGTGGGACATTCCCTCAGCTGAGAGAAATGTCAAGAATTTAGAGAGCGCCACACAACCCCATCTGGAACGCTAGGACAAACTGTAGCAGTGTACATGCCCAGTGCCTTCAGCTGAAATCTTGCACCTGTTTCTCAGCCAGAGCAGATCCTTTGTTTATTCCATGTCTGTTTACTGTCAACCTATCCACCACTCTTTTCAAAGTACAGCCAGGCTACCTATGGGGGACTGCAGATTTCATATTTGTTAAATTCTAGACTTAATACCAAGTGTCTGCTAAATGAGACAGCCCTTATCCCTGGGATAAATCTTTACGTTTTTTATTTACCCACTTCACAGAGCAGCTCAGCCCTGTCTGCTGCAGAGAATCTTAAGAGGTGTTATGATACCCTCCAAAGAGCAATTCACGACATTAGCAAAGAATCCCTTAGAATTTACCTGTATAAACGACTTTAAAGAATTGTACAGGTGATTCAACAGTCAATTCCAGGTTAAAAACAGTTTTGGCTTAACAGACAAGAGCCCTGGAAATATCCCCCTAACTAATAATTTTACATTGTTTTAGTCTAATTTCTCTAGTCCAATTTCTACTTCTATTAAGAATCACATGCATCAGCCACTAGTCCTGATCTCATCTACAGAATCTGAAATGACTCGCTCAAAGGCAGCATTTAGAAGTTATGATATTTTTTCGAATGACTCATAGACCTTGGAATTCAAGTTCTAAAGCTTCCCGACACTGCTATCATTCATTTGTGAAGCTCTACCCTCTCTAACCTCTCAAACATCATTGCAGCTAAGCCAATGGCAAGCAGAAGAACTGCGACACCTTTGTTTGCAAAGCCCCACCAAGATGTCACGGCAGATCAGCCAATAACATTGAGAGGCCAGAGGATGAGGTAGTAAGTGCAGGGGAAACAATTTGGTCAAACAATCTGAACTTGTGTAGACTTTGAATATGGTAGCATTCTGTAAGCATTTAGGCACCATCCCATGAAGGACCATCAAGTCTAGGGCTTGAGGACATGGTCTTAAGCAGGGATTCTCAATGTTGAGTCCCCTGATGTTATTGGACTCCCAGAATCCCCAGCGGCCTTCGGTGGGGGATTATGGGAACATCTAGGGACCCAACATTGAGAATCCCTGTTCTTAAGAGTTCATACAGGCAACCAGAATTCTGCTTAAATACTACCACCTATAGAAATGGAATTAATAGCCTTTGTTCAAATTCTAAAGTTTTCAGGCACTACTTCCTCCCACTAGAAGCCCATATGTAAATTGCATCAATCCACACTCAACTGTACAGAAAAAAGATAAGTAAATCTAGGAAACCTACAATATGGTTGCCTCTCGGAACTCAAAACCTGGATGTCCATTGGTGAGTACAACGCACTCAGTATTTCCCTTCTTTTCTCTCCAGTCCGTTTGTTGCAGGCATGAATGGAGCGAGTCTGCCAGTCTGTCCAGTACAGAGTATCTCCAGCCAGTGTTAGGGCAAATGGATGAGTGAGACTACCTTCCACCACCTTTTCCCTAGATGTGTGGACAAAAGAGTTTTTAAAAGGTAGGTTATAGCCTATTTTTAAAGTTAATATGCAAAAGATGTGATTTGCTTAAAAGTCTAAGTTATTATTTAAATAAGAACACTAACTTGCATAAGCAGTAGTAGTCCAATTTATCTGGGACAGGGGGAGAAATAACACACCCAACCCCAACATACGCAGATCCTTTGTACTGAATCATCTCAAAAGATAACATACCAGGGCTACAAGAGATAACTTGCATCTGGTAACCAATTGTTATTAATCTTTTTCCAAGCTTTCAACTCTTATTACTTTGCTCATAATTACATTTTGTACTGCTGACTTGTTTTCAAAGTAAAAGAGTCCATCCTCATATACAGGTCATGCCAAAGAGACCAAATGCTAGATATCTTAAAATAACTTTGTCTTAGAACTCAACTTCATGGAACCAGTCAGAGTTTGGATCATCCTAAATGGCATGCAAAACCTGTTGCAAAAAGTAAGCATAATTGAACCAATATGGAAGACCAGTGCTATCAAATTCAACATATACACAAGTATGAAATTGCCAAGTCAGTCCAGTGCAGAAATACACTGGACTTTAAAAGAGAAAACATCTCAGAAATAAGGGGCCTGGACTTTAAAAATAAAATAATAATTTAAAAATAAATGTCCCTTTAAAAATAAGGGATACTGGACTTTAAAAAGAGAAAACAGCAAAAAAAAGCAATCTGGAAGCAAAAGTCAAGAGGGTTTAGTTCTCCAAAATGCATGGAGGCCATTTAAAACCACAATAAAAGCTCAGCTAAAATCTATACCACAAAATAGGAAAGTTATCATCAAGTATAAGAGGATACCAGCATGGCCAATGAGCAGAGTCAAAGAAGCTATACACATCAAGATGTCCCCAAATGAAGAGAACAAAACAGAACACAAGCTCTGGCAAAAGAAATTTAAGACAACAATAGATTTTTTTAAAAAAAGAAGTAGTTAAGAAGCACATCTGTCTAAAAAATTACAGCAAACCAAAACTTTTAATACATCAGAAGTATGAAAAATGCCAGGAAAGTGGTTGGACAGATAAGGGAATGAAAAGGATGCTTAAGGAGAATATGGAGAAGGTGAATGAATTCTTGCCTTCACTAGAGAAAACACAGGGCAGTTACCTGAACCCAAAAGCAGGGTGGGAGTGAGGGTTGCCAACACTGTGTTGGCTGAAATTGGGACAGGAACTCAAGGGGGCGGGGGGAGGCGGCGGAAGCATGGCCACCTAAGGGCGGGGCTTGTCTTTTTAAAAAAAACACCTTTAAAGCCATGCCGCTGCTGAGCAGCGGAGGAGCAGGATGGGTGGTGTGAGCTCTCCCAGAGCCTCCCAAACTCTGGGAATGGTTGCTCCAGGGAAGGGCTGGCCGGGGCGGGTGCACTGACAGGCAGCAAACAGAATTAAGAAAAGCACTCTCAAGCACTTGCCGTGGCACTGACACTGACTGCAGAAGCCGGAGGAGGGAGTCAGAGAGAGGGCGGTGAAAGACTCCCTTCCTTGGCCCTGCCTTCCTCCAAATGAGGCAGACGGGCGATTTCAGGGTTCTGCGCACACATGCACAGAAGCCTGAATTCGTTGTCATGAACCCTGCCACCTATTAAGATCCTCTGGGCGACTCAGGACTGGGCCTTCTTTGTGGCTGCCCCAGGGCTTTAGAATATGCTCCCTGTCAAAATAAGAGCATTTCCATCTCTGATTGCTTTTAGGAAAGCCCTTAAGACGCACCTGTTTTCTCAGGCTTTTAACTAAAATTAATTTTAAACTGTGTAATTGTTTTTATCCTATGAAATTGTTTTAACTTTTTATTCTGTGCAATTGTTTTAATTGGGATTACTCTGTTTTATATTTGTTGTTTTAAATAGATACACATCAGGCAGTATATCAATATGACAAGTAAATAAGTAAAATAAATAAACAGCAGTGATTTGAACTCCCCACTTTTGGAACCAACTCAGGGGTCAGTGCACACTGGCTAGTGCCTTGCAGCACACCAGGTGGGAAATGCTGAGAAAACCTAACATGAAGGAAAAGGGGGTGGGGGGGATCACTTACAGACTGGCACAGCAACAGAAGGAAGAGGTTTCAAAAACGAAAAAGAAAAAAGTCAAAAGCCCCATATCATAGGGGGGTCATGTAGACAGATGCCACTTTAGTATTCCACCTGAGATGTGGATGGTCCTGTTATTTATTACAGGATAAGCAAAAGCAACAGGATAGCTTTGGTACAGCTATCGGAGAGAGGATAGCACCAGATGGGTTTAGACAGAAAGTGAACAAATAGGAAAAGCTGAGCAATGTAAAGTTCGGGGGGGGGAGACCCACATACCTGAAGGAGCCATCCAGATTTGCTCTGTGAATGAAACTCAGCTTTGCATCAGCCCAGTAAAGCTTTTGTTCCTCAAGATCTATGGTGAGTCCATTAGGCCAATATATGTCAGAATCCACAATTATTTTCCGAACACTGCTGTCCATTCCAGCTCTTTCTATTCTAGGAGTCTCCCCCCAGTCTGTCCAATACATATACCTAAAAATTATTAAAAGTACAAGTGTTATGATCACAGAATGATAAACTTCCTTACATTAATCCCAAGCATCCATGACATTTTTTAAAAAAAATCTCAGACTATCAGGAATCCCTTTAACTTGAGCCTCTTTTATTGCCTTTCAATGAGTGGCTACCCCCAAAAAGGAAAAACGTGTTTATTTTTAAGTAGTTAGTATACAATATTGGTATACCTCAAACTTGCATTTCTGGACAATTTATAACAAATAAAACATAATTAAAATAGCAATTAAAAGGTTAGAAACGGTGTAATTAGTGTTTTGAATCAATGAAGTCAACAGTCAATGCTGCACTAGAAATGAAGATCTGCTCCTCGTCCCCTCCGCTGCATCAGCAGCGATACCAGATGGGGGGCGGGGCAGAGTTGCAGGCCTGGCCCGAGAAGCAGGCATACGGGCTGCCATTTTGTCCCCATCACGTGTTGCAGGTGGACCAACCAGTGCACAGGGATGCCTGCATAAGCAGCTGGCTGAGTTCCATTCTCTCTCAGTTGCTCTGTGGGCAGGCAGCCTCCCGCCCTTCACTTGACTCAGTGGGAGATATTCCAGTCACCTTTTGGGGCCAAGTAGGAATTTTCTGGGTTTCAGCTGATTGGCTATGGTTGGGGCCTTTTTTCACCTATTTCTCACTGACTTTGTTAAGGATGTCTCTAGGTTATTTGGTCACTTTACAGTTGAGTGTGGATCAGGGTAGGTTAATTTGCAATAGTGTTGGGCTGGAGGGCCATCATGGTGAGTGGGAATATGGAGGAGGCTTGGTGATCTCGCGACTCTTGGGCTGGATCTACTCTCACTCAGATGCATGCCAGCTAATGCCGCTCAGTGCCTTAGGACCTGGGCTGCAGTGGGCTGGCATGCATGCCCTCGTCAGGGGTAACCTCATGGACGAGATAAGGTTCCGACCGAATCAAAGCCTGGTCCTTCGTCCTCCTGTGGGCATACTTCCTATGAGATTGACCCACATAGGGGATATTCATACTTTAGTTCAATTCCTCGTTGCAGGTTTGTAATTATTTAATAAATAATGCATTAAATTATTTCTTCCAAGCCACCTAATGGTGCAGCAGGAAATGGCTTGACTAGCAAGCCAGAGGTTGCTGGTTCGAATCCCCACTGGTATGTTTCCCAGACTATGGGAAACATCTATATAGGGCAGCAGCAATATAGGAAGATGCTGAAAGGCATCATCTCATACTGCACAGGAGGAGGCAATGGTAAACCCCTCCTGTGTTCTACTCTAGACAACCACAAGGCTCTGTGGTCGCCACGAGTTGACACTGACTCAACAGCACACTTTACCTTTAGTTACTTCCAACTACGCGTGTCCTGTCATTATTTGGGTCTGGGTCTGCAAATCATCTCCGACCTTTAATACTAGATACACTGTGTTACCTTGATATAGGCTGGTGAGGCCTCTAGTTGCTATTATAATACATGTTAAACAAAGATTTTGTAAATCACAAATAGATATATGCAGTATTAAATGTTTTAATCCACAAACTTGTTTTCAGTTGGAGCAAGACAAAACCATCAATGCAATAAAAGTGACTATTGCATTTGACAAATATAAAGATGGAGTAACAACTTATTTATTATGCACTTCTGGCAAGTAGGCAGAGATAATCAACAGAGCTGTACTGAAAATAACATGAGAGCACTCATTAAATAGCCATGTATATGTCAAAGAATACAGATGCATAGATATATTATACTATTGCCTATGCATCAGATTTCACATCTGATTGCATAATAGAAAATTACCTTTCAGAAGGCTCCTTGCTCACATTAGTTCAATATAAACAGCCTTACTGTTTCATACTAGCAATAAGAGTTCTAACAGCATACTAGGTCAGCTTCACAGCCTCCCTCCCAAATTTGAGATTTCACAATTATGGGAAGAGCAAACAACAGAAACTCAATTTATAGTTCAAGCGCATAGATTTTCGAGCCTTAAGAACAGGAGTCCTATTCCAAAAGAAGAGCAACTTCGGTTTGTGTTCATATGACACAGAGGGCTCTGAAAAATTAGAGAACCAAGCGGGGGGGGGGGGACAAGTAATAATGCAAATTAAATGTGATAACAGAATTAGCTCAAACATTAGAAAACTAATTGATTTCTAGGCAGTTCCAGATTTCCAAGTCGACTGACTGACTTGTATGTTGTTTAAGGACCAAAGCCTTATACAACAAGCCTAGAAGCTGGAAAACAGAGCTTTTAACAACAGTATACAGAGGGTATAATGTGCACATGAAAGTGAGATTCTCACTCAGATTAGTATCTGGCAGATCATAACTCTAAGCATCTAAGATGAGGGAGGTAGGACAAATGGTCCTAGCCAAAAGTTCCTATTCTTGTTTTGGGAGCATGCCTATTACGTGGCTTCAATTCTTGTCTTACAAACTGAAGCCTGTAAAAACCTACAATGGGAAAAAACTTAATAAAAACATCATGTTCCTCTTATTAAAAGGTTCTTGCAACACAAGGCTTCTTATCAAACAAGAATCATGTACTCTATGCATAAGAGTACCATACAACCAAGGCATTTTAAACATTTTTGTGTTTCAATTTAAAATATTGATTCCCACCCCCCTTACATCTAGGTATTAACAAAAATGTTTTTAAAAGAACCTCTTCTTGGGTTCTGTAAAGAATACACATCAAACGCTCAACATTTATAATAATTGTTGACATTTTGAGATTGAGGGCAAACAGGGAACCAAGAAGCTCTTCAGAATTTCTTGTCAAAAGCGTGTTATGCAATGTCATGGTAGTAGGTAAACGTATCAAAAGGTTTGCTGTTAAGACAAAATTGAAAAGGTGAAACACCACCAGATCCTCTACACAAGTTATGCAGGCACTGCAGCCTAACACGGTTTTTGCAGCCAATTTAAGTGCAAAAATGCATGACTAGGTTTATTATGGAAAAACAGTGGCATAATAAGTACATTGAAAGGCGATGCTAGCAAATGATGGAACAACCCAAATGTGTACCAGAAGAGGCTGCACATTAAAATAGGTCACAATAGCTCTGTGAAACAAGCTCAGTAAAGCCATGGTATTCTAGAAGACTGACAAGCTCACAAATTTAGTTAAGCAGTGTGGAAGAAACGCCAGCTGA
Organism: Hemicordylus capensis; assembly: GCF_027244095.1. Taxonomy (NCBI): domain Eukaryota; kingdom Metazoa; phylum Chordata; class Lepidosauria; order Squamata; family Cordylidae; genus Hemicordylus; species Hemicordylus capensis. The sequence goes on along the minus strand of NC_069657.1, from coordinate 135,890,432 downwards.
GAAGGTCTTTTACAAGCAATGTTGTCGTTAACTAATGAATTCTGCCAAGGAATGGGGAGGGGAAAGACAGAAGATGGTGGGGGGGGGACCAAGGAGTGTGGAGTTTATTAAATGAATGAAATCCACAGAAGCAGAGCATGAACAAAACACCCAAAAGCAACAGGCAAATGAGTTCCTTAAGAGGGACCCTGAATAATTTCCAATCAAATAAACTATAATTAAAATAGGTCTTTTGAGAATATGCGTGTTTAAAATGTTGTAGAAGAGAAGCTTTGGGAGGAAACCCAACCAAGTTGAAAGTGCAAGATCACATCTGGGAAAATCAAGACTGACTGAACCCAGGCTTCTGCTCCAGCCCTTCAAAACAACTCCAAAACCTGGGTTAAGCGGCAAGCTACGTTAAGAGGGCGCACCGCTACGCCGCCGTGAGCCACGCAGCTCCCAGCGGTTCTCACATGCAGCGAAAACTGGGTACAGCTTCCATAGCCTGGTTTTCGCTGCTCGTGTGAATAGCTGCTAGATGTTTCCTGTTTAAATGCTGAATGCCCTGTGTGAAAGAAAAACTGTATTATAGCAGAGGTTTAAAAGCAGCCATCAGTAAAGATAAATCTGCAGAGACTAAAATATTAGATAGCATTTAGTGTTAATAACTAGCATTTATATAAGCACTTGACATTTCTAATAATATTGTACACCTCATTAATTTACCCTCATGAAACAAGCTGGCACATAGGAACTCATTAGCTCATCTATGGAAGTGGGGAAAGTGAGGTTGAGGCAAAAGATGACATTTTTGCTTCATGATATAGATCAAGCAACAGAACAGGAATTGTGGCTTGGAATTGGAAACCAAGGGCAGTTCTGATTGTCTTTGACAGGAAAGGCAATAACACAAGCTACGTGTAATGCCACTACTTTCACTGAAGAAAGATATTCCTACTTAGCTAGAGTTCCTGGTTGTTCACCAGCACCCATCAGAACCTCATTCATCATCAATGCCATTCTGTCAATCATGTGATGAATGGATTCAATTCACATATCTGCATTTATCTAGGGAAACACACATTGCAGTAGAGGCAAGACCTCCTTGTATATTTTAATACAGCAGTTTCTTCATTAAACCAAATGAGCATTTCACCCTGGCACCTGGCATCTGTCAAGCCCTGATCTAATTCCCCAAGGATGGGGGACATAAGAACAGCCCTGCTGGATCAGGCCCAAGGCCCATCTAGTCCGGCATCCTGTTTCATACAGTAGCCCACCAGATGCCGCTGGAAGCCCACAGGCAGGAGCAGAGGGCATGCCCTCTATCCTGTTGTTATTCCCCTGCAACTGGTATTCAGAGGCATCCTGCCTTTGAGGCTGGTGGTGGCTTATAGCCCTCAGACTACTAGCCGTTGCAGACCTCTACTACATGAGATTATCCAAACTCATCTTAAAGCCATCCAGGTTGTTGGCTGTCACCACATCTTGTAGCAGAGAATTCCACAAGTTGATTATGTGTAGTGTGAAAAAGTATTTCCGTTTGTTGGTTCTAAATTTCTTGGCAATCAATTTCATGGGATGACCCTGGTTCTAGTGTTATGTGAGAGGGAGAAGAATTTCTCTCTATCTACTTTCTCCACACCACAAATGATTTTACAGACCTCTATCATGTCTCCCTGCAGTAATCTTTTTTCTAAATTAAAAAGCCCCAGGTGTTGTAGCCTTGCCTCATAAGGAAGGATAGGATGGGAAAGAGTAAGATTCAACAAAAGTGTTTCCCAGAGGAGAGGAAAACACACAACCACGTCAGAATTCTGACTCAGAAGGGGTCATATTTGAAATGTCATTCCAAAACCCCCGCCAATGGACCAACTGGATTAAAAAAATGCTGAAATGATAGATTAATTTTGTTGAATACACCAAGTAACAGATATGACCTTACACTTAGAAGGGAGACATACTAGGTCTGTCGCTTCCTCTACCTGGAAACCTACAGCAATTTGATAATTCTTTTTTCCAAATCTGGTAACATGACACTTCAGAAAAAATACAGCCCTACTTGTAACTGTGGCTGACATGAAAGATAGTTCATCATAAAGTATCAGTTATAGTTCAAGAATCTTATAAGCTACAATTCTTTATATTAATGACAATATACTCTCTGTATAGGAGGCTGATTTGCAGAATAAAAATATTTCCTACAATTAACACCCTGCTCCCAACTTTAGGGGTGCATTACTTTTCATATGGCTACCAACTAGAAAGCAACATCAATTAGGAAGAGCCTGTTTCTATAGGAATTCTATTAATTCTAGCTTCAAGAGAAGTTTAATATTCACAATGTAGGACCTGCTCCAGAGGTACAGGAGTGTGGTCTCAACAGCATGCGGCATCAGAGTAATGGAAATCTTATCAGAATTTACAGAGTTAATATAGCCTTCAAATTAATGGATTAATTCAGATTCCAAATCCATTAGGACCATGACCAAAAAGAGAGTCACCTATTCAGATTAAACAATCCTAGTCACTTCGAAATTTGACACCTACTGCAGTTTCTTCAAAAAGTAAAGAGTGAGGTTTAGCACATCTAAAGAAACATGGAGAGAGAGAAAGAAATTACATTTCATCTGCCAGATACAGCATTTGCCTTTGTTATTAGAACCTGCAGGCCAGATTTCGCTTCCTGATAGCTTAGCTCTCAGCATTGTCTTTCTGAAAAGAATGACAGGGTGGGGAGAGAGGGGGAATCCAAGGTGTTCTATTAAAAGCAGTTAGAGCAGGAGATTAAAAACACCATGTAGTGTCAAGAAGCTTGCATTCTCTCATCTAATGGCACCCAGCAATACAGATGTTAACACTCCCTTACACAGGGCCCAACCCTAATGCAGCTTGTATTTGATATATAACTAAATCACTCAATCTTCTGACCCAGGACTTAAAAAGATACCTTGGCCACAAATATATAGCATTCAGTGAAATCCAAAAGGTAGATGAATCTTCCATCTGCACAAAGAATTTAGGACCACATGTCCCTAAACTAAAACCCGAAGAAGAAGAAGAAGAAGAAGAAGAAGAATCTGCCCTAAACACATTGTGCTTCATTACTTAGTTTATTTTCTTGGACTAATAACTTATTTAATGGTTTACAACTTTTCATTTTTTGTTGGTACTAGTTTTACTGCCTTTAAACTCCATGTTGAATTTGCATGGGAGTAACACACTTATGCAGTATCTTAACTCACTGTAACAACTACTTTTACCCAACCGTCACCATATAATTAGGGCTATTTTGATGCAGCTAAAAACTGCTTTAAGTCCTGGGACCACGCTACCCCAGCCAAGGTTCTGGATTCTCCTCATTAATCTGTACATGAAGCCCTTTTGAAGGGAACATTTATGTATTTATTTTTGCATTTATATCCCGCTCTTCCACCAAGGAGCAAAGAGAGGTATACATGGTTATGTTTATCCTCACAACTACCCTGTGAAGTAGGTTAAGCTGAGAGATAAGTGACTTGCCCAGAGTCACTCAGTAAGTTTCATGGCTGAATGGGGATTTGAACTTGGGTCTCCCCAGTCCTAGTCCAACACTCTAACCCCAACACTCTAACCATTACACAATGCTTCAACCAAGCAATCTAAGCAGTCTATTTTGTAAAGTGTGTGTGCAAAACTGATCTCCTGAGACAGAACTCTTATGAAATAAGTGGATTTTTTAGACAAGAAGCAGAAAGACCCAGCTTTAGATTGTAAGCAGCACGTTTTATTTTTATTTTTGAATAGCACTTGGCAGTTTGGGATGAACAGTAATAATAATACCACCACCACCATCTTCCTTCACTGGCTAATCTGTAATTACAAACAGAGTCCAAGACTTCCATGCTACAAAAGCCTTTAACTTTTCTCTAAGATGACCATTTTCAAAGCGTCCAAGGTGTCATTGATCACAGGATCTTTAGACTCTCCAGATCCCAGAACAGACCTATCTCCTATGCAAACATCAGGTAGAATTCAGCACAAAGAGTTCTGGGTCTTGCATATGTTAACTCTGAAATCTCATCCGATGGTAACAAGATTAAACCTGCACAATTCCAGATTTCTGGGCCACTTACAGCCTCTCTAGGTAAGCACACCTCTGCCAGGTACAAAGCTTCTTAGCATTTAACCTGGGAATCCCAGGAAGAACAGACTAACACCATACACATTTGCTCTAGGGATGTGCAAACATTTTGACTAAAAACAGACCGTTTCAAGTGTTGCCCTGTAAATAAAGGGCCCGTTTCAAGCTCAGAACAAAACCACCATGCAAGGGGAATTAGCTCAAATGGTAGAGCGCTCGCTTAGCATGCAAGAGATAACGGGATTGATGCCCACATTCTCCAGTTTTAAAAGAGGAGAGTTGATCTTGTGGTAACAAGCATGACATGTCCTCCAAGCTAAACAGGGTCCACCCTGGTTGCATGCGAATGAGAGACCAAATGTTAGCACTGTTATTGTTATTATTTATTTACACAGTCAGACAGGCGTTATTGACTGGTTTGTTTTACCCAGACATCAAGTCCTTCCCAAGGACCTGGGATGGCTGAATTTTATTATCAAAGTTGTTGCTTTTGTTATAGATATCGTCGCAGAATATAGGCTGTTCCCAGTAAAGTTGCTTTTTGTAATTGGCTGATGGTGATTTCTGTGGCCCCTATGGTGTTGAGGTGCTCTTCAAGGTCTTTTGGAATTGCACCTAGGGCACCAATTACCACTGGGATTATTCTGGTCTTTTTCTGCCACAGCCTTTCAATTTCAATTTGTAGATCTTTGTATTTTGTGATTTTTTTCTATTTCTTTTTCTTCTATTCTGCTATCCCCTGGTATTGCTATGTTGATTATTTTGACTTGTTTTTCTTCTCGACTACAGTGATATCTGGTGTATTGTGTGGTAGATGTTTGTCTGTTTGTAGTCAGAAGTCCCATAATATTTTTACATCTTCACTTTTGACAACTTTTTCAATTTTATGGTCCCACCAATTTTTGGCTACAGCTTGTATTTTTTGCAGATATTCCAGTGTATCATCCCTGCTACCTTGTCATGCCTTTGTTTGTAGTCAGTCTGTGCGATCTTTTTACAACAGCTGATTAGGTGGTCCATGGTTTCATCTGCTTCTTTACAAAGGCGGCACTTGCTGTTTGTTGTTGATTTTTTGCCTTTTGCTCTTATTGCATTTGTTCTTAGTGCCTGTTCTTGTGCAGCCAGTATTAAACCCTCTGTTTCTTTCTTCAAGTTGCCATTCTTAAGCCATTGCCAGGTCTTGGAGATGTCTGATTTTCCACTTATATTGTGCAAATATTGACCATGCAGTGGCTTACTTTTCCATTTTTCTGCTCGGTTCTTGACTTGTTCTTTCTTGTAGGCCTGCTTTCTTTCATTGGTGTTGAATAGTTTCTCCTTATTGACCATTTAAAGTGCATCTTCTTTACTGTCCTTGATATATTCTTCAAGGCCTCTTTTCTCCTCCTCTACTGTTTGATGGACTTGCAGCATTCCTCTTCCACCTGAGCTGCGAGGGAGGTATAGCCTATCTACATCACTGCGGGGGTGCAGAGCATGACTGATAGTCATTATTTTCCTGGTCTTACGATCTAGCATCTCTAGCTCTGCCTGTGTCCAGTCTATTATTCCTGCAGTGTATCTGATAACAGGTATAGCCCAGGTGTTTATGGCATGTATGGTGTTCCCGCCATTGAGTTTGGACTTGAGGATTTTTCTAACTCTCCTGATGTATTCACTTCCAATTTTTCTTTTAACTTCAGTGTGTGCGATGTTATCAGCCTGGAGAATGCCCAAGTATTTGTAATGTTCTTCCTCTTCCAGGTTCTTGATCTTGCTTCTATTGGGCAGTTCTATTCCTTCTGTTTTTCTTATTTTTCTTCTGTTCATTATTAATGCAGCACACTTGTCTAGTCCAAACTCCATTGCTAAATCACTACTGAATATACGGACAGTGTTTAGCAGTGATTCAATTTCTGACTGGGACTTTCGATACAGCTTCAGATCGTCCATGTACAGCAGATGGTTGATTTGACTTGATGTTTTAGATGTTTGGTATCCGAGGCCTGTTTTGTTTAGTATTTGTGAAGGTGGAGTCATGGTGATTACAAACAACAGAGGGGATAGTGAGTCCCCTTGGAAAATGCCTCTTCTAATGCTAACCTGTCCAAGTGTCTCGCCATTGATTGTTAACTGTGTACTCCACATGCTCATTGCTTTTAAAATAAATATCTGAATGTTTTTGCTGACACCAGTTGTTTCTAAATATTTTAGTATCCATGTGTGAGGCAATGAATCGAAGGCTTTTTTGTAGTCAATCCATGCAACACTTAGATTGGTTTTTCTTCTCTTGCAATTTTCTAAAATCATTTTGTCAATCAGCAGCTGGTCTTTTGTGCCTCTGGTGTTCGGGCAATTTCCTTTCTGTTCAACTAGAAGCTGTTTGTTAGTTAATAAGTGTTGCATCACTTCATCTATTATTCCAGTTAATAATTTGATCATGGTTGGCAGGCAGGTTATTGGTCTATAATTACTTGGAACTGCACCTTTTGCTGGGTCTTTCATTGTGAGATGAGTTTTCCCAGTTGTTAGCCATTGTTCAATATCACTTCCTTGCAAAATGTGATTGAACTGTTTTGATAGTTGTTTATGAAGGCTTGTTAGGTGTTTAAGCCAAAAGCCATGCAGTTCATCATCGCCTGGAGCAGTCCAATTTTTAATTTCCTTTGCTCTTTCACTTATTAATTCTGCTGTTATTATTAGATCTTGCATTTGTTGGTTACATTTCTTGACCTCTTTCATCCAGCCTGCTTTTTTATTATAATCTATTGGATTGTCCCATAATTTCCCCCAGAACTGCACTGTTTCTTCTTTATTTGGTGTTTCTTGCAGTTTCTCCTTCTATGCTTTAGTAGAAATGTCTCTGATTCGACTGGAATTGGAGATTCTGCCTGTGTTGTGTAATTCTGGCTCCATATCTGCTAATCTTCTTTGACGCTGTGGTTATTTGCTGCTTTATTATTTCCAGGACTTCTCTAATTTTCTTTGAATCTAGGTGGTATTTTTGGATCAGACACTGTTTGGTGTTTTCATTCTTCAGCTTCTTGTCTTTCATATCTTTCAATTTACTAGCATCTGATCCAAGCCTGGAGATTTTATTTTCTAATCTAATCTTCCATTTAGGTGATGTACTACTTTCTATTTTTACAGGTCCACTGTTCTTATATCTGAGCTCTTGTGTTGTTATTGTTGCTGCACTATACATTAGTTGGTTTGTTTCTTGCAAATTATTGGTTGTTATTTCTGCAAATGCATCATTGACATCTTTTAATGCCTGAGCAAGTTGTTTTTTGGCAACTGTTTTTAGAGCTGGAAGTCAAACCCTGGTGGTTGTTTGGTTCATGTGCTCAGTTATTTTTTGCTTTAGTTCTTGTTGCTTTTCTGTCAAATAATTAATAGTTAATTATTATTATTACTACTACTACTACTACAACATTTATATCCCGCTCTTCCTCCAAGGAGCCCAGAGCAGTGTACTACATACTTAAGTTTCTCTTTCACAACAACCCTGTGAAGTAGGCTAGGCTGAGAGAGAAGTGACTGGCCTAGAGTCACCCAGCTAGTATCATGGCTGAATGGGGATTTGAACGCAGGTCTCCCCAGTCCTAGTCCAGCACTCCACACTGTAAGAAATTCCCCTTAGGGAATGGAGCCACTCTGGGAAGAGCAGAAGGTTTCAAGTTCCATCTTTGGCTTCTCCAAGATAGGGCTGAGAGAGATTCCTGCCTGCAACGTTGCAGAAGCCGCTGCCAGTCTGTGTAGACAATACTGAGCTAGATAGACCAATAGTCTGACTCAGTATATAGCAGCATCCTATGTACCTAACCCCATTTTGATTCAAAATGTTTACACATTTTGAGCACTATTTTGGAGGCCTGTTTTGCCCTTGCTGATTAGTTTTCTGGCACCGGCTTCCAACTGGCTTGCAATCTCCTTGATTCTTGGTTGGCTTGTTATCATACAAATTGTTCCCCCATTGGCTAATGTGAGGTGGAGAGAGAAGGGAGGGGGAAACACAAAAGGAGGGAAATTCAAAATATATTCAAAGTAACTGGGAGGCAGAGAGAGCCCTTATAGTGTGCCGCTCTTGAAGAGAATACATCAGGAGAGGAGGAAGGGATCAAGGAAGGTTTGATTCTCTCAGCACAATGTATTGGAGTTGTGAAAATTGATTCGAGTTGAATCAATTTGACTTCAAATCAGGGTGATTTGAGTGATTGAAACTCAAACTGAATCACCCCAAGAATAAAGGGACTGATTACAGTTTGAATCAAATCAGACCCAATTCAAGCTCAAATCGATCCGAGTGGTGAGCACCATTTTGGAGGGCTGTTTTTCCCCTGCTGATTAGTGTTCTGGCATAGGCTTCTGAGTGGCTTGAGATCTCCTTGCTTTATGGTTGGCTTGTTATCATTCAAATCAAGTGTCATCATGGGCAAATGTGCCCCCATTGGCTGGGGGGGAGGAGCAGGGGGGGTGCCAAAGGAGGGGTTTTCAGAACATATGTAATGGGCTGCTTGGAGGCAGAGAGACAGAGAGCCATTGTGCTTCAGGAGATAAGGGTCAGAGAGAGACTTCAGCAGTAACAGCACTGAAAGCAGAGACTGGGGTTGGTGGTGGTTTGGGCCTACTGGCCAGGCTGACCAGTCCAGCCCACCTGCCTGGCCCAGTGAGTGGAGAGAGAGACAGAGAGTGCACTTGCTGAGCTTTTCAGTCTGTTTTTTCTCCTTTTAATTTGCAGTGCCAAATGCTTTTCTTTTCTTTAATTGTACCAGCCCCAGTGGCTTTAACTGGTTACAGCCTGGAATTTTTTTCCTTCTGTGCATTTTCTTCTTCTTGCTTGTGCCACCCAAGTGGCTTTAATAACGGTTGCTGTGCTTATTTTTCTTTTTCATTTGCAACCCCAAGCTGCACCTTTGTGCTACTGTCTGTGTGCCTGGTGGATTCATTTTTCTTCCTGGTGGATTCAGTTTTCTTCCTGGTGGATTCAGTTTTTGTTTTTGTAGGTCAGTGTATACTGTTTAGTGCCCAGCCTGCCAGGTTCTCTCTGTTTCCCTCCCCACCACTAGTTTTTTAGAGGTTGTTGTTTGTGTGGGTGGGTGCCTGATTGGTGCCCACCTGCCCTCCCGCCAGCTATTGAGTCCTGATAGCTACTCAGCCCAAAAATGCCTCCAAGAGCAACACTTGATCGACTCCAGCCGAAGACACTGGAAGCCCCCAGCAGAAGATGCTAGAAGGTGACACACACACCCCACTTCAGTCAGGTGCAAGAACTTAAGAGTTTTTAAAATAGGGCCTAGTTTGGGGAAGGGAGAGATTAGGTACTAGTAGGACTGTATGGCAGGAAGAGTGGGTTTCGGTTAGAAAGACCACAGTAATCCCATGACCTTTGCCTTCCCTTCCCTTCGACTATTCCCACTGTGGCTTGGTCCCCTCCAAAAAAGTCTCCCCCCCCCAAATAAGGCCTGCTTCTTTATTCTCAATTTTTCTAGCTTCCTCTGTGTGTACCACAATGCTACAGATAGCACTGTGCATGGCACACAGAGCATAAATAGACCACCCCCCAGCCCACACCCCTTTAAAGCACTTCTCCCCCCACCCCCGCAGATGAGATAAAAACTCAGGAAGTTTTTTTTTCTGTGGCAGCAGAAGAGGAAGTGTTGTTGGCTGCTAGCCCAGCCAAATTGCTCTATCCATCCTCCCTAATCCCCATGGTCAGTGCAACCCCCTGAGAATACTGCACACTGAATGTGCACACTGAACCTGGTTCTGTGGGATGCACTTGGCTTTTCTGGGGCTGCAGCCAGCTGAAACATCCCTACTGAAGGCACTGGGCACCATCCTGATTCTGCCACAGCTCCTTTACTGATGTAGTTACACTGGCTGTCAATAGGTTTCCGGACAAAATACAAAGTGCTAGTTATAACTTACAAAGCCCTAAACAGCTTAGGCAGAGAGCATCTTCTTCGTTATGAGCCCCACCGCCCATTGAGGTCATCTGAGGAGGTCCGTCTGCAGTTACCGCCAACTTGTTTGGTGGCTACACAGAGACGGGCCTTCTCGGTCGCTGCCCCGAGATTGTGGAATGCACTCCCTGCTGAGATACGATCCTCCCAATCTCTGGCAATTTTCAAAAAACACCTGAAACCCCTTCTTTTCACCCAAGCTTTCTCAGCTTCCTAAATTGTGAGGGTTTTAATTTCTGGTTTATTTTAAAATTCAAAACCCGATTTCGAGGTTTTTAATTACTGTAATTGTTTAATTGTTGTTTTAAAATGTTTTAAAATTGTTAATTGTTATGTTTTTTAATTTGTTTTAGCTCTTTACTGTTTTAGTGGTGTGTTTTAATTGTAAACCGCCCTGAGCCATTTTGGAAGGGCGGTATACAAATCAAATCAATAAATAAAAATATGCTTTTGTGGACAGGTGTCACAGGATAGCAGCTTTCTTCCATGGGAGCGAAAAGGGCAGTTGAATACTCAAGGAGAGGCAGCTTAAATTCAGCCTACCTGAATACCTGATCCCTCAGGATTTTCCAACCCAGTGGAACTCTACCTTTTCTCTTGTTCCGGCGCCTGCAGGAGCAAGAGCCAGCCATCCACGGCCTGGCAAGGGGGCTTGGTTTGGAAGTGTGTGACCTATTCAACCAGGACTGGGCGCTCCTTTGTCTTGGCACTCGAGCCATTCTTTGTTGCCATGAAGAGCTTGTGTTCCGAGATAGCAATGCTGAGCCAGACTTTGCCCACTGCTCTTCTCCTCGAGAATGTTGGAGCTGGGACACTGGCAGCATCAGCTCTCAGCTGCAATGTCTCATAGTGACCACTGGGGGTCACTATGGATAAAAGTGCTGGACTCCTCCCCAGCCCCTGGTGGCACAGTGGTAAAACTGCCGCCCTGTAACCAGAAGGTTACAAGTTCGATCCTGACCAGGGGCTCAAGGTTGACTCAGCCTTCCATCCTTCCGAGGTCGGTAAAATGAGTACCCAGAATGTTGGGGGCAATATGCTAAATCATTGTAAACCGCTTAGAGAGCTCTGGCTATAAAGCGGTATATAAATGTAAGTGCTATTGCTATTGCTATTGCTATTTGTTCTTCCAGTGTTATGCTCCATTTTGTCTCTCCAGATATGGCTGTTTGTTTTGGTCTCTTTCAGCCATAAGCTACAGCTGAAATTAAGCTGCAGGCTTTTTCACATTCATTTGTAACCTTTCTTTAAAGAAAACCTTCTAGTTCTCCAATACTAAAGAACTGTTTCAAGACCTCTTGCTTTGCTGCTTTCTCACCAACTGGTTTTGCTTTGCTATTTGAGGACTGAACTGCCATTCTTCCCCTACAGAGAAGACGACTGGTGAGCTCCAGACCACACTGACTGCTGGGGGAAGCAATCGCCTTGGCAGGTCAGCTGAGGACTAGAGTGGTGAATCATTTCAGCACAACCCTGGGTAACACATGTTTTGTCCTGCCTATGTGACTGAAGGATGAAGTGCAAAGCAGTCACCCTGACCAGCCGCCCAGGTGGAGGGACCTCCTGGTGTTAGGCAAGCAAAGGAGAGGAGGAAAAGGATGCTGGAGTGCCTGTTAGTGCACAGTCGACCCCTAGCAGTAGTATCTCCACCACTTCTCAGTTCAGCAACCTCTTGTCCCTGGCAGGGCCAAGTGAGCCTGTGCTTCCACCTCCACATTCTACCCATGGTTCATGGAGGAGTTCCTTGATGCCTTGCCAGGGGGTACAGAAGGCACCCTCTGAGCCCTGCAGGAGTGCTAAGAAGCGAGTGCTGCAGCACCTGCAGGAGATGGAGCTGATCCAGTTTTGGGCAACACGTTGTGAAGTCTGGCCGGACTTGGCCGGATGGTTCTTCTTGTGTCCGCCAATCAGCATCCAGAGCAATAGGATGTTCTCCATGGCCAGCGGTGTGATGACACCCCATCGCATATGCATGGATGCTGATATGGCGGAGTGGCTGGTCTTCCTGAAGGCCAGCCTCCCCTTGCTGGGCTATCACATTGGCAGCTCACCCCATCCTGGCCAATCCCAAACTCAGATGTGTCACAGTCTGTCCATGAGTGCTGCTGACACATGCAGACATGCATGCATACCATTGCCATGGCCACTGCACGTGCCAGCTGCACTAATGGACTGACTGTGACATATTTGAGTTTGGGATTGACCAGGATGATGGACTGGTGCCCTGACCAATGGGTGAGCCTGTCAGCCACGACCCAGATCCAATCTGAGGCCATGGTGCTATCCAGACACAAGCAGGCAGGGATGTACACGGGAGAAGAGGAGAAGAAAGAAGACGACTTCTCACAATGTGTGTATAAGCTTTGTTTCTTGTCAGACCATTTGTCCATCAGGCCATGACTGCTCTGTCCTCCTCTCTCTCTGTGGCAGGCAGACAGGACGGAAGGAAGGTTTGATTTTGTGGTTTTCTCAGCACTAAGTATAATATGCTTGTTGTGCTATTGCTTGCTGTTTTGCTGGAATTCAGATTGATAAAGGTCTGTCTGCCTTCCTTGAGTTGTGGTTTGCTTTGACTGTGAGATGTTGTGGCAAGAAATGGACAGTGGCAGGGTGTGTCTTTGTGAGTAAAGATGATTGCTGTGATGAGCTCCATGTCTGACCTTGAAACTAACTTGTGCTTCACTCACTACTCTGGTCTGCTCTGCATTCTGCATTGCAAGGTGTACTCAGTCAAAATGAGGCTAAAGACATTGTTCTAATTGAACCTATTGCTATGCTTGCTGGCTGCTAAGGGTGCTGCTGTGGCAGCTGTTGCAATGCTGAAGTAAGGAGTCATAATTGTGTGAGAGAGCACAACTTGTGCCATGATAACTGGCCCTCTCCACCCCCAGCACAGTACCTCCAGTGACTGTTGCTGGTGTCTATCTTCTGTTTCTTTTTAGATTGTGAGCCCTTCAGGGACAGGGTTCCATCTTATTTGTTTGTTATTTCTTTGTGTAAACCACCCTGAGCCATTTTTGGAAGGGCGGTATAGAAATCGAATGAATGAATGAATGATGTTACTGAAGCGCAGGCACTGTGGTTGGCAATGAATTCTGGGTCAGTGATTCTTTTGGGGCCATATTTGGATTGTGTGTTTGGCAAAATGTGGCGTTCTATGTTGGGAACAACTGTGTGCTTCTGTTCTGCAGTGATTTTCAAGGCAGCCTTGCAAAATTTGTGTATTCTGCTTGTTTCAACCACAGGAAATCTTTAAACACCCCATTGTTACCCATGGGTGGCTCCTAGGGACACTGAAGTGGGTTATGTGGTAGGGCATGATGGGTGCTACCCACCCAATGCACAAAAGAAATGTGTAAGCAGGCAATTTTTAACTAATTTTAAAATCCTATAGGGGTTTGGGGGGAGGTTAAAAATTTGTTTAAATCACCTGTTTGTCCATTTCTTTTGTGGGTTGGTTGGGTGGTAGATAGAACCCATCATGCCCTACCACCCAACCACTATGGTGTCCCCCCCTAGGAGCTACCCATGGGGAACAATGGGGTGTTTTGAATTTCCCCGTAACACTCGAAACGTTTCGGGTTTTGTTCTGTCAAAACCACCGGTTCATAACTGCTGTTTCGACAAAACATTTCACGCATCTGCATTTTGTTTAGTTTGAAACAGAACACAAAATCTGTGTCATGGACATCCCTAATTTGCTCCCTCTATGTAATTCAGATGCAGAAAATTATAGCACAGACATATCAGCCAGGATCAATCAGTTTGCAAGCCCCCAGAATAGAGTTTGTACAAGGCAGATTTGTAAAACAGCAGCAGCCATATCAAGAAAGAACGGTTGGACTTACTGTGAGTGGTTCTTTTTCATAGTTGAGGAGACCATCCTTAACACTGGGTTGTGCACTGAGCATGCTCCAACAGACAGGACTTGACCTTTTGAACTGTAGGTGTGGCTAGCTTCCTGCCTGGAAGGCAGCCAATCCCAAGTTCTAGTAGTGTTGCACCAAACAAGGATATGACTCAAAAAACTGGAACATACTACATGCAGACTATTATCACATAAAAACCAGGAAGAACTGGAAAAAGCAAGCAGGAAGACCTGCAAAAGGAGGAAAGAGAAGCAGGGATGACAAGAGGGGAAAATACTACAAAGCTATATCCCCTGGAAGTCACCACCTCCCAAAAATAACTCCCAACCTAGAAGGTAAGAATACAACGAAAACTACTTCCTCGGGTGGGTCGGATAGCTTCCTCAACTATGAAAAAGAACCCTTCATAATAAGTCCAAAGTTTCTTTTTCCATAGTTGAGGAGGCCATCCTTAACACTGGGACATACCCAATCTGAAAACTAGTAAGGGAGGGAAGAGGAAGATGAATTAAACTACCTGCTGCAGGACCTAGTGCCGCCTGAGCAGAATGGAAAGAGGAGATCTTATAATATTTAATGAAGGGTGTAATGGAAGACCACATTGCTGCCCTACAGATCTCTACCAGAAGGGCAGAAAACTCCGCTGAAGTGGCAGTGCTGTAGGAAGAGTGTGTCATAATACCCTTGGGAACAGGAAAATTGGGCATCGTAGCCAGCCGTAATGCAGACTTATATCCATCTGGCGAAAGTAACTTTAGACACCTTGTTCCCCAGGGGAAACTGATGGAAGGCAATGAACAGGGAGTCGGACTGATGGATCGCCTTGGTCCTCCTGCAATAAATTCGCAGGGCGCTCCAGACATTTAGAGTATGCTATAATTTTCTCCCTAAGGTGGACCAGAGCTGGGCAAAAAGATGGGAGGACAATGTCCTGAGAATGGTGGAAAGCCAAATCAATCTTAGGTAAGAAGGTTGGATCAGTCTTCAGCACTACAGAATCTGATTGGAAGATGCATAATTCCTTCCAAATGGAAAGAACCTCCAGTTCTGAGACTTTATAGGCACAGTTAGAAAGAGGACTTTGTAAGAGATAAGCTTCAAAGCGCTGTCCACCAAGGGTTCAAATAGAGGTTGGGTAAAGGGCACTGAGCACCTTGTTTAGGGTCCAAGAGGGAAATCTGTGTGCTGTGTGTGTGTGTGTGTGTGTGTGTGTGTGTGTGTGTGTGTGCCAAATTAGCGGCTCCTTTAAGGAACTGTCAAAGATGGGGATGCAGAAGGGAGGAATTCTTTGCGGAGAGAGAAATAATAGATGACAGAGCCGAAGTCTGCTATTTAAGAGTAGACATGGGGCATAAGCCCATGTCTAGACCCTACTGTAAAAATGCAAGAACATCAGGTATGCCTGCAGAGAGGATGGACACCTTTCCTGCATGCCCAGTGAGAAAAGGCCGCCCATGTTGCCTGGTAAATACGATTAGTTGAAGGCCTCCTAGAAGCAAGAATAGTGTTCTGCATGGCCTTCAAGTAGCCTTTCTTTGCTAGGGTGGAACACTCAATTTCCAGGCGCACATTTGGAGCCACTGAAAGGCCCTTGTACCAGGAGATCTGGCCATAAAGAGAGATGCCAGGCTGATCAACTGACAGGTTTTGAAGATTGGGAAACCAAGGCCACCGAGGCCAGTGAGGTACAATTAGGATTATCTCTGCCTGTTCTCTGTGAAGTTTCTGAAGCACTTTGCTGATGATTGCTATTGGGGGGAAAGGCATACAGAAGACCTTGAGGACAAGGGTAATCAAGGCATCTGTCACCTCCACCTAGGAGAAGAAGAATCTGGTGAAGAATCTGAGAAGGAGGTGATTGTGAGGGAAGGCAAAGAGGTCCACTATGGGAAGGTCGAAGCACATCATGATCTGTTGAAACACTGACGGGTGGAAGGATTATTCCACCAGATCTATGATCTGATGGCTGAGCTGATCGGCTTGAGAACTGGCTATGCCCTGTAGGTGTTCTGCTGTGATGGATGCAAGGTGAATCTCTGCCCAGCAAAACAGCTTGTATGACTCTATCATCAGGGACTGCGACTTTGTGCCATCCTGGTGACTGATGTGTGATTTGGCTGTTATGTTGTCGGCTCACTCCAAAAGGTGATCATTCCTGATCAAAGGAAGAAATTGTATCAGGGCAAGATGTACTACACAGAGTCTGAGCCAGTTTATGGTATGAGTAACTTCCCTGGGCATATTGGCCTAGGCAATGGGCTCCCCAGCCTGACAGACTCGCGTTGGTAGTGATGATGATCTGTTTTGGATCCATCAAAGGGAGCCCTTGGTCCAGGGTTGTCAACAGCCACCAACGGAAGGGCAGCCAAACCGAGGGGGTTAAGGTAACTTCCTTGTGTACACAAACCACAATGTTCTCCTGAAAGAGTAGTAGAAGCCATCGGAGGGAACGAAAGTGCCAGCGAACCCACGGGGAGCACTCCAGGCAGGCAATCATGGATCCTAGCAGTTGAGCTAAGAGCAAAAAATCTGCATATTTCTTTCGTAGAAGAGGCCAAATCAACAGAGATAACTTCCCCTTTCAATGTGGGGGCAAGAACACCAATCTCCAAGCCGTGCCGAAGACCGCTCCCAGGTGTTGTGATGGGGAGTGACAACTCTTCTGGTAATTTATCAGGAAGCCATGCTCGCTGAGAGTTTTGTGTAAAGATAAGACTCTATTTGAGTAAATCACAGAGACCACGTCGAAGAACCGCCCCTGACACCAGTTGTGCTACCAGCAGCTCTATTGTAGGGACTGCAATCAGATAAGAGACATCTTGATGTAACATGTATACTTTCCTGGAAAAATTGTTTAGTGGTTTGGTTTACACGGGCGCAGACCCCTCAGCCAACATAACTTCCCTGAATAATTTGGGGAAAGAGACTACAGCCATTTGTTCTAAGAAAGAGGGAAAGACATTCTGATCTAAAGCGGGCAGCTCTAAAGGTGCATCAGCAGGTGCTACATCATTTATGGCGCATTTGGCCTTTGCCAAACGTACCTCAAAATGAGAAGTTGAAAACAGGAGTGTGGAAGCTGGCATAGGAGCAGGTGCTGCCTCATCTAAAAGCTCTCCTTCCTCTTTATCAGTCCTCTTTATAAAAACTTTTTGTTTTTAATTTGGGCTAGGGGTGTGCACGGAACCGCGGAGTTGCAGTTCGGCACTGGGGTGGGGGGTTCCATTAAGGGCGGGGGGGGCTTTACTTACCCCTCCCGCCCTTTCCAGTTTTTGCGCCGTAAGTACCATAAAAAATGCGGGCTGCAGGATCCCTCTCCGCCCGCTTCTATTCTCTTCGATGGCTCCGCGCTCGGGCGGGCGGCAGCTGCCGCCACTGAAGCCCCCTCGAGAAGCCCCCTCGAAGCTCTTTCGGTACCTTAAATCTCGCCCGGACCGAGTCTGACCACACTCGGGCGGGCGGAAGCGAGATGTCCTTCCGCCCGCCCGCTCCCTTCCCTGCCGTCTGCAAAGTGCAGGAAGCCTTCTGCGCACGTGCGCAGAAGGCTTCCTGCACTCAGCCTTCTGCGCGCGCACGCAGAAGGCTTCCTGCACTTTGCAGACGGCAGGGAAGGGAGCGGGCGGGCGGAAGGACATCTCGCTGCCGCCCGCCCGAGTGTGGTCAGACTCGGTCCGGGCGAGATTTAAGGTACCGAAAGAGCTTCGAGGGGGCTTCACGAGGGGGCTTCAGTGGCGGCAGCTGCTGCCCGCCCGAGCGCGGAGCCATCGAAGAGAATAGAAGCGGGCGGAGAGGGATCCTGCAGCCCGCATTTTTTATGGTACTTACGGCGCAAAAACTGGAAAGGGCGGGAGGGGTAAGTAAAGCCCCCCCCGCCCTTAATGGAACCCCCGACACAAACCCTCCCGAACCAAAACCACCCCATGTCCGGACCGGTTCGGAGGCCAGTAGAATGGCCTCCGAATCGGTCCGTGCACACTCCTAATTTGGGCAATTCTTGCACTGGATCATTCCATCCCAAATCTGACGTCATTCAGATTTAATGAGCCCCTGGTGGCGCAGTGGTAAAACTGCCGCCCTGTAACCAGAAGGTTACAAGTTCGATCCTGACCAGGGGCTCAAGGTTGACTCAGCCTTCCATCCTTCCGAGGTCGGTAAAATGAGTACCCAGAATGTTGGGGGCAATATGCTAAATCATTGTAAACCGCTTAGAGAGCTCCGGCTATAAAGCGGTATATAAATGTAAGTGGGGGGGGGGATTCATAAAAAGTCCGGCCTCCCCCTCTCCCTCATGCTGTTATCACTCAAATTCTCCCCCTTTTGAAATATAAATAAATAAATATAACACCCTCTGAATGAGAACCACCAGAATTATAAATCTGAATCGCAGGTAAGGTCTTAGCCGGAGCTGGTGGTCTTAGTAGGTGGAGAAGCCACATGGGAAGAAGGTTTGGCCTCTCTAGGGGGGGCCTCTGTTCTGAGGAGAAAGAGGAAGGTGACCAATTACGCTGTTTATTCCTGTTTATGTCCCCTAGTGATAGGGATAAATCTCCCCCATTTGTTGATAGGAATGGCCCACCTAGCAGGGCTGGAGGTGGATGAAAAAGACCATAAAGGGTGAGTAGGAGCCCTGGGAACAATAGGACAAGGCAGAAGAGGGTTTGATGGAGCAGGGACCGTGGGTGGGGAATAGGTGGAGGCATTGAAGTAGAGGACAAAGCCTTAATGAAAGTGCTACATTGCCTGGTAATAAAATCCTGAAGCCATTTAACATCAGGCGGGAAGGGGTCCTTCTTGAGCAAGGGGACCATATTCACGACCACCGAAGTGCACCACTGGCTGTAGATTTTCCGATGCCAGTGTGAGAAGAGGGACTGGCTGCAGTGGAGGTGGAGAGGTCGCCTGGTCCGGCTCTGAAGGAACCGCTGTGTCGAGAGCATTGTGCCGAGCAGTGGAAGAGAGGAGCGGCAAGGCCAGTTCCTCTGTTACGCAGGTAGCTGCCCCAGCAGCGGAGCCGATTCTAGGGCTTCACAGGTGCTGTTGGTTGTCCAGGCAGCGGAGGAAATGTTAAGGCTCCTGGAGCTGTGGATGGGATAACTGCAAAGAGCTCCGAACTGCCTGCCCGGGACACTGATGGCGAGGGCACCATGTTGGGACTGCCAATAGGAGGCGGTGAATCAGGGGACTCCAACATGGGCGGTAAGTGGTGAAGAGAGGGCTCCTAGAAAACCGCCTGTATGAGGAGGTGCAGGCTGAGTTGTAGAGCGCTGGAGGGCTTGTGGCGCTTACTAGAACCAGCGCCGTCTTTTCTGCCTTCCACCAAATGGTGCATCTTTTTAGCGGCCCTTTTGTGTGCCTTTTTGCTCGGCAGCCGGGAGGTTTAAGCACCGAGCGCTCCCAGCAAGGAGAATCAGAGCTAGGCCTCTGGAGGACCTCCTGCTCTTGAATATGCGAATCGCCATTCTGGTTGGCACAAGGGCCCTTGGAAAGCGAGCCCTCTAACAAGGCTCCAATGTGGGAGCAAATCATAATGCCAGCGAGAGCGGGGAAACAGAAAAAAAAAGCAAACACAAATTCCAAAATCCAGTTAGCCAAATTAACCCCCCAAAAATTGTTTTTAGGAAATTTTAGAAAATTATATTGAAGCAAGTCGCCTTCCTTCTCCTTCTGTCGAACAGCTAAAGGTGGTGGAGGAAAGAAAGGCAAGTAGAGAGATAAGAAAATTTAGGAAAGCTAGCCACAAAAAACCAAGGATTCAGGAGCTCTTTCACAGCCTTGTGTTCTGGAGCAAGACAGGACTGGGACTGAGGATTGCCTGCCTTCCAGACAGGAAGCTAGCCATGCCTACAATTCAAAAGGTCTGGTCTCGTCTGTTGGAGCATGCTCAGTGCACAACCCAGTGTTAAGGATGGCCTCCTCAACTATGGAAAAACTCAAGATCATCACAGCTATATTATCTGATGTAATCATATATCTAGAAAGCGGGGTGTAAATCAGAACCTGAAGCCCTATGAAAAGAGTCAAAGCCTGGGATCCAATGATTTACTTTAGACATGCTCAGTGGATTTGCCATCTTTTTTTGAACAGCAGACCACTCCCAGGCTGTATTTGCCATGTGGCAAGGAAGTCTGCAGTTGAAGAAACTCAGGTGCAAAAAAACCCCTTGGGAGCATGGAACTAGGTCTTTGGATCCAAGCCAAAGAGAGCAGCAGGGTAAATAAGAGGCCTTTCCTCTGGTCTTTAGGCAATATTGTAATTATTTAAAGTTTGACAAAATGTGGTGATCATGACAATGGCAAAAGGTATGTGTACAAACTATGCTCTAGCATGATCTGTGTAGGTCATTAGCCCAGCAATGGGAATGCAAGCTCTACATGAAGCAAACTGCCCTTCCCAATCAATAAGGCGGGTGGGAATCAGAGCCAAGGGGAATCTGAAAGCTAATTGCCGAGAGCCAAGGCAGGAGACCAGCTACCCTGGAGTTGGTTAGGCAGGAGGACTACGCGCCGGCAGGAACAAAACTTACAGTGATTGTCCAAGATGCCAAGCCAAAGTCAGATTAAAACCAGAAGTCTGAGAGTGGATGGCATTGCAAATATTGAAAGCATAAGGTAATAGGGCTGCAAAGAAGAATCTTTGTTTTAGAAGTGGGTGGTAAAAAGGTTGCATAGTATTGATCCAGCTGTCCAATGTACCAGTGAAGCTTTGCCAATAGAACTCCTTGGAGAAATTATGCATATTCTGCATTTGCACTTGAAAAAAATAATGGTGCTTTATCAAAGTATTTGTTTTCCAAAATAGACTAAATATTTTTGTTCACACTAAAGAACTTACTTCTGTGATGAGTAGCAGCTATTTTAAAAAGCCTAATGCTGTAAAATAAGTATTTAGACTGATCTTTGTAACTTCATACTTTATGCCAGAAACCATTAGTGTTCTTTTAAAACCATCATAATTATATTTCAATAGAGCGGTGCACTTCAGGGACTTTTAGCAAGTATTTTCCACTGAAATATAAAAAGACATAATATTTATACTACAGAGCTTTTTTATTTTTAAGATAGATATTTTATCTTAAATGCAGGTATTTTATAACCACCCTGCAAAACAGATATTCCCTTTTTATACATACATTTGAGGCAATAAAAATCACAACGAACTTATTCAGGGTCACACAGTAAATGCTCCTCAACCAATAAGACTACTGGCCTACACTCTATTCTTTTTCAGAAGTCAGCCCACAGTAGTACTTGGCCAGGCTAATTTTTGACAGTAGGGGGTCTTGGATTCAAAATCTACCATGAATATCATAAGCACAGATGACCAAGAAAAAATGAAATGAACAGTTGCTACAAAATAAAACCTGATCAGGATGGAAAGTCATCTAACTTTGATCTGGAATTTCTATTAGACTTTTGAGCAACTGCGGTAACTTGTGGAATAACAGAACTTCCCTGTCATGTGCAATTTTTTTTAATCCATACACTCATAAGATGGCATTTGAAGGGGGGGGGGAGTTACAAGGTAACCAATTTTAAAATAAAGCTGCAGTAAAATATCACTTACAAGAAAATGTTGTTTCCTAATTTAAAAATATTAACTTCGGTATTAACTTCCTACTTCTCATTGCCACCTTAAGTGGTGCAGCAAGGAAATGCTCGACTAACAAGCAGAAGGTTGCCAGTTCAAATCTCCACTGGTATGTTTCCCAGACTAGGAAACACCTATATTGGGCAGCAGCGATATAGCAAGATGCTAAAAGGCATCATCTCATACTGCGCAGGAGGAGCCAGTGGTAAACCCCTCCTGTACTCTACCAAAGAAAACCACAGGGCCCTGTGGGCACCATGAGTCAAAATCGATTCAACGGCACACTTTACCATACAGTGAGGGAAATAGATATTTGTATCCCTTCACAAAAGATGTCTTAGTACCTGGTGGCAAAAGCCTTGTTGGCAATCACAGAGGTCAGATGTTTCTTGTAGTTGGCCACCAGGTTTGCACACAACCCAGGAGGGATGTTGTCCCACTCCTCTTTGCAGATCCTCTCCAAGTCAGAAAGGTTTCGAGGCTGATGTTTGGCAACCCGAACCTTCAGCTCCCTCCACAGATTTTCTATGGGATTAAGGTCTGGAGACTGGCAGGGCCACTCCAGGACCTTCATGTGCTTCTTCTTGAGCCACTCCTTTGTTGCCTTGGCTGTGTGTTTTGGGTCATTGTCATGCTGGAATACCCATCCACGACCTATTCTCAATGCCCTGGCTGAGGGAAGGAGGTGCTCACCCAAGATCTGACGGTACATGGTCCCGTCCATCGTCCCTTCAATGCGGTGAAGGTGTCCTGTCCCCTTAGCAGAAAAACACCCCCAAAGCATAATGTGTCCACCTCCATGTTTGACGGTGGGGATGGTGTTCTTGGGCTCATAGGCAACATTCCTCCTCCTCCACACACGGCGAGTTGAGTTGATGCCAAAGAGCTCGATTTTGGTCTCATCTGACCACAACACTTTCGCCCAGTTCTCCTCTGGATCATTCAGATGTGCATTGGCAAACTGCAGACAGGCCTGTACATGTGCTGCCTTGAGCAGGGGGACCTTGCGGGCACTGCAAGATTTCAGTCCTTCACGGTGTAGTGTGTTACCAATTGTTTTCTTGGTGACTATGGTTCCAGCTGCCCTGAGATCATTGACAAGTTCCCCCCGTGTAGTTCTGGGCTGCTTTGTCACCGTTCTCATGATCATTGCAACTCCACGAGGTGAGATCTTGCATGGAGCCCCAGACCGAGGGAGATTGACAGTTATTTTGTGTTTCTTCCATTTGCGAGTTATCGTGCCAACTGTAGTCACCTTCTCACCAAGCTGCTTGGCGATAGTCTTGTAGCCCAGTACAGCCTTGTGCAGGTCTACAACCTTGTCCCTGACATCCTTCAACAGCTCTTTGGTCCTGGGCATGGTGGTGAGTTTGGAAGCTGAGTGATTGCTTGTTTCTATGGACAGGTGTCTTTTATACAGGTACTGTAACAAGCTGGGATTAGGAGCACTCCCTTACAGAGGGTGTTCCTCATCTCAGCTTGTTACCTGCATATAGTGAAAAGACACCTGGGAGCCTGAAATCTTGCTGGTTGATAGGGGATCGAATACTTATTTCCCTCACTACAATGCAAATCCATCGCTGACTTTTGGGCACTGGGCTTTTGAGGGTTTGTTTGTTGTTATTCTGTCTCTCACAGCTACAATAAACCTACCATTCCAATTATAGCCTGGTCATTTCTGTGTCAGAGGGCAAACGGACAAAATCAGCAGGGGATCAAATACTTATTTCCCTCACTGTACTTCTCATTACTTTTTAAAAAAACAACATTGCACCACATTGTCTCATTGTTCACATCTGAAATGTTCTGTAACTTGGAAAAGCTATTGTGGAGAAATTTTATACAGCCGGTCCTTGTTATCTGCTGTCCTGGCACCCGCGTTTTAGTCTATCCATGGTTGGGCAATGAAGACCCAATCTCGTTATTCATGGATACAGAAATATTGAAAATTCACCTATCCACCGTTCCTGAGTGGCCAGAAACTAACTATGAGATCATTTCTGGCCACTCTTTCTTTTTAAAAAGATAACACACACACCCCTGTTTTCTTGGGAAAGTGGCAGAATTGGGGGGCATTGCTGGGCAGCTGGAGACCTGAAGATCATGGAACAGTATGTTATTTCACTTATTTCTGCTCCCCCCCCTTTTGCCCTTTTTTGACCCCGAGGAACCTAACTCCCCAATTCCCATTGCCTCAAGGTCTCATTATCTGCGGTTGTAGCCCAGAACAGAACCCCCGTGGTTAACGAGGGCCCCCTGTTTATATAAAGTATACATTATCTTGGAATTCAGACATCTCTCACAGATACCAGTTCTCCTTGATAGCCACGTGGAATCACTAGAGAAGCAATTCTGCAGTTGGAAACCATGCACATCTCACCTTCATATGACCACTAGAGACTTTTAAATCCCCAGAGCAATAGAAACAGTTGGTAAGAGGGAAGAAGTGCAAACTTTGTTTGCTCAGTAGCAGAACCCCCAAGTGTCTCCCCTCCCATTTGCCTAGCCCTCCACCTTGCAGGAAGCTCCCTGAAGAGAGAAAGCAGTGGTGTACAAGTCCATAAGAAATTCAGCCAATGGCAGCAAGGCATCCAGCTATGCCCAGTGCATTTCACAGCCTAGCCAAAGGAAGCTGTGCCCACAACAAAATGGATGAACAGAACAAGAGGAGGACAAGCCAAATTTCTGGAAGAGGTCTTTCATCAGCAATGAAAGCCAGTGAGATTTCAAAGTCAACTTTTCATACAAATTTATTAATGGGGGAGGACAAACAGATCAGAAAGTTAAATGTAGCTTACAATAAAGTACCTTACCTTCACCACCCATGAGTGATCATCCATTTTTATAAAAGAACAATAGAACTAGCAGACTTATGTCCTCTCACATGTATATCCAAGTTCTCTGAATCATGGATAAAAATAGCTTTCATTTTAAATTAAGATGCTTTTCATATAGAAGAAAAATCTGAGGACCAACAACACAAACAGGACAGCCAAACATGACAATGGACAGAAAACCCCTCTAAAACTGAGAACATGAGAAACGTCAAGGAAATCTCTAACAGATGTTAATCAACATCTGTACACAATCCAGTAAGTAGATTGACATTGCCTGATGTATACAATTAATGGAGAGATATTCGGGTGGAAGGTAAATTCTTCTTCCAGTCCTTCCCCACAAGCCACTCCCTTTTGTCAGATACACATGAAGTGGGGGAGTGTTATTCCTCTGAGATTTACCCAGAAATGAAACTGTATGAGTATCTGAAGCTGAAGACTGAAATCTTTACAGCCTGAGCTACTGGCACCACTTCCTAGCTGTTACCAGATTTCCTTATATTTATTTATTCATTCGATTTCTATACCACCCTTCCAAAAATGGCTCAGGGTGGTTTACACAGAGAAATAATAAATAAATAAGATGGATCCCTGTCCCCAAAGGGCTCATAATCCCCAAAGAAACATAAGAGAGAGACCAGCAACAGTCACTGGAGGTACTGTGCTGGGTGTGGATAGGGCCAGTTACTCTACCCCTGCTAAATAAAGACAATCACCACATTAAAAGGTGCCTCTTTGCCAAGTTAGCAGGGGTTATATACAGTATTTGGATGCACATCCATAATAGATGTACACAAAAAAGCAGCTCTGTGCACCTAATTCATATCTAACACAAGGGAAGCTCAGCTTCCAAAAGCCAAGCCCAGAAGCTCCACAGCAAGATGGTAATCTACAATAGGTCTTCAAGAAATTTAGTAAAAAAAAATGCTTCTGACTTCTGCCATTATGTTTCTTATCTATGACACTGAAATCTTATCCAGAAATTGATACAAGACAAGATGCTGACTGTAGCAGTGAAAGTCTGGGACTTGCCTCATGACACTTTAAAGACAATCTGTACCATCAAGACAGGCCATCAAGACTGTGGAGGCACTACAACCAAGGTTTTAGAGCTATCACAAAGGCAGAGACACTCACATATTGTGTCATATTAATCAACTCAAATAAGAGCATCTTCCTACTGCTCCCCCGAAGGATGTACTGGAATAACCAGTGTCAGGGTGGTGGTGGGAAATAGCATGAGAAGGCATCCTAAGTGCAGCAGGGAGGAGAACCTATCTCATATACAACTGCACCTAGATGGCAGCACAGCCACATTCATTAAAATGTAGTCAAAGAACACTTGGTTAATCAGGAATTTAGGTAACTGGTAGTATTGTTTTCATATTGTTATGCTGATATTGTGGAACAAGGCAAGTTCATATCAGAGAGACTACAAAGCTGACTGGGCTTGGAATAATAGAAATTCTACCTTAGTAATACAGGTCACAGTTCTGATAAAATTAAAGCCCCGGAAGAGATGTGGTATAAGCATAACAGTGCTGGTCTTTTATACACGCTTAAGAGGTTTTGAGCAGAGCATGCATTCCTCTCCCAATGCTCCTTTGTGCAAAAGGGCTTCCATGGCCTCTCCTTGAAGCTGCAGGTATCAGGCTGCATCAGATATTGCTATGGAGAACCTCCAGATGTTGAGATCACGTCTGGGGGTCATAGAAGCAGCAAGCCAAAAGGGAGGGGGCTTCAAGAATTCCAGTGTGTGGACAGAAGCTCCCAGCCACTATGTTTTAGAAACTGTTTCTCAAGTATATTGTTCTAGATATTCCACAGGAATGACACTGCAAGACAAGAGCTCACTGCAGATGCAACACAAAATTATAGTTCAGGGCACCATGCACAAGCCTAAGGAAATTGCAAGTTCACATGCTCCCATGCTCCACCCTGTGAAAGAAGGAGAGTGAATGTTTTCACTTTAAGAACAAACTGCAGCTGCTCCCTGTTGCATTTGAACTTGGGGGACTACAGCTTATTAACTAAAGTTAGAATAAAATGATCAACTGCAGTTTTATAGCCTAACTTGTTCTAACTCTAGTTATGTTTGAACCAGGCCTAACAATCTGCATGAAATTTTACCGAACCATGTTAAAAAGTTACTTTCTGGTTCAAATGCTTAGAAAAGCTTGGATAACCCCCAATTGAATCCTACATTTTAGTGGTTTTACTTTCTGCTCTCTACTTTTTAGTAGTTTCACCAATTCCAGCATTCTGTTTATTTATATTACAATCTTGTCAAGGCAAGGATTGTCTATGCTACATATCTGTATTGCACCTGACAGTGCAGTGCATTTATTTAGGTGCTAATGCAATGACCCATAACAGTGTGACTGTATGACGCAAGCATTTGCCACAAACTTCAAACTTGTGCCACACTAGCAAAATCTCAGTCTAAGTAAACCTCTAGCTTGCAGGTACCTAAATGTTTTCCTCTCTTTTCAGTCCGACAGTCAGATTCTGGTCTCTTAGAAAATGCCTCTCAATCTCTCCTTTACCTACTAGTGCTTTGAAGAGAAGTCTGCGTCTCAAGCCATTTGATCTTTCTTTATTCAAAGACAGAGTTCAAGAACCCACACATCCCAAGATGTATATACAGGACCTTACCATGTCTTTAAACATACAATTTCCTCAAGCAGCTTTAAACTGGCCATGTAAGTTGCAGAATTTGGATGTACAATGTCAGGTTTTAGAGAAAACTAAACTTGAAAAATGAGATTGATTTAAAGTTTTCCTTGGCACTTTAGTATGGCATACTTATCCCTTCCCACATTTTATTTAAGTCTAAACATATGTTCAGAGAAAAATACCTTGAGAAAGCATGATTTGAAGTGTGTGTGTGTGTGTGTGTGTGTGTGTGTGTGTGTGTGTGTGTGTACACCCACACACACCAAGGCAAGAAAGCTGAACAGAACTACCATGAACCTGCAAACCAAAGTAAAACATTACCCAAAAAGAAAAAGAAAATGTTTACCCATGCGCTGGATCCAGGGCTATTGCTCGAGGCTGGTCAAGGTCTTGCCAAAAGAGAACCTTCCTAGATGTTCCATTGAGATTAGCAACTTCTATTCGATTTGTTTCAGAGTCTGTCCAGTACAGTTTTTTCCCAATCCAGTCGCATGCCAAACCATCTGGAGAAACTAGACCTGAAACAATGATGTTCTGTGCCACATTCCCAGTTTGGTTAAAGTAAGTCTGCTTGATGGCTTCTTCACTCACATCTGTCCAGTAAACGACACCCTGTGAATACAGGAAGTCAACTGCAGCAGCATCTTCTAAGCCACTGACTACAACTGTTGACTCCATCTTCACTCCTCCAGCATCCACCAGTCTAACATCTCTTCGGTTAGCAAACAGCAAGAGGGGAGAAGCTATGGAAGAGGGGAAAAATAAAGTATCAATAAGGTAGCAATGTCTTTCACTTTCTTAATTGGAGAAGTGATGCCTGAACACTGTACAACTTCCAGAAATTTGACATGGGAACATGTTATCTAGTACTTGACACCATAAGGATTTAAAATAAAGCAAAATTCTAGGCTTCAAGGCTTTGGCATTGTTTATCGACAGATGAATGAAGGGGAATAAGCAGAATTTCCAGTGGTCGGGGCTGAATTCTACATATTCACAATTCTTTATTATTCTTTCCCAACAATGTTAACTACAGCATACTGGCTCACAGTATACACAGATTTTATTTCTGAGGACTGTGGTTGTGGGTGCACAGGCCTTTGTTGCATTCTGCATCCACTAACCACTCTGAAAACTTAGGCAGCATAGACATCTGTGCTGCTTTCAGCACAGCATCTGGAATCATCTATGGCATCCTGAGAATCTGAACTTTCAGTTATTGTTTTCAAAAAGACAGCAAAATTGTAACCTTCGCGGCTGCTAAGTAAAGCCTGAAAAAATACATTTACTTTCAAAGTTTCATTCTAGCCACTTCATGTGCTCAAAAAAGTGACAATTGAAATCAAGAGAAAGCTTTTAAAAAACAAAACAAAGCCACACCTATACAAAGGGTGAGGTGTGTGTGTGTGTGTGTGTGTGTGTGTGTGTACACACGTGTGCATGCTCACCAATTGGACAGCTAACACAGACAAGGGAACCCCTTCATTCTCCCCCATCATGGCACCACACACCCACACCCACACCCACCACCCTTCAGAATATAGTTTTTCTCACACACAGTCAATGCCTTCATATATCTACTGCCTTCAATATTCTATTCAATAGTCCCAACAGTCTTTTTTCCTTTGCCCCAAGCTCCATTAGGAGTCAGAGAGCTGATTTTATTAGATCCTCCCCATCTCTGGCAATTTTTAAAAAACATCTAAAACCCATCTTTTCACCCAAGCTTTCTCAGATTTTTAAAATTGTCTGTTTTAATTTTATGACTGATTTTAGATTGTTGCATTGTTTAAACTTTGTATATGTGTTTTAATTGTTTTTATGTTAACCGCCCAGAGATGAAAGTTTGGGCGGTACAGAAGTTTAATTAATTAATTAATTAAATTAGTGCTTATGAACCATTCTTTGAATGCCAGGCTTACTGGCACTCTTCCAAATCTACTCCACCATATGGCCAAACATTTTCCTCTTAACTGTATAAAGCTATATTTCCCCATATGGCCTCTTCCACCTTTTAAGATGCCTCAAGATGGTCCTTGAAGTTCCATGTACTCAGTGTATGAAATCAACTTATGTACAAAGCAAGGTCTGTTCTGCTGCATTCCCAGTGCTAGAGAACATCCTTGCTCAAGAGCCCAGTATTGCAAGCTCCTAGAAAATACTACAGAATCTCATGCTACAGCAGCCTTGCAAGCCCACAAAAAGTTATATCCCACTCATCCAGGGTTTATTTGCATCTCACAAATCAGAACCACTGCTTTTCAGCTCGTTGCAAAATACATGCATATGCTTATAGCTAAGGCCACACTTTCACTGCAGATGTTCAGGAGGTCCACCAACTGCCATATTAATATTTTATGCATTTTACTTTTTTTGCAAAAGTCTATCATATTGGGGTACAAACTTTAACTAGTAAATCAACCAAGTAGATTTCAGTGAGTAAAACTGCAACCAATTTTCATTTTTTGAGTAGTGAGTTAAGGGCACACATATTTGTTGACCTTGCTGATTTTGGTGCATTACTGTTCAGTAATGGCATGCAAAAAAAAAATTAAGACAGCCTAGTTTATGCCTATTTAGTGGTAAGCAAACTGATGCTTCCTTTAATATCTTAAATGCGTACAATTCTGGTCACCACATCTTAAAAAGGACATTGTTGAACTGGAGAAGGTACAGAAGAGGGCAACCAAGATGATCAGGGGCCTAGAGCACCTTTCTTACGAGGCAAGACTACAACACCTGGGGCTTTTTAGTTTAGAAAAAAGACGACTGCGGGGAGACATGATAGAGGTATATAAAATCATGCATGGCGTGGAGAAAGTGGAGAGAGAGAGATTCTTTTCCCTCTCACACAACACTAGAACCAGGGGTCACTCCATGAAATTGATTGCCAGGAGGTCTAGGACCAACAAACGGAAGTACTTTTTCAAACAACGCATGATCCACTTGTGGAACTCTCTGCCACAGGATGTGGTGACGGCCAACAACCTGGATGGCTTTAAGAGGGGTTTGGATGACTTCATGGAGGAGAGGTCTATCAATGGCTACTAGTCAGAGGGCTGTGGGCCACCTCCAGCCTCAAGGGTGTGCCTCTGAGTACCAGTTGCAGGGGAGCAATGGCAGGAGAGAGGGCATGCCCTCAACTCCTGCCTGTGGCTTCCAGCGGCATCTGGTGGGCCACTGTGCAAAACAGGATGCTGGACTAGATGGGCCTTGAGCCTGATCCAGCAGGGCTGTTCTTATGTTCTTTCTTATGTTCTTATCTTTAAAACCCAGCTATAACAAGGTTCTGGTAAATAAATTATTTTAAATTGTATTTAAAAGGCATATGATTAATCTAAACATTCTTTAACAAGTTGACAAACTTAACATCATACAAGATGCATATTTACATAAGAGAAAGAGCTATCTTCAAAAATTGCACAGCTGTGTTTTTGGGTGTTTTTTTAAAGAAATCCTGTTTCTTTTAGAATAGGTCAGCAGCCAAGCATCCTACAGTCCCCCACTTTCCCAACCACACTAAACAGTATAATAACCATGCTAATCATTCATGTTGTCTTCACTTAGATAACATATATCTGTAAAGCAATCAGGCTGTTTCCCATATAGTACAGCAGTAACACTAATGTATTTAACTAAATGGAATATCTGTGTTCCAGAAGAGGGCACTTATTGCTGCAAATAGCAAAATTCCCTTCAGGATCTACCTAGTCCAGCAACTTTCTAGCATAATCTAACACAAAGCTGTTCTCTGCCAAATTATTTGTCACTTCAAGTCCTCGGCAGCAATTCCACAAGTTCTCACAACAGCTGCTGAATGTACTAATCAATTTTTGGCTCCCCAGCAAGAAGTTTGTAGCTCCAGCTGATGTTCAGACTCCTAAATGCATGCAGGGTTGAGATCCAAAACCTTGTCAATTAGGTCCCACAAAAATAAGCAGAGTAGACCAGCAGTGACAGATTTATTCATGCAGAGGCTTCAGAGTTTCCAATTCACTCACAGTAAAAATACAGTAGCCAATGAAATTTCTTTGCAACACTGTACAGCAGTCTAAATTTTATCAAGTGTTAACCAACTATACATGTCCTATGAATCTTGGAACTCAAATTCATTCAATTTGGTTGCAATGCTCAGGGCTTGAATATGCACAATTGCCTCTCATTTGGCAATCCAGAACATGTTCCATTATTTTCACTTTTCAGCTTAACTAGAACTCATATGTTTAAATATCTACTGTACCACATTCTTTATCCAATTGTGATCCTGGCTTGTAAAAAGACTTCATGCTGCAGACTACCACGTAGTATTAAGGAATAGTAGTGATTATTTCATACAGAATTCACAATACTCTCAAGGCTACAAATGATCCTATGCATGTTTACTCAGAAGCAGGTGGTTTCCTTCCAAGTGAACTTGCATAGGGTTGCAGCCTTAGAATTTCTTTAGGAACACCAAGACAATTAACCTAAGACCAACAGTCTGAAGGGCAGAGGCATCCCTACGGAGCCTTGTAGCTTTGGAAGTTACAAAAGCAACAGCAGCAGCCAAATCACAACCACTTCCACATTTGGCTGGCATTGATTTTGAAATATTTGAAGGGGAATTTGCAGGGACAGTTGGCACATCTCACCTCAGGGTGGGGCATGTGTAGTCATGTACATGAGAGCAGGTTCTTCACAAAATGCACTGCCAGCCAAATGTGGTAGCAACTGTACTTTCAACTGACTGAATGCCATCGTTAACATGCTAGGGGCAAAGAGAAACCCTACCTTGCCAACTATTGGCTACCTACTCCTCCCTTCCTGCAACACAGGTACTCAGATTTGATAAGAAATGCTTAAACCAATGAAGAACAGAAATTATCCCACTGGTTCCCTAGCCTATAAAATGTGAATACAGAACAAACTCAACTGATACACATACTGCATTCATCTGAGATGCCATCTCACATGTCTCTGAGACAAGATATAAAGGTTGAACTGGAACAGATAACAGAGACACTTGGCTTTCCTTGCAAAAGTCTTAAGGAAGTTTGATTTGCTCTTCAGTATGTATTGATGTTAACTGCATAGTAATTATGCAACATGAATCACACAACATGAGACAAAAGCATATGCAATTTCTCAATTTCCTTTCTTTTAAATAAGACATTTCTGCCAATCCCTATCTGTACTGACAAAAAAGGACTGTTTACTTTCCCTTTAAGGAGGAGAGGGGTAAAACTATCTACATACAATTTCAAGGTTAAGGAAAAATACACATTTTTACAGCAAA
Source organism: Hemicordylus capensis (assembly GCF_027244095.1). NCBI lineage: Eukaryota > Metazoa > Chordata > Lepidosauria > Squamata > Cordylidae > Hemicordylus > Hemicordylus capensis. The sequence goes on along the minus strand of NC_069657.1, from coordinate 135,858,138 downwards.
TATATACCTGAAGCCAACATGGAAGATTTAAATCATCTGGTTGTATTACAAACCTCACAGGCAGACGAGAGGTTTGTCACCATGCATGCTCTGCTGAAGACAAAGTCTTTCTCTGATGTAGCATTTATTTTGGGAAGCCATTTAAGGTTCCTACAGCCTTACATACTTACAGAGCTTACAGATATTTCCACACTCTGCTATACCATATTCCAGGGCTTGACAAATCCCAGGTGTCAGGTAACCATGGCATCTGGGAGTTTAACCATGGCACCTACACTAGAATATTCAGAGACAGAGTTATTTAATAAAATCTTTATTTGTCCCAGGCAGCCCTGCTTCTGTTCTAAGCATATTTCTTGTAAAGCCCATTTACTGCCATCCCTTGCATAACATCCATAACTAGCAGTCAAGACACATTTGTTCACCCAGGCTTTTAATTAGATACTGTTTTAATAGTTTGATGGTTTTTAATAGTTTTAACATTGTTTTAAATTTCTGTAATGTTTTAACCTTTTTATTTGTTGTTTTTATTGTATTGTTGTAAACCGCCCAGAAACTTGCATTTTGGGCAAAATATAAATATGTTAAATAAAATAATACATCAAACTAAATCCAGTAATTTTCTCAAGTGTCTGTTGGCTCCTAAATTTTTGGGCTGGTTCTCCAATCCAAATAAAATTTGCCAAGGCCTGCCATATCCACACACCCTCAGATCCAGAACAGATCATGTATGTTTAGGGAAATGTAGATAAGCTTAAACAAGAAAGTCACTCAGAGAAAAAGTATAAGATTGCTGACCTGAAGGCTTTCCCTTTTACAGGTGTTCAGTACCCAGCGCCAAGGTCGCAGAACAATTGCCAACAACAAAGCAATCAAGAGGCTGGTTGGAAAGCTTTCTGAAGAAAGATTGAAATTCTAGAGAATATGGAGAATCAACCCAGGTCTCAATAACAGCCATCAGGCCCTACACCCCTTCAACATAGTCCCACTTACCCCCGAGAGGCAAGGGGAGAGCACAACTTATGGCACACCACCTATATCTTGGCATGAAGCCTTTGGAAGGCTAAAACTAGACAGAATGGGAGACTGTGAATAAGTCTGGCTCATGGCTGCTTAATCCATATTCATTTGTCCACTAACATAAGTCAGTCCACAAATTCATCACACATCAATTACGTTAGAAATTTGTGCTGATCACAAGCCAGCCCTGTGCATAAGAACTGAATGCACAGTTCTCAAACTGGCAGGGTGGATTTGATTTAAATCAAACTGATTTAAATCACGATTTAAATCACTAGCAGGGTGGATAAAAATCAATGATTTTTTTAAAAAAATCAAAAAAATCGGATTTAAATTAAAAAAATCCGATTTAAATCAAAAAAATCCGATTTTTTATTTTTTTATTTTTTTAAAAAAATCATTGATTTTTATCCACCCTGCTAGTGATTTAAATCGTGATTTAAATCAGTTCGATTTAAATCAAATCCACCCTGCAAACTGGATTCTGTTATGATCACAATGTGTTATTCGTATGCCACAAATGTTTTCTGGAACTCCATACCTGACTATTCCTCCCCACTTTCATTGTTTTTGAAATTAAGAGAACATTACCCACATAATCTGTGCTGAAAAGTGCAGCAAAACATCAGTTTTGAGTGTTGGGAAAATGCAGTATGCCCTTCAGCAGAATTATAGCTTCAAGGAATAACATTTAAACTGAGTAACATCTGTACAATCACCAGAAACAACTCTTGATGGTCTGTTGGACAAATGCTATCCAGAATTGGGTGGGCAGGATTGTCTGTGGTATGAGTACTCTAACAAGTGGTTACCATCCAGCAAGTCCCTCGCACACTTGCTCAATCTCTTCCTGTGGAAAAATGCAGCTCCTTCATGCTCAAAATGCCAAAAGAGAGAAAGAGGCAGGATGCAGAGGATGCACACAATACCAGATATTATACCTTGAGGATAACTGAAAATACATGCCCACAACTATTAACTGCCTGTTCAGAACCATCATCATTTATACCAAAGACATTGGCCCAGCTTTCCACTTAAAACTGCAGGGGATTTGGGTGGGTATATTTCCACAATACTTAGATAGCCAATTCCTTGTTAGAGTGCATCCCTGATGAAGCTATCAGAAAATCTTCAGGATTTACAGGATACAATGTCTTGACCTCAATCACCACAAAGCAAGCCCAAACAAAACAAAGACAAAACAACTGTTCAAAGATGCTTGGATATGAATAGTTCTCCAAGTTGGAAAGGAGTTCTAAAAGCTGTTGAGCAGCCATCCACCACACTCCAACAGCCCCTGAATGACAAGTGCTATTTTGCAAGTAGAGAAGGGAAGCAGGCCTCAGGATGGTGGCAGAAATAACTGACATATATTTTGATGGAAGCAAGAATCAGGAGAAAAGACTGTTCTGATAGGATACATGGGAGGCGCAGTCAGAGCCAAGATAAACTGTTTTCTTCTAAAGTGCTTATTTGCTTTTTAAAAAGTTTATTCTTGCTCAGTGACTCCCAAATTAGCAAGAAAAATCTACTTGTCAAAAATGGCAAGAAAAAGTGTGATGATGGAGACGAAGTTTTATACAATTTGGTAAACAGACAATATTGTGCAGAGGGCAATCTCAGCCAATCATACAGAGAACATGAGGAAGAGGAGAGGAGGGAATACAGTCGTCTATCTACGTAGGGCAGGCCTGCACAACATACGGCCTGCGGGCCGCATGCAGCCCGTGAGGCCTTTTTTCTTGGCCCATGGGGCCATTCTGCTTGTCCCCCAACTGCCCACTCGCCCACCTCCCACCCTCCTGACCCAAACCTACATAATGATTTCTCGGGCGTGTCTGCCATTCTTTCTAAATGTATGGCGGAAATCTCGCATGAAGGGCCAGAAATCTCGCAAGAAGGGCTGTGAGAAGGGCCGGAATGAGATCACCAGAGGCGAGATTTCCATAGCTGCTTCCGGGGGTAAATGGGGGAAGAAAATGGTGGTGGGAGGCGGCAACCCGCACTGGAGGCCACGCAGGGAAGGAAGAAGCCACGGGAGGAAACCTTGTGGAGCCATCTGCCGTCAAGCCGTACGGGCTCTCAGTGCCAGCAGCCCAGAAAGGCAACAACGAAAGGGCCATGCTGGAGAGAGGAGGTGGTGGGACAGACAAGCGGGCGGGTGGAGAAAGCAGCAGTGAACGAGGTGCCGAGAAGGCCTGCTGGGTGTGCAACGAGGAGGCCAAGGAAAGGTTAATTTTTCTTTGAATTTCTGCTGCTGCGTGGCCACGGGATGGCTGTGGGGGGCTGGGGTGAGCCAGGGGTGGTCCTTCTTCCCTCTCCTCCAGGCGGCGGCGGCAGCTCCCATAGCGACTCAGGGCCTGTAGCGATGGTCGTTCCTACTGCTCAAGGACCTTTGCCTCTCTCTCTCTCTCTCTCTCTCTCTCAAGCCAAGCCTCCTGCCCCATCCTTTCCATCTTTCTTTCCCCTTCTCCCTTCTTTTCCAAAATTATGAGAAGAGCTTCTAATATTTTTTTCCCCCTTAAAAGTGTTCCATGTTACGTGTGATGATTTGGCAGAGGTGGATAGAAAGAACAATGCATTTTATTTTGTACAGATTGTATAATATTTATATTATTAAAATGAATTTTAATTCAACTTACTTCATATTAATTTAAATTAATCTTGGCTGGCCAGAACGTCAAAAGTTAAATTTTGATTAAATCATTTTTAATTAATTTCACTTTAATTTGATTGATTGATTGATTGATATTAAGTGTTACTCTAATAATCAGCACCCTAAGAATTTACCTCAGCCCCCATGAACCAAGTCACGGTTGGTTTCGGCCCACCAGGTCATTTGAGTTGTGCAGGCCTGTCGTAGGGTCTAGTACAGGTCTAGTCTCCTGTGCACCTGCTACCCATTGTATATGCTGTTTCAGATCACACTAATATGGAAGCACTTCCTAAAAAGAGAAAAAACGGCCCTCAGCTAACATGCACAGAACTGAGCTGCGTGGCTACATGAAATAAATCTCCCTACATTCAGTAGGGTTTACTTTCAGACAAGTGTGCACAGGGGGTGGGAAGGCTTCTTTTAGCATTTGGAATATGACTACTTAACAAAAACATCTTTAACTGCTTTGCATGCTGCACCCAGCCCTGTTCGCTGGCAGCCACTACTGTAGAGCACCTGAAATCCATTGATCACCAACTTCAAAAGATAGATTAAATGTTGATTTTCATGCAATGAACCTTCATATTTAACCTGAGTTTAAACTTGTTGAATACAGTCCTCTAAAGAATAGAAGACTATTCCTTTCATCCTGAACCCACACCCCCACCCCGCTTTTCCTTAAGGTGAATTCCCACACGCAAACAGTGGCACAGTATGGTGTTTTTTATCCTCCTGATGCAAACAAAATGTAGGTAGGCAATTCATTCGTACAATTTCTATTCCATCATTGGTCATACACCTAACCCAAAAAGATGGCAAGTCACTTTTGTCTGAAAATACAGCTTTTGCAACCTCTGTAATTTAAGGGCTTATGTTACAGTTTCCAAACAATATTATTAATTCTTGTCTACAGCCCTCTACAGAAGTTTTTCTATTTTGTTTCTTCTCTCTTGCATCTGCAAAGCTCATTACTGCATTATTGCTAGTGCTACAGTGAAGGATATAATCATAGCACCTACTTCAGTACTGCCACTGTAATATTTGACTGCAAAATATTTTGCGATAGTTTAGCAAAAATCACCATAGATATGCACACTACTATATTATGAGGAAGATAAAATAAGAGGAATACCCATATTCTGTTCATGAAATGGCGAGAAATCAAGTGTTAAAAGCAACATTCATTGCCTTTTTTTAAAGTAGAGAATATCTCCTCTGTTATACCACATTTTCTAGTCACTTCCATCTTTAAATATCAAAAAATTAAACATCTCAGGTATACTTTTTTAATTCTGCATGTACAACCATGTTTGAAATCTGAATAGAAAGAATTAAGAAAACAAGAATTCTAAACCTTGTAAAAATAATTTATATACAGAATATGTAACAGATGTTAGAGTTTGGTTTTTCACCCCTACTTTAAACTTTAACAGCCTATATTTTAAGCTGGTTACTGTGCACAACCTCCTGCAGTGCAATCTTGCCCGTGCCTGCATCTCAAAAAATGAATTATTTTTAGTGTCTGCTTTATGTATGCCAAACATTGTATTGGGTAACACACTACTGAAGAGACAGTCTGAACTTCCAATGTATCAAAATAACTTAACACAAGAGGGAGCTTGATAGGCACATGCCTAAGGCTCAAGCCCTCAGAGAGTCATCCAGCCCCCAACACACCAATGGCTCATATAAGAGCCAACATACACATTTCCATAAAATGGAATGTATCTGGTGATAAGTGTTTTGTTTCCCCTTTTTCTGGACTCTGCCCACTTTAAACTGCAGGTAAAGGGTTGCATAGTTGAAAACTCTCCATGAAAAATCCCCCCACCATAAAAAAAACACAGCATATCAGGAACAAAGTTTGGATGTATTCTTTTTCCTTACACTCTAGTTTTGTACATCTAGGGAGTTAATGGAGCAGCTTTCCAAATTCACCTGCATCTGCAGCTTGAAGCAGTACAGTCTGCACAACATGATTCTCATAAACGTATCTGGCCCTCCCAAACAATATGTAATGCCACCTACTACATTATACAATAAGAAAAAAATATTGCATTGGAAGATCAAGGTTATTGGTAGAGACAGAAAATAGATTAACAAGGGACCCAAGTGATTTGAATGAGGCCCTTTATAATATATCCAGCACTCCTGCAAGGCTGGCCATCATCATTCCTACTTGGGAAGTTGCTCACAGTCACCCACTGCCCATGGCAGAACAGAGTTTTCAGTTCATCACCCAAATCCATCCTGAGCACCCTATCCCTAGGATCAGAAAAGCCCATATTGGAAATGGGAGAAACCAGCACTCTTAGATATTGAGGAAAATCAACAGCTAGTCTTCCTAAAGCCACAACATACTAGTTGGGAATTTTCATCTGTGCAGAAAAAAGTAAAACTGGAAGAGTAGCAGTAAGGGGAGAACTAATAAAAAGGTTCAGGTCCAGAAAGGAAGCAAGTTGCCGAACAAAGAAGCGACACCTTGTTTGAACAAGGTAACCTCTATTAGTGCAATAGATTTCACTTTTTCAGCACCAGAAATTTTCTATAATAAAACTAGCCCCAAGGTGATCTTCTCCTGGTTACTGTGCACCAATAAGATCACATTTATTTATCCCCTCTGCCCCACATCACAAGCAAGCATCACCATGTGAAAAGGTTTGAAGATTTAGGCAGTTAGTTTTCTGTCTTTGCATAAGCAAGGGCTGCACATTTTAAGGAGTATCGTGAAAGCTACATTTTCTGTACTGTGTAGGTTAAGTTTTTTGCACTAATTATAGTGTTTCAGAAACCAGAGAGATTTATTTCAGAATCTTGGTTTTACTTGGCAGACTACAGTTTGTTACTGCTAACATTATTTACAATGGAATATAGAACTCTGATTATATACTATTTCATTTGGACAAAATTACTTTATTTCCCTAGAGAGACTAATGTCAAAAAGACATTGCCCAAAAGAACATGTTTTCTGGCAGAGTGGACAAAGGTGCTTTATAAGAGTACAAAGCAATAAAATTCTTGCAGCCTTTCTATATTCCTGTGTTATACAAATGTGTAGAAAAACATCATCTGCAGCACCACTGGACCCTCTTGCACTTGGCACATGTCTCTTAACTTTATTCCTGGGTACAATGTTCTTTTTTTTTTTTTAATGGTGAGGGAATTGTTCATGGGGATTTTTGAACTATGCAACCCTTTAGCTGCAGTTTATAGTGGGTGGAGTCCGGAGGGTGGGGGATGGGGGCGGTTACCAACTTACAACAGGCCTAAAGTCATTTCATATACACAATACCAGCAACCACAACAAAGGGGGTGGGGTGGGGTAATTTTATTCCAAGTTTGCTTCAACTTAGCTGAAAGTTCAAATGCAAACAAATGTGCAGATAACAAAATTGCACTGGCTACAAATTTGTTTCTGGGTCCAATTCAATACACTGGTTTTGTCCTCTAAAGCAGTGTTTCTCAACCACCGGTCCCTGGACCGCTGCCGGTCCCCGAAGGGTTGAGTGCCGGTCCCTGACTGGGAGTCAACCCCCCCCCAACTGAAATCAAGGCACTCACTTCCTCAATTTTGCACATGGCACGGAAGAGGAAGAGTATCACAGAGGCATGGGACCCTTCTTGTGCCTTGCCTCCACGTGCTGCTGAGATCTTCCTACAGCTATCTTATTCCCTATCTTTACAGCTTCAAACTGTATGCGGTGCGGGGGCATGGAGGAAAAGGTATGGCAGTGGGCGCCACTTGAAGGGCTGCTGGTTCTTGCATGCTCATTGTTTGCAGCCAAAGGTTGGTTGATTGAAACCCAGCTGCCTGTTGTGGTCGAGGCGCCTTGAGAGGGAACGCTGTTTCCCTCTTGCATCAGTGGGGCTTGCTTGTATGTTGTTTTCATTGGCCCCATGTAGCTTTTGAATTTTTCTAATGGCCCAACATCCCCTCTCCACTGAGTAATCAGAAGCACCTCCACCACCACCCCGCACATACTGAAGACATACTGGAGACAAATTTGTTCACCCAGGCTTTTAGATTCAGGGGTTCTCAACCTTGGGTACCCAGACGTTGGTGGACTTCTACTCCCATAATCCCCAGCCATAATGGCCAAATGCCATTGTTGTTGGGGGTTATGGGAGTTTAACTGAGTGAGGGACCCAAGGTTAAGAACCCCTAATACTCCATGTTTGCAAAAGATTCCAAATTTAATTATTTTAATGCTTATATTATTTTCATTCTAAACAGCCCAGAGATGCAAGTTTTGGGCAGTATAGAAGTCAGATAGATAGATAGACAGACTTGAAACCCCTTTACTAACTGCTGGTCCGGGAAACTGCGCATGAAGAATGTAGCGGTCCTTGAAACTCTGCACGAAGAATTTAGCGGTCCTTGACTCCAAAAAGTTTGAGAAACACTGCTCTAAAGCCCTTAAAGGTTTGGGCCCTGGATATCTTAAGGACTGCCTGCTCCCAAGGGTTTCTGCCCGCTTGACAAGTTTATAGGAGGGGGCTTATCTCCTTGTGCCAACAACGAAAGGCTCAGCTGCTGTGCATGTGGGACAGGGCCTTCTCAGTTATTGCCCCAAACCTTGCCAGTGGACATTCACTCCTCAGTCTCCATCACAGTTTTCAGAAAGCAAGTGAAATCTTGGCTGTTTGCCCAGAATTTGATAGGATTGTTTTTTGTTGCTGCTACTGTTTTTTATTATTTCATTGTATATGTTTAATTAGTTAAGTATATTTATATTCCAATTTAATATTTTGATTCTGTAACTATTTTATTGTTTTATATTGTTTTAAATGTTTTGTAAGCAACCTTGAGATTGTTTTAATGAAAGGCAGTATAAAAATCTAACAATAAAAATAAAGTGGGAGCTCAACTGGAACAGAATGTCTGATGGCCATATATACTTTTTATTGTCTAGGGGGCCTCCGGCACGCCTCTGTATTAAAAACAACTACCAAGGTACAAAAATAAAGCAGACGGCTTATGAACTGATTTCTTAAATTTTTGTCCTAAATTTCACTACCTGTGTGTTAATATCCTACTAAAAAATAACTTTAAAAAAAGAAAAGAAAAATTACAAATGTTCCAAGAGGCCCCAGATTGCTAAGCACTCTTTGCATAAGTTTTGTTACAAGGGAACATATTTGATGTAGGATTTTTCTTTCCACAAACAAAAAGTAAGGGCTTTCTCTTTATAAAACCTCCCTGAAGATACAGGTGTTTCAGAGCTGAGAAATTTTTCATTTATTATTATTTTTTTTAAAGGGAATGAAACCCAGCTGAAATATGCAGGATAACAGAACAGATGTGCATAAACCAGACAATCTGGTACAAAGCTCACCTTTTATGAAACTTTAGACTAACCTTATTCAGACATTAGGTTGTGTGTGTATAAATGTGTCTATACACAGGTGAAAATTTGTGTACGAATGACTGTACATGCTTTCATTTTTAAAGTGAACCATACAAGCCCCCTCAAATTCAAACTAAAGATAGGAAGTGTACTACCATGCATGCACTGAACATAATGTGTACACTGTACACAGACTGTGCTGTGTACAATCAAGATAATGTGTGAATAAGGTCTACTGCCACAGCTCTTCACATATATTAGGGGAGTTCACATGATTAGCATTAGGGTAAGAGAAGCCTCCTACCCTAATTTGGAAGCTACATGTGATCCCAAATTTCGATCATTTATTAGATAAAAACAGGGTCGGAGGTGGGGAGCTTGATCATCAGTCAATCCCCAGCCAGGTAGGAAGAGTGTGCTTTACCCGGATTCTATCCCAAGTTTCTGAACACTTTGGGCAGGAAAATCATTCTACTCAGCTGAGGCTTGGCTGATGATCAAGTTCCCCACCTTCAACCCTGTTTTCATCTAACATGACTGAAAACTGGAAGCGTACCCAGCTCCTGAGTTAGGGTTGGATTCTCCTACCTTAATGTTGATTGTGTGAACTGCCCTAGAAATCCTTGCAGAAAATCTATAAAGTATACTATTATCAGGCATCCACAAATTTAAGATTAGTTCACTAACCAGCCATTATCTGTGATAACCACCAACCCCCTTTCTTCACTGATCCTTTTTTGGCAGATAGGCAGAGGGCTTAGGAGATAAGTTTGGTAGCCCAGTTTGGGCCCGGGATACCTGAGGGACCGCCTGCTCCCAAGGGTTGCTGCCTGCTTGATGAGATCATCTGAGGGGGCTCTGCTCCGGGTGCCGACAATGAGGGAGGTTTGGTTGTCGTGCACGCGGGACAGGGCCTTCTCTGTTGCTGCCTCCAGACTCTAGAATGCTCTCCCGGTGGCTATTCGCTCCTCCATCACAGCTTTTAGAAAGCATGTTAAATCCTAGCTTTTTACCCAGGTTTTTATACGATTGTCTCTGCTGCTGCTTTTTGTATTTTGTACTGTTTTTTATGCTGTGTTTTAAATTTTTAATCTGATTTGTTTTATTTTTTAGCTTAATGTTTTAATTGTGTCTTTTTTACAATCTTGTTTTTCAGTTTTGCTGTAAACTGCCTTGGGGTTGTTTTAATGAAAGGTGGTATATAAATTTAACAATCAATCAAATGTGGGTCTTCGCTTATTTGCACTGGGATATGAAAAGGCTAAGAAACAGTGGGAGCCCTCTCCTATTTCTCAAAAGGGATTCCTGCAGTTTCTTACCTTCTAAAAAATGGCACTAGAAATCTAGGAAGAGGATCTTTGTGGTGCTGGGCATCCTGCTTGTCAGAGGGCTGGGGGCACTAGCCACTGCCAAGCTGGCAAATGGATATGTGGATGCCTATTATATTATTCCCTTATTGAAGACAGGGAGCTGAGACCAAAAGAGTGCAGCTTGCCTAAGGCCACCTAGTGAATCTCAGGTGGAGCTGTTTTTTAGTAGTGGGAAATCTGACAAAATGTATGGGAAACAGATGAAAAATGTAAAAAGTACTCAGCATGACCAAGATAGATAAGAACCTACAAGTTGATTAAGTGTCATCAAGTTGGTGTGGATTCTTAGTGACCACATAGATAGATTCTCTCCAGGATGATTGGTCTTTAACTTGGCCTTTAAGGTCTCTCAGTGGTGCATTCATTGCTGTTGTAATCGAGTCCATCCACCTTGCTGCTGGTCATCCTCTTCTTCTCTTTCCTTCAACCTTTCCCAGCATTATGGACTTCTCAAGGGAGCTGGGTTTTCGCCTAATGTGTCCAAAGTATGATAGTTTGAAACTGGTCATTTGTGCCTCGAGTGAAAATTCTGGATTGATTTGTTTGATGATCCATGTGTTTGTTTTCCTGGCTGTCCATGATATCTTCAAAAGTCTTCTCCAGCACCAAAGTTCAAAAGTGTCACTACTTTTTCTATCTTGCTTCTTCAAAGTCCAGCCTTCGCATCCATAGAGTGTCATGGGGAAAACCATTGTCCAAACAATTCTAATCTTTGTAGGTATAGACACGTCGCAGCATCTAAATATCCTTTCCAAGCCTTCATTGCAAACCTACCAAGTGCTAGTCTGCGGCATATTTCTTTAGTAGGAGCATTCAAAATTCTAATCAAACACTGAAGCCCTTGGAAGAGCTGAAGTTCCTGGTTATAGATAAGTTGACCATTATGACCAGGATTCAATGAAACTCCTTTGGTCAAAGCATGAGTTAGCTTACTCAGAATTGACAGCCAGCTTGCATTTTTGACAGACAGCTCCATATAGATATATCCAGGGTTAAGGAAAGCCACAAATCTACTAGTCTGTGATGATTGAAAAATGATGCCTGACAAGTGAAAAAAAGTCCTGACAAGCAATGTACCAACCATCTTGATGAATAAAATATTTTCTCTGGCTGGTGAACTGAACCAAAGTTTCTTGACCCCTGCATATCTCCCCTTAATTAAAAAATAATAATGGTGTGCATATAAATCTAAGGCCATATGCTGCCACTACTTTATGCTGTCATTTGTGCCATTTCTAGTATGGTACCTACAATGGCAAACTGCATCCTCAAATAGGAATGGCAAAAACACAAACACTAAAACCTTGTAAAAAGCAGGGACAAAAAGGTTTAAAATGCCAACTGCAATTTTTTCCACAAACTACATGCCTTAGATTTTGTCACATGCATTATCTTTTTCTCTTTTTTAAAGGAAACAATTGTTGACCACTTCGTGCTATCTTCATTTCAAGAATTTTTTTTCATCTGGGTGGTACACTCAAATTTTCAAAATCATGGCCAAGCATCTCAGCCAAACAGGCTCAGAAATCAGACAACCTGAAAATAAGTTTGTAGTGTCTATGCCTCCAGGATACACTACTATAATATTCTTCAGCCTTCCCACTGCAGCCACAAGGACTAGGTTTTATGTTGATGAAAGTAGAGATTAACTGGATCACAATGACAGCCTGCAGTGCATACAAGCACTGACAGAATGAGAAGGCTGGTGGAAGGAGAAAGACTTTGTAGTACCTACCCTACCATAGTTTTATGGCCAATCCTGGTTGTGTTTATCATTGAAGAACAAATCAGTGTGTTGATGCAAAAAGAAACATGCTGAAATAATTGGTGTGTCCATAACTGCATCTGACTATGCCACGTGTGGTTTCAGCACAACAGAGCAAGGAGAACAGTCACAGAAACCCCCAGTCACAGTCTCTGTATTACTGAAAGCAGCACTTGGGATTTATGAACAACAATACAAAAGGAAATTGAGAATCTCCCTTCATGTAGTTCCAACAACACAAAGCAAGCCTGACCCTGGAGACGCAATGCCATAAGGAATGAATTGACCTTAATCAGGATTCTTGGCTAAAGCAAAAGCTTCTCCCATAAAGAGCAGCTTGCAAAACATTTGGACAGAAAAGTGTGTGCACACACAAAACCAATTATTTATACCACTGTTATCATTTGCACTTAAGTGCCAGGAGAGTCCAAAATAATGGTTTTTAGAACAACTTGGCATTTTGATAGCTGTCAAGCTTAACTAACCGCCCAAGAATTTTCTCATCTACACATAAAAGATGTTTAAAGTACTGTCCCTATTATGCCACCTGGTATTCCAGCTAAATCTTACTAGAAAGCTGAACTGGAAGGAACATGAAACATCTTTAGTATAGTCCCCCGTTTATGGTACAATTTTATCACAAGTCTACCATTTCCACTTAAACCTCCATAATTATCTATGCACTTCACTCATACTATAGATGCTGTTCTCACATGCAGGCCAGCCCAGCCACGCTGCCCGTGAGAATTGCACGTGGATCCCAGCACTGCTGCCGTGCTAAACCCAGAGCCGAAGCCCAGCTTGTACCTGAGGTTAAGGGTGCAAACCCCGACTTCCAGGACCATGAGTCAGCATGAGCTGCTTGCAGCTCACGCTGAAACAAAGACGGGAACCTAGAGTGCTCGTCCCCTGGGGGAATCCCACAGTGCACTGTGCTTGGTGCATGGTAGGGATGTGCAAGCTGGCTCGAGGTTGAGCTGGCTTGCACTTGAACTGGCCCGGTTTGGCTCGAGGTCAAGTTGAATCCCCCTGGGTCGGTCCAGGGCTGGTTTGGGGTTTTTTTTAATGAAAAAAATGGTGCACTTACCGCCATTGCAGGGCTTCAAGGGGTGCTGCCATGACCGCGAGGTGCATCTCCTGATGTTCCAACTACCCCTGCCAGCTTCTCCCCAGTCTCAAACAGTCCATTTCTGGTCACGACCCAGCCATGCAAATGGCCAGTTCATATGCATGGCGGCTTCCAAAATGGCCACAACCAACAGGGAGAGGACCAGAACGGGCAGAAAACAGCCTGAAATGGGCCATTTGAGACTGGGGGAGGCAGGTAGGGGGAAGGGAAACATCAAGTCCCCCACCCCATGGCCACGGCACCCCCCCGAAGCCTCACAATGGTGGTGCATCCACCATTTTTTGGTTTACATTTTTTTTTCATCCCCCTCCTCCCAAGCCATGCCTGAACCAGTTGAGCCAGATGCAGACAAGCTGCAGTGTGCACAAAACCAAACCAGACCCAGTTCGGTTTGAGTCTGGTTCTACTCGAACTGGGGTCGCCAGTTTTGTGCACACCCGTTGTGCACAGTGCACTGTGGGATTGTCAGAGGCCAGGACAAGTCCCAGCCTCTTTTTACCCATGCCAGTAGCAGCACAGATAGTTATCCACGCTACTCCTGGCAGTGCTGGTTGTGTGGGTGCATGGCCACGGGACGCAGAGAGGTCATCTGGAGGAAGGTAGGTTGAACACTGCCTCCCCTCCACCCGACCACACACGCGGTCATGTGAATAGCCCCCAGAGTAATAAGGCTACAGATGTATATCCGTTTACTTTTATGCAGTGGTTAAGAGTATATTATCCATGTTACTGGCAATGGGAAAACACTGAAATGGGGTGCTGTGTTTTCAGCCATGAATTTTACAAATAATTTATTTTTCGCATGTGTAGTTTTCTAAGCAATGCTCTTTATTTTAGATTCATTTCAGTTCCAAGTATGTGCACTGTATTCAGTACAGATGGAGAAGGCAATGTATCTTTCCAACTTTCCTGAAACCCAGTCAAGTTTTTGAAGTCAGCAGAACCAACATCTGGAACTAGAAACAACAGTATCAGAAGCAGGCATACCTTTGTGAAAGGTTTTATTTACTGAAATCCCACAGTGTTTTTGCAAGTCAAAGTTTTCCATTATAACTCAACCACAATTTCGTTTATTCATCATTAAGGACACTCCCTACCACAGAGTGTACCACTGCCTAAGTTTCTGTTCAAACCAACACACATAATCCACCCCAAAATTTAAACAGAAGTCTAAGGAACACTTTTTGTGGCATATTTATGGTACCTGGAACCTTTTAAATTGAAGAATGACTTGAACACATCCCTACACAAACCAAACCAATAGCCATTTTGAAAAAAATAAACTCTCAGCAACATAGCACACCAACTACTTCACACAGGCACACTATTAATCTAGAAATGTGGAAAACCACATATAAATTCAAGCTAGGTTGATGGGGGGGAAACCCACTTCAACCTCATTTGGAAACAAGCTCATATGGACTGGTATAGGGAACACCATCCAGATAGCCCCAGAAGTCTGTATACATTTCATAAGTATCTCATATGATGACACTACAGTTGGTTTGTTTTGCTAATCCAAGTTTTTCGCATGCCTTTTCCTCTTCCCTCTCTCCACTTTTGGCGAAGACTTGCAGCAACACCACATTTAATGGTATTTCTGCTCACAGAATAGTCAGAACACAGAGGAAATCTCAAAGCAGGCCATTCCTCATGAGATTTTCAAACTCAAAACACAATATGAAAACATCATGAGAAAACTAAGTGAAAAGATGTACATAGCTATACAATTTCTGGATATTTGTGCCAAGCTATATCTTCTCCTATTAAAAACCTCTGAATGCCAAGTAGAAAAAAATCGTTCAACACATGGGCTGGGAGTTAGGAAGCAAAGGACAAAAAATAGTATGAAAAGTTAGCTTATAGACTCCTTAAAAGTGCTACAGGCTTGTCTAGAGCTGTGTTAAAGGTACAGGCAATGTGTATGTGTACCACCCACACCAAGAACACCAGGTAATTGGTGTCAGAGGCTGAATTCAGATTTCATGGCCAAACCATGGTTTAGCCACCAAGAACATACTGAAGACTTATGCAGTTCCTTACACACACACACACAAACTCCCTCCTCCACTTTTTGCTTCATGTTATCCATAGTTTGCTGTGATGTCTGGCATATTATGGCTAACAGTATAACTACATAATTTGCCCAATTCATATACACAGGTGTCACAACCCCAAACAGTGGGGTGGTGACAACAAACAAACAAACAAACAATGGTCACTCCAACACAGCAGACTGTCCTCCGATGATGAGCAGTGGAAAGAGGGAACCTGCCAAGTTCATTCCAGCTCCTGCAGTAGCCATGGCTCCACACCACTGAACCCCATGAAACAACTGACACCCATCATGAGAGCTCTCCAGAGCCTCCAGGGGAGCTCCCACTGGATCCCATGCCAGAGATGTCTGAAGAGGCAGAGCCAGGTCCTACCGCATGGAGCTCCACTGGGCATGGGGCACCCTGCTCCTCAGAACCCATAGAAACCAGAGCTCCCTGCAGCCAGCCCCAGTACCCCCAAGTCTTCCTTGAGTCCACCATCCCACAGAAACCAACAGCAAAAAGAGGTCCTGAAGAAACAACAAAGAAGTGCCTGTATCACTGCCAGCAGACTATAGTAACAGGGCAACTATAAAGTGGTTTACAAGTTAGCCCACTTGCGCCTCCAAAATTTACGCGCCCACCATCTTGGATCAGGGTTGATAACATCATCACAAACTATGCCACTGAGGTATCCCTGTGTTACTCACTGCAATTGTACCTAATTTGGTTCAAATGGCAATCACAAATTAGCCTGCTTGCCCCTCAGATGTTCACACAGCCACCATATTTAATTGGAGTGGATGGCATCATCACACACCACACCATTTGGGCACCCCTGTGTGTCCCTACAGCTGTAGCAAATTTGGTTCAAATCAGTTAGGCGGTTCACAAGTTAGCCCATTTGTGCCTCAAGCCATTGCAGTGGAAAGCAAATCAGAAATTTAATAGCTGTTTCCCTTTCTGGCTGTCCTGACAGCCCTTTGACATTGAAAAGCAATGCCAACCACCTACAGAGCCTCATCTTGCTCCTTTGTAATACCAAGTTGGTCCAGAATAAACCTGAAATCATACATGATCTGGAGGTGGCCAGAGGTGCTTTTTATCAGCTTCGGCTGATACACCAGCTGTGTCTATTTTCTGAGATGAACGACTTCAAAACAGTGGTACATATGCTGGTAACCTCTAGGCTGCAATGCATTCTATGTGGGGCTGCCTTTGTATGTAGTCCGGAAACTGCATTTGGTTCAGAATGCCGCAGCCAGATTGGTCTCTGGGTCATCTAGGAGAGACCATATTACTCCTGGGTTGAAGGAACTACATTGGCTGCCGATAAGTTTCTGGGCAAAATATAAGGTGCTGGTTATTACCTACAAAGCCCTAAACAGCTTAGGCCCTGGATATTTAAGAGACCGTCTTCTTCACCATGAGCCCCACCACCTGGAGAGGTCCGTCTGCAGTTGCCGCCAACCCGTTTGGCTCCTACTCAGGAATGGGCCTTCTCCATTGCTGCCCCTGGACTTTGGAATGCACTCCCTATTGAAATAAGAGCCTCCACATCTCTGGCAACTTTTAAAAAGGCACTGAAGACACATTTATTCACCCATGCTTTTAATTAGATTAATAATTTTAATAGTGGGTTTTAAATTATTTTAATTGTAAACCGCCCAGGGACGCAAGTTTTGGGTGGTATAGAAATATTATTTATCAATCAGTCATAAATAAATAAATAAATAATAGATAGATAGATAGATAAATAAATGAAGTTTACGCATCTGCCATCTTGGATTGGGATAGTAGCATCATCACAAACTATGCCGTTGAGATGTCCCTATGTGTTCCTATAACTGTACCCAATTTGGTTCATATTGGTCCAGGCGTTGCGAGGACACACACACATAGAATGCTGGGTGATCTCATATTCCAAATACGAGATCTCATATTCCATATTCCATCTTATTTATTTGTTATTTCTCTGTGTAAACCTCCCTAAGCCATTTTTGAGAAGGGCGGTATAGGAATCGAATGAATGAATGAATGAATGGCTAAACCATGGTTTGGCCATGCCATCTGAATTTAGGATACTGTGCTAAAAATTATAGCCAAGTGAAAAGGAGTGAAATCTCCCTGCTTGGAATCAAAAGTACATCTTGTACTTTTGAAATCAAAAGTACATCTTGATAACAAATAAGTGCATGGGTAGAAGATCCTGACTCCTGCTATCTTTTCCCACACACTTACCTAGATGATAACATGCACTTGCCCCAATAGTCTTATGCTGAAATAAAGCAATTACAAGATCATGCCACTACAACGCAACAGCGCTCAATTACTGCCAGAAATGCAACTAGTAGATGATAAATGGTCTTGGATAAATTCAAATCAAATCCACACATCCCTAAGGACAGCCGAAATACTACACAAGATACTTTTTTTTTTTTTTAAAGCAAGGAAAGAGATTATCAGATTCAACTGCAACTGAAGAGAAGGAAGTTAGCCCAAGTCTGCATTACAGTAATGTAGCAGTATGTTTAAGAAACGGGGTCAAATGATGCACTGAATATACACAGACACAAGCAAGGAGGCCATGGCATATTCAGGAGGGTAGGAGGAAATATGTCAAAGTACCTCCCAATGCCACCAATCTCAATGCAAAATTGCAGGATTACTACCATATATACCCAAGCAAGCGTACATTCAAAAATATCTCCTGCTGGGGCACAATTTTCAGTGCACACAAGAGAACAGCAAGACCGACGATGGTGCTGGAGTGGGCAACTTCCTCCAAAGCAAATATTTGTAAGACTGGCTTACAGTTAGTTAATGCTGGTGAGCTATGAAGACCTGTTCTACCACGACTGGCAAACAGCTTGATAGAATGTGGGGGGGACGGGGACGGGGGTAGAACAAAAATCATTGTGGCACCTTAAAAATATTTATTATAGCATAAATTTTCATGGACTACAGTCCATCTCATTAGATGCATGAAGTGTCACCCTCAGTTGGCGTGTATGTGTGTGTTCACGCATTAAGATTTGAAAAAGCCTATAGACAGTACAAGTGGCTATGAAATGCAAGAGGTATTTGCATACATGGCCAATTACTCAACTAGTGTGTGTATGTCTAATCTGTAAAATCTTATGCCACAATAAATTTGTCTTTAAGGTGCCACAAGAATTATTGTTTTTGCTGCAACAGACCAACATGGCTACCTCTCTGGAAGGAAAAAATATATAAAGAATTGCTCTGGTTCAAAGCTGATTGGCATAAACTATTAACTTTTGTCTGCCAAACTGTCAGTGAGGCACACAGGGAACAGACTTAGAGTATAACCCTCCCTTGCTCCTGGAAATAATGTCCCTGAGATAACATGTTTATCAACAAGTAGCATATCATGCCCATCCCCCGATTTCATAAGCAAACATCTCTGCAAGAAAGATGCCTGTTGGCAAACCAGTCCACATTCTCCAGGAATATTTCGCAAACACAAAATTGAACTATCACAACCAATGTTCCCTCTAAGGCGTGTGCATATGTGCATGCTCACAAGATTTTTTATGTCCTCTCAGTTAATTTTAGATCCCGCACAGGCTGAACCAGGAAGGCCCCACTCTTAATGCACCTGGGGCTATTTAGTTTAGAAAAAAGACAACTGTGGGCAGACATGATAGAGGTCTATAAAATCATGTATGGAGTGGGGAAAGTGGATAGAAATTCTTCTCCCTCTCACATCACACTAGAACCAGGGGTCATCCCATGAAATTGATTGCCAGGAAATTTAGGACCAGCAAACCAAGGTACTTTTTCACACAACGCATAATCAACTTGTGGAATTCTCTGCCACAAGATGTGGTGACAGCCAACAACCTGGATGGCTTTAAGAAGGGTTTGGATAACTTCATGGGGGAGAGGTCTATCAACAGCTACTAGTTGGAGGGCTAAAGGCCACCTCCAGCCTCAAAGGCAGGGTACCAGTTGCAGGGGAATAACAGCAGGAGGGAGGGCATGCCCACAGCTCCTGCCCTGTACGTTTCCAGCAGCATCTGGTGGGCCACTGTGTGAAACAGGATGCTGGACTAGATGGGCCTTGGGCCTGATCCAGCAGGGCTGTTCTTATGTGCGTACACACTGCCTTGATACTGTCACCTAGAACAAAGTTCATTCCACATACAGATGAAATATTTTTTAGAGAGAACACTGATCACAACCCACTGGATTTATGCCTCTGCTTTTGGAAAATGCAATACATAGAGCACATTACTCTGCACAACTTTTCTAGGAATGATCAGACAGGACTAAATAAAAATCCAAATTATGCTATGTCAGTAATTCCATTCAGTAAAGGAGGACCTCATTACTTTTTTCAAAACAAAAAGATCACACCAAGATCCAAATAACTGACTGGGCAGGGGTGTAGCTATACTTAAGCAGCTGGGTTCAAAGACTCTGGGGCCCCCAGCTCCACCCTCCCTATTTTCTTTGTTATCTCCCTCACCCTGAGGGGCCGTCGGGGAGAGGGTCGAACCCAGGCCCCCTATCCCCTAGCTGCGCCCCCGTGACTGAGCCTTCAGTGACCAGTGAGGCATGGAGTCAAGACTCGTTTACTCTTAAATAAGTGGTCAGCTTCTCTGCTCTGTTAAAGAGGTTTCTGTTGGCTGGAAAGTCCAAGCCTCCGTTTTTCTGAAAACAGGATAAGCAGGGTGTTCAGGATCTCATCATTAAGGAAGCAGGAGATGGGCAGAGGACCGCTTAAGGTGTCTGTAGCCTTTTTGCATCTATTAATGCTGTTTAACAGGTTTGCCCTTAGGTTGTCTACATGGTTATTTTAATTAACAGAATTGCAACCACTCCCCAACACCACAACCACTGCCAAGCTCACAGCAGATCTGAACACCTAGAAAGTGCAAGGCCTTATTCCCGATGTGCCAGCCCTCCACATGCAGGGAGACTGCATGTTTGAATGCACACACTCCACCATGCCAATCTCCAGCATGCCCTCTCAGCTAGTACAGAACCCACGAGAACCACACACTTACCTTCTGTAACCATTTGAATCCGTTCTCATTCCTTGTAGGCTCCTACCTTTTGCAATTATCTGAGCTCTCTTCAGCCTCAGAGATTAAGAAATTACTCCAGTCCTCAGTCTTGCTTGCTCAGTCCCTGAGCACTTGTCCAATTGCAGAGGAGTCCAATTGCAGAGTGTGATGTGAAATATAACTCACCCACAGCTGATACATAATGGAGCCTACAACTGCCACAACACATTGCTCAACCTCCTTACCCCATTACGGAACATGCATTAACTGCACGTGTTTTTTATTTACTGCATATCCTTAACATGAATGTGCAGTATTCAACTGCCTTTCTGTTTTATTTGGAGAGAACTTGAGGTCTAAATCCTCTGAAGGATGTGGTATCATGATGCACTGATTTATCTGGACTGTTTTCTTTAAAGGGCTTATATGTTGTATTTACACAGTGTGGCAGTGGTAAGCAAACACCTGGAATCTTAATTGTTAGTTATTTCTCAAGGACTTTAGTAAAAAGGTTTAATGGAATAAAAAGCTACAGTAAGGGCCTCAGAGTCCCCAGTCTTAAAACTTACCACATCAGGATAACAGAAAATACAAAGCAGGAAGCGTCTTAAGCTATCACAGGGTGAACGCTACCTCCGTTTTCCTTACAGTAACTTCCTTCACATAGATTTTATGCACTTGAGATGAAACGATGAAATAGTAATGGTAGGTATGGCAGCTGAAGGCTGTCAAAACTTGGTTGGTTCTGGTCCCAACAAAAAAACTAGTGGTGTGCATGGAACCATGGAGGCGCGGTCCGGCACTGGGGGGGGGGGGTTCTAGCTTTAAGGGTGGGGGGGTAGTACCTACCCCTCCCGCCGCTCTTCCCCCTCCAGCGTTGCAGCTAAAAGTGAAGTTTTGGGGGCGGCGGCGTTCCTCCCTGCCGCCCCTGCCCCCGTCGTTGCCTGGAAGTAGCGTGAAGTACCAGCACACATGTGCCCGTCGCGGCGTGCGCACCCATCGCTGCCGTGCGCGCGCAGCACACGTCACATGCAGCGTGCGTGTGACGTGTGCAGCACAGCTTTGTGTGTGCAGCACAGCTTTGCACAGCTTCAGCTGACGATGAGGGAGGCTCGCATGTCATGTACACAGGACAGGACCATCTCTCAGTCATTGTCCCCAGACTTTGGAATGCTCTCCCAGTGAGCCTCCGCTCCCCAGTCTCCATCACAGTTTTCAGAAAGCAAGTAAAATCTTGGCTTTTTACCTAGGCTTTAAATGAGTGTTTTGTATGCTGCAGCTTTGTATCTTATGGTTATATTGTACATATTTTTAAAAACTTTTAAATAGATTTGCACTTTATATTCCATTTTAATTCTTATTGTGTAGTTTCTATGTTTTATATTGTTAAATGTTTTGTAAACTGCCTTGAGATTTTAATGAAAGGCGGTCAAAAAAATTAACAATAAATTAATTCACAAGGAACCAGTTTGAGACAACTGAGGCTAAGTAAGAATGAGGAACTGCTAGACACAACAGCAGGCATCACAGTAGTACTGTGTCTTTGGGGCAAAGGGCTGCAGTCATGGGGATGCAAGGCAAAAGGGACATCCTCATCTTCTCCTGCGAAAGTTCATAGGCAGCCAGATCCAGCAGCCAATTCCCAACATACTATCTTTTTATCATGTTCCAGTAGTGACACTCTAGAGCAGTGTTTCTCAACCACCGGTCCCTGGACCGCTGCCGGTCCCCGAAGGGTTGAGTGCCGGTCTCTGACTGGGAGTCAAACCCCCCCCCCCACTGAAATCAAGGCACTCACTTCCTCAATTTTGCACATGGCACGGAAGAGGAAGAGTATCACGGAGGCATGGGACCCTTCTTGTGCCTTGCCTCCACGTGCTGCTGAGATCTTCCTATAGCTATCTTATTCCCTATCTTTACAGCTTCAAACTGTATGCGATGCGGGGGCATGGAGGAAAAAGTATGGCAGTGGGCGCCACTTGAAGGGCTGCTGGTTCTTGCATGCTCATTGTTTGCAGCCAAAGGTTGGTTGATTGAAACCCAGCTGCCTGTTGTGGTCGAGGCGCCTTGAGAGGGAACACTGTTTCCCTCTTGCATCAGTGGGGCTTGCTTGTATGTTGTTTTCATTGGCCCCATGTAGCTTTTGAATTTTTCCAATGGCCCAGCATCCCCTCTCCATTGAGTAATCACAAGCACCTCCACTCCAGACATACTGGAGACAAATTTGTTCACCCAGGCTTTTAGATTCAGGGGTTCTCAACCTTGGGTACCCAGACGTTGGTGGACTTCTACTCCCATAATCCCGAGCCATAATGGCCAAATGCCATTGTTGTTGGGGGTTATGGGAGTTTAACTGACGGACCCAAGGTTAAGAACCCCTAATATTCAATGTTTGCAAAAGATTCCAAATTTAATTATTTTAATGCTTATATTATTTTCATTCTAAACTGCCCAGAGATGCAAGTTTTGGGCAGTATAGAAGTCTGATAGATAGACAGACAGACAGACAGACAGATAGACAGACTTGAAACCCCTTTACTAACTGCTGGTCCGGGAAACTGCGCATGAAGAATGTAGCGGTCCTTGAAACTCTGCACGAAGAATTTAGCGGTCCTTGACTCCAAAAAGTTTGAGAAACACTGCTCTAGAGCATGATAGAGATACAAAGCCAAAGCGAGGTGGGGGGAGCGCACACTTTGGAGGCAAGGAAAGGAAGTAGGCAAAGCATCAGACATTGAATTGAAGAGGCTGTACAAAACAGTCTTCACTGGCAGATTATTAGCTGCTGGAAAGCAGCATATTGATCATCTGCAACCGATTCCATTCCTGGTTTTCAAAGCAAGTTACATCAATTTATTATCCGTGGCTGAACATCACTGGGAAAGGAGTAGAGATTTCAAAGTCACCTTCTGCATATCTTTAAGGGTTGGCGAGTTTTGCACATGCCTACTATAAAAGCACAGCACAAGTGGTCCTCATTATCCACAGTCCCGGCACCTACAGTTTCACATATCCACTGTCATGCAATTGAGACAAGACCTCATTATTCACAGATTCAAAAATAGTTTAAAATTTGCCTATCCACGGTTCCTGGGTGGCCAGAAATGACCTCAGAGGTCACTTCTGGTCACCATTTTGCTGAAAGAAGAAATTTTAATGAATTCTTTGTGAGGTAAATCTCTCGTATTCGGGCCAACTTAGACTCCGTCTCCACAATTACTTCAGCGTCTGATGTGGAAGTGTCCAGCGATGACTTTTGTGGTTAGGTTGAATCAGTTCCAGTTTGTGACTCCTGAGGAAATGGACAAGCTGATTGGAATGGTACAGCCTACCACCTGTTCTCTTAATCCTTGCCCGACATGGCTTATACTATCTGGCAGGGGAGTTGTTGTAGAAGTCCTGGTAGAGATCATAAATGCTTCTCTGAAGGAAGGCAGGATGCCTCCTTGTCTTAAGGAGGCAATTATTAGACCGCTTGAAGAAGCCTACCCTGAATCCCTCAGAGTACACTGAGGCAACTACAGGCCTGTCTCCAACCTTTCATGGCTGGGCAAGGTAATTGAGAGAGAGGGTGGTGGCCTTCCAGCTCCAGACAGTCTTGGAGGAAACTGATTATCTAGACCCATTTCAGACTGGCTTTCAGGTGGGTTATGGGGTGGAGACTGCCTTGGTCAGCCTGATCTCCAATTGGGAATTGGAGGAAGTGACTCTCTGTTGGTCCTTTTAGACCTCTCGGTGGCTTTCGATACTATCAACCATAGTATCCTATTGACCATGAGTTTGATCTGCCTGTTCTGGATGGAGGTCACACTTCCCTGGAAGGTACATAGTATGGGGGTGCTTCTGGAGACTACCTTGGTCGGCCTGATGGGTGATCTCCAGTTGGGAAGTGTGTCACTTCTGGTCCTTTTTTCACACCTCTTCACGTCTGACGGGGTTGGGAGGGGGAGGCATTGCTTTGCAGTGCTTCCGCTCCTAACTCTCAGCCAGGTTCCAGATGGTGTCCCTTGGAGACTGTTGTTCTTCAAAATTTTGTATGGTGTCCCTCAGGGCTCTATATTGTCTCCGATGTTGTTCAACATCTACATGAAACCGCTGAGAGAGATCATCAGGAGATTTGGTGCAGGGTTCTATCAGTATGCTTATGACACCCAAATCTATTTCTCCATGTCAACATCATCAAGAAAGGGCATAACCACCCTAAATGCCTGCCAGTGATGGGCTGGATGAGGGATAACAAACTGAGACTGAATCCAGATAAGATGGAGGTACTCATTGTGAGGGGTCGAAACTTAGGAGATGAGTTTGATCTGCCTGTTCTGGATGGGGTCACACTAACCCAGAACAAACAGGTACACAGGCTGGGGGTGTTTCTGGATCCAAGCCTCACCCTGGTATCCCAAGTTAAGGCAGTGGCCAGAAGTGCCTTCTATCAGCTTTGGCTGATACGCCAGCTGCGTCCATTTCTTGAGATAAACGACCTCAGAACAGTGGTACATATGCTGGTAACCTCTAGACTTGATTACTGCAATGCGCTCTATGTGGAGCTGCCCTTGTATGTAGTTGGTCCACAATGTGGTAGCCAGGTTGGTCTCTGGGTCATCTTGGAAAGACCATGTTACTTCCGTATTTAAAGAGTTACACTGGCTGCCAATAACTTCCTGGGCAAAATACAAGGTGTTGATTATAACCTATAAAGCCCTAAACAGCTTGGGCCCTAGATATTTAAGAGAACAGTTTCTTTGTCATAAACCCTACCGCTCATTGAGATCATCAGGAGAGGTCCATCTGCAGTTGCCACTGGCTCATCTGGTGGCTGCTCGGGGGCAGGCCTTCTCCGCTGCTTCCCGAAACCTTTGGAATGCGCTTCCTGCTGAAATAAGAACCTACCCATCTCTGACAACTAATATTTTTAACATTGTTTTAAAATATTGTTTTAAAATTTTAAATTGTTGTAATGTTTTAACCTTTTCTGTTATCTTTTTTGTTTGTAAATCGCCCAGAGACATAAGTTTTGGGTGGTATAAACATATGTTAAATCAATCAATCAATCAATTTTGTGCCTCTTAGGTTTTTAAAAAATTGTCATGATTTTTCACAGAAAATCGGTAGAATTGAGCGGGGGCGCATTGCTGGACACTGGACACCTGGAGAGCATGGCACGACACTATCTCATTTGTTTCTGCTTTTTACTGTGTTTTTGCCCTTTTTTTGACCTACTGGAACCTAACCCCTCCAATACTTAAGGTATTGTTATCCACTGTTTCATTATTGGCAGTTGTAGCTGAGAATGGAACTCCCATAGATAATGAGAGCCATCTGTATTCTTACAGAATTGCTTAAGGATGACAAACAAAAATAATTTTGACCCCATTTACTCACAAGTAGAAAAATCCAAAAGAAGGTTCTAACTAATTCACAAGTAGGTGTACAGTATTAATGACTTAAACATAAACATCTTAATTGAACATATTCAAAAACATGCCACAAATGCAGATTTAAAATAGCCAAATAAATCCCTAGGTAGCTGTAATCTACTCTAGTGTGGTTTTACAACTCCCATGAGACCAGTCAATTTAGCAAATTGTGAAGCTAGTTGTCCAGTGGGGAAAGGCAGCAAAGACACAGGCTCAGTGTGAATTTTAGGAGACACAAGGGGGAGCTTTCAAATGACTGAAGTCTGACTTATTGCTGTTGCATTACAGTTTTGGATCCATTGCCTCCACTTAAATCTCACTTTATGCAACTTAGCTAACTAGATCCAGATGCACCTTTAAGATTAACATTTATTGTGGTATGAACTTTCATAGGCAAGAGTCTTCTTCATTCAAGGCATGAAGTGGACTGGAAAGATGGTTTCCCTCCACTGTACCTCAACCCACATGGAGTGTGCATGCCATGCATCTGATAAAGACAGCTCTCAAGTATTGAAGTTCATGCCATAAGAAACCAGTAAACCTTTAAATACCACAAGGCACCTTGTTTTCTCACTGCAACAGAACAAGACTACTCTTCTGAAATAGAACCAGATAATATCCACTGTAATATCTGCACACTGATAATAACAATATAAATGAGAAGAGTCTTCAATGGAAAGTGAATGGGGTATAAATCCTGTACATCTTTGATAGTCCTCAATCTCCCAGGCAAAGGCAAAAAAGAAAAGATGGTGGTAAAACTTCTCTCCTAATCTAATGGGTCACAACTGAGTAATCAGTCAAAAACTATCCGTCTTAAATTTACCTAGCTCTATAACGGACCCATTTTCCTTGCTCCAGAGACTACTCAAGAATGATTTAAGAATTCCCTCACATTTTAAGCATACATTTAATAAGTGTAGCAAGTCTGGGCCAGTTTAGATATAATATGGAGGCAGGCTTAATCCCAATTCAGATTTTCAGATTCTGAATTTGCTTCAGACAAAATGCACAATCCTGGCTTATTCTAACCTAAATTTCAAAATAAATCAGGATCTGAATTGGGCACTAATCTTGGCTCTGGATTACATCTGAACCTCAGAATACTTTGAATTCTAATGTAAGTGAGGGAGAGGGGAACATAAGCTCCCATAACTTGGGGATGTCACATGAAGCCAAGATTTAATCCTGGCTCTACATTACATCCAACCAGCCCATAGTCTCCCTCACCAATGCAAGTCCGGAAAAGTGCAAATTTGACACTAGCTGGTGACCAAGACTCTGACATTTTCTCAGGCACAGGATTAGTGATTAAGACTCTTGATAGTGGCTCCCAAAAATTTGCCTGATGTACCGTTTTTATTTATTTATTTGTCATATTTTTATACCACCTAAAACCTCCATCTCTGGGTGGTTTACAACAGGCATTTCACCACACACACCCCAGGCTTTTTCCTAAACTGAACAAACCAAACACTTCTATTCTCTTAAAAAGTTCCCCATTTCTGTTATTGTCCCAGCTGTCCCGCTTTGTACCTTTTACAACTTAAATCCATCTTTCTTGAAAACAGGTGACCCAAATTCAACACAGCATTCCAGATGAAGCCTCATCAGTGGCCTGCAGAAGTAAAGTAGTATCTCTCTAGCCCTGCTACAAAATGCTGGGGCTCTCTTCGTGCAGGCAGCACACTAGCACGTTTTAGTAATCTTATGGTCAACCTATATCCTGAGGTACTTCCACATGTCACTTTTTTGATACAAACATTAACACTACAGTACTGCTAATTCAAGGAGTAGGAAGCTGTCATTAAACTGGGAGGAGAGGAGGAGCTTGTTTCCCCCCGCCAAACCTTTCAATAGTGCTGTGGAGCAGAACATTTTCCAATCCCAGTCACTGCAACCAGAATGCTAAATTGGATCAGAGTCTATTTAGGGTGGGTTTGTTCTGCAAAAAAATTAAAATCTTATGGAAATTTTATGCAAATGAGGAATAAAATGCATGAGAATTTCCCCCCAGAAAACCCACATCACCACCTTTTAGCACTCTATGCTACATGCATGCCACTCTGTAGGTTTATAATCTAATGCTTTCAAATTGATTAATTACATTTTTAGGAGTTATATATTCATATATGTCTCAAGTATCTTTCATTTAAGAACAGGAAAACAATTTATGAACACACAAAACATTCACATTTCTGGCCCGTCTTATATATACCATGGTTAGATTATTCGGAGTGCCCTACAAGTTCACATGCTCCTCTTCCCCTCTGGGTTGTCACTGTCCCCCTTTCAGTTTTGGAATTATGATTAGCATGACTTCTGCACCTATGTTACTGTTAACCATAGTTAGATCATACCATATTTTGCAAAATGGCTTCTAACCATGATTAGCAGATGTGTTAACAAAAACGGTCAGCACAGAACTGAATTGTAGAAGGGAGAACTGCTGGCCAAAATTGTTGTTTTAATTACACCCATCATTTTTCTGATTTTCATAAGCTGAACATCAGTATTTAGTATTACTATACTAAATAGCAACATGACAAACAAGGGCTTGAAATAGATGAAAGCAAGTATTAGAGAAAGCCCTTGGACATCTGCTGCAATTTCAGTGGTGGTGCCCATTTAGTCCATCCATCCAAAGGGTGCCAACCTACCAAGTGAGAATAATCATGCAAACTCTGTGTTAGGCCAATAAAGCAAACTGCTGATTGTTTGGCATTTTATTCAGACTTTCACCCACTTCCTTATGGAGATCACTGGCAAACTGCCCCCACCTCCATTTTAAGCAAGCTTCACTGCTACTGACATTAGTGCACAACTTTTCTCTCAAGATTAATTCTATAAGCATCTCCAAGGGCAACCTGTCCAGGACCTTTCAGCAAAAAGGGCAATTTCAGATGGCTGAAGTCATGCTCAATGCAACAAATGGACGAGAAGTGAGACCTCTGTTAAATTGTCCTATTCCAACAAACACGTGTGTTATGGGAAAGCTCTGAACCAATTTTGCACTTGCTGGCCTCCAGATGGGCAGCCTGGGAATGCAGCATATGCTGAATATTAACACTCTATGGACCACAGGAATGGACTGACATTGAATCAGACCTCCGCAAAGCAATGATAGTACAGATGTGCCCCTAAAATAGTTCTAATTTGATCCTCTAAGCTCTTATATAGTATAGACTTTCCCCCCAGATCTAAATACACTAAAAGTAGACCAAGAGTTCCACAAGAACATTACGTGGATGACCAATCCAAGAATTTTACCAAATGACTCTCGTTTACTACCGTACGAAGCAAAATGACCAGCAGCCAGAACTGACTGCAAAAACTCACATTCCTTTTGTGCTCTGGTACCAATCACGCATGCACGCCATGCATGAATCCTACAGTTTATATGAATCTCTTGTGGTTCACAACATACTAAAATATACCTTAAAAAGCAATGACTGTTTTAAATAGTTTTCACTAAGACAACCAAACATGGAATGTGAAGGGAAAATGAAAGAAGAAGAGCAATATTTTAAAACTCCAAGAAGAATTGACTAAGCAATCCCACTAACACAGTCCATCTGTAAAGACTGAAGTATTGTGGTACAAGAATAAGCTGCTATAGAGGAGTACAGCATTTCACTAAAGGTATTTATTAAGGTCTGAAGTTCAATATTGTAATCTTAACAAAGTCCAAACATTTTATGTATATTAGTATGCTACTGGTGTAACTGCAGCATACGACGATTTCCTGTTTTTCTCCCTATATTATGAGTGTACAGGAACAATTTATATGGGGAATAGAATTCACTGCAAAGTGTAGCTCCTATGTGCCAAAAAAGGCACATGGGGCTAAAATATTCTAGTTTTAACCCTACAAAACATCACTACAAACGTAATTCTATAAAACCTATCACTTGACAAGCACACAATAGGGCTGTTCTCAATTCTGTTTTATTGATTGATGGGCATTAGGGTAGGAGAAGCCTCCTATCCTAATTCAAGAGCCATACACACTCCCAACTGGCCATTGTGGAATTCATCATGTGAATTCTACAAGTAAGGTAGGAGGAAGGGGGAAATGATCACCTGCGAGCTAGGTACGGGAGGAGCCACAGGAAGTGCTTTCCCTCCACCCTCACTCTGGAGCTAGGTACAAGTCCTGGGCTCACCACTGCTTCCTACCTCCATACCTAACTCAAAGATGAGCACTCCCCACCCCACCTTACTTGTAGGATTTGCACGATGGCCAATCGGGAGTGCACATGGCTCCCAAATTCGGGCAGCAGGCTTTTCCTTCCCTAATGCTTAACATGAGAATAGCCCTAACATTCCATTTTCTAACTAGCCTAACCTACTTCACAGGGTTGTTGTGAGGAGAAACTCAGGTATGTAGAACCCCGCTCTGGGCTCCTTGGAGGAAGAGTGGGATATAAATGTAAATAAATAAAATAAATAAATAAAATTTTTCGCCTTACTGATCTAGCAGATTTGGAGCACAAGAGAAGCAACCCTCTGTCATACTCATTATGGGGCCTTGGACAAGTGGCTATCACTCAGTGATAAAGTATGTTGTTGTGAGGGCAGAGATATGAAACCCCTTTACTAATAATTTGTATAACACTTTTAGATCCTAAAGGTAAAGTGTGCCATCGAGTCAGGGTCAACTCCTGGTGACCACAGAGCCCTGTAGTTGTCTTTGGTACAATACAGGAAGGGTTTACCATTGCCATCTCCCGCGCAGTAAAAGATTATGCCTTTCAGCATCTTCCTATATTGCTGATCCTAGTTTACTAATACACTAACAACAACAAAATATTATTTGTTAGCCACCCCATAACAAACTGTTCTCTGGGCAGCTCACAACACAGCATTAAAACATGAAATAAAAACACATAACACATTAAATCATAACAGACCAAACCCCGGGGGGCTGGATACAAAATACAACACAAAGCAATTTTAAAACTCTTTTAAAATCAATTAAAAATCAGATTTGAGAGTCAAAATTTAAAAGGCCTGGGTGACCAAATAGGTCTTTACCTGGCGTCTAAAAGAACGAAGTGATGAAGCCAGGTGAACCTCACTGGGGAGGCTATTCCATAAATGCGATGCAAGCACCAAAAAGGCCCTCTACTATTATGATTATTTTACAGGGGAGTAATAAGGGGAAGAGAATAAACACATTGCCTATTATGCTTGCTCCTCCCCCCGCCTCAACCAACAGCAGCACAATTCCTCCATCTCTATCCTGCACTGTCTTGATGCAACTAGGGGAGGAAGGAGCAACTGAATCTACTCTGAACTCAAATGTTATGTGTGCCTGTGCCAAGCACAAGAGTGGATACAAAAGAAGCAGAGATGTGAGTTGGAAAATTTTCTAGAAAGTTCTCCCATCGTTTTTTGTGTTTTTTAAAAAATAAAGCTTTTGTACTTTGTGTTTTGCTGGTCGAATGACCGTAACAATAAATAAAGAAAGAATTTTTCTGGTGGAAAATCTTCCATTTCTAAAGACACATTGGCTGACATCCAGACTTGAATTGTGCATGTGCAGCAATGCAAGTTCCAGAGTCCCGCTGTCACTTGAATGGGGAAAAGAGCTACTTTTGCCAATCTTCCCTCCTTCTCAAACCCACCAAGTGTCACCAAATTATCTCCCTGAAGGTCACAATTTTAGTCCAGATGTCCAGCACGGTTTCATAAAATTCATTGGTAACAGTGAATGGATGCTAATGGAATATTAGGTAAGTTTAGCAATTTCAAAGTTGTAATTACTGTCATTCAGGTAATTACCTAGGAAGTATGCAAGAAGGTGTATGTATGTATAAATGTGTGTGTGTGTGTGTGTGTGTGTGTGTGTGTGTGTGTGTGTGTTTTATTGAATATTCCAATAGAAAAAATATTCCCACATGAATTCAAAGCTTTAACCCCCCCACCCCACCCCCAAACAAATGTTTAAGTTCAACTACTTGGCTACTTGAAAAACTTTGGAGAGACAATGTGGAAAATTAATATAGTGAGGGATTTTTTTAATTCTATAGATAGGTTGAACAACATGCCAAATCAAATCATAATCTATTTAGGGCATCAGGAAATGTGTTTTAGGGGTGTGTGTGCATATTTAATGCAAATACTTGCATTGGATTCCCCCCACCCCACCCCAAGAAAACCCATCACTCTGAACAGAGGGTAAGTAGTTGCAGTTAGTACGGGAGCAGTACGGAGGAGCAAGCCCAGCCCTCAGCAGCATATTATTTGTGAGACCTGCCCCCCCCCCCACCCGCCCAGAGAACTGGTCAACAAGTTCTCAATACCAGTTGCAGGGGAGCAATAGCAGGAGAGAGGCATGCCCTCACCTCTTGCCTGTGGACTCCCCAGAGGCAACTGGTGGGCCACCGTGTGACACAGGATGCTGGACTAGATAGGCCTTGGGCCTGATCTAGCCGAGCTGTTATGAGAACAGCTGGTTTTGTAGTAGTGAGCATGAATTGTCCCCTTTGCCTTGGTTTGCATTTGAATGGGTGACTACATGTGAGCATTGTAACATATTCCTCTTGGGGAAAGGGGCCATAGATAAGTGCAATAGCATCTGCATGCTTGTATGCAGAAGGTTCCAGATTCACTCCCTGGCATCTCCAGGTAGAGCTGGGAGAGACTCCTGCCTGAAACCTTGGAGAGCTGCTGCTAGTAAGTTTAGACAGTACCAAGCTAGATGGACCAATGGTCTGACTCAGTAGAAGGCAGCTTCCTATGAACCTAAGTTGACAAGGTCAGATGGAATTGCCAGCAGTTTGTGCCCTTGGAATGGCTTGTGGGCGATCTGGAGACTTTTCTCCCCAGTGACGCTGGCATCCTGGCTGGCCATGGCTCTTGTGTCTACAGAATACAGAGACCCAAAAGTTTGTTGTTGTTGTTTAAAGCACCCCGCCACTAACAAGAATAGGAAGTCCCTCCCTCCCACAAAGCAAGCGAGTATAAAATTTTGCAGACAGGAAAAAATTGGAGGCTTAATTACAAGACTAGTCAAAGAGTTCATTTTGTAAACAAGTATATGCTAACATGAGGCTAATACGGAACAATGTTATTTCAGTACATCAGTTTCTGAACTCTTCTACACTATACCAACTTTCACTACAATGTACAAATATACAAACCTGCAATCAATTTCAGAATGTTAGCCTGACACAGTCCAAAATGATGCAGGGCCTCCTAGGCAACTACTATGTCTTGCCTCTCCACCAGTCAGTGGCACAGTATTCATATCGTGTCTTTTCAACAAGCTGAAGGCAGCTTATAAGATTAAATTTTTAAATTTAAAAAATCAATTAAAAATACCACAGAGAAAGATCATACACGGATTTTCAGAGGAACTATTCTCAAATACCAAATTGCACATAAAGACTAGGATATAAGGATGTGCCGAAATGTGATTCGACATCCGAATCCCTTTAAAAATGAGGGCTTACACAGCTCCTTTAAAGCGGAGGAGAGCAGGTCCATATCTGCGCCTCCTCCAGTCGCCACCACTGCCGTAATCCCAGATCTCACACGCCAGCATAGTTGGGGGGGGGGAGCACCAGGATTATGGCAATGGTGGCGACTGGAGGAGCAGGAGGTATGGACCTACTCTCCTCTGCTTTAAAGGAGCTGTGTAAGCCCTCATTTTTAAAGGGACGTGCCCGCGATTCAGACACCGAATCATACTTCAAGCACATCCCTACTAGGAGGTGGAGAGATTAAAAGCAGTTTAAAACAGATTTTCATTAGACAATGCAGAAGCAGGGGCAGGACAGATCACCAGAGGGGAGCTCCACAAGTTGGAAGCTGCATATAAGAAGGCCCACATGGCCATGCCACTGGTGGGACATGCAGAAGAACCTCCCCAGATACCTTGGTCTGACCTCAGAAGTGGAGGGAACAAGGTTTACTCAGTTACACAGTTCATCCTCCTCCACATGGGCTAGCTTCCTGTGGCCGAATCTCCCGCTCTGTGGTAGGCCATCAGCAGCCCCATCCTTTCCCTTCTCATTCTATGTTTCTCCCTTGTCTAATAACCCCTTCCTCTGCTGTCTAGAATGTTCCTGCTCTTGTGAAAATCTCCCTATATGACTCAGTTGCACTTCACTCTGGCACCCTGGCAACGTTATATACTCATCCAAGCTCACAGGTTAACTTGAAGAATGCTACTTGTGGGACACACCAGGGATTGTTGGA
The DNA here is from genome assembly GCF_027244095.1 of Hemicordylus capensis. Classification (NCBI taxonomy): domain Eukaryota; kingdom Metazoa; phylum Chordata; class Lepidosauria; order Squamata; family Cordylidae; genus Hemicordylus; species Hemicordylus capensis. The sequence continues at coordinate 135,824,153 of NC_069657.1, read as the reverse complement.
CTGGAAGAGAACTGCTGGGAGGTTTGTGTGGCATCAGAGAAGGTGGCATAGTCAAGAGTTGGGGAATAATAATAATAGTCCACTATTCATACATAGACCCTTTTTAATACATCATCAGCCTAATATACATCAGGCCTGATCAATTTTCATTTGTCTAGGAGCCAGACAATGAACACTTGACAAAACTGAATACTTTGTGATGGACTTTATGGGTGGGGGAAGGAGAAATGGACTTCTCTTTATCCCCTTTACAAGTAACACAGAACACAAACAGGGCAGCACTGGACGAATAAAGATTTTATTAAATAATTATCTTTGAAGATCCAAGTTTAGGCACCACGGTTAAACTTTTAGGTGCCATGGCTCTCCGGTGCCTGAGATTTATCAAGTCCTGTTATACATACACAGCAAGCTGCAATTAAAAGGTGGGGGAGGGAACTGGAGAAATTGTTAAGGCCAACAGACAGCTTATGAAATTAACACACAATGTGATATAACACATTTCTAGTTTTGAAAAGTTGACTTTGTGTGTCCTTGGCTTATGTCCTATGTGCACATTCAGGTTAAGCAATTTTCAAACTTAAAATTCAATCAGATATGGTCATATGTTATTTTAATGCCCAATTCTTAAAGTTCTGTGGCTAAGATATTCAGCGGTTCATACTATGAAATGAAATAACTGCCCTTAAATGTGAGTTACATATCATATTTTTAACATGCACTTATTTACTAACTAATAAGTCCAAATTTAAGCAGGCACATGTCTGTCGTTGAACAATCTCGAACTAGGCTTTAAAAATAAATACACTTGTGGCCATTTTTTTTCTTTATTTGCCTGTATGTTGCCTTTCCTAATTCCAAAGCCATACAACTAAGAAACATAATACAAATGTACACTCCAGACTGAGACTCTCAACGCTCTAAACAGGTTTGGAGATCACATGAGAGCACCACAAGGCTGCTTTCAACTGGTGAACCACACAAAATTTTATTTATGTATTTACTTACCAAATTTATATAAAATCCAAAACCAATGTCTCTGGGAAGTTTACAATAAAAGCAGCACAAATTAAAACATTAAAACATGAAAATTAAAAATGTAAAACAATGTTAAAATCTGTAAATCTAATTAAAGGTCTAATTCAAAAACTATTTAAAAGCCCGGGTGAACAAATGTGTCTTAACTGCCTTCTTTAAATTGAATAAATAATAATAAATAAAAGTTATCAGAGATGGGGAGGCTCTTATATCAACAGGGAGTGCATTCCAAAACCTCAGGATACCAAGGGAGAAGGCCCCGCACCCAAGTAGCCACCAGACGAGCTGGTGGCAACTGCAGGCAGACCTCCCCAGATGATCTCAATAGGCAGCAGGGCTCATAACGAAAAAGGCGTTCTCTTAAATACTTTGTCATAAACTAAAATACGTGCCTTTTCCTTAAAATTGAATAGCTCAGGGTTTCTTAACCTTGGGCCCCCAGAGGTTATTGGACTACAACTCCCATAATCCCCATCCACAAAGTCCATTGGCTGGGGATGATGGGAGTTCTAGTCCAATAACATCTGGGGGCCCAAGGTTAAGAAACCCTGGACTAGCTTGCTCCTTTAAAAACAGTAACATGAGTGTGATTTTCATCTTTCAGATTTTAGTTTGATGAGTGAGAAAGCATTTGAAATAACAGACACATCACTAAATCAAAGACAAGATTTAGCAATAGCCCTACTGACATGTATAGAGTAGCAAGAAGCAAAGCTATGTAATGACCCAGGGAGGATATTATAAGATGTTAATAAGAATATCGGACTTTTAAATTGGATTTCACATGCCCTTCTCTTTTTCCTTGGACTGGATTGGCACATTAAAAAAACCAGCTTCAAATTAAATCTAAATTAAATACACTTCAAACTGGATTAGTGACACCAATACATTAGATCCATGTCCAAATTACGGTTTGGAGGCCAGGCACATCCGGCATATGCTGCAGGATCTTGCATGCACTCCATTTCCCCCCATGGTTTGCTCTAACCATAGTTCATTGTTACATCCAAATCAATAAACTTTGGTGGCACTAAACAGGAGGAGAGGATGTAACAACAGAACCTGCAGCATGTTCCCCAGCTTCAAACCAAGATTTGGCAACTGCATTTGGCAACATCCATGTTGAGTTTATGGGTTGCTCTTCTACACAAACAACCACCCATATTTGATATTTGCCTTCTGAGATCAAAGAAAATAATGCATATTGTTAGAAGGGCTTGGAACCACGCACCAGCATGTCAGAGGCTTCAAGATTCCAGTATCTCACCAGGATCACCCTCCAAACTTACTTTGTAGATCTTGCACTCCTATATTATGCCTTCTAAGTACCTGAACTCTTCAATTTGCTCAGTTCTCAAATTATGAATATATTATTTATTTTTTTAAAACCATTGACTCGTTCCACCTCATGCAATTAGATCAATCTGCCCAGCAACTTGTTTTTGGAAAGGGACGGGGTATATTCATCCCTCACCAACCGTGGGTTTAAATATATGTGACTGAAATACTGTGACCGGTTTTACACACTGTGACCCAAGTATCCACGGTTGCCGAGATATTTTAGTGTTGGGGGGGTTAGTGATTTTGTAGGGTTCAGAAATTCAATCTGTTCATTCTTCTTGGTGACTTTTGCCAAGTTATAGTGCATTTAAGTGTTTGCGGGAGGGGTGTCAAAAAATTTCCAGAACTTTAATCTGCTCATTCCTCTTGGTGACGCTTGGCGCTATTAAGGGATTTCTGGTGACTTCTCCTATTTTATTAGCATTTTTTTCCTGTGTGTGTGTTTTTGAGGTCCAGGTTCCCCTAACCCTCTGTTTCCCATAGAATTTAATGCCTCACCAACCACAAATTTGCCAACTGCAGGGTTTTGCTGTAACAGAACCTTGTGGCTGGCGAGCGATGACTGTATTTAGTTTTCAAGTCAGCCATCTTCCTCAATGTCCTCATATGTGCACAGATAGATTAAGTAACTAGTAAATGGCCATCAAGGGTCCATTTAGCTGTAAATCAACTTAATAATCACCTAAAAGTATAACAATAGGCAACAAGATTTAAATTGAAAATTTAAAAAATGTTAATGTGATTAAACAACTGCAGTCTGAAATGAGAAAACTTAAATTTACTCCATGGAAAACATTTAGGAACAGGTTGAAAGGACAATGTGCAACTTTTCATTTTTCTTTAAACATACAATGCTGTCTCTGGTTGCATTCTCATAATCACAGCAATACTGGTTAAAGAGTTAAACAGGATTGCCAAGCCCCTTGGAGCTGGTTGTGATAATGCACAAATGCACAGTGGTTGTCTCTTTTTGTCCTAAGCAGCTGGTAATACTACATATATACAATTCAAGTACACTGCACTACTGTTAGTAGTTCTTTTTATCACAGAACTATTTTAAAATATAGAAAAACTCTGATTGGGATGATTTTGGCCTGAGTCTTTTCCATTTCCCCAAAACAGCCCTATTGGCTAAGTAGGGGATTAATAGCGCAATAGTTATTGGGTTATTTCAACACTGTAACAAATTAGTGGTGGATCAATTAAATCTATCAATATTGCCTCTTAAATGTTTCATCAGCAAGGTTTCATTATCAAGTTTGATAAGAAAGATTTTGCATTATCAGTGCAAAATACTTTTCATAATGTATTTATAGTTAGAGGGTAGAATATTTTAATATACATCTAACCATAAGGATAGAACACAACGGCTCTACAAAAAACTGGTCAGAGTTCCCATATTGAATGACTGCTCTGGTAACTTCAGATGATGTCAGGAGAAGTGGGTGGCCTAATAAGAATTGCCCCAAAGAGATACCCCACTGACTGTTGGCCACACTACTATATTTCTTCAGCTACTTGGGAAATTACAACAATTAGCATCCATTAGTGCTTCAAAACTTCAGTGTGCTGACTGCTAAGCTGAAAAGAAGCAGATTTGACTATCTATCTTTGCAGGCAAGTAACACAAGGGATGGGAGCAGTAGCCCTTTTGGTGGCAGCCCCGATCTCTTTATAATTACCACCACACTATTATTTTGACAGTAGGTGCCATAGGGATTTTGTGTAAGAAAGGAGTGCAGATTTTTCTCAAATAGGGTCCTAAAAACAAATAGGGTCCTTTGCTTCATGCACCCCTACTGAAACAGAAGAAGCCATAAGAAAAAACATCGCTCCAGTCCCCCTCAATACCCCACGCATCAATGCAAAGTTCCCAATCAGAACTCTCTTTCACTCACACACACATAATATAGAAGGGGTGTTGTTTTTTAAGTGAGAGAGGCTCTCCTTCCAAAAGGTGAATATTGGGGTTATTCGATATGGAATGTACATGATTGTCTGAACGCTCCCTGCAGTCAAGGAAGGGAACAAACGTTCGCTGTAGTTAAAAGTCTGGGTAAACCCCCAGACAGACAAACTCTCCTCAGAAGTCTGTTTTGCCGAGTGTTACGTTTCACAAGGCACTAGGCAAGTCTCTCTTTCCCTCTCCTCTGCTCCCCACCCCATACCCCCCTTTTTTCAACTTTAAAATAAAAGGAAAGAAGATCTGCTCGTTCCCCAACCCCCACTCCAACGCCGATGCCAAAAGTTTGATTCAGCCTGTGATCGACACCCGACACCAGCTCCTCCAAACTCCAGGGAAATCACTGTGTCTGAGGGCCGCAAAGCGCTGGGAAGAAAAACTTTTGTCTCGCTCTCGAGAGCACACGGCTGGATTCGAAAGCCCAGCACAGCCACAGGAGGCACAAGGCGAGAGGAATCCTCCTTCCTCGGCCAGCCGGCTATCAGAGGGTCCCCGAAATGCTGCATTTGGCGGAGTTCGGGGGTGTCACGAAAATACCCTCCCTTTTGAGAGGGGAGCCTGCAGCAGTTTCTGGGAGCCACCAACGAAGGAGCCTCCTTCTTTTCCCGGCCCCATCTGGTATGGGTCGGTCTGTCTCACAGGCAGCGTACCTCCCACCCACTGCTCTCCCCGAGGTCCTGCTCCCCACGGCGGCAACGCACGCACACGCCTTGCCCCCCACCCAAGACGAGGTCGTCCCCGGCCACGCACCCTTCCAGCCCTCCCCGCTCCCTCACAACCCGCCCGAGCTCCTCCATGCCCCGGCTGCCCTCCTCTATTGCCACAAGCTCCCACTTTTGGAGTGGCAGAGAAGTTTCCGTCTCCGCAACAAAAGGCTCCCCTTTCCAACCCCGGGACTGAGGAGGCGCCCGCCGCCTCCCGGCGCGCCACAAAACTTACCGGCGACTGAGCCTAAGTTGCACCGAAGCACCCAGGCGACGGCGAGCAGGAACAGGAGCAGCAGCCGCGGCGGAGGCACTGCCGCCTCCATGTTGTGCCGCAGCAGCAGCTGCCCGCGGAGTGGCTCAGGCAGGCTCCATGCTCCGTGTGCGCCGCGCTCGGCAGGGAGGGAAGGAGGCGCTCGCCAGATTCTCCTCCTCCGTGCGGGGCTGTCGCTCTGCTGAGCAGAGGATGGCGGGGGGGGGGGGGGGGGGGCTGGGAGCCTCTCTCGCTTCCCTCAACCCCAAGGATGAGCTGAGCGGAAGCCAAGGGACCGCCCCGCCCCTTTCCCTGCGTGGGACAACCGCGCGCCCCCAGCTTTGGCTGTCTGTCGCTGCCTGTGGCGGCCGCGCCTGCTTGGAGAGAGCGCGCCAGGTGCTGTGTTCTCCTCTTGCAGGTTTTACCCTAGCAGGATCAAGGGCCGCCGGGCGAAGTCCGCAAACCGCCTAGATCCTGAGCCCTTTAGCTCGCCTCAACAGGACGATCCTTTGCAGAGTTACTTTGCAGAGTCAGGCTGACGAAATACGGTTTACTCCCAATAAGTTCCATTCGATATGGGTTCTTCCCAATATGTAAGCATGGGAAGGCAGCCCTAGAAGATTTCCTTATCTGGTATCAATGGGTTGTGCGTAGACCGAAAATTACATAGCCCAGTTGAACAGAAATGCTTCTGTCCTGGACAAAAAAACAACAACTCTGTGTGTTTTGTTTGTTTTGCAGTTCATGAGACCCGAGGAACGGGGAGTTGATGGAATCGCCACTTTTGTATGCCTTGGAAAGTTGTTTAACAGGATGACACTCTGCAAACTAATCTTTCCCCACCACCATTGCATCTCTGCTTGGAAAAGCCAAACCTTTTGAATTTCTTCCTTGCCATGGAAAAGGTGGCACTACAGGCTCACCAAAAAGAAATTCCTTGCATTTTAAAGGTAAAGTTGTGCCATCGAGTCAGTGTCAACTCCTGGCAACCACAGAACCCTGTGGTTGTCTTTGGTAGAATACAGGAGGGTTTTACCATTGCCATCTCCCACACAGTATGAGATGATACCTTTCAGCATCTTCCTGTATCGCTGCTGCCCAATATAGGTGTTTCCCATAGTATGGGAAACATAGTATGGGAAACATACCAGCTGGGATTTGAACCAGTGACCTCTTGCTCCCTAGGCAAGTCACATATTAGGTCTGTGTGAGAAAATCACATGCTGTTGTAGATCATAAGTTTACACAGTTGCTTAACTCCATGTACATGCGAGAAACCCATGCAGATATACAGACATGCATTACTTCAAATGAGAATTTTTTTTATAGAAATTCACTTAGCAAAACCTATTCTTTCCATGGGACACAAAAACAGCAGAACGGTGCACAAAATCTGAGTAGTATCCCTGAATCCATGCTCTGTTAATTCACTCCTGTCCAAACCTGAAAGTAGTCTAGACTAGACCGTAGAGTTCAGTGACTAGACAAATAGCCCAAAGGCTAGCCACACTGGTACTTGGTTAATCTACTGAAACTGAAGTGCTTGTTTCAGCTTTGATCCTAATGAAAATTATCACATTTTGTGCAATTTGTCATGCATACCCTCAACTCCTGCCTGTAGGCTTCCAGCGGCATCTGGTGGGCCACTGTGTGAAACGGGATGCTGGACTAGATGGGCCTTGGGCCTGATCCAGCAGGGCTGTTCTTATGTTCTTATAAGCCACTTTAAGAAACTTATAACATTACAAAGTTGTGCCTCGTGCTTCCAGAGAGTCTTACAATAGGGAGGGGTGTAAGATGCCAAATAAAATCAGGCTGGGGTCTAGATGCAGTACATAGGCTACTTCAATTGTAATAGATGCTCTAGGCTAAAACCAGTATTTATCTACAGTAGTAATATTGGTCTAATTCATTTCTGTATCAGATCTGATATGCCAATTTAAGTGTCATGTGCAGTGCTGTTTCATTTTGACACAGATTACGTTAAATAACTGGAACTAACCAATGACCAGAGCATTAAATAATGCAAATTGCTTATCATTTGCTTGCTTGGCCTTTCACAAATCAAGATAAATTATGGTAGAAACTTGCTTTACTGCCTATGGATAGGTGTTGGTAAGTGAACTAGACCATAGCTGCCTATGGGAAGTGAATTATATACCAAAAGCATCGTTGCATCAAATTGTATTTAACAGGGGATGCAAAGATCTATGCCCTTACTGTTAACATGATCATTGTATCATTATCACAAATAAGGCTGCTTCATAAATTCTCTTGTTCACAGTGGGCTGGTCCTCACAATTGAAAGTCCATTGGAGGAGCTTCCAGCTAGGATCCCGCAGCCGTGTGGTCTTCCAAAAATGGATCATGCAGGCAGCAAAAAAACCCAGTCAGAGGACCAGGAAGAGATGATGTGGGAGGAGCAATCCTGGTTGGTCAGGGAGGGCCACAGACCTCCTCCACCCTAGATAAGATTACCAATGTCAGCTGCTCACACTGACCAATCAGGATTGTTCCTCACTGGCACTCTTTGGACCGGACCTTTGGTCCCAGGTCTGGTCCTCGCTGAGGGATGGGGGCCTCCAAATATCCCCCCCCCACAGTAGCTTAGGAAGATAGGTGGCACTGCTGCGCTACACCATCATTGGGCAGCCAAGCGTGCGGCAAAACCCGCAACAAAGCACCTCCCCCAACCTGCCCCAATCTCTTTTCCACGGGGGGGGGGTTGCGGCCAAGTGCAGGCTGTGGCAGCCCGCCTGCCTCTGCACATGATTGCTTCCAGTGGTGGCAACAAGCACACACACAAGGCAGAGACGGAACGGAGGCTGCTACAACAACGAGAGGCTGACTCCACCACAGCAGCACCAGCAGCAACTCATGGGGCCAGCTGCACGACAGCAGAAACCTCGCTTCAGTTGTTCCTTCCACACAATCACTCCCCAACGAAGTGATGATATGGGAAGTGATTGTGTGGAAGGAGAGCTGGTCTTGCGGTAGCAAGCATGAAATGTCCCCTTTTCTAAGCAAGGCTTACCTTGGTTTGCATTTGGGTGGGTGACTACATGTGAGCACCATATGCTGTTAAGTTATTGCCCTTAGAGGATGGGGCCGTAGCTCAGTGGTAGAGCATCTGCTTTGCATGCAGACGGTCCCAGGCTAGTTCAGAGCCTGGCATTTCCAAGTAGGGCTGGGAAGGACCCCTGCCTAAAACTCTGGAGAGCCATTGCCAATTAGTGTAGTAGACAATACTGAGCTATATGGACAAATGGTCTGACTCAGTATAACACAGCTTCCTATGTTCCTGTGAGGAACAGTGCTGGTTGATCAGTGTGGATAACTGACATTGGTAATCTTAGTTTTGATCTAGTGTGGAGGAGGTCCACTGCCCCTGCCGACCAATCAGGATTGCCCCTCCAACATGTTCACCTTCTGGCCCTCTAACCTAGTTTTTCACCACCCACATGATTCATTTTCAGAAGTGTGCACAGCTGCTGGATCCTAGCTGGAAGCTCCTGCAATGGACTTCTAGTCACAAGAACAAGTCCAGGATCAGTTTAATATTAACTATTGGAAAAATAAAAGAATGGTCATTGTATGCTGATGCTCTGTACACAAATGGCCACTAGACAAACTACATCTTTAAAATATCTAGTGGGGATTTTTTTCATTCACAGGAAGTTGGAAATGTCAAATTTATTATATCCAATGCTCAGTGGCTAAGAGCTCACAGGCTATTATGAGTTCCCAACAAGGGCAATCTGTTTCTGTTTGCTCTTGAGATTTTCCTAGCCAAACAATTTCACAACTCTTTTATTTGTTTGAGGTATTGGCTAAACTTGTGCAGTAGAGAACATTCAGAACAAATGTTTGAGGTTAATTTGGTTGGTTCCACCTTTCATTCCAGCCTCACTTTTGAAACAAGGTTAATTTCTTGGAATGTAAACTCCAGGGCTTTCTGATTAATAATTGATTTAGGTTGACCAGAACACAGGGTTCTAACCAAGCAGGTGTATGTTTTAAAGAAACAGCAAATTTTGACCCAAAATATAAAAACTGGAACATAGGAAGCTGCTTATACTGAGTCAGGCCATCTAGCTCAATATTGTACACTGACTGGCAGCAGCCCTCCAGGGTTTCAGACAAGTATTTCTCAGCCCTACCTGTAGATGCTTAGGAATGAACCTGGGACTTTCTGTTGGAAGTAAAGGACTTTGCATTGTCTCTTGTCTCAATGACAGTGGAGGACAGACTAGTGAGTCAGAGGGCTAGAGGGTCAAGACATTGGTCATCCCTTCTCTACTGCTCTGACACTATCCCTTTGGAATGTAGATTGCTACTCTCAGAGACTAACTTCCTTCCTTCCTGCTTTTGCACTTCCTCTCTCCCCTTCTCTAAGTTCCAGTTCCTTCTACCTTGCAACATGCAAGCCCTTCTCCCTACACCATGTGTGCAGAGATGCAGAATCCATCTTCATCCAGCTAGATGGATAGATTAGAGATCCTAACTCCTCACTTTCCTATCTAGAATGGAGTTATCTAATAAATACTATATATATTGAACTGAAACCATGAACTGCCTCAAAGTTACTTTACTCTTAGCATACACGCATGCCTAACTAGATTCCACTGTGTTGTGCCTCTGTGCACTCTGCTATAATGAAAAAGGGTTTCTCCTACCAGAGAGAATTCCCAACAGGTTATGGGCCCAGTATTTTGAGCTGCGTGTACTACAACTAAAGAGTTAGGTTTGTTCCAGGAGATCCAGTGATATCTAGCCGTGGACACTTTGAATTGCTAATCTACAGCAGCTTCCCTTTTATGGAGCTCAGTGAGGATGGCTACTTACCTAGAGGGAAAGTACAGATCTGAAATTGTATGGAAAGTCCCAGTCAGAAATCAAATCACTGCTAAACACTGTCCATATATTCAGTAGCAATATAGCAATGGAGTTTGGACTAGACAAGTGTGCTGCATTAATAATGAACAGAGGAAAAATAACAAAAACAGAAGGGATAAAACTGCCCAGTGGAAGCAACATCAAGAACCTGGAAGAGAAAGAACATTACAAATACTTGGGCATTCTCCAGGCTGATAACACTGCACATACTGAAGTTAAAAGAAAAATTGGAAGTGAATACATCAGGAGAGTTAGAAAAATCCTCAAGTCCAGACTCAATGGTGGGAACACCATACAAGCCATAAACACCTGGGCTATACCTGTTATCAGATACACTGCAGGAATAATAGACTGGACCCAGGCAGAGCTAGAGACGCTGGATCGTAAGACCAGAAAATAATGACCATCAATCATGCTCTGCAGCCCCACAGTGATGTAGATAGGCTATACCTCCCTCGCAGCTCAGGTGGAAGAGGAATGCTGCAAGTCCATCAAACAGTAGAGGAGGAGAAAAGAGGCCTTGAAGAATATATCAAGGACAGTGAAGAAGATGCACTTAAAAAGGTCAATAAGGAGAAACTATTCAACACCAATGAAACAAAGCAGGCCTACAAGAAAAAACAAGTCAAGAACCGAGCAGAAAAATGGAGAAATAAGCCGCTGCATGGTCAATATTTGCACAATATAAGTGGAAAATCAGACATCACCAAGACCTGGCAATGGCTTAAGAATGGCAACTTGAAGAAAGAAATAGCGGGTTTAATACTGGCTGCACAAGAACAGGCACTAAGAACAAATGCAATAAGAGCAAAAGGCAAAAAATCAACAACAAACAGCAAGTGCCGCCTTTGTAAAGAAGCAGATGAAACCGTGGACCACCTAACCAGCTGTTGTAAAAAGATCGCAAAGACTGACTGCAAACAAAGGCATGACAAGGTAGCAGGGATGATACACTGGAACATTTGCAAAAAATACAAGCTACCTGGAGCCAAACATTGGTGGGACCATAAAATTGAAAAAGTTGAAGAAAATGAAGATGCAAAAACATTATGGGACTTCCGACTACAAACAAACATCTGCCACACAATACACCAGATATAACTGTAGTCGAGAAGAAAGAAAAACAAGTCAAAATAATCGACATAGCAATACCAGGGGATAGCAGAATAGAAGAAAAAGAAATAGAAAAAATCACAAAATACAAAGATCTACAAATTGAAATTGAAAGGCTGTGGCAGAAAAAGACCAGAATGATCCCAGTGGTAATTGGCGCCCTAGGTGCAATTCCAAAGCAACCTGAAGAGCACCTCAACACCACAGGGGCCACAGAAATTACCTTCAGCCAATTACAAAAAGAAACTTTACTGGGAACAGCCTATATTCTGCAACGATATCTATAACAGCAACAATATTGTTAATAAAATTCAGCCATTCCAGGTCCTTGGGAAGGACTCGATGTCTGGATAAAACAAACCAGTCAATAACACCTGTCTGACTTTGCAAATAAATAATAAATTTTATTATTATTATTATTATATATTTTTTTCTTTTTTCAGGTTGGTTGCGGTAGAGCAAGGCTGCACAACTTCAGCCTACCGACTGTTGTTGGACTACAACTCCCATCATTCCCGGCTATAATGGCTATTAGTCAGGGATTATGGGTGTTGTGGAGCTAAAGTTGTGCAGCCCTGCATTACACCAATGCTTCAGCAACATCAAAGTGCCCTGATTTAGAAAGGAGTTAAAACTAGACTGGTGCATGGTATCTATCTATAAATATTTAATTCAAACATACCTGTGGCTAATCCCGTGTGTGGCTGCTCTCACAAGAATTTGTGAGCAGAAGCACCTGATTGGGCAGTGGGGATTCATATGTAGACAGGGAGGAGGAGCCTGTGAGAGCAGAAGCACCATGGTGATTGGGCAGTGGGGATTCCATATGCAGATAGGGAGGAGGCGCCTGTGATGGTTAAGGTCAGTTAGAATGCAACTGTTACTGGTTGGAAGATGTTCTTGATTGCAGAGGGTCAGGAAGACAGAGGGGAAGCGCGAGTGTAGGAAAAATAAAGAGAAAGAAGGGAGGGGAAGGGAGAAAGAAGGGAGGTCGAGGGACAGGCCCCAGCCTGTCAGCAGCTTGAGGGGAACAAGCATCCCTGGTAGCGGCAGCAAGGAAGGTTCCAGTCAACCACTGCTGCTGTTTGGAGCTACCGGCGTTATTGGTGGAGGCAGGCAGGCAGGCAGGCAAAGGATGGGTCTGGACCTGTCAGCAGCCTGAGGGGAACGAGTGGCCATGACGGTGGCGGCAGTGAGGAAGGGCCTGGTCAGAGGAAGGGCCTGGTCAACCACTGTTGCTGCTGCTCCTCTTGGGGGAGAAGCAGGAGCAGGGCTCGGGTGATGGTGGGGATGTCTATGGTGATAGGGGGCTGCAGCTTGGCCAACAGGCTCTAGCAACGCTGCAGCCTCAACCAAAAAGGGTGAGGGGGATGGAGTAAAGGGATGGAGGAGTAACCAAGAGGGGTGAATGGGATGGAAGCAATGGAATGGAGGAGGAAGGGCAGGGCTGTGGTTCAGGTGAGGGTGGAGAGATCTCTGAGGTGAGGGGGGCTGTGGCAGGGGGTGAGGGGAGCAATCAAGTATTAGCATGCAGATGTTCTGTGTGGGTTAAGCTAGTTAAAATTATTTGTCCTATGTTCAGGTCTATAAAATCATCCCCAGTATAATATTCTGGGTCTTAGTGGCTTATCTAACATATTTGTCTTCCCTTAAGTTAAAACAAGCTTTCTTTAAGCCTACGTTCCAGTAGGTTTATGAGATCACACAGCATTCTGTGTGTGTGTCCGTCTGTGTATCCCCCCTACCCCGCATCAACTTCGCAGCACCTGGACCAATATGAACCAAATCGGGTACAGTTGTAGGGACACATAAGGGACACTTTAATGGCATAGTTTGTGATGATGTCATCCACCCCAATCCAAGATGGTGTACGCATAAACCTTTGAGGTGCAAGTGGGCTAACTTGTGAACCCCCTAACCGATTTGAACTAAATTTGCTACAGTTGTAGGGACACATAGAAATGCCCTAATGGCATGGTGTGTGATGATGTCACCCCCCGAATTCAAGATGGCAGCCGCGTTAACATCTGAGGCACAAGCAGGCTAATTTGTGGACAGCCTAACTCATTTGAACCAAATTGGGTACTGTTGCAGTGAGTGATATACAGGGACACCTCAATGGCATAGTTTGTGATGATGTCATCCACACTGATTCAAGATGGCGGACACATACATTTTTGAGGCGCAAGTGGGCTAGTTTGTGAACCGCTTTACCAATTTAAACCAAATTTGCTCCAGCTGTAGGGACACATAGGGACTCATCAATGGTGTAGTTTGTGATGATGTCATCTACCCTAATCCAAGATGCCGGATGCATGAACGTTTGAGTGGGCTAACTTGTGGACTGTCTAACTGGTTTGAACCAAATTAGATACAGTTGTAGTGAGTGACACACAGGGACACCTCATTGGTGTAGTTTGTGATGATGTCATCCACCCTGATTCAAGATGGTGGAACCATAAACCTTTGAGGCTCAAGTGAGCTAACTTGTGAACCACTTAACTGATATGAACCAAATTTGCTACAGCTGTAGGGACACATAGGGACACCTCAACGGCGAAGATTGTGATTTCATCCACCCCAAATCAAGATGGTTGACATGTAAACTTTTGAGATTGTGATGATGTCATCCACACCAGTTCAAGATGGTGGACATGTAAACTTTTGAGGTGCAAGTTCAGTAACTTGTGGACAGTCTAACCAATTTGAACCAAATTTGCTACAGCTGAATGAACACAAAGGGATGCCCAATGGTGTGGTTTGTGATGATGTCACCCACCCCAATCCAAGATGGTGGATGCATAAACGTTTGAGGTGCAAGTGCACTGACTTGACTGTCTAACCAATTTGAACCAAATTTGGAACAGCTGTAGTGAGTGACACACAGGGACACCTCAATGGTGCAATTTGTAATGATGACATCCACTCTGATCCAAGATGGTGGTCACATGAACAATTGAGGCGCAAGAGATTTAACTTGTGGACCTCGATTTGCACCAAATTTAGTCCAGATGTAGAGACAGTGAAAGGAAAGTAGGCTGATTAGTTCTTACTAGAACAACTTGTCTCATTATGGCTACAAACTATGCATACTATGGCATGGGGGACAGATAAGACCAAAGAAGTTATAATGACCAACTACGCCCTTGTGAAATAAATAAAAGTGAAGATGTCCCACATAATTTGTTTTTGGTTTTTTTGTAACTTCAGATAAAAATTGAATAGGTTCACACAATCAACAATTAATCTGTCACTTTGGTGGGAATCCGAGATCCCCACCGCATGCACACTCCCATAGAGCGTGTCGTGTGAACCCGACTTTTTTGGCAGTCTGTGCTTGGCACTGTGCTACCCTAACATGAAGATCCATACTCTAAGATCTGAAGTTGCCTTGTCAATCTCACCTTCACGTCAGGTTGGTGCATTACCAATCGAAGATCACAGAAAAAGCCTAGGCTCACACTGAATGCTCCATTGGAGCACATGTGTGGTGGGGGATCTCAGATTCCTGTCAAACTGGCATTAGAGTAATCATATGAAGAGCCCCACTGAGTGATTGATTGATTGATTGGTTGGGTTTGGACACAAGGAAATCTACTAACTACTTTTTGTCCTTATTAAATGACATTTCCTTTTGTAACTAGTGGTAAACTTTGCAGCAAGAGATATTCATAGATAACATGACATAAGCAAAACATCTTAACATAGGAAAATACAATTGGAAGAAGGAAATATGTAAATATATAAATTAATATCCACAGATAAATAATCAATAAAAATTATAAAATTAATCACCTGATTGTCACTCCTGATCCCAGCTGGGTGATGATTGTATGTATGCTAAGTACCTTTATAACTGGCCCTGCTCAATTGGTGGTTAAACTTTACATCAGTTCCACAGGATAAGCATACAGAAAAGTAGCTCCCATACCACAGCTGTAGCATCTAAAGGGCACCTAAAGGGGGATGTGATAGTGATTAATAAAATTATTAACAGAGAAGATAATTTTCCACCCACACTCCTCATCATACCAGAACTTAGAGCCACTCCGTGAAATTTATTGGCTTTAAGTTCAGGACTTTCAAAAGCAAGTATTTGTTTTTTCACACACCGTACCTAACTCCCGCAAGATGTAGTGATGGCACGACTTAGAGGACTTTTAAAATAAGTAGATACCTTGATGGAGGAAAGGCCTATAATCACTAGCTATTAGCCATGATAATGAAAGAAACATCAATATTCAGAGGCAGTATACTTCCAAGTACACAGGTGTTTGGTACAAACAGTGGGGAGCCTTAGTGTTGCTAACTGTAGCTTATGCTAGAATAAATGTGTTTGTATTTAAGGTAAAGGTACCACAAGATTCATTGTTGATTTTGCTGCTACAGACTAATAGAGCTACCCCTCTAGAAGAAGTTTCAACAAAGTGAGACATGGCATCACAGAACTTCAGCTAAAAGTAAGTGCAAGTGTGAAAGATCTCCTAGTAGTAATCTCCCTGTTTACCAATAGACAAGCTCATACAATTACCAAAACCAGAAAGACAGCTTTGAACACTGAAGACCATGTCAGAACAGCCAGTTCCATGTCCAGACGTTCAGGGATCATCTGCAGAGCATAATCTTGCTTCTGGACGCAGAGCTGAAAGACAAAGTTCAGAGCTTTTATTCTCCAGCATGTCTTCTGAGCTAACTGGTAATGCCTTGGTTCTGTTCCATGTATAGGTCTTTATTACCTTTTCCCCTTATTACCCTTTATTACCCTTTCCCCTTAACCTTGCCACATTGCTGATTAAGCCTTTTGTTTTCCACCAATATTGCTGAACAAACATCTTGTCTGAGCCTTAACCAAGAAAACAAAGCATCCTAACTGATCCCTAACCAGATGACCATGCTGGAGAAAAGGGAACTTCTGTGCAGTGGCTGCTGAGGACAGCATATGTCCATTTTCTGGCCGGATGTGACAGTTCCATTATTATCTGGGACACGGTAAATGATCACATCCCATTTTTTCTGTAAGAGCCTGCTGCCCTTTGCTTTTGGCCGATGTTGAACAGAAAGGAAGCAGGAGCAGAACAAAATGGATTCTGAGTCCTGTTGTGCTAATCAGTGTTCCCTCTAAGCCGTGTGCGTGTGCATGTGCAAACATGTTTTTTGATGTCTACGCAGTTAATTTTAGATCCCACTCAGGTTGAACCAGGAAGGCCCCACTCTGAATGCACATGCGTGCACACTGCTGCCCAGAACAAAACTCATTCTGCACACAGATGAAAAAAAAGTAGGGGGAACACTGGAACTAATGACTATTGCCTCACTAAGACATTGAAGCTGTTCACATGACCAGGAGAAACTGGGCTAAGGAAGCCTAGCCCAATTTATCCTGGTCATCTGCTGCCACGGGAGCCACGCGGCTCCTGGCAGCAAACCACCTCAAGTAGTCCTCCCCTTAAACAACGTTAGTGGAGCTAGCAATCCACCAACCTCGTTTGGTTGCTCGTGTGCTGCCGCGGTGTGGCTCCGCACTGCGACAACACATGAGGAGACTCCCGGGCTCGGAAGTCTCTCCAGGATGCCCCGCGTGCTCGCACAGGGCATCCTGGGACTCCCAGGGGCCACACAGCCCCCAATCCCCACAGCCCCATAACGGAGCCAGCAGTCGTGTGGGCGGCCAACCTGGCCGCCCAGCTACAAGCAGCTGCTCGTCTGCGGGGAGAGTGGGCTAAACCCACTCTCCCCACAGAACCCCATCAGGCGCTTCACACGTGTCGTGTGAAGCTCCTCATTACGTTTTACATACATACCGATGTCCATGCACATATATATGTGTTGTTTTTTTGTGAATCACTGTATATTTGTTCATTTAAAAGTGAGCCTGGGTGCAGACCCCCTCAAATGCAGCGTATAGCTAGGACATGCACTACTATACTTCAGCTGAACATAATGTGTGAATAACCATACACACATGCAGATCTGTATGTGTGTATACTTTATGTAGATTGTATATCTATGATGGGCATAATATGTAGTAGTAGCAGTGGTGGTGTTTAATTTGATCCATTGCTGCAGTACAATGGAGTCAGGCTCAATTTTGGTTTACAGTTGGACCTTTGAACTGATCCAGAAAGGCAGTTCTTACATTCTATAACTTCTTTAAGACTTTATTAAGAGATGAATTACTATTAATACATTTTAGTATATTTTGCATAACAAATACATTTTCATCTTATGTTCTATAATATTTACATTTTGATGTTATGTTAGTTTGTCTAGAAAAAACATTCCCTTTTTTCTTCTTTCAGAAACTTTAAAATATGCACATCTCATATATTTACGAACAGCTGTTTTCCAAAAAAAACCCACTTGTGTCATTACATAAATTAAAACTTTGCTTTGCAGCAAAACCAACAAATGAAGTAAGCATTTATCTATCACCATAGTAATTTTATTGGTATATCAGTTTTCCATATGCATTATGCTCAAAGCACCTCAGAACAAAGAATGACAAAAACAACAAATATAAAAACATCAACACAAACTGTTATCCACATCATCTCCATATAAAGATACTTTATCAAACAATTTCATAACTATATCCAAAATTTAAAAATAATCAATATCAGCATATTAAAAAGGAATTCATTCATTTTAAAACAGTTAACACACATTTGAAAACAAATCAAAACTTATATCATTTCAGTAACATATCATACCTAACATGTAAAAGTCAAAACTATTAAATGTCAGTAACTGTAAACCACTTAGCTACTGTGAGTAATTCACATGGTACTACAAGCATAACTGGTGCACAACTCATATAAATATCTACAATGCATTAGGTTATTTTCCTCAATCAACTTGCATATCCTACAGATACAAACACAATAGATTGTATGCAAAGAAAGTTGGTTGTGGCTAAGCATCATTGATATTAATGAGCAAGTTAAGTACATAGGAACATAGGAAGCTGCCATATACGGCTCACAGTTGCTCCACTCTCTGCCTGCCTAGCTTGCTTGCGGACTGTTGCTAAGGCAGCTGGACTGTTGATAAGGCTATGAGTACTGAACCAGAAGGGACCACAATGGGAGACCCCGAGTCTCCTGACCTTGATACAAGACAGAACCCAGAGGGGCCCTCCAAAGACCAAAACTGCAAAGAGATTCCCGGTAACAACTACAGGAGGGAAGTGTGTCCAGAGGCCCTGAACCAGGAAAATCCCTGGGACCTAGCTCCTTTCCAAGTAAACCCACTGAGCAAGCCTGCCATCAAGGAGCAGGGAACCATCCATTGACTTCTCCCTAAGGGGGTCCCCTCCTTCTCCACCAGAAACACAGGAAAGATACCGACCAGGGGTGTAGCGAGGCTGGCAGCAGCCCATGTGCGGCTGCCGTGGCCCCCAACCCTGCCCCCTGTGTCTCACATCAGATGCAGGGACCCGTGTCTGACATCAGATGTGGGGGGCGTGGTCTCCCTCCCAAATGGGGCTGCGCGGCTCCATTTGGAAGGGTGATCAGCCTGTGCTGTGTTGGGAAGTGTGGGCTGGAGAGACTCTTCCTGCCTTAAAGGCAAGGAGAGCCGTTCTGGCTGCACTGCCAATGCAGTGTGGGCCGATCTGTCTCCTAAACGGGGCCGCGTGGCCCAGGTGGGGACGGAGATCGATTGGCCCCACTGCATTGGCAGCGAGACAAGAAGTGGCTCTCCCTGCCTTTAAAGCAGGGAGAGTAACTCCAGCCAAGCTGCCAACGCAGCTTGGGCCTATTTCAGCTCCAAACAGGGCCACACGGCGCCGCTTGGGACTGAAATAATGCCCCTGTGTCTGACATCAGATGTGGGGGGCGTGTCTGGGGCCACACTCATGGCCCCTGATTGGTGGTGGCCTGGGTTCTTTGAACCCGTTCACCCAATGGTGGCTCCGCCCCTGATGCTGACAGTGAACCTAGGCCAACCTTCAGCAACAGAGCAATATATTCACAGATCACTGCTCCTCCAGATGCAGTGCTCTCTAAAAAAAACTTGGTGGCCGGTAGCTGGGACTTCCAAATGGAGCAGAAAGTGGACACACAACCAACAAACCCAAGTTCCAGGCCCTGTGTTCTGCATTAAGCTGGGTTAAGAGTGAGGGTTAGAAGTAGGTTTACCCAGAGTCCGACTACCAGGGCTTGGAAGAATCCTGAGGGAAGACACTGGTTATCAGACCACGGAAGGGCTGGGGCTGCTCACCTGGTACTTTTGAAACAGATCTTACTGACTTTCTAGGAGGGGGTATGTATATTAAGTCAGGCAAAGGATCCTGGGGATTGATTGGTTCACTGTAACCAAGGGTGCCACCAGGCTTGAAGACCTGGGCAAAGTAGTGAGAAAGATCCAACACACTCTTGTCCTTGTGCTGGCTTTCCAGTTGGAGGAAAGCCAGAGTCCTTCTCATGAGAGGGCCAGTCCACCAGAGAAAAAAGACACACTGATGTGTTTCAGCGCTCGATTTGACTGCACTCTCATGAGGTAAACCTTCCAGATATAGCAACCCCACCCCCGCTGTTGTGGGCCTCCTGCACCACTGGTTAACAATAGAACTCATACTCTGCACCTGCCAGAAAGCCAAAGGCCTTCTCATAGAGGCTATCTCATGAGAGGGCCAGTCCATGGGAGAAAAACATCCACTGGAGGAAAAAAGAAAAGAATGAATCCTATGTCCCAGGTTAATCACTACCATCTGGGCCTGATGCTGCAGCAAATGCAAACTAGCCACTGCAGAACACTCTGGGACAGGACACCTGTGGATTAATATGGTCCCTGAGCATGGAGATGTGTTGCAGGGAGACAGGGGCGTAGCTAGGGGAGAGAGGCTCTGTGTTCATCCGTCTCTCTGGCAGCCCCCCAGAGTGAGGGAGATAATGAAGAAAATAGGGAGGGGTGGAGCTGGAGGGCCCTCAGGAGCTGGGGGCCCGTGTTCTTTGAACCCTTTTGCTCAATTATAGCTACGCCCCCGCAGGGAGAACAGACTCTTTCAAGGGGTGCTTATATTCTTGGTTTCCAGCAGTCGTTGAGACCTGGAGGGGACTCTTCCTGGGGCTTTGGTGGAACTGTCAATTGGGCCAGGTGGTAAAAGCCCTCCAGCCTGCATGTGTGTCTCTATGGCTGGGCACTCTTATGAGAGAGTGGTCCACTCAGAAGCATGATCCATCTTCATTGCACAAGAGGAATCTCTTATGTAATTTAATCCTGCTCTAGATGGATGGTTCACCTCATGAGGTTTGGCCAAGACCAAGTATGCTTGCACCCAGGGGAAGGGGCTGGGCCACTTCAATCTTTTGGTCCCCCACCAAAACCCGAAGAGGCAAATCCTAAGTAATCTTCCTAGCAGTCTCATCCTATCCATCCATCCATAAGCACTCATACATGAAATGGGGATGAGGGTCTAGGCATTGGGGGAAAAATAGAGGTCCCTGGAGAAATGGGAGGGGGGGGCATAAGCTTCATGGCATACGTGCTGGAGAGTGGGCTGGTGTCGGTGTGTCACAAATGGCCATTGCTGGCAACAAATTCATTCCATGAACATATGAGATAAAAGTAGAGGGATTGCTTGTGCAGTCTAACTTTGACCAGTGCAAGTGGAAAGAGAGGGGCCCAATTCTCTCTTCCTAGGGGAGGAGAGGGGGCCCCTCAAGACTCTTCCTTCCCAGCTGCAGAAAACTGGTGTGAGCAAAGGATTAAAATGTCTTTGCCCTGCCAAGGGTGGGCGAACACGCCAAAAAGGCAAGATCATGCTGAGCATGCCCCCTCTAACACTGTGGCCAGTGGTTGCAGTTTCACCAGCATGCTGACACTTTGCCAACAGTCTGGCAACACTACAGGAACAGAGCCTGGGTGGACTAGGGAGAGGGAGGGGTCCCTCTGCCCAGAAGCTGGAGGTTGCCAAACTGCAGTTAGTCAATAGTCTGCAGACTGATTCTCGGCTTCACAGATTAACCACGGCTTCATCTACCCAAGGTTTCATGCTATGTCCAAGCGGGGCCTTAATGTGGTGTTAATAACCTGAAGTTGGATAATTACCCAGTTAAACAATAACAACAACAAATATTTATATACCACTTTTCAACAAAGATTTCCAAAGTGGTTTTACAGAGAGAAATAATAAATAAATAAATAAATAAATAAATAAATAAATAAATAAATAAATAAATAAATAAATAAGATGGCTCCCTGTCTCCAAAGGGCTCACAATCTAGAAAGAAACACAAGATAGCCACCAGCAACAGTCACTGGAGGTACTGTGCTGGGGGTGGATAGGGCCAGTTACTCTCCCCCTGCTAACTAAAGAGAATCACCACATTAAAAGGGTGCCTCTTTGCCCAGCTAGCAGGGGTCTGCAGAATGATTCTCGGACATATCAATCAAAATTAGTTTTTGATTGGGAAAAAAGACATATCAATCAAATTAGTTTTAATTGTGATTTATTAAATCTGTACATTTGCATATAACTAAAACAATGATTTTGAAGAAAAAGTCATGTTTTCTTAGCTTTCCAGTGGTGCATATCTATGTTGCAGAAGGTGTCATCTAAGAAGAAGCATTCCCTTCTATGGAAGAGTGAATGGTGAATGACTTTTCTAAGATGGCGGCTGTTGTCTGAATTTTTTTGCCCTTAAGTACGTACGTTACAATAATTAACTTTTAAAAACTGTGTTGCCTAATTAATTGGGGATGTCTTTTTAGTCAATCTGATTAATACAGAGGTAGTTAACCTGAGGTTCATAGCTCTTGCTGGACTACTATTCCCATCATTTTCACCCACAATGGCCAATAGCCAAGGATTGTGGGAGCTGTAGTCAAACCACAGCTGGAAGGCCTCAAGTTGGACCACTCTCCCTGGATTAATTGACGGAAGTTTGCCAACCTCCTTTAAAGAATAAAACCTTACATCTCTATTTTTAATGTATAGTCCTGATGTAATAGAGAGACTGCCCTGCAGATGGCAGCATTGAGTGTCACTACCATTGCTTCAAGTTAAGAGAGTTCCTAATGGAAAGTGAACTACTGCAGCAGAATTATTAACCTGATCAGGGCTGTCCTTAGGGCATGGCAAGCAGGGTGACTGCCCCAGGCCCCACTCCTTAACACCCATTAGAATTAACTAGAAGGGGGCCTCACACTGGGTGATTTGCCCCGGGCCTTGCACCCCACCAGGGCTCTCTAAGGACAGCCCTGAACCTGATCTCTGTTTTCAAATTATACTGTTACTTAAGATGCTTCTTCTGAAACCCTTTACAACTTTTTAAATACTGGTGAATTTGGACAAAGGAAACCAAATATGTCATAATTTATTTTCAAGATTAAAAATGAATAGGATCCAAAGAATCACACAACTATTTCCATATGTGTAAGGCAACATGAGAGTTGTATTCCTTGAACACCAGTCCCCCATGCCACATGATAACCAACTTTGAAACTGAGGAGAACTTCAAAAGCAGATTGTGATGTGGCATAAAAGCCGGCTGTTCACTGAAAAGGAGAAGTAAAAAATCCCCACTTGATACATACAAGCCCTTGGGCATGAATGAAGCAGCTCTCTGGATCTCAGCCATTGTCTTCTAAGGACAATATCTAAGGACTTGAAGCAAAAGTGTGGGGTGGGGGGCTTATTTAGTAATGTAATGTATGTAAATTACAAGAAGAAACTTGTCCACATAAAGCTGTATCCCTGGATTTAAACCAGATAACCTGTCTATAACACACCAGTACATTATTATGTGGAAAATGAGAAATACATTGGGTAGGCTGGGAGACTGAAGCCCTAATAAAGAATAAAGATTTCTACTGATACTTATTTTTCAGATTCAAGCAAAACTCTACCATAAGTTCATTTCACAGTACACAGGGCTATATGTAAGTCCAAATGGTAATATAAGAGAAGTGAACTTGGTACTCTCACAGATGTCGAGTCGGTGCCATTGAGTCTGTGTCGACTCCTGCCGACCACAGAGCCCTGTGGTTTTCTTTGGTGCAATACAGGAGGGGCTTACCATTGCCAACTCCTGCACAGTATGAGATTATGTCTTTCAGCATCTTCCTATATTGCTGCTGCCCGATACACGTACCAGCGGGGATTTGAACCAGCAATCTCTTGCTCCCTAGGCAAGTTACTTCCCCACTGCGCCATTAGGTGGCTTACTCACAGATGTAGGGAGTACTTGTTTAGCTATGGGAGAGGCCACCAATCTCTATCCAGTTTTCACTGATCATAATTAATATTTCTATTACCATTTTTGCATTTGTTTTAGCATGACCAAGATGTTACACCACTGTGCAAGGAAGGAAAGAATAGAATAACTCTTGGTTTGGCAGAACATTTCAAAGAGTTTTTTTTAAAAATCCTTTACAATGAAGAGCAGAACCATGTACTCCAACACAGTACACCTCCCATCAGCCACTTCAGAGTCTTCCATGTGCTTCTACCACCACAGAATGCATGAGAGACCATTTGTTTGAAAGTCCATGCACATTAAGGTACCTTTGTATGTGACAATCTGACATGTTGTAGCAGTTTCCCGCACTGAGCAGGAGGCTGGACTAAGAAACCTCCAAGGTCCTTTCCAACTGTAAAATGCCACGACTCTCTGTATTGTCAGGAGCTGCCTGGTGGAGGACAAGAACCATTGATCCAGCTGCCCCATGTGGCAGACCCAGTGGTGGCCAGTGCAGGTGCCATGGGGGGAGGGGTTGGCGGGAGTAACTGTAAATTAGTAGATGCTTACCTCTCTTCTCGCCACCCCTGATAGCTGTTCAGGGGCCTGCCCAGCACCTGCTGCGGCGGAGAATCAGCTCTGCCACTCAGCTGGCCTCTGCACATGTGTGGAGGCCATTTGCTGCCCACGCAAATGGTCTCTGCCAGCTGAGTGGCGGAGCTGATCCTGCGCTGCAACAGGTGCTGGGTGATGTGCTGCTGCTCTGAAGAGCTTTTAGGTGCCGTGGGAGGAGAGGTAAGCACCTTCTAATTTACACTTAAAGGTGCTTCCTGCCACTCCCTCTCCAGAGGCGCCTGCACCGGCCATTGCTGGGCGGACCACTGAACTGCAGCCAGTGCCAGATTTAGGCACAAGCGGAGTACGCTGCCGCTCAGGGCCTTACTTTATGAGGCGCCTCTGCATACCAAAAAAATGACCAAATTTCAAGTTTTACATAATGGAAATATAAAGGAGAAAGGGGGGAAAGAGACTCTAAAACAGACATTATCCTTCTAAGACAAAATATATACTTATACTAGCCGACCCCGCACAGAGCATCTCTGCGCTCTTTGTGGCCGGCGGTTACCTCTTCCCCCCCACCTTCTGCCCCCGTCTCTGCTTCCAGGCCAGCCGCCTCTCCTCCCCACCACCACTTCTGCCCCCCCCCACTTTCTTTCCCCCCTCCTGGGCCTTGCCTCCATGGCTGGGCTGGGCCCGCCGCCACCACGGCGACCAATCCTCCTGGGTGCGCCTCAGCCAATCAGGCGCATCCGCCGCCCAGCCAATCAGCTGGGCTCTGGGACACACATTCCAAGGCACACCCAGGAGAATTAATATAATAGATAGCTACACAATTATTTAACATATTGAGTGTATAAAACTGTGCAGGAATAACTCTAAGTTATTTCAACATTGCACTGCAGTTACAGGCAGCGTTTGCCTCTACAGAGGAATGCTGTTGTAACCATGAGCAGCGCCGCAAAGCGGAGTGAGTGATGTGCCAGGGCAGGACTTCTGACCCCTTTTTGTAACCTGACCCCACTGGGGGCCTAACTGCTGCAACAGCCTTACCAGAACAGAGGGCTCTCAGGCCCTGGGCTGGCTCCACCCAGCCAGACTGACCTGAACAGAAAGATGTCAAGACTTTGTGTTTGGCTAACCTCTGCCTCAGTACCAAGGGGTATTGCGAAACAAAGGATGTTTACACAAGCTTTCAGAGGCTTGCACAATGAACTGCACGTGGAGTCATACCTGGGTGGGTATACCTATACCTAGCAGTTCTTTGACTAGCTTATCCCACTGGCTACACCAGGGCAGAGCACTGAGGAACATTGCAGGTTGGGGTCCCTCTTCCTCCTGCCCCCCCCCCTTTTTATTTATTTTAAAATTTGCTGTTGTGCTGTTGCACACTTCTGGTTTAGCATACCTCTGGCTTACTGAACTTCTTCAGATTTCACACACACACACCCCTACCTGTCAAGACTCTCGAGAAGGCTGCAGTTGAAGAAATAATGTTTGATGTGGTTTTCAGTGTCTCCAGTTCATTAGACTTTGTGGCTTATCACCTGATGAAACACTTCCTGAAAATCCTGCTTAACAAATTGCTTCCTGAAATCCCACTGAATTGTTCTCCATTCCTCTGGTCCTCTGTACTCCTTTCCTCACTTTAATTACTTGACTTCAGTCATAAACACACTTTCCTGGGAGTAAGTCCCATTGAACTTAGTGGGACTTGCTTGCAAATAAACTAGTTTAATGCAGCACTTACCCTACTATTCTAGTTTACTACATGAGGGGAACATCTTGTGTTGGAGGCACTTACAAATGTCTCCTTGCTGGCGGCAAGCTGAAAGGTTACAATCTATTCTACCATATCAGTCTACCTCATTCTGCATAGTAAGTTGAGAGGCTCTTAGATAAGGCCCAATATAAGCATGATGTTGGAAAGGCTAAAATTGCTTGCCCTTGTGGTGGTCTATGTAGCCTCCTTCATGCTTAAACTTCATGCTTAATCAGTACCATAGTGTTAGCATATCAGGGACCCATAGTCCCAGAAAGTGCTGCACTAACATGTTAATACTATAGTATAGCAGCTGAAAGACTGGTTGACAAGTAAATCAGGTCATGTGGAATGCCCGATGGGCAATCAATTTTAGCATGCTCAGTATCACATTCAAACTGGGCGGGCCCAAGTCATCACACATCAGTCAACTAGCAAGGATTTATATTGTACCACAGGCGGAAATGTATATAATTCAGTTTGTTTTGTTTGCCTTTAGATAGCATACTAAACTCAAAAGATTTTTTTTTTAAATGACCAACAATGAGTGTTTAAAGTGAGGGAAGAAGCCAGATTCCTGAAGGCTGATATGACTAAATAGTGCAGGGATATTTCATTACATAGTTCATTGCTCTGTGAGTCTTGCTATGGCCTGAAAGGTGGGATATAAATTCAATACATGAACACACACAGTTGTCTTCCAGATTGTGTCTTCAGGCAAGAAAAAGCTCTTTCTTGTTTTCAGAAGAGGCATTTTGCTCTTGCTGGCCAATCAGATAGCAAAGGCTCTGTTGAGCTGGAAGGGATAGAGGATGGAGAAAAAGGAAATGGATTTAACAGAGCTGTTCTTCGGACTTTCAGAAAACCATCTTAAAAGCTCCTACACATTTTTCTCATCTATGCTCACCATCTATTTCACTGAGAAAACATTCTACTCCTCCTGCCATGAAACAAGCAGTTAGTTTGTTGATTCTGTTCAGTAATCTTTTGCAGTTTGTTTGTTTGGACATTTGTCCAAAGGTGGATCCAGTACAGAGTGTGGGGGAAGAATTAAGAGGAAAAGGGAAGTGAAGGAGAAAATGGAGTTGTTGCTGAATAAACCTTTAGTTAAACCTACTTAAGATTTCCTTGTGCATATGAGGGAAGCAGCTGGTTCTTAATTACAAAGTAGCTGACACCTCTTTACTTCTTATTTAGTATCAGATAAGGATAACAATATCTAGTGAGCAGTTCTGATCCAGAAATTCTTCTAATCTTTTATACTTCTGAGCATTCACTGGATATCTTGTTTATCCATTCCATAGTTCTGAATATTTTTGTAGGCCAGATAACGCACAGAAGATGAACACAACTTGGCTCATTCATTACAAGTTAAATACATATTACATCTAATACGGTATGTTTCTATACACAACAGCTCCTCATCAATTTTATTGAGAAAATACTGAATTTACTCAATATTTCAGAGTAGGAGATCTACAACAACAATATCTGCAAGATCTGTTTGATTTCATTTTTCATGATTCCCCCCCCCCTCAAAACCAGTGCTGAAGGACCTTGCAAGTATTTTATATCTAGCACAGTCATAGTCTCCACTCCACATAAAAAACACATCAAATAACATCCAGCTTTTCCAGAAAGTTGTGATGTTATATACTAGTCATGGTGCAAATATTTACCTTGGCTGTAGAATACTCTGGCATTATGAACTGAAAGCCAGAAAGACAACCTTTACATGGACACGAGCTATGGCAAGATTTATGTTCTTCAACAGTAGGGTTGCCAACATTTCATTGCCAGAATGAGGGACACAAGTGGGGTGGGGCTGGGGGCGGGTGGGAGGTGTATGCAGTGGTAATCAAGAGCCTAAGTATCATTGACGTATATGTAATTGAATTATATGTTATTGAATAATGCCAGCACTGTTACTATTTAGAATGTATTCAAGTTATACCTATAGAGACCAACATTTCATCCCTGAAATGAGGGACGTCCCGCATAATGAGGGACAGATAGCAACCCTATTCTTCACTGTTCTTCTTCAGTGTTCTTCACTGCAAGGCCCAGGTGCTAGTGGCAGTTCCTCTTGACTCTAAGGAAGACTCCCTGATGAGTTGTTTTAGGCTTTTGTGAAACGTATGCCACAGCTGAATACTCCATACAGTCCCACTGCTGGCGCTATGCAGAGGCAACTGTTTCCACTACACAGTGCTCTCCAGCGCTGGTAGTACTCCTTTAAGGGAAATTGAACCCTCTTGAGTTCAAGCACCATCTTGGAAGGCATGCACAGAGCATTGGGAAATGTAGTCCTTCCAAGGACACTGTGTGTGCACCTTTCAAGATAGCGCGGTGACTTCTCTCAAAAGGCTTCCCCCCCTCCCCGAATTGCAAAATGTGCAACAGTGCCCAGATGTTAGTGCAGTGGGAAGTGACTCCTATTGAAGGTTTATTGCCAAAGGGGCAATAATTGCCAAAGCTTGCTTGGGAAATAGTGAAAATCACTGTTTTGATCTAACCATTGCTTTCAACAAGTCCCTTACATTTTTAAAATTTCTAAAATATAATGTGATCGAGTACTAGGCAAGAAATAGGCAAGTATTCAGTATTCAGATTTGGTATTTAGAGCATGTACTATTCAATTCAATATCTTAACACCCCCATCCCTACTGCCGCCAACCACCATTTGTATTCAGTTATTCAGGAGCTAACATCTCTAAAATGTCTTCATTTATTTGCCAAATGGGATGCAAACAACTGTGGGGCATTAAGTGGGCATAAGCCTGCAAAATTCCAAATAAATAGATGAAGAGGCTTCCTAAATAATAAGCTTTAAAGTTTTGGAGAGAAAAATCTTATAATTCTTTTTATTATTATTATTCTCGAGAAGGATGAAAACAATAGGGAATGATAGCCCCTTCTGAGGACATTACGCCTGCAGCATTTCAAACAAATAAGTGCAGGTGATTCTGTGCATTTTTTTTTTTTTGTAAAGTGTTATATGTTTTCAGGTGGGATGGATACAAATGGCAGGAATGGGAGACTCTTCCAAGAGCATCATGCCTGCAACGTTTTAAACATTTTAACCCCGCCCTTCAGAACTGGAGGACTAATGGCCCAGGCTCACACAGGCTGTTAGGCACTCTGGTGAAGCATTGGAAGAGGCAGTGGTAGGCAACAGCACTTCTGTTGATTTAGTGGGCAGCGTGGTCTAAGTCTCTGATGGTGTCTTCAAAGCTGTAGGGAAAAGTGAATCTCTCTAGCTCAGGTTGGCAGGCACCCTCTGGCACAGGGGCATAGCTAGGGGAGAGGGGGGCTGTTTTTGCCCCTCTCCCTGGTGGCCCCTTAGAGTGAAGGAGAGAATGAAGAAAAAGGGGTGGTGCTGGGGGCCCCTCAGGAGCTGGGGGCCTTGGGTTCTTTGAATCCATCCACTCAGTTATAGCTACACCCCTGCTCTGGCAAAATGTTCCTTAAGTCTTGGTTGGTTTCTTCAGAGGCTTCTTGGTTGTTTGCTTTTGAGGTTTAGAAGCACTAACAGGGGTAGGCAGGTGTGCAGTCAGACAAACAGAGGCAGCAGGGGTACAAAAACTGCCATGTCATAGGTTCATGACATGAGAGGATACCACTTTCCATTCACCAGGCCAGAACCCACTGGACTGCCCTGGCACTATTGGGCAGCATGGAGCCGAGGCAAAAAGGCAAGGAGTTCCCTCCCTCTATTGAACAAAGTGCTATTGAACAGTAGGCAGGCAAGCAGGAGGCAGAGGGAGGTGGACTTTGGAGTACCCTTGTTGTGGAGCAAAACACTCTAAAGGTTTCAGAGCTGAGTGGCTGTGCTGAAGGCAGCAGGCAGGTGTGGACATAAAGGCAGAGAAGCAGCCATGGAGCACTACAGTGGAGCAAAATGCTCTAAATGCAAAGAGGCACCTTTTGATTCTCTTAATGGAGCAGGGGGAGAGCCACTAGCCCCGTCCAGCCCCAGCACAGCATCTCTCCAGTGGCTGTTGCTGATGTCTACCTTCAGGTTTTTTTTTTAGATTTGAGCCCTTTGGGGACAGGGATCCATCTTTATTTATTTTTATTTCTCTATGGAAACTGCTTTGGGAACTTTTGTTAAAAAAAAGGTAAAGCTGTAGCGTCGAGTAGGTGTTGACTCCTGGCGACCACAGAGCCATGTGGGTTGCTTTGGTCGAATCCAGGAGGGGTTTCCCATTGCCATCTCCCACACAGGAGTTTGCTCTTGCCATCTCCCGCTTCATTAGGTGAAGCAGTATATAAATATTCTTCGTCACTGTCATTTCAGAGTTGAGTGAATGCGCTGAACTATGAGAGTTCAACAGAAAATAAATAAAATGCAAATAAAAAAAGAATGGAATGGAGCCCTTGGATGCAGCAGAAGCACAGAGTGGAGTGAGTGCCAGCTTCACTTCGCACCATGAGCTTTGAGTACACTAGCAATGGAAGGATGGCTTCCAGGAACACCAGCTGCATTACCAATCCAGCATCCAAGCACATGTGGTGGGGTGTGACAATATCCCCTGCCATGCTGAAAACCCTCTAGCTCGGAAATCTGGTGGGAGGGCAGGTCAGGCATTCCCAACATATGCAGGATCTGGCCACATAAGCCAACAGGTCACAGGCCAAGTCCTCCACTACCTTGGGCAAATAGCTTTGCCACAAAGCCGTCGGCACTATCTGGCTAGTGACTAGGTTTGGCACCTCTGGGCCCAACCATCATCACCATTCCCTCTACTCTGGTGGAAGAGGAACGCTGCAGCCAGTAAGGGGCTATGCAGGGGTGGAGCTGAAATTGGGCAGATGCATCCCAAGAACAGGCTCTGCTCTGCTTCCGGGCCTTCCTCACCCTGCCTCAGGGGCTGCCTTGCTGGCTTTCCTCTGCCTCCTTTCCCCTGCTGGCCAGCCACTTTTTCTGCCACACTTTCCTGTGCTATTGCTGCCCACCGCTGCACTCCTTCCAGCTTTCTCAATACAGTACGCCACCCTGCTGAATCTCCAGTGGCATGCTGTGCTGTGCTCCTGTAGCCTGCCACCGCTTTCCAGCCACTCAGGATTCTGACCCAAAGGTGGCTGGGAATGAGGGCATGTGTATGCTCTGTGTCATCAGGGTGCATGCACACTCTTCATTCCCATTCCCCAGAGTCAGAGCTGGCTGGAGCATAGCACACGGGCAGGAAGAGTGCACTGCTGAAGGGGTGGGGGAGACCGCTGCTATGGGTGTAGGGAGCATGGCACTGCTGCCGCTGCCATAGGAACACTACCCATGGGGACATGGGCTGCCAAAGGTTCCTGGAGGACCCGCCTCAGTGCATGGGCTGAGAGGGGGCCAGCTGGGTTTGCTCTTTCTCCCCAACCCAAAGATCCCTCATCAGGATCTAGGACTGAAGAAGACCTGACAATCAACTTGCTAATTGGTTAGGCAGTTCACAAGTAAGCCCACTTGTAACTCAAAACATTTATGTGTCTGCCATCTTGCATTTGGGTGGATGACATCATTACAAACAATGCCATTGAGGTGTCCCTGTGTGTCCCTACAACTGTAGCAAATTTGGTTCAAATCAGTTAGGTGGTCCACAATTTAGGCCTCTTCAGCCTCAAAGGTTTATGCATCCACCATCTTGAACTGGGGTGGATGACATTATCATAAACTATGCTGTCGAAGTGCCCCTATGTGTCCCTACAACTGTACCCAATTTGATTCATATTGGTTGAGGCATTGCAAAGACGATGGGGGACACACACGGACACATATGGAATGCAGGGTGATCTCTATAAGCCTACTGGAAAGAAGGCTAAAAATAAGAATAAGAATGATGAGTTTTAAGTATCTGGTTAATTGGAGGGCAATATAGATGATGACTCTTGAAACTATGAGGAACAGTTGAAGGAACTGGGTACGTTTAGCCTGGAGAACAGAAGACTAAGGAGCCAGGAGTGCTTTTTATCAGCTTCAGCTGATACGTTAGCTACCTCCATTTCTAGAGGTGAATGACCTTAAAACGGTGGTACATATGGTGGAAACCTCTAGGCTTGACTACTGTAATGCACTCTACATGGGTCTGCCTTTGTAGGTAGTCCAAAAACTACTACTGGTATAGAATGTGGCAGCCAGACTGGTCTCTGGTAGGGATGTGTGAACCGGCTCAAGATTGAGTCGGTTTGCCTTTGAACTGGTCTAGCTTGAGGGCTCACCCTCGAGCTGGACTAGGCCCAGGTCATGCCATGCAAATGGCCAGGGCACATGTGCAGCGGCCTCCAAAATGGCTGCCGCCACCAGAGAAACGACCGGAACGGCCCCAAAAGGCCAAAAAAGCCCTTAGAAGTTCAGAGAGAGGCCATCAGGGGGAGAGGGAAATGGAGGAGACCCCCCCCCAAAGGTCGCTAGTGAGCATTAAAAATTTTTTTAAACAATATTTAGAACCCCTGAACTGGCTCAAATTTGAGCTGAGCCAGGGAGGTTGTTTGGGGGCACAAAACCAAACATACTCGGTTCAGTTTGTGTCTTGTTCGGACTCAAACCGAACTGGGCAAACTGGTTTTGTGCACACCCCTAGTCTCTGGGACAACCCAAAGGGACCATATAACACCAATTCTGAAAGAACTGCACTGGCTGCTAATATGTTTCTGAGTGAAATACAAAGTGCTGGTTATTACCTATAAAGCCCTCAATGGCTTGGGTCCAAGGTATTTAAGAGAGCACCTTCTTTGTCATGAACCTTGTTGCCTATTAAGATCAAATGGAGAGGTCTGGTAACAGTTGCTGCCAACTCATTTGGTAGTGACTCAGGACCAGGCCTTCTTTGCGGCTCTCCCAGGGCTTTGGGATATGCTCCTTGTTGAAATAAGAGCATCTCCTTCTCTGTTTGCTTTTAGAAAGACCCTCAAGACACATCTGTTTTCTCAGGCATTTAACTGAAGTTAATTTTAAAATAGTTTAATTTGTTTTACCTTATGAGATTTTTTTTATTTTTTATTTTGTGGAATTTTAACTGTTTTTACTCTGTTTTATATTTGTTGTGTTTTTAAATTCTGTATACCTCCTAGAGATGCACGTACCAGGTGATATAAGATATGATTGATGGATAAATTGAGATATGCTAGCTGTCTTCAGATATCTGAAGGCTGTCACACTAAAGAAGGAGCAGTCTTGTTCTCTATTGTTCCTGAGGGCAGGACTAGAACTGATGGGTTGGAATGAGAAGAAAGCAGATTCAGATTAGACATTGGGAGGAATTTCCTACCTGCAAGAGCTGCTTGATAATGGGACACTCTGCTTGATGCTGTGGTCAGCTCTCCTTTGCTGGAGGTTTTCAAACAGAGGCTTGTTGGCCATCTGTTTAGGGATGCAGTAGCAGCAGCAGATTCCTGCTCGGAGATCTTTGTATTTTGTAATTTTTTCTATTTCTTTTTCTTCTATTCTGCTATCAGCTGGTATTGCTATGTCAATTATTGTAACTTGTTTTTCTTTCTTCTCGACTACAGTTGTATCTGGTGTATTGTGTGGCAGATGTTTGTCTATTTGTAGTTGGAAGTCTCATAATATTTTTGCATCTCCATTTTCTACAACTTTTTCAATTTTATGGTCCCACCAATTTTTGGCTACAGGCAGCTTGTATTTTTTGCAAATGTTCCAGTGTATCATCCCTGCTACCTTGTCATGCCTTTGTTTGTAGTCAGTCTTTGCGATCTTTTTACAACAGCTAGTTAGGTGGTCCACGGTTTCATCTGCTTCTTTACAAAGGCGGCACTTGCTGTTTGTTGTTGATTTTTTTGCCTTTTGCTCTTATTGCATTTGTTCTTAGTGCCTGTTCTTGTGCAGCCAGTATTAAACCCTCTGTTTCTTTCTTTAAGTTGCCATTCTTAAGCCATTGCCAGGTCTTGGTGATGTTTGATTTTCCACTTATATTGTGCAAATATTGACCATGCAGGGGCTTATTTTTCCGTTTTTCTGCTCGGTTCTTGACTTGTTTTTTCTTGTAGGCCTGCTTTGTTTCATTGGTGTTTAATAGTTTCTCCTTATTGACCATTTTAAGTGCATCTCCTTTGCTGTCCTTGATATATTCTTCAAGGCCTCTTTTCTCCTCCTCTACTGTTTGATGGACTTGCAGTATTCCTCTTCCACCTAAGCTGCGAGGGAGGTATAGCCTATCTACATCACTGCAGGAGTGCAGGGCATGATTGATGGTCATTATTTTTCTGGTCTTACGATCTAGCATCTCTAGCTCTGCCTGGGTCCAGTCTATTATTCCTGCAGTGTATCTGATAATAGGTATAGCCCAGGTGTTGTTGTTGTTGTTGTTAGTATTTCGATTTCTGTACCGCCCTTTCAAAAATCGCTCAGCGTGGTTTACATAGAGAAATAATAAATAAATAAGATGGACCCCTGTCCCCAAAGGGCTCACAATCTAAAAAGAAACATAAGATAGACCCCAGCAACAGTCACTGGAGGTACTGTGCTGGGGGTGGATAGGGTCAGTTATTCTCCCCCTGCTAAATAAAGAGAATCGCCACATTAAAAGGTGCCTCTTTTCCAAGTTAGAAGGGGTTTTAAGATACCGTCTTAAAGGTATTGTCTTTTAAGAAAAGATGAGACAAATTCATGGAAGATAGGTCGATCAACACCAATTAGCCAGTAAAGCTATATAGAACTTCCATGTTCAGAGGAAGTATCGCCCCAGCTAACTTGGCAAAGAGGCACCTTTTACCGTGGTGATTCTCTTTATTTAGCAGGGGGAGAGTAACTGGCCCTATCCACTCCCAGCACAGTACCTCCAGTGACTGTTGCTGGAATCTCTCTTATGTTTCTTTTAGATTGTGAGCCCTTTGGGGACAGGGATCCATCTTATTTATTTATTATTTCTCTGTGTAAACTGCCCTGAGCCATTTTTGGAAGGGTGGTATAGAAATGGAAATAATATAATAATAATAATATACCTTTGAGCACCAAGTGTGGCGGGGTGATGTGGCAGTGGTCGCTGCATGAGAAAAGACTGCAAATTCCAGGTGCACCCATTCAATTTCCACACTCCATGGGAAGTGGCGGGGGGAGTAATTTTAAATTCAAGCTTCAGAAGACAGCTGCCTGCTCCCTCACGGCTGGGAGTGAAGAGAGAGGAAAGTATCATATCTTCTGCCTCCTGACTGGTACTATTGTTTTAGAGGTGGGGCTGAAGTTTGTTTTTAAGAGCAATAACTCTTAAGAGCAATAACTCTTAAGAGCAATAACCAGGCACCAGGCAGAATGCCATAAGTCCAGGTGCAGCCTGGCCGACTGGAAAAAATGGCAACCCTACCGACACATTCAGGCTTTTAAAAGTATCTTCCACTTCAAAAGCCATTGCCATGTGGCATGGGAGCCTCCTGTTGGAGAAACAGAAGTGCAAAACTCCCTTTGGTACATGGAGCTAATTGTAGTATTCTTTAGCTCTGACCTAACAACAACAACAAATAGAATTCTGTGCATAGCCAAAGGACAACAAGGGCTTCCCTTCTTTCAGTGCTAGAATATTGAGGGTGTTGAGTCAAAGTCCAGGGTTGTTCAAACATTACACATAGCACTGCACCCTTTAACAATCCATACCAGCCCTAAGCACACAGTAGATAACAATCGTCTCATAAGGCGTCACTAGATTTCTGGTGGGTTGTTCATGATAACGGAGTCAGCATAATAAATCACAATCAAACCATAAGAATTGCCACATAGTCATTCCGAATAACTGCCAGCATCCCTACATCAGCATGTTACATAAAATAATTGTTCAGGAGTGCACAGTTCCCATTCAAGCACTCATCAAAGGGACAGGTTTTCAAAAGTGCTAAGCACACTGCAGCTTCTTTTTCCAGCTCTCCAGTTGCACTGCCCATTCAATGTCCCTTTCCTCGGCTGTCTCCTCCAATACTGGCATTGTGCTGCACAATACTTTGTGGCCAACAGGTATTCTCACATTATTCCAGTTCCTTTATTTCTATCAGCTCTGATTCCTGCTTTCCTGGATCCTCTAACCCTGTCCACTTGCTTTAGCAGAGCTGGTTCATTGCTGCTCACCAGACAAACAGCAACAAGACAAAGACTGCTCCACCCATCACTGGCCCTGCCTCACTCCTGCCTGCCATGCCCAGACATTGCCATAGGAGCACAGGAAGCTGCTTTATACTGAATCAGACCATTGATCCATCTAGCTCAGTATTACCTACATTGATTGGCAGTGGCTCTCTAAGGTTGCAGGCAGGAAACTCTCCCAGCCCTACTGGAAGATGCTGCCAGGGATTGGACCTGCATGCAAAGCAGATGCTCGGCCACTGAGCCATGGTCCTTCCAGCTTGCAGAGAGCGCCACCAGCCACAGCCACTGCTGGCTGTTTGCACAAGGGAAGGCATCATGGAGCATGCCCTCAGCCGTGGCAGGTGGGCTGCCCAGTCTTTTGGTTGCTGCTGTACTGCTAAGCCAACAGCAAGCAGAGGCAGCTGGAGCTCTCTCTCTTGCTCACCCCCACGGTCTCCCCTTCCCTCCAGCATTTCTCTGTCTTTACAGAATGATGTTTTTTATATATACATAACATTACATTAACATTTACTCCCAGGAAATCTGTGTCTTCCTTTCAGCTTTCAAACTGATGCTGGTTTGGGGCAGGGAGGGCAGCACTGCATCTGGCCACCAATGAAGCCAGTTGTGTCATACTGCATGGCCAGCCTCAGGATGCTTGCGTGAAGGCCAGGCGACACCATTGGGCAGGAGCTACATCAGCTAGCTCCACCCTCATGCTTCTGGCCCTCTTTTGATTTAGCATGGCACCCACCTGCAGTCCCATTTGTTAGTGTGGGGAAACCAGTTGACATTGGTCTTGTGGTAGCAAGCATGGCTTGTCCCCTTTGCTAAGCAGGGTCCACCCTGATTGTGTGTTAATGGGAGACGACATGTGAGCACTGTAAGATATTCCCCTCAGGGGATGAAGCCGCTCTGGGAAGAGCAGAAGGTTTCAAGTTCCCTCCCTGGCTTCTCCAAGATAGGGCTGAGAGAGATTCCTGCCTGCAACCTTGGAGAAGCCACTGCCGGTCTGTGAAGACAATACTGAGCTAGATAGACTTATGGTCTGACTCAGTATATGGCAGCTGCCTGTGTTCCTAAGTAGAATTTTTAAATATCTAAGTAGGATATTTTTCCCCCACTTCAATTTGCCTTGGATGGGGAATTAGTATTCACCTCCTTCACATGGATCTGTTTCACAAGCATAGTGATCTCAGTTGTGGGTACCTTAACTAGAGTAGCTTCTAGTCACAATTGCAGATATGTGTGTATGTTGGGGGCAGGGGTCACTACAGGCAGCATCATTAATGGTGAGCAACCAGGTGCACTGTTATAAGGGGTCTTCATGGACCTTTTCAGGCCTTTGTAGCTTAGGAGTCTCTGGGAATGGAACTGTCTGGGGGATTTGCTTGTCTCACCCTCTCAGAGTCACGAGGCTTTGGAGGTGGTGACCCAGACAAAACTGGCTTGAGGAGGGAAAGCAGCAGACAGGTGACTGCTAGTGTTCTTGGGCCTGGTTTGCTCATGTAATAAAGGGGCAGGCAGTAATTGCAAGGTGGTTTCTGTCTCTGCTATACATTAATGTATATCTGCACTCTAGGCTAATTGACATTGCAAATATGTGTTTTAAGTTGATGAATAAATCTGTGGCCCAAGTTTTAACCCATATAATGTTTGTCATCTCTTATTAGAGATCTAGGTGAATTCATTCATGCCACATGTATTATGCCACTGTATACTTAAAAGTAGACCTAGTGTAGTTCAATGCAAGTACTGGCAGGGGTCTTGTGATAGGTGGTCCATTGAAGAAGACTGATTATTGTCTGTTGGACTGTGCATGCCAAGAAGGAAGCTGACTCCATTACCATGACAAATGATTTCATTACTACGCATTGTGGAGATATGTTTAAAAATATAATGAATGCAAATATTGTGGCAAGTTTGGTCATGAAAATGGTCTTTGATTACAATTTGGATTTATATTTCCACTTGTTGCTCTTTAAAAAAAAAGCTTTAGGCACTTTTGAGGTAACAAACTCTTTATTAATTATTTACAGTGGCCCACATCTTCTACAGCCTTGCAAGGGCAGAAGAAGAGCAGCATGCTTGCCGAGCAGTTGGAGAATAACTGTGTTGAAGCCTTCTTCTGCAGCCTGGTGGAAGTGATATGTGCTTCTCTCCCCTCCCTCCAAATTTTTGGGGCCCCAAAGCCCTGTTCACTTGCAGAAACATGTCTCTGAGGGTCACACAGCCCTCAGGGATATATATATATATATATATATATATATATATATATATATATATATATATGCAAATGAACAGGGGTTTTGGAGAGAGGGGAGAAAAGCAAAGAGCACTTCCTTCTCCCTCTTCACCCATGCTGGACTGAAGAAGAAGCGTTCAATGCATTTATTCTCCAGCCACTATGTGAGAGCATTGCCCTTCTTTTGCCCCCACAGTGCAGCGGAAGATGTGATCCAGTGTACATAGCGCTAACTCCTTATTCATTTTTTAAAAAAATGCTAATTGGAGAAAAATAAATCCTTACATTACTTCTTTAGACTACATTATACACATTTAATGTATTTTACTTAGTTCTTTGACTATATCTATTTTGATAAGTTGGTTCATTATTTTCAACGAATGCTGCCTTTTCATTAGACATTTCAGACTTCCTGCCCAACCATATGGCCAAGGCATAGGTTAAACATGCGTTAATTATTGATCTTCAAACATTTCTCTACAAAATGGCACCAATTTTGGTCACTTTACGTCATTTTCATTTTCACTCTGTGTCCCTGTTTTCAAGAAATTGCCTGGGAAGAAATCTTCTAGTCACAGTTTTTTTTATATAATGAAAATAAGTGCAACCAACAGAATTATCCCAGAGGTCTTAGAGTGAGTGTATGTGTCCCAGTCTTCAGCTCAGCTAGTGTGTAACTACAACTATAAATTCAGAAACAAACAGGAACTACATTACAAATAATTATTGGAAGGACAAAATCAGTAACTTTATTGTTTTCTGTAAGGTCAGAAGTTAAAGGATAACATTGACAGAGCTATATTAGTTTGTTTTGTTCAGGTGATGTTTAAATTAAAAGCTATATAACAGCTTTCAGTTCATCTCTCCCTTTTCATCTTGCCATGCTCTGGGACATGGGCACAAGGCTCCTTTGTCACCAGGTCTTTTTGAGCTCTTTCTCCCTAACATAATGGAAAGCAGCTGAGGCAGGCATGGCTCAGACAAAGCCTTACACATTCCTGGTGAGACTGCCTCCTCACCACCAAAACCCCTGGACTTATATTTACTACAGAACATTGAAATCACAGTCACTTTCCTTCCTCAACACTGTAATTTTCCTCCCAGACAGGCCTGTCAAATTTAAGATTGGGTGTAGTACTATTCTTAACTGCACTCTCTCCTTCCCCACTGACCCACAGATCTGTGTGGCTGACAAGCTTCCTGCACAAGTCCTACTATAAGGAGGTCATACAACACAGAGACAACAAATGTTTCCCACAAGAAGAGGTTTTTTTAAAAATGGGATAATTTGGCAAATGTGAACTTACTTTGGTAAATTACAAGACTCGCCTTGCACACACACACACCCCCAATGTGTCACAAGGTAGAAAGGTTTCTGAACATGTCAACTTTCTCTCAAACAGAAGGGTTGTGTTTTTCAAGAAAGTGAGTCTGCACAACTTGTGACACACCAAGCCAAATTCAGCACTCCAGTCATGTAGGGTGGTTCACCAGGCGCTCAGTAGATCCTCTGGGTTTGCTGCGTAGCTGGGTGTGGCAAAACAGAGGGCCTGCTGTCCAGCACCTGGCTCAAACCACAGC
This sequence comes from Hemicordylus capensis, assembly GCF_027244095.1. Classification (NCBI taxonomy): domain Eukaryota; kingdom Metazoa; phylum Chordata; class Lepidosauria; order Squamata; family Cordylidae; genus Hemicordylus; species Hemicordylus capensis. The sequence continues at coordinate 135,784,460 of NC_069657.1, read as the reverse complement.
TGAGTCATTAACTTATTGGGTGGCCTTAGGAAAGCCCTGGTCTGCCAGGCTCAGCTTTATCCCGCAGGGGATAGTGGGCTGATCTACCTACCTTATGGGGGTGATGTGAGGATTATCAAGATAATGAAAAGTGCTATATAAATGCAGAGTAGTAGTACAGGGATCAGTGGACTAATTTATATAAGGCAGCTTTTAATATCATGATAACTTCTCACCAGACTCACCAGAATCATGGCTGCTTCTAATGCAGAGGGCTGGTTGCTCTCTTATTTGCTATGGCAACATGATTGCCGTTGCCTCTGGCCATTTGGTGGGTGGCCCTACTAAATGCATGAGTCAAGTCCAGCAACTGACTACTAGTTAGTAATTAGAACAACATCCACATCAAATCAGCAAAAGATCCAGTGGTAATTCCTAGCCTGTTTTATTCTCCCCACCTATATCCTGAGTTTTTACATGTGGTCTGCTATAGACGTTCCAAATATCTCACACTCCTGTCAAACCCTGTTCATGCCTCTCTGGCAAATTCTTTCTCTCTCCTTGATGTCAGATATGAGAAGGCAGGGCATAAAACCCATCTGCTCCATTATACTTATGAATGGATAGTTTGACTTACTACCTTTGACAACTCTTTTATTCTTAGACACACCAATAAAATTAATTATTGATATTCAATTAACAGGGATTATGATGTCTCGGGATTAAGGAACTGTATGACAGCGGCTTCCAGTAAAGTGGTTGCTGGTGAACAGAAGCAGCCCGCAACTAAGAGAACTGGCCTGGGGCAGAGATTCACATCGACACTTGTTGTCTGAAGAGCCCAGGTGCAACAGCTTTCCCCTTTGTTAAAGAGATGATGGTAGGGGTGTCTTGTGGTGTTCCATGCCAAGCTAGTTCTCCCCACATGCAACAGGGAATAGGAAGGGCCCTCTCACTGGAGTTACCTTTTGGTAGTAAGCCACCACGGGAAAGGAAAATATGGGAGATGGTGTTGGAAGCAAGCTGCTGCATGAGAGCTTCACTGCTGTTTATGTTATGCATGTCAATATGAATCTGAAGAAAGAAAGAAAGAAAGAAAGAAAGAAAGAAAGAAAGAAAGAAAGAAAGAAAGAAAGAAAGAAAGACAACACTACTGCTGCTGTCTATTCTGAAAGCAAGTGGGAACCACTAGAAAGAAATCTGCATACGATGCGCAAATGCGTGTAAAGAAGCCCTGATATGTTTTTTTCCTTAAAGAAAAGCAGCCTCAGGAGGTTGTTATTTTAAAAAGATGTGTTGTGGGAGGCAAGGGGTCTTTCTTACTCCTTTCCCTGCCAGTCTTTTTTCTGCTCAAAATCTCCCCCAGCCCTTTTTTCCTGAATGCCGGGTCCCAGAAACACATTGAAGAGTAATGGATGGAGAAGCACATCGGCCCAGGTCTTAATCATGGCTGCTATAGGCATCATCCCAACATTCTGATTGATAAGCCTAAGGCTAACTAGGCACGTCTATCTGTCTGTCGCCACTCACTTATTTTGTAATATTCTCTCTGCCCTCTCTGTCTGTAAATATATTACGTCTCTGATACTCTTATGCCTTTTGCCACACCTTTTGTTTTTGCTCATTCATTGCTGTGTTAATTGAAAAGGTAAATTCCTTGCAGTAGGGATTTGTATTTGTTGCCTGTACAGCATCATGGCCCCAATAACAATGGCCATCATGTGCATATTGGATGTCTGAAGACACACTGAACTTCATACTGATGTTGGGTTTGGGTGCTGTTTATATACTTGTTTGTCTCCTTTGACCTTTGCAACCACAAAATTATAATCTTTTAAAAGTTCACCAAGAGCTAAGCAGGTGTCTTAAGTATTCTGACAGGTGATGGCAACAGTGAGTTACTATACTATGCCAAATTTCCAGGGGTAGCCATGTTAGTCTGCTGCAGCAAATTTCATTGCTTTCATAGCTCTGTTGTTACAAACATAACCCAATAACCCAGCAAGGGGTGAAGCCCTAATTAAGTATCTAGACAAGGAAAAGCTTCTTATAGAGGCTGTTCTCATGAGCAGCCAAGACCAGGCTAAGTCAACTTAGCCTGGGAATGGCTGCCTGTCGGAACCTGTGGGAGTTGACTGGTTCCCGGTGGCGCCTCAGTGGCAAACCCACCTAGAGAGCCTACCTCTCAAATAAGGTTGAGCGCTTCCTTAACCCCATTCCCCTGACCGTGAGGAGTGCCAGCTGCTTTCAGCCAGTGCTGTAACACTGACGGGTGCCCGCCCGTTGCTGGGGGGGTCCCCACAATGCACATGCACTGAAATGGTGCATTGTGGGCTTGCTAGGGGCAGAGACAACATGTCATAGGAATAGAGGAAGTTGCCATGTACTGAATCAGACCATTGAGCCATCTAGCTCAGTATCGTCTACACACAGACTGGCAGAGGCTTCTCCAAGGTTTCAGGCAGGAATCTCTCTCAGCCCTATCTTGGAGATGCCAGGGAGGGGACTTGGAACCTAGATACTTTTCCCAGAGCGGCTCCATCCCCTAAGGGGAATACCTTACAATGCTCACATGTAGTCTCCCATTCAAATGCAACCAGGGTAGACCTTGCTTAGCTAAGGGGACAATTAACGCTTGCTACCACAAGACCAGATCTCTTCCCATGACACCCACATCCACATGCCCAGAGCTGGCAAGAAGTTCATCTGCAGGGAAAGTAAGCTCCTGCAGCTTTGCCCTCCGCCCTCCCTCAAGCCCTCTCATGGGATCATGAGAATGGGCTCATAGAGTTATAAACTGTGCACCCTGTAGCCGACAATATACATGCATGCCTTACATATAGAAAAAGAGTTAGAAAAATGCAAGGGGCAGCTAAAGGAAGTGATACAGCCAAGGCCATGCTTCAGGCCAGTAGCTAAGGAAACAACAGAAGCAGGGTGGCCCAAATTCCTGTGATGCCTGAGGCAAGGAGTCAAATGCTGCCTTGCCCCATGGCTCCAGTGAGGGCCAGCCCCCTTTCAAAATCAACCCTTGCAAGCTTTGAAAGTAAGTAGGGGCAGAGAGGGAGGAAGGTTCTAGCAGCCTCCTCTTCTCTGCTAATTCTTCTTGCACACTTTGCAAGCAGCACGCAAGGAAGGGTCCCAAAGAGGGTCCAAACTGATCTCACCTGTTTGAGGTGATGGTGGGGGATTGGGGCATCTTGCCTTCCTGCTGGTATCCCAGTAATCTGCCACCTGAGGCAACTGTTTCACTTTGCCTCATGAAGCTAACTGACAGAAGCTAACTACCACAGTCCCAATCTAATATGTGGCAGAATTATTCTTGCTATCTGCAGTATTTGATTTTTCATGCCAAGGCAAACCCTTTCTCAAACGTTTCCTTTCCAACAAATATTACAAAATCAAAGCTCGCACTGAACCATTACTTTCCCCTAAAGTTAAAACAAATGGAGAACCAGAGGCTGTAGGATACAGCTGCAAGGACAGCTCCTTCCACCAGCACAACATTCTGCATTTTCATGCTGACTGTCCTCCATATCCCCCACACACCAGCTGATTGTGGTGACTCTGGGAAGGATGTGGTTCACCAAAAGTTATATTCTGACTTTGCCCCCAAATGCTCACTCAATTAATTTCCCTTTAACTTGAACATGAGGAACCCGTTTCCACCTTCTACTCAGCATCTATTTTTAGTGAAGCGTCATCTTGCCTCTACTTGGTTATCCATAGTCCCTTCTAGTGCTGGGACATAACAAATCTGGCAAAGATCTCCAAGTAACAGATGAATAATCTAATTATATCTAAAAGGAGAGGGATGAGGGAATAGCTGAAACCAGCTGCTAATAACAGTAAGAAAACCAAACTGCAATACATGGAAAATAAAATAAGAAAAGTAATTCCTCCCATTTTTTCCTGTTTTCACGTCATTAAAATATTTTCATATAACAACCTGCAAATTTAAGGTGAAAGAAACAATAAGTAAAACTCTTGAGTATAATTCACAAATAAACTCCTCCATGCAAACCACTTCCTGCTCCAAATCAATTAGATGTTAATAGCAGTAATTGTACTCCTGTGCAATTAATTCCATGGGAGCTTGTGCAAAAGAAGTCCTTGGAGGGATGTACATTATATTTTTACTTGATTGACTAGTAGAGAGAAAAGGTACATTTCCAAACCTTAGAATATTTCCCCCCTCTTTGGGGGGAAATTGGATCAAAAACAAAATTGAACAAGATAAACACCACGGTCAGAAGAAAGCAGGGTGGATTTGATTTAAATCAAACTGATTTAAATCACAATTTAAATCACTAGCAGGGTGGATAAAAATCAAAAAAATTCAATTTAAATCAAAAAATCAGATTTTTTTATTTATATCGGATTTTTTTGATTTAAATCGGATTTTTTTTATTTTTATCCACCCTGCTAGTGATTTAAATCATGATTTAAATCAGTTTGATTTAAATCAAATCCACCCTGGAAGAAAGATTGCAGATTTGAAAGCCTGGCAAGTGTAAACAATTATTTTGGCAAAGAAAGCATAGTTCTTTAGCATTTCAGTCTCCCAGGCAGGGCTGGTGATTCTTTAATGAGGTACAGCAAGCCAGTTGCCTCAAATAATTTATGGGGGCAGTGGCACGGCATTCCCACCCATTGCTCCCTGCCACCCACTACCTATGCTCACACTGTCCCACCTGGTGGCCCCTGCCACTGCCAGATTGCCATGATGCCTCAGCAGCATCATGGCTGCCCCCGATAGCTCTCAGCCTGCCTGCACACTGTGTGTGCCACTGAAGCACAGATACCGCCTGGACTCTGCAGCAGTCCAAGTCACAGCTTGCCATCCTGGCTACACAACTGTTACGACTATGAATATTTATTTACTATTTTTCAACAAAGAAAAATAGTTGAAAAATTATTGTCTTAATTTAAGAAAATAAATTTATTTATTTGCTTAAATTAATTAAACATAGAATTAATCAATCAAAGATGATTCCTGTCCCAAAAGGGCTCACAACCTAAAAAGAAACAGAAGGTAGACACCAGCAACAAGCAACAATCACTGGAGGGATGCTGTGCTCTCTTCCTGCAAATATAAGAGAATCACCATTTTGAAAGGGGCCTCTTTGCTAAGTTAGCAGCAAACTGTGCAGGTGTTTACACATCATAGGATGCATGTGATGCTGTTGCAGAGGCACGGTGGCAGCATGAGTTTTGAATTCTTACACATTCTCCAGAGCAGTTTGCAGCGCATGCTCATTCTACTCAGCAGCAACAACATAGCCAGACAGACAGCCTTTTTTCATTTGTGCACATGAGTAAGACTGGAGTGTTCCAGTCATGCTCACTGTCCAGTGTGCCAAGCAACCTGCAATGAACTTTCAGTGCCACTTGGCAGCAGGAACAGAGGAACTGCGGTGCTGCCCTTTCCCCCAAAGCACTCAGTGCAATCTGCAAAGATGCCCATGAGGGTTGTGCAGCCCTCAGGGACATATTTGCACATTGCCCAGAACACCTCCAGGGGAAGGGGAGATCAGCAAAAATTGCCTGTCACACATGTGAGCACCTGTGCTTCAGAAGTGGGAGAGTATCTGCAGCACGTATGCTTCTTTTGGCTGAATACTTAAGGTGTTAGGATGTTGTCCATCATTAGTTCATCAATAAACTCTCAGCTTTTTAAATAAGGGAAATTTTAGGGGGGGAATCTTGGATACATTAAAAATCTTTAAAACTTATGAACATGTTTTCTCAAAATGATTTATGCAGAAAAAAGGATAACAGGAAAAAGAAAGTTCTCTGTCCCCAAAGAGCTCACAATCTAAACACACACACAAGGAAGACATCAACATCAGCCCTGGAAGAATCCTGTGCTGGAGTTGGATATGGGACCGTTGCTCTCACCCTGCTAAAGATAAAAGGACCACTTTCAAAGGTTCCTGTTTGCCCAGTTAGCAAGGATTATCTGTGATGCATCCCTTTCTTGCTCTCCCGTGAGACTGGCTATGAGACAGCAAGAGACCATGTGAACTCAAGTATGTAGTACACCGCTCTGGGCTCCTTGGAGGAAATGCGGGATATAAATGTAAAAATAAAATAAAGAATAAATATACCCATCGGAATTTCCAGATTTTGTGTTGTCACCCTTGTCCTAACCCTAATCCTTCTGTAAGTAGAATTGGGAGGAGGGCACCATCTTTTTCTTTGACTCAGACTGGAACTGGCATGACTCCAACATCCTAATGCAGCAAATGTAAATAACTTGAAAAAGGAGTTTCTAGGTATTCATTGTCCTGATAGTTATGGGCTACTCCCAGGCACAGGGTGCCTCTTGGTTACCAGTTGCAGGGAAGCAAAAGCAGGAGAGAGGGCATGCCCTCACCTCTTGCCTGTGGGCTCCCCAGAGGCATCTGGTGAGCCACTGTGGGAAACAGGTTGCTGAACTAGATGGTCCATGGGCCTGATCCAGCAGGGCTGTTGTTATTATTCCAGCATTTAAATGCTGTAGGTCAGTTTAGACACCTCCTTCTGCTAGGGAAGGGGCTCCATATCAAAGGGAACACTACCCTGAGCACTACCTGGCAGCATGGGCCATCAAAAGAAAAACACCCCTGAGTGAAAAACAGACCATAGTTCAGTGATAGGACATCTGCTTGCATGCAAAAGGTTCAAGGTTCCATTTCCATTTCCAGATAGGGCTTAGAAGGACTCAGTGGGACCCTGGAGAAACATTGCCAATCAGTGTAAACAATACTGAACTAGGTGGACCAATGGAATGACTCAGAAGCAGCTTCACATAGATTCATCAGTATCATAATCTCTTCAATCAGTCAGGTCAGGGGTTCCCAACTGACCCACTCCTGATGATGTTGGACTACATCACCCCCAAGCCTTCAGCCATGATGGCTAGGGATGATAGGAAGTGTAGTCCAACAACAGCTGGGGACCCATGATTCACAATCCCTGAATAAAAGAATAAACAGAAATTGAGAAAGCCACAAAGAATGGCTTGCACTGCACTAATCCTCAATAGATTGTATACAGGAGTGAGAATATCATAAATCAATTAATACAGGACCCAGCTATTATTATTAGGTGGATGTTCTGTTCAGAAAGATTTATGTCTAATTCTTAGATCTGAATGACCCTATTTATAAAATGTGCTACAGTGCTTGCAGAATTATTACAAAATTATTATACATATGAATAACCACTTGCATGCATGCATCACAATGTCCTATTAGAATGGACATCTTAACATTATTGTACATTAAAAAACAATGCAGTTAAGTCAACAGGGAACTGGTTAATTTAATACTTGGAGCCAAGCTACATGCTGTCTTGGCAAGCACATATTCCCAAGCCTATATTTGCTGAGATAATGTTGATGTGGGGACTGAAAGGCAGTTTGCACTGAAAGTGAGAGGGAGGTATGCTTCACATTTCTTATGCCCACTTATTCTCCTCTGCACTGCAAATGTTTCATTGGGCTATTTCCTGCCTAGCTAGGAGGAAAACATGGAGCTGACTGTGAGTGGGGGTAGAATCTGCCAGGAAAGAATCAGCAGGTGGGGGACTATTAGACACCCCATCCAGCCTACTGATGCTCCCCTGCAAATGACCCTCTGCACTTATGTTAGCATTTCTGAGGGAAATAGGGAGTTTGGGACTCCGTGTTCCTCATGCAACATCTCGTTCTTTTCTCAGAAATAATGAGAAACATTAAGGCTTGGCTAGCCTGGATGCCTTATTCTAGTCTTTTGAAATGAAAGAACACAGTTGTTGATTTGGGATTGTTATAAGATGGTGAGGAAATGCCTTACAGGTGGGAAGATAAGGTACAAAGGGTGATGCAGAAATGATCATGATTTCTAAATCATGTACTGAGGAAGATTTTTTTTTAAAAAAAAAAGTTGGGCTAATTAAGAAAATTTGTGCTTCATAAATGTCCAAGACCTGGTTTGGAATGGAGATTCTCAAGTGAAATGATGGAAGCAAGAGCTTAAGTCATTTGGGAAAAAAGCCCCCAAGTGCCTTGCAAGCTAACTTGCTGCCTTCGTCCATTTAGTCCCATTGGCAGAATGTTTATGCCAGGTTAACAATTAACATTTTTATCTTATAACATTGTATCCCATCCTTTCTCCAAGGAGTGCAGGGCAGCCTACGACCTTATAGAATCACAAGAATGCTGTGAAGTTTGTTAGACACGCAGCATCATTCTGATATGCGCAAAGGGAAGCCCCATTGAAAAACAGTGCATACAGGTGAAACTCGGAAAATTAGAATATCGTGCAAAAGTCCATTAATTTCAGTAATGCAAATTAAAAGGTGAAACTGATATATGAGACAGACGCATTACATGCAAAGCGAGATAAGTCAAGCCTTAATTTGTTATAATTGTGATGATCATGGCGTACAGCTCATGAAAACCCCAAATCCACAATCCCAGAAAATTAGAATATTACATGGAACCAAGAAGACAAGGATTGAAGAATAGAACAATATCGGACCTCTGAAAAGTATAAGCATGCATATGTATTCAGTACTTGGTTTGGGCCCCTTTTGCAGCAATTACTGCCTCAATGCGGCGTGGCATGGATGCTACCAGCCTGTGGCACTGATGAGGTGTTATGGAAGACCAGGATGCTTCATTAGCGGCCTTCAGCAATTCTGCATTGTTTGGTCTCATGTGTCTCATCCTTCTCTTGGCAATGCCCCATAGATTCTCTATGGGGTCAGGTCAGGCGAGTTTGCTGGCCAATCAAGCACAGTACACTGTATACTTTTCAGAGGTCCGATATTTTTTTTAAAAAATGGTCATGGCGGCGCCCCCCCCACGTGACCAGAAAAGATGGCACCCGGGGCACTTGCCCCCCCCGCCCCCCTATAGTTACGCCTCTGCCCAGAGGTATTTCCCTGTTGAGAGCTCCTTTGCATGAGCTTCTGTAGGCTTTTGCACTGAACTGCAGGAAAATCATAGCTGGGTCTCTGTATATCTAGCAGTCCTTGTGTCAGCTGATCCTACTCTTTTCTGTCTATACCAGCAGCTTGAATTGAATTGAATTAAGTTTTCATTCCATTGAACCTCAAAATAAGCTTTGGATTGTCCCATATACTCCCAAATCACTGGAAGACTTTCTTCCTCAAGATGCAAAAGCACTCTGGTCTAAAGCGTTAGCACAAAATCCTTTGATACATAACGTCCTAGGCAACAATTTGGGTCACCCCAAATAATGTATCTACATGACCAGGAGATTATCCCTTAAGACACACCCTAGCATAATGTCTGGCCTAACACTTCATTTTGGTGCAAGACTTGGCCAAACTGACCCCAGTCCAGAATGAACCAATAAATATGTAAGGAATTGGTGCTGTGCAGCCCAGAATGGGCTTTGGACCACCATGTATCACACAGCCACATGACCAGGAGATTCCCCACTACAAAAATCGTAGGGGAGGCGGTTTTGTTGTAAACCGCCCAGAGACTTGTGTTTTGGGCAGTATATAAATGTGTTAAATAAATACATACATACATACATACTCTGATGCTTTGCTTTTGTACAAGTCACTGCCAAATGCACTGCCCACAATCCATCCATGTTCAATTTCAAAGAATGAAGAACTGGTACTGTGCATACCAGAATGAGCTTTCAGCTCATGTATCACTGTCTGTACACCCACATGACCAGGAAACGCTCCCTGTTGAGATGTTTTAGTATTATGCTGAGCCCAGTGGTTTATTTTTGCACAAGACACCGCCAAATTCAGTGCCCCAAGCAGCAACTTTATGCTCCTTAATCCACATATTGGCTGTTAATAGACTTGAGGCAGGGCATCTGGTAGAATCTTGTACAACAACAAAGCATTGGGCTAGATATGATGCTAGTGCATCTCATAGGAGACAGACCCCTGGCAATGTGGGTATATCATTCGTGGTGGCCCAAAGTTTGTTTTAGGGTACACACAGCTACAGTTCCTTCATTATTACTGGACTAGGGGCAGTGCATTTGGCAATGTGTTGAGCAAAAATAAACCACTGGACTGGACACAATGGAGGACATCTCATGGGTGGGATGTTGATGTGAGTATGTGATTTGTGGCAGTCTAAAGTTTATTTAGGAGTGCAACACACAAACACCCAGCCCTTTATTCAGAATTGTTGCCTGCAAACCCCAGTCTCTTATTCAGCAGTTTTGCCTGGGGGCATCACATCTCAAAGCATTGTGCACAAAAACATACCATGGACCCAAATGAATGCTTGTGCACCTCAAGGACAACAGCCTTCTGGAAATAAGGTTGCATAATATGGGCTAGCCTAGCTTATTTGGGGGTGCAATGGGATGAAAGCTTAGTTTCCCATTGTGCAGCTCTTTGTCTCTGTGTCCAAAAGGGAATGGGGAAGAAGTAGGAACTGGAAACCAGGAACAAAGTTCAGTATCACATTGTGGTTGAAACCACTTCCTCCTTTCTCCCAGTGGCTAACTATTTTGTTTGGTTGAGGTTTGGAGGAAAGCACATTGTGGTTATTAGGTTGCTGTGGGGTGTGCTTTCAAATGGCTTCTATTGACCCTAAAGATGTCAAGGAAGTAAGTCCTGTGACTGCTTAGTCAACCGGATTGCTTTCCCCCTTTCCTCCAGTCTTGCCTTGCACAACGGCTAGCTGGAGTGAAGCAAAATGAATAGCAATGTGCTGGTGAGAATGTACCTCCCATCTGTTGATTAACTGGGGTTATTTTGCCAGTAGCTATTTGTGTAGTAACACTACATAAAACAAGACAGATTTTGTCAGCCACAGAGAATATTCTGTAAGCAACTGGTATCATTCCATGTCTGAAGCTAAGCTGGACCTGGACCTGGGCAGTGTCTGGCTGCAGGACTAATTGCTTTCCTGAAATCCCATACATGGAAGCCTCTGAGAGAATGGGGTGGTGATATATATGTAAAAAATAAAGCAGGTCACCATGTATGATCTAGGTGTAGCCTGTAACAGCTCCATTCTAAACAGAGTTACTCCATGTCAGCGGAACGTGTTTCCAAGAAAACTTGTTTAGGATTGCAGTTGAAGTCAAAGATAATTTATCTACTGTTTCCCAGCAAAATCATAACTTAACTGAAGAGATTTTCCTTCTGCATCTTTTGTATGGCCAAAAAAAAAAAGGCCTTTGCCACCAATCAAAATAGACTGTACTGGACTAGATGGTCTAACCAGGCAGCTCAATATGTTCATCTATATGTACATTTTCTGCACACATCTTAAGAGTAGGTAAAGCAGCATGAGATGCAGTCCAAAATTCCACACACAACAATAATAACATTAGTAATAATGGCAGAGGGAAAGTCTGGGAAACGTTAGCACCACCTTAGTATGTTGCTGACACCAAGTATTTTATACTTGATCCCAGGTGCTTGAGCCAGTATGGAGGATGCCAAATTCTCTAGTGTAAACAGACCTTGGCATTATGTTGCTCAAGAGTACTGAGAAGCAAAGAATGCTAACAGAATCCAGCTGGAATCTGAACAGAATGTTAACTAGGCAAAAAGACCTGGAATTGGTTACAGTGGAATTTGGCAGAGACTGCAGACTTCAACCCCCTAACTCTTGTGAGAAGTGCCACAAGTGGTTGAGATCTCAGCTTTCTCTCTCATCCACCCCAAATGGGCTCCTGCGTCAGCCAAGCAGTTCCTCGTGCTGTGCAAGGCCACTTCATAACATTATATAAGCCAGCATGTCTGGGAAGCATGCCACCTACTGAATCCCCTCTTGAAGCATGGGGACTTCCCATCAGCGCTTTTGAGTCAAGGACTGGCTCAGCCCATCTTTGTGTTGCTCCTGAAATCGGACAAGATTGCAGCCTGAGGGAGAACAGGGCTGCAGGTGATCATAAAAATCATGAGGTCATTAAATCACACATCTTACATTCCTAATTAAAAACCCTACAGCAGCAACAGTGATTTAGGTTCACAGCAGTCTGCTGGTGCTTGCTTGGCTCCCAAGCTCTTGCAGTGAGGTAGGAATATTTCAACACACACACACACACACACACACACACACCCTGTCAAACAGAGGAGTTATGCCTCCTTTGGGCTACCATAGCTCTCAAAAATGTATGGAGCCTGTGTGAATTTCAGACTCAAATGGAGCAACTTTCACAACTGTTGCTTCAGACAGTCAAGCCTACTGTTGAAATCAACCATGATGAAATTGTTTCTTACAGAAGACATAGCTAGTAAAATAGCCAACACAATTGCTCACCATTATAGCAATCTATCATGTTGTTAACTTTACTAATTTTCTACCTGCCTAGAATTACTCCCTCTTCCCATGTGAATATGCAGAGGAGCTGTTCCCTGCTGATGACGTCAATGTGTATTTAGATCACAAAAGTTTTGAGAAGCTCTAAGTCTCACCTACCATCTAAATCCCAGTCCATGAAAAGGTGGACATACAAATCATGTTTAGGTCCATAAAGTGTTTGGAGTGTGCGTACATACAGTAACCTCATGATGGATAGTATTCTGGTTTATTTATTTATTTACACAGACAGGTGTTATTGACTGGTTTGTTTTATCCAGACATCGAGTCGTTCCCAAGGACCTGGAATGGCTGAATTTTATTATCAATGATGTTGCTGTTATTATAGATATCGTCGCAGAATATAGGCTGTTCCCATAATAATAATAATAATAATAATAATAATAATAATAATAATAATAATAATTAATAAATAAATAAATAAATAAATAAATAAATAAATAAATTTTTTCTATTTCTATACCGCCCTTCCAAAAATGGCTGAAGGTGGTTTACACAAAGAAACAATAAATAAATAAGATGGATCCCTGTCCCCAAAGGGCTCACAGTCTAAACAAAGAGAATCACCATGTTAAAAGGTGTTATTCTAGCCCAAATATCCCATTCTCACTGAACCCAAATAAAGCCACTTACTCAAGGTTAGCTTACATACTATTGCTTTCAATAAGACTTGAAAGCTAGTCTTGTGGTAGCAAGAATGACTTGTCCCCTTAGCTAAGCAGGGTCTGTCCCCTTAGCTAAGCTTAACTTGTCCCCTTAGCTAAGCAGGGTCTGTCCTGGTTGCATTTGAATGGGTGACCACATTTGAATGGGTGACCACAGGTGAGCACTGTAAAATATTCCTCTCCTCGATGGAGCAGATGGAGGCACTCTGGGAAGAGCAGAAGGTTTCAAGTTCCCTCCCTGGCTTCTCCAAGATAGGGCTGAGAGAAATTCCTGCCTGCAACCTTGGAGAAGCTGCTGCCAGTCTGTGTAGACAATACTGAGCTAGATAGACCAATGGTCTGACTCAGTATATGGCAGCTTCCTATGTTCCTATGACTTAGTCACATCAGACTAACTTCAGCTAGACTGGAGCCAATGTTTCTCCCTAAGCCACACAAGACCTTATATGATGGGCTTGCACAACATAAAGCCCAGGGGCTGGATCTGGCCTGTAGGAACTTTTTTGCTGGCCCACAGGTAGGACTATCCTGAAGCAACAGCAGAAGCCATGAAGAGCTTTTGGCCTGCCCTGCTGATGAGCAGCAGCAGCTCAAGAAGTTGGTTGCTTGAGGCCAGATGTCCCTGTCCCTGCTCCTGGGCTGTAGCCCAGTTATACCAAACTTCTTTCCACTGACTCGAACCCTTGCCCACCCCCGCCGAGTTTCATTAATATTTTTAATAATTAATTTTAGTGCTATAATTAATATGCTGAAAATTTACTTTGACCTCCACCCACCAAGTCATGGTTGGTCCTGGCCCACTGGGGCATCTGACTTGTGCACCCCTACTTTATGATTTTCTGAGCAATATATAGAACTCTGTGATGTAGCTGAAAAGACATTTGAACTTTGTCTGCCCTAACCCCATTAATTTCTAGTAGCTGAATTACAAATTCTCTTTTAGCTACATTCAGTTGTACTGGTTTTAGCTTTATTTTATTTATTAGTTCAATTTTTATACTTTATTTTATAAGACATCCCAAGGTGGATTATAAAAATTAAAATACAACAAAGCTCCATTAAAAAATCACATTTAAATCCTTAAAATCAGTTAAACAATGAAAACCATAACACACACACACACACACACACACACACACACAACAAGCAGAAGCAGGAAAACTGAGAGACATGACACCCCCTAAGGGGTAAAACCCTGATTAAGTAAAAAGTTCTTAAGTTTTTTTTTTTAAAAGCACCCACAGATGTCAAAGAGTGGACATTCACTGGGGGAGCATTCCACAGCCTGGGAGCAATAGCAGAGAAGACCCTGTCCCATGTGCAGGACAATTTAGCCTCTCTCAACATTGGCACATGGAGCAACACACCTCCATCTTGTCTGGATTTAACCTCAGCTTGCTAGCCCACATCCAGCCTATCACCACCTCTAGCCCCCAGTTCAGTACATCCACTGCTTCCCTAGGATCTGATGTCAGAGAAAGGTGGAACTGAGTGTCATCTGCATATTGACTTCAGTCCAAACCTCTTGATGACCTCTCCCAGCAGTTTCATGTAGCTTTTAAACAGCATAGGGGACAATACTGAGCCTTGCGGGACCCCCTAGGCCAGAGGCCAAATAGTCGAGCATAAGTCCCCCAGCACCACCTTCTGGAATGTTCCCCCAAGAAAGGATAGGAACCACTCCAATGCACTACTCCCAATCCCTATACCAGAGAGGCGATGCAGAAGGATACCATTTTGTGACAATGCACTGGTGATTCAAAGTGATTCCACCATGTCCTGCTGCCATGATATTTTTCTCTGTGATTGTCTAAATAAGAACATAAGAACAGCCCTGCTGGATCAGGCCTAAGGCCTATCTAGTCCAGCATCCTGTTTCACACAGTGGCCCACCAGATGCAGCTGGAAGCCTACAGGCAGAGGTTGAAGGCATGCCCTCTCTCTTGCTGTTACTCCTCTGCAACTGGTATTCAGAGGCATCCTGCCTTTGAGGCTGGAGGTGGCCTATAGCCCTTCAACTTGTAGCCGTTGATAGACCTCTCCTCCATGAAGTTATCCAAGCCCCTCTTAAGCCATCCAGGTTGTTGGCTGTCAGCACATCTTGTGGCAGAGAATTCCACAAGTTGATTATGCGTTGTGTGAAAAAATACTTCCATTTGCTGGTCCCAAATTTCCCGGCAATCAATTTCATGGGATGACCCCTGGTCCTTTTGTTATGCGTGAGAAAGAAGAATTTCTCTCTATCCACTTTCTCCACACCATGCATGATTTTATAGACCTCTGACATGTCTCCCCGCAGGTGTCTTTTTTCTAAACCAAATAGCCCCAGGTGTTGTAGCCTTGCCACATTAAAAAGGTGCTCTAGGCCCCTGATCACCTTGGTTGCCCTCTTCTGCACCTTTCCCAGTTCTACAATGTCCTTTTTTAGATGTGGTGACCAGAATTGTACGCAGTACTCCAGGTGTGGCCGCACCATAGTTTTGTATAAGGGCATTATAATATTAGCAGTTTTATTTTCAACCCCCTTCCTAATGGTCCCTAGCATGGAATTGGCCTTTTTCACAGCTGCCGCACATTGAGTCAACATTTTCAACGAGCTGTCCACCATGACCCCAAGATCCTTCTCCTGGTCACTGACAGCTCAGATTCCATCAATGTATACTTGAAGTTGGGTTTTTTTGTCCCAATGTGCATCACTTTACACTTGCCAGCACTGAACTGCATTTGCCATTTTGTTGCCCACTCCCCCAGTTTGGAGAGATCCTTTTGGAGCTCCTCACAATCCTTTTTGGATTTCACTACCCGAAAGAGTTTGGTATCACCTGCAGATTTTGCCACCTCGCTGCTTACCCCTACTTCTAGATCATTTATGAATAAATTAAAGAGCCCAGTACAGATCCCTGGGGGACCCCACTTCTTACTTACTTCCATTGTGAAAACTCTCCATTTATCCCTACCCTCTGTTTCCTGTCCTTCAACCAGTTAGCAATCCACACATGTACTTGTCCCCTTATCCCTTGACTGCTAAGTTTTCTCAGGAGTTTTGATGAGGAACTTTGCTGAAAGCTTTTTGGAAGTCCAAGTACACTATGTCAACTGGATCACGTTTATCCACACACTTGTTGGCATGCTCAAAAAACTCTCAAATACTGTTATCTGTGTCGGCTGTCACCTGTGTTTCTATTGTATGCAATCCCGACTAGATGTGTTATGAACAAAAATGTGAGTTGTAGAGATGTACACACACTGAGGTCCATGCACAAGTTCAGGTCCAAATCAGTTCGGCTCCATAGAGGGGAGGGAGCGGCAAGCAAGATCTTTAAAAAGAAGAGCAGGTCCTTACCTGCTCCCCACCGCCACATGCAGCTTCCTGCTGCAACAGGACTCTCCTCAAAACCCTGCATGCGGCACCAGGATGCACATGGCATATTCATAACTGTGCATGCGTGGGCATCATGTGCCCAGTCAACATGGTGTTGCTGACCACACAAATGGCACTTGTGCATGCACGGGTGCCATGTGCATTCTTTGGTGCCATGTGTGGGGGCATGGTCAGCATGGTGTTGCTGAACATGTGAATGGTGCTGGTGCATGTGTGGATGCTACATGCATCCCAGCACTGCGTGTCGGTTCTTCAGTGTCGCTGAACCTGTGCAGGAATCTCGGTTCATGTGCATCCCTAGTGAGTTGACCTCTTTCCCTTTCCCCCAATGAACTGTCCAACTGTCTGCCGTTTGAGTGTAAGACAACACTTCCAGAGTCCTGGAACTACTTATCCGAGTCTAATATTTGGCATTAACCCATATAAGAGAGAAGAGGTCTCAGAAGAAATAATAGTTTTGAGGTTTCAAGGGAAGAGTTCCATCTGTGACCCTTTGCTTTCTGCTGTTATGGAAGTGAGTTGAAAGATGAGCTGAAGTGCCAATAATATAGAAGTGCTTTGCTAATCTTTCAGGGGACATATATACCTCACTTTTCTCCATTAATTGACTATGGGGCTGTCTGAGGCAGGCCAACTGTCCTCATCCAGCCTTCCTAGACATGCTAGTTTCTCTCCTCCTCTCTCTAAGGAACAGGGGTGTAACTATAATAGGGCAAGGGGAGACAGTTGTCTGGGGCCCCACTGCCTTGGGGGGTGGGTCCCCAGAGGCAAGTCACGTGACTGACTCCCCCTGTTGGAAATTATTTCTAGCCTAGAACACCAAGGAAATGCCCTTTGGGCAGCTTTATTTTGTGCTGTCAGGTTTAAACAGAAACTGACACATGTGGAGAATGTGGAGAACTTTTTCAAACACAAAGCTTTAAACTGCTTTTGAAATTCTTGCCATTTATCTGTATGTCTGATTGTTGTCAGTGCAAAAACAGAAAGCAGAAGAGCGACGTTTGTAATGGAAATGAAGACTGTGGCCAGACAGTGTAGATTTTACATTCACATTATACACCAACTGAAGTAAGACTTGCTTTAAGTATCATGTATGAAGGTGATATCTAATAATCTAACAAATCCTAAATAAAACATTTAGAGAGAAGCAGAGAAAGAAGAAGGAGGGGGGCTGAGGAAGGGAATAGCAGTGATTAGTAAGGAGGAGGAAAGTAGGGATCCAAGGCTTGTGAAGGCAGCATATTACCAGGATCAGAGGCTTGAGAATGGTGGAGCTTTCAGCTGAAGGAGAGAAGCTTTTGGCTGGAGACAGGAGCTTTTAGATCAAGCATGCAGTTTGCTCAGAGCATGGCTGAGAGTCAGAGCACCATGGCTGGGGAAGTCTTGACTTCTCACTTCGCAGCAGAAGTCACAAACAGTCCCTTCTCCCATGGAAAGAGTTCCTGCCTCTCAGAGGCGTAACGATAGGGGGGCAGGGGGGGCACGTGCCCCCGGCGCCATCTTTGCGGGTCACGTGGGGGGGCGCCGCCATGACCCCCGCCGATCCCCCCCAAATTTTTTTTAATTTTTTTTTTAAAAAAAAAATTATCCGGCTCAGCAGCAGTCCAGGGAGCGCGTCGGCACCCCCTCCCCCACGAGCGGTCCCTTCCGCGCTGCGCCCGCGCCCCCCCCCATTGCTTTGCTGGCCTTGGACCCGTTTCGTGCCACCACCGCCCTGCCCCGCACTCCAGCCTGCCTGGCTGGCTCTCCTTATGCCAAGGCCAGGGGCGTAACTTAGGCAATAAAACCCTAGAGCAGAGCTTTGTGCCCTATATTGGGCTACGACTTAATTTACAGAGATGCGGAGGAGGGGGTGAGATCCATGTAAGGGTGCCCACTAATGACATCTTCCCACAGGCATCGTCATGGGGAAAGGCACTGGAACGGTTGCAACGTACAGTAACCGCAATGTTGCAATTGCAATCGGGCTTGTTGCTGAGACAGAGTCTTTCTGGGAAATGTAGTTCTTCTCTTTTCCCTACGCAACACTCGTTCTCCTCCGATTGGTTCTTGTCTTGATGCTGCTTTTAGGAGGCACGTTCCGCAGGCCCGTTTCCGAGGGTTGGTCAGCCTGCCGTCAGCCAATCGCTATGCAAACTGTGTGCCTGGACGTCTATTAATTGGCTGGCTTTTCATCCTCGTCTGCTTTGACGTCACCTGCTGAAGGTAGCCGGCTGGTTGCGCGCAGGTGCGCCCTATGCCTGCCTTCCTTTTGGAGTTACCTGTCAGCGCTGGTATCGGAGGATGCGGCTGCGCTCAGGAGCCTTCGCCTTTTCTTGCCTGCTAGTGCAGGCGCTGGGCGTCGGGCTCTTCCTCAGGGGTTTCTTCCCGATCCAGGTGAGATCGTTGCCTCGGAACGGGGCACTGGCTGCTCTTCCTCCTGAGCCGCCTCCGACAGGTAAATGGATCCTCCTTCGCTCCTCTTCCTGGTGTAGCTTTGGGAGTGGTGGTTTGCTTTCTTTTCAGTCTCGTTCAAGTATGCTAATCCGGATTTGCCTCAAACTCCTCTGGTAGGACTTCCTTTCTATGAATGTGGCGAGTATAAGGCAAAATATGCACAATGTTCAGTAATTAAATCTTATATATTCTCTGTATCATTAACTAGCAGGTTTTATTCTATGTCCTTTTAATCTAAAGTAATTGCTGCTGAATTCAGTGAGTTAGCTGCCTTGGATACAATTTCATTGTGGGAAGGTTGGACATAATGAGGTTGAGCCTTACTTCCAAGTAAGTATGCCAAGGATTTGGCTGTAGGAATTATTTTCTCTTTGTCTTGGTTTGATCCTCCTTGCCCTAGAACTGACTGAGAGCAGAGTGTTTCCAAGGCTGTGCAGAGTACTGTTCTTTCATCATTGATGCAAATGCCCTCATAGCTGACAAGATTGAGGGTTAGGTAGCAAGACTTGGTTCACATAATTGTCTTTGCTACTAAACTGTCTACATGAGATTATGTCCAAGCTCATGAGTAGCTGCAATTGGTTGAAGAGCACTAAATCTCTTGACATTTTCTGCAATTGCAGTAGTAATCCTGTACTGCTGCAATTGTTGAAATTCTTGCAGAATATATTGGTGTACCTGGGGTTTGTAGGATATGTACTTGCTGTGGTTGTGTATACTGGGCAGTTCAGTAGAGAAAATCTCTTAAAAAGTAATTATAAAGAGTGCAGATTCCATACAAATGTAAGTTTTTCATCATAAGCTTGATCCCGCACACTAGTTCTCAAACTTCCTGCCTTCAGGCATCTCTCTCCAGATTGAGTGACCTACAAGAGGACCCAGAGCATGGTGGAAGTTCCTGGGCCACATGCTCAGTTCACATAGGGCAGTGGTCAGACCTTTTCATCTGCCCTGCCTGAACTGCAGCCCAGCAAGCACTTTCCAGCTGCATTTGTATGTTGTAAGGAAATGGATGCGATTTCTCTTCCCCAATGTATGTCCCTGTAAGTGATTGTGTTTGAATGTGTGAAATATGTGCAAATGACATAATTTAAAAACAGCAACAATGAATCTTTGCGTAGGACTATTCACAAGGGAGTTTATAAGCAGATTATTTCATTTAGATAGACAATTTAGCTCAGCAAGAAGAAGCCCCAATTTATTTGATGCTTGTTGATTACATTATCTATTATATTTGTTCTTCTTCCAAGTTCAGGGCAACCTGCATAATCTTCCTTCTTTGTTCTCACAACAACCCTGTCTTGTCAAAACCAACTTGATAGCACAAGCCACACCAGGGATACCAACTTTCCAATAAGCCTCTGTAGCTGTCATTGGAAATTTGGTAGCCCTGGTGTGGCTTGTTGTGCTATCAAGTTGGTTTTGACTCCTGGCACCCACAGAACCCTGTGGTTTTCTTTGGTAGAATACAGGAGCGGTTTACCATTGCCTCCTTCCACGTAGTATGAAATGTTGCCTTTCAGCATCTTCCTATATCACTGCTGCCCGATATAGGTGTTTCCATTCGAACCCGCAACCTTTTGCTCCCTAGGCAAGTTACTTCCCTGCTGTGCCATTAGGTGTGGCTTGTATTCCTTGTAAATCTAGGAGTAGGCAGTGGTGGTGGTGGTGGTGTGTGTGTGTGTGTGTGTGTAGGATCTTGATTATGGAAGTTGGCTGAGTGTCAGGATGGGACAGGTGTCGTGTGTGTGCTGCAGTAGTATTTAGGAACATAGCAATAGCAATATACTGCTCTATAGCCGGAGCTCTCTAAGCGGTTTACAATGATTTAGCATATTGCCCCCAACATTCTGGGTACTCATTTTACCGACCTCGGAAGGATGGAAGGCTGAGTCAACCTTGAGCCCCTGGTCAGGATCGAACTTGTAACCTTCTGGTTACAGGGCGGCAGTTTTACCACTGCGCCACCAGGGGCTCTTCCACATAGGAAGCTGCCATATACTGAGTCAGACCATTGGTCTATCTAGCTCAGTATTGTCTACCCAGTCTGGCAGCGGCTTCTCCAAGGTTGCAGGCAGGAATCTCTTGCAGCCCTATCTTGGAGATGCTGCCATGGAGGGAACTTGGGACCTAGATGCTCTTCCCAGAGTGGCTCCATCTCCTGAGGGGAATATCTTCCAGTGCTCACACTTCTAGTCTCCCATTCAAATGCAAACCAGGGTGGACCCTGCTTAGTTAAGGGGCGGCGGGGGGCATGGTGGGGGGGGCCGCGGCGGGGGGGGCGTAATTTCAGTGCTTGCCCCGGGCGCCGTTTTCCCTAGTTACGCCTCTGCTGCCTCTAGCCCCGCAGCTTGGGCAGCAAACCCTTGGATTGCTCATGAGCAGATCTTGCTTGTAGGCACAAGATTGTGTGTAGGCACAAGACTGCTAGCTCTCTGTCCAGTAAGCCTGTTCTTTATAGTTATATCTTCCTTTGATCTCCCATCGTCTTTCCTGGGTCCCAAAAGGTGACAACTTGCTGCTACCTTCTGGATAATGTCTTTTAATTATTCAGGATATTAGACCAGTCCAGGGAGATCTTAATCCCATCTTCTGTTAGCTGCTATCTTGAGGAGGGAACATTGCCCTCTCTGAGCTGCAAATGGGCATCTTCTCTTGTCCCCAGATTTGGGCCTGGTCCCAGAAGGTGTTAGTAAAAGGACTAAATCTACAGGTGTTCTCCTAGGGTGGAATTTCTATAGACAGCAACTGAGTAATCCCCTTTGGGCATAGCAGAGCAATCATTGACAAAGATTAACATAGACTTCTTGCAACAGGAAAGGGGAGATCAGCCCCTGCCCTCCTCCACAGACATTATCTGATAGTGAGTTACATTTTAGCATATTGATTAGCTCAGGCCTAGCCCTTGTGTTTCTCTGAGTGCCCATTTCACAATACAATGCTGGATTGCCTCCTCCTTCATAGAGCAGTACATGAGGCAGGCAAGAAACCTGGGTGTCAGTTCACCTTGAGTTCAGGCATTTAATTGAACTCTTATAAAATGGAATCAGACACAGGCCTGGGTTACATATAATTCTAGGTTGGTGGCTCTGAGTTTAATGTTGGGGTCGGGAGTGTGTGTCCCCAACAGTGGCCCGAGTCTGCATACAAGCTTCTTCATTGCTGCTTCTTTCATGAAAACAGGTAAGAAGCTTTGGTAAGGCACTGATTTTCCTGAAGGGATGCAGAAGATGCAACTAGTCTCAGATCTTTCATAAATATACAAATAGCCTTCCTCCAGTCCTTTTACTATTTACTGCTACGAATACTTATATATCACTCTTCAACCAAGGTTCTGAAAGCAATTTACATAGAAAAATAAATACATAAATAGAAGATGGCCCCCTGTCGCCAAAGGGCTCACATTCAAACACACCAACACACAAACCCCACCAGGCATCAGAGGGATGCTGTGCTGGGGATGAATAGTGACAATTGCTCTCCCCTTGCTAAATATAGGAGAATCACCACTTTTAAAAGGTGTCCCTTTGCTCAGTTAGCCAGGCAAATAGCTCTCTAACTGCAAATAAGTCTTTAAGGTGAGGGGCCAGCTCAACATTATTTATTTTTATTTAAATAAATTTGTATACCACCTACTACCGAAGTCTCTAGGCAGTTTACAGCATAAAACAAACCAAGAATAACAGTGCCCCTATATGGCCTGTTAATTAAACATGCCCCTGTATGTTTCTGCTGCACCCTGCTTATTTCCCTGGTACATAGGAACATAGGCAGCTGCCATATACTGAGTCAGAACATTGGTCCATCTAGCTCAGTATTGTCTGGCAGCGGCTTCTCCAAGGTTTCAGGCAGGAATCTCTCTCAGCCTTATCTTGGAGAAGCCAGGGAGGGAACTTGAAACCTTCTGCTCTTCCCAGAGTGGCTTCATCCCCTGAGAGGGAATATCTTGCAGTGCTCACACATCAAGTCTCCCATTCATATGCAACTAGGGCAGACCCTGCTTAGCTATGGGAACAAGTCATGCTTGCTGCCACAAGACCAGCTCTGGTAGAAATAGGACCCCTTAAGCACAGGCTTGTTTGCATCTGCCAAGCCCCCCAGAGCATATAGCCACTTCACACGGAAAAAGTCCTTTCTATTGAGCCACGGAGGGAATGTTACCTTATGTTAAGGGGCAGCTTTTGCTTTGGGGATTAAACTATGCCAGATTGTGTGCTCTCCTGCAAAAGGGTTGGAAATGTATTAACAGCAAAGGTTAAGGCAGGAAGTCAGGGGTCAGTAAAGGAGAAGCAAGAGGAGGAAGTCAGGAAAGTCTGTGTTAGGCTGGAGGTAGGTGGCACTTTCCCCAAAGAATTAAAACTGAAAAGTGATACAATAAAGCTATTGCTGCTTGTGGTGTATACTAGTTCTGAGCAAAAATGTGGAGGACATGTTTCACAAACATTGTTATCCCTAGCAAAATGCACGCACACACCCATCCCCGAGGTGATTTTACATCTCTTTGGGGAAAGGTACTAAACTGTTCAGAAGTGGGCAGGCATCAGGGAACCAAGAGAATGTGTCCCTGAGCCAAGGGCCACATGGGCCAAGACTCCCTCCTATAAGCCGGTGTGGCACAGTTGACTATTTGGGGCAGGATAGGAATAGAGATGCAGACTGCTGGAAATAATGCAAAGCAGGTGAATGCCATTTGCTTTGCACTGGATTGACCTCCCTGCCGCTCATATTCTGCTCAGAACTACACTTGCTTAGAGCTAGACAGCAGCAAAGATCTTGCTGCACTGAAGCTGGAGGGCAATCAAACTGTCAACACAGTAGAGCAGAACAGGGAGCATTGCTTGGTTGCCTGGGCAAAAGGGACATGTTCCTTCCTCTCTTGCATTCATTTACCTTCAGTGATGTCTTCACAAAGCTACATTTGACTGGCTACATGGTGATATGATGTTGTCGTGTCCAGTGTGTGATTGCAGAATGGCTGATAACATGCAGTGAAGAAACAGCCCTCAAAGTGGTTTCAAAGAGCAGCATATCAGCGGAGAAACAGACGAGAAAAATATGACAGCTTTCAAAAGTAGCAGGTTTTCTTTACGAGTTCTTTGCCCTTTCTAGAAGTCCATTTTTTTGCATGAGAAATCAACCCTTATCAAGATTTAGGACAGAGTGTGTGTGTATCAAGCTATCATATTTAGTCAAATGGGTTCTGCAGGTTGTTTCCATGGTTCAGAAGCCTGCAAATCTATTTGATCAGTGATTATAGTAGGTCAAATGAAATGAGCCATATACATCGCAGGTAACAATACTCTCTTATACCACCTTCAGCAGTCTCACTCTCAACCCCGCTCCCCCTTCAAACAGGTACTGTATAGTCCATCTCCAGCCTTTGAGGAATGGGCCTTGTGGAGAAACTTAAAAGAACGGAACTGGCTTGCAAAAAAAGAAAAGAAAGGCTATTCCAACTACAGGCAGCAATATGGCAGAAAGCATAGAGTTGGAAAGAAAAAAAGAAGCCTGAACATACACGAGTGTGTGTAAAATGGAATCAAAGAAGGAGCCTGGAGCTGATAAAACAGGAATCAGTGTAAGCGCTTATGGTTTATTTATTTAACATATTTTTATACCACCCAAAACTTATGAATCTGGGCAGTTTACAATGATGAGGACAACATGATCACAGCTTTACTTACTATCAGAGCTCACTAGTTTTAGGTTTCCCTTCCAAGCAAAAACATGACTGTCTGCTTTATGCTTCCTGCTTTGTGCATGCATTTTTGTGCATATATTTTTTTTAACATCAGTACAGAAATGCTCAAAACTCTGTCCATTCGGGTAATTTCATAAATTCCTGGTTCTTTCCCCACCACATGTGTGCTCAGTGGGAACTGCTGCATCCAGCTACAGGTCCACAATGAGCATGAACCTGTATGAGTGATGCATTTGCAAGCATGTGTTTGGCACACATTCACACTTTACATTTTTACGTAACTAGTTAGTTACCTTTAGTTAAGGTGTTTATTTAGGTGTGTACACCCTCCAAAAATGTGATTGGAAGAGGCCCTACACAGGACATGAAAAAGCATATTTTTGTCCTGGAGCCGACAACGCAACTGCTCCTATTGACAGGAGTGGGCAAACCACCCTCTCTCACCTCCATTCTGAAATCCACTGAGGCACTTCACATTGATTGGTGTGAAGCACTGGAGGGGGTTCTGCGGGGATCAGGGCTGTGCAGCCCCCGGAAGTTCCAGGATGCCCAGCACCAGAGTGTGGGGCATCCTGGAGAGACCCCCAAGCCTGGGAGGCTGCTTGCAGCCTCCCCGTCAGGGGTCTACTCGTGTGTTGCCATGTACCGCGGCAACACACGAGCAAGAAGATGAGGTTAATGGAACACTCGCTCCATTAACCTCGTCTAAGGGGAGGGGGAATTAGGCGGGTTAAGTGCCTTGGTAGCACCAGACTCGCCTGCGAGCCCAGTGGTTCCCACAATCCCTGGAAAGCGGGCTAAGCTCCCTTAGCCCGCTTTCTAGGGATCATGAGAATAGCTTCGCTAGGTGTTTGCATCTCTCCTTCCATTCCTCTGTGTGCAGTGATATCTCAAGAAAATAACAAAATGGGTCTTGTTTGGCAGTAGATCACACTCACTGATCCACTAATTGCAAATACGCAATGTAGGAACAAAGAGCAATTCAGCACTCTGCTCTTCTCAGCCTTCCTTTTCTGCAAAGGTTAATGGGTGAATATTCCGTATCCCCCTTGACTGACTCAGTCACAGATGTGGCTGGGAGTGCTGCTGGAGAGTTATGCGACTTCCTCCACCTGGTTTCCTGCCATTGGGCTCTCTGGCTCACAGATGAGAACAGCTTCCTTTTTCGGTGCTCCGGCCATAGCCCTTTCAGGCAGAGTAGGCAAGATCATGATGACACATACTGCTCAGGATCTGTGGCAGGGTGCGATGGGAGAGAAACACAATGGTTCCTGAATCCCTGCACACTCAGCTTAAGAGAAATTGTGGGAGCTAGTAGGATGGGTGGAAAACCTTGGCTTTAGCACTAGGAGCAGATACATATAAAAGAATCCATTCGTGAAGCTACTAAAGAGCAACAGCTGTAGCTATGGCTGTGGCTGGGGGTGAGAACAACATATGCCACTCATCTCCTCTCAAGATAGTAACACAGACTTTCCCTAGATTATCTGGAAAGAAACACTTGTTAACTGGAGTAGAAATCAGGAAACCAGTTTTATTTATTGTTTAAGTTATTGTCCATAGTTCCTTAATTAGAAGAAACATGGACCTTCTGACCCAAATAAAATTTCCTCATGAGGTGCCCGAACAGTCCTCAACCCTTAAAGATTCTGCCCTTCAACGGGCCTGTGGCTATTAATACAGCTGGCTTGTGTGCAGGAATGCTTAGGGTGAAGTCATTATTTTCTGCAAGGCTTCCACTGGCTAAAGAATGGGCATCATTCTTGCACTAAGCAATTAAACTCAGAAGATTTAAGTTAAATAAACTTTTTTTTAAAAAAAATGTCACATGTGTACAGTATTGCAAAAATAGATTGGGTTAATTTTTCATTTTTGAATGGATGCCTTAAGATTAATAGCCAACCCAAATTGATTCCTAGTCAAAACAAATAAATAAAATGAATAAGTAAATAAAAACTCCAAACCAGTAGGGAATTCAAAGACGACGTTGATATGGAATTATCTCGTGGCTATGGAAGCAGCAGCTACAGCACTTACGGTCAGCAAGAAGCTTCCCCAGAAAAATAAAGATGACCACACTGTGCTAGATCACCCACAGATTACCTCAAGCTGCACAATTTATAAAATGTTGCAGCATTCAGGAAATATACAAGTATAATATATACATAAGACATCCAGGAAAGGGAATACTAGATGCAATACATATTTAATTGCACGGCAATTGAAAAAGAGCGATGCATGGATCAGAATATAGTCTGGAGAAGTCTTGTCGTTAAGTTCTTATTGACAGAATAGCTCATGAACAGACTGTATAATAATTATTATTTATATTATTTAAACCACTTTGATCATTTTTGTTGTTGAAAAGTGGTATATAAATAATAAATAATTATTATACCGCTTTTCAACAAAAAAATTATCAAAGTGGTTTACATAGCAAATAGGTTCAGAATAAGAACATGGTTCCCTGTTCCAAAGAGGCTCACAATCTTCCAAAACACACACACACACACACACACACACACACACACACACACACAATGTCGACACCAGCAACAGACACTGGAGGGATGCTATGCTGGAGTTGAATAGGGAGAGTTAGACGGAGGGATGCTGTTGATATTGTCAAGGAGACCTAGCCACCATTTCATAAAGACTTTGAAGGTATGCTCTTGTGACATTTGGAAGTAGGGTAATGATGAATACCCATATGTTTCATTGGTTGCTCCCTATATTTTACATTGCACTGCCACCCGTTGTTCATAGTGTTTTATAGAACAGGAACACCTACAGGGTGTTATTTAAAACAGACAGCAACATCTAAAAGTACATAAGACAATACACAGTAAAATATCCCCTCAAAACCCAGGCCTCTGCTCTGAGGAACTTAAATTTTAATGTTGCATGTTGGATGTTGCAAGGGGCAACATCCAAGGGAGTGGGGGGAGAATCAGATAAGTAACTTAACAGAAGCAGGTATACACATGTCATGCACCAAATGATTGGAGGAATAAAACTGTCTTGACCTAGCACCAAAAAGATAGTACAGAACCAAGTGTGCTGGGCCAACTGCATGGATACTTCCTATCAGTCATGTCCCTCAATAGTTGCAGGCTCCATGTTTGGGGGAGGGCTTGGCACACTGACCTCCATGTCCCCCTCAACTTCTCTGGGTCCCCCTTCTCCCCCCTTCCACTCAGATGGGCAGCAGGTCCAGGCAAGAGTGTTGCTATGCCCGGCCGCAATAGTCACACAGAGTCGTTGCTGCTCCTTGGCAATAGAGCAGCAACAGGCAGCCATGCCAAAGCTTCCCATGGCTGCTGTGGCACTAAGCTTATCCATGTCTGCTTTTGAACCACTGACTCTGCCATTGAGCAGTCTTCTGCGCTCTTTTCCTCCTTGCATCCTTTCTCTCCCTCCCCCGACAGCTCCAACACCACACTTTCAAAAACTAAGTGGGTGAGCAGGAGAAAGAGGAAGTGCGGCCACTTGCCTGCTCAATTTTCAAGAGCAGCAATACTGGAAGCAGAGGAAAGCAATATGTGATTTGACCCACAATGCAACACTTGCCCACCACAAAGGTTAGGGCAGGGGAGACCACCCAACCAGCAGACATCAGTTGCTAAGTGGGTCTGATGATTTGGGGGGTCCCAAAGGGCAGGGTAGGCATCATCAGTTGTTGGCCTTTCTATGGCCCTGAGCCTTTAGCAGCTGCCTGAAGGTGCCACCCTATAATGCCAGCCCTGATCTCTCTCTCTCTCTCTCTCCCCACACACACACGCACACACGCCACACACGCAGGTCACTGCTCCACAATATGCAATGTGATTGCAGCATCCATGTCAGTGCCAAACAAGTATTTCTGGAGCTGCAGCGTGGTGCACTATCAAAGAGAAAGCCCTGTCCCTGGTTGCCACCTGCCTAACCTGCCATATCCTGAACCCATTAAAGTTTCCAAATAGTTTTCAAAGGCAGTCCCACATTCAGTGCATTGAAGTAGTCTAATCGGTCTACAGCATGGATAAGGCTATATTTGTCCAGGACGGACTGTAGCGGGTGCACCAACATAAACGGATGAAAGGGACTACATGCCACAGATGACCTCTGGTGACCAAAGTAAGTGCCAGATCCAATCACACCTGTGAACCTGATCTTTAAGGCAAGTGCAACCCTGTCCAGAACAGGTTAAACACACACCCTTGGTCAGTTGGACCACCTAAAAACAGCACCTCCACCTTCTCCATATTAAGTTTGAATTTATTACCTCTTCTCCAGTTGTCTCAAGCTCACTGGGTAGCACCAGGCCAATCACTTTCTCCTAGCCTACTTACCTTACAGAGTTGTTGTAGGAATAAAATGGTAGTGGTTTATTTTAATTTTTATTTCTGGTTTATTTTTAATTTTTTAAAATTGTTTTTAGTTTTTGTATATGTTTTTAACTTGTTTTATGCTATTGTTAACTGCCCAGAGACGAAAGTTTGGGGCGGTGTACACATTTGATATAAATAAATAAATAAATAAAGTGTGTGCACGTGCTGAACCTTATTGGCCACTCTGAGCTCCTTAAAACATACATAAGAATGAAAGAACAGCCCTGCTGGGTGAGGCCCAGCATCCTGTTTCACACAGTGGCCCACCAGATGCCTCTGGAAAGCCCACAAGCAAGAGGTGAGGACATGCCCTTTCTTCTGCTGTTGCTCCGCTGCAACTGGTATTTGGGAGCATCTTGCCTCTTACCCTACTGCCATAATTTCAAATCAAGCTTGTGCATTGGAAAAGTTGACTAGTTTATTTTATTGTGCTGCTGAATAACAGCCCTTGAGCTGGTACTACTGGCTTTAGTGAGACAAAAGGAGCACAACAATTGGTTCCAGAAACAGTGTGAACAGGGTGACTGCTCACTAACACCATTCCTATGCATTCCATAAGAACATTCCATAATAGCAGCCCTCCTGGATCAGGCACAAGGCCCATCTAGTCCAGCATTCTGTTTCACACAGTGGCCCACCAGATACCTCTGGGGAGCCCACAGGCAAGAGGTATGTGCATGCCCTCTTTCCAGCTGTTGCTTCCCTGCAACTGGTATTGAGAGGCATCGTGCCTCCGAGGCTGGAGGTGGCTTGCTGCCATCACCATGACCGCTCTTTCCTCTCATGCTGCTGACAGGCCCGGGCCCATCCCTCATCCTTCCTTCTTTCTCCCCCTCCCTTCTTTCTCTCTCTTTCTCCTCCACTCACCCTTCCCCTGTCTTTCTTCCTCTCCCCTCACCCTTGTTCATCTTGTTTCCTCATCTAATTCACATAATGGCAGCCTCCTTTTCCTGAAGGGGTTCTTTCCTCCCTCATGACCCCTCTCTTCACAGACCCCTGCCCACTATCTCTCTCCCCCCACCCTCTACAATCAAGAACATTTTCCGACCAGTAACAGCTGCATTGCAAATGACCTTAACCATCACAGGCTCATCCTCCCTATCTGCATATAGAATCCCCACTGCCCAATCACCATGGTGCCACAGGCTCCCTATCTGCATATGGAATCCTTCCCGACTGCCACATAACCACGGTGCTTCTGCTCACGAACTCTCACGAGAGATGCCATGCACGGGATTAGCCACAGGTATGCCTCAGAGAATTAGACAGACAGACTGGGAACTTCTCTCCAGTCTTTTGAAAGCTACAATCTTAGAAAACAAGTTAAAGAGAAAACATAAGGAAGATAGAAAGCTGTAAGTGTAACAGGACTGGGAAGCAGATTTCACAAGAGCAACATGGGTTCATGCTGCTGCTTTGGGGGAACCAGCTGCCGCATTAGAGGTTGTGCTGTCTCTTTTAGGAGTCTGAGAAATTCCAATAATTATTTATCATATTTATATACTTACTGCCTGATATATCTCTCTCTGTAGGTGGTAATACAATATAATAACAAAAGCAAATTGTATTGTGCCACGAACAATAAGGAAAGAAATCCTAGACCTTATTCACCAAGGCCATCAGGACTTAACCAAATGCCATGAGTATGCTAAGCATATGGTATGGTGGCCCAGTATCAGAAATGGCTTAAAGACCAAGGTCTCATCTTGTGATTTTTGTGGAAGAAATAGACCAACTCAACAAAAAGAGCCTTTAATTACCACACCCGTGCCTACTAGACCTTGGAAGAGACTTGCAGCAGACCTGTGTGAATTTCAAGGTCGACACTACTTGGTCATGATAGACTATTTTTCCAGATATATTGAGATACTTTCTTTGCCCACTACCACATGTTGCAACATAATTAAACAACTGAAGAACACTTTTGCCCATTTTGGCATCTCAGAAGAGACAATATGCCTCAGTTTACAGCAGTGGAATTCAAGCTCTTTTGTACGCCGTTTAATTTTAGCCATGTTACCAAGTCCTCACTACCTTCAGGCAAATGGGGAAGCAGAGAGGGAAGTACAGACAGCTTAGAAAATTTTGCACCAGGATGAGCCACATCTTGCTTTCCTGAGCAACAGATCCAAACCAAGATAGCTACTGGATATAGCCCAGCAAGCTACTGGATATAGCCCAGCAGAACTGTTAATGGGCAAACAAATCAGAACCCTGGTTCCAACCCTAGAGAAAAATCTGACTCCAAAGTGGCATGATCTATATAAAGTTGCATCTTCAGATAACAAAGCCAAGGACAGCTATGGACGTTTCTACAATAGGTGACATTCAGTACAACCACTACCAAACATAGAGCCTGGAAACAGAGTCTATATAAAAGATGATGGAGAAAAGTCATGGCAGACTCCTGCTACAGTTGTAGGGAGGAGAGAAACACCCAGATCATATTCGGTCGAGATGGATAGTGGAATTTTCAACATCTCGTAATACCCGAGAATGTACAACCTTCAGATGAGGAAGCAGCACCTGCAACCCCAAGCTCCTCTACAGAGACTATGCTGGGGCCAGCCACCAAAAAATGACAATGATACCAGTACTCAGCTCACTACTCGTTCTGGTCGAATTATCTGGAAACTCTTGAGGTTTAGAGATGAGTAATAGACCTACGAATTTCCAACTATTTAGATGTACTGTAATAATAATGATAATTGTTGTTGGTTTAAAAAAGGGGGGAAGATGTGTGGAAATGTGTTGTAATATGACCAGCCAGTAGGTGGCACTTCCTTCTTCCTGCCTGTACTTCTTGTTGAACTTGTCTCTTCCTGTTACATAACAAAGTAGTCTTAGCCTACAATGGCTGCCTTCCTTTGAGCTCTCATGACACTTAGAAATGTATTTTATTAGACTTTAAGCTAAAATACCTCATAGTAGTAGATTTATCTAGAAACGTATTTTTATTTGCTTTAATCACACAAATTTCTTTTCTGTTTCCCCTTCCCTTCAAATAAATATCTTCTTTTTATTTTGAAACTATCACCTTGTCTCAATCCAGTCATTTGAGTCCAAACATTTGCACAAATTAAAGCTGGTGGAGCTGACCCCCTTTAAGAGCCCCTTTAAGAGCTAACCACCACTTCCTGTATTAGTTGAACTCCTCACGAAATGCCAGCATGCACATGGCCTCCATGAATGTTGGACTACTGTACTATTGATCACTACAGATGCCAAGCAGTTTATAAAAGCCTGAGGACAGGGATAAGCCATCTACTAAGATGGATGGGGGAGGAGTTACTCTTCTTGAAAATATCTTTGTTTTTTTGTTTTCAACTTGTCTTCTGATTCATCTAGATATACTCTGCTTTCATCAACATTCAAAAAGCAGGGGACAGATATTGGTTCACTGCATATATAATCCTGCCTGTGAAAGCTGTTCTCTTCCATTATAGCATTTTATTTGTTTATAGAGGTCCATGAGATTCGCTCCACTTATGCCAATAGGAGATTCTACAGTGCTGGCAGCAGCCTGACGTTCTCCAGACAGCCCACAAAGCCCAGCTCTGCTTCTGTGATAAACATCTGAAGAGACCTTCTCTCTCTCCAATCCCACACAAGTTGAGAAGGGTGTTGTGGTTAATGTCTCATGACAGACATCCCACGGGATATGGGCTCCATGTGGTCACCACACTTCCCTTGCCTCTTGGCTCATGCACACATGCTTTCAAGTGGATCAGACTGCCTCAGTTGTCTTAGGCTGTGCTGTGAACAGAAACCCAAGTTCGAAATAAACATGCAACAAATATGAATCAATCTTGTTCGTAACTATGCAGGAATTTCCTAAAGTGTCTACATAATTGTTTCATGATGCAAGAGGATTTCTCTATTCAGCATCCCAAAGTAATGTAGTTTAGATGCATATCCTTTTGTCCAGTTCCCACTCATGACAGAAAACCTGATCATCATATGTACTTTTTCTGCTTTGACACAATGAAAGCAATGGTAGTTCAGCACTGGTTTGGTGATGATGGGGACAATAGTAAGCTGCTCTGTATAAGCAATAGGCAGACTTGCTTTGCCCTGTTCCTTACTGACACCTGCCCACACAGGCTCCGAGCACTCCAAGATCAGAAGGAGCTGGGAAAGGAGGAAAGACAAGATGGTTCTGCTGCACACAGCATCACTTGACCTTTTCTCATCTGACCAGCTTTGAGCTTAGGACAGTTCTGGGAACGAACAAAACATACCCAAATATATTTGACGGAAATAATACTTAAAGTGTTTTATTAATGCTATTAAAACACACACACACACAACCCTGAGAAAAGCACTTTTAGATTCCAGTTCAGAAAACAGAATGTTCTGTGAGAATGCACAATTTTGCCATCTCTGCTTATGATCAGGAGCAGGAAGTCCCTGGTTCAAATTTGGCCTTGGCTACCAATACCTTGCTTGAACCAACCTCTTTTCCCCAGACCACCCCCGCCCCCGCTGCCACCACACATAATAAGAGTTGGTTACTCTACAACACAGTAAGAGCTAAGAAAATGACAGGTGAAATATGATATGCAAAGCACAGTGTGAGTTTTGCAAGAGAAAACATCAGCTTCCAAAAGATGCTCAAATGCCAGTCCAAAGTATCCTTGTTTTGGCTCTCCTGAAGGGCTGAAAAAGATAACTGGCGACTGCAGACTCCAGCAACATGACATGCTGTGTCAGCTGCACCCAGCCCAGAAGCAAATGCTGAGTCTGTAAGGGCTTGCCTCCTCTTCCGACTCCTGAAGTGCAAATTTGTGCCATGCCGATTCGTGGGGTTTGCACCACCTTTGTATCTCATTGTGTCTTTAAAAACTGCTCCTGAATTGTAAGTGGCCCCTCTGTTGACACCCTTGATAGGGACATATCAACAGGCTCATCCCAACATGACTGCTCCCTGGTTGTGCCAGTGAAGCTTCGTACCCCAATTTCTTGGCTGAGAGTTTGTTAGTTTTTAATCTGCCTCCATAAGTAGGTCATTAGATTTTTTTTCACTATGTCATGAAAAACTGCAAAGTTGTGCAGAATTATAAAAAGTCTGCAATTACACATATCTGCTTTTATAAAACCAAACCAAGGTAGCTTGCCCAATACTTGATCATTCTGTCCGTAGATGGAGGCAGCAGAACAAAAGGTATGGGGACAGCCTGACATGTGGGAATGATGATTTCTCTATACCCACAGTCCACCTCTACCAATTTTTCTCCCTTGCTACATTTCACCAGAACAATATTCACAAGTTGATGGAGGATCCATCAGGATCCAGGAGAGGAGAGCTGGTCTTGTGGTAGCAAGCATGACTTGTCCCCATAGCTAAGCAGGGTCTGCCCTGGTTGCATCTGAATGGGAGACTTGATGTGTGAACACTGCAAGATATTCCCCTCAGGGGATGAAGCCACTCTGGGAAGAGCAGAAGGTTTCAAATTCCCTCCCTGGCATCTCCAAGATAGGGCTGAGAGAGATTCCTGCCTGCAACCTTGGAGAAGCCACTGCCAGTCTGTGAAGACAATACTGAGCTAGATAGACCAATGGTCTGACTCAGTATATGGAAGTTTCCTATGTTCCTAATCATTGACTATTAATCACGATGTTCTCAGTTTCAGAGGCAGTGTGTCAGTGAGGAATCAGTTGTAGTTGTTGGGAGAAGACCATTGCCTTGAAGCCCTGCTTGTGGGTTTCCTAGAGGCATTTGGTTAGCCTGGTCCTTGGGGGAAACAAGGTGCTGCACTTGATGTTCCATTGACTCTTCTTTTGTATTTTTGCACTTATGCCTCTCTTTAAAGTAGTGCAATGTAAGCATGGCAAACGGTTTATAGCAATACCTCTGTAAATTCCCAGATATTTTCTGTATAGATATTGCTGTTAGTTAAATGGGCGATGTTAAATTTGCACTAGCCCACAGTAAACTTTGAATGTAGAGTTTTGTTACTCCTTAAGGACTAACCAATTTATTTCAGCATAAGCTTTTGTGGACTACAGTCCACGTCATCAGATGCAAGCTGCACTGTCAACAGATGAAGTGGGCTCTAATCCACAAAAGCTTATGCTGCAATAAATTTATTAGACTTCTACCTCTGCTACTGCTGCTACTATTACTACTTCTTATATACCACTCCCCTGGCATCTCCAGATAGGGCTGAGAGACACTCTTGCCTGTAACCTTAGAGAAGCCACTGCCAGTCTGTGTAGACAATACTGAGCTAGATGGACCAATGGTCTGACTCAGTAGAAGGCAGCTGCCTATATTAAAAAATGGTTTATGTAGAAAAACAAACAACAAATAGGAAGATGGTCCTAAATGGCTCTCAGATTTAAAAAGACACATGAGATAGACACCAACAACAGCCACTGGAGAGATGCCAGGGGTGGATAGGGCCAGTTGCTCTCCCACTGCTAAATGGAAAAGAACCATCACTTTAAAAGGTGCCTCTGCTCAGTTAGTCTTCAGTTAGTACCACAAGACCTTTCTTTGTTTTTCCTGTAATGTATGAACACAGCTGCCCACCCACCACCCAACCCCAGAAGTCTGAATGCAGAAAGCCTGATTTTGCTGAAGATCCTGTATGCCACTTTCTGCTCTATGGCTGGGCCTGTTCTCCCACAATTTGGTTCTCAAGCAGCTTTTTCCTATTTGTGGCAGTTATTGCGTGTCTGATATTAATGAGAACTCTAAGCTGCACAGATGAATTACTGTCCTTTGCAATTATTATTCATTACTAATGAATGTCTGTAATTGGATTCTAGAAGCTATTTTGCTAAGTGCTCATCTGTCAGAGTAACACATTTGAAAGTAAATCTGCAGCATTAAAATTAAATTTTACATACCAAGATGATCAGATCTTCCTCTCACCATTCTCTTCTGGTAGATAATGTCTTGGCTTACTTATAGCCAAGAACTAGTCCAAGGTTTTTGTCACAAACCTACAGGGGGCAGTCAAAGGAGAGGCTTCTCTTAGTGGAGGGTTTCCTGACTGCTGTACCAAAACCAAACCTTAAAGCAAGGTAAAGTGTGCCGTCAAGTCGATTTCGACTCCTAGTGCCCACAGCGCCCTGTGGTTTTCTCTGGTAGAATACAGGAGGAGTTTACTATTGCCTCCTCCTGCGCAGTAGAAGATGATGCCTTTCCACATCTTCCTATATTGCTGCTGCCCAATATAGTACCAGCAGGAATTTGAGTACTGCTGCTCACTGTCAAGTCAATACATTGGCGGGGGGTGGGGAGTGCCATCCGGGATTTATTGATTGGATGAGGCAGGCAGCTTTAAACTGCTCTCAGTTGTGCCCTGCTGGCTTCTCAATACAACAGCAGTCCAGGCTCTGTGGGTGGGGAAGGTGGAGCCACTGCATTCTACCATCATTCTCTTCCCCTTTCCCGATAACACTTTCCTAATTTGTACTAGCAAAATAATGCTCAGGATCATCCCAGAGCCCTACAGGGAAAGGGAAATGCCAGATGTCCAAGCTGGTTTCAGAAAAGCTAAGGGGCAGAGCCACCATTAGGCCAACAGGTTCAAAGAACCCAAGCCGCCAACCATACAGGGGCCACGTGTCGTGGCCCCGACATGCCCCCAGCATCTAATGTCAGACACAAGGGGTGCTAGTTTAGCTCCCGAATGGGGGCCAGCCTAAGTAGCGCCTGAAGGGGCTGCTTCAGGAGTTAAAAGGCTGGCGCTGCTTTCACAGCGCAGCCCAGGACCGGCTCTGATAGCTGAGAATGTGGATGATCTGCAAACTCTAGTAATGAAAGTTAAGGAGCACAGTGAAAAAATGGGACTATGACTAAATGTAAAGAAGATCAACTTAATGACAATGGGTACAGCAGCCAGCCTCAGAACTGATAATGAAGACATTAAAGTGGTGGATAGCTTCTGCCTTTTTGGATCGACCATCAACAGTAAAGGATCCAGCAGTCAAGAAATATGCCACAGACTAGCACTTGGGAGGGTTGCAATGAAGGCCTTGGAAAGGATATTTAGATGCCGTGATGTGTCTATACATACAAAGATTAGAATCGTTCGGACAATGGTTTTCCCCAGTGACACTCTATGGATGCGAAAACTGGACTTTGAAGAAGCAAGACAGAAAAAGTATTGATGCTTTTGAACTGTGGTTCTGAAGAAGACTTTTGAGGATATCATGGACAGCCAGGAAAACAAACAAATGGATCATACAACAAATCAATCCAGAATTTTCACTCAAGGCACAAATGACCAGGCTCAAACTATTATACTTTGGACACATTATGTGAAGACCCAGCTCCTTTGAGAAGTCCATAATGCTTGGAAAAGTTGAAGGAAAGGAAAGAAGAGGATGGCCAGCAGCAAGGTATTTTAGTATTTTAGATTTAAATTGCTTAATTTGAGCACCTGTTTAGTCCCAGGGTAACTGATTATTCAGACAGCAGATTTTTGTTAAAATGTTTTTAAATACAAGTACTTATAAAAACTGCAGATGGCAAGCATCAACCCACCGCTTTCCCTCTCTTACAGTTGGAATACATATTTTAAGATTTGTTCCTAATCCCAAGTAATTCTACCCACCCAACAAGATCTGCTGGGGGGCAGCTCTGCTTTACCTGCTGACACCTTTCGAGGCTTGATTGTCATGCACAGGGGACAGGAGCTTTTCTGTGGTTGTCTCCAAGCAATACTCACTGACTAATACTACACCACTTTTTAATCAAAGTTCTCTTCTCTTGCCTTTCAGAGGCAGCTAAAGACTGTTTTATTCAATTACAGGTATGGAAATTATACTGTAAGATTATGTGTGCTTTTATGGTATTTTTTAAATTTTTAAGTAGTATATTAATCATATTTTTCCATTTTAAATCAATTTTATGTTGCCTTGTTTTATTGTGTTACTATTTTAATATGTTGTAAATGCCTTGAGGTTATTTTTAAACAAAAGGTGGCATATAAGTATTAAAAAAGAACTTCCTTCTGCAATACGCATTACTTTAAGTTTTATGGTTTTTACTAACTGATTTTAAGGTTTTAAATGTGGTTTTTATGGAGTTTTATTGTATTTTAACTTTTGTAAACTGCCTTCAGATGTCTTATGAAAAGTGGTATAAAAACTGACCATCAAAATAAAAAACAAAATTACAGGCGGACTTCGACACACGCGGTCACAGCAATCGTGTTTTTGTCTATTCGTAGTTGGGCAACATGTTGACACCCAACATCAGTATATGCGGGAGGAAATATTTTAATTTTCGCATATCTGTAGTTTTGGGGTGGCCAGAAATGATCCCCAAGGTAATTTCCGGCCACCATTTTGAAGAAAGGAGCCATTGTGCAGCTCATTTGTGTAGAAAACACTTTTCCACATGTTTTTTGCCCTGCAGAAAACCTAACCCCCCCCAATCACTGTAGACCTAATGCCCCATTATTCGTGGTTTCATTAACCATGGAAATTGGCAGGAACGGAACTCCCACAGATAACGGGATCCCCCTGTACTGAAAAACAAAGCAAGTATGCCTTTTGCTTCAGAACTATTACTTCTTAAACCTATTAATAGTCATACAATTAACTAAAGGTAACTAAATGGATGACAGTCCTGTTAGTTCATCCCCCCCCCCCACAAAAAAAAATTGAGTAAGCCAGATTGGGGATAATTTTTTTTAGTAGAAAGGTAGCATAACAATTAAAAAAACCCCAATAATAAATAGTATGCTATACATTGACCAGGGGTATCTAGCAGACTGCAGTCTCAGGGGTCACATTAGTCATACTTACTAACTTTTGCTTGCCCTGGCATGATAGAGCAAAGCGCCTAAGATGCTGCATGTACAGTGTACACAGATGTTTGCTTTTTATATTGAAAAAGATGTGCATTCCTACCCAAAGAGTTTTCTTTTTAATTGAAGTCAGCAGGATGTTGGTTAATCTCAATGCACTAGTGGCATATCTCTAATTTAAAAAGAGTTCACAAAGGGAGGGGGAGAGTCTTCAGCCAAGAGAATGAGAAGAATAGCAGACAGCAGAATGTAGAATTCTCAGGCTCTGGAAACACCTCCTGCTTTGCAGAACCTCTGGGGCTCGGCTAGGAGAACAAATCTGTATCAATCATGAGCAGCACAACAGCACAACCTGTTGGCTCATCTCTGCAAGTGCAAGAAACTAAATAAACTCCCTAAAGCAGCAAGAATTAATGAGAAAGCAGCAGATCTCCTTTTAAAATGTGGTATTACTATAAAAGGACCCCTGTAATAAAATTACAGGTGGTGTCACATTCAGGTTTTAGCTCCCATCTTGCCATGTCCCAAGTAGGATGGGTCCTACTTACGAAGCCCCTTACTTGCCTCAATTTTAGGTGAAAGAAGAGAATGGTTTGCTTTCTGTTCTGTTTGATGAGAGCCAGCCAACCATCCACTTCCCTTCATTCTGCCTTGTAGGAGGAGAGTGAACATGTGCTACATGATGACTCCATTTTGATTTTCATTCATTATGAAACTAAGCTTGTCCTTTGAGAGTCACACTATAGCCAGGTCACAAAATCAATAAAACATGTTGGGACCTCCATATTGACACTAATGTGAAATAGGATTCCAAGCAATGCAGTGTGCAATATAACAAACAAAATTAGGGACTCAGATTAGCTCAGTCATACAAGCTGTTTCAT
Organism: Hemicordylus capensis; assembly: GCF_027244095.1. Classification (NCBI taxonomy): domain Eukaryota; kingdom Metazoa; phylum Chordata; class Lepidosauria; order Squamata; family Cordylidae; genus Hemicordylus; species Hemicordylus capensis. The sequence goes on along the minus strand of NC_069657.1, from coordinate 135,744,963 downwards.
TCCACACAGCCTGCCTCTGTCCAGTTTCTTCATGAAACTGACCTTGTAGGTGAAGAACATTTAGTAAGCCTTTGTATGCAGCAATATTCACTTGTATCTTTGCGGGGATGTGGCCATAACTTAAAAGTAGAGCATCAGCTTTGATTGCAGAGTGCTCCAGGTTCAGTCCCTAGCAGCTCCAGGTAGGGCCGGGAAAGACTCCTGCCTACCTGAAACCTTGAAGTGCTACTGCCAGTCAGTCTAGACAATATTGAGCGAATTGGACCAATGATCTGACTGACTTGGTTGGTATAAGGCAGCTTCCTATGTTACTTTGCTAGTGGTATCAAAATGCCCATATATTTGCTGTATTTCTGACATATTCTGCTGAATCGATCCAGAAAAGATTGAAAAACGAGTGGATTGAGAAATCCATCCTTCCATCTCCTCATTCTGTTCTGGTGAGAAAATTCTAACATATATGTTCTTCCTAGAACTTATTTAAAAATGCACACACATTTGAACCAACAGCTTACTAATTTTGAAAAACTGCTGAAAGTTGCAAGTATACAATGAGTCTATTATTAAAATGTATACATACATTTATGTAGCTGTGTGGGGGAGGAAGGCTAAGTAGTCAAACTTCCAGTTATGTGGGAGGACAGTCTACAATCATGATATTGCGTATTGGGGGAGCACATTTTTTCCAGGTGACAATCAACCACATCGGAGGGGAAGCAGGAGGTCTGTGGATATTTCAGCCCTGTGCTGTGTGTAAACAAGTCAGTGAATGTGTGAGTGAAATTTTGGGGCGAAGGGGAGGAGAGATAGAGGTAGGCAAGGTGTGAGTGTGAGTGAGAGAGAGAGAGAGAGAGAGAGAGAGAGAGAGAGAGAGAGAGAGAGAGAAATGGGCACAGCATAAACCATCCCAGGGGAACTGTTTTCTAGGGGTATTGCTAACTTGCACCTAGGACCCGACTAGATCACACTTTTACTCCAAACACAGAATGCTCAACCGGGCCATTAGCTAGTGCTGTCTGCATGTCTGGATTTGTCATCATGGAATTTGCTGTCATACCCCAGAAGAGTAACTGGAAGACATGCTGTGCAGGAAGGAGTTTTCATCTGGCTTCTATGCTCCACTCTCCTTCTGGGTGGGAAAAGGGTCTAGCCGAGGCATTTCTGGGCTCTTTTCCTCTTCTTTGCAGCCTGCTTGTTATCTGGGGCAGAGCTCACTCTAATTGTGTTTTGATATCCTGCACCTGGCCAAACTGCTTGGTTGGTGGGGGTGAGAGCCACAGCCATTGGGCTTCTGATCTCCTGGCGCTTATTAGGGTGGGCAGCAGCCAGAGGCACAGCCGCTGGTGCAGGCAGCTACCAAAGGGGGACAGCCTTTGGTGACGGCCTTTGGGGGTGGGACTGAGGGTTGGAGTGGGCCTTGTCTTGGATCGCTGGGAGGAAGATTCCTGCTCACTTCATTGTTGCCAAGCACTTAGGCCTGGTGCAGGTATGTGTTTTGGGTTGAACAGAGATGGGGAGATGGGAGATGACCCTGGGGCAACTATACCAGTGGTGGTGGGGAATCGACCAAGATAAGGCATTGATAGGCCAGCAGGCCATTATAGGGGAAGGGAATTCAGAAATTTAATTGCTGTTTCCCCTTCCAGCAGGCCTACCACCTCTTTGATTTTGGAGAGCAATGCCATCCACTCACAGAACCTCACCTTATTATTCTGTAATGCCAAGTCGGTTCAAAATGAATCTGAGGTAGTCCATGACATGATTATGGATGAAGGAGCTGACCTGGTATGTATTACAGAGACCTAGTCGGGAGAAGCTAGTGGTCCAGTTTGGTCCCAGCTTATCCTAGAGGATTACTCCATGGGAGCAGGTAAGAGGATGTGGGCGGGGAGGTGGGGTGGAGTGGGGTGGCTGTGGTCTATAAGAATATAATCTCCCTTACCAGGATCCCTGCCAGGGATTTGGCCTATACTGAATGTGTGTATCTAAGCCTAGGGATAGACTGGGACTACTGCTGGTGTATCAATCACCCCGCTGTCCAGTGGAGTCCCTAACTGAGCTGACAGACCTGGTTACTGAGTTGGCATTGGAGTCACCCAGGTTGGTAGTGGTGGTGAATGTTCATTTTGGGACTGGGCTGTCGGGAGTGGCTCAAGAGTTCATAGCGACCATGACGACTGTGGGCCTATCCCAATTGGTCTCTAGTCCGACACATGATGCTGATCACGTTTGATTTGGTCTTTTGCTCTGAGCAGGGTGGTGTTCCATGGTGAGGGACTCCTATCATCTCCCCATTGTCATGGACAGATCACCATCTAGTTAAGGTAGAACTTACAGCCACAACCCACCTCTGCAGGGGTAAAGGACCTATTAGATTGGTCCGCCTGAGGAGGTTACTGGATCCAATAGGATTCCACGAAGGCTTGGAGGGATTTAGGGTTGGCTCTGCTAATGAATCTGTCTATGCTCTGGTACAAAGATGAAATAATGAACTCACCAGAGCAGTAGACACAATAGCTCCTAACATCCTCTTCGACTTGCTTTAAAGATGGTCCCATGGTATTCGGTTGAGTTACAGGAGCTGAAGTGGCGAAGTAGACAATTAGAGCACAAGTGGAGGAAGACTCAGTGTGAGTCTGATTGGGCACAACACAGAGCATATTTGAAGACCTATGCTTTGGCAGTGCAGGTGGCAAAGAAGCAGCTCTTTTCTGCCTGCATTGCTTCCGCTAATTCATGTCCAGCTGAGTTGTCTAGTGTTGTGAAGGGGTTAGTATGTGCCCCTCCCCCTTGAATTTAAACTTGGAACCATTGGTCACTCGCTGTGACATTTTATATGACTTTTTTGTGGATAAAATATCTTTGATTTGGGCTGAGCTGGATTCCACAGTTACTGCAGTCTACTGTGGGAGTGTCCAGCAGCTGCTCTTACGGGATTAGATTGGATAATTTTCAGTTCGTGACTCCTGAGGAAGTGGACAAACTGCTTCAGACTGTGCGTCCTACAACCTGTTCTCTTGATCCTTGCCCAACTTGGCTTATCTCATCTGATAATCATATTATCAGAGAGGGTCTGGTAAATATTATAAGTGTTTCTCTGAGGAAGGGCAGGGTGCCTCCTTGTCTTAAGGAGGCTATTATTAGACCACTTTTGAAGAAAGCTACACTGGATCCCTCAGAGTTAGCTAATTACAGACCTGTTTCTAATCTTCCATGGTTAGGCAAGGTGGTTGAGCGAGTGGTGGCCTCTCAGCTCCAGGCAGTTTTGGATGATGCAGATTATCTAGACCCATTTCAAACTGGCTTTCGTGTGGGCTATAGGGTTGAGACTGCCTTGGTAGGTCTGATGGATTATTTCCAATTGGCTATTGACAGAGGGAGTGTGACTCTGCTGATCCCTTTCAATCTCTCTGCGGTGTTCAGTATCATCAACCATGGAATCCTTCTGGACCTTCTGAGGGAGATAGGATTGGGTGGCACTGTTTTACAGTGGTATTGCTCTTACCTCTCTGGCAGATTCCAGATGGTGTCACTTGGAGACCGTTGTTCTGCAAAGCGAGAACTAAAGTGTGGAGTCCCACAAGGCTCCATACTGTCTCCAATACTCTTTAACATCTACATGAAACTGCTGGGAGAGATAATCAGGAGAATTGGTGCGAGGTGTTATCAATATGCTGATGATACCCAGATCTACTACTTCATGCTGACCTCATCAGGAAATGGCATCTCTTCCCTTAATGCCTGCCAGGAGACATGAATGGGCTGGATGAGGGATAACAAACTGAAGTTGAATCCAAATAAGATAGAGGTACTGACTAGGGGCGGGGCAGGACCCGAGAGATGGTTCAGATCTGCTTGTTCTGGATGGGGTTACACTCCCCCTGAAAGATCAGGTACGTAGCTAGGGAATGCTCCTGGAGCCAAATCTCTCCCTGGTTTCTCAGGTTGAGGTGGTGGCCAGGAGTGCTTTTTATCAGCTTCGGCTGATATGTTAGCTATGTCAGTTTCTAGAGGTGAAGGACCTTAAAACAGTGGTACATATGCTGGTAACCTCCAGGCTGCACTACTGTAATACACTCTATGTGGGACTGCCTTTGTATGTAGTCCTGAAACTACGATAGGTATAGAATGTGGCAGCCAGACTGGTCTCTGGGGCAACACGAAGGGACCACATAATACCAGTTTTAAGAGAACTGCACTGGCTGCCAATTACCTATAAAGCCCTTAATGGCTTGGGTCCAGGCTATTTAAGAGAGTGCCTCCTTTGTCATAAACCCTGCCACCTTTTACGATCTTCTGAAGAGGTCCAGTTATGCTTGTTTGGTGGCGACCCACGACCGGCTTTCTCTGTGGCTACCCCAGGGCTTGGAATATGCTCCCTGCTGTAACAGAGCATCTCCTTCTCTTTTTGTTTTCAGGAAGAACCTCAAGACTGTCCTGTGTTCGCAGGCTTTCAATTATTTTAAAAACTTGTTTTAATAACTATTTTATTCTATTGTGCCATTTTTAAAATCTGTTGAAATTTTAGAAATTTTATACACTGCCTAGAGACATACATATCAGGCGGTACAAACATAAATAAATAAATATCTGATGCTAAAGGTAGTTTTCTGGACAATTTCCCCCTTAAAATGGAAATGGCTTTTGTATGATTTAGCACAACACAAATAGCGTAAAGGATCTGAAATAAGCAATATTTTTTGGAATTGCCACTTGGTTAAAGGTGTTTTATAATCACTGGTTTGTAGACAGGTGAATCATATTACTCAGCATTAGCCATTCAATAATACTTTTTATTTCTCAAATACTTTTTAGGTTTATCAACATGAGCGTTGTTAAGAAGCATGAAAAATTCTTCTAATGTGAGAAGATCATGATGATGTCACTAATCTGAGATTTTATACACACACACTATAACTATGTATGTATGAATGTATGTATGTATGTTTTATAGAATGTGTGTGCGATCATAGGAGGAGACCTATGACCCCCTATGAAGAAGACTGAACAACAATGAAGTTTTGAAATTCCAATGAAGACCATATGGACATTAATAGGAGAACATATGAACTGTTAAAAAATACTTGAGAAAGTATCTTGAAACAGCGTCAAAAGGGTGCTGTTGTCTTTACGTCCAGTTCTATTCATACGTTTCACATTTATTATGGACTATACAGTTCTCCCATTTGATTCATTGGTCTGTGCATTTTGTGTTTTGTTGGTATTCTTCATATTGATTATATTATGTTCAAATGAGTTCATTAGTTCCAATATACCGTAGTTCATTTTTATATTCATTCCTTGTTCCTTCTGTTATGTTTAATGGATCTGCTAGATGGTGTTTTGTATTCCTTTGCATGATTTATGCATGCTACAGGTCAGCATGAGTATTTAATGATTCCCAAGACTGGAATGTTTTATATTCCTAGTTGACAGTCATATTTCAGATTGTGGGCCAACAAAAGCCTCAAGACTGCATGCACCTCAACAAAAGCCTCAAGACTGCATGCTTTAGTCTGTAGTCTAAATGCATATTCAACAACTCACAAGACTAAGATGCACCATGAATGCAAAGGAATGCTCAGAATCTTACAGAGAAGGGGTAAACTGCAGTTTGCTTGTGAATTCAGGTCATCAGGAAGTCTTATCGATCAGAGAAACTGAGATGGGGAAGTGAAGGGGGGAAAGGAATAATGGAAAAAACCAAAAAGAGAACAAGCAAGCTTTTACATGCCCTCTAGGGCCTCATTTATTAAGTGAGTGGGTACAAAAATAAAATCATATAGAAGTGCAAAGCCACCTCAGGCAAGAACCATCATGATCAGGGGATAGTACAGCATTAAGCAGGGTCTAGTAAACAAATTGTTAACAAGCAGGGAGCTTGTGAAACAAGATACCTGTTCCACCAACATTCCCCCACAGGGAGTAAAAATTATGCTTAGCAATTCTAGGGAGCTTTCCTTCTTCACAACTCCTTATAACCTGTAAACAAGGATCATCCTTGGGTTGCATCTTGCACCAGCAGTTTCCCCCATGGCTGGTTTAGCACTGTAGCTAGAAGTACTGAAGCTAAAACGTACCCTAATGAAGAGGCCCCATCCTGCACAAGGTGTTTGCACTGGTCACTCTTCTGGGTTGTGCCATCTGCACCAATACTGCAGTCCATGGTCAGCCATTTGGACTAGCAGCAATAGGCACAGTCCCTTGCAGCTTGCAGGTAATAGCTATGCTGGCTCTAAAAAACCCTTTCTTTGGAAATGTTCATTTTCACCCTTTGTCACACAGGAATAGGTAGGACATTAGAAGAACCTGAGGAACTGAGTCTATGAAGCAACACAGTCCTGGGAGGACTGTATTTTCCTTTGCAATGGCAAACAAAACTGGCACAACAGAAGCGATACGGCAGTTTTGGAAGTGATATATCCATGGCAACCTGTAACTGTGAATTTAAAAAAAATAAAAATACTTGAAGTAGAATACATGGCATTTCTCCTAAATTGCACCAAAAGTAATTTGGAAGCACTTTCAGTTGGTCTTATAGGCAAGACAGGGAATTGAAAGACAAACCACCCTAGGCTTTCAACCTCCCTCAGTAACAGTTGTATATATTAAGCTTCTTCCTTTGCATCTCTGTTGCTTTCACATTTCTGAGTCTGCATACATCCCATTGATTAGGTAGTCCACCTGAGTGTAGTCTTTCTTCCTGTAGCTCTCATAGGCCTGTATGACAAATAGAACTACAATTGTTATGAAAAACAGGATTCCAAAGAGAAGCACTGCTAAGAGCAAACTGACATCTGCTGGCTGATAGCTACTCCTGCCACCCGTGTCCTGCTCTTTGCTTTGTTCTATGGCTTTTGATTTGGATGAAGTTATTGGAATTTTAGTTGAAAGCGTTGTCAAGGAAGTGACAGAGTTTTTTGTCATCACCAGTGGACTGGCAATCTCTGCTTGCTGTGTAATAGGGGAGGTCTTGGCACCCTTTGTAGAGACTGTAGGGGTTTCAGCACCCTTTGTAGAGACTGTAGGAGCCACACTAACTAGAGGGGGCTCTATCATCTCAATCACAATTGTCTGAAAGTGAGTTGTTGACTTTGTTGTTGCTGTAGCTGTTGAAACCACAGCTGGTCTTGTAGTTATTAGAGATGTGCTTGTAACTGCTAAAAGGGATGGTGATGTTGCAGAAGTAGGCAAGTTTACTGGTCTTGAGCTACTTCCAGCAGTGCCAGAGCCAAAAGGTGCAGCAGTACTGGGTGTAAAAGCTGTTCTGAGGGATGTGGGAAGCCCTAGGTATTTTGTTGTTGTGGAGCCAGGAGTAGCAACAGTCTTAGGAAGAGGTTCTGTCATTTTATTATCTTCTCTTGAAGTTAACTCACTAATGTGTGTCCCTTTGGAGTTTGCTGTATTCTCAACTGCAGTAGTACTGTCATTTGGAAGGATAGATGTGGTAGCCAATGATGAACCGTGAGAAGGGATATTTGGAGCCGAAGAGAAGTTTGGGGCTCCAACAGTTGCTTTACCACCAATTGTGGTTATGTGGTTACCAGTCGTGCTTATGGTTGCTGATCCTCTTGTAAGTTGAAGGATGGCAGTAGTTACAGGCATGGTAGTAGTAGCCTTGTTTGCAACTGATGTAGTCCCTACTGTTAGGTTGATTGCAGTATTATCCGATATTGTTCTTGCTTGAACTTTCAATGGAAGAGGCACTTCTGTAGAACTTGTCTTAATGGGTTCCCGATTAGTCAGCATCCCATGTCCTCCAGTAGGCTTTTCAGTATTATTGGTCTTCTCGAGCACATCATTCTGTCTTCTTTTACGGATCACAAACTCTTAAAAACAAAAACAAACCCAACAAACATGATCAGGAGTGAGTTCCAAAAATGCTGGATCTCAAGAGCTATACATCTAGGGCAAACTACTTTTGTGGTGTCGTCTCCAATTTACTTACAGTGATATAAAGCAAAAATCATCGGCCACAATACACCTTTCTCTTATGTGAATTTATGCTCTCACCATTCTGAGTATTATTTTCTTTGGCTTTTGGTACACGATTCTGTGTCTCCCATATACATAATCAAATACCACTTGTGATGAGAGACTAGCACTGCTGATATTTTTAATAATGGGCCATATACATCTTTCAAAGTAGTTCTGTTCCATTTGACAACTCCGCTTCAATTACAAGAGTGAACAACCTCAGTGGCATATTATTATAGCTTATCAGCTGTACACACATTGCTTGTGTTCTGCTATACCATACTAGTATGCATCCAGTTGGCAAAACATTTTACAGGTTTGTATTTCAGACTAAGCAAAGGTTGAAGGTTCCACCCACTAATATTGGTTCCACCCACTGATTCCCACCCAAGCAGAAACATAAGCACATAAATTTCTAACCGCTTCCTCTCCAGCATGAATAGCAACAGACTATTGAATGACACTTTGGTATTTGCAGTCTGAATGATCCGCTCCCACTTTGTTTTATGGATTGCAATTTGTGATTTGTACTTGCCTTGTTCTTTGTCCACTCCAAGCTCTGTGAGAGTTAAAAATGTTGCTACCTCTGATATGTAGCTCTTGAGGTAAAAGTGGTTAGCTGCAGAGTTTTGGAGGGGAAGTTGTAAACTGTTACTACTGATTGACAATCAGGCAGAGAAAGAAGGTTCTAGCTGCCTGAGGTGACAAACTCTCTCATTAGCCAAGTTACCACTTTAGAACTGAATAAAAGGGAGAGAGTGTTACAGCCCAGGGGAGCGGGAGGAAAGCCAAGAGAGAAGATATCTGTTAGACCTTTTGCTGCTGAATGTTGTGTGAGCCAGAAGACTAGAACACTAGCAGTATAAGATCAGGCTGAAACTGCTAGGGAAGATAGCAGTGAGGGAGATGGTCTTACTGAAGCCTGCTAGGCCTTATAAGCTAGCAAGCTTGCTTGTTTGTACTTCGTAGTTTTTGTACTCTTGCCAACTTCATCTTTCATCTACTGTTCCTGCACTGGTTTCTGTTTGTTTGTTCTGCACTTTTGAAACCTTTTTATCACAAGTAAACTTGTTCTTGGTTTTAACAGGTCTTCTGGTGTCTGTCCGTTATTTTAGTCCCACCTCATGCCTACCTGCCCTTTTTACCACACTACTAAGTTCTAATCTTGTTTTTCAATGGCAGAGGGTTTAGTGACTGTAAGCCTAAGTAGTCACTCAGATTTAACAGTCTTCTTGGTGTCAACGGATGGTTAGACTGGGGGCCAGCTGCGGCCAAGCCCTCACACACACTATGGAGGAGGAACACAGAAGATTTTAAATCCCTCAGTTTCTGCTTGTTTAGGAAAAAGTGACTGAGATTATATCTTGGGGAGTGGAGACAAAACTTTGGATTGGGGCTGTATTGGAGACTAGATGGGAAGCTCCTGGGTCACCAGTTGCCTATTCTTCTACTATTCACCCTCAGAACAAGCCCTTTTAAGAACAGAATTCAATTCACCCAAACATATAGAGAGTGTGTTAAAATGGTGAAACATATTCCTCACTAGTACTACAGGTTCTTGGCTACACAAACACATTTAGCTTAACATGGCTGCTAAATCCCTGAAAAGCCTTTGATGATTAAAACCATGAAAAGTTTCCCTTTAAAAGACACACATTACAGTGGAAATCACACACACACCCCACCCCCACGAGGCTGTTTTCCCAAATCCCAACATGCTCCATTTTGTTATGATGTCACTTTTAATTAGAACAGAAGACCCTGCTGCTGTAAAATCCAATGTTATTAACCAATGCTGATCACATGTTAAACCCACTCTGATTACACACCCAGCCTCCAGTTTCTGCCTTGGCAGCCAACAGAATACTAATGCCAAGACTTCCTCTTTACACAGGGACAATATGGATACTAGGTTAAACAAAAAAAGAACAAACAACTGTACAGGAGCAAAGCAATGGCAGAGGCATTTTTAAAATGGGGATAAACTAAAGCCCCATTTAAATTATTATTATTATTATTATTATTAACATTTATATCCCACTCTTCCTCCAAAGAGCCCAGAGCGGTGTACTACATACTTGAGTTTCTCTTTCACAACAACTCTGTGAAGTAGGTTAGGCTGAGAGAGAAGTGACTGGCCCAGAGTCACCCAGCTAGTTTCGTGGCTGAATGGAGATTTGAACTTGGCTCTCCCTGGTCCTAGTCCAGCACTCTAACCACTACACCACGCTGGCTCTCTGAATTGTGTTCCAAGTCATACAATTTCATTTCCTTCATTGCACACATTCTGAAATTCAAAAATGCCCAAGACCTCAATGCCAGACAGGGCTGCCCTAGACAAGAAACCAGCAGTGTCTGGCCTAGTTCACACAATCATTTGAATCTAGGTTGAATGTGGGTTATCAACATTAGTATGACTGTGTGATGTTGGAGAAAAATAAAAAGATGAAAACCTAAGTTTAACTCCCTGTCTGGGTATTTGCAAAAATGCTGCAGGTGCAAATATTGAACAGTGGCATTATTGTGATACAAGGATAGACATGCACATAAACTCTAGAGAAATGTATCTTGTTAGGTGACCGTGATTGGTCAGTGCTGGTCTGAAGATGGACAATGTATTGGTGAATTTTTGGATCCTACTAATTGCATAAAAGATAAAGCTTTGGTATATAAAGCTTTATCCTCTATAATAAAGGCCTCCAGCATGATGCCGTGTCGCCCGTGTCTTTCTCGGCCGTTCTGGGCATGCGCTCCGCGCATGCCCAGAACGGCCAAGAAAGATACGGCCGCCCAGAGACGGGCGGCCATGTTCAGCGATCGCAGGGGGACAGAGGCGGCAGCGGGGGAACCGGGAGAGACACGGGCGGCAGCGGGGGAACCGGGAGAGACACGGGCGGCAGAAAAAGTGACTGGCTCGATCGCCAGAGGCAGCGACAGAGCACCCGACCCAGCCGCAGGGAGGCAATGTCGACCGCGGCGGGAGCAGCACGACCTCCAGGAGAGGAGCAACGGCGACAGCAGATCCGGCCCCGCCACAGAGAGCCCAGAAGAAGAGTCATGAGAGCCGCTACCGCCGCCGCCCACCCGCCCTCCCAGCTGCCCGAGTCCTAACCTTCTTCGCAGAACAGGGAACCATAATTGGAGAAGGAGAGAGGAGCTCGCAAACAGAGCTCCTCTCTCTGCAAAGCTTCGGCCTGAACTGGCACTTTGGGCGCAAAGGACGCCTGCGAGTTCCGAAGAGCGTCGGAACTCCCAGGCGTCCTTTGCGCCCAAATCGCCAGTTCGGGCGAGTCTTTGCAGAGAGAGGAGCTCTGTTTGCGAGCTCCTCTCTCCTTCTCCAATTATGGTTCCCTGTTCTGCGAAGGTTAGGACTCGGGCAGCTGGGAGGGCAGGCGGGCGGGTGGCGGCGGCAGTAATTTGGGCCGATTTGGCCCCTAATCAGGTGGGGGGGGAGGGGGCGGCTGGTGTCCTGCCGCCCCAATTAATGAGATAATTACGGTGGCAAGCGAGAGAGCGGCGGGAGGGGTAAGTAAACTCTCCCGCCGCTCTTAAAGGTACCCCCCACCCAGTGCCACTAGCGCCCGTTATTTTAACGGGCTGAAAAATACTAGTCTTTAAATAAAGCTCTGGCGGCAACTGGAGAGGTCCATCTCCAGTTGCTGTCAGCTCAGCTGGTGGCCACACGGGGACAGGCCTTCTCAGTTGCTGTCCTGAGACTGTGGAAAGCGCTCCCTACTGAAATACGATCCTCCCAATCTCTGACAGTTTTTTAAAAGCACTTGAAAACCCACCTCTTCACTCAAGCTTTTTCAGCTTTTTAAATTTTTAAGTTTTAATCTGTTTTTACTTTTAGATTGTGTAAATTGTTTTTAGTTTTTTGTGTATGTTTTAACTTGTCTGATGTTATTGTTCAATGGCCAGAGACAAAAGTTTGGGGCAGTGTACAAATTTGACAGACAAAGAAATAAATATATATTCTAACATAATTGGGGCTCTTTCACCCTGTGACTCAAGTCCGGCATGCTGTGATCAATAAAGCTTTGAGTCTGATGGAATGGTGTGGCCCTGGCCTATAAAACGACCCTTAAGGAATTAAATTTCTCCTTCAGTGAACGCATGCCAAGGTAGGAATCCCAGATTCATTTTGGGCCATAAGCCACCTTAGCATGGGTTCACACAATCACACTAAATGTTAGTTACCCACATTCAACCTACATTCAAACAACTTTGTGAAAAGGCCCTCTGCCTCCCCTCCAATCCAGGCAAAGGATCTTACCCTCTCCCAGCAAGAGCACACCACTCATTCATTTCCATAATCTCAAATCCACTTTTCCTGGCCTCCAAAGCACCAAAGGGTGGATCAGGGGATTGCATTTGAAGCAAAGTTTGAAGCTTAGCTCTGTGGGCGCTTCAGGTTTCTCGATCTTTCTAGCTGCTGATGCAGGTCAGGTTTCCACTTTTTCCATAAAATAGTCAAAGACTGTTAGCTGAGCTAACCTTCTCTAGGTAAATTAGTTGATCAGATGCAGTCTCTTAAAGAGAGAGATCAGTTGAAAGCTCAATCCTCCAAACTAAGGATGGAAGTATAGTAACTCACAAGGGCTGTTCTCACAACTGTTAACTCGGTAGGACAAGCATCCTACTTAGTTTGAGGAGCTGTGTGTGCTCACAATTTTCCATCATATATGAGTTAAAAGCTAGGTCAGAGTAGAGGAAGTGACCTTTTTGGAAGTGGGTGCAGGCTCCAATGGCATTTCCTCCTACCTTAGTAACATGCTGGGTAAAAGTGCTGGGTAGGACGACACCGCTAGAGCCTGCACCTGCCTCCCACACGACCACTTTCCCCTCCTCTGACCTAGCTTTTAACTCACATGTGACTGAAAATTGGGAGTGCGCACAGCTCCTGAAGATTGTCCTACTTAGTTAACCGTCATGAGAACAGCCCTACAAGCATTATGTAGTCACAGGCCTTTAGGACAATAACCTCCCTAACAAAACTTGTGGTAATCTGCTGGAGCCCCTCTTAAACACTCTCAGCATAAGGAAGGTGAACGGCCAGAAGGAAGGCTGCCATGTGAACCATCCCCTTAATTTCACCACGAACCCTTCCACTGAGTCCACATTACCTCCCATTAGTTCTTTAATATCCTGCATGTTGGCATTCTGGCACGCACTCAGTTGAGGACAGCGCAGGAGGACACAGTGGCTTCGATACAGGACTGACCAGCAGGAGCTATTACCTAGAGTACCAAACAGGGAAGGCAGATCAGCAGTCTCATTTGGAGTAAAATGAAGCTTGTAACATTTTGTTCAGATAGAATAGATGATATCCTATCTGATAAAGCAAACATCTGCATTTCAGACGTTACTTAGTTTACATGGATAAATTTGAAATTAGACTAGAAAAAACTAATGATAAAACAGCATGCTGGGGAAAAATGCTTTTAGTAACAACCTTCATTTAAAATGTCATATTGATCAGCAAGTAAGGAGAGAAAAAATCAGAAGTTTTTATCCTAACAGACACTCTTTGAGCTAAATGATTTTTGGCTGAGCAAACAAAATGGAATGAGAGCTCCCAAAGGGACAGAAAGCTCTCAAAGAGAGGCAGAAAATCTTAGACCTCTGTCTAAGATTTAGAGAGTCACTGCCAGTCATTGTATTGATTGCATACTGGGCAGATGAACCAATAATCTGTATTAGATAGTTTTCTATGGAAACTATCATAGTTTAAAGCAGCAAAGATAAAGATTTGGAACTCTTCTCTTAGGCTGAAAAGACAGGTTAGAACATTTAGCTTAAATTTTGGAGTATGGTGGCATGAAGTTCTACATGGCTTGGGGCCGGGGGTTACCTGTTGGACCGCATTCACCCATATGATCCTGCCAGGGCCCTCCTCTCAGCAGCTCAGGCCCTGCTCATGGCCCTGCCACTAACAGAGATCCAGCTGGCAGGGACCAGAGACTGCCTTTTCAGATGTGGCCCTCAGCCCTCCTTGAAGAACTTTGCCCCCTCAGTGTTTAAAAAAATACTGCTTCCTTCCTAAGTGTTTTTTTAAAAACACACAATTAAAAACATATTTTTAAAGAGACTTTTTAATGTTTTATCTGCTGCTTATATCTGGTAGGTTCTTTAGTTTTTATAGTTCTTCGTTTTTAGTTTTTAGTTAATAACTTTTAATTTGAAACCTTTTTTTTAAAGTAGTTTTAAATGTGGTTTTAGCCTGGTCTTTTAACTTGTTCAGTTTTATTAATCTTTTATTTTACATTGTATCTCTTTTATTAATGTTGTGAGCCACTCCGAGCAGTATTGTACTGGAGGAGTGGGGTTTAAATATTTTAAATACATACAAGAGTAGTTCTCAATAGGAACTACCATAAGTAAGATAATAGCCCAAGTTACAAAAGCACCAACATAAGCTAGGCAATGCAAAAAGCTGCTCTAGAAAACTGCAGTCTCCTTCCCTGGAGGCTTTTAAAGAGGAAAATCGATGAGTCTTGGTGATTTAAGTCTAGAATGTCCTAAAATGGCAGGGGATTGGATTAGACGACCCTTGAAGCCCATGTCAAATTGGATTCTAAATACTTTCCAAGACCACAAGGCATTTGGATAATATAGCGGCATAGACACATAAGAATGTGAAACTTCACCAAATTTAGAGACATCTGGCTCTGGTAATACAACACAGTTTCTGTGTTAGCACTATGCACAAAGACTTTTCTATGCTCGCTACACTATAAAAGTCAAACCAGTCCCTGGGAAATAGGAGCTCAGTTTTCAATTTAAACAAAGCTGTGAAGTTATTCAGCTACTGCACATTCAAGCCATAGTTACAAATGCTGTGGGGAGAAAAGAAGGTAGGTAGAACCCTGACTTCCCCACCTCCAAGGAAAACATTTGTGGTAAAGCAAGGCAATCTTACGTGAAACTGTTGGGCCTCTACAAGCTTGTTTGCAATGCTTCTCACTACTGAAGTGGTGTATCTGTGTTATCTGGACTCCACTCTCCTTTAAGAGAGAACTCCTGTTTTCAGTCATGCATAAGGAAATCAGCAGCAGACACACAATAGCTGTCCACATCTTCAAGGTTTGCCTTGGATGGAACTGGAACTTCTGAAGACAGTGTTCTCCAGATTGACCAGCCACTGTCAGCCAGACTGTAAGTGACACATCTGCCAAAGAAAAAAAAACAAAACTTTAACTTTACAACAGTCTGTGACATGTTTTCAGGCCCTTTCCAACTGTATGCTACAGTTCTCTCTCAGTCCCAAAAGCTGAGTGCATCAAAGACTTTTACAGGTGCTTCCAAATACAAGAGAAACAACTTAACTGGAGTTCTGAATATCCTCCCAGCACACTTAAAAGAATGGCCCACAATCTGCAGGCACATGATAGGACAGAACTACTAAAGCTAAGAGGGTTCTGGCCCAGAGTAGTGCCTAGATTGGAACCCACCTGGGAACTATGTGTTAGGAACTCTGTGGAGGAAGTGCAGGAGATTTTATATCACACACACCAAAATAAACAGGTTATTTGTTATAAGATTAAGGAATGATAACATTTACTGAGTACAACTCTACTTGCTATACTCCCAAGTTTTAACATTCCCTCGAGACAAGTTATTAGAAGCAAAAAAAAACTTCATGCTAAGTTTACACAATTAATTAATGGCAGAATGGATCTGGACATGGAAGCATGGGTTTTGTGGGGGAGGGGCAGTTCCCTCCACCCAGGTGGAGCCAGTCCCACCTGGGTGATACAGGACTGCAGCCTCCCCGCCACTACACACCCTCCCACCCCCAGAAAAGATCGTATGGACACAGGATAGCCATTTCCTTGCCGTTAAGGATCTTGGACAAGTCCTTTCCTCTCAGCTGAACTTGCCACACAGAGATACAGTGGCACATTCCCATCACTGATGGACTTAAGCTCTGGTCTTTTGAAAGGGCAGTCTTAAGATGCTCCTGGGTCCATTGCTGTATCTGGAACTCAGTGTGGGGACAATGGCTAGGAGATAGGAATGTGCAGAACATTCCAATGGCAAAATGTTGTGACTTGAAACAGGCTGTTTCAATTATTTTGAGCTTGAAACAGAACACTCTTTAAATAAAGAGCTCAGAGCAGAACAACCCCATTTGAGCAAAACGTTTCAATATTTCGAGCACTATTTTGGAGGCCTCTTTTCCCCTTGATTGGTTTGTCACTGGCTTCCAATTGGCTTGTGATATCCTTGCTACTTGGTTAGCTTGAGCCCCCATTGGGGGTGTGTGTGTGTGTGTGTGTGTGTGTGTGTGTGCGTGTAGGCCAAACAAGAGTTTCAAAATGTATTTAAGTGGAGTGGGAGGCAGAAAGAGCCCTTATGGTCTACCTCTCGAAGAGGATACATCAGGAAAGGAGGAAGGATCATTAGAGACTGCACCAGCAGAGATCAGTGGTGGCGGCCTGGAGCCTTTCTGGCCCAGTGGGGGGGGGGGCAGCGGGAGAGAGAGAATGAGAGAGAGAGACAGACAGACAGACAGACCAAGGGTGCCTGCTGGCTTATCTGTCTGTCTCTCCTCCACCCCTTTTTGCAGTGCCAACCAACCGCTCCCGCACTCCAGCTATTTTTGTTTTTAATGTACCATCAACCCCAGTGGCTTTAACTGGGTGCTGCTGTAGATTTTTTCCTTCTTCGGCTTTCTTCTTCTGCTTGTAACCAGCCCCAAGTGGCTTTAACAATTTGGGTGCTGTGCTGTGTTTTTCCTTTTTTTAAAGCCCCCAAGCTGCACCTTTGTTCCTGCTGTGTGCCTGGATTGGACTTCATTTTTTCTTCTGTAGGCTAGTGTGTTCTGTGACTTCTGTCTGATTCCCAGCCTGACAGGCTTTCTCTGTTTCCCTGGTAGTTTTGTTTTGTTTTGGTTTTTTGGTGGTGGGGGCTGGGGGTTCCCCCCAGCTTTTGATTTTTGGGTGTGGGTGCGGGTGGGTGCCTGCTTGGCACAGGAACAGCACCTGGCCAGACTCCAGCAGAAGATGCTGGAAGCTAATCCCCCCACCACACTCAGGTTACAGTTCTTTAAAATAGCCAATATATAACATTACATGCCAAATTTATATTATCATTTCATCGAATATTGTAAGTATTTCACCATATTCTTTTGAACCTTACCCCTAAGAGTCTCTGGGATACTGAGTAGCTCACATGTAACAAGGCCTGTTCATACCAGCTGTGTGAAATCTGCTGGACAGACTAAAAAATCTTGAAGGGATAAAACTCATTTATATATAGCAGCCAGAAACAGTCTCTTCAATGAATCTATTATAAATATGAAGATGAATCTAATTGCTCATTGAGACCCACAGTGGAAACAGACTCAAGAGTAAATATACAGACGGCTTCCCTTTGAGTCAATTTTAAAGACAAATCCTCACCCCTTCTTGTATTGACTATCACGTTCTCTGTGACAGAAATCTAATTGTTTCTGGTAAGTGTCTATATTTAACAAAATGAGCAGTAAGGGGAGCCTCCATATTCATAGTCTGAATCTTACTCTTATGTTCTATAAAGGTCCACAGGGACAAACAATTGCATAGACTTCATTAGTGGATTGGTATGTGGTGGAAGTTTTTAATATAATATATTCTTGGCATGGATTAATGAATTCTTTTATTTGCAAAGATTCATGGCAACATTTCCAATGTCCCCAATGACCTGTGTCCTGCATATATCTGAATGAATGAACCAACTGATCTTTTAAGCACAACAGCCGATTAAAACACCAGCTGACTCCTCCCGGCACTGTTTAACAGCCTATCTAGATGCTACATCATGTCCACAACTTTCACAACAGGCAGGCAAGTCACCGTGTGGTCTACATGTGGGTCACAGACTCATCTCTCTATACCCCTAATGATTGAACTGCCCACTACTAGGAGTTCGCCACCCCAGAGGAGTATCCCCTGTACGAGACAATATGGGTTCATCATTCACAGAAGGAGTCATTTCTAAGAGAGTGTTTCCTTCTTCCCCAGAATCATGGGATGGCTCTATCACGTCCCTGAAGTTCTCATCCATGTACCTCTCTGATTTTCTGAACTTCTCCAAATCAGCCACCTTGACTTTGAGGGAATGAACTTGTTCCCTGGGAGCCAGGAGCAACTTGCACAAAGCAAGCACCCATAATTTCTGCCAATGAGCAGATGGTCATACATGTAACACTCAATGGGAAGCTCCCCCTTCCCTGATGACTGTCCGGCTCTCAGTATGGCCATCCACTTTCCACTGATCAAAGGGGTTGAGAAGGCCTCAGAGTTTCTTCGCAGGGGAAGCTTTTCAGGTTTATGGGCAGAGCTTGTTACATTCACCAGCCCCGTCCTAGCCCCACAGCTCAGCCAGCGTCCCAGGGATCCTTCTACTCCAAGCCCTCCTCCAGAACTGGCCCTTCATCACTAGCCAGTCCTCCCTTATATAGCCCCTGACAGCTGGGGCAAATCTTGCGAGGTCCCATCACAAGATCTCATGAGAGCTGCTCCCAGTTCTGCAAGGCCTCATTGTCTTTTGATGGCAAGACCATACCTCCCTGCTTGGGCCAGTGACAATGCCTTCATGTGAGTGTTTGGGTGTCTATTTCCTCCCCCGCCTGATCGGGACATCCCTGCAAGACTTGGATGGGAGAGCCCTGCCCTAGAGCTTGCCGTGTTTCCCCATGGCGATTGGCTCTGCCTTGGGGGTTCCCTGACACTGGCTTTCTGTCTTCATGACTGGTGGTGTTGTCTGTTTGGAGTATTTGGAGATTGTTTATTTGAAAATCAAGTCTTAGTTGAAGTTGTTAGCTATTCAACGGTTCAAACTTTATTTCCCCAAGAATATGAAAGAGAGAGTATTACTTACCTTCTCTTCCTGCTGGACCGCTTGTGATCAAGGGGGCTCCTTTGAAGCTCCCCTGCACACTTCCCCGCTAAACTCTATGCAAAATTCCTGTATACCCATTTGCTAAGCTCTTGTAACTAATTTCCCTGGCCCCTGCCTCTTATGTAGAGAGTAGGCTTCAAACTGAAACAAACAGGCTCAACAGGAATGTGGCACCTCCCACTAGGTGTGATTCACCTCAGCCCTAGGTGGCTCCTCCCACTGTCTCTCTCCAGGCAAGAGAGAAACTAAAACTGAAAGCCACACAGCCACAAAAACAAGCCGTGGCAAAAACAACACACACACACAGACTGGGACTTCTCCCCTAAAGAGATATCAGCCCCTCAAAATTTATCCCCCCTCCTTTTTTTTTTGAAGAGGAAGAAAGTTTTTTAAAAAAATAGAAATGTCCTAATACAATCCTGGGCTCCATTAACAAAAGCATAATGTCAAGGTCACAAAAAGTAATCGTTCCACTCTATTCTGCACTGGTAAAACGCAGAATGTCTATTTCCACTTGAAAAATTGTGTCCAGTTCTGGGCACTGCATTTTAAGGAGGACATTAGTCCTGTTTAGACATTTAAGAAGGGAGATGTTGTACTAGTGTACTGGGCATGCTCTTGGGAGACAGAAGTCCCACCCTGGCACCGACATGTCAAGACTCTCCTCACACTCTCCCTGTTTATGGCACTTGTCTGAAGAGGCAAATACTGTAAGGAGGAGGATCGATACTTCTATATTCAGAAGGCTGTGGTCCCCCAGCCTTCCAATCATGGAAACAATAGTCTCATGGTTACAACATTTACTTCTTCAGCCAACCACCATAAGTGGAGAGAGTGAGGTGGCATGAGGTCCATTGGCGTGTCAGCACTGGGGCAGGACTTGCCAGCATGCTCTAGGGATGCGAGTATAGCATCCTCTTCCCCTTGTATTGATAAACTGGAACAGGTTCTGGAGGAGGGCAACAAAGATGAAGAGGGGTCTGAAAACCAAGTCATATGAGGAACTCTTGAGGAAGCCAAGTATGTTTATCCTGGAGGGGAGAAGACAAAGGGAAACTGTACCCCTGCTAACTGAGCAAAGAGGCACCTTTTAAAAGTGGTGATTCTCTTTATTTAGCAGGAGGAGAGCAACTGGCCCCATCCATCCCCAGCACAGCATCCCTCCAGTGGCTGTTGCTGGTGTCTATCTTATTTTCCTTTTTCAGATAGTGGGCCCTTTGGGGACAAGGGAGCCATTTTATTTATCTATTTATATCTATGTAAACTGCTTTATAAACTTTTTGTTGAAATGCGGTATATAAATATTTGTCATTCGTAACTATGATAGCAGTCGTCAAGTATCTGAAGGGCTGTCATAGAGGAGGAAGAACAGATTTGTTTCAGTGTTGCTTCTAAGGGCAGGACTGGAGTCAATGGGTTGAAATTGCAGGCTAGACATGATGAAGCATTTCCTAACTATAACCGCTGTTCAACAGTAGAACTGTCTGCCATGCACAATGGTGGGCTCTCTTTTGCTAGAGATGGGCAAATGAAGGCTGGATGGCCATCTATCAGGGATGCTGCAGAAGATACCAATATTGAGCAGGGGGTTGGACTATTATACATCCAAGGTGAGCTGCCCAGAAAACAATTTGTTAAGGAGCAGCTAAAAGATGAAGTTTATTTATTCTTATTGTTATTGGGTCTCTTCCAACCCTAAAATTCTATGGTTCTATAAGCTCAAAGGTGCTAGTATTAAGGTGCCACTGATGTTATGCTCCATTGCAAGATATTTTATGGAGTGAACAAGTCTCTTTTTGTATTAAAAATTGGGTTTAATAACTCCAAAATAGAGATCAGAAAATAAGTGATATCTAGAGCTGCAAAACTGAGTAGAACTCTGATTCATTATGCATTTTCAACATAGTTCTCAGTACAGAAGTTATCTACTCCTGTAAAATGGAAAGAACAGCCATGATTTCAGGTTGAGGAACAAGCAGCATCAATATGCCACCAGGAGGTTGCGGAGGGATGCCAAACAGAGCTAAACAAATAGCCATAGGGCCATGCAAAAATCTGTTCTATTAGCAGCAACACTGCAGAGTCCCATCTCTTAGCAGCACAAGGTATCTCCAAGACTGTGTGGAGCACAACTTATTATATCATCATCTCTCAAGCTGTAGTGGATGGGGCCTCTCAATGTAGCTCAATTATATGGAATCGCTTTTGGAATTATTCCATTTATACACAGCCAAAATAGCCATAAAAAGCTTTTCAGCATGCTCCAAACTCAGCGGTAATCTTTTAGTCGTATAACCCAGGCCTACAAATACTACAGAACATCTGTCTTTATTGCTGATGGGTTATTTTAAGAATACATTATCTAACCAGGCTTTTCTAATCTTCACAGAGAAACAGTTCATATACTGGTGAAAGACTGAACTAACACTTCTGTAAAGGCCAATGACAAAGGCTGCAAAGAAGCACCAAGATATCTGATAATATTCAATATCAAGGCAAGGTATAACATTTGTTACTGTTGAAATGCAGAACGCAAATATTCAGTGCAATCTGCATTCCTGAAAGGCTGCTAAGAGGGACATATCAGACCAAGCTGATGCTAGGACTACAGCTGGCAGGAACATTAATTTGCCTATCAATACCAGTCTCCAGAATCCACAATCCAACTGGCAGAGCTTGGTAATTTACAAGTTTAGGAAGCGCATCAGTGGAGACAGGCACCATTTTCCTGCTTTGCCCAACAGGGCTTAAGTTGGAGGTAAACAATCATAAGGAGAAGGTATGGTACAACACTAACCTCAAAGTACTGTACAGAGTGGCTAGCAGAGGTGGATACACTTAAATTTGAATGGAACAGTGCTTTTGGCATACTATCTCTATAGCATGAGGTTTAGCGAACTTGCTTAAAGCAACCACTGAGCCAGACTTTCCTTATGAACTGACTCCCATAGTTACCTCACCAGGTGTGAAGGAGCAGTCAGCGATGCAGCTGGTGATATTATACAACTCTGCCTTTTATAATTACCTGCACACCTGCTCCACTGCCATTATCACAAAACCAGATTAGCATGAGTACAGCATTTTTTAAAAAAGGATTTTGTCAATGTCAGGAGGCACCTGACACCTATCCACATGCCTCTTGAACTGCCAAAATCCTGTTCATAACATGGGACATTCTTGTCCTATTATTAATTATTATTATTTAACAAATTTCTATATTGCCCAAAACTTACGTCTCTGGGCGGTTCACAATACACAATCAAACCAAAATTTAAACATTAAAACAATTTAAAACTTATAATAAGTTAAAAGTAAACTATAAATCTAATTAAAAGCCTGGGTGAACAGGTGTGTCTTGATTGACTTTTTAAAATTTGTCAGAGATGGGGAAGCTCTTATTTCAACAGCACATTCCAAAGCCTCAGGGCAGCCATGAAGAAGGCCCGTCCCTGAGTAGACACCAGATGAGCTGGTGGCAACTGTAGACAAACCTCTCCAGGTGATTTTAATGGGTGGTGGGAATCATGAAGTAGAGGACATTATCTTAAATATCCACGGCCTAAGCAGTTTAGGGCTTTATAGGTTATAATCAGCACCTTGTATTTTGCCCAGAAACTTATTGGCAGCCAGTGTAGCTCTTTCAGTATAGGGGCAATATGGTCTCTCCGAAATGACCCAAAGACCACGCTGGCTGCCTCATTCTGTACCAACTGCAGTTTCTGGACTACATACAAAGGCAGCTCCACATAGAGTGCATTGCAGTAGTCAAACCTGGAGATTACCAGAAGATGTACCACTGTTTTGAGGTCATTTATCTCAAGAAATGGGCACAGCTGACATATCAGCCAAAGCTGACAGAAGGCACCTCTGGCCGCTGCCTCAACCTGGGGAACCAAAGAGAGATTGGGATCCAGAAGCACTCCCAGACTGCGTACCTGTTACTTCTGGGGAAGTGTGACCTCATCCAGAACAAGCAGATCAGATTTATCTCCCGGGTTCCGACCTCTCACAATAAGTGCCTCTGTTTTATCTGGATTAAGCCTCAGTTTGTTATCCCTCATCCAGCCCATTACTGTCTCCAGGCAGGCATTTAGGGTAGTTATGCCTTCTCCCAATGATGTTGACATGGAGAAATAGATTTGGGTGTCATCAGCATACTGATAACACTCTGCACCAAATCCCCTGATGATCTCTCCCAGTGGTTTAATGTAGATGTTAAACAATCGGAGACAATATGGAGCCCCGAGGGACTCCATACAAAAGTTCAGATTTTGAAGAACAACAGTCTCCAAGGGACACCATCTGGAACCTACCTGAGAGGTAGGAGAGGAACCACCGCAAAGCAGTGCCTCCCACCCCCAAACCCCTCAGATGCTCCAGAAGCTATGGTTGATAGTATCGAAAGCCACCAATAAATCCAGAAGGATCAATAGAGTCACACTCCCTCTGTCGATTCCCAATTGGAGATCATCCATTAGGCTGACCAAGGCAGTCTCCACCCCATAGCCCGCCTGAAAGCCAGTCTGAAATGGGTCAAGATAATCAGTTTCCTCCAAGAGTACCTGGAGCTAGGAGGCCACCACCCTCTCAGTCACCTTGTCCAACCACAGAAGGCTGGAGATAGGCCTATAGTTGCTCAACTCTGAGGGATACAACACAGGCTTCTTTAGAAGAGGTCTAATAATTTAAGACAAGGAGGCATCCTGCCCTCCCTCAGAGCATTTATAATCTCTACTTTTCTATTGTTAAAAAAAAAGTTAATCAGAGAATCAACAGCCCCCACGCTTCATTAGGACTCTACCATCACTCAGGTGGGTCAGATAAGAATCAGAATGTAGCCTTTTTATCTCTCTGCATGATTTGCTTCTTTATTTTTTAAGTTATACTGTGTCCTATTAGAATAACTTCATGGTGACAGCGATATTTTACTCAATTTCCACCTGATCATTGAAACGTTATCTGAAGCTCTATGCAGCATATCTATTGTCAGAACATCACAATTTCAGGTATACTTAACTTTTTGAAAGGCAGCTCTCCCTATATAGTGACTTTAAATTGCTCCTGCTTCTGTGGAAGTTCTCTTTTAGGAGAGACTAAGCCACCTAATGGTGCAGCAGGGAAATGCTTGACTAAGAAGCAGAAGGTTGCCGGTTCGAATCCCTGCTGGTACTCTCTCGGGCAGCAGCGATATAGGAAGATGCTGAAAGGCATCATCTCATACTGTGTAGGAGGTGGCAATGGTAAACCCCTCTTGTATTCTACTAAAAGAAAACCACAGGGCTCCGTGGGCGCCAAGAGTCGAAATCAACTTGATGGGACACTTTACCTTTAAGGGCTAGCAGTCATTTCCAACCATTCTTGTGGTGGCTAGGCAGGAAACATCACTGTGTAACACAACACTTATAAGCTGCTCATTCCCATGGAGGCAGCTGCTTTCAGGACTGTGGAGAGCCACCAAACAAGCACATACTCACTTGACCCCAACAACCTACAGACAGAGGTTTCAAACTATGTTCTCAGGAACCCTGGAAGCTTATCATGGATCCTTCCTTGAACTGAAAGACAGAAGGCCAGAACTTACAGTTACTATCTTCCCCTCCAATCTGAAGCTGCAGAAGCATATTGAATACTTTCCAGGGCACACTCAGTTCATTGGTCAACAGAGAGCCCTAGTCAACTAAGTATGAATTCTAAAACATGCCTTAGAATCCTCTGCAATGCATGTGGTTTCTCTAGCAGATATTCAGAGGTTCTTTGACAGATGAAAGGATTCCCAGGAGGTAGGTAGTTTGAATACTACTGGGCTAGAAGCACCACATAAGCTCTGGCCTAGCATATGTAAACAAGTTATATCCTAGAAAACGAAGAATGACACACAGGATAATGATCCATGAACAAGGAGCCTTAAAACAAGATAATACCATCAGTGGGAGAGAGTCTTGGTTGTGTACATGAGGCCTATGGGACTTCCACTTATCTTAACAGAAAGCAGGTTGTGTGCGGATTTGCAAGCGCCAAGCTTGAGCTTTGTTCCATATGTCCCCGCCCCCATACTTTGTTCACCAAAACGTTCTAGAAACTGCTATGGTAGACTGCATTGCTCTTTGAAGGTTTCCCTATGAAAAATGACTGTGCTGCTGTTTCATTTATGAAATGTCATTGGGTTTTGAATATTTGAAACAATCCAGTTTAATATTAAGAAAAATGAACTGCCAAGCACCAACGGTATAAAAGCTAGGATTGGACAATAAGTCTGTCAACACCAACACCTCCAAGGAATAAAAATGTGCCTTGAAACCAGATGATTGCCTTCCATGGCCTAATCATGAGTGAAAGGCACAAGTGAAATTGTAAATGCACAGTCTCCATGCGGGAATGAGGAGCTCTTTGCTTTTCACACACTGCTGCAGATTAACAGAACTTTTAAAAAGCAAAGCTCAGTTCCCCAGTGGCCCCCTGTGTGAAGTCTGCGTTCACCCCGGCCTGCTTTTTGCAAAGCTCAAAGGGAATTAGCTACATTTATAGAATGGGTAAACCATGCTGCCAAGATTTAGTCATACATAAAAGACTATTTATTATTTATTTCTTACATTTCTATACCACTGTGTACAAAAAGGTCCCT
Source organism: Hemicordylus capensis (assembly GCF_027244095.1). Taxonomy (NCBI): domain Eukaryota; kingdom Metazoa; phylum Chordata; class Lepidosauria; order Squamata; family Cordylidae; genus Hemicordylus; species Hemicordylus capensis. Next base: position 135,719,477 of record NC_069657.1, on the reverse strand, counting down.
GGGCAGAGCACAATCTAAAAAACCATTAAAACACCGACGATTAAAACAATTTTAAAATACAGAGAAAAATGCTAAAACCCAAAGCTTTAAAACTATAAACTAAAAGTCTGACTAAACAGGTGTGTTTTCAGGTCCTTTTAAAAAAACATTCAGAGAAAGAGAAACTCTAATTTCATTAGGAAGCATGTTCCAGAGTCCTGGGGCAGCTCTAGAAAAGGCCTGGTTTCGAGTCGGCACCAACTGAGCCAGTGGCAACTGCAATCGGACCTTCTCAGATTTTCTTAATAGGTGGCGGAGTCGATGAAGAAGGCAGCGTTCTCTTCAATACCTTGGACACAAACCAGTTAGAGCTTTATAGGTAATGACCAGCACTTTGTATTTCACCCGGAAACTTACTAGCAGTCAGTGTAGTTCTTTTTAAGTGGGTGTAATATGATCTCTTCGGGCAACCCCAGAGACCAACCTGACTGCTGCATTCTGTACTAACTGCAGTTTCTGAACTATATACAAAGGTAGCCCAACATAGAGCACATTGCAGTAGTAAAGTCCTGATGTTACCAGCATATGCACCACTGTTTTAAGGTCGTTTATCTCCAGAAATGGATATAGCTGGCGAATCAGCCAAAGCTGACAGAAAGCACTCCTGGCCACTGCCTCAACCTGAGAAATCAGGGAGAGGTTTGGATCCAAAAGTACTCCCAGACTACATACCTGCTCTTTCCAGGGGAGTGAAACCCTGCCCAGAACAGGTAGATCAAACCCAGTTCCAAAGTCTCGGCCTCCCACAGTACCTCCGTCTTGCTTTGATTCAGCCTCAGTTTGTTCTCCAGCCCATCACCGCCTCCAGGCAGGCATTTAGGGAAGTTAGGCCATTTCTTGATGAAGCTGACATGGATAATTAGATTTGGGTGTCATCAGTATATTGATAACACCCTGCATCAAATCTCCTGATGATCTCTCCCAGCGGTTTCAGGTAGATGTTAAAAAGCACTGGAGACTGTATGAAGCCTTGTGGGACTCCATGCCAGAGCTTTTGTTTGGAAGAGCAACAGTCTCCAAATGACACCATCTAGAACCTACCCAAAAGACAGGAGCGGATGCACTGCAAAGCTGTGCCTCCCACTTCCAACTCCATCAGGTGTTCCAGAAGGATACCATGGTCAATGGGTATCGACAGCCACCGAGAGATCCAAAAGGATCAACAGAGCCACACTCCCCCATCTCTTCCTAATTGGAGATCATCCAACAGGCCAAACGAGGCCATCTCAACCCCGCAGCCTGCCCGAGAGCCACTTTGAAATGGGTCCAGATAATCTGTTTCCTCCAAGACAGCCTAGAGCTGAGTTGCCACCACCCTTCTCAGTCACCTTGCCCAACCATGGGAGGCTGGAGACAGGCCTATAATTGCCTAATTCTGAAGGATCCAGGGGCGTAACTATAATGAGGCAAGGGGAGACAGTTGTCTGGGGGCCCACTGCCTTGGGGGGCCCCCAGAGGCAAGTCACATGACTGACCCCCCCAGCCACTCACCCGTCCGGGCTTCCTTCAGTTGTGTTCATCCTCCGAAATTGATGTGAGTGTTAAGACCTGGAGCTACCAGAACTGCATGTCTTTCTCTAGTACCATTAAATGACTTGCATCGTCACTCAGAACACTTCGGAAACAACAAAACCCAATTCCCCCATGGGTTAGCAACCCATGGAGGTGGTTGGCACCCTCGCTCTGGGCCACCCCAGCACCCCCCAAGTGCAGTTATGGGGCTGCTGAAACCTGCATTCTTCCTGTGAAGTTATACATTTGCTGACACCTCCATGCTTCTTTATGGAGAAAAACCTTAAAGACGCATAAACTTCAAAAATCGCTTAAAAACCAGCCCTTTGCCCAGTTCCTTTCAAATAATTCTGATAGCTTCCTTGCCCACCTTGGGAACTACCACCCACCACACTCCACTCTAGGACACCCCTTTCTCCTCGACGTGAAGCTATACATTTGCTGCAATCCTCATTATTCTCTATGAGGAATTCCAAATTAATTTTAAAATTCACCAATAATCAGAGGAGTGTCTGATTGCCTTGGAACTTTGTGGATAGACAACTTTGTGGTTGTCTACCACCCACCCCACTTTTATGCCCCTAGGTGCTCCACAATAGGGGATATGGGCTGGTTCGGGTCCCATTATACCCTATGAGAAAAATTAAAAATATTTCAAATATTCATAAAAAATCATAGGGGTGTCCAATTGCTTTGGGGTTTGCATGGTTGTTGGCACCCATGGGTGCTCCACAATAGGGAATAATGGGCTGGTTCGAGTCCCATTATACCCTATGAGAAAAAAATAAAAATAAATTTCAGAAATTCATAAAAAATTGTACGAGTGTCCGATTGCTTTGGGGTTTGGGTGGCAGGTACCCCTGGGTGCCAGCTACCATCCTACCAATTTCTGGATGTCAGAACCGGTTTGAATCGAACCACCCCCTGGTTCGGTTCAAATTCGAACCTGTAGCTCGAACCTGATGGCTGCTTCGGTTCGAATTCGAACCACCCTGGTTCGAATTTGAACCAGTTCGCACATCGCTAGTGACTTATGCAACCCCCAGTTGGGTTTAACAAAAATTGTTTAT